>NW_027362762.1:583263410-588063410 GCF_046119375.1 Phyllobates terribilis
ACACACACACACACACACACACACACACACACTACAGACCAAAAGTTTGGACACACCTTTTCATTTAAAGATTTTTCTGCATTTTCTTGACCATGAAAATTGTACATTCAAACTTAAGGCATCAAAACTATGAATTAACACATGTGGAATTATATACTTAACAAAAAAGTGTGAAACAACTGAAAATATGTCTTATTTTCTAGGTTCTTCAAAGTAGCCACTTTTTGCTTTGATGACTGCTTTGCACACTCTTGGCATTCTCTTGATTAGCTTCAAGAGGTAGTCACCGGAAATGGTCTTCCAACAATCTTGAAGGAGTTCCCAGAGATGCTTAGCACTTGTTGGCCCTTTTGCCTTCACTCTGCGGTCCAGCTCACCCCAAACCATCTCGATTGGGTTCAGGTCTGGTGACTGTAGAGGCCAGGTCATCTGGCGTAGCACCCCATCACTCTCCCTCTTGGTCAAATAGCCCTTACACAGCCTGGAGGTGTGTTTGGGGTCATTGTCCTGTTGAAAAATAAATGATGGTCCAACTAAACGCAAACCGGATGGAATAGCATGCCGCTGCAAGATGCTGTGGTAGCCATGCTGGTTCAGTATGCCTTCAATTTTGAAAAAATCCCCAACAGTGTCACCAGCAAAGCACCCCCACACCATCACACCTCCTCCTCCATGTTTCACGGTGGGAACCAGGCATGTAGAGTCCATCCGTTCACCTTTTCTGCGTCGCACAAAGACACGGTGGTTGGAACCAAAGATCTCAAATTTGGACTCATCAGACCAAAGCACCGATTTCCACTGGTCTAATGTCCATACCTTATGTTCTTTATCCCAAACAAGTCTCTTCTGCTTGTTGCCTGTCCTTAGCAGTGGTTTCCTAGCAGCTATTTTACCATGAAGGCCTGCTGCACAAAGTCTCCTCTTAACAGTTGTTGAAGAGATGTGTCTGCTGCAAGAACTCTGTGTGGCATTGACCTGGTCTCTAATCTGAGCTGCTGTTAACCTGCAATTTCTGAGGCTGGTGACTCGGATAAACTTGTCCTCAGAAGCAGAGGTGACTCTTGGTCTTCCTTTCCTGGGGCGGTCCTCATGTGAGCCAGTTTCTTTGTAGCGCTTGATGGTTTTTGCAACTGCACTTGGGGACACTTTCAAAGTTCTCCCAATTTTTCACACTGACTGACCTTCATTTCTTAATGTAATGATGGCCACTCGTTTTTCTTTACTTAGAATTTGTATTATGGCAAGAAAAAAGCAGCTAACAGTCTATTCAGTAGGACTATCAGCTGTGTATCCACCAGACTTCTGCACAACACAACTGATGGTCCAACCCCATTTATAAGGCAAGAAATCCCACTTATTAAACCTGACAGGGCACACCTGTGAAGTGAAAACCATTTCCGGTGACTACCTCTTGAAGCTCATCAAGAGAATGCCAAGAGCGTGCAAAGCAGTCATCAAAACAAAAGGTGGCTACTTTGAAGAACCTAGAATAAAACATTTATTTTCAGTTGTTTCACACCTTTTTGTTAAGTATATAATTCCACATGTGTTAATTCATAGTTTTGATGCCTTCAGTGTGAATGTACAATTTTCAAAGTCATGAAAATACAGAAAAATCTTTAAATGAGAAGGTGCGTTCAAACTTTTGGTCTGTACTGTACTATATATATATATATATATATATATATATATATATATATATATATACATATACACACACACACACACATACACAGGGTGGTCCAAAAGTAGGTGGCCAGAAAATAACATTTATTTTGATTTTTATATAAAATTATATTTACTAACACAAGCATAACATTGACAATTAAATTTTATACTGAACAATAATACAAAAGCCCTTAAATTTTATCAACGCAGGTGCTCAAACTGTTTTCCATTACAATTTGCACAGCTTTGAAGTCTGCCTCTTACGCTTCGATAAACTTTTTTGCACAAGTCTCTTTGGGTATTAATTTCTTGAAATGCATCTCTTATGTAATTTTTCAAATCAATGACACTTTTTGGTTTTCGACTATAAACTTTGTCCTTGAGTACTCCCCAAAATTGGAAGCCATAAGCAGCAACATTAACAGAAATAAACACTTGAAATAGATCACTCTGTTTGTAATGACTCTATATAATATATGAGTTTCACTTTTTGTATTGAAGAACTGAAATAAATTAACTTTTTGATGATATTCTAATTTATAGTGAGATGCACCTATAGTTTGGTACACTTACACTAACTAGAAACAAGCAAACATCTCCCTAGCTCAGCAGCACCTCTCCCTACACTGTCTGATCCGGAGTGACTGTGACAAGCACAGCGGCGCCAGGTCTAATATAGACATGATGACGATGTGTGGCCAGCCAATAACTGTAATGCCACAATCAACATGGCTGCGGCATTATAGCGAGTGGCAGACAATCCCTGCATGTTCATTGGCACTCTAAAGTGCGCCAAACATGCAGGGAACAGACCCGAGCTCCCACCGAGCAACCCCGGAAATACTAGGTAAGCACCGAGCAGTAGCGAGCAGTGAGATGCTCGGGCAAGCACCGAGCGGTAGCGAGCATACTCACTCATCACTATTTGACACAAATGGGTTTGAATGGCTACTAAAGGTAACATCCTCACCTTTGACCTATTTGCTTGTAATCAGTGTGTGTGCATAAAAGCAGAGTGAGTTTCTGGGATCCAGACAGACTCTTGCATGTTTCATTCAGCCACTGACGTTTCTGGATTGTGAGTCATGGGGAAAGCAAAAGAATTGTCAACGGATCTACGGGAAAAGGTAGTTTAACTGTATAACACAGGAAAGGGATACAAAAAGATATCAAAGGAATTGGTAATGCCAGTCAGGAGTGTTCAAACTGTGATTAACAAATGGAAAATCAGGGGCTCTGTAAAAACCAAACTACGGTCAAGTAGACCAACAAAAATGGCGGCCGCAACTGCCAGGAAAATTGTTTGGGATGCTAAGAAAAACCCACAAATAACTTCAGCTGAAATTCAAGACTCTCTGAAATCTAGCGGTGTGGCAGTTTCAAGATGCACAATATGGAGGCACTTGAAGAAAAATGGGCTGCATGGTCGAGTCGCCAGAAGAAAGCCATTACTGTGCAAATGCCACAAAGTATCTCGCATACAATACGCCAAACAGCACAAAGACAAGCCTCAAAACTTCTGGAACAAGGTAATTTGAAGTGATGAGACCAAAATAGAACTTTTTGGCCACAACCATAAAAGTTACATTTGGAGAGAGGTCAACAAAGCCTATGACGAAAGGAACACCATTCCTACTATAAAGCACAGAGGTGGATCGCTGATATTTTGGGGATGTGCGAGCTACAAAAGCACAGGAAACTTGGTAAAAGTTGAAGGAAAGATGAATGCAGCACGTTATCAGCAAATACTGGAGGCAACTTTGCACTCATCAGCCCGGAAGCTGCACATGGGATGTACTTGGGACATTCCAACATGACAACGATCCCAAACACAAAGCCAAGTCAACCTATCATTGGCTACAGCAGGACAAAGTGAAGGTTCTGGAGTGGCCATCTCAGTCTCCTGACTTCAATATCATTGAGCCACTCTGGGGAGATCTCAAGCGCCCAGTCCATGCTAGACAACCCAGGAATTTACAGGAACTGGAGGCTTTTTGGTTGTCATTAAGTTTTAAAAAGAGAAAACATAGTAGTTTGACAATATATGGCTCCACTCAACCAATAACCATGAGTGGAAAAAAAGTTTTTTTGTTATCATTCATATTCTCTGATATATATATATATATATATATATATATATATATATATATATATATATATATATATATATATATATATATATATATATTGTAGTGAGGCGGTGTTCACACTGTGCAGAAAGGAGGCAGTGACCCAAAAAAAAGTCCAACTTAAACGGCTTTATTCAGCAAAACCTCACAGTTCAACAACAAAAGCTGTCCTCCGGATCGCAGCCGGGATGTCCACACAGTTCGACAGACCCTGTTGACGTGGGAGACGGCCATGCCGTGTCACTCAGGGTGCATCAGATGCAGAGCCTTCACAGGCCTATGTTCAGCCTCACACAAGTCTGTACAGAGCAGAGCCTCTTGCTCTGCTGCTTGCAAACCAGAAACTTACACACCCAAGATCTTGGCTGCAGGTATTAAATGAGAGCTGTGGACATGAGCCACATGCAAGACCCGGGCTGGAGGAAGTGGACCGCCCACTGCCACCTGTAGTCCACTCCAAGAATAAAAGCCCATGCCGGGTTTTCTTATATCCAACTTAGCCAAATAGCTTGACCAAGTTAAAACTTTACTTTTAATCTGCACTGCAATCACAGCTATCTCTGACAGCAATGCACTCTAGTTGGTTGATTATGCCTCTATGCATTCTAGGAGAAACATACCATCCCTCACATATGATTCTCATCACTGCCTCACATATCTCCCCCCTCTTCAAACTTGTGGGGTTGAACACTTGGCACCATACAGGGTGCCCGAGACAGGGCATCTGTATTTCCCTGCAACTTCCCAGCTCAGTGTTCCACTGAGAAACTAAAATTTTGTAGTGACATGAACCATCTTGTGACCCGAGCATTCCTCTCCTTTGCGTTTCTCATCCAGACGAGGGGCGAATGGTCCGTAACTAAGCAAAACTGTCGCCCGAGCAAATAATAGCGTAGGGACTCCAAGGCCCACTTAATTGCCAAGCACTTCTCCACTACGCTATCATTTTTCTCTGCCGGGGTAAGTTTCCTGCTCAAGTAGGTGACCGGATGTTCTTCTCCGTTAACCTCTAGAGACAGTACCGCACCTAGGCCTACCTCTGAGGCATCAGTTTGCACGATGAAGGTTTTCTTGAAGTTGGGGCTGATGAGGACCGGCTGTCCACACAACGCCAACTTCATGGACTGGAATGCTTCCTCTTCTTGGGGGGTTCCACCAAACCATTACCGACTTCTTACCTTTTAACAGATCGGTCAAGGCCGGCGTTCTCCCAGCAAAGTTAGGTATAAATCGTCGGTAGTACCCAACGATGCCGAGGAATGCTCTCACTTGATTAGTACTCACAGGCTTTGGCCAGTTTTGAATGGCCTCTGGCCTCCACAGTCACCAGACCTGAACCCAATCAAGATGGTTTGGGGTGAGCTCGACCGCAGAGTGAAGGCAAAAGGGCCAACAAGTGCTAAGCATCTCTGGGAACTTCTTCAAGATTGTTGGAAGACCATTTCCGGTGACTACCTCTTGAAGCTCATCAAGAGAATGCCAAGAGAGTGCAAAGCAGTTATCAAAGCAAAAGGTGGCTACTTTGAAGAACCTAGAATATAAGACATATTTTCAGTTGTTTCACACTTTTTTGTTAAGTATACAAATCCACATGTGTTAATTCATAGTTTTGATGCCTTCAGTGTGAATGTACAATTTTCAAAGTCGTGAAAATACAGAAAAATCTTTAAATGAGAAGGTGTGTCCAAACTTTTGGTCTGTACTGTAACACAAAAGGCAAGACGACATAGTGATAGAGGCCCTCTGGTGTTATAAAGGTGGTCTTTTCCTTCGCCGATTCTGTCAAAGGCACCTGCCAGTAACCCTTGGTGAGATCAAGCGTGGTGAAGTACTGGGTCTGCTCTAGTCTCTCAATCAGCTTGTCCACCTGGGGCATTGGATAAACCTCAAATTTTGACACCTCATTCAATTTTCGATAGTCGTTACAAAATCGTAACGATCTGTCCGGCTTCGGAATCAGCACAATGGGGCTAGCTCACTCACTCTGAGATTCCTTTATTACTCCTAGTTTGAGCATTAGTTTTACCTCAGCCGCGATGGCCTGCCCCTGGGCTTCAGGTACGCGGTACGGTTTCATTCGCACCCTCACATGATGTTCGGTGACAATGTCATGTTGGATGACAGAAGTACGGCCTGGCAGTTCGGAGAATACATCCCCATTCTGCTGCACTAATTTCCGAGCCTCGCGCTGCTGATGTTTAGTCAGACACTCATTTATTTATACCTCTCCTCCGGCCTCCTCCCGGGCCGGTATCTGAGGGTCCACAGATGATACGACCGGAGACGTCTCTGTAATCATACATTCCTGGTCCTTCCAGGCTTTAAGTAAATTGATGTGGTATAACTGTTCAGGTTTCCTCTTCCTGGGCTGATGTGCTCTATAATTTACCTCCCCCACCTTTTCCCGGACTTCATATGGCCCTTGCCACTTGGCCAAGAGATTACTCTCTGCAGTGGGCACTAATACCTGTTACGGATCTGGGTGGTGGAAGGAGGGACCCAGAGGGGCGTGACTAAGTATCAACTCAGACCGACCCTGGTCGTACGGCGGCTAACGACTCCGTGACCAGGGAGGGACCGAGCAGAGGGACCGGGTACTACTCTGGGGATGACCTTGTAAGAGAGCAGGTGGCTCCCATGGGTCAGCAGACAGGAACTGACCGATATAGCGGATGGACACAACAGGCAGGCAGAAGTCTCTGGATAGTTGACGGGTGGTCACGGCACGTGATGGCAGAGCAGGTTGAAGTCTCTAGGTTAGCAAGCGGGTGGTCACGGCAAGTGACCGCAGGAGCCTCCAGGTAGACTATCAGGTAACAGGCGAGTGCTCCCAGGTGAGCGGGCTAACAGGCACGGCAAGTAGCAGGCAGGTAACAGGCGAGTGCTCCCAGGTGAGCGGGCTAGCAATTACGGCATGTAGCTGGCAGGTGCTTCCTGGTAAGCAGGCGGACTTGCCCATAGACAGACTGGCTGGTAGAATGGAAGGCAGACTGTCGGGCTGGAGAGTAGTCAGACTGGCCGACTGGAACAGCAGTCACCCTGGCAACTGGACCTGAGGGTTGAAGAAGAGGTAAGTATACTGTGCATCAACTTTTGCTCGGGCACCTCCATTTTGGAGGAGGTGCCTTATATATGGGAGGACCCTCGGCTATTGGCCGGGGACTCCTTAGGATGGCGCGCACGGTCCCTTTGAGAGGGAGAGCGCGCGCGCCCTAAGCACAGTGCCCGGGAAGCTGCGCGCGCAGGCAGCAGCAGGAAGAGGAGCGCAGGAGGACGCCGCGCGGGGAGGTGAGAAGGACGGCGTCTCTGCCTGGTAGGGGGCAGACACGCCGATGCTACAATACCAATACCTGATCCCCCTCTTTAAAGGACCTGACTGTGGCCCTTTTATTATACGTGCGACCCTGCGCTGCCTGGGCATCCATTAGATGCTCTTTTACTATAGGCATGACCGCCGCGATCCGATCCTGCATATATGCGACGTGCTCAATTACACTCTTATGCGGAGTTGGCTCCTGTTCCCATGTCTCCTCGGCTACGTCCAGCAAGCCCCTAGGATGCCTGCCATACAGCAGCTTAAAGGGTGATAACCCCGTGGATGTTTGTGGTACCTTACGGATGGCAAACATTAAATAGGGCAGTAACATGTCCCAATCCCTCCCCATCCTTGGAAACCACTTTTTTTTAGCATGGACTTGAGGGTTTTATTAAGTCGCTCGACTAGCCCGTCGGTCTGTGGATGGTACACCGACGTGCGCAACTGTTTTATTTTCAGCAGCTTACACAGTTTCTTCGTCACCTTGGACATAAAAGGAGTCCCCTGATCTGTAAGGATCTCCTTAGGCAGTCCAAGGCAACAGAACATGTCAAACAGCTCTCGGGCAATAAGTTTAGCCAAGGTGTGGCTCAGTAGAATGGCATCTGGGTAACGGGTGGCATAATCGACGACCACAAGTATGTGTTGGTGGCCTCGAGCAGATTTTACAATGGGCCCCACCAAGTCCATCGCAATCCGTTCAAAAGGTACCTCTATAACTGGCAGAAGTACCAATGGGCTATGGAAGCTTGCGGTGGGTGTGGTCAGCTGACATTCCAGGCAAGATTCACAATACCTCTGTATGTCAGCGTAAATCCAAGGCCAAAAGAACCGCTGCAAGATGCGCTCTTGCGTCTTTTTAACCCCTAGATGCCCCCCCCAGCAGGTGTGTGTGGGCCATCTCGAGTACCGCCCGACGGTGTGACTGAGGCACTACTTGTTGTTCCACGACCTCGTCCCGGATTTTGTCAACCATATAAAGTAAATCTTGGTTGACCGCCATGGGTGGAAAAACTGTTTCTGCACCCGATTGCTGAGCCACCCCATTTACCTCTCTTACCCTTTCCCGGGCTCGGGTCAGGGTAAGATCCTGTAGCTGAGCTGTCCCAAGCGCTCCTCGGGACACTTCCAGCTCTGGGATCGATGGTGTCTCCTCGACCTCCCCTGCCAATACCTCTAGGGGGAATCTATCGGGGTTACACTCTGTCCTTAGGTTGGCGATCGCTACGGCAGGTATCCCTGACTCGGGATCTTTGGGTTCTGCACCCGGACACATCTTTATTCTGGGAGGGTTAATTTTACTCTCCCTCAAGGACCAAAACAGTGGCAAATCTCTTCCTAGCACAGTCCCATAAGAAAGAGACTTTACCACTCCCACCACGTTTTACCTCTCTACACAGAGTGGAAAAAGTAACCTCCACTGTCGGATACTCACGGAGTTAACCAACCATGTATGCACATGACCCCGACCTTACCCCCAGTGGGTTACAACCTAGAAATCAATGACCCATGGACTAGGGTTACTAGGCTCCCCGAGTCCAAGAGAGCCTCCGCTCGATGTCCATTGACGTGCACCTGGCACAGATGGGGTTCGCCTATTGGACCTACGGGGTCCGCGGGTGTAGACGGTTCGAGCATACATAGATGACCTACGGCTGTACCCGCAGTCCATGGGTTCAACAGTCAGGGGGCAAGTGGCAGCCATATGTCCTGGCCCTTGGCATCGCTAGCACCTAGTAGCGGTGGCAGTGCCAGTCCTCGAGACCGATTTAGGGGAAATTGGTCTCCTGCCACCCTCACTCCGGGATACCCCCTCAGTAGGGGCTCGGTGCTGACTGTCATCAGCAGAGGGACGTGGCCCTTTCACAGACTCCTGGGTTTGTCGGCGTGCCACTTGCAGTGAGGCAGAGTCCCGAACAAAGTCCTGAGTGGCTGTATACCGCTCGATCAGGCTATCCACCTGGTGCAGGTTACCTGGGTTCCCTTGCCCCACCCAACGCTGTATAGCGGCTGGCAGAGTCCGCACCAGCCGGTCCACCACCACCCTCTCTACCATTTGGGCTCGGCTCAAGGTCTCAAGCTGGAGCCATCTTTTAACTAGCTGCAGCAAGTCATATGCCTGAGACCTGGTGGGTCGGGCCTCCACAAAGGTCTATGAAAACACCCGTTAGGCACGCACATATGTGTTAACCCCCAGTCGGGCATGGATCTCACCTTTTAGCTTCACATAGTCCTGGGTGTCCTCCCGACTGAGGTCAAAGTAGGCTTTTTGTGCGTCGCCCATCAGGAATGGAGCCACCACTTCAGCCCACTGGTCGGCAGGCAGGTTCTCCCACTCCGCGGTGCACTAGTAGACGGTGAGGAAGGCTTCCACGTTGTCCTCCGGACTCCGCTTCCTCAATGAGTCCCGGGCCTCACGACGGATCGGGAACGGCATTGTGGTCTTTTCTCGCAGGGCAGCAATCTGTTGCAGAATCAGTTCATTAATCTTTTGCTGCTGCTGGTACAGTAGCTGCTGCTGATTGTGCTGCTGATCCAGCTCCTGCTGTTGCCACTGGAGATTCTGTTGCTGCTCCTGCTGGTTGAGTACCAGCTGCTTTAGTAGCTCCTCCATTTTGTCTGCAGGCCTGGGCTGCAAGGTGGCAGGCCTAATTACAGACATGCAGCTGGCGTTGGGGTAAGCCTCAGTTCACACTGCCCACATTCTCCACCATACTGTAGTGTGGCGGTGTTCACACTGTGCAGAAAGGAGGCAGTGACCCAAAAAAAAGTCCAACTTAAACGGCTTTATTCAGCAAAACCTCACAGTTCAACAACAAAAGCTGTCCTCCGGATCGCAGCCGGGATGTCCACACAGTTCGACAGACCCTGTTGACGTGGGAGACGGCCATGCCGTGTCACTCAGGGTGCGTCAGATGCAGAGCCTTCACAGGCCTATGTTCAGCCTCACACAAGTCTGTACAGAGCAGAGCCTCTTGCTCTGCTGCTTGCAAACCAGAAACTTACACACCCAAGATCTTGGCTGCAGGTATTAAATGAGAGCTGTGGACATGAGCCACATGCAAGACCCGGGCTGGAGGAAGTGGACCGCCCACTGCCACCTGTAGTCCACTCCAAGAATAAAAGCCCATGCCGGGTTTTCTTATATCCAACTTAGCCAAATAGCTTGACCACGTTCAAACTTTACTTTTAATCTGCACTGCAATCACAGCTATCTCTGTGACTGCAATGCACTCCAGTGGGTTTATTATGCCTCTATGCACATTCTAGGAGAAGCATACTATCCCTCATATATGATTCCCATCACTGACATACACACTAGCTATTGAACCCGCTCTACTCCCGGGTGGCGAGCATTTTTATTGGTATATGGTCTCCCATGCTGGTATGTGCAGCCCCCCATCCCATCCTGGTATGCATTGCACCCCTCATCCCCATTTTGGTATGCATGGCGCCCCTCATCCCTCATTCTGGTATGCATGGCACCCCTCATCCCTATCCTGGTATGCATGGCACCCCTCATCCCTATCCTGGCATGCATGGCAGCCCTCATCCCTATCCTGGCATGCATGGCAGCCCTCATCCCTATCTTGGCATGCATGGCAGCCCTCATCCCTATCTTGGCATGCATGGCAGCCCTCATCCTGGCATGCATGGCGCCCCTCATCCTGGCATGCATGGCACCCCTCATCCTGGCATGCATGGCGCCCCTCATCCTGGCATGCATGGTGCACCTCATCCTGGCATGCATGGCGCCCCTCATCCCTCATCCTGGCATGCATGGCGCCCCTCATCCTGGCATGCATGGCGCCCCTCATCCTGGCATGCATGGCGCCCCTCATCCTGGCATGCATGGCGCACCTCATCCTGGCATGCATGGCGCCCCTCATCCTGACATGCATGGCGTCCCTCATCCCCCATCCTGGCATGCATGGCCCTCTCAGCCTTATCCTGGTATGCATGGTACCCCATCCCTCATCCCTATCCTGGTATGTTGTATGGTAACCCCTCATCCTGGCATGCATGGCACCCCTCATGCGCAATCCTGGTATGCATGTCACCCCTCATGCGCAATCCTGGTATGCATGGCACACCTCATGCGCAATCTTGGGATGCATGGCGCCCCTCATGCGCAATCCTGGGATGCATGGCACCCCTCATCCCCAATCCTGGTATGAATGGCACCCCTCATCCCCAATCCTGGTATGCATGGCACCCCTCATCCCCAATCCTGGTATGCATGGCACCCCTCATCCCCAATCCTGGTATGCATGGCACCCCTCATCCCCAATCCTGGTATGCATGGCACCCCTCATCCCCAATCCTGGTATGCATGGCACCCCTCATCCCCAATCCTGGTATGCATGGCACCCCTCATCCCCAATCCTGGTATGCATGGCACCCCTCATCCCCAATCCTGGTATGCATGGCACCCCTCATCCCCAATCCTGGTATGCATGGCACCCCTCATCCCCAATCCCGGTATGCAGTGTTGGACTGGGGTGTCTGGGGCCCACAGGAGGAATTGATCCTAGGGGCCCACCCAACATTTATATGCAAATACCAGTTATCCGTTACCCGTTATAGTGGAGTGTCGACTGTAAATCACAGGAGGCTCCTACACATCTACTGTGCACCGCTATAACTGGGAAGTACAATCACGGAAAATAAAATTACAGGGGTTCTTTGATGAAAACAAATTATCACCGAATCACAGGTTAGGTAGGAGATATCTTATTGATCGGTGTAATCTGACCATTGAAAACCGCACCAATCAGAAGAACGTGGAAATTTTATACCTGACAGGGCACTTTTATCCCCATTTTAAAATGCAGCAGCAGATGGACCACAGCCTCATTCATTCTCTTTGGGGCTCTCAGAAAAAAACAGGAACAGCCACTGAGGGAATGAATGGATCAGTGGTCAAGTGGCACATGAGCTCCAGTCTAATGGGGAGAAAAGCTCCACATTCTGCAGATAGGTGCAGGTCCCAGCATTCAGACCCCCAATAATCAATAACTTATCCTTAGGTCACGTTCACACGTTCAGTATTTTACATCACTTATTTGTAAGCCAAAACCAGGAGGAGTGGAACAATCAGAGGAAT
This sequence comes from Phyllobates terribilis, assembly GCF_046119375.1. Taxonomy (NCBI): domain Eukaryota; kingdom Metazoa; phylum Chordata; class Amphibia; order Anura; family Dendrobatidae; genus Phyllobates; species Phyllobates terribilis. The sequence continues at coordinate 583,275,631 of NW_027362762.1, forward strand.
AGTATAATAGAAAAATGTCACCACTTCTGCATTTATCACCCACTCCTTGTTTTGGCTTACAAATACTGATGTTAAGTACTGACCAAATACTGAACGTGTGAACGTGGCCTTAGGATAGGTGATTACTTGTTTTCACTGGAGAACCTCCCTAAGTGCATATTTGCTACTGTGTAATAGACACAGGACAGGGAGGGGTTAAACATCAAAGCAATTAATCTCTATTGGAAATAAAGAATCTTCCTCTTATTGATATCAGAGAGTACAAATGGCCGCCATACACAACTCAATCCACTATACCAAGACTAATACTACCACATACAAGGGACACATACCGTCACACCATAACCAGATCACATATTACCACCACATAGTAACCGAATAATACCACAAACAAAGGACAAATACCGCAACACCGTGACCAGACCACATATTACCACCACATAGTGACCGAATAATACCACATACAAGGAACAAATACTGCCATACCATGACAAGACCACATGTTACCATTACATAGTCAATGAATAATACTACAATAAGGATCATGAATAAAAAACACAATACTAATAACACAAATATTACCACTTGTGATATAGTATTAGTGTACAGGTAATAAAATTGTATCGTGTGCATTTACATGTAATACACTGACTCACCAGTAACGTCTCTAGTTGAAATCCTTCATCTTCGCTTTTCTTTTTCATCCGGCACAGACTGCCATCACTACTTCCAGCCAGGTCTTGTCGCTGCAGAAAATAACACAGTTATCAATAGTTGATTACTTCTAGAGCACATTCCACACTTATTCCCTGATTTCTCCACTACACCAGATGAAGACAAAGAGTGACATTGTGCCGCCCTGCACAATAACAGGACCCCCTTTTTGTTACTCCCCCATTGAGAACAGTATCCTCCAAAGTAAATTATATTACAGCAGTAATGTTCCCTACAGTAATTATGTCCCCACTTGCCACCATAAACTAATAATACCTCATCCTGGCTCCAAACTGTAATTGTCACCCATCTTGGCCCCCTTTAATAACGTCCCCCATCCAAGGCTCCCATGTATTTGCCCCCCCTCCATCATGGGCCACTATGTGTCATATCCCCCCCTCCATCATGGGCCCCTATGTGTCATATCCCCCCCCCTCCATCATGGGCCCCTACATGTCATCCCCCCTCCATCATGGGCCCCTGTGTGTCATATCCCCCCCTCCATAATTGGCCCGTGTGTCACACCACCCCCTCCATCGTGGGCCCCTATGTGTCATATCCCCCCCTCCACCATGGGCCCGTGTGTCATATCCCCCCCCCTCCATTATGGGCCTCTTTGTGCCATCCGCCCCCCTCCCCCCCCCATTCATATCGGGAAAAAACTGAGACTTCTTACCTTCCTACATACACCCGGCAGCGTCCTCTGCAGCTTCATAATGGCGTGGACGCGTGGTATGCAAAAGGGCCGCCTATCCATCGGAGGCAGCGATCTGTCATAGAAGTGACGCTTAATGCCGGCGGCTTTGATTGACCGGTGGCCTTTGAACGTCACTGCTAGCGCATTGCAGACAGATGTTCCAGGCGGCAGCAGCCATCAAGAGGATGGTATGCTTTCTGACCACGGGCCCATCAGAAATATACCTACATATATATGTATGTACAATATTTATACATATACATATATATATATATATATATATATATATATACATATACATATATATATATACACATATATATATATATATATATATACATATACACATATATACATATACACATACATATATATACACACATACATATACACACATATACACACACATACATATACACACATATATATACATATACATACATACATACATACATACATACATACATACATATACACACACACAGACACATACACAGTACAAACCAAAAGTTTGGACACCTTCTCATTTAAAGATTTTTCTGTATTTTCATGACTATGAAAATTGTACATTCACACTGACTGCATCAAAACTATGAATTAACACATGTGGAATTATATACTTAACAAAAAAGTGTGAAACAACTGAAAATATGTCTTATATTCTAGGTTCTTCCTCTTACCGCCGGTATGTGCCGCGGCGCCGCACATATTATAATGAGGGCAATCCGGCACAGGGGCCCCGGGCAGTAGCCCAGATTGCCATCATTATAATCTGCCTATGGTTGGATCTACAAACTTTGTCTCAACTTGGTCAGGGAGTATGAAGTCCAATACTAAAATAATGGTTCAGAGGGGCGTATTTTTAGTTTAGTCCCTCCCTATGGGATTTCCCATAATATTATGATTCTATTATATTATTATGTTTGTATTATGTCAAGATTGTTTATTTATCTTTTCTCCTTTTTTCCCCCAGATCATCTCCAGGTAGAGATCCCTATACATCAGTGGGTCCCTTCCTCTACACTGTGAAAACAAGCACCATTTTCATCTAGCTTGTACACTGTGTGCCGAATTATTAGGCAAATGAGTATTTTGATCACATGATACTTTTTATACATGTTGTCCTACTCCAAGCTGCATAGGCCTGAGAACCAACTACCAATTAAGTAAATCTGGTGATGTGCATCTCTGTAATGAGGAGGGGTGTTGACTAATGACATCAACACCCTATATAAGGTGTGCTTAATTATTAGGCAACTTCCTTTCCTTTGGCAAAATAGGTCTGAAGAGAGATTTGACAGGCTCTGAAAAGTCCAAAATTGTGATGTCTTGCAGAGGGATGCAGCAGTCTTGAAATTTCCAAACTTTTGAAGCGTGATCACAGAACAATCAAGCGTTTCATGGAAAATAGCCAACAAGGTCGCAAGAAGCGTGTTGGCCAAAAAAGGAGAAAAATAAATGCCCATGAATTGAGGAAAATCAAGCGTGAAGCTGCCAAGATGTCATTCGCCACCAGTTTTGCCATATTTCAGAGCTGCAATGTTACTGGAGTATCAAAAAGCACAAGGTGTGCGATACTCAGGGACATAGCCAAGGTAAGGAAGGCTGAAAAATGACCACCTTTGAACAAGAAGAATAAGATAAAACGTCAAGAATGGGCCAAGAAATATATGAAGACTGATTTTTCTAAGGTTTTATGGACTGATGAAATGAGAGACTCTTGATGGGCCAGATGGATGGGCCAGAGGCTGGATCAGCTCCACTCCGACTCAGATGCCAGCATGGTGGAGGTGGGGTACTGGTATTGGCTGGTATCATCAAAGATGAACTTGTGGGACATTTTCGGGTTGAGGATGGAGTGAAGCTCAACTCCCAGACCTACTGCCAGTTTCTGGGAGACAACTTCTTCAAGCAGTGGTACAGGAAGAAGTCGGTATCGTTCAAGAAAAACATGACTTTCATTCAGGACAATGCTCCACCCCATGCATCCAACTACTCCACAGCGTGGCTGGCCAGTAAAGGTCTAAAAGAAGAAAAAATAATGACATGACCCCCTTGTTCACCTGATCTGGACCCCATAGAGAACCTGTGGACCATCATAAAATGTGAGATCTACAGGGAGGGGAAACAGTACACCTCTTAGAACAGTGTCTGGGAGGCTGTGGTGGCTGCTGCACGCAATGTTGATCGAAAACAGGTCAAGCAACTGACAGAATCTATGGATGGAAGGCTGTTGAGTGTTATCATAAAGAAAGGTGGCTATATTGATCACTAATTTTCTTGGTTTTTGTTTTTGCATGTCAGAAATGTTTATTTCTAAATGTTGTGCACTGATATTGGTTTACCTGGTGAAAAGAAACAAGCGAGATGGGATATTTGGTTTTTATTAAGTTGCCTAACAATTCTGCACAGTAATAGTTACCTGCACATACAGATATCCTCCTAAGATAGCCAAATCTAAAAAAAACAACAACTCCAACTTCCAAAAATATTAAGCTTGGATATTTATGAGTCTTTTGGGTTGATCGAGAACATAGTTGTTGATCAATAATAAAATTAATCCTCTAAAATACAACTTGTCTAATAATTCGGCACACAGTGTATAGACTCTCTGCCTTTGGTACCTACAACATTCTTTTCTCACCTATTCTTTTCTCCCTGCCTCACCTTTCTTCCCCTTATTTCTTCCCCTCTTATGTTATTTTCTACATTACTCTTTCAGAAACTCCTCACTTATTATACCTATTCTAGCCTTTATTTTTACCTATTATTTTCTTTGTTATGTTTTTATCAGCAGTTCTGCCCGCACCATTCGTCAACTTTTTCCATCACTATTGGGCTCACGCAAGTGCACCACATACACAAAGATGGCCGACACCTAGATCAACGAAAGAAAGTCACAGTCCAGCCCCTTCCTAGTATTAAACACGCCACTCTGCCATCTGCGAGCACCACGACACGTCTTGCACCACATTCATGGACCCTGGACCCTATCCCTCTACTGTTAACTCTATTTCTCTTTCTTACTAATTAGTTTTTGTGCAGACTCCTTCTGGCTCTACTCCTTCCTCCTTTAGTGGTTCTTATCATTTATCTTTTTGTATCCATTTCCTCTTGTTTTCATTACACTTTTATTTTCCATACTCTTAGTATTTAACTTACTAACATTCTTTCTTTTTTATCTTTGTGACCTTTAAGGATCATCTTGTGACCTGGGAGCCTCTCGCCTCACTTTTCATGTCTAGTTGCGATTAACATACTTTATTAAGCCTTGCAGTTGGAGCACAACAGGGATTTGAATTTCTTAAATGTACCTACTAACATCAGGTTGCCATCCTCTTGTCAATCCACTGCATTCTTTCGAGTGTTCTCTTATATCATAGTGTTCTATAACATTTAGTCATCTATGATTATACTTTGTTACCTGATAAATGATCCCTTGCCATTTTTGTACCTTTTCTATTATCTTTTATATAAATTTTCTTCTTTTTGTTTAGTATTTACACAGATATACCTTGAGAAAGTACTAACCAATGTTTCGGCCTGACATGGCCTCTGTTTTTCATTTGGGTCAAATAATAAATTCACTTTCATTACGATTGGTGTGGAAAAGGTTTCTCCATTTCTTTAGATTAACATTTACTTCGGGGCACCTGATTTGGTACAGTAGAACGTCAGTTTTCCTATTATTGCTGCTGTAAAGTAGTCATCTGATAAATGGTATTAACCATTTTGTGTGGTATAATTGTCTGGTTTAAGGGCAGAAAGATTAAAGGGTATGTGCACACTGTGCGTGTTTGATGCATTTTCTCCTCGCGGAAATGCACCAAAAATGCAATGTAATCCATCTGCCAGCTAATGCAATGACAATCCTGATGTGCTTTGCACATGATGCGGAATTTTCCACTCAGGATTGTCATTGCGTTTAAATCCGCAGCATGTTCATTGTATGCAGCGTTTCTGCAGTGTTTTCCGCTCACTGACTTCAACTCAACCGCTGCAAACCCCCAGATATAAATGTATTTGCAGTTTCGCTGAGGTTGTTTGCTGCTCCGTATTTGACTGATTCAAAGAGTCAAATACGCTGCAAAAGCACACAAAGAATGGTACCTGGGCAGGCTGGGGAAGCCTACTTCTCCCATCATCCAACAATTGATCCCACTGATAACAGTGAGCGGCGAAGCTGAAGGGAGAAGTAGTCTCCTCAACCAAGCGGGCGTGTGGGTGGTGTAAAAAAAAAAAAAAAAATTAAAAATCTCTATTAAAATAAAAAAGTACATATCCTCACCTATCCAGCGTCCTCCCGCTGTCACGAATGTTCCCACGCATCACTGATGCAGTAATAAGGTCACCAGAGCTGATCTTCAGCTTATCAACTCAGGTGAACTCAGCCTGCAGCACAGCCATGTACACTGACAGGAGTGATTACACTCCTGTCAGTGTACAGTGCTGTTTTCTACGGCAGTCACATCAGTAATTGATGTGGCTGCTGTATAAGTGACCCGGATCTCCTTGGGACAATCTGGATTATGTCATGACGGCGGACAGGTGAGGGATATGGTTGTTTTTATTTATTTAGGAGACGAGGGATTCGGGGATTAGGAGAACAATAAATAAATTATTAAAACGGTGTGTATTTTTAAGTCAATAAAAAGACTTTATTCTGGCCGTGTTTTTATTGAGAACCAGTTGAAAACGTTACTACAGGGTTAGTAATGGGGGTGATTTAAAGACGCCCTCCATTACTAACCCGGGCTTCATGTCAGCCGCCAATACAAGGCTGACATGAACCCGAACCCTTTTACCCCACTCGCCACCGCTACACGGCAGTGGGAAGAGAGGAGGCTAAGCGTCAGATTTGGCGTATCGATGGCCCCTTCCCTGGCTATTAATATCAGTCCGCAGCTGTCTATTTAGTCTTTTATGGCTAGCTTTTATAGGGGATCCCCCTGTAATCTAGCCAGTAAAGGCTAAGCAAACAGCTGTGGGCTGTTATTAATAGCCAGGGAACATTTTTGGCTAATGGCCCCTTTCCCGGCTACTAGTATCAGCTCCCAGCGGTTGGCTTTACCTCAGATGGTTATAAAAATGATGCAGGAGCCCACGCCAATTTTTTTTTTAAAATTTTAGGCTATGTGGTCACAATCTGGACGTAGCAGTGCTTTGGATGCAGCATATTTTTGCTGCGTCCAAGATGTTGTATTCTATTGAACGCAGGTAAATTCGCATGTGTTCACTGAATCAAGCAGATTTATCGCATTAAATACATTCTAGTGGTCAAATTTATTTTGCGGAGACTCAGGACCGCAGCATGTCAAACTCTCTTGCGGAGGCACTAAAGACGAGACGCATGTCAGTGACCACGGGTGATCCACAGCCTCAGATGCAAGCATAGTAGGCATAGGATTTCTAGAAATCCTATCCCCTATGCACTAACATCTGTACGCTGTGGGTTTGACGATGCATACATGCAGCAGCTCCTTATCATGGGCACGTTCCCAAACTCACCCGCAGCATGTCAATTTTGACCAATTAAAATATCATTCTATGCGGTGGATCTGGGTGTATTGACAACAAAAGTGCGGCATTAGAACAGTCCAAAGCGCTGCTTGTTGCTGATCGTTGGGATGTAGCGGCTAACGAAACAGCTGTGAGCTGTTATTAATAGCCAGGGAACATGTTTTACTAATGGCACCTCACTATGCTAAAAATAGCATCTCTCAGCTGCCCCAGAAATGACTTGAATGGAAATGCTAGAGAGATTGGGTGTATGGGATTAGCTGACATGTAGCCCTTTTGTTTGGTGATGACAAGGTGTCAATCAAACCCTTTCATTACTAAACCTAATTAAAGTAAATAGAATAAATAAGTACACACACACACACAGTACACTATTTGAAATACAACCGACACATTCTTTAATCATTTAAATTAACCAATATACTCACCCCAGGCCTGACAGTAATCCAAGGGTTAAAGAAACGTCACATGTTTCTTTTTTGAAATATCTTTATTTAGCTCCAAAAAGATTTCATTGATGTTCAAAAACGCATCAAAAAACGCGTTTTTTTCTGCAGCGCTTTTCCTGCGAAGAGATACAGAAAAGCTGCAGAAATTTCTGCAATCAAATCCTGATCGGGCGCACATAGCCTAAAAATTTGAAAATTGAGAAGTTTTCTAATTTTGTCAAATTTCAATATTTTCATAAATAAACAAATCGAAATGACAAAAAATTAGCGCGAATATGAATTATAATATGTCATGAAAAATCAGTTTTAGAAGCAATGGGATATGTTGAAGAATTCCAAAGTTAATTACCACAAAAAAATATTAGTCAGAATTGAAAAGTTTGGCCTAGTCAGGAAGGGGTTAAAAATAATTTAACCCTAAAAAGGAAAAATCTGACTACCATGACATGAAATAAACATTAATATGCTCAGATGCGAGAATCTGGTATTAACTTGTAGACTAGTCTCAGTCAAAATGTATGGAAAATATATAGTATATGGAATATCTGAGAAAAAATATAATCCTATACTGTTTGGACATAGGTATTGATAGAATGAGGAGTCTATAAGGTAATAGACCAATAACTGTGTATAGTGTAATAAAGATCTAAATAGAAAGGTATGGCAATATAGTAAATCAGTCATTAGCAGAACGGAGGGCACGGGAAGGGTGGTAGACTGAGATGAGAGAGATGTATAGTGGTGCTGAATCGTGGAGAACTTTGTGGGTGAGAGTAATAAGTTTATATTGAACTCTGTCAGGAAAATATTAATATCAAGAAAATGTTCTTCCATATCTGCCAGATATAGATGTTCACTCCCCTTCCTTATTCCCCTTCTGGTCAGCACAAAAGCCCCAATTAGCACACGCCTGAGAAATAGCTTATGCAAACAGGGCCAGCCAAGGAGTGTTATAACTTCGTTAGGAAGCAAGCATCTTGTCTCAGAAAGAAGCAGGAGGTAATTAAAATGCTGGCTGGCACTAATTTGTGTGTAACCGTGAGGCTGCTTCCCGAGCCTCAAAGGGAAATTTGCAGACGAACTGACTGCGATATGAACTATGAAATATTGAGAGTTCCATATGTCCAGTAACGGGACCCATATGTGTAGTGACCAAAATCAGCCCAGGAATGTATATGTAGTTTTCCAGGGCTGTAACCAAAATCAGGGAGCTGTAGCGGAAAAACACCAGAATAGCAGACTTCAGCTATGCGATATGTGGTCTCTAAATAAAGATAAAATCATAAGGGAAAAAATGGCGTAGTTTGCAAGCTTCTGCGATCAACGAGCGATGAGTTATTGCAGAAGTTAATGCTTTTAATGAAAATGTACAGGCTGGAGACCGGCCCACATGATGTCACCACCAGGGGAGTGTGGCCAGATCTCCCCTTAGGTATAAGAGAACCCATGGAGAAGACAGGAGCACTCATTGCCAGGGGGGAATAAGAATTATAAGCAATGGGTCCTGTTCAATAACAGCATAATCCAACTGGGGAGCCCCTCCTCTACCTATATTGAATCATCTCCATTATCGTATAGTTTAAGTTACCTTCTTTTTACCCTGTTTATTTTATGTACCTGCCTATGTATTTTAATGTCTCCTTTGTAACATCCTTGTATATAATTTTCTTAAACACTGCCTCTTTTGGATTAAATTCTAAAATTTAATAGTTTATTTTGTTCTGTAATCGTTCCCTTCCCCGAAGCCGTATACGCTACCAAAACGCAGGCGTCCGGCCAGGCCTGTATAATATTTCAAACTCGGCCGGTAGTGGCAGCGAATATTAATAATAATTGGGCTATCGCGAAGCTGACAGTGACCGTACGGAGGGCGTTAAACGTGGATTCCGGTCTTTGGAATCCCCGAGGTGTGATGCCATACGCTCACTGGTCGCTTGCAGATATCCACGTAGCAAGTAGTCTGTATCGCATACTCGCGACTCCGGACTTAATACGGACAGTGTGACGGCACGGTGAGATATTGCGTGATCTTGCTGGTGTCATCTCGCCTGTGTGTTGGAATTCCTGACAAACGCTGTATTGGATGGGCAACCAGTGCAATGACTGGCACAGGTAAGAGGCATCGGTCTATCGGTTGGAGAGGAATATGATCCTGGCTGCTGCATTCAGGATGGATTGGAGAGGGGAAAGTTTAGAAAGAGGGAGAACGATTAGTAAAGAGTAGCAATAGTACACATGAGAATGAATACGAGCTACAGTAAGGCTGTGTGCCCAAGATGCGTTTTTTAAGCGTTTCCGCATCGGCAAAAACGCTGCAGAAACGCTTAAAAAACGCATGGTAGAAGGCCTGCCATGTTCCCCAATGATAATCCGCATGTGCTGGGCACATGCTGCGGAAATTTCCGCTGCGGATTATCATTGCGGAAAAAAACGCAGCACTACCAATTATTTTGCGTAAGTGCTGCGTTTTCGCCGCCATTGACTTGCATTAGAAAGCATGGATTATGCATCACGGTATACGTAGATGCGCATTCCATGCGTTCTAATGTGCGGATGGTACCCAGGTCTAGAGAAAAGGAGACTCGCCTCCTGACCCAGGCACCATAGAAAACTGTAAAAAAAAAAAAAAAAAAAAAAAAAAAGAGAATAAAATAAAAAAATAAATAAATACTTACTTTCTGACAGCCCCCGATGCGCTCCTCCTCTCATGCCGGCAGTTCGCGATGTACTGAAGGACCTGCGCTGACGTCATAGTCATGTGACGGGTCACGCGACGCTGACGTCGGCAGGTCCTTCAGTGTAAAGCGACCTGCCGGCAGCCGGGACGGTGAAGCAAGACTGCGGGGGCCATCGGAAGGTAAGTATAGATTTATTTTTTTGACATTCTTTGGGGGTCACACTATATAAATCCATGCCGTTTGCATGGATTTATATAGTGTGACCAAGTTGTCAAGCATTTTCCAAGTGATGCTAAAATCGCTTGGAAAGCGCTTGACAACCCGCATGCGGAAATGCAAGTGAAGAACGCTTCACATCCGCTTGTCCCTGGCAGGAAAAACGCATGTACAATCCGCATGCGTTTTTTCCGCCAGGGAGATGCAAAAAAGCTCAGGAAAAATCCGGAGCATTTCTGCATTGTGGGCACATAGCCTTAAGAGCTATTGGCGAGTCAAAGGTAAGGTAAGTTCTGATTCTTGAGATGTTTTTGAGGTGTAGATGACATGAGTGAACGAGTGATTTGATGTGAGCTGTGAAGAAAAGATCTGAATCAAGTATGACCCCAAGACAGCGGGCTTGTTCCTGGGGAGTAATGGTTGAGCCACAAAAGGGAATGGCAATATCGGGCACAGGTAGGTTAGTGGAGGGAGGAAATATGAGTAGTTCAGATTTTGACAGATTAAATTTTAGATAAAGGGAAGACAATGTTAGAGACAGCAGAAACACAATCACTGGTATTTTGTAATAATGCAGGGGTGATGTCCAGAGAAGAGGTGTATAATTGGCTGTCATCAGCATAGAGATGGTACTGAAAACCGAATCTGCTAATTGTTTGTCCAATAGGAGTGGTGTACAAGGAGAAAAGAAGGGGGCCTAAGGCTGATCTTTGAGGGACCCCGACAAAGGGAAGGGGAGAGGAAGAGGAGCCAGCAAAAGACACAGTGAAGGAGCGGTCAGAGAGGTAAGAGGAGAACCAGGATAGAGCAGTGCCTTGAGGCAAAGAGTGGAACATAGTGAGGAGGAGCTGGTGATCCACAGTGTCAAATGCTGCAGAGAGATCTAGGAGAATCAGCAGGGAGTAGTGACCATTAGATTTAGCTGTTAGTAGATCATCAGAGACTTTTGTGAGGGCAGATTCAGTAGAATGTGAAGAGCGGAAACCAGATAGTAAAGGGTCAAGAAGAGCATTATCTGAGAGATAGCGGATTAGACAGTGGACCAGGAGTTCCAGGAGTTTTGAGAAAAGGGAAGATTGGAAACAGGTCTGTAGTTAGCAGCACAGTTCTGGCAAGCGATGTTTTTTTAAGTAATGGATGCATGCTGGCATGTTTAAAAGAGGAGGGAAAGATACCAGATGAGAGGGAGAGGTTGAATATTTTAGTTAGGTGAGTGGTGACAGCTGGAGAAAGGGGCTTAAGGAGATGTGAGGGTATAGGGTCACTGGTGCAGGTGGTAGGGCGAGAGGAAGCAAGGAGCCTGGTCACTACTTCTTTTGTGTCTTGCTTGAAGTCATAAAGTGAGCAAGATGCACTGTGGAAGGGAGGAGCATGCATAACATTTGGGGATTGGGAGAAAATTTCCTGTCAGATATGGTCTATTTTTTCTTTGAAGAGCTGAGGTCAGTGGTCAGGGCATGTGCTGTTTGATTAAGGAGAGAGTGAAAGGTGTCGAAGAGGCTTTTAGGATTATTGGACAGTGAGGATGAGGTTGTTAAAGTAGGTTTGTTTGGAGAGGTGAAGGGCGGAGTTACAAGTTTTAAGCATAAATTTTACTGATGAGCGAGTATGTTCTGTTAACTCTTTCGGCGAGTATGCTCGGGCCAAGCACCGAGTATTTACAGCTGCTCGGTGTTATGTTTGAATCGCTCCCGTGTGCATGATTTGCGACTGTTTGACAGCTTTAATACATGTAAGGAATGTCTATTTCTTACACATTCCTCACATGTATTAAAGCTGTCAAACAGTTGCAAATCATGCACATGGGAGCGTTTCAAACATAGAACCGAGCAGCTGTAACTACTCGGTGCTCGGCCCGAGCATACTCGGCGAAAGGGTTGCTCATCACTAAATTTATAATGGAGGAAATCTTCAGCCAGATTGAATTTTCTCCAGAGCCGTTTGGCACACCTAGAGCACCGCTGGAGAAAACGTGTTTGAAGCATGTGCCAGGTTTGTCGCTGTCTGTGCAGAGTTGTTCTCTGTGTAGGAGGTGCGGCTTCATCCAGGGAGCATTGCAATGTTTCGTTATAATGCTTCAGTGCAGAGTCAGGACATGAGAGGGAGGAGATCGGGGCCAATGATGATTGGAACGTTTTCATAAATTTCTGGGATTTAATGGCGCATATATTTCTATAGGTGTGGAAAGTGGGGGTGTCTTGAGCAGGGAGACCGTTCTTGAGAGAGAATGAAAGAAGGTTGTGGTCAGAGTGCGGAAGAGGAGAGTTAGTAAAGCCATGTATTTAACAGAGCGGGACAAAGATCAGGTCAAGAGTATTTCCATCTTCATGTGTAGGAGAGTCAGTAAGCTGTGAAAGGCCGAAAGAGGAAGTTAGGGATAAAAGATTAGCTGCAGATGGGAAGAGGGGAACGCTAATTGGGATGTTAAAGTCCCCCATGATGAGAGTGGGGATGTCACAAGATAGAAAGTTTGGAAGCCAAGTGGCAAAGTGATCCAAAAACTGATGGGGAGGGCCGGAGGGTGATACACAACCGCCACTCGCAGGGAGAAGGGCCGGAAGAGTCTGACTTTGTGGGTCTCAAAAGAAGGGAAGATAAGTGAGGGAACTTGGGGGGGATAACCTAAAAAATACATTATGTTGAAAGGAGCAGACCAACACCTCCACCTGATCTGTTGTCTGGTCTCGGGGTATGAGAGAAGTGCTGGCCACCATATGATAGAGCAGAAGCGGCGGTGGTGTCTGACTGCTGGATCCAGGTTTCAGCGAGAGCCAGAAGGTTAAGGGAATTTGAGGAAGAAATCATGGATGTAGGAGAGTATTACATGCTGACCGCACGTTCCAAAGGGCACAGTTGAATGAGACAGAAGATATGCAGGGGATATTAATGAGATTGGCAGGGTTTGTGACTGTAGCAGGGAAATTTAAGGAAGATAGATCGAGTGAGCAGATGGTTGAGTGATTTTTGAGAGCGTTTCTTGTGTTGTATGGTGGGAGTGAATGGGTCTGTGCGGTATAACATTGAACATTGTGAAGAGAGCATGACAGCTGTACATAGGAGACAAGAGGAGACAGGGGTTAATATGGATGAAGTGTACAGAGTATGTGGGAGAACGGTGAATGTGGATGATTGTATTTGTGCCATTTATATTCTGGCTGCTACAAACAGTGAACACGGTTTACAAAACAGATGGCCTGGCAGCAAGTTTGTTTAATTATCTTACCTGTCTCCTGCTCTGTCCAACTGCCATGTCTAACTGTGGCGGGACTTTGAAAACCGATGGGACTTCAAAAAACTATGCATAAATGAACCCCGCATAAATGCTGCCCTTTAACTATATCTCAATATATAGGGAAGTATGTGCTTAGATCTAACAGATTTAACTCTTTAGCAATCAGTCAACTAGTTGAAGACAACTGGAGACAATAAAACTGCAGGAAAAAAACAAAAAACAAAATAGACTAGCAGATCTACATGGATTATAAAACTTGGTCAAGTAAGTGTGATGACCTTAAAGCATCATGGCTTAAAAAATGTAGATGAATGGGAAATATATACCAATGAGTTGCAGAGCAATACTGGCATGGAAATGCAATCCAGACTTCACAAGGGTTAAAATACAGCAGATGAATGGGAAATATATACCTGCAGGAAAAGAAAAATGAGTATTAGATTCGCCATGTCTAACTGTGGCGGGACTTTGAAAACCGATGGGACTTTGAAAAACGATGCATAAATGCTATATGCATAAATGCACCCCGCATAAAAATGGAGCATAAGCTGGGCTGTCGGTAGATGCCAAGTACCACCCCAGGGCAGTCCACGGGACTGCAGCATCTGACCGGAGGGTTAGAGGCGCGGGTATGCGGTACAGGAGGGTAAAGAAATGGTCAGACAATCCAAGGTGAGGACAAACAGCACATGTCAATACACGTAGTCAATGTCAGGAGCAGAGAGGTCAAACCGGGTCGTTAATAGGAAGCAGAATGTGGTCGAATGCATAAACTAGGAGCTAGTGTGCTAGTAATCAACATTTGGGCAAGGAGTGGTGGGAGGAGCTGCCTAATATAGTGCCTGCTGGCATGGGTTGGGATGGTGAACCTAATCTCTGCAGGACACAGCAGGGTTTAATTCCTGCAGAGACCGGCCACACTCCCCTACGGCCAAATGGCAGCAACATGTTGTTGCAGCAGTGCAGAGGAGGCATGCGAGTTACCTTCATTACGGAAAAAAAGAATATGATGTCTGTGTGATGTTAGTACGCAGGCGTGAGCAACTCAGCCACGCATACCAGCCAAAGGAGTACAGGTGCAAATGCGGTGAACCCGTGCATGACAGTTTGTAGACCATTTTCAATAGGTTGAAGTGAAAATCAAAATGTATAGAGAAGATCTATTAACACATGCAAATGAATAATGATGCATGTCAATTGAATGTATAAAAAAGGGACAGGGTGGGATAGTTAGTTTGTCCATAGATCCAAGAAGAAGAACCAAAAGGTAAAATAGAATTGTACATAAGTAGTGTATACAATATAATATAAAGTAAGATTACCATATCAATAGAGATTTATAGGTTGAGGCAAGTATGAGGAGTATAGAAAATCATAATTAAAGTGTGGATGAAAAAACATCAACCCGCAAAACATCAATTAAATAAAGTTAGTTGTAAAAAAAGACTAGAGTATTAAAAACTGTGTGTGGGTAATAATATTCATGATAATTATCAAAAGATGGATGATAGTCAATATACAGTATATGTGTCAGTGTATACAAGATCCAAAAAAGTGTAAATGAATAATGTAACTATACACCTTAGTTGACAGTTGGGGAAGATGTGCAATATGAGCACTGAAAAAACGCTATAACGATATAAACCTCAAATAAAAATATAGTGGGTGAAAGTACAGAGCACATCACCAATTTTCTAAGTAAATATATTTCTAAAGATGCTATTGACATGAAAGTCTCACCAGATGTCGCTAACAACCCATCCAATCCACACAGGCAAAAAAATCAACTCATAAATGTCCATAAATTAAGTTGTGTGTAATAATGATAAATGACAGGGAAAAAAAGTATTGAACACACGAAGAGTGGTGTGCAAACAGCCATGGAAAGTCAAGGCACCAACTGAAATCAGCCATTAGAAAGCAATCCTGCTACTTAGTGAAAAATAATATTAACTGGTTCAACTGACTGCCTATAAAAAGGTGGCTCATTACCAAGGTATCACATAAGAAACTTCTGATAATGGGTAAAACCAGTGAGCTGTCTCAAGACCTTCACAACCTTATTGTTGCAAAACATACTGATGGCATGGTTTTCAGAATTATTTCTTAACTACTTACATTTCCAGTAAGAACTGTTGGTGCCATAATCCAGGAGTGCAAAAAATATAATTTCACCATAAACAGACCACGACCAGGTGCTCCCTGCAAGATTTCAGACAGAGGAGTGAAAACAATCAGAAGAGTTGTCCAAGAGCCAAGGACCACCTGTGGAGAGCTACAGAAAGACCTGGAATTAACAGGTATAAATGTTTCAAAGAAAACAAGTAGTGCACTCAACCTCCATGGCCTGTATGAACGCTCACCATGCAAGATTCCATGTTCAAGTGCGTTTAAAGTTTGCTCCAAAACATTTAGATAGGTCTGTGAAATTCTGGGAGAATATATAGTCTGCTCAGAAGAGACTAAAATTGAACTCTTTTGATGCCATAATTCACACCATATTTGGAGGCCAAAAGGCACTGCATATCACCACAAAAACAAAAAACCAACAGTGAAGTTTGGAGATTGGATCATCATGATATTGGGCTGTTTTTCAGCATACGGTACTGTTAAACTTCATGTAATTGAAGGAAAGATGAATGGAAAAAATGTACAGAGATTCTTAATAAAAATATGCTGCCATCCATCAGGATAATAAAGATGGAACTAGGGCGGACATTTCAGCAAGACAATGATCCCAAACAAACAACCAAGGAAACACTAAATTGGTTTCAGAGAAAGAAAATAAAGCTACGAGAATGGCCCAGCCAATCAACTGACCAGAATTCAATAGAAAATTTAGGGAAAGAACTAAAGCTCAGAGTTCGTAGGAGCCCGTGGAACCTTCCGGATTTGAAGAAAGTATGTGGAAGAACAGATCAGAAATCACACCAATGCATGCGACTAGTTACTCCATACAGTAGGCGTCTTGAAGCGGTCATCACCAACAAAGGCTGTTGTATGAAGTATTAATTACATTTCAGTAAGCATGTTCAATACTTTTTCCTGTGTAATTTCTCATTATTAGACAATTTATGGACATCTATGGTTTGATTTGTCTGTGTAATTGCATGGGTTGTTACTGACATCACGTGAGAATTTCATGTCAATAGCACCTTTAGAAATATATTTACTTAGAAAACTTGTTCAATACTTATTTCATCCGCTGTATGTGCTTTGGGGTCTAGATAATCCAGGAGTGGTTCCAGGATCCCATGTGATCACTATTTAGAATGAGAAACATAATTAAGGCATGTCACTGATAATCTCGGAAAGAAAAAGTATACATTAATGATAGGATACATGAAAACATGTGTGTGCAAATCATACTTGATATATATTTACATGTAAGAGATGTACAAAATATCACCTTACATACCTCACAAAATTCCTCTAAGTTTCACAGAAAACAAAATAACTTTAAAATGAATAAAAAAAACCCAAACAAAATATAACAAATGCCTAATTATTAGATGCTGTCAGGAAGAAAATGAAGGATACTAGAACTCTGCTGCTGGCGGTATATATTAAAAGACTGCATTAAACCACACAACTAATGGAAAGATTGAATGGTCATATTTTGAAAACAAGTGTGCTAGAGAATGTATTAGTTACAAAAGTGTAGGGATAGGTCGATTAAATTAATATGATGGGTGTGAAATACTGTGGGAGGAATTGGTATGAGAACATAGTTGCTGGTGGTGCTTAGTCTAAAGACACTGCATTAGCCCATGAAGCTAGCAGAGGTGTTATATTTGGAAGAACCACAGTATTTTGCGGACTATAAAGACGCACGGACCATAACATGCACCCCACATTTTGGGAGGAAAATAAAAAAAAAATATATAAAAACTGGTGGTGCGTCTTATAGTCTGATTTTACAGTAGCTTACGGGGGGAGGGGGAGTCAGAACAGTATCACAGGCGGCAATGTCGCTGCTGCAGGAGGCTTGTGGCAGGAGTGGGGCGATGCTGCTGGTCTCTGGCAGTGGCCATTTTCCCCGAAGCCAAATTGGAAGCGGAATTCCAGCTCCTCCGGAGCTGAATGAGATTTTCGAAAACCCCGCCTTCCAGGGATACACCATGTCATACTAGGCAGTGTTCCACTCCGGACATGACGTCACACGCTGCATCGTTTCCCAGGGATGCACTGCATTATATCAGGCTGTGCCCCGGCAATGACATCATACTCTACGCAGTCTCCCGTGGATACAAGGCACCATATCAAGTCGAGGCCCTGGAAAAGATGTCCCTGCTCTCCTAACGCTGTATCATCAAGGAAGCATCCGTCATCTTGTAGACGCTGACTGGTGTCTGCTATGCTGGGACTATAGCCTCAGGTAAAAACTTATTCCCAACCCCCCACCCGGCAGAAGTAGGTCTCCCTCAAAGACAGGAAATGACTGAAACATACTAGAAAGGCCTTTTAAAGCTGTAGGGTTTCCTGACCTTGGGGACGGATCCTCTCTCTTTCAATGGTGCTGTCATGGGGAAGGGAAAAAACACATTTGGTATTGATGAGTTTGTAAAAGTCTGATGTATCAAAATATAAAATAAATTAATCCGCTAGGTAAATAGCGTAACAAGGAAAAAAAAAAAATAATCAATTTTGGAATTCCACTTTTTTTTGCAATTTCAACGCACTTGGATTTTTTTCCCCCATTTTCAGTACAGCACATGATAAAATGAATCAGGTCATTTAAAAGAACAACTTGTCCAGCAAAAAAACAAGCCCTCATATGATTATGTGGAAGGAAAAATAAAAAATTTGTAATTAGTCCTACCGGTAATTATATTTCCAGGAGTCCATCATGACAGCACGACGAGAGATTATGGAATTCTCTTTACACAAACATTTTGGATTGCACATACGCATAAGGAATTCGGGGAGGGAATGTGATAGTGCTGTCATGATGGACTCCTGGAAATATAATTACCGATAGGATCAATTCCTAATTTCTCCAGGACATCCCTCATGACAGCACGACGGGAGAAATATCAAATCAGATGGAACATTCTTAGGGTGGGACTACCGCCTGAAGGACTTTCCTTCCATAGGCTAATTGTTGGGTAGATGAAATGTCCAACTTATAATGTCTACAGGTGTTTAAATTGGCCCACGATGCGGCCCTACAGATCAGATCTTAAGATGTCCCTGCTCTTTCTGCCCAGGAGGCTGAGATTGCCCTAGTAGAATGAGAATTAATGTCCGTTAGAGGCTCTTCTCCTTGTAAGTCGTATGCCATGGAAATGATCGTGGTAATCCACCTGGCCAAGGTTACTTTTGAAGCTTTTTTGCCCTGGTTTCTTTCCGAATGTTGAACAAAGAGATTGGAATCCTGTCTCCATGGTTTTGTGACCTCCACATACCGCATCACCGCCCTCCTGACGTCAAGTGTGTGGAATGGACTTTCGTTCTTCGGATGCTGACAAAGATGGTAAGATAATTTCTTGATTTAAGTTCTCCTCACATACTACCTTACGTAGAAAGGATGGGTCGAGTTTGAGGATTATTCGGTCATCCAGGATACGTAGGTAAGGGTCTGTAGTTGCCAAAGCCTGGATTTCTCTGACTCTTTTGGCTGAGATTACCGCTGTCTTCATTGAGAGTAACCTTATACTAGCTTCCTCCTGAGGCTCGAAGGGGCTCTTACACAAGGTTCTCAAAACCAGGTTTATGTTCCATGGGGGTATTAACTTCCTTATTGTAGGCTTCAAGCTAGTGACTGCTTTTGCAAACCTTGCGTTACCCATGGATGATCCGCCAGAGGGTAATCCAGAAAGGCGCTAAGGGACGAAATTTGCACCAAGAGTGCTGGGTCTTAAACCTTTCTCGAAACCTAGCTTGAAGGAATTCAAGAATGTTTGGAATATCGGGCTCAAAGCCAGTTTCCAGATGTTTTCCAACATAAGAACAGTATTTTCTCCAAATCATGGTGTAACAGTTAGGAGGGATAGAGGGAAGAAGTATAGGAAGGCTGGTTCAGAACCGGCATTATTGGAGCACGACAGATCCTCTGACCGCCGGGGGAGTGTATGCTCCAGTAATGAGCGGGAGGGGGGGGGGGGGGGGGGGGGGGGGAGTGTAGGGCAGGCAAGACAGGTTCTGGTAATGGGTGACTATTATTAGGGGGACAGACAGGGCAATCTGTCACAAAGACCGGGATCGCTGAACGGTGTGCTGCCTCCCTGGCGCATCGGGGATCGGGTTGACAGGTTACTGGGTGGGGCTGGCGAAGACCCAGCGCTCATGGTCCACATCGGCACCAATGACAAAGTGAGTGGTAGATGGAGGGTCCTTAAAAATGATTTCAGGGACCTAGGTAGGAAGCTTAGGGCAAGGACCTCCAAGGTAGTTTTCTCAGAAATACTACCAATCCCACGAGCCACACAGGAGCGCCAACGGGAAGTTAGGGAGGTGACTAAGTGGCTAAAGAGTTGGTGCAAGGCAGAAGGGTTTGGGTTCATGGAGAACTGGGCCGACTTCGCGGTCGGCTACAGGCTCTAGCGTAGGGACGGGCTGCACCTCAATGGGGAGGGTGCAGCGGTGCTGGGGAAGAAGATGGCTAATAGGTTGGAGGAGTTTTTAAACTAGAGACGGGGGGGGGACCAAGGAAATAGGTGGGATGTGAGGCAAGCAAGGGGGAAGGGGAGAAGTGAATATAATGAGGGTGGAGAGGCGGGTGGGGATAGTACAGTTAGATCGTTAGAGAAGAATAGGATGCTAAATAGCCCCAAAGTTTTATCTTGCATGCTGACCAACGCAAGAAGCCTGACCAATAAGGCGGATGAGCTGCGGGCGCTTATATCGGAGGAGAGGTATGACATCGTAGGTATAACAGAGACTTGGCTAGACGATAGCTACGACTGGGCGGTAAATTTATTAGATTATAGTTTATTTAGAAGGGACCGGAAACAGGGGAAAGGCGGAGGAGTCTGCTTATATGTAAAGTCATGTCTAAAACCCAGACTAAGGGAAGATATAGGAGAGGGAGAAGAGGGGGTCGAGTCCATGTGGGTAGAGATAGAGGGGTCAAAAAATAATAAAATATTACTGGGGGTCTGCTATAAGCCACCAAATATAACAGAGGAGAATGAGAATCTGCTATTAGGACAAATAGACAAAGTAGCAAAACATAATGAAGTGATTGTAATGGAGGATTTCAACTACCCGGATATTGACTGGGAAACAGAAACCTGTAGATCTCAGAAAGGAAAAAGGTTCTTGACAAATATTAAGGATAATTATCTCTCCCAACTAGTGCAGGAACCAACGAGAGGGAAGGCCGTGTTGGACTTAATATTGACTAATAGGCCTGATAGAATAACTGAGGTACAGATAGGGGGGCACCTAGGTAATAGCGATCATAATATTATCGACTTCAAAATGCCCTTCAGTAGGGTTATCAATAAGGGAACAACAAAAAACATTAAACTTTAGGAGGGCGAAGTTTGATCAGCTGATAGAAAACCTTCAACTTATTGACTGGGACAAAGTACTTAATCAAAGGAATACGAATAGTAAATGGGAAACCTTCAAAACAATTCTGAATACTCAGTGCGAGAGGTATATACCGTATGGGAATAAAAGGGCCAGAAATATGAGGAAACCAATATGGTTAAACAAGAACGTAAAAGGGGCGTTAAATAGCAAAAAAGAGGCATTCAAGAGATTAAAACAGGAAAACAGTAAGGAGGCACTAATGTGTTACAAGGAAAAAACGAGAACCTGTAAAAAACAAATAAAAATAGCGAAGGAAGAAACAGAGAAACGTATTGCTAGGTTAAGTAGATCATATCCCAAACTGTTCTTTACGTATATAAATAGTAAAAGGATTAAATCGGATAATATTGGACCGATAAAAAGTGAGGAAGGCAAAATCATAGAGAAAGATGAGGATAAAGCTAATCTATTAAATAATTTTTTTTCGACAACTTTCACAAAGGAAATAGAACTAACAGGAGAAATGAGAAGTGACAAGTTTAATCCTCCACTAAGTATGACTAATCTAACCCAAGTTGAGGTACAGAAACGCCTCAGTAACATTAAAATAAACAAATCACCAGGACCTGATGGCATACACCCACGGGTACTAAGGGAACTAAGTAATGTGATAGACAGACCGTTATATCTTATATTTAAGGACTCTGTTGAGACTGGGTCTGTACCACTTGATTGGCGACAGGCTAATGTAGTGCCAATATTCAAAAAGGGAGCGAAAAGTGATGCCGGAAACTATCGGCCGGTGAGTCTGACGTCCGTTGTGGGCAAAATTTTTGAAAGCTTCATTAAAGAGGCAATTACGGAGCATCTTGATGCTAATAATCTTTTAATCCCGAACCAACATGGATTCATGAGGAATCGCTCCTGCCAAACAAACCTGATTGACTTCTACGAGGAGGTTAGCTCTCGAGTAGATCAGGGGGAACCAGTGGATGTCGTGTATCTCAACTTCTCAAAAGCGTTCGATAGCGTGCCACATAATAGGTTGGTATACAAAATGAGAATGATGGGGCTGGGGGAAAATGTCTGCAAGTGGGTAGCTAACTGGCTAAAGGATAGAAGGCAGAGGGTGGTTATAAATGGAATATACTCAGATTGGGTAAGCGTCACTAGTGGGGTACCACAGGGGTCTGTACTAGGCCCAATGTTATTTAAGATCTTTATTAAAAACATAGTCAACGGGATAAATAGTAAAATATCAATATTTGCAGATGACAAAAAGTTATGTAAAACAATTAATACAAAAGAGGACAGTGCAGACCTACAGAGGGATTTGGATAAGCTGGGTAGGTGGAGCATTAAATGGCAAATGAGGTTTAACGAGGAGAAATGTAAGGTCATACATATGGGAAGGAAAAATGGAAGTCACCAGTACTCACTGAATGGGAAATCATTGGGGAATTCAGAGATGGAGAAGGACTTGGGCATCTTGATTGATAGCAAACTAAATTGGAGTGCCCAAAGTCAGGCCGCTGCTGTAAGAGCAAACAGGGTAATGGGATGTATCAGAAGAGGTATAGCTGCAAAGGATGAGAACATTGTTCTTCCACTGTACAAAGCACTAGTCAGACCACACTTGGAATACTGTGCTCAGTTATGGGCCCCAATATATAGAAAGGATATAAATGAGCTTGAAAAGGTACAAAGGAGGGCAACAAAATTAATAAAGGGAATGGAGGGACTGCAATACCCAGAGAGGTTGGCAAAACTAGGACTATTCAGCCTGGAAAAGAGAAGGTTGAGGGGGGACATAATAAATGTGTACAAATATGTTAGGGGATAGTATAGAGATCTTGCCCGGGATTTGTTCAAAAGGAGGGATATTACGGTAACAAGAGGGCATTCACTAAGACTGGAAGAGAAAAGGTTTCAGCACCAGCATAGGAAGGGGTTCTTTACGGTAAGAGCCGTGAGAATATGGAATTCACTGAGTGAGGAGACGGTAATGTCAGATTCACTACACCAGTTCAAGGGGGGACTGGATGCATTTCTAGATACCAGGCAGATTTCAGCATATACTTAAAAATTAAATAAAATAGGTTGATACAGGGATTTATTCTGACTGCTGGTTTCAGAGTCGGGAGGGAATTTTTCCTCAGGTGAAGATTGGCTAAATCATTTGGGGTTTTTGCCCTCCTCTGGATCAACTTTAGCAATTACAGAACTAACAGGTCGAACTTGATGGACGCAAGTCTTTATTCGGCTTTACAAACTAGGTTACTATGATTGCACAGGTAATTGGTTTTCGACTAGCTTGCATGAAAAATATTACTCTGACAGACCCATAGCACTTAAGATCTGCCTTTCAGGATTCATGCTGTCAGATGTAAGAACTGTTTGTTCCGATATGTTAGAGGACCCTGAGATAACAGGTTGTGTCTCTCTGGTAGGGGAAATGGCTCTTCTATAGCCATATGGCTTAGCAGCAGGTACCAGCTTCTCTTGGACCACCAAGGGGCTATCAGCATCACTGTGGCTCCATCTTCTTGACTCTTCCTCAGAACTCTGGAAATTAGTGGAAAGGGGGGAAACACATAAGGCAGGTCTTCTCCCCAGTTCTGGGACAAAGCATTTATCCCATTGGCAGTGACTCCTGGATCCAGAGAAAAAAACGTTTCCAACGATGGGATGCCCCAGCAGTCGGTAAGTTGATGGAATACTTCCTGATTCAGTTCCCACTCGGATGACCAGATTGTCTTCCTGCTGAGGAAGTCTGCCAGTGAGTTGTCTGACCCTTTGAGGTGGACTGCCATTATGGAAGGGACTGTTATCTTCCCATCAGAATATTTGTCTGGATAGGCCCTATAGGAGCCATCCTTTTGGGCCCCCTTGGTGCCGAATGAAGGAGACTGTTGTCATATTGTCCGAAATTTGTTTTACATGTTTCCCTTTGAGGACATGTTGAAGTTTCTGGAGCACTTACCTTACCGCCTTCAGCTACCTGTAGTTGAAAGATTTTCTGCTTTCTTCTGGATTCCAGGTACCCTGGACATACTGACCCTCTACTTCAGCACCCCACCTAGCTGGCTGGCATCCATGGTAACATGCATCTACGGGGACTGTCCGGGATACCACTTTCTGGAGATTGGTTCGAGATGTCCACCAGGTCAGGGAACAATTTAGATCCGTGGAAATTTTCATGTTTGTTCAGACCTGATGGTAGTCTGTTCCAGCTCCTCAGGACTGCCTGTTGTAGATCCCTTGAGTATGCTTGTGCCCATCGAACACTTGGTATAAAAAAGATGTCATGAGTTCCAGAATTCTCATGGCGTATCTCAAGTACACTGCTCCTTTCCCTTGGAACAAACTAATTCTTCCTCAGATGTCTTCTATCTTGGCCATAGGAAGGGAAGATCTTGCTTGATGCGAATCTAAAAGGACTCCTAAGAACACTGTCTGCATTTCCGGACAAACTGTATTTCTCCCAGTTAATACCTCAACTGAGGTTTTTTTTAGCACCTGAATGGTCTGCGCCAGATGTCGATTGAGCAGTGGTACCGAATCCGCTTAACAGGAGCAGATCGTCTAGATACGGTATGATGTTTATGCCTTTTCTTAGGGCTGCTGCTACCTCAGTCATTAACTTTGTGAAGATCCGAGGTGCTGAAGATAAGCCGAATGGCAGACCGTGCAACTGGAAGTGATGAATCTTCCCCTTGTAACAATGTAAATCTTAGAAAGGCATGGCAGGTCGGATGAATAGGTACATGGTAATATGCGTCTGTTTAGTCTACTGTACACATTACAGAGTTCTTTTTTATTAGTGGAATGATAGTTTTTATAGTTTCCATATTGAATTTTTTATACTTTATACTCTGATTCAGGTGTCTTAGGTTTAGGATTGTCCGGAAATTTCCTGAGGGTTGTTTTTAGGGAGTAGCGCAATGACCCTGTCCTATTTCTAAAGGTGGTACTGGCTTGACCACCCGGCTTCTACCAGATCCTTGACGTCTTTCCAGAGTCTTTCTGAAGTGACTGGAGTCTAAGGGAAGGTAAGCAAATATTGATGTGGCGGGGGGTGGATTAACTCCTACTGTTCTCAAAATCCATGGATTTTTTGTGATGGATTGCCAACCCATGGAGAAGAACCGAACACTCCCCCCTACTCCTATAGCGTCAGGGTCTTTTTGATGAATCTGAGGTAAATCGGGTGGATTTACTTTTACCTCCCTTGGGATAACATCACCTCCCTGATTTACCCTTCCCCCTGTAATCCTCGTTTTGAGATGCTTGAGGTCCGTGAAAGGAGTGATATTTCTTGGTTTTCTCCTCCGGAAGCCCTTTTTTTTTCCATCTCAGGCTCTTTCCAAGATTTTATCTAGGAAAGGTCCAAACACATTGCCCCCTGAAAATGGAATTGTGCAAAGTTTATTTTTGGAGTGGGAGTCTCCTGACCTGCAACGAGCATGCTCAATTATCACTAGATAGGACGCTACTTCTAGCTGAGAATCTCACATATTCCTCAGATGCGTCCGCCATAAACTGAGAGGCAGATTTTAACATGGGAAGGGAATCCAGGATGACCTCCCAAGATGTGTTAGATTTAATTAGTGATGACAGTTAGTCTATCCAGAGAGACATGGACCTGGTTACGGAGGTTGCGGCTATATTGGTTTTAATGACTATGGTTGAGGCTTCCTAGATTCTCATTAGGAGCCCATCTGTCTTCCTGTCCATGGCTTCTCTCAGGAATGATAAATCCTCAAAAGGATTTGAGGTCTTTTTTTGCTACCCTGGCCATAGGGATGTCAATTTTAGGGACCTCATTCCAAATTTGACTTCCTCTGGGTTAAAAGGGAAGCCAGGCTCTGAAATCCCTTGGAATTGGCAGACATTTCTCTGAATCTTCCCATTCCTCCACAATCACAAATTTCAAGTGTTTATTGATTGGGAACACACTCTTCTTTTGAGTTCTTAGACCCCGGAACATTTCGTCTTGACCTGGGTATCCTCAATCCCCATAGTATTCCTTACGGCCCTAATTAGTTCGTCCGTATTTTCAGATGAGAAGAGATGTCTCTTCCGGTCTTCAGAAGGGGTCTGTGGCGACATTTCTCCAGCTTCTAGACCCTGATCGGAATCATAAGAAAATTCTTCTGTCTCAGAAAATTCCGCTACTTACCATCTGGCTCTTTTATGACAGGATGGTTCCTGAACCGCATGAAGCGGTATAAGGCTGGAAACTGAATTCTGAACTTTTTTGGGGATCACAGACCGCATGTCAGCCACAAGGGTGGATTGTTCCTCCTTAAGGACCTTGGCTATACACTCTGAGCAGAGTTGTTTTTTATTAGCTTCTACTAATCGGCCATTGTACATAGGGCATCTTTTTGGCTTTTTAAGGGACCATGTGCCTGATTCCAAGGTGCCCCTGTCCTGTAAATATTTTAAAGAGACAGGAGAGCTTTAAATGTAAAATATTCCCTAGTATCAAAATTGGGGTATTAGTAAAGGATCCCGTGTTCACTTACACTGCCCACTGGACTCTGACTGTGCCTCTAACCGTGTACGATTAGAATCCATTGTCCGGAAAAACTAGACACGGCA
The DNA here is from genome assembly GCF_046119375.1 of Phyllobates terribilis. Taxonomy (NCBI): domain Eukaryota; kingdom Metazoa; phylum Chordata; class Amphibia; order Anura; family Dendrobatidae; genus Phyllobates; species Phyllobates terribilis. The sequence goes on from NW_027362762.1 coordinate 583,302,226, forward strand.
CACAGAAGAATAAGCACCCTTTTATAGGGTCTTACCTTGTCCCTTGAAGAAACTGGATGCTGCCATCAAGATCTCCCTGCGTTCCACAGTGAAGCCAACACCGCGCCGATGTTATCTGCGTGACAAATCAGGGATGTTCGTGGGCGGTGCAGATTTTTTGGCACGAACAAGCCGGAACCAGAAACACAAAATGTGAAATGCCTAACAAATTCGCTCAGCACTAGTCCTGGATCGCGGGTGCCCCCTGGAACCTGAAGTGGGTTCCAGGCTGGAAAGCAACTGCGTCAACATTAGTCGGCCCGAACGGAAGTGCACCTTCTAATGGAGCACACACCTCCAGCTCAATGGAGGTAGGCTGCAGGAGAATGTAGCGTGGAGCCGAGAGCGCTCCTGAGAGGGAGGCGGCGGCGTCAGGAGCTACATCCCGCTCTACTGACGGGCTGAGGGACCTCTTTAGTGAGGTTTCAGCCCGAAGCTTCTTAACAGCGGGAAGGGAGGAGATAAACTCCCCCGAAATCCCGCTGGGCTCCAGGTAAGAATCTTCGTGCCAATAGGCACCTCTCTGCGAAAAACACTAAGGGTGTGGTGGAGGAAGGGTTTAACCTCTCATGTGTTTCCTGTCCATAGAGGATGAGAAGGACAACCTCCTGTAATGCTGTCATGAGGGACGTCCTGGAGAAAAAAAGTTATGGCTCCAGGAAGAAGGGTAGGGAAAAGGAAACAACGAAAATTGGCGGTGGAGTGAAGAGGATAAATTGTATATATCATGAAAGGTCCTCTTCAATAAGACTAATGGCTGTGTACATCTCATAGTACAGTAGCTAAGTTAATCTGTTTAGATGCATTGATAATGTAGCAAGTCAGCAGGTAAAACAAAATATGGACACTAGCCTCAGATAATAAACACATCATGAAACAGCTAGTATCAAAGAAAAGTGAAACAACCTAGTCAAAGAAGTCTGATTAACTACTACAATCTAAGCATAAGAACGCAGATGAGAGAGAGCCCTTAACCTCTTTCTGACAATGTCCGTAATTGTATGTCCCTGCGCCCTGGTACTTATGGACCAGGTAAGTACTATAATGCTCAGTGTAATCGCGCCCGCACAGAAGCTATACGGGGCGATTGCCACCAGGTGTCAGCTGACACAAGGTACTATGCGACAGGAGTGGTGCCGCACCGCTCCCTGCACATTAACACCCAAAATGCTGCGAATGAAGTCAATCATAGCATTTCCAGGGCAGGCAGAGGGAAAAGAGCCCCTCTTACCTTCAATCGGAGGCCCCGCACATAGCAACATCTGGGTTACCAGGCATCAAGAAGTTAGATAGATGGTGCGCAGCGCACTAACTTGTGCATGGCTGAGAGCCTACAAAGCACAAAGATGCAGCTGCATCCCTATGTTATGCAAGCGATCAACATGCAAAACATTAAAGTTCTAATGAAAAATACTGTACCCATAAACAATTATGAAAACAAACAAAACAAAACCTATAAAAACGACACATTTGGTATCACCACGCCCAGAATGACCAGACCTATAAAACTGTCCAACTAGCTATTCCCTTTAGTGAACACAGGGGAAAAAAAAAAAACACTTAGAAAAAAACTGATGCTTTATCATACTGCCAAACAAAAAATAGAATAAAACACGATAAAAAAAAACAAATGCAAATAAAAATGGTACTGCTGAAAACGTCATCTTGTCCCGCAAAAAAAACAAGCTGCTAAACAGCTCCATCAACCGAAAAATAAAAAATATATAGCTCTCAGAGCGATTTATTTTGCCTCCCAAAAATTGGAATAGAAAGCGATCAAAAAGCCTTAGTTACTTACCGGTAACGGGATTTTTCGGAGCCCATGACAGCACCACGAGAGAGAAGATCCGCCCATCAAGGACAGGAAACCTACAGGTTAAAAAGGGCGACCCTCTCTTCCCGCCTCAGTTTAGTTAACAGAGCATGAGAGTACCGCCAAGGTTAGTTATAACAAAACATAATCACATCAAGTACATTACTTTTCATCAATTTCCCGCAAGGGTGCACAAAAAGAAATCAACTCTACGGGAGTGCACAACACCAGTTAAGGGAGGGAATATAAAGGTGCTGTCATGGGCTCCGAAAAATCCCGTTACCGGTAAGTAACTAAGGCTTTATTCGGTCTCCCATGACAGCACCACGAGAGAGAATTACAGAGACGAAGGAAATTAGGGAGGGACCACAGCTTGAAGCACCCTTCTCCCGAAAGTGAGATCTGCAAAGCCACCCAGATCCAATCTATAGTGCCTATAGAAAGTAGAGGGAGAAGACCAAGTGGCAGCCTTACAAATTTCCTTAATGGAAAGCCCTGTCTTCTACACCCAGGAGGTTGACACCGCTCTGGTAGAATGCGCCCTCAACCCCTCTGGTATCTCTTTATCCCCCGAGGAGTATGCGAGGGAAATAGCCTCCTTGATCCATCTTGCGATTGTAGCCTTTGAGGCCTTGCAACCCTTTCTAGCCCCCCGATAGCATATAAATAGGGACTTATCCTTTCTAAACCCACGTGATACATCTAAGTACTTTAGTACACACCTCCTAACATCCAAAGTGTGAAGCCTCTCCTCCTTTTGATTTTTGGGCGGTAAGCAAAAAGTCGGGAGAACTCTCTCCTGGGTTCTATGGAATCGAGTGGCCACTTTAGGAAGAAAGGATTATATTAAAACCTGATCCAGCCTATCGTCCAGAATTTGCGTAAATGGAGGGCATATTGAAAGGGCCTGTAGGTCACCGACTCTCCTGGCTGAAGTTAGGGCTACTAACAGGACCGTCTTAAGGCAAATAATTTTGGGGGAGACCAAATCTAGTGGCTCAAAAGGAGGACTGGTCAAGGCATCTAAGACAAAATTCAAATCCCAGGGAGACATCTTTACTTTGGTAATGGGTCTACACTTAAAGGAAGCTTTTATAAAACGGGCTATCCAATAGTTGTCTGCAATATTGGAAGAAAATAAAGCTCCCAACGCCGACACCTGTACTTTCAAGGTACTGGTAGTGAGACCCAATTCCAAGCCCCGCTGCAGAAATTCCAGAATTTTCCCAATAGGGGGCGCCTCCTCCACCTTAACTTCTGCAAAGGACAGAAACTTTCTCCAGGTCCTGGCATAAATACGGGTGGTAACAGGTTTTCTGCTAGCCAGGAGAGTATTCACTACATCTGCGGGGAATCCTTTGTTGGTCAATAACACCCTCTCAAATTCCACGCCGTCAAATGTAGACTCGAGGCTGGAGGATGGGAAAGTGGCCCTTGAGTGAGGAGGTCCGGAATCTCCGGAAGAACCCAGGGATCCGATATGGACATCTTCCGGAGATAAGGGAACCACGATCTTTTGGGCCAAAAGGGGCATATAAGTATCACTCTGGCCCGGTCTGCCCTGATCTTTCTCATCACTGCTGGGAGCAGGATCATGGGAGGGAAGGCATATGCCAGAGGGAATCTCCAGGGAACAATGAAGGCGTCCACGGCCAGGGGTCCCTCTCTGGGGTCTAAGGAACAAAAATTTACCACTTTCCGATTGGCCCTTGTTGCGAATAAGTCCACAGTCGGAAGGCCCCACATTTCTACGATTCTGGAGAATATTTGCGAATTTAGGGACCACTCTCCCTCTTTTACTGAAGTACGGCTGAGGAAATCCGCTGCGATGTTTTCCTTCCCTTTTAGATGAGTAGCCGAAAGAGAGCAACAATGATCTTCAGCTTTCTGCAGAAGTGTGTTCGCTACCCTCATCAAGTCTCTTGAGCGGGTTCCCCCTTGGTGGTTTATGTAAGCTACCGTGACTTGATTGTCCGAAAGTATACAGACATGCTGGCCCTGTAAATATATAAGGAACTCGTTGAACGCATACTGCACCGCCAGAAGCTCCTTAGCATTTGATGACAACTGTCGCTCACTGTTTGACCAGGTTCCCTGCACTAATTTCCCTTCAAAGTGAGCTCCCCAACCTGCAGCACTTGCATCAGTGGACAAGACTGCAGTTGGACTACATTCCCAGGGAACCCCTCTAGCAAGGTTGTCTTGTCGTAACCACCAACGAAGGGACCGTATGGCACGAGGACCTAGATTAAACTCACGGTCTAGATGCCCCTCTAAAGCTGCGTTATTGTACAACACATCCCACTGAAAAGCTCTTGAATGTAATTGTGACCAACGAACCGCAGGAAAAGTGGAGGTGAAGGTTCCCAATAGTGACATGGCCTTACGGAGTGACATAGAAGGTTTACGTATACACTGTGCTACCAACCCCCGGATTCTATCAATTTTTTCTTCTGGAAGATAACATAGCTGTTTCCTAGAATCTAATATGACCCCCAGATATTGTTGTACCTTGAGTGGAGATAGTCTAGACTTTTCTAAATTTAGAAACCACCCCAAGCTCTTTAAGACCGACATGGTCTCCCGCAGGTAGGTCTCGCACTGAACAAACGAGTTCCCCACTATGAGGAGAACATCCAGGTAAGGGATAATTAGAATGTCCCTTTCTCTTACATGGGCCATAACTTCCGCCATTACTTTAGTAAAAACTCACGGGGCTATAGCTAAACCAAAGGGGAGTGCAGTGTATTTAAAGTGTTTAACCACCCCGTCAATTTTAATGGCCAGCCTCAAGTATTTCTGATAGTCACTATGAATTGGGATATGGTAATAAGCATCTTTGAGATCGAGCACTACCATATAACAGTGGGGAAAAAGTAACTTTATTACGGATTTTAAAGACTCCATTTTAAAGGTATGTATTTTAAGGAAATTATTCAGGGATTTCAGATTTATGATTGTCCTGAGACTTCCATCCGGTTTCGGAACCAAGAAGAGCGGGGAGTAGAAACCGAGACCCTTTTCAGACTCCGGAACCTCAATCAAGACGTGTTTTCTTATTAGGGCTTGTATTTCCGAAACGAGGGCAGCCTGGCGTTCTGGGGAAGAACTGGAGGGAACAACCATGAATCTTTTGTGAGGCAATGCTTTAAATTGAAATTTAAGACCATACTTAATCAGGCTTAAAATCTAATTGCTATGAGAAATCTGTTCCCAAGCTGGGACAAATGATGACAATCTCCCTCCCACCTGGGCAGATAGTGTATCCCCTGGCTTCTGCTCAATTTTTGGAGACGGACCAAAGAGTAGACCTCTACCTTTTTGACCCCTTTCGTCAGACTTGTCTTGCTCCCTGAAATATCTTTTCCGGAAAAATTTCCTCTTCCGGAACGATCTCTTAAAGGAGGGTAGAGGTACTGGTGGAAACCCCCTCTTAGGGTCCCCAGCTTTCTCCAATAAGTCATCCATGGTCTGACCAAAGAGGTATTCTCCTTCGCACGGGATTGTGCACAGTCTGGATTTAGTCTGTAAATCCCCTGGCCAGCATTTAATCCACAAGGCCCGCCGAGCCGCATTTGACAGTGCTGCTGATTTTGCTGCCAACCTTACTGAGTCCGCAGATGCATCAGCAAGAAAGGCTGCCGCCCCCTGAACCAGTGAAAGGGAAGAAATAATGTCTTTCCTAGAAGCCCCATCCTTCAACTGACTGTCTAGCTGTTCAAGCCAAACCATCAGGGCTCTGGACGTGCAGGTAGCTGCTACTGTTGGCCTCAGTGCTCCCGCAGCTGTCTCCCATGCCCCTTTCAAGAAAGTATCAGCCCGTCTGTCCAGGGGGTCTCTCAATGCACCCATATCATCGAACGGGAGGGAAGTTCTTCTCGCTGCTTTGGTAACAGCAACATCCAGTTTGGGTGCTTTTAACCAGGAGGAACATATAGCATCCTCAAATGGATATCTTCTTTTAAAGGATGGAGGAACACTACCCTTCTTGTCAGGCTTTCTCCACTCCTTATCAATGAGGTCTTTCACCTTTGAATTTACCAGAAAGCCCCTTCTTTTCTTTAGTCCCAGACCACCAAACATAACATCCTCAGCTGACTTCTCTGCCCTCGTGTCCACTATCCCCATTGTAGATCGGACAGCTTTTACTAGGGCATCAACCTCCTTCAGGGGAAAGAACTGTCTATCTGGCTCAATGTCAGAAGAAGAGAAGGCGGAGGAGGAGGCGACCGATAGTTCAGAGTCTGAACCCGGCTGGGTTTCTTGAGGAATAAGCCCAGACACTGAACCCTGCAAGGCTTTGCCTATTTCTTCGCTTAGTAAAGTTCTTAGGCCTAGGGAAAAATCTGGGGTCTCCTCCGACATCACCTTGCTAAAACAAAGCTGGCCTAACTTCTTGGCATATGAATCAGGGAGCGGACAGCTACATAAGGCACATTCTCTGTGTTTGGATTTTGAGGAACATTTCTTGCTGTAAAAGAAAGTTATAGATAGAAAGGAGGAAACATTAGCAGAACTTTCACAAAGATTCCACTCACCCCACAGAACCTTCGGTACCGGAGAAGCAGAAGAATCCAACATGCTTGGCGGGGAATCACGCCGCACCGGACCGTCCTTCCTGCTCTTAGTGGTAGCTCTTCTAGCTGCACGACCAGACCCTAGCCAGGAATGACGCTGCGCCACTAGCTGTGAGGGCTCCCCAGAGGGCTGCTCCTGCAGCAGATGTTGTTTCCTAGGTGACAGCTCTTGTGAATCTCCCATAGCTAACACTGTAATAATGGGCTGGGAAGCACCTCTGTATGTTACCAGACCCTTTATATACTGGCCATACCGGTACCATGTGTGGGTGTGTTTCCCTTTTTTTTTTTTTTTTTTTAACCAGGAGGGCGTTAACTGCTCCTTGGTCTTCCTCCCTCGCCGCCAGATCCTTTACTCACCCGGCGTTCTGCTGCTCGAGCGCATACGGCCACTTCCGGTGACGTCACAGGGACTTCCTGCCCGGCGCACCGGAAGTAACGTCACTAGGCCGCGCCTGTCACGTGCCCCGCCGGCGCGACCTGGATCTCCTGCGATTGTAGCGGGGGAAGGAAGCCCGCTAGCGGCCCCACACCTGGCGGACATCTACCTCCCCGTGAGGCGATGTCGCGCCAGCCGCAACACTCACGGAGGCGCCCCACTGAGCCCTACCGTGGCGTCTCCAGAGGACCGGCTCCAACCACATGCTGTGGCCCTCTCTGGGACAGGAGTCCAACTTCTGCAGGTAAACCTGCGAGGTCTCCCATCATGGACAGGAAACCTAAACTGAGGCGGGAAGAGAGGGCCACCCTTTTTAACCTGTAGGTTTCCTGTCCTTGATGGGGGGATCCGCTCTCTCGTGGTGCTGTCATGGGAGACCGAATAAAATGTAATTTACCCAAAAATGGTAGCAAGAAAAACAAACCCTTACATGACAGTCAGCCAAAATATGGAAAAAGGATTGCAAAAACTAGTCTTTGCAAAAAAAACAAAAACAAAAAAAAAGTCTTTTAGTGTGTGACAGCCGGTAAACATAAAAACCAGATATGAATCGGTTGTAAATTGCATGAGGAACAGCGTAACAAATAAAACGCTAGAATTAGGGTTGTACTATAGTTAAGAGTCATGGCAGAGTTAGGGTTGGGATTTTTTTCAAAAGTTAAAAAAAATAAAAATAAAAATTTGATGACAATAATGGCGACTAGTGTTGAGTGCAAGTGCTCCCTGCTTGAGTGCTTGATCAGGTGCTCGGGTATACACAGAGTATCGTGGGTGCTCGAGTAACATGCTCGAGTCTCCGCCCCATATGTTTCGCGGCTGTTATACAGCCCAAAAAAAATTGTGGGGATTGCCTGCTATGCACAAGCGATACCCGCATGTTTTCTTTTGGGTGTCTAACAAATGTGAAACATGCGAGGCCTCGAGCATGTCACTTGAGCACCCGCGATACTTGGTGCCTATCAGAGTACCAGATGCAAACTCAAGTAGTGAGCACTTGCACTCAAGACTAATGACAACATATTCAATAGGATGACCTAATGTTATCAAATTCTGTGTCGTACCTCTGGGTTCAAAATATTCACTATACCCCTTGATAAAATCCTTGAGGGGTCTAGTTTCCAAAATGGGGTCACTTGTAGGGGGTTTCCACTGTTTAGGCGCATCAGGGGGCTCTCCAAACGAGACATGGCGTCCGCTCACGATTCCAGCCAATTGGGCGTTCATTAAGTCACACAGTGCTCCCCTTCTGAACCCTGACGTGCACCTAAAAAATGTATTTTACCCACATAGTATCGGCGTACTCAGGAGAAATTGCACAACAGTTTTTTGGGTCAATTTTCTGCTTTTACCCTGGAGAAAATAAAAAAAATTGGGGCTAAAAGATAATTTTTTGTAGAAAAAGTTTAATCTTTTTATTTTCAGGGCTCTACGTTATAAACTTCTATGAAGCACCTGGGGGTTCAGGGTGCTCACCACACATCTAGTAGAGCTCCTTGAGGTGTCCAGTTTCCAAAATGGGGTCACTTGTGGGGGAGTTTCCATTGTTTAGGCACATCAGGGGCTCTCCAAACGCAACATGGCGTCCGCTAATTATTCAAGAAAATTTTACACATTCAAAAAGTCAAATAGTGCTCTTTCCCTTCCGAACCCTGCCATGAGGCCAACAGTGGTTTTCCCCCACATATGGGGTATCAGCATGCTCAGGAGAAATTGAACAAGTTTTGTGGTCCATTTTTTCCTGGTATCCTTGCGAAAAAAAAAAAATTGGGTCTAAAGTATCACTTCAGTGAAAAACAGTTAAATGTTCATTGTTTTCTTCCACATTCCAAAAGTCATGTGAAGCACCTGAAGGGTTAATAAACTTGTTGAATGTGGTTTTGAGCACATTGAGGGGTGCAGTCTTAAGAATGGTGTCACTTTTGGGTATTTTCTGTTATAAAGACCCCTCAAAGTCACTTCAAATATGATGTGGTCCCTAAAAACATGTTGGAAAGATGAGAAATCGCTGGTCAACTTTTAACCCTTATAACTTCTTAACCAAAAAAAAAAAAAAAGGTGGTTCCAAAATTGTGCTGATGTAAAGTAGACATGTGGGAAATGTTATTTATTAACTATTTTGTGTGACATATCTCTCTGATTTAAGGGCATAAAAATTCAAAGTTTGAAGATTGGAAAAAAAATTTGGATTTTTTTTCCACAAAGTAAAGCAAGTCATATTGAAGTTTTACCACTATCATGAAGTACAATATGTCACTAAAAAACAATCTCAGAATCAGCGGGATCCATTGAAGTGTTCCAGAGTTATTACCTCAAAGTGACAGTGGTCAGAATTGTAAAAACTGGCCTGGTCATTAACGTGAAAACCACCTTCGGAGGTAAAAAGGTTAAAGTGGCTTAAAAAAAAAAAATAAAATAAAAAAAAAAAAAAAAAAAAAGTGTCCTAGGGTTTTATTTAACCCCTTTATGATATTTGCCTTAATAGTATGGCCCACGTCGTACCCAGTTTAGCGCGGGCTCTGGCGTTGAGCCTGTGCTAAACTGGGCACATGTCAGCTGATTTATACAGCTGACATGTGCCCGCAACAGACGCGGGTGGAATCGCGATCCACCCGTGACTTAACTAGCTAAATGCCGCTGTCCATCTCTGACAGCAGCATTTAACAAGGCCGTGCCGGAAGCGCATCACCTACCCTGCCCATCAGTGACCCCATCACATGATCGGGGGTCAGCTTTGGGTTGGCATGACAACCCAGGGTCTGCAGGAGACCCCTGTGGTTGTCATGTCTAGATTGCTACGAATGCCGCCCAGTGGTCGGCGCTCATAGCAAGTGTGCAGATCTGCTACATAGAGGCAATCTGATCATCGCCTGTATGTAGCAGAGGCGATAAGGCAAGTGCTGCTTCTAGTCTCCCATGGAGACTATTTAAGCAAGCTAAAAAAAATATATATATAAAAAAAAAAAAAAAAAAAAGTTTAATTCATCCACCTTTCGCCCCATTTAAAATAAAAAAAAAACACAAAAAAACATATTTGGTATCGCCGCGTTCAGAATCGCCCAATCAATATTAAAAACATTAATCAGATCGGTAAACGGCGTAACTAGAAAATAAAAAAATTCCAAAAGCCAGAATTACGTTTTTTTTGGTCGCCGCAACATTGCAATAATATGTAGTAACAGGCCGATCAAAACATCAGATCTACCCCAAAATGGTATCAATAAAGACGTCCGCTCACGGCACAAAAAAATAAGTCCTCACTCGGCCCCAGATCCCGAAAAATAGAGACGCTACAGGTCTCGGAAAATGTCTCTTTTTTGTTGTTTTTCTTAAGCAAACTTTGGATTTTTTTTTCACTACTTAAATAAAAAAAAAAAAGTCTACGATCTCATAAGAAAAAGAATGGCAGGTCAGTTTTAGAATTCAATGAAAGTGGGAAAAAAAACCAAAAACTCTGGAATTGCATTTTTTTTGCAATTTCACCGTACTAGTAATTTTTTCCCCCCGTTTTCCAGTACACGATATGGTAAAACCAGTGAGGTCGTTCAAAAGTACAACTTGTCCCACAAAAAATAAGCCCTCACATGGCCCATATTGATCAAAAAATAAAAAAAAAAAGTTATGGCTCTGGGAAAAAAGGAGGCAAAAAACAAAAGCAAAAATGGAAAATGCTCCGGTCATTAAGGGGTTAACCTGTTTTTAAAAAAAAAATAGTGGCATGGGATGCCCCCTTTATTTAACAATCAACTGAGGGAAAGACCACAGCTGTCTGCATAGCTTTTACTGGTTACTTAAAAGGGGAACCCCCTCCCCCCCGTCAAAAAAAAAAAAATTATGCTGTGGGGTCTCCCCTTTTTAATAACCAGTAAAGCTACACATACAGCTGTGAGCTGATATTGATCGGCTGGCAAGCTCCATGTTTATTGGCCCCTTCCCCAAATAATAATACAAGCTCATAGCTGTCTGCTTTCCCAGAGCTGGTAATTAAAAATAACACAGTAACATAGTCTTCCTTCAACCTTAAAAACTAAGTCCATCTAGTTCAACCCATAGCCTAACATGTTGATCCAGAGGAAGGCAAAAAAAAACCCATGTGGCAAACACCAAGCTCCACATTGGGGAAAAAAATTCCTTCCTGACTCCATACGACAATCAGACTAGTTCCCTGGATCAACGCCCTATCATGGAATCTAGTATATATAACCTGTAATATTATACTTTTCAAGGCATCCAATTTTAGTAGTGAATCACTCATTACAACATCATGCGGCAGAGAGTTCCATAGTCTCACTGCTCTTACAGTAAAGAATCCAGGTCTGTGATTATGATTAAACCTTCTTTCCTCCAGACGTAGAAGATGCCTCCTTGTCCCCGTTTAATTATGAGCTAAATGCAAGCACAGAAGACTACACAAGCAAAGCACTGATTATATCCTCTCACGGACATTTCTATATGTTCTAGTCCAGCAGTTCGGGCTGTGAATTTACTGTGCTTGGCTGATGAAATGTTGGGTTTCCTTAGATGTGTGAGTAAAAATTGCAAGTGTGACATGCGATTTTTTTTCTTGCACACGTTGACTTGCATTGGTGAGTCATTTGATATACGCGTTTTTTTTTAATTATTATTTATTTATTTAAATCGGATTGCACTCATCTGATTTATACGCAGATGAAAACAAGCCCTAAACCCATCACTGCAAAGCAGTGATTATGTCTGGCAACTGGGCGGATAAATGTAAGGGCATGGATGCATGGGGCACCTGAAAATGCAAGTGTAAATGCAGTTCAGTTGTTAAATTGTTTATTGCCAAGGCCGGCAAGACCATGAAGGAGTACCTGCAAAAACACAAATACCAATCAATATAAGTACTTTTTAAATCCTAAACAGAAAAAAAAATAGAAAAAAGTTATTACACAAATCTTTAATAAAAAAAAATACATTTTAAAATGACAAAAACAAGGTACAGTGCTAGTTCTTCTGTGAATTTGGCCAACATGTATAAATACCATGTGTTGCTGAGGCTTGTCACAAACAGAAAGGTGCAGATTGAAACGATGATTCAATGTCAGGTATGACCAGCAAAAAAAATAACAATATTCTGTTTTATCGATACATAATCCATTAGCACTTAGAAAGATTCATGTTGAGAAGAAATCCCCTTTAAGTATACTGCTCCCAGCTTGCAGCATTAATGGGGGCAGAGTGCTTCTGAAGATTTCATGTATATGCCATTGGTCCAAATGGTATTCTCTCAGGCAAAGAGCTATACACAAATTATTAAAGGGAATCTGTCACCCCCTGGGGGATATCAGACCTCTATTATGGGCATATAGGTGATAGAAAAGTAAATCTATACATACCTGTATGGCCCATAGTACAGTAGAGGTTTGCTTGCCGAGAAATCTGTTTTTAGAAATCCCGTTTTGAACAGGCTTGGCGTCCCTTAGACGCCAAGAAATCCCACCTAATTGTTTCTTATTCCCCAAAATCCCCACATATATGCTTAGTTACCATATTTACCCCCCTCTTCCCCACACATGCACTGTGCTCCCTGACTTCCCGGCGCCTGCACAATTGAACCCTGCAGCGCAGTACATGGAGAGACGGGCCGGGAGGAAGGAAAGCGCGCTCTATGTGAGCGGCACTATGCGCATGCCCGGGAGGTCAGGGAGCACAGTGCACGTCACAGGGCCCTGTGACGTGCAGGGGATGGGGGAATATGGTAACTAAGCACATAGGTGGGGATTTTGAGGAATAATAATCAGTTAGGTGGGGATTTCTTGGCGTTCAGGGGACGCCAAGCCTGTGCGAGACGGAGTTTATAAAAACACATTTCTCTGCAATCAGACCTCTGCTATGGGCCATACAGGGAAGTATAGATTTACTTTTCTATCACCTGTATGCCCATAGTAGAGGTCTGATATCTTCCAGGGGGTGACAGATTCCCTTTAAGTCCCTCTGTTTTTGACAACGGAAATTATTTTTAATTAAAAGTTAAATTGCAAAGCTGCTTGTTCTTAAAATAAATTTTACCCATTAATGAACTTGAGACAACCTCTTTAAGTTGGAAATTTACAGAGTGAGAAATAAACATTGGCTACATAAACACCAGCAGGAATAAGTCAAAATTACTAAAACTGGGTCAAGAGCGTCGCCAACGTATTTGCTATGGAGCTTGACCTGTTGAAAATCGGTCTATCGATCAGGACGTGCCATGCCAGGGCGAGACTGCAGCATCATGGGTCGTACAGGTGGGCGCATCATAGGAGGACCAGGCATCATTTGCATGTGAGCTCCCATTGGTGATCTCATACCAGGACCTAATTGTGGGGGCATAAGAAAGTTGTCAGCAACCATAACAAGTCCAAAGAGTGTTTGAGTGCATAAATACATAATTTTTATTTTAAATTTTACAGCCTAAAAAAAAAAAAAAAATTCATACCCCATGAACATTTCCACATTTTTTTCCTTACATTACATCTACAAGCTTAAATTTATTTTCATATGTGATATACCAACACAAAATAGCAAGTATCTATGAAGTGTTTTTAGATATTTTCTAAATATTTTATTAACATAAATTGGAAAATTGTGACATTCATTTGGATTCAGCCCCCCTGAGTCAATACTTTGTAGGACCACCTTTAACTGTAATTACTGCTGCAAGTCTTTTGGGGTATGTCTCCACCAGCTTTGCGCAACTAGGAGGCAGAAATTTTTCCCCATTCTTCTTTGCAAACTAGCTCTAACTCAGCGAGATTCAATTGAGCGTGTCTGAACAGCAACTTTCAAATCTTGCAACAGATTTTTAATAGGATTTAGATCTAGACTTTGGAATGGTTTCAATCAAAGCACATTCAGGTGTTTGAATGGTCGAGTCATTGCATCTGTCAGCACGTTTAGGGTTTGTTGTCTTGTTGGAAGGTGAACCTACTCTTCAGTCTTTTACATCCTTTAACAGGTTTTCCTCCATGACTGCCCTGTATTTAGCCTCATCCATCTTCCTGTCAACTGTGACCAGCTTTCCTGTCCCTGCTGAAGAAAGCCATCACCACAGCAGGATACTGCTACCACCATATTTGCTGGAGATGGCATTTTCAGTGTGGTGTGCAGCGTTAGTTTTATGCTACATACAGTTTTCATTTTGCCCAATTAGTTTACTTTGGTTTCATCTGAACAAAGTGCAAATGGAACTTCTTACAACTTGCTTTCTTTTTGTCACTCTTCCATGAAGGGCAGATCTATGGATTACTCAACTAATAGTTGTCCTGTGAACAGATTCTCCCTCCTGAGCTGTGGATCTTTGCAGCTTCTGCAGAGTGACCATGGGTCTTTTGGCTGCTTATCTAATTCGTGCTTTACTTGCTTGGGATGTCTATTTTGCTGTCGTGCCACATTGGTTCTGCTTTTGGATGATGGATTAAACAGTGCTTTGAGAAATGTTCAGTGCTTGGGCTATTTTTTTTTATATAACCAAACCCTCCTTTACTCTTCTCCACAACTTTATCCATGCCATGTCCGATGTGTTCCTTGGTTTTCACGATGCTGTTTCATACCTATTTGATAGTTTGATACCTGATATGATATTGTGTGGTCAATCTATCCTCTGAGACCTGTATAGAACAGCTGTAGTTATACTGAGAATAAATTACAGAGACTCCATTTACTAACTGGGTGACTTCAGAAGGAAATTGGTCACTCAATTTTAATTCGGGGCATTGGACTACAGGGAACTTAACAATTTAACAATCATCAGATGTAAACACTTTAAAATATTTATAAAACCATGCATCATCTCCTTTACAATTCACAATATTTGTTACTTTGTGTTAGTAATGGGAGTCGGTGAAAAATGTACCGACTCCTAAAATATAGGAGTACTACTACAGCACTTTATGTACATGCTCAGAAGTGAGGGGTCAGAGTCAGGGGATTTAAGGAGTCGGAGGTTTGGCTTACTGACTCCACTGCCCAGGTTAGTATACAAAAAAATATATTTAAGTTTGTGGGTGTATTGTGAAAAAAATGTGGAAAGTTCACGGGCTATGATTACTTTTTTTAGAGAGATTATATATATTTATACATTGATTTAGTGTAATGGCCCCGATTCATTAAGACTTGCGTTGTGCATACCAGTCTTGATGAAAGCATCGGTAAAGCACCAAATTCATTAAGAGATGAATGCCTATTAATGAAAATAGGCATATCTTACACAAACGGCAGAAAGGTTACTCCAGATTGAAGTACATTTCTGGTATAAATTTTCGCAATAAAAGCGGCATGAATTTTGATGAATTTGCCAGGCTTCGCCATTGTCAAGTACTGCCCATAATGATGGAGCTGGCCAGGACTAGTGAAAAAAATACCACATATTGCAAAGCTTTCTGACATTTCAAGATGTTTTAAGCCGGAAAACTGTCAAACACATTGATGAACCGGGCCCAATGTGTTTTAAAGTAATGCATCGTCATACGACCAATAGAATTACAGAACAACCACTTAAGTAGTAAAAGAAATTTGGAGTTAAAAGCTATATGCTCAGTGAAAAACGGTCCATAATTTTATCCAAATGCGGGAAGATGGCATAAAATGGTTATAGTGCGAGGAGAGAAATAATAATTTCTTAAAGATTTAATCTAAAAAAAAAAAATCCTTATTTTATTTACATTTCTAATTGCATGCTACAACATGGTCCAAACGTACCCCAAAATCACCATTTATAGGTTAGCTGAAATACAGATGATTTGAAATTAACTGCTCATTAATTATGGGGCGATTGGACACTTTAACGTACCTACGGTGTTGCATCTTACTTAACATTTCCAGCCCCGTGTTTCAGTTTTACCTTGATGCATTTGTTTTGATATAGATAGATATTGTCAATGCAATCTGATTAGGATAAGTTTTCTTCACCCATTGCCAAAACCTAATCAGCTTACCATGTCCTACTGGCATCATTCCTGGTGGGGGAGGTCCCATCATTGGCATCATTGGGGGACCCGCCATTGGAGGTGCAGGCATCATACCAGGACGAGGAGGACCACCTACAATAGAAAAATAAAAATTATTTAGCCTTTCAATATATTTGGAACCACATGAAAACCATGGTGCCACAATTTAACCCCTTTCTGACCTGGTCAGTAATAGTACGTCCTTGGGCCTTATGGACCAGGTATTTACTATTACTGACCAACGATCGCGTCTGCACAGAGGCTGTGTGGGCGCGATCACCGCCGGGTGTCAGCTGATTCCAACAGCTGACACCCGGCATTCGGTGGCAGGAGCGGTGCCCGCACGGCTCCCGGGACTTTAACCCCCTAAATGCTGTGATCGCAGCATTTAGGGAGTGAGAAGGGGACAGATACCCCTCTGCTCTTGGAATGGAGACGCCGCTGACAGCGCAGGGTCCTGATCATTGCCATGGTGACCTGATGTAGTCATCTGGGTCACCAGGCCCCAGCAAGTTACAATGAGCAGGGCATGGTCAAAGTAACTTGTCCCTGCGTCTGGAACCACTTGACCTTTAAAACTAGTTTACCCCCTTTAGTGAACATAGTAATAAAAAAAACACAACAGGAAGCAAAAAACGGTGCTTTATCATAACGCCGAACAAAAAGTAGAATAAAATGCGATCAAAGAGTCGAATGTAAATAAAAATGGTACCGCTGAAAACATCATGTTGTCCTGCAAAAAACAAGCCGCCATACAGCTCCATCATCCGAAAAATAAATAAAAGTTATAGCTCTCAAAATAAAGTGATGCAAAAAGTTTTTTTTCTATATAATAGTTTTTATTGTGTAAAAGCGCCAAAACATAAAAAAAAAACTATACAAATGTAGTACCGCTGTAAAGGTACTGACCCGAAGACTAACACTGCCTTATCAATTTTACCACACGCGCAACGGCATAAAACCCTCCCCAAAAAAAACAAATCCTGAATTGATAGTTTTTGTTTTTTCTGCCTCCCAAAAATCAGAATAGAAAGCGATCAAAAAATGTCACGTGCCCAAAAAATGGTGCCAATAAAAACGTCAACTTGTCTCGCAAAAAAAAAGCCCTTACATGACAGTCGGCCGAAATTTGGAAAAATTGTAGCTCTCAACATATGGCGATGTAAAAACTAAACTTTGCAAAAAAAAAAACAGTCTTTTAGTGTGTGACAGCTGCCAAACATAAAAACCTGATATAAATCCGGTATTGCTGTAATCGCACCGACCCGAAGGATAAAGTAGTCTAAACACCTACACCACACGAGGAATGGTGTAAAAAATAAATAAAACCAATTCTTCACCGGCTGCTGATTTGTTCATTCTGTCTCCCAAAGATTGCAGTATGGTTCAGCTCACATTTATCCTGTACTCTGCGCTGAGCGCTTACACCGGGGTTTCCATCCAAATATCTGAAATATGTGATTCAGATGAAATCCCCGGAGGAAGATGCCCTGTCATGAGGCAGATGGACGCACCGTGGACGCCATCTGGCCTGTGATTACACGGTGTGTCTTATTATCAGGCGTGCATAAAAGTGCCATTGGCCACAGTTTTGTGAACATCTGAAAAAAAAGGACACCACTAAACAGAGGCCAGACGGACTCCAGAGTAACTCTGCTGCCTCATTATAGTGAATTGTTCCCTCGGGTCTAGGTAGTGTCAGGATTTTTTCAAAAGTGAAAGGAAAAAAAAAAAAAAAAAAAAAAAAAAAAGGACGACGATATGGCGACTAGTGTTGAGCGCATCTGCTCACTACTTGAATTTGCATCGGGTGCACACTGAGTATTGTGGGTGCCTGAGTGACATGCTCGAATCTCCACCCCATAGGTTTCGCGGCTGTTCAGCAGCATAAAAAAAAAAAAAACACGTGGGGATTGCCTGCCATACACAAGCCATCCCTGCATGTTTTATTTTTGGGTGCCCAAAAACCTTGAAACATGCAGGGCGTGGGCTCGAGCACCCGTGATACATGGTGCATACCCGAGTACCAGATGCAAACTCAAGTAGCGGAGCACTTGTGCTCAAGGTTAATGACAACAAATTCAATATGATGACCTAATGTTATCAAATTCTGTGTCGCACCTCTGGGTTCAAAATGTTTACTATACCCCATGATAAAATTCTTGAGGGGGTCTAGTTTCCAAAATAGGGTCACTTGCGGGGGTGTATTCACTGTTTAGGCACATCAGGGGCTCTCCAAACGTGACATGGCATCCGCTAATTATCCAAGCAAATTTTACATTCAAAAAGTCAAGTGGCGCTGCTTCCGTTCTGAACCCTGCCGTGTGCCCAAACAGTGGTTTTCCCCTACATATGGGGTATCGCCGTGCTCAGGAGAAAATGCACAACAAATTTTGGGGTCTATTTTTTCCAGTTACACCTGCGAAAATAAAAATTGGGTCTAAAGTAACATTTTTGTAAAACGTTAAATGTTCATTGTTTTCTTCCACGTTCCATAAATTCCTGTGAAGCACCTGAAGGGTTAATAAACTTCTTGAATGTGGCTTTGAGCACCTTGAGGGGTGCAGTTTTTAGAATGGTGTCACTTTTGGGTATTTTCTGTCATAAAGACCCCTCAAAGTCACTTTAAAAGTGATGTGGTCCCTAAAAAAAATGGTTAAGTAAATTTTGTTGGAAAAATGAGAAATCGCTGATCAACTTTTAACCCCTATAACTTCCTAACAAAAGAAAAAGTTGGTTTAAAAATTGTGCTGATGTAAAGTACACATGTGGGAAATGTTATTTTGTGTGACATATCTCTGATTTAAGGGAATGAAAATTCAAGCTTGAAATAATTTCAAAGTTTTCGCCAAATTTCTTTTTTTTTTCCACGAATAAATGCCAGCCATATGAAATAAATTTTTAACACTAACAAGAAGTACAATATGTCACAATAAAAATAGTCTCAGAATCAGTGGGATCCGTTGAAGCGTTCCAGAGTTATTACCTCAAAGTGACAATTGTTAGAATTGTAAAAATTGTTCTTGTCATTAACGTGCAAACCATCTTAGGGGGTAAAGGAGTTAAGCAGCAGTACAAAATTTACTTACCTAAGCTTGGTGGTGGAGGAATCATGGCACTTCCACCAGGTGGAGCAAATGGAGTGGGTGGTATCTTCCCTTGCTGGAAAGCAGCAGCTGTAATTACATTAAGGGCATTACAATATATAATCTGGTAAAGTATTTTTTGTTGGGGGAAAAAAGCATTAACATGACGAGATGAGTTATTATATAGCAGAATAATTATCCGATAAGTTAAGGTTAAAGGAATTGTTCACAGCTGGCCAATCCTTTATTAAACGCTGAAGTGTATGTCATGATCAAGGGGGATTCCCGCAAATTGACGTACAATTAAGTATCTTGGCGATCAAGATACCTGCACAATCGCCGCTGGGAGCTCAGCTTAAAGGGGTTGTCTAGTACTTTTAAAAATATGCCAATGTGTTTTAATGATAAATAGAAGCTTCTTTCTAATTACCTCCTGGTGCTGTTTCTGATTGTGAGCGGCGCCATCACTGGCCACTCACAGGCAGCACGTGACCCCCGATTGCAGCCGGCTTCGACATCTGCTGACGTCACAACAAGTCCAAGCTGCAGCCAAGGGTCCCTCTTCCGTGTTCCACCAGTGGCTGCTGGGTTGTGGGCGGGGTTACCTCACGCGTCACACTCTGCATCCACCGCGCGCTCTCCCTGTCCCCATTCATTGGAAAAGAGTGTGGCGGATGCTGGGTGTGACGCGAGGAATAACCCCGCCCACAACCCAGCAGCCACCGCGGGGACCCCAGCGCTTGGTCATGCCTCACTTGACATGACATCAGCGCGGGGTCACGTGCCTGTGAGCAGCCACCGATAGCGCCGCTCACAGGAAGAAACAGTACCAGAAGGTAATTAGAAAGAAGCTTCTATTTAGCATTAAAACACATTGGCATATTTTTAAAAGTACTGGACAACCCTTTTAAGTAATAGTCAAGCTCCGGTTGTCATAGCCAGAGGCGGCGCCCGCACTGCCCCTGGCTGTTTAACCCCCTAAATGCCACAATCAATAGCGATCACAGCATGTAAAAGGCTAGGAGATGGCTCCCTCTCCCACCCGATAGGCAACACAATTGCGGGCTGCCAATTGTACTCGTGACAACTGGAGATCAAATAACGACCTCCGGGTATGCCAGCTATAATGTATTGCAGTACATGTGTATTGCAATGAATTATAACAGCGATCAAAGTAGTAAACATTGAATTCCCATACATGGACGAAGTAAAAAAAAATCCAAAACATAACGTTAATAAATATGCATATTTATGTAAAAACAAAAGTAAAATGAATAAAGTCTGCACCCAGAACAACCTGATGTATAAAACCACATTTAATCCCTTCAGTGAACTCTGATAAAAAAGTTTTTTTTTTTTTTTACATACAGCCAAACAAAAAGTTCAACAAAATCAAAAAGATGTATGCAAAAACAAAACTGCACAGCAGAAAACCTCTTATCCAGCAAAAAACAGGCCCTCATTTAGCAGAAAAATAAAGAGGCTATAAGATCTCAGAATAAGGCTATGCAATTTTTTTTTCTAGAATATGGTTTTTATGGCGTAAAATAGCAAAACCTTAATAAAAAATATATAAAATGTGGAGAATAATACCAAAGAATTTGTGATTGCAATCATTTTCCGGAAGAAACTGAGTATTATCTGACAGAATTGCAGGGGTGCCAATACTTTTGGCCAGCACTGTATAGAATAAGAATGGGTGTGGAATGTACAAATAATTGTTAATTCTACGTACATAGTGAAAAAAAAAGTATAGGACACGCACGGATGTGGTGCAAAAGAGAAAAACCCTTGCCAACAGTGAGCACAAATGCCGTTCAATTATGTTAGTGATCAGCGGCTTGGCGGCTGTAGGATGCATGCACTGAGGTGGTGCAAATGGGGAAAAGAACAGACTGACAAAAAAAGTCCTTGAAAACAGCAAGCACGGCGGCTTAGGGACGTACAGAAAAAAAAATCATGGATTAGGAACGGCTTCTTTCTGTAACAGCAGCAGCAAAAACACCCAGTAATACATTTTTTTGTGTAAAAGCTTAAAAACACTATAAAAATACTGACCCGAAGAATAAAGCGGTACCCGAAAATGGTACCAATAAAAACATCAACTTGTCCTGCAAAAAGCAAGCCCTTACATGACTGTCGCCGAAACATTGAAAAACTATAGCTCTCTTGGTATAGCTCTACTAAGTATTATATCTGCCGAGGCAAAAAAGTGTGTACGCAGTAGAACTTTATAAAGTATGCACCAATACCAAAGTAGCTGCTTTACAGAGCAGCAAAGCCGATGCCTGATGATGAACCGCCCAGGAAGCTCCCACCGCCCTAACCCTAATGAGGCCACCCTGGCCTGTGCCTTATAAGCTCAGATAATAGACTTGATCCAGGGGAAACTGTCACTTTAGAAGAGGCTTGACTCTTATAATAAAACAAAGAATTAGAACACCTAAATGAGGCAGTAGCCAATAAATAGTATCTTACATGAGCCACTCCTGGCTGGACAATATGTCACAGAGCAGTGTGAAGCTCCCACTGTGAGTAAAAGTCAGTCCAAGGTGAAGGGGAGTGTCCTGGTACCTTTTGGCAGCCCTGCAGTGAAGGAGACATTATCAGGGGACTGGCTGCTGATACTAAAAGCCAAGAGGAGGCCACGCTCCCAACAGAGCCCCTCTTCTCTGACTGGCTGTTGTTCACAGCAGGGAGATTCACACTGTCCTAGAAGAGAGGGGCCAGCAGTGAGAAGAAGCTCCTTTCACACAACTTCTAGTGTTCTAAAGATAATTAAAGTGCACTGGGCTGCTCATCTTTATAGTTTAGTAGGGCAGAGACAGCACAAAAAATATTTTATTTCCCTGGTGTACCCCCCTTTAAGGTGAAAACTCAAAACCACTTTCAGGAGAAAATACTGTACCGGCCTCAACAATACCATATCCTGATGAAGAATAAGGTAAGGGGCGCGACAAGAGCCACAAGCTCTGAGATCCTCCTAACAGAAGTAATGTCTCGTTCTGCTCAAATGGCGGAGAGTGAAGAGCCTCCATAACAAGATTCAAGTCCCAAGGGTCCTGATAGCGTGGCTTGACATGTGCCGCCCCCTGGAGAAAAAAGGATTAACCAGAAGTATAGATGCTAAATGCCTCTGAAACAGAATAGCCAGAGAGGACACCTGACCCTTGAGGGAGTCAAGCACCAGCCCTGCTTCCAATCCGGACTGTAAGACCAGAGTCACATTAGCGTATTGCATCCGATGAGAGAGCATCAGATGCGATATGCTAATGACACTCGACTCCTGCTCTGATGTGAACTAGAGCCAAGTGTCAGTGCTGCGATCCTGCCGCATGAGGATTGTAGCACAGCTACAGAGGAGTCGGAGAAATTATTTTCTCCATTGCTAGGGTCAGAGGGGATATTCGAGTGCAGCGCGATGTTTCACGTGCACCCATAGACTTCTATGGGTGCGTGTGATCTTAATTTCACATGCAATTACAGCATGCTGCATTTTTTTTTTTTTTTTTTTAGCCCGATCTCGAAAAAGAAGCACATGTGAGCACACAGATTAGCATTGGACCGAATGCAATCCGATTTTTCCGATTGCAGAAGTCCAATTTAATCACAAGTTGGAGCGAGCCCTAACAAGGAGAGCAGCATTGGCAAGGAAAAAGCAGACACCAATGAAAATAAGCTGTAAACCACCTGTCCTCAAAATCTCACCATCAACAGCCATGCCGTCAAATTGAGCACACACAAATTCAGATGGAGGAATGATCCCTGGGACAGAAGGTCCAGGTGCTCGGGAATAGTCCATGAGACATCCGCAGAGAGACTGATCCATCCGAATACAAGGCCCTCCAAGGCTGACCTGGAGCGATGAGAATGACAAACACATTCTACCCTAATCTTCTTAAGAAGTCTGGGTAGAAGAAGAGGTAGAGGTGGAAAGCAGTAAGGCAGAGTGAACTGGGACCAAGAAATTAACAGGGAGTTTACTACAAACGCCTGGGTGTCCAGGGACCTTGTGATTCAATCTGGATGCCAATAGATCTACATCGGGCATACCTGACCGCCGACAGATCTGCTTCAAAAACTCATGGTGAAGAGCCCACTGTACACCTGGTATATGAACTGCAAAGATTAGAGGAACCTTGTCCTCTGCCCACTCCAGAATATCTGCGATTTCCTGACATGTCGGATGGGCTGTGTGTGCCCCATTGGCGATTGATCTAGGCCACAGCTGTAGCATTGTCTGATTAACCCTAGAACGCATGACCATAAAAATGGGTATTTTCAAAAAAGAGTTGTTAAACCGAAAATGCCTGTAACATAAAAATAAATGACCAACTGGAAATGACAAACAACTATATACCTGAGGAATACCTAGAGTTTCAAAATTCTAACTAAAGAAATCTTGCAGAAAATAGAAAACAACAGGGCGGGCCTGCGAGGTCCCAGGTATGCATTCTAGGGTTAAACTCTGATCGGCAACCCCTGGAGTAGGTGCTGCCAATATAAAAAAAAAAGAGCCAGACTGATAACGGAGCTCGAGAATGTTGATTTGGAGAAGTCTCTCCTGCCTGCTCCAATCCCCCTTTGACTGTCAAGAGACGGAAAATTACTCCCCAGCTGGAAAGGCTGGCATCTGTGGTAAGCATCGGCCACTGAATGGGACGAAAAGAGAGACCCTGAGTTAACAGGGGTGACGTCAACCACCACCTGAGAGACTGGCGGCAGTGAAAGGGAAGACGATTAGGCCAAGCCAGGGACTGTATAGATCTGCTTCAAGAGGCTAGGAGGATGTTCTGCAGAGGCCTTGACCAAAATTGCGCAAAATGGTACCACCTCGAATGTCACGATTATCTTTCACAGGACCCGCATGCAGAAACTAAAGGGATATCTGCCCTGAAGTTTTAAAATGAATGTGCCACGATTTTTAATTTTGCATTAATAATTATTGATTATACAATCAATTATTTTTAACAAAATTAAATGTAATGCTTTAATAGTTTTATTAATTTTTATTTCAGCCACTGAGGGCTGCTATTTTCATTTGGAGGTGTGTAAGTGTACGAGCAGAACAGTTACACACCTCACTTACAGCAGTCCTAGGCATAAGAAACTGCGGTCGTCGTTCGACTGAGTCTCTAACATTGAGGCGGCTCCTCCTGCCTCTTAGCAGCACATTGCTCAGTCAGTGCATGCAATGTCAGGAGCTGTGGTGAGACAAGGCGATGGAAGCGGAGGTCTGGGGTGTGTATCTGAGGTGGCAGGGAATGGTGTTCTAAGCCTGCCAGCTGTGATCACCATTCACAAAGTCACAGCGATGGGTGGGAGGGTGTGGAAGGTGAGTAGAAGCAATTTTTTTTTTTTCTTCCTTGCACTGAATATATGGGGACCATATACTAGGATGCACTATATGGGGCCATTATACAAAGGACTTGGCGACTCCAATGAGTAGTGTACTTGCGTTACTGCTCATCACTGCTGACAGGTCTCGTGGAGCTCCACAGGACCTGGAGTGGCTGCTGTAACAGCCTATGGAGCATCGTTCTCTGAACAAGGCTCCATAGACTTTGGACGTCAGAATCGGGGATCATTGTGCGAGAGCCATTGACTACGGCAGACCTGCATGAGCTTTTTTACCCAAAAATAAATTGGTTAAAGAGGTAAAGTTGTGGATTTTTTATTCAAGAATTTATTTTTCTGTATTTTTTTATTTCCATTAGTGGGTTAGTATGAGTGTGTCTGATAGACCCTTCTCCATTACTAACAACAGGGCTTGATGCCAGATGTAATTTTTGACAATTCACAGCTGTCATCAACCACAAATATCATTACCCTGACTGCAACTGCACCAGGGCAATCAGGAAGAGGCAGGCAAAGCGCCAGAATCGGCGTCTATTATGATGCGCCAATTCTGGGGCGGCAGTGAGCTGGTATTTTAAGCTGGAAAGGGCTCAAAAAACAAGGACCTTTCCAGCCTGATAATATAAACCCACAGCTGTCTGCCTTACATTGCCTGATTACCAAAAATAGTGGGGAACTCACGTGTTTTTCCTCTTTCTTCTTCATTTATTACGGTAAAACACCCTTTAGTGCCACGTGAAAGGCACTAAAGGGTGCAAGTTTATTATATGCAGGGGGCTTGTGAAATTATATATCTACACGACATTTAGTCTATTACACCATTTCTCCCATAGAAGTGGACAGAGCAGGATTACACATTTCTATGCGAGCAGTAGCGTAATGTGTGACCCCGCTCCATCCACTTCTATGGGAATAGTAATGTAGTGGACGAAGCAGTTTCACACATGATACCACTGCTCACATAGTGACCCTGCTCAGTCTTACATACATTAGATACTGCGCATCTAATCCCATACTGTATAATACACTCAGCTGAGCTCAATATCTAATCCCGTAATTTGATAAACTAAATTTAGCCCTGTAACTAATCCAGTGCTTTACCCTAAGGCTGTGTGCCCACGATGCATTTTTTAAGAGTTTCCGCAGCGGCAATTCCGCATGCTGCGGAAATCTCCGCTGCGGGTTATCATTGCGGAAAAAAAAGCAGCACTACCAATTATTTCGCGGAAGCGCAGAGTTTTCGCTGCCATTGACTTGCATTGGAACGCATGGAATAAGCATCACTGGATCTGTACATGCGGAATCTAAACGTTTCAATGTGCGAATGGTACTCGGGTCTGGAGGAGATGAGACTCTCTTCCGGACCCGGGTACCATAGAACCTGTAAAAAAAAGAATAAAATAAAAAATAAACATTATACTTACCTTTTGATGGCCCCCAGTGTGCTTGTCTTCGCTTGCTGGCAGATCGCGGTGGACTGAAGGACCTGCGCTGACGTCATTTAGTCATGTCACGGGACCGCTGACGTCGGCAGGTCCTTCAGTGTACTGCGAGCTGCCGGCAAGCCGAGACGCATCGGATCAAGACTCCGGGGGCCATCGGAAGTTAAGTATAGATTTGCATGGATTTATATAGCGTGAACAAGTCGTCAAGCACTTTCCAAGTGATGCTAAAATCGCTTGGAAAGCGCTTGACAACCCGCATGCGGGAATGCAAGTGAAGAACGCTTCACATCCGCATGTCCCTGGCAGGAAAAACGCATGTACAATCCGCATGTATTTTTTCTGCCAGGGAGATGCAGAAACGCTCAGGAAAAATCTGGAGCATTTCTGCATCGTGGGCACATAGCCTAAGCGTATCTAATCGCGCACGTGACACGCCTCATATCTAACCCCAGCTTATGATACAGCGAGCAGCAATAACAGAATCGGTGCTGCCGTCCGGCCTCGATGACGCTGTCTACTTGTCAGTATCACTGGCAGTCATCAACAAATTGGCTCCACACTGATACTAAACTTCATCCTTTCGCAAACACCCAGAAGGGGAGGAGGGGAGTGACACAAAAGGTGAGCAGACTTCGCCCACATTTACTGCAGCCATAATGTGAGCTAGTTGTACACTAGGTTTTCATGGCAAATTTCAGCAGCTGTTCCATCTTGTGTTCAACCCCTTTCTGGCCCAGGGCGTACTAATACGTATCTGTGCCCTGGGCCTTATGGGTCTGATAAGTATTAATAAGCCCTGGCGATTTCGCCCGCACACAAGCGGGAGATCGCCGCTGGGTGTCAGCTGATTTAATCGATCGCAGCATTGCGGTGGCAAGAGGAGGTAAGCGCTATACTTAATTTATCTGCCGGAGTCAGGTCCCGGATGTTGCCATGGTGACCCGACGTCATCATGACAACATCCGGGTCACCAGGAGGCAGGAACTTGCTTTGGTCATGCGCAGTGCGCGACCAAAGTAACTTCTCCCTGTGCAGCGCTGACAGGCTGCATGGCAAAGGGAACTGCTGCTCTCTATGCCATGCAGCCGTTCAGGCTGCAAAAAGTGAAAGTCCTATAGTGGGACAATATTACTATATATATCCATATCCCATAAATAAAAAATCTTATGAAAAAAAATTAACAAACAATAGAAGAACACATTTGGTATCGTCGCGTCCGGAAAGACCTGACCTATAAAACTGTCCCGCTAGTTAACCCCTTTAGTGAACACGGTAAAAAAAAAACCCAAAAAAAAACGAAACATATGTTTTATCATCATACCGCGAAACAAAAAAATGGAATAAAACGCGATCAAAAAGACAAATGTAAATAAAAATGATACCGCTAAAAACATCATCCTGTCCCACAAAAAACAAGCCGCCATACAGCTCCATCAGCCAAAAAATAAAAAAGTTAAAGCTCTCAGAATAAAGTGATGCAAAAACAACTTTTTTCTATACAATAGTTTTTATTGTGGAAATGTGCCAAAATATTATATTAATATATAGATATAAATAGATAGATATAAATAGATAGATATAAATAGATAGATATAAATAGATAGATATAAATAGATAGATATAAATAGATAGATATAAATAGATAGATATAAATAGATAGATATATATATAGATATAAATATATAAAAATGTAGTACCGCTGTAAAAGTACTAACCCGAAAAATAAAGCTACCTTATTACCACACTCACAATGGCATTAAAAAACAAAAAAACAATTCCTGAATTGTTGGTTTTTGTTTATTCTGCCTTCTAAAAATTAGAATAGAAAGCGATCAAAAAATGTCACGTGCCTGAAAATGGTACAAATAGAAACGTCAACTTCTCCCGCAAAAAACAAGCCATCACATGACTGTTGGACAAAATATGGAAAAATTATAGCTCTCAAAATATGGCGATGTAAAAACTAGTCTTTTAAAAAAAATGTGTCTTTTAGTGTGTAACAGCTGTCAAATCATAAAAACCGATATGAATCTGGTATCGCTGTAATCGCATTCACCCGAAGAATAAAGTCGTCTGATCACTTATACCACACGAACGGTGTAAAAAAATAAACGCTAGGGTTAGGGGTTGGGATTTTTTTAAAAAGTAAAGAAATTAAAAAAAATGACGACGATATGGTTTCCAGTGTTGAGCTCAAGTGCTCGCTGCTTGAGTTTGCATTGGGTGTTCGTGTAGGCACTGAGTATCGTGGGTGTTAGAGTGACATGCTCGAGTCTCTGCCCCATATGCTTCGCGGCCAAAAGAAAAGTTACTGGGATCGCCTCCCATGCACCATGAAACATGCGGGGCAGGGCCTCGAGCATGTCACTCGAGCATCTGTGATACATGGTGCATACCCGAGTACCCGATGCAAACTCAATTAGTGAGCACTTGCCATCAAGACTAATGACAACTTATTCAATATGATGATCTAATGTTGTCAAATTCTGTCGTACCTCTGTGTTCAAAATGTACACTATACCCCTTGATAAAATCTTTTAAGGGTCTATTTTCCAAAATGGAGTCAATTGTGGGGTGTTTCCACTGTTTAGGCTCATCAGGGGCTCCCGAAATGCGACATGGCATCTGCTCTTGATTGCAGCCAATTTTGCATTCAAAAAGTCACACAGTGCTCCTTCCCTGCCTTGCACCCAAGCAGTGGTTTTCCCCCACATTTGGGGTATCGGCTTACTCAGGAGAGATTGCACAACAAGTTGCATGGTGCAATTTCTCCTTTTTCTCTTATGAGAATGCAAAACTGGAGGCTGAAGAACATTTTTGTTGGAAAAATATGAAAATTTTATTTTCACGGCTACATGTTCTAAACTTCTGTGAAGCACCTGGGGGTTCAATGTGCTCACCACACATCTAGATAAGTTCCCTGAGGGGTCTAGTTTCCAAAATGGTGTCACTTGTGGGGGGTTTCCACTGTTTAGGCACATCAGGGGCTCTCCAAACGCGACATGGTGTCCGCTAATTATTCAAGCAAATTTTACATTCAAAAAGTCAAATGACGCTCCTTCCCTTCTAAGCTCTGCTGTGCGCCCAAACAGTGTTTTTTCCCCACGTATGGGGTATCGGCGTGCTCAGGGGAAATTGCACAACAAATTTTGGGGTCCATTTTTTTTTTTTTTTTGGTTGCCCCTGCAAAAATAAAAAAAAATTGGGGTCTAAAGTAACATTTTTGTAAAAAAAGTTAAATGTTCATTGTTTTCTTCCACATTCCAAAAATTCCTGTGAAGAACCTGAAGGGTTAATAAACTTCTTGAATGTGGTTTTGAGCACCCTGAGTTTTTAGAATGGTGTCACTTTTGGGTATTTTCTGTCATTAAGGCCCCTCAAAAGTCATGTCAAATGTGATGTGGTCTCTGAAAAAATGGTTTTGTAAAAATGAGAAATCTCTGGTCAACTTTTAACCCTTATAGCTCCCTACTAAAAAAAAAAAAATTTGGGTTTAAAAATTGTGCTGATGTTAAATAGACATGTGGGAAATGTTATTAACTATTTTGTGTAACATATCTCTGATTTAAGGGCATAAAAATTTACATTTTGAAAATTGCAAAAATTTTCTCAATTTACGCCAAACTTCCGATTTTTTCACAAATAAATCTGAAGTGATATCGAAGAAATTTTACCACTATCATGAAGTACAATATGTCACGAAAAAACAATCTCAGAATCAGCGTTCCAGAGTAATTACCTCATAAAGTGACAGTGGTCAGAATTGTAAAAATTGGCCTGGTCATTAACGAGCAAAACCACCCTCGGGGGTAAAGGTTGACACCTGCAAATAAACATCTCTAATATCTACTGAAGAAAGAAACTCTCCGGTTTTCATGGATGCGGCCACTGACCGGAGCGACTCCACCCTGCAGTGACAAAGCCGAATAACTGCTCTGGTGCCTTAAAGGGGTATTCCCATCTCCAAGATCCTATCTCAATATGTAGTAGGTATAGTAATAATAATATTAGCAAATACTATACTACATTTCTAATTGGAGGTATTTTCTGATTCGCTATATCTCTTTTCTCATGTGCATTCATTGCGGGACCTTAGGTATTCATGGTTACGACCACTAGCAGCCAGCTGTCACTTTATCAGTGGACGTAACCATGGATACCCAAGGTCCTGTATTGCCTGCACATGAGGAAAGAGACCTAGTGAATCAAAAATACTATACTACATTTCTAAATTGGAGGTATTTGCTAATATTATTATTACACCTACTACATATTGGGATATGATCTTAGAGATGGGAATACGCCTTTAAATCTAAAATAGGCTGCACATAGCTGTCTCTTTTGGGGATAACAAATAGGTTCAAATAAAATTCCTGGAAGCGCTCTGAAGTGGGGACAATTATAATCACCCCTGCTTGAAGCATGAAGGTTATTGCCTGGTAGAAACTGTCTCAAGCTGTGATACCTGGGAGGGCAAGAGCAAAAGTTAAGATCGTGAGGTAGACAGGTGACCTAGCTCCTGACCCAGCGGGATGTCCGGCAGGTGTCGTTCTTAAGGTAGCTCTTCTGGGAGACTTTTGGTCTAACCTGCGGACCTGACTCGTCAAGTGCAGGAAACTGACAAAAGGACCTGCTGGCCCTGGACTGAAAGCAGGGTGCTTCCACCACCTGTTGTGTCTGAAATAATCTAGTCTAACCTGGTCCCATATAATCCAGACCCTTGGAAAGCTAGACCAGTCAAAGATTTCTTTGAAGCCAAGTCAGCCCTTCATACCTTGAGCCACAGCATGCAACGAACTGCGAAGCAATTACTTGTGATATGGGCAGAGCACTCCATCGCATCCAAGGATACCTAGCCAATGCAGGTACCACATTGAAAACTCATGCAGCAGAAAAGGCTGGACAAAGGGCAAAATCTGCTGCCTCAAAAGCAGACCTCGCCACAGACTGTATATGCCTGTCCGAGGGATCCTTAAGCACCACAATCTCGGCAAGAGACAGAGAGGTCACTTTACATAAGCGGGTTGCCAGAGTAACTACCACTGGTGGAGTAGACTAAGTAGCCACCAGCTCTGCTGGGAAAAGATAACACCTCCATAGGGTTACACTTCTGAAAGTGTGTCTCGGTGTTCCCATTCTTTAACACCTCTAAACTCTGTATGGTTAGAAAAGGATCTAGCCATGCACTTACCCCTATTAAAGAAACCTTTATCAGTAATGGGAAGGGGTAGCGCAGCTGTCGCTCCAAGATAGGCGTCCACTGCAGACACCAAACCATACACCATTTCCCTTAGTTGTCCCCAACTGATATGGATCCAGGACAGATTCTAAACTAACTGTATTCTGAGTGCTGAGGGGAGAGAATTGCCCGGGAAGGGGAAAAGGAATACGAGAACCTTCCCTGTGAATGTGACGGGTACAAGTAAGTATTCAGGGGCAGTTTAGACTGCTTTCGTTAACAGCCATATTGGTATGGGGTGGCTGGAGGATCCAACCCACACACTGCAGCAATAAGAGCTCCTGGGGAAGCAGTAGTCACCAGTAATCGTTCGACAACAGTAACCAGTGTCTTGGACACCCTGGTTTGTTCGGCTACAGACAGAGCTAAATCATGAGCATAGGCCAGAGGAGGCCACAATCTCCTCAGCTGTAAGAGGTCCCCTTGGTGGCCACCAGCTAGGAAGCAGGAGGGCTACAGGTGGTACAATAGGACATAGACTATTACAAATCACCAGTGTAGACTGCGCTAATAGGCGTGCTCGGTCCTCTCTAGACTCAGACATTTTGAGTGATAGAGAAAAGGCAGAAAGAAAAAAAAAAGAAAAAAAAAATAGAATTAGACTTACCGGTAATTAGGTTTCTAATAACCCACCATGACAGCACACAGGAGGATGTAACCCCACCCTAATGGGGACAGGAAATACGAAGAGGTTTAAATAACCCCACCCACATCCTTCCTCCAGTGTTATTACAAAGGACCACAAGAGTATAGATGCTTCAAATTAATTTATATTTCTACTGATAAGGCTGTCCTAGAAACAATAAGCGTGGGGGAGGGAATTACCCGTGCTGTCGTGGAGGGTTATTAGAAACCGAATTACCGGTAAGTCTAATTCTATTTTCTCTAATAACCCCCCTCAGGAAGACGTCTAGGTTTAGGCTCCACTTTCCTGGATGAATCTTTGTTCTGCTTAAGAAATTGGCCTGGACATTGACTGAACCTTTGATATGAAGAGCAGACAGGGATAGAAGATGTTCTTCGGCCCAGTAAAATATTCTCGCAGAGATTGCTTTTAAAGCTTTCGTATCTTGTGCCCCCTTGATGACGAAGTTGGGCTACTGTGGTGATATTGTCTGAAAATATCTGTATGAGTTGAGCTTTCTGGACCAGAGGCTCTGCTGCTCTGAGGACTTCCTCTACGGCTTTTAATTCTCTAAAATTTGATGAGCGTTGGCTCACCTCTTTGGTCCATATACCTTGGAATAGCTCTTGGGAGACCATGGCTCCCCATCCCTTCGAGCTGGCATCCACTTTTATGGTTACTAGCGGATTCTGGATCCATGGTACTCCTCTGTTCAGATTTTTTACGCTCAGCCACAAGAATAGAGGTCTTTACCCGTGCTGGTATAGGGATTTTCCTGTTCAGAGATCGTGGAGATCCATCCCAATTCGTAAGGATGTGGGTCTGTAATGTTCAAGTATGTGCCTGAGCCCAGGCCACCATCTGGATATAGGAAGTCATAGATCCGAGGACCTACATAGCATCTCTCAATGATACTGATCTCAAGCTCCTTAGGACATTGATCTTTGCTTTTATCATGACCTGTTTTTGTTTGGGCAGGAATGACATCTGGCTGTGGGAATCCCATAGTACTCCTAGAAATATGTTTTTGTCATGGAGGGAACCATATCAGATTTTTTGTGGTTCACTAACCAGCCCAGACACGATAGGATCTGAGTGGTCAACTGTAGATGTTCTTGGAGTACTGGTAACTGAGGGCCCGATTAATTAACAGGTCGTCGAGGTATGGTACTATTGAAATATTCTGACCTCGGATATAAGCCATGACGTCTGCCATGACCTTTGTAAATATTGGTGGGGCTGGTGATATCCCGAATGGGAGAACATTGAACTGGTAGTGGACCATTTGTTCCCCTTGAGTCACTGCAAATCTTAGGAACCTCCTGTGAAGTGGATGTATGGGGATGTGGTAATATGCATTTTGGAGATCGATTGTGGCCATGACATGGTCCTGTCCTATCAGGGAGACCATCGACCTGATAGATTCCATCTTGAATCGTTGGTAGTGGATATACTGATTCAGTGGCCTTAGATTGATTATAACTCGGTGTGAGCCATTTGATTTTTTTATTAGGAAGAGTCTGGAATAATGTCCTGTGCCTATCTCTCTTGTAGGAACCAGGGATATCACCCCTGAGGACAATAGGTCTGTAAGACGGGATATCATTGTGGCTTGACGACTCTGAGAAGAGAGCTGTGTTAACTTTATTCTCTATGGAGAATAGGAGGAGAAATGTATTTTACTCCAAACTAGACTACCCTCAGGACCCATGGGTCTGAGCAGATTTCTGAGACCCCGAGACTAGGTGTTCCTCCAGTTGATCTAGCCAACGAGCCATTGATCGAGCTACGCCCATAGAGAGTGTTTAATAGTGTTGCCGAGGCCTCCCAAGATTTTCTGAGTAGTCCATCCATTTTGCGTTCCAAGGGGTCTTATAATTGAGAGGAATCATCAAAGGGCAGAGTGGTTTTCTTTGCCACTCGTGCAATCTGGATATCCACTCTTGTGACTTCAGACCAGCATTCTGCTGTCTCGTTGTCTACAGGAAATCTATCCTTTAACTCGTAGGAGTATTCAACCTCTTTTCTGGAGATTCCCACTCCTCTAAGACTTAGGCTATGTGCCCACGTTGCGGAAATGAAGCGGAAAATTTGCGCTTCATTTCCGCATGTCCTCTCCCGGAAAAACGCATGCGGAATTTCGCAAGCGTTTATCGCGCGTTTTCAACATGCGGAATTGCCTTGCGTTTTTTATTGCATTGTAAAGGCAATTCCGCATGCGGAAATGCAAAATTGACATGCTGCGGATTTTTTAAGTGCATCAAAAACGCTGCGGAAAAATCCGCAGCATGGGCATAGAACTTGCGGATTCGCATTGGGGACAATGGGGTGCGGATTGACAAGCGTTTTACAAGTGTTTCCGCTGCGGAAATTTCGCAGCAAATACGCTTGTAAAATGCTACGTGGGCACATACCCTTAGTTCCCAATACTCTGGTGTATAGGGAACACTAATTTTTTTCTGGAACGTATCCCCCCCAAACATCTGATCCTGTACTGTCTTTGAAACTTTTTATTCCTCGACCTCCATAGTTCTCCTTACTGCCATGAGGAGTTCCTCCAAGCTATCTAATGGAAAGTAATAGCTCTCTCGCTGGGAGTTATCAGGAGTTGGACTCAGTTCACCTTCCTCTGGAAGATCTTCCGAGATATATATCTCCTCTTGAGAGTCTTCCTCCCCTCCCTCTGGCAGGCTGATCTTCCTCTTTTTGGCTGCTGAGCGTGTAGATGTAGACTCCTGCCTACGTGAGGGAGTAGGGAGAGCGACCGAGGCTAAGGAGGATTTGATCACTTGACATACAATCCCCTTTATTTCTTCTATTAAGGAAGGTTGTTGCTGCCTGATAATCTTCTCCGTACAGTCCTTGCATAAGGGCTTTCTGATAGGCCGGCGGCTGCCACTGGTATTGCTGTGCAGAGAGCCGATCTCTGCGCAGCAATACACTGAACTGAAGCGCAGCTGCCGGCAGCTCCTGGACCGGGCCACGATCGCGGTCTATGGTGCCTGTGGGCCACTAGTGCAGAAAGGACGCCGAGGGAACGGATGACAGGTGAGAAGAAACTTTTTTTTTTTCCTCTTTTATGTGTAGAACGGCACTGGGGACAGTCCTAAAACGACGGGGGACCAGGCTGGGGACAGTCCTAAAACGACGGGAGACTGGAATGGGGCACATTACTACAAGATTTTGGCAGAAAAACTTCAAAAAAGCATGAAAAAATATTTTGCCACTAAAAATGCTGCTTTATATCTAAACTAAAGTAAACAAAAAAAGTGCATGTTTTATTATCACCACATCCATAACGACCCAAGCTATAAAAATATAACAGAAAAAATGTTCAAAAGATGTATAGAAAAAAAAAAGGTATCACTAAAAATGTCTCTTTGTCCTGCAAAGAATGCAGCCCCCCAAATTAATTTTTTTTCCGTGTGCGGCCCATATACCCAGCAGAGTTTGAGACCCCTGGTTTAGACCATTCCTATTCCCAAATGCTGATAGAGTAGTGGGAAAGTGTGCAAATATCAAAAAATTAAACTTCTGTCTCATATAAAGCTACTTACTAGTTTTATCAATTAAACTCTGAGCTTGCTCTTCCATCCATTTCTGATAGTAATCTTTCACATTTTCCTTGTGCTTTCTTCCACTGCAATGGGTCTTGCGAACAGATGGCTAGAAGAACACAATACAACAAAATTTGTGCGGTTTTAAGTGTGTGTGCGCGCATTTCCTCTGGTTTCCTATCACACTCCAAAGACATACTGATAGGGAACGTAGATTGTCAGCCCCAATGGGGACGGCAATGATGAGGTATGTAAAGCGCTGCAGAATATGGTATATAAATAAGCAGAATTAAATTACAGAAAGCAAGTATTAACAGATGCCATCAATACAAACCGCTATTATACGCACAACAGAGTTTCAGAGAAAGCAGCTTTATCACCATCCCGTCGCAGATGGATGCGTGAGCATGTCTGCAGTTATGTTCAAAACTTAAGAGGGATGCCATCGTCAGAAGTTCTCTCCCTCTCATTAAAGAAACAAACAATACAAAAAAGAAAACAAAAACAGTAATTCTGGAATTTTCACAATGACCACTGGGGCTTGTTTTTAGACTCCTACTTCCTGCCATTTCAGGAAGCGATTTTGGCAAAACTCCTTATCAAGAAGCAGGCATACAGTGACAGATAACTCCTCCATACACAGCTAATAAGACAGGATCCACCATTCACAATAACCGATACCACACCCGACCCAGCACCCTCTCCCTTCACAATGGCCATAGCACAGGATTATTTGATACTTCAATACAAAAACAGAATTAGATTTACCGGTAATTCAGTTTCTAATAACACACCACGACAGCACACTGGAGGATGTAACCCCACCCTAAGGGTATGCGCGCAAGGTCCGTAAACGCTGCGGAATGGACGCAGCACACTTGCGCTGTGTGCAATCTGCAGAGGCCAGATGTTACAGCATAGTGGATGGGATTTATACAAATCCCATGC
Source organism: Phyllobates terribilis (assembly GCF_046119375.1). Classification (NCBI taxonomy): domain Eukaryota; kingdom Metazoa; phylum Chordata; class Amphibia; order Anura; family Dendrobatidae; genus Phyllobates; species Phyllobates terribilis. Next base: position 583,338,300 of record NW_027362762.1, read on the forward strand.
CCACTATGCGTCTCCGTGCTCCTGCAGATCACCCGAGGAGACGGACACAGACCGCAGCATGTCTACTTCTCTTGCGGAGACGCCAGTTTCCGAAAAATTTTTTTATCACTGTAGTGTATAGGCTGCGGTGCAAGCAGATGAATCCGCATGGTTCAATGTACACATGCCGATTCAACTGCGTTCAGGGCTTTGGACGCATCATCAAGTATGCTGCGTTCAAAGCACAGCCAATACCGACCATCTGCACATACCCTAATAGGGACATGAAAACATGAAGAGGTTAAAATAGCCCCTCCCTCAAGTGTCATTATGAAGGACCACAAGGGTATGAATACTTCAAATTATATTTTATTCTCAGTGATATAATGTAAGAAATAAGCAGCAAAAAGGGAGGGAATTATCAGTGCTGTCGTATTGGGTTATTAGAAACCGAATTACCGGTAAGTCTAATTCTATTCTCTCTAATAACACCCCCCACGATAGCACACCGGAGGCATACCCAAGCTATATTTAGGGAGGGACAATAGCCCGGAGGACCTTCCTTCCAAAGGTTAAATCTCTAATGGACATTAGGTCCAATATGTAGTGTCTGGAGAAGGTATGGACTGAGGACCAGGTAGCGGCTCTGCAAATCTGCTCGATGGAGGTGTTGGCTTTTTCATCCCAGGAGACAGATACTGCTATTGTTGAGTGAGCTTTGAGCTTCTCTGGAGGTGAAACGTCTAGGATCTGATAAGCGTCAATTATTGCTTTCTTAATCCAGTTGGCGATTGTAGATTTAGACGCCTTCTTCCCCTTATTTTGGCCTTGGGAATGGACGAATAGATTTTTATCTTTTCTCCCTTCCTGTGTTTCATGAAGATAATGCAGGACTATCCTTCGAACATCCAGAGTGTGGAATTCTTCTCGCTCATTTGTCGGATTGTCACAAAAGGATGGCAGAATTATATCCTGAGATCTGTGGAAGACAGAGACTATTTTAGGTAGCAATGACAGGTCCAGATGAAAAATGAGGTGATCTTCTAGGACTTTTAGGTAAGGTTCATTAACAGAGCCTGTAGTTAGCTCACCCTTCTGGCTGTGGTTATAGCTACCAGGAAGGCCGTTTTCCAGGCAAGTCTGTCTGGTCTTATGGTAGATAAGGGCTCAAAGGGTGGAGGAGTTAATCCTTTAAGAACGACATTAAGGTCCTGGGGGGGGGGGGAGCAAGTTTGTCACTTTAGGGTGGATGCGGGAGACTGCAGTCATAAATCTGCTCACCCACTGATGTTCAGCCAGGCTCTGGTAGAAGTAGGAGCTTAGTGCTGCTACCTGGACTTTAAAGGGTACTAGGTTTGGGACCCTTGTCCAGGCCCTCCTGTAAGAAATCCAATATCTGGGCTATGTTCGCCTTTTGAGGGTTTGGATGAATAAGTGCACACCATGATACAAATGTCTTCCAGATTTTGTGATATATGGAGTTAGTCACTGACTGCCTGCTTTTCTGGAGGATAATAACTCTGTCCAAAAGGCCCCTGGACTTTAGTATCGAGAATTCAGTAGCCAGGCAGCCAGGTGTAGCCTCTGGGGGTCCGGATGATAAATTGGTCCCTGGAGAAGATCTCTGATGGGAGGAAGGATTAGAGGACTGTCTATACTTAGGTTGGTTAGAATACTGAACCAGCTTCTTTTTGGCCAAAGGGGGGCCACTAGGATCACTCTCATACCTTCTGCCCTTATCTTCTGCAGGGTTCTTGGCAGGAGTGGTAGAGGTGGGAAGGAATATGACAACTTGAATTTCCATCGGTAGGCGAATAAGTCTACCCCCAGGCAGGCATCAAAAGAATCCAGGGAGAAGAAATGAGGTACCTTTGAATTCTGATGTCCTGCAGAGCGGTCTACTTCCGGATAGCCCAATTATTCAATTAGAATCTGGAAGACTTCCAGGTTTAGGCCCCACTCTCACAGATGAATCCTTGTCCTGCCGAAGAAAATCAGCCTGGAAGTTGATTGAGCCCTTGATGTGAAGAGCTGACAGGGAAAGAAGGTGCTCTTCAGCCCAAGAAAATATTCTTTTGAGACTGATTTTAAGTCCTTGTTTTTCTTACTTGCCTGGTGACGGAGGTGAGCTACTGTGGTCATTTTGTCAGAGAATTTTCACATGGGAATTCTAGGACCAGAATTTCTGCTGTTTCGAGGACTTCTTCTACAGTCTTCAATTCTCTGAAATTGGACGATTGCTAACTTACTTCCCTGGACCAGACACCCTGGAACAACCCCTGGGAGACCATGGCTCCCCATCCTTTTCCGCTGGCATCCACCTTTATGGTGTTCAATGGGTCCTGGACTCAAGGAACTCCCCTGCTCTGTTTTTTTGTGCTGAGCCACCAGGATAGAGAGGGCTTAACTTGTGATGGTACAGGAACTTTTCTGTTTAAAGACTGTAGAGATCTGTCTCAATTTGCCAGAATGCGAGTCTGAAGTGTTCTGATGTGTGCTTGAGCCCAAGCCACCATCTGAATGCAAGACGTTATGGATCAGAGGACTGACATGGCACTTCCTAGCGATACTACTTTCTTGCTTCGAAGAATGCGGACCTTTGACATCAACGTGATTTGTTTTTGCTTGGACAAAAGGATGTTTGATTGTGTGAATCCAACAGTACCCCCAGGAATGGTTTTGTCGTGGAGGGATCATATCTGATTTTTTGTGTTTCATCAACCAGCCCACTGATGACAGAATCTGGGTGATCAAACGTATGTGTTCCTGGAGTAATGTAACTAAGGGGACAATTAACAGGAGGTTGTCGAGGCATAACACTATGCAAATATCTTGATTTCTGATATATGCCATGACCTCTGCCATGATCTTTGTGAAGATCCGTGCGGCCGATGATATTCCGAATGGAAGAACATTGAATTGATAGTGTATCATCTGTTCCCCTTCAGCCATCGCGAATCCAGGATTTTCCGATAAGCTGGATGAATCGGGACGTGGTAATATGCATCTTGGAGATCGATAGTAGCCATGACGTAGTCTTGTCCTATCAGAGGAACGGTTTTGATCGATTCCATCTTGAACCTTCTGTAAAGTATGTGTTGAGTCAGAGGTTTCAGATTGATTATGATACAATGGGAAGCACCTTTTTTTTTTTAATCAAAAAGAGTTTAGCGTAGTGTCCTCGGCATCTCTCCTCTGTTGCAACTAGAAAAATCACCTCTGAATATAGTAGGTCTCCCAGACTGGATATCAAGGTGGCTTGTAGTTCCGGAGAGGAGAGCAGTGTTGTTTTCACTCTCTGTGGGGGATAGGAGGAGAGCTCTATTTTTACCCCAGACTCGACCGATCTTAAGATTCACGAGTCCGAGTAGATCTTCCGCCACTGGGGAAGAAAGGTCGAAATGCAGGTTATCCTCCAGCTGACTTAGCCAACGAGACATTGATCGGGCAACATATGGAGATGGCATTCATGTTTAATAGAGTTGCAGAGGTTTCCCATGAATACCTCAATAGCCCCTCCATTTTGCACTAAAACAGGTCTTTTAGCTGGGAGAAATCTTCAAATAGCAAGGTTTTTTTTCTTTCCCAACCGCGCGATCTTGATGTCAACCTTTGGGATCTCTGACCAGCACTCTGCTGTTTTGTCATAAATCTGAAATCTATCCCTTAGACATGCAGGAGTATTCAGCCTTTTTTTCCAGGGAATCCCATTCTTCTAGCACCAGATCCCGTATGTTTGGGTGAATAGGGAAGACTAATTTTTTCCTAGAGCGTAGACCTCCAAACATTTCCTCCTGTACCGTTTTGGAAACCTTCTCTTCCTCGACCTCCATAGTCTTCCTTACTGCCATAAGGAGTTCTTCCATGCTATCTGCTGAGAAATAGAATTTTTTCCGTTGGGGTTCTTCAGGGCCCAGAATCCACTCGCCCTCTTCATGGGGTACTTGAGGAAAAAGAAGAGGAGGAGGAAAAAGAAGAGGAGGAGGAAAAAGAAGAGGAGGAGGAAAAAGAAGAGGAGGAGGAAAAAGAAGAGGAGGAGGAAAAAGAAGAAGAGGAGGAAAAAGAAGAAGAGGAGGAAAAAGAAGAAGAGGAGGAAAAAGAAGAGGGGGGAGAATCGGCCCCCAGGAACAGGAAACCTACTAAAATAAAAGGGGCGGCACCTCTCTTCCTCCCCAGTGTGTTTACAGAGAATAAGAGGTAACCACCTTTTTAAGACATATATGCATACAACAATAATTATGAACATTCACCTTATAGTGTTTACACAACCCAGCAACACTTTTTAAAAAAAAAAAAAAAAAACACAGGAAGTTTTCCACCACAAAAAAGAGAAGGGAGGGAAGTAGCACGGTGCTGTCATGGTTCTGGAAAACCAAATTATCGGTAAGCAATTATATTTACCCTTAACCATGACAGCACTGTACAGAGCTTAAAAAAGAAAGATCAGATGGCCCGAGATCCAACCTGTAGTGTTGGAAGAAGGTGGTCGGAGACGCCCAGATTGCTGCCTTGCAGATGTGGTCTACTGAGGCATTGGCTCTTTCTGCCCAAAAGACAGCTTTGGCCCTAGTAGAATGTGCTTTTATACCATGAGGGGGATCACGGTCAGAGGCAGAGTATGCTAAAATTATGGCCATTCTAACCCATCTGGCAATTGTAAACTTAGTAGCTGCTTTACCCTTGTTTACCCCCTGAAAAGAAACAAAAACATGGCCGAGGACTTCCTCCACTGACTCGTTACCTCAAGGTATCCAAGGATACACCTTCTCACATCTAGGGAGTGAACTGTTATTTCCCCTTGGTTTTTCGGTTCATCACAAAATGAGGGGAGCACTATTTCCTGACTCCTGTGAAATCTAGACCTCACTTTTAGGAGGAAAGCTGGGTCTGGCCTCAATATTACTCTATCGTGTAAGATGCTTGTAAACGGGGGATTGATTGAGAGGGCCCGTAACTCGCTCACCCACCTAGCAGAGGTTAATGCCACTAGTAGCACTGTTTTTAGTAAAAGTAGCAGATGAGATGGATTCAAAGGGAGCCTTTGTAAAGGCATTCAGAACTAAATTAAGGTCCCGGGGGGGGGGGGGGGGACTACCCCAGGACTGGCTATTGGTCTGGATGAAAACGATGCTTTTATAAACCTATATATCCATGGGTGATCAGCTATCTTATGATCAAATAGTGCCCCTATGGCTGACACCTGCACCTTTAAGGAGCTGGTGGAGAGACCACTCTCTAGACCCTTTTGAAGGAATTCTAGTATTTCCAAAACAGGGACTAGCTGACTTTGGGAGGTCATGACTCGTCCAGAAAATTTAAGAAATTTATTTCAAATTTTTTCATATTTAAGGGAGGTGACATTCTGCTCAACAGGAGAGTTGAAAAAAAAATTTCTGAGCAACCCCTGGCCGATAACAATCCCCTCTCAAGTTCCAGGCCGTCAGGTGTAATCTGGGAACCTGAGGATGGTTCACCGGACCTGGATATTGTAGATCTGGATTGTCAGGTAGGATCCAGGGGTCCGAGATTGACATGACCCTTAGCCAAGTAAACCAGGCCCTTTTTAGCCAGAAGGGGCAATCCGTATTACCTTGGCTTATTCTTCGCATATTTTTTTTCAAAATTACGGGAATCAAGGGAAAAAGCAGAAAAGCATATCCCAGGCAAAACTTCCATTCTTGTAGGAGAGCATCCACCCACCCTGTCTGGTGACTCCCTCTGAATAGGAGAAAATAATTTTTCTACCTGGCTGTTTACTCTGGTGGCAAATAAGTCTATTTCTGGAAGACCCTAGGCCAAACAAATTTGATCAAAGATTGCTCTGTTTAGAGTCCACTCTCCCTGACTGAGTGAATGGTGACTTAAATATAGTCAGCAATAATATTTTCTGAACCCCTTAAATGGCGGCTTGAAAGTGACAGTAGACTTTGCTCTGCCATTGAGAATATTTTCTCTACTTCTAACATTAATGGGTCTGACCTGCTCCCCCCTGGCGATTTAAATAAGCTACTGCTGTGCTGTTGTCCGACAGGATTCCTACATGCTTCCCCATATAGTAATTTAAGGTTGCCTGTAATGCTTTCCTGACTGCGGTCAGTTCTTTTAGGTTTGAGGAACCCCTTTTTAATATGGAATCCCATAGACCCTGAAACCAACCACCCTCTAGGTGGGCACCCCAACCTGTCGGGCTTGCGTCCGTGGTGATTACGGCTGGATTTTTTACTGTCCATGGGACCACCCCTTTTTGCAGATTTCCTGAATATGCCCACCAAGTTAGATAATCTAGTGTCCTTGCAGATAGCTGAAATTTGTAGTCTAGCCGATCTCCTACAGAGGTCTGTATTTGCAGGATCTCCCACTGTTGACTTCTTGTGTGGAATTGAGCCCACTGTACTGCTGGAATTTTGTCTGTCAGGGATCCTATTAACCCCTTAACATATGACGTACTAATACGCGTCTGTGCCCTGGGACTTAAGAGCCAGACCAGTATTAGTACGTCATGGCGATTGCGCGCACACACAGGCTGTGCGGGCGCGATCGCCGCCGGGCGTCAGCTGATTGTCACAGCTGACACCCGATACTATGTGCAGGGAGCGGTCCTGCACCGCTCCCAGCACATTAACCCCCGCGATGCTGCGATCGAAGTCGATCGCAGCATTGCGGGGCTAAGGGGAGGTGATCTTAGATACTCACCTCTTCCGGCTTCCAGCGCTGACTGCCGTGGCTTCCAGGATGTTGCCATGACGACCCGATGTCGTCATGACAACATCCGGGTCACCAGACAGCAGGAAGATTTTTTAGACATGCGCAGTGCATCTCCAAACAATCTTCACACTGTGCAGCGCTGACAGCCTGCATGGCACCCCTATGCTATGCAGGCGATCAGAGAAAAAAAAGTGAAAGTCCCACAGTGGGACAAAGTAATAAAGTATAAAAACTATCAGAAAGTGGAAAAAAAAAAAAATATAAAAATTGTAAAAATATTAAAAAAATAAATAAAATAAATAATCCACCAAAAATAAAAATGTTATGTACCCATCAATAAATATTATAAAAAAAAAAAAAAAAAAAAGTACACATATTTGGTATCGCCGCGTCCGGAACAACCTGACCTATAAAACTGTCCCACTAGTTAACCCCTTCAGTGAACACTAAAAAAAAACAAACAAACAAAAAAAAAAAAACGAAGCAAAAAAACAATGCTTTATCACCATACCGCCAAACAAAAAATGGAATAACACGCGTTCAAAAAGACAAATATAAATAAAATGGTACCGCTGAAAACGTCATCTCGTCCCGCAAAAAACAAGCCAACATACAGCTCCATCAGCCGAAAAATAAAAAAGTTATAGCTCTCAGAATAAAGCCATGCTAAAAAATAATTTTTTCTATAAAATTGATTTTATTATGTAAAAGTGCAAAACGATATAAATGTGGTACCGCTGTAAACGTACTGACCCGAAGAATAAAGCTGCCTTATCAATTTTACAACACGCGGAACAGAATAAAAAAAAAAACAATTCCTGAATTGTTGGTTTTTGTTTATTCCGCCTCCCAAAAATCGGAATAGAAAGCGATCAAAAAATGTCATGTGCCTGAAAATGGCACCAATAACAACGTCAACTCATCCCGCAAAAAACGAGCCGTCACATGACTGTCTGCCAAAATCTGGAAAAATTATAGCTCTCAAAATATGGCGATGCAAAAACTAGATTTTACAAAAAATGCGTCTTTTAGTGTGTGACAGCTGTCAGTCATAAAAACCCCATATGATTCTGGTATCGCTGTAGTCTCACCGACCAGAAGAATAAGGTAGTCTAATCACTTATACCGCACGAGGAACGGCGTCAAAAATAAACGCTACGGTTAGGGCTGCGCTACGGTTAGGGCTGGGGTTGCGGTTAGGGCTGGGGTTGCGGTTAGGGCTGGGGTTGCGGTTAGGGCTGTTTTTTTTTTCAAAAGTAAGAAAAAAAGATGACGATATGGCGACTAGTGTTGAGTGCAAGTGCTCGCTACTTGAGTTTGCATCGGGTGTTCTGGTATGCATTGAGTATCGTGGGTATTTGAGTGACATGCTTGAGTCTCCGCCCCATATGCTTCACGGCCCAAAAAACTTTGCGGAGATTGCCTGCCATGCACGAGCGATCCCTACATGTTTTTTTTGGGTGTCTAATAACCATGAAACATCCGGGCGGGGACTCGAGCAAGTCACTCGAGCACACGCAGTACATGGTGCATACCCGAGTACCCGATGCAAACTCAAGTAGCGAGCACTTGCGCTCAAGACTAATGACAGCTTATTCAATATGATGACCTAATTTTATCAAATTCTGTGTCTTACCTCTGGGTTCAAAATGTTCACTATACAGCTTAATAAAATCCTTGAGGGGTATAGTTTCCGAAATGGGGTCACTTGTTGGGGAGCTCCACTGTTTAGGCACATCAGGGGCTCTCCAAACGCGACATGGTGTCCGCTAACAAATTGAATGGAAAATCGGCTCAAATTGTTAGCAGACGCCATGTTGCATTTGGAGAGCCACTTTTTCATTTTTAGGAATCAATTTGTGAAGCACCTGGGGGTTCCAAATGCTCACTATGCATCTAGATAGGTGCCTTGGGGGGTCTAGTTTCCAAAATGGGGTCACTTGTGGGGGAGCACCAATGTTTGGGCACACAGGAGCCGACAATTTGTTAGCGGATACCATGTTGCGTTTGGAGAGCCCCTGTATGCCCAAACATTGGAGCTCCCCCACAAGTGACCCCATTTTGGAAACTAGACCCCACACAGGGGCTCTCCAAACGCAACATGGCGTCCGCTAATTATTCAAGCAAATTTTACAATCAAAAAGTCAAATGGCGCTCCTTCCCTTCCGAGCCCTGCCGTGCGCCCAAACAGTGTTTTTTCCCCACATATGGGGTATCTGCGTGCCCAGGGGAAATTGCACAACAAATTTTGGGGTCCATTTTTTCCTGTTACCCCTGTGAAAATAAAAAAAAATGAGTCTAAAGTAACATTTTTGTGAAAAAAGTTAAATGTTCATTTTTTTTCTTCCATATTCCAAAAATTCCTGTGAAGCACCTGAAGGGTTAATAAAGTTCTTGAATGTGGTTTTGAGCACCTTGAGGGGTGCAGTTTTTAGAATGGTGTCACTTTTGGGTATTTTCTGTCATAAAGACCTCTCAAAGTGACTTCAAATGTGATGTGGTCCCTAAAAAAATGGTTTTGTAAATTTTGTTGGAAAAATGAGAAATCGCTGGTCAACTTTTAACTTTTATAGCTCCCTAACAAAAAATAATTTTGGTTCCAAAATTGTGCTGATGTAAAGTAGACATGTGGGAAATGTTATTTATTAACTCTTGTGTGACATATCTCTCTGATTTAAGGGCCTAAAAATAAAAATTTTGAAAATTGCAAAATTTATCGCCAAATTTCCATTTTTTTCACAAATAAACGCAAGTGATATCAAAGAAATTTTACCACTATCATGAAGTACAATATGTCACGAAAAAACACTCTGAAACAGGGGGATCCGTTGAAGTGTTCCAGAGTAATTACCTCATAAAGTGACAAGTGGTCAGAATTGTAAAAATTGGCCTTGTCATTAACGTGCAAACCACCCTCGGGGGTTAAGGACAAGGCTTCTCTTAGAGATAGGTCTTCCTTGAACATTTGCGATTTTTTGTACTTTCTCTTGTGGGAGGAAGCAACGCTGATGAATAGCATCCAGGTTGATGCCCAGAAAAGTTTGAAGTTGAATGGGTTTGGGTCTTGATTTTTCCTCGTTTATTATCCCACCCAACCTGGTTAAGATGGAGAGTACTTGCTTTACTGCTGAAGTACAGTTTTTTTCTGAGTCCCCGCCTATCAAGAAGTTGTCCAGGTATGGCACTATTAATATGTCCCTTTTTCTTATATAAGACGTCATTTCTGCCACTATTTTGGTAAAAATTCTGGGTGCTAGCGACACCCCAAATGGTAGCCAACTGATACTGCAGATGCAAAAGATCACCTTGGAACTCTACTGCCACTTTGAGACATTGTTGGTGGTCTGAGTAGATTGGGATGTGGTAGTACGCATCCTTTAAGTCTATCACTGCCATCAAACAGAAGGGGTACAAAAGTTTTACCGTTGATCTCAAAGTCTCCATCTTGAATTTTTCTGTTTTTATATACACATTCAAAGGTTTTAGATTTATTATTGTTCTGTAAGAACAATCAGGTTTTTTTTTTTTTTATTAGGAAGATTGCTGTAAAACCCTCTTCCTTTTTCCCGCTCTAGAACTCTGACTAGCACGTGTTTGTCCAGTAACTTTAAGATCTCTGCTTCTAAAGCAATCTGCTTTATCTTGCCTACCCAGGTCTCTATGAACCGAAGTGGTGGGATGGAGGAAAAATTTATTTTTAAGGCTCTGGAAAGGGTATCCATTACCCATTAGGTAGCGGGCAGCGAGGCCCACTGATGAAAAAAACTGTTTTAATCTTCCCCCACTGGTAAACTGGCATCATTGGTGTTTGGGTCCCCCTTTGTAGGTGGCGCCCTTACTAAACAGAAACCCCCTGGACTGACTCTCTCGTCTCCAGGGTCGACCCCCTCTTCCACTATCCTCTCTCTGGCTTCTTACTCTTCCCCTAGTTGTTGACCCTCGAAAGGACTTTTTATATTTTTGAGAGGAGCGGGAAAATTCAGTTTATTGGCCGCCTTCTCTAATGTATCGTCAAGGACTGATCCGAATAAAAAAAAAAAATAAAAATAAAAAATAACCTTGGCAGGGAATGGCAGTTTCATTTTGGATTGAAAATCGGCTGACCAATTCTTAAGCCAAACGTGCCGAGTTCAAGAGACAACAAGCCCGGGCTGCAATTCTTACGCTATATCTACTGAGGTGTCAGCCAAGAAGTCAGCTGCTTTCTGAATAGTGGGGAGTGCTTCCAGGAGTTGTTCCCTAGGACATTTATTCCTTATCTGTGACTCCAGTTGCCACTTCACTAGGGATCTAGCGGTACATGTGGCTGCGATGCTGGGCTTAAAGGAACGTGTGCCTCCCATGTGCCCTTGAGGAATATGTCAGCCTTTTTATCTAAAAGGATCCTTAAGAGAACAAAGATCTTCAAAAGGAAAAGCTACTTCCTTGGAAACTCTGGAAATAGACAAGTCAATCTCTGGGGATTTCTCCCAAACACTAGTGAACTCATCCTCAAAAGGATACGTCCTTTTAAGTGTGTTTGGGACGGACACCTTTTTAACTGTTTTTTTTCCATTATTTTTCAAATCAAAGAAAGTCATTTTTTGTGGACTGGGAACACCAGAGCTTTGCACTCTTCCAGGTTACTGAACATGGAATCATGCACAGTTTTTTGTTCCCTTGGGGTCTCTACTCCCATAGTCGCCCTAATGATTTTCAGAAGTTTTGTCGTTTCTTCCACCGGGAAGCAAGGCTGGCCATATTCCCCCATCAGACGAGTATTAGAGTCAATTTATTCTCCTGATTCTTTCCTTTCATCTTCTGAGCTAACGTCTGAAGGTATTTGCTGTATGCCTGAGGAGGTAAATGGACCCCGGGTATGACGTATATCCTTTTATACAGTATTTTTAACTTAGTCTTTGATTAGGGTTTTTAACTCCTGAAATATAGAAAGGGATTCCTCCATTACGGTTTTCTCTATGCAGGCCTGGCAAATCTTTTTAGCATACGACGTTGGCAAGATGGGTAATGACACCAGTCAGTATGTGTGCAGGAAAAAACAAACACTCACCAAGTCCTAGGGCCCCGGAGCTACCGCGCCAGGAGCAGGTCTCAACTTATCCCCTTCGGGAAGGTTTGGATTCTCCATTTTCTCCGCATGGATGGACAACAACGTTGTAGCAGTCTGCACACTCAGCAAGCGCTGTGCTAAGCATACAGCAACAGCTCAGGGACCCACACCAAGAGTAATTTATAGGAGGTGTGGGAGGAGCAGGGGTTGCACGGAGGGAGATGGGGGGGGGGGGGGGAAATCTTGCCTCCTTTTTAGAGGAAAAAGTTAAAAAGTAGAGACCGCGTCTAACGCAGTCTTTACTTCTGAATCCAGAAGTAGACCGCCCCGTAGGCCCCGCTGACGTTCTCTCCAGCGTCGCTATGCCCCGTAAGTTAACCCCGCACCTGAACATGCGCCATACTGCAAACCGGCGCCATGTTTCCCTTACACTTCCGGTGCTCTGCGCTCATCTCAGCGCCAACGTCCCGTTGCACCTGCAGGAGTGGCTCCTTCAAGCTGAGTGCCCCCACCTCTAGGATCAGCCCTCTGACCGCCAGGTTTACAGAGTCATGGAACCAGGAGAAATCTCCCAAGGTAAGCTGTTCCACAGTAGGTATCCTCTTCTAGGAACAGGAAAAAATACAGGGGAGGAAGAGAGGTGCCGCCCCTTTTATTTTAGTAGGTTTCCTGTTCATGGGGGGAAGATACTCTCTGCACGGTGCTGTCATGGTGAAGGGTAAAGAGGACTTTTTACCAGATAGAAGATAGCCTCTATGGCTGTGTGGTATGCCATACTTAAAAAGGGTTAATCATTGTATAGCACAATAGGATTTGCCCTGTAAATGTATACAGTACAGACCAAAAGTTTGGACACACCTTCTCATTTAAAGATTTTTCTGTATTTTCATTTCTATGAAAATTGTACATTCACACTGAAGGCATCAAAACTATGAATTAACACATGTGGAATTATATACTTAACAAAAAAGTGTGAAACAACTGAAAATATGTCTTATATTCTAGGTTCTTCAAAGTAGCCACCTTTTGCTTTGATGACTGCTTTGCACACTCTTGGCATTCTCTTGATGAGCTTCAAGAGGTAGTCACCGGAAATGGTTTTCACTTCACAGGTGTGCCCTGTCAGGTTTAATAAGTGGGATTTCTTGCCTTATAAATGGGGTTGGGACCATCAGTTGTGTTGTGTATACGTCAGGTGGATACACAGCTGATAGTCCTACTGAATAGACTGTTAGAATTTGTATTATGGAAAGAAAAAAGCAGCCAAGTAAAGAAAAACGAGTGGCCATCATTACTTTAAGAAATGAAGGTCAGTCAATGTGAAAAATTAGGCAAACTTTGAAAGTGTCCCCAAGTGAAGTAGCAAAAACCATCAAGCGCTACAAAGAAACTAGCTCACATGAGGACCGCCCCAGGAAAGGAAGACCAAGAGTCACCTCTGCTTCTGAGGATAAGTTTATCCAAGTCACCAGCAGCTCAGATTAGAGATCAGGTCAATGCCACACAGAGTTCTAGCAGCAGACACATCTCTTCAACAACTGTTAAGAGGAGACTTTGTGCAGCAGGCCTTCATGGTAAAATAGCAGCTAGGAAACCACAGCTAAAGACAGGCAACAAGCAGAAGAGACTTGTTTGGGCTAAAGAACACAAGGAATGGTCATTAGACCAGTGGAAATCTGTGCTTTGGTTTGAGGAGTCCAAATTTGAGATCTTTGGTTCCAACCACCGTGTCTTTGTGTGACGCAGGAAAGGTGAACGGATGGACTCTACATGCCTGGTTCCCACCGTGAAGCATGGAGGAGGAGGTGTGATGGTGTGGGGGTGCTTAGCTGTTGACACTGTTGGGGATTTATTCAAAATTGAAGGCATACTGAACCAGCATGGCTACCACAGCATCTTGCAGCGGCATGCTATTCCATCCGGTTTGCGTTTAGTTGGACCATCATTTATTTTTCAACAGGACAATGACCCCAAACACAACTCCAGGCTGTGTAAGGGCTATTTGACCAAGAAGGAGAGTGATGGGGTGCTACGCCAGATGACCTGGCCTCCACAGTCACCAGACCTGAACCCAAATCGAGATGGTTTGGGGTGAGCTGGACCACAGAGTGAAGGCAAAAGGGCCAACAAGTGCTAAGCATCTCTGGGAACTCCTTCAAGATTGTTGGAAGACCATTTCCGGTGACTACCACTTGAAGCTCATCAAGAGAATGCCAAGAGTGTGCAAAGCAGTCATCAAAGCAAAAGGTGGCTGCTTTGAAGAACCTAGAATATAAGACATATTTTCAGTTGTTTCACACTTTTTTGTTAAGTATATAACTCCACATGTGTTAATTCATAGTTTTGATGCCTTCAGTGTGAATGTACAATTTTCATAGTCATGAAAATACAGAAAAATCTTTAAATGAGAAGGTCTGTCCAAACTTTTGGTCTGTACTGTATATTGGGGTGATCATCTGATATACACTGCTCCAAAAAAGGGAACACTCAATAACACATCCTAGATCTGAATGAATGAAATATTATCATTGAATACTTTGTTCTGTACAAAGTTGAATGTGCTGACAAAAAAAATCACACAAAAATCATCAATGGAAATCAAATTTATTAACCAATGGAGGCCTGGATTTGGAGTCACCCCCAAAATTTAAGTGGGAAAACCCACTACAGGCTGATCCAACTTTGATGTAATGTCTAGTGTTGAGCGAGTATGTTCTATTAACCCTTGCGCCGAGTACGCTCGGGCCGAGCTCCAAGTATTTACAGCTGCTCGGTGATGAGGTTAAAACGCTCAAGGAATGTCTATTTCTTACACATTCCTCACATGTAATAAAGCTGTCACCGGTCATACTGAAGGATGTTGCAGGCAGCAGATTGCTCTCCACGGCGTCTCCAGGCTCTGTCACATGTGCTCAGTGTGAACCGGCTTTCATGTGTGAAGAGCACAGTGCACCAGTGGCGACTTTACCAATCCTGGTGTTCTGTGGCAAATGCCAAGCGTCCTGCACAGTGTTGGGCTGTGAGCACAACCCCCATCTGTGGACGTCGGGCCCTCATACCACCCTCATGGAGTCGGTTTCTAACCGTTTGTGCAGACACATGCACATTTGTGGCCCGCTGGAGGTCATTTTGCAGGGCTCTGGCAGTGCTCCTCCTGTTCTTCCTTGCACAAAGGCGGAGGTAGCGGTACTGCTGCTGGGTTGTTGCCCACCTACGGCCCCCTCCTGGTGTACTGGCCTGTCTCCTGGTAGCCCCTCCAGCCTCTGGACACTAGGCCGAGACACAGCAAACCTTCTTGCCCCAGATCGCATTGATGTGCCATCCTGGATGAGCTGCACTACCTGAGCAACTTCTGTAGGTTGTAGAGTCAGTCTCATGCTTCCACGAGTGTGAAAGCACAAGCAACATTCAAAAGTGACCAAAACATCAGCCAGAAAGCATTGGTACTGAGATGTGGTCTGTGGTCCCCACCTGCAGAACCACTCCTTTATTGAGGGTGTCTTGATAATTGCCAATAATTGTATCTATTGTCTATTCCATTTGCACAACAGCATGTGAAATTGATTGTCAATCTGTGTTGCTTCCTAAGTGGACAGTTTGATTTCACATTAGTTTGATTTACTTGGGAGTTATATTCTGTTTAAGTGTTCCCTTTATTTTTCTGAGCAGTGTATAATGAGTTTTACGATTCTAGTGGATAAGGTATTCTAACACTAGATTTTGCACACATTCTCTAATATTTTTTTATAGATATTTATGACAGTCTCTGTACTAATTAATAAAAGTGAGTCTATGCACAAGGTGCTACAGTAAACAATGTTCCATGTTTATAATAGACATCAGGTATAAGAGATGGTAGTTGCCCATAGTAATGTCCACAATTGCACTGCAGCACTACCCCAACGCACGTTTCGCATCACTTGCTTCCCCCCTGAGGACTCCTTTTTGCTGTTTTTGGAATTATATGATTGAGTGGTCTCATTTAGGCTGCGTGCCAACTATGCGTTTTTCAAGCGTTTTTGCCGGGAAATTCCGCACGGCGGGAAAAACGCATATAAAAACCGCATGGTTTTTCCTGCCAGAGAGAAGCGGAAAAATATGCAGCATTTCTGCATCGTGGGCACTAAGCCTTAGAGACTGTTTCTTGAGTACTTAATGCATTGAAAAAAAAAAATAGCCCTGAGCAATATGAAGTGTGTTTTAAGCAATTTTCCCCAGATTTTTCTATCAAAAGACTAAATGTGAACATATGATAAGAGGGGCTGCCATGAGTTCTGTATAGTTTACAGAATGAAGAGGTCCTTTTGAAAGAGAAAAGCATTACTTATCAATGGAACTCCCCATTCACATGCTCTAGAGGTCTCCACTGGTATAGAAGGCACCTGAGCGCTGAGGTTACTGATTGGCTGCAGAATCAGGTGACTGGTATTCAGGACAGCATCAATTCCAATCCCAGCAGAGACGAGACGAGTAGTGGAGGGGGATTCCAGTGGAAAGTGACATTTCGGTTATAAGAATTACTTCCCGAGAAAACTTTACAAAAGTCACAGAAAAACTCTAGAAGTATGGTGTCCATGGAGACAGGGCTCACTTTGGGGTCTCTGACGTTCTGTAGAATCTTTTACCAAACTTTGAGTAACGCATTCATGTTCACCCAAAATATATGTAGGAAAACCTGTAGTACATGTAATAAGTGAAAAAAAACAACTTACTGAATCATGAGTGAGGTAGGTGTCACAGTAATCACAGTAAAACCTATAAAGAATGAGGAGACAGAGCAGAGATGTTACAAAACTCACTTCTAGAAACAAATTCCTGGCATCAGTCAAACAGCTGATGGAATGGTTGTGATGGGCACTGGGAAATGAGAACTGCAGCAAAAAAGGAATTCATCAACGATAATCATCTAATAAGCTAAAATAGAGGAACCCTTTTAGGCTACATCTCCACAGTGAGCTTTGGATGTTGCAAATTTTCTGCATTCATTAGGTATATTAGATTGTGTTTTTCATTGTTTTGGAGTGCATCCTTTCATGTGTTTTTTTAATCGCTGCAGTTTTTGTCTCGTTCGTGTCATGTTTTAACCCCATAAGGTCCAATGACCGGGTGCTAGTGCCTGCTCCTTGCCGTGCTATGCCAGTCATGTCTTTGACAAGCAGTGACAGTTCAGTGCTGAAAGCGGTCACTGACAGCTGAGCGGCATGAGAAGGGGTGCAGGGACCCATGTCATCGGTCCCTGCACCCAGATCGCTGCAGTCAGTCAGTCTGATTGACCAATCACAACATGATCGCGCAGGAGGTGCTGAAATATCAGCGTCTCATGCATGATCACAGCAGGAGCTCAGCGCTGTTGGTGGCTGAGCTCCTGCAGGAAAGAGCCAGGAGAGGTGTGTGATACAAATGAGAGGCGTTTGTGTGAGGATGTGCCCAAATAGAATACAGACTTTAAGATAGTGACTACTCACAGCATTGAACCAAAATAACATAGCAGCACAAGGTTATTAAAGAACAGATTTCTCTGTGGAGACGTGGTTATATCTAGACAAGATAACGCGCTGCAGATCAGTGAAAAATAACATGCTGCGCCTAACAGTGTGTGATCGTTATGTAACACCATACTATTGCGCAGAAGCGGATGTATGATTCTATAAGATTTTGCTATAAAGAAAGGGGTGCTCTTTCACAGTGGGTTAGGGACTTTCCAGAAGGCTAAAGTGGACGCACTACTTCTGTGATGTGGATACCCAGATACTTCACTTCTCATTTATCGAGTCCCCCGAAAGAGAAGGTGATGCTACAATATCTGGTAGTGTATTGATGCTTATTTTCTCTTGTATTATAATATAGAGGACATGTCTATTTGAAGTTAACCTGAATCAATGATAATTATGTGCCAAATATCCATATTATATGCTTGATTAATAAATCTGATAAATTGTTTTACCAAAAGCGAATCTTGAGTTCTTGCCTAATTAGTATATTAGTGAGCGCTTTGTACGCAAGGGCAGCCACCCTACCACCTTTGTAATTTGGCAAGACACGGTGCAGCACTATCCCTGACAGTTAACCCCCTAAATGCTATGATCGAGCGTGATCGCAACATTCAGGAGGAAGGCAGAGGGACGGAAGCTCCCTCAGCCTTCAAATAGGCACCCCCGCGACGTCATCGTGGGGGCCCAATCGCTGCCATGGTGACCTCATGACGACCCCCGAATCACAAAGCTACGAAAAGCTACTGAGGCCATGCACAGTATTCTGCACAGGTATAATGTAATCTAGTGCATTATACCTGTGAAAAAAGTGTAAGTCCCATAGAGGGACCAAGTTAAAAAGTTTTTTTTTTTTTTACAAAAATGAAAGTGCACATATTTGGTATTGCCACGTCTGGAACAACCCGATCTATAAAAAAGTCTCAACTAGTTAACCCCTTCAGTGAACGCCATTTTTAAAAAAAAAAAAAAAAAAAAAAAAAAGGAAAAAACCCAGCAACCTATGGTTTATCATCATACCGCTGGAAAAAAGTGTAATAAGACGTGATCAAAAAGCCGAATACAAATAAAAGAATAAAACAATGCAAAAAGAATTCTATTTTCTAAAGAAGTTTTTGTGTAAAAGCGCGAAAACATAAAAAAAAAAATAAAATAAAAAAAACACGGATAGAACTGTGGTATCGCTATAATCATACTAACGCGAAAAATAAAGCTGCCTTATCAATTTTACCAAATGTGGAAAGGCATAAAAAACAAAAAAAATTCCTGAATTGCTGTTTTTTGTTCATTCTGCCTCCCCAGCAATCGGAATAGGAAGTTATCAAGAAACGTGACTGTACATAGTACCAATAAAAACAGGAAATAGGAAAATATGTGCTCAAGGAGACAAATACAGCTCCATTCCTCCCGAGTTTCACCGTGTGGCCAAGTAACAATGTACAGCCACATGTGTGGGGTATTGCCACGTTCACAGAAATTGTGTCAAATGTTGGTGTCATTTTTACCTGTTTCCTCTAGTGAAAATGTAAAATCAGGGGCCAAAAACAAACTTTGTGGTAAAAAAAAAATTATTTTTTCTTCATTGCCCAGTATTATTAAGATGACTATTGAAAGTAAGCGATATATGTGCATATGTATATGAAGCATAACTACCTGAAAAAGTCATGTTACCATTAGCCTAAGGACCAATCGGCAAACATTACTAATAGGGAGGAACTAAACACCAAAAAAAAAAAAACTATTGGCCAATATTCATTATTTTTTTTTATACACACGTTGTCAAAATTGTTGGTACCCCTCGTTTAATGAAAGAAAAACCCACAATGGTCACAGAAATACCTTGAATCTGACAAAAGTAATAATAAATTAAAAATCTCTGAAAATGAACAAATGAAAGTCAGTCATTGCTTTTCTGCTTCCACAGAATTTAAAAAAAAATTAAACTCATGAAATAGGCCTGGACAGAAATTATGGTTCTCTTCTTAACTTAATATTTTGTTGAACAACCTTTTGAGGCAATCACTGCAATCAAACGATTCCTGTAACTGTCAATGAGACTTCTGCACCTCTCGACAGGTATTTTGGCCCACTCCTCATGAGTAAACTGCTCCAGTTGTCTCGTGTTTGAAGGTTGCTATTTCCAGATGGCATGTTTCAGCTCTTTTCAAAGATACTCAGTAGGATTTAGGTCAGGGCTCATAGAAGGCCACTTCAGAATAGTCCAACGTTTTCCTCTTAGCCATTCTTGGGTCATTATCCTGTTGTAAGACCCATGACCTGCGACTGAGACCAAGCTTTCTGACACTGGGCAGCACATTTCTCTCTAGAATCCCTTGATAGTCTTGAGATTTCATTCTACCCTGCACAGATTCAAGACACCTTGTGCCAGATGCAGCAGAGCAGCCCCAGAACATAACAGAGCCTCCTCCATGTTTCACAGTAGGGACAGTGTTCTTTTCTTGATATGCTTCATTTTTCCATCTGTGAACATAGAGCTGATGTGTCTTGTCAAAAACTTCCATTTTGTCTCATTTGTCCATAGGACATTCTCCCAGAAGCTTTGTGGCTTGTCAACATGTAATTTGACAAATTCCAGTATGCCTTTATGACTTTTTTTCAACAATGGTGTTCTCCCATGAAGTCCACTTTGGATCAAGCAACGACGGATGGTGCGATCTGACACTGCTGTTCCTTGAGCTTGAAGTTCACCTT
The DNA here is from genome assembly GCF_046119375.1 of Phyllobates terribilis. Taxonomy (NCBI): domain Eukaryota; kingdom Metazoa; phylum Chordata; class Amphibia; order Anura; family Dendrobatidae; genus Phyllobates; species Phyllobates terribilis. Next base: position 583,358,235 of record NW_027362762.1, read on the forward strand.
TAATCTCTTTAGAAGTTATCCTGGGCTCTTTTGTTACCATTCGTATTATCCGTCTCTTTGATTTGTCATCAATTTTCCACCTGCGGCCACGTCCAGGAAGGTTGACTACAGTCCCATGGATCTTAAATTTCTGAATAATATGAGCAACTGTAGTCACAGGAACATCAAGCTGCTAGGAGATTGTCTTATAACCTTTAACATGCTTATCTATAATTTTCTTTCTAATCTCCTGAGACAACTCTTTCCTTTGCTTCCTCTGGTCCATGTTGAGTGTGGTACACACAATGTCACCAAACAGCACAGTAGCCCTATATACAAGCCCACTGACTGATAACAAAATTTTAGACACCTGTGGTGCTAATTAGTGGACACAACTTGATTTAACATGTCCCTTTTGTCATATTATTTTCAGGGGTACCATCATATCTGTCCAGGCCTATTTCATGAGTTTATTATTTTTTTTTTAAGATTCTCTGGAAGCAGGGTTGAAAAGCTATGTGACTTTCATTTGTTTATCTTCATAGATTTTAAATTTATTACTACTTTTGTCAGACTCAAGTTATTTCTGTGACCATTGTGGTTTTTTCTCAATTCCGCCTTACACGACAGCATTGGAGGATGCAGTCCACGCCCTATTGGGGGACAGCAACACAGAGGTTAAAAGGCTCCTCCCCAAAGCCAACCACCGGTGTTTTCCTGTCCCTGTACCTCTTGAAGCTCATCAAGAGAATGCCAAGAGTGTGCAAAATGTGGCTACTTTGAAGAACCTAGAATACAAGACATTTTCAGTAGCACTTGTCTGATCGCCTCTGCTACATAGAGGTGATGAGCAGATCACCTCTATGTAGCAGAAATGCTCCTGTGCTATGAGTGCTGACCACTAGGTGGCGCTCATAGCGATAAGCTCATGACAACCACTGGAGTCTGCTGCAGACCCAGGGTTGTCATGCCCATGCATCAGTGACCCGCGATCGCGTGACGGGGTCACTGATGGGTGGGGTAAGTGACGCGCTTCCGGCGCGTTAATGTTAAATGCCGCTGTCAGATTGACAGCGGCATTTAACATGTTAACAGCCACAGGAGGATCACGATTCCACCAGCGGCTGTTGCGGGCACATGTCAGCTGTAAGAATCAGCTGACATGTGCCCGGTTCAGTGTGAACTCAGCGCTGGAGCCCGAACTTAACAGGGGGTGACGGCCTGTTGCGTACCAATTCGCCACAGGCTGTAAAGGGGTTAAAGTTACCACAGACGCCAGCCTACGAGGTTGGGGGGTTATGGAGGCACAGACTCCGTTCCAGGGCAGATGGAGTCAGGAGATCAGTATCAGGTTCTCCAACTTCAGGGAGCTAAAGGCAGTGGAGGAAACCCTCAAAGCTGCAGTCAACCTGATTCATGGGGCACACGTCAGAGAAATGCAGAAATGCTGCATATTTTTTTCCGCTTCTCCCTGGCAGGAAAACCGCATGCAGATTTTACATTTAAGCGTTTGTCAAGTGTTTTTGCATGCATTTCTGCATGCGGGTTATCAAGTGCTTTCCATGTGATTTCAGCATCACTTTACAACTTGATCACACTACATAAAGCCATGCAAACGGCATGGATTTATAGTAGTGTGACCAAGTAATAGTCAAAAAAAAAAAAAAGAATAAGAATGGTAAAAAATAAAAACTATACTTACCTTCTGATGTCCTCCCGGTGTTTTCTCCGCTGCGTCCGGTGTCTTGGGCGGCTCGCGGTGGTGTGAAGTACCTGCGGTGAAGTCACTGAGCCATGTGACCGGTCACATGAATCAATGACGTCATGGCAGGTCCTTCACACCACCGCGACCCATAGAGCAGACCAAACGAAGGGGAGAAAACACCAGGAGGACATCGGAAGGTAAGTATAATCTTTATTTTTTATTTTAACCACTTTACAGCCTGTGCAGTATTAGTACGCACAGGCTGTAATCCCCCGGTTCAGTGAGGGCTGCTGCGGTGAGCCCGCACTGAACCGAGCACAAGTCAGCTGATTCTTACAGCTGACAAGTGCCCGCAACAGCCCCGGGTGGAATCGCGATACACCCGCGGCTGTTAACGTGTTAAATGCCGCTGTCAATCTCTGACAGCGGCATTTAATAGCGCCGCGCCGGAAGAGAATAATAATAGCAGGTCAGTTTTAGCATTCAGTGAACGTGGTTAAAAAAAAAAAAAAAAAAAAAAAAAAAAACCAACACATTTGTGGTATTACACTTTTTTTGCAATTTCACCGCACTTAGAATTTTTTTCCCATACATGATATGGTAAAACCAGTAATGGTGTTGAAAAGTACAACTCGTCCCGCAAAAAATAAGCCCTTACATGGCCATATTGACCAAAAAATCAAAATGGAAAAACGGAAAATCCCAGGGTTGCGAAGGGATTTTTTTTTTTTTTTTACAGTTTCTATGATACCCAGGTCTGGATGAGTCTCCTCTTCTCCAGACCTGGATACCATCCGCACATTGAACCATGCAAGTCAATAGCGGTGATTACGCTGCGTGTCCGCAAAAACTAATGGACATGCAGCGTATTTTTCTGCAATGATAATCCGCAGCGGAAATTTCCTCAGCATGTGCGCAGCACATGTGGATTATCATTGGGGACCATGGGGCACGTATTACCAAGCAAAAACGCTTGAAAAATGCATAGTGGGTACACAGCCTAAAACCCATCTACTTTGCTAGAACTGTAAGATGCTGCGTTTTAAAGCAGCAAAAATATGAAGCATCAAAATCTCATTGTGGGACACAGCCTCAAACGTCTTTTCCCCATGAACGAAAGTTCATATTAATCCATGACTGTATACAGAACATGGTCTGATCATACCACAGCTCCTGGGCAGGGGAGGAAGCAGAAGACTATACAGACATTACACGGGGTCACAGCTGATTCTTTCTTTGAAGTAAAATATGGTTTATAAATAGGCAGGGAAATATTTTACCTCACAATCTGAATCCTCTGCGATCACCTGCTGTAATGTCTGTATTGTCTTCAGCTTCCTCCCCTGCCCGGGAGCTGTGGTATGTTCTGTACACGGTCAGAAGGACATTTATTAAAATGAACTATTGTCCGTGGGAAAAGCCCTTTAATGCATGGCAGCACACTAAAGGCGACCAGTAAAGTGCCAGGCATAACGGGTTCACCCACTGCCAGGCTCCAGGGGAGCAGACAAGAGGTGCGGCCGGGGACATGCATTCCTGGAGACACACGTGGGAACCGCATGGCTAGAGCTGAGGACTGCGATACTTCCAGGCATGTGAACACAACCCAGCTCCGTACCACGGGCACACACATCCACTCTCAGGGAACCACTCCCAGCCACGAGCAGCACACTTACTTGGGCATGTTTCTGATGGCGGAATCGTCACCTTTGTGTCAGGCGGAAACCACGCGAAACTCAAGCCGACGGTGTTGTAGGCGCTGGGTAATGACGTCACACGCAGGCTCCCTTCCCGCTTCAGGGCACGGAGGCTCCTTTTGTCGTTTCCATGTGCAGCTGAGCAGAAGCTTTTTTTTTTTTGAATGGCTGAAGTGACAACGCTTCACGCTGTGGTTATGAGCAGGAGAAACGATTCTCCCCGAGTATACCGCAGCTCTTGTGGGAGGAGTCATCTTCGACGTGTCTCCGTGCGCCCGTCTGGTGACGTCATGACGTGCGGCGCTCAGGAAGCGGGGAGGGCCCGAGCGGCCAGCTGCGAAGCTGGAGACCTGGTCCTTGAGTAACGGGACCGGGTACCGTGACGTTTGGCCTGTGGAGGATTAACCTTCGTGAGTAAGCCTGAGGTCGCCGTGGCGGAGCAGAGCAGGCTGTGAGTGGCCGCTGTGGGGCAGGTTGATGTCACGGACTCCTCTCAGCGGTTCGCAGTGATTGTCCACAGTGTGAGGACGCTTCACCATGGAGGGAATGGACGTGGATCTGGACCAGGAGCTGATGCAGAAGTTCAGTTGTCTGGGGACCACGGATAAGGATGTCCTCATCTCCGAGTTCCAGCGGCTCCTCGGCTTCCAGCTCAATCCTGCGGGCTGTGCCTTCTTCTTGGACATGACAAACTGGTAAGAGTCCTCCGAGGGCGGCCGCCAGGGCCTGTCCCGCCTGCTGCTCCCTCACCCCACACTCTGCACATCATTACCCTCCCCAGCTCTCCTAAATGGCCGGCCCTCTGCCACTGTTGTCATGCTGACTTTCCCTTGGCAGTAGCCGTGTGTATTAGAGCTGGGGAAGTGATCGGACATCCCCAAATTACCACCATGTTGTAAAACACTACCTAACAAGATTTTGGAAGTGACCTCTCTCTTTCAGATGCTGCAAATGCCTTAAATGAGTCTTCTCGCTGGTGGATAACCCCTTCTTACACGCTAAGTGCCCCAGATGTGGCTGTAGCCTTCACAGTTCAGATAGATGGAACAGTTCTGCCTGATACAAAAAGTTAGCTTTCACAATTCTATCTGCTTCACTTTAGCACTTAAGAAGGGGTTGACCAGCAGTGAACAACTCCTTTAAAACCATTTCTTAAAATACCACAGTAAGAATCTGCTTCCTAAATGTTTAAACTTAGAAGCCAAAGGAATTTTTTTTATTTTAATAGCTTTTTCTGGAGTATTAAAAGAAGGCTACAGTATATTTCTAAAATCCATGTGTAAACAGTGGCCATATAAGATAACAGCACTATTCCAACTTAACCTATATTTCATGAACGTGCTGCCAATCGCAGCTTGACATCATTTTCTGATAAGCTAATTCACAATTGACAGCTGATATTGCCGCTCTTCCTGTTGTGTGGTTTTGAAAAATGCCAATCTAATTGTCGCAGTCATTCTTGAGTGTACAGTAGTAAATAACAGGTCTGTAGCAAATCTCAGGAAAAGTACACTTTCCTTTTATACTTCCAAATATATTAGGCAAGGTATGTCCAAACACGAAGAACACGTAAAGAGGGATTTCCCAATCTGTAAAGTCCTGTAGGGTGCCATTCATGTCTACTCAAATATTTTCTGTACTGTTGGTAATTCAAAGTGCTGCTGCCATTTCCGCAATGCAACCAAAATATAATGCAATGTAAGCATTAAGATCTCCTATGTGTTAAGGACTGTGCTATTAATGACCTATTATTAGAATAGGTCATCAGTGTCAGATCAGTGGGATCGGCACCCTCACCAATTAGCTCAGATGCGGTCGCTGCTGTATTCGAAAATTACCACTACTGTCTACAGAGCCATATTCGTCCAGCTCCATACATTATTGAAAGCAGCTGATCGGTGGTTGTGCCAGGTGTTGGGACCCTACAGACATGTGGACAACCAATTTAATCCTGTAAGTGCAGCATTGATATTATAGAATTGTATAATAAAGAAATAAGCAGTTTTACAGCAGGGCTGTGGAGTCGGGGTCCATTTTGGTGGAGTCGGTATAAAATGGACCGACTCCTAAAATAAGTAATAAATTGGGCATGTTGAATTTCAAAAAATCTAGGGAAATGTGTGTCCTGGAGCCAAAATTCTCTGACTAACATTACAACAGCCAGCAGAAGAGAATGGGGAGCCATGGTATCTCACACTTCTTTTCGGGGATCTGGACACATGAAGTCAGTCTTTTTTCTTCCAACTTCTGAGAAGTAAAGCTGTGGCTTAGGCCCTCAGGGACACAGTAACCTTTATTCAGGGGACACATGTAAAGGTCTTCTCCAATAACATGACCACATTCGCTCACCTGTGCCATCAGGGGAGCACGAAATTCGAGAATCTTAAGTCAGTCTCAGCAAGAACCTTCTCTTGGGCACAGCGACGGATTCTCTCTCAATCAGCACTCCATTTGAAGGTCTTTGCCAATATCCAGGCAGACTTCTTGAGCAGGGAGGATGTGAAACCAGGTGTTCGGAGCCTACATATGAAGACTTTCCTGCTGATAGTGGAGAGTTGGGGCCATCCAAAAGTAGACCTTTTTGCAGGCCATCAGGACTCATAAGCAGAGCGTTACTTTTCTCTCAACCCAAATGATGCCTGGATAACTGTGGACATGTTTTCTCAACTCTGGAATTTTGAGCTGGCCTATGTCTTGCCACTGATTTCTGTTCTGTCAAGGACACTACAAAAGGTCCGTACAGAGAGGGTCAGAACAATCCTTGTAGCTCCTCTCTGACCAAAGGGAAGCTGGTTCTGAACGTAACCCCTTAAGCCCCGAGGGTGGTTTGCACGTTAATGACCAGGCCAATTTTTACAATTCTGACCACTGTCACTTTATGAGGTAATTACTCTGGAACGCTTCAACGGATCCCCCTGATTCTGAGATTGTTTTTTCGTGACATATTGTACTTCATGATTGTGGTAAAATTTCTTCGATATCACTTGCGTTTATTTGTGAAAAAAAACGGAAATTTGGCGAAAATTTTGAAAATGTTTGGGCACACAGGGGCTCTCCAAACGCGACATGGTGTCCGCTAACAAATTGAATGGAAAATCGGCTCAAATTGTTAGCGGACGCCATGTTGCGTTTGGAGAGCCCCTGTGTGCCCAAACATTGGAGCTCCCCCACAAGTGACCCCATTTTGGAAACTAGACCCCCCAAGGCACCTATCTAGATGCATAGTGAGCACTTGGAACCCCCAGGTGCTTCACAAATTGATTCGTAAAAATGAAAAAGTGAAAAAAAAACACTTTTTCATTTTTATGAATCAATTTGTGAAGCACCTGGGGGTTCCAAGTGCTCACTATGCATCTAGATAGGAGCCTTGGTGGGTCTAGTTTCCAAAATGGGGTCACTTGTGGGGGAGCTCCAATGTTTGGGCACACAGGGACTCTCCAAACGCAACATGATGTCCGCTAACAATTTGAGCCGACAATTTGTTAGCGGACACCATGTCGCGTTTGGAGAGCCCGTGATGTGCCTAAACAGTGGAGCTCCCCCACAAGTGACCCCATTTTGGAAACTAGACCCCTCAAGGATTTTATTAAGGTGTATAGTGAACATTTTGAACCCAGAGGTACGACACAGAATTTGATAAAATTAGGTCATCATATTGAATAAGTTGTCATTAGTCTTGAGCGCAAGTGCTCGCTACTTGAGTTTGCATCGGGTACTCGGGTATGCACCATGTACTGCGTGTGCTCGAGTGACTTGCTCGAGTCCCTGCTCCGCATGTTTCACGGTTATTAGACACCCAAAAAAAACCATGCTTGGATCACTCGTGCATGGCAGGCAATCCCCGCAAAGTTTTTTTGGCCGCGAAGCATATGGGGCAGAGACTCGAGCATGTCACTCAAATACCCACGATACTCAATGCATACCAGAACACCCGATGCAAACTCAAGTAGCGAGCACTTGCGCTCAACACTAGTCGCCATATCGTCATCTTTTTTTCTTACTTTTGAAAAAAATCCCAACCCCATCACAACCCTAACCCTAGCACAACCCTAACCCAAGAGTTTATTTTTGACGCCGTTCCTCGTGCGGTATAAGTGATTAGACGACTTTATTCTTCGGGTCGGTGTGATTACAGCAATACCAGAATCATATGGGGTTTTTATGACTGACAGCTGTCACACACTAAAAGACGCATTTTTTGTAAAATCTAGTTTTTGCATCGCCATATTTTGAGAGCTATAATTTTTCCAGATTTTGGCAGACAGTCATGTGACGGCTCGTTTTTTGCGGGATGACTTGACGTTTTTATTGGTGCCATTTTCAGGCACGTGACATTTTTTGATCGCTTTCTATTCCGATTTTTGGGAGGCAGAATAAACAAAAACCAACAATTCAGGAATTGTTTTCTTTTTATTCTGTTACGCGTGTGGTAAAATTGATAAGGTAGCTTTATTCTTCGGATCAGTACGTTTACAGCGGTACCACATTTATATAGTTTTTCTATGTTTTGCACTTTTACATAATAAAAGCAATTTTATAGAAAAAAAATTTTTTTAGCATAGCTTTATTCTGAGAGCTATAACTTTTTTATTTTTCGGCTGATGGAGCTTTATGTTGGCTTGTTTTTTGCGGGACGAGATGACGTTTTCAGCGGTACCATTTTTGTTTATATTTGTCTTTTTGATCGCGTGTTATTCCATTTTTTGTTTGGCGGTATGGTGATAAAGCATTGTTTTTTGCTTCGTTTTTTATTTATTTTTTACCGTGTTCACTGAAGGGGTTAACTAGTGGGACAGTTTTATAGGTCAGGTTGTTCCGGCCGCGGCGATACCAAATATGTGTACTTTTATTGTTTTTTTTTTTTTTTTTTTTTTATAATAATATTTATTGATGGGCACATTATATTTTTATTTTTGGTGGATTATTTTTTTTTTTATATTTTTGCAATTTTTTTTTCTATTTTTTTTTTCACTTTCTGACACTTCTTACACTTTTTTACTCTGTCCCACTCTGGGACTTTCACTTTTTTTCCTCTGATCGCCTGCATGGCACAGGAATGCAGCACCATCCCTGTGCCATGCAGGCTGTCAGCGCTGGACAGGGAGAAGATAGCTTGGAGATGCACTGCGCATGTCCAAACAATCTTCCTGCTGTCTGGTGACCCGGGAAGCCTTTGCAGACAGCGCTGGAAGCCGGAAGAGGAGGTGAGTATCTGCGATCACCTCCCCTTGCCCCCGCAATGCTGCGATCGACTTTGATCGCAGCATCGCGGGGGTTAATGTGCTGGGAGCGGTGCAGGACCGCTCCCTGCACATAGTATCGGGTGTCAGCTGTGACAATCAGCTGACGCCCGGCGGCGATCGCGCCCGCACAGCCTGTGTGTGCGCGCGATCGCCATGACGTACTAATACTGGTCTGGCTCTTAAGTCCCAGGGCACAGACGCGTATTAGTACGTCAGATGTTGTTAAGGGGGTTAAACAGCCTGTTGTTAGAAAATTCCCTTATTCTCCCACCAATCAGAAACCTTCTCCACCAGGGTCTAAGCTTCTGAGTCCACAATCCTAAAAGCTAGGGGCCTTTCATGAGTACGCTTCAAAAAAAGCAGTAAACTGGTAACATACTATCTATAGCAAAATATGTAAGACTTTGTATCTTGGTGTTGCTCTAAATCTCCAGACCCTTGTCATCCGGATATAGCCTGAATTCTAGATTTCCTACAGAATGGTCTACAAAAAGGCTTAAAACATAATACCTTCAACATCCAGGTTTCAGCACTAAGTTCATTTTTTGATCAGAACTTTGCAGATCATCATTGGGTAAGGACATTACTAACGGCAGCCTCTCGTTTACATCCAAAACTGGCCACCTTAATCCAGTCTTGGGATCTGAAAATCATCCTCAAGGATCTGATGCTGCCTCCATTTGAACCAATATCTTCTCTGGACTTAGACAGACTTGGAAACTCTTGGAAAGCAGCTTACCTAGTTGTGATTACAACAGCTAGGAGAGTCAGTGAACTTGAGCCCTCTCAATCAGTGAGCCCTATCTAAAGATTCTGGAAGGCATAATTTTTTTCTAACTGGACCTGTAATTCCTAGCTTCAGTGACTTCAGAGTTACACATTTCTCAAGAATTTTTTCTTCCTTTTTTTGCCAGGATCTGTCAAACTATAAGGAAAAGATTTCCACTCCTTGGATGATGTTCTTCACTATCTTTAAAGGTAAAAAGCCTGGAGGAAGGATTAGAATCTTAATCCAGCACTAAAGTTAAAATAAAGGCAAGAAAACATTAGAGTACCAATGTCAATTGGATTAAAAGAGCAATTTTCAGAGCATATAGGAACCAAAATATATCGCCTCCGGAAAAATTTACAGCTCACTCGACTAAAGCCGTATCTGTTACCTGGGCTGAAAGGGAAGGCGCTTCTATTGAGCTGATCTGCTGAGCCACTACCTGGTTTTCGGTCAATACCTGAGAGGTCTAGTTTGTAAAATGGCATCACTTATAAAGGGTTCTGCTGTTCTAGCACCTCAGGGGCTCTTCCAGTGTGACATGGCACCCTGAAACCATTCCAGCAAAATCTGAACTCTAATATGTTGCCTCTTCCCATCTGAGCTTTGCACTGTACCTCAAAAGTAGTTTTCCCCCACACATGGGGCATTGGCACATTCAGGAGAAATTGTACAACACATTTTGGGGTCCATTTTCTCCTATTACCCTTGTAAAAATATAAAAATTGGGGCTATGAGTTTTTGTGGGAGAATTTTTTTAATTTTTTTTTTTATGTTACATGGCACTTTCAAACCATTCCAGCAAAATCTGAACTCCAATATGGTGCTTCTTCTCTTTTGAGCTTTGTACTGTGCCTCAAAAGTATTTTTTGACCACATATTGGGTATTTGTGTACTCAGGAGAAATTGCGTAACAAATTGTTCCATTCATGGTAGATAGAAACTTTGGCACTCAAAATATTAGAATATATGTAGTTTATTAGTGAAGTAACAACAAAAGAACTGGAAAAATCAGACCCAAATTAATTCAGATACAAGTTTCAATGTTTCAGCCTCTCATGGTTATTTTCAAGGTATCTACGTACATAAAAATAGACGAGAAAACATGGGTCAATCGCAAACTGTAATGGGTCACAGGAATAAAAGTATATCGTATGTTATATTATACATACAGGTGCATCTCACTAAATTAGAATATCATCAAAAGGTTAACTTATTTCAGTTCTTAAGTACAAAAAGTGAAACTCATATTATATAGTCATTACAAACAGCGATCTATTTCAAGTGTTTATTTCTGTTAATGTTGATGATTATGGCTTGCAGCCAATTAAAACACAAAAGTCATTATCTCAGTATATTAAAATAATTAACAAAAAGCAAAAACACCTGCAAAGGCTTCCTAAGGATTTAAAAAGGCCCCTTAGTCTGTTTCAGTAGGCTCCACAATCATGGGGAAGACTGCTGACTTGACAGATGTCCAGAAGGCAGTCATTGACACACTCCAAAAGGTCCCAGAGTTCCAGTTTTCATTTGGAAATCAAAGTCCCTGAGTCTGGAGGAAGAGTGGAGAGGCAGACAATCCAAGCTGCTTGAGGTCTAGTGTGAAGTTTCTACAATCAGTGATGGTTTGGGGAGCCATGTCATCTGCTGGTGTAGGTCCACTGTGTTTTATCAAGACCAAAGTCAGCGCAGCCATCTACCAGGAAATTTTAGAGCACTTCATGCTTCCCTCTGCCGACAAGCTTTTTGGAGATGTAAGTTTCATTCTCCAGCAGGACTTGGCACCTTTCCACACTGCCAAAAGTACCAATGCCTGGTTTAAAAACAACAGTATCACTGTGCTTGATTTGCCAGCAAACTCGCCTGACCTTAACCCCATAGAGAATCTATGAGGAAGATGAGACACCAGACCCAACAATGCAGATGAGCTGAAGGCTGCTATCAAAGCAACCTGGGCTTCCATAACACCTCAGCAGTGCCACAGGCTGATCGCCTCCATGCCACGCCACATTGATGCAGTAAGTGATGCAAAGGGAGTCCCGACTAAGTATTGAGTGCGTTTACTGAACATATAGTTCAGTAGGCCAACATTTCGAACTTTAAAAACATTTTTCAAGCTGTTGGTATAAAGTATTCTAATTTACTCAGATGACTTTTTTTGTTTTTTCATTGGTTGTAAGCCATAATCATTAACATTAACACAAATAAACCCTTGAAATAGATCACTCTGTTAGTAATGACTTTATATAATGAGTTTCACTTTTTGTATTGAAGAACTGAAATCTAATTTGGTGAGATGCACCTGTATGTGTAGAAGTACTCTTGTAGGAAGTGGTAAGATGGACAATGCCATGGAGCATTTTGCTCATATTAACATTGGATAACCTGTTCACAGTCTATATGATATGGTCCGAAAAATACGGTACTTAATATGCACTTTTTTCCACCCAAATTTGGGAGGAAAATAGGTGTGTCTTATGGTCCGAACGTAGAGCTTACCTAATAGTTGGGTGGTGGTGGAGTGGGATCTCAGGGCCCTCCTTTCCTCCCTCCTTAAGGAACGCTGCGGCCGCAGCAGAAGAGATGTGATGTTGCAGGCCGGTGTCTGCCTCAGGAGTGGCGTGGCAGAGCGCCGTGGGCTGCAATCTTCCTGAAGCTGTGATCTACAGGAAAATGGCCGCCCGAGTCGGTGCATGTGCAAAGTGGTAGCCCCCAGGCAGGCATTGGCCCCCAGCCAGGCTCCAGGCCTCAGCCATCTCCCCTCTTCTGCTGCAGCTGCCAGGTTCCTGTGGGAGGGAATGGAGGACCCTGTGATCCTGCTCCACCACCATCGCAACTCACCGTTGCTGGAGCACAGATCTCCTGAAGGACCCCGCCTCCTGTGACCCTCACTCCACTGCCCCCCAGGTAAAATACCATAACTATTCAGACTCTAAGATGGGCCCCTATCTTATAAAAAAATATATGTTTAACTATATTTCACCCCAGAATTTGAAATGCGTCTTATAGTCCGAAAAATACCGTACTTACTGAGCTGTATTGCCAGGGAGCAGTGTATAATTTCAAGAAGAATGTGACGCACCTGCCTGGGGCCTGTGCACCTGCGCACCTGCCTGGGGCCTGCGCACCTGCCTGGGGCATGGACCTGTGAGCGGCGTCCGGCGGTGAAGCAGAGGAGCCGGGGCCTCTGCCGGGCTGTGAGCGGCGTCCGGTGGTGAGGCAGAGCAGCGTGTGCAGCTTCCGGTGGCTGCGGCCATCTTCCTGAGGCCGTGATCTACAGGAAAATGGCCACCGGAGCTCCCAGTCGGCTCATGCGCCATCTCAGGCAGCCATTTTCCCGTGGATCACGGCCTTAGGAAGATGGCCGTGGTCACCAGAAGCCGCACACACTGCTCTGCCCCACCGCTGGACGCCGCCTACAGACCGGCACAGGCGCCTGCTCCTCTGGTTCACCACCCGACACCAGCCACTCCAGCACAGGTACAGGCCCCGGCTCCAGCCGCATCTCACATCTGCCACCGCCGGAGGACCCTTCGATCCCCGCTCTATCACCAGCGATAAAGTAACGTTCTGACTATAAGATGCACCCCCCATTTTCATTCCAAATTTTGGGGAAAAACAGTGCGTCTTATGGTCCAAAAAATACGGTGTGATAGAGATACATATATACAGTACAGACAAAGTTTGGACACACCTTCTCATTTAAAGATTTTTCTGTATTTTCATGATTTTGAAAATTGTACATTGACACTGAAGGCATCAAAACTGTGAATTAACACATGTGGAATTATATACTTAACAAAAAAGTGTGAAGCAACTGAAAATATGTCTTATATTCAAGGTTCTTCAAAGTAGCCACCTTTTGCTTTGATGACTGCTTTGCACACTCTTGGCATTCTCTTCGTTCATCTTTTTCAGATTTCTGAATGCCATCTCTTTTCCTTAACGTCCTCCACATCAAAGGAAAATAAAACATAAAAGCAGACTACTTAAGCTGCTATTCTCTGAGGCAGGGAGAATGTGAACTAAAACAAGACATTTTTTCCCAAATAGTCCGAAGATGGGGGTTTCCGGTGGTAGATCTCTTTGCCACAAGACTCAATCGAAAGACAGATCTCTTTTGTTACCTAAATCCCAGAGAAAACCCCCTGGCAGTGGACGCCCTCCAATTAACTTGGGATTTCAGCCTGGCCTATGCCTTTCCCCCATTGAATCTTCTTCCCATGGTCCTAAGAAAGATCAGAGAGGACAAGGCGAGGGTTCACTCTTTTGGCCCAGGTGGCTCTGGTTCTCATGCCTGAGGAACATGTCCATCTCTGATCCTTGGGTCCTGCCCGAGATTCCGGATCTCCTCTTCCTGGGTCCAATAGTCCATCCTCAAGCTCCTGGCCTCCACTTGACTGTGTGGAACTTGAGAGGTCTCTGTTAGAGCGCAAAGGATTCTCTCGGGACCTAGTGGCTACATTAATGCGTAGTAGAAAACCTATCACTACTAGAATTTATGCTAGAACCTGGAAGAAATTTTTATCTTTTTCTGGTTCTACAGTTGGTGAGGGGGCGCCAATTGGTAAAATTTTAGAGTTTTTACAGAAGGGCCTCGAGTTGGACTTTTAGGGTACTTGTTGCCAACCCCAAGTCTCTACCTTGGGTGCCCTATATAACTGTGACTTGGCGGGCAATTATTGGGTTTCTCGCTTTATCAAAGCCGTGTTTAGATCCAGGCCCGTTATCAAAAGCAATTTAGTTCTAAAAGCACTAACTAGTTCACCCTTTGAACCAATAGACTCAGCAACCCTTAAGTCCATCTCCCTTAAAACAGCGCTTCTAATAGCTCTAACATCAGCTAGGAGGATCAGCGACATCCAGGCTCTGTCTTCAGCTTCACCTTTTACTCAGATCCTGGACGATAGAATAATTCTTAAAACTGACCCAGCGTATCTCCCTAAAGTAGCTTCCCGTTTCCATATGCTCCAAGAAATAATCCTACCCTCATTCTCTCCTAATCCAAGTAGCCAAAAAGAGGCAGAATTCCATACTTTAGATGTAAGAAGATGTGTGATTAGGTACCTTTCGGTCACCCAGGCTTTCAGGAAAGAGCGTTCTTTGTTTGTCTCCTACCAAGGGTTTAGAAAGGGGCTTAAGGTTGTTAAGTCCACCATAGCTAGGTGGATCAGGGAGGCTATTACTCTATCTTATGCTTCCAGCGGTGAGGAAGAGCCACAGGGGTTGAAGGCTCACTCCACCTGGGCAGTGGTGACCTCTTGGGCGGAGAAGACGGGTGTCTCGATAGAAGATATATGTAAGGCTGCTACCTGGTTTTCTCCATCTACCTTCTATAGGCACTATAGACTGGACTTGGGTGTTTCATCTGACCTCACATTTTGGAGAAGGGTGCTCCAGGCTATGGTCCCTCCCTAGACTTCTTCATCTCTGCAATTCTCTCGTGGTGCTGTCATGGTCGACCGATAGTCATAAGTTACTTGCCTGTAACAGGATTTTTCGGAGACCATGACAGCACCCTTATATTTCCTCCCTTCACATTATGGGAGCACTCCTTATTTATTAAAGATTTCACACTTAGTTGGTGTTGTATAAAATTTTTATTTTAATGGTTGTTTGCTATGTCTACTAACCTGGTGGTCCTCTCAATGCTCTTTAATCCAAACTGAGGCGAGGGAAAGGGCCCTTTTAAGGATGTAGGTTTCCGGTCCTTTGTGGGCGGATCCCTTCTCTCGTGGTGCTGTCATTGTCTCATTTAAAATCCTGTTACTGGTAAGTAACTTATGACTTTTCGGAGTATAAGACGCACCAAGGTTTTAGAGAAGGGGAAAAAAAAAAAAAAAAAAATGTAGTCATGATGCCGTGTTAAGGGGGAGGGGGTCTGCTGCTGACACTGTTATAGGGGTAATATTCCCCAATTCTGTTAATATCCCTCATCCTGGTATATATGGCCCCCTCTTTCCTGTTATATGTGGCCCTCATCCCCATCTTGATATGCATGGCACCCCAATCCACCATCCTGGTATGAAGGGCACCTCAATCCCAAATCCTGGTATGGATGGCCCCCCTCGTCCCTCTTCCTGGTATGTATGGCACCCTTCATCCCTGTATGCATGGCACCCTTCATCCCTGTATGCATGCCCCCCCTCATCCATGTATGCATGCCCCCCCCCTCATCCCGATATATATGGCCCCTCTCATCCCTCTTCCTTGTATGTATGGCACCCTTCATCCCTGTATGTATGCCCCCCCCCTCATCCTGGTATGCTTGGCACCCCCTGTTACCAGTCACGCTGCACAGAAAAAAAAAATATACTCACCTCCTCTTTCCTCCATAGCTGTGTCCCGCTCTGCCTCCTCAGGGTTCTCACTGTATGATCCTCGCATAGCGTAACTCCCATGGGTGTGGTTAATATTTATGGCCTTTAATAACGGGCATACTGACCGCCGAGCACAGCAGGAGCCGCGCTGCGGCTACAGTGTGTGCGTTATTAGGGAGAATGAATGGTCACTGCTCACCACGCACGCAGTTGCAGCGTGGGGGTGCAGTGACTGACCATTCCGGCACAGAGCGGGACACAGCAATTGAGAAGAGGTGGTCAGTGTAATTGTTTTTTATTTCTGTGCAGCGCGAAGGGGATCGGGTGGTAACAAGCATACCAGGAGCTGCGCTGCAGGCACAGTGTGCCGGCTATTAAGGAAAATGAATATTCACTGCTCCCCACGCCCATGGGCGTGGGGAACAGTGAATATTCACTTTCTTTAGTAGCGGGCACAGTGTAGGCTGCAGCAGGCGGCTGCTACCTCCTGTGCCCCGCTCATCCCCCGCTGCTGCTCCCACCCAGCCCCCCCACCACCCACAGCCACAGCCGAACATATGTTTGAACTATAAGATGCACCCCCCACTTTCCTCCAAAAGTGCGTCTTAGAGTCCGAAAATACGATAAGTCATGTGAAATCATTCCAGGAATAAGGAAGAGGTAGGGAAAAGGAAAAGGGGAGCAGGCGGGAAAAAAGAACAAATGGTATCCTATATGAAGCAGATACCAAAGCTTGCAGTGAAACTGAGGTTAGCCATGAAAAAAGCGCTGAGCTATGAAAAACAGTTTCACATTGTGCCAGTAAAGTTTGGGATAGTAGATAATGTATACCTGCTTGCTGGCAGGGGGGGGGGTTTCCAGTGTGCCAAGCTGCGGTGTCCAAAGGTGCAGTGTTGTAAGGCGTCTGTGCAGCGTCTTATACGCTCGAAGGGGGTGGGTACAATCGACTACCAGTGACGCAAGTACCGACATAAGAAAGGTGGAATGCGCTGACCGAGAATCGGCGGAAAAAAACAAACATATCAGACGAAAGAGAGAGAGATACAGTACTGTTAAGGTGCACTTGCGTATGGCTAAGAAGCCTAAAGAAAATGGGAACATCAAACATGGCAAGTGACAGAGCCATGGAGAAATGGGAAGAGGGAATGGATAGGTGGAATCAAAAGGTTAAATAGAATAGGAGAAAAAGAGGAAAAGGAGTACAATAAACTAAGGCAAAGATGGGAAAGGGGGGAGACAAAAAGGAAAATAAGGATAACGGAACAAAGGCAGGGGATGAATGATGGTGGACAGAACAGGCATTTATACCTGTTGGAGTGTATTGGCAAATCTAGAAGACAGAACAAAAAATTGACATGCTATATATTCTATATTACATAATGTGCTTGCACCACAAGTACACATGAAAGTATATACACCTATCTATCTATGTCTATCGAGAGGGAGCCAGGTCGTGGATACCACCAAGAGACCAACAACTAATAGTGGGCGTCATATTCCCTGTTAAGACCCAGAGCTGACAAGGTTTGTAGAGTATGAATCCAATAGGATTCACGCTCTTTTAGTTTCTTTATCTGGTAACCTCCTCTACTAGCCAGGGGGGACATGGTCAATAATTTGTTTTTTTAATTATACAATTGTGTGACCCCTGAAGATTAAATGCGCTTGAATGGGTAATAGAGTATGCCCATATCTTATGGTCGCTTTGTGTTGTGAAATTGGGTTTCCGATATATTGGGTGGTTTCCCCAACATATCAGAGACCGCACGGACACTTGATGAAATATACAACGAAAGATGACTCACAAGTGAAATAACCCTTGATGGGTTAGTGTTTCCCGGATCAGGGATGGGTGAACAAGTCACTCTTACTGATTTTTGAATACTGTAGACAGCCTAGGCAGAGGAAGGTGCCTTTTCGTGATGGGGCCAAAGTGTGCTGTGCCATGTTAGATTTTTTTGAGCCCACATCTGCCCTAACCAGATGATTACTGATATTAGGGCTTTTGCTACAAAGAAGTGGTTATTGTTGAATTCTGGTATGTCGGGGTATGATTTTTGTAACAAAGATCAATGTGTGAGAATGCATTTGTTAATTCGTCTGCTGACGAGATATGTGCTGACCACAGCCTTTCTCTGAGAGTTATCTCTTGGTCTAGTTTATGAAGGAGTTGGTTTTAAAATGTCCTCGGGGTAGCCTTTGCTTCAAAATTTTTGGTTTTTCATTATGTCTAACTAGTCGAGTGGATTTGTTGGAGACAATGCATTATACTCCTGTGATACTGTGGTTTAGGAAGCACCCTTTTAGTATGTTTTGGGTGGCAGCTGGAGTAGTGCAAAAGGCGGTTTCTGATGGTCTGTTTTATATATAGATCTGTCTTAAGGTGTGTGGCAAGACGACTCACTCAGCTGCAGTCAGAAGTAGACACCAGAATGGTTTCGTCTGCAGGCTTATTCTGTCAGCGTAAACCACTGCAGAATTCAGGAAAATTAAACTCCACTTTGCTGAGTTTAAAAGACAAATGGTAACACAGTTCATGTGTGTTGGTTCACCTGTACCAATTTGCAGCACCTTCAACTCCTCCTGAGCTGAAGTTAGACAGCGTGGAGACTGGTCTCTCCAGACTCGCCAACAGCAGAAAAAAAAACAGGACTGAACATTTAAACTTGCTCAGCCACACCCTGAGGGGAGGTATTGTGAATGATGTTCCTCCCATCTGTCATTCAGACCAAACCACTCCCTTCACAATGGTGAGTTAAACACCCAACATATAACATGCTGGAGAATAGTTGTAAGTTCAGTTCACTAAGGCCAGTAGCCGTAGTTAAACATATTTCCCCTCACATATAACACCAGTGACTCTTGTCACATATTCCCCCCCTCTGCCCAAAGCTGGGGGTTTGGGCACCTTCAGACACCAAACAGGGATTTTCTGGAGAGGGCATCAGCATTAGCGTGTAACTTCCCGGGTCTATGCTTCACGTGAAAATTAAAGTCTTGAAGACCTAAGAACCACTTAGTTAGCCGGGCATTCTTACCCTTCTTTTCCCTCAACCATCTCAAAGGGGCATGGTCTGGCACCAGTTTAAACTTTCGGCCAAGCAGGTAATATCTTAGCGTGTCTATGGCCCATTTTATGGCTAAGCACAATGGCATAATTTTTCTCGCAGGACGAGAGCTTCCGGCTCATATACAGGATGGGATGCTCTTCCCCATTCATCTCTTGGGACAGCATGGCTCATAGGCCAATTCATGAGGCGTCTGTCTGAACCACAAATTCTTTAGTAAAGTCTGGTGCGACCAAGACCGGCTGTTGGAGCGCCATCTCAGTTTCAACCGTCCGTTTCGCCATCGTTGATTTGATGTCCTTCAATAGGTCCGTCAGTGGAGCGGTAATCATGGCAATATTTGGGATAAACCGCTGGTAATATTCCACAATTCTAGAAACGCTCTCACCTGTTTCTTGGAGAGCGGTTGCTTCCATTTCTGAATTGCCTCGATCTTATTGACCTGTGGCTTAATTTCGCCTCAACTGATGACGTAGCCCAAGTAGTTGGCCTCCTGCTTTCCAATGGTACATTTTTTCGTATTTATAGTAAATCCCGCCTTCCTTAGAGCATCCAAAATCGCATGTAGCTTTGGCCGATGACTAGCCCAGTCTGGGCTAAATACGACAATGTCATCAAAGTAGGCTGCAACATACTTATTATGTGGGCCAAGGATCCAATCCATGGCCCTTCGTCAGGTCGAGGGTGGTAATATACCGCGCTGGTTCAAGCCTCTCGATGAGTTTGACGCGGGGCATCTGGTATGCGTCACACTTGGATACTTCATTCAGCCTGCGGTAGTCATTACAAAACCTCCACTCCCCGTCGGGCTTTGGCACGAGAACGATGGGACTTGACCATCCGCTCTTTGATCACACCGAGATCCAGCATCCTCTTCACCTCGGTTGAGATCACCTCCGGAATCCTATAGGGCTAAAGGTTTACCCTAACATGCGCTTCCATCAGCACGTCATGCTTGACCACCTGTGTACGCCCCAGCAACTCAGGTCACGGTTCCGTTGTAGCACCTATCTACACTGTTGCTTCTGTACCGGCGATAGAGTCTCTGCTATCGTGATGTCCTCGACTTTGGCTTTGGGACTGGCTCCCAAACAAGGAGCCACCAACTTTTCCCAATCTTGCCATGGCTCGAGCAAGTTCACATGGTACACTTTGTTGTTTTCTTCGGCCAGGCTGCTAGACTTTGTAGTTCACTTATCTGAGTTTTTCCACCACCTTATATGGGCCGTGCCACTTGGCCAGGAACTTGCTCTCGACGGTGGGGATAAGCACAAGAAAGCTATCTCCAGGCTGGAACTGCCTCAGCCTCGCTGATCGGTTATAGACCCCTGCCTGGGCCTCTTTTGATTGGAGGAGATGCGCCTTCACGATAGGCATCACCTTCACCATTCTTTCCTGCATTTGGGCGACATGTTCTATGATGCTCTGGTGAGGCGTAGCAGGTAGTCCCAGTCACGACCATCCTTCTCTACGACCTTTTTGAGCATCGCTTTTAAGGTTTTTTTTAAAGCTCTCCACCAGGCTGTCTTAAAGCTGATGGTAAACGGAGGTTCACAGATGGGTAATCTGGAGGACTCTACACAGCTCCTTCATTACTTTGCTCATGAATGGGGTTCCTTGGTCTATTAGTATCTCCTTCGGCAGTCCGGTCCTGGCAACAATATGAACAAGTTCCCCGGCTTTGCTCCTTCTCGATGAGTTCCTTAGTGGTATTGCTTCCGGGTACCGGGTCACATAGTCCATGACCACCAGGATGTACTACGAGTGGCCCCGTGCCGATTTAAGTAAGGGCCCCACTAGGTCCATGGCAATCCTCTCAAAGGAGATTTCTATCGCAGGTACTGGGATTAAAGGACTAAGGAAGTGGGAAGAGGGGGCGAATATGTGGCTGGTGGGGCAGGATCTACAATAGTTTAGGATGTCCCGGTAACACCCTGGCCAATAAAACCTCCTCAATATCCTCTCTTGAGTCTTCTCGGTTCCTCTCACCTAGGTGTCCTCCCAGAACATGTGAATGGGCCATATCTAATACCCTGAGTCGGTATGGCCCTGGAACTAACAGCTGTAACACTATCTAATCACCCCTTGGTTTGGTCACCCGATATATTAACTCCCTCTGAACTGTGAAGTGTGGGTACCTGGTGTCTGCCCTCGGCTCTTGAGCAACCCCATTATAGACAGTAACATTGTCCCACGCCCTCTTCAAGGTCAAGTCCCAAACTTGAGCAGGCCCAAAGTTCTCTCTGGGCACCTCTCAGAGAGGTCGGTCTCCTCGGTCACAGTCTCGTCCTCGTCGCCGGCAAGGACACACAATGGGAACTCATCCCCTTCAGATTTTGACGGTGGTATTTCCCTATGGACCTGGCTTTAGCCCACGGAAGTCAGTCCGATTCCCTTCCCCAAGTCCCAGAACAGAGAAAAATCGTGCCCCAATATGACGGGATGTAATAGGTCATTGACCACCCCGACCTCGTGGGATTTGGCACCTCAGTGTGTTCCCACTGTCACTCTGGCCACAGGGTTGTCCTTGACGTCCCCATGTATACAGCGAGTGCCCACAGTTTTGGCAGGGATCAGCTGGTGGGAAAGGGTGGCACTGATTAGGGTCACCAAACTCCCTGAGTCCAATAGTCCACGCACCACAACTCCATTAATGGACACGTCACACACCTGCGGCCCCTCACCAGTGTGACCATCCACACTACAGGCCGGATAGGCATATTAAGAGCAACGCCGGCCTAGGCTGCAATCCATTGTTTCAGGGGACATATGGCACCGGGCAGCTATGTGTCCAGGATTAGGACACTGCCAACATACCTTATCCCTCACAGCAGTCTTTGCCGGGCCCTCAGTTCGTTTGGAGCAACCCGTTTGTGACTCTAGACCCCTTTCGTGGTGAGCCCGCCCCTCTTTTGAGTACTCCAGTACGGGGAAGTGACTGTCCAGTTTCCCGAGGGCTTTCTAGAACAGTTGGTACCTGTCTACCAGGCCCACGAGGTCATCCACGTTCCAAGGGTCACTCTGAGCATCCCAGGTCTGGAGTGGCCTGGGTAGGGAAGGGATGAACCTGTCCATCACCACACGCTCAACCATCTGTACTAGATGTAGCAAGTCAAACATCTGCGAGCGAGGAGGTTTGTCGCCAGCATACACCTAGTAGTGGACCCTTTGTGGTCTGACAGTCACTCCTGAGCGTGCCAATATCTCTGTTTTTAATTTACATACACAAGTCGGCCCTGTATAAGCACAAAGCAAAGAAACTTGGTGAAAGACTGGACACTGCCAGAATCAGCTACAATATACCAACTCCAGAAGCATAATCAAACAAAGAGGAATAGAGAAGCTAAATGGTAGAAAACAGTGAATAATTTTATTATATCAAAAAGTTTAACATCATCTCATTAATTGGATCATAGCATAGATGAACAGAGGTGCATGATCTCAGAAAAACACAGCACCCATTGGCCCGCAAAACCATACCCACTGCATGGAGAATGTAACCAGTGGGATTAGGAAACCTGAGTAAGGTGAACAGAGTAAATAAAAACAGGCTATGGGCAATAATAGTATGCATTTATAAGCAGCAGTCTGCGACAACGTTAGAATGTGCCCATAGTCAAATAAAATATCAGGAACCTTACCAGGAATTAAATTGGAAGGGCCAAAGGGTGCTGGAAGACAGAAATCTGTGGTACCAAAGCCTCAAAGCATGTTTAGCCTGAGGATTGTTGGCTTTCTCAAGAGGCTAATTTCTCAAGAGGTCGTGCGCGTTCCAAGGGTCATCCTGGGCATCCCAGGTCTGCATCGGCCTGGGTAGGGAATGGATGAACCTGTCCATCACCACACGATCAACCATCTGTACTAGATGTAGCAAGTCAAACATCTGCGAGCGAGGAGGTTTGTCGCCAGCATACGCCTAGTAGTGGACCCTTTGTGCTCTGACACAGTCACTCCTGAGCATGCCAATATCTGTTTTTAATTTACTATACTCCTGTGCATCCTGTAGGGCCAGGTCATAGTAGGCCTTTTGGTGTTCACCCGTTAAATAGGGGGCCAGCAAGTGCATGAGCAGTTCCTTCATGCTGCCTGACATCTCTGGCTGGCAGCCTTTACCAAGGACATCCATCGATCTCTGTGGCAGGTGCACGTGTTTCCGGAATCTTGCTCTTACTCTTTCACCAACTGTGGCAAGACGACTCGCTCGGCTGCAGTCGGTAGTACACACAGGAGCAGTTTCGTCTGCAGGTTTATTATGTCCGCATAAAGCACTGCAGACTTCAGCAAAAATAAACTCGGCCTTGCTGGCATGAAGGTAAAACAAAAGACAAATGGTAACACAGTCCACCTGTTCACCTGCACTAATTTGCAGCACCTTCAACTCCTCCTGAGCTGAAGTTACACAGCCTGGAGACATGTCTTTACAGACTCGCCAACAGCAAAAAACAAAACAGGACTGAGCATTTAAACTTGCTCAGCCACACCCTAGGAGGTATGGTGAATGATGTCCCTCCTGTCTCTCTCATTAACACCAAACCACTCCCTTCACAATGGTGAGTTAAACCCCCAACATATAACATACTGGAGAATAGTTGTAAGTTCAGTTCACTAAGGCTAGTAGCCGGAGCGAAACATACTTCCCCTCACATAAAACACCCGTGACTCTGTCACAGGTGCCGTTGGTATTAATTGTTACCAGGGTGTCTAAAAAAAATGAATGGAACGATCATCCTGGTGGATCGAAAAAGTGAAGTCAGAGACACAGGTGTTTTAAATGTTGGAAAAACAGAAGAGGGTTTTCGTCACTGCCCGACCAAATAAAAAAAAAAAAAATATCTGTGACTTTTCCAATAGATTGCATGGTTTTGGAAAAGAATATAGTCAAAAGATGTCTCAAAGTTGGTCATAAATATGTTGGCATAGGGGGGTACCATGTTAGACCCCATAGCTCTTCCCCTTTTTTGGAAAAAAGAATTGATCCTGGAATAGGAAGAAATAGGAATAGGAAGAAATTTTTGGTCCGTATTAATTTGAGATGGTCAATGCAAAATTGTGTTTGATCGTGAGTAAATGTGTTGTCCTTTAGAAATTCCAAGACCGCTTGCATACCAGTTTGTTCTATACTGGTGTATAGGCTGTTGACCTCGAGTTACTTAATTTACTCCCGATAGGGATGTGTCCATGAGGTAAGAGATTATATAATATATATTTTTTAAATTAGGTTTATTAAAAAATTTTTAAAGAAAAATTACATTGCATTATCCAAAACATTAATAAAGAAGATGTCCAGTACTTTATTTAAATGTACCGGGCCCCCTAAGACTTCTTGTAAATACCTTCTGTTGCTGATAATTCCTGTGAGCGGCGCTATCGATGGCCGCTCACAGTCATCACGTGACCTCGCGCTGATGTCACGACAAGTGAGGCGTGACTCAGCGCTGGGGTCCCCATGGTGGCTGCATAAATGGAGAGAGGCAGAGTGCGCGGTGGATGCCGGGTGTGACGCGGGGGTAACCCCACCCACAGTCTGGCATACACCGTGGAACCAGGGTGATAAAGACCCCTGGCTGCTGCCAGCAATAGTTGTGACATCAGCGCCGGCTGCAGCCTCGGGTCACGTGATGTCTGTGAACGGCCAGTGATAGCGCCGCTCACAGGCATTACCAGCAACAGAAGGTATTTACAATAAGTCTTAGGGGCGCCGGGGGGACACATGGGGAGGGTAATATATTTAGTGGACAACCCCTTTAATTAGATTAACATAGTTTATGTATGGTCCACAGAGAGTTTGTGTCTTCAATAAAGGAAAAAAGAGAAGAATAAAAAAAAGAAAATTAAAGGCCATTGGTGTATGTGTCTTATTCCCAAAATTAAGTCCCATTGAATAAGAAGAGTGACAATCATATTTGTGATTTTATATCATTTAGGCTGATTAAAACTTCAAGCCTTAAGTAATACCAACTTTATAACATTTCATCTTAACAGTTTTAACAACTTTGACACCAGGGTGGTTCCACACCATCTACTAGTCCTAATATGCTACATATAAATCCACATCTCAACGTCCGATTACTCCATCCCCATGTTTAACAATGTCACAGTACCACAACCCATCCATCCCCTAGGTCCTCTAGGTTTTGACATACACACTTCTAGTTAGTAGGATATAATGTATTGTTAGAGCTCCACACATTCCAGATTTTGGAGGATTTCAACGGACATCCTCTGTTTTGATATATTGTGTTTTGATACGGGATTATTGAATTGACTAATATAATCCATGCTCTCAAGGTTGGACATGTAGTACTCCTTCAACTCATTGCCAGTAATTTCCTGGCTAAAACAACGTTTCCTTCAAAAGAATCTTACTGTAGTGATACCACCTATCTTCCTCAAATACCCCAAACAAACAAAACAACGGGTCACATGGGACTAGAATAAAAATCAAGGAGGCTAAAAAGGTAGTCACTTCCCGCCAGAAGGATAAGATAATTGGACAGACCCAAATCATGTGTATAAAATCTGCATAACGTGAGTGACATCATGGACATTCTGATGTAGAAGAGCGTTCAATTTGGAACAATTTAAGAGGGGTGAGAGATGCCTGGTGAATAATATGAAGTTGAACCATTTTATTGTGGATATAAGGGGAAACAAGTAGCCAATTCTAGAATCTCCTCTTGAATGTTTGGAATTAAAACCCCATTTGTCTCACTACTAAAGGATTGAGATTCAAACCGGTTGATAAAAGATGTCTATAGTTGGAAGATAATTCCTTTTGGACCCTGAGATTTAAGAATGCCTATCAAAGGGAAAGATGAAATGGACCCTTTTTCAGTCAAATTGGTTAAATGTGACTGGAGTGCCGTCCAAAGCTGGAAGAACGGAGTCCTTGGAATCTGGAACTTAATCCGTATCTGTTCAAATGACATTAATACGTCCCCTTCATACACATCTTAGTATTTTAACCTTACTATTATTCCTAAATGAGGCGGAGGGATGTTCCAACAAACAAGTAAAGTATGGGTTTCCCCATAACGGCATTTCAGCTATAATATTTATGTAACCAACTCGAGTCTTTGCCTACCCCCCATACCTCCATACTGAACGTGCTAGTTTAAGTAAGGGAATCATTTTAGGTATGGTAGATCTATTTAACTCCAGGAAACCTAATAAATATTTGGTCCCAGCTACTTGTGCTAAATGGCTTTCTAAATTAGGTAATGGATCATCCGATATCCAGCTGCGGATTGCCTTAAGTTGACTCGCTAGACAGTACAAATGAAAATCTGGTAAGGCCGCGCCTCCCAAATTCCTTGGTCTCTGAAGAATTTTTAGCTTAAGTTTTGGTCTAGATCTACCCCAAATGAAGGAGTACATTATTGCGTTGAGATTTAAAAAAGGACTTAGGAATTGGCACTGCATTATGTTGTACAATGTAGCTAAGTTTAGGTAACATTATTAATTTAATTAAAATGTATTCTTCCCGAAACAAACAATGGAAGTTTCCCCCATAAAGAGAATTTGGTGTTAGCATACTCCAATAAGGAAAAAACATTAGAAGGGAGGTCCCCCGACTGTCTCTCTGAATAATAATCCCCAGGTATTTAAATTTGAGAGAAGACTGGTAAGGAGGATAGTGCCTCCTATCCCTCGGTTACAGTGTGGGATAGAGACATGAGTGAGAATTTTTCCCAGTTGATAAAAAGACCAGAATATTCACTGAACTTATTAATTGTAGATACGACCTATGGTAGAGTGTCTTTCACCTGGTCCATAAATATTATGTCATCTGCATAAAGTCCAATGACTTCAGTTCTACCTGTGATTGTGATCCCCTTTAATGTATGCTGATGAGGGCATCCTTATTGCCAATGCCTCTATTGCCAAAGCGAACAAAGCTGGAGAAAGAGGACACCTATGACGGATTCCCCTTCCCAGAGGAAAAGATGAAGAGGAAATATTATTTATTACAATTCTAGCTTTAGGGGCCCTATATATCGCTTGAATCCACTTGCAGAATTTGAGACCAAAGACAACTTTTTCTAAACAGGCTGAGAGAGAGCATCATTCTAATGAATCAAATGCCTTAGTTGCGTCCACTCAAAACCCATTCATTTTCTGGCATCAATGAACTGTACTGGACAACCGATTTGTACTCTTATAATATTAATGTATTCTTCCTGGGCATAAAACCTGTCTGATCTGGGCGTATAATGGAAAGAATTACTTTATTTATTCTCAGAGCTAGTATTTTGGTAAGTATTTTGTAATCTACATTTAATAATTAAATGGGACGATAAGATCCACATTCCATGGTGCCTTTACCTTCCTTCTTTAAACAATAACATTAACCTCATAGGAGTCTGGGAAGGAGCCACTTTGGAAAACCTTGGGAAAAAAACTCATAAAGATGGGGGAACCAGGATATAACAATACCTAAGATAAAGTTCTAACCAACAGGTCCAGGAGCTTTACCAGAGGCCATCTCAGTCAAATCCGAATTAATTTTCTCCAAGGTGATGTCCCCATCTAGGAGAGAGAGTTGAAAATGGTTTAGTTTGGGGAATTCAAGGTGTGATGGGTAAGAGGAGCAGTCCGATTAATTATACTTATTAGAACGATGCAGGTTTCCATAGCCATTATAAATCATTGTAACGATATCATCCGTCGAGGTAACCACTTGACCACCACCCCTTCCCCCCCCCTCCTTCCCTGGCAAATGGCAGAAGGGCACCACTTCAGTACAGTACAGACCAAAGTTTGGACACACCTTCTCATTTAAAGATTTTTCTGTATTTTCATGACTATGAAAATTGTGCATTCACACTGAAGGCATCAAAACTATGAATTAACACATGTGGAATTATATACTTAGCTAAAAAGTGTGAAGCAACTGAAAATATGCCTTATATTCTAGGTTCTTCAAAGTAGCCACCTTTTGCTTTGACTGCTTTGCATACTCTTGGCATTCTCTTGATGAGCTTTAAGAGGTATTCACCAGAAAAGGTTTTCACTTCACAGGTGTGCCCTGTCAGGTTTAATTAAGTGGGATTTCTTGCCTTATAAATGGGGTTGGGACCATCAGTTGTGTTGTGCAGAAATCTGGTGGCTACACAGCTGATAGTCCTACTGAATAGACTGTTAGCTGCTTTTTTCTTGCCATAATACAAATTCTAAGTAAAGAAAAACGAGTGGCCATCATTACTTTAAGAAATGAAGGTCAGTCAGTCAGAAAAATTGGGAAAACTTTGAAAGTGTCCCCAAGTGCAGTTGCAAAAACCATCAAGCGCTACAAAGAAACTGGCTCACATGAGGACCGCCCCAGGAAAGGAAGACCAAGAGTCGCCTCTGCTTCTGAGGATAAGTTTATCCGAGTCACCAGCCTCAGAAATCGCAGGTTAACAGCAGCTCAGATTAGAGACCAGGTCAATGCCACACAGAGTTCTAGCAGCAGACACATCTCTTCAACAACTGTTAAGAGGAGACTTTGTGCTGCTGGCCTTCATGGTAAAATAGCTGCTAGGAAACCACTGCTAAGGACAGGCAACAAGCAGAAGAGACTTGTTTGGGCTAAATAACACAAGGAATGGACATTAGACCAGTGGAAGTCTGTGCTTTGGTCTGATGAGTCCAAATTTGAGATCTTTGGTTCCAACCACCGTGTCTTTGTGCGACGCAGAAAAGATTAACGGATGGACTCTACATGTCTAGTTCCCACCGTGAAGCATGGAGGAGGAGGTGTGATGCTGTGGGGGTGCATTGCTTGTGACACTGTTGGGGATTTATTCAAAACTGAAGGCATACTGAACCAGCATGGCTACCACAGCATCTTGCAGTGGCATGCTATTCCATCCGGTTTGCGTTTAGTTGGACCATCATTTATTTTTCAACAGGACAATAACCCCAAACGCACCTCCAGGCTGTGTAAGGGCTATTTGACCAAGAAGGAGAGTGATGGGGTGCTACGTCAGATGACCTGGCCTCCACAGTCACCAGACCTGAACCCAATCGAGATGGTTTGGGGTGAGCTGGACCACAGAGTGAAGGCAAAAGGGCCAACAAGTGCTAAGCATCTCTGGGAACTCCTTCAAGATTGTTGGAAGACCATTTCCGGTGACTACCTCTTGAAGCTCCTCAAGAGAATGCCAAGAGTTTGCAAAGCAGTCATCAAAGCAAAAGGTGGCTAATTTGAAGAACCTAGAATATGACACATTTTCAGCTGTTTCACACCTTTTTGTTAACTATATAGTTCCACATGTGTTAATTCATAGTTTTGGTGCCTTCAGTGTGAATGCATAATTTTCAGAGCCATGAAAATACTGGATCTTTAAATGAGGTGTGTCCAAACTTTTGGTCTGTACTGTGTATATATGTGTGTGTATGTGTATATATATATATATATATATATGTATATATGTGTATATATATGTATATATATATATATATATATATATATATATATATATATACAGTACAGACCAAAAGTTTGGACACACCTTCTCATTTAAAGATTTTTCTGTATTTTCATGACTATGAAAATTGTACATTCACACTGAAGGCATCAAAACTATGAATTAACACATCTGGAATGATATACTTAACAAAAAAGTGTGAAACAACTGAAAATATGTCTAATATTCTAGGTTCTTCAAAGTAGCCACCTTTTGCTTTGATGACTGCTTTGCACACTCTTGGCATTCCCTTGATGAGCTTCAAGAGGTAGTCACCGGAAATGGTTTTCACTTCACAGGTGTGCCCTGTCAGGTTTAATAAGTGGGATTTCTTGCCTTATAAATGGGGTTGGGACCATCAGTTGTGTTGTGCAGAAGTCTGGTGGATACACAGCTGATAGCCCTACTGAATAGACTGTTAGAATTTGTATTATGGCAAGAAAAAAGCAGCTAAGTAAAGAAAAAAGAGTGTCCATCATTACTTTAAGAAATGAAGGTCAGTCAGTCTGAAAAATTGGGAAAACTTTGAAAGTGTCCCCAAGTGCAGTTGCAAAAACCATCAAGCGCTACAAAGAAACTGGCTCACATGAGGACCGCCCCAGGAAAGGAAGACCAAGAGTCACCTCTGCTTCTGAGGATAAGTTTATCCGAGTCACCAGCCTCAGAAATCGCAGGTTAACAGCAGCTCAGATTAGAGACCAGGTCAATGCCACACAGAGTTCTAGCAGCAGACACATCTCTACAACAACTGTTAAGAGGAGACTTTGTGCAGCAGGCTTTCATGGTAAAATAGATGCTAGGAAACCACTGCTAAGGACAGGCAACATGCAGAAGAGACTTGTTTGGGCTAAAGAACACAAGGAATGGACATTAGACCAGTGGAAATCTGTGCTTTGGTCTGATGAGTCCAAATTTGAGATCTTTTGTTCCAACCACCGTGTCTTTGTGCGACGCAGAAAAGGTGAACGGATGGACTGTACATGCCTGGTTCCCAACGTGAAGCATGGATGAGGAGGTGTGATGGTGTAGGGGTGCTTTGCTGGTGACACTGTTGGGGATTTATTCAAAATTGAAGGCATACTGAACCAGCATGGCTACCACAGCATCTTGCGGCGACATGCTATTCCATCCAGTTTGCGTTTAGCTGGACCATCATTTATTTTTCAACAGGACAATGACCCCAAGCACACCTCCAGGCTGTGTAAGGGCTATTTGACCAAGAAGGAGAGTGATGGGGTGCTACGCCAGATGACCTGGCCTCCACAGTCACCAGACCTGAACCCAATCGAGATGGTTTGGGGTGAGCTGGACCGCAGAGTGAAGGCAAAAGGGCCAACAAGTGCTAAGCATCTCTGGGAACTCCTTCAAGATTGTTGGAAGACCATTTCCGGTGACTACCTCTTTAAGCTCTTCAAGAGAATGCCAAGAGTGTGCAAAGCAGTCATCAAAACAAAAGGTGGCTACCTTGAAGAACCTAGAATATAAGACATATTTTCAGTTGTTTCACACTTTTTTGTTAAGTATATAATTCCACATGTTAATTCATAGTTTTGATGCCTTCAGTGTGAATGTACAATTTTTATAGTCACAAAAATACAGAAAAATCTTTAAATGAGAAGGTGTGTCCAAACTTTTGGTCTGTACTGTATATATATATATATAATATTATTATTATATTGTGACAGTGTCACTGGTTTTATATGTGAGGGGAGGTATGTGTCACTCAGGATGCTCTCCTGTGTGAACTAAGACCTACTTTATTTTTCTGCCAGCGTGTTATATGCTGGTAGATTTACTCTGTTAAAGGGTGTGCGGTTTTATGGGAATGGCAAAGAGGGCGGGACGCCATTCCCCCTACCTCCCCTCAGGGTGTGGCTGAGCAATGTGTAAAAGCTCAGTCCTGTTTTTTTTTCTCTGGAGTGTGGTCTGGGAGAGGGAAGTCTCCAGACAGTATTGTGGAAGCTGCAGAGCTTGTTACTTGGACTGTGCAGTTTATGCTACCGAGAGCTGGCGGAACCCGCTCATCTATGGACTGAGCTAGACTTTGTTTATTGTTTTTTTTCCCTGCGAAACCCTGCTGGTTTTATGCCAGATAATAAACCAGCAGGA
Organism: Phyllobates terribilis; assembly: GCF_046119375.1. Classification (NCBI taxonomy): domain Eukaryota; kingdom Metazoa; phylum Chordata; class Amphibia; order Anura; family Dendrobatidae; genus Phyllobates; species Phyllobates terribilis. The sequence goes on from NW_027362762.1 coordinate 583,389,576, forward strand.
ACGTAACCTGAGAACGTGTGTCCTGAGTCTGCCTCCGGGAGAGCCGAGCGAGTCTTCTTGCTACAATATATATATACACATACACACACACTCTCCCATCTCTATATATACCTCTGTAATAAGTATATGCTATGTGTGAAGATCCGAGTTTGTGGGTTGTAATCACCTATGCAGATTAACGATGCAACAATATTTTATTGATCACAACCATGGTAATAAGCAATTCCAGGTAAATGGCCAAAATACAGTTCTCTTAGTCCTCAAGTTCCCAATCTGGGTTTAGTAGTTCCACTGGCTTTGTATAAGGCCATACTCACTGTCTTCATCCTCTTCCTTCAATTCTTCCACCCAACTCTCCTAAAACATGTCTGTCCTTTCTTCCACTTGGCTCAGTCCCCTCCCAGGTCAGAAGTGATCACACCCTCCCCCTTAAACGTTCACTGTTCACTAAACAATGAAGAATATTCTAGAAGCCTTCATCGGAGACTGCATGTAAGACCCCCTGTGGTGACTGCTCTACTGTGTCTACAATCTACACACACCTAACAAGATTATTAGCTATTGGAACAGTGGTTAGATACTCCTGAGATACAGATTAGTGGAATGCTGGACTTATTACAAGTGAATCTTACATACTGACAAGTTAGAAGAACTATATAAAACATAACAAGTAAATCACTAATAAAACACAATAATATTAACAAAAATGGTGATCCATTGCTGGAAAAGTATCATAGTCTTTAGAAAATGGGCAGCTCCTCACATACCTCCCCCACTTTTCCAGCACGGACACGAATGTAAGAGGTCTCGCCTTTATGAGAATGAAACTTTGTATCATCCAGTTTCCTCAAAGCATATTCCATGTCGTCCTTGCGAATATACTCCACAGTCCCCATTCCACCCTAGTATAAGTCAGTGTAATAGACATCTCCAGCTGCTCTCATTGGTCTTTCAGATCCTGCCAACTTCCCAATTGGGGAAGCCCGGAGACAAGGACTCTGTGTATTTAGTTCTCTGGATCAGGGGCCTGTCCTTTCCGCGGGGTTCTCAATATCCCCCCCCACCCGATCCCAAGTTTGTCCTGGGAAATTCCACACGTGCCCAATGAGAACCAAACTTGTATCAATTGCGACCAACCCCTGAGTGCTGACACCCAGTTAGGGGGATGGTCACTTGGCCTGATAAATAGTGTTCTGTGGGGACAAGACCTGGGCTGACCAGAGTGATGGTAGAACCAGTGTCCCGAAGTCCCTGGCCCTCCTCCCTGATGTCATTTCCCTCCCCCAGGTCACATTGCTTCATGGTAGCAGTTATTGTATTTTGTGTATTACTCACCACAGGTGGGGGGTTAGTCTGCAGATAGTGCCGTTCCCTCTCGGCTGAAGCATTGAGAACCGGTCTTTGGCTTTGGGTTACGACATTTGCCCAGTGGCACACCAATCCTCGTCCTAAGTTGTGATGTGGGCTAGAACGTTCCCAACATACCCTGGCAAAATGCCCCATGCTTCCACAGTTATGGCAGTTAAGCCTTCCTCGCCCCAACACGGGCCGTACTTGGGGGCTTGGGCAACCTCCCCCTCTTTGTGAAGTCCGAACTCCCTGCCTTTCCTCCTCTGGCTAGTCCATGGGTTTCAATGGCCTCCCTGTAAGCTCCTGTTCCCGACTCATTGGGGCTGTACTTCCACTTTGCCCTGGTCGATTAGCAGACCAATCATCAGCCAATCTTGCAGCCTCATCCAGGCTGAGTGGTTTTCTATCTGCCACCCATTCTTTTAAATTACCTGGGAGCTTTGACATAAATTGTTCCAGCATGATTATATCCATTACATGTTCTGCTTCCCGAGTCCTCAGTCCTTCTAGCCACTGAGTGCATGCCATACGTAGTGTGTTGGCAAACTCCCTATGTGTGTGTGAAGCGGGCTTGTAAGTCTCCCGAAACTTCCTCCGGTAGGTTTCCGGTGTGACGGCATACCTCTCTAGCAATGCACTGCGAATGGTAGAGTAACATCTCTGATCCACCGAAGACAAGTTATTAAAAGCTTCTCTTGCTTTTCTGGTCAGGCCAACACTCAAATATCTGGGCCAGTCACTGACTGATACCTCATGCATCAGGCAGAGGTTCTCAAATAACCGAAGATGTTCATCAATATACGAGGTGTCCTCATTGAACTGTGGTGTATCCCGGTACCTTAAAGATGTAGGCCCCTCTCTCCTGTTATCCATTGTCCTCTGCGCTGGGGCGGGTGGGGCTATTGCTACATGCACACCCAAAAATTTGTTTAACACTGCTGCCCGCTCAATCTCCGTGGCCCCCTCTCCTAGCGCGTCCAGCATCCTCCTCAAATCTGTCGGTCCATCCTCCATCATCTCTTCTGCCAAGTCACCGCTCGGTAACTTTCCCTGGTATACTCTCCAGAGATAGGTGATCCCACCGCTGCCACCACTTGTAAAGATCCGAGTTTGTGGGTTGTAATCACCTAGGCAGATTAACGATGCAACAATATTTTATTGTTCACAGTCATGGTAATAAGCAATTCCAGGTAAATGGCCAAAATACAGTTCTCTCAGTCCTCAAATTCCCAATCTGGGTTCAGTAGTTCCACTGGCTTTGTATAAGGCCATACTCACTGTCTCCATTCTCTTCCTTCAATTCTTCCACCCAACTCTCCTAAAACATGTCTGTCCTTTTTTTCCCCTCGGCTCAGTCCCCTCCCTGGTCAGAAGTGATCACACCCTCCCCTTTTAAACATTCACTGTTCACTAAACAATGAAGAATATTCTAGAAGCCTTCATCTGAGACTGCATGTAAGACCCCCTGTGGTGACTGCTCCACTGTGTCTACAATCTACACACGCATAACGAGATTATTGGCTATTGGAACAATGGTTAGATACTTCCGAGATACAGATTAGTGGAATGCTGGACATTTTACAAGTGAATCTTGCATACTGACAAGTTAGCAGAACTATATAAAACATTAACAAGTAAATCACTTATAAAACATAATAATAGTAACAAAAATGGTGGTCCGTTGCTGGAAAAGTATCGTAGTCTTTAGAAAGTGGGCAGCTCCTCACACTATGCATACACAATATGTATGCATCTCTCACTTTGTCCAAATATTTTTACTCCCTTATATACTCACTTATATAGCCCAATCATGTTCATCAGCGTTTTACTCCCACCGTCAGAGAATGAAATCGGAGAAAATTTGGTCATCTGAAGATACCCCTGGAGTACAAGAAACTGTCTGTTATGATACTTACTGTCATGGGTTAACTTCTTTCACACATGATCAGACAGGGGAAACTTTTCTTATTAAAAATCACATGTCCTGTTCCAGCAAATTATGTAGTATACGTGATTTATATTTAGTTGTAAAAAGCTATATGTTGGAAGAACAATCCAACCTCTTCATAAAATATTGAATTCATACAGATGAAATATCTCAAATGGCTTCTTGAAAGATGGTCTATCCCGACATTGTACTATGAGGCATAATAAGGAATACAAGAATTTAAAAATATTTCCAATAGAACAAATCCCCTCACTTTATGCAAATCGGACAATTAAACAGGAAGGAAATCTATTGGATATACAAATTAAATACTTTAAATCCAAATGGTCTTAACGAAATTACAGATGTCTTAATATAAAATTTAAAAATTATTTAATATTTTTTTAACCTAATTTTTACCCTATTTATTAATTATTTATCTATCTATTATATTAACCAATTGATACATTATTTATTAATTTAATTATTTATAAGGTAAACCAATCGTTGATCTATATTGTTCAGTTCCATTTATCGAAAAAATATTTGTACTTGTATAATTTTGGTTTTATAGAAACAAAATCACAAAATATATTCTTTTAAATCCTTTTTAAGGCTATATGCCCACAATGTGGAAATGCTCCTGATTTTTCCTGAGCGTTTCTGCATCTCCCTGGCAGAAAAAATGCATGCGGATTGTACATGCGGATTGTACATGCGTTTTTCCTGCCAGGGACATGAGGATGTGAAGCGTTCTTCACTTTAATTCCCGCATGCGGGTTGTCAAGCGATTTTAGCATCACTTGGAAAGTGCTTGACAACTTGGTCACACTATATAAATCCATGCAACCGGCATGGATTTATATAGTGTGACCAAGTAATAGTTGAAAAAAAGATTAAAAATGGTAAAAAAATAAAATAAAAAAACAAAACCTTCAACATTATACTTACCTTCTGTGGCCCGCAGTCTTTTCTCTGCTGCGTCTGGTCTCGCGTCCAGTGTCTTCGGCCGCTCGCGGTGGTGTGAAAGGACCTTCCATGACGTCATTTAGTCATGTGACTGGTCACACAACCGCCGACGTCAATGGTCGTGTGACCAGTCAGATGACTAAATGACACCATGGAAGGTCCTTTCACACAACCGCGAGCCTCCGAAGACACTGGACGCGAGACTGGACGCAGCGGAGAAAAGACCAGAGGCCATCAGAAGGTAACTATAATGTATTTTTTTTTTTTTTAACAGGTACCATGGTACCCGGGTCTGGAGGAGAATCTCCTCTTCTGCACACCCGGGTACCATCCTCACATAGAATCGCATAATATCCGCATGTGCACATGTAGTCATGCAGATATTAAGCGATTCAATGCAAGTCAATGGCGGCGAAAACGCTACGATTACGCAAAATAATTGGTAGTGCTGCTCAGTTTTCCACAATTATAGTCCGCTGCGGAAATTTCCGCAGCATGTGCACAGCACATGCGGATTATTATTGGGGAACGTACAGTAGCAGACCTTCTACCAAGCGTTTTTTAAGCGTTTCTACAGTGGAATTGCTGCTGCGGAAACGCTTAAAAAACCCATAGGGTATCATCGGCTGATTCCTTCCAGACAAAAAATAATTGGTGATTGAGCTTTAATTTATATAATGATTTCTGCTTGTTTTAATTGACATAAATTGTTTGAGATAGAAAGTGTTGTTTATATAATTGTAAAAGCCTTGTTTTATTTACCAGTCAAGTAGTTTTTGTGAAATAATTTTTCTAGTCTAATAAAAAAGACTATAACTGTTGCATTCTAATGGGGCCCTGATATGTTTGAAATGTCGGGTCTCTTCCCTGATTTTTGTTTTATGTTTAAATAACTGCAAAAACCTTTTTTATTATGAGTAATCTACATGTAAGTAGTCCCTCGCTGTAGGATAATTCGTTTAATAAGATTATAAATGTTGCGCTCTAATGATTTTTTAATATTGTTGAGATATCGAGACTCTTTTCTGACCCTTTGGTTCATGTCGGTCCGTTCCTCATATACTATAATGATACTCCAGTTTAAGTGCCTCTCATTTGAGTATCAAATAGTCTTCTAAGGGAGATGCCATTAACTGATGTGTGGTTCCCGCTGCTAGTGATTATGATTCATGAGCATCTTCAATGATCCATCTGGCAGGTTCAAATCCATTGAATGGTAGCTCTTTTTGCAAACATTTCTATGATTAATTGTTTTTTAGTCCGTTTTCTACCCTTTAGAAAGTAATGATCATATGAAGGTAATACTGACAGCGTTTTGGAATCTGAGCATAAATGCATAACAGATTTTTCCATTTATAGCTGCATATCATTTGGAAAATTATTTTGAGGTATGTCGCCCGTGTCAGGCCCGCTTCGGGTTGTTGGTGCTCCTATCTTTTGTGAACACGGTGGTCTCATGGCATGTTTCACTCTTAGATGACAACGCGAAGACTTACGTCGGCATTGCGGTCTGCAGGTCCAGATGCCTTTGGATTCTCCTCTTCCCATCCCAATTAGGGAGACAAACCAATTCGGCATGTGGCTCACAGTGATGATACTAGTCTCCAATAAGGGTGTTCCTAATGAGAAGTATCGAGTTCTGTTAGGGACACATACACATTTTATTTTTTGAATGACCATACTATGCCCTTTTCTAGTTTTCCATTTTTAATATTTAAGTTTTTATCTTTACTATACAGATGAAATGGGGTTGAAAATATTTGTGTCTTTTCCACGTGGTCAGCCAGCAGCGCAGTAAAAACTGTTTTTACTCCATATTGCAAAAACTTTAGGCTGAGATGCTGGCTAGCCTAGGCGTAACCCTGTCAGTCAAGGCACAACGGGTCCACCTATGGGACTTTCACAGGGACAAATCTGCCAGATCACAAATGTTTGACCTTCTGCTCTGCACCTGATACAGAAGTGGCTGCAGCAAGAGATTTGTTCCCCAGCCCAGATGGTCAAGAGAAAGGTCATGGGTCGGTATATCCACTCTCTGCCGAAGTCGATTCAGCCCTGTTCTCTGAAGGTGTCATGCCCCTGGCCATATAGCCACCCGGTGTCCCATGAACTCTGAGCCAATGTACTACAGCATAGGCCGCCTGCAGCAAGGTTCCTCAACCTGGTGAGGACCCTCAGGTATGCTCAATGACTGTAAACGGGATGCAAGTGACTGGACTGTTGGACTCAGGAAGTTTGGTAACCCTGATAATGGCCACACTTTCTCACCGGCTGGTCCCTGGAAAGGTGGTGGGAGTCTGGTGTATCCATGGGGATACTAAGAACTATTCTGTGGCCCGGGTGGAAGTAAGCACGGACTGTGGCACCATGTCCCAGGAATTGAGGGGCATCAAGGACTTGTTACACCCCATAATCATTGGACGAGACTTTACATTGTTCTTGGATTTGTGGGGGAAAGTAGGGACACCTGGTTGCTCGGTCGACAGTCAGGTCACCCCTAAAGAAACCTCGTCACAACCCGTAGCGGACGAGTTTCCCTTGTGTGTGCTAATTGGCAACAAGGATTAGGTAGCATCCCCTAAGGCCAAGATCCCTGAGCCCGAGGTGTCCGAGGGAAACTTTGGAACTGCCCAACTCAGGGACTTAACCTTTAAAGGGGCATTTGAAAATGTGACCATGTTAGATGTGGTGCCACAGGAGCCGGAGGCCGACAGTCCGTTCCCTCATTTTGCTATAAATGGGGATCTGCTTTATAGAGTAACCAAGCCAAGGGGTGAGGAGATAGAGCAGTTACTAGTGCCTGGGCCCTATAGACGCAGGGTTTAGACAAGGCTCATTACCATGTGTTTGGTGGTCATCTGGGGGCACATAAGATTCAGGAACGGATCCTGAAGAGATTCTACTGGCCTGGGTGCTACAGTGAAATTATGAGCTATTATTGTTCCTGCCTCACGTCAGCTAACCTCACCTGTGGCCTACTTCCGCAGTCCCCTAGTACTGTTGCCCGTCATCAAGGTTCCATTCGAATGCATAGCGATGGATTTAGTGGGGCCTCTGGTCATGTCCGTCCAAGGGCACTAGTATGTCCTGGTGGTACTAGACTATGCTACACCGTATCCAGAGGCCGTACTACTACAAAACTCCTCTTCCAAGTAAATAACCCGGTAGTTGGTCCATATATTTTCCAGAACTGGGTTGCCTAAGGAAATTCTAGCGGACAAAGGGACTCAATTCATGTCGAAGGTCATAAGGGAATTGTGCAAGACACTGCAGATTGCACAGTGTAGAACCTCAATGTACCACCCCCAGACGGACCGACTGGTGGAGAGGTTTAATATAACTTTAAAGGCTTTGCTGAGAAAAGCAGTGGATAAGGACATCCGAGACTGGAACCATGTGCTTCCCTGTCTGTTATGCTCCATCAGGGAAGTTTGCCAAGCTTCCACAGGCTTCTCTCTGTATGAACCACTCTATGGCAAACACGTGCAAGGACTCTTGAATGTGGGAAGCTGAGACCACACCCTATAGAAGCTTTGTAAAGCATATCGCCCAGATGCAAGAGAGGATTGCAAACGTGATGCCCATTGTGAAGGAGCACCTCCTCAAGGTGTTGGAAGCACAGTCCTGGGTGGATAAAAGGTCAGCCATGGTGAGACAGTTCAACCCACGGGATTGAGTACTTGTGTTGGTGCCCATGATGGAGTGCAAGTTTCTGGCCAAGTGGCAGGGCCCCTAAGAAGTGGTAGAGAAAGTTAGTAAAGTCAACTACAAAATCCACCAACCAGGGAAGAGTAAGCCCTTGCTATATAAAATATATACTCGCGGCAATGAGTACTGATCCATCCTCAGTGGGGTCTTTTATGCCGAAGGGGGAGGCCGGCTCACGCACCCCCTGTGCTGACATCAAGTGGGCTGGGCTCCAGCCTTCACATTTTTATTAAAATCACTAACTTCTGGGATAACTAATCGCTCCTTGATAGTAGAAGCTTGCAAACGACGCAATAATTTCCATTATGAATTTGCCTTTCTTTAGAGACCACACGTAACATAGTTGCTGTCTGTTATTTTGTTAGTTTTTTTTTATTATTTATTTTACTCTCTTATATAGCGCTATTAAATCCACAGTGCTTTACATACTTTATCCGCACTGTTCCCATTGGGGCTCACTGTCTAAATGTTACTTTTGCATTACCGCTCCCCAAAGGGGCTCACAGCTACGGAAAAATAAGCATATTGTTCCTTGGCTGACCAGGCCACTAAAAATATAGGTCCTGTTATTATCGGACTTATGGATCTTGAGATATTCCATGTTTTGTATCGACGCAGTCCCGGCTGCAAATTGCAGCTGGGAATTGTTCTGGTTATTGAGTGTCTTTGAAGCCTAATCGAGCTTTCCTTCTCACGCAGGTGTAAATTAACGCAGGCCTGCATCAGTGGAACTTTATATACAGAGCTCTTAAGTACTAGAATAGCAGAGTCCCCCCTCAAGTGACCCCATTTTGGAAATGATACCCCTTTGGGAATTTATCTACTGATGTAGTGACGATTTTGACTCCATGGGTGTTTTCCAGAAACAAGCAGCAATGGATGTTGCTGAGTGAAAATTGCAAACTGCTGTTGTAGTGCCAACTACACTATAGTGGCTAGTACATTGTGCTTAGCTTATGCTTCTGGAGACATGTACCCTCTAAATTAGACAGGCTCCCATTGCTACAGAAATGGCAAACATGTGGTCGCTAACTGTGGTTTAGGCACACACTGGAGCTCAGAAGGGAGCGGCGACATTTTAGATTTGGGAGTGCAGAATTTGCTGAATTTCCTTTGGGGGGCGAGGAGTCAATAGCGCTTTTCCAGAGCCTTTGTTTTACCAGTAACGTGGAAGCCCTCTATATTTCTGATTAACAGATGACCGACCTAAGTGGTGACTTGCTTTTTTGTGGATTGATTTGAAGCTTTTGTTAGGAAAATTTTACATAACATTTTGGATCACATTTATCCAGCGCTCTATGCTGAGCACTTCTTTCAGGGTTTCCATCTAACTCTCCAAATGACGTGATTCAGATGAAACCCCCGAGGGATTCATTCACTATTATAAGGTAGCGAAGTTACACTGGACTCTGTCTGGCCTCTGAAAAGGGCACCACTGAGCAGAACAACTGTGGCTGACTGCACTTTTATGCACGCCTATAAAGACTGACACGGCCGGATCACAGGTCAAACTACGTCTGCAGTGACTCCATCTGCCTCATTTATAGGGAATCTTCTGCCAGGGGTTACGTCTCAGTCATGTATTTCAGAGATTTAGGCTGTGTGCCCACGTAGCGTTTTTCAAGCGTATATGCTGCGGAATTTCCGCAGCGTAAACGCTTGAAAAACGCATGTAGATCCACACCCCATGGTCCCCAATGGCATTCCGCAATGTCAATGCCCATGCTGCGGATTTTTCCGCAGCGTATATGCTGCAGTCAAAAATCCGCAGCATGTTCATTAATTTTGCGGAAGCGCCGCGGAATCAATGTGCGGATGGTACCCAAGTCTGGAGGAGAGGAGACTCTCATCCAGACCTGGGTACCAAAGAACCTGTAAAAAAAAGAATAAAATAAAGTTTATACTTATCTTCTGATGTTTTCCCTCCGTCGCGCTGTTGTCTGAAGGACCTGCCACGTCATTGAGTCATGTGACCCACCACATGACTCAATGACGTCACCGCAGGTCCTGCACACAGCAGCGTGAGCCGCTCAAGCCTCCGGACGGGGCAGAGAATGCATCAGAAGGTGAGTATAAAGTTTATTTTTTTATTTTTTACCATTCTGAACAAGTTGTCAAGCACTTTTCCAAGTGATGCTTGGAGAAGTGCTTGATAACCCGCATGCGGAAATGCATGCAAAGACGCCTCACAAACGCTTCTACCTGGCGGGAAAACCGCATGTAATATCCGCATGCGATTTTCCCGCCAGGGAGAAGCGTAAAAAATATGCTTCAGGTCCGCAACGTGGGCACATAGCCTTACACGGAAATCCTGGCGGAAACGCTCAGTATAAATGTGTGCCGAGCCTTAATACGATCTTTGTGAGGCAGAATGAACATTGGCTGTTTTTGGTTGTCATTAAGATTTAAAAAGAGAAAGCACAGTAGTTTAACAATAAAACATGAGTGAAGAAAAAGTTTTTTTTGTTATCATTCATTGTCTCTGAAACAAGGACAAGAAAGGGAAAATTCTGCTGGGGTATGTAAACTTTTGAGCACAACTGTTTGTGTGTATGTATATATGTGTGTGTGTATGTATGTATGTATGTGTATATATACAGTACAGACCAAAAGTTTGGACACACCTTCTCATTTAAAGATTTTTCTGTATTTTCATGACTATGAAAATTGTACATTCACACTGAAGGCATCAAAACTATGAATTAACACATGTGGAATTATATACTTAACAAAAAAGTGTGAAACAACTGAAAATATGTCTTATATTCTAGCTTCTTCAAAGTAGCCACCTTTTGCTTTGATGACTGCTTTGCACACTCTTGGCATTCTCTTGATGAGCTTCAAGAGATAGCCACCGGAAATGGTCTTCGAACAATCTTGAAGGAGTTCCCAGAGATCCTTAGCACTTGTTGGCCCTTTTGCCTTCACTCTGCAGTCCAGCTCACCCCAAACCATCTCGATTGGGTTCATGTCTGGTGACTGTGGAGGCCAGGTCATCTGGCGTAGCACCCCATCACTCTCCTTCTTGATCAAATAGCCCTTACACAGCCTGGAAGTGTGTTTGGGGTCATTGTCCTGTTGAAAAATAAATGATGGTCCAACTAAATGCAAACCGGATGGAATAGCATGCTGCTGCAAGATGCTGTGGTAGCCATGCTGGTTCAGTATGCCTTCAATTTGGAATAAATCCCCAACAGTGTCACTAGCAAAGCACCCCCACACCGTCACACCTCCTCCTCCTTGCTTTACGGTGGGAACCAGGCATGTAGAGTCCATCCGTTCACCTTTTCTGCGTCGCACAAAGACACAGTGGTTGGAACCAAAGATCTCAAATTTGGACTCATCAGACCAAAGCACAGATTTCCACTGGTCTAATGTCCATTCCTTGTGTTCTTTAGCCCAAACAAGTCTCTTCTGCTTGTTGCCTGTCCTTAGCAGTGGTTTCCAAGCAGCTATTTTACCATGAAGACCTGCTGCACAAAGTCTCCTCTTAACAGTTGTTGAAGAGATGTGTCTGCTGCTAGAACTCTGTGTGGCATTGACCTGGTCTCTAATCTGAGCTGCTGTTAACCTGCGATTTCTGAGGCTGGTGACTCGGATAAACTTATCCTCAGAAGCAGAGGTGACTCTTGGTCTTCCTTTCCTGGGGCGGTCCTCATGTGAGCCAGTTTCTTTGTAGCACTTGATGGTTTTTGCAACTGCACTTGGGGACACTTTCAAAGTTTGCCCAATTTTTCGGACTGACTGACCTTCATTTCTTAAAGTAATGATGGCCACTCGTTTTTCTTTACTTAGCTGCTTTTTTCTTGCCATAATACAAATTCTAACAGTCTATTCAGTAGGACTATCAGCTGTGTAGCCACCAGTCTTCTGCACAACACAACTGATGGTCCCAACCCCATTTATAAAGCAAGAAATCCCACTTATTAAACCTGACAGGGCACACCTTTGAAGTGAAAACCATTTCCAGTGACTACCTCTTGAAGCTCATCAAGAGAATGTCAAGAGTGTGCAAAGCAGTCAACAAAGCAAAAGGTGGCTACTTTGAAGAACCTAGAATATAAGACATATTTTCAGTTGTTTCACACTTTTTGGTTAAGTATATAATTCCACATGTGTTAATTCATAGTCTTGATGCCTTCAGTGTGAATGTACAATTTTCATAGTCATGAAAATACAGAAAAATCTTTAAATGAGAAGGTGTGTCCAAACTTTTGGTCTGTACTGTATATATATATATATGTGTGTGTGTGTATATGTGTATATGTGTATATATATATGTGTATATATATATATATATATATATATATATATATATATATATATATATATATATATATATATATATATATATATATATATATATATATATATATATATATATATATATATACATACATATACTAGCTATTGAACCCGTTCTACGCCCGGGTGACGAGCATTTTTATTGTTACATTTTTAATTTTATTAATGGCGCCGGAATCAGCTCGTGCGCATACAGCGCTATCCTGTCACACCATACGTTTGTCCCCTTTTATGCCCATAGCAGCCAGAGATGCAGATGTGTTACGTGCAGCATGAGACGGGGCATTATCATGCATGAAAATGATCTTGCTGCGGAATGCACGGTTCTTCTTCTTGAACCATGGCAGGAAGTGCTGTTTGAGAAACTCAACATACATTATGGAGTTCATCTTTACCCCTTCAGGGATCCTAAAGGGGCCTACAATCTCTCTCCCCATGATTCCAGCCCAAAACATTACTCCACCTCCTCCTTGTTGGCGCCGTAGCCGTGTTTGCATGGGGTGTCCATCAACCAGCCATCCTCCACTCCATCCATCTGGACCATCAAGATCATTTCATGCATGATAATGCCCCGTCTCATGCTGCACATAACACATCTGCATCTCTGGCTGCTGTGGGCATAAAAGGGGACAAACTTATGGTGTGGCCCCCATGCTCCCCTGACCTCAACCCCATTGAGAACCTCTGGAGCATCATCAAAAGGAGTGTCTATGATGGCGGGAGGCAGTTCACATCTAAGCAACAGCTCTGGGAGGGTATTCTGTCCTCATGCAAAACAATTGAAGCAGAAACCATCCAAAACCTGACAAATTCAATGGACGAGAGAGTTCAGAAGCTCCTTTCGAACAAGGAGTCCTATGTGCAAATGTAACATCACCTAGAATAAAGTTTTGAGGTGAAAACTGTTTGATTTCAGTTTGTAATAACCTGCTAATGCTTAGAATTTCAAAAATGACCATTTTTTTGTTCTTTATTAAAATGAAAAGGTTGAAAACTCTGCTGTGCATAATAATTTGGAACATGCACTTTGAGCGCAGTTTGAGTGTTTTATTTTTTTTTTAAATATACTGTTCTCATAGGCAGTTTGTACAAAAACCTTTCAATTGTACTCTAATAGTTATTTGACTGGAAAATTACAATGACTGCAATTCATATAGGTAATTTGGGAAAATCTGAGAAAATATTATTTGCATAATAATTTGGAACACAGTGTATATAGATAGCGTAAGCGTGATGCTCCTGCGCAGTTCAGCCCCACACAGAAGAACACATCCAGCCGTTAGAGGTAAGAGGAGTATATGGTGTTGGAGATAGCGGTATGCCTAGGCACTGAACGCACACTGTGATCTCCGGCTCCGTAAGTACATACCTGACCGGGAGGAGTGTTGCCGTGGCGCCTCTGTTCGGGCCAGACACCGAGGAAGGAGTGTGACGTCAGATTCGGCGCATTTCGCGCTATGCAGCGCCATTTTAGCAAGGACACATTTGCAGTGTGTCTTCAACAAAATGGCGCCGGACAGCGCGGTATGCAGGCTCTGATCCCTGCGCCATTTTAGTAAAATAACCCAGGCGACACGCTGCAGGAGAGAGTTGAAAGGTGAGTAGGAGTGTTTTTTTTTTTTTTTTTTATTTAATTGATGGAGGATGGGGGCGCAGGATGAGTTGGCACAAAAATAAGATGGGGCAGCAGGATGGGGGCTTATTTTTACTATCTGTGTGAACATGTGTGGCGCATACCGGAATAAAATGCATAAAAGAAATTACAGAATTTTGTGTGTTAAAGGGAGCTTGTCAAAACTGCTATTAACCTGCAGATATGGGGTTAATCTGTAGGTTAATTAATAGCGTTATTAACCTGCCCGGTGCCCCCGTGACTGAAACCGGAGCGCTGCCAGGGGAATAAAGTTAATTTTCTACCTGCAGCGTTGGGCTATGTTCAAGTTCCAGGCAGTTTAATAACGCTGTTAACCTGCAGATTAACCCCATATCTGCAGGTTAATAGTGTTATTTTAAAAGATATGCAAAGATAATACATATTAGATAAATAGATATCCGACAGATATATAATTTCACAACCATACAAGATATTATAAAATTGCACCCTTTAGTGCCTGGCATGTGGAGCTTATTGTCCAGCCTTGTATTAACCCCTTTAAAGCCCATGACGTACTAATACACGTCTATTACCTGGGACTTAAGAGCCTGACCCGTATTAGTATGTCAACGCGAGATGTGCGGGCGCGATCGCCGCCGGGTGTCAGCTGATTGTTACAGCTGACACCCGGCACATTAACCCCCGCAATGCTGCGATCGAAGTCGAACGCAGCATTGTGGTGGCAAGGAGGGAGGTGATAGCAATACTCACCTCCTCTTCCGGCCTCCAGCGCTGTCTGCCGCGGCTTCCCGCGTGTTGCCATGACGACCCAATGTCGTCATGACAACATCCGGGTCACCAGACAGCAGGAAGATTTTTTGGTCATGCTCAGTGCATGACCAAACAATCTTCTCACTGTGCAGCGCTGACTGCCTGCATAGCACAGGGGTGGTGCTCCATCCCTATGCTATGCAAGCGATCAGAATAAAAAAAGTGAAAGTCCCAGAGTGGGACAAAGTAAAAAAGATTAAAAAAAACTCTCAGTAAGTGAAAAAAAAAAAAAATTGTGAAAATATATATAAAAAAAAAATAATCCAACAAAAATAAAAATATAATGTACCCATCAACAAATATTATTATGAAAAAAAAAAAAGAAAACAATAAAAGTTAACATATTTTGTATCGCCGCGTCCGGAACGACCTGACCTATAAAACTGTCCCACTATTTAACTCCTTCAGTGAACACGGTAAAAAAAAAAAAAAAAAAAAAAGCAAAAAACAATGCTTTACCATCATACCGCCAAACAAAATATGGAATAACACGCGATCAAAAAGACTAATATAAATAAAAATGGTACAGCTGAAAACGTCATCTTGTCCCGCAAAATGCAAGCCGCCATATAGCTCCATCATCCGAAAAATCAAAAAGTTATAGCTCTCAGAATAAAGCGATGCAAAAAATAATTTTTTCTATAAAATAGCTTTTATTGTGTAAAAGCACCAAAACATAGAAAAGCGATATAAATGTGGTACCGCTGTAAACGTACTGACCAAAAGAATAAAGCTACCTTATCAATTTTACCACACGCGGAGTAGAATAAAAAAATTTAAAAAACACCAATTCCTGAATTGTTGGTTTTTGTTTATTCTGACTCCCAAAAGTTAGAATAGAAAACGATCAAAAAATGTCACGTGCCTGAAAATGGCACCAATAAAAACGTCAACTCATCCCGCAAAAAACAAGCCGTCACATGACTGTCGGCCAAAACATGGAAAAATTATAGCTCTCAAAATATGGCGATGCAAAAACTAGATTTTACAAAATGTGTCTTTTAGTGTGTGACAGCTGTCAGTCATAAAAACCCGATATCATTCTGGTATCTCTGTAGTCGCACCGACCCGACGAATAAGGTCGTCTAATCAATTATACCGCCCTAGGAACGGCGTAAAAAATAAACGCTAGGTTAGGGTTGGGGTTAGGGTTGTTTTTTTTTTTCAAAAGTAAAAAAAAAAAATAAAAAATGACTATATGGCAACTAGTGTTGAATGCAAGTGCTCGCTACTTGAGTTTGCATCGGGTGCTCGGGTATGCATTGAGTATCGCGGGTGCTCAAGTCTCCGCCCCATATGCTTTGCGGCCAAAAAAATCTCGCAGGGATTGCCTGCCATGCACGAGTGATCCCCGCATGTTTTTTTTTGGGGTGTCTAATAACCGTGAAACATGCGGGCGGGGACTCGAGCATTTCACTTGAGCACCCGTGATACATGGTGCATACCTGAGTACCCGATGCAAACTCGAGTAGCGAGCACTTGCGCTCAAGACTAATGACAACTTATTCAATATGATGACCTAATGTTATCAACTTCTGTGTCGTACCTCTGGGTTCTAAATGTTCACTATACCCCTTGATAAAATCCTTGAGGGGTGTAGTTTCCAAAATGGGGTCACTTGTGGGGGGTTTCCACTATTTAGGCCATCAGGGGCTCTCCAAACGCGACATGGCGTCCGCTCTCGATTCCAGCCGATTTTGCGTTCAAAAAGTCACACAGTGCTCCTTCCCTTCTGAACTCTGCCGTGCGCCCAAACACTGTATTTTCCCCACATATGGCGTATTGGCGTACTCAGGAGAAATTGCACAAAAGTTTTTGGGGTCCATTTTCTCCTCTTACCCTTGTGAAAAAAAAATAATTGGGGCTAAAACATCATTGTTGTGGAAAAAGTTAGATTTTTTTTATTTTCACGGCTCCATGTTATAAACTTCTGTAAAGGACTTGGTGGTTCAAGGTGCTCACCACACATCTAGATAAGTTCCCTGAGGGGTCTAGTTTCCAAAATGGTGTCACTTGTTGGGGGTTTCCACTGTTTAGGCACATCAGGGGTACATCCGCTAATTATTCAAGCAAATTTTACAATCAAAAAGTCAAATGGCGCTCCTTCCCTTCCGAACCCTGCCACGCGCCCAAACAGTGGTTTTCCCCCACATATGGGGTATCTGCTAACTCAAGAGAAATTGCACAACAAACTGCATAGTGCAATTTCTTCTGTTACCCTTATGAAAATGCAAAATTGGGAGCTGAAAAACATTTTTGTGGGAAAAATGTGAAAATTTTATTTTTACGGCTCAATATTATAAACTTCTGTGAAGCACCTGGGGGTTCAGGGTGTTCACCACACATCTAGATAGGTTCCCTGAGGGGTCTAGTTTCCAAAATGGTGTCACTTGTGGGGGGGTTTCCACTGTTTAGGCACATCAGGGGCTCCCCAAATGCAACATGTCTTCTAATTATTCAAGCAAATCTTACATTCAAAAAGTCAAATGGTTCTCCTTCCCTTCCGAACCCTGCCGTGCGCCCAAACAGTGGTTTTCCCCCACATATGGGGTATCTGCTTACTCAGGAGAAATTGCACAACAAATTTTGGGGTCCATTTTTCCTATTACCCCTGCGAAAATAAAAAAAATTGGGTCTAAAGTAATATTTTTGTGAAAAAAGTTAAATGTTAATTTTTTTTCTTCCACATTCCAAAAATTCCTGTGAAGCACCTGAAGGGTTAATAAAGTTTTTGAATGTGGTTTTGAGCACCCTGAGGGGTGCAGTTTTTAGAATGGTGTCACTTTTGGGTATTTCTGTCATAAAGAACCCTCAAAGTGACCTTAAATATGATTTAGTCCCTAAAAAAATGGTTTTGTAAATTTTGGTGGAAAAATGATAAATCGCTGGTCAACTTTTAACCCTTATAGCTCCCCAATAAAAAAAAAAATGTTGGTTCCAAAATTGTGCTGATGTAAAGTAGACATGTGGGAAATGTTATTTATTAACTCTTTTGTGTGACATATCTCTCTGATTTAATGGCATAAAAATTCAAATTTTGAAAATTGCAAAATTTTTAAAATTTATCGCCAAATTTCCATTTTTTTTCACAAATAAACATAAGTGATATTGAAGAAATTTTACCACAATCATGAAGTACAATATGTCACGAAAAAAACAGTCTCAGAATCAGGGGGATCCGTTGAAGCGTTCCAGAGTAATTACTTCATAAAGTGACAAGTGGTCAGAATTGTAAAAATTGGCCTGGTCATTAACGTGCAAACCACCTTGGGTTGTAAAGGGGTTAAACAAATAAATAGATAAGTAGAAAATATGGCGTGGGGTTCCCATTATTTCAGTTAACCAGTCAAGGTAAAGCAGACAGCTGTGAGCTGATATTATCTGGCTTGGAAGGTCCCTGGTTATTGGACCATTCCCAGCCTAAAAATATCAGCACGCAGCCGTCCCAAAATTGGCACATTTTATGAGATGTACCAACTCGGGCGCTTTACTTGGCTCTTCTCAATTGCCCTGGTGCTTTGGCAATCAAGGTAATATTTTAATATGTCAGCTGGCCTCAAGCCCTGGGGTTAGTCATGGAGAGGCATCTATCAGAAACCCCCATTAGTAGCCCGGTAATAAAGAAAAACACTAATACTTTATTGAAATAAACACTTACCCTCGTTCACTACTTTATTTAAAAGAAAAAAAAAAGTAAAAATCCCACGCAGATCAGACGTAGTTCATCTAATCTGAGGTAGTCTATGGAGCCTCGTTCTGACACTCCACAGACTTTGCCAACAGCCACTTCAGGGTTACGCTGCGCTTGACTAGGCAACTCTACACTAGATAGATGAATAATATATAGATAATTGATAAATGTATAGATAATAGATGGATAGATATGAGATAGATAAGTGGATGGTTTAATAATAGATAAAAGATAGATAATATATGGATAAATAGAATGATACAGCACATTATACTCACATATGAAGAAGCTTTTTCTTTCCTGGGGCTTCAGGAGAACACTGCGTATTTGGCACCTAATTACTTGAGGCTGTCATGTGACCCAAAGGTCCTGGCAGAAACTTAAGACTTTCCTGAGATTGAACAGTGGATAAAGCTTTCAGCCTTAGGCTGTGTGCCCACGATGCGTTTTTAATGCATTTCTGCAGCTGCGGAAAAGCATTAAAAACGCATGGTAGAAGGGCAGCCATGTTCTCCAATGATAATCCGCATGTGCTGTGCACATGCTGCGGAAATTTCCGCTGCAGATTATCATTGTGGAAAAAAACGCAGCACTACCAATTATTTTGCGGAACTGCTCCGTTTTCGCCGCTATTGACTTGCATTGGAATTCATAATATCCACATCACTGCATCTGTACTTGCGTAATTGGCGCGTTCTAATGTGCGGATGGTACCCGGGTGTAGAGGAGGGAGAGTCTCATCCACACCCAGGTACCATTAAAAAGCTGTAAAAAAAAGAATAAAATAAAAAATAAATGTATACTTACCTTCCGGCGGCCCGCGCTGCGCTCCTCCTTGCTTCCCGGCACTTTGCAGTGCATTGAAGGACCTGCACTGACGTCCGAGTCATGTGATGGGTCACGTGACGCTGACGTTGGCAGGTCTTTCAATCCAACACTGCCGGCAAGGGAGAGCGGAGTGAGCAGGACAGCGCGGGCCATCGGAGGGTAAGTATACATTTATTTTTTTATTTTTAACCATTCTCTCGGGTCACACTATATAAATCCATGCTGTTTGCATGGATTTATATAGTGTGACCTAGTTGTCACAAGCACTTTCCAAGTGATGTTAAAATCGCTTGGAAAGCGCTTGACAACCCGCATGCGGAAATGTCAGTGAATAACGCTCCATTTCCGCATGTCCCTGGCAGGAAAACGCATGTACAATCCGCATGCGTTTTTTTCTGCCAGGGAGATGCAGAAACGCTCAGGAAAAAATCCTGAGCATTTCTGCATCGTGGGCACATAGCCTTATTCTCCACCATTCAGTTGAGCAGTCTGTCTCTGGAAGAACCTGTCCAATCAGCTGAGTCATTGCCCTGCTGACTCAAATGCACTGGAGGCAAGGGGAGGGTCTGGCAGAGACTAGGGGTGGTTTCTGTTGTGACTAGTGTTGAGCGAGTATGTTCTGTCCGAGTATGCTCGGGCCAAGCACCGAGTAGTTACAGCTGCTCGGTGTTTTGTTTGAATCGCTCCCGTGTGCATTATTTGTGACGGTTTGACAGTTTTATTACATGTGAGGAATGTGTAAGAAATAGACATTCCGCACATGTAATAAAGATGTCAAACAGTCGCAAATCATGTACACGGGAGTGATTCAAACATAACACCGAGCAGCTGTAACTACTCGGTGCTTGGCCCGAGCATACTCTGCGAAAGGGTTAATAGAACATACTCGCTCAACACTAGTTGTGACATCACCGGCTAGTCTCTGCTGGACAGGAAAACTCTAGTTGGGTTTTCACCAGCTCCTCCAGTCTCAGGAGTGAGGCTGGTCACATGACGTGTTTGTATCTAGGCAACGGAGCAGAATGCTGACCGGGAGTAAATTACAAACTGTCAGCATTCTGCAACCTATGTACACACGCTGATTATACTGAATGCAAGGACTACCCCTTTAAGGACAGACTGGAGCGTTTCGAGACTGGGAGGTCACAGGTGATATTTCAGTAGTCGAGGCGAGAGATGATGAGGGCACGCACTAACACTTTAGCAGATTCAGGGCTGAGGCAAGGACGGATTCTTTAAATATTTTTGAGTTGAAGTGGTAAGAACTTTGGATGTGTGGTTTGAATGACAGGGCAGAGTTAAGAGTTACTCCGAGGCAGTAATTTAAAAAAATATACTGTGTAGTGTAGTCTATGGAAGATGGTTATAAGTTACAAGCTGACTTAGAAAACCTACGTTTTTGGGCATCTATTTGGCAGATATAGTTCAATGTGGAGAAATGTAAAGTTATGCATATAGAGACTAAGAATATGTAGGCATCATATGTTCAAAGAGGAGTAAAACTAGGAGAGTCACATGTAGAGAAGGATCTGGGTGTACTTGTAGATCACAGGCTAAGTACCAGCATTTAGTGTCAATTAGTGACTTATAAAGCCAGAAGGATACTGTCATGTCTTAAAAGAGACAGGGTCCTGACAATACCATTTTACTAAGTGTTAATGTGACCTTGTCTTCAATATGCAGTTAAGTTCTGGGCATCAGTTCATACAAAGGATTTCCTAGAGCAGTGATTTTCAACCAGTGTTCCGCGGCACACTAGTGTGCCGCGACACATGGTCGGGTGTGCCGCGGGGAAAGTTCCCCAAACTATGGTGCCCCCTGTGTTTTGTTTCCCGGCAATGCGCTCGATGCGCAGTCACGCCTTCTTACAATGTAGGAGACGTGTACAATAACACATGTGCAAGCTTTGAACCTCGCGCGACTTAATGACGTCACCGAGGCCGGCGCGTCATCCTGAGAGCGGAGAGACTCTCGCATTTGCCCGCCGCCAAGGTAATGCCCGCCAATAATGCTGACTATATGCGCTTTTGCCTGAGTATATGAACTGTTGGCAGAATACTCAGCATATGAGCTGGTACTTTTAGTACTCCAGCAGTATACTGCATATAACAATGAGAAATGTAAAATGAGAAATACTATAGTCATGAGGCTGGAGTACTACAAGTACCAGCTCATATGCTGAGTATATGAGCTGGCACTTGTACTCTGGCCTCATGGCCATAGTACTTCTCATTGTACCCCTTTATATTGCAGTGTATGTGACGCGCCCCCTGGGCCAGTGTTGTTAGGGATACCCGGAGCCGGATCAGATGGGGGTTGTAGTCTCCGAGTGGCTGTGACCCGGTCCGTGCCCAGGGTGTCAAGCTCAGTGTGTGGCAGTCCTATGATGTTACTGGATGTTCTTTATGTCGACTACGCCACCCGTTGAATTGCGGTCACTACGGCCGCCGCTGCAGCAGGGTCCGCTGAGGCTGATGGTGTTTGTGCAGCTTCGGTGGTATAACCCCCAACGGGAGGGGTATGGCCTCAGGGGGTCAGGTGCAGAGGATGGTGGTTGTGGAAGTGCAGTGAAGATGGTAATGAGAGTCACAGTCGGGTTGTGCAGTTCAGGGTTCTTTACTTACTGCTGTTTTTGTACCGGTCACTCCGGCCTTGAGTGACCACCCGAGCCGTGCTGCGTCCACCAGGTCCTGGACTCGGCCAACCCCCAAGTAGTTCCGGAGCGTGGTTCTGAGCTCCCTTTCTGTCCTGTCCTCTTCTCTGGCCTTCCCCACCAGTGATCCACCTATGTCCGGCTCCCTCGGGCCTCTTGGTGGTAAACCCTTGTCTCTGGGTTCCCTGACCCTATTCCTGGTCTGCCTTCCGGGTGGATTTAGTGGGTGATCGTGGCAGATCCTGCCCACGACCTCCGGTCTCTGGCTAAGGTGTGCTGTAGCCTCTGCCAGCTTGGGATCCGGTACCCTGTTGCCAACTCTTCACCCTTTGATTTAGTTTGGGCTCTCAGAGTTCCTTCTTTCTCCCCCTCTGGGTCTTTCTTTCTCCTCTCTCTTGGCCTGGGGCTGCTCTGCTCTTCTCTCTTCCTCTGACTCTGCAAAAGACTCACAGACTGACTGACTGTGGCTGACTGACTGACCCTGATCTAAGATGGTTCCCACCTTATATACTCCCTCTATGTGTGAGCTCAGGTGACCAGCACCCAATGAGCTCCTAACTTTACCCAGACTGCTCCCCCTATCTGCCCCTACACTACTGGGATGTTCCACCCCCCTCCCACTCCAGCCAGGAACAGACTCGGTCGTACCTGCACATTTCTCTAGTGGGAGTACCATCGGTCTGTTCCCCGGAAATGGGATGTGTGTAGTGCATGCAGCTGACTGAGCTCAGTTCCACACTCCATCCTTACCCGGGAGTGGAATATCACACCTCTGGCTGAGGTGCAATACCCCTGTAGCAGCCGAATCCTCAGGGTGCTACATATGAGCCACATAATAATCAGCACCATATACTGTGGCGCTGTACAGTGCACATCACCACAGTATATGATGCTGATAATCATGTGCTCATATACGTGGGACTGTATTTATGAGGTTACATGGGATTGAATATATGAGGGGGTTATCCTTTTTTATTTTACTTTTTTAAAATAAATAATTTATTGAAAGGACCTCTGCCAGGCATATTTCACTCTTGAGGGCTAAAAAAGTAGCTCTTGTGGTGGTAAGAAGCTGATTTAAAACCCCCAAGAGTGAACTCCGTGAGAGTTGTATGTATGGAATAATAAATGATATTAGTACCGTTCTTCAGCAGTCATGTCCTGCTTGAATTGACTCTAGTGGCGTAGCACTTGGCAGCCGGCTCTATTCTACTTATAGAGAAAGCTGAGTGCTACGTCACTAGTGTCAATTCAAGCAGGAAATGCAGACCGTAGTAATATAAGTTATTATCACACACATACAGCTCTCGCGAAGTTCACTCTTGGGGGGTTTAAATCAGCTTCTTGTCACCACGAGAGCTGCTTTTTAAGTCCTCAGGAATGAAATATGCCTAGCAGAGGTCCTTTAAGTGTGGCAGATAATGTAATACTCTTCTATTTTAGTGTGTGGCTGCGCACACTATCTCAGCAGTGATGGAGAATTATTTGAGAATGGAAAAGGCAAATGCCGAACAGGACCCTGGACACAATTCTAACCCAAATGAAGGCCCTAGTATGGGAGTTCGACAAAAGAAAAAAGACAAGACGGTGAGCTCAAGGCAATACAGTGAAAGCTATCTTTCATTTGGATTTACTTCCACTGGGGATGCGACAGCACCAACACCACTGTGCTTGGTGTGTGGTGAGAAACTTTCCAATAGCGCTATGGTGCCAAGCAAACTTAAACGCCATCTCCAAACGAAACACCCTTCCGTTCAAAATAAACCGTTGAAGTATTTTGTACGCTTACGTACAAACAATGAGAAAGGGGCAACTTTTTTGAGAAAAAGCACAAAGGTAAATGAGAGAGCCCTCAAAGCTAGCTACCTTGTTGCTGAACTCATAGCTAAATCAAAGTCCCACACTGTGGCAGAAACATTAATACTACCAGCTTGTAAAGCTATTGTAAATGAGATGCTTGGCCCTGAAGCTGCTAAAGAGATAGCTAAAGTGCCTCTCTCTGATAACACAATTGCCAGACGGATTGATGACTTGTCTGCGGACATTGAAACAGTTGTTTTGGAAAAGGTGCGCATCAGTAAGAAATTTGCCTTGCAACTTGATGAGTCGACGGATATCAGTGGACATTGTCAGCTGTTGGCCAATGTGTGTTTTGTGGATGGTGAAGCCATTAGAGAAAACTTCCTATTTTGCAAGGCACTGACAGAAAAATCAACAGGAGAGGCAATATTCCAAGTCACATCGGAATATCTTGATAAAAGTGGACTTACATGGGAAAACTGCACAGGTGTCTGCACTGATGGAGCCGCAGCCATGGTCGGGCGCATCAAAGGCTTTGTAAGTAGGGTTAAAGAAAGAAACCCAGATGTTCTTGCTACCCACTGTTTCTTGCACCGTGAGGCCCTCGTTGCAAAGACCTTACCAGCAGATCTAGCTCCTGTGTTGGATGATGTTGTGCGCATAGTGAACTTTGTGAAGACGCGACCTTTGAGATGTCGCTTATTTGCGTCTTTGTGTACAGAAATGGGAGCGGAACATAAAATCTTATTGCTCCACACGGAGGTCAGGTGGCTGTCACGCGGCAAAGTGCTGGCCTGTGTGTATGAGTTGCGAGAGGAACTTAAAATATTTCTTACAAACGAGAGGTCCGATTATTCAAAGCTGCTTGCAAGTGATGAGTGGCGTGCAAAGCTGGCATACCTGGCTGATATATTTCAATATCTGAACTAAACACACGGATGCAAGGTCGAAATGAAAACCTGCTTACAAGCACTGATAAAATGAACGGATTCCGTTTAAAGGTGCAGCTCTGGCAACAACATATGCAGGGTGGCAACCTTCAGATGTTCCCACTCACCGAGAAACTGCATGATGACGATACTGCTGCAATGTGCGAAGCGATTGGCAGACATTTGAAAACTCTTGAGGAGAAGTTATCGTTCTATTTCTCTTCAGCCTTCACAGAACGCCTTGACTGGGTTAAGGGACCCATACAGCTCATTATCCGTTGCTGGAAAGGACATGACTTTAAAGGAGCAAGAGGAACTCGTTGAACTGAAGCAAGATCGCGGTTTAAAGCTAAAGTTTGTTGATCTTCCTTTGGACAGTTTTTGGTTATCTGTTGCCAAGGAGTTCCCCATTCTGGCCAACAAAGCTATTTTGACATTGCTCCCATTTTCAACCACATATCTATGTGAGCTGGGCTTCTCAAGCTTGACTGCGATAAAAACTAAAAACAGGGAGAAACTGAGAACTGTTGAGGAAGAGCTTCGTGTGTGTCTTTCCACCATTCCTGCCAGGATATCCCTTTTGTGTTTATCGAAATAGGCCCAGGTTTCACACTGAGTGAGTAAAATAAATTTAGAATCTATATTAACTATATGTATAATATGACTGTTTTAGTGT
The DNA here is from genome assembly GCF_046119375.1 of Phyllobates terribilis. NCBI lineage: Eukaryota > Metazoa > Chordata > Amphibia > Anura > Dendrobatidae > Phyllobates > Phyllobates terribilis. The sequence goes on from NW_027362762.1 coordinate 583,414,837, forward strand.
CATTTTGTGCTATTTTGGTTGGTGTGCCGCGGCTCAAAAAAGGTTGAAAATCACTGTCCTAGAGCTAGAAAAGGTACAAAGAGCCACAAAACTAATAAGGGGCATGCAGGATATTGGTTATTGGGAAAGAATAAGAGTTAAATGTATTAAGTCTTGAAGACATGTCTAAGGGGGTCATGATCTACTTGCATGAGAGCATAAATGGCCCTTAAAAAAACAGTATGATGAAAAGCTGTTTCATGCAAAACACTCTGAAAAGAAAAGGAGGCACTTCGTCTGTTTTGAGAAAGTAACGTTCAATCTACAGTGAAGATGAGGCTTTTTTTTAACCATAAAAACTATTAACCCTTTCACCCCTGGGCCAATTTCCGTTTTTGAGTTTTCGTTTTTTGTTCCCCTTGTTCCCAGAGCCATAGCGTTTTTATTTTTTGTTCAATATGGCCATGTGAGGGCTTATTTTTTGCGGGACGAGTTGTACTTTTCAACGCCATCACTAGTTTTACCATATCGTGTACGGGAAAACGGGAAAAAAATTCCATGCGCGGTGAAATTGCAAAAAGAATTGCAATACCACAGATGTTTTTTTTTTTTTAATGTTTTTTACCACGTTCACTGAATGCTAAAACTGACCTGCCATTATTATTCTCCAGGTCATTACGAATTCGTAGACACCAAACATGTATAGGTTCTTTTTTTATTTAAGTGGTGAAAAAAAATTCCAAAGTTTGGTAAAAAGAAAAAAAAAAATGGTGCCATTTTCCGAGACCCGTAGCGTCTCCATTTTTGGAATCTGGGGCCAGGTGAGGGCTTATTTTTTGCGCACTGAGCTGAAGTTTTATTGATGCCATTTTGGGGTAGATCTGATGTTTTGATCGCCCGTTATTGCATTTTATTGCAATTTTGCGGCAACCAAAAAACGTAATTCTGGCGTTTAGAATTATTTTCTCGTTGCGCCGTTTACCTATCGGATTAATTCTTTTTTTATATTGATAGATCGGGCGATTCTGAACGCGGCGATACCAAATATGTGTTTGTGGGTTTTTTTTTTAATTATTTTATTTTGAATGGGGCGAAAGGGGGGTGATTTAAACTTTTATATTTTTAAAATATTTTTTAAAACATTTTTTTTTCACTTTCTGCTTGCTTCTATAGTCTCCATAGGAGACTAGAAGCAGCAACTGTCCGATCGCCTCTGCTACATACAGGGGACCAGCAGATCCCCTGTTTGCAGCAGAAATGGTCCTGTGCTATGAGCGCCGACCACTAGGTGGCGCTCATAGCGACCAGCTCATGACAACCACAGGCATCTGCTGCAGACCCTGGGTTGTCATGCGCGCCCATCGCTGACCCGCGATCACATGACCGGGTCACCGATGGGCGTGGCTTAGGACGCGCTTCTCGGAAGCGCGTGTTAAATGCCGCTGTCGGAGATTGACAGCGGCATTTAATATGTTAACAGCCGTGGGTGGATCGCGATTCCACCCGCGGCTGTTGCGGGCACATGTCAGCTGTAATAATCAGCTGACATGTGCTCGGTTCAGTGCGGGCTCACCGCCGGAGCCCTCACTGAACCGGGGGTGATGACATAGGACGTATTAATACGCCCTATGTCGTAAAGGGGTTAATCTATGTCACGGGTGTGTCAGAAGTGACAGACAGTCGCCCTGCAGTTGGTTGCAGAATATCTCTTCAAGTTGCATTACAGACACCTTCTTAGCTGACCCAGCGGCTCCCTCCGGCTAATTTACACCAAGGCCTGGGTGTTTAAATAGTGGCTGTTTGCTAGAAGGAGGCGCCGGTGATATTCATATGTTTCTTTGTGAAAGCTTGGAGCCGAGTACAGTCTGCTTAATTCCTCTCTGGTGCAAAGAGGACGTGTGTGTAATTTCTCTGAAGTCGGCTCAAGCTAAGTTAATTTCCCCCGTGTCTGTCTACCTTGTTTTCTTTAATTGTTAGTGGGGACTGACTAGTGATCATCCCCCCTTTCCTTAGCCAGGGCCTAGCTCTAGGGAAATACAGGGTTTTAGGTTCCTGTGCGGCGATTGGTGAGGAACCAATATAGAGATGGTAGGGGAGACAGGGTGATATCCTGCTTAGGAGGTCTCCACTCCCCCTTTCCCTAGTGTCTGGGCTCCCATCCCCTCATCCCTTTGTGTTGCACTTAGTCTTTCCCACACCTTGCGTGACATTATCACCAGTCCTTGGAGGCTGCCATGTTTTTTGCCATGCGTCTTGATAGACTCCTTCGGGATAGACTGGTGAGACCACCTTCTCCGGGGCTTTCCTGTCACTGTTATGTACCTCTGCCGGGAGAGCAGTGTGCCGGTGAACCAGTTCTGGGGGAGGTAGAGGAATCCATGCTGTTAGGGGGTGTCTTTACATCATAAATTCCCCCGGAGATTCGCCTTAAAAAAAGGCGTATTTTTTGTGTGGGAAAAATGAACATTTTATTGGGACCTGTCCTTCAACACCTAAACAAAAGGAGCCTCTATTAACTCTGGTAGTCTGGAGTTGGATAAGCAAGGAGTGCATTTGTCGCCTATCTGCAGTTCCAAGTTTGTCCTGACAGAAGAGGTTGTGCTGTAGAGCAAAACCTAGAAAATTTCTGTGTTTGTTGACTGTGGAGCCGGAGTCAGCATGGTTGATGCGGAGTTTGCGAAAACTCATCATCTTGCTTGCTGTACTTAAGCTAAACCTATTTCCATCTTCGCCACTTGCACAGAAAGCATTTACTGAGATTGTACATTATGTAAAACTGAAGGTGGGGTCGGTTCATTGTTAAATAATCCCTTGCTATGTCTTGGACAGTCTTCCCATCCCAATTGTTTTGGGTCTTCCCTGGCTGGTGAAACATTATAACTGGTGGATTGGCAAACTGGGGAGATTACTGCCATGAAAACTGTTTAGATATTTCCCTTGCCTCTATGGAAATATTACCTGCTTTTCTGTTTGATTTTGAGGATGTTTTTTCTGAGAAGGGGTGTTAAGGTGTGCCCCCTCTTACGACTGTCCTATTAACCTGACCCCCGGAGCTGAACTACTGAAGTCCAGACTGTATAAACTTTCTGGGCCTGAGAGACAAGCCATGAAAGATTTCATTGCAGAAAGTCTTGAGAAGGGACACATTATAGGCCCTCATCTTCGCCTGTAGCGGCAGGGATGTTCTTCATGAAGAAAAAAAATGTCGGTCTGCGTCCCTGTTTAGATTTCTGGGAATTAAATCAAATTACCATCCGAGATCCATACCCTCTTCCTCTGATTCCAGATTTGTTCAGCCAGGTTGTGGGAGCTAAGGTAAGGTAGTCTCCAAGTTGGATTTAAGGGGAGCCTACAATCTGGTTAGAATCGGGGAAGGGGGCGAATGGAAAACAGTGTTCAATACCCTTGAAGGGCGTTTCGAGAGTCTGGTCATGCCTTTTGGTTGGACCAATGCACCTGCTTTATTCCAGCATTTCATAAATATTTCCCATCATTTGGGGGGGAGGTTTGTTGTGGTCTATCTGGACAATATTTTGGTTTACTCACCTGATTTTGAGACACATCGGGGGCATGTTAAACAGGTGCTCCAGATATTAAGGGATAACAAACTTTATGCCAAACTAGAAAAATGTGTTTTTGCTCTTCAGGAGGTGCAGTTTTTGGGGTACTTGTCATCTTCGTGTTTTCGGATGGATCCGGGTCCTTCCCCTGTTAAATTGCATCCATGCTCTTTCTTTTCTAAAAAATTGTCTTCGGTTGAGAGAAATTATGATGTGGGTAATAGGGAACCTTGGCGATCAAATTGGCGTTCGAAGAATGGCGACATTGGTTGCAGGGGGCTGTCATTCCTAATACTGTTATTACTGACCATAAGAACCTGTCATATCTCCAGTCAGCTAAAAGTCTCAACCCTAGGCAAGCCAGATATTCCCTGTTTTTTACTAGGTTCAAATTTATTGTCACTTTTCATCCAGGGGTCAAAAATGTCAAGGCTGATGCTTTGTCCCAGAGCTTCCCTGATTGTGGTGACCATGAGAAACCTACCCTGATATTACAGAAGGGGGTAGTCATTTCAGCATTGTATCCTGAACTGGAGGGTGAGGTGTTGGAGGCTCAGGGGGAAGCCCCTGCCTCCTGCCCTTCTGGAAGGTTACTTGTACCATCTGATTTGCACCACAAAGTAATTAAGGAACATCATAAGGCTATGTGCCCACGATGCAGAAATGAAGCAGAAAATTTCTGCAGCATTTCTGCATCTCCCTGGCAGAAAAAACGCATGCAGATTGTGCATGCGTTTTTCCTGCAGAATACATGCGGATCCACATGCGGATTCACATGCGTTTCCGCATGCAGATTGACAAGCGCTTTCCAGGCGATAGCATCACTTGGAAAGTGCTTGACAACTAGGTCACACTGTATAAATCCATGCAAACGGCATGGATTTATACAGTGTGAACCGTAAAAATTAAAACAAAGCTATACTCACCCCCGAGGCCCCGGCGTGTGCTGCAGCGCTCGTTCCTGTCTGGTTCCCGGCTGCCGGCATATCGCGAGACAGAGCGGTGAAGGGCCTGCCGGCACATGACTGTGACGTCACCACAGGTCCTCAAGCGATGCTGGCATTCAGAGAGAAGCCGTCGGACAGGTGAATATAAACTTTATTTGTTATTTTATTCTTTTTTTACAGGTACAATGGTGCCCAGGTCTGGATGAGAGTCTCCTCTCCTCCAGAACTGGGTACCATCCGCACATAGAGATGCATAGAAGCCGCTTGTAAAAATGTACAGTCGCGGTTTCTATGCGTCTCAATGCAAGTCAATGGCGGGAGTTCCGCTGCGCTTCCGCAAAATTAAATGACATGCTGCGGATTTTTGTACGCAGCATAAACGCTGCGGAAAAATCCGCAGCATGTGCATAGAACATGCGGAATCCCCTTGGGGACCATGGGGTGCGGATTACCTAGCGTTTCACAAGCGTTTACGCTGCGGAAATTCCGCAGCATAAACGCTTGAAAAACGCTACGTGGGCACCCAGCCTAACTCTGTGCTTGCTGGTCATCCAGGTGGTAAGGCAACTGCGAACCTCCTGTCATGATTTTTAGTGGCCTGGGTTGCATCAGGATGTGATTGAACACATATCTGCTTGTAGTATTTGCGCACATTCTAAGGTTTCGCATACCCGTCGATCTGGTACTCTTATTCCGCTACCTATCCCTAGTAGGCGATGGACACACTTCTCCATGGATTTTATTACTGACCTACCGGTTTCTGCAGGCAAAATGGTGGTTGTAGTAGGTAGGTTCAGTAAAATGGTTCACTTTGTCACATTACCTGCACTTCCAAATGCCAAGACACTTGCTCAGGTGTTTATAAATGAAATTGTGCGGCTTCACGGAGTTCCCTCCTATGTGGTGTCAGATCGGGTGACCCATTTTGTTTCCAGGTTCTGGAAAGCATTCTGTTCTCGACTGGGTGTGCAGCTGTCCTGGGTTTCTGGGCCACACCTCCGGTGAACCTTGCTGAACCGTTACCCGGGACAGCCGTCCTTGGTCCCAGACCACCCTCTCGAGGTCAGAGTCTGAGGGATGCTGTTCCGCCTACTTCTTGAGAGGTTTCAGGCTGTCATCAGTCTCCAACGCTGCCTGAAACCCCTGACTGGCTGTGGCCAGAATAGTTGAGACTGCCACGTCTTCTGTCAGTTCTCCGGGACCTGTCTCCTGGCCTCCGTTTGACACTTGGTCGGAAGAAGAGAAGTCGTCGGTCTCTCGTGGGGCCAGGATGCCGCAACGGCTTCTCCTCTGCTTCTGAACAAGTCGCCAGTCAAAACAGACTACCCTGGCTCTCTGACATTCCGGTTGTGGGGAAACCCTGCAATGCGGCCTTACCTGGAGGCCCTACCTGTCCTGGGACTGCACCGCCCTCCATTGCATGCTCCCCCTCTGCAGCTGTCTATCCCCTCCGTGACAACTTCACAAGACAAAGTTCCAGCTTACCGACTGGCCACACTCTAAGGCCTTATCACAGCTGATTTGATTGATCTCCTCTCCCCTGACGGGGAGAGGGACACAGTACATCACCGACGCCCACATCCTCATCAGTAGGCATGTCAATAACATCGGCATCAACAGGGGTGGACATAACGTTGTCTGAAGGGTCAGGCCTTGGGGGTTCAGTGGCCACATAGTGGGACACTAGTCACCCCAAGTCCCTCCCAAGCAAAACACTTGCAGGAATGTTAGGAGTTACCCCTACCTCCCGGCGCCCCAGTCCAAGTACACCTTGGCGACGGGCTGTGCTGGCTCGACGACTACAATCCCAGAGATGGTGAGAGTTTTCTCAGGTATCAAATCCTGGGGCGACACCAGTTAAGGCCACTCAAGAGTCATCTCAGCGCCGGTGTCTCGCAGTCCCGTGGCCTATGGTGACTGTCTGAATGTTGTCAAGAGACCTCCTACCACTCACACACAAAACGATTATTATTGATTATTATAGCGCCATTTATTCCATGGCGCTTTACATGTGAAAAAGGGGTAAAACACTGGATTGTTTCTGGGATGGGGTCGGGCCCTTCTGGTGCTGGGGACACATGACTTTGAAGTGGTCCGGCTGTCTGCAAAGGTGACAGTTGGGGTTCCCCTACAAGCGTGGAGAGGAAAGCATGGGTAGGTGGTCCCTTGTGCCTGAGGGCAGGGACAGCGGGTGCCGTGTTCATCTTACTCCCTCTCCAGCCGGCAACTTTCTTGGCCTCTGGAGTCCTGTTGTTGGAGTACTTATCAGCAAGTTTCGCTGTAGCAGAGGCCCCCTTTGGCTTCCGGTCATGGAGGTACTATTGGAGGTCCTCTGGGTAGTTCCACAGAAACTGCTCAGTCGCAATGAGCTCCTTCAGCTGCTGGACGTTGGTGAGCTCCAGTCCTGTGGTCCATTGATCAACGGCTTTCAGTAGGGCCCGCATGTGATTGACCCAGCTGTTTGTAGGACCCCGCTGTATACTCCTGAGCTTCTTCCGGTACTTCTCAAGGGTCAAGTTGTACTTCTGGACCAGAGCCTGCTTGATGTTCTCATAGCTCAGGGTGGTCTCACTGGGCAGGTACCCAAAGATTTCCAGGGCTGTACCCCTAAGCCGAAGGGTTAAGAACCGGATCCATTGGTCCTCAGGCAGATGGTTACTGATGGCAGTTTTTTTTCAAATGCCAGCAAGAAAGTGTCCAAGTCCCTTCCTTTGTCCATCAGGGGGAAGTCCTCCACCTGTAGCTTCGTGACTCGAATCTCGTGGGGGGGGCTTGGGACTGGCTGGGGCCTGGAGCTGGTAACGAAGCATATTTTTTTGGGTGCTCGCGCTCCCACTGTCGGTCTGCTGTGGCTGTTGCCTCGAGACGTTCCACTGCGGCTGTGAGGGTCTCATAGGTGGCCTTGTCTACAGCCTTGAGACTGGTCAGGGCAGTTTGCACAAGGTCATCCAAGCCTGCTTGGCTGGGGTGATGGTCAGGTGGTGCGTGACCGATGTGATGAATAGCACCAGAGAGATCCTGCAGAATCCCACCACTGGCACCACATGTGAAGGATCCATTCCTCGCCACCCGCCTGACATCACAATTACATCAGTTGGAACACGTGATACGGATCTGCCCTTAGCACCAACGTGACATTCCGCACTCCCTCAGGGACGCGTAAGGTCAGATTGGTACAATTCTTCAGACACCCCCTGTCAACACGGGTACAGGAAGGCACCGGGAGTGAGAAGAGGTGGCCCACTCAGTCACTGACGTGACACCACACTCGCTTACACCCCTGACAGGCTGAGAGGCCCTTTACTAGCTCCAGTGAAGCAGAACCTTGTCTGCCTGGTAGAGCTGCCACCAGTTTCTATTAGATATAACGGGAATTATATTGGGCCAGAAATTAGCCCCGATATCATGTTTGTTGGACCCAACAACGGACGTGGGGGTTCGTGGATCGAGATAAAAGAGCAGCCCAAGGTTAAATTATATATTTATTCGCCTTAGCAATCAGTCATGAAAAAAATTGTATAAATAAAAATGCCAAAGCGTCCTGCAAAAAACAAGCCTTAATATGACTCCTTCAGGAAAAAAGTTACAGCTCTCAGAATTAATTGTTTTGTGTGTGTAAAAGCAGCAAAGCATAAAAAAAGGATATCATTGTAATCGTGCTGACCCGGTGAATAAATTGGTCTTATCACTTTTACCGCACGGTGAATGGCGCACAAAAATGGATAAAAACAATAACTGAATTTTTTTTGTTGTTGTTAATACTGTGTCTGAAAAATCTGAATAAAAAGCGATCAAAAAAACCTAATGTCCCAAAAAGTCTCTAACTCGTCACAGAAAAAATCAGCTCTCGAACATCTGTTTGCCAAAAGAAAATAAAAGTGCATACGAGATTATCCTTGAGTACTGTAACTTTCATCATTCTATACCCCCTTACTTGGCCTAATACAATCCCTGGCAAAAATTATGGAATCCCCGGGCTCGGAGGATGTTCATTCAGTTGTTTAATGTTGAAAAAAAGCGGATCACAGACATGGCACAAAACTAAAGTAATTTCAAATGGCAACTTTAGGGCTTTAAGAAACACTAAAAGAAATCGAGATTAAAAATGTGGTACTCAGTAAGGGTAATTTTTTTTCAGACCAAGCAGAGGGAAAAAATTCTGGAATCACTCTAAATTTTCATTTCCAAAACTAACACCTGTATCAAATTAGATCTGCTCTTTAGTCTAAAAAGGAGTGATCACACCTTGGAGAGCTGTTGCACCCAATGGACTGACATGCATCATGGCTCTAACATGAGAGATGTCAATTGAAACAAAGGAGAGGATTATCAAACTCTTAAAAGATGGTAAATCATCACGCAAAGTTGTAAAAGATGTTGGTTGTTCACAGTCAGCTGTGTCTAAAATCTGGACCAAATACAAACAACATGGGAAGGTTGTTAAAGGCAAACATACTGGTAGACCAAGGAAGACATCAAAGCGTCAAGACCGGAAACTTAAAGCAATATGTCTCCAAAACAGGAAACAAAACAAATGAGGAACGAATGGGAGGAAACTGGAGTCAATGTCTGTGACCGAACTGTAAGAAACCGCCTAAAGGAAATGGGATTTACATACGGAAAAGCTAAACATAAGCCATCATTAACACCTAAACAGAAAAAAATATAGTTACAATGGGCTTAGGAAAAGCAATCGTGGACTGTGGATGACTGGATGAAAGTCATATTCAGTGGTGAATCGCGAATCTGCATTGGGCAAGGTGATGATGCTGGAACTTTTGTTTGGTGCCGTTCCAATGAGATTCATAAAGATGACTGCATGAAGAGAACATGCAAATTTCCACAGTCATTGATGATATGGGGCTGCATGTCAGGTAAAGGCACTGGGGAGATGGCTGTCATTACATCTTCAATAAATGCCCAAGTTTACATTGATGTTTTGACAGTTTTCTTATCCCATCAATTGAAAGGATGTTTGGGGATGATGACATCATTTTTCAAGATGATAATGCATCCTGCCATAAAGCAAAAACCAAAAATATTCCTTGAAAGAAGACACATAAGGTCAATGCCATGGCCTGCAAATAGTCCGGATCTCAATCCAATTGAAAATCTTTGGTGTAAGTTGAAGAAAATGGTCCATGACAAGGCTCCAACCTGCAAAGCTGATCTGGCAATAGCAATCAGAGAAAGTTGAAGCCAGATTGATGAAGAGTACTGTTTGTCACTCATTAATTCCATGCCTCAGAGACTGCAAGCTGTTATTAAAGCCAGAGGTGGTGCCACAAAATACTAGTGATGTATTGGAGTGTTCTTTTGTGTGTTTGTTTTTCATGATTCCATAATTTTTTCCTCAAAATTGAGTGATTCCATAATATTTTCCCTCTGCTTGATTTGAAAAAAATTTACCCTTACTGAGTACCACATTTTTAATCTTGATTTCTTTTAGTGTTTCTTAAAGCCCTAAAGTTGCCATTTGAAATGACTTTCATTTTGTGCCATGTCTGTGATCTGCTTTTTTTCAACAACATTAAACAACTGAATGAACATCCTCTGACCCCGGTGATTACATAATTTTTGCCAGGGGTTGTAGCTCATGGTGCGGTTGAACATGATGGCATTTAGGTCATTATTACGTTTATAGTATTATTGTAATGATTATTTAATTTACTGGTTTCCTATATGCCATGATTGTTTAAGCCTGGCCATGATCTGCCAACTTTGACATCTGTGGAGTGTTCTCTAACCATCTTTTTTTCTGTTACGCTACCCCATATGATTAAGCTATTATACTATTATGACATATATTGCTGCTTTAAAATGATGGTGTAACTTTTATTTCTTTGACCTTGATTTGTTATGCCATGTGACAATTTTTTCTCCTACCACTATGAGATATAAAGTGGTGGCCAAAAGTATTGGCACCCCTGCAATTCTGTCAGATAATACTCAGTTTCTTCCTGAAAATGATTGCAATCACAAATTCTTTGGTATTATTATCTTCATTTAATTTGTCTTCAATGAAAAAACACAAAAAGAATTGTCCCAAAGCCAAATTGGATACAATTCCACACCAAACCTAAAAAAGGGGGTGGACAAAAGTATTGGCACTGTTTGAAAAATCATGTGATGCTTCTCTAATTCGTGTAATTAACAGCACCTGTAACTTACCTGTGCCACCTAACAGCTGTTGGCAATAACTAAATCACACTTGCAGCCAGTTAACATGGATTAAAGTTGACTCAACCTCTGTCCTGTGTCCTTGTGTGTACCACATTGAGCATGGAGAAAAGAAAGAAGACCAAAGAACTGTCTGAGGACTTGAGAAACCAAATTGTGAGGAAACATGAGCAATCTCAAGGCTACAAGTCCATCTCCAAAGACCTGAATGTTCCTGTGTCTTCCGTGCGCAGTGTCATCAAGAAGTTTAAAGCCCATGGCACTGTGGCTAACCTCCCTAGATGTTGACGGAAAAGAAAAATTGACGAGAGATTTTAACGCAAGAGTGTGCGGATGGTGGATAAAGAACCTCGACTAACATCCAAACAAGTTCAAGCTGCCCTGCAGTCCGAGGGTACAACAGTGTCAACCCATACTATCCGTCGGCGTCTGAATGAAAAGGGACTGTATGGTAGGATACCCAGGAAGACCCCACTTCTTACCCCGAGACATAAAAAAGCCAGGCTGGAGTTTGCCAAAACTTACCTGAGAAAGCCTAAAATGTTTTGGAAGAATGTTCTCTGGTCAGATGAGACAAAAGTAGAGATTTTTGGGAAAAAGCATCAACATAGAATGTACAGGAAAAAAAAAAGTAATTCAAAGAAAAGAACACTGTCCCTACAGTCAAACATGGCGGAGGTTCCCTGATGTTTATGGGTTGCTTTTCTGCCTCGGGCACTGGACTGCTTGACCGTGTGCATGGCATTATGAAGTCTGAAGACTACCAACAAATTTTGCAGCATAATGTAGGGCCCAGTGTGAGAAAGCTGGGTCTCCCTCAGAGGTCATGGGTCTTTCAGCAGGACAATGACCCAAAACACACTTCCAAAAGCACTATAAAATGGTTTGAGAGAAAGCACTGGAGACTTCTAAGGTGGCCAGCAATGAGTCCAGACCTGAATCCCATAGAACACCTGTGGAGAGATCTCAAAATGGCAGTTTGGAGATGGCACCCTTCAAATATCAGGGACCTGGAGCAGTTTGCCAAAGAATAATGGTCTACAATTCCAGCAGAGCATTGTAAGAAACTCATTGATGGTTACCGGAAGCGGTTGTTCGCAGTTATTTTGGCTAAAGGTTGTGCAACCAAGTATTAGGCTGAGGGTGCCAATACTTTTGTCTGGCCCATTTTTGGAGTTTTGTTTGAAATGATCAATGATTTGATTTTTGCTTCATTCTCTTTTGTGTTTTTTCCTTGCAAGCAAATTAAATGAAGATAATAATACCAAAGAATTTGTGCTTGCAATCTTTTTCAGGAAGAAACTGAGTATTACCTGACAGAATTGCAGGGGTGCCAATACTTTTGGCCACCACTGTATGTGCCCCATATTCGTTACCTACGTGCATTCCACTATGGCCCCTATGCAGTTCCTGCAGGACCTGTCGCGGTCTTCCTTGCGTCTCCCGGCTTTCAGCATCTAGCTGCCAGGACCTTCCGTGGTCACATGGTCTCCACGTGACACGGAGGCAGTCCTGGCTGATGCCGACGCCGTGGGTTGTCTGGACGACGCCGCATGCGTCACCATAGGTCCAATATGCGCTGATTGGAGGATCTTCACATAAAAGAGCCTTCCTGACACCGCCCCCTGACGAAGGTACGCCGAAATGTGCATAGGGGTGGAATGTGTTAGTGTTACCTTAATATACTGTGTATTGTGTAATATACACACTGCTTAAAAAAAATAAAGGGAACGCTCAAATAACACATCCTAGATCTGAATGAATGAAATATTCTCATTGAATACTTTGTTCTGTGCAAAGTTGAATGTGCTGACAAAAAAATCACATAAAAATCATCAATGGAAATCAAATTTATTAACCAATGGAGTCCTGGATTTGGAGTCACCTCCAAAATTAAAGTGGAAAAACACACTACAGGCTGCTCCAACTTTGATGTAATGTCCTTAAAACAAGTCAAAATGAGGCTCAGTATTGTGTGGAGCCTCCACGTGCCTGTATGACCTCCCTACAATGCCTGGGCATGCTCCTGATGAGGTTGTGGATGGTCTCCTGTGGGATCTCCTCCCAGACCTGGACTAATGCATCCGCCAACTCCTGGACAGTCTATGGTGCAAAGTGACATTGGTGGATGGAGCGAGACATGATGTCCCAGATGTGCTCAATCGGATTCAGGTCTGGGGAACGGGAGGGCCCGTCCATAGCTTAAATGCCTTCATCTTGCAGGAACTGCTGACACACTCCAGCCACATGAGGTATGGCATTGTCCTGCATTAGGAGGTATCCAGGGCCAACCGCACCAGCATATGGTCTCACAAGGGGTCTGAGGATCTCATCTCGGTACCTAATGGCAGTCAGGATTCAAAGAAATGCCACCCCACACCATTACTGACCTACTGCCAAACCGGTCATGCTGAAGGATGTTGCAGGCAGCAGATCGCTCTCCACGGCATCTGCAAACTCCGTCACGTTTGTCACATGTGCTCAGTGTGAACCTGCGCTTTCATCTGTGAAGAGCACAGGGCGCCAGTGGCGACTTTACCAATCCTGGTGTTCTGTGGCTAATGTCAAGCGTCCTGCATGGTGTTGGGCTGTGAGCACAACCCCCATCTGTGGACGTCGGGCCCTCATACCACCCTCATGGAGTCGGTTTCTAACCGTTTGTGCAGACACATACACATTTGTGGCCTGCTGAAGGTAATTTTGCAGGCCTCTGGCAGTGCTCATCCTATTCCTCCTTGCACAAAGGTGGAGGTAGCTTTCCTGCTGCTAGGTTGTTGCCCTCCTATGGCCCCCTTCACGTCTCCTGGTGTACTGGCCTGTCTCCTGGTAGTGCCTCCAGCCTCTGGACACTACTCTGACAGACACAGCAAACCTTCTTGCCACAGCTCGCATTGATGTGCCATCATGGATGAGCTGCACTACCTGAGCAACTTCTGTGGGTTGTAGAGACCTTCTCATGCTACCACGAGTGTGAAAACACGGCCAACCTTCAAAAGTGACCAAAACATCAGCCAGAAAGCATTGGTACTGAGATGTGGTCTGTTGTCCCCACCTGCAGAACCACTCCTTTATTGTGTGTCTTGATTGCCAATAATTTCCATCTATTGTCTATTCCATTTGCACAACAGCTTGTCAAATTGATTGTCAATCAGTGTTGCTTCCTAAGTGGACAGTTTGAATTCATAGAAGTTTGGTTTACTTGACGTTATATTCTGTTGTTTTAAGTGTTCACTTTTTATTTTTTTGAGCAGTGTATGTTTAGTAAAGGTGTCCTTTTTATATATATTTTCCCCTCACTCATGACAGCACACCTTGAGAGAGGGATCCACCCCACCAAGGACAAAAAAACATCTGAAATAAAAGGGCAATACCTCTCCCTCGCTTCAGTTGGTTTCCTGTCCTTGATGGGAACCTGTCTTTGCTCTAAAATAATGCTGTACCTGGGTTTGTTCCGGTGTGGAAGAATGGGCGCCAGCCTGTGCATCGGGTTCCAGGCTCCAGAAGCGCCGTCCACGGTTCCCTGGGGCAGTGTCTGAGCGTGCGCAGGTGGTGAGGAGGGCTCCCCGCAGACCGCTGCGCCGTCCTACCCCTGTCGCATCTCTTTGCTGGCCGCATGCTTGGAGCAGCTTCTTCCGGGTGTGACCCTCCTGACATCACGGCGCGGTGCACGCTGTGAGAGGCGTGCCCAGTGGCATTCGGGGGCTGCGCCCGGATCCAACATGGCGGCGCCCTGTAAGTGCTTGCCGGACGTTTTTTTAAACCTCGGCCGGTGGGCATCAGGACGTGGGGGTGGGGCACTTGAATCGGAGGAGGTTCTGGATGTTCCCTATTTAAGGTGAGGAGGGTCTCCTCACAAACGCAGCTTATGCTCAAGCTCATGGTGTATCAGCTATGGCAGACCAGGACAGTCAGAAACAGCAGCAGCTGACCCCTCCACCTCAGCAATGCCAGCGCAAGAAACAGTCTGACGCCTCTCACACATACAGCCTCTCAAGCACCCGTAGCGGCAGCCGGAGGAGTAAAGTGTCAGATGCTTCAGGGCTATCCAGAAGGGATTCATTTTATGTTCCGCCACAGCCTCCAAATCTGGAGCCTAAGAAGAGTAGCGCCAAACAGAAGCACAGGGTTTGTGCCTTATGCCAAATTCCCCTTTCCATAGATTGGCAGAAACATCTTTGTACAAGCTGTATTAACAGAATCATAGCGGAGAGTACTCAGGATTTTGCATCTAATCTGAGGTCCATAATCCATACAGAGGTACAAGATTCCCTGAAAGGGAAGAAGAGATCCCATAAGGATATCTCCTACGACTATGATTCATCCTCCCAGTCGGAGGATCCATGTCTCAGTGATTGATCATCCTCCTCTTCATCAGATAATAGTAGGCCCTGTTAACCTATTGAGGGTACGGACTAGTTGGTCAGAGCCGTCAGATCAACCATGGGATTATGGGAGGTGAAAGCAGCCAGATCCCTGGAAGACATTATGTTCGCAGGCCTGGAGGAAAAAAAAGACTTTCCTTTCCGGTGAACCCTAAAATTCAGACCCTTATAGACTGGGAATGGAAGAAGCCTGAAAATCGGGACCGTTACCCTCATCCTCTAAAAGGTGGTACGTACCTCTTCAAGGATAGTGTCTCTGGATCTTGGGATAAAATTCCTAAAGTTGACTGGTCTGTGGCCCGATCATCCAAAAAATCATCTCTACCGCTGGAAGATTCGGGCATTCTAAAGGATGCTCTAGATAAAAAGGCAGACTCCTTCCTACGTCACACCTGGGAAGCTGCGGCAGGGGGCCTGAAGCCAGCGGTAGCTGGCACTTGTGTTGCTAGGTCACTCATGGTGTGGCTTCAACACTTAGAAGACCAGCTCAAGGATAAAAAGTTCCCTAGAGAGAAAATCCTCTCAAATCTACCTTTAATGCAGGCAGCGTCAGCTTTCCTTGCTGACTCCTCGCAGATTGTTAAACTCTCTGCCAAATCTACAAACTTGTCTAATGCTGCCAGACGAGCCCTGTGGCTCAAGGGTTGCCCAGGAGACCTGCAGTCAAAATAGAAGTTATGTTCCCTCCCTTGTGACTGCAAACTCTTATTCGGCCAAAAACTGGATGAGGTTTTGGAGAAGGCTGGCGACAGAAGTTTCCCAGGGTTCACGGGGACACAAAAAGATCTTGCTTTCGGATAAAGATATTTAACCGGGGTTGCCCTCCAGCAGAAAGAAAAAGATGGGAGCCCAGATCTAAAAAAAAAGTCTGCTTATATGTTTGGAGGACCATCCTCCAGTACTAAAAAATCTTCCCAATGACGCCAGGCTAGATGTCTGTGGAAGGCTGTCCCATTTTATCCCAGCTTGGGAGGCCATTACATCAAATCCCTGGGTGTTGAGTATTGTTAAGAGTGGCCTAAAGATGCGCTTCGGTCAGATCCCTCACTGAACTGTAATGTTCATCCCTAGGAGGAAGTCCAGGGAGGAACAGATCGCCCTAGAGTCGGAGATACTAGATTTAGTAAAGAAACTGGTCCTTCACAAAGTTCCGGATTCACAAAGGGAAAGGGTATTTTATTCCCCCCTATTTGTGATAAAAAAAACAAATGGGTCCTTAAGGACCATAATCAACCTCAAGAGCCTAATTCAGCTGATAGAGAACCAGACTTTCAAAATGAAATCAGAGAACTCTGCAGTAAAACTCCTACACCACAATTGTTTCATAGCACTGATCTACATAAAAGATGCCTATTATCACGTCCCAATCCATCCAGACTACCAGAAGTACCAATGGTTGCCTAATAGGCAGCTAGCTGAGTAACAGAAGGGGGTGTAGAGGGAAGAGTGCCAGGGAGTCTAGTCCTGATCTGACACACCCCAAAAAGTTTGCAAAGTTGGCAGATGAGGGCGGTGTCAGTACAGGGGTAGCACTTCCGCAGCAAGGCTTGTCCTCTGAAAGCCGGAGGAGTGTCAGCTCCAGTAAGGGGGGAAATAGGAGAACAGGGCAGGCCAGGCAGGTGCTAGTAGTGGGTGACTCAATTATTAGTGCAACTGATAGGGCAATCTGTCACAAAGACAGAGATCGTCGAACAGTGTGCTACCAGGCGCTCGAGTCCGGCACATCGCTGATCGGGTTGACAGATTACTGGGAGGGTCGTGTTGCACATTGGCACAAATGACCAAATTAGAGGTAGGTGGAAGGTCCTTAAAGATGATTTCAGGGAATTAGGCCTCAAGCTTAAAGTTAAGGACCTCCAAGGTGGTATTCTCTGAAATACTGCCTGTACCACGTGCCACTCCAAAGAGGCAACGGGAGATTAGGGAGATAAATAAGTGTCTCAGGAATTGGTGTAGAAAGGAGGGATTTGGGTTCCTGGAGAACTGGGCCGACTTCTCAGTTGGCTACAGGTTGTACGCTAGGGACGGGCTGCACCTCAATGGGGAGGGTGCAGCTGTGCTAGAAGGTTGGAGCAGTGTTTAAACTACGGATTGGGGGGGAGGGGGTATTCATTTTATAGGTGGGGAAGATAGTGCAGATAGTGACCTGGGCACAAATAAAGAAATTGGGGGTGGGCTTAGAGCAGTCAATATAGTAAGAAGGAATAGAGGTACAGAGAGATACATAAAATGCATGTACACTTATGCTAGAAGCCTCACCAACAAAATGGAGGAATTATTTTCCAACAAAATTAATTGTATGACATGGTGGGGATATCCGAGACATGGCTCGACGAGAGCCATGACTGGGCAGTTAATTTAAAGGGCTATAGTCTGTTCAGAAATGACCGTACAAACAAGCGAGGGGGGGGTGTGTGTTTATATGTAAAATCATCCTTAAAACCCATCTTGCATGAGAATATATGTGAATCTAATGGAAATGTAGAGTCCCTGTGGGTGGAGATAAGGGGAGGGGGAAAAAATAATAAATTACTGATAGGGGTTTGTTAGAAGTCTACAAAAATAATGGAAGTAGCGGAGAAAAGTCGTTATTATGGGGGACTTTAACTACTCTGAAATACATTGGGGAACAGAAACCTGTAGTTCAAGCAAAGGTAATAGGTTTTTGACAACTATGAGAGACAATTACCTTTCACAACTGGCTCAGGACCCAACAAGGGGGCCACTGCTAGACCTAATATGAACCAACAGGCCAGATCGCATATCAAATATACGAGTTGGGGGTAAGTTCTGGACTGTCCCAAGGAAATGCAGTGGATGTTGTCTAGATGGACTTGTCAAAAGCTTTTGATACGGTTCCACACAAAAGGTTAATACATAAAATGAGAACAATGGGGATAGGGGAAAATATATATATGTGGGTTAAGAATTGTCTCAGTGATAGGAAACAAAGGGTGGTTATTAATGGAAAACAGACTGGGTCTCAGTTAACAGTGGGGTACCACAGGGGTCAGTATTGGGCCCCCTTCTTTTTAACATATTTATTAATGACCTTGTAGGGGGCATACAGAGTAGTATTTCAATATTTGCAGATGACACTAAACTCTGCAGGGTAATCAATACAGAGGAAGACTATTTTATATTGTAGGAGGATCTATGTAAACTAGAAGCTTGAGCTGATAAATGGCAAATGAGCTTTAATGGGGATAAATGTAAGGTAATGCACTTGGGTAGAGGAAATAAAATGTATAATTATATGCTTAATTGTAAAACACTGGGCAAAACTGTCACTGAAAAAAGACCTGGGTGTATTGGTGGACGACAAGCTCACGTTCGGTGGCCAGTGTCAGGCAGCTGCTGCAAAGGCAAATAAAATAATGGGATGTATTAAGAGGCATAGATGCTCATGAGGAGACCATAATTTTACCTCTATACAAGGCACTAGTGCGACCACACTTAGAATACTGTTTACAGTTCTGGTCTCCAGTGTATAAGAAAGACATAGCTGAACTAGAGCGGGTGCAGAGAAGAACGACCAAGGTTATTAGAGGACTGGGGGGTCTGCAATACCAAGACAGGTTATTACACTTTGGGTTATTTACTTTGGAAAAACGAAGGCTTAGGGGTGATCTTATTACTATGTACAAGTATATGAGGGGACAGTACAAAGACCTTTCTACTGATCTTTTTACTCTGAGGCCAGAGATGGGGACAAGGGGGCATCTTCTACGTCTGGAGGAAAGAAGGTTTAATCATAATCACAGACGCAGATTCTTTACTGTAAGAGCAGTGAGACTATGGAACTCTTTGCCGCATGATGTTGTAATGAGTGATTCACTACTAAAATTTAAGAAGGGCATGGATGCCTTTCTTGGAAAGTATAATATTACAGGTTATATATACTAGATTCCTTGATAGGGCGTTGATCCCGGGAACTAGTCTGATTGCCGTATGGGAATTTTTTTCCCCAATGTGGAGCTTAGTGTTTGCCACATGGTTTTTTTTTTTTTGCCTCCCTCTGGATCAACATGTTAGGCTATGGGTTGAACTAGATTGACTTAGTTTTTAAAGTTGTAGGAAGACTATGTTAATATGTTACTATTCATTCAGGGGGAACTGAGACATTTCCAATTTACTGCCCTACCTTTTGGTCTCTCGATGGCTCCGATAGTGTTTACAAAGGTGATAGCAGAGGTGACAGCTTTTCTCCGAATCAAAAACTTAGTTATTGTTCCCTACTAAGATGACTTTTTGGTAATAGGGAGATCAGAAGACCACTATTCCTCTCAACTTCTAGATGTCAAGGTGATTTTACATCAGCTGGGATGGTTGATAAATGCTCAAAAATCAATACTAACCCCCTCAAGGACTCAATTTTTTCTGGGCTTGACCCTAATTTCTCAACTCCAAGCCTGCTTCCTCCCGGAAGACAAGGTTTTCAAAATAATCAATTTGGTCACAAATTGTCTCCAGTGATGTCCTTGAGAGGAGCAATGTCCCTGCTGGGCTTCATGACGTCCTGTCTCCCAGCCGTCAAATGGGCCCAAGGTCATATGAGGCTTCTTCAGTTTGAGGTCCTGTCAGCACTAAAATCCTTCAACGGACATTTAGAAAAAAGACTATCTCTTTCCTTAGGGTATGTGCCCACGTAGCGTTTTTCAAGCTGATATTCTGCGGCATTTCCGCAGCTTAAACGCTTGTGAAACGCTATGTTATCCGCCCCCCATGGCCCCCAATGTGATTACGCAAGTTCAATGCCCATGCTGTGGATTTTTCCTCAGCGTTTTTGCTGCGGGGAAAAATCCGCAGCATGTTCATTAATTTTGCGTTTCCGCAAGCGGAATTGCCTTTGCAGTGCAATAAGAAACGCAAGGCAATTCCGCATGTGGAAATAGCGCGATAAACGCACGATAAATGCGTGCGGAATTCCGCATGCGTTTATCCGGGAGAGGACATGCAGAAATGAAGCAGAAAATTTCTGCTTCATTTCCGCAGCGTGGGCACATACCCTAAGAGACGGTAGACTCCCTCTCATGGTGGACAAACAGGGAAAATCTGACCTCAGGCTGGCTGTGGTCCAGACCAGTCGACCATATAATCACAACAGATGCGAGTGCCTCTGGCTAGGGGGGTCATCTGGCAGAAATCTCAGTTCAGGGGCTCTGGTTATGTCACGAAATAGGGGCATCATCGAACCTAAAAGAACTTTGGGTAGTGGAGAAAACCCTGATAGACTTCCTTCCCCACATTCATGGTCACCATGTCCAGATCGGGTCCGACAATCTGACAACAGTGGCTTACATAAATCACCAGGGAGGAACAAGATCACGCTCGCTGATGGTAGTGGCAAACAGAATCCTGCTACTAGCGAAACAGCATCTCCCATCCCTCAGTGCTCTTTACATCCAGGGGGTAGAAAAAGGCAGATTTTCTCAGTCGCCACACTTTTAAACAAGGATAGTGGGCCCTAAACCGGATAGTTGGATAATCTGCTGGAAGACTATGGGGGTCATCAGGCATAGATTTGCTCACCACCAGGGCAAACAGGAAGGTGGAGATATTCTGTTCACTAGACCTGACAGGGAATCCCTTTGCTGTAGATGCTCTCCAGGTTCCGTGGAAGTTCAGGAAAGCCTATTCTTTTCTACCGATAGTAATGAATCCGGCAGTTGTGAGGAAAATTTGGGAGGAGGGGGCAAGGATAATTCTAATAGCCCCTTTTTGGCCATAAAGACTCCCTGGTTCTCCCTGCTTCATCTAATGTCGGTCTCGGATTCCTGGGTCCTGCCGGAGAGGCCGGGCCTTCTCATCCAGCGGCCGGTATTCCATGCACAAGCCAAAGGATTCCATCTGGCGGCTTGGAATTTGAGAGGATGTTACTGAGTAATAAGGGGTTTTCACCGGGTCTAGTTTCCACCCTACTGGGTAGTAGAAAACCGATAACAACTAAGATTTATAGCAGAATCTGGGGAAAATTCCTGACTTTTATAGATTACCCATTATCAGATAAACCTCCAATTAAAGATGTCTTGGAGTTTTTGAAGAAGGGGCGTGACCTGGGGTTGGCTACAGGAACACCTTAAAGTTCAGGTGTCCACTCTAGGGGTGCTCTATAATTGCAACCTGGCGGGGAACAGGTGGGTCTCTAGATTCATTAAATCCTATTCCAGAGCTAAACCATTTCGGACTCTGAGTTCCTCCCTGGGACCTGAATTTGGTCTTAAACGCACTCTCTGGCGACACATTTGAACCCCTGCAGGTTATCTCTCCAAAGATTCTCAACCTTAAAACCATTCTCCTAGTGGCCCTAACATCAGCCTGTAGGGTTGGTGACCTGCAGGCTCTTTAGTTGATCCCCCGTACACCGAAAATCTTGATGACCGGATCATCTGACGTCTAGATCCAACATACCTTCCTAAAGTAGTATCCAGATTCCACTGTAATCTAGATATTGTGCTTCCCTCATTCTCCAACAATCCAAACAACCCCGGGGAGATTAGATTCCACAATCTGGATGTTAGAAGAGCCTTGCTACAGTACATAGACATGACTAGTCAGTGGAGGAAGGACCATTCCTTGTTTCTGACCTTTCAGGGGAGTAGGAAAGGTCACAGGGTGTCAAAGGGGACTATTTCTAGGTGGTTTAGGGAGGCCATTTGTCTAGCTTACATATCTACAGGAGTTCTGGCACCAGACAGTATTAATTCTCATTCCACCAGAGTTGTAGCGACCTCCAGGGCGGAGAGTAGACGTCTCTTTTGACCAGATTTCTAAAGCTGCTACTTGGTCTGCACCATCCACCTTCTACAAGCACTATAGGTTGGATACATTCTCTTCTGATCTCACCTTTGGGAGAAGGGTACTTCAGGTGGTGGTCCCTCCCTAGGGTGCTCTTGTTCTCCAAAATTCTCTCAATGTGTGCTGTCATGGGTGAGGGGAAAACACCAAGGTTACTTACCGGTAGCCGGTTTTTCCTGAACCCATGACAGCACCCGTAGTTTTCCCCCCGTTTTTTCTCATGCCCAGATGTGTTTGGGGTGCTTATGTACTGTACAGACCAAAAGTTTGAATACACTTTCTCATTTAAAGATTTTTCTGTTTTTTTCATGACTTTGAAAATTGTACATTCACACTGAAGGCATCAAAACTATGAATTAACACATGTGGAATTATATACTTAGCAAAAAAGTGTGAAACAACTGAAAATGTCTTATATTCTAGGTTCTTCAAAGTAGCCACCTTTTGCTTTGATGACTGCTTTGCACACTCTTGGCATTCTCTTGATGAGCTTCAAGAGGTAGTCACCGGAAATGGTCTTCCAATAATCTTGAAGGAGTTCCCAGAGATGCTTAGCACTTGTTGGCCCTTTTGCCTTCATTCTGCGGTCAAGCTCACCCCAAACCATCTCGATTGGGTTCAGGTCTGGTGACTGTGGAGGCCAGGTCATCTGACGTAGCACCCAATCACTCTCCCTCTTGGTCAAATAGCCCTTACACAGCCTGGAGATGTGTTTGGGGTCATTGTCCTGTTGAAAAATAAATGATAGTCCAACTAAACGCAAACCGGATGGAATAGCATGCCGCTGCAAGATGCTGTGGTAGCCATGCTGGTTCAGTATGCCTTCAATTTTGAATAAATCCCAACAGTGTCACCAGCAAAACACCCCCACACCATCACACCTCCTCCTCCATGCTTCACGGTGGGAACCAGGCATGTAGAGTCCATCCGTTGACCTTTTCTGCGTCGCTCAAAGATATGGTGGTTGGAACCAAAGATCTCAAATTTGGACTCATCAGACCAAAGCACAGATTTCCACTGGTCTAATGTCCATTCCTTATGTTCTTTAGCCCAAACAAGTCTCCTCTGCTTGTTGCCTGTCCTTAGCAGTGGTTTCCTAGCAGCTATTTTACCATGAAGGCCTGCTTCACAAAGTCTCCTCTTAACAGTTGTTGTAGATATGTGTCTGCTGCTAGAACTCTGTGTGGCATTGACCTGGTCTCTAATCTGAGCTGCTGTTAACCTGCGATTTCTGAGGCTGGTGACTCAGATAAACTTGTCCTCAGAAGCAGAGGTGACTCTTTGTCTTCCTTTCCTGGGGCGGTCCTCATGTGAGCCAGTTTCTTTGTAGTGCTTGATGGTTTTTGCAACTGCACTTGGGGACACTTTCAAAGTTTTCCCAATTTTTCGGACAGACTGACCTTCATTTCTTAAAGTAATGATGGCCACATGTTTTTTCTTTACTTAGCTGCTTTTTTTCTTGCCATAATACAAATTCTAACAGTTTATTCAGTAGGACTATCAGCTGTGTATCCACCAGACTTCTACACAACACAACTGATAGTCCCAACCCCATTTATAAGGCAAGAAATCCCACTTATTAAACCTGACAGGGCACACCTGTTAAGTGAAAACCATTTCCTTTGACTACCACTTGAAGCTCCTCAAGAGAATGCCAAGAGTGTGTAAAGCAGTCATCAAAGCAAAAGGTGGCTACTTTGAAGAACCTAGAATATAAGACATATTTTCAGTTGTTTCACACTTTTTTGTGAAGTATATAATTCCACATGTGTTAACTCATAGTTTGGATGCCTTCAGTGTGAATGTACAATTTTCAAAGTCATGAAAATATAGAAAAATCTTTAAATGAGGTGTGTCCAAACTTTTGGTCTGTACTGTGTATATATTAGGGAAAATATATATCTGACATACTGTCTACTTTGCACGTTTTCCCACCTACTAAGAATGGCGAGATCTGTAATTTTTTTCGTAGGTACAATTCAACTGTGAGTGACAGAATCTTAAAAAAAAAAAAATTTTTAGTGCCTGAAATAAGTATTTGATACAATAGAAAAACAGAGCTTATAGGCTTTGTGCCCACGATGCAGAAATGCTGCATATTTTTTTTTCGCTTCTGTCTGGCAGGAAAAACCATGCGGTTTTTACATGCTGCTTTCACGCCAGGTAAAAGCGTTTGTAAAGCGTCTTTGCATGCATTTCTGCATGCGGGTTATCAAGCGCTTTTCCAGGCAATTTTAGCATCACTTGGAAAGTGCTTGACAACTTGTTCATACTGCATAAATCCATGCAACCGGCATGGATTTATAGTAGTGTGACCAAGTTAGTTAAAAAAAAAAAGAATAAGAATGGTGATAAAAAAATATAAAAAAAATTTTGTCCTCCCTGTGTTTTCTCTGCTGTGTCCGGTGTCTTGGGCGGCTCTCGGTGCTGTGAAGGAACTGCGGTGACGTTATTGAGTCATGTCACATGACTCAATGAAGTCATGGCAGCAGGGCTGTGGAGTCGGAGTTAGTTTTGGTTGGAGTCGGTAGAAATGTACCGACTCCAGCTTTAAAAAAAAATGTATTAATATTTCATAATTGAACTTTCATATGAATTTTAGAAATGTTACTCAAATATATATGTTCTATCAAACTATGAACAACAGTGATGAGCACTTCTGCTGTAGATAGAGACATTTCTTACTTCTTGTGTGTCACTGTTCTCCACTGCCCTTATCTAATCTTGTGCTTGGTTAACCTCATGCTGCCCCAACCCCCCTACTTACAATGTATGAAACTGAAAGTGAAAATGTGTTGCAAATTCTTCGTAAAGCTTCTCCTGTAGACTAGATGTTTACTAGGTGTGCGTCTTCCAAGCATCTCACAGCTGCTACTCAGAAGAGGAAGACTGTAAGAAGTATTATCCTTTCAACAAACTTTGCATCAGTTAACTGTGAGTACATGAGGAATAACAGTATTACTGACCACTATATCAGTTGTACAACCTGGCAATAATTTTGTACAATTGTTTTTAGGAAAAACAATTGTCATTTGGATTGTGAATGCTGAATTAAAAACCTGAGAATGTCAAAGAAGCGTCACATTAAATCAGCTGTATTTGAACTTTTCACCATCACTCAAGATAGAAAACATGATGTCTGTCAGTGTATGACAAATGATCCAGACGAAAACAAATGCTGTGAATCCAAGATCAGTGCATATTCAGGCAAAGATAAAAATGCTCCTACCAGAGCTTCTAATCTAAAGAGACATTTACAGCGCTTTCATCCAGAAGTACTGAAAGCAGTGGATGAGAAAGACTGCATCCAAACCAATGAACCAGTGCCCAGCTCTTCCAGCCAAAGGAGCAGAGAACTTTGCAGCCATCAGTTGCAAGATATTTTGTCAGTGACAAAGTTACTGTGACAATGACAGTAGATACATTTAAAAAACAGATCATAGGTACACTATCCTTTATAACAAGTTCTATTTCATTATTTTCACGACCAGCTTTTATGTGTCTGAATGGGGAAATGGCCCGCAAGCTTGGTGTTTCTCTGGAGAGAGAGAGTATTAGAAAATTAGTAATCGAAGAAGCTTTTAAACAAAAGGAAGAACTTAAAAAAACTCTCAAGGGACGCTTTCTGTTTCTTAAAATGGATGCCTGCACACGTCACAGAGTGAACTATTTTGCCATCAATGTCCGATTTGTTTGTGACAAAAATGAAATAGTTACCAAGACATTGGCAGTAAAAGACACCAAAGCTCATCACACCAGTGAGTTTCTCCAGGTCTTGGTGGAAAAGGTTCTGCAAGACTATGAACTTAAAAAAGAGCAAGTTCTTTCTGTCTTAACTGACAATGCTTCAAATATGATAAGTACTATTAAGCTAATGAATGAGAGTAATGATGGTGACCAGCAGCTAGAAGAACATTCTGGGTCCACAGACACAGAAATGTTTGAAATAGAGGAACACAGTATTGTAACTGAGGAGCAAACTGAAGTGGCTTCAGATGAACAGCAACATGATAGTTTAGATGATCTTGTTGAAACTGTGTCAATACGTTCTTTCATTCATCACATGCGCTGTGTTGTGCATACGCTACAGCTGGCTATAAGAGACAGTCTGCAAGAAGGACATGCTGCTGCACTGATTGGCAAGGTGAGAAAATTGGCTACTGTTGCCAGAACCCCTAAAGTTGACTCAATTTTGAAGAGACGTGCTGGAAAAGGGGCAATTATTGATCAAGCCACACGATGGGGCAGTGCTTACTTAATGATTCAGCGCTTGGTTGAACTGAAAACCTTTCTTGTAGACATGGCTAACCCTCAACTGACGCTAAATGAAAGTCAGTGGAATCAGGTGACTGAGCTGGAAAAATTGCTAGAGCACCCATTTACAGTGACTAAAAAATTACAAGCAGAGGACTTAACTCCAGGTATTTTCTTAAAGGAGTGGAAGAACCTGATGTTTCGCCTGTCCCAAAGAGGAGGGTTAATTGCAAGTGGCATTGCTACATCAATGAAACGGAGAGAGGAGCTACTATTACAAAATAACATTCTTTTGGCAGCTGTTTATGTAGACCCAATGCATCGGATTCTTCTAGATGATCAACAGCTAACTAAAGGAAAAGAAGCTTTGTTTGAAATAGCAGTAAGGATGAAAGGGTTGCAGAACAGTCAGGAGGAACAAGAAGAATTTGGTCGTCCTGCCACATCTTCACTCTCATCATCAACTGTTGAAGAATTTAATTTTGAAAAATATTTGGATCACAAGGACCGTGCAAAACGTTCCCGCATAGAAGAAGAGTCATCCCCATCAAAGAACACAGCCAGTACATTTCAGCAGAATTTTTCATGTGCACCAAAAGAGATTGAGAAATTTGACCGTTCATCAAAAATAACAGTGCAACAAGCGATTCCTCTGTATCCTGACATTGTCAGAGATGTTGCCCGAGTGGTTACTGCTTTGCCACCAACCCAAGTTAGTGTAGAGAGGTTGTTCTCTGCTCTCAAAATAATTAGATCAGATTTGAGGGCATCCATGAAGGAGGATCTGACAGAGGCAATACTTTTTCTGAGGACAAATTTATAGATTTCTTCTTATTAACTGCATAACAGTGTTTATTGCATATTTCCTTAAAAGAGTTTAGAAAAGTTTATAAAAGTTATTTGCTATATTCTAATTGTATTCTAATAAATATAGTTTTTGCTCTAAGTGGTCTGATTACTTATATGATGGTGAGAAACTGAATAAGCACGATGTTAATATTTTACAACAGTAAATTTGTTACGAATTGGCCATTTATGAAGGAGTCAGAGTCGGAGTCGCAACTGTGGCTTACCGACTCCACAGCCCTGCATGGCAGGTCCTTCACAACACTGTGACCCATACAGCAGACCAGACGGAGCGGAGAAAACTCCGGGAGGACATCGGAAGGTAAGTATAATCTTTATTTTTTATTTTAAATTCTTTTTTTAACAGGTTCTATGGTACCCAAGTCTGGAGGAGAGTCTCCTCTCCTCCAGACCTGAGTACCATCCGCACATTGAACCGTGTGATATCCGCATGTACAGATGCAGTGATGCGGATGTCACGCAGTCCAATGCAAGTCAATTGCGGCTATTACGCTGCGTGTCCACAAAATTAATGGATATGCTGCGTATTTTTCCGCAATGATAATCCGCAGCGGAAATTTCCACAGCATGTGCATAACACATGCAGATGATCATTGGGGACCATGGGGCACGTATTACCAAGCGTTTTTTAAGCGTTTTCGCTGCGGAAATTCCACGGCAAAAATGCTTGAAAAAGGCATAGTGGGCATGCAGCCTAAGAGCCCCTGTCCACAGGATTATGCTCAGTAAACTACATACACTCTCAGACTATGTGCGCACGTTCAGGATTTGAAGCAGATGTTTCCGCAGCGTTTCTGCATCTCCTTGGCTGGAAAAACGCTGCTGAAAAAACGCGTTGTTTTTTATGGGGTTTTTGAAGCATTTTTGTAAAACAGTGAATGCTTTTTGGAGCTAAATAAAGTTATTTGGTGGGACATTGCTTTTTGGATTACCGTCAGAACTGGGGTGAGTATATTGGTTAATTTAAATGATTAAAGAATGTGTCTGTTGTATTTCAAATAGTGTTTCCTCTGTGTCTGTGTGTTTATTTAACTCTCTTTACTTTGCTTTAATTAGGTTTGGTGATGAAAGGGTCTGATCGACACCTTGTCATCACCAAACAAAAGAGCTAGCTGTCAGCTAATCCCATTCACCCAGTCTTCATAAGCATTCCCATTGAATTTATTTCTGGGGCAGCTGAGAACTATTTTTAGCCTTGGAAGGTGCCATTAGGCAAACATCGTCCCTATAATTAACCGCTTACAGCTGTTTTGGTGGCTGCTACATCCCCCCGATCAGCACTCAGTAGCGCTTTGGATGCAGAGTATTTTTGTTTAATCCAAAACGCGGTTTTCTAATGCCGCACTTTTGTCGGTACATGAGAATCTACCGCATATAATGACACTTCAGTTGGTCATAATCTGCAGCCGAGACTAGCTTGTCCGCTACAGAAATTGACATGCTGTGGGTGAGTTTGGATACGTGGCCACGATCAGGAGCAGCTGCAGGTTTGACGCTGCGTTTTTACAGCGTCAAACCCGCAGCATCCAGATGTTACAGCATAGTGGATGGGCTCTCTAGAAATCCCATGTCCACTATGCGTGCATCTGAGGCTGCGAATCACCAGTGGACACTGACTTGCAGCGCGTCTTTTAGGACCGCTGCATGTCAAATTCTAGTCTCTGCAACAGAAATTTGACTACTAGAATGTATTGAATACGCTAAATCCGCATGGTTCAGTGAACACATGTGGATTTACCTGTGTTCAATAAAGTAAAACGTTTTGGACGCAGCAAGTAATATGCGTCCAAAGCGCTGCTACATTCGGATCGTGGGCACCGAGCCTAAATTTTTTTTTAAAAAAAATGTTGTGGGCTCCCGCGTCGTTTTTATAACCAGTAGAGGGAAAGCCGATCACTGGAGGCTGATATTAGTAGGCGGGGAAGGGGCCATTAGCCAAAAATGTTCCTGGCCATTAATATCAGCCCACAGATGTTTGCTTAGCCTTTACTGGCTAGATTACAGAGGGACACCAGAAAAAAATTGATGTAGGGTCCCCCTATAAAATCTAAACAGAAAATTCTAAACAGACAGCTGCGAGCTGATATTAATAGCCATGGAAGGGGCCATGGATACTAGCCCCCTCCTAATATCACCCCTCAGCAGTCCCAGAAATGACGCAGCCATAAGATGCGCCAAATCTTGCTCTTAGCCTCCACTCTTCCCACTGCCCTGTAGCAGTGGCAAGTGGGGTAATGGGGCTGGGGTTCACGTCAGCCTTGTATTGGCATCTGAAGTGAAGCCCAGGTTAGTAATGGAGGGTGTCTTATAGACGCCCCCATTACTAACCGCGTAGTAAAGTGGTCTCCGCTTTTTCAATAAATACAT
The DNA here is from genome assembly GCF_046119375.1 of Phyllobates terribilis. NCBI lineage: Eukaryota > Metazoa > Chordata > Amphibia > Anura > Dendrobatidae > Phyllobates > Phyllobates terribilis. Next base: position 583,444,171 of record NW_027362762.1, read on the forward strand.
GGCCAGTATAAAGCATTTTAATGAAATAAAAAACTCTGTTTAAAAAAAAAATTATTGCGCTCTCAGTCCTTGAATCTCTTGTCTCCTGAAAAAAGCGTAAAATAAAAAACAATCTTATTCCTCACCTGTCCGCTGTCATGACGTAGTCCACGATTACCGCTGTCACGGCTGTCCCTCGGCGATCCGGGTCACTTCTACAGCAGTGACCTCGGCAATCATTGATGTCACTGCTGTAGAAGACAGCAATGTACACTGACGAGGAGTGTAAAATCACTCCTGTCAGTGTACATTGCTGCTGCAGGAGTGACGCCACTGGGGTTCATCAGCTGAATATCAGCTGATCAGCCCCGGTGACCTCAGGACCTGTACTGGTGGGGACATTCTAGACAATGTTCCCACGAAGCATCGGTGCCGTAAAGTGAGGTCACATGAGCTCTCAGCTGATCATCAGGTCCTGGCAGTGCAGTACACGGCTGGGAGCGAGTGCGCTCCCGGCAGTGTACCACCGATCTGATCAGATCGCCAAGGACCTGGAGGACAGGTGAGTATTGTTTTTTTAATTATTTTTATTTTTTTACCGCGAGTAAATTCTGGCTTGGCTGAGGAGACTACTGCTCCCCTCAGCTGCGGTGGTCGGATGAGGGGAGTAGTAGTCCTCCTCTGCCGACTCGGGTACCACCTGCAGCTTTTCCGCCGCGAATATGCGCCCATTTGCTTTAATTGAATCAGCAAATCTGCAGGTATAACTATTGTACCTGCGGATTTGCTGCAGTTCAATTAAAGTCAATGGTTGTGAATTTGTGCTGGAAACGCGCGCACAATTGACATGCTGCGTTTTTTTCCGCAATCCTGAGCGAAAATTTCCGCATTATGTGCACAGTTCATCAGGATTATCATTGCAATACCTGGCGGACTGATTACATAGCGTTTTAAGCTGCGTTTCCTTGCGGAAAAAATGCCTCAAAAATGGTACATGTGCACTTAACCATAGGTGGGCGCCGTTACACTGATTAAAATGATAACTTGGTTGATGAAATCCGTGCTGTGGTTCTTGTGTAATCTTTGCTTTGTTTGGAGATAATGATATGCTCGTTCTTCAGGGCGGCATGTGGGGTGGGCTCTATGTGGTGCTCTGCTTACATTTTCAGCTATATGCTCTTTTGACTAGTTACTGTGCATTCAGAGACCTGCCTCCTATTTTACCAAACCCCACCCTACTAGATGCATTTTGTAAAATAGGTCACTGAACGATCAGTGACCTACGATAAGAGCATATAGCTGAATATGTAAGCAGAGCACCAGATAGAGCCACCCCACAGGCCGCCCGGAGCACGAGCATATCATTATCTCCAAAATGAAAATAAAGATTTATAAAGAATTACAGGTTGGATTTCATCAGCCAAGGTATTATTTTAATCAGTGTAATGGCGCCCACCTGACTGAGCGCAATTCTGCTGACAGGTGCGCTGTAATATTTGGTACAGAAACCTTTGTTTGCAATTACAGAGGTCAGATGTTTCCTGTAGTTGTTGACTAAGTTTGCGCACACTGCAGCAGGGATTTTGGTCCGTTCCTCCATACAGATCTTCTTTAGATCTTTCAGCTTTCGTGGCTGTCGCTTAGCAGCATTGAATTTCAGCTCCCTCCAAAAACTTTCTATTGGGTTCAGGTCTGGCGTCTGGCAAGGCCACTCCAGGACCTTGAAATGCTTCTTACGGTGTTTCGGGTCATTGTCATTTTGGAAGACCCAGCCTCGACCCATCTTCAATGAGCTTACTGAGGGACAGTCATCCTGTCCCCTTTGCAGAAAAGCACTCACAAAGTATGATGTTTCCCTAACCATTCTTCACGGTTGGGACGGAGTTCTTGGGGTTGTACCCATCCTTCTTCCTCCCATGCCTCTTCTGGATCATCTAGATGGTCATTGGCGATCTTTAAACGGCCCTGGACATGTGCTGGCATGATCAGGGGAACCTTGCGTGCCCTCCAGGATTTTAATCCATGACTGAGTAATGTGTTACTATTTGTAATGTTTGAGAGTCTGGTCCCAGCTCTTTACAGGTCATTGACGAGGTCTTCCCATGTAGTTCTGGTTTGATTCCTGACTTTCTCAAAATCATCCTTACCTCACAAGTTGATATCTTGCACGGTGCCCCAGATCGAGGACGATTGACAGTCATCTTGTGTTTCTTCCATTTTCTAACAATTGTGCCAAGAGTTGTTGCCTTCTCACCTAGCTGCTTACCTATTGTTTTTTAGCCCATTCCAGCCTTGTGCAGGTCTACAATTTTGTCCCTGGTGTCCTTAGACAGCTCTTTGGTCTTGGCCATGGTGGAGAGGTTGGAGTGTGATTGAGTGTGTGGACAGGTGTCTTTTATACAAGTAACAAGTTCAAACAGGTACAATAAATGCTGGTAATGAGTGCAGAGGAGGGCGTCTTAAAGAAATGCTAACCGGTCCGTGAGAGCCAGATTTCTTGCTGGTTGGTAGGTGATCAAATACTTATTTCATGCAAAAAAAATATAAGTGAATTATGTAAAAATCATAAAATGTGATTTTCTGTTTTTTATTTTTGTTTTCTGTCTCTCACAGTTGAAGTGTACCCACGATAAAAATTACAGACCTCTTCATTCTTTGTAGGTGGGGAAACTTGCAAAATCGGCAGCGTATCAAATACTTGTTTTCCCACTGTATACACACAGTGTACCTTATATCATGGTATCTGATATATGCTCATACTATTGATTTATGCAAAGTTTGTTGAAAAGAAAGTGACCATTGTAAAATCCTCTTATTTAAGTTTTTAAAAAGTAATGATTTTACATTAGACGTGTGTTTTGTAGATCACTTGGTTTAAATCTCCTTTTTTCTTTGTGTCTGCACTAGATGTATATATAAGCTGTACAAAATTTGGTCATGTTCTGCTTGTTTTTAGGAATCTACAGGCAGCTATTGGAGCATATTACGATTTTGAGAGCCCGAATGTAAACATCCCTTGCATGTCATTTGTAGAAGATGTAACTATTGGAGAAGGAGAATCTGTACCACCTGATACCCAATTTACAAAAACTTGGCGAGTGCAGAACACAGGTAATGTCAGTAATATTCATCAGTCATATAATTTTCCACGTTTGCTGTTTTATAGGAAATCTATCACTTACTTGTTACTTTGTGTCATGCAGTAGTGACAGGCATACTCATTTCAGTGCCTAGAATATGCTAAATTTGGGCTAAATGTGCTACTAATTAGTTTCATGAGGTCACACTACCTTCTGATAGCTTTCCTATGCAGAGAAATGGGCAGAATCTGTCAGTAAGTAGAGTGAAAAAGGTAAGAAGCTTACAGCTCAAGAATACCATATCTGCAGGTTATAGTCTTTGTACTACACTAATTATATGTAATTTTAGAAAAAATATAGCATATTTACATGTAAGGGCATCTTGCTAAAATGTCTAAAGACTCTTGTGTCTTGACTCTTGACATCGATTCTGTTTGTTTCTAGAAATGAAAATTCAATGGTAATGGCTTCATAGCATACCATCCTGTTCCCTTATGTGTCTGTTTTTAGAACAGAAGAGAATGTGCATCAGAACTATTTCTTGCCTTGTAGAAACTGACACATAACTAAAGCGGGATAGACCCCATCAGTCCGGTCCCTCCTCTTCAGTTTAAATCCGCTATACAGTGGATCATTTTTTACATTAGAGGTATTCCCCAAATCACAATATGGTTTTATAATAACAAACAAATTTATTCATTTGTGTCAGTGAAAGGCTGTGTGCCCACTATGCGTTTTTTTAAGCGTTTCCGTGGCGGAAATTCCGCTGCAGAAACACTTAAAAAAGTAGAAGGTCTGCCGTGTTCCCCAATGATAATCCACATGTGCTGTGCATATGCTGCGGAAATTTCCGCTGCGGATTATCATTGCGGAAAAATCCGCAGCACTACCAATTTTTTTGTGTAAACGCAGCGTTTTCACCACCATTGACTTGCATTGGAACGCATGGAATATTCATCCCTGCATCTGCAGATGCTTAACTCATGCGTTTTAATGTGCAGATGGTACCCGGGTTTGGAGAAAAGGAGACTCTCCTCCAGACCCGGGTACCATAGTACCTGTAAAAAAAAGAATAAAATAAAAAATATACATTATATTCACCTTCCGATGGCCCCCGGTCTCCTTAGCGATGCGTCTCGGCTTGCCGGCAACTCGCGATGGTCTGAAAAGGACCTGTCGTGACGCCATTTAGTCATGTGACGGGTCACGCGACTGCTGACTTCGGCTGGTCCTTTAGTCTATCGCAAGCTGCCGGCAAGCCAGGACGCATCGGATAAAGACTCCGGGGGTCATCAGAAGGTAAGTATAGATTTATTTTTTAGCATTCTTTAAGGTCACAGTATATAAATCCATGCCGGTTGCATGGATTTATATAGTGTGACCAAGTTGTCAAGCACTTTCCAAGTGATGCTAAAATCTCTTGGAAAGCGCTTGACAACCCGCATGCGGAAATGCATGTGAAGAACGTTTCACATCCTCATGTCCCTGGCAGGAAAACGCATGTACAATCCGCATGCATTTTTTCTGCCAGGGAGATGCAGAAACGCTCAGGAAAAATCCGCAGCATTTCTGTATCGTGGGCACATAGCCTAACCCATTTTTAATTCTGATCCATTTTTACACAAATTCACCTCACCCCAGAATGCCTCTCCTAAACTGTTATTTGCCCTCCAGTTTCCACTGGAACCATCCTGTAGTTCCAGGGACCCTAGTCGATACTGCGCAGTACAGTCATGGCCAAAAGTATTGAGAATGAGACAAATAGTAATTTTTCCAAAGTTTACTGCTTCATTTTTTGTAATGGCAATTTGCATATACTCCTGAATGTCAAAGAGTGATCAGCTTAACAGCAATTACTGTACTTGCAAAGTCAATATTTGCCCAGAAAATGAACTTTAACCCCCAAAACACATTTCAACATCATTGCAGTCCTGCCTTAAAAGGAGCAGCTAACATCGTTTTATTGATTGATCCATTAACACAGGTGTGGGTGTTGATGAGGACAGGGCTGGCGATCAATCAGTCATGATTAAGTAAGAAGGACATCACTGGACACTTTAAAAGGAGGCTGGTTCTTGGTATCATTGTTTCTCTTCAGTTAACCATGGTTATCTCTTAAGAAACACGTGCAGCCATCATTGCACTGCACAAAAATGGCCTAACAGGGAAGAGTATCGCAGCTACAAAGATTGCACCTCAGTCAACAATCTATCGCATCATCAAGAACTTCAAGGAGAGAGCTTCCATTGTTGTCAAAAAGGCTCCAGGGCGCCCAAGAAAGACCAGCAAGCGCCAGGACCGTATCTTAAAACTGTTTCAGCTGCGGGATCGGACTACCAGCAGTGCCGAGCTTGCTCAGGAATGGCAGCAGGCTGGTGTGAGTGCTTCTGCACGCACTGTGAGGCGGAGACTCTTTGAGCAAGGGCTGGTTTCAAGGAGGGCAGCAAAGAAGCCACTTCTCTCCAGAAAAAACATCAGGGACCGACTGATATTCTGCAAAAGGTACAGGGAGTGGACTGCTGAGGACTGGGGCAAAGTCATTTTCTCTGATGAATCCCCTTTTCGATTGTTTGGGACATCTGGAAAACAGCTTATTCGGAGAAGAAGAGGTGAGCGCTACCACCAGTCTTGTCTCATGCCAACTGTAAAGCATCCTGAAACCATTCATGTGTGGGGTTGCTTCTCAGCCAAGGGAATCGGCTCACTCACAGTCTTGCCTAAAAACACAGCCATGAATAAAGAATGGTACCAGAATGTCCTCCAAGAGCAACTTCTCCCAACCGTCCAAGAGCAGTGTGGCGCCCAACAATGCCTTTTCCAGCATGATGGAGCACCTTGCCATAAAGCAAAGGTGATAACTAAATGGCTCATGGAACAAAACATAGAGATTTTGGGTCCATGGCCTGGAAACTCCCCAGATCTTAATCCCATTGAGAACTTGTGGTCAATCTTCAAGAGATGGGTGGACAAACAAAAACCAACAAATTGTGGCAAAATGCAAGCATTGATTATGCAAGAATGGACTGCTATCAGTCAGGATTTGGTCCAAAAGTTGATTGAGAGCATGCCAGGGAGAATTACAGAGGTCTTGAAGAAGAAGGGGCAACACTGCAAATATTGACTTGCTGCATTAACTCATTCTAACTGTCAATACAACCTATTGGTACTCATAATATGATTGCAATTATATTTCTGTATGTGATATAAACATCAGACAAACACTAATAAAAACCAGAGGCCAGCAGATCATGTGAAAATATAATTTTGGTGTCATTCTCAAAACTTTTGGCCATGACTGTATAGTCTCTCTCAGCTGGCATCCAGACAGCATAAGTGCTGTATCTAGAAGGCTCTTCTACTGTGAGGGATGATGGCATGGAAAGGTCGTGGCCTCCTTCATCACACTTCAGAGCGCATACCAGGAAGCAGCAGTGTGTGAATGCTGGTAAGATCTAGTGATGTACTGCAGGATAAGGCAGTGAATACTGAGGGCATAAAGGAGAGATATGCTGTATACAGGTGGCTGAGAAAAGAGATGTGGTGTTTATACGTGGGATAGAATGGACAGAGATTCTGCAGGATTGGGCTTTGTGTACAAGGGCTGAGAGATCAGTCATGTGAAAGTGAAAATGCCGCTCTATTGATTCATGCACCAGACCATAGCTCCCAACAGTCTCGTATTCGGCGGGACTGTCCCGCTTCCCGTCATGGCCTAGCTGTTCTCTTACTCACCTCTCCAACATCTTCGTAGCTCCGCCCTGTGAAGTGCATACATTTAATTTAATTTAATTTATTCACCTCACTCTCTCTCGGGTCTCCAGGGACTCGTTCGCAGGTGCGATGATCTCTTTCTTCCCAGGCAGCAGCTCTACCAATGAGCCATAGCTCATAATGGGAGACATAGGAAGTTTTGGTAATCTTGACCTCTATATCAGGCAGTGGCTCCAGATGCACAGAATACAAGAACATTGGATATAGCAGTATATATCTTTGTATTTGTATTCTGAGGTGAAAAAAAAGTCAGGTTTTTGTTCCTATAAAAGATTTTTATTATAAGCAATTACGTAATTGTATTTTTTTCTCTTTACCCATGACGGCACCACGGAGAGAGGGGATCCGCCCTTCAAGGACAGGAAACCTACAGATAAAAAGGGCGGCACCTCTCTCCCGCATCAGTTGGTTTCCTGTCCTGGACAGGGACCTACGGATGAAAAATCCTGAAGAAACGAAGAAAGAAGATTTTACTTACCAGGCCTGACCAGTCCGACTCAGGCAGCGGGGGTTCCCTGCCTCGGCTGGTGCAGTGTCCTGAAGCGCCACAGCTGGGCTCAGCGGGCCTCCAGGGTGGCAGGGAGACGCAAAGCTGAGCCGCGGTCTCCTGTGGCGTTGGTCCCAGGCGGTAAGTATAGGGCAGGGTTCCCCAACTCCAGTCCTCAAGGCCCACCAACAGGTCATGTTTTCAGGATTTCCTTAGTATTACACAGGTGATAATTCCATCACCTGTGCAATACTAAGGAAATCCTGAAAACATGACCTGTTGGTGGGCCTTGAGGACTGGAGTTGGGGAACCCTGGTATAGGGGGTCCGGGGCTCGGGTTGGAGTAGGCCTGAGCCCTGGGCCCAGGGTACCTGGGCCTTGTGCAGCGCGCGCCCCGCATGCTTGCCGGATAGCGATTCGGCGTTTGGGCGGGTGCACGCGCGCTGACGCTCCCCCACGCGTGCGCGCCAGAAGTGACGCGGCCGCAGATCCCTATGGGAGCGGCGCGTTCAAACGCGCGCGCGGGAAAGGCCTAATATGTAGGACACAGCGGTGCCCTGGCCAGAGGGGGGGCGCTCCTCGCATCGGTGTTGGAGGGGGCGGTCCCCTGCATAGCTTAAATAGCCAGGGAAGCCATGGGAAAATGCTTCCTGGCATACGTTGAGTTCAGCAGTATGAGTGACCAGGAGCCCCAGGAGGTGCAGCCCCTGCGCCCCCACTCACCATCTCCATCACCATCGCCTCAGAGGAAACGCACGAAAGGACCCTCCAGCGGCCCTCCGCGTCAACATACTCAAGGTGACGGAGGAAGCGGTCGGTCCGGCAGGTCTTCTCAGCGTGGCAAAGATTCCGGCACGGCATCAGCCTCGGCGAAAGACCCAGCTACCAGAGCAGGTTCCTCTTCGAATGCGGTATTCCCTCTCTCTTTCGTCTGGGCTGTAAGTGATCTTCGTGAAAGTTCAGTTGTAACTTGGGCCCTCCCTTTTTTCTTCTTAGGGAAGGAAGAGCACGGGAAAGTTTAAACACAGGGCCTGCCACTTTGCGCAGTGGATCTACCCACCACATGGCAAAAGAGACTATGTAGCTCATGCATCGAGCAAACCATCTGTGAGGAGACCCCTAAGTTTGCTACCGAGCTCAGATCCCTGATAAAATCGCAAGTCGAAGATACCTTTAAATCCCTCCAAAAGGTGGGGGAAGAAGCATAAAAAAACTAGGTACCTTTCCCCGGTGTCGGAGTCTAGTAAATCAGATGAGGAAGTTGCGGTATCTGAATCATCCTGTTCATCATCTGCTTCCTCATCTACAGAGGACGGGGGTCGTAACTGTTTCCCTATAGACGGAACAGATATCTTAATAAAAGCAGTTAGGTCCACCATGGGGTTTGTAGACCATCACCCCAAAAAGTCCATCCAAGAGATAATGTTCAGTGGCTTAGGTCAGAAAAGAAAGAGATCCTTCCCTCTTAATGATCAGGTACACGATCTGATTAAGAGAGCATGGAAGAAGCCAGAGAGGAAAGGGTTGTTGGTCCCGAAAAGGAAATACCCCTTTGAGGACCCTGTATGCTCTTTCTGGAATAAAGCGCCAAAAATTGACGTGGCGATAGCCAAAGCCTCTAAAACATATTCCCTGCCGTTTGAAGACATGGGGGTACTCAAAGACCCTATGGACAAAAAAGCGGACTCCTTTCTGAAAGGAGCCTGGGAAGTGGCGGGGGGGGGGGGGGTTAAAACCTGCAGTGGCAGCCACTTGCACAGCCAGATGCTTGATGGTTTGGCTGGACCAGCTGGAATCTCGGCTAAAAGACAAGGCTTCAAGGGAGGATATTATAGGGGCCATCCCTGTGATGAAAGGCGCAACGGCCTTTCTGGCTGACGCCTCAGCCGACTCCGTCAGACTTGGAAAACAAAAACAGTAGGAGCGCCAATGGTGAAGAGCCTGAGGTTTGGGGGGGGGGGGGGAATGAAGGGGGAGATGTAGTGACCACTCACCTGGTCCTGTTGTGCAAAGGAGCCCCGCACAACAAGGGAAAACGCTTCCAGGTGGGAGTCTGTAAGATGATCACAACTTAGCAGGAACTGTTGTAGGGAGCTTCTGTCTGCTTCAGCGGTCACATGACCAGGACCGTGTGACCGAAGTGGGCATTCCACAATGACATCACGGCAGGTCCTGTAGTAGGCTTCGATAGCAGACGCTATCTTCCTCAGGTAGATCCATTTACCTGAGGAAGATAGCGTCTGCTATCGAAACGCGTCGTGGCGTTAGAGAGCGTACTAAACAATAAAAGGTTTGTGTGTTATAACCTAATCCACTGTCTAGTTGTTCTAGCGCTTCACTAACACCGCAGAATTCCTTCTTTCTTGACTCCGTCAGACTGGCAGCCAGAGCAGGGAGTTTTTCAAATGCAGCTACGCGGGCCCTATGGCTCAAATGCTGGCCAGGCGACCTCCAAACAAAATCCAAACTGTGCTCCATCCCGTGTGAAGGGGAATTTTTGTTTGGATCTACCCTGGATGACATCCTGGATAAAGCCTGGGATGACAAAAAACGATTTCCGGTCCTCCGGTTCATCATTCAGGAAGGGTTTTTGGAGCAAAAAATTCATGCGAAGGAGGCCCCCCAAAGATCAGGATAGGTGGGAAGATAGGAGACAGAGGAAGGCCAAGGGGTTTATGTTAAACAGGCCCCTTAGTGACAACAAGAAGCCCGCCCAATGAAACGCAGCCCCAGGTGGGGGGGAAGACTGCTCCATTTCCTCCCAGCCTGGGAAAAGATTTAAAATGTGGGCTGGATTTTGGGCCTGATAAAATCTGGGCTAAAACTCCAGTTCCTCTCCACTCCTCGAGGAAATTTCACAGTAACCCCCGTAAGGTCCTCAGTGGTAGAGCAGTTGTCTCTAGAACAGGAAGTCCTAGACCTGGTGGACAGAGCAGGAGGTCCCAGCTCAGGAGGCAGGCGAGGGTTTTTACCCCCCCCCCACCCCCCCTATTCCTCAGGAGAAAACCGGACGGTACACTCAGGACTATCGTGAACCTGAAGAAATTGAACAAATTCTTGAATATACAACCTTTCAAGATGGAATCAATAAAAACTTGTGTGAAATTACTGTTTCCAGGCTGTTTCATGACGGTCTTAGACCTAAAAGACGCCTACTATCATGTCCCCATTCACAGAGACTACCAGAAATTCCTGAGGGTAGCAATACCAATAAGGGGCACAATCAGACACTTTCAGTATGCGGCTCTTCCCTTCGGGTTAGCAATAGCCCCAAGAGTCTTCACGAAAGTGGTGTCGGAAGTCATGGCTCATCTGAGGGAGAGGAACATCCTGATGGTCCCATACCTAGACGATCTACTGGTTATAGGCAACTCGTTCAGCCACTGCAAAGACCAGCTAGCAGTAGTCATGGATTCTTTGACGAGTTTGGGATGGCTTCTAAAATTAAAAAAATCCAGATTGGAGCCAGTTCAGCTACAGGAATACTTAAGTATCCTGTTAGATTCAAGGAGTCAGGAATGCCGTCTTCCGGAAGGGAAAGTCCAAAATATGATAGCCCGTGTGTCCTATGTGGAAAAGCATCCGGTTATGACACTAAGGGGAGCAATGTCCCTCCTAGGTTCTATGACTGCCTGCATCCCTGGTGTCCGCTGAGCTCAGTTGCTCACCAGGGTCTTACAATGGAAGATCTTGGGGGCGGAAAAATCTCTAAGAGGGCACTTAGAAGGTCGACTGACCCTATCCTCAAAAACTTTTCTTTCCCTAACATGGTGGACAAAGGAAGAAAATCTAGGCAGGGGCGTCCCATGGACAATATCGGCACCCCAGATTCTGACGACAGATGCAAGCCCCAGGGGGTGGGGGGCTCATCTAGACGACCGAGTGGCTCAGGGGGTCTGGGCAAAGGGGGTGGAAGGTTCTTCCTCCAACATGAAAGAACTTCTGGCGGTGAAGTATGGCATCTTGGAATTTCTAAACGTGTTAAAAGATCACCACGTGAGAGTGTTCTCGGACAACCGGGTAGTGGTGGCATATCTAAATCACCAGGGGGGTACCCGGTCCATCTCCCTTCTTCAGGCGTCAAGCTCCATCCTCCACATAGCAGAGAGAAATTTAGAGTCCTTATCAGCTCTGCACATAAAAGGGTCAATGAACGTCACGGCGGACTTCCTAAGCCGGGCCCAGTTAAGACAGGGCGAATGGGAGCTGAACCAGCTAGTGTTCAAAAAGATCACGAGGGCTTGGGGATTCCCATGTATAGACCTATTTGCCAACTGGAAAAACAAAAAGGTGGACACATTTTGCTCGATCGACCCCAGGGGGAACCCAGTAGCACTAGACGTTTTTTTTTGATTCCATGGGACCACCAGCTAGTATATGCCTTTCCTCCGATTGCTTTCATTCCGGCAGTTCTGAGGAAGATCAGGGAAGACGAGGCGAATGTGATCCTGATCGCCCCCTTCTGGCCAAGAAGGCCTTGGTTTTCCTGGCTGAGGATCATGTCCGTCTCCGACCCCTGGGTCCTTCCGGAAGTTCTGGACCTGCTGTCTCAGGGTCCAGTACTCCACCCGCAGGTAACAAACCTGCACTTGACAGCTTGGAATTTGAGAGGTCACTCTTGAGGGATAAAGGGTTTTCCCCCAATCTAATCTCTACCTTGCTGTAGAGTAGGAAACCTGTAACTACTAGGCTCTACGGGAAAACTTGGAAGAAATTCCTTTCCTTTGCAGGTACGGATATAGTAGGGGAGGCCCCCGTGGTTACCATCCTGGAGACCCTTCAGAGGGGGTTGGAGCTGGGGTTGGCCACGAGCACGCTGAAGGTTCAGGTGGCAGCTCTGGGAGCCCTGTATAACTGCAACCTGGCAAGGGATAGATGGGTCTCCAGGTTCATCAGGGCATCTCATAGATCCAGACCCATCCCCTCCCGGAAGGCTCCTCCGTGGGCTTTAAATCTTGTTCTTTCAGCCCTGACCAGAGGCCCCTTTGAACCACTAGGGGAAGCGTCCCTTAAAATCTTGTCCCTTAAGACGTCCCTTCTGGTAGCCCTCACCTCGGCTCGCCGCATTAGTGACATCCAAGCATTATCCGCGGGACCCCCCTTTACGCAGATTCTAGACGACAGAGTGACGCTTAGGACCGACCCAGCGTACCTTCCTAAGGTGGGATCCCTTTTTCACAGGTCACAGGAGGTCACCCTCCCTTCCTTCTGCGCAGCTCCAAAAAACAAGGGGGAAGAGGCCCTCCACACCTTGGACGTCAGGAGGTGCATTATGCACTATTTAGAGGCCACACGGGAGTGTAGGAAGGACAGGGCTCTTTTTGTGTGCTTCTAGGGATCTCGGAAGGGACAGAATGCTTCCACGGGAACCCTGGCGAGGTGGATAAGGGAAGCCATTTCTCTGGCTTATTCCTCAAGCGGGGAAACAGCGTCAGTGGGCCTAAGGGCACACTCGACGAGGGCAGTGGCAGTCTCCTGGGCGGAGAAGGCCGGAGCTTCAATCGAACAGATATGTAGAGCGGCGACCTGGTCTTCTCCCTCCACGTTCTTTAAACACTACCGGCTGGATCTAACATCGTCTTCAGATCTTACCTTTGGCAGAAGGGTTCTCGAAGTTGTGGTCCCTCCCTAATCTTCACTGCTCTGCAATCTCTCCGTGGTGCCGTCATGGGGAAAGAGAAAGAGTAGTTACTTACCGATAACGAAATTTCTCGGAACCCATGACGGCACCCATACATTCCCTCCCCCTTTTTTCTTACACATGGGTGTGCACAATCGTTACTACCTGTTGTTTAGTCACAGGGTGTGTCTAAAAAAAAAAAATAAATAATTAAAAAATACGTATATAATATATATAAATAAAAATGCCATATTTGGTGTTACTAACCTGGTGGTTCTCTCAGTGCTCTGTAAACCAACTGATGCGGGAGAGAGGTGCCGCCCTTTTTATCTGTAGGTTTCCTGTCCTTGAAGGGCGGATCCTCTCTCTCCGTGGTGCCCTCATGGGTTCCGAGAAATTTCGTTACCGGTAAGTAACTACTCTTTTTTTTTTTTTTTTTTTTTTTTTTTTTTTGTGAGAGAGCCTCCCCCAGGTCTCAAACCCACAACCCTCTGTATCCCAGGCAGGAGCTGAACATACTGAGCTTCAAGCTCAGGTGATGGCATGAGGAGAACTTTCCATGCTGTTACAGTAATTGTAACGACCCGCACATCACAGCGATCAGATTATTTATGGGAATCGGTAAATGGCGTAAAAAGAATGGCATAATTTATATTTTTCTCGATTAAACCCTTATAAAATGTATTGAAAACATAACGCTGAGGCCGTGTTCACACGTAGTATAAATGCTCCTTTATTCTGAACTTTTTCTGCAAGTTTATGCACCATACAACACAATAAAAGCTTATCTGATTATTGCGTGTTTGCTGCTTTTCTTTTATGCTTTTTCCCCAATATTTGATGCAATTTTGGTGTAGGTGTGAATCCACATTTTTTTTTTTTTTTTAATAGCACAGAAAAGCTTTGATTCTGCACTTAAAAATGCAACAGCGTTCTTTTCTTCATGCGTTTTTTTTTTCCCAGAAGCCTATGGAGAGAGAATTCACTAAAACCGCAGAGTTCAGTAGCGTCTTCAGACCACAGAGAGCAGAGATTTCATGGAATTACATCCACTTTGCTTGGATATTTAGACAGTATTCATATGTAGAGTAAATGCTGCTTTTTTTTTTTTTGCACAAATTCTGCTGTGTTTAACAGTTGAAGCAAAGTGGATGTGATTTCATGAGAACTGCGCCCCCTGTGGCCTAAGGACGCTGCTGAACTCTGTGATTTTTTGTGTCGTCCTCTATTTGGATCCTAAAAAAAAAAAACACAGGTAAAAAACTGCAGATACTTTAAAAATCAAAGATTTTCTGTACTATAAAAAACAATTAAAAACGTGGCTTCACATCTGCACCATAAACGCATCAAATAAGGGGGAAAAGGCATAAAAAATGCTGCAATAATTAGAGAAGATTGTTATTCTGTAGTTTGGTGCGGACATCTGGAGAAAACAAAAAACACAGTATTTATTGGTCGACCATGACAGCACCACGAGAGAGGGGATCCGCCCACCGAGGACAGGAAACCCTACAGGCTTAAAAGGGGCGGCCCTCTCTCTCACCGTAGTTTGCTTTCCTGTCCTTGATGGAGGGAACCTGTGACAGGCTTAGCTGTTGAAGGCGTCTGGATTCCGAGGTAGCGGGCTGTCGAGCAGCGCCTCTGCCTGGGTCAGCAGCTCCGGCATCGCTTTGTGCCAGTGGCCGTGGAGCTGTGCCCCTGTCTGGCGTGGCAGTCCCGGCATCGTGTGGTTCCAGATTTCAGCAGGGGCTGCGCCCCTCTCTGGGGTCGACAGCCCCAACATCATACAAATGGCACAGCATCGTGGGCCTGCGCTCCTGTCTGGGGATGGCAGCCCCAACTTTGCAGGACACTGGATGATAAAGAGTGGCGCCCCTGTCTGGGGTGGGCCGTCCATTGCAGCACGCGGGCGCTAGGTGACAGCGGCGGCTGCACCCCTGTCTGGGGTTAGTAGCCCCAAAATTGCGCTGATGCAAGGAGAGCAGCGCCTCTGTGGGGTACTTAGCACCGCGCGTTTCCGGTCTCTCTGTATGGCTGGGGGCGCTGCTAGATGACGCCACTGTGCTCCCAAGCGGTCACGTGACCAGACCAGGAAGTTCTGGCCACGTGTGTGCAGACGCCGGAAGGAGCGCAGCAATAGCTAGCCCCTATGGCCAGTAGGTGGCGCGCCTAGTGGGCAATCGCACCTGGCATTGAAAGTAATAATAATAAAATGTGGAGCAGGTGCTGCTGTATACGCATTTAGACTCTGAAAGTGAGCAGCAACAGCAGCAGCAAATCCAGCGGCCGCCGCTTTTGCCGTCTCAGCGGCCGCTTGAGGAGCCCCAGGAGACACGACCCCCTCGAGTCACCGGTAACTCCCGGTCTTCAGGAAGGCGAGGATCTGTGACCAGGTCCAGTCATCGTAGGTCTAGCAGGATGGACGAATCTGCAGCCTCCAAGAACGATCCCCCGGCTGAGAGAGGTCCTTTCTCCAAACCGGTACCAGCCCTTTGAGCCTTCTGGGTAAGTGATTTTAAAGAAAGTTAACTTGGTAATAGTGTCCCTTCTTCTTGTCTATTAGGGGAAGAAGTGTACCTCCAAGTCCAAGCACAAAGAATGTGCATTTGTGTAAGCCCGTACTGGCAGTTTCATATCCCAAAAGATTGTGCCAGTCCTGTATAAACCAAACTCTGGCAGACGAGACCCCTAATTTTGCCTCGGGCTTGAAGTCCTTGGTAATGTCGGAAGTTAGCAAGGTTCTCTCTAAAAAAGCTAAGAGAAAGGAAGCAGATTGTGAGCTCTCCCCAACCACTGATTACTCCCTATCGTCAGCCTATGAGGTGGACTCTGACGATTCATCTTCTCCATCCTCCTCATCCTCAGATAGTGGTACAGGTCAGCACTGTTTTCCACTGAATGAAATTGACGGTCTGCTCGACTATGGGCTTTACGGATTACAGACCAGAGAAATCAGTCCAGGATGTTATGTTCAGGGGGCTGGGACAAAGAAAAAGATGTTTTCCATTTAATGATAAACTTCAAGATCTGATCCATAGATAATGGAAAGGGCCGGAAAGAAAGGGTTCTCTCCCCCCGTTCTTTAAAAGAAAATATCCCCTTGAGGACTCGGCCTCTTCCTCCTGGGAGAAGGCTCCAAGGCTAGATGCAGCTATAACAAAGGCATCTAGGAAGTCATCCCTCCCCTTTGATGATATGGGGGGCCTTAAGGACCCATTAGACAGAAAAGTAGATGTATTTTGCAAAGTAGTTGGAAACAACTGCTGGGGCTTTAAAGCCGGTGATTGCTGCAACTTGTACGGCTAGGTCTTTGATGATATGGCTAGAACAGCTGGAATCCTACCTGAAAAGTAATACATCCAGGAAGGAGATTTTATCTAGCGTCCTTCTCATAGCAGTGCAGTGGCTTTCCTAGCAGATGCCTCCACAGACTGTGTAGATTGGCTGCTAGATCAGCCGCTATGTCCGATGCACCCCGTAGAGCCCGGTGGCTTAAGTGTTGGCCTTGAGACATCTAAGCCAGAACTAGACTGTGTGCTATACCTTGTGAATGGGAACTTCTCTTTGGCCCAGCTCTGGACAATACCTTAGATAAAGCAAGCGACAGGAAGAAAGGTTTCCCTAGCCTGTCCATGCCTGCGTATAAACTGTCTTTTCGTAGGAAAAGATTTGTACGTAAAAGGCCACAGAGGGATCAGGATAGTTGGAAATTTTGCCTTCCAATGTAATAGACACCTAAAAGTAGTGATCACCATCTTAGAGAGTCTGGGCTGGGTGCTTAATTTGAAAAAATCTAGGCTAATGCCCACGAAAATTCAGCAATTTTTAGGTATTATGCTGGATTCAGATTCTCAGGTATGTTACCTCCCGGAAGCCAAAAAAGAAAGTGTTAGAGATCAGTTGAGAAAGACAGTATCAAATCCAGTAATGTCCCTTAGAGCATCAATGTCCTTGTTGGGTACCGTGACATCATGTTTCCCTGGGGTTCTGTGGGCACAATACCACTCGAGTTCTTCAGTGGGACGTGCTGCATAATGAAGTTTTGTTGAAGGAACACTTGGAATGGAAGATGTCCTTTTCACCCCATTCAGTTGAGTCCTTACAGTGGAGGGAAGATGAGGCGCACCTATCTAGAGGAGTTTCCTGGGTGCTTAGAACCACTAGAACAATTACCACCGATGCAAGTTCCAGTGGGTGGGGAACCCATTTAGGAGAGAGGGTGGCCCAGGGGTCCTGGTCGAATGCTGAAATGAGTCTCTCCTCCAAAACCAAAATGTAAAGATCCTTTCTGATAATAGAATCACGTTAGCTTACGTGAACCACAATGGGGGTACGCGGTCAAGATCACTGATGAGTGTGACAGATCATCTTTCAGATCACGGAATGTCATCTTCGTTCTTTAACGGCCCTTCATATAAAGGGAAAAGAAAATACAAAGGCAGACTACTTGAGCTGCTATCCTCTGATACAGGGAGAATGGGAACTAAAACAGGACATTTTCTCCCAAATAGTCCGAAGATGGGGGGCCTCCGGTGGTAGGACTGTTTGCTACAAGACTAAATCGAAAGACAAGGCTCTTCTGTTCCCTAAATCCCAGAGAAAATCCCCTGGCAGTGGTCGCCTTCCAAATACCTTGGAATTTCAGCCTGGCCTATGCCTTTCCTCCGTTGACTCTTCTTCCCATGGTTATAAGGAAGATCAGGAAGGATAAGAGGCCCTGGTTCTCATGCCTGAGGAGCATGTCAGTCTCAGATCCTTGGGTCCTGTCCGAGGTTCCGGATCTCCTCTTCCAGGGTCCAATAGTCCACCCTCAAGCGTCTGGCCTCCACTTGACGGTATGGAACTTGAAAGGTCGCTGTTAAGACGGAAAAGGTTCTCTTAAGGCCTAGTAGCTACCCTAATGCTTAGCAGAAAACCTATTACAACTAGAATTTATGCTTGAACTTGGAAGAAATTCTTGCCCTTTTCCCTGTCCAGGGTTGGTGAGGGGGCACCAATAGGTAAAATTTTAGAATTTTTACAAAAAGGTCTTGAGCTAGGGTTAGCCACTAGTACCCTAAAAGTTCAAGTTTCTGTCTTAGGCGCCTTTTATTCTTGTGATCTGGCGAAAAATTATTGGATTTCTCATTTTATTAAAGCCGTGTTTAGATCCAGGCCCATAGTCAAAGGCAAATTGGTGCCCTGGGATCTAAATTTGGTAGTAAAGACCTTAACCAGTTCACCTTTTGACCTGATGGCTTTAACATCTGCTAGGAGGATTAGTGATATTCAGGCTCTGTCTTCGGCCTTGCCCTTTACTCAGATCCTGGATGATAGAATATTTCTTAAGCCTGATCTCACTTATCTCCCTAAAGTAGCTTCCCATTTCCACAGACTCCAAGAAGTAATCCTGCCCTCTATCTGTCCTGATCAGAGTAACCAGAAAGAAGCGGAGTTTCATTCGTTAGACGTGAGGAGATGTGTGATTAGGTACCTCTTGGTGACCAAAGATTTTAGGAGAGACAGTTCTATATTTATATCCTACCAAGTAGTTAGGAAAGGCTTTAAGGTTACAAAGGCCACCATAGCTAGATTGATTAGGGAGGCTATTTCTCTAGCTTATGCATCCAGCGGTGAGGAAGTACCGCGAGGGTTGAAGGCTCACTCCACCCGGGCAGTGGCGACCTCCTGGGCGGAGAAGACCGGTGTCTCGATAGAAGACATATGTAAGGCTGCTACCTGGTCATCTCCGTCTACTTTCTTTAGACACTATAGATTGGATATGGGTGTTTCATCTGACCTTACCTTTGGGAGAAGAGTGCTCCAGGCTGTGGTCGCTCCCTAGACTTCTTCATCTGTGCAATTCTTTTGTGGTGCTGTCATGGTCGACCGATAGTCATAAGTTACTTACCGGTAACGGGATTTTTCGGAGACCATGACGGCACCCTTATACTCCCTCCCTTCACGTTTGTGGGAGCACTCCTTGTTTGTTAAATTAAAGAATTCACACTTATTAGGTGTTTTTTGATATAATGGTATTGTGATTGTTTATATTTACTAACCTGGTGGTGCTCTCAATGCTCTGTAATCCAAACTGAGGCGAGAGAGAGGGTCGCCTGTTTTAAGCCTGTAGGTTTCCTATCCTTGGTGGGCGGATCCCCTCTCTCGTGGTGCTGTCATGGTCTCAGAAAAATCCTGTTACCGGTAAGTAACTTATGACTTTCTGCAACATGTGAACACGCCTTACAGACACCAGAAAGCCAGATATCATATAGTGACGCAACGTAAAGATGAGAAAGTTCTGGCGGCCCCGACTGTGAATGAATGAGCAAAAAATAATCCACAACTAGAGATGAGCAGGATGCACAGATCGAAGTTGTGCTGCCCTGGGTGATCAAAAGCTGCAGGGAACACCGGAAGGTAAGAGATTTGCGGCCTCCTGTCCAACCGCCAGGTACCACTGATCTGGATGCTGGACTGGAGTCCGCAGAATCCATCCACTCATCTCTAGGCCCAATTGTCTCGGATATAGCGGATAGTCCTGGATTTGGGTCTACAACCTGCACTCTCGGGCGTCTGCTGAATGCCCCTCATTACCAGCTCCCCTCTGACAACTCCTCCTGTCAGAGGAGAAAGATCATGTAAAATGGGAGTGGATTGGGGGTGTGGCAATGGGCGTGGACAAAATTTGCCGCATCTGTCCCTCTTTTTGTTCTTCAAAAGTTGGGAGGTATGCACCAGACTATTATCTTCTGCTATATGGATCATCCAAACATCATTTGCAGTTTCACTGAACTGTCTGCAACAGCCACTAAATACAAAGAAAAAACACAAAATTTGAGCTTTGTTTAAGATGGTATACATTCAGCACATAAGTGAATGTTTCACAATGGCCATAAATCAGAAAAACCTACAAGAAGCAAAATGAAAATAAACCCTGCTGTAAAAATATAACAAGCAAGTGCATTTAAATAAAATAGGGTTCTTAGTAACACTGTTTTTAATCAAAAATAGTATGAAAGCTATCCCACCAGCGACAAGGTGAACCCATTCGGGATAGAACAAGTGGGAAATGTAGTTTTAGTAGATGAGTAGGACTGCCCATTCTGCTATATGAAGCAGGATGCAACGAGGGGCAAATTGAGGTGAAAAATGACACAAAGTTACAAGAAAGAAACTGTTTGGCTTAGACTGTGTAGTAAAAAACATTGTCCGGCTTTCATTCTATGTGACTTCAGACTTGTGAAACCTTACAGCGTACATAAACTGCGCACTGCACACTGTCAGGATTCTCTGGTATTGTCAAAGAGAACAGGCTGTCATGTAAACGCAATTATCCTATTCTATTTGCAAACTTCTGGCATTTTGACTAGACATGCTTGGCCTTTCCTTAAATAAGGATTCAGAAGTCTGCATTCGCTTTACCAAAAAGTTAGTGACTGAAGATATATACATATAATTAGTATAGTGATAACTGTTGAGTAAAAAATATACAAAAGTAAAGGATAATATAAAAATATTAATAATAAATATATCCGTGAAAAAGAATGGAAACTGACATCCACAATTCAAGTTAGCAAATAATTAAGATCTTGTGTGCATTCTTTGGCTTGATTGGTCTTATATTTGTATAAGAACTTGCCTTTGTTGGTGTAATGCCACCCTTAGAAGAAGGCATTATGCCGAAACGCACGTCGTGCTTGCTCCACATCCCACTCGAAATAATGACATTTTTTACATAATTCTCCCTTGTCATCTGTTTGTCTAGTTCACTTGTTCCTGTTGGTTCAAATCATTCTATATCTAACATTCTCTTGATATCACATAAAGTGATATATTTCCATCAGGATCTATAAGATTTGTTATATACTGATTAGTGTTGCAAATCTAAAACTTGATTTACCCCTTTATATATTATGTTTGGTGTTGTGGCGCCTTATTATGGTTTCCCACTTTTTAACTTTTTTTTTTATGCAGTTGATGCAACACAAGTTTGAAAATTTACAATTTGCATTTTTTCAGCTGTGCCTATAATAATAGATGGTGCACCATTTGGTCTTTAGTGTAAAATTTATGGAATTCCATGATCCAGTCAAAGCTTAGAGAGACATTGAGCAAACAAGAAAATTCTTCTAGGAATTATTACACACAGAGAGATGCATGCCCTTAAAAAAAGAAAACTTGCTGATTATTAAACTTGGTCTTGCTAACAAAACAGTTGTCCTGCAATTGCGTATGTTATAGCTGGTAGCAGGAATGATAAACTGTACTGGAGTGAAGGGCAAAATGTGGAGGAAAATGCAGCCAAGAACACCAGCAAGGCTAGAATGACAGGTTTATCTTTCAGAGACTGGTAGTACAACATCCTTTTAGCTCCATAAATCCCTATATGAGAGATGAATGTGCCAATGTGGTACACCATAGCAGGCGTCCGCTCGCCAACGTAGGCACCGCTGTATGCACAAAACAACCAATCCCCTACAGAATCCTGAAAGTATTGTCTGGTACAGGAGGTTCGGCAAGAACCATGCAGTAAAGCCCATAGTGTATAAGTACTGTAGGGATTAGTGATGAGTGAGCTTGCTCGCTACTGCTCGGTGCTCGTCCGAGTGTCTCACTGCTTGAGATGCTCTGCTCTCACCGAGTAATTCCGGGTTGCTTGGGCGGCAACTCGGGTCCCCTCCCTGCAGGTTTGGCGCTCTTTAGAGAGCCAATGAACATGCAGGGATTGCTTGCCATGCACTGTAATGCCGTGTTGGTTGTGGTCATTACAGTGATTGGCTGGCCGCACAGCGTCATCAGGTCTATATCAGACCTGGCGCCGCCATGCTAGTCACTGTCACTCCGGATCAGACAGTGCAGGGAGAGCTGCTGCTGCGTTAGGGAGAGATTTGATTGTGTATTAGGTAGTGTAGGGAGAAAAACCGTACATTACACATATCCATCTTAACAAACAGTCTTTCTGAGGAGTAATCCATCTGCAGAGATATCAGGCAGGCAGGGTGTATAGGCAGGCAGTGTATATAGCTGACTGCAGTGCATATAGCACAAGAGGCTCCATTCCAGTTCTGCCTTCTGCTGCTGTTAGATATTTCTATACAAAGGCCCAGGTCTCAGGGGCCAGGAATACTTTTCTTTGGATCTTAATCCTCAAAAAAAAAGCAATCCAGAGAACACCGTTTTTTCTGCGCCATTTGCTTGTTAGCACTGCAGAATACAGCCAGGTCCTTTCCATATTACAGCACTAGAAATCCAGCTATTTAAAACTGTGTTTTCTCCGTCACACGGATCACATATACGTTGTCAGAAAATACTGCCATTTCTGGCCTCCATTAAAAATTTCCTTTAGTGTGTCAGTGAAGCAATTCACCGCAGTTTGCTGTTGAAACTACTTACCTACAGGCCAGGTATTTAAAACTGTGTTTTCTCCATCACACGGATCACATATAAGTTCGCTCCAAACTCAGTCATTTGTAGTGAGTGTGGAAGATACTGTCCTCCATTTAAAATGGGCAAGGGACGGGGAACTGGACGTGATGGTAATGGTGCATGCAGAGGCCGAGGACAAGGCTGTGGGCAAGCCGAAATTGTGCCACAACAAACACCCACATCTTCTTGCCTTTCCTTCCTGTCCCAATTTCTAGGGGACTGCAGCACACCACTATTGAACCCAGAGCAGTGTCAAAAGGTTGTTGGTTGGATAGCGGATAATGCTTCCAGTCACTTAGCCATCACCACCACCACCACCCTGTCTTCAACATGGTCAAGTCTCCGTAGCCGTGAGTTTGGACCGCATATTCCTCACCCTGATCCTCCTTCCTCCCACCACGCCGAGTACCCAGAGACAACTGATCCCACACTTGGACACTCTGAAGAGCTGTTCACTTTTCCATTTATAGATTCAGGCCTCTCGCCCGGTCCACTTGAAGCGGGGCAAGAGGAGATCGCGTGTAGCGATGACCAAATATTTGAGCAGCCACGGTCATACGAAGGCGACGGTGGGAAAGTGTCACAAGAGGTGAACGATGATGACACAATTGCCAGAAAGTCAGGAGGAGGCCCAGGGTGCGGAAGTGGAAGACGTGGTGGTGGATGATATTGTAACTGACCCAACCTGGAAGGAGGACATGCAGAGCGAGGACAGCAGCACACAGGGGGAGGGAGGCAGAGCACCCCAACAGGCAGGAAGAAGCAGTGTGGTGGCCGCAGACAGAAGGCAGGCAACCGTTCCCCGTAACACCAACACGAAGGAAGTTGCCAGTACAACTGTTAGGTCTTCCCGAGTCTGGTTGTTTTTTAAAGACTATGCCGATAACCCCAAAAAGGCCATTTGCGCCACCTGCCAGGCCAGCATCAGCAGGGGTGGCAAAACGACTAGCCTGACCACCACCAGCATGATCAGGCACATGGCAGCAAAGCACCCGACTTTGTGGGCCGAACTCCAGGGTTCAGGAATAGTGTCTGCGGGTGGCACCATTGCTTCTTCCGCTGTTGTGCATGCAAGCCAATCCCCTGTCCATGGTGCATGCGAAGATGCCTCCTGCCCTGCACCTGTCATTGCACACTCTCAGGTAGCAGCATCAGGAAGCACGTCCATGTCCTTGTCCCAGCACAGCGTTCAGTTGTCCATACCCCAGTCCTTGGAACGCAAGCGCAAATATGCAGCCAACGCCCCACGGGCCACACTACTAAATTCTCACATTTCACGACTGCTTGTGCTCGAAATGTTTCCTTTTAGGCTCGCGGAGACGGAAGCATTCCGCAACCTGATTGCGGCGGCCGTCCCTCGGTACTCGGTCCCCAGTCGCCGCTATTTCTCCCGGTGTGCCGTTCCCGCATTACACAAGCACGTGTCGCCAAACATTAGCCGTGCTCTCAACAACGCAGTTATCGGTAAAGTCCACCTAACCACGGACACGTGGACAAGTACTTGTAGGCAGGGACGGTGTATCTCGCTGACGGCACACTGGGTTAATATAGTGGAAGCCGGGACCCGGTCGGACCTTGGGATGGAACACGTCCTCCCGACGCCAAGGATTGCGGGCCCAATGTCAATCAGGGTTGCCCCCACGTTCTACAGCTCCTGCACCTCATCCTCCTCAGCCTCCATTTCCGAAACGACCACATCAGTCACAAGCTGGAAGCTCTGCAGCACTGCCTCGGCCAAGCAGCAACAGGGTGTGCTGAAGCTAAAATGCTTGGGTGAAAAGCCGCACAATGCTGAAGAGTTGTGCACAGCTCTGAAAGAGCAGGCCGATCTGTGACTCACACTTCTGAACCTACAGCCAGGCATGGTCGTGTGTGACAATGGCCGGAACCTGGTGGCGGCTCTGAGGTGAGGCGAGCTCACACACGTACCATGCCTGGCCCATGTGCTTAACTTCGTGGTTCAGCGGTTTCTCAAATCCTACCCGGAGCTGCCGGATCTGCTTGTTAAAGTACGCCGCCTGTGTGCCCATTTTAGAAAGTCAGCTACAGCTTCCGCCGCCCTTGCAGTGTTTCAGCATCGTTTGCAGCTTCCGACTCACAGACTAGTGTGTGATGTCCCCACGCGTTGGAACTCTACACTGCAGATGTTGGGAAGGATTTGTGAGCAGAAGAGGGCAGTTGTTGAGTACCAGCATCAACAAGGCCATCGGTATTCAGTTCAGACTCCACACATAAGACCTCAGGAGTGGACATGGATGTCAGACTTATGTACCATCCTCCAAAACTTTGAGGACTCCACCAAGATGGTGAGCGGCGTTGACACCATAATTAGCATCACCATCCCGCTACTGTCGTCTGAAACGCTCTCTGCTGACAATCAAAGAGGATGCATTGCAGGCGGAGCACGATGAGATGGAGCAAAGAACCATACAGGGTGATTACACACAGCCCAGCCTCATCCCATCCCAACATGGATTGGGTGACAATGAGGAAGAGGAGGAGGAGGAAGGACGGGAGCTAGTTTCATGCAATATAGACTGTACTACCTGCACAGTTGTCATACAGTCTCCTCAGCGTGGATGGCCAGAGGAGGAGGAGGAGAGAATGGTCAGTCATCCTCTTGGTGAGGACACGGATGTCTTGCCTGTTAGTAGTCTGTCACGCATGGACGAGTTTATGTTACACTGCCTTTCCCATGACCCTCTCGTTCTCAAAATTTTGGGTGACCATCATTACTGGTTGGTGACACTTCTAGACCCACGCTACTAGGAGAACTTTATATCTCTTATTCCTGAGGCGGACAGGTGTACAAAAATGGGGTAGTACCAGAAAACCCTTGTTGCGGAACTATTAAAAATAAAATTCCCATCTGAAAACCCTGGCGGACAACCAAGGAGTACAGGCGAGAGACACAACTTCAATCCAGCAGAGGCAGGGGAACACTGTCAAAGTTCTGGTAGAGTTTTCTTAGACCCTCCCATCGCACAGACCCTGAGGCGTGGGGTACTCTCACAAGGAGTGCAAAGTTTGGGAAGATGCTGAGGGAGTACCTTGCCGACCGTACCAACGTCTTCCGTGATTCCTCTGTGCCTTATAATTATGACGTATCCAAGTTGGATACGTGGAATGAACTGGCTCTTTATGTCTTGGAGGTCCTGGCCTGCCCTGCTGCCAGCTTTTTATCAGAGCTGGTTTTTAGTGCCGCTGGTGGAATTATAACTGATAAGCGCATCCGCCTGTCAACTGAAAATGCTGACAGGCTGACTCTTATAAAAATGAACAAGGGCTGGATTGGGACAGACTTCTCAACACCACCGAATGATAGCAGCGTAATATATACTCAAATCCAGTGTCTTTTTTTGGGAGGTGTATTCCCATGCACCTCTTCACACCCACACATGGGTATACACTTCCTGATTTTGGCTATTTGCTCTTGTCCTCCTCCTTCTCCTCATCCTCCACCACCATATCACCAGGGTAACTGTGGTCCGTGATGCAACGCCCACATAATTTTTTTAAAGGGTGTTTATGATGCCCGTAAAAAAAATTTTATATACAGTATGTTCATGTATACCCACCAGGGGTAAATGTTTGTCAGCCCATACACTTAGTGCATGGGCATTACAAGTGTAGGAGGCCCGCACCTTTCTAATGGGAACATTTTTTTATGAGGCTCTCCTCCACGTCTCTTCCAAGGGTCATTGAAGTGCCTCCAAATTTTTGGCAGCCCTTGCATTCACTGCATAGGCCAACACTATGGGAGACTCTCTCCTTTCTAATGGGAATTTGTCGTTACTGTGGCCCTGTTCTGTGTGTCTTTAAATTCTTAGTGGGGTTTTTCCTAAAATTGGTCAGCCGTTGGACTCACTACATACCCTATAACTGTATAGCAGACCCTCTCCTTTCTAATGGGAACATGTCGTACCTTGTTACTGTGGCCCTGCTCTGTGTCTTTAAATTCTTAATGGGGTTTTTCCCAAATTTTGGTAGCCCATGCAGTCACAGCATGGGCATTACCACGATAGGAGACCCGCTCCTTTATAATGGGAGCATTTTTTTACTGAGACCCTCCTCTATGTCTCTTAAAACTTCATTGGGTTGTGTCCAAATTTTTGGCCGCCCTTGCAGTCACTGGATACGCAATAACAGTATAGTTGACCCACTTGTTAATAATGGGAACAACAAAGCTTAGCCGGCTGATGCCTCTCTAACAATAGCTAGGGCCGACTGCTGGCCTTTTTAGAATACTATGGGCCGTCTGATGTCCCTATAAAAATAGGCTTTATGATTTTCAGAGTCCCTCCATCATAAATAAAACAGGATGTATCTGATGTGTCACACACCACATTGCCAGATAAGGTTGTAAAATGTTAAAATGACATTTCCCAGTGAATGCATTTGTCTTAAAAAATAACGTAAAAAAAACAAAATAATAGGATCTTTCTTTAGTATAATAAACAGCGTCACCAATTTAACCTCAATGTAATCACATTGTTCAGCTCATGCGCCTCCTCCTCCATCTCCGAAATGACCACATCAGTCACAAGCTGACAGCACTGCCTTGGCCAAACGGCAAAAGGCTGTGCTGAAGATAACATGCTTAATTGACAAATTGCCCAGCGCTGCAGAGGTGTTGAAAGCTGTAACACAGCAGCCTGATCTGTGGCTCTCACCGCTGAACATACAGCCAGGCATAGTCTCGTGTGACAATGGGCGGAACCTGGTGAAGATATGACAGCCGGGGTAGATACGGTGTCCCTCTATGCCAGTCCTTTCACCGAGCTAAAGAATATGGCTGTGGTGAAATACAACTCCCACTTAGAAGCTGTTTCAGATTGAAAAACATTGTGCCCACCAGAGGATTTGATTCTGAGGGATAACCTTTCTCACCCGCTCAAAAGCCCCATAGCAGCTGCAAAGTTAGCGCTATCATGAACTCTCCTGAGGTAGAATCCAAGGCACACCAGAGGATTCTCTGGTGGGACCGTCCAACCCTGCCGAGAAGCAGTCCTGGCTAAGAAAAATGTGTGGGAAGGATCCCGGACACTCTATGGCTGCTTTTTTACTGAGGAGGAAACACACAAACACGGGGAGAACATACAAAGTCCTTGCAGATGTTGTCCTTACTGGGATTTGAACCCAGGATCCCAGCGCTGCAAAGCTTCAGTGCTAACCACTGATCCAATGTGCTGCCATTCACCCTCTAATATCTGACAGGCTGGAGAAACTTACACCTACTGCCACTCCATCTACAGCTCCTTAGTGAGAAAATGTATTTGGGCAGCCACTAAGTCTACCAAATAAAATTCCTGAGAAGGAAATTGGGGATGGCTTCGCTACTGGTACTGGGGGCAGTGCTGATACCATGGCGTCGTTCCATAGTTTGCTGGAAATATTTCAGGCTGGTAGGAGGCAAGCAGATTCCCACAGAAAAGTACCAGCAGTAATGTTCAGGCCACATTTCAAGTGCAAGCAGCTTTAGAGGACTTCCTGGGAAAAATGACGCTCCGGGTAGATACGGTTTCCCTTTATGCCAGTCCTTTCACCGAGCTAAATACAACTCTCAGCGAAAAAAGTTGTGGAATGGCTGCGTACGGTCCCTGGCCACATTCACCTGTCCACGTGTTTGTGGTTAGGTGGTCCTTCCCAATAAGTGCACTGGAGAGGGCATGGGTAATGTCGTGGGACCCGTGCTTGTGGAAGGCGGAGACGATACCGGGAAATATAGTGGCGGCTGGGGACAGAGTATGGACACCCGACCGCCGCCTGCATGAGGTTGTGAAAAGCTTCCGCCTCCACGAGGATAAATTACCACATTTCAAGTGCAAGCAGCTGTCAAAAATTTGGCAGTATAGTATTGCAGCCTGTGGGTGGCTGGCTGCATACTTGCGCTTGCATTCCAAGGAATGGGGTAGGGACAACTGAACGCTGCAGTGGGACAAGGACGTAGTCGGTGATTGTTGCAAGTCTGCAACGACAGGTGCATGGCGGGAGGCATCTTCGCATGCGCCAAGGATCACTTATGATGGGCACACTTTTAGTCAGAGATGCTTCCAGAGGTCTTCCCCATGCTGTTCCCATGTCTTGCACTGTATGCATGTGTCTGATGATGTGTCACACACCACATGGCCAGGTAAGGTTGTAAAATGTTAAAATGACATTTCCCAGTGAATGCATTTGTCTTGGTTGAAAGCAATGCAAAAGTGCAAAAACTCATCGAAAACGCTACGTGTGAACATAGCCTAAGGTGTGGAGGAGTATTTTTGTTTTTGGTTATTTTGCTTTATATACATTTGTACATGTCACGGAAAGGATGTTCCTTAGCATATTTCCCAGGAAAATCCATTTTGGTATGTTTTATTGTGCGTCCGTAAAAGTGGCGTATTACCTCTGACAACGTTGTTGACAGCAGTGACCTGGGAGTCAGAAATGCTTCCAGGGGGTCTTCCCCATGCTGTTCCCATGTCATTTGAGCACTGTTCCCATCGTTTTGGGCAATTTTTAGGCCCTCTGCGGTCTGCCGGGGGGGGGGGGGGGGGCTGCCAGAAAAATGCTCGAGTTTCCCATAGACTTACATTGGGCTCGTTGCTTGGGTCGAGCACCCAAGTATTCTAATTTGCTCCACTCGAGCAACAAGTACCCGAGCATTTTAGTGCTCACTCATCACTAGTAGGGATCGTACTCAATTGGGTGCGATGTGAGGAAAACAGGAGGCATGTTGCTTTTTAGTGTCCATAACGGTTTATTGGTTTCATAAACCGTGCAAAAGCAAAAGTGCCAACAAACAGCCTTTAGTGAAGGCAAAAACAAAGAAAACAGTCCTTTTAGCAAAAGCTCTGGTTAGCCTGCACTGTGGTCACACAACCACAACCACAACCACACACAAGAATCCTTCTCCCTCCAGACACACAGACCATGTGCCAAACAACAGCCTCTGTTTTATAGGCTGTTAACCACACCCATAAATGAGGTATGTGGGTAGCTGGACCCGCCCATTCTCTCCTAGCAACCCGTAACCTGGCTCCCAGGTGCACCAATTAGTCCTTTTAGTGCAAGGGTGCACTAGAGAAACACTCTGGGGTACATCACAGAGACCAGCCATCTCTGTGATACATATCTCCCATGGACTGTGACCATTAGCCACCTTACAGTACAGAACAACCTCATTACTAAAGATCCTCCAATAACATGATCATGCTCGTATCACCAACATAAATATATTAATAATATAAATGGAAACAAGTTTTGTGTAGCAAGACAGTCGTAAAATCAGTCAAACGAAGATAAATGGTCAAAAATGTTTGTGACTAATCAAGTCCTTTATAATGAATTGTCAGGTGACCTGACTTTTTTTCAAGAATATTCGTGGGGTACACATTCAGGGGTATACAGACATAGGCTTGTGGACAAGAATTTGTCAGAATGATTGTTTTGGTATGTGAGTGATCAAATCCTGGAATTAATTGTGAAATGGGGTAAAATGTGATTTACTGATGAAAATATTCTCTTCATTGCTTGTTCCGTAAAAAAGCATTCTACTGGGGCCAACTAAGCAGAAAATTATAAATTATTTAAAAGAAACAACAAAAAAAACCTAATAGTGGTAAGATGTGTGCTAGGTCTCAAAACAGTGGGAGATACAAAGGCCTGGTTGGGATGGGCTCATGGGGCAATAGTACCGGGAATCACTCCTTCTACTGTGCTTTCTACAAACTTGGCATCTTTTTTGGGGATACTTTTGGGTGGGAGTGGCAGGGACAGGGCAAAGAATATGACGCTCTGCAAGTTTCCGGACATCCTCGGACTCGAAGGCTTCCTCATGTGCCGTTGAGTCAAATTTGAAACACTTAACAGTTTTCTCCTGGTATTGGAAAAATGTCAGTGCTTCTTGGGATTTTTTGTACAGGACAAAACTGTTGTATGTAGCCATCTGAATTATGTAGATTGCTACCTTTTTGTACCAGGCCCTGGTCTTCCGCTTCACCACATACGGTTGAAGCACCTGGTCTGACAGGTCAACAACACCCATGAATTTATTGTAATCTGTTATACAGACCGGTTTCTGTTTTGTCCCTGGTGGTGACCGTCACAGTGGTGTCCACATGCAGCGTGGTCAACATGTAGACATCCTTCCTGTCATTCCTCTCCAATGCATATTTTGTTCTCTTGGATGGTATAAATGGGCGGAAGGACAGAGGGCCCTTGTAACTCATCAGGGACTCATCCACTGCCACATTATCCTCTGCGTTATATGAATTTAGAAATGAATGTTGTAGGAGGGTAATTAGGGAACCTTAATTTGTTCAGCTGATCATAGTTTGAGTCAGTTCTTGGGGCTTGGGAATTGGAAAAATCTCATCACTGCTTCATAGCGGGCTCGGGGCATTATAGCTGCAAATACAGGGGTGCTGTGGATAGACTTTGTTGCCTAGTAGAAGTGGAGTGTTTTTTTTTTTTTTTTTTTTGTTTCTTTTTACTAAACCCATGTTCAGGGGAAGGTCCAAAATTTTTTTTTATTTCAGGGAAATTTGAGGGGATCCTGGAACTGGAATGGAAGGATGTGGGTTTTTGGGAAATATACTGTCGGGCATATAGATTGGTTTGGTGGACAATCAACTTTAGGACTACAAGGGTAACGAAAATCTTTAAAAATTGAAAGGGGGTAAAATAGGTGACATTTAATTTTATTCCTGGGGCTGTGGGATCCCGTGGAGGAAGAGGAGTCCTCACTGTCTGCAAACTGCTCTACTTCAGAGGCAGATTCTGTTTTGCTGCCTGAGCAAAGCAGGGTGTACGCCTGTTCCGCGCTGAATGTTCTGCAGTTCATTGCTTTTTTTTATATGCTTGCCTAACAAAAAATTAAACCTAATCTAATATCCATCCATCTAACATCCATAGCCCTAAACCTATAGCTATAGCGGTGGTGTAGCTTTACCAGAATAGTCTAATTAGATGTAGCAATTGGTAATGGACGCATACGAATGCTAAAAAATAACTCTTAATAGAAACCTTTAAAAGAGCTTAGTTAAAATAATAAAGTGGAAAAAATAGTGTTCACACACGTGGTGAAACAAATAACCTGTTATACAGAGACGCATAAAAAGAGGGGTACCTGTTCAAGTCCTCTTATAACGAACCGACGATATGCCACTTATCCCCCTCTTTTTCTTCTTTATGGTATAGTGTAATTAACTTATTCTTATGCTTCCACAGTATATCATATACAGGCCATAATATTGCAAACCAAAGAGTATAAGAGTCACTGATCAAGTGCAGATGTTGTATACACTATAAGTCCATTATAGGACCACCTTTCAGTAGTGACAAACAAGAAAAACAACAATCCCTATGATATGACCAAATGCA
Organism: Phyllobates terribilis; assembly: GCF_046119375.1. Classification (NCBI taxonomy): domain Eukaryota; kingdom Metazoa; phylum Chordata; class Amphibia; order Anura; family Dendrobatidae; genus Phyllobates; species Phyllobates terribilis. Next base: position 583,475,882 of record NW_027362762.1, read on the forward strand.
CTTTAAACCACCATACCATACGTTATGAACGGCAACCAATCATATAGGATGTTTACTCCAACATATTAACATCGCTAGATTATGAACAATTAGCTGGAAGTAAGAAAACAAGGCTGATCTTAAATATGCACATAAATCCTAAATTATATATACCAAAAATATATATATAACAAAATCCGTGCAAGACTGGTATAATAAATAAACATGAACAATCTCGCCCCTTATTTCTTTGCCACTGTCAGAGATAACTGATGAAAGAAACCGCTGTCCATATACAGTAATGGCTGATAGGGAAGTTATCCTCAGTGTGCTCCCAACGCGTTTCGTTGGCTATAGACTCATCAGGGGAAAGAAAAACATATTAAGGTCCGTCATATACTGAAAGCACCATGAGTAATGTCTGCCGCTTTAGCCCTAAATGTAATCTAACGGTAGAGAATTTTTTTTTCTTTTTTTAAAAGAAAATATATAAGCGTAACCCTAACTGCAAAAAATGAAAAAAATATAGATTATTTAAAGAACAAAAACAATTTAATCAGACAAGGGGGATGACATCGAAGGGAGGGAGGTATTCAGTGAGGTTTAGGGGTACAGACATGGAGGTAGAAATGTGATATTGATAGATAGATATTATACAATAAAAAAATTAACTTTTCTCTCTCTCTCGGTAGCATGCAGTGTTAGTATATCTCTCTTCCCTCCCAGAACAACTACAAAGAGGGGAAGTGAGAGGCACAGCCCAAGTGCTGCCATATTTGCTAAGGCATCGTGGGGGGCTCGGGGACCCCATTTCTTCTCTAATAACAGAGAGAAATGGATTTCAAATCAGACTTTTTTTTTTTGTTATACAGTACAGACCAAAAGTTTGGACACACCTCATTTAAAGATTTTTCTGTATTTTCATGACTTTGAAAATTGTACATTCACACTGAAGGCATCAAAACTATGAATTAACACATGTGGAATTATATGCTTAACAAAAAAGTGTGAAACAACTGAAAATATGTCTTATATTCTAGCTTCTTCAAAGTAGCCACCTTTTGCTTTGATGACTGCTTTGCACACTCTTGGCATTCTGTTGATGAGCTTCAAGAGGTAGTCACCGGAAATGGTTTTCACTTCACAGGTGTGCCCTGTCCGGTTTAATTAAGTGGGATTTCTTGCCTTATAAATGCGGTTGGGACCATCAGTTGTGTTGTGCAGAAGTCAGGTGGATACACAGCTGATAGTCCTACTGAATAGACTGTTAGCTGCTTTTTTCTTGCCATAATACAAATTGTAAGTAAAGAAAAACGAGTGGCCATCATTACTTTAAGAAATTAAGGTCAGTCAGTCCGATAAATTGGGCAAACTTTGAAAGTGTCCCCAAGTGCAGTTGCAAAAACCATCAAGCGCTACAAAGAAACTGGCTCACATTAGGACCACCCTAGGAAAGGAAGACCAAGAGTCACCTCTGCTTCTGAGGACAAGTTTATCCGAGTCACCAGCCTCAGAAATAGCAGGTTAACAGCAGCTCAGATTAGAGACCAGGTCAATGCCACACAGAGTTCTAGCAGCAGACACATCTCTACAACTGTTAAGAGGAGACTTTGTGCAGCAGGTCTTCATGGTAAAATAGCTGCTAGGAAACCACTGCTAAGGACAGGCAACAAGCAGAAGAGACTTGTTTGGGCTAAAGAACACAAGGAATGGACATTAGACCAGAGGAAATCTGTGCTTTGGTCTGATGAGTCCAAATTTGAGATCTTTGGTTCCAACCACCGTGTCTTTGTGCAACGCAGAAAAGGTGAACGGATGGACTCTACATGCCTGGTTCCCACTGTGAAGCATGGAGGAGGAGGTGTGATGGTGTGGGGGTGCTTTGCTGCTGACACTGTTGGGGATTTATTCAAAATTGAAGGCATACTGAACCAGCATGGCTACCACAGCATCTTGCAGCGGCATGCTATTTCATCCGGTTTGCGTTTAGTTGGACCATCATTTATTTTTCAACAGGACAATGACCCCAAACACACCTCCAGGCTGTGTAAGGGCTATTTGACCAAGAGGGAGAGTGATGGGGTGCTACGCCAGATGACCTGGCCTCCACAGTCACCAGACCTGAACCCAATCGAGATGGTTTGGGATGAGCTGGACTGCAGAGTGAAGGCAAAAGGACCAACAAGTGCTAAGCATCTCTGGGAACTCCTTCAAGATTGTTGGTAGACCATTTCCGGTGACTACCTCTTGAAGCTCATCAAGAGAATGTCAAGAGTGTGCAAAGCAGTCATCAAAGCAAAAGGTGGCTACTTTGAAGAACCTAGAATATGACATATTTTCAGTTGTTTCATACTTTTTTGTTAAGTATATAATTCCACATGTGTTAATTCATAGTTTTGATGCCTTCAGTGTGAATGTACAATTTTCATAGTCATGAAAATACAGAAAAATCTTTAAATGAGAAGGTGTGTCCAAACTTTTGGTCTGTACTGTATAACAAAAAAAGTCTGATTTGAAGTCCATTTCAGGCTTATAATGTACTAAAGCAGTCATAGACTTGAGCCGTTACTGTACGTAGACACACAGTGACAGGTCCATGCCGGTAGCAGTCAAGACAGCTGACCATCACGGCTAGCTATGCGTTGACCTATAACAGCGGTCCCCCACTTTCCATTCGCTGCGATTGGTTTGTAATTATAACTAACTAGTGATGGGCGAACGCGTCATTTTTTGGGTTCAGCTAATCTAGCCGAACACCAAACATTTTTTTTTAAAGTTCGGGTACCAGAACAGTACCCAAACACGGTCCCCATTCATGTGAATGGGGACCCGAATTTACCTGGTTTCCCATGCTGTCATTTGCGTGACAGCGCAGGAAACACAGCCTCTGATCACGATAATTTCATTACCACTATCAGAGCGCTGTAGCATCATGCAGACAGGTGTCCGCATGATGCCACAGAAGTGACAGTGACCTAGTTTCTCACGCTGTCACTTGCATTACAGTGCAGGTATCACATGCTTTGATCGCGGTAAGATCAGAGTGTTGTGGCATCATGCTGACAAGTGTCAGCATGATGCCACAGCAGTGACAGGTGACCGGTGGTAAATAGTTTACCGTGGGTCATAGGCGCCGGCTGATAGTACTACTACCACCATCAGCCGGCGGCTCCTCCCATAGGAAACAGCGGGCACAGGCTCCGCTGGATGGGAGCCGTAGTCTCCCATCCGCCGGCGTCTGTGCTCCGCTGAGTGTAAAAAAAAAGACATGTTAAAATTAATAAAAAGAAATTAAAATAAAACACATTATACTCATGTACACCTTGTCCCCGATGTTCTCCACACCTGCAAAAACTAAAAATTAAAAAAACACCATATACTCACCTTCCACCTAATCCCCGAAGTCCTCGATCACCTGTAATAAAAGTAAAATAATAAACCAACCTCATCCTTACCTTTCCGACGCAATCCAAATAATGAGTGGCCCATGAAGATCCCATGAACAAAGCGGCCACACTGTATGTCACCGCTCTGTTCATTCCCCTGCAATCCAATGACTCAGTGTATTACCGGAAAATGAGGTCTGCGCATGCGCAGTGCGTATTTTCCCACGCTTGCAATGAGTGACCTGATTTGCCGGCTATACACTGAGTCAATATATTGCCGGCAAATGAACAGAGCAGTTAAATACTAGGTGGCTGCTCTGTTCATGGAATCTTTGTGGGACACTTGTTGTTTGGACGTCAGAAAGGTAAGGATGAGGTTGGTTTATTATTTTATTTTTATTACAGGTGATCAAGGGCTTCAGCTGGAATGGGTGTGACGGTAAGTATGGTTTAATTTAGCATATTTAAAGGAATACTGTCTTAATTTCAAATAAAATATTTTATTCTGGGTGTGGGTGTTTTTATTTTAAATTTTACTTACACTGTGGGGTTAGTAATGGGGCCGTTTTATAGGCTCCTCTCAATAACTAACCTGGGCTTGATATCAGCTGGTATTATAAGCTGACTTCACGCCCAACCTTATTACCCCACTGCCACCGCTACAGGGCAATGGGTAGAGCAAGGCTAAGTGCCAGAATTGGCACATTCTATGGATGCACCTTTTCTGGGGCACCTGAGGTCTCCTGTTTCTAACCTCGGAGGGAGCCAATATTCATGGCCCCTTCCTAGGCTATTAATATCAGCCCCCAGCTGTCTGCATAGCCTTTGCTAGCTCTTAAAATAGGGGGACCTCACGCCATTTTTTTTTGGGAGAGTCCCCCATTTTAATAGCCACTACAGGCCAAGTATTCAGCTGGGGGTTAATATTAGTAGCATGGGTATTACCCCCTTCCCAAGCTAAAAACATCCGCCCCAGTTGTCTGCTTTCCCTCTGCTCGTTAATAAAATTACAGGGGACCCTACGCCATTTTTCTTTCCGGAAATGTACTAATTTATTATTAAATAACATGAACAGTAAGGTACACACCCAAAGCACTGATAGATATAAATATGTGATATATATTATCTGTATATCTATTATCTACTGTATATATCTAGCTATCCATAGATCTATTATCTATCCATATATCTATTATGTATCTATCCATATATCTATTAATCTACTGTATCTATCTATCTATTATTATTATTATTATTATTATTATTATTATTATTATAGCGCCATTTATTCCATGGCGCTTTACATGTGAAAAAGGGGTATAATCTATCTATTTATCCATCCATATAACTCCCACCATTTTTTTCCCCATAAATGTAATCATTTATTAATAAATGACATGAACAGTAAGGTACACACGCAAAGCACTGATTATATATATATCACATATTTATATTTATCTGTATATCAATCTATTTATCTGTTATCTATATATCTAGCTATCCATATATCTATTAATCTATTCATCTATCTATCCATAAATCTATATATCCATATATACACTGCTCAAAAAAATAAAGGGAACACTTAAACAGAATATAACTCCAAGTAAATCAAACTTCTGTGAAATCAAACCGTCCACTTAGGAAGCAACACTGATTGACAATCAATTTCACATGCTGTTGTGCAAATGGAATAGACAATAGATGGAAATTATTGGCAATTATGAAGACACACTCAATAAAGGAGTGGTTCTGCAGGTGGGGACCACAGACCACATCTCACATGCTTTCTGGCTGATGTTTTGGTCACTTTTGAATGTTGGTTGTGCTTTCACACTCGTGGTAGCATGAGAAGGTCTCTACAACCCACAGAAGTTGCTCAGGTAGTGCAGCTCATCCAGGATGGCACATCAATGCGAGCTGTGGCAAGAAGGTTTGCTGTGTCTCGGCCTAGTGTCCAGAGGCTAGAGGCGCTACCAGGAGACAGGCCAGTACACCGGGAGACATGGAGGGGGCTGTAGGTGGGCAACAACCCAGCAGCAGGACCGCTACCTCCACCTTTGTGCAAGGAGGAACAGGAGGAGCACTGCCAGAGCCCTGCAAAATGACCTCCAGCAGGCCACAAATGTGCATGTGTCTGCACAAACCTTTAGAAACCGACTCCATGAGGGTGGTATGAGGGCCCGACAGATGGGGGTTGTGCTCACAGCCCAACACCGTGCAGGATGCTTGGCATTTGCCACAGAACACCAGGATTGGCAAAGTCGCCACTGGCGCCCTGTGCTCTTCACAGATGAAAGCAGGTTCACATTGCGCACATGTGACAGACATAACAGAGTCTGGAGACGCCGTGGAGAGCAATCTGCTGCCTGCAACATCCTTCAGTATGACCGGTTTGGCAGTGGGTCAGTAATGGTGTGGGGTGTCATTTCTTTGGAGGGCCGCACAGCCCTCCATGTGCTCGCAAGAGGTAGCCTGACCGCCATTAGGTACCGAGATGAGATCCTCAGACCCCTTGTGAGACCGTATGCTGGTGCGGTTGGCCCTGGGTTCCTCCTAATGCAGGACAATGCCAGACCTCATGAGGCTGGAGTGTGTCAGGTCCTCCCTTTCCCCAGACCTGAATCTGACTGATCACATCTGGGACATCATGTTTCGCTCCATCCACCAACGTCACGTTGCACCACAGACTGTCCAGGAGTTGGCGGATGATTTAGTCCAGGTCTAGGAGGAGATCCCACAGGAGACCATCTGCAACCTCATCAGGAGCATGCCCAGGCATTGTAGGGAGGTCATACAGGCACGTGGAGGCCACATACAATACTGAGCCTCATTTTGACTTGTTTTAAGGACATTACATCAAAGTTGGATCAGCCTATAGTGTGTTTTTCCACTTTCATTTTGGGGGTGACTCCAAATCCAGGCCTCCATTGGTTAATAAATTTGATTTCCATTGATTATTTTTGTGTGATTTTGTTGTCAGCACATTCAACTTTGTACAGAAAAATATATATTTCATTCATTCAGATCTAGGATGTGTTATTTGAGTGTTCCCTTTATTTTTTCTAGCAGTGTTTATCTATCTATCCATATATCTATCTATATATTGTGGTGCAGTGAAAGGTATATTTCTCCCAGCAAGATAAAATGTGGCCTGGATTTTCCCTAAGGCTAAGTGCCCACGATTTAGAAATGCTGCAGATTTTTTACTCCTCTCCCTGGCAGGAAAAACGCATGCGGATTTTCTATGCGTTTTTCCCGCCAGGTAGAAGCATTTGTCAAGCTTTTTTGCATGCATTTCTGCATGCGGGTTATCAAGCACTTTTCCAAACGATTTTAGCATCACTTGGAAAAGTGCTTGACAGCTTGGTCACACTTTATAAATCCATGCAACCGGCATGGATTTATATAGTGTGACCAAGTAATAGTCAAAAAAGAAAAATGGTAAAAAAATAAAGATTATACTTGTCTTCCAATGGCCCCCTGTGTTTTCTCCGCTGCTGTCACACTGTCACAGAATACTGGAGGTAGGGGGCCTAAGCTGACCCTAAGCTGGGACCCTGACTAACCCCTCAACCTGGAGGTACTGTTAAAGGTACAGAGGTCCAGGCCGCCAGCGTAACCCCTACCTCCTGAGGATCCCTGCACCTAAGTAATCTAGTCCTGAGAAGGACCCCGATCACAACAATAGGGAACCAGAAATAATATGCCCACACACAGTATTTAGACGAACGAGACAGTACAAGGGAAAAACCAAAACCACCTTGCATACAACTTCTACACAACTACAACAGAGGGAACACCAACGGGAAAGGAGATAAATGATAAAGCGAGGAAAGGGAAAAAACACTTCCAAATACACTTATCTCAGCAACTCCAAACACCACGATCCGCTCTGTAAGTCTGAATGAAAAGCTTTCACCGACACCTCCCAAACAGACCTGCAGGAATATAAAGGAGTCTCACTAAAGAAGCATTGATTGCAGCTGGGCGAGGCTGGACCTCAGCTAGCCCAGAGAGAGAGAGAATTAACTCCTACACTGCCGAGAAAACACAAAGCACCAACAAGTCAGCTGCGAGAAGTCAGGCTGTGTACTCGTGACGATCTTCGTGGCAACACACCCGTGACAGTACCCCCCCTTCTACGAGGGGCCTCCGGACCCTCAGGGCCAGGTTTATCCGGGTGAGTCGAGTGGAAGGCCCGAACTAATCGGTCTGCGTTAATATCCGATGCAGGAACCCACATCCTCTCCTCAGGACCATACCCCTTCCAATGAACCAAGTACTGAAGGGACCGGCGATTAAAGCGTGAATCAATGACCCTCGATACCTGGAACTCCAAGTTACCATTGACAACCACAGGAGGGGGAGGTAAAGGTGACGGTACCACCGGCGCCACATACCTCTTAAGCAATGATCTGTGAAACACGTTGTGAATTTTAAACGTAGGGGGGAGGTCAAGACGGAATGCCACCGGATTAATAACAGAACTGATTCTGTACGGCCCGATGAACCTGGGACCCAGTTTCCAGGAGGGAACCTTAAGTTTAATATTCCTGGTAGACAACCATACCTGATCGTTCACACTTAGGTCCGGACCAGACACTCTCCTCCTATCAGCCATACGTTTGTATCGGTTCCCCATAGTATTCAGATTCTTCAGCACCCCTCTCCATACTGAAGCGAGAGATGAGGAAAATCGTTCCTCCTCCGGAACCCCCGAAGAGCCCCCCCTACTGAAAGTACAAAACTGGGGGTGAAAACCATATGCCCCAAAAAACGGGGACTTACCAGTGGACTCGCTCCGCCTATTATTGAGAGCAAACTCTGCCAGAGGTAGGAAAGAAGCCCAGTCCTCCTGGTTCTCTGACACAAAACACCGAAGATATGTCTCCAAGCTCTGGTTCATACGTTCCGTCTGACCATTGGTCTGAGGATGAAAAGCCGACGAGAATGACAAATGCATCCCCCGCCGAGCACAAAACGCCTTCCAGAACTTGGACACAAACTGAGACCCCCGATCAGACACCACCTCGGAGGGTACCCCGTGAAGCCTCACAATCTCCCCAATGAACACCTGCGCAAGAGTTTTAGCATTAGGGAGAGCCGGAAGAGCGATAAAATGTGCCATCTTGCTGAACCTGTCCACTACAACGAGTATGACCGTTTTACCCGAAGACGGAGGGAGGTCCGTAATAAAGTCCATAGACAGATGAGTCCAAGGACGCTCCGGGATCTTCAAAGGTAAGAGGGCCCCAGACGGACGGGTATGTGAGGTCTTAGAGCGCGCACAAACCCCACAGGACGCGACAAAAGTTACCACCTCTTTATGTAAGTTAGGCCACCAAAACCGACGCGAGAGGAGATCCACAGTTGCTTTACTCCCCGGGTGTCCTGCAAAAACTGAGTTATGGTGTGCCTCGATCACCTTTTGTCGCAACTGATCTGGAACGAACAGTCTCCCCGAAGGTCCAACAGGGGCGTCCCCCTGAGCCTCCAATATCTCCTCCTCCAGCTCAGAGCATACTGCCGAAACCACCACCCCCTCCTGAAGAATAGGAATCGGGTCGTCCGTATTCCCGGCCCCAGGGAAACTGCGAGATAAGGCATCCGCCTTTACATTTTTAGACCCAGGACGATATGTAACGACGAAATTAAACCTGGTAAAAAACAATGACCACCTAGCTTGTCTGGGATTCAGACGTTTAGCGGACTCCAGATATAGCAGGTTCTTGTGATCGGTGATGACGGTGACCGGATGAACTGCCCCCTCCAAGAAATGGCGCCACTCCTCAAAAGCTAACTTAATGGCCAAGAGTTCCCTATTGCCGACATCGTAATTCCTCTCAGCGGACGACAACTTTTTAGAGAAAAAGGCGCACGGATGCCACTTACCAGGGGACGAACCCTGTGACAATACTGCTCCCACCCCTACCTCGGAAGCGTCTACCTCTACAAAGAATGGCTGAGACGCATCAGGTTGAATGAGTATGGGTGCCGAGGCAAAACATTTTTTCAAGGAGGAGAATGCTTGACAAGCCTTGTCAGACCACCTAGAAAAATCCGTCCCCTTTTTAGTCATGTCTGTGAGAGGCTTAACCATGGACGAGAAATTACGAATGAACTTCCGGTAATAGTTAGCAAACCCCAGGAAACGTTGTAGTGCCTTAAGATTCTCCGGCCGATCCCACTCAAGAACTGCCCGCACTTTCCCAGGGTCCATACGAAAACCGGACGCTGAAACCAGGAAGCCTAAAAACTGGAGTTCCTGTACGGCGAACACACACTTTTCCCACTTGGCATACAGTTTATTATCCCGCAAGATCTGTAACACCTGTCTAACGTGCTCCTGATGAGACACCAGATCCGGCGAGTAAATTAAGATATCATCCAGATATATGACAACAAACTGTCCCACCAGGTGGCGAAAAATATCATTAACAAAGTGTTGAAACACCGCCGGGGCATTAGTCAGACCGAATGGCATGACAAGGTTCTCATAATGCCCCTCCGGAGTGTTAAAAGCCGTCTTCCACTCATCCCCCTCCTTCATCCTAATCAGATTGTACGCCCCCCTGAGATCCAACTTAGAGAACCATTTGGCGCCCACGATCTGATTAAAGAGATCGGGAATAAGTGGGAGCGGATACGGATCTCGGACCGTAATCCGATTAAGTTCACGGAAATCCAGGCAAGGGCGTAGGCCTCCATCTTTCTTCTTAACAAAGAAGAACCCCGCGGCCACCGGTGAAGATGAAGGTCTAATATGCCCCTTAGCCAGACTTTCAGAAATATAATCCTTCATGGCCTGCCTCTCAGGACCAGAAAGGTTATACAACCTAGCTTTAGGTAACTTGGCCTCAGGGAGCAGTTTTACAGAACAGTCATACACGCGATGAGGAGGTAGTTCCTGACACCCATTCTCCGAGAATACATCCTCAAAGTCCGCCAGAAATGGAGGTAAGACCCAAGGAGTAACCGCACCGATGACCGTGTTCATGCAGTTTTTATTACAGAATTTACTCCATTGGCTTATCTCTCTGGTTTGCCAATTAATAACCGGGTTATGCTTAGCTAACCAAGGAAGGCCCAACACTATAGGAGTGGGAAGACCCTCCAACACGTAGCAAGACAACAGTTCTTTATGTATTGCCCCCACTTGAAGTTTTACACCATGCACAGCTTGCAAAAAACTTCCCTGACCGAGAGGCCTGGCATCGATCGAGAATATGGGGATGGGTTTAGCCAACTCACTCAATCGCATACCTTGAACCCGGGCAAACCGAGCATCAACCAGATTAGCCCCGGCCCCACTATCCAGAAGAACAGATATCCTCTCAGTTCTCGTACCCACCACCACCTCCGCCGGTACGAGAAACTGAGACGAACCTAGGGACGAAATACCTACTCCCAGATTGCCGTCCACCACACAACCTGGGATCAACAGTTTTTTCGACGACTCTTTACTCTGCAAGGGACGGGATGGACACCCCCCAATAAAATGTCCCTTTTTCCCGCAGAGGAAACACCTTCCTGTCTTATGGCACACCACCGGTCCCCTTCCCCGAAATGATGTCCCTCCTAATTGCATAGGCTCCTCCGGACTGACCAGGGGAACCACCATATGAGGGGACCTTGTAGGAGGTGGAGACATTACAGGGGGTAGAGTTATCCCGCACCTCTCCCGAAGCCGTCTGTCAACACGAATAGCAAGGGCCATAGCGGCTTCCAGTGACGCGGGAGAGTCATACTGTGCCAACACATCCTGTAATTTGTCGGATAAACCATGACAAAACTGGCTCCTAAGAGCCGGGTCATTCCACTGGGTGTCCGTGGCCCACCTACGGAACTCCGAACAGAATTCCTCCGCCGGACGATCTCCCTGCTGAATCCTACGTAACTTAGACTCAGCAAGGGAGATCCGATCTGGGTCATCATATACGAGTCCCAGAGCAGCGAAAAACCTATCCACTGACTGGAGAACCGGGGAGCTTGGGGGAAGAGAGAACGCCCAAGATTGAGGGTCCCCTTGTAGGAGCGAGATGACAATTCCCACCCTTTGTTCTTCACTGCCCGATGACCGAGGCCGCAGCCGAAAGTACAATTTGCATGCCTCCCGGAAAACAAAAAACTTGTCCCGCCCCCCAGTGAACTTGTCAGGGAGAGCTACTTTAGGTTCTGGTCCGGCTTGCTCCAGAGGATGCAAAACCTTGGACTTAACGTCCGCCAGCCCCATGGACAAACTCTGCAACTGCCGAGCTAGACCGGCTACTGGATCCATGGTAGCTGGAGAAAACTAAGTGGGTCGGTGAAAATGTCACACTGTCACAGAATACTGGAGGTAGGGGGCCTAAGCTGACCCTAAGCTGGGACCCTGACTAACCCCTCAACCTGGAGGTACTGTTAAAGGTACAGAGGTCCAGGCCGCCAGCGTAACCCCTACCTCCTGAGGATCCCTGCACCTAAGTAATCTAGTCCTGAGAAGGACCCCGATCACAACAATAGGGAACCAGAAATAATATGCCCACACACAGTATTTAGACGAACGAGACAGTACAAGGGAAAAACCAAAACCACCTTGCATACAACTTCTACACAACTACAACAGAGGGAACACCAACGGGAAAGGAGATAAATGATAAAGCGAGGAAAGGGAAAAAACACTTCCAAATACACTTATCTCAGCAACTCCAAACACCACGATCCGCTCTGTAAGTCTGAATGAAAAGCTTTCACCGACACCTCCCAAACAGACCTGCAGGAATATAAAGGAGTCTCACTAAAGAAGCATTGATTGCAGCTGGGCGAGGCTGGACCTCAGCTAGCCCAGAGAGAGAGAGAATTAACTCCTACACTGCCGAGAAAACACAAAGCACCAACAAGTCAGCTGCGAGAAGTCAGGCTGTGTACTCGTGACGATCTTCGTGGCAACACACCCGTGACAGCTGCGTCCGGTCGCCCCGTGTCTTGCAGTGGTCTAAAAGGACCTGCGGTGACTTCATTTAGTCATGTGACAGGTCACGCGACCGCCAACGACAGCTGTCGTGTGAGATGTCACATGACTAAATGACGTCACCGCAGGTCCTTTTAGACCATCGCAAGCCGTACAAGAGACTGGACGTAGAGAAAACATCGGGGGCCATTGGAGTATAATCTTTATTTTTTTATTTTTAATTCTTTTTTTTTTTTTTTAACAGGTTCTATGGTAACCAAGTCTGGATGAGTCTCCTCTTCTCCATACCCGGGTACCATCCGCACATTGAACGCTCATGTGGATGTTATGCAATTCAATGCTAGTCAATGGCGGCAATTGCGCTGCGTGTCCGCAAAATTAATGGACATGCTGCGTATTTTTCAACAATGATAATCCGCAGCGGAAATTTCCGCATCATGTGCTCAGCACATGTGGATTATCATTGGGGACCATGGGGCACGTATTACCAAGAGTTTTTTAAGCGTTTTCGCTGCAGAAATTCCGCGGCAAAAATGCTTGAAAACGCATAGTGGTCACGCAGCCTAAAGTTATGTGCCCATGATGCAGAAATGAAGCAGAAATTTCCTGAGCATTTCTGTATCTCATTGGCAGAAAAAACGCATGCGGATTTTACAAGCGTTTTTTTTTTTACTGCCAGGGATAAGCGTTTTTCAAGCGTTTTTGCATGCATTTCTGCATGCGTTTTTTTCAAGCGCTTTTCCAAGCTATTTTGATCATCACTTGGAGAAGTGCTTGACAAGTTAGTCACGCAATATAAATCCATGCAACTGGCATGGTTTTATAGTGTATGACCAGCTTATGCTGCTTTAAATGCAGCATCAATAGTAAAAAAAAAAAAAAAACATTAAACTTACCTCTCCGGTGGCCCCCGGTCTCCTCTCCGGTGTCTTCCTCTGTCATCGGCGTCCCGCTTTGTTCAGAAAGGAACTGCGCTGACGTCACTTAGTCAGCTGACAGATCACGCGACCGCCTACATCAGCGATGGCGTGACCATTACATGACTAAATGACGTCACCGGACAGCTTGAGCGGATGTTTTTAGCCTGGGAAGGGGGTAATACCCATGGAGCTTCCCAGGCTACTAATATCAGCCCCCAGCTGTATACATAGCCTTTACTGGCTATTAAAATGGAGAACCCCAAAAATAAATGACGGGGGGTCCCCCTATTTTAACAGCTAGCAAAGGCTATTCAGACAGCTGGGGGCTGATATTAATAGCCTAGGAAGGGGCCATGAATATTGGCCCCCTCTCAGGCTAGTAACAGGAGCCCTCTGCTGCCCCAGAAATGGCACATCCATAGAATGCGCCAATTTAGGCACATAGCCTTGCTCTACCCACTGCCCTGTAGCGGTGGCAGTGGGGTTATAGGGTTGGGGTTGATGTCAGCTTATAATGCTAGATGACCTGAAGCCCAGTTTAGTAATGGAAGAAGCACCCATTACTAACTCCATAGTGTAAGTAAAATGTAAAATAAAAACACCCACACCCAGAATAAAATATTTTATTTGAAATCAAGACAGTATTCCTTTAATATTCTAAATTAACCCCTTTCTGGCCCAGGGCGTACTAATACGTATCTGTGCCCTGGGCTTTATGGGCCAGATACATATTAGCATGCCCTGGCGATCTCGCCCGCACACAAGCGGTGCAGGCGAGATCGTGCGGAGTGTCAGCTGTGACAATGTGCTGGGAGCGGTCCCGCACCACTCACAGGACATTAACCCCCAAAATGCTGCAATCGAAATCCCGCGGTGTCTAAGTCTGGTCCCGGTTGTTGTCATGGTGACTCGATGTTATCATGACGACATCCGGGTCACCAGGAGACAGGAAGTTACTTTGCTCATGCACAGTGCGCGACCAAAGTAACTTCTCCCTGTGCAGCGCTGACAGGCTGCATAGCGCAGGGATGGTGCTGCATTCCTGTGCTATACAGCTGATCAGGCTGCAAAAAGTGAAAGTCCCATAGTCAGACAAAGTGTAAAAGTAATAAAAATGTCAGAAAGTGGAAAAAAAAAAATAAAAAAAATTGTAATATATATATATATATATATATATATATATATATATAAATAAAAATATGTATTGTACCCATAAATAAATAAATCTTATGAAAAAAAAACAATATAAGTACACATATTTGGTATCTCCGCGTCCAGAACTGCCTGACCTATAAAACTGTCCCTCTAGTTAACCCCTTTAGTGAATACGGTAAAAAAAATAAATGAAAAACCAAACATAAAATGATACTTTATCATCATACCTCCAAACAAATAATGGAATAAAACGTGATCAAAAAGACGAATGTAAATAAAAATGGTACCGCTGAAAACGTCATTTTGTCCCGCAAAAAACAAGCTGTCATACAGCTCCAGCGGCCGAAAAATAAAAAAGTTATAGCTCTGAGAATAAAGCAATGCAAAAATAATTTTTTTCTATAAAATAGTTTTTGTGTAAAAATAAATAAATAAATGTGGTACCGCTGTAAACGTACTGACCCGAAGAATAAAGCTGCCTTATCAATTTTATCACACGCAGAACGGCATTAAATAAAAATAGAAAAGAAAGAAAGCCATTCCGGAATTGTTGGTTTTTGTTAATACTGCCTTCCAAAAATCACAATAGAAAGCGTTCAAAAAATGTCACGTGCCTGAAAACGGTACCAATAAAAACGTCAACTTCTCCCGCAAAAAACAAGCCGTCACATGACTGTCAGGCGAAATATGGAAAAATTATAGCTCTCAAAATATGGCGATGCAAAAACTAGTCTTTTAAAAAAAAAAAAAAAATAAAACAAAAAGGGTTTTTTAGTGTGTGACAGCTGTCAATCATAAAAAACAGATATAAATCTGGTATCGCTATAATCGCACCGACCCAAAGAATGTCATCTTATCACTTGTACTGCACGAGGTACAGCATAAAAAAATAAATAAAACCAATCCTTCACCTGCTGCTGATTTCTTTATTCTGCTTCCCAAAGATCGCCGTAAGGTTCAGCTCACATATTCTGCTCTGAGTAGTGTTGAGCATTCCGATACTGAAATATCGGGTATCGACCGATATTCGCGGTATCGGAGTTCCGATACTTTTACAATATCGAATACCGGAATCGGAAGTTCCCATAATGTCTGCGCTCTGCCGTGTCTCTGAAGGATGACAAGCTGGATGGCAGCGCTCAGCTTACTGTACTTGTCATTTAGTGTAAAGGATTTATTAAAAAAAACAATAGTGTTTTCGTGCACCGTCTCTTAAAAAAAGCCGGCCGGCAATTCATCAGCAGTACCTGACAATTTAGAATAGAAAGAATAGAGTATCACACACAGATTAGATAGATAGAAACATGTCAGTCACATATATAAGAAGTACAGTGACAGTGTTGATTACTGTACTTGTCATTTAGTGTAAAGGATTTATTTAAAAAAAAATTGGCGTGGGGTTCCCCTTAATTTTAGTCTCTAGCGGAGGTTAAGCAGACGGCTGGGGCAGATGTTTGAAGCCTGGGAAGGGGTAATACCCACGGAGCTTCCCAGGCTACTAATATCAGCCCCCAGCTGAATACCTAGCCTTTACTAGCTATTAAAATGGGGGACCCCTCATAAAAATGATGTGGGGTCCCCCCTATTTTAATAGCTAGCAAAGGCTAGGCAGACAGCTGGGGGCTGATATTAATAGCCCAGGAAGGGAGCCATGAATATTGGCCCCCTCCCAGGCTAGAAACACCAGCCGTCAGCAGCCCCAGAAATGGTGCATCCATAGGATGCACCAATTCTGGCACTTAGCCTCGCTCTTCCCACTGCCCTGTAGTGGTGGCAGTGGGGTAATAGGGTTGGGGTTGATGTCAGCTTATAATGCCAGCTGACATCAAGCCCAGGTTAGTAATGGAGAGGCGTCTATAAGACACCCCCATTACTAACCCCATAGTCAAAGTTAAAAAAAAACACAAACACCCAGAATAAAGTCCTTTAATTGAAATAAAGACACAATTCTTTATTGTTCTAAATTAAACCATACTTACCATCACGCCCATTCCAGCTGAAGCCAACGATCTCCTGCAATAAAAGTAAAATAATAAAGCAACCTCATCCTTACCTTCCCATGCTTCCCAGGACAGCTCCAGCTCTGCTATATCGAGATAACAGGCTGGACCGCAGCAGAACGCTGCCATCCAGCCTGTCATCCCGCAGACACTGAGAAGTGCAGGCATGCTTGCGCTCCTCAGTGTCTCGTCCCTAAAAAAAAAAATAATTTTGTAAATTTGTCGGAAAAATGAGAAATAGCTGGTTAAATTTTAACCCTAACCAAATAAAATGTTGGTTTCAAAATTGTGCTGATGTAAAGTAGACATGTGGGAAATGTTATTTATTAATTATTTTGTGTGACATATCTCTCTGATTTAAGGGCATTTTTTTTCACAAATAAAAGCAAATCATATCAAATAAATATTACCCCTTATATAAAGTACAATATGTCACGAAAAAACAGTCTCTGAATCAGTGGGATCCATTGAAGCATTCCAACATTATTACCTCATGAAGTGACACTGGTCAGAATTGTAAAAATTGGCCTGGTCATTAACGTGCAAACCATCTTAGTTTGCTAAGTTAACTACAGGCATTGTCGTGTTGGGGCTGTTACACTTATTGGATCCCTTTAAAAGTGATCCAAAATGTTATGTACCCCAAAATGACGCCAATTAAAACTTAAAAAAATTATCCGAAGGCAAAGCATTTTTTCCTATCTATTTAGTCCCATAAACTAAGCTATTTTTTTTTAATACATGTGAGGAATATGACAGACCGGGTAGGTCACGCTGAACCACCAGTTGTGATCTTTTGGAGTGAGCAGCTCTCTGCTGCTCCCTATCTTCCGGACAATTACACGACAATCAATGGAGGAGGCCTCAGACTGCCTGCACGAATTTGTCGGTTATCGGGAAATTAACAGTGAGCATATGGTATACATAATATACCATAAAAAAAAACTGGTGTGTCCGATAAAATCTTAACAACTTTATTACATATACATTAAAAACAGGTCACAAACAGGACAGTGCTTTGGTTTTGATGCATTTCGACTTTAGCAGTCTTAATCGTAACATTGCGAAAGTCAAAACGCATCAACACCAGAGCACTGTCCGGTTTGTGGCCTGATTTTATTGTAAATGTAATAAAATTGCCAAGACTTTACCGGAGACACCAGCTTTTTTTCTGGTATATATTGGATTAATTTGCCCAGGCTGAGAGGCTTATTGGATCTCCGAAACCTATGCGATGGTGGATGTCTACAACGTTGATCTCATCCAGTATGACAAATACAGCTCTGGATTCCAGCGCATAGAATATATGTATATACCCATGCATGGTCTCTGCTAACTCCACTCTAACCCAAGAAAGATTATTAGCTGTCACCACCAGTCGTTTTTTATATTCAGGCTCCCATGGGCGTGGAGAAGAATGAATATTCATTCTCTTTTGTAGCGGGCACAGAGGAGCGCTGAGCCATAGCTTCTGCTGACAGTGCTCGCTACTAAAAAGAATGCATATTCACTCCTCTCCACGCACATAGTCCCGGCGTGGAGAGGAGTGAATGACCCATGCGCTGCTCAGATGCTGACATGAGCTGCTGCAGGAAAACAGAACGCAGCTCTGCTGGAGCAGAGGTGAGTAAGGAAGGCTAGTATCAGTGTTTATTTTTTTATATGTGCAGTGATGGAGCCATACATACCAGAATTGGGGGATGAGGGGCGCCATACATGCCAGGATTGGGTAATGAGGGGTGCTATACATACCGGGATTGGGGGATGAAGGTGCCATGCGTACCAGAAATGGAGATGAAGGTGCCATGCGTACCAGAAATGGAGATGAAGGTGCCATGCGTACCAGAAATGGAGATGAAGGTGCCATGCGTACCAGAAATGGAGATGAAGGTGCCATGCGTACCAGAAATGGAGATGAAGGTGCCATGCGTACCAGAAATGGAGATGAAGGTGCCATGCGTACCAGTATTGGAGATGAAGGTGCCATGCGTACCAGTATTGGAGATGAAGGTGCCATGCGTACCAGTATTGGAGATGAAGGTGCCATGCGTACCAGTATTGGAGATGAAGGTGCCATGCGTACCAGTATTGGGAATGAGGGGATCATGCGTACCAGGATTGGGGATGAGGGGACCATGTGTACCAGGATTGGGGATGAGGGGGCCATGCGTACCAGGATTGGGATGAGGGGGCCATGCGTACCAGGATTGGGATGAGGGGGCCATGCGTACCAGGATTGGGATGAGGGGGCCATGCGTACCAGGATTGGGGATGAGGGGGCCATGCGTTCCAGGATTGGGGATGAGAGAGCAATGAGTACCAGGATGGGGAAATTTACCAGTAACTGCTGCATTTCCCACCCTAGGCTTATACTCGAGTCAATAAGTTTTCCCAGTTTTTTGTGGTAAAATTAGGTACCTCGACTTATACTCAGGTCGGCTTATACTCGAGTATATACAGTGGTGGCCAAAAGTATTGGCACCCCTGCAATTCTGTCAGATAATACTCAGTTTCTTCCTGAAAATGATTGCAATCACTAATTCTTTGTTATTATTATCTTCATTTAATTTGTCTTCAATGAAAAAACACAAAAAGAATTGTCCTAAAGCCAAATTGGATACAATTCCACACCAAACCTAAAAAAGGGGGTGGACAAAAGTATTGGCACTGTTTGAAAAATCATGTGATGCTTCTCTAATTCGTGTAATTAACAGCACCTGTAACTTACCTGTGGCACCTAACAGATGTTGGCAATAACTAAATCACACTTGCAGCCAGTTAACATGGATTAAAGTTGACTCGACCTCTGTCCTGTCCTTGTATGTACCACATTGTGCATGGAGAAAAGAAAGAAGACCAAAGAACTGTCTGAGGACTTGAGAAACCAAATTGTGAGGAAACATGAGCAATCTCAAGGCTACAAGTCCATCTCCAAAGACCTGAATGTTCCTGTGTCTTCCGTGCGCAGTGTCATCAAGAAGTTTAAAGCCCATGGCACTGTGGCTAACCTCCCTAGATGTGGACGGAAAAGAAAAATTGACGAGAGATTTCAACGCAAGATTGTGCGGATGGTGGATAAAGAACCTCGACTAGCATCCAAACAAGTTCAAGCTGCCCTGCAGTCCGAGGGTACAACAGTGTCAACCCGTACTATCCGTCGGCGTCTGAATGAAAAGGGACTGTATGGTAGGATACCTGGGAAGACCCCACTTCTTACCCCGAGACATAAAAAAGCCAGGCTGGAGTTTGCCAAAACTTACCTGAGAAAGCCTAAAATGTTTTGGAAGAATGTTCTCTGGTCAGATGAGACAAAAGTAGAGCTTTTTGGGAAAAAACATCAACATAGAGTGTACAGGAAAAAAAGAGGCATTCAAAGAAAAGAACACGGTCCCTACAGTCAAACATGGCGGAGGTTCCCTGATGTTTTGGGGTTGCTTTGCTGCCTCGGGCACTGGACTGCTTGACCGTGTGCATGGCATTATGAAGTCTGAAGACTACCAACAAATTTTGCAGCATAATGTAGGGCCCAGTGTGAGAAAGCTGGGTCTCCCTCAGAGGTCATGGGTCTTCCAGCAGGACAATGACCCAAAACACACTTCCAAAAGCACTATAAAATGGTTTGAGAGAAAGCACTGGAGACTTCTAAGGTGGCCAGCAATGAGTCCAGACCTGAATCCCATAGAACACCTGTGGAGAGATCTCAAAATGGCAGTTTGGAGAAGGCACCCTTCAAATATCAGGGACCTGGAGCAGTTTGCCAAAGAAGAATGGTCTACAATTCCAGCAGAGCATTGTAAGAAACTCATTGATGGTTACCGGAAGCGGTTGTTCGCAGTTATTTTGGCTAAAGGTTGTGCAACCAAGTATTAGGCTGAGGGTGCCAATACTTTTGTCTGGCCCATTTTTGGAATTTTGTGTGAAATGATCAATGATTTGATTTTTGCTTCATTCTCTTTTGTGTTTTTTCCTTGCAAGCAAATTAAATGAAGATAATAATACCAAAGAATTTGTGATTGCAATCATTTTCAGGAAGAAACTGAGTATTATCTGACAGAATTGCAGGAGTGCCTATACTTTTGGCCACCACTGTACTGTAATTTTTTTTTCTTCACTGCCCAATGGTATAAAATTATGTGACACACCTGTGGTGTCAATATGATTACTGCACCCTTAGATGAATTCATTGACAGGTGTAGTTTGTAAAATGGGGTCACTTATGGGGGATTCTGCTTTCTTGGCACTTCTGGGGCTCTGCCAATGTGATATGGCATACTTACACCATTCCAGCACATCAGCGGCTCTCCAAACGCAGCAAAGCGTCCGCTCTCGGTTACAGCCAATTTTGTGTTCAAAAAGTCAAACAGTGCCCCGTCCCTTCCGAGCCCTACTGTGTGGCCAAACAATGGAATTCTCCCACATATGGCATATCGGCGTACTCAGGAGAAATTGCACAACAAATTTGGGGATCCATTTTGATTCCTGATACTTTTGTGAAAATAAAACAAAATGGGTCTAAAGTAAAATTTTTAGAAAAATGTTCATTTTTTCCTGACACATTGCTTCAGTTCCTGTGAAGCATGTGAAGGGTTAATAAACTTCTTCAATGTGATTTTGAGCACCTTGAGGGGTGCAGTTTTTAGAAAGGTGTCAATTTTGGGTATTTTTTGTCATAAAGGCCCCTTAAAGTCACTTCAGATGTGATGTGCTCCCTGAAAAAAAGGGTTTTGTGAATTTTGGTGGAAAAATGAGAAATCGCTGGTCAACTTTTAACCCTTAACTCCCTAACAAAAGAAAAAATTATGTTTCAGAAATTGTGCTGATGTAAAGTAGACATGTGGGAAATGTAATTTATTAACTATTTTGTGTGAAATATCTCTCTGATTTAAGGGCATAAAAATTAAAATTTTTGAAAATTGTGAAATTTTGTCAATTTTTGCCAAATTTTCAATTTTTTTCAAAAATAAACTCAAGTCTTTTCAAAATATTTTACTACTATCATAAAGTACAATATGTCACAAAAAAAACCTTCTGAGAATCAGCGGGATCCGTTAAAGCGTTCCAGAGGTATTACCTCATAAAATGACTGGTCAAATTTAAAGAATGAGGCCTGTTCATTAACCTACAAAGCAACTCTGTCCTTAAGGGGTTAATCCAAAATGAGGCAGTGTTTATAAATATGCAAAAGGTTTTACAAAGGGGACAAGACAATACAGCATATACAGTTACAAAAAAACCCGATAAAACAAAAGAAACTTACTATTCCGCACGCAGAGACAAGTCAGCTAGTGGACGGAAGCAATCTGGTTGAAAACGTCTGGTTAACGGGATCAAGGTTACACTGACATGTATCTTCCTCCGCATTGAACACAGATCATAATTTACCTTGATCTTTTATGAGCACCTGAGTTACACCAACACAACCCACTGTGATGACCTAATGTGGGCCAAGTTGTGGGTTGTCCTCAGCCCTTCAGGATTTTATGAAAATCCCAAGTTATGCAAGATTGCAGCCACATATTTTACTAGGAGTTTACGGTTACCCAGAGACCAAATATGACATGGCTGTTGTCAGTTTTCTGTCCACTCAATACGCTTTTAGGCAGGGGTTACAGTTATGAGAAAATATGCATCATCTTCCTTGGTTCGCCCTGGCACTGAAAATGTATGTCTCATCAATATTGGATTCATACAAACTTGGATATTTGCTTTAATCCTCTCAAAACTTAAAAAGCCTTTTCCTGTCTTAGCTATTTGTCCAATCTGTAACTCTTTGAACGAAGATGTATATTGTGCAGAGACCGTCACCTGGGCACTGACGGGGTTCTTCACTTCACAATGGGGCTGCATGCATGTTAATTAGGATGGTTCACATCTCTTTTTCTCCAATCTGTACATTGCAGTCTTTAGGTATGTGCACACGTTCAGGAATTGAAGCAGAAATTTCCTGAGCGTTTTTGCCTCTCCCTGGCAGAAAAAAACACATGCGGATTTACATGTTTTTTGACTCGTTTTTGAAGCTTTTTTGAGCATCAATGAATGATTTTTGGAGCTAAATAAAGTTGGTGGGATATTGCTTAAGCCCTTGGATTACCATAAGAACTAGGGTGAGTATATTGGTTCATTTAAATGATTAAAGAATGGGTCTGTTGTATTTCAAATAAAGTGTTTACACTGTGTCTGTGTGTTTCTTTACTTTTTCATGAAAAGGTCTGATTGACACCTTGGCATTACCAAACAAAAGAGCTGGGTGTCAGCTAGTCCCATTCACCCAATCTTAGCATTTCTATTCACATAATTTATGTGAGCTGTTTTTTTAGCCTGGGAATGTGCCACTAGGCAAACATTTTCTCTGGCCATAATTAACATCTCACAGCTGGTTTGTTAGCCCTTACGTCCCCCCTCCCCGATCAGCACTTTGCAGCGCTTTGGACGCAATGTATTTGTTGCGTCCAAAACGCGGAGTTATAATGCCGCACTTTTGATGTCTTTACATGTGAATCCACCACATATAATGACACTTCAATCGGTCAAAATCTGCAGCAGAGACTAGCGTGTACGCAACAGAAATTGTCATGCTGCAGGTGAGTTTGAGTACAAGGTCACAGTCAGGAGCCGCTGCAGGTTTGACACTGTGTTTATACAGCGTTCAGATGTTACAGCATAGTGGATGGGATCTCTAGAAATCCCTTGTCCGCTATGGGTGCATTTGAGGCTGCGAATCACCCACGGACACTGAAATGCGTCTCGTCTTTCAGGACCGCAGCATGCCAAATTGTCTTGTGGAGTCGCTAGTCTCCACAACAGAAATTTGACTACTAGAATGTATAGAATGCAGTAAATCCACATGGTTCAGTGAACACATGTGGATTTACCTATGTTCAATAGAATGCAACACCTGAATTATGGGCACAAAGCCTAAAATGAAAAAAAAAAAAATGGCGTGGGCTCCCGCATCATTTTTATAACCAGCAGAGGGAAAGCCGACCGCTGGGGGCTGATATTAGTAGCTGCGGAAGGGGCCATTATCCAACAATGTTCCCTGGCTATTAATATCAGCCCACAGCTGTTTGATTAGCCTTTACTGGCTAGATTACAGGGGGACCCCAGAAAAAAATTGACGTGGGGTCCCCCTATAACATTTAGCCAGCAAAAGCTAAACTAGACAGCTGCAGGTTGATATTAATAGCCATAGAAGGGGCCATGAATACTAGCCCCTCCGTGGCTATTAATATCACCCGTCAGCAGTCCCAGAAATGTTGCATCCATAAGATGCGCGAAATCTGGCGCTTAGCCTCCCTCTTCCACACTGCCCTGTAGCGGGCAGTGTGGGGTAATGGGGTTGGGGTTCACGTCAGCCTTGTATTGGCGGCTGACTTGAAGCCCAGGTTAGTAATGGAGGATGTCTATAAGACGCCCCCATTACTAACCTTCTGGTTGAATGGTCGCCGCTTTTTCAATAAAAGACACGGCCAGAATAAAGTATTTTAATGAAATAAAAAACACACGGTTTTACAATTTTTTTTTTTTTTATTACACGCCTCCGCGAAGCCCTCCATCTCCTGAAGAAAACAAACAACAATATCCATCACCTGTCCGCTGCCAGCGACGTAGTCCACGGTCACGACTGTCCCACGAGGATCCGGATCATTAATACAGCTGTGACATCAGCCATCACTGATAGAATATAGCACTGTATACTGACAGGGGTGTAAAATCACCCCCGGTCAGTATACAGTCTTGCAGGGGGTTACTGGGATTTATCAGCTGATGAGCCCCTGTGAGCTAGAGACCGTGGGAACATTCTTGTGAAGTTTCCCACGGTAAGCATCAGCTGATCGCTGACGTCACTGCAGGTCCTGGAAGTACACTGCGGGGCACGAGCCCGCGCCCTGCAATGTACCGCGAGCTGCCGAAGAGACGACATTGGGGGCCGCCGGACAGGTGAGTATAATGTTTTTGTTTTTTTTAATTTTTTCTTTTTTATTCTTTTTTTAACTGCCGCTGGCACGTGGGCTGGGAGGAACATGCTGCTGTTATCAGCTAGAGCAGCAGTCGGATCAGAGAAGTAGCAGTCTCCTTTCCCGACCTGGGTACCAGCCGCGGCGCCATTCCGCCGTGATTTTGAGCCTGTTGATTTACATTGAAACGCAGCAAATCTGCATGTATAGATATTAAACGCAGCGGAAATGCATTAAAACCCCATCGTGTGAACTCAGCTTTACTTATTTCCCATATGCTAAACTGTGTAATTCACATCTAAGAGACTTAGACTGTCATCTCCTGTCTCTTACTGCAATTCTTTGTGGGAGGATAAAGGGAGGAGGGAGGATTTCCCTCTCTAGTGTGGCTGCTGAGATGTTAATGTTTTCTATGACAATATACATGCTTTAAAAATTCCATACCGTTCCCTTACTACACTAACTACTTTTGTATTTTTTTCTCTACTTCCTGTTTGCTGACTGTTTGAGTATCTCTAGTGGATAATGATATATTCAAACAAAGCATCAACAGGGGGCAGAGGCTACAGTCACTTCCCTCTCCCTGAAGCGAAGCGTCATCAGTGACTCTCGTTTCAGGGGCTGGTCCCTGATCTGTCTCGCTCTGTCTATCTCAGTGACCTGTGCGATGAGCGAGGCGTCCGATCTGCTTAGCTGAATAGTAATAAGCCAGCAGCAGAGCGGTGTCACTTTACCCAGTGTGCAGTAGGACCAGCACCTCACCCTGCAGGTGATGTCCCTGGTCTCCGTCGGGTGTAGTGACACCACTTTGCTGCCATCTTAATACGTTTCAGCTATGCAGACAGACCGGTTGCCACGCTCATCGCACAGTGAACTGGGGGAGATACTGCACAAGGGAGACACTCGAAGACAGAGCAGGACCAGCCCCTGAAATGAGCGTCGCAGCCTCTGCCCCCTGTTGATACAAAAAATACAAAAGTTGTTTGTGTAGATAAAGAATGGTATGGAATTTATAAAGCAAGTATATTAGAAAATAGCTTAGATTATGGGACTAAATAGATAGGGAAAAATGCTTTTATTTGGACCACCCCTTTAAACTTAACCCACAAAAAACAAGCCCCCACTCAGGTCCATTATCTGTTAACTCTCAATGTCCAGCGCCTGCTTATTTCTGGAAAACACCTATGGAGTCAAAATCGTCATTACACCCGTTGATGAATTCCCAGAAGGGTGCTGTTTTGACACTTGGGGAGTGGGTGAGGGGAATCTCTGCAAACTGTTGTAGAAAAATCTGTACCACAAAAGCAAATGGCACTCCTTCCCTCCCAAGCGATGCCGTGTGGCCGTACAGTAATGTCCAGTCACATGTATAGGGTATTGACGCCTTCCAGCAGATATTTGTTTAGGCATTTTTTCCTGTGGGGCTTAATAATCTACTCCTCAGGCATAAATGTTCCCTACCAGTTTTTGAAAACCATTCTTCAGAGCATGAAAAGATGAATCCTCTGCGATAATCCAAAAAGGTTTATTTGCAATGTGTCCACTGTGTGGCAGTAATGTCTTTCTTATGGTGCCTTACAGTATAGTAGTAATACCCCAACCACACACACATCTTATCTAACATAATTTTTGTAGCTATATTACTTAATAAGGAATACAAATTCAATGGTTCTTATTTTAATTTGTTTTGTTTTTCTAGGATCTGAAGCTTGGCCGCCTGGTGTATGCTTGCGTTATGTTGGAGGTGATCAGTTTGGACATGTGAATATGGTCTTAGTACGCTCTTTAGACACCCAGGAAATGACAGACGTCAGTGTGCCAATGTGCAGTCCCAATCAGCCTGGCATGTACCAGGGTCAGTGGAGAATGTGTACTGCTACTGGCTTGTATTTCGGAGGTGAGAATCTTTCTTTTACCCCCTTTTTTTTTTTTTGCAGGTATCTTCTTTGTATGTAATGCTAGGTCAATCTAGATAGCTAAATGATGTGTCTATCACTCTGATGTCTGTGGTACATACATTTTTTTTTCAGATCTGACTTAAGTGCGATTTATTTTCTATAACCATAGAAACCATTTTCAAGTGCAGTAAATTTTCTTTACATATCTGCCACATTTAAAGGGACTCTGTAACATTTGACCTATCTAAACTAATTAGTGTAGGTATACAGGTTATAGACTCCTGAGAGAAGTCCAAGGTATTAGATACCTTGTTGTTTATAAATCATCTTTTATCACTTTATATAAATGACCTCTTCCAGGTTATGGGGAGGACGCTCCCTGAAAGATAACACTGCCTCCAGAGCTTATTTTACATGAAGGCAGACCTACCGGTGTGAGACAAGTAACTAGCACCGAACAGGACAACTGAAATTTTGTCCTCTTGCGAACAAATTTTCCAGGACATTCCTTCTGACAGCACCATCCGGAGGTTGTCCTTGATAGGGATAGGAACACACAAAACGTTAATAGGCCCCTCCCTCCACCACCCACCAATGTTTTTCCTGTCCCTATTAGGGACAGATGCATTGGAGGTGCGCTTGTGGCGCAGAAGCAGAATTTACCTGTCAGTTGAACAGCAGCTCCTGACTGCTGTGCGCAGGAGAATCAGGTGGGTCCACGCATCTCTCTCCTTTCTACCACAGTAGAGTCTGAAACCCCTCTGAACAAGGGGTCCCTCAACCTGGCCTGTAGAGCTGGAGCTCCTGGATTAAGCCGCTTCCCCCTCGGAGGGAGGGGAAGGGGGTCTCGGCTCATGCTGTCCATCTTTCTGCGCTTCTGGAGTACACTCACAAGACACCGGCATGCAGGAACGTTTCCAGTTACAGGGGGATGACGTGCAAACCTTTAGTACCTGGTGTGCTTTCCAGCTTTAGCCGCACTTCTGGGATTTGAAAATAAGCGTGCCAAGACCCATTTAAGAGGGAAGTGCCTTTTAACGATTCAGATGCAAGGCAGGGGGGATGGTACTATTGTACTACCAAAGGGCAGCTGAGTTACCATTTAGACAGCAAGCAATGGAAGGACAAAACACTGGCCGTTCTGATACCCCTACTGAATCCCTGGTACAAGTGAGTGATATGGAAGATTTCACATTTACAAGGGTTTGTTCCACCTGGCATAGATATTATTATATTATATTATATATACCTACATCTCTTTAGGATAAGGATATTCCTAAAAGGTCTATGGCTTTTTCTGTAGCTAAAAGGAAGGGGAAAAAATGTGCACTTGCAACATGAAGCTTCCCGACACATATGGCAAACAATTATGTCCAGATTTTATTGCCAAAGTGGTAAAGGAAGAATATTCTTCCTTCATAACCGATATGAGGGTCATAATAAGAAAAGTTTCATTGCGGAGTTAGTTTCCCCTCATTTCTCACAGGCTGCAACTAGGCAAAAAAGGCCACGGTGGGTGATGAAGTGAGGTTCAGAGGAGGAGGAATTGTCATATTTTACTGACCCTGAAAAGGACAAACGTGAAGAGTTACCACCAACCTTACCAGAAGACAAAAAGAATTCCCTTTTCTCTTGGGAAGACACTGATAAGCTCCTACAGGTAGTGAGGAATACGATGAAAGTTGAGGAGACTCCCCAATTCCCCTCAGTACAGGATGAGCTGTTTTGGGGGGGGGGGCGATTATTAAAGCTAACATTGCTGCTACCTCTGTAGCAAGATCTTTGAATATATGGATAGACAAGCTTGAGGGTTATCTTATAAAAAGACATCCAGAAATGAGATCATGGAATCCATTCCCTTACTTAAAATGGCAACATAATTTATGACTGACGCCTCAGCAGAATCAGTCAGGTTTGCCACAAGAAACAGGGCACTTTCTAATACTGTGAGGTGAGCTATATGGCTTAAAACATGGTCAGGGGTTAGTCACTCAAAGAACAAGCCGAGTTCCATTCCCTTTTCCAGTCTCTGAGTGTTTGGTCAGTATTGGACGATGGCAAGAAAGAGCCTCAGACGAGAAAAAAGGGTTTCCACAGTAGAAATTCAAAAGGTATTGTCCTTTCGGAGACTCCGTTCCAATCCTAAACCAGATTATACAGGTGAAGGGAAAACTGGTAGATGGAGCTACCCCAGAGGAGGCAGAGGAAGGAAATACCCTTCTCTGACCGACATCTAACACAGGGTGTCAATGACGCCAAGGAAGTGGAAGGGATACTCCAATCCTTTCACAAAGCCTGGACAGAAGTATCCCAGAATCCGTGGATACTTCAAACAATATCCGAAGGATACAGGAAAGAGTTCATGCAGATTCCTCAAGGAAGATTCCACTTTACGGCTTCCCAGCAATGATGCACGAATGTGCTCGAATAAGGGGTTATTAGAGCATGCTCAGGTGCTAACGGAGTATCTTCGGCTTGCTGAATGCCACAACAGTAGCCTTCCTCCAGCATTGTTCAGGTTTTGGCTGAAAAGATTTTTCTCTGGGCAGAAAAGACAGTCCTGTCACTGTCAGCGATACTTCTAAAGGGATCTCAAAATTTAATGGCAGACTTTCTCAGCCAGTAAGAGATTCAACAAACTGAATGGGAACTGAACTGGGAAGAATTCCATCCCTTAAACCATCGCTGGGATACTCCATAGCTACACTTGATTGCCACAAGGGGAATTACAAAAGCTCAAAAAATGTTTTTTTCCCTGAATCAGAGAGACAAGCTGAGAGAAATCGATGCCTGTTGCCAAATATGGGACATGGAAATGGCGTATGCCTTTCCACCCTTGCCTCTAATTCCTGCAGTACTGAGGAAAATCCAGGAGAATCAGGACAGGGTATTAGTGCTACTACCGTTTTGTCCCAAGAATAGCTGGCTTTAGGAGACCACGTCTTTTTTCCAGTAATGCACAATCTTCATTTTCAATGTTCGATATTCAATCCCAATGTGAAGTTCTTGCAATTGTCTGCCTGGATCCTAAAAAGGCAGATCTTGAGATCCAGAGGGCTTTCAGACTCTGTTATATCCACTATCCAGAGGAATAGAAAGCCAGTGACGTCGGCAATGTACATGAAAATCTGGAAGAAGTTTTATGCACAATACCAGGAAACAATGGTGGATATCTCTACCCCTAATATTCCAAGAATACTAGACTTTCTCCAGACAGGATTTTATAAAGGCCTAAGACCCAGCACGTTGAAGGTACAAATTTCTCCTTTGAGTGCCTTCATGGAATATCCATTAGCAAGCCATCACTGGATTGAGAGATTTGTTGAGGCTACAGGTAGGATTAGACCCACAGTTAGTCGCTTAGTCTCTGTCCCTCCATGGGACCTGAATTTAGTGTTGAACGGCTTATGTAAACCACCATATGAGCATCTAGACGACTCATACATAAAATCGCTCTCCTTAAAGACAGTCTTTCTGGTGGCCATAACTATGGCAAGACGGTTAGGGGAGATACAGGCTTTCTCCATCAAGTATCCTTTTCTAAGGAACTTAGAAGACTTCATTGTCTTAAGGTTAGATCCCGCCTTCTAAACTAAAGTGTTAACAACATTCCATATGAGCCAAGAAATCATCTTGCATTCTCTCTGCCAAAACCATAAAAATTAGTCAATATCTCTCGTTTCATTCTCTAGTTGTCAGAACAGTCTTCCAACACCTGGAGATCACAAAAAGTTGGCAGATAGATTCCAATCTGTTCGTTCAATTTGCAGGAAAAATCAAAGGGAATAAGATGTCGAAAGCAATCTTGGCAAGATGGATTAGGTTTGTAATCAGTCTGACCTATTCGGAAGAAGGGAAATCTCCGGAGAACAACCTCAGAGCCCATTCTACTAGAGTAGTAGCTACATCATGGGCATAATGAGTAGAGGCCTCAATGGACCAAATCTGCACAGCTGCAAAATGGACAAGTTTTAACACCTTTTGCAGACATTATAAACTGTACATTTTATCAGGCCAAAAGGCGGCTTTCGGAAGGAAAGTCCTCCAAGCAGTAGTCCCGCCCTGGATTTATCCTCTGGTATTCTCCTGATGGTACTGTCAGGAGGGGCGTCCTGCAAACTAGGAATTAGTCCTACCGCTAATTGGTTTTCCAGGAGTTCATCATGACAACTCCCATTACATTCCCTCCCTTAAATTTCCTGTCTGCTATGTAAAGGTAACGTATGTAGAAGTAAATTCAATAAAATAGAGTTGCATCCATCCTGGTGTGCTACTTGAAAAATTACTGGTGGGTGGTATAGGGAGGGGTCTTATAACATCTTGTATGTTCTTGTCCCTATGAAGGATATGAAGGATGACCTTCTGATGGTGCTGTTATGATTGACTCCTGGAAAACCTATTACCGGTAGACATAATGCCTACTTTTTGCAGCTCTCCGAGCTCTGCTGTATTTCAACCCTATCCGCCTGTGAGATTGAAGCGGAAACTGAGAGGAACCTGTAGATGTGTCAGTTATAATCACACACAGCTCTGCAGTGAGATCAGGAGAGCAGAGAGCGGCCATTACACATCACACTGGTAACTCCCCCTTCATGAAAATTGAGCTCTGGATGCGGAGTTATCTCCCGGGCAGTGTCCTCCCCATAGCTTGGAAGAGCTCATTTACATAAATTGATAAAAGATGATTTGTCAGTTGTAAACTTGCATGAACGGTAGCCCTGAGCAAGCTTTTGTCTGGTTATGCTCTGGCACTTTACAGGAAAACTATGTCCCGTCAGGTGTGAGGTGTATCACAATTACTTGTAGGCGACAGGCCTCCGCTTCCTCCTGCCTTCGATCCTCAGTAGCTGCTGTGCACAATGCAGGGGACACCAAGTTGATTGCAATAAACAAACGTTTACTGGTCAGTTTAACCCCTTAACGACTGCTGATATGCATTAAAACTGTAACTGCTAAGGGGCCTTATTTCCTCGAAAACCTTTTTAAAACTGCGATTGGGAATAAGGATATATCACCCCCTCCATAGTCGGAAAATCTCTGGGGTCTCAGCTACCAAGCTGAGACCCTCGACAACATGATCAGGGCCAGATTTCCTTTCTTTGATCACTGTTATTCAGTGAATAACTGCAATCACATAAAAAAACTGCCTGCTGGTCAAATCATTCCTCTCTCCTCTGATATGATATACATATCAGAGGAGAGAGAAATGATGTCACCCGAGCCCCCACCTCTCCAGTCCCTCTGAAATCCAGCGGATATCAGAGGAGAGAGAAATTATGTCACCCGAGCCCCCACCTCTCTGGTCCCTCTGCCATCCCCCAGTCCCTCTGCCATCCCCCAATACCTCTTGTTCAGTCCCCCAGCCCTCGCGTTATCTTTCTGGGAAAAAAAATTGCGGGCACATGCCTATACCTGGCAACAATAGGGAAATTTTCTTTTGATCACTGTGAATGAACCCAATCACAGTGATCAAAAGTAACAAATTAGTAAATCAAATCCCCCTTTGTCATCCCCTTAGTTAAAAATTATGAAATACATTTTTTTTTCTCAATTTTTTCCATTCTTTGCGGTTGGGGTTAGTGTTGAGTTGAGATTAGGGTTATGTTGGGGGTTGGTGTTAGTGCTGGGGTCAGGGTTGGTGTTAGGGTTAAAGTTAGGTTTGGGGTATTTTAAAAAGTAAAAAAAATGATGACGATATGACGGCTAGTCTTGAGCATCGGGTGCTCGGGTATGCACCGAGTATCGCAAATCTCTGCATTTTGTTGCGGGGGGGTCTCTCGAGCACCCGCGATACTCGGTGCATACCCGAGCACCCGATGCAAACTGGAGTAGTGAGCACTTGCGCTCAACACTAATAGCGACACCTAATGTTATCAAATTTTGTGTTGTACCTATGGGTTCAGAATGCTCACTATACCCCTGGATAAAATCCTTGAGGGGTGTGGTTTCCAAAATGGGGTCACTTGTGGGGGTTTTCCACTGTTTAGGCACATCAGGGGCTCTCCAAACACGACATGACACCCACTCTCAATTCCAGACAATTTTGCGTTCAAAAAAGGCAAACGGTGCTCCTTCCCTTCCGAGCTCTGCTGTGTGCCCAAATGTTAATTTTTTCTTTCCACATTGCTTCAGTTCCTGATAAGCACCTGAAGGGTTAATATACCTCTTGAATGTGGTTTAATGTGGTTTTAAGCACCTTGAGGGGTGCAGTTTTTAGAATGATGTCACTTTTGGGTTTTTTCTTTCATATAGACCCCTTAAAGTCACTTTAAATATGATGTGGTCCCTTAAAAAAAAAAAAAAAAAAAAAGAAAAATGGTTTTGTACATTTTGTTGGAGAAAATCGCTGGTCAACTTTTAACCCTTATAACTTCCTAACAGAAAAAATTGTTTAAAAAATTGTGCTGATGTAAAGTAGACATGGGGGAAACGTTATTTATTAACTATTTTGTGTGACATAACTCTCTGGTTTAAGGGCATAAAATTTAGTTCGAAAATTGTGAAATTTTCGACAAATTTCCCGTTTTTTTAATACAAATAAACGCAAGTCATGTTGAACAAATTTTAGCACTATCATGAAGTCCAGTATGTCACGAATAAATAGTCTCAGAATCAGTGGGATCTGTTGAAGCGTTTCAGAGTTATTACCACATAAAGTGACAGTGGTCAGAATTGTAAAATTTGGCTTGGTTATTAAGGTCAAAATTGGCTCCGTCACTAAGGGGTTAAGTTAATCAAGTTGTGACATGTGGGATCGGGCACAGCATTTCATGTTTCTTACTTGATTAGTACAACAAATTTTCAGCCCTACCACTCGTTCTTCCTGGACTATCCCTAATCCACTGACTCTGTCAGCCTCATGGATTTCCTGTTTACTTAAGCAGTGCACCCGAGACTGACCACCTGCCCATAACGCTGTCCCACGTCCATCAACTTTGATCCGTCAGAAGACTAGGTCCTTTCCGTGGCACCTGGTCCGAGCCCTAGGCTCTTAACATTTCAGGAAACTTCAGCAGGGATTTCAGTGCGGCCTCTCACTGCCATTGCAATAGACAATGTTGACCCTAGCAGCCCACTACACCTGAACTTGACCTTGTCACTACACTTCTCTAGCTCCCCTACTGCCAGGAAGTGCCCAGTCTTTACTAACACTAGTCCCCACCCACTTAGCTAGTTCTATCCATTGACTATATCCTATCCTATAGACTAAACCTATTGTCCTTCTCTCATATCCTATGCTGTTGCTAAGCCACTTAACTATATGAACAGTACTCTTACTATTCCAAGTCTAACACTGTGCTTACCCCACACTATGCACTACTCACATTATATATTAACACTTTACATTCTAATACGCTGTACATTGCCTTCATACAATGTAAAAGATGCACATCACTGTTCATATTACATATAAAACCGCATGACCATGTACACGTAGCGCAATTGTCTTCAGGGGTAGGATATTATACAGCAAAGCTCAGCTTTGTTGATCTGAATCAATCTCTGATGTGAGGTAGAACACTCATTACAGAGCTGTGCACGATTATTTATTTTATATAGCACCATTAATTCCACAGCGCTCTACAGACATCATCATTCTTGTTCACATTGGTGCTGATAATCTAAGTTCCCTTTCAGTATGTATTTGGAGTGTGGAAGGAATCCAGATCACCCGGAGGAAACCCACGCAAACACAAGGAGAACTTAAAAACTCCTTTCAGATGGTTTCTTGTCTGTCTCTGTCCATTCCGTTCCCTGCTGCTTACTCCACCTCCCACTCCCCTCTTCATATAGGATAGGCTGTTACATGACACCTACAGTTGTCTCCTCTGAGTAAGGCAATGTGCACACGTTTAGGATTTGAATCAGAAATTTCTGCAGCGTTTCTGCATCATCTGGACAGGAAAAACGTTTGTTTTGACACGGCTCTTAATGAGTTTTTAAAGCGTTTTTGTACATCAATCAATGCTTTTTGGAGCTAAATAAAGTTATTTAAAAAATGAAACGTGGTACATTGCTTTAACCCTTGGATTACGATCAGACCTGGGGTGAGTATATTAGTTAATTTAAATGATTAAAGAATGTGTCCGTTGTATTTCAAATAAAGTGTTTACTTTGTTGTCTGTGTTTATTTAACTATTTACTTTATTTTAATTAAGTGTAGTAATGAAAGGGTCTGATTGACAGCTTTTCATCACCAAACAAAAGGTTTAGGTAAGTGTCATCTAATTCTATACAACCAATCTTCATTAGCATTTCCATTCATGTAATTTCTGGGGCAGCTGAGAGCTGCTCTTTTTAGCCTGGGAAAGTGCCATTAATCATTTTCCCTGTCTAGTAATAACAGCTCACAGCTGTTTCGTTAGCCGCTACGTCCCCCCCATCAAGATCTGCAGTGGACACTAGCGTGTCCGTTACAGAAATTGACATGCTGCGGGTGAGTTTGGGTACGTGGCTATGGTCAGCAGCCGCTGCAGGTTTGAAGCTGTGTATTTATGCAGCGTCAAACCCGCAACATCTAGATGTTAAAGCATAGTGGATGGAATTGGTAGAAATCCCATGTCCACTATTCGTGCATCAGAGGCTGCGGATCACCCGCGGACACTGACATGCGGCGCATCTTTTATGGCAGCAGCATGTCAAATAGTCATGCGGAGTCACTAGTCTTCGCAACAAAAATTTGACCACTAGAATGTATTGAATGCGGTAAATCCGCAAGGTTCAGTAAACACATGCGGATTTACCTGCGTTCAATAGAACGCAGCATTTTGGACGCAGCAAAAATATGCCGTGTTCAAAGCGCTGCTATGTCCGGATCGTGGACACACAACCTAAAAAATTGTAAAAAAAATGGCAGGGGCTCCCGCGTCATTTTTAGAACCAACAAAAGGAAAGCTGTCCGCTGGGAGCCTATATTAGTAGCTGGGGAAGGGGCCATTAGCCAAAAATGTTCCCTGGCTATTAAAAACAGCCCACAGCTGTTTGCTTAGCCTTTATTGGCTAGATTACAGGGGGACCCCAGAAAAAAAATTGACGTAGGGTCTCCCTATAAAATCTAACCAAAAAAGGTTAAACAGACAGCTGCGGGCTGGTATTAATAGCCAGGGCAGGCCATGGATACTAACCCCCTCCGCGTCTAATAATAGCACCCCTCAGCTGTCACAGAAATGATGCATCAATAAGATGCCCCAAATCTGGTGCTTAGCCTCCACTCTTCCCACTGTCCTGTAGCAGTGGTGAATGGGGTTGGAGTTCATGTCAGCCTTGTGTTGGTGGCTGACATGAAGCCCAGGTTAGTAATGGAGACGTGTCTATAAGACGCCCCCATTACTAACCGCACAGTTTAGTTTTTGACGCTTTTTCAATAAAATACACATGGTTTTAATATTTTTTTTTATTACACGCCCAGTCCCCGAATCCCTCGATCTTCTGTAAAAAAATAAATAAAAAACAACAATATCCTTCAGCTCTCTGCCGTCACGACATAATCCAGATTGTCCCTCGGTGATCCGGGACACATGTACAGCAGCCACATCAATTACTGATGTGACTGCTGTAGAAGACAGCACTGTACACTGACAGGAGTGTAATCACTCCTGTCAGTGTACATGGCTGTGCTGCAGGAGTGAGGTCACTTGGGTTCATCAGCTGATCAGCCCTGGTGACCTCAGCATCAGTGGTAAGTGGGAACATTCTCACGAATGTTCACATGCAGCACTGGTGCCGTAAAGTGAGGTCACAAGCTCATCAGCTGATCTTCCGCTGTGAACTCACGTGACCTCAGTCCTGGTAGCTGCGATGTACACTGGGGTGATCAGGACGCCGGACAGGTGAGAATAGGTGTGTTTTAATTTTTTTACATTTGCTGCACGCCGTCTCGGCTGAATTGACTACTGTTCCCCTAAGCTACGCCACTTTCACTGTTATAAGCAGGAGCTGCGGTCGGATGAAGGGAGGAGTAGTATTCGAGCTGACCCGGGTACCGCTCTATGTGCGTTTTTGCAGCGTATTTGACCCATTGACTAGTCAAATCCTCAAATATATTTATATTTTTAATAGTTTGCTGTGGTTCAATTAAAGTCAGTGGGCGGGAAACGCTGCATAGAAAGGACATGCTGCATGTTTAAACGCAATGACAAATTCCGCATCATGTGCACAGCACATCAGGATTGTCATTGCATTAGCTGGCAGACAGATTACATAGCAGTTTTGATGCATTTCTGCGCTGAAAAAACGCTGTGAAAACAGAAAAAAAACCACAGTGTGCCCATAGCCTAAGACTGAATTGTGATTGCTTTTTCACAGTAGATGGTGAGTTCAGAATGCGGAGAAGGGGAAGAAGTGTCTAATAAGGGGGCAAGGAAGCTGATTTCTCTAATAAGATACATTACAAAGTTTCTTATCGCTTGTACTATTGATTTTTGCAAAGTTTGTTGAAACTACAGTTCTGTTCACACCTGCATTTTGATTTTTGATGTCTGACTGAAAAAAACGCATTATTAGAACTGTGGCGTACATTCCCTTCATACAATGTATAAGATGCACATCACTGTGCATCTTGAAGCTCAGTAAAGAGGTTATTTATTATTAGAATACTATTGATTC
Source organism: Phyllobates terribilis (assembly GCF_046119375.1). Lineage (NCBI taxonomy): Eukaryota > Metazoa > Chordata > Amphibia > Anura > Dendrobatidae > Phyllobates > Phyllobates terribilis. Next base: position 583,512,736 of record NW_027362762.1, read on the forward strand.
CCTGGTGCTGTACATGAGAAGGGGATACATACAAAATACAAATATAAATTACAGTGAACAATCTAGCATTGACAGACTGGTAAAGAAAGGAAGGGGGCTTTGCCCTTGCGGGCTTATAGTCTACAGGATCTTCAACTAATTTAATAAAATTGCCTCCCCACCGTCACATAATTTATATGGCAGCCCATCCTGACGGGTTGCCATCTTAAGCAATACAGCTCCCAAGACCTGGAACTGTATCGTTAGTAATTGAAGAATATCATAGTTTGGCTTACTAAAATTTAGCTTATTCTGCTAAACAAATCATTTGTTTCATAATGTTATGAGGTTATTATCACTGGTAGGTTGATGGGGGTGGGGGCGGTTCGTTATATCAAAACTGGCACAAAGGAAAGTGTTAGCTAGGTGACCATTCCATTCTAAATTTTTACAGGCCTTTTTCAAAATCAAATCCGCAATCTGTTTTGTTGCCATGGGCAATTAATTCACAACTTCTTTCCACCACTTCCTTTCTTTCTCTTTGAGTTCTATGAACAATAACATATACTGTACTGCATATAAGTATACATAAATTGACACATGTAAAACTGTTATTACTTTAAACACATATAGGTGCATCTCACTAAATTAGAATATCATCAAAACGTAAATTTATTTCAGTTCTTCAATACAAAAAGTGAAACTCATATATAAAGTCATTACAAACAGAGTGATCTATTTCAAGTGTTTATTTCTGTTAATGTTGATGATTATGGCTTACAGCCAATGAAAACACAAAGGTCATTATCTCAGTAAATTTAAATGATTAACAAAAAACACCTGCAAAGGCTTCCTAAGCATTTAAAATGGTCCCTTAGTCTGTTTCAGTAGGCTCCACAATCATGGGGAAGACTGCTGACTTGACAGATGTCCATAAGGCCGACATTGACACACTCCACAAGGTCCCAGAGTTCAAATTTTCATTTGGAAATCAAGGTCCCAGAGTCTGGAGGAAGAGTGGAGAGGCAGACAATCCAAGCTGCTTGAGGTCTAGTGTGAAGTTTCTACAATCAGTGATGGTTTGAGGAGCCATGTCATCTGCTGGTGTAGGTCCACTGTGTTTTATCAAGACCAAAGTCAGCGCAGTCGTCTACCAGGAAATTTTAGAGCACTTCATGCTTCCCTCTGCCGACAAGCATTTTGGAGATGAAAATTTCATTCTCCAGCAGGACTTGGCACCTGTCCACACTGCCAAAAGTACCAATACCTGGTTTAAAAACAACAGTATCACTGTGCTTGATTGGCCAACAAACTCGCCTGACAAGGAAAGAGAGGGGAGGAACGTATTCCAGCATCACCATCCAGGTAAAAATTGATTCTTTCTTAGTGTAGAGTAGAGTTTTTACCTTGATGGTGATGCTGGAATACGTTCCTCCCCTCTCCTTCCTTGTTTCATTGGGCTGACGTCGCCAGCTGGACTAGCTCCCTCCAGGGAATCTCCAGCTGATTATTACAGCGGCGTGGTGAGCTATACATCTCTTTTGCCTTGTCTCAAACTCGCCTGACCTTAACCCCATAGAGAATCTATGAGGTATTGTCAAGAGGAAGATGAGACACCAGACCCAACAATGCAGATGAGCTGAAGGCTGCTATCAAAGCAACCTGGGCTTCCATAACACCTCAGCAGTGCCACAGGCTGATTGCCTCCATGCCACGCCGCATTGATGCAGTAATTGATGCAAAAGGAGCCCCGACCAAGTATTGAGTGCATTTACTGAACATACATTTCAGTAGACCAACATTTCTTATTTTAAAAACATTTTTCAAGCTGTTGTTATAAAGTATTCTAATTTACTGAGATAATGACTTTTGTGTTTTCATTGGCTATAAGCCATAATCATCAACATTAACAGGAATAAACACTTGAAATAGATCACTCTGTTTGTAATGACTCTATATATTATATGAGTTTCACTTTTTGTATTGAAGAACTGAAATAAATTAACTTTTTGATGATATTCTAATTTAGTGAGATGCACCTGTATGTTTGGACAAAGCATTTTACAGAATATTCTTTTAACAGGAGATAGTGTGAAAATATACAAATGGCAGAATAAAATCTATTCTCCTGTAACACTAGTAAAAAAAACACTTTTTTATTAACTTAATCCTTTCTTTAATGTATCTCTAGAAGTGCATAAAAATAATTACCAATTCTGATCCAGTTTCCAGCACCACTCTGGTCCTCTTCTAAACAATGAGACTGCAAATCGCACAAAGTGAGGACCAGAAGTTGCTTTCTTACAGGGGTGTTCACTCTTAGGAAATTCAGCTTCAAACTGTGTAAAATACATAAAATAACAAACTCATTGGCTGCTCACCCTCCATGAATCTACCACCGGCTTCCCGTAACTGCTCTGATTCTGGTGTTCGGACCATAGCTATGACACTAGCGGTGCGTGTCACCTCTCTAGCCAGTCACTGAGTTCAGCAGGTCGTGCCAGTAGCCTCATCGCACAAGTACTGAGCTCAGTGACTGACTGGTGTAGTGATGCTCGTGATGTGACCGACTTCACCACTGTAGTCAGAACACCCCTACCAGAGCAGACATGGGGTGTCAGTGGTGGACCCAGGGAATAGTGAGTACTTGCTGAGTTTTTTTATATATTTTACACAGTATAGTTTCAGCCCCACTTGACAGCGCCGCTACACACTTGTAAGCTGCCTAGTGGGTCACGCTGTTCAGAAGATGCTCAGAGCACACTGGAAGCTGTAAAAGACTGTGGTTAGTTAATATTAAGACATACAGAGGTATTATTGAAGAGAATAAGTTCCAAAAATATAGATTGTAGTGCGTCTTTAATGGGAACTGGTCATGTTAAAAATGATATCATCTGCAGGCAAAATCTTGTAGAGCAATAGGAGCATGTATACATAGGAGTATGTATCCATTTTTGTGGGAACCGTTTTAGTAAAACTTGCATTTTATTCATTGAAATCTCTGCTGTTTGGATTCATGAGTCCAGTGGGCGGTCCTATTCAGTGATTGACAGTTTTCCCTGTATGACTGTACAAGCAAAGATGGCTGTCATGCACTAGTATGACCGCCCACTGGACTCGTATACATGCAAACACCCGGGATTTCAATGAATAAAATGCAAGTTATACTAAATCTTTTCCCCCAAAGCTCTCTGGTTATCCTTCTGTACATCATGCTGGCCACAGAACGGACTATATGTACAACATGACCAGTTCTCATTAAGATCAGTATATCTTTCTTCAGGCATTAATACCTTTCAATTTTCTTTTTGTATCAGATGTGATTTGGGTTATCCTCAGTGTGGAGGCTGGTGGGCTCCTAGGTGTCACACAGCAACTCTCATCCTTTGAAACAGAGTTCAATACTCAGCCTCATCGCAACATTGCTGGGGATTTTAACCCCTTTGCTTCACCTCAGAAGAGTCGTTCCACAGACGGAGAAAACATGAGTAACTGGTCATCTGAAACAAAGACTCCTGAAGGAGAACAGAATGGACTTTCTCAGACAAATGTAAATATATGTTCAGCGGATCATCAAACCAGCCATTCTGTAGCAACATATAGAGAGGTGAGGCAAAATGTGGAAAAATGAAATAAAACCTTAAAATGGCAGCAAGAGAGAAATCTGCACTTTGAGTTGTGCCATGGCTTTTGTTCTTCTCTGCCTGCAGCACAGTGCCAATGACTGTGCTACATAAAGGATAAAACCATTTGCCTATGGTCTAGTAGTCTAATTCTTGTGCTCGGCATCTCATCTTTTAATACGTTTTATTTCAGCAAGTTACATAGGTATTGTACATCATGTACATATAAGAGAAAATTAGTACTCAATTAGTTCAACCGAAAGGATTGCTCAATAAAAACACATGTACAAAAGAAGAAAGATGTAGGCTGTGTTGTTTAAAAGACAGATCCTAGCATAACATCTCATTCTATGTAGGTAGAACATTTACCAAAATGGGGGCAACATAAGTACTAGTCTTCAAAAGGTAAAAAGAAACATGTACAGCATGACTTACAATACATATTTAAATGGAGGTGTGTTGTGCAAAAATGGGGATATTTTTAGTTTGTAGGCTCCTAGGTGTTTTTTTTTGTAATTTATAAAATACATTTAACAATGTTGCAATTTTCACGCTAGTCACAAGGCCCAATATTCCAATTATATTTCCTGTTCTTTTCAGCAGCCACATGGATATAGGCTTCCTCTAACCATAGTAACTTTTTATATGAGAGCCTTCTGAAAAGTAATGAAGTTATATTGACATCACCCATTGTAAATGGTTGGTAATGTGTTTTCTCGTTCATCTTATTGGGAGACGCAGAACCATGAGTCAGCTGCCACCTGGAGGCTGACACTATTATTGCAGTTACGGTAAATAAAACGGACTCTTCCCCAGCAGACTATACCTCTCCTGCTGGAGCCAGGCTTCATCACTTTAGTGTGTCCGTTGGAGGTAAGGTCTGTCTCAGACCTGTCTTAGGTTAGGCGCTAACCACTTTGCTTTTGTTTTTCAGATGGATGTCTCTTACGGTAACAGAGTGTAATTATGCATTCTGTTTCACCCAAGTAACAAAGGAGAGTACAGGCTTTAATTGTTCAGTCTGTATCCTCTTGCGTCGGTATGGCCAGAGCAATGTATCTTAACACAGTCAGTGCATGTACTGGGGTGGAGGTCCGTAAGCCAACTAGCTCTTGAAGCCTCCCCAAACAGCATAGAGCAGAAGAAAAAAGCATCCAGAGCTTCAGGACAGTTAAGTATAACCTGGTTGTAAGACCGTTCCCCTCCTTTACCCCACTATGGTCTTAAGGTGGTAGTTACCAGAAGTTGGGCAGGTGCTGCACCTGGTGGTCCTACTCGCCCAGCTGGTCTCCTCAGGGGAGGGTTAGTGTTAGACTAGCGGCGGGTGGGAGTGACATCGCCGCGTGGCTGCCTAGGTACCTGCGGACCCACCCCGTACCAATATGGCCGGTCACCAAAGTGGTCCAGACTGCCACGGGGTACTTCCTCGTCCTGGGTCGATGCTTGACGGGCGGCACCCACTCTAGTTAATTCCTGGGTGGGTTGCTGCCTCCTCCTTTTACAGGAGGCATGGCTTGGGGCAGTCAGCGATCTTTGGGTCAGGGAGCTCGTCTCTTCTGGTTACAGAATATGCTCTATCTCAGGATCATTTCTTTTGATCTCACCCTCCCGTGTCTCCTAGCATAAGAGCCAATTTCAACCAGGCGATAACTTCCCTGCTGCAAGCAGGGGTGATTTATAAGCGTTCCCACTTCAGGGGGTTTTATTCAAACCTATTCGTTATCCCCCCCAAAAAACTGCTCAGTGCGGTCTATTTTCAGGTGCCTTAAATTTAACAGATGGGTTCGGCTTTGTCAATCCGGTCAGTGGTCGCATCCATGGAACTCAGATATTTGCTTTCTTCAATACATATTCGAGATGCTTATTTGCATGTGCCAATTGTTCTAACCCATTATCAGCGATTTCTTTGCTTTTTCGGTCAGTCTAGATCACGATCAGTTCACTCTCACCCATTCGGACTGGCCACAAAAATGCTGGCCCTTGTTATGGCATTACTACGGTCCAGGGGAATGATTGTTTTCCCCTATCTGGATGACATTCCTGTCAAAGCACCATCTTTTGCGCAAAATCTAGAAATGCTACAGATTGTTCTTCAAACTCTGGAGTGATTCAATTGGATTGTCAACAGGACAAAGTCTGTTTTTAGTTCCAACACAGTGGCTACCTTTTGTGGGAATGATATTCGACACTGTTCAGCCATCGTTATTTCTTCTGGAGGAGAAAAGATGATCTCTTCAGCCTTCCATCAGAACTTTAAAATCACCTGGCAAGCATTCCCTTCGATTTTTGCATAAGGGTCCTTGGAAAGATGGTGACGTTCGAGACAGTACAGTTTGCTCAATTTCGGTCAAGGCCTCTACGGAACATGATCCTTGCCTCTTGTGACAGATCATTCAATACGCTGAATCAGCCTATTAGTCTCCCCCTTCACTGCTGCCAGTCTCTCAGGTGGTGATTGACGTCACCCCTGTTAAAGGGGTTGTCCACTACTAGGACAATCCATTCTTGATCTAAATGTTTGGCACCGATAAAATAAAAAAAATCTTATACTCGCCACCCATTCCAGCGGTGTCAGCAGTCGCATTCCCGGGACTCTCGTTCGGTCGTTATGACACATGAGCTTGGCACCCAGTCAGTGCTGGTGTCACTGTCCCCGCTTTTGTACAAATTGCACACGAAGAGGAAGTCCGAGATCAGCTGCAGCCCTGACTTACTCTTCATGTTCAATTTTACAAAGGCCGGAACAGTGACACCAGCGCTGATTAAGTGCCGGCACCACGTGTCATAGACCCGCACGAGTGCCCCGAGAAAGCGAGTGCCGACATAGCTGTAATTGCACGGGAGAGTGAGTATAGGCTGTTTAATTTTATCGGGGCCAGACATTTAGACCAAGAACGGGGTTTACCTAGTAGTGGACAATCCCATTAACTGAAGGTTGCTCTTTTTCTCCCATTGCAGGCAGGTGGCAGGTGCTCACCCTGGATGCCAGCCTGTCCAGCTGGGGAGTGGTTTTCCATCACTTCACGGTCCAAGGGGGTTTGTATTAGGTAAGAGAGATTTCTCCCAATCAACGTTCTGGATCTCAGAGCTGTCCGTCTCGCTCTTTTACATTGTCAGCACTTAGTCCAGAGGTTGCCGATTAGAATTCATTCAGACAATGCTATGACTGTGGCCTATATCAATTGCCAAGAGGGCACACGCAACCTATCAGCCATGGCAGAAGTCACAGATATTCTGGAGTGGGCAGAGGACAAGGTTCTTCTTATCTCTGCAGTTCATATACTAGGGGTAGACAACTGGGAGGCAAACGTTTTAAGTCGCCAGAAGCCACCCACAGGAGAGTGGGCTCTTCACCCAGAGGTTATCAAGCAGACCTGTAGGCAGTCATGTATGCCCGATGTAGATATATTGGCATCCAAACTAAATCACAAGGTGGCGAAATTTGTGACCAGGTCCTGGGACCCACATGCTATCGCAGTCGACACCCTGGTAATTTCTTGGTCCCAGTTCACTCTGCCTTATTTCTTTCCACCTCTACCCCTTCTACTCAGACTTCTTAAGAAGATCAGGGAAGAGGGTGTTCCAGTCACTCATTGCTCCAGATTGTCCTCTGAAGGCCTGGTATTCGGAGATATCAAATGGGCTCTTCAGGACCGTCCGGATGTTCTGTTCGAGGGTCTGTTTTTTTGTCCAACTTTACGGGCGCTCAATTTGACAGTGTGGCTGTTAAAGCTTCAATTTTGAGGACAGCGGGTCTGTCTGAATCAGTCATACAGACTATGATTAGAGCTTGGAAGCCATCCTCATTGCGAGTCTACCATCGCTCTTGGAGGGCTTATTTTCGTTAGTCTACCAGTACTTCTCCTACAGCTTTTTTCTTGCCAATGCTGCTCTCCTTACAGTCTATATTGGAAGCCGGGCTGGTAATTAACTCTCACAAGGGTCAGGTGTCTTCCCTGACTATTCTGTTTCAGAGGTATTTGGCATCTATACCCCAAGTTAAGACTTTTCTCCAAGGAGGGTGCCTTAACCTGTGCCACCATCGGGCTACTCTGGTCTTTTGTGAATCTCCAGCGATGATCCTACACCTTTCCAAGGATCTGATCAGCTGTCATGTGCCCCTAACAGCCACGGGTGGAATCGCGAGGCAACCGCTGCTTTTAACATGTTAAATGCAGCTGTTAATCTCCGACAGCGGCATTTAACATGGCCGCCATGGAAGGACGTCACTTGTCCCGCCCATAGGCGCCCGTGTCACATGACAGCGGGCCGCCGATGGGTTGGAATGACAACCCGGTGTCTGCAGGAGACCCCTGCGGTTGTCATTGCTGGGATGCTATGAGTGCCAACCAGCTGTTGGCGCTCATAGCAAGTGAGCAATTCTGTTATGGCTCTGGGAAGAAGAGAAGTGAAAAAGTAAAGCGCAAAAACTGGAAAGGGACTCTTCGTGAAGGGGTTAATCCAGATTGTCATACCACACAAAAACATTAATAAATAGCATTTCCCTCATGTCTGTTTTACATCAGCACCATTTATAAAGTGTTGTTTTATTTTGTTAGCATTTTAGAAGGTTTAAGAATATAGCTGTAATTTTTCATTTTTTAAGGAAATTGACAAAACTTATTTTTATAGGGACCTGTTCAGTTTTGAAGTGACTTTTAGGGGTCCTATATATTGGAACCTCCCAAAAGTGATACGATTTTAAACTTCGCATCCCTCAGTATATTCAAAATTGCTCTCAGGTAGTTCATTAACCCTTCAGGTGCTTTTCAGGAATTAATGCAAAGTGGCATGACAGGAATGAAAAAGTTTCTTTTTACTACCTATAATAACTTCTGAGCAGGCCACTATAACCGGAAGACTCTAAGGCCTTTATTTTGGTCATGAACTGCCATGGTAAACATCAGGACCACACAATCAAGATTTCAGGGTGCTAGTAGGGTTAAAGAGGGAGCCCCCACACTCTGTTAAACATTTAGACGCTGTAGTCGTAGTCACTATTGACAGCAGCAACTAGGGGGTTAAACGGCCATGATTGGTGCCAACACTGATCATGACTGATGCAGCAAGTTGTCAGCTATTGTCAGTGGAATTTTCTTCCTTACCAATTAGAAATCGTCCACACCTGAATTCTTAAGATAATCTATTATTTATTGATCATGCTAGCAAGGAGACAAAATGAAAACCAACAAATCATTAGCTTAATCATAATATCTATCTTCATTTCATTCCATGGCAGTTATATAGGTAAAAATAAATGCATGTCATAATAATGATTCTAGTACAGGAAAATATAATTAACAGAAGTCGAAATGCAGCTGTTATGTGAAGGTAAAATAATCTGGCTGTAGCTTCTAATTATTGCATTTTAACGAGTGAGGGATGACATCAGCTAACTATAAAGGAATTCAACAACAAACTCACAGATGTTCACTTACAGATAATAATTAATTCATATAAGACTGAGTCTAATATATATGTATATATGTACCTTCTAAAAGTCTATATAATAATGATTATTAAAATAAGCAAGAAATGTATTACAATTATTATAACATTCCCTCATTTTGTAATAAATTATTCATCTGTAAACATTGGAGCTTTAATTTTCCTTTGACAGATTTCACAGAAGCTCTTCATATAATAGAGTATTAGTAATCTTCAGGGAAAGTATTATTTTTCGGGATCATTATCATAGAGTTCCAAAGTTCCCATTTCTTCATTGGATTTCAAAGCTTTTGTTATAGCAGAGTCAATCAGTCTCCTTGTGGAAACAACTATAGTTGAAAGCCTCATATGAGGTTGGGGGGCACTGTGAGATATGGCATAGTATAAGAGGATATTGGGCTATGGGTGCATATTCAGCAACTTTTAAGTATGTCTTTAGAAACTAGGTCTCACAGCAGGACTTGCTGATACTTATCAGTTTGTTGTTCCAGTACTCTCTTCCTTTAGTACATCATTGAGAGTTAGGGAAAGGAATGCAATTGCCATCAACATGGTCCAAAAGGGCGGGGTCATCATCTTTGCTGCCGGGGATCAGGACCATTTTCTGTAGCTGGCGTTGATCCAAGTGTCTTTGCTTTGGAGGTTGACAGAAATAGCAGTGGTCGGTAGTTAAAATGGCTCACTTAATCTGTGCTCAGTGGTCTCCTCATATCTCTTGACCAAGACCCAGTTTCCTGCTATCAATGTGTGCGCCTCTTATACAGTTGTGGTCTGGGATGGAGGAAAGTACACAGTTATGAGTAACAGTTAGATATTTGTGCAACTTCAAGACATATTCAGTGAATTAACTGTAGGAGACTGCAGCTGCTGCAAGAAATAGAACCCTGTCTTAGGGACACTACCAAACAGTATTTTATCGGGGACATCTTCTCTCTACACCTTGGGCCGGTCCTCACTGAATACAATGCAATGGGTAAGCAATCCAGCCAGGACAAGTGTTTCCTCCATGCACTTCTGGATTTTTAATTTCAGGGCACCATTAAGGCGTTCCACCTTGCCACTACATTGTGAGTGATAGAACAGGTTTTCCATGTTCCCTATCCGCAGAGTGACCATGATCTGTTTCATCAGTTCTCCAGTGAATTGTGTGTCTCTGTCACTCTCTATGGTTTGGTTACCCCATATCTAAAAACCACCTCACTTATCAAAGCTTTGTTTTGAACTTTGGCCACAGCCCAAGCTTCAGGCAACCAAGGGAATAGATCAATGCATACCAGGACGTATTCATAAGTACCACCTTAGGTAGCTGTATGCAGTCCACCTGCAGTCTCTGAAACGAGTAATCTGGTTTTGGCGTGCATTTTGTGGGACTCGAATAGGTCTACCGGGGTTATATTTCGCACAAACTAGACATACTTTGTAGCCGTGTTTGGAAACCCTGGGGCGCACCAGTGTTGTAGCACTACTGCACACATAACACACTTGAGTTGTGCACCAGGGAAACGTGCTAGGGCAGCCATCATGGGGAACAGGCAGCGTGGGAAGCAAATCCTAGTGTTTACCTGCCATACCCCTGACTCTGACCATACAGCACCCGCTTTGGCCCTTGCGTTCTGTTCGCGTGGGGGGCCTGGGTCTGGAAGACCTACAGTAGTTCACAATCAACGGCCACTGGGGCCGGTACGGTGACAGTCTCCTCTGTGAAAAGGTAGCTTCCTGCACTCTCGGTCACTGAGTCCCCTAGCGGGGCTGTGTCTACTATGGCCAGTATACCAGTCAGAGGTAGTCTTGCTGCTTCCTTAGCCACCTGGTCGGTCAAGGCAATACCTTTCTGCAATGGGATTTTGTTCCGTATGCGCCGATAGCTGCCCTTCGGGGAAGGGTGAGTGCTGTGAGTAGGTGCTCAACCGCCTCATAGATTTGCCAGCAGAGGTCAGGAAACTACAGCTCCGCCAAATGGCGCCAAAGTCATGTGTGACCCTTTAAAACATTTCTCGAGTCCGAAAATACATAAATCTCTTTACCTTTACCCACATTGCACGCTGCAGCGAGTGCCTTCAGCTCAGCCTCTGGTGTAGAGCCGCTGGAGGAGAGTGCTTCATGTATTACTGCCTTACCATTGTGTACTACTGCATACCCGGTGATGAACCGTCCTTGATCACTGTCCCAAGCTCTGGAACAATCTACAGAATACTCAGCAGAAGGGTTAGTGAGGGTACATCAGTGATATCTAACAAGCTCTATGTGTCTGCATCCATCAGTGCCTGACAGTTATGTTCATGTGTCAATGTCACACTGAGATTCCTCATCTGCTAGTCTGAAAAGCAGGGGCAGGTTTTGGCTCACAGTCCACCCCTTTATCCCACCCTGATATTCTCCTCCCTCTTCTAAATCCACTGGTAATAACTTAGCTGGTTACAATTATCCTTATTTGTGCAAGGGGAGGTTTCTTTTTTCCTAATGGAGAGTCAGGCATTTAAGTCTGTGTAGCCATAAGGCTTATACCCATAATCTCAGGCCTCTGTTGTCCATGCTGCTTTATGCCAGTCAACCCACATTCTGTCCCCCCTGCTATTTGAACTTATGAAACGAACATACTTATCGGACTCTGCTAGTTTGACAGCTTGTTTCATCTCTGCATCCTTTATATAACAGGCAGAAATCCACTAGTACAGTAGCCTCCTGTTCGATTTCAAAAGTAAGATTTAAGGTCTTAAATTAGAAACCATTCCACCAGTCTGGACTTTAATTTCCTGCTGGATCCATTTTTCTCCAAACTCCCATTACCATGGACATAAAAATGTACATGTAACTAACCCTGACATACACATCCTAGATCTGACCATTCTACCCGGGAAGGGGATGGGAGACTTCACCTATTTGAGACCAGCTTCCCCTTGAGGAAAACCTCCCTTTGTAGCTGGTATTTGACAGGCAAGTCAGATCCTAATCTGTCCCTACCTGTCTGACAAGTTTACAATGTGAGAGACAGATCCAGGAGGAGCGCTCAGCAATCTTGACCACAGTAGGAGTAGTCCGCAGGACTTGGTAAGGACCCTCCCACTTAGGATGGTGCCAGTGTTTCTTCTTTATAACCCTCACAAGGACCCAATCTGCAGGTTTCACAATCTCAGGTTTTGTTAGTGGGTCTCTTGGAAGAAAATTAGGGATAGAAACTTCTTTGTGAGTTAATATCTTATGCATGTATTCTGCTAATGTACAGAAAGGGTCTCCCCTATATGATTTCAAAGGTGTCAGCCCTACAGATATTGGTGTGACATGCATGTTTAGTACAACCAGTGGGAGACAATACCGTCAACTTTTTCCTTTTTCCTGCATGGTTTTTCTCAACTTGTGTTCCCTTGGGAATTTTTATTTGCACAAGTAATACAGCTGCATATCTGAAGAGGTTACTGGGCAGTATGTATTTATTTTCTGTAGATATATATAGGCCATCTTTTAAGATAGCCCCTTTTGTTACCCATTTAGTTTGTTCAGATTTTGGTGATGCTTGTTGCATTTCTTTGAGTATTTGTAAGTCAATGTTTTTCTAGACTTGTCTCATGTAATGTTAGTATATTTGTGGCAGCCTCTTGCTTTGTCGCCCTGTCTGCCTTTTCGTTGCCCTTGGAAATGGGATCATCTTTACGTGTATGTGCTGCACATTACATATTGCTATTTTCTTCGGAAGCTGTATTTCCTCTAACAGGTTCAATATGAGATTTTTATGATTTATTTCTTTACCTGTGGAAGTAACCATATCCCTATTTTTCCATTGTTGTGCAGACACGTGTGGTAGAAAAGGCGTATTGACTATCAGTGTATATAGTGTAAGGCAGCGCTAGTCATCATATTGGGGGATACTTGCTGCACCAGGTCAATTAAAGCACACATGCAATGACTTTCCGGTATTTCACAATGCAGCAGTTTATTATTTATCATAAACCGCTTATCACACATATAATGTCCACGAGCCTTTCCAGTGGCATGTATGCCCACTTGGCTCCAGTTACAGCCTTCCAAGCAAAGTAACTATAACAATGTCCATATAACGTACTGCTTTTAACTTTTGCCGGGTCTTAACGGTTTCAGACTTATTCTGCCACCACTGTGGCTTTTAGGCTTCCCAGGTGGGGGTCTCCAGCCCTCGTACCTTCGAAGGCTACTGGTATGTCTTCACACTCAACATCCAGCCTCTGCCTTTCAGGACTCTTGTCTTTCAAGCCTCTGCCCTCCAAGGCCACTGGCATCGCTTACACCTAAGGATCCAGCCTTGACCTTTCAGGCTTCACCAGGCTTCACACTAACGGTGTCCCACACGGGAACAGGCCTCATGCCTTACACACCCCCTGTCTCAAGACTACCAGGGTTTATATATATTCCAGTGCACAGGTCCTGTGCATATGTCACAGTCATATGATCAAACATTCTGTGTGCAAAGGACCTGTGCTATGTCACAGTCATGTGACCAGTCACCTGAGGGGGAGGAGGTACATGGTCAGCCAAAACACATCCTGGACCAATACCGTAATGCTGCAATTTGCTGCATTACATATCCCCCCCCCCCCTCTGTTCAAACTTGTGGGGTTGAACACATGATATACACAATCGCCTTATAACCCACAGTTCACACCAAGACCATGTACTTGACAATTGCGCTGCTCAGCACCTGGAACATTAGTCAACGACATTAGCCCATTCCTTAGGGACCTACCATCTGTCATTGTCACTGACTTCGTCAAGTCACATTTCCGGGTCATAACCTTGTCAGACCTCCCCCGCTCCCAGCGGTCAGTCGTAACCTTGTCAGACCTCCCCCACTCCCAGCGGTCAGTCGTAACCTTGTCAGACCTCCCCCGCTCCCAGCGGTCAATACAGCAGTGTGACTCACATGCCCTGGTATCTAAGGTCCGGTTCGACTCCGTACTGTCCCGTACTCTATTGGGTCGTTTGTATGGGCCTCTCAAACCTGCGTTACTGGAGGTCTCACTACCTCTAAACCCACGCCCACTACTCTCAGGACACCTTGAAAGGTCCCTAACTTCAGCTGTAGCTGTTCTGTTATTTAGGGGGGCCCTTTCTCTGTCTGGTCTCACAATTTCTAGACGGCTGCCATTTTCTGCTGTTCAGATGATGCTGTCTATCCACTCGCAGTCTAGCGAGATTCAACTGTTCTACCTCTCGCAGGTAGGTCACTCGGTACTCCATCAGCACGCTTATATATGCAAGACTTTCTTCCATTCCTACAGCGGAGAATGACACCATGGCATCTTCATCTGGTATCCAGTCCTGACGATCACGTGGACTGCTTACTTTCATCACACCAGACTTCTTTACCATCATTTGCATGGCTCGGCCATTTCTCCCAATGAGCTTTCTAACCAGAACATGAGGCACCCGGATGACCTCTTCCCGCAGATTGTGAGCTTTCCTCATAAGCTCCAGTTGTCTAAAGGCTTGTTCCGTCTTCAACCGGAGAAACCGCTTTGTGCGAACACATCGCCAGTGCATGTCACTTAGGATCGCCACCCTCTTCACTGTGACTTCGGTTGTGGACAGGACCAACAGCTGTTTAGCTTCTGGTGTCGAGTACACCTTACAGGCACCCACGGCCTTCTTAAACTCTTCATGCACTGACTCTCTGGTGCACTCTTCTCTCAAATCTTCGGGTACATCTATGAGGCACTTGTACCGAGAGGTTTCTGTCTCACCATTGTTCTCCAAAAGATCATCTAGCTCAGGTTTCAGGGGCAACTGAGTTTCAGCTTCTTCACCCTGTATGCTTCCCCTTAGCTGACTCACAGCTACACATTCACGAATTTTCGTCTTGACCACTTCCATTTCATATTTATTTTCTGTTGACACTTTCTTAGCTCTCCTCAGGTCCACCTTCTCATGGTATAAGGGAGTGATGGCAACTTGTTTGCCCTTTTCCTTCTCCAAGGAGGCCTCGTTCACTGAGTGATACTTTGCTAGGCGACCTTTGAGCTTGAAAACTTCTTCCTCTAGCTCAGCTACTCACCTCTCAGCAGCCCATCACTCCCATACTTTCTTTTTTTCTTTTCATTACCTTGTTCTATTTCTTGTACCAAATTTTCACATTCTGTCAAAGTAAGTTTACTGTCAAATCCAAACTTTCTATTCCATTTATCAAGGCACTTCACACATTCATGGTCTATTTTATTCATATACTTACTATCCCCATCTAGTGGTTCCTTCTTATCATAACACCAAAGACAACCACATTCCACACTTTTGCCTGTAACAGTCCAATTTCATTCAACAATTGTTATTTATATATACAGTACAGACCAAAAGTTTGGACACACCTTCTCATTTTTTCTGTATTTTCATGACTTTGAAAATTGTACATTCACACTGAAGGCATCAAAACTATGAATTAACACATGTGAAATTATATACTTAACAAAAAAATGTGAAACAACTGAAAATATGTCTTATATTCTAGGTTCTTCAAAGTAGCCACCTTTTGCTTTGATGACTGCTTTGCACACTCTTGGCATTCTCTTGATAAGCTTCAAGAGATAGTCACCGGAAATGGTTTTCACTTCACAGGTGTGCCCTGTCAGGTTTAATAAGTGGGATTTCTTGCCTTATAAATGGGGTTGGGACCATCAGTTGTGTTGTGCAGAAGTCTTGTCGATACACAGCTGATAGTCCTACTGAATAGACTGTTAGAATTTGTATTATGGCAAGAAAAAAGCAGCTAAGTAAAGAAAAATGAGTGGCCATCATTACTTTAAGAAATGAAGGTCAGTCAGTGCGAAAAGTTGGGAAAGTTTGAAAGTGTCCCCAAGTGCAGTTGCAAAAACCATCAAGCGCTACAAAGAAACTGGCTCACATGAGGACCGCCACAGGAAAGGAAGACCAAGAGTCATCTCTGCTTCTGAGGATAAGTTTATCCGAGTCACCAGCCACAGAAATCGCAGGTTAACAGCATCTCAGATTAGAGACCAGGTCAATGCCACACAGAGTTCTAGCAGCAGACACATCTCTTCAACAACTGTTAAGAGGAGACTTTGTGCAGCCGGCATTCATGGTAAAATAGCTGCTAGAAAACCACTGCTAAGGACAGGCAACAAGCAGAAGAGACTTTGTTGGGCTAAAGAACACAAGGAATGGACATTAGACCAGTGGAAATCTGTGCTTTGGTCTGATGTGTCCAAATTTGAGATCTTTGGTTCCAACCACTGTGTCTTTGTGCGATGAAGAAAAGATGAACGGATGGACTCTACATTCCTGGTTCCCACCGCGAAGCATGGAGGAGGAGGTGTGATGGTGTGGGGGTGCTTTGCTGGTGACACTGTTGGAGATTTATTCAAAATGGAAGGCATACTGAACCAGCATGGCTACCACAGCATCTTGCAGCGGCATGCTATTCCATCCGGTTTGCGTTTAGTTGGACCATCATTTATTTTTCAACAGGACAATGACCCCAAACACACCTCCAGGCTGTGTAAGGGCTAATTGACCAAGAAGGAGAGTGATGGCGTGCTACGCCAGATGACCTGGCCTCCACAGTCACCAGACCTGAACCCAATCGAGATGGTTTGGGGTGAGCTGGACCGCAGAGTGAAGACAAAAGGGCCAAGAAGTGCTAATCATCTCTGGGAACTCCTTCAAGGTTGTTGGAAGACCATTTCCGGTGACTACGTCTTGAAGCTCATCAAGAGAATGCCAAGAGTGTGCAAAGCAGTCATCAAAGCAAAAGGTGGCTACTTTGAAGAACCTAGAATATAAGACATATTTTCAGTTGTTTCACACTTTTTTGTTAAGTATATAATTCCACATGTGTTAATTCATAGTTTTGATGCCTTCAGTGTGAATGTACAATTTTCATAGTCATGAAAATACAGAAAAATCTTTAAATGAGAAGGTGTGTCCAAACTTTTGGTCTGTACTGTGTATATATATATATATATATATATATATATATATATATATATATATATACACTGCTCAAAAAAATAAAAGTAACACTCAAATAACACATCCTAGATCCGAATGAATGAAATCTCATTGAATACTTTGTTCTGTAAAAGGTTGAATGTGCTGACAACAAAATCACACAAAAATCATCAATGGAAATTTGGAGTCACCCCAAAAATTAAAGTGGAAAAACACACTACAGGCTGATCCAACTTTGTAGTACTGTCCTTAAAACAAGTCAAAATGAGGCTCAGTACTGTGTGTGGCCTCCACGTGCCTGTATGACCTCCCTACAATGCCTGGGCATGCTCCTGCTGAGGTTGTGGATGGTCTCCTGTGGGATCTCCTCCCAGACCTGGACTAAATCATCCGCCAACTCCTGGACAGTCTGTGGTGCAACGTGATGTTGGTGGATTGAGCACATCTGGGACATCATGTCTCGCTCTATCGGATTCAGGTCTGGGGAACGTGCGGGCCAGTCCATAGCTTCCATGCCTTCATCTTGCAGGAACTGCTGACACACTCCAGCCACATGAGGTCTGGCATTGTTCTGCATTAGGAGGAACCCAGGGCCAACCGCACCAGTTTATGGTCTCACAAGGGGTCTGAGGATCTCATCTCTGTACCTAATGGCAGTTAGGCTACCTCTGGCGAGCACATGGAGGGCTGTTCGGCCCTCCAAAGAAATGCCACCCCAACCATTACTGACCCACTGCCAAACCGGTCATGCTGAAGGATGTTGCAGGCAGCAGATCGCTCTCCACGGCATCTTCAGACTCTGTCACGTCTGTCACATGTGCTCAGTGTGAACCTGCTTTCATCTGTGAAGAGCACAGGGCGCCAGTGGCGACTTTGCCAATCCTGGTGTTCTGTGGCAAATGCCAAGTGTCCTGCATGGTGTTGGGCTGTGAGCACAACCCCCATCTGTGGACGTCATGGAATCGGTTTTTAACCGTTTGAGCAGACACATGCACGTTTGTGGCCTGCTGGAGGTCATTTTGCAGTGCTCTGGCAGTGCTCCTCCTGTTCCTTCTTGCACAAAGGTGGATGTAGCGGTCCTGCTGCTGGGTTGTTGCCCTCCTACGGCCCCCTCCATGTCTCCTGGTCTACTGGCCCGTCTCCTGGTAGCGCCTCCAGCCTCTGGACACTACGCTGACAGACACAGCAAACCTTCTTGCCACAGCTCGCATTGATGTGCCATCCTGGATGAGCTGCACTACCTGAGAAACTTCTGTGGGTTGTAGAGTCTCATGCTACCACGAGTGTGAAAGCACAACCAACATTCAAAAGTGACCAAAACATCAGCCAGAAAGCATTGGTATTGAGATGTGGTCTGTGGTCCGCACCTGCAGAACCACTCCTTTATTGAGTGTGTCTTGATAATTGCCAATAATTTCCGTCCGTTGTCTATTCCATTTGCACAACAGCATCTAAAATCACACTGAACCACATAATACACAACAAATTATCTTATAACTCTATAACCTGCCACCTCCGTCCAATAAAGATTTGTGGGGGACGGGTATGACAACACAGTGTAATAAACAAGAAAGGTCCCCAAGAGACGGGCTCCTGATGGCAAATATGGTCACTGATATGGAATAGATATATATGTTCACAAAATCTTTTGACTAGAGCAACAGTACAAGCACACAATGTACAACAACGTGCACAGTCAGGAATTGGACATACACATACACAGAGACATATAAATTGTCAACAATGTATGATAGACAAGAAGAACATATAAGACAAGAGACAAAAGTTCCTTCGTATTCCTAGACCTGAATTGCTGAGATAAAGTCTATTGACACCGCCTCTTTATTTCCAGAGACGTTCCCGTTCTTAAAATCAGGTATTCAGAGCACCACCGGCGCGGACTCTACTAACTCCTCAGTGATCGTGATAAAGCCTCATTCGACCTCCGCAAATCTGATTTTGCGTCCACTTTTTAAACGAGGAAGGTTCAAGTCACTCAGTGTTATTAAAAGAAAAACACATATAACAATACAACAGCAAATGTTCTCTATTTAGGGATCAGATGGCATGTACCTAGGTGTTTTAAACGTTACAATAATCTTTGAGTTGTCTCCATTCCACAAATGACTGTTGACCACATCTAATTGGACTCCCTTATACACTCAGGATTTTATATTTCAATTCTTATACATTCACTCGAGATCATTCAAGGAGTCTCATATGTAACATAAAACATATATTTATGGCGTTTTAGTTATTCAAAAAGCAAACAAATGAAAGCAGCACATTCAGCAGGAATCAACATACAAGAAACTACAGAAGACAAAATCAAAATACCGGTAAAATTAATCTTATATTGAGCTCTTATATTGGGTTAATCCAGTGGATTCCTTAATCCCCGAGGGTCCTCGACCCTCACCATCTAGATAAGTTTAACGTGCACACGGAGTTTTTTATTCCACAGTAGCCTTCTCACGTTGGCTATGTTCCCATTCTCCGAAATTTCTTACAGGAACTCAAACTTCAATCCGATGTATGAAGTTTTGCAATTTACAGGAGTTTTACAGCCCCAATTGCATGTGAACAACTTCCAACTTACAGGAGCCTACAAACTCCAATTTCAAATGTTCACAATCACAGTCCCCAAATCAATTTCTAGAATAACATTAATACTGGATTAACAAAATTACCAAATACAATAAAGATTATAATTAAATGGTCTTACCTGTACTCAGATACAGACGATTCCCAGAGATCCTTAGACTATACGAAATCCGTCACTCTCCCTCAGTCCGGGATAACTGACGATGCCTGTTTTGACATCTAATCTTAAGGCGGGGGACTTGCTTACAGAACTCCCCCATGCATGGTTTGCAGTCCTCACAGGTGAGGGAAAGATGTTGGATTCCTGGCCAACGCACCAAAATGTCAGTGGAATTTTCTTCCTTACCAATTTGAAATCGTCCACACCTGAATTCATAAGATAATCTATTATTTATTGTTCATGCTAGCAAGGAGATCATATGAAAACCAACAAATCATTAGCTTAATCATAATGTCTACCTTCATTTCATTCCATGGCAGTTATATAGGTAAAAATAAAGGAGTGTCATAATAATGATTCTAGTACAGGAAAATATAATTAACAGAAGTTGAAATGCCACTGTTATGTGAAGGTCAAATAATCTGGCTGCATTTTAACGAGTGAGGGAAAAAACCTAGCTAACTAGAAAGGAATTCAATAACAAACCCACAGATGTTCACTTACAGATAATTAATTCATATAAGACGGAGTCTAATATTTATGTATATATGTACCTTCTAAAAGTCTATATAATAATGATTAATGAGCAAGAAATTTATTACAATTATTATAACAGCTATAGTGTACAGCTGACAGCTACAGGATTGTCACCTGTCGAGGGATGCTATCTATAATCTAACCGTAGATGTGTCCCTCTGTCTGAAGCCTCTATAGACTGCGCATGTGCTACGTGCCTGCGCAGTTTGGCTCCAGACAGAAGAAGACATCTGCCGTTGGTGAGAGGTAGGAGGTCGAGGACGGGGTGAAGGACTGTGGTGCCGGAGATCGTGGTATTCGAAAGAGCTCACCGCATACCGCTATCTCCGCCGCCATTAGGCTACATACCTCTCTCCAGCGAGTCTGGAGGAGGAGTGTGGCACCAGATTTCGCGCCTGTGCATAGTGCGATCTCCGGCGCCATTTTGTTGAAGACAAATTTGCAGTGCGCAAATTTGTCTTAAACAAATGGTGCCGGAGATTGCGCAATGCGCAGGTGCGAACTCCGGTGCCACACTCCTCCTCCAGACTTGCCGGAGATAGAGGACACGCTGCAAGGGAGAGGGGAAAAGGTGAGTAGGGGTGTATTTTTTTTTTTTTGTCATTAAGGGAGTTAAGGTAATGTTGAGACCTGTTCCGTCTTTTCTCCCGAAGGTAGTTTTGAGTTTTCACCTTATTGAATATGCAAATTGCCTCTTAGGAGAAAAAGAGGACTTGAACTGTATAGCGCCACCAATTGGAAGCAGCAATCCTACAAGTCACAATTAACCCTTTAACCAGTTGTGCAATATGCCTTGGGATAATCGCCAAATCAGAATCTTAATTTGCAGACAGTGTTTCGGGCTGTTGGCCCTCGTCAGTGCAAAGTATGAGATCTGATTTGGTTAGTTGAGAGGCTCTGGGCTGAGGTCTAAGGGGTAACGTTTCTCCTTGCGGAGAGTGACATACCAGGCCTGGAGAATAGCTGTCTTGATCCAGCAAGCAATGGTTGCTTTAGAAGAGGGCTGAACTTTATAAGAGCCCCATGGTATAATTTATAAGGAATCAATGTCTAAATGAGGTATTGGCTGATAAATAATACATTACGGCTCTAACAACGTCCAACATATGCAGAGCCTTCTCAATAGGATGAGATGGTGCTGGACAAAAGTAAGGTAAAACAATATCTTCAATAAGGTGTAAGAGTTAACATTTCTCCTTGCGGAGAGTGACATACCAGCACTGGCTTGTCAAGGTAAGTAGGCTTATTCGCCATGCAATACTCCTCTGGGAAATTTAATATGCAAATTGCCTCTTGAGAGAAAAAGAGGACTTAAACTCTATAGTGCCACCTATTGGAA
Organism: Phyllobates terribilis; assembly: GCF_046119375.1. Classification (NCBI taxonomy): domain Eukaryota; kingdom Metazoa; phylum Chordata; class Amphibia; order Anura; family Dendrobatidae; genus Phyllobates; species Phyllobates terribilis. The sequence continues at coordinate 583,534,355 of NW_027362762.1, forward strand.
GCAGCAATCCTCCTACAAATCGCAATCAACCCTTTAACGAGTCGTGCAGTATGACTTAGGATAAAAGCCAAGTTACAATCTCAATTTGCAGACACGGTGTTTCGGTCTGTTTGCCCTCGTCAGTGCAAAGTATGAGATCTGATTTGGCTAGGCTTCCAGTAGGTGGCGCTATAGAGTACAAGTCCTCTTTTTCTCTCAAGAGGCAATTTGAATATTACATTTTCCAGAGGAGTATTGCACGGCGAATAAGCCTCCTTACCTTGACAAGCCAGTGCTGGTATGTCACTCTCCATAAGGTGAAACTTTATCCCTTACACCTCAGTCCAGAGCCTCTCGCCTAGCCAAATCAGATCTCATACTTTGCACTGACAAGGGCCAACAGCCCGAAACACCTTGTCTTCAAAGTGAGATTCTGATTTGGCTTTTATCTTAAGTCATATTGCACGACTCGTTAAAAGGTTGATTGTGACTTATAGGATTGCTGCTTCCAATAGTTGGCGCTATAGAGTTCAAGTCTTCTTTTTCTCTGAAGAGGCAATTTGCATATAAAATTTCCCAGAGGAGTATTGCACGGCGAATAAGCCTCCTTACCTTGACAAGCCAGTGATGGTGTGTCACTCTCCGCAAGGAGAAATGTTAACCCTTACACCTTATTGAAGATATTGTTTTACCTTCCTTTTGTCCGCCACCATCTCGTCCTATTGAGAAGGCTCTGCATATGTTGGACCTTACAGAGCGTAAGGTATTGTTTATCAGCCACCGCCTCATTTAGACATTCTGATTCCTTAGAAATTATACCACGGGGCCCTTATAATGTTCAGGCCTCTCCTAAAGCAACTATTGCTTTCTGGATCAAGACAGCTATTATCCAAGCCTATTAAGCAAAGGCCAGGATGGCCCCATTTATGATTAGGACACACTCAGAACTTCTTGGGTGGTTAGTCATCAGGCATCGGCTTTGCTGCTGTGTGAAGCAGCTACTTGGACATCGGTGCATGATTTTTCTAAGTTTTATAGGCTACACACTTTTGCGTCGACAGATGCAAGTCTTGGTAGGAAGATACTACAAGTGGCAGTAGCCGAGACTTCCTCTTACGTTACGGCGGAAGACCAGGTGGTAACAGTATGGGATTTAATACTATCCCACCCTAGGGACAGCTTTAGGACGTCCCATGATTCTGTCTCCCCCAATAAGACAAATGAGAAAAATAGATTTTTCACTTACTGTAAAATTTGTTTCTCGTAGTCTTCATTGGGCGACACAGCTCCTTCCCTTGGTTGGGCTTGCAGTCATGTTTCTTCTTGCCTTAATTCTTTTTTCTTTTCTCCTATTTCTTTCTCACAAAACTGAGGAAGCCTGGCTCCATCAGGCGACATATAGTCTGCTGAGGGAGTGCCAATTTTATTTAAATGCAATAAATATCAGCCTCCAGGTGGCATCATACTATCCCATGGTCCTGTGCCCTCCCCCCATCACCCACACTATGAGAAACAGTTTGTACGGTAAGTAAACAATCTTTTTATCTATTGAATATAGAGGTGTTGCTTTTCATTGCAATCCTTTCTGCTATATTGACTGCTGAAGAAAGGAGTCTAGTGTTGGGCTTAGTGGCCAGAGTGAGAATTGAAATATTTCTGTATTTTTTAATCTAGCGATATGGAAAATTAAAGAAAAAAATTAGTAATTTTTAAAATAGTTAGAAATACATATGGTTCCAAAAATCACCTCTAATTCAAACATTTAAACATCAATGATTGAGATGAACACAAGGTCAGCACATCTAGTACTGATATGTATCCTGTACAGAGTGGAGAGCTGTACTGCTGTATTCGGATACTTAACCAGTTCCTGACCGCCCACTGTATATAAACATCGGCGCTGCCTGGGCTCTGTGCAGCTCTGACGTTTATAAACTATCAGCGGTCCTGCAAGCGGTGCGGTTCCGGTGCAGAGCGACAGCTCTGACATGTGACATCATGGGGACCCGATTGGATCAGGTCCCCATGATGTTAACCCGTTCCTATCTTCTAGATGTCGCGATCCATAGCGATTGCAGCATTTAAAAGATAGTGTCAGCCGGTGCTGCGGTGATCGGGACCCCACGTACCTGAACAACGCGAGGATCCTGGTGCAGAACGCTTGCTGTGACCCCTGACCTCATCGAGACCTGATTGGTTCAGGTCTCGATGTCAGCGTCATGCCAGCCTATCAGAACGATCACTGGGGAAGTTTGTTGTAGCAACAAACTTTCCCAGGTGATCTGCCTCATAAATACACTGTTTCTCCTCAGATTGCCTGTCAGTGAGAGATCAGAGGAGAAACAGTGTGACAAGCGCTGCTGACAAGCTGTATCAGTCAGCAATCTTGCCACTGTGAAATAGAAAAAAAAAAAAAAAACACAGAAAAAGAAAATTAGGGTTAGCCTTAGGGTCAGCCTTCAGCCAGTCTCATCAGTCAGTCTCGTCAAAAAATATAAAAACATAAAATGGCCTGTCAGACTCATACCACAAAAGAGACGTATGTCCTGTTATGTTCTGACAGTGACAACAGTGCAATGTCAGATGGAGATATGGATTTTGAGGGCTTTAGTAGCGGCGACAGTGAGAGCTCAGAAATGAGCAGTGATTCTGGTTCATCATCAAGCCCAATGACCAGTACAGCAATAGGGGCAAATAGCGCTACTGGAGAAACGTCTCCTAATCAGGGAACACTGCCCAGTACAAGTGCTGTCCCTGCTACCAGTGAATTGGCGCACGCCAGTGTACAATGGGCTTTGCCACTTGATATAGCATTTCCCAGATGGGAGGCTTCGGATTCGGCTGCTCCATTCAGCCCTGATTTCAACGCCATTCCTGGTATAAATGTGGAGGTGGAAGATTTTGAACCAATTAATTTTTTTAATTTGTTTTTTTACAGACCGTTTGCTAGAGCATATTGAGCATATCCCAATTCATCAGCCAGAATCCCCGATCCTATTATGCTAGGGCAAATTTATGGACACCAACTAATGTCCCGGAAATAAAAAAAAAAAAAATTAGGATTTAAATTTGCCATGGGGCTTGTTAAAAAAACCAAGCATTCGATCCTACTGGTCCAACCACCCTGTTCAAGCCACCCCTATGTTTTCAGTCATTCTTCTTAGGACCCGTTATGAAATGCTCATGAGATTTTGGCATTTTAATGACAATAGTCAATGCCTGCCCAGAAATGCCCCAGAACATGACAGATTATATAAAATCAGACTCATCATTTAAGATTTGTCAGAAAAATTTTTAAGGCTCTACACCCCAACGCAAAACGTTTCTATGCCCTTGTAAAATTCAAAGGAAGACTGCACCTCAAGCAATTTATCCCATCTAAGAGGGCAAGGTTCGGAATAAAACTCTATAAAATGTACGAAAGTTCAACCGGATACACATCCGCTTTTCGCATATATGAAGAGAAAGATAACCAACTAAACCCACCAGCATGCCCTACTTATCTGGGGACGTCTGGAAAAATTGTTTGGGAGCTGATAAGTCCATTTTTGCAAAAATGTTACAATCTGTATGTGGACAATTATTACACCAGTATACCCCTATTTAAAAGTCTGGTTGAACACAACATCGGGGCTTGTGAGACCATTAGTAAAAACCGTCAGGGCTTTCCACAACCATTGGTCAACCAAAAGTTCCAAAAGGGGCAGTCAGGGGCTGTACGCAATGGAGAGTTCCTTACCCTCAAGTATAGGGATAAGAAGGATATTTTTGTCCTAAGCTCGATCCACATAGATACCACTAGGGCCACTATAAAACTAGGATCCACTACTCCAAAGCAAAAACCTGTGTCAATTATTGACTACACCAAAGACATGAGGGGTGTGGACCTTGCAGACCAGGTTCTACAGCCATACCAGGTATCAAGAAAATCCTATACCTGGTATAAAAAGTTAGTCTTTTATTTTTTCAGGTGGCCACATACAATTCTTTTGTGTTCTAGAAAAAAGCAGGAAATTCAGATACTTTTCTTGATTATCAAGAAAAGGTAATTGAAAATCTATTTTTTTGAAAGTGTTAGCCCCGCTCATCCATTAGAATCTGAGGATGTGAAAAGACTCAGAGTGATATTTTATTGCACTTATTCCAGCAACAGAAACAAGAAGGAACCCCCAGAAAAGATCTCGAGTATGTACTAAAAGAGGAATGAGGTTTGCTTCTGGAAATCATCCATGACGTTAAAATGGTCACTAAACCCATAGATGAATCTCCAGAGGGGTGTCATTTCCAAAATGGGGTCACTTCAGGGGGGATTCTGCAATTTTGGCACTTAGCGGCTCTGGAAAGTGCCAGAACAGCAGACTCCCCCCCAGAAGTGACCCCATTTTGGAAATGACACCCCTTTGGAAATTCATCTATGGGTGTAGTGACCATTTACCTTTCTACCTATTTTTCCACCACTAGATAAATTCATACAGAGGAGTAGATTGTAAAATGCGGTCACTTTTGGGGGGTTCTGCTGTTCTGGCACCTCAGGGGCTCTGACAATGTGACATGTCACCCAGAAACCATTCCAGCAAAATCTGCTCTCCAACATGGCGCTCCTTCTCTTCTGAGATTTGCACTGTGGCTAAAATGCAGTTTCCAACCACATATGGGATATCGGTGTGCTCAGGAGAAATTGCACAACACATTTTGGGGTCCTTTTTTATTTTTTGCTGCCCTTGTGAAAATTAAAAATTTGAAGCTAAAATAGTGGTTTTGTGGTATAAATGTGTTTTTTTTATTTTCACACCTCAACATTATAAAATTCTGTGAAGCCCCTGTGGGTTCAAGGTGCTCACCACACATCTAGATAAGTTCCTTGAGGGGGGTCTAGTTTCCAAAATGGGGTCACTTGTTGGGAGTTTCCACTGTTTAGGCACCTCAGGGGCTCTTCAAATGCAACATGGCGCCCTCAATCGATTCCAGCCAATTTTGCATTCCAAAAGTCAAATGGCGCTCCTTACCTTCCGAGCCATGCCGTGCGTCCAAACAGTGGTTTTGCACCACATATGGGGTATCAGCGTGCTCAGGAGAAATTGCACAACACATTTTGCATTCCATTTTTTTCTGTTACCCCTGCGAAAATAAAAAAAATATTGGGTCTAAGGTAACTTTTTGTGAAAAAAAGTTAAATGCTAATTTTTTCCTTCCACGTTGCTTCAGTTCCTGTGAAGCACCTGAAGGGTTAATAAACTTTTTGAATGTGGTTTTGAGCACCTTGAGGGGTGCAGTTTTTAGAATGTGGTGTGGTGTCACTTTTGGGTATTTTCTGTCATATAGACCCCTCAAAGTCACTTCAAATGTGATGTGGTCCCTAAAAAAAATTGTTTTGTAAATTTTGTTGGAAAAATTAGAAATCGCTGGGCAATTTTTAACCCTTATAACTTCCTAGCAAAAAAAATTTTGGCTCCAATATTGTGCTGATGTAAAGTAGACATGTGGGAAATGTTATTTATTAACTATTTTGTGTGATATATCTCTCTGATTTAAGGGCATAAAAATTCAAAGTTTGAAAATTGCAAAATTTTCACCAAATTTCCGATTTTTTTCACAAATAAACGCAAGTGATATCGAAGAAATTTTACCATTATCATGAAGTACAGTGTATCACAAAAAAAAGTCTCAGAATCAGTGGGATCCGTTGAAGTTTTCCAGAGTTATTACCTCATAAAGTGACAGTGGTCAGAATTGTAACATTTGGCCCGGTCATGAAGGTGAAAACAGGCTCTGGTGTGAAGGGGTTAAGAGATTGGAGAATAGAGCTCATCATGGCCAAAGGGGGAGAATCACACAGCTTGAGCGTTCCTGCCCCTTCAGTGGTGTTTGCGTGATCCAACTTGTGAGCCTTTTTCAGCTGACAGTTACCCTTTAAGGCTATGTGCCCACGATGCAGAAATGCTGCATATTTTTTCCGCTTCTCCCTGGCAGGAAAAACGCATGCGGTTTTTACATGCGTTTTTCCCGCCAGGTAGAAGCGTTTGTCAAGCGTATTTGCATGCATTTCCGCATGCGGGTTATCAAGCGCTTTTCCAAGCGATTTTAGCATCACTTGGAAAGTGCTTGACAACTTGTTCACACTATATAAATCCATGCAAACGGCATGGATTTATATTGTGTGACCAAGTAATAGTTAAAAAGAATAAGAATGTTAAAAAATAAAGATTATACTCACCTTCCGATGTCCTCCCAGTGTTTTCTCTGCTGCGTCCGGTGTCTTGGGCGGCTCGCGGTGGTGTGAAGGACCTGCGGTGACGTCATTGAGTCATGTGACAGGTCACATGACTCAATGAAGTCATGGCAGGTCCTTCACAACACCGCAACCCATAGAGCAGACCAGACAGAGGGGCGAAAACACCGGGAGGACATCGGAAGGTGAGTATAATCTTTATTTTTTATTTTAAATTCTTTTTTTTAACAGTTTCTATGGTACCCAGGTCTGGAGGAGAGTCTCCTCTCCTCCAGACCTGGGTACCATCCGCACATTGGAACGCATAATATCCGTGTGTACAAATGTGCTGACACGGATAATATGCGTTTCAATGCAAGTCAATGGCGGTGATTACGCTGCGTGTCCGAAAAATTAATGGACATGCTGCGTATTTTTCCGCAATGATAATCCGCAGCGCAGCACATGTGGATTATCATTGGGGACCATGGGGCACGTATTACCAAGCGTTTTTTAAGTGTTTTCGCTGCGGAAATTCCGTGGCAAAAACGCTTGAAAAACGCATAGTGGGCACTCAGCAGACACTGGGAGATTGACTACTGTCAGAAGCATAATGTGAAGGACAATAGATTTGATAAGCCATATAATTAAAGCATCTAACCTATTAATAAATATTCTTTATTATTCATCTATTTCCTCATTTTAAAGAGGAAGGCTCTTGATCCATGTGAAATTATATTGTGGTCAGGTAACATACTTAAAGGAATTGTCCACTACTTGAACAATCATTTTTTACATTTTTAACACACAAAAACCCATCAATGGTTGTGTTCCTACAGCATTGTGCATAAGTACCGTGACCCACCAGCAAAAGACCACTCCGAAAGATTTCTTATGACCAAGGAGAAACTGGAGAATATTGGAATATAATATCAATTATTTTATTAAGGAAACACACTAAAACGCATAATTCAAAAAATTGTGAACAGGACAGACAGACAAAATAAACAGCCAAGGGCGATCAATAGTTGATCAAGCTTCATAGGCAACATGAGTGTTGCGGTAAAGACATGAATATGTAAGCCTCAGAAGAAACCATTAGGTGAACTATACTGGGAGATGTTTAAAAATACCATAGAGTGAAGAGTATGTGCTAAATTAGCGTAAATAGCGTATATGTTATGCAATGCTCCAAGTGTCGATCCTATATATCAATATAAGTATGGCCCATCTTACCCAAGAAAGGCTGAGAGCCCGGGCTGGCGGGATAATCTGGTGCAGAATAGTCCCCAATGGTCCCCGTCGCGCTTTTCACGTAGTTATGATGTTGCTTTTTCGAGAGGAAGTTGTGTGTATGAGGCCCAACAAGACCTTTTTGTACCCATAGCAACCAGCCATGTGGTGTCCCACGTGAGTTTGGGCTGCCTATTCGCGGTGCCTATTCAACGCACGTTCATTACGCATGCCGCATCACTCGGCCGCCCCCCAGTCAACAAGTCTAGGCTCGTGCAAGCATGGAAGGGTTTCCATGGCTCGCGGTCATGTGCGGCGGACATAGAAATGCCGGGCTGTGTCAGGCGACACTATGTTGAAAGATTAAACTAAGGGCTCGCTCTCACTTGCGATTAAATTGGACGAATGCAATCTGATAAAAAAAATCGGATTGCGTTCGGACCAATTTCATCCTATGATGGTGTGCTCAGTGGCATTTTTTTCCAGCACCTATCGGTTTGCGATCAGGCTGGAAAAAAATCGCCGCATGCTGCCTTCAGATCGCACACACACATATAAGCCTATGGGTGTGTGTGAAACATCGCAGTGCACTCTGATAACACCCGAGTGCAGTGCGATTCCCACCAATGCCAGCAACAGAGGAAATGGAGAAATTACTTTCTCCATCCCCTCCGCAGCTGTGCGCCGATTCTCTCTGTGCAAGAGGATTGCAGCACAGAGCACTGACACTGTGATTTGCTAGTGGGACCCTGGCCTAATGCTGAAGTACAGTGGTAGCAGACTTGAGTAATAGAAGGTGGATACAAGAAGGCAAATAAGCTGCATAATGATAACATCCAAAGTAGTGGAGGAGTTGCATATACTGTAAATCCAAGCATGGTACTAAATAGCTCTTTTTGTGCCACTTCAAAGGAAGTTTCATAGGTCGAAGCAGGGCATCATTTCAAACAAGGAAAACTGAAAAGAAGTGTGAACAAAATGAAAAATAAAATTAGTAAGGAACTCGACAAACCTACATAAAAACGCAAATTAAGTGTTTTAGTGTGTTTCCTTAATAAAATAATTTTTGACATGTTGTAACAATATACTCCAGTTTCTCCCTTTTTAAATTATGTAGTCCCTGTAAAATAAAAATATTCACCTACCACACTGGCACCATTCCATTGTTGGCTAATTAGCTGCCGGCCTTACGTGGCATGACAGATTATACAGACTTGGCAACGACATTACTGGAACAACACAGGTGGGAAGGAGTGAGTATATATGCCGTATATTTTTTGAGACATGTTGTACTTCGTAGTAAATTCAGATAAATACAAACTTTATCTATTTATGAAAATAAAAAGTTTAGCAGCAATTTTTCATTTCAATGACATTTAGATAACCTGTTTGTTTTTCTTAAGATCACTCCAACTTTTGAAGTGGCTTTGAGGGCCCTTTATGTCAGAAACCCTTCAAACAAAACCCCATTTTAAAAACTGCAACCCCTCAAAAGATTACTCCCTTCAGGTGCTTCACAGAAATGTAATGCAAACTGGGAAAAACAATTTTTTTTCTCTTTTACTAAAATTTTGCTTTTGCCCCAAATTTTTCATTTTCACAAGGATAAAAAGAGAAAATTTGTTGTTTAATTTCTCCTGACTCCATTGATACCCCATTTGTGGTCAGAAACTGTCGTTTGGGCAAACAGCAGGGCTAGGAAGAGAAGTAACGATATTTGGCTTTTGGAGCTCAAAAAAGCAGACATTTCCTAGAAGTGACCCCATTTTGGAAATTGAACCTCTTGAGGATTTTTTTATAGGCGTGTAATGAGCTTTTTACAACCCACAAAATTTTGTAATATTGGGCTTTAAAAATAAAATATTATGTTTTTTTCCACACTTTCGGCCAAAATTTCTAATTTTTATAAGGCTAGCGAGATCCTGGATCCAATAGTTTGTGCAATTTCTTATGCGTATACAGATACCCCAATATGTTGTGGGAAACTACTGTTTGGAATACAGCAGGGCTCGGAAGGGAATGTGCGCTATTTGTTGGGAGTGCAGAGTTGGCTGAACTAGATTGTGGACTGTTGCATTGAGATCTACATTCCTCAAGGAATTCATATAGGTGTATGATGAGCGTCTTGAGCCCACAGGTTCTTTACAGAATTTTATAATATTGGGCTGTGGAAATTAAATTACATTTTTTTCTTCACAAAAATGTTGATTTAGCTCTTAAGTTTCTTATTTCTACAATTTAAACAAGAGAAAATGGATCATACAATGTGTTGTGTAATTTCTCCTGGGTACACAGATATCCCATATGTGGTCAGAAACTACTATTTGGGCGCACAACAGGGCTCAATAGAGAAGTTGCACTATGACTTTTGGAGCTCAATTTTTGCTATAATAGATTGCAGACGCCGTGTCACATTCAGCAAACCCTTGAGATGCCTAAACAGCAGCAATGCTCCACAAATGACCCCATTTTGGAAACTACACCCATCAAAGTAATTAATCTATGGAGTGTAGTAAGTATTTTAACCCACAGGTGACTTACAGATTTTTATAATGTTGGGCTAAGGCAACATTTATCGTTTTTAATTTTCACAGACTAAAGTTTTTCATTTTCAAAAGGGCTAATAGGAGAACACAGACCACATAATTTTCTCCTCTGCAAATGCAAATTCTCCTCTGTTAGTGAATACCCCATATGTGGTTACAAACTACTGTTAAGCTCAAAAAGGAAAGAGCGCCATATTGGTATGCAAATTTGGGCAGAGAATTGAAAATAATTACAGTTTTACCATTAAAATGTAGTTTCAACTTTTCACAATGGAAAACAGGTGAAAATGGGTACATAATGTGTCACACCCAATTTATCATGACAATACCCCACATGTGGCTGTACAGTACTGTTTGGCCACACAGCAGTGCGCAAGAGGGACGGAGTGCTATTTGACTATTGGTGCGCAGTTATTACCAGTATAGTTTGTGGACTTAGTTTGCAAAGCACCCATGTGCCAGAACAGCTGAGCTCCCCTTATGACCTTTGGAAGTTACACCCCTCTGGAAATTCATATACAGATGTAGTGACAATTTTGTCTGCATGGGTGTCTTCCAGAAATAAGTGCACAGTGGATGTTGCAGAGTGAAAATTGCAAATCTGCCATTGTAGTGTACAGGTACATTGTATTGTGCTAAGCTTGTGCTTCTGGAGACATCCACCCCATTAATCATATGGGCTCTCCCTGCTTCAGTAATGCCAAACATTGACTCAAACTTTGGTTTAAGCACACTATGGGGCTCAGAAGGGATGGGTCTATTTGACTTTTTGATTGTAAAATTTGCTTGAATAATTAGTGGACGCCATGTTGCATTTGGGGAGCCCCTGATGTGCCTAAACAATGGAAACCCCCACAAGTGACACCATTTTGGAAACTAGACCCCTCAGGGAACTTATCTAGATGTGTGGCGAGTTCTTTCAACCCCCAGGTTCTTCACAGAAGTTTATAACATTGAGCCGTAAAAATAAAGTTTTCACATTTTTCCCCAAAAAATGTTTTTCAGCCCTCAATTTTGCATTTTCATAAGGGTAACAGAAGAAATTGCACCATGCAGTTTGTTGTGCAATTTCTCCTGAGTAAGCAGATATCCCATATGTGGGGGAAAACCACTGTTTGGGAGCACGGCAGGGTTCGGAAGGGAAGGAGCGCCATTTGACTTTTTGATTGTAAAATTTGCTTGAATAATTAGCGGACGCCATGTTGCATTTGGGGAGCCCCTGATGTGCCTAAACAGTGGAAACCCCACAAGTGACACCATTTTGGAAACTAGACCCCTCAGGGAACTTATCTAGATGTGTGGTGAGCACCTAGAACCCCCAGGTGCTTCACAGAAGCTTAGAACATGGAGCTGTGAAAATAAAATTTTCACATATTTCCCACAAAAATATTTTTCAGCCCACAGTTTTGCATTTTCATAAGGGTAACAGGAGAAACTGCTTGAATAATTAGCGGACGCCATGTTGCATTTGGGGAGCCCCTGATGTGCCTAAACAGTGAAAACCCCCCACAAGTGACACCATTTTGGAAACTAGACCCCTCAGGAAACTTATCTAGATGTGTGGTGAGCACCCTGAACCCCTAAATGCTTTACAGAAGTTTATAACATGGAGCCGTGAAAATAAAAAAATCAAACTTTTTCCACAAAAATGATGTTTTAGCCCCAATAATAAAAAATAGAGTTTGGGCACACGGCAGAGTTCAGAAGGGAAGGAGTACTGTGTGACTTTTTGAACGCAAAATTGTCGTGAATCGAGAGCGGACGCCATGTTGTTTTTGGAGAGCCCCTGATGTGCCTAAATTGTGGAATCCACCCACAATTGACCCCATTTTGCAATCTACACCCCTCAAGGATTTTATCAAGGGGTATAGTGAACATTTTGAACCCAGAGGTACGACACAGAAGTTGATAACATTAGGTCATCATATTGAATAAGTTGTCATTAGTCTTGAGCGCAAGTGCTCGCTATTTGAGTTTGCATCAGGTACTCAGGTATACACCATGTATCGCGCGTGCTCGAGTCCACGCCCGCATGTTTCACGGTTATTAGACACCCAAAAGAAAACATGCGGGGGTCGCTCGTGCATAGCAGGCAGTCCCCGCAAAGTTTTTTTGGCCGCGAAGCATATGGGGCGGAGACTCAAGCATGTCACTTGAGCACTTGCTATACTCAGTGCATAGCTGAGCACCCGATGCAAACTCAGGTAGCTAGCACTTGCGCTCAACACTAGTCGCCATATCGTCATTTTTTTTTTTATTTTTTTTTTTTACTTTTGAAAATAATCCCAACCCTAGCCCAAGCCTAACCATAACCCTAGAGTTTATTTTTTACACCAGATTCATATCGGGTTTTTATGATTGACAGCTGTCACACACTAAAAGACGCATTTTTTTGTAAAATCTAATTTTTGAATCGCCATATTTTGAGAGCTATAACTGTTCCATATTTTGGCCGACAGTCATCTGACAACTTGTTTTTTGTGGGATGAGTTGATGTTTTTATTGGCGCCATCTTCAGGCACGTGACATTTTTGATCGCTTTCTATTCTGACTTTTGGGAGGCAGACTAAACAAAAACCAACAATTCCTGAATTGTTTTTTTTTTTTACATTTTTTTTATTCTGTTCCGTGTGTGGCAAAATTGTTAAGGTAGCTTTATTTTTCGGGTCAGTACGCTTCAGCGGTACCACATTTATATTATTTTTCTATGTTTTGGCGCTTTTACACAATAAAAGCTATTTTATAGAAAAAAAAAATTTTGCATCGCTTTATTTTGAGAGCTATAACTTTTTTATTTTCGGCTGATGGAGCTGTATGGCGGCTTGTTTTTTGCAGGACAAGATGATGTTTTCAGGGGTATTCGTCTTTTTGATTGCGTGTTATTCCATTTTTTGTTTGGCGGTGTGATGATAAAGCATTGTTTTTTTGCTTTGTTTTTTATTTTTATTTTTTTACAGTGTTCACTAAAGGGGTTAAATAGTGGGACAGTTTTATAGGTCAGGTCGTTCCGGACCCGGTGATACCAAATATGTGTACTTCTATTGTTTTGTTGTTGTTTTTTCATAATAATATTTATTGATGGGTACATTATATTTTTATTTTTGGTGGAGTATTTTTTTTTCTTAATATTTTTACAATTTATTTATTTTTTTTCATGACTGCGCATGACCAAAATATCTTCCTACTGTCTGGTGACCCGGATGTTCTCATGAAGACATCGGGTCGTCATGGCAACATCCAGTAAGCCGCGCCAGACACTGACTGGAGAGGTGAGTATCGCGATCACCTCCCCTTGCCACCACAATGCTGTGATCGACTTCCATCGCAGCATTGCGGGGGTTAATGTGTCGGGAGCGGTGCGGGACCGCTCCCAGCACATAGCACCCGGTGTCAGCTGTGACAATCAGCTGACACATGGCGTCGATCGCGCCAGCACACAAGCTGGACGCGATCGCCATGACGTACTATTCCGTACCTGGCTCTTAAGTCCCAGGGCGAAGGTACGTAATAGTACGTCTTGGGCTTTTAAGGGGTTAAAGTGCTTTTCTCTGCAATCAAACCTCTGCTATGGGCCATACAGGTAAGTATAGATTTACTAGTAGAGGTCTGATATCTCCCAGGGGGGTGACAGATTACCTTTAACTTCCTGGCTGGTGTCTTGAGATGTTGCTTCAGTATTGCCATATAATCTTCTTTTTTCATGATGCCATCTATTTTGTGAAGTGCACCAGTCTATCCTGCAGCAAAACAACCCCACAACATGATGCTGTCACTCCTGTGTTTCACAGTTGGGATGGTGTTCTTAGGCTTCCAAGCTTCTCTCTTTTTCTTCCAAACGTAACGATGGTCCTTATGCCCAAAAAGTTCAATTTTAGTTTTATCAGGCCACAGGAAATGTCTCCAAAAATGAAGGTCTTTGTTCTTGTGTACTTTTGCAAACCTTAATGTGGCTTTATGTTTCTTTTGGAGTAATGGCTTCTTCCTGGCAGAGTGGCATTTCAGCCCATGTTGATACTATACTTGTTTCACTGTGGATATTGACACAAGCTTCCACTATTATCTTCACAAGATCTTTTGATTTTGTCCTTGGGTTGATATGCACATATCGGTCCAAAGCATGTTAATCTCTGGGACACAGAACCTGTCTCCTTCCTGAGCTGTATGATGGCTGGACATTCCCATCTTGTATGTACTTGCGTATAATTGTTTGTACAAATGAACGAGGCACCTCCAGGCATCTTAAAATTGTACCGAAAGATGAGCCAGACTTATGCAAGTCCACAATTCTCTTCCTGATATCTTGGCTGATTTCTTAAGACTTTCCCATGATTCTACACAAAGAAGCAGTGTGCTTCAGGTGTGCCGTAAAATACACCCACAGATGTGTCTCTAATTAACTCAGATGTGTTGTCAGAAGCTTCCAAACACATGACATCATCATATGGGCAGTCCAGAATTGTTTAAAGGCATAGCAATCTTAATGTATGTAAACTTTTGACTTTGTAGTAAGTAATAAAATTGCATTAAAACATTCTCTCTCATTATTCTGGCATTTGGCAAATTATTAAAAATTATGATAATCCTAATTGACCTAAAATGGGAAAGGTTTATTCTGATTTCATGTCAGATATTGAGAAAAACATGCATGTGTCTTTTTATATAGTGTATGTAAACTTCTGGTTTCAACTATATGTATGTGTTTATATTGACACTATTGTGGCTCAGTGGTTAGCACTGCAGCTTAACAGCACTGGGGTCCTGGCTTCAGATCTCACCAAGGACAACATCTGCATGGAGTTTGAATGTTCTCCCCGTGTTTGTGTGTGTTTCCTCCGGGCTCTTCGGTTTCCTCCCACACTGCAAAGACATACTGATTGGGGCGCACAATCTAGATTCCCTATGGGGACAGTGCCCATAATGTCTGTAAAGCGCTGTGGAATTAATTGTGCTTTATAAGTGAGTAAAAAAAATATATATATATACACATATATACACACACACACACTGTCATGTAAAAGTGTGTGTATATGTATGTACAGTACAGACCAAAAGTTTGGACACACCTTCTCATTTAAAGATTTTTCTGTATTTTCATGACTATGAAAATTGTACATTCACACCGAAGGCATCAAAACTATGAATTAACACATGTGGAATTATATACTTAACAAAAAGTGTGAAACAGCTGAAAATATGTCTTATAGTCTAGGTTCTTCAAAGCAGCCACCTTTTGCTTTGATGACTGCTTTGCACACTCTTGGCATTCTCTTGATGAGCTTCAAGAGGTAGTCACCGGAAATGGTCTTCCAACAATCTTGAAGGAGTTCCCAGAGATGCTTAGCACTTGTTGGCCCTTTTGCCTTCACTCTGCGGTCCAGCTCATCCCAAACCATCTCGATTGGGTTCAGGTCTGGTGACTGTGGAGGCCAGGTCATCTGGCTTAGCACCCCATCACTCTCCTTCTTGGTCAAATATCCCTTACACAGCCTGGACGTGTTTTTGGGGTCATTGTCCTGTTGAAAAATAAATGATGGTCCAACTAAACGCAAACCGGATGGAATAGCATGCCGCTGCAAGATGCTGTGGTAGCCATGCTGGTTCAGTATGCCTTCAATTTTGAATAAATCCCCAACAGTGTCACCAGCAAAGCACCCCCATACCATCACACCTCCTCCTCCATGTTTCACAGTGGGAACCAGGCATGTAGAGTCCATCCGTTCACCTTTTCTGCGTCGCACAAAGACACGGTGGTTGGAACCAAAGATCTCAAATTTGGACTCATCAGACCAAAGCACAGATTTCCACTGGTCTAATGTCCATTCCTTGTGTTCTTTAGCCCAAACAAGTCTCTTCTGCTTGTTGCCTGTCCTTAGCAGTGGTTTCCTAGCAGCTATTTTACCATGAAGGCCTGCTGCACAAAGTCTTCTCTTAACAGTTGTTGTAGAGATGTGTCTGCTGCTAGAACTGTGTGTGGCATTGACCTGGTCTCTAATCTGAGCTGCTGTTAACCTGCGATTTCTGAGGCTGGTGACTCGGATAAACTTATCCTCAGAAGCAGAGGTGACTCTTGTTCTTCCTTTCCTGAGGTGAGCCAGTTTCTTTGTAGCGCTTGATAGTTTTTGCAACTGCACTTGGGGACACATTGAAAGTTTGCCCAATTTTTCGGACTGACTGACCTTCATTTCTTAAAGTAATGATGGCCACTCGTTTTTCTTTACTTAGCTGCTTTTTTCTTTCCATAACACAAATTCTAACAGTCTATTCAGTAGGACTATCAGCTGTGTATCCACCAGACTTCTGCACAACACAACTGATGGTCCCAACCCCATTTATAAGGCAAGAAATCAGACTTATTAAACCTGACAGGGCACACCTGTGAAGTGAACACCATATCCGGTGACTACCTCTTGAAGCTCATCAAGAGAATGCCAAGAGTGTGTAAAGCAGTCATCAAAGCAAAAGGTGGCTACTTTGAAGAACCTAGAATATAAGACATATTTTCAGTTGTTTCACACTTTTTTGTTAAGCATATAATTCCACATGTTAATTCATAGTTTTGATGCCTTCAGTGTGAATGTACAATTTTCATAGTCATGAAAATAGAGAAAAATCTACTGTACTGTAAGTATGCATGTGTGTGTATATATGTGTGTATGTATATATATGTAATGTGTGTGTCTGTGTGTGTGTATATATACACTGCTCAAAAAGATAAAGGGAACACTTAAACAGAATTTAACGCCAAGTGAATAAAACTTCTGTGAAATCAAACTGTCCACTTAGGAAGCAGCACTGATTGACAATCAATTTCACATGCTGTTGTGCAAATGGAATAGACAATAGATGGAAATTATTGGCAATTATCAAGACACACTCAAAGGAGTGGTTCTGCAGGTGGGGACCACAGACCATATCTCAGTACAAATGCTTTCTGACTGATGTTTTGGTCACTTTTGAATGTTGGTTGTGCTTTCACACTCCTGGTAGCATGAGACGGACTCTACAACCCAAAGAAGTTGCTCAAGTAGTGCAGCTTATCCAGGATGGCACATCCAAACGTGCTGTGGCAAGAAGGTTTGCTGTGTCTGTCAGCGTAGTGTCCAGAGGCTGGAGGTGCTACCAGGAGTCAGGCCAGTACACCAGAAGACGTGGAGGGGGCTGTAGGAGGTGAACAACCTAGCAGCAGGACCGCTACCTCCGCCTTTGTATAAGGAGGAACAGGAGGAAAACTGCCAGAGCCCTGCAAAATGACCTCCAGCAGGCCACAAATGTGCATTTGTCTGCACAAACGGTTAGAAACGGACTCCATGAAGGTGGTATGAGGGCCCGACATCCACAGATGGGGATTGTGCTTACAGCCCAACACCGTGCAGGACGCTTGGCATTTGCCACAGAACACCAGGATTGGCAAAGTCGCCACTGGCGCCCTGTGCTCTTCACAGATGAAAGCAGGTTCACACTGTGCACATGTGACAAACATGATGGGGTCTGGAGACGCCGTGTAGAGCGATCTACCTGCAACATCCTTCAGCATGACCGGTTTGGCAGTGGGTCAGTAATGGTGTGGGGTGGCATTTCTTTGGAGGGCCGCATAGCCCTCCATGTGCTCTCCAAAGGTAGCCTGACTGTCATTAGGTACCGAGATGAGATCCTCAGACCCCTTGTGAGACCATATGCTGGTGCGGTTGGCCCTGGGTTCCTCCTAATGCAGGACAATGCCAGATATCATGTGGCTAGAGTGTGTCAGCAGTTCCTGCAAGAAGAAGGCATTGAAGCTATGGACTGGCCCGCCCGTTCCCCAGACCTGAATCCGATTGAGCACACCTGGGACATCATGTCTCGCTCCATCCACCAACGTCACATTTCACCACAGACTGTCCAGGAGTTGGCGGATGCTTTAGTCCAGGTCTGTGAGGAGATCCCACAGGAGACCATCCGCTACCTCATCAGGAGCATACCCAGGAGTTGTAGGGAGGTCATACAGGCACATGGAGACCACACACATTACCGAGCCTCATTTTGACTTGTTTTAAGGACATTACATCAAAGTTGGATCAGCCTGTAGTGTGTTTTTCCACTTTAATTTTGGGGGTGACTCCAAATCCTGGCCTCCATTGGTTAATAAATTCAATTTCCATTGATGATTTTTGTGTGATTTTGTTGTCAGCACATTCAACTTCGTACAGAACAAAGTATTCAATGAGAATATTCAATTCATTCAGATCTAGGATGTGTTAAGTGTTCCCTTTATTTTTTTGAGCAGTGTGTGTATATATATATATATATATATATATATATATATATATATATATATATATATATATATATATATATATATAATATGTGTGTGTATATATATATAGTACAGACCAAAAGTTTGGACACACCTTCTCATTTAAAGATTTTTCTGTATTTTCATGACTATGAAAATTGTACATTCACACTGAAGGCGTCAAAACTGTGAATTAACACATGTAGAATTATATAGTTAACAAAAAAGTGTGAAACAACTGAAAATATGTCTTATATTCTAGGTTCTTCAAAGTAGCCACCTTTTGCTTTGATGACTGCTTTGCACACTCTTGGCATTCTCTTGATGAGCTTCAAGAGGTAGTCACCGGAAATGGTGTTCACTTCACAGGTGTGCCCTTTCAGGTTTAGCAAGTGGGATTTCTTGCCTTATATATGGGGTTGGGACCATCAGTTGTGTTGTGCAGAAGTCTGGTGGATACACAGCTGATAGTCCTACTGAATAGACTATTAGAATTTGTGTTATGGCAAGAAAAAAGAAGCAGCTAAGTAAAGAAAAACGAGTGGCCATCATTACTTTAAGAAATTAAGGTCAGTCAGTCCGAAAAATTGGGCCAACTTTGAAAGTGTCCCCAAGTGCAGTTGCAAAAACCATCAAGCGCTACAAAGAAACTGGCTCACATGAGGACCACCCCAGGAAAGGAAGACCTCTTCTTCTGAGGATAAGTTTATCCAAATCACCAGCCTCAGAAATCACAGGTTAACAGCAGCTCAGATGAGAGACCAGGTCAATGCCACACAGAGTTCTAGCAGCAGACACATCTCTACAACTGTTAAGAGGAGAGTTTGTGCATCAGGCCTTCATGGTAAAATAGCTGCTAGGAAACCACTGCTAAGGACAGGCAACAAGCAGAAGAGACTCGTTTGGGTTAAAGAACACAAGGAATGGACATTAGACCAGTGGAAATCTGTACTTTGGTCTGATGAGTCCAAATTTGAAATCTTTGGTTCCAACCACCGTGTCTTTGTGTGACGCAGAAAAGGTGAACGAATGGACTCTACATGCCTGGTTCCCACCGTGAAGCATGGAGGAGGAGGTGTGATGGTGTAGGGGTGCTCTGCTGGTGACACTGTTGGGGAGCTATTCAAAATTGAAGGCATACTGAACCAGAATGGCTACCACAGCATCTTGCAGCGGCATGCTATTCCATCCGGTTTGCGTTTAGTTGGACCATCATTTATTTTTCAACAGGACAATGACCCCAAACACACCACCAGGCTGTGTAAGGGCTATTTGACCAAGAAGGAGAGTGATGGGGTGCTACGCCAGATGACCTGGCCTCCACAGTCACCAGACCTGAACCCAATCGAGATGGTTTGGCGTGAGCTGGAACGCAGAGTGAAGGCAAAAGGGCCAACAAGTGCTAAGCATCTCTGGGAACTCCTTCAAAATTGTTGGAAGACCATTTCCGGTGACTACCACTTGAAGCTCATCAAGGGAATGCCAAGAGTTTGCAAAGCAGTCATCAAAGCAAAAGGTGGCTACTTTGAAGAACCTAGAATATAAGACATATTTTCAGTTGTTTCACACTTTTTTGTTAAGTATATAATTCCACATGTGTTAATTCATAGTTTTGATGCCTTCAGTGTGAATGTACAATATTCATTGTCATGAAAATACAGAAAAATCTTTAAATGAGGTGTGTTCAAAGTTTTGGTCTCTACTGTATATGTATATATGTGTGTGTGTGTATATGTATGTATATATATGTATACATATATAATATATACACACACACACACACACACACACACACACACACACACACACACGGGAAAAAAAGTATTTTATAGTCAGCCACCAATTGTGCAAGTTCTCTCACTTAATAAGATGAGAGAGGCCTGTAGTTGACATCATAGGTAGACCTCAACTATGTGACACAAAATGAGAAAACAAATCTTGAATATCGCATTGTATGATTTGTAAAGAAATTTTTTTCAAATTTTGGTGTAAAATAAGTATTTGATCAATTACCAACAAGCAAGATTTCTGGCTCTCACAGACCTGTAACTTCTTCTTTAAGAGGCTCCTCTGTCCTCCACTCATTACCTGTAGTACTGGCACCTGTTTGAACTTATCAGTATAATAGACACCTGTCTGCAACCTCAAACAGTCACACTCCAAACTCCACTATGATGAAGACCAAAGAGCTTTCGAAGGACACTAGAAACAAAATTGTAGCCCTACACCAGGCTGGGAAGACTGAATCTGCAATAGGCAAGCAGCTTGATGTGAAGAAATCAACTGTGGGAGCAATAATTAGAAAATGGAAGACATACAAGACCACTGATTAATCTCCCTCGATCTGGGGCTCCACACAAGATCTCACCCTGTGGGGTCAAAATGATCTCAAGAACGGTGAGCAAATATCCCAGAACCACACGGGGGGACCTAGTGAATGACCTGCAGAGAGCTGGGACCAATGTTACACAGGCTACCATCAGTGACACAATACGCCCCAGGAACTCGGATCCTGCAGTGCCAGACGTGTCCCCCTGCTTAAGCCATTACATGTCCGGGCCTATCTGAACCTTGCTAGAGAGCATTTGGATGATCCAGAAAAGTATTGGGAGAATATCATATGGTCAGATGAAACCAACGTTGAACTGTTTGGTAGAAACACAACTCGTCGTGTTTGGAGGAGAAAGAATGCTGATTTGCATCCAAAGAACACCATACCTACTGTGAAGCATGGGGGTGGCAACATCATGCTTTGGGCTGTTTCTCTGCCAAGGGACCAGGACGACTGATCTGTGTACACTAAAGAATAAATGGGGCCATGTATCGTGAGATTTTGAGTGCAAACCTCCTTCCATCAGCAAGGGCATTGAAGATGAAACGTGGCTGGGTTTTTCAGCATGACAATGATCTCAAACACACCGGCAGGGCAACGAAGGAGTGGCTTCATAACAAGCATTTCAAGGTCCTGGAGTGGCCCAACCAGTCTCCAGATCTAAACCCTATAGAAAACCTTTGGAGGGAGTTGAAAGTCCTTGTTGCCCAGCGACTGCCCCAAAGCATCACTGCTCTATAGGAGATCTGCATGGAGGAATGGGCCAACATACGAGCAACAGTGTGTGCCAATCTTGTGAAGACTTACAGAAAACGTTTGACCTCTGTCATTGCCAAGAAAGGATGTATAACAAAGTATTGAGATGAACTTTTGTAATTGACCAAATACTTATTTTCTACCAAAATTTGAAAAAAAAATTCTTTCCAAATAAGACATTGTGATTTTCCTGTTTTGTGCTCCCCTGTCCTGTTTTGTGTGCCCCCATCCTGCTTTGTCCTCCCCCATCCTGTTTTGTGCAGCCCCCCTCCTCCATCGATTAAACGAAAAAACACTCCTACTCACCTTTCCATCGCTTCCCTGCACTTCGTCACCTAAGTTATTTTACTAAAATTGGCTCTGGAATCGGCGCTTGCATAGCCCGATATCCGGCACCATTTTAGTGAAGACGCACTTCAAATGGGTCTTCATTAAAATGGTGCCTGATAGCACAAGGTGCATGCGCCGATTATGACGACGCACTCCCCAGCCCAAACAGAGGCGCCGCAGCAACACTCCTCCTGGTCAGGTATGTGCTTATGGCGCCGGAGACCGCGTTATGCGTTCAGTACCTACTAGGGTTGAGCGAGTATGTTCTGTCCGAGTATGCTCGGGCCGAGCTCCGATTATTTATAGCTGCTCGGTGATATGGTTAAATCGCTCCTGTGTGCATGATTTGCGACAGTTTGACAGCTTTATTACATGTGAGGAATGTGTAAGAAATAGACATTTCTCACATGTAATAAAGCTGTCAAACAGTTGCAAATCATGCACACGTGAGCGATTTAACCTTATCACCGAGCAGCTGTAAATACTCGGAGCTCGGCCCGAGCATACTCTGCGAAAGGGTTAATAGAACATACTCGCTCAACACTAGTACCTACGCATACCACGTATCTCTGGTGCCATATACTCCTCTTACCTGTCACCTGTAATGGCTGATGTGTTCTGTCTGGGGTTAGACTGCGCAGGCGCTTGCGCAGTCTATAGAGGCGACGGACGCATCTCCCGTTATATTATAGATAGATAGATTGAGATATATATATATAGATAGATATACAGGTGCATCTCACAAAATTAGAATTTCAGTTCTTCAACTCAAAAAAGTGAAACTCATTATATAGTCATTACAAACAGTGATCTATTTTGAATGTTTATTTCTGTTAATGTTGATGATTAAAGTTTGCAGCCAATGAAGACACAAAAGTCATTATCTAAGTAAATTGAAATAATTGACAAAAAACACTGGCAAAGGCTCACTAATTGCTTAAAAAGGTCCCTTAGGCTGTTTCAGTAGGCTCCACAATCATGGGGAAGACTGCTGACTTGACAGATGTCTAGAAAGCAGTCATTGACACACTCCACAAGGTCCTAGAGTTCAAATTTTCATTTGGAAATCAAGGTCCCAGAGTCTGGAGGAAGAGTGAAGAGGCACACAATCCAAGCTGCTTGAGGTCTAGTGTGAAGATTCTACAATCAGTGATAGTTTGGGGAGCCATGTCATCTGCTGGTGTAGGTCCACTGTGTTTTATCAAGACCAAAGTCAGGTCAGCCATCTACCAGGAAATTTTAGAGCACTTCATGCTTCCCTCTGCCGACAAGCTTTTTGGGGATGAAAATTTCATTCTCCAGCAGGAATTGGCACCTGTCCACACTGCCAAAAGTACCAATGCCTGGTTTAAAAACAACAGTATCACTGTGCTTGATTGGCCAGCAAACTCGCCTGATCTTATCCCTAGCATGCGTGACGTCACAAATCTACACTTTTACATAACGGGGGCCTTTTAGTAGAAACATAAATAACTTTTACTAGTTTATTTCAAAATTGCAAAATAAGATATGCATAATGCACAACATTTTTTTTCCAATTTTCAAACAAAGATATGAAAAACACACAAAGGTATATAAATCTAGAGTAAACTAGCTGTAGCTGCATTTCTTTTCTAACTTTTTCTTTTCAATTTTATTGGTCTTCCAAACAATTTTCACATGTTATCTTCTCTGAAGAATGTTCTTTACAGACATTTTCCCCTCAAGTGGTACAATATCGCTCAGTTTTCCTCTCAAGTTTCTTGGACAAATGAAACAACGCTTTCATTTTCTTTCTCTTGGCCCTGGAATATCCTGAAACTGTACGCCACACCGTTTCATTGCTTGTTTAGTTTGCTTTGGCAAGCATTTCATGTTGCCTTCGCTCCATCATGTGAGGCGTTACAAGTTCATGGCAAAGGTCCTTCAAGAATTGGCGTCTCCTGTCCTTCCGCCTTGCATGGAATTCTGGATGAGTTTCTGTATAAATAATGAATGAATTCAGGGCTGCTACATCAAGCATGTTTGAAAAAAATTACTACAGGCCAACTTCTTGTTTGCCTCTTGCATGAATATTCTCCCACCATTTCATCCATTTTGTCTACACCTCCTTTAGTTTTATTGTAATACAGGATGATTTCTGGTTTCAGTTTCCTGTTATTGCGGTCAATACTGCAATCATAATGCATGGTACTGAGTAATATAATGGATTTCTCCTTCTTCGCTTTGTAAGATACTAGTGTCGCTTTGTTGTTGAAACCAAAGACACTCAAAGTGTTTGCTGTGGATTGCGGTTCATTGCTTGAGGAATTTCTTGTCGGTTTGGCTTCATAGTACCATCAAGTGTAACTGTTTTTTCAAGCAGAAAATTGCCCAGCGCAACATTGGTAAAATAATTGTCCATGGTAATGTTTCTACCTGAATTGTGTATTGGTACAGCAAGTGTTTTCACTATCTCAGACCCTAGATCTTTCTGTACTGGTGCATCAACTTCTTTGCCACAGTAGATAAGCCCATTTATGACCTAATAATTTGCAGAATGACACATCCAGAAGATTTTTATTCCATACTTGGCTTGTTTACTGGGCATATATTGTATGAACTTGCAACGTCCTCTGAAGGGTACAAGTTGCTCATCTACTGTAACGTTCTTATTAGTATTGTAAAGCTTGGTGCAATTTTTGATAAATATGTTCCAGATATAACTGATAAAGGCTAATTTGTCTGTTTGGAACCTCGCTGCACGAGTTCGCTTATCATCAAATTGAATGTTTCTTCTAATTTCCTCATATCTGTCCACTGCTATTGTCGCTTTATAGTGTGGATCAGAAAGTGGGTCCAAAAATATTTCTCTGATTGGAACATCATACGATTTTTGACTCCCTGCCAGCAGTAAAATTCCAATATATGCGTAAAGTTCCTCTTTTGAGATATTTTTCCAGTACTTATTTTTTGCAGAAGCGATACGTCTTCCTTCTAGGCCTGATCACTCCCTCTCAAAATCACATGACATGCTCACATGGCATGATCCACCCCCTGTCCACTCCAGCAGCAACCCTGACTACAAATAAAGTATCTTGAGACTCAAACACTGCTGAGTACATGATAAAAATAGCAGAAGCCTAAAAGGCCCTCGTTCCGTACAGATGTGCTTTTCCCCAAAAAAGCATTGTTACACCCAAATGCCTATCAAAAAAATGATATGAACTGGATATTACCAACAACGATATACTTGAGGAATACCTAGAGTTTCAAAATTCTAACTAAATTAATTTTGCAGATAATGGCAAAAAAGTAAGCATCGGGGCCAAAAAGACCCCGATACGCATTGTAGGGTTAACCCCATAGAAAATCTATGGGGTATTGTCAAGAGGAAGATGAGACACCAGACCCAACAATGCAGATGAGCTGAAGGCTGCTATCAAAGCAACCTGGGCTTCCATAACACCTCAACAGTGCTACAAGCTGATTGCCTCCATGCCATGCCACATTGATGCAGTAATTGATGCAAAAGCAGCCCCAGCCAAGTATTGAGTGCATTTACTGAACATACATTTCAGTAGACCAACATTTTGGATTTTAAAACATTTTTCATGTTGTTGTTATAAAGTATTCTAATTTACTGAGATAATGACTTTTGTGTTTTCATTGGCTGTAAGCCATAATCATCAACATTAACAGAAATAAACACTTGAAATAGATCACTCTGTTTGTAATGACGCTATATAATGAGTTTCACTTTTTGTATTGAAGAACTGAAATAAATTAACTTTTTGATGATATTCTTACTTTGTGAGAAGCACCTGTATGTGTGTAAAATATATATTTTAATTATATATATATATATATATATGTGTGTGTGTGTTGTTCGCATTCACGTAAATAGTGTATAACACGTGTAACTTTTTTTTTTCGCAGGGTGTGCACGGGCCTTACCCCTTTGGAAATTCCTAAATAGAAGCTTTATTTTTCTCCATTTCCTTTTGTCCTCTTCACACTCCCTGAAATAGGACATCTTCTGCAAGATAGCTACTGAAGAACATGTGGGGATAGTGACGTTAGTGACCTTGTGAATTGGATTCTGGGTGCTGCGTTTTTCTTTTCAAGAGTTTGTTGCACAGACTGTACACCCCAACCAAGAACAAACAGGCAAAATGCTATCCTATTCAGGTGCAGGAGGTCAACATAGAATTCTAAATCAGTTGTTTCAACTTGTTTAATGCAGGATTACCAACAATTTGATGATTTAATCCAGAAGTTAAGGTTTTGCACTTTTACATATTTCAAACAATTTATTAATTTAGGTGTTTTGTTGTGTTTTTGTTTTTTTAATATAGTGAAAATGGTCATATGATTAATTTCTTAAAGTCCCATGTTGCAAATATTGCTAAAAGCCCTGAGTTTATCATATTTGGTAGTGGAAGATTTCCACCAGAACATCTTATTGAACTTTTGTTTACCTTTCCTTTTCTTCTTTTGTCTTCTCTTTTTCCTTTATATATACTAATGCTCCAGTGGGAAGAGAGATTATCCACTTACATAGATGTGGTATGTGTCTTACAATACATATACAGGAGTAACTTTCAATTGCTTGCCACTTTACATTGGCCGCTGAATAACAGGGCTTTATGCTTTGAATTTTTATGGAAGTTGCCATAAAATAAATTTTCTTTGTGGGTATTCTCTCATGTAGTATAGAGTTCCCTAGGCCACAGCACATTGGCAAACTCTATGCCTGTATGAATCACAATTTACAAATATATAGGACAGGAAAGAGTTGTAAGCCATATTGTAATATCATAAACAAGTGAATTCCCTGCCATCCAAATTTTCCTGTACTGTAAATGTAAGTTACTTGAATCTCCAGAGTTATCGTACTAAATTCTCAAAGCAAGTAATTTTGAGAGCATAGAATTTAGGAAATAGTAGTTGCTATACTTTCTCGGAGCATCCACAGGGACGCTTTTAAGCATTCATATCAGGCGGGGATTAGTGGTAATTCTTCTCATAGTTTTACACTGTTAAAAATCTATTTTTGAAAATACCCTTAAAGGGTTTTTCCCATCTTCACACATGAGCATTGTTGGATAGTGCTTGGAAATACAAGCAGTTTCGTGCTTATTAACATTTTCAGTTCATTTGTTTGGAGACCGACCACTAGTGCTAGACAGCAGAACATGTGCTCTGGATACACGCTCTTTTCTATATGGCTTGTAAACTCTATTTTGAAGCTGGCTAGGATTTCAGCAGTATACTATTGCCTCCTAATCCTGGCCAGCTTCAGTCAAGTGCTTACAAGCTAAATCGTAGCAATGGTTGCTTTCCTAGGCAACAAACTTTAAAGGTAAGAAAAGCTTTTTCTCAAAAATGGCTGCAAATTTTAATCAGCAGTAAATTGTAAAAGTGCTTGTATTTACATGCACAATCCAACAAAAATGTCCATCAATGAAGAGGACTCTTTGGGATGATTGTTTCAAGGAAAGTTTTTGCATAATAAAGTGTATATTTGAATAACTGTTTTTTTGTTTTTTTGAGGGTGGGTTTAGGGTACCGGTCAGTTAAGCTCTTTGTGAACATATTTCTAGTGACATATAGATACTGTGTTTGTGGTACTCAGAGCAGTTACCTCTTGACTCGCTTTGCTTAATTTATCTGAAAATTAGGACTGCCATCACAGAAAAGATTGTAATTCTCACGACCAGTTCAAATTCACTCCCAACAGGTTTTTTTTGTTTTCGTTTTTTTTTTTTAATTCTTGTTCACAGCCTGACAGTTACATGGGTATTGCCATCTCATACGTTTGACATATCTACAAGATTTTACATGACTATATTACAAATGCTGATCTCAGTGCTTGGGCCTCCATATTTGTTAATAGCAGAGCACCATATTGAAAGTGTCTGTGAATAGAGAAACTAGTACACATCTATTACTCTCTACATTCATTAATATTGGAATTCCAAAAATTGCCGAGCATGTTTGTTTGGAATAGTAGAGAGGGATATATGGATAATTTTGCTGTGCTGCAGGTTAAAAAGATATCCGTGATGGTGTTGGAAAAAGAGCAGTTTAATAAAACTACTCGTTTCAGAGTTGAACAAAAGGTTGTGTTTTTTTTTCCTGATGAGGTTATTCAACGCTGAAACGCATCGAATTTTAAAACTGCTCTTTGTTCAACACTATCATCTCTATTGGATATCTTCTTGAACAGCAACGCAGTAGAATTATCCATAAATCTCTTTTTATTATTGCATTTACTGCTGGTTGTATTCCAGCCTACGGAGCAGCTGCTGGTATCTATAGCTGCATAGGAGTTGTGCCTGACACAACTTGGCTAGATCAGCAATACCATAGTATCTACGTTTATTGCCCTGGTCATGCCTTATTTTGCGCTTTTTGTCACTTTTTAGCTATCCTACCACATGTTTGTTTGGCAATTTTTAGAGCTCCCATACAAATCAGCGATGAGCGACTTGCATGTACAGCCATCTCTCAGCAAGATGGTGGCATGCATCACATTTTCTAGATTGAAAGGGGTCTCTGATCTATTATACATGCATGGCATATTCTATTGATATGTCTTAAATGTACAGAATAGGAAAATGCCTTTTATATTTGCTCCCCACAATATTTTACTCTTTGTAATGTTGAGGAATCTAGATCAATGTTTGGGAAACTCCTTAAAGGTTTTTTTTTTGTAGGAACATGCTTTCAAGTCATATATCCGAAGAGAAAATATATATGAAGTATCTATAAACAGATATAATTTTGGCTTAAAAAAGCTCCTTGTTTGATGTATTTTTTTATGGTGTGAGCGTTCAGTAGGTAGGGTGTGTGCTCAGGGTCAGACATGCATGAGACGAGTGTGCAGAAGAGTGCTTGGGATTTGGGGGGGTTGGGCTTAAATGCTTGGAAAAACTGAAAAAAAGACAAAAGTATTTTTCCTTATTGTTTAAATAAAATTTCTATCAATAAATTAACGTGAAAAAAGTCTTGTTCTTGGTTTTCTACATTTTATGTATTGTGCGACACATCTTACTACATAAAGAGCTTAATGTTGAGGTGAGTCCGATTTACTCTGGCTCTGCCATTACCAACACCGCTTCTGCTGATCTGTTCTTTTCTGATTAACTCAAAACGTAATGCTACAACTCAGAATCAAGCTGCTTATGAAATACATATTTAAATGCGGGGGATCCAGAAATGTAATTATTATTTTTTTTTAATTTGAAGTAGTTCCAAAAATATGAAGTTTTATTTGGCGAACGTCTCTGCAATCTTCTAAATTTTATTTTTGTTTTCCGTAATGCCATTTACAAATTTATTAATTATGACCACTTTGTTGTTTGTCGTGTTAAAAGGCTGAAAGTAAATAGACATATTTGAGTTAGTTTTTATTATGCAGAGCACACTTTTCTAGCTTCCGAAACGTGTTTGTTTCGGAACTCGGGCTGCTAGTACATTGATATCTGATTTAATTTTTTGTGTATTCACTATCCTAGTGTAAGGTAAGGGGGTCAGCTATAACCCTCTTTTCTATGTAAGCAGAAACTGACTCCTTTGGCTGTGTTGCTTTTATTTTTTGCTGTTGTAGAACCACAAAGTGTTTGCCGCTATCTTGTTAAATAGTGGCAAAATTATGTTTTTCTTTTTTTTGTGTTTTTGCTTCAAGTGGACACCGCTTCACAAACACTTGAGAGACTAATACATGTCATTCTGTAACATATCAAAGTGTTCACAATAGTTGATGCATTTTTTTCTACAAATAAAAATGCGATTTGTGGTAGGAATCGCTTAAAAAATTTCTCTATTTCACATACTACTAATTTATATTCGTTACTTTTAAAGGATACTATGGCCATCTATTTCACAATGCATACAGTGTAATGCAGTTGTCGATATACAGAGATTAATCAGTTAATTAATTAGGAATGTCAGCAATACAACACACACACCTCTGCATGGGAAAAAAAAGCAAAAAAAAAAAGACTAAGGCTATGTGCCCACGATGCAGAAATGCTCCAGATTTTTCCTGAGTGTTTCTGCATCTACCTGGCAGAAAAAATACATGCGGATTGTGCATGCGGATTGTGCATGTGGATTGTACATACGGATTGTGCATGCGGATTGTGCATGCGGATTGTGCATGCGTTTTTCCTGCCAGGGGCAAGCGGAAGTGAAGCGTTTTTCACATGGATTTCCGCATGTTCTTTCCAGGCGATTTTAGCATCACTTGGAAAGTGCTTGACAACTTGGTCACACTATATAAATCCATGCAACCGGCATAGATTTTATACAGTGTGACCAAGTTAGCTAGAAAAAAAGAATAAAAATGGTAAAAAATAAAAAAAAGACATTATACTATCCTTCTGATGGCACCCGGTTTCCTTATCCGATGCGTCCGGTCTTCCCAGTGTCTCGCGGTTGTGTAAAAGGACCTGCCATGACGTCATTTAGTCATTCATCAGAAGGTGAGTATAATGTATATTTTTTATTTTAATTTTTTTTTTACAGGTTCTATAGTACCCGGGTCTGGAGGAGAGTCTCCTCTTCTCAAGACCCGGGTACCATCCGCACATTGAATCGCTTAATATCCGCATGTGCACATGTAGTCATGCGGATATTAAGCGATTCAATGCAAGTCAATGGCGGCGAAAACGCTGAGATTACACAAAATAATTGGTAGTGCTGCTCAGTTTTCCACAATTATAGTCCGCAGTGGAAATTTCCGCAGCATGTGCACAGCACATGCGGATTATCATTGGGGAACATTGCAGACCTTCTACCAAGCGTTTTTTAAGCGTTTCTGCAGTAGAATTGCAGCTGCGGAAACTCTTAAAAAAACGCATAGTGGGCACACAGCCTAACACTGCTTTAGGGGAAAAAATAGTGCCCCAAACATCTCTGCCTCACTTTTTTTTTCTTTGACCCATTCATTAGAATGGCTATTCAATGCAATAAACTAAAACTCAAAATGTGAATGTGGCCAAATATATTCTAATAATTTATTAAACGGAACCTGACACTTTGGAAAACATTGTTTCCGGTATGTCCCTCGAGACAGCACACCAAGAGGTTATCTTCCTTGACTTATGCAAGGACAGGATCATAGAGAGGTTAAAAGGCCCCTGCCACTACCACCCCTCCTTTTTCTTTCCTGTCCCTACAAGAGATAGTCACATGAGACGGGCTCTTAGAGTGAAGATCTCTTATCCTGTGGAACTTCATTGTACAGACTCGGGGATCTGGAGGCCCCAGCCTTTTTTTTTTCTTCTGTCAAATGGTCCTGGACGAACACCTCTCTACACAGAGGTCTCTCAGCCAGCAGCCAGCCATTCCACCATCTGTCATAATGCAATATGCCAGGTTGTGACTATGCTTCTCTCCATGGAGGTCTCTGCATTACCAGCCCCCTTTTGTTCCTCTAAAGTGTATTCAGAGATGAAAGTTATGAGGTGGAATTATTTAATTTATTTAATAAAGCTACGGAAGTGTGTGGAGGCAACACAGGTGTAAATGTTGCCTCAATGGGTTAGTCCTCTGGGCTGACACTAGCCACATGCCTTTGTGCTGAAGCTGGGCTTCTTGCTGAAGTTTGGCCTCTTGGGCTGAAGCTAGTTATTGGGGCCTCAGTTGCAGAAGCTAGGCC
Organism: Phyllobates terribilis; assembly: GCF_046119375.1. Lineage (NCBI taxonomy): Eukaryota > Metazoa > Chordata > Amphibia > Anura > Dendrobatidae > Phyllobates > Phyllobates terribilis. Next base: position 583,565,639 of record NW_027362762.1, read on the forward strand.
TCGGACCTCTGGGCTAAAAGTAGGCTGCATTCCTGAGCTATATCTTATGATTTCAGTTTGCTGCTTCATGTCATGACTGCTGCTCTTTGGTTGTTTTCGTGGATTGGCTGCAAAGGGCTTCAAGAGATTTAGCTTATACGGTGGTCTCATGTTTGTCAGCATTGTGTGTGTGAATAACACACTATTATCTCACCAGACCAGGATAAGTCTGGCTACTCCATCTCTAGGGAGGGTTACTATGTTAATGCTGCACATTCTCGTATATGGAAACTGCTTTTCAGCTGGGCCTCATTGAAAATTAGTTGGCTCCTTCAGTTGGGGCTAGTCTGACAATTGAGATGTACCACTCAAAGGGAAGTTTTATAGCATACAAATCAAACTCTGGCCCACAGGGTGATTATATTTGGCCCACGACACCAGAACCGCGACCCTTATGTGGGGCCCATAATTCTGTACTTTGTGGGGTCCACTATTTTGTATGGAGGACTTTGTCAAGCCCATTATACTGTATACTGGATGGCCCACGACTTTGATAAAGTTTTTAATTTGCTATCTGTGTGTTTGAGTTTTGACATCCCTGGTTTATAGTAAGGTTTATCCAGTTAGAATTCACAGATTCTCTGGTCTCGCTTTCGTGCCACTGGCCTCGTGCTTCTGTGCCACTGGTCTCGTGCTTCTGTGCCACTGGTCTCGTGCTTCTGTGCCACTGGCCTCGTGCTCCTGTGCCACTGGCCTCGTGCTTCTGTGCCACTGGCCTCGTGCTTCTGTGCCACTGGCCTCGTGCTTCTGTGCCACTGGCCTCGTGCTTCTGTGCCACTGGCCTCGTGCTTCTGTGCCACTGGCCTCGTGCTTCTGTGCCACTGGCCTCGTGCTTCTGTGCCACTGGCCTCTTGCTTATGTGCCACTGGCCTCGTGCTTCTGTGCCACTGGCCTCTTGCTTATGTGCCACTGGCCTCGTGCTTCTGTGCCACTGGCCTCGTGCTTCTGTGCCGCTGGCCTCTTGCTTCTGTGCCGCTGGCCTCTTGCTTCTGTGCCACTGGCCTCGTGCTTCTGTGCCACTGGCCTCGTTCTTCCGTGCCACTGGCCTCTGTCCTCACAACTTGTGTCTTTTAGGATCGACTCCATTTGAAAGGACCTCGAGCCTCTGGGCCCGGACTCCTCTTCATTTGCCTCATGCTTTTGGACTTGACTTTGCCTAGCAGGCAACTATATTCGGATTGGACTAGTAACTCTTCTCACTACTGTTTCAGAACAGGAGCGGCAGTTCAGCTACTGTCCTTGCTCTGTCTAGACAGGAGTTTTCTGGCTTGTCTCTTAATTGCTAAAGTCTGAACTCTTTCATAGTTATGGCTGAAGGGAGACATAGGTTTATAGAGTTCATCCTATAACATGACATAATATTGATCCAGAGATTGGGGAGAAAAAAACAAATCCCATTAGGCTGATGCTAATTGCCCCATATTAAGGGAAAAGATCCTACCCAACTCCACATTCAGCAATCAAACTAGTTCCCTGGATCAATGTCCCATCACAAAATCTAGTACGCAAGTGATATTGAAGAAATTTTACCACAATCATGAAGTACAATATGTCACGAAAAAACAATCTCAGAATCAGTGGGATCCGTTGAAGCGTTCCAGAGTAATTACCTCATAAAGTGACAGTGGTCAGAATTGTAAAAATTGGCCTGGTCATTAACGTGCAAACCACCTTGGGTTGTAAAGGGGTTAAACAATGTTTAATGTTTTTACACAGCAGGGGCACATTTATGAGATTATCTCAGCAAAGGGACATTTTATTTAAATAATTTCCACAACTGGATGTATTATCATTCCGAGATCTACTGATTAAAAATAAATTTTATTCGTGGGAAAACCCCTTTAATGTTGTGGCCAAGGATATTGCCATCCTTTTCTTTACAACTAGAGGTGTTTAACGTCATTTCCGTGGCAGCGGTGCTTATAAGTATAATTCATTCAATTTCTCTGTTTTCTGCCATATACCGTATTTAACGGATTATGAGACACACTTTTTTTTCCCCCAATAAGGAAAATATGGGTGCGTCTTATCTGAATGTAGCTTACCAGGGGGGAGGGGCTGCTGCTGTGGATTTGTGGTCACAGGAGGTGGCAGGGTCGATGCTGCAGGAGGTAGACAGCGGCAGGAGTGGGGCGAAGCTGTAGCACCCGGACTGGGAGGAGTGGGTGTCCTGACGCTGCGGGCCCTGGGCTTTCAGAAAATATCGATGTTGAGTGGTGGGCTCTGGCGACCATTTTCCCGAAGCCCAATGCAGGGAAATCAGTGTTAAAATGCGGGGTTTCCGCTCAATGCTGACATTTTCTGACAGCCCAGGGCCCGCATCCTTGCCACACAGCTGGGGCCCACTACATCGCCCCACTCCTGCTGCTGCCAGCTTCCTGCAGCAGCTACCCTGCCCCCTGTGACCCTCTTCACCGCAGCCACCCACCTCTTCTCCCGGTAAGCTACCGTTAATTTTTTTATTAAAAGAAAAAACAAACATTTTTTTCTGTTTACCTCCCCAAAATTTGGGGTGTATCTTATGGTACTGTGTGTCTTATGTTTACAAAATATGGTAATTCATCTACCGTATATTCCGGCGTATAAGACGACCTGGTGTATAAGACGACCCCCCTACTTTCCTGTTAAAATATAGAGTTTAGGATATATTCACCGTATAAGACTACCCCTTTTCCAACGCATACCAAACACCGGTAAAAATTAAAAAAAAACAGATTTGAATTTAACATGGTCCTTTTTTAATTTAAATTCTTATGACATGCAGGTATATAGCAGGAAAACTGTCACTCATAAACATATTAAAATAGGGGGGGACCCCACGTCATTTTTTGGGGGGTTCCCCCATTCTAATAGCTAGTAAAGGCTAGGTATTCAGCTGGGGGCTGATATTAGTAGCCTGGGAAGCTCCGGGGGTATTACCCCCTTCCAGACTTCAAACATCTGCCCCAGCCGTCTGCTTAACCTCCGCTAGAGACTATAATGATGGGGGATCCCACGCCAATTTTCTTTTTAAAAAATCCTTTATTTTAACACTAAATGACAATTGAGGGGTTAATAAAGATGCAGTTCCTAAATTATTATTAATTTTGTAATTAATTTTTCCCAAAAATGTTGACGTGGGCTTCGCCATATTTTTGTGTCCAGCCAGGTACAGCAGGCAGGAACGGGCTGCCCCCAACCACCAGCTGCCTATTTGTACCTGGCCGGATACAACAATATAGGGAAGCCCTTTTTTTTTTAATTATTTCATGAAATAATTTTAAAAAAAAAGACGTGGGGCTTCGCCCTATTTTTGTGTCCAGCCAGGTACAACTAGGCAGCTGGGGGCTGGAATCTGCAGCGCAGGGAGGCCCAAGCTTTCTGGGTCCCCCCAGCTGCAAATTGCAGTCCGCAGCCACCCCGGAAAATGGCGCGTTCATAGAAGCGCCATCTTCTGGCGCTGTACCCAACTCATCCAGGGCCCTGGTGCGGTGGCTCACTGGGTAATAAAGGGGTTAAGGCCAGCTTGGCATTATCAGCTGGCCCTAAGCCTGAAATTCATGGGGTCACGCCAATATTAGACATGACCGCCATGAATTTCTAGTAAAGTAATTAAAAAAAACACAACACCCAGAATAAAGTCCTTTAATTGAAATAAACACACAATTTTTTAATGTTCTAAATTAAACCATACTTACAGTCACGCCCATTCCAGCTGAAGCCAACGATCTCCTGCAATAAAAGTAAAATAATAAAGCAACCTCATCCTTACCTCTCCATGGTTCCCAGGACCGGTCCAGCTCTGCTACATTCACATGACAGGCTGCACCGCAGCAGAACGCTGCCGTTCAGCTTGCCATGCGGCAGACACTGAGAAGCGCAGGCATGCTTGTGCTCCTCAGTGTCTGACTGTGACGGCATCCAGATGAGCCGAGATCATGTCCAATGAACTCGGCTCACCTCATGCACGTCACTGACAGCGTGGGAAAATTCTCCTGCTCCCCGCATGCGCAGTAGAAGTTTCCCACGCTGTCAGTGACGGACGTCCAGGAGGTGAGCTGAGTTCATTGTCGGCTCATCTTTATGCCGTCACAGCGAGACACTGAGGAGCGCAAGCATGCCTGCCCTTCTCAGTGTCTGCGGGATGACAGGCTGGATGGCAGCGTTCTGCTGCGGTCCAGCCTGTCATCTCGATGTAGCAAAGCTGGACCCGTCTTGGGAACCATGGAAAGGTAAGGATGAGGTTGCTTTATTATTTTACTTTTTTTTTTGCAGGAGATCGTTGGCTTCAGCTGGAATGGGCGTGATGGTAAGTATGGTTTAATTTAGAACAATAAAGAATTGTGTGTTTATTTCAATTAAAGGACTTTATTCTGGGTGTTTGTGTTTTCTTTTAACTTTGACTATGGGGTTAGTAATGGAGGTGTCTTATAGACGCCTCTCCATTACTAACCTGGGCTTGATGTCAGCTGGCATTATAAGCTGACATCAACCCCAGCCCTATTACCCCACTGCCACCGCACCAGGGCAGTGGGAAGAGCAAGGCTAAGTGCCAGAATTATGCGCCATTTCTGGGGCGGCTGACGGCTGGTGTTTCTAGCCTGGGAGGGGGCCAATATTCATGGCACCCTTCCTGGGCTATTAATATCAGCCCCCAGCTGTCTGCCTAGCCTTTGCTAGCTATTAAAATAGGGGGGACCTATTTTTTTGGGGGGTCCCCCATTTTAATAGCTAGTAAAGGCTAGGTATTCAGCTGGGGGCTGATATTAGTAGCCTGGGAAGCTCCGTGGGTATTACCCCCTTCCCAGGCTTCAAACATCTGCCCCAGCCGTCTGCTTAACCTCCGCTAGAGACTAAAATTAAGGGGAACCCCACGCCAATTTTTTTTTAAATAAATCCGTTATTTTAACACTAGATGACAAGTACAGTAAACAGCACTGTCACTGTACTTCATATATATGTAACTGACATGTTTCTATCTATCTAATCTATGTGTGATGCTCTATTCTTTCTATTCTAAATTGTCGGGTACAGATGCTGAATTGCCGGCCGGCTTTTTTAAAGAGACGGTGCACGAAAACACTAATATTTGTTTTAATAAATCCTTTACACTAAATGACAAGTACAGTAACCAACACTGTCACTGTACTTCATATATATGTGACTGACATGTTTCTATCTATCTAATCTATGTGTGAAGCTCTATTCTTTCTATTCTAAATTGTCGGGTGCCGGCTTATGCCGCTGCTGAATTGCCGGCTTTTCATATATTGTCACAGAAGCGATGCGAACTTCCCTGCTCCGGACACAGCGCAGCGCTTCTGTGACAAGTGAAAGCTGTCGGCACAGAAGCCCTGCGCTGTGTCCGGAGCTGGGAATACGCAGCGATGTGTCCGTTTCAGCACAGAAGCGCTGACTGTCTGGACCTACCGCCGCCGTATTTTAACTCCCTCCACCTTATATTAACTCCGACATGGCAGGGATACAGCCACGGCAGCTTATTAACACCCCCAGAGTATCCCCGCATGTCAATTTCTGAAAGTTCAAAAGCATTACCGGCGTATAAGACGACCCCAGACTAGACAGAAGATTTTTCAGTCTTCAAAAGTCGTCTTATACGCCGGAATATACGGTAATACAGCTAATAATATGGTTCATTATTAGGGTTATGGTACAACATTAGGGTGTCTCAATCTATCCAAGTTCTGCTGTATAATTTTAGTGATCTTGTCCCTGTATATGTCAACGAAGACCACCTCCTGGTGTGCTGTCATGAGGGACTATCTAGAAATTGAATTATGAGTATGTCTAATTCCCATTTTACCTCAATATAGGTCCACTGCCAGGAGAGAATGAACTGATTTCATTCTGGGAACCTCCATCTTTCAGTCATAGGGTCAGTGCAGAGATTGATTAGCGTCATCGCTCTCACCACCGCTCTTTATATTGTAAGCGACAGCTTGAAGTATGTCTGAACAGATGCTCTGCACCGCGAGCTGCCAACCAAAGTGTTGGGGCATGCTTTCAGATGCCGATCACATTATAGAGAGCAGTGCTGAGAGTCGTAATGTAGCTGCTCCATGCACACAGCATGACTGACTGACTGAAAGTTGAAGACTTCCAGGAGAAAGTAAGTTGCCTGTTGGCCACAGCCAGCCAGGCAGAATTGTAACACTATTTGGCCGTAGATAAACTCTGACTTTAGAAAAATAGACTTTTCCAAAGTGACATGTTCCCTTTAAATATATTACAGATACCAGAGTTTTCATCAATATTGCATTTCTCCTGTTCTTTTTAGTCACATTGGTTACTGTGTTTGGAATATTTTTAGAATACCTTTGTTGCAGTTTTTGGTATGGTGATTATTTCCTCTACTAGAAAAAATGGCGTAAAGTTTAGCTGTAATCCAAAGTTGAATATTGTAATGAGAGAGCCTAGTTTCCGTAAGAACATCTGTGTTATTCTAATCCATATCAGTCCACATAAACTGTGTTCTCTTGTGATAATGTATGCATCTGAAAATTAATTTGCATGCATCTGCTTGTTTTTTTTTTGCATATGCAGCCCGGTGGCTCAGTGGTTAGCACTGCAGCCTTTCAGCGCTGGGGTCCTGGGTTCAAATCCCACGAAGGACAACATCTGCAAGGAGTTTGTAGGTTCTCTCCGTGTTTGCGTGGGTTTCCTCTGCGTTCTCCGGTTTCCTCCCACACTCTAAAGACATACTGATAAGGAATGTAGATTGTGAGCCCCAATGGGGACAGTGCCCATAATGTCTGTAAAGCGCTGTGAAATTAATGACGCTATATAAGTGAGTAAAATAAATAAATATGCAAGGATTTAAATAAACCCATTCAGATACATGGAACAGCAGCAGATATGTTTATACCAAACTTCCCACACAAAAGTATAACCCAACACAGGTAAATGGCTAATTCAACACCGATCTATTTGTGTATAGGTCAGCTTACATTTCACATACTAAAGCAGAAAACCTATTTTAGCCTCGCCCTTAGGAAATTCTTCTAACCCTGAACTTTTATGTCCAAACTATTTATCTTTCCAAACTGAAAGTTTGCGTCATTCAGCTGGAGGGCAAGGACTGTATTGACAGAGTTGAGACTCTGCCAGAAGAAGGAAGGTAACAAAAGAGACAAGTGAGTGGTGGGAAATAAAAGATTCTGTGCAACTCTATCATGGACTTGTAGTCAAGAAATGACCAGCACACTGTGAACAGATAATCGTGCTTTACAACACCTAAAATATCAGCCAGTGTGCATGTAGACAGATTCCTCCCCACCTTTGCCTGAACATATGCCAAGCAGTTTGTTCCTTCCAATCATGAATCTTTGGTCTAGTGTCTGCACGGGCAGACTGGGCCGGGATGAAGCAAAGCGCGCTCTACCTGAGCGGCGCTTTGCGCGTGCCCGGGAAGTAAAGGGAGCACAGTGCACGTCACAGGGACGCCAAGCCTGTACAAAATCGAATTGATTAAAGTGTTTTTCTCTGCAATCAAACCTCTACTATGGGCAATACAGATATGTATAGATTTACTTGTCTATACCCTGTATGTCCATAGTAGAGGTCTGATAACACCAAAGTAGTGACAGATTCCTTTCAACCAGGCTGGCTTTTCAAAGTATGTCTAGGTTAAGTGCACACAAAGCACCTTTGATGCGTTTTCACTGCGGTTTTCCGCCATGAAAACGCTGCAAAAACGCTTGTTAATAGGTCTGCCAGCTATAGCAATGCTAATCCTGATGTGCTGTGCACATGATGTGTAAATTAACACTCAGCATTGTGGAAAAAAACGCAGCATGACCATTATGCCAAGCGTTTCCGGAGCATTTCCCGCCCATTGACTTTAATTGAAACACAGCAAATCTGCAAGTATAATATTTATACCTGCGGAATTCCTGCATTTCAATTAAAGCCAATGAACGGGAAACGCGGTGTGGGTGATACCCAGCCCGGGAGAGGAGGACTGCAACTCCTCTCATCCGACCACTGATAACAGCGAGAGCGGCGTGGCTGGGAGGAGCAGTAGTCTGCAAAAAAGTTTAAAAAAAAACCTTCTACTCACCTGTCCGGTGTCCCCCGATGTCCTCCTGGTTCCCGGCGGCGATCCTCTCTTGCCAGCAGTATAATGCGGAGAGCGGGCTCGCTCCAAGCAGTGTACCGAGCTGCCAGGACCTGCGGTGACGTAGAGATCAGCTGATCGTTCACCCGACCGATCAGCTGATCACTCACTTGACATCACCGTGGGAACATTCTCAAGAATGATCCCATGATGGTTAGCTCACTGGGGCTCATCAGCTGATGAACCCCAGTGACCTCACTCCTGCAGCATGTATACTGATGGGAGTGATTTTACACTCTGTCAGTGTACATTGCTGTCTTCTACAGCAGTGACATCCGTGATTGCTGACGTCACTGCTGTAGAAGTGACCATGATCGCCGAAGGACAGTCGGCGGTAATCGTGGACTAGTGAAGGTGCTGACAGGTGAAGGGATATGGTTGTTTGTTTTTTTTTTTTTTTTTACAAGATCGAGGGCTTTGCAGATCCAGTACAATATAAAAATAAAAAACCGAGTGTTTTTTATTTCATGGAAATACTTTATTCTGGCCGTGTCTTTTATTGAAAACGCGCCAACCACTTTACTACTCACTAACCTGGGCTTCACGTCAGCCGCCAATACAAGGATGACGTGAACCCCATTACCCCGCTCGCCACTGCTACAGGGCAGTGGGAAGAGCGGAGGCTAAGCGCCAGACTTGGCACATCTTATTAATGCGCCATTTCTGGGACAGCTGAGGGGTGATATTAATAGTTGCGGAGGGGGCTAAAATCCCCACGTCAATTTTTTTCTGGGGTGCCCCTGTAATCTAGCCAGTAAAGGCTAAACAAACAGCTGTGGGCTGATATTAATAGCCAGGGAACATTGTTGGCTATTGGCCTCTTCTTTGGCTACTACCATCAGCCCCCAGCGGTCGGCTTTCCCTGTGCTGATTATAAAAATGACGCGGGAGCCCATGCCAATTTTTTTTTTTTTAATTTAGACTCTATGCCAATGATCAGGACTTAGTAGCGCTTTGGACGCATATTTTTTGCTGCTTCCAAAATGTTGCATTCTATTGAACGCAGGTAAATCCACATGTGTTCACTGAACCCTGCAGATTTATTGCATTCATTACTTTTTAGTGGTCAAATTTCTGTTGCTTAGACTAGCGACTCCGCAAGAGAATTTGACATGCTGCGGTCCTGAAAGATGTGCAGCATGTCAGTGTCCACGGGTGATCCACAGTCTCTGATGCACGCATAGTGGACATGGGATTTCTAGAAATCCCATCCACTATACTGTATCATCTGGACGCTGACCTAATTAAATTAAAGAGTTAATTAAATGCACAGACACAAAGCAAACACTTTATTTGAAATACAACAGACACATTCTTTAATCATTTAAATTAACCAATATACTCACCCCAGTTCTGACGGTAATCCAAGGGTTTAAGCATTGTCCCACCAAATAACTTTATCTCAAAAAAGCATTCATTGATGTACAATCACGCAACCAGTGTCTGATTCATGCTGCCTGTGGTTTAGACAACTTGATTCTCATAACAGTTTCTCTTTAGGGGTTGTGGCTCCTGTGGACGTGACTTTTGTTGCACTCTGAAATCGCCTGCAATTGCCACACACAGTGTGTTCACCTACACTTACAGTAGAGTTCAAAATAATTGCAGTGTGTTCAAAAATAGAGTTAAGCACAAAATCTTTATACTAGTTTTTATTTCCATGCATCGGGAACATTACACACTGTTTTCTAATTCAAAACATAAAGAGAAATGTATATAATTTTTAACTACTTTACAGAAAATAACAAAAAATTAACATTGGGCAGTTCTAAAAAAATAGCAATGTCTGCATTTGTCTTTACAAACTCACAATATGTACTTTTTTTTTTTGGGATTTAGCATGCCTGTGAATCACTAACCTAATATATAGTTGTATACCAACTGTTTTTTAGAACTGCTTCACATCTATGTTGCATAGAGTCAACCAACTTCTGGCACCTGTGAATTGTTATTCCAGCCCAGGATGCTTTGACTACAACCGACAATTTTTTGGCATTTGTTGGCTTTGCCTCAGAAACTGAATTTTTTATGTCAGCACACAAGTGTTCTATCGGATTAAGGTCCGGAGATTCGGTTGGCCACTTAATAACCTCAATTTTGTTGGAATGAAACAAAGATTTTGCTCATTTACTGGTGTCTTTAGGGTCGTCGTCTTGTTGAATATCCCATTTCAAGAGCATATCCTCTTTAGCGTATGTCAACATTCTTCAAGTATTTAAATATATGCAAACTTGTCCATGATCCCTAGTATGCGGTAAATAGGTCCGGCATCTGTTTTGCCAAGTTTTTGACACTAAGGTTCGGATACGGCTTTAAAGAAAGCAACTACTTGCAATATAACGCAATTTTATTTATAATAGTTGATTTAAAAGATAAAATACATAATTAAAGGAATAATATAATATGATGATATTGCGTACACTTTTGTATATGTTAACATACAAAGGTAAAGTACATATAGTCATATTATCACAAAGTAGGCTTTAAATATCAGTCTGGAATATCAGGGAAGAAATTCACCAAGACAGAGAGCCCCTGGAAGTCTCACAACACTGCATGGGCAGGTATCACATACAACACTACACATCAGTGTAGGTACAACTTATGGCTTATTTCTCCGTATTATTACTCTGGCCTTATATAGTGAATGTACACTAGTAAGTCTAGTTTACTTTTCCCCACACAGTGGCCAGCTGTAGGGAAAAGGTAAATCAGATACAGGCTCACACAGACAATAGTGTGCAATAAATGTACACAATTCAAAAGCTCTTAGGATTCAAGTAAGTAAACAACACAAAAGGTTATGTAAATCTCCCTGTTTTACAATAACAATAAACAGAAGACTATTTGTGGTAAATATTTCAGACCATGTGAATAAGCGGTTCTCAAGATGTTGTTACTATTAACATTGAGTGTGTCTCTAAACATCAAGTAAATACAAAGTAAAGTAAAACCGAATGAGCCTTATCTATCTGTGAATATATAACAAAACCTGGTTTGAACACATTCTGTATATTTCATTATGGACTCAAAATAGCCATTTTTATATTCACACTACAATCCACCCTTACCTATTTTAATCCGTTCATTATTTATTCAAGGTACCCTATCCTAAGGGGATGGTTTTAGCGAATGATTGACATAAAGATAATGAAGTGTACACTATGTACAACAACACAAAGCAATGCAGGCACAAATTATAGCAAAAAATAAATCAACTGGCGTAATACTCAAATGCAGTTCACACAGGCACAACATGGAATGCACGTGAAGTTCTGGGTCACACCTTCTCCTTCTGTGTCTTCATCTTGAGTAGATAGATATCCCTATCTGTGTTGTCCATACCTGTAAAGGGGTTGGTACTGCCACCATGCAAGTCTCCAATATAAATATATATTTATATATATTTTTTTTATTTATATAGCATCAACATATTCCGCTGCGCTTTACAATTTAGACAATTTACAGACATTATGGGTACTTTCCCCATTGAGGCTAACAATCTACTTTCCCTATCAGTATGTCTTTGGAGTGTGGGAGGAAACCCATGCAAACACGGGGAGAACATACAAACTCCTTGTAGATGTTGTTCTTGGTGGGATTTGAACCCAGGACCCCAGTGCTGCAAAGCTGCAGTGCTAACCACTGAGCCACCATGCTGCCCTATATATTGGTAGCAGTGGTAGTCTTTGTCACGCAAAAATGGTTAGTGTTCATCATCTAAGCCAAGTAAATCCGTAGATTCTGTTTGGTTTTCCATGATGCCACATTTTCCTGGGTTGGTCTCTCGAATTTTGGTCTGATGATCGCTTAGGTCGTCATTTCCAGATTTTGATCTAAAGGGAAAATACATATTATTCTCTGAGCAAAATCCCTGTCAGTTGGGACATGTTCCCACTTCTTTTGCCCACGTTTCATAACTATCAACACGTCTGCTCCTCAAGCAATTACTTCAGCAGGTTCTGGGGGACCTTTGTTACCCAGTTGTTTCACCCAGATTTTTGCACCATCATTGATAGGATGTGAGGATCCAAATCCTTTATCTCCTCTGACTGTCACAACTGTAGGGGCCCTTCCTCTGACCACTTTCATTTTAGAAATAGGATATCTCAGTTACTGATACTGTCGATCTCCCTTCTGTAGTATATCATTTTCCTCATTATTCACTAAAAGTACTTTTTTTTTCCCTGATAATCCTGGTTTATCACTCCTCCCATTACCTGAATCCCCTTTAAGGCCAAACCTGACCTTGGGGCTACAAGACCAAAATTCTCAGGTGGGATTTGCAAGCCTATAGCAGTCCTGATTGTCTTTACAACTCCTTTGAAATTACTTTCATTGTCACTTTGAATCTGTATTGGGATACCATAGTACAATACCATTGATTCCACAGTCTTGATAGTACTATGAGCATTGGCCATTTTACAGGCACAAATCAACGCGTACCCAGAATGTGTCCACAGCCGTGCACACGCATACCGTGTGTATACGTGTCTACAGCCGTGCACACGTATATACATCCTCCATCCTGTGGAAAAAAGCCAATGTTGTGCATTTGCCAAATTTGGAGGTTTTCCTTGAGCTTACCTGGTCTTTCACCACATGAGGGATTGGTCTCTATTTTGAATATTGACACTTCATGATGGCTTCCTTTATCAAATCTAAACTGATGGACACCCCTCTGGTCTGTGCCCATTGAGTAAGTCCGAGCAGCTCCTCACTGGTGTCAGTCTTTTTACTGGATTCAGCGATTGATATTTTGGAATGTTCACCTGCTACTGAGTTGAAGTCTTTCCAGGGTATCTGAAGCACAAATAGCATCAACCACACACAGTTGTTGCCTTGGTACCTAGCTGACCTGTTTGTAAACCAGACATGTCTCCTCTGCTCAGGAGTCAATTTTTCAAAGGGTATATCCTGCTCCTGAAGTCTTGTAGGGACTTTGCTTACCTTCTCATGTAATGTGGAGATTCCACTAACTCCTGGTTTTGCTCTGTCCTGAACTGTCTCACTGATCTCCCTATTCCCCCCCCCCACCCTCCCCCCAGGATCATTTACTGTCAAATATTGATTATTTTTTAACTTGGAGGGATTTCTATTTCTTTACTGGAGGCATTTTTATTCTTCCCACCATCATTGGAGCCACTTCAATGAAAGGCTTCAATGATAGTTGAGAAGGTTGAGCCATTAATAAGGGGGGCATTCCAAATTGGTATCTGCCATCTGGTAGTTGCAGAGTCATTACCTTCAGTATGCCAATTATATAGTCTGGAATAGGAGCAATTATTACAGGGTACATTACAGTAGGAAGGTTTCCAACCTTTAATGATATTTCTGTCTGAATTGCCTCAATTTGCTTTCCTCCTAATCCTGTAACTAATCCTGTAGTTATAACCTTGTGCCCACTGAATTGTTTTGGATTTCCATTAATAAAACTGGCCTCCGCCCCCGTATCAACCAACATTTGTGGGGCATGGTAAGCAAGTCAATCACTCCTATCTGTTTCCCCCCATTGATCATCCATTTCATATAAAGACATTGTGGTAGAAGAAAATGATCGCCCCTTCTGTTAGGCTTTAAATTCCTGTAGCAAGGATTTGACTTCAGCATAAAGATCCTCAAGCCCTGGTGCTGTGGGCTTTGCTGGCGATGAGGAGGGAGTGGGCTCTCTTTCTCCCTGTGTCGTGCCCCGCCCACTCTGTGGGGATTCAGAATCTTTTACTGTAACCTTTTTATGTGAAACCCATGACTTTTTATTAAGTCCTCTCTTTTGATACAGTTTCCACATCTCGTCAGTACAAATCCCATCTATTTTATCCTTGTGGACACCAGGGTCGGACTGGGCTGGCGGGATACCGGGAATTTTCCCGTGGGCCCCGCCCCCTGCTGCAGAGGAAGGGGGAGAAGAGAACAAAAAAATCCTGCTGTTTTAAGGGGCACGGGCCCTTTAAAAGCGCAGGCACAGTGTATGTAGGGATGCGTGCACGCGGCGTTCATTACCTGAACCACCGCGGCGCACGTCCCAGTGAAGCAGCTGAAGCTACGCGTCTCCGTTCACTGTCCGGCGTATGACGTCATCGTCATGTGCCTGCTGTGAAGGAGGCGCGCAACTTCAGAAGCAAGGACACCGCACGGGAGTGCAGAAAGGTAAGAGTTGTGTGTGTGTATGTAATGGTCTGGATGCACAAGGGGGTAGCCTGGCTGGACACACAAGGGGGTAGCCTGGCTGGACACACAAGGGGGGAACCCTGGCTGGACACACAAGGGGGGAACCCTGGCTGGACACACAAGGGGGGAACCCTGGCTGGACACACAAGGGGGGAACCCTGGCTGGACACACAAGGGGGGAACCCTGGCTGGACACACAAGGGGGGAACCCTGGCTGGACACACAAGGGGGGAACCCTGGCTGGACACAAGGGGGGAACCCTGGCTGGACACAAGGGGGGAGCCGACTGGACACACAACGTGGGGGCCCTGGCTGTACACATAACGGGGAACCCTGGCTGGACACACGAGGGGGAACCCTGGCTGGACACACGAGGGGGAACCCTGGCTGGACACACGAGGGGGAACCCTGGATGGACACACGAGGGGGGGCCCTGGCTGGATACACGAGGCGGAAGCCCTGTCTGGACGCACAAGGGGGGCCCTGTCTGGACGCACAAGGGGGGCCCTGTCTGGACACACAAGGGGGAACCCTGGCTGGACACACAAGGGGGAACCCTGGCTGGACCCAGGCAAAGGGGGGGGGCAGGATTTGTATATGGGGGGCAGGCTGGACACATGGAGGCCAGGATGGACATATGGAGGACAGGATGGATATATGGGGGGGCAGGCTGGACACATGGAGGCCAGGATGGATATATGGGGGGGCTGGACACATGGAGGCCAGGATGGATATATGAGGGGCAGGCTGGACACATGGAGGTCAGGATGGATATATGGGGGGCATGCTGGACACATGCAGGCCAGGACGGATATATGGGGGGGCAGGCTGGATACATGGAGGCCAGGATGGATCTATGGGGGGGCAGGCTGAACACATGGAGGCAGGATGGATATATGGGGGGGCAGGCTGAACACATGGAGGCCAGGATGGATATATGGGGGGGCAGGCTGGACACATGGGGGGCTAGGATGGATATGTGGGGGGGCAGGCTTGATACACGTGGGCTAGCATAAATATATGGAGGGACACGCTGGATATATGGGGGATGTCAGGATGGATATATGCAGGGGGGAAGGGCAGGATGGATATATGAGGGGGCAGGCTGGACACATGAAGACCAGACTGGAT
Organism: Phyllobates terribilis; assembly: GCF_046119375.1. Classification (NCBI taxonomy): domain Eukaryota; kingdom Metazoa; phylum Chordata; class Amphibia; order Anura; family Dendrobatidae; genus Phyllobates; species Phyllobates terribilis. The sequence continues at coordinate 583,581,093 of NW_027362762.1, forward strand.
ATGTAGGGGGAGCAGGCTGGACACATGGAGGCCAGGATGGATATATGGGTGGGGCAGGCTGGACACATGGAGGCCAGGATGGATATATGGGTGGGGCCGGATGGACACATGGAGGCCAGGATGGATATGTAGGGGGGCAGGCTGGACACATGGAGTCCAGGATGGATGTATGGGGGGGCAGGATGGATATATGGGGGGGTGTCAGGATGGGTATATGCAGGGGGGGAGGGCAGGATGGATATATGGGGTGGAGGCTGGACACATGGAGGCCAGGATGGATATGTAGGGGGGCAGGATGGACATATGGAGTCTAGGATGGATATATGGGGGCGCAGGCTGGAAACATGGAGGCAAGGATGGATATGTGGGGGGGCAGGCTGGTCACATGGGGGCTAGGATGGGTATATGGGAGGGGGCAGGCTCGATACATGTGTGCTAGGATAAATATATGGAGGGGTCACACTGGACAAATGGGGGCCAGAAGGGATATATGAAGGGGGTGTCAGGATGGATATATGCAGGGGAGGGGGGCAGGATGGATATGTGGGGGGAGGGCAGGCTCAATACACGTAGGCTAGGATAAATATATGGAGAGGCCACCCTGGACATGTGGGGGCCAGAAGGGACATATGGGGGTGCCTGGCTGGACAAGGGACTTAATTACTGTTTGGGGGCCAGATTGAGGAACATACTTTATTAGTTTATGGTGGCCAGTGGGGAACATTATTACTTTAGATTCCAATTATTATTATTACATTACTACTTCTGTAATATAATTTACTTTTTAGGAAATTGTTTTCCATAGGATGGGACAAAAGAGGGCTCCTGTTTCTGTGCAGGACGGCACTATGTCGCTTTTTTTCTTCAACTGGTGTAGTGTAGAAGTCGGGGGGGAAAAGTGGGAATGTGCGCTAGAAGAGATCAGTTATTGATAACTGTGTGTTATTTTCTGCAGAGATGATTCCTGGCTGGAAGAAGTGATGGCTGTCTGTGCCAGATGAAGAAGAAAAGCGAAGATGAAGGACTTCACCTAGAGACGTCACTGGTGAGTCAGTGTATTACATGTACACTTACACTACACACGTGGTCAAAATTGTTGGTACCCCTCGTTTAATGAAAGAAAAACCCACAATGGTCACAGAAATATGTTAGAACCCTCCTGTTAGTTTTTGCTATCTTGTGTTTTGCGGTCACGTGACCAGCTGCCTATATATTCCAGCTCCGCCCTTCTGGCTTTGCTTGACTTCAGTGTTTCTTGCCTGTCTCTCTAGCCAGGTGCTAAGGTGCCTATCTCTGTCTAGTTCGCTTGGTCCTCTGGGACCTCTAGTACTTTTTGTCAGTTTGTCTTTTTGCTCTGCAACAACTTCTGTTAGGAGGTGTCCCATTTTTTGTCCCAGTCCTTAGTTCTTTTAGGGACCCCTCCCTTTATTCTATAGGTCTCCGTTCAGACTAGCCGAGGACGAAGGCCGGTCTGTTCACAAGGAACAGGCTGCCCGCTACATCGTAGGGATTCAGCTTAGTCTTACTGTAGGGACAGCTTTCCCCATTCTTTCCTTAGTTTATGTTGCAGATCATAACAAAATAACTTGAATCTGATAAATTAAAAATCTTTGAAAATGAACAAATGAAAGTCAGACATTGCTTTTCTGCTTCCACAGAATTTAAAAAAAAATTAAACTCATGAAATAGGCCTGGACAGAAATTATGGTTCTCTTCTTAACTTAATATTTTGTTGAACAACCTTTTGAGGCAATCACTGCAATCAAACGATTCCTGTAACTGTCAATAAGACTTCTGCACCTCTCGACAGGTATTTTGGCCCACTCCTCATGAGTAAACTGCTCCAGTTGTCTCGTGTTTGAAGGTTGCTATTTCCAGACGGCATGTTTCAGCTCTTTTCAAAGATGCTCAGTAGGATTTAGGTCAGGGCTCATAGAAGGCCACTTCAGAATAGTCCAACGTTTTCCTCTTAGCCATTCTTGGGTCATTATCCTGTTGCAAGACCCATGACCTGCGACTGAGACCAAGCTTTCTGACACTGGGCAGCACATTTCTCTCTAGAATCCCTTGATAGTCTTGAGATTTCATTGTACCCTGCACAGATTCAAGACACCTTGTGCCAGATGCAGCAGAGCAGCCCCAGAACATAACAGCCTCCATCCATATTTCACTGTAGGGACAGTGTTCTTTTCATGATATGCTTCATTTTTCCGTCTGTGAACATAGAGCTGATGTGCCTTGCCAAAAACTTCCATTTTTGTCTCATCTGTCCATGGTACATTCTCCCAGAAGCTTTGTGGCTTGTCAACATGTAGTTTGGCAAATTCCAGTCTGGCTTTTTTGGTGTTCTCCTTGGTCTTCTCCCATGAAGTCCACTTTGGATCAAACAACGATGGATAGTACGATCTGACATTGATGTTCCTTGAGCTTGAAGTTCGCCTTTAATCTCTTTAGAAGTTATCCTGGGCTCTTTTGTTACCATTCATATTATCCTTCTCTTTGATTTGTCATCAATTTTCCTCCTGGTGCCACGTCCAGGGAGGTTGGCTACAGTCCCATGGATCTTAAATTTCTGAATAATATGTGCACCTGTAGTCACAGGAACATCAAGCAGCTTGGAGATGGTCTTATAACCGTTACCTTTAACATACTTTTCTATAATTTTCTTACTAATCTCCTGAGACAACTTTCCTTTGCTTCCTCTGATCCATGTTGCGTGTGGTACACACCATGTCACCAAACAACACAGTGAGTATCTGTAGCCCTATATACAGGCCCACTGACTGATTACAAGGTTGTAGACACCTGTGATGCTAATTAGTGGACACAACTTGATTTAACATGTCCCTTTTGTCACATTATTTTCAGGGGTACCATAATTTCTTTCCAGGCCTATTTCATGAGTTGAATTTTTTTTTAATTCTGTGGAAGCAGAAAAGCAATGTCTGACTTTCATTTGTTCATTTTCATAGATTTTTAATTTATTATTACTTTTGTCAGATTCAAGTTATTTCTGTGACCATTGTGGGTTTTTCTTTCATTAAATGAAGGGTACCAACAATTCTGACCACGTGTGTATATAGTATATACAGAGCTCCTGTGTATGTCACTGGTGATCACTGTATTACGTATACACTATATACAGAGCTACTGTTTATAATGTAACTGGTGATCACTGTGTTACCTGTACACTGACACTATATACAGAGCTCCTGTGTATAATGTCGCTGTTGGTAATAACAGTGTTGTTAGTATTGTGGTTTGTATTCATGATCAGTATTGTAGTATTTGGTCACTTTGGGGTGGTAATATGTGGTCTGGTCATGGTGTGGCCATATTTGTTCCTTGTATGTGGTATTATTCGGTCACTATGTGGTGGTAATATGTGATCTAGTCATGGTGTGGCGATATTTGTCCCTTTTGTATGTGGTATTATTGGTGTTGATATAGTGAACTGTGTTGTGTATGGCGGTCATTTTGTTCTTGCTGATATTAACTAGGAAAAGATTTTTTTCCATTAGACCACAGCCCCACCATTAATATTTGGTTAGTATTTTTTCTCAGGAGTCGCTGCCAAAACCAGGAGTGGGTGATAAATGCAGAATTGGTGACTTGTTTCTATTATACCTTTTCTCTGATTGTTCCTCACCTGGTTTTGGCTCCCACTCCTGAGAAAAAATACTGACCAGATACTAACCAAATACTGATAGTGGGGCCGTGGCCTTAGAGATTTAAATACCAGAGCGGCAGAGATGCACTTACAGGGGTTCTCTGGTGAAAACAAGTAATCACCTCTCCACAGGATCAGTGATAATATTGATTGGTGGGGGCCTGACTGCTGGGACACAATTGGCAGAACGTGGAGCTTTTCTCCCCATTAGACTGGAGCGGCATGTGAGATGCGACCACTGATCCATTCATTCCCTCAGTGGCTGTGAGCGCTGCTCTCTTTTGGAAGCCCCCCAAGAGAATGAATAGAGCTGCGGTCAAACGTCCCAGCTGTCGCTGCATTTTAAAATGGGGATAAGTGTCCTGTCAGGGATGAAACTTCTTAAACACCTGAACAAGGAATGTATAAGCGGGGCCCAATTGCAAAACTAGACAACCAACAGAAGATTAGACCCCTAAAATATAACTTTTATTCGAATATGCTAAAAAGGACTCAGTAGTCACCAGAACAACAAACACAAAAACAAGACAAAGTGCCAGGGAACAGGGATAAGTCACACATCAGTCAGGAAGGATTACGGGCTCTATCTGTCCCTATTTTGTCCCTAAATTCTCTCCCTTCCTGACAGCGGAGGTTGGCACCCTAATTTTTGCTCCGTGGCGCCCCTGCTCAACGTCGGTGTCCCTAATATCCCTGGTAAATATCTATCTTTATATTTAAAAAACCACAATCGTGAATAAAAGATAGAGAAAAGTGATATGCATTTAAGGAGACCCAAGTCTATATATTGCGACAATAATAATAGCCCTGGGAATTTTTAGATGGTAAAATTTGTCTCAAGATAGCTGGTTTATTACATTCATACACAAACCAGCATATACTAAATAACCAAAGCTAATAAAGCAGGTTCTGTTATATATGAGACTAATCCCCAGAAGTAATGCCCACAGACCGGTATCACATGTGCATCCTGCTCTATGTCGTTCTAAGTTGTCCGAGCCAGAATGTGATAGAGACTGTAACACATACAAGCAAAACAAATGACCAATTCTAAATGCATTATAACAATCTCAATATCATTTAGTAAGGAATAGCATTTATCATTGGTAATGCATTATGTCACATCTCATAGATATCAAAGAAATAACACAAATCATTAGTGATTCCTAATATCCTATGTCAGAAAATACAGGGATTTAGCACTTATCATATGCAGCACTGACTGAGCGTCTGGAGAGAAGGATTGATTGCCTCTCCAGTTCCCCTGATGAACCCTGGAGAGTACCAGGGAGAAACGCGTTGGGACGAGATATGAGGGATCATCAATGATAAGTGCTGCTCCCTGTCTATTTATATGATATCAGACTGTCTTTGCATTTGGGACATGATATAAGGGACTACCTATGATAAGTGCTAAGTCCCTGTATTTTCTGACATGGGATATTAGGAATCACTAATGATTTGTGTTATTTCTTTGATATCTATGAGATGTGACATAATGCATTACCAATGATAAATGCTATTCCTTACTAAATGATATTAAGATTGTTATAATGCATTTAGAATTGGTCATTTGTTTTGCTTGTATGTGTTACAGTCTCTATCACATTCTGGCTCTGACAACTTAGAACGACATAGAGCAGGATGCACATGTGATACCGGTCTGTGGGCATTACTTCTGGGGATTAGTCTCATATATAACAGAGACCTGCGATAAATTTACATCTAGCTAAGGAAGGTTTAGTTTCCGGGCTTCAAAAGAATTCAACAGAAATCTGCAGCCGGGCCGGCACCGATATGGAATATCTAAAGTTACATACTTATGAAAATAATGTGGCCTATATTTTTAGTGGCAGGGTCAGCTAAGGAGCAATATGTTTATTTTTCCGTTGCTGTGAGCTCCTCCGGGGATCTGTGGCGCAAAAGTGCCAAAATAACAGACCGCAGACCATTATGTGTGGTCTCTAAAGAAAGGCAAATTCATAATGGAAATGATGGCGTCGTTTGCAAGCTTCTGCGATCAACCAGCAATAAGTTATTCCAGAAGTTAGCGATTCTAATAAAAATAGGAAGGCTGGAGCCCAGCCCATGTGAGGTCATTCCAGCAGGTGTGTCTTCCCCTTCGGCATAAAAGACCTCACTGAGGATGGATCAGCATTCATTGCCAGGGAGTATAGGTACTATAAGCAAAGGATCCCATTCGATAACGGTCAATTCAAGTGGTGCGCCCCCCTCCAGCTATACTGAATCATCTCTATGATCTTATAGTAAGTTCTTTAATCCTTATTATTTTGTGTAACTGCATATGTATTGTATTGTCTCCTTTTGTAAAACCTTTTGTATATTTTTCCTAAACACTGCCTTCCTTTTGGATTAAATATAATATTTAATAGTCCTGTTTCTTTTGTTCAGTAATTGTTCCTTCCCCCGAAGCCATACGCTACCAGAATGCAGGCGTCCGACCCGGCCTATAAACAATTGAATCCAACAATATGGAAAAAAGTTTTAACCATAATTGGTATATAATAAATGTGGGCATTCCCAACACATATGAAACCTACAAAAAAACGGAGTCATGTACCCAAACAAAGATTCCTAAATAATGACAATGGAAGTGAAACTAAAACATGAATTTTATTAAACATACATAAGGAAAGACACAAAATCTAAAAATAACAGGTCAGATGGAGGAGAATACACAAAGTCAGAGTGGGAACCCTTAAGGTCCACATGGGGTTATTTGTAGGATTGTTTACATGATCAAGGTATACAGATAGTAGACACATAGTTATATGAAAAAGTTTGGGCACCCCTATTAATCTTAAGCTTAATGTTTTATAAAAATTGGTGTTTTTGCAACAGCTATTTCAGTTTGATATATGTAATAACTGTTGGACACAGTAATGTTTCTGCCTTGAAATGAGGTTTATTGTACTAACAGAAAATGTGCAATCTGCATTCAAACAAAATTTGGCAGGTGCATAAGTATGGGCACCCTTATCATTTTCTTGTTTTAAATACTCCTACCTACTTTTTACTGACTTGCTAAAGCACTTTTTTTGGTTTTGTAACCTCATTGAGCTTTGAACTTCATAGCCAGGTGTATGCAATCATGAGAAAAGCTACTTAAAGTGGCCACTTGCAAGTTGTTCTCCTGTTTGAATCTCCTCTGAAGAGTGGCATAATGGGCTCCTCAAAACAACTGTCAAATGATCTGAAAACGAAGATTATTCAACATAGTTGTTCAGGGGAAGGATACAAAAAGCTGTCTCAGAGATTTAACCTGTCAGTTTCCACCGTGAGGAACATAGTAAGGAAATGGAAGAACACAGGGACAGTTCTTGTTAAGGCCAGAAGTGGCAGGCCAAGAAAAACTTCAGAAAGGCAGAGAAGAAGAATGGTGAGATCAGTCAAGGACAAATCCTCAGACCACCTCCAGAGAGCTGCAGCATCAACTTGCTGCAGATGGTGTCACTGTGCGTCGGTCAACTATACAATGCACTTTGCACAAGGAGAAGCTGTATGGGAGAGTGATGCGAAAGAAGCTGTTTCTGCAAGCACGCCACAAACCGAGTCGGCTGAGGTATGCAAAAGCACATTTGGAGAAGCCAATTTCTTTTTGGAAGAAGGTCCTGTGGACTGATGAAACAAAGATTGAGTTGTTTGGTCATACAAAAAGGCGTTATGCATGGCGGCAAAAAAACACAGCATTCCAAGAAAAACACTTGCTACCCACAGTAAAATTTGGTGGAGGTTCCATCATGCTTTGGGGCTGTGTGGCCAATGCCGGCACCGGGAATCTTGTTAAAGTTGAGGGACGCATGGATTCCACTCAGTATCAACAGATTCTTGACAATAATGTTCAAGAATCAGTGACAAAGTTGAAGTTATGCAGGGGATGGATCTTTCAGCAAGACAATGATCCAAAACACCGCTCCAAATCTACTCAGGCATTCATGCAGAGGAACAATTACAATGTTCTGGAATGGCCATCCCAGTCCCCAGACCTGAATATCATTGAACATCTGTGGGATCATTTGAAGAGGCCTGTCCATGCTCGGCGACCATCAAACTTAACTGAACTGGAATTGTTTTGTAAAGAGGAATGGTGAAAAATACCTTTATCCAGGATCCAGGAAATCATTAAAAGCTACAGGAAGCGACTAGAGGCTGTTATTTTTGCAAAAGTAGGATCTACTAAATGTTAATTTCACTTTTCTGGTGAGGTGCCCATACTTATGCACCTGTCACATTTTGTTTTAATGCAGATTGCACATTTTCTGTTAGTACAATAAACCTCATTTCAAGGCAGAAACATTACTGTGTCCAACAGTTATTACATATATCAAACTGAAATAGCTGTTGTAAAAACACCAATTTTTATAAAACATTAAGCTTAAGATTAATAGGGGTGCCCAAACTTTTTTCATATAACTGTAATTCAGTCCTAATAAATTTTGATTTCTCTAGTTCTAGTCAAATGGAACACAAGTGGAGAGTAGAAAGTAAAGAGTGCCTGTCTTCAGACCCTGCTTAGCAATACTAAATGTTCTTCCTTGAATAGGTATAGATAAAGTGGAAATAGTAGGAGGAAGTTAAAATAACTACCCATCTACCAGCCTGTGTGACTCACCCATGCTTAGAATATATACTCGGTACCACGTTGGAGCCCCGATGCATGTTTCGCGTATGCTTCCTCGGGGGGCTGTTGTGTGTGTGGGGGCACACCTTATATATCTGTCTCGCCTGATGTGACCGAGGCACGCACCGGTAATGCAGCGCATGTGCGGTAGTGTTCTCCACTTCCGTCGCGTCATTTCCGGCCATTTCCTGATGGGAGTGTGGGTGGGAACAATTGTTCCAATGACGTCAGTAATCTCATAAATGTATCAATAATGGTAGCACATATTATTTTAGATACATATTCATTCCAAAAATGTGCAACACAAATAATTTATATCTTATATTGTTTCATAAGTATCAATAACAATAAAAATTACTTGTAGGCAGAAAATTAACAATATACTTCATATTGTCAAATACATGGAATGAAAACTTGTCCCTTGATCTTCAAAACGTCCTGAGGATAGTCCCAACGTATAGAAAGGGTGGCCCCCGATATATAACACTACTATGAAAAAATATGAAAATTTAAAAAAAAAAAAAATTAGCAACACACATACTTAAAAACATAGGGAAAATCTATAGGAACATGCTTCACTGTCTTCAGAGTGTACTGTGGCTTGAATGCAGAGTTTGGGGGTCGTCTGATGAACTGACTGCTGTCCTTGGACCCAAAAAGAAAAATTTTACTTTCATCAGTCCACAAAATGTTTCTCCAGTTCTCTTTAGGCCAGTTGAAGTGTTCTTTGGCAAATTGTATCTGCTTCAGTACGTCTTTTTTTTTTCTTAACAGTAGGACTTTGTAGGGACTTCTTGCTAAGAGATTAGCTTCACACAGGCATCTTCTAACTGTCACAGTACTCTCAGGTAACTTGAGACTGTCTTTGATCATCCTGGAACTGATCATTGGCTGAGCCTTTGCCATTCTGGCTATTTTTCGATCAATTCGAATGGTAGTCTTCCGTATTCTTCAACGTCTCTTTGGTTTTGCTTTCCATTTTAAAGCATTGGAGATCATTTTAGCTGAACAGCCTATCATTGTCTGCACTTATTTATAAGTTTTACCCTCTCCAATCAACTTTTTAATCAAAGTATGCTGTTCTTCTGAACAGTGTCTCGAACGACCCATATTTCTCAGGCTTTCAAGGAGAAATACATGTATAAAGTGCTGGCCCTTAACTAAGGGCCACCTGATTCACACCTGTTTCTTCACAGAATGATTGAACTCACTAATTGAACTCAACACTGCTATTATTTTGAACACACTCCCTTTCACTTAATTATTCAAATACACAGACTCAAAATCATGCAGATCATGAATGCTGAGTCTTTGATTTCTTAGAATCTACTGCACCAACTAGTAAATTGTTTGCCATGTGGTAATATAATTTATACCAAAAACCATAATTAATCTGGTTAGTCATATTCGACTGCTATTATTTTGAACACTACTGTATTACCGAGTATGTTTGACAGCAGGTTATTGCTACCTCATTTGAGAGCAGTGTAAAGTATACAAAGAGATCCTGAATCCAATTATGTATCACTTTGTTTACTAGTTGGAGCCGTTCTGACACAGAGTTTTTAGATTTAGAATGCAGCAGTGCGGGGAAAGCTAACTCCGCTCATACCAAGCTCTGTATGTACAATGTCTATAGACAGTGAGGTGCTTATCACAGAATGGGGCTTTCAGGACTGCAATGATAAGCTCCTGATGCTAAAACAATCATTGCAAGTAAACAAACAAGCTTGATAAGAGAAATCTGTGTTTTAACTCCTAGAATATGTTGTCTTCAAAATACATAGCAAAAACTTGCTGACAGATTCCCTTTTATAGATGAAAACCACAATCTGCACTCAGATAAAGGGGTTATCCACTACCCCTGTTTAATCAATTCAGCAACCAACAGAAAATAAAACTAATGAATACGCTCTTCCTTCAGCAGCACAATTCCAACTACTGTATGTCTGCACTAATGTTCCTGGTGCTTGACATGACATTGACTGACTGACTGCAGCCAACATATAACACAACATTATCCTGTCACCCCCCAGGAAGAGCAGCGCCAAGATCATTGGTGAATATACATTATTTTTATTTTCTGTGTGGCATTGAATTGATTAGGCAGGAGGTGTCCAGTAGTGAACAACCTATTTAACCCCTTAGTAAACAAGACAATTTTGACCTTAATGACGAGGCCAAATTTTTTAAATTGGATCAGTGTCACTTTATGTGGTAATAATTCTGGAACGCTTCAACGGATCCCAGTGATTCTGAGATTGTTTATTCATGACATATTGTTCTTCGTAATAGTGGTAATATTTTTTTCAATATGGCTTGCGTTTATTTGTTTCAATATTGGAAATTTGGCCAAAATTTTGAAAATTTTGCAATGTTCAAACTTAATTCTTATGTCCTTAACCAGAGAGTTATGTCACACAAAATAGTTAATAAAGTTTCCCAAATGTCTACTTTACGTCTGCATCATATTTGAAACATAATTTTTTTTTATTAGGAAGTTAGAAGGGTTAAAAGTTGACCAGCGATTTCTCATTTTTCCAACAAAATTTACAAAACCATTTTTTTATGGACCACATCACATTTGAAGTGAGTTTGAGGGGCCTTTATGACAGAAAATACCCCAAAGTGACACCATTCTAAAAACTGCACTCCTCAAGGTGCTCAAAACCACATTCAAGAAGTTCATTAACCCTTCAGGTGCTTCACAGGAACTAAAGCAATGTGGAAGGAAAAAATTAACATTTTACTTTTTTTCACAAAAATTTTACTTAAGCCCCAAATTTTTTATTTTCACAAGGGGAAAAGGAGAAAATAACCCCCAAAATTTGTTGTACAATTTCTCCTGAGTACACCGATCCCCTATATGTGGGGTAAAACTACTGTTTGAATGCAGAAATGACTGGAATCGAAAGCGGACGCAAAATTGGCTTCAATTGACAGTGGACGCCATGTCGCATTTGGAGAGCCACTGATGTGCCTAAACAGAGGCAGCCTTTCACAAGTGACCCCGTTTTGGAAACTATATCCCTCAAGAAATGTATCTAGATGTGTGGTGAGCACCTTGAACCCCCATGTGCTTCACAGAAGTTTATAGCGTGAAAATGAAAAAAAAAAATCTAATTTTTCCCACAAAAATGTACTTTTAGCTCCAAATTTTTTTATTTTCACAAGGGTAACAGGAGAAAATGGACCCCAAAATTTGTTGCACAATTGCTCCTGAGTACACCAATACCCTATATGTAGGGGAAAATTGTTTGGGCGCACAGCAGGGCTCGGAAGGGAAGGAGTGATGTTTTGGAACGCTGACTTTGATGGAATGGTCTGTTTGCATCATGTCGCATTTGGAGAGCCCCTGATGTGCCTAAACAGTGGAAGCCCCCCAAAAGTTACCCCACTTTAGAAACTACGCTCCTTAAGGATTTTATCCAGGTGTATAGTGAGCATTTTGAACCCAGAGGTGTCACCCAAGGGGTGGGAAAGACTTAGTGCAACACAGAGGGAAAAGAGAAAGGGAGCCCAGACACTAGGGAAAGGGGGGAGGGGAGACCTAGTCTGGTCTAATGTCACCCTGTCTCAACTACCGTCCCTATATTGGCTCGGCACCAATCGCTTAGCTTTAGGCGACTCCAGACAAATGCGCATATGGCCTCAAGATCCAGAGAGAACGAAGTACTGCTCTTGCTAAAGCCTCACAAGTAGTAATGAATATTGCCGACACCTCCCTCTCAGACACACCAGGTATTTATACACCCAGGCCAGGAAGCTAATTAACCAGAGGGAGGTAGCTGCTGGGTCTCAGAGACAGCCAGCCTCTAAGAAGATGTCTGTAATGCCATACATAGAGATCTGCAACCAACTGCATAGCGACTGTCTGTCACCTTTGAGACACCCCTGACAACAGGTACTACACAGAATTTGATAACATCATATTGAAAATGAAAAAAAAAAAAAAATTGCAAAAATGTAGTTTTAGCCCCAAATTTGTAATTTTCACAATGGATAATAGGAGAAAACAGACCCCATAATTTGTTATGCCATTTCTCCCGAACGCAATGATACCCCATATGTGGTCAAAAACTTCTGTTTGGGCACATGGCAGGGCTAGGCAAGCAAAGAGCGCCATTTTTCTGGAATAGACATTGCCATGTCGCACTTGGAGACCTCTGACTTTCGAAAACAGCAGAAAACCCCACAGGTGACCCCATTTTGAAAGCTAGACCCATCAAGGAATTCATCTTGGGGTGTTACTGAGCATTTTTAACCTGCAGATGATTCGCAAAACTTTAACTTCTAGATGTGAGAACAAAAATTTTTAGTTTTTCCACTACAATACTGTTTTAGCACCAAATTTATAATTTACACAAGGGGTTTTAAGGAAAAATAGACCCCATAATTTTTTAAATGCTGCGGAATATGTTGGCGCTATAAAAAGTATTATTATTGTTATGCAATTTTTAGTGAACACAGTGATAACCCGTATGTGGTTGTACACTACTGTTTCAGCACACAGCAGGGTCGGCCAGGAAGGAGTGCTACTTGGCTTTTCAAATGCAGATTTTGTTTGAATATATTGTGGGCTCCATAAGCTGAGTTTCTGAGTTGCCAGAAGAACAGAACCCCCCCCCCAGGTGACACCATATTGTAAACTTCACTGCCTAAGGAATTAATCTAGGGGTGTAGTGAGTATTTTGAACCCATAGGTGCCTCACAGAGTTTTATAACGTTGAAATGTGGAAATATGTCACTTTTGTGGTTCAATTTTTTTATTTGTTGCAAACTTGTCAGGTACACAAGGGTTAATAGCTGAAACTTGACCCCATAATTTATTGCGCAATTTCTCCCGAACGCGGTGGTGCCCCATATGTTGTCAGAAATTGTTAGGCCACATGTAAGGGCTGAAAAGGAAGGACCAATATTTTTTTTTTGCACCACAGATTTTGGTAAAATAGTTTGCGGGCGACATTTGCGGAACCCTAAAAGTGCCAAACAGCAGTCAAAACCCCAAAAGTGACCCTATTGTAGAAACGACACCTCTCAATGAATTAATCTCCGGCTGCAGTGACTATTGTGTAATACCTACGCGAGACTTTTCTGGAGAATTGCAAATATGCTAGTTTAGTGCCCATACATTGTGCGCCAATATATTGTAGGGTCCCCATACATTGTGCCCAGCTTGTGCTTCTGGAGACATGCACCCCATAAATTAAGGTCTCTCTCCCCACTACAATATTGCCAAACATGTGGCTGCTTAATGCGGTTAAGGCACAGTGGGGCTCAGAAGGAGGGGCCATTTGGATTTGGGAGCGCAGAATTCACTGGATTTTATTTGAGGGGGTGAGAGCAATTTCGCTTTTCCAGAGTCTTTGTTCTACCACTAATGTGAGTTTCCCTATATTTCCAGTGTCATATGACAGACCTGAGTGGGGGCTGCTTTTCTGCGTGATAAATTAGGGTTTCTATTGGTGACATTTTGGGGTACATAATATTTCTCGATTTGCTTCCAGAACAAGGCTGAATCACCTTCTTGTGTTCTACGCTGAGCACTTACGTCAGCGTTTCCGTGTGAATCCCACAAAAATGTGATTCAGACTAAACCCATGACTGAACCACCCACCATAATGAGGCAGATAGAAACACTTTGGGCCCATTTGGGGTCTGCTCCAGTGGTGTCCATCTTTTAAGGCTTGCACAGATCTGTGGTTGCCCATACTTGTGCTCTGAAAATGATGGGACACTCCGGAACAGAGACCAGTCCAAAGTGACTCCATCTGCCTCATAAGTGAGTGGTTTCGTCAGACATAATGTCTGAATCCCGGTTTTGGAGAGTTTACACGGAAACCCCGATGTAAGCGCTCAGCGGAGTGTGCAGGATAAATGAAAGCAGAGCTTTATTCAGATTTTTGAGAGGCAGAATGAACATAATAGACAGCAGTACAATAATAGTTCTTATTTTTATTTTTGCACCGTTCACCGTGCGGTATAAGTGATAAGGCGGGTCGGTGCGATTACAGTGATACCAGAATTATTTTGTGTGTTTTTTTAGGTTTTGCTTCTATCACACAGTAAAAATGCTTTTTTTTATTAAAAAAAAAAATAGTTTTTTTTTCGTCACCATAAAAAAGTAAATGTGATGAGATCGATTTGTTCATCAGGTCTGTACGATTACGGCGATACCAGATTTATTTATTTTTATGCTTTGCTATTTTTACACACTAAAAACAATATTTTACAAAAATGAATTTGTTTTCTATTGTCATATTCTGAGAGCTGTGACTTTTTTTTATTTTTTTTGCCAAATGAGCCATATTACGGCTTGTTTTTTGTGGGATGGTTTGGCGGTTTTCATTTATACAATTTTTTTTACATACGACTTTTTGATCGCTTTTTATTCACTTTTTTGTGAGTCCATATGATGAAAAAGTGAAATTTTTGCTGTTTTTTTTATTTTTTTTTCAAAATTCTATTTTTATTGAAAGGTTAAATAATTTGCAAATAATAATAATGTACAAAAATACAAAAAAAAAAAAAAAGAATAAACAGGACAATATCCGCATCAATATATCATAGAATATAAGTATAACATCCAATAAAACATCAAGTTATAGGAAGAAAAAGAAGGGAAGGGAACATTTTAAGCCATCAGTATTACAATTATGAAGTTAATAAAATCCAATGAAAACCATACATAGTGCAGCAAGGCGCAAACCAACCTGGAGAATAATCCGTACAGAGAAGAAACGCACCGGAGAAAAGGGTGGGTCACATCAGTCTCATGTAGGCATCGGATTCCTGGAATTCAATCAAGTCTCTCCAAGTCTCACAGTGTCTGTCACAGTCAGTGGGGGATTAGGCAATCAAATGTTCCATCCTATTTAAATGGGCTGTTTCAAAGAACCACTCCTCCAGAGTAGGTGGAGAAGTACTTTTCCAGTGACGAGGAATGATAAGATCTTTTGTATCTGGTGAAACTAGTTGGGATCATAAAGAGCAAAAGAGATTCAGGAGAGTCGGGCATAGAGAGACTAGTCATTTTTTTAATAGTCTGAATTACCTGAGTCCAGAAACCTCTTATGGGACAGCTCCACCAAATGTGTGTCATCATCCCCTATTCCACTCCACATCTATCTGATACTGCAAGAAACCGCTTATGAAGTAATACTGAAACCCGGTACCATCTAGAGATGACCTTAAAGGAGGTCTCTTGAGCTTTGGTTGCAATTGAAGTTTTGTGAGCTAATTGAAAACATTTAGCCCCGTTGTGAGTCTTCAAAAGATTTGCCCAGTTCTCTTTCTCATGCAGCGCAATATTGTGGTCTGACAGTTGTAGTATGAGCTATTAGGTGTTTATAGAGCAATGAGATGGAGTGCAAGGGTGGAGACGATGACGGGCACAGTTTTTCAAAATTTGTAAGATTCCTATTGAGCTCTCTATCTTTTTTAACATGGGAATAGAAATGTTGCAATTGTCATTGACAGCTCTTGGAGGTATAGAGCAGTCCTGAAATATCTCATTGAGGGGTATTACCCCTTAAGGACCCCGGGATTTTCCGTTTGTCCATTTTCGTTTTTTGCTCCCCTTGTTCCCAGACCATAGCGTTTTTATTTTTTGGTCAGTATGGCCATGTGAGGGCTTATTCTTTGCAGGACGAGTTGTACTTTTGAACGACATTACTGGTTTTACCATATCATGTACGGGAAAACGGGAAAAAAATTCCAAGTGCAGTGAAATTGCAAAAAAAGTGCAATACCACAGATTTATTATTTTATTTTTTTTTACCACATTCACTGAATGCTAAAACTGACCTGCCATTCTTATTCTCCAGGTCATTACGAGTTACCAAACATATATAAGTTCTTCTTTATTTAAGTGATAAAAAAAAAAATCCAAAGTTTGCTAAAAAAAAAATAAATATGGCGCCATTTTCCAAGACCCGTAGCATCTCCATTTTTTGGGATCTGGGGCCGGATGAGGGCTTATTTTTTGCGCGCCGAGCTGTCATTTTTATTGATACCATTTTGGGGTAGATCCGATGTTTTTAATCGCCCGTTATTGCATTTTATTGCAATGTTGCGGCGACCAAAAAACGTAATTCTGTCGTTTAGAATTTTTTTCTCGTTACGCCGTTTACCGTTCGGATTAAATCTTTTTTTATATTGATAGATCGGGCGATTCTGAACGCAGTGATACCAAATATGTGTATGTGGGGTTTTTTGTTTGTTTGTTTTTTTTAATGGGGCAAAAGGGGGGTGATTTAAACTTTTTATATTTTTTTAATATTTTTAAAAACATTTTTTTTACACTTTTTGCTTGCTTCTATAGTCTCATATGGAGGCTAGAAGCAGCAACTGTCTGATCGCCTCTGCTACATAGAGGTGATGAGCAGATCACCTCTATGTAGCAGAAATGCTCCTGTGCTATGAGCGCCGACCACTAGGTGGCGCTCATAGCGATCATTACATGACAACCACAGGAGTCTGCTGCAGACCCAGGGTTGTCATGCCCACCCATGAGTGACCCGCAATCACGTGACGGGGTCATCGATGGGCGGGGTAAGTGACGCACTTCCGGCGCGGCACTGTTAAATGCTGCTGTCAGAGATTGATCCACCCGCGGCTGTTGCGGGCACATGTCAGCTGTTAGAATCAGCTGACATGTGCTCGGTTCAGTGCGGGCTCACCGCCGGAGCCCTCACTGAATCGGCGGTGATGGCCTGGGGCGTACTAATACGCCCCGGGTTTTAAAGGGGTTAAAGATGCGTTAGATAGTACATGCATAAAGCGAAGGGGGTGATATTTACTTCTACCCAGAAAACGATTGGAAGATAGCCCCGGTAAAAAGGTTATTATGAGCCCTGTGGGTCAATTAGATTTTCTTATTGTCTCGACGTAAGGATAGGATTGTACAGTATGTGCTGTAGGATTGTTGAGAGGGTTTAAGGACTGAGGGATGTGGTTTCCAGGGGAGTGTAGTTAATGCCCTTGGACATATAGTTTGTGCTATATGAACCCAAAGCTTCCCATGTTGATGGTGAAAACAATCAAGTATTCTGGCATGGACTGCCACCATGTAGGATTTTCTACAATTCGGAAGACTGAGCCCTCCTGTAACATCCCTGGCGGTGTGCTTGCATAGTGCACCACCTCCCACTATGCAAGACCGCAATCTTACCTGTCAGTCCAGCCTGCAAACCTTGCTCCAGTTCATGCTATGTGCATGTCTCTTGACTGACTGCTTAGGGCGGTGGCCCGGTTACTTCCTGACTCTTATAGCTGCTATGGGCACACCCCTAATGCATCTCCAGCCTATTGCTGTGAGTCACTGGATATTTAAACCCCCTCCACCCAGTAGGAGGTGCCTGAGCAACACTAACATTCAGTGTGCTCCTTGACTCTGAAGTTGCCAGGTCCAGTTCTGCTTCTTGTCTGTTTCCGCCATCTCTGGGGGCTGCATACCCAGACCTGTTATCTGTGACTTATTGTCCGTTTCCGCCATCTCTGGGGGCTGTATACCCAGGCCTGTTATCTCTGACTTCTAGTCTGTCCCGCCACTCTGGGGGCTGTATACCCAGGCTTGTTCTTGTATCTCATTGCAGTAGCAGTTCCTGTCTGAACTGTATCCTAGCCTGTTACCTGTTTGTCTCTATATCCGTACCTTCCCTTGTCCTGCAGTATCTGAACCTGCACCTAACTCCTACTCGTTGTCTCTGTACTTCTGTTTGTGAGTTTTGTGTCCACTCGCTACTTCATAGGAAGTACCTTGTGTGTATCTGGTTCTGCTTGTCCCTTTTCCCTTCCTCCGTATTTTCCTGTATTTTCCAGTCTGTTCCATGTGAACAGAGCCCTGTCCTCTCTGCCTTGTCCACCGCACCTGCGGTTTCTCTCCGTTCTGTCTGGTCCACCGCACCTGCGGTTTCGCTCCGCTCTGTCTTGCCCACCGCTCTGGCGGTTTCTCTCTGCTTTGACTTGCCCACCGCTCTGGCGGTTTCCCTCTGCTCTGCCTTACCCACCGCTCCGGCGGTTTATCTCTGCTCTGACTTGCCCACCGCTCCGGCGGCTTCGCTCTGCTCTGCCTTACCCACTGCTCTGGCGGTTTCTCTCTGCTCTGACTTGCCCACCGCTCTGGCGGCTTACCTCTGCTCTGCCTTACCCACTGCTCCGGCGGTTTCCCTCTGCTCTGCCTTACCCACCGCTCCAGCGGCTTCCCTCTGCTCTGCCTTACCCACCGCTCCGGCGGCTTCCTTCTGCTCTGCCTTACCCACCGCTCCGGCAGCTTCTCTCTGCTCTGACTTGCCCACCGCTCCGCCGGCTTCTCTCTGCTCTGCCTTGCTCACCGCACTAGCGGTTTCTCTCTGCTCTGACTTGCCCACTGCTCCGGCGGCTTCTCTCTGCTCTGCCTTGCCCACCGCTCCGGCGGTTCCGCTCTGCTCTGCCTTGTCCACCGCACCTGCGGTTTCTCTCTGCTCTGCCTTGTCCACCTCTCCGGCGGTTCCGCTCTGCTCTGCCTTGCCCACCGCACCTGCAGTTTTCGCTCAGCTCTGCTTGCTCACCGCACCAGCAGTTCCTCTCTGCTCTGCCTTGTCCTCCGCTCTGGCGGTTTCGCTTTACTCTGCTTGTCTACCGCATCTGCGGCTTTGTACCTGTCTCCCAGTCTGTACTGGACCCTATCCAGCCTGCTTTCCAACCTGCTAGTACCTCCCGGTCTGCACTCCAGCCGTGCTTGCCAGTGCCCACCTGTCTGCATACCAGCCGTGCTTGCCAGTGCCCACCTGTCTGCATACCAGCCGTGCTTGCCAGTGCCCACCTGTCTGCATACCAGCCGTACTTGCCAGTACCCACCTGCCTGTATGCCAGTCTAACCTGCCTGTTCCTGCATTCCCTGGTGTGGGTCAACAACTGTGACCGGGGTCTGACCTGGAGTCGCACCTGGTTCCTCTGCTCAGTTCCTCCTTGGTCCACGTAGTCGACTAGCCGCCGTGCGACCTCGGTCGGATTGGATTGATACTTAGTTACGCCCCTCCAGGCACTCCTCGGTTCATGGTACAGTGGGATCACTAATCACTCTCACGCCAGTAAGTCCGGGCGTGAGCGTAACACCTCCTATCTGTTTAGACCTGACTAATATATCACCATGTGGACGACCAGTCGGCTCTATGAACTTATAAAAGCTACTACATAGATGTTTCCAAAAATTTAAAGGGATTCTGGTCGGGATAGTTTGAAAAAGGTAAAGCAGTCTAGGTAAAATATTCATTTTTAATAAACTCTACCGAACCATGAGAAATCCTTCGCAGTCCATGAATTAAGGTCCTAATGAATTTGACCAAGAAAGCGTTTGTAATTTAGGTCAAACAGTCGAGAAAGATCACTATGTATGCGTATCCCTAAGTATTTTATACCCTTTGATGGCCAAGATAAAGGAAAATTTGATTGGATGATAGCCTGAGTGGTAGTTGGCAAGGAAACGTTGAGAGCCTGAGATTTTGAGGCATTTATTTTGAAATTGGACCATGTGCCAAAATGATCCACTTCTGCCATGATAGATGGAATTGACGTATGTGGGCTTGTAATGTATAGAAGGACATCATCCGCAAAGGCGGAGCATTTATGTTCTGTTTGCCCTATAGTGATACCTTTAATATCAGGATTATTACAAATAGAGGATAGTAAATGTTCCATCTCGACGATATACAGGAGAGGGGAGAGTGGGCACCCCTGTCTTGTTCCATTAGAGATTGTGAATGATGGGGAAAGGATTCCATTTATCTTTAATCTCGCTGAAGGGTTGCAATAGAGGACCATTATTTTAGCTATAAAGCGTTCTCTTATATTGAGTTTTTTCCCTTCACCCATGACAGCACACCTTGAGAGAGGGATCCGCCCCATCAATGACAGGAAACCATCTGAAATAAAAGGGCGGCACCTCTCCCTTCCTTCAGTTTGTTTCCTGTCTTTGATGGGAGCCGTCTGTTTTTTTGGGAAGAAGAAAAGAAGTTGTCTAACCCGGCCCTGTCCCTTTTGCGGAAGAGCAGGCTCCGACCTGTGCACCGGCCTTCAGGGACCGGAGGAGCTGTCTGCAGTCCCTGGATGCTGCGTCCATGGGGGTGCAGGCAGTGAGGAGGACTCCGGGCCCCCACAGACAGCTGTGCCGCCCTCTCCCTGTCGGCCATCAGGAGCTCCACGCTGGCCGCATGCGTGGAGCGGCATCTTCCAGGTATGACGCGCCCCCTGACATTACGGTGCGGGGCACACTGGGAGAGGCGTGCCGCATGATGTCGGGGGGGGGGCGGTCCCGGAAACAAGATGGCGGCACCCTGTGAACAGTTAATGAAACCTCGGCCGGTGGGTGCAAGGAGGGGGGAGTGCCCATAACACGGTGGAGGAACCGGATGGCACCAGACCCTATTTAAAGGTGGGTCAGGAGGATCAGTGCTGTTTGTGCTCCAGCCCCTTAGTCTTGGAAAGCCATGGCAGACCAGGACAGCCAGGAGCAGCAGCAGCTGACACCCCCACCTCAGCAGCAACAGCAGCAGCGTCACCGGAAAAAGCAGGCTGACGGCCCACTGACGGACAGTCGCTCGAGCAACCACAGCAGTAGCCGCACAAGCAAGGTTTCCGACGTCTCGGTGCCATCCTGAAGGGATTCTTCTCATATCCCGCCACAACCTCCAAATCCGGTACCCTTCAGTAACTTCAGGGGTGAGTGATCTTCGTGAATGTCACCTGATTTTAATAGTGTTTTTTCTTATGTGCTTAACCCGAAGGAGCCCGTGAAAAGTAGCTCCAAAAAGAAGTACAGAATGTGTGCCTTGTGCCAGATACCCCTACCTGTAGAGTGTATCTGTGTTCAGACTGTATTGAAAGAACTATTGCTGAAAGTGCGCCGGAATTTGCCAGTAATCTCAGGTCTATGGTCCGCTCTGAGATTCAGGGTTCCCTAAAGGGGTTGCTTAGGAAGAGGAGAAGATCCCATAAGGAAATCTCATCTAGTTATGATTCTTCTTCTTAGTCAGAGCCTCAGGCGCTTAGTGATTCCTCGGCCTCTTCCTCTTCAGATAGTGACTGTGGTAGGGCCTGTTTTCCTTTTGAGGACACCCACAAGCTAGTTAAAGCTATCCGGTCCACCATGGGATTGAAGGAGGAAAGGGCAACGCGATCCTCTAAGAAATCTTCCATGCCATTAGAGGACTCGGGCGTCCTTAGAGATGATTTAGGTAAGAAAGCAGACTCCTTCCTACATCATGAGTGGGAAGCATCAGCAGGAGGCCTTAAGCCAGCTGTAGCGGGCTCTTGTGTAGCCAGGTCATTAATGATCTGGTTACAACAGTTGGAAAATCAGATTAGAGACAGAAAAATCCCTAGAGATAAAATCCTGACTAATTTTCCTCTAAGCTGCAGGCAGCTTTGGCCTTTCTGGCGGATTCTTCTGCAGACTCGGCCAGACTATCGGCCAGATCGGCAAACCTGTCGAATTCAGCTTGGCAAGCCTTGTGGCTCAAGAGCTGTCCGGGGGAATTACAATCGAAACATAAGTTATGCTCTCTCCCATGCGATGGAAAATTCCTTTTCGGCCAAAAATTGTATGATGTACTCGAAAAGGAAGGTGACATGAAAAGAGGCTTTCCAGGTTTCTCGGGAGATGCAAGAAAATTTTATTTTCAGAAAATAAAATTTAACTGGGGTCGACCGGCAGGTGATAAGAAGAGATGGGACTCCAGGCCTAAAAAGGAGTCAGGTTATATGTTTAGGGGGCCTCCCTTCGCCACAGCTAGAAAGTCCTCCCAATGACGCCAGACTGAGGGTAGGGGGAAGGCTGTCCCACTTTGTTCCAGCTTGGGAGGCCATCACCTTGAGTCCTTGGGTGCCAAACATAGTAAAGGAGGGCCTAAAGCAACGCTTCCATCAGATCCCTCATCGTACCTTCACAATCACCCCCAGGAGGAAGTCAGTAGAGGAGCAATTGGCCTTGGAGGCAGAAATTTTAGACTTATTGAAAAACAAGTTCTTCTCAAGTTTCCGGAGGCACAAAAGGGAAGGGGATTTTATTCCCCCATTTTTCTGATTAAAAAAACAAATGGGTTCTTAAGGACAATTATCAACCTCAGAAGCCTAAACCAGCTAGTGGAGAACCAGACATTCAAGATGGAATCAGTGAACTCTGCAGTAAAGCTCCTCCACCTCAATTGCTTTATGATAGTAGTCGATTTGAAGGATGCTTATTACCACGTCCCTATCCATCCAGTCTACCAGAAGTACTTAAGGGTGGCCTTGTTTATATGAGGGCAACTGAGACACTTCCAATTCACTGCCCTGCCTTTTTGTCTCTCAGTAGCTCCGAGGATATTCACGAAGCTCATTGCAGAAGTGACAGCCTTTCTGAGGATCAGGAACGTGGTGATCGTCCCCTATCTAGATGATTTTCTTGTGGTAGGGAAAAAGGAGAGCAACTGCTCCGCTAAGATGTTAGAGATCACGACACTTTTACAGCAACTAGGTTGGCTGATAAATTTTCAGAAGTCAAGGTTATCCCCATTAAGGGCTCAGGTCTTTCTGGGTCTAACCCTGGATTCTCAGCTCCAGGCCTGTTTTTCATGGAAGAGAGAATATGCAAGATAATCAGTTTGGCCACAAGGGCCATTAGGTTTCCGGTAATGTCCTTGAGGGAAGCGATGTCACTCCTGGGATCCATGACATCCTCTCTCCCAGCAGTCGCATGGGCCTAAGGTCATATGAGACTTATGCAGTGGGAGGGCCTGTCAGCACAGAGATCCTTCAATGGACATTTAGAAAGAAAATTAGTTCTTTCCCGAGAGACTGTAGCCTCCCTATCTTGGTGGACAGACAGAACTTATCCTCGGGCATGCAGTGGTCCAGACCGGTTGACCTTGTTATTACAACCGATGCAAGCGGTTCCGGCTGGGGAGGGGTCACCTGGCGGATCACTCATTTCAGGGGCTCTGGGCAGATCACGAGAAGGGAGCATCATCCAACCTAAAGGAGCTTTGGGCAGTAGAGAGATCCCTGTTAGGCCTTCTCCCCCATGTTCAAGGTCACCACGTTCAGGTCAGGTCAGACAACCGGACAACAGTAGCATATATAAACCACCAGGGGGACATGAGGTCTCGCTCCCTTGTGGTAGTGGCAAACAATATCCTATAGCTGGCTGAACAGAATCTCCCATCCCTCAGTGCGCTACCCATAAGGGGAGTGAAGAATACAAAAACAGACTTTCTGAGCCGCCATACATTAAGTCAGGGGGAGTGGGCCCTGAGTCCGGTAGTTTTTCAGCAAATGATCCAACTGTGGGGTTTACCAGACATAGATCTGTTCGCCCACGAGGCCAACAGGAAGGTGGAGAGATTCTGCTCCCTATACCCGTCAGAAGATCCTTATGTGGTAGACGCCCTCCATATTCCATGGAGGTTCAGGAAGGCTTATGCGTTTCCCCCAATAGTGATGATTCCCGCAGTGGTGAGGAAAGTACGGGAGGATCAGGCAAGAATAATTCTGATGGCTCCCTTCTGGCCAGAGAGACCTTGGTTTTCCCTGCTTCGGCTAATGTCGATATCAGAGTATTCAGCAGGAGAGAATGATTTTAACATTAAACTAATACATAACCTTTATTGAATGCATTAAAATACCGTACCCAGACATAACATGTGAATAAAAATACTTGTGCTCAATAAAGTGACCAGTGCTCGATTAAAAAATGGTTTGGTCTCACCATTCCAATGTAATTCAATAGGCCGGGGAACCAAGCAATCCAACCCTCCGGAGCTAGGAAACTCGTCCAATAAGCAAGTTGAAGTAAGGGGGGTATTTTCATCTGATTACTCTCCCCTGTCGTGCCCTTGCAGTGCTCCCACCCTTACAAGGGCAGTCTCCAAGTGTATGACTAGGTTTAATGTTCCCACCACAGCACAGAGTATGTTCTGATGAAGTTAGCAATCCCTATGCATTTCCTCTCCCATATGGGAGATTCATCAGGGGATGTAAAGATTTATATATTGTGGTTCCTGCAGTGGCAGTTCCAAAACAATTAGGGGCTGACTAGCATAGTCCCTGCTAAGTCAGAGTGGTATGAGCTTTTTCCCGTTAGATAGCCCTATATAAAGATATTGCCCCCCACACAGCACAAAATTAATATCCGGTTGGGAAAAAAAACCCTCATCACCCCTTGTCATGCCCTGTGTATCAGGTGCAGTCAGTGGACCGCACTCTGACACGCACGCCGGCTTCACTTCCGGTCGCGCCAGGCATGAATCGCGTCACTTCAGCTCACGTCACTGAAACGCTAACTGGAACGCACCGCCCAGCAGCCGATGGACCAGATGCATCTGGGTCAGACCTTACCACACCAAGCTTGCGGTTCACAGCTTGGCATGCAGGCAGACGCACATCCCTTAACTTCACCTTGTGGATCAGAGCGATGCATGCTCCAGGTATTCTGTACAACCAGGCACATGGTCATATTACCATATTAATCTCCTCAGAGGGTATACTTCACATACACTGCTCAAAAAAATAAAGGGAACACTCAAATAACACATCCTAGATCTGAATGAATGATCACACAAAAATCATCAATGGAAATCAAATTTATTAACCAATGGAGGCCTGGATTTGGAGTCACCCTCAAAATTAAAGTGAAAAAACACACTACAGGCTGATCCAACTTTGATGTAATGTCCTTAAAACAAGTCAAAATGAGGCTCAGTATTGTGTGTGGTCAATCGGATTCAGGTCTGGGGAACGGGCAGGCCAGTCCATAGCTTCAATGCCTTCATCTTGCATGAACTGCTGACACACTCCAGCCACAGGATGTCTGGCATTGTTCTGCATTAGGAGGAACCCAGGGCCAACCGCACCAGCATATGGTCTCACAAGGGGTTTGAGGATCTCATCTCGGTACCTAATGGCAGTCAGGCTACCTCTGGCGAGCACATGGAGGGCTGTGCGGCCCTCCAAAGAAATGCCACCCCACACCATTACTGACCCACTGCCAAACCGGTCATGCTGAAGGATGTTGCAGGCAGCAGATCGCGCTCCAAGGTGTCTCCAGACTCCATCATGTTTGTCACATGTGCTCAGTGTGAACCTGCTTTCATCTGTGAAGAACACAGGGCGCCAGTGGCGACTTTGCCAATCCTGGTGTTCTGTGGCAAATGCCAAGCATCCTGCATGGTGTTGGGCTGTGAGCACAACCCCCATCTGTGGACGTCCGGCCCTCATACCACCCTCATGGAGTCGGTTTCTAACCGTTTGTGCAGACACATACACATTTGTGGCCTGCTGGAGGTGATTTTGTGTTGTGTTGCCGCCTTTTTGCAGTAACCCTAAAAACCTGGGATAATCTAAGTTTCATAATTTAGGTGTTAGAAGGTCCTTATTACAGTACATAGACGTAACTAAGCAATGGAGAAAGGATCATTCCCTGTTTTTAGCTTTCCAGGGGAATAGGAAAGGTCACGGGGTGTCAAAGAGTACTATTTCCAGGTGGCGTAGGGAGGCCATCAGTTTAGCCTACATATCTGCAGGAGTTCCAGCCCCAGTCAATATCAAAGCCCACTCCACCAGGGCCATGGCAACCTCCTGGGCACAGAGAGCGGAGGTCTCCATCGACCAGATATGTAAAGCCACTACTTGGTCTGCACCTTCCACCTTTTATAGGCACTATAGATTGGACCTGTCCTCCTCTGCTGACATCACCTTGGGGAGAAGGGTACTTCAGGCGGCGGTCCCTCCCTTCTGAGTGTTGCTGAGGCAAGAGCCTGTTTATGAGCAAATTCTAGAGTCTCCACATTACGACTGGCTAGTGTGATCTTTTCTGCTCTATCATGTTTGTTGAGAGCCATGTTTTATGAAGACGCGCCTTAGCACACACTTCAAAGCTTCCCATTTTATTGTGGGAGAGGAAGCATCCGATTCATGGTCCCACCCAAAATGTGATAGGGTATCGGCCACATCCTGAGTGCAAACCGGATCCAGGAGTAGAGATTCCTTCAATTTCCATGTCCATCCTGACTTGGAAAGTGAAGGCACGGCAAGAGAACAAAACACAGGAGAGTGAGGAGACCATAACATAGTTCCTATGTCAGTCTCTGGAAGCCATGACAAAGCATGATGTTGCACTAGAATATAGTCTATTCTGCTATATGAGTCATAAGGAGGAGAATAGAAAGAGTAATCCTTGACGGATGGGTGTGTAAGCCTCCATATATCACAGAGTTGTAGTTTGAGAAGTGGGTGTTTTACTTTTATAATCCCTTTACCCCCAAAGGTGGTTTGCACGTTAATGACCGGGCCAATTTTTACAATTCTGACCACTGTCACTTTATGAGGTAATTACTCCGGAATTTTTCAACGGATCCCCCTGATTCTGAGATTATTTTTTCGTGACATATTGTATTTCATGATTGTGGTAAAATTTCTTCAATATCACTTACGTTTATTTGTGAAAAAAAATAGAAATTTGGCAAAAATTTTGAAAATTTCACAATTTTCTAACTTTGAATTTTCATGCCCTTAAATCAGAGAGATATGTCACACAAAATAGTTAATAAATAACATTTCCCACATGTCTACTTTTACATCAGCACAATTTTGGAACCAAAATTTTTTTTGTTAGGGAGCTATAAGGGTTAAAAGTTTACCAGCAATTTCTCATTTTTACAACAAAATTTACAAAACCATTTTTTTTAGGGACCACATCACATTTGAAGTGACTTTCAGGGGCCTTTGACAAAACCCCCCAAAAGGGACACCATTCTAAAAACTGCACCCCTTAAGGTGCTCAAAACCACATTCAAGCAGTTTATAAACCCTTTACGTGCTTCACACCAATTAATTGAAAGTGAAAGGAAAAAATGAACATTTAACTTTTTTTCACTAAAATTTTTTTTTAGACCCCAGTTTTTTATTTTCACAAGGGTATCCGGAGAAATTGGACCCCAAAAGTTGTTGTGTAATTTCTACTGAGTACACCGATACCCCATATGTGGGGGAAAGCCATTGTTTGGGCGCATGGCATGGCTCGGAAGGGAAGGAGCACCATTTTACGTTTTCAATGCAAAACTTGCTGAAATTGACAGCGGACCCCATGTCGCATTTGGAGAGCCCCTGATGTGCCTAAACAGTGTAAACCCGCCACAAGTGACCCCATTTTGGAAGCTATACCCCTTAAGGAACTTATTTAGATGAGTGGTGAGCACTTTGAACCCCCAAGTGTTTTACAAAAGTTTGATGTAGAGCCAAAATCATTTTTTTTAAACAAAAACGATCTTTTAGCCGCAATATTTTTATTTTCACGAGGGTACTAGGATAAATTGGACCCCAAAAGTTGTTGTGCAATTTCTCTTGAGTACGCGTTACCTCATATGTGGGGGAAAGCCATTGTTTGGGTGAACGGCAGGGCTCCGAAGAGAAGGAGCGCCAATTGACGTTTTCAATGCAAAACTCGCTGGAATTGACAGCAGATCCCATGTCGCGTTTGGAGAGCCCCTGATGTGCCTAAACAATGGAAACCCACCACAAGTGACCCTGTTTTGGAAACTAGACCCCTTAGGGAACTTATTTAGATGAGTGGTGAGCACTTTGAACCCCCAAGTGTTTTGCAAAAGTTTATGACGTAGAGCCGTGAAAAAACAAATCAATTTTTTTTCCACAAAAATGATATTTTAGCCGCAATATTTTTATTTTGACAAGGGTACTAGGAGAAATTGGACCCCTAAAGTTGTTGTGCAATTTCTCCTGAGTACGCTGATACCTCATGTGTTGGAGAAAACTACTGTTTGGGCGCATGTCAGGGCTCGGAAGGGAAGGAGTGATACTTTGGAATGCAGACTTTGATGGAACAGTCTGCGGGTGTCCGGTCACGTTCTCAGAGCCCCTGATGTGCCTAAACGGTGGAAATGCCCAACAAGTGCCCCACTTTTTTGAAGTGATAGCTGATTTTTGAATTCTATAATGTAGCGTCATACGTCAGTTGTGTAGGACAACCTGTCCAACACTACACAACTGACGTAAGACAACCTGACGAACACTACGTCAGTTGTGTAGTGTTCATCTGGTTGTCATGCGTCAGAAATTAATTTAATAGTCCGTGGAAGTATTGTAACTTTTGAAGCAGTGTTTCATGCACAGGCCAGGTTTGTCGGGGCAGGTGTCACATTGATAAATGGTGTCCTTGTATATTCCCCTTTTATAACACACTCGGCACTTCTTTTGTGACTTACCTTTTTTTCCGCTGTGAGAGATCTGCCCCGGGAAATTCTGGCCTGGTACAATTCGAGGTCCTTCAGTTCCAGAGGTACTGGGGCCCACTCCATCATCACTGCCAAATATCAGGGCCTTGATAACTGTCTCCTGGAAGTGAAGATACGACGTAGAAGTCTGGCCTGCACACTGTGACAGAAAAAAAGCATTGTGCATTGCCATCTCAACGATGTGCACGGCCACCTTCTTATACCATACTCTGGCCTTTCTCAAAGCACTATACGGCTGGAAGACTTGATCAGAGAGATCAACTCCCCCCATTTACTTTTTGTACCCCAATAAACAGTCTGGTTTGGCGACCTGTGTAGTGGAACCTCGTACAGTGCTGAGGGAGCTGCCATCACCATGTATGGTGGTCAAGAAAAGGACATCCCTCTTGTCCTTTTACTTGACCACCAGTAGTTGGTCATGACATTGGGCTCTACTCTCACCCCTTCTGAGAAGCTGCCCAATTAGCATCTTTGGGAGGCCTCTCTGATTTTTGCGGACAGTATCGCAGGCTGCGGTACATCGCACAGAGAGGGACTTGAAGAGAGGAACACTGGTATAAAAGTTATTCACGTACAGGTGATAACCTTTATCCAGCAGTGGGTGCACCAAGTCCCACACAATTTTCCCACTCACTCCCAGAACTGGAGGGCATTTAGGGGGTTCAATCCGGGAGTCCTTCCCTTCGTAAACTCTAAACTTGTGAGTATACCCTCACACAGTTTATACAGCTTGATTCCATACCTGGCCCTCTTACTGGGCAGGTACTGCCGGAATCCAAGCAAATTAAAAGCGATTAAGGACTCATTCACGCAGATGTCCCTTTGGGGCACGTACACTTCAGAAAACTTGTTGTTGAAGTGTTCGATGACAGACCGAACTTTGAAAAGACGATCAAAGTTCGGGTCATCGCGTGCACGACATCTTGCATTATCTTGGTAATGCAAGAACTTGTGGATGGCCTGAAAATGTTTCCGGATCATGACCATTTGGAACACTGGAGTGTTATACAAAACGTCAACACTCCAGTATTGCCGAAGTTCTGGCTTCTTCAAGATCCCCATATGAAGGACTAGGCCCCAAAATTTCATCATTTCTACTGCGTCTACAATAGACCAGTTAAAAAATGATGAAGAGGGGTTTGGTTCCAAAAATTGATGAGCGTATAAATTAGTTTGGCCCACCATGAGGTTTACGAAATCCTCAGAGAAAAAGACTTTGAAAAAGTCTATTTCTGTGAGGCCGGTGATGTCAAACTTGATTCCTGATTCCGCCACGAAACCAGGAATCAGTGGCTCATAATTTTCGGGGGGTGAGGTCCATATGGGAACAGTAGTGGGGGGGTGCTGGATCATCTTCTCTCCTGGGATGACTGCGGGGTGGTCCAGCAGCACCTGAGGAGGAAGAAGAAATGGAAGACAACGAGGAGTCGGAAAAATAAAGAAATGTGGGATCCTCGCCCTCGCTGTTAGTGTCGGAGGCAAGGAACGCGTATGCATCCTCCGCTGAATAGCGAGTTTGGGATGAGCGGGACATTTTTTGTTATGTATATGGTGCGTGTGTGTCTACTTTTATTTAGAGTTTGTGGAAAAAGGAAATACTGTATGTGGTGCAAGCAGCGAGCATGAGTATGGATTGGCGAATTATCCAGCGGCTGCTGGATGCACACACGGATGTGTGGGGAGTGGGAAGATCAGAGATGGACTTACCAAAGTCTTCTCTGTTCTTCTTTCAGCAGCAGGATCGGAGCAGGAGACCGGAAGCCCGGAGCAGGAGACCGGTACTGGAGCTGGAGACCAGAACCAAGAAAATTAACAGGGACACTGGGGTGAGGGAGATTGGGGTGGGAAGTGGGTAAAAAGACTGGGGAGTGGGGAGAGGGGGATTGGGGTGGATGAGGGGAGATCAGAGATGGACTTACCAAAGGATCAGCAGCAGGACAGGAGAAGGAGACCAGGAGACCGGGAGCCCAGGGCGGGAGCAGGAGACCGGCAGCCCAGAGCGGGAGCAGGAGACCGGCAGCCCAGAGCGGGAGCAGGAGACCGGCAGCCCAGAGCGGGAGCAGGAGACCGGTACTGGGGCTGGAGACCAGAACCAAGAGAATTAACAGGGACATTTGGGTGAGGGAGATTGAGGTGGGAAGGGGGGTAAAAAGACTGGGGAGTGGGGAGAGGGGGATTGGGGTGGATGAGGGGAGATCAGAGATGGACTTACCAAAGGATCAGCAGGATCAGCAGCAGGACCGCAACAGAAGACCCGGAGCAGGAGACTGGGAGCCCGGGAGTCTGGTGCTGGAGACCGCTGCAGGACGCACAAAAAAAAGGAATAAACTGCAGTAGGGGTTGAATGTTGGCTGATGTAACTAGCCCCCTTCCCCAGGAGGCGTTAATTCTAGTGTTGCGGTGGACAGCTGCGTGCAGGTCTTTGGATTGACCATGTAACCCCTGTTCAGATTCCACACATGTAACTGACGGGTCCTGCATGGGCTGCACAGTAATATTATATATTCTGTCCTGCTGATGAATCCAAAGCTGGGGATCAGATTGGAATACGGTAGACCCCACTGATGTTAGAATATTTGGCACTTGAGAAGCATTCATTTCTTTGTTAAATCAAAGCCTGTGTCAGGGTTATCAGATGTCCTGAAAGGGAGAGATTTTATGCAATGTATTAGAGCATTAGGATCTGTTAGCATTCGGTTTCTGTCCTGCAAGTTACATTGGCTGTTCTCTAAAGCTAGCACCTGCAGAGGAAGGGGGCAAGGTTTTCACTGAACTCCACATGTCTGTTTATCTGCACTGTGGAGAGAGGTGCTGGAGCCATCTTGATTTTACAGGAATGCATACCTCCCAACTGTCCCGTATTCTGCGGGACTGTTCCGTCACGGCTCAGCTGTTCTCCGATGTCGCTCTGTAGCTCCTCCTTCTCTGTGGGGGCTGTTTGCTAGTCAGTGATTAAATTAAATTATATTACACTCACCTCTTCTTTCTCCTGTGTTTGGATCTGCCTGGGACTCAAACCTGCATCTCAATGTTCAGAGACTGTAGCTCTAACCACTGAGCAACAGCTCTCATTGGTGAACATAGGGAGAAATTAGTTAACTTGACTCTACAATGCAGTCAATGAATCCAGCAACAGCTCATAGAAGTCAATAGTAATTGATTGTGTATAACAATGTATATATACTGAGATGAAGAAAATTATTTTTTTGGTCCTATAAATAAAGGTAGCAAATTTATGAACAATTACAATTTTTTTTTTCTGTGAGTCCCTGGTCTTGAACCCAAAACCTTAAAACATTACTGACATAGCAGACACTTATCCTGCTGAGCCACCAGCTCTAGTGAAATTATTGCTAGAATTTTGTCTACTTGACCTGTACTGCAGGCTTTGACTAGGCTTATTGTACTGATCTAAATACACTGCTGGGTACTATATATGTAATTTTATTTTACAGAGAGAATAAGAGATTTTTTCAGCCCATAAAACTGCAAACAAAAAACAAAAACACTTGATCGTAACGACCCGCAGAACACAGCGATCAGATTACTTACGGGGATCGGTAAATGACGTAAAAAAAATGGCATGATTGATATTTTTTCTCTATTAAACCCATAAAAATGTACTAAAACTGTAATGCTGAGGCCATGTTCACACGTAGCGTAAATGCTGTGTTCTTTCTGCTGCTTTTTTTCTGCAGGTGTCCGCACCACATGACGCAATAACAATCTTGTCTGACTATTGTGTTTGCTGCGTCTTTTATGCATTTTCCCGCTTATTTGGAGCAATTTTAGGGCAGATATGAAGCAGAGTTTTTAGCGCTTTTTAATAGTACAGAAAAGCTTTGATTCTGCACTTAATGCAACGGTGTATTTTTTCCTTCATGCATTTTTTTTCAGAAGAAGCCTATAGAGAGAAAATGCACCAAAACCGCAGAGTAGTGATGAGCGAGCGTGTATTGTTAACCCTTTAGGCGAGCACGCTCGAGTGTTCGCCAAGTATTTTTGGAGTGTTTGGCATCTATGTTTGAGCCTCCACTGCTGCATGTTTCGCGGCTGTTAGACAGCTGTGACACATGCAGGGATTGCCTGTTTGTTAGGGTTAAGAAGGGTATTTGCACACGATCAGTAATCGCTGCTGATTGGATGCAGCGTACTTGGGCTGCGTGCAAACCGCAGCTTCCAGATATTACAGTATAGTGGATGGGAATTGTAGAAATCCCATGTCCACTATGCGTCTCCATGCACCTGCGTATCACCCACGGAGACGGACATGCGGCGATGCGACACATCTTTCCAGACCACAGCATGTCAATTTCTCTTGCGGAGCTGCTAGTGTCCGCAAGAGTAATTAGATCAATACAATGTACTGATTGCGGTGAATCCACGTGGTTCAATGAACACATGTGGATTCACCTGCATTCAATAGAATACAGTGCTTTGGACGCAGCATAAAGTTTACTGCATCCAAAACGCTGCCTGTCCTGACCGTATGCACATACCCTTATTGTGTAGTTTGGTGCGGACATCTGCTGAAAACAAAAACACAGTCTTTCTGCAACATGTGTACACGGCCATACAGACACGAGAAGCCAGATGTCGTATAGTGAAGCTATATAGAGATGAGAAATTTCTGGCGGCTCCAACTGTGACAAAAAATAATCCACAACTAAAGATGAGCAGGACGCACAGATGACGTTGCGCTGCCCCAGAAGATAAGAGATTCACGGCCTACTATCCAGCTGCCAGGTAGCACTGATCTGGACGGTGGACCGGAGACCTGGGAATCCATCCGCTCATCTCTAGTCCCAACTGTTCCGGATACAGCGGACAGTCCTGGATTTGGGTCTGCACCATGCAGTCTCTGGTGTCTGCTGAATGCCCCTCATTACCAGTGCTCCTCTGACATCTCCTCCTGCCAGGGGAGGAAGATAATGGAAAGCTTTTAATTGGAGTTTGTTAAAAGCCTCCTAATATAGCTGATCTGGTAGAGGATGAAATGCTGGAACAAATTAAAAATGCAGCAATTAATAATATGGTCCTTATTATAGGGGATTTTAACTATCCAGATATTCAATGGGACATAGAATCTTCCAGTTGTGCTAAAAGCTGCAAGTTCTTATCCACAGTTCAGGACAATTACCTCTATCAGCTGGTAGATGAAGCAACCAGGGGAGGTAATCTGCTGGATCTGGTTCTGTCAAATAAACCAGATACAATTTCAGATCTACAGGTTCGGGATCATTTGGGAAACAGTGACCATAATATGGTAAGTTTCAATTTAATATTTAATAAAACATTTCAAAAAGGAAATGCAAAAACCTGGAATTTTAGGAAAGCTGATTTCAACAAATTAAGGGAAGATCTTACTGGTGTAGACTGGTAACTGGGATACCGAAAATAAATGGGGCATGTTTAAGGAAATACTACTAGAATCCTGTAGAAAATTTATACCCTCAGATAATAAAATGTCTAGGAATAAAAAGAAACAGTTATGGATAAATAAGACAGTACAAAGTTTAATAAGACAAAAACAAAGGGCATTCAAAATCTCGAAGGCCGACTATACGGACATAGCATTTCAGGAGTATAAAGACATAATTAAGAAATGTAAAAATGAAATCAAGCTAGCAAAATTATCTACAAATTATCTACAAATCACCAGGGACATTAAATTAAATCCCAAAAATGCCAAAAAGAATAAATCAGATGGTATAGGCCCTTTTAAAGACGATAATAACAAGTTAATTATAGAGGACAAAGAAAAGGCTGAGATATTAAACAGACACTTTTCATCCGTGTTCACCAACAAACAGTCTGTTCCAGGAATCTTTCAATAGGGCAAAAATCAAAAGTTCACCTCCTAATATAACTAGTTTAACACAAAAAGAAGTACGCCTGCGTCTGAGCAAATTAAACATTGACAAATCCCCTGGCCCAGATGGTATTCATCCATGGATACTGAGGAAATTGAGCTCAGTAATTGACAAACCACTGTATCTCATATTCTTAGACTCTCTTATAACAGGGGTAGTGCCACAGGATTGGAGAATAGCCAACGTGGTACCGATATTTAAGAAAGATAAGAAGGTGGATCCAGGTAACTACCGTCCGGTAAGTCTGACATCAGTATTGTGCAAAGTTTTTGAGGGCATTATAAGAAATGACCTGCAGAGTTATATTGCAGAGAATAATATAATAAATGATAATCAGCCCAGATTCATGAAAAATAGGTTGTGTCTAACCAACATGTTGGGTTTCTATGAGGAGGTAAGTGCAAATCTAGATGTTGGTAATGCGGCTGATGTGATTTATCTGGACTTTGCAAAGGCATTTGATACTGTACCATATAATAGCCTTATACTGAAGCTACAGAAGCAAGGACTTGGGGGTACTATATGCAGATGGGTAAAGAATTGGCTAAATGATAGGAAACAAAGAGCCGTCATAAATGGTACATTTTCTAAATGGGATATAGTCAGCAGTGGGGTGCCACAGGGATCGGTGCTAGGACCGATTCTTTAACCTCTTTATTAATGACCTTGGGGATGGGATTGTGAGTAAAGTGTCAATTTTTGCTGACGATACCAAACTATGTAGGATATTAAAATCTGATTTTGACATTACGATATTGCAGACCGATGTGGATAAGATGACTGAATGGGTAACACTTGGCAGATGAAGTTTAATGTAGATAAATGTAGAGTAAAGCACCTAGGACGGAGTAATCCTATTGCTGCATATACATTAAATGGAAGTATACTCGGGACTACAGAACAGGAGAAGGATTTGGGTATTCTGGTTACAATTAAGCTGAGCAGCAGTACTCAATGTCAAGCAGCAGCTACAAAAGCAAACAAGATTTTAGGGTGTATAAAAAGAGAAATAAAATCCCGCGATCCCAATGTATTGTTACCCCTTTATAAATCACTGGTGAGGCCTGGAATATGGGATCCAGTTTTGGGCTCCACATTTTAAAAAGGATATTCAGAAGTTAGAGTCAGTTCAAAGGTGGGCAACTAGATTATTATACGGGATGGAAAGCCTCTCCTATGATAGGTTGAAAAAGTTGAACTTTTTTAGCTTAGAAAAAAGACGCCTCAGAGGGGATCTCATTTCCATGTATAAATATACAGTACAGATCAAAAGTTTGGACACACCTTCTCATTTAAAGATTTTTCTGTATTT
Organism: Phyllobates terribilis; assembly: GCF_046119375.1. NCBI lineage: Eukaryota > Metazoa > Chordata > Amphibia > Anura > Dendrobatidae > Phyllobates > Phyllobates terribilis. The sequence continues at coordinate 583,616,854 of NW_027362762.1, forward strand.
TCATGACTTTGAAAATTGTACATTCACGCTGAAGGCATCAAAACTATGAATTAACACATGTGGAATTATATACTTAACAAAAAGTGTGAAACAACTGAAAATATGTCTTATATTCTAGGTTCTTCAAAGTAGCCACCTTTTGCTTTGGCATTCTCTTGATGAGCTTCAAGAGGTAGTCACTGGAAATGGTCTTCCAACACGGCAAGAGACGGCGGAGCCTCCAGGTAGGCTAGCAGGTGGGTAGCAGGTGAGCTCTCCCAGGTGAGAGGGTAAGAGTCTCTTGGCAGGCAGGCAGGTGGTCACGGCAAGTGACGGCGGAGCCTCCAGGTAGGCAAGCAGGCGGGTAGCAGGTGAGCGCTCCTAAGTGAGCGGGTAAGAGTCTCTTGGCTGGCAGGCAGGTGGTCACGGCAAGTGACGGCGGAGCCCCCAGGTAGGCTAGCAGGCGGGTAGCAGGTGAGCGCTCCCAGGTGAGCGGGCTAGCAGGTACGGCAGGTAGCAGGCAGGTAACTGGCAGGTGCTTCCTGTTCTGCAGGTGGACTTGCCCATAGACAGACTGGCGGATGCCGGAGACAGACTGTCGGGCTGAAGGGAAGACAAGCAGGCAGACAGGACTGGAAGTCAGGCTGGCAGCGGGACCTGAGGGCTGAAGCAGAGGTGAGTATGCTTTGCAACAACTTTGTTCGGGCACCTCCATTTTGGAGGAGGTGCCTTATATATGGTAAGTCCTCCGGCTATTGGCTGGGGACTCCTTAGGACGGCGCGCGCGGTCCCTTTAAGAGAGGGGGAGTGCGCGCGCCCTAAGCACAGTGCCTGGGAAGGAGCGCGCGCCGGCAGCAGCGAGGGAAGGAGCGCAGGAGGACGCCGCGCGCTGGGCTGGAAGGTGAGAGGGACGGTGTCTCTGCTTAGCAGGAGGCAGAGACGCCGATGCAACAATGTGGTCAGTACAAAGGTCTAGCACATAACTTATTCCTTCCAAAGAACATACTAAGAACCAGGGGGCACTCATTACGGGTGGAAGAATGGCAATTCTGGCACCTAAACAGGAAAGGGTTCTTTATAGTCAGAGCAGTAAAGCTGTGGAATTCCCTACTCAAGAGTAATAATGACAGACACAATAGCAGCTTTCAAAAAAGGGCTGGATGATTTCCTCGATTCAGGTAACATTGTGGGTTATAGTTAAATTAGACAAAATGTTACATCTATAGTAGTACATTTGATCCAGGGTTCTTGGACTGATCGCCTTTTCTCGGGGTCAAGAATGAATTTTTCCCCGTGATGCAAATTGGCTGAATGTGTCCTGTTTTTTTTTGCCTTCTTCTGGATCAACAGATTTAGGTACAGGGATTTTAGTAGTACCATAAGAGTAATATGAAAATATAAAACTAATTAAAAAATTATAAACTGGTTCATTTGTAATTGTAATAGTGCAGTAATGACAAAAATGAAAATACATTTGTAAGGCCTAGTTCGAGTAAGTTAGTGTAGGGAGTACAATTGGGGAAGAAAGGTTGAACTTGATGGACCTAGGTCTTTATTCAACCTACGTTACTATGTTACTATTTTACTAGTTTACTCTTTTTCACTTAGTCCCACTGAGTGACATGTATAATTTTCACTTGATTGTTGGTCTCCTGTACTGCAGTGCATGAGAGCAGTCAGTGAGTCACTGACACAGCCTGTGAGACCCAGCTTACAGCTACCAAGCCCTAAAGTCATCACATGACCTCAGGATACCATGGTAACCATTAAGATCCGTGATTCACATCACGGAGGTCCGATGGTTACTAAGGGGGTCTTGCGACCCCCTTGAAACCACTTAAATACCGCTGTCGCGATTGACAGCGGTATTTTAGGGGTTAATCGGCTTCAAAACCAGCCGGGGCTGATAGTGCAGGGTGTCAGCGGTCGTGTACAGCTGACACCTGCTGGAAATTTGGCCGCGGATGGCACTATATTATTACTCCTGAGGAATAAGTACCCTTAATGATCGCAGTTAAAAGGTGTATTAGTGGTTGTAAGGGGTTAAATTGAACACATGACAATATTGGGCTTTTGTGGGGCTGACACCAGACCACAAGCAAATATGCCCAAAGGGAAAGATTTACAAGTACAAATTTTCAGATGCCAGGGAAATATGCATTGTTACACATGGATTTTAACCCCTTTAAGACCACTGATACTCATTAAGACGGCAGCTGCTAAGGGGCCTTATTTCCTAGATCCCGATCACCGTTCCAAAACGGATTTTCCTTTCCCTGATAACAGGATCGCCTTTATTCAATGAGTAACCCCGATTAAGTAACATAAAAAAAACTATACCCGCTATTAAAACCATTTCTCTCTCCTCCATGCAAGAGAAATGATGCCCCCAAACCATCCCCCGGTACCTTCGCCATCCCCAGGCCCACCTGACATCCATATCACAGTGATCAAAAGCCAATAATTAATCAAATTCCCCTTTGTCATCCCCTTAGTCCTATAAAAATTATATAATAAAAAAATATTTTTTTTCATACTGTGCAGTTGGGGTTAGGACTGGGGTTTCTTCAAAAGTAAAAAAAAAATAAAAAATGATAATATGACAGCTAGTATTGAATGCTCGTTACTCGAGTTTGCATCAGGTGCTCGGGTATGCACCAAGTATTGTGGGTGCTCAAGTGCCTTGCTCGAGTGCACACACCGCATGTTTCGCAGGTGTCATATCGTCATCATCTTTTTTTTTTTACTTTTGAAAAAACTCCAATCCTAACCCCAACCCTAATTCCAACTCTAACCATAACTCCAATACAACCGTAACCCTAACCTCAACCCTAACTGCAAAGAATGAAAAAAATATTATTTCATTTTATAATGTTTATATGACTAAGGGTATGACAAAGAGGGATTTGATTAACTAATTATTGGCTTTTGATCATTGTGATAGACCCTATCACAGTGATAATTTTTTCTATTGGTTCCTTTTTATCTGTTGTTGTTGGGTACCAGCTGGCAGATCTCAGCGGGCGCACTGCGCATGTGTCTGCCATTATTTTTAAAAAAGATGACGCATAGCTGGGGGGGTAAAGCACTAGGGCCCGGGGATGGCGGGATACAAAACATGCGGGGCAGGGATGTGAGCATGTCACATGAGCACCCGCAATGCTTGATGCATACCCGAGCGCCCAATGCAAACTCGAGCAGCGAGCATTTGCATTCAACACTAATGATGACATATTCAATATGACAACCTAATGTTACCAAGTGTGTAGCATATTTTGGTTTAAAATACTCATTGTTCACCTGGATAAAGTCCTTGAGGGGTGTAATTTTCAAAATGGGGTTAGTTGTGGGGGGTTTCTGGTGTTTTGGTAGCTCAGGGGCCTTGCAAATGCGATGTGATGCCTGCAATCTATTTCTGCCAATTTGTGTTCCAAAATTCAAATATTGCTCCTTCCGCTCCGAGCTCTGCCGTTTGTCCAAACAGAACTTTTTTGACTACATGTGGGGTATTGCCAAGCTCATAAGAAAGTGGGTATCAAACAGTGGTGTACACTTCATGTTACCTCTTGCAAACGTGAAAAATTTGGGGTTAAAGCAAGATTTTTGTGAAAAAAAAAATTAACTTTTTTAATATGTCGACTTAATGTTATCAAATATTTTGCTGTACTTGTGGGTTCAAAATGCTCACTAAACCCCTGGGGCATAGTTTCCAAAATGGGGTCACTTGAGGGGGTTATCCACTGTTTAAACACATCAGCAACATGGTGACCCCTCTCGATTTTGTGTTCAAAGGGTGCTCCTTCCCTTCCGAGCCCTGCCATGCACCCAAACAGTGGTTTTCCCCCACATATGGGGTATCTGTAGGTTCAGGATAAATTGAACGACACATTTTGGGATCCATTTGCTCTTGTTTTCCTTGTAAAAATAAAAGATTTGGGTCTAAAGTAAAATTTTTGTAAAAAAAAAATTAAATGTTCATTTTTTCCTTCCACATTGCTTCAGTTCCTGTGAAGCAACTGAGGGATTAATAAACTTGGTTTGTTAAACCTTAAGGGGTGCAGTTTTTATAATGGCGTCACTTTTGGGTATTTTCTGTCATATAAGCCCCTCAAAGTCACTTCTAATGTAATGTGGTCCCTAAAAAAATGGTTTTGTAAATTTTGTTGGAAAAATTAGAATTTGCTTATCAATTTTTAACCCTTGTAATTTCCTAAAAAAAAAAAAAATTATCTCCCAAAAATTGTGCTCGTGTAAAGTAGACATGTGGGAAATGTTATTGTCATAGCAAAATATTACAAACCTCTGAAGTCTCTCACCAAACCCCTTGTCCCCCTCCCCTATACCATATGCTGTAAAGAGAAGAGATAAAAAACTAAAAGCTTCTATGCAAAATGGCATTGTACACCACAAGTGCCAAACTTAATTATCCAAGGTATTTACCATATGAAAGGGAGCTCCTGGTAAGAGACATGTGACGAATAGACACTAGTGTTGAGCGAGCATGCTCGACACTGTTCGGTACACGCCAGAGCATCGAAATACTCGGGATGTTCGGCGAGCACCGAGCATTTCCGGGTTTCTCGGGCGGGAACTCGGGTCTCCGCCCTGCACGTTTGGCACTCTTTACAGAGCCAATGAACATGCAGGGATTGCCAGCCAGTCACTGTAATGCCGCAGCCATGTTGTTTGTGGGCATTACAGTGATTGGCTGGCCGCACAGCGTCACCTCGAGTATTTAAAACCGGGCGCCGCCATCTTGGACACAGTCGCTCCGGATCAGACACTGTAGGGTCAGTGCTGCTGAGCTAGGGAGAGATTTATACTGCAAAATAGTTAGTGTAGGGTCTCTAAAGCCTGCCAAATCAAAAAAACAGTCCTTCTCAGGACTAATATCCATCCCAGATATCAGGCAGGCTGTATAGGAGACGCAGTGGTTATACCAACAAACACTGCATTACAGTCCTGTGTGCTCCTGCTGGTCAAATTGCTTGACTTATCCCCAGGTCTCAGGGGCCAGGAAAAAAACTTTCTTTTTCCATCTAAATCCTGTTTTTGTTTTTTTTTCCTCAGTCAGACTGTACAAATACTCGTCTTGTTAACCTTTTGGTATCCCCCCCCCCCCCCCAAAAAAAAAAAATTGAGTGTGTCTGTGAGTGTTCAGACACAAATATATCTGTTTAAAAGAGTCTGGTGTAGGCCAGATAACTAGAACTGTGCTTTTGCAGTTCCATGGTTCAAATCTCTGTATTATCCACTTTTTTGTCTTTTTTCCATAAAAAAAAACCATTTTGAGTGTCTCGCTTACTGTTCAGACACCAATATATCTGTTTAAAAGAGTCTGGTGTAGGCCAGAGAAATAGAATTGTGGTTTTCCTCTTCCACGGTTCCAATCTCCTTTTTATTACCCTGTTGCCATTGATAGTGCGAGTGTAAGCTATTTTACTTCATTTATAATGGGCAAGGTGCGTGGCAAGGGACGTGGAACTGGAGCGTGATGGTGCGTGCAGAGGACGGGGCCGTGGCCAAGATGAAAATTACTAGGGAAGCATACAAGAGCACCACTATTGCGAACTGATCAGTGTGAACATGTTATTAATTGGATAGCAGATAATACTTCTAGTCACCTGGGCACCACCACCTCCGGTCTGTCTTCCACACGGTCAAGTCTTAGTAGCCGTGAGTCTCGACTGCATACTCCTCCTCACCCTGATGCTCCTTCCTCCCACCATGCTGAGTGTCGTCAGACAGCAACTGATCCCACAGTTGGACACTCTGAGGAGCTGTTCACTGGTCCATTTCCATATTTGGGCCCCTCGCCTGCTCCGCTTGAAGTGGTGGAAGAGGAGATCCCATGTAGCGATGGCCAAATATTTGAACAGCCACGGCCACAGGAAGGCGACGCTGGCAATTTGTCACAAGAGGTGGACGATGATGAGACACAATTGCCACGAAGTGAGGAGGAGGACTGTGGTGCGAAAGTGGAAGAGGAGGAGGTGGTGGATGATCTAGTAACTGACTCAATGTTGCAGGAGGACACGCAGAGTGAGGCCAGCAGCACACAAGGGGAGGGAGGCAGAGTACCCCAATGGGCAGGAAGAAGCAGTGTGGTGGCCGCAGACAGAAGGCGGGCAACCGTTCCCCGTAACACCAACACGAGGGACGTTGCCAGTACAACCGGTAGGTCTTCCAGAGTCTGGAATTTTTTTAAAGACTCTGCTGATAACCCCAAAAAGGCCATTTGTACCACCTGCCAGGCCAGCATCAGCAGGGGTGACAAAACTACCAGCCTGACCACAACCAGCAAGATCAGGCACATGTCAGCAAAGCACCCGACTTTGTGGGGCGAACCTCAGGGTCCACGACTAGTGTCAGTGGGTGTCACCACTGCTTCTTCCGCTGTTGTGCATGTAAGAGAACCCCCTGTTGTGCATGCAAGGCAATCTCCTGTCCATACTGCATGCAAAGATGCCCCCTCCTGTCAGTCTTCACTTGTTATGGCAGTTTCTCAAGAAACAGCATCAACGTCCACATCCACGTCCCACTGCAGTGTTCAATTGTCCATATCCCAGACCTTTGAATGAAAGCGCAAATTCGCAGCCAACGCCCCACAGGCCACAGTCCTAAATTCGCACATTTCACGACTGCTTGCATTGGAAATGCTGCCTTTTAGGCTGGTGGAGACTGAATCCTTCCGCAACCTTATGGCGGTGGCTGTCCCTCGGTACTCGGTCCCCAGCCGACACTATTTTGCCCGGTGTGCCATCCCCGCACTACACAAGCACGTGTTCCAAAACATCTGCCGTGCCCTCAACAACACAGTTACTGGGAGAGTCCACCTGACAACGGACACGTGGACAAGAGCTTGTGGCCAGGGACGGTACATCTCCCTGACGGCACACTGGGTAAATATAGTGGAAGCCGGGACCTAGTCGGACCTTGAGACGGAACACATCCTCCCCACACTGAGGATTGCGGGCCCTATGTCAGCCAGAATTGCCCCCACAGTGTACAGCTCCTGCGCATAATCCTCCTCCTCCTCATGTTCAGCCTCCATTTCAGATATCACCACGTCAGTTACAACCTGGAAGCACTGCAGTACTGCCTCAGCCAAGCGGCAACAGGCTGTGCTGAAACTCATAAGCTTAGGTGATAAACCTCACACTGCTTGTGAGTTGTGGACAGCTGTGAAAGAGCAGGCAGATCTGTGGCTGAGACCGCTGAACCTACATCCAGGCATGGTCGTGTCTGACAATGGCCGTAACCTGGTGGCGGCTCTGAGGTGAGGCGAGATCACACACGTACCATGTTCATGTGCTTAACCTCGTGGTTCAGCGGTTTCTTAAATCGTACCCCGAGTTGCCAGATCTGCTCGTCAAAGTACGCCACCTGTCAGCTCATTTTTGGAAGTCGGCTACAGCTTCCGCCGCCCTTGCTGTGTTGCAGCAGCTTTTTCAGCTTCCGGCACACCGACTGGTGTGTGATGTCCCCACACGTTGGAACTCTACCCTCCACATGTTGCAAAGGATTTGTGAGCAGAAGAGAGCAGCTGTGGAGTACCAGCTGCAACAAGGCCGTCGATATTCAGGTCAGACTCCACACATAAGACCTCAGGAGTGGACCTGAATGTCTAACATATGTACCATCCTGACAAACTTTGAGGGGTCCACCAAGATGGTGAGTGGCGATGATGCCGTCATTAGCGTCAGCACCCCACTTGTCTGTCTTTAGCAACGCTCTCTGCAGAGAATTAAAGAGGAGGCATTGCAGCCAGAGTATGATGAGATGGATCAAAAAGCCGTAGCGGGCGATTACACACAGCCCAGCCTCATCTCATCCCAATGTGCATTGGGGGACAATGAGGGAGAGGAGGAGGAGGAGGAGGAAGAACAGGAGCTGGTGTCATGCACTGTAGACGGTAGTACCTGTACAACTGACATACCGTCGGTTCAGCGTGGGTGGCCTGAGGACAGGGGGGAGGAGGAGGAGAGCATGGTGAGTTGTCATCTTGGTGAGGACACGGAAGTCTTTCCCGTTACCAGTCTGGCACGCATGGCTGACTTTGTTACGCTGCCTTAACCGTGACCCTCGCGTTGTCAAAATGTTGGGTGACAGTCATTACTGGTTGACACTTTTAGACCAACGCTACAAGGAGAACTTTCACTCTCTTATTCCTGAGGTGGAGAGGTCTACAAAAATGGGGCAGTACCAGAAGGCCCTTGCTGCAGAACTGTTAAAAAAAAATTCCCATCTGAACACGCTAGCGGCAGGGGTCACAGTTCATTGCCCAACCAAGGCGTACAGGCAAGAGAGACGCAACTCCAATCCATTAGAGGCAGGGGAACACTGTGAATGTTCTGGGACAGTTTTCTGAGACCCGCCCAGCTTACAGGCCCTGAGGCGCGGGGTACTCTCACAATGAGTGGAAAGTTTCAAAAGATGGTGAGGGAGTACTTTGCCGACCGTACCAGCGTCCTCCGTGATTCCTCTGTGCCTTTTAATTATTGGGTATCCAAGCTGGACACTTGGAATGAACTCGCTCTGTATGCCTTGGAGGTCCTAGCCTGCCCTGCCTCTAGCATGTTATTGGAGCGTGTTTTTAGTGCCACTGGGGGAATTATAACTAGAGATGAGCGGTGTTCGACTAGAACTGTTCGCCAATCTCAAATTCGAGCTGTTTTGGGCGGTGTTCGAGGTTATGTTCGATAACTGTTCGTGCACCAAAAGCGTGTCCTGCATGTCTGGCATTTAGAGCACCAATCATGCAGGGTTTGTCTGCCACTCACTGTAATGCCACAGCCATGGTGGTTGTGGCATTACAGTGATTGCCCAAATCAATGGGAACAGTGCTCACAGTGAAACATGAAAAGCTGGCAATTCAGCAGCGGCATACTCCGGTACCCGACAATTTATAACAGAAAGAATAGAGCATCACACATAGATTAGATAGAAACATGTCAGTCACATATATATGAAGTACAGTGACAGTGTTGCTTACTGTACTTGTCATTTAGTGAAAAGGATTTATTTAAAAAAATAATAGTATTTTCATGCACCGTCTCTTTAAAAAAGACGGCCGGCATTTCAGCAGCGGTACCCGACAATTTAGAATAGAAGGAATAGAGAATCACACATAGATTAGATACATATAAACATGTCAGTCACATATATAAGAAGTACAGTGATAGTGTTGATTACTGTACTTGTCATTTAGTGTTAAAATAAAGGATTTATTTAAAAAAAAATTGGCGTGGGGTTCCCCGTAATTTTAGTCTCTAGCGGAGGTTAAGCAGACGGCTGGGGCAGATGTTTGAAGCCAGGGAAGGGGGTAATACCCACGGAGCTTCCCAGGCTGCTAATATCAGCCCCCAGCAGAATACCTAGCCTTTACTAGCTATTAAAATGGGGGACCCCCCAAAAAAATGACGTGGGGTCCCCCCTATTTTAATAGCTAGCAAAGGCTAGGCAGACAGCTGGGGGCTGATATTAATAGCCCAGGAAGGGTGCCATGAATATTGGCCCCCTCCCAGGCTAGAAACACCAGCCGTCAGCCGCCCAAGAAATGGCGCATCCATAGGATGCGCCAATTCTGGCACTTAGCCTCGCTCTTCCCACTGCCCTGTAGCGGGGGCAGTGGGGTAATAGGGCTGGGGTTGATGTCAGCTTATAATGCCAGCTGACTTCAAGCCCAGGTTAGTAATGGAGAGGCATCTATAAGACACCCCCATTACTAACCCCATAGTCAAAGTTAAAAAAAAACACAAACACCCAGAATAAAGTCCTTTAATTGAAATAAAGACACAATTCTTTATTGTTCTAAATTAAACCATACTTACCATCACGCCCATTCCAGCTGAAGCCAATGTCTTCTGCAATAAAAATAAAATAATAAAGCAACATCATCCTTACCTTTCCATGGTTCCCACGACGGCTCCAGCTCTGCTACATCGAGATGACAGGCTGGATCGCAGCAGAACGCTGCCATCCAGCTTGCCATGCCACACACACTGAGAAGCGCAGGCATGCTTGCGCCCCTCAGTGTCTCGCTGTGACAGCATCCAGATGAGCCGAGGTCATGTCCAATGAACACAGCTCACCTCATGCACATCACTGACAGCGTGGGAAAATTCTCCTGCGCTTGCAGTGAGCGTGCGAGAATTCTCACGCTGAAGCGCTGAGTGCAGCTGATAATTTAAAAAAATTGACGTGGGGCTTTGCACTATATTTGTGTCCAGCCAGGTACAGCAGGCAGGAACGGGCTGCCCCCAACCACCAGCTGCCTATTTGTACCTGGCCGGACACAACAATATAGGGAAGGCCTTTTTTTCTTAATTATTTCATGAATTTCATGAAATAATTTAAAAAAAAATACGTGGAGCTTCGCCCTATTTTTGTGTCCAGCCTGGTACAACTAGGCAGCTGGGGGCTGGAATCTGCAGCGCAGGGAGAACCAAGCTTTCTGGGCCCCCCCCCGCTGCAAATTGCAGTCCGCAGCCACCCCGGAAAATGGCGCGTTCATAGAAGCGCCATCTTCTGGCGCTGTACCCAACTCATCGAGGGCCCTGGTACGGTGCTCACTGGGTAATAAAGGGTTAGGGCCAGCTTGGTATTATCAGCTGGCCCTAAGCCCGAAATTCATGGGGTCACGCCAATATTAGACATGACCGCCATGAATTTCTAGTAAAGTATTTAAAAAAAAACACAACACCCAGAATAAAGTCCTTTAATTGAAATAAACACACAATTCTTTATTGTTCTAAATTAAACCATGCTTACCATCACGCCCATTCCAGCTGAAGCTAATGATCTCCTGCAATAAAAGTAAAATAATAAAGCAACATCATCCTTACCTTTCCATGGTTCCCACGACAGCATCAGCTCTGCTACATCGAGATGACAGGCTGGACCGCAGCAGAAAGCTGCCATCCAGCCTGTCATCCCGCAGACACTGAGAAGCGCAGGCTTGCTTGCGCTCCTCAGTGTCAGGCTGTGACGGCATCCAGATGAGCCGAGGTCATGTCCAATGAACTCAGCTCACCTCATGCACGTCATTGACAGCGTGGGAAAATTCTCCTGCGCTCAGCGCTTCAGCAGAAGAATTCTCTCACGCTCACCGCATGCGCAGGAGAATTCTCCCACGCTGTCAGTGACGTGCATGAGGTGAGCTGAGTTCATTGTCGGCTCATCTGGATGCCGTCACAGCCAGACACTGAGGAGCGCAAGCATGCCTGCGCTTCTCAGTGTCTGCGGGATGACAGGCTGGATGGCAGCTTTCTGCTGCGGTCCAGTCCAGCCTGTCATCTCGATGTAGCAGAGCTGGAGCTGTCCTGGGAACCATCGAAAGGTAAGGATGATGTTGCTTTATTATTTTTCTTTTATTGCAGGAGATCGTTGGCTTCAGCTGGAATGAGCGTGATGGTAAGTATGGTTTAATTTAGAACAATAAAGAATTGTGTGTTTATTTCAATTAAAGGACTTTATTCTGGGTGTTTGTGTTTTTTTTTAACTTTGACTATGGGGTTAGTAATGGGGGTGTCTTATAGACTCCTCTCCATTACTAACCTAGGCTTGATGTCAGCTGGCATTATAAGCTGACATCAACCCCAACCCTATTACCGCACTGCCACCGCTACAGGGCAGTGGGAAGAGCGAGGCTAAGTGCCAGAATTGGCACATCCTATGGATGCACCATTTCTTGGGCGGCTGACGGCTGGTGTTTCTAGCCTGGGAGGGGGCCAATATTCATGGCACCCTTCCTGGGCTATTAATATCAGCCAGCAGCTGTCTGCCTAGCCTTTGCTAGCTATTAAAATAGGGGGGACCCCACGTCATTTTTTTGGGGGGGTCCCCCATTTTAATAGCTAGTAAAGGCTAGGTATTCAGCTGGGGGCTGATATTAGTAGCCTGGGAAGCTCCATGGGTATTACCCCCTTCCCAGGCTTCAAACATCTGCCCCAGCCGTCTGCTTAACCTCCGCTAGAGACTAAAATTACGGGGAACCCCACGCCAATTTTTTTTTTAATAAATCCTTTATTTTAACACTAAATGACAAGTACAGTAACCAACACTGTCACTGTACTTCTTATATATGTGACTGACATGTTTCTATCTATTTAATCTATGTGTGATGCTCTATCTTTCTGTTCTAAATTGTCGGGTACCGCTCCTGAATTGCCGGCCGGCTTTTTTAAAGAGACGGTGCATGAAAACACTAATATTTTTTTTAATAAATCCTTTACACTAAATGACAAGTACTGCAACCAACACTGTCACTGTACTTCATATATATGTGACTGACATGTTTCTATCTATCTAATCTATTCCTTCTTGTCTAAATTGTCGGGTACCGGTGTATGCCGCTGCTGAATTGCCGGCCGGCTTTTTTAAAGAGAGTGTCTTCTGAGCAGTTTGTCAGCTTTTGAACACCTTTGAAGGTGTTTTCTATGTATTTCTATGTGTTTTTGTTTGCCTGCCATTGGTTTTAACGGTGTTCGACGGTCTTCTAAGGTGTTCGACGAACCGAACCGAACCCGAACACTACGGGGGTGGCTCAACACTAATTATAACTGATAAGCGCACTCGCCTGTCAACTGACAATGCTGACAAGCTGACCCTTATCAAAATGAGCAAGGGCTGGATTGGGCCAGACTTCTCATCACCACCAAATGACAGCAGAGTAACATAAAGTCAAATCCACTGTGTTGTTTCGGGACGTGTATTCCCATGCATTCTTTCACACCCACACATGGGTATACGCTTCCTTATTTAGGCTGTTTTTTGCTCTTCTGCTTATCCTCAGCCTCCACCACCACTATACCACCAGGGTCACCGTGGTCCGTGTTGCCAGCATTGCAAGTTCCTCCGTCCTAATTTTTGGCAGCTTTTGCTTGGAATGTAAAAGCAAAGACTATGGGAGACCCACTCCCCAATAATGGAAATAATGTTTTTAATATGTTGTACTGCATGGCTCTTGTAAGGGGCATTAAAACCATCTTGTAAAGCTACTGTGACCACCACGTCTCTTCCAAGGAGCATTAAAACTGTCTTGTTAAGCTACTGTGACCTCCACATCTCTTCAAAGGGACATTAAAACCGTCTTGTTAAACCACTCTGAACTCCACAGCTCTTCCAAGGGGCATTGAAATGTTTTTTTTAATTAACTCTAACCTCCACGACTCTTCCAATAGGCATTGCATTTCCTCCTAATTTTAGTCAGCTTTTGCTTTTCAATGCATAGGCGAACACTAAGGGAGACCCACTCCCCAATAATGGGTAGAAGATTTTTAGTACGCTGTAATCCACGTCTGTTTCAAGGGACATTGCAGTTCCTCCTAATTTTTGGAAAGCCTTCCATTCCCTGCTTAGGCTAACAGTGTACAGGAGACCCAGTTGCTATAAATGGAAAAAACGGTTTAGTTAAGGCCCTCTGACTTCCATATCACTTCCAAGGGGCATTGGAGTGCCTCGAAATTTTTGGTAGGCATTGCACTCACTGTATGCCCTATAATTGTGTAGCCGAACCGCTCCTTTTGGTACAGAAACATATCCTACAAGACATGTGTGGTTGACTGGCCTGATATTGATGTGAATGGTCCCTGTTCCTCCTGCTCTTTCTCCTTTGTCACCACCTCATCCATCATTCATCAACTGAAGCTTTGTTTTAATGGGAGTCATAGAACTGGGATAGTAGCAGGAAAACATCCAGCAATCCTCGGAGGAGGTAGGATATGCGCCAAACGCTGACCACCTCAGGCCTAGCAGCTACTTCATACATGCGCTTGCATTCCAAGGAACAGAAAGCTAAGGAGATGGATGGCCTCATGATCATCATCAATAATTTACTCGTTGTGTAGGAGGCCGACCACTGCTGCTGTCTACCTTCTGAACTTTGTGTTGAAGCCTGATTGACCCAGGACCCGCAATCCTCTATGTCTGGAGGATGTGTTGCATCCCAGTGTTCAATTGTATCCTGGCTTCCACAATATTAACCCAGTGTGAAGGCGTCAGTGAGATGGACCATCCCTGGCCACATTCACTTGTCCACGTGTTTGTGGTTAGGCTGTCCTTCAAATAGGGGTGGCTGGGGACCGTTTATGGACACCCGACCGCCCCAAGGCGGCTGGGGACCGTGCTTGGGCACCCAGCCGCGGGGTGGCTGGGGACCGAGTATGGACATCCGGCCGCCCCCCGGTGGCTGGGGACCAAGCGTGGACACCCGGCCGCCGGGTGGCTGGGGACTGATTATGGATACCAGGCCGCCGATACAGCCATGAACTGGTGGCCAGATTCCGCCTCCACATGCCTAAAAGGCCCAATTTCAAGTGCAAGCAAGCAGTATGGTAATGTAGCCTGGGAGTGGGTGGGTGGCAGGCTGCATACTTGCGCTTGCATTGCAATGAATGGAGGAGGTACAATTGAACACTGCCCTGGGACCAGGACTTGCACGGGGATAGTTCTGATGCGGCAAGGATCACTTCTGATGGGCACACTTTTGGCAGTGACCTGGGTGTCAGAGATGCTTCCAGGGGTCTTCCCCATGTTGTTCCCATGTCTTTTCAGCACTGTATGAATGTGTCACACAGCACATGGCCAAATAAGGTTGTAAAATGTTAACATGACATTTCCCGGTGCATGCATTTGTCACGGCTGAAAGCAATACAAAAAGTGCAAAAACGCATAAAAAATGCTACTTGTGAACATAGCCCAAGGTGTGGAGGAGTATTTTTGTTTTTAGTTATTTATTTAACCTTATACACAAGTCTTTACCCTGGAAAGGATGGTTCCTTAACATATTTCACAGGAAACAGTTTGTTTCGTTTTTGAACGTTTTATTGTGAGCCTGTAAAAGTGGCTTAATACCTCTGAACACATTGTTGACAGCAGTGACCTGGGGGTCAGAAATGCTTCCTGGGGTGATCCCCATGCTGTCCCCATGTCATTTGAGCACTTTCATTATCGTTTTGGGCACTTTTTAGGCTTTCTACAGACTGCCGGGGGTGCCGCCGCAAAAATGCTCGGGTCTCCCATAGACTAACATTGGGCTCGTTGCTCGGGACGAGCACCCGAGTATCACGGTGAGCTCGGCCCCAGCTTCGAGCACCCGAGCATTTTAGTGCTCACTCAACACTAATTATTACATGGTATTTTTGACTTGTAAGATATATACAAAAACTGCCTGGCATGTGGCATTGCCAAAGGGAAGATATGAACCTATTTATTCATTAAATTATGTAATTATTATTTTAATTGACCAAATTAGACCCTCACCTATCAAACATTGATGTCCTATCCTAATGACAGGCCAATAATAGTTCACCTGAAAAAAAAAAAATGAAATAAAACGTTTACAATAATGACTCCATTCATTAGTATTTATCAGAGAAGGCACGGCATTTTATTTCTGAGAACAATCCACATTTATTATTTAGTACTATAAGTGTTGTATTAGGATCATTTGACTAGGTGCATTACCGAAGTATTTCAGTGGATGGAGTGTGCCAACTGCCTTGTTTGGCTATCACTCTTTAAAAAGATAACATTATTGACTGATTTAAAACATATTAGCAAAAGTGGAGCATTTATTGAGTGCTTTCATGCCATGTTTTCTCTGTTAATCCATGGGAAAAGTAAGTATATATAAAACCTGTGACCTAAGTGAGTAGAGGTCGTGGGATTATAATACTAATGAGAAATCGTTCAAAAGATAAGAACAATGCGATATTTAAAAAACTGAGTAGGAGAAGATGATTAAAAGACAAGTCGTTTGGTGAACTTCCATACAGTCATGGCCGAAAGTGTTGGCACCCTTGAAATTGTTCCAGAAAATGAGATATTTCTCCCAGAAAATTATTGCAATTAAACATGTTTTGTTATACACATGTTTATTTCCTTTGTGCGTATTGGAACAACACTAAAAAAACAGGGAAAAAAATGGCAAATTGGACAGATTTTCACATAAAACCCCAAAAATGCTCCGGACAAAATTGTTGGGACCTTCAACTTAATATTTGGTTGCACACCATTTGGAATAAATAACTGCAATCAATTGCTTCCTAACACCATAAACAGGCTTCTGTCATCTCTCAACTGGAATTTTGGACCACTCTTCTTTTGAAAACTTCTCCAGGCCTCTCATATTTGAAGGATGCCTTCTCACAACAGCAATTTTAAAATCTCTCCACAGGTGTTGAATGGGATTTAGATCCAGACTCATTGCCGACCACTTCAGAATTCTCCAGCTCTTTGTTTCTATACAATTATGGGTGCTTCTTCAAGTATGTTTGGGGTCATTGTCCTGCTGGAAGATCTATGACCTAGGACCGCATACCCATGTTTTTGACACTGTGCACTACATTGCGACCCAAAATCCTTTTGTAATGTTCAGATTACATGATGCCTTGCACACAGTCAATGTAGAAGAAAAAAGGATGCGCACTCAGTTCAGATGGTGCTGGCTGGACTGGATTTCACATCCAAATAACCACGTAAAGGATAATCAGCCACACTCATCAGTGAAATGTTCATTTTTTTTATTATTGCATCATTCAAAAAATAATAATCCACCGCAGTGCAAAACACAAAATATTTGACGTTAGCGATTTTTCTAGAGATTTTTTCAATGTTTTGACCCAAGCCTGGGTCTTTTTCAAGAGTTGCTAAAACGAAACACAATTAATATAGCAAGAAAAAATATATACATGTTGTTAATACAAAATATACACAGTGACATATAGACAAAACAAAAAATACCAAAGAAAACACATGTAAAAACATATTTTAAAAAATTGATCACAAAAACAAAGTCATTATAATGTGAATATAAACTTTCTCAGACAAATGGGATCTTCTCTGAGGAAAGATAATCTGGTTAGGAATACAGGCCATGAAATCCATAGTTTAGAACATAAGAGGTTCTGAGAAATCAGTCTGTGGAGGAGCCAAAAGTATGTACAAGGAGGGCATATTGGAGTATAGCATACGGGATGACAAGATGTATATATGAGAATGGGGGAGAAGGAATACTGACCTATTATGTACTTCCCAACTTATATGAAATGAAGATAAGAATGTATGGTGTCCCCAGCGGGGTCTTGGGGGAAGGAGAATATAGGTTACATAAACTGCCAATCGGACTCTATTCTAAAAATGGGGTTTATAGGGGAATGTAGGGGCTTACCATTGGTGCCAGTGGAGTCTCCAGGATAACACAGCCTCTGTGGTGGCTTACCCTCTCATTGGTGTCAGTTGCTATTTATACGTGTGCTAAACGTGGCACTTCCGGTGTTCGGGCACCGGAAGGGACATCACCGGTGTAGCTAAAACAAGGTTTGCATCACCTAGCGTGTCACTTCCGGTGTCCGGGCAACGGAAGTGACGTTGCAACTATGACTGGAGCGTGGCTTGCACCGCATCTGTGAGATGCAGGTGCACTGCGCCTGTGCTGGAGTTCCTATGGGAGCGGTCTAGGAATAAATATACAAGAGCCCTGGGGGGCATATTTATATAAACGCTGCTGTGTTGGCAGTGTGGGGAAAGATTTAATATGAAACTTAGGTCACTTGAGTAGCCTTATTGATGACACTTAAATAAAGTGCTAGTGTGGTATATATGTCGTATTGGTTATTGGATATGAAAAAGAAGAAAACATAAGCAAAATGATAGAAAAATAAAAAATAATATTGTAAGACATAATATTGCAGAAAATAAAACAAAAACAAAAATGAAATAAAATAAAATAAAAATAATGATAAATAATTAAATGAAAATATAAATAGTGAAAAAAAGAAAAAGAAATAAAAAAAATAATTAAAAATAAAATACAAAAAATAATGAAAATAAATAGAGAATGGATGATAAGGATTGATCAACATTATTTAATGAATGATAGGGTAAGGTGGATAGATAATTTATTCAAAATGTAAGTACATATATCCAGACAGGGGGGTGGGTAATAAAAATAAAAAAATAAATAATTTAAAAGATGATGAAAAAATGGCAGAAAAATTGATGAAGCTGACTCGCCCCCTGGGCCGTGGGGCACTCGGAACCGGGCAATAGGGAGACGATGGGGGTAGTAGTGGCGACCCGGTCCCGTGGCTCAGGGTGGTCAGACCAGTGGCAGTCTTTTTAGATGTTTTAGATAATGTCCGACTACGCCACCCGTGGATTGCGGTTATTAGGAACCGCCGCTGCAGGGCAGACCGCTGGGGCCGATGATGTATGCAGCTGGGATGGTGTGACTCCCCACGGGAAGAGTGCGGCCCCAGGGCAGTGTAGTGAATGGTGGGAGTGATGGTGGTGAGAGTCCCGGTACCAATAGTGCTGGAGGCGCAAAGGAGCACACAGACAACAAGTTACAGTCCAGGGTCTTTACTCACAGTTCATTTGTTCCAGGTCACTTCTGTCAGCAGTGACCGCCCGAGCCGTACTGCGTCCACCAGGTGAGGGGCTCGGTCAACTCCCAGACAGTTCAAGAGCATGGCCAGGACCCCCTTCAATCCTTTCTCTGGCCTGCCTCACCAGTGACCCACTTTTGTCCAGCTGCCGCGGACTTGTGCGGTTAAACATGGGCCCCGTTCCCCGCTGTCCTTTATGGTGCCTTCCTAGCAGGTTTGATGAGGTGCTTCACCAATAAATGGTCACAGCCTCCGGTCTTTGGCTGAGGGTTGTTTCTCCTCCACCAACTTGGGATCCGGCACCCTTAATCTGCCTGACCCTTCACCCTGTATTCTCGTGGGTTCTTAGGGTCCCTTCCACCTTCTTGTTCCTGAGCCCTTCTGTTTCTCTGTCTCTTCTTCTCCTTTTCTGTTCCTTTCTCGTGGAGCTGGGATGAGACATAATCACAGCTCCCTTTCACCTCCTCTCTCTCTCTCTCTCTCTCTCTCTTCCTCGGCCTCTCTCTAGGCCCGCTCCTGAGTGGAGCTCCTACAGAGCCTCCACTCCCGGTCTTCTCCTCTCACTGACTGAACAGACTGAACCCAAATCTAAGATGGTGCCCACCTTTTATACCTCCCTCTGACATGAGCCCAGGTGATCAGCAACCAATGGGCTCCTTCCTACGCTCAGGAACCAACCCCTATCTGCCCCTACAGCACTGGGTATTCCACCCCCCCTCCCCACTCCAGCCAGGGACATAGTCGGTCGTGCCTGCACATCTGTCTAGTGGGAGCACCGTTGAGCTGTCCCTCGGAAATGGGGTGTGTGTGCTGTATGCAGCTAACTGAGCCCTGGTCCATACTCCATCCTTACCCGGGAGTGGAATACCACACCTCTGGCAGAGGTGCAATACCCCTGTAGCGGCCGAGCCCTCGGGGCGCTACAAAAGCATAGGGGAATGCTTGAAGGATCTAGGTGTACTTAACCTGGAGAGGTGTATGGTAATTAATGTGTCTGTGGAAGGGGGAGGGAAAGTCATCATAATACATGTGCAAAGGTAATGTACATACGGTTCTCAAACTTTGAGCAGAAACATAAACAGCAACAGAATCCACAGGATGAGGGTCACGTGTCATATTTCCTTTATCGAATCAAAAAGTCCAGTTCTCTGTTAAGACCCTTGGGTGATAGCATCTGGAGGGTTTTAATCCAAAAGGATTCCCTCTCCTTCAAAAGTTTGTCATGGTTCCCATCCTTCCTGGGTCTAGGAACCTGCTATATTACCTGGAACCCTAATTGGGCCACTGTGTGGCCAGCGGTCAGAAAATGATGTGGCATGGGAAGCCATGTTTTTTTGCGTCTGATGGTGGATTTATGGCTTGCTATCCTGTCTCTTATATGTTGGATGGTCTCACCTATATATAGGAGTTCACATAGACACTTGATCATGTAGACTGCAAAATTAGTGTCACATGTGAAGAAACCTTTTATGGGGTAACTCTTTCCAGTGTGTGGATGGGTAACTGTCTTATTTTATAACATTTGAGCATGCGGCACAGTCCAAATAGGGAAAAGTCCCATGGCTCCTGGTCTCTATAAAAGTTTGTGTAGGCTGTTTGGTCAGGCTCCCAATGTCTACCCTGATTAGTTGGTCAGTGATGTTCTGTGGTCTCCTAGTACACATTAAAGTCCGGGTTCTGAATGCTTTGACCTGTGGATAGGCTTTATTTAGAAGTGACCAGTGTTTCCTTATACACTGTGTTCCAAATTATTATGCAAATAATATTTTCTCAGATTTTCCCAAATTACCTATATGAATTGCAGTCATTGTAATTTTCCAGTCAAATAACTATTAGAGAACAATTGAAAGGTCTTTGTACAAACTGCCTATGATAACAGTATATTTTTAAAAAAATAAAAAACTCAAACTGCACTCAAAATGCATGTTCCAAATTATTATGCACAGCAGAGTTTTCAACCTTTTCATTTTAATGAAGAACAAAAAAATTGTCATTTTTGAAATTCTAAGCATCAGCAGGTTATTACAAACTGAAATCAAACCGTTTTCAACTCAAAACTTTATTCTAGGTGATGTGACATTTGCACATAGGACCCCTTGTTCGAAAGGAGCTTCTGAACTCTCTCGTCCATTGAATTTGTCAGGTTTTGAATGCTTTCTGCTTCAATTGTTTTGCATGAGGACAGAATACCCTCCCAGAGCTGTTGCTTAGATGTGAACTGCCTCCAGCCATCATAGACACTCCTTTTGATGATGCTCCAGAGGTTCTCAATGGGGTTGAGGTCAGGGGAGCATAGGTGCCACACCATAAGTTTGTCCCCTTTTATGCCCATAGCAGCCAGAGATGCAGATGTGTTATGTGCAGCATGAGACGGGGCATTATTATGCATGAAAATGATCTTGCTGCGGAATGCACGGTTCTTCTTGAACCATGGAAGGAAGTGCTGTTTGAGAAACTCAACATACATTATGGAGTTCATCTTTACCCCTTCAGGGATCCTAAAAGGGCCGACAATCTCTCTCCCCATGATTCCAGCCCAAAACATTACTCCACCTCCTCCTTGTTAGCGCCGTAGCCGTGTTTGCATGGGGTGTCCATCAACCAGCCATCCTCCACTCCATCCATCTGGACCATCGAGATCATTTCATGCATGATAATGCCCCGTCTCATGCTGCACATAACACATCTACATCTCTGGCTGCTATGGGCATAAAAGGGGACAAACTTATGGTGTGCTCCCCTGACCTCAACCCCATTGAGAATCTCTGGAGCATATTTTTTAAAAATATACTGTTATCATAGGCAGTTTGTACAAAAACCTTTCAATTGTACTCTAATAGTTATTTGACTGGAAAATTACAATGACTGCAATTTATATAGGTAATTTGGGAAAATCTGAGAAAATATTATTTGCATAATAATTTGGAACACCGTGTAATGTTATGTATCTTAGGCATGATTGGGTGATGTGTGTGCACAAAAGGGATTCGTTCAGGTTTTGTTCTACTGGTTAGTGTTTGTGTGCAACTCAGGGTGCTCATTTTCTTTTGTGTAAGGATCTTAGTTGGATAGTTTCTTTCCAGGAATTTTTTGGACATCTCTTCCAGGCAAGTGGGTACTAGTTCCTATTTGATACTATACGGAAAATGCAGTGGAATTGCGATCAGGGCAGGCTATTCCTGGTGGTTTTTAGATGACAGCTGTCCTTTGGAAGTGCATTGAGCTGTAGGGTGCATTGCTGCAAAAGGGAAAAAAAACAAAAACCTCTTTAAATCTTCTTCCTTAGCAAGTGTGACTGGACCATAAGTGCGAATGGAAGTAAGTGTGTGAATTGTTGTTCAGTGACTTTGGATTCAGGGAGTTTGGAAGGGAGGAATGTGGACTGAATTACTGTCTGTATTTTATTATTTCTTTACATTTCTTTTTGCTTAACATTTCTGTCTAGTGTAATCCCCATTAGGAAATGAGCTCCATTATTGGCAATGCTACCCAGTGTACATCTTGTCACATGTATGCAATCTTTGAACAGCCGGTCGAGGTTGCATACTGCTGCGTGAGATGTGTGCACGTTGTGCGTTTGGAAGCCCAGGTACTGGATCTAAATGAGCAGCTGGCAACACTGAGATCCATTGACAATATGGAAAGGAGTCTGCTGCTCACTGAGCAGCTGCTCACTGGGGTAGATGTGGGGGAAGGTGGTAGTAGGGAGCTGCAGGACAGTGAGGCAGCTAGCTGAGTGACAGAAGGGGGGTAGAGGGAAGAGTGCCAGGGAAGCTAGTCCTGATCTGGCACACCCCAATAAGATTGCAAAGTTGGCAGATGAGGGGGGTGTCATTACAGGGGTAGCACTGCTGCAGCACGGCATGTCCCCTGAAAGCCGGAGGAGTGTCAGCTCCAGTAAGGGGGGAAAAAGGAGAGCAGGGCAGGCCAGGCAGGTGCTGGTAGTGGGGGACTCAATTATTAGGGGAACAGATAGGGCAATCTGTCACAAAGACAGGGATCGTCAAACAGTGTTCTGCCTACCTGACGCTCGAGTCTGGCACATCGCTGATCGGTTTGACAGATTTCTGTGAGGGGCTGGTGAGGACCCAGCGGTCATCGTGCACATTGGCACAAATGACAAAGTTAGAGGTAGGTGGAAGGTCCTTAAAGATGATTTCAGGAAATTAGGCTGCAAGCCTAAAGCGAGGACCTTCAAGTTGGTATTCTCTGAAATACTACCTGTGCCACGCCAGAGAGGCAACGGGAGATTAGGGAGATAAATAAGTGGCTCAAGAACTGGTAGGAAGGAGGGATTTGGGTTCCTGGAGAACTGGGCCGACTTCTCAGTTGGCTACAGTCTCTACGCTAGGGACCGGCTGCACCTTAATGGGGAGGGTGCACCTGTGCTGGGGGAGAAAATGGCTAGAAGGTTGGAGGAGTGCTTAAACTAGGGATTGGGGGGGAGGGTATTCATTTTATAGGTGGGGAAGATAGTGCAGATAGTGACCTGGGCACAAATAAAGAAATTGAGGGTGGGGTTAGAACAGTCAATATAGTAAGAAGGAATGGAGGTACAGAGAGATACATAAAATACATGTACACTAATGCCAGAAGCCTCACCAACAAAATGAAGGAATTAGAATTAATTTTGTTGGAAAATAATTATGACATGGTGGGGATATCTGAGACATGGCTTGACGAGAGCCATGACTGGGCAGTTAATTTACAGGGCTATAGTCTGTTCAGAAATGACCGTACAAACAAGCGGGGGGGGGGGTTATATGTAAAATTATCCTTACAACCCATCTTGCGGGAGGATATATGTGAATCTAATGGAAATGTAGAGTCCCTGTGGGTGGAGATAAGGGGAGGGGGAAAAAATAATAAATTACTGATAGGGGTTTGTTATAAGTCTCCAAAAATAATGGAAGCAGCGGAGAATATCCTCGTAAAGCAAATAGATGAAACAGCGACTCAAGGAAAAGTCATTATTATGGGGGACTTCAACTACCCTGAAATACATTGGGGGACAGAAACCTTTAGTTCAAGCAAAGGTAATAGGTTTTTGACAACTATGAGAGACAATTACCTTTCACAACTGGTTCAGGACCCAACAAGAAGGGGGCCCCTGCTAGATCTAATATTAACCAACAGGCCATACCGCATATCAAATATACGAGTTGGGGGTCACTTGGGTAATAGTGATCACAAAATAATAAGTTTTCATGTAACCTTTAATAAGATGTGTAGTAGAGGGGTTACAAGGACACTAAACTTCAGGAAGGCAAATTTCCAATGGTTGAGAGATGATCTTAGTGCAATAAACTGGGACGATATCCTGAGACATAAAACTACACAAAGCAAATGGGAGACATTTATTAACATCCTGAATAGGACCTGTGCACAATATATACCCTTTGGGAATAAACATGCTAGAAATAGGAGGAAACCACTATGGCTAAATAGAGCTGTAAGGGGCGCAATAAGTGACAAAAAGCATTTAGAGAACTAAAGCAAGTAGGTAGTGATGAGGCATTAAATAAATATAGAAAATTAAATAAATTCTGTAAAAACCAAATCAAGGCAGCAAAGATTGAGGCAGAGAGACTCATTGCCAGAGAAAGTAAAAATAATCCCCAAATATTCTTTAACTACATAAATAGTAAAGAATTAAAAAATGATAGTGTTGGCCCCCTTAAAAATAGTCTGGGTGAAATTGGGGATGAGGATGAGGAAAAAGCCAATATGCTAAAGGATTTTTTTTCAACAGTATTTACACAAGAAAATCGCATGACAGAAAACATGATTAGTGATGACAAA
Source organism: Phyllobates terribilis (assembly GCF_046119375.1). Lineage (NCBI taxonomy): Eukaryota > Metazoa > Chordata > Amphibia > Anura > Dendrobatidae > Phyllobates > Phyllobates terribilis. The sequence goes on from NW_027362762.1 coordinate 583,641,027, forward strand.
AATTCTCCATTAAATGTCACTTGCTTAACCCAGCAGTAAGTATGGCGGCATCTAAAAATCACTAAAGTTGACAAATCCCCGGGCTCGGCTGGGATATACCCGCGAGTACTGCAGGAATTAAGTAACGTCATAGATAGACCATTATTTTTAATCTTTAAAGATTCTATAATAACAGGGTCTGTACCACAGGACTGGCGTATAGCAAATGTGGTGCCAATATTCAAAAAGGGGACAAAAACTGAACTTGGAAATTATAGGCCAGTAAGCTTAACCTCTACTGTGGGTAAAATCCTGGAGGGTTTCCTAAGAGATGCTATGCTAGAGTATCTGAAGAAGAATAACCTAGAACCTCAAGAATAATCAACATGGGTTTACGAGGGACCATTCCTGTCAAACTAAATTGATCAGTTTTTATGAGGAGGTAAGTTCTGGACTGGACCAAGGAAATGCAGTGGATGTTGTGTATATGGACTTTTCAAAAGCTTTTAATACGGTTCCACACAAAAAGTTGATACATAAAATGAGAACAATGGGGGAAAATATATGTATGTGGGTTAAGAATTGTCTCAGTGATAGGAAACAAAGGGTGATTATTAATGGAAAACAGACTGGGTCTCAGTTAACAGTGGGGTACCACAGGGGTCAGTATTGGGCCCCCTTCTTTTTAACATATTTATTAATGACCTTGTAGGGGGCATACAGAGTAATATTTCAATATTTGCAGATGACACTAAACTCTGCAGGGTAATCAATACAGAGGACAATTTTATATTACAGGAGGATCTATGTAAACTAGAAGCTTGGGCTGATAAATGCAAATGAGCTTTAATGGGGATAAATGTAAGGTAATGCACTTGGGCAGAGGAAATAAAATGTATAATTATATGCTTAATTGTAAAACACTGGGCAAAACTGTAACTGAAAAAGACCTGGGTGTATTGGTGGACGACAAGCTCACATTTAGTGGCCAGTGTCAGGCAGCTGCTACAAAAGCAAATAAAAAAATGGGATGCATTAAAAGAGGCATAGATGCTCATGAGGAGAACATAATTTTACCTCTATATAAGTCACTAGTGTGACCACACTTAGAATACTGTGTACAGTTCTGGTCTCCGGTGTATAAGAAAGACATAGCTGAACTAGAGCGGGTGCAGAGAAGAGCGACCAAGGTTATTAGAGGACTGGGGGGTCTGCAATACCAAGACAGGTTATTACACTTGGGGTTATTTACTGTGGAAAAACAAAGGCTTAGGGGTGATCTTATTACTATGTACAAGTATATGAGGGGACAGTACAAAGACCTTTCTACTGATCTTTTTACTCTGAGGCCAGAGACGGGGACAAGGGGGCATCTTCTACGTCTGGAGGAAAGAAGGTTTAATCATAATCACAGACGGGGATTCTTTACTGAAAGTGAGACTATGGAACTCGCTGCCGCATGATGTTGTAATGAGTGAGTCACTATTAAAATTTAAGAAGGGCATGGATGCCTTTCTTGGAAAGTATAATATTACAGGTTATATATACTAGATTCCTTGATAGGGCGTTGATCCAGGGAACTAGTCTGATTGTCGTATGGAGTCGGGAAGGAATTTTTTTCACCAATGTGGAGCTTAGTGTTTGCCACGTGGTTTTTTTTTTGCCTTCCTCTGGATCAACATGTTAGGCTATGGATTGAACTATATGGACTTAGTCTTCCTTCAACCTTAAAAACTATGTTACTATGTTATTATGTTAGCTTGAATAGTGTAGCAGATTATTGCAATCTGTTGGTTTTGCATATACGTCTGTCATAAGTTTGCCCTCATTGTCCCTTTGAACTAGTGTATCCAAAAATGGAATCCTCCTTGTGTGGAACTCCAAGGTGAATTGTAGTTGTGGTCGAATGGTATTAAGACCATTAAAGAAGGTCAGTAGAGAATCTGTTAAGCCTTTTCAAATGCAAAATACATCATCTTTGTATCTACTCCAATACATAGCGTGCCTGATAAAGGAGTCATTCGTGTATATGTAGTGATTTTCGAATGAGTCCATATAACAGTTTGCGTAGGCAGGCACCACGTTAGAGCCCATGGCCATCCCTCATGTTTGTAAGTAATATTGGTCACCGAATAAAAATAAATTATTGTGAAGTACTATAGATAATAGTTCAATACACATTTCTTTGGAGTTATGGGTCAGTTCCAAGGTTTCTAGTAGGTTCCTGACTGCTAGTAAGCCCAGGTAATGTCTGATTGAGGTATAGAGGCTGTTAACATCCATGGTGACTAATAGACTAATCAAGTGGGATATCCGATAGTTGTTTAATGGTGTCAAGGAAATGGCCTGTGTCCAGGATAAATGAGCGGATTTTTTTGACCAGTGGCGTGAGGATCTTTTCCAAGAACCTAGACAGAGGGGATAATACGGAATCGGTCGAGGCGACAGTAGGTCGACCAAGGGGATTGGTTAGTGACTTGTGAATTTTTGGCAGAATGTAGAATACAGGGGTAATAGGATGTGGATTAGTAAGATAAGAGGCAGTTTTTTGATTAATGGTGTTATAGAAAGGTATTTGTCAAGGACCTGTTTAATGGTTGTACTGATGGAGATTGTGGGGTCCCGTGTAATTTGTTTATAGGTTATTGGATCTAAAAGTTGACGTGAAATCTTTATTTTTTTTTTATTACCCACCCCCTGTCTGGATAAATGTATTTACATTGTGAATAATTATCTATTCATCTTACCCTATCCTTCATTAACCCCTTTACCCCCGAGGGTGGTTTGCACGTTTATGACCGGGCCAATTTTTACATATCTGACCACTGGAATGCTTTAACGGATCCCGCTGATTCTGAGATTGTTTTTTCGTGACATATTGTACTTCATGATAGTGGTAAATTTTCTTCGATATCACTTCCATTTATTTGTGAAAAAATCAGAAATTTGGCGAAAATTTTGAAAATTTTGCAATTTTCAAAATTTTTATTTTTTATGCCCTTAAATCAGAGCGATACAGTACAGATAACAAGCTATCGGGGTAACCACCAGATCAATCAAATTTTAAGCAAGATAGTTAAAATATAACATTTATTAGATATATATTAAAATTTTTCCACCTTTTAAGTAAAAAAACCCTAATGGGCCAAATAATGAACCCTGGGTCTTCTGAATTACCATAAATGGTTTATAATTGTGTATACATGCAAACCACACCTCAAAATGCCAAATACCAAGTATGTAGGGTTTAGAAAAGACAACCTCAATTCATCCAGAGCATTGAGGATCATACAATTAAATATTACCCTTACTAGTATTGGTTAACATTTCTAATAACAATCATATAGAGATACCATGTATGTGCTCCGAACATTAGGTATATAATGAAATCCCACATGCCCTTAAACAAAAAAAGGTACCATGGACTATACAGTAAAATCTCACATGACCTCTATTCAAAAAGGTATAGTGGACTATGCCAGGGAAAATCAACAAAGCCTCACTGAAAGAATCCTTCGGGTTGTTGTTATACCAAGCAAAATGGTAGTCCCTCGACCTATAGGAAGCACCCTAACCACCCCTGTGTGGAGTCCAGTTTAGAATCGGCGGTTTTGGTCTTATTGAAGCGCTAGTGTGAGTGCCTGAGATGCGCCTCATTGATGCAAAAATGCGTTTGAGTAACCGGAAACAGGAAGGACGTCACCGGATGTGACGTCGGCGGGATCCCGTATGCGTTCCACCCGATGGTTTGCGTTCCAGATACCGGATATACTAGCCCACGTGACCGGAAGTGACATAACGGCGTGTTGTTCGGCGCGGCAGTTTAAAGGAGACACGGTGTAGGAGGTGACAGGTGGAACCCTGGGTCTTTTGAGAGGAGGATACGGGCTGCTTGGAATGGTGGAGACCCTCAGTCCCTTTTTCAGTCTCCCCTGATGAATCTATTTTAGGAGGAAATGCGTTGGGAGCAGGATACCTCCAATATGTTTTGGTCATGAATAATATGATGACATTACACCAGGATGAATTAAGCCATGATGCACTTTAGGATTGGGTGAGATTGTTTCATTTTGCTTGGTATAACAACAACCCGAAGGATTCTTTCAGTGAGGCTTTGTTGATTTTCCCTGACATAGTCCACTATACCTTTTTGAATAGAGGTCATGTGGGATTTTCATGTTTAGTCCATGGTACCTTTTTTTCCTTTTTTTGTTTAAGGGCATGTGGGATTTCATTATATACCTAATGTTCGGAGCGCATACATGGTATCTCTATATGATTGTTATTAGAAATGTTAACCAATACTAGTAAGGGTAATATTTAATTGTATGATCCTCAATGCTCTGGATGAATTGAGGTTTTCTTTTCTAAACCCTACATACTTGGTATTTGGCATTTTGAGGTGTGGTTTGCATGTATACACAATTATAAACTATTTATGGTAATTCAGAAGACCCAGGGTTCATTATTTGGCCCATTAGGGTTTTTTTACTTAAAAGGTGGAAAAATGTTAATATATATCTAATAAATGTTATATTTTAACTATCTTGCTTAAAATGAGATACAGTACAGACCAAAAGTTTGGACACACCTTCTCATTTAAAGATTTTTCTGTATTTTCATGACTATGAAAATTGTACATTCACACTGAAGGCATCAAAACTATTAATTAACACATGGAATTATATACTTAACAAAAAAGTGTGAAACAACTGAAAATATGTCTTATATTCTAGGTTCTTCAAAGTAGCCACCTTTTGCTTTGATGACTGCTTTGCACACTCTTGGCATTCTCTTGAGGAGCTTCAAGAGGTAGTCACCGGAAATGGTCTTCCAACAATCTTGAAGGAGTTCCCAGAGATGCTTAGCACTTGTTGGCCCTTTTGCCTTCACTCTGCGGTCCAGCTCACCCCAAACTATTGGGTTCAGGTCTGGTGACTGTGGAGGCCAGGTCATCTGGCGTAGCACCCCATCACTCTCTTTCTTGGTCAAATAGCCCTTACACAGCCTGGCGGTGTGTTTGGGGTCATTGTCCTGTTGAAAAATAAATGATGGTCCAACTAAACGCAAACCGGATGGAATAGCATGCCGCTGTAAGATGCTGTGGTAGCCATGCTGGTTCAGTATGCCTTCAATTTTGAATAAATCCCCAACAGTGTCACCAACAAAGAACCCCCACACCATCACACCTCCTCCTCCATGCTTCACGGTGGGAACCAGGCATGTAGAGTCCATCTGTTCACCTTTTCTGCATCGCACAAAGACACGGTGGTTGGAACCAAAGATCTCAAATTTGGACTCATCAGACCAAAGCACAGATTTCCACTGGTCTAATGTCCATTCCTTGTGTTCTTTAGCCCAAACAAGACTCTTCTGCTTGTTGCCTGTCCTTAGCAGTGGTTTCCCAGCAGCTATTTTACCATGAAGGCCTGCTGCACAAAGTCTCCTCTTAACAGTTGTTGAAGAGATGTGTCTGCTGCTAGAACTCTGTGTGGCATTGACCAGGTCTCTAATCTGATCTGCTGTTAACCTGCGATTTCTGAGGCTGGTGACTCGGATAAACTTATTCTCTGAAGCAGAGGTGGCTCTTGGTCTTCCTTTGCTGGGGCGGTCCTCATGTGAGTCAGTTTCTTTGTAGCGCTTGATGGTTTTTGCAACTGCACTTGGGGACGCTTTCAAAGTTTTCCCAATTTTTCGCTCTGACTGACCTTTATTTCTTAAAGTAATGCTGGCCACTCGTTTTTCTTTACTTAGCTGCTTTTTCTTGCCATAATACAAATTCTAACAGTATATTCAGTAGGAATATCAGCTGTGTATCCACCAGACTTCTGAACAACACAACTGATGGTCCCAACCCCATTTATAAGGCAAGAAATCCCACTTATTAAACCTGACAGGGCACACCTGTGAAGTGAAAACCATTTCTGGTGACTATCTCTTGAAGCTCATCAAGAGAATGCCAAGAGTGTGCAAAGCAGTCATCAAAGCAAAAGGTGGCTCCTTTGAAGAACCTAGTATATAAAACATATTCTCAGTTGTTTCACACTTTTTTGTTAAGTATATAATTCCACATGTGTTAATTCATAGTTTTGATGCCTTCAGTGTGAATGTACAATTTTCATAGTCATGAAAATACAGAAAAATCTTAAAATGAGAAGGTGTGTCCACACTTTCGGTCTGTACTTTATGTCACGCAAGTAGTTAATGGATAACATTTCCCACATGTCTACTTTACATCAGCACAATTTTGGAACCAATTTTTTTTTTTTATTAGGGAGTTATAAGGATTAAAAGTTGACCAGCGATTAGTGATTAGCGAGTATGTTCTGTTAACACTTTCAGCGAGTATGCTCGGGCGAGTACCGAGTATCTTCAGCGTGCTCGGTGATATGTTTGAATAACACCCATGTGCATGCTTTGCAACTGTTTGACAGCTTTAATACATGTGAAGAATGCTTAAAAAACAAGCATTCCTCAAATGTATTAACGCTGTCAAACAGTCGCAAATCACGGGAGTGATTCAAACATATCACCGAGTATGCTGAAGATACTCGGCTGAGCATACTCGCCGAAAGGGTTAACCGAATATACTTGCTCATCAAGACCAGCGATTTCTTATTTTTACAACAAAATTTGCAAAACCATTTTTTAGGGACCACATCACATTTGAAGTGACTTTGAGAAGCCTTTTTGACAGAAAATACCCCAAAGTGACACCATTCTTAAAACTGCACCCCTCAAGGTGCTCAAAACCACATTCAAGAAGTTGATTAACCCTTCAAGTGCTTCGCAGGAATTTTGGAATGGGGAAGAAAAAAAATGAACATTTTAACTTTTTTCACATAAAAGTTACTTTAGACCCATTTTTTTTATTTTTGCAGAGTTAATAGGAAAAAATGGACCTCAAAATTAGTTGTGCAATTTCCCCTGAGCACGCAGATACCTCATACGTGGGGAAAAACTACTATTTGGGTGCATGGCAGGGCTCAGAAGGAAAGGAGTGCCATTTGAATGTAAAATTTGCTTGAATAATTAGCGGACACCATGTTGCATTTGGAGAGCCCCTGATGTGCCTAAACAGTGGAAACCTCCCCACAAGTGATACCATTTTGGATGTGTGATGAGTACCTTGAATCCCCAGGTGATTCACAGAAGTTTATAACATGGAGCCGTGAAAATAAAATTTTCACATTTTTCCCACAAAAATGTTTTTCAGCCCCCAGTTTTGCATTTTCATAAGGATAGCAGGAGAAATTACACCATACAACATTTTGTGAAATTTCTCCTGAGTAAGCAGATACCCCATATGTAGGGGAAAACCACTGCTTGGGAGCATGGCAGGGTTCGGAAGGGAAGGAGCTCCATTTGACTTCTTGAATAATTTCATTTGCACAGCCCCTGATGTGCCTAAACAGTGGAAACCCCCGAGAAGTGACACCATTTTGGAAACTAGCCCCCTCAGGGAACTTATCTAGATGTGTGGTGAGCACCCTTAACCCCCGGGTGCTTCACAGAAGTTTATAACATGGAGTCGTGAAAATAAAAAAATCATACTTTTTCCACAAAAATTACGTTTTAGACCCAAATTTTTGGTCTAAAACGCCAATACCCCATATGAGGGAAAATACACTGTTTGGGTGCACATCAGGGTTCAGAAAGGAAGGAGCAGTGTGTGACTTTTTGAACGCAAAATTAGCTGGAATCAAGAGCGGACACCATGTCATATTTTGAGAGCCCCTGATGTGCCTAAATAGCGGAAACCCCCCAAAATTGACTCCATTTCGGAAACTAGACCCCTCAAGGATTTTATCAAGGAGTATAGTGAACATTTTGAACCCAGAGGTACGACAGAATTTGCCAACATTAGGTCATCATATTGAATAAGTTGTCATTAGTCTTGAGCGCAAGTGCTCGCTACTTGAGTTTGCATCGGGTACTTGGGTATGCACCATGTGTCACGGGTGCTCGAGTGACATGTTTGAGTCCTGCATGTTTCACGGTTGTTAGACACCCCGAAAAGAACACGTGGGGATCGCTCATGCATGGCAGACGCTCTCAGCAATGTTTTTTTGGTCGCGAAGCATATGGATCAGGGACTTGAGTATGTCACTCGAACACCCGAGATACTCGGTGCATACCCGATCACCCGATGCAAACTCAAGTAGCGAGCACTTGCGCTCAACTCTGGTCGCCATATCGTCATCATTTTTTTTTACTTCTGAAAAAATCCCAACCCTAATACAAGCCCAACCCTTATCCGAGCCCAACCCTAACCCTAGCACATCTCTGACCCTAGCCCAACACTAACCCTAGCACAACCCTAACCCCAACCCTAATCCTAGACCAACCCTAACCTTAGCCCAACCCTAACCCTAACCCTAACCATAGCCCAACCCTAACCATAGCCCAACCCTAACCATAGCACAACCCTAACCAAAACTTTAATACAACCTCAACCCTAGCCCAACCCTAACCCTAGCCCAACCCTAACCCTAACCCTAGCACAACCCTAACCCTAGAATTTATTTTTTTACGCCGTTCCTCATATGGTATAAGTGATTAGACGACTTTATTCTTCAGGTCGGTGTGATTACAGCGATACCAGATTCATATCGGGTTTTTATGATTGACAGCTGTCACACACTAAAAGATGCTTTTTTTTTGCAAAGACTAGTTTTTGCATTGCCATATTTTGAAAGCTATAATTGTTCCATATTTTGGCAGACAGAGTCATGTAAGGGCTTGTTTTTTACGGGACAAGTTGACGGTTTTATTGGTACCATTTTCGGGCACGTGATATTTTTTGATCGCTTTCTATACCGATTTTTGGGAGGCAGAATAAACAAAAAACAACAATTCTGGAATTTTTTTTTTTTTTTTTTATGCCATTCCGTGTGTGGTAAAATGATAAGGCAGATTTATTCTTCGGATCAGTAGGTTTATAGCGGTAGCGCATTTATATCGTTTTTTTATGTTTTGGTGCTTTTACACAAAAAAAAACTATTTTCTAAAAAAAATACATTTTTTGTATCTCTTTATTCTGAGAGCTATAACTTTTTTATTTTTCGGATGATGGAGCTGTATGGCGGCTTGTTTTTTGTGAGACAAGATGACGTTTTCAGCGGTACCATTTTTATTTACATTCGTCTTTTTGATCGCGTGTTATTCCATTTTTTGTTTGGCGGTATGATGATAAAGCATTGTTTGTTTGTTTTTTTTTGTTTTGTTTTTTTACCGTGTTAACTAGTGGGACAGTTTTATAGGTCAGGTCGTTCTGGATGCGGTGATACCAAATGTGTACTTTTATTGGTTTCTTTTTTTTTCATAATAAATAAATATTATGGGTACAATATATTTTTATTTTTTGGGGATTATTTTTTTCTTTTTTTTATATATTTTTACAAATTTTTTTTTCACTTTACTACATGTTTTTTTTACTTTTACACATTGTTCCACTATGGGACTTTCACTTTTTGCAGCCTGATCGGCTGTATAGCATAGAGAGAAGCAGCTCCCTATGCCATGCAGCCTGTCAGCGCTGCACACAGTGAGAAATTACTTTGGTCATGCACTTCACATGACCTGGATGCTGTCATGATGACATTGGGTCATCATGACAATATTCAGGAGCCGCCGCAGACATCGCTGGACGCCGGAGAGGAGGTAAGTATTGGCGCTTACCTCCCCCCCTTGCCCCTGCAATACTGCGATCAACTTCGATGGCAGCATTTCGGGGGTTAATGTGCTGGGAGCAGTGTGGGAACTCTACCGGCACGTAGCAATGGGTGTCAGCTGTGACAATCAGCTGACACCCGGCGGCAATCGCCCCGCAACGCTTGTGTGCGGGGGCGATCGCAGAGCACGTAATAGTACGTAGTTGGTCCATAAATCCCAGGGCGCAGCTACTTACTATTACTGACCTGGTCGGAAAGGGGTTAAATACTGTTGTTCAATCTTTATCATCCATTCTCTATTTAATTTCTTTATTTTTTCTATTTTATTTTTAATTATTATTTTCTTCTTTTTTTTCTTTTTTTTATATTTTCATTTAATAATTTATCATTATTTTTATTTTATTTTATTTTTCTTGTTTTATTTTCTGCAATATTATGTCTTACACTATTATTTTTTATTTTTCTATCATTTTGCTTATTTTTTCTTCTTTTTCATACCCAATAACCAATACGACATATATACCACACTAGCACTTTACTTAAGTGTCACCAATAAGGCTACTCATGTGGCCTAAGTTTAATATTAAATCTTTCCCCACACTGCCAACACAGCAGCGCTTATATGAATATGCCCCCCAGCGCTCTTGTATATTTAGGCTGCGTGCCCACTATGCGTTTTTCAAGCGTTTTTGCTGCGGAATTTCTGCAGCGAAAACGCTTAAAAAACGCTTGGTAATACGTGCCCCATGGTCCCCAATGATAATCCGCATGTGCTGTGCAGATGCTGCGGAAATTTCCGCTGCGGATTATCATTGCAGAAAAATATTCAGCATGTCCATTAATTTTGCGGACACGCAACGTAATTGCATCCATTGACTTGCATTGAAACGCTAATATCCGTGTCAGCACATGTTCACATGCGGATATTAAGCGATCCAATGCGCGGATGGTACCTGGGTCTGGAGAAGAGGAGGCTCTCATCCAGGTACCATAGTACCTGTAAAAAAAAGAATTTAAAATAAAAAATTAAGATTATACTTACCTTCTGATGTCCCCCGGCCTCCTCAGCGATGCGCCCGGTCTCTGGTTCTGCTTGCGGTGGTGTGAGGACCTGCCATGACGTCATTTAGTCATGTGACAGGTCACGCGACCGCTGACGTTGGCGGTCGCGTGACCTGTCACATGACCCAATGACGTCATCGCAGGTCCTTTCACACCACCGCGAGTCACCCGGGAGACCGGACGGAGTGGAGAAAATACCAGGGGCCATCGGAAGGTGAGTATAATGTTTTTTTTTTTATTTTTTACCATTCTTATTCTTTTTTTTTAACTATTACTTGGTCACACTATATAAATCCATGCCGGTTGAATGGATTTATATAGTGTGAACAAGTTGTCAAGCACTTTCCAAGTGATGCTAAAATCGCTTGGAAAAGTGCTTGATAACCCACATGCAGAAATGCATGCAAAAACTCTTGACAAACGCTTCTACCTGGCGGGAAAAATGCATGTAAAATCCGCATGCGTTTTCCTGCCAGGGAGAAGCGGAAAAAATATGCAACATTTCTGCATCGTGGGCACATAGCTTTATTCCTAGACCGCTCCCCTAGGAACTCCATTGAAGGTGCAGTGCACCTGTGTCTCACAGATGCGGTTCAAGCCTCGCTCCAGTCATACTCGTGACGTCTCTTCCGGTGCCCGAACACCGGAAGTGCTGCGCTTAGCGCACGCATAAATAACTACTGACACCAATGAGAGCCACCACAAAGGCTGTGTTATCCAGATGACTCCACTGGCACCAATCGTAAGCCCCTACATTTCCCTATAAATCCCCTTTTTAGAATAGAGTCCGATTGGCAGTTTATGTAACCTATATTCTCCTTCCCCCACAGCCCTGCTAGGGACGCCATACATTCTTATCTTCATTTCATATAAGTTGGGAAGTACATAATAGGTCAGTATTCCTTCTCCCCCATTCTCATATATACCGTATTTTTCGGATCATAAGACGCAATTTTTTTCCCACAAATTTGGGAGGAAAATGGTGAGTGTGTCTTATGGTCCGAAAGTAACTTACCAGTGGTGATGGAGTGGGATCGGCGGCAGCGGCGACACCGGCAGCAGGTGGCGGCGGCGGCAGCAAGTGGCTGCCTGGGAGCCAGGGCCTTGCCTGGTACCATGGCCAGTTTCTTGCTGTGAGTGGCGTGAGTGGCTTCCGGTGCGCTCGGCCATCTTTCTGAAGCTGATCTACAGGAAAATGGCCACCGCAGCCGGCGCATGCGCTCTGCTATGCTGGCGGCCATTTTCCTGTAGATCTCAGCTTCAGAGAGATGGCCGCGCGCAACGGAAACCGCTGACGCCGCTCTGCCACGCTATTCCACGCAAGACACAGGCCCCGGTACCAGGCCCCAGGCCCCCAGCCACCACTCACCCAGGCCCCAAGCTCCCAGAGCCAGCCACCACTCACCCAGGCCCCAAGCCCCCAGAGCCAGCCACCACTCACCCAGGCACCAAGCCCCCAGCGCCAACCACCACTCACCCAGGCACTCAAGCCCCCCAGCCCACCAGCACCAGGCCACCAGGTGCCCAGCCCCAGGTCACCAGCGCCAGGCCACCAGGTACCCAGTGCAGGCCATCAGCATCAGGCAGCCAGGCCACCAGGCGCCCAGCCCCAGGCCACCAGCGCCAGGCACCCAGACAACCAACACAAGCGACCAACGCAAGCCACCAGCGCCAGGCCCGGCTTCCTGAAGGACCTTGCCTCCTGTGTCCCCCGCTACACGGCCCTTCCAGGTAAAATGCCTATTCAGACTAGAAGACGGACCCCCATCTTATCAAAAAAATTTTTTTCCTATTTTCCACCCCAAAATTTGGGGTGCGTCTTTTGGTCCGGTGCGTCTTATAGTCCGAAAAATACGGTACATCTTGTCATCCTATAAGCTATACTCCAATACGCCCTCCTTGTACATACTTTTGGCTCCTCCACAGACTGATTCCTCAGAACCTCATGTTCTAAACTGTGGATTTCATGGCCTGTATTCCTAACCAGATTATCTTTCCCCAGAGAAGATCCCATTTGTCTGAGAAAGTTGATATTCAACTTATAATGACCTTGCTTTTGTGATCAATTTTTAAAAAAATGTTTTTAAATGTGTTTTCTTTGGTGTTTTTTGCTGTGTCTATATGTCATGTGTCAGTGTCACTGCTTTTATATGTGAGGGGAGGTATGTGTCACTCAGGGTGCTCTCCTGTGTGAACTAAGACCTACTTTATTTTTCTGCAAGCTTGTTATATGCTGGTAGGTTTACACTGTTAAAGGGTGTGCGGTTTTATGGGAATGGCAAAGAGGGCGGGACGCCATTCCCCCTACCTCCCCTCAGGGTGTGGCTGAGCAATGTGTAAAAGCTCATTCCTTTTTTTTTCTCTCTGGAGTGTGGTCTGGAGAGGGAAGTCTCCAGACAGTATTGTGGAAGCTGCAGAGCTTGTTACCTGTGCAGTTTATGCTATCGAGAGCGGGCGGAAACCGCTCACCTATGGACTGAGCAACACTTTGTTTTGTTTTCCCGTTTAACCCAGAGGGGTCTTGTTTATTTTTCCTGTGGAACCCTGCATGAGTTTATGTCAGATAATAAACTAGCAGAAAGGTAACCTGAGAACGTGTGTCCTGAGTCTGCCTCCGGGAGAGCCGAGCGAGTCGTCTTGCCACAGTTGGTGTGAGAGTGCGGGCAGGATTCCAGGAACACGTGTACCTGCCACAAAGACCGGTGGATGTGACGCGCCCCTGGGCTTGAGTCGCGCAGCGTTGCGCACGCGGGAGCCTACCCGGAGCCGGATCGGATAGGGGTAGTAGTCTCGTGGCGATGACCCGGTCCGTGCCCAGGGAGTCAGACTAAGTGGCGGTATATTAGCAGTAGATGTAGAACGACTACGCCACCCGTTGAATGCAGCTATGGAGCTGCCACTGCAGGGCAGACCGCTGAGGCCGGTGGAAGGATGGTGCAGCGTGGATGGTGTAACCCCCAACGGGAGGGGTATGGCCTCAGGGCAGCCGACGTGGATGATGGGGGTAGCAGGAACCACTCAGAGACGATGCGGTGTAGTTCAGGGTCTTTACTGGTGACAAAGATAGACCCTCCCGGAGTACTGGCTAGCGGTCGGGGCCTGGTCAGTCCTTGAGCAGATGGGATCCCCCTTGGCCAGGCGGAGTTGTAGGCCTCCCCAACTAATTATACTCTTCTGGCTTCCTTGCTAGAGGCGGGTAAAGGTAGCCCACGTCCCTGAGTGTACCGTGTGGTGCTCACCCGTATGGCCGGTGACTCGGGGCCTTCTAGTGGCTTCCGCTCCACGACGGCGGTGCTGGTCCCACGCGTGTGACCGTGCCTTCGGGTTTCTTGGCCAGAGGACCTGAAATCCCCTGCCGGTCGGTTTCTGCTGCTGGGTCTGGGTTAATCCCCACAGCCTCGGACTCCGGGTCCGGTGGTAACTCTTCAATCAGGGCGAGCTCTTCAGCTGCCAGCCCCTGATTCCTTTTAGCACTGCTCCCACTGAGCTCCTGATCTTTCTTTCCTAAGCTGCTCCTCTTCTTCTTTACTCTTCTTCTCTCTAACCCTGCCTCAGCCCCAGTTTTATATAGGGGAAGTTCTTCCCCTCCCAGGACTGGGCAGGAGGTGTGGCATGAATAGGATTCCTGACCAAGAGACCTCCCACCTGCTCTCAGACATAACATTGCTATTACTGTGGAGACCTGACCCCTGGGGTGCCACAGATGTCCTGGGTGAAGGCCGCCAGCCAGCCAGAGAAGTCCAGCAGCATGGAGGAGCTCATTAAGCACCTGGTCCAGAGCCAACAGAGCATGCAGCAGCAACACCTACAGAGCCAGCAGGCCCAGCAGAGCATGCAGCAGCACACCAGGAGACGACCAAACTGTTGCTTCAGCAAATCCAGTTGCAGCAAAAGTCGCAGTGTAACATACCTGGCGGCGTCCTTGCATGGTGGTCCATCTCCCACTGTGCAAGAGGGCGCACTTGATCTCCTGTCCAGAATGTCTCTCTGGCTTCCCTCCATGCTGTCTGTTTGTGTCTGTTTCTGCTGCTTAAGGGCGGCGCCCGATCACTTCCTGCCTTTTGTACCTGCTGTGGGTCACACCCCTTGTGCGTCCTCAGCCTATTGCTGTCTGTCACTTGGTATATAGCTCAGCAGCTCCCTTCTATCCCTGCCTGAGCATAGTGTTTCCTTCAGTGTGTGCTTGCACTCTGAAGGTGCCAGGTCCCGTCTCTTGTCTCCTGCTTTTTGTATCAGTTCCCGTGTCTGAACTGTGTCCTGTATGTCTCCTGCTTTGCGGTATCAGCTCCCGTGTCTGAACTGAGTCCTGTATGTCTCCTGCTTTGTGGTATCAGCTCCTGTGTCTGAACTGAGACCCGCTCCTGTGTCTGGTTTGTCCTGTCTGAACTCGCTCCTAGCCTGTTCCTCTCGCCTTCTAGTGGCCGATTTCCTAGACCCGCTCCTGTGTCTGGTTTGTCCTGTCTGAACTCGCTCCTAGCCTGTTCCTCTCGCCTTCTAGTGGCCGATTTCCTAGACCCGCTCCTGTGTCTGGTCTGTCCTGTCTGAACACGCTCCTTGCCTGTTCGTTCCGCCTTCTAGTGGCCGATTTCCTAGACCCGCTCCTGCGTCTGGTCTGTCCTGTCTGAACACGCTCCTTGCCTGTTCGTTCCGCCTCTCTGGGGGCCGTATTCCCAGACCCGCTCCTGTATCCCTCTGCAGTGTCGGTCTCCTCCGTTCACTCAGTTCCAGTCTGAACTCTCTCCTGTCCTTTACCTGTTTTTGCCTCTATGTCCGTTCCCTTCCTTTTTCTGCAGAGTCTGAACTCGTACCTAACTCCTGCTTGTTGTCTCTGCAAGTACTGTGTGAGTATCTGGCTCTGTCTTTCCCTTCCTGTCTGTTCCGTGTGAACAGAGCCCTGTCCTCCCTGCTCAGCCTTGTCTGCACTCTAGCTGTGCTTGCCTGTAACCCTCTGCCTGTATTGTTCCTGAGTCCCGGTGTGTACTGGGTCCTATCCCGCCTGTGTTCCTACCTGCTAGTGCCTCCCTGTCTGCACTCTAGCTGTGCTTGCCTTTACCCCCCTGCCTGCATACCCGCCTGCCTGCATACCAGTCGTGCCTGCCTATACCCACCAGTCTGTGTGCCAGCCTACCAGCCTGTTCCTGTATTCCCCTGTGTGGGTCAACAGCCGTGTCCGGGGTCTGTCCTGGAGTAGCACCTGGTCCCTCTGCTCGGTTCCTCCTTGGTGCACTGGCGTCGTATGCCGTCGTGCGACCCTGGTCGGATCGGGTGAATACTTAGTCACGCCCCTCCAGGCATTCACTCTCCGGCACGGTCCAGTGGAATCACTACCAATCACACGCACACGCCGCTTAGCCCGGGCGTGTGCATAACACGCAGCAGCAGCACCAGCAGGAGGCGCACCAGCAGGAGGCGCAACAGCAGATTCAGCTTTTGGCGGATGCCATCCAGAGCAGGGCGGCCGCCCCACCCCCAGGGCCGATTGATGATTCTCAAGTCAGGAAGGCGGTAAGGCGGGCCATGCAGAAGATGACCCCTGGGGATGATGTAGAAGCATTTCTGACTGTTTTTGAGAGGGTGGCTGATCGGGAGAGACTTCCACCAGCACAGTGGGCAGAGGTTCTGGCGCCATATTTATCGGGTGAACCCCAGAAGGCGTATTTTGACTTGGCACTGCAAGATGCTAAGGAGTATCCCAAACTAAAGTCAGAGATCTTAGCACGTCTGGGAGTAAATATGGCGGTGAGAGCCCAACGAGTTCATCACTGGGCGTATGCTAGCGACAAACCCCCTCGCTCGCAGATGTTTGACCTCCTGCATCTTGTTCAGAAGTGGCTACAACCGGAGTCCTCCACTCCGGCCCAGATGGTTGAACGGGTGGTGATTGACAGATTCATGCATTCCCTTTCCAAGCCAGTACAGACCTGGGTTGCCCAGGATGATCCCCAGAACGCAGATGACTTTATTTGCCTGGTAGAGAGGTACCAGGTAGTTGAGAGATCTCTTGGGAAACCGGATGCAGTCATTTCTCCCTACTGGGATACCCAAAAGGGGGTGGGTTCAGCACGGAAGGGGTCTAGAGCCACCACTGGGGGACATCCCACTCCCACTGAAGGTGCCATTAGAACGGTTGTTAAATATATAGTTTGTTGGCGGTGTCACCACCCTGGACATGTAGCCGCCAGGTGTCAAATATCCCCTGAGCCCATGGACTGCAGCCTAGGCGGACGGGTCTCCTATTATGCCTATCCAGTCTGTAGTGTGGACAGTCGACCCGGCAAGGGGCCGCAAGCGTGTGCAGTGTCCATTAATGGAGTAAAAGTGCTTGGGCTGTTGGACTCCGGGAGTCTGGTGACCTTGATCAGAGCAACCCTTCCCCACCAGTTGATCCCTTCCAAAATCCTGAGCGTTCGGTGCATCCATGGTGATGCCAAGGACTAACCCGTGGCCACAGTGACAGTGGGGACAGACTGTGGTGCCCAGTCCCATGAAGTCGGGGTAGTGAAGGACCTGATACACCCCGTCATATTGGGCTGTGATTTTTCCTTATTCTGGGACTTTTGGGGGAATGGAACTGGACTAAGTAGCATGGGGAAAAGCCAGGTCCTTGAAGAAGAACCCCCAACGAAGTCTCAGATGGAGGAGTTCCCACTGTGCGTCCTTGTCGGTGACGAGGGTGAGACGGGGACCGAGGAGGCCGACCTCCCTGCGTTAGATATGTCCAGAGAGAACTTTGGGACTGCTCAAATTCGAGACCTGACCTTAAAAGGGGCGTTCGACCAGGTTACTGTATGTAATGGGGTTGCCCAAGAGCCGGGGGCCGACACCAGATTCCCCCACTTTGTAGTGCAGGGGGAGTTGCTATATCTGGTGGCCAAACTGAGGGGCGGTGAGATAGTGGAACAGCTGTTAGTGCCGGGGCCATACAGACGGCGGGTACTAGATATGGCCCATTCACATGTTCTGGGGGGACACCTAGGGGTCGAGAAAACTCAAGGGAGAATACTGAGAAGGTTTAATTGGCCAGGGTGTTATCGAGAAGTTCAAAACTATTGTAGGTCCTGCGCCACCTGCCAAATAACTGCTCCCTCCTCCCACTTCTGTAGCCCCTTAGTCCCACTACCTGTGATAGAGGTTCCCTTTGAGAGGATTGCCATGGACCTCGTGGGCCCCTTAGTTAAATCAGCTCGGGGCCACCAATATATCCTGGTCATCATGGACTATGCTACCCGATACCCTGAAGCGGTTCCCCTAAGGAACTCGTCCAGTAAAATTGTATAGCCCGAGAACTGGTCCATATTTTTGCTCGGACAGGTCTGCCAAAAGAGATTCTGACAGACCAAGAAACCCCCTTCATGAGCAAGGTTATGAAGGAGCTTTGCAGAGTCCTTCAGATAACTCAGCTTCGGACCTCAGTTTATCATCCAAAGACGGACGGCCTAGTGGAACTCTTCAACAAGACCTTAAAGGCAATGCTCAAGAAGGTCGTGGAAAAGGATGGGCGAGACTGGGACTACCTGCTCCCATTTCTGCTTTTCTCGGTCAGAGAAGTTCCTCAAGCCTCCACTGGCTTCTCTCCATTTCAGCTACTATATGGGCGGCATCCAAGAGGTCTCCTAGACATCGCCAAGGAAACTTGGGAGGCTGACGTCACGCCACACCGGAGTATCATCGAACATGTCGCCTAGTTACAGGAGAGAATGTCAAAGGTGATGCCTATCGTGAAGGAACATCTCCTCCAGGCACAGGAAACCCAGGCGAGGGTCTATAACCGGTCGGCGAGACTAAGACAGTTCCAGCCCGGGGACCGTGTTTTGGTGCTGATCCCTACCGTCGAGAGCAAGTTCCTCGCCAAATGGCAAAGTCCATATGAGGTGGTGGAGAAAGTCAGCGAGGTTAATTATAAAGTCCACCAGCCTGGCCGAAGAAAGCCGCATCAAATATATCATGTAAATTTGCTCAAGCCGTGGCGGGACCGTGAACCTGTAGAAACTCTTTGCCTGGGAGCCGCACCAGAAGGCAAGGTGGAGGAGGTCACTATTGCAGAGACTCTATCACCGGCCCAGAAGCAAGTGTGTCGAGAATTACTACAGCAGAATCGGAAGCTGTTCTCAGAGTTGCCGGGGCATACTCAAGTGGTAGAGCATGACGTGCTGACAGAGCCGCATGTACGAGTGAATCTGAATCCGCATCGGATTCCGGAAGCACACCGGGAGGTGATCTCGGCTGAGGTGAAAAGGATGTTAGACCTCGGGGTAATAGAGGAGTCAAAGAGTGGGTGGTCGAGCCCAATCGTCCTCGTGCAAAAACCCAATGGAGAGTGGAGGTTTTGTAATGACTACCGCCGGTTAAATGAAGTATCCAAGTGTGACGCGTACCCGATGCCCCGCGTCGATGAACTCATTGAGAGGCTTGGACCGGCGAGGTACATCACCACTCTTGACCTGACGAAGGGCTACTGGCAGATCCCCATGTCCCAAATGGCTAAGGAGAAGACGGCTTTCTCAACACCTGATGGGTGTTTTCAATACACGCGGATGCCGTTCGGACTACAGGGGGCCCCAGCCACGTTCCAGAGGGCTATGGATCGGATCCTAGCCCCACATAAGAAGTATTTGGGGTTTTTGCCCTCCTCTGGATCAACTTTAGCAATTACAGAACTAACAGGTCGAACTTGATGGACGCAAGTCTTTATTCGGCTTTAAAAACTATGTTACTATGTTACAATGTATGCCACAGCCTACCTCGACGACATTGTGGTCTTTAGCCCAGACTGGGCTAGTCACCTACCTAAACTACAGGCCGTTCTGGAGGCGCTAAGGAAGGCAGGATTTACCATAAATCCGAGAAAGTGTGCCATCGGAAAAGAGGAGGCCAAGTACCTGGGCTATGTTGTTGGGAGAGGCGAAATAAAGCCGCAAATCAAGAAAGTGGAGGCAATTCAAACCTGGCCGCAACCGCTCTCGAAGAAGCAGGTGAGAGCATTCCTGGGAATGGTGGGATACTACCGGCGGTTTATCCCGAATTTCGCCATGATTGCCACGCCACTAACGGATCTTCTAAAAGGCACCAAATCAACCATGTTGAAATGGACGGAAGAAACGGAGACCGCGTTTCAACAGTTGAAGCTAACACTGTGCAAGCAGCCAGTCCTGGTCGCGCCAGACTTAAAGAAAGAATTTGTGGTCCAGACAGATGCTTCAGAGGTTGGTCTAGGAGCTGTACTCTCCCAAGAGATAAATGGGGAAGAACAGTCCTCCTGCGAGAAGAACTATGCCATAGTAGAGAAAGAGTGTTTAGCCATAAAATGGGCCGTGGATACACTGAAATATTACCTACTAGGCCGGAAGTTTAAATTAGTATCAGACCATGCCCCGTTGAGATGGTTGAGGGAGAAGAGTGGTAAAAATGCCAGGGTAACTAGATGGCTCCTAGGGCTCCAATATTTTAACTTTCACGTGGAGCATAGGCCCGGGAAGTTACATGGGAATGCAGATGCCCTCTCTAGGATTCCCTGTCTAGTGTCAGAAGGTGCCCAAACCCCCGGCTTTGGGCAGAGGGGGGGAATATGTGACAGTGTCACTGGTTTTATATGTGAGGTGAGGTATGTGTCACTCAGGATGCTCTCCTGTGTGAACTAAGACCTACTTTATTTTTCTGCCAGCGTGTTATATGCTGGTAGGTTTACACTGTTAAAGGGTGTGCGGTTTTATGGGAATGGCAAAGAGAGCGGGACGCCATTCCCCCTACCTCCCCTCAGGGTGTGGCTGAGCAATGTGTAAAAGCTCATTCCTTTTTTTTTTTCTCTCCGGAGTGTGGTCTGGAGAGGGAAGTCTCCAGACAGTATTGTGGAAGCTGCAGAGCTTGTTACCTGTGCAGTTTATGCTATCGAGAGCGGGCAGAACCTGCTCACCTATGGACTGAGCTATACTTTGTTTTTTTTTCCCGTTGAACACAGAGGGGTCTTGTTTATTTTTCCTGTGGAACCCTGCATGAGTTTATGCCAGATAATAAACCAACAGAAAGGTAACCTGAGAACGTATGTCCGGAGTCTGCCTCAGGGAGAGCCGAGCGAGTCGTCTTGCCACAGTCACTATTAGTGATGAGCGAGCACTAAAATGCTTGGGTGCTCGATGCTCGGGTTGAGCAAATTGGAATGCTCGAGTGCTCGGTCCGAGTAACGAGCCCAATGTAAGTCTATGGGAAACTCGAGCATTTTTCTGGTGCCCCTGGCAGTCTTCAGAAGGCCTAAAAATTGCCCAAATCAATGGGAACAGTGCTCAAATGACATGGGAACAGCATGGGGAGGACCCCTGGAAGCATTTCTGACTCCCAGGTCACTGCTGTCAAAAACATTGTCAGAGGTATTATGCCACTTTTACGGACTCACAATAAAACATACAAAAACAAAACCAAAATGGATTTTCCTGGGAAATGTGTTAAGGAAGATCCTTTCCAAGGTAATTACTTGTATATGTGGCAAAATAAATAACCAAAAACAAAAATGCTCCTTCACACCTTGGGCAATGTTCACATGTAACGTTTTTATGTGGTTTTGCACTTTTGCATTGCTTTCAACTAAGACAAATGCATTCACCGGGAAATGTCATTTGAACGTTTAACAATAGTGTTGAGAGAACACTAAAATGCTCGGGTGCTCGAAGCTCGGGCCGAGCTCGCCGTGATACTAGGGTGCTCGACCCGAGCAACGAGCCCAATGTTAGTCTATGGGAGACCCGAGAATTTTTGCGGCGCCCCCCCCCGGCAGTCTGTAGAAAGCCTAAAAAGTGCCCAAAACGATAGTGACAGTGCTCAAATGACATGGGGACAGCATGGGGATCGCCCCAGGAAGCATTTCTGACCCCCAGGTCACTGCTGTCAACAACGTGGTCAGAGGTATTAAGCCACTTTTACGGGCTCACAATAAAACGTTCAAAAACGTAACTGAAACTGCTTTCCTGTGAAATATGTTAGGGAACATCCTTTCCAGGGTAAAGACTTGTGTCTAAGGTAAAATACACTGTGTTCCAAATTATTATGCAAATAATATTTTCTCAGATTTTCCCAAATTAATTATATAAATTGCAGTCATTGTAATTTTCCAGTCAAATAACTATTAGAGTACAATTGAAAGGCTTTTATACAAACTGCCTATGATAACAGTATATTTAAAAAAAAAATAAACTCAAACTGCACTCAAAATGCATGTTCCAAATTATTATGCACAGCAGAGTTTTCAACCTTTTCATTTTAATAAAGAACAAAAAAATGGTCATTTTTGAAATTATAAGCATTAGCAGGTTATTAGAAACTGAAATCAAACAGTTTTCAACTCAAAACTTTATTCTAGGTGATGTTACATTTGCACATAGGACCCCTTGTTCGAAAGGAGCTTCTGAACTCTCTCGTCCATTGACTTTGTCAGGTTTTGTTTGTTTTCTGCTTCAATTGTTTTGCATGAGGACAGAATACCCTCCCAGAGCTGTTGCTTAGATGTGAACTGCCTCCCGCCATCATAGACACTCCTTTTGATGATGCTCCAGAGGTTCTCAATGGGGTTGAGGTCAGGGGAGCATGGGTTCCACACCACAAGTTTGTCCCCTTTTATGCCCATAGCAGCCAGAGATGCAGATGTGTTATGTGCAGCATGAGACGGGGCATTATCATGCATGAAATGATCTCGATGGTCCAGATGGATGGAGTGGAAGATGGCTGGTTGATGGACACCCCATGCAAACACGGCTACGGCGCTAACAAGGAGGAGGTGGAGTAATGTTTTGGGCTGGAATCATGGGGAGAGAGATTGTCGCCCCTTTTAGGATCCCTGAAGGGGTAAAAATGAACTCCATAATGTATGTTGAGTTTCTCAAACAGCACTTCCTTCCATGGTTCAAGAAGAAGAACCGTGCATTACACAGCAAGATCATTTTCATGCATGATAATGCCCCGTCTCATGCTGCACATAACACATCTGCATCTCTGGCTGATATGGGCATAAAAGGGGACAAACTTATGGTGTGGCACCCATGCTCCCCTGACCTCAACCCCATTGAGAACCTCTGGAGCATCATCGAAAGGAGTGTCTATGATGGCGGGAGGCAGTTCACATCTAAGCAACAGCTCTGGGAGGGTATTCTGTCCTCATGCAAAACAATTGAAGCAGAAACCATCCAAAACCTGACAAATTCAATGGACGAGAGAGTTCAGAAGCTCCTTTCGAACAAGGGGTCCTATGTGCAAATGTAACATCACCTAGAATAAAGTTTTGAGTTGAAAACGGTTTGATTTCAGTTTGTAATAACCTGCCAATGCTTATAATTTCAAAAATGACCATTTTTTGTCCTTTATTAAAATGAAAAGGTTGAAAACTCTGCTGTGCATAATAATTTGGAACATGCATTTTGAGTGCAGTTTGAGTTTTTTATTTTTTTAGAAATATACTGTTCTCATAGGCAGTTTGTACAAAAACCTTTCAATTGTACTCTAATAGTTATTTGACTGGAAAATTACAATGACTGCAATTCATATTGGTAATTTGGGAAAATCTGAGAAAATATTATTTGCATAATAATTTGGAACACAGTGTAGATAGCCCAAGGTGTGGAGGAGTATTTTTGTTTTTGGTTATGTTCACAAGTAGCATTTTTTATGCGTTTTTGCACTTTTGTATTGCTTTCAACCGTGACAAATGCATTCACCGGGAAATGTCATTTTAACATTTTACAACCTTATCTGGCCATTTGCTGTGTGACACATGCATACAGTGCTGAAAAGACATGGGAACAGCATGGGGAAGACCCTTGGAAGCATCTCTGACTCCCAGATCACTGCCTAAAAGTGTGCCCATCAGAAGTGATCCTTGTCGCATCAGAAGATGCAGACTTGCAATTATCCCCGTGCAAGTCCTTGTCCCAGGGCAGTGTTCAATTGTACCTTCCCCATTCCTTGCAATTCAAGCGCAAGTATGCAGCCTGCCACCCACCCACCCCCAGGCTGCAATATCATACTGCTTGCTTGCTTGCACTTGAAATTGGGCCTTTTAGGCATGTGGAGGCGGAATCTGGCCACCAGGTCATGGCTGCGTCGGCGGCCTGGTATCCATACTCAGTCCCCAGCCCTCCGGCGGCGGGTGTCCGCGCTTGGTCCCCAGCCGCCAGGGGGCGGCCGGGTGTCCATAAACGGTCCCCAGCCACCCCTATTTGTCCCAGTGCGCCTTATACACAAGCGCGCATACCAAAACATTACCTGTGCCCTCCCCAGTGCATTTAGTGGGAAGGACAGCCTAAACACAAACACATGGACAAGTGAATGTGTCCAGGGATGGTCCTTCTCACTGACGCCTTCACACTGGGTTAATATTGTGGAAGCCAGGACACAGTTGGACACTGGGATGCAACACATCCTCCAGACATAGAGGATTGCGGGTCCTGGGTCAATCAGGCTTCAACACAAAGTTCAGAAGGTAGACAGCAGCAGTGGTCGGCCTCCTACACAATGAGTAAATTATTCATGATCATGAGGCCATCCATCTCCTTAGCTTTCTGTTCCTTGGAATGCAAGCGCATGTATGTAGTAGTGGCTAGGCCTGAGGTGGTCAGCGTTTGGCGCATATCCTACCTCCTCCGAGGATTGCTGGATGTTTTCCTGCTACTATCCCAGTTCTATGACTCCCGTTAAAACAAAGCTTAAGGTGATGAATGATGGATGAGGTGGTGGCAAAGGAGAAAGAGCAGGAGGAACAGGGACCATTCACATCAATATCAGGCCAGCCAACCACACATGTCTTGTAGGATATGTTTCTGTACCAAAAGGAGCGGTTCAGCTACACCGTTATAAGGCATACAGTGAATGCAATGCCTACCAAAAATTTCGAGGCACTCCAATGCCCCTTGGAAGTGATATGGAAGTCAGAGGGCCTTAACTAAACCGTTTTTTCCATTTATAGCAACTGGGTCTCCTGTACACTGTTGGCCTAAGCAGGGAATGGAAGGCTTTCCAAAAATTATTAGGCACTGCAATGCCCCTTGAAACAGACGTGGATTACAGCGTACTAAAAACCTTGTACCCATTATTGGGGAGTGGGTCTCCCTTAGTGTTCGCCTATGCATTGAAAAGCAAAAGCTGACTAAAATTAGGAGGAAATGCAATGCCCGTTGGAAGAGTCGTGGAGGTTAGAGGTAGTTAAAAACAACAGGTCACAGTAGCTTAACAAGACGGTTTTAATGCCCCTTGGAAGAGACATGGAGGTCACAATGGAATAAAAAGACAATATACATGCCCCTTGGAAGAGTGGTGGAGGTCCCAGTGGAATAAAAAGACAATATCAATGCCCCTTGGAAGAGTGGTGGAGTTTACAGGGGAATAAAAAGACAATATCAATGCCCCTTGGAAGAGTGGTGGAGGTCGCAGTGGAATAAAAAGACAATATCAATGCACCTTGGAATAGACGTGGAGGTCACAGTAGCTTAACAAGACGGTTTTAATGCCCTTTGGAAGAGACGTGGAGGTCACAGTAGCTTAGCAAGACGATTTTAATGCCCCTTACAAGAGCCATGCAGTACAGCGTATTAAAAACATTATTCCCATTATTGGGGAGTGGGTCTCCCATAGTCTTTGCCTATGCCTTCCCAGCAAAAGCTGCCAAAAATTAGGACGGGGGAACTTGCATTGCCCCTTACAAGAGCCATGCAGTACAGCATATTAAAAACATTATTCCCATTATTGGGGAGTGGGTCTCCCATAGTCTTTGCCTATGCCTTCCAGCAAAAGCTGCCAAAAATTAGGTCGGAGGAACTTGCAATGCTGGCAACACGGACCTCGGTCACCCTGGTGGTATAGTGGTGGTGGAGGCTGAGGATAAGGAAAAGAGCAAAAAACAGCCAAAATGAGGAAGCGTATACCCATGTGTGGGTGTGAAGCGGTGCATGGGAATACACCTCCCGAAATAGCACAGTGGATTTGACTTTGTTACTCTGCTGTCATTTGGAGGTGATGAGAAGTCTGGCCCAATCCAGCCCTTGTTCATTTTGATAAGGGTCAGCTTGTCAGCATTGTCAGTTGACAGACGAGTGCGCTTATCAGTTATAATTCCCCCAGCGGCACTAAAAATACGCTCCGATAACACGCTAGCGGCAGGGCAGGCTAGGACCTCCAAGGCGTACAGAACGAGTTCATTCCAAGTGTCCAGCTTGGATACCCAATAATTAAAAGGCACAGAGTAATCATAGAGGACACTGGTATGGTCAGAAAGGTACTCCCTCACCATCTTTTGAAACTTTCCACTCTTTGTGAGAGTACCCCGCGCCTCAGGGCCTGTAAGCTGGGTGGGTCTCAGAAAACTGTCCCAGAACGTTGAGAATGTTCCCCTGCCTCTGCTGGATTGGAGTTGCGTCTCTCTCGCCTGTACGCCTTGGTTGGGCAACGAACTGTGACCTCTGCCGCTAGCGTGTTCAGATGGGAATTTTTTTAACAGTTCTGCAGCAAGGGCCTTCTGGTACTGCCCCATTTTTGTAGACCTCTCCACCTCAGGAATAAGAGAGTGAAAGTTCTCCTTGTAGCGGGGGTCTAAATGTGTCACCAACCAGTAATGACTGTCACCCAACATTTTTGACAACGCGAGGGTCACGGTTAAGGCAGCGTAACATAAAGTCAGCCATGCGTGCCAGACTGGTAACGGGCAAGACTTCCGTGTCCTCACCAAGATGACAACTCACCAAGCTCTCCTCCTCCTCCCCCCTGTCCTCAGGCCACCCACGCTGAATCGACGGTATGAGAGTTGTACAGGTACTACCGTCTACAGCGCATGATACCAGCTCCTGTTCTTCATTCAACTCCTCCTCCTCTCCCTCATTGTCCCCCAATGCACGTTAGGATGAGATGAGGCTGGGCTGTGTGTAATCGCCTGCTACTGCTTCTTGATCCATCTCATCATACTCTAGCTGCAATGCCTCTTCTTTAATTCTCTGCAGAGAGCGTTGCAAAAGACAGACAAGTGGGATGCTGACGCTAATGATGGCGTCACCGCGACTCACCATCTTGATGGACTCCTCAAAGTTTGTCAGGATGGTACATATGTCAGACATCCAAGTCCACTCCTGAGGTCTTATGTGTGGAGTCTGAGCTGAATATCGACGGCCTTGTTGCAGCTGGTGCTCCACAACTGCTCTCTTCTGCTCACAAATCCTTTGCAACATGTGGAGGGTAGAGTTCCAACGTGTGGGGACATCACACACCAGTCGGTGTGCTGGAAGCTGCAAAGGCTGCTGCAACACAGCAAGGGCGGCGGAAGCTGTAGCCGACTTCCAAAAATGAGCTGACAGGCGACGTACTTTGACGAGCAGATCTGGCAACTCGGGGTACGATTTAAGAAACCGCTGAACCACAAGGTTAAGCACATGAGCCAGGCATGGTACGTGTGTGATCTCGCCTCGCCTCAGAGCCGCCACCAGGTTGCGGCCATTGTCACACTCGACCATGCCTGAATGTAGGTTCAGCGGTCTCAGCCACAGATCTGCCTGCTCTTTCACAGCTGTCCACAACTCACAAGCAGTGTGAGGTTTATCACCTAAGCTTATGAGTTTCAGCACAGCCTGTTGCCGCTTGGCTGATGCAGTACTTCAATGCTTCCAGCTTGTAACTGATGTGATGATATCTGAGATGGAGGCTGAACATGAGGAGGAGGAGGAGAATGATGCGCAGGAGCTGTACACTGTGGGGGTAACTCTGACTGAACTAGGGCCCGCAATCCTCGGTGTGGGGAGGATGTGTTCCGTCCCAAGGTCCGACTGGGTCCCGGCTTCCACTATGTTTACCCAGTGTGCCGTCAGGGAGATGTACCACCCCTGGCCACAAGCACTTGTCCACGTGTCCGTTGTCAGGTGGACTCTCCCAGTAACTGTGTTGTTAAGGGCACGGCAGATGTTTTGGGACACGTGCTTGTGTAGTGCGGGGAAGGCACACCGGGCAAAATAGTGTCGGCTGGGTACCGAGTACCGAGGGACGGCCACCGCCATAAGGTTGTGGAAGGATTCCGTCTCCACCAGTCTAAAAGGCAGCATTTCCAACGCAAGCAGTCGTGAAATGTGCGAATTTAGGACTGTGGCCTGTGGGGTGTTGGCAGCGAATTTGCGCTTTCCTTCAAAGGTCTGGGATATGGACATTTGAATGCTGCGGTGGGATGTGGACGTTGATGCTGTTTCTTGAGAAACTGCCATAACAATTGAAGACTGAGAGGAGGGGGCATCTTTGCATGCAGTATGGACAGGGGATCGCCTTGCACGCACCACAGGGGGTTCTCTTACTTGCACAACAGCGGAAGAAGCAGTGGTGACACGCGCTGACACTGGTCGTGGATCCTGGGGTTCACCCCACAAAGTCGGGTGCTTTGCTGACGTGCCTGATCATGCTGGTGGTGTCAGGCTGGTAGTTTTGTCACCCTTGCTGATGCTGGCCTGGCAGGTGGTACAAATTGCCTTCTTGGGGTTATCAGCAGAGTCTTTAAAAAAATTCCAGACTTTGGAAGACCTACCGGTTGTACTGGCAACGTCCCTCGCGTTGGTGTTACGGGGTACGGTTGACTGCCTTCTGTCTGCGGCCACCACACTGCTTCCTGCCTGTTGGGGTACTCTGCCTCCCCCCCCTTTGTGCTGCTGGCCTCGCTCTGCGTGTCCTCCTGCCACGTTGGGTCAGTTAGTAGATTATCCACCACCTCCTCCTCTTCCACTTCCGCACCACAGTCCTCCTCCTCACTTCGTGGCAATTGTGTCTCATCATCGTCCACCTCTTGTGACAAATTGCCAGCGTCGCCTCCCTGTGGCCGTGGCTATTCAAATATTTGGCCATCTGACGACACTCTGCATGATGGGAGGAAGGAGCATCAGGGTGAGCAGGAGTATGCAGTCGAGACTCACGGCTACTAAGACTTGACCATGTGGAAGACAGACCGGAGGTGGTGGTGCCCAGGTGACTGGAAGTATTATCTGCTATCCAATTAATAACCTGTTCACACTGATCAGTTTGCAATAGTGGTGCTGTTGTGTGCTTCCCTAGTACTGGGAGCGAGAAGATGTGGCTGTTGGTTGTGGCACATTTTCACCTTGGCCACGGCCCCATTCTCTGCACGCATCATCACTAGAACGTCCAGTTCCAGGTCCCTTGCCACGCGCCTTGCCCATTGTAAATGAAGTAAAATAGTTTACACTCGCACTATCAATGGCAAAAGGGTAATAAAAAGGAGATTTGAACCGTGGAAGAGGAAAACCACAATTCTATTTCTCTGGCCTACACCAGAATCTTTTAAACGATATATTTGGGTCTGAACAGTCAACGAGACACTGAAACTGTTTTTTTTTCATGCAAAAAGGTGGATTACACCCTGATTTGAATTGTGGAAGAGGAAAACCACAGTTCTAGTTATCTGGCCTCCACCAGACTCTTTTAAATATATATATTTGTGTCTGAGCACTCACAGACACACTCAATTTTTTTTTTTTTGGGGGGGGGGGGGGATACCAAAAGGTTAATAAGATGGGTATTTGTACAGTCTGACTGAAGAAAAAAAAAAAGAGGATTTAGATGAAAAAAAAAAGGATTTTTCCTGCCCCCTGAGACCTGGGGCTAAGTCTAGCAATTTGAAAAGCAGCACACATGACTCTAATGCAGTGTTTGTTGGTATAACCACTGCGTCTCCTATACAGCCTGCCTGCCTGATATCTGGGATGGATATTAGTCCTGAGAAGGACTGTTTGTTTGATTTTGCAGGCTTTAGAGACCCTATACTACCTATTTTGCAGTATAAATCTCTCCCTAGCTCAGTAGCACTCTCCCTACACCATCTGATCCGGAGCGACTGTGTCCAAGATGGCGGCGCCCGGTTTTAAATACTCGAGGTGACGCTGTGCGGCCAACCAATCACTGTAATGCCCACAACCAACATGGCTGCGGCATTTCAGTGACTGGCTGACAATCCCTGCATGTTCATTGGCTCTGTAAAGAGCGCCAAACGTGCAGGGCGGAGACCCGAGCTCCCGCCAGAGTAACCCGGAAATGCTCGGTGCTCGCCGAACATCCCGAGTAGTGAGATGCTCAGGCGAGTACCGAGCAGTGTCGAGCATGCTCGCTCAACACTATTTAACAACCTTATCTGGCCATGTGGTATGTGACATGGGAACAGCCTGGGAAAGACCCCTGAAAGCACCTCTGACTCCCAGAGCACTGCCTAAAACTGTGGTCATCTCATCAGACATGATCCTATATTACTGCGTAATAATAGACATTTTTGGCAACGTGACAAATCTTAAACTCCATTTAAAATGGGCAAGGTGTGTGTCAAGGGACGGGGAAGTGGATGTTATGATGATGGTCATAGTGCACGTTGAGACCGTGGGCAAGATGAAACTATTCCTGCCAAGGGAGCACAACAAACACCCACGTCATGTCAAACTACCTTCTTGCCCCAATTTCTAGGGGGCCGCGGAACACCACTATTGAAGCCAGAGCTGTGTGAAAAGATTGTTGGTTGGATAGCAGATAAAATTTCTCCTCCACTCTGTGTTCCACATGGTCCAGTCTCAGTAGATATGAGTCTGGATCACATTATTATTATTACTTTATCGCCATTTATTCCATGGCACGTTACATGTGAAAAGGGGTATACATAGCTAAAAGAATTACAATAATCTTGAACAAAAATGTGACTGCGACTGGTACAGGAGAGAAGAGGACCCTGCCCGCAAGGGCTCAGTCTACAGGGCATGGGTGAGGATACAGTAGGTGAGGATTAGAGCTGGTCTTGCAGCCGTATGGTGGAGCGAGGGTTAGTGCAGGTTGTACGCATGTCGCAAGAGGTGTGTCTTCAGCTTCCTTTTAAAGGTTTCAACAGTAGGCGAGAGTCAGAAATGGTGGGGTAGAGAGTTCCAGAGAAGGGGGGATGACCGGGAGAAATCTTGTATGCTATTGTGGGAAAAGGAGATAAGAGGGGAGTAGAGAAGGAGATCTTGTGAGGATCGGAGGTTGCGTGCAGGTAAGTATCGGGAGACTAGGTCACAGATGTATGGAGGAGACAAGTTGTGGATAGCTTTGCATTCCAAGGTTAGGGTTTTGAACTTGAGTCTCTGGGTAATGGGGAGCCAATGAATGGCTTGAGAGGAGAGGCCAGGGAATAGCGAGGGGACAGGTGGATTAGTCAGGCAACAGAGTTTAGGATAGATTGGAGGAATGCGAGAGTGTTAGAAGGGAGGCCACAAAGCAGGAAGGTGCAGTCATTGAGAAGGGAGATGATGAGCGCTTGCACTAGTGTTTTTGTAGATTTGTGGTTGAGGAATGTGCAGATCCCGGGGATTTTTTTTACTTGAAGTCATCCGCTTCCTCACCCTGATACTCCTTCCTTCCACCATTTTAAGTGCCCTGAGAGAACTGATCCAACACTTGGACCCTTCAAAGAGCTGTTTTGTATCTATCCATTTATAGATTCTGGCCTCTCTCTCGGTCCACTCAGAAGTGGAAAGAGCTTGGATATGTGGCTTGTAGGAGGGATTAGAGTCCAGGGTTACCCCAAGAGCTGTTCACTTTTCCATCGATAAATTTGGGCCTCTCGACCGGCCAGCTTCGAGCAGGGCAGCAGAACATCACATGTAGCAATTGGAGGAGCCATAGTCACCCAAAGGTGACGGGGGGGAAAGTGCAAATACTGTCGCAAGAGGTGGATAATGATGAGACACAATGGACAGAAAGTCAGGAAGAGGACCAGGGTGTTAGGCCGGTACGCAGGAGAAGGGCTTTCTCGCGGCATCCGGCCAGGCCCTTTCCTGCTGGTCAGTAATTGTCAGCATTTAGGTTCCGTTCTAGGGATTCTAGGTGTGGTTTCTGTGTTTCTGCTCATGTGCCGCTAAGCCATGCCCCTTGCAGTCATGTGCCGCTAAGCCACTCCCCCTTTTGGGCATGTGCCACTAAGCCACACCCCCTGCTGTCTGGCACAGCGTGGTTGGTTGTCCTGGGGGGCTGGGGCTGTCTCTAGTGTACTTAAGGGCTCCGTGGGCTCCGCTCCGGTGCCTAGTCTATCTCTTTCTAACCTGGGGTGAGGTCTCTGGCAGTAAATGCAGTGTGTGTGAGTCGTTGACAAGGGTTCCTTCTGAAAGCTCCCTAGTCATCCTAGCCATCAATTAGGGCTAGGGGAATGCTGTGAGCAGCACACTCTACCGTGTTGGTTCACTGGTTGGTGTCCACTCCACGGAGGCGTCCTTGCTTCTGATCCAGTATTCCAGGGTCCGCCATTGTATGTGTGGTCACACTGCTGCTTTTACACCCATGTGTTGGGTGCTGCAGAGATTCTCCCCCTCTTTTGGAACTTAGGTTCCAGGCCTTTCCTGACCTGCAGCTATCTGCAGCTCTATACGCCGCCATCTACTGCTCGGGCGTTTCATGCTGCCAAATCCTTCCTGCTCTGCACAGCGGTGTCTTGCAGTGCAGGGTTTATTAGTTTTGTTTCAGGAGTGTTGTTAACTCCCAGCATTGTACCTTGTTTAGTTACTACTAGTGTGTGCACTTAACACACTAGTTTATTTCTTTCTCTGTGCTTAGCTGAACATTCCTCTGGGACTCAGCTGCTGCAGCTCCTCTGCAGTCTGGTGGACCCCAATGTGTCCTTTAAGTTTTATTTTATTTTATTAAAGGATACGCCAGCATAACATTAGACTAGGCACCGTGGCGGAGCCCACGGAGCCCTTAAATACATTAGAGACAGCCCCAGTCCCCCAGGACAACCAACCACGCTGTGCCAGACAGCAGGGGGCGTGGCTTAGCTGCACATGACCGCAAGGGGCGTGGCTTAGCTGCACATGACCGCGAGGGGCGTGGCTTAGCGGCACATGACCACAAGTGGAGTGTGCTTAACGACACATGGCCGCAAGGGGGCGTGATTTAGCGGCACATGAGCAGAAACGCAGAAACCACACTTAGAATTCCTAGAACGGAACCTAAATGCTGACAATTACCAGCAGGAAAGGGCCTGGCCGGATGCCGCGAGAAAGCCCTTCTCCTGCGTACCGGCATAACACAGGGTGCGGAAGTGGAAAATGAAGTGGTGGACGATGAAGTCACTAACCCAATCTGGCAAGGGGACATGTAGAGTGAGGATAGAAGCACACAGGGGGACGAAGGCATAGCACCACAATGGGCAGGAACAAGCAGTGTGGTGGTCACAGACACAAGACGGGCAATTGCTCCCCGGAACACCCACACGACCGAAGCAGCCAGTACAACTGTTAGGTGTTCCCAAGTCTGGTTCTTTTTTAAAGACTGTTTAGATAACGCCAAAAAGGCCATTTGTAACATCTGCCAGGCCAGCATCATCAAGAGCACCAAAACTACCAGTCTGACAACCACCAGCATGCTCAGGCACATGACAGCAAAGCACCTGACTAGCTGGGCTGAACACCAAGGTTCAGAAACAGTGTCTGCGCCCCTGTCCATGGCGCATGCGAAGATACCTCCCGCCCTGCACCTGTCATTGCAGACTTGCAACTATCACCGTCCACATCCTTGTCCTGTTGCAGCGTTCAGTTGTCCCTACCACAGTCCTTGGAATGCAAGCACAAGTATGCAGCCAGACACCCACCCACCCACAGGCCGCAATACTAAACTGCCACATTACTGGACTGCTTGCACTTGAAATGTTGCCTTTTAGGCTTGCAGAGGCGGAAGCTTTCTATAACCTTATGGCGGCAGCCGGGTGTCCATACTCGGTCCCCAGCCACCACTATTTCTCCCGGTATCGTCTCCGCCTTACACAAGCGCGGGTCCCAGAAAATTACCCGTGACCTTCCCAGTGCACTTACTGGGAAGGACCGCCTAACAACAAACACGTGGACAGGTGAATGTGGCCAGGGACGGTACGGAGCCAGTCCACAGTAAAAAAAAAAAAAAAAAAAAAAAAAGCCAGAGTGTCCAGGAATCTTCCCACACACTTTTCTTAGCCAGGGCTGCTTCTTGGCAGGGTTGGACGGGCCCACCTGAGGATTGGACGGGTCCACCGGAGAACCGGAGAATCCTCAGGTGGGCCCTGGCTTTCTCCTTCAGGAAAGTTCATAGTGCCGAGGTGAGGTTTTGATGATGATAGAGGCCACCATCTGCTTAGTTTTCTGTTACTTGGAATGCAAGCGCAAGTATGCAGCCAACCACCCACCCACCCACAGGCCGCAATACTAAACTGCCACATTTCTGGACTGCTTGCACTTGAAATGTTGCCTTTTAGACTCATGGAGGCGGAAGCTTATCACAGCATCATGCCGGCGGCAGCCGGGTGTCCATACTCATTCCCCAGCCGCGACTATTTCTCTCGGTATCGTCTCCGCCTTCCACAAGCGCGGGTTCCATAAAATTACCCGTGCCCTCCCCAGTGCACTTACTGGGAAGGACCGCCTAACCACAATAACCAAAAACAAGTGGATGGGTGAATGTGGCTAGGGAAGGTATGGAGCCAGTCCACAGTCAAAAAAAAAACCAGCCATAGAGTGTCCGGGATCCTCCCCACACACTTTTCTTAGCCAGGGCTTCTTCTCGGCAGGGTTGGACGGGCCCACGAGAGAACAGGAGACTCCTCCGGTGGGCCCTGGCTTTTCCATCAGGAGACTTCATAGTGCCGAGGTGAGGTCATGATGATGATAGAGGTCTCCTTAGCTTGCTGTTGGTACTTTTCTGTGGGAATCAGCTTGGCTCCAACCAGCCTGGAATATTTCCGGTGGTTTGGTATTGGCACCTAGTACCAGTAGCGAAGCCATCCGCAATTTCCTTCTTAGGAATTTTAGTTGGTAGACTGAGTGGCTGCCCAAATGCATTAGCTTCTCACAAAGGAGCTGAAGATACTGAGTGGCAGTAGGTGCAAGTTTCTCCAGCATGTTAGATAGAGAGAACAGAGTGGTCAGCAAAGTGGCTCAGTGGTTTGCACTGAAGCCATGCAGCGCTGGGGTCCTGGGTTCACATCCCACCAAGGACAACATCTGCAAGGATTTTGCATGTTCTCCCTGTGCTTGCGTGGGTTTCCCCCTCAGTAAAAAAGCAACCATAGAGTGTCCAGGAACCTTCCCACAAACTTTTCTTAGCCAGGGCTGCGTCTCGGCAGGGATTTACGGGCTCACCAGAGAATCCTCGGGTGGGTCCTGGCTTCTCCATCAGTAGAGTTCATGATAGAGCAAACATTGCAGCTGCTATGGGGCTCTTGAGCGGAGGAGAAAGGTGGGCCCAATGTTTTTCAGTCTGACACTTCTTCTCGGTGAGAGTTGTATTTCACCCCAGCCATATTCTTTAGCTCAGTGAAAGTACTGGCATAGAGGGAAACTGTATCTACTCCAGCTGTCATTTCTCCGCCACCAGGTTCCGCCCATTGTCACACATGGCCATGCCTGGCTGTATGTTCAGCGGTGAGAGCCACAGAGCTGCCTGCTCTGTTACAGCTTTCAATAACTGTGCAGCGGTGGGCGGTTTGTCACCTAAGCATTAAGCATAGCATTAAGCAT
The DNA here is from genome assembly GCF_046119375.1 of Phyllobates terribilis. NCBI lineage: Eukaryota > Metazoa > Chordata > Amphibia > Anura > Dendrobatidae > Phyllobates > Phyllobates terribilis. The sequence goes on from NW_027362762.1 coordinate 583,676,248, forward strand.
TTTATCTCCAGCACAGCCTGTTGCTGCTTGACCAAGGCAGTGCTTCCAGCTTGTGAATGATGTGGTCATTTTGGAGATGGAGGCCAAACTGGAGGAGGAGGTGCAGGAGATGAACAATGTGATTACATTGAGGTTACATTGGTGAATCTGTTTTTTTAGATTAAAGAAAGATTCTACTGTGTTTTTAGCTTTTTTTTTTTTTTTTTTTTTTTACTTCTCTTCAAATGTGTACTGGAGTGCGTCCTAATTTTTGGCAGCCCTTGAAATTGTAGCATATGCAATAGCAGTATAGGAGACGCACTCCTTAATAATGGGAAGGACAATTCAAATAAAATCTATGTTCTAGAATATTAACTGTGTTATCTGAAATTCTTTTACAGGTGAGGTATCGAAGTATGGATAGCGTATTACACCTATCCAGCCAGATATTATTGCCTTATACTGCGTGCTGCTGGTGCTGCCCAAAAAAATTTAAAATCTATTTTATTCCCTATTGATAATTTGCTGTAAGATGCATTTACAATAGGAACAGGTGCTGTTGCTAGGTGGTATCATCACCAGCTACACATGAGTGTTCATTCTGGTAGTATAAATGTCTTCCACAATCAATGACTTTATTTTTTTTAATTTCTTTGGCCTTATATACAAGTCATTACCCTGGAAAGAATATTTCTTAACATTTATTCATTTATTCCATTTTAGCTTGTTTTTTGCATGTTTTTTTTTGTCAGTCCACAAATGTGGCGCCATACTCTGACAACATTGTTCACAGATATGCTATTTGTCAGCGGCCAACTGAGAATAGGTTTGAACCCTCAACTGCAATACGTTAAACGGAGTGTAATATTTGACACTCTCACAATAATTGCTAGATAATTAGGGCAGTCATATGGGATAACGTCTGATGGCCATGGTTTCAGGCAATCGCCTAATAGTATGATATTTGTCAGCGACCAAGTGTCAGTTGGTTCAACAAAACACAGGTGACTGACTTTAAATGGAGTGGAATATTTGGCACGCTCCACAAATTTTCTGTATTACGGCAGTCATATGGATCACGTGCGTCTGATCATTGAAAAAAGTTCATCTGCTTCCACAATACAGTAAAATGAACAAAACTAAAAAGTTCAGTCTGTATTCTGCGAACAAGCAATTGGAGCTGTAAAACGGTGTATATTGACACACTGCTACAATCTATAAATGAAGGACAATATTTTCCACGTTCACTACAAATGGCTGGATTTGAGCCGCAGTTATATGTTATACGTCTGACAGAGAACCACGGTTTTAAATAGCGGGCCTGTAATTTGCTAATATTATTCTACACAGACACCTATTGTAAATAGCTTGACTGAAACATTGCAACGGAATGAAAATGGAAGAAACGTCTGATTTTGGCACAGTCTTATAGGTGATATGTTTGACAGAGAACCACAGTTTTAAATAGCAGGCCTGTAATTTACTAATACTATTCTTAACAGACACCTAGTGTGAATAGCTTGACCGACACACTGCAACAGAATGGAAATGGAAGAAATGGCTGATTTTGGAGCACTCTTATAGGTGATATGCCTGACAGAGAACCACAGTTTTAAATAGCAGGCCTGTAATTTACTAATACTATTCTTCACAGACACCTGGTGTGAATAACTTGACCGACACACTGCAACAGAATGGAAATGGAAGAAATGTCTGATTTTGGAACAGTCTTATAGGTGATATGTCTAACAGAAAACCATGGTTTTAAATAGCAGGCCTGTAATTTACTAATATTATACTTTACAGACACCTAGTGTGAATAGGTTGACCGACACACTGCAACAGAATGGAAAAGGAGGCCAATATTTTCCACGTTCAGTTTAAATTTCTGGATTTTTATCGCTGAAATATGGAACAGATCTGGCTTTATTCTGCAGTGAGAACAAGCTAATGGAGCAGAAAAATGGTGTACTCTGGATTGCTTTTTAAGCAAATAACCAGGATTAAGATAAAAATAAAATTTGCCCTGGCCCCTGATATCTGGGACTTTGTTTACAAATATCTGTAATTATTACAACATCAGCAGACAGGATGGACCTTCAATGGACCTTCTTGTGCTGTATCATAGACTGCAGTCTGCCATATACACTGCCTGCCTGTCTAGCACTGATTATATGCAGCTGGATTAGTCTTCAGAAGGACTGTTAGTTCAGATGGATACATATATATATGTTGTGGGATACCTATTACCCATACTAACAAGACGTTCAATGGACCCTCTTGTGCTGTATCATGCACTGCACTTTGCCACATATCCTGCCTAACTCCTGCTATCACCACTGAATATATGCAGCTGGATTAGTTCACAGAAGGACTGTTAGTTCAGTTGGATATATATACACTGCTCAAAAAAATAAAGGGAACACTCAAATAACACATCCGATATCTGATTGAATGAAATATTCTCATTGAATACTTTGTTCTGTACAAAGTTGAATGTGCTGACAACAAAATCACACAAAAATCATCAATGGAAATCAAATTTATTAACCAATGGAGGCCTGGATTTGGAGTCACCCCCAAAATTAAAGTGGGAAAACACACTACAGGCTGATCCGACTTTGATGTAATGTCCTTAAAACAAGTCAAAATGAGCCTCAGTATTGTGTGTTACCTCCACGTGCCTGTATGACCTCCCTTCAATGCCTGGTCATGCTCCTGATCAGGTTATGGATGGTCTCCTGTGGAATCTACTCTCAGACCTGGACATAAGAATCCACCAACTCCTGGACAGTCTGAGGTGCAACATGACGTTGGTGGATGGAGCGAGACATGATGACCCAGATGTGCTCAATCGGATTCAGGTCTGGGGAGCGGGCGGGCCAGTCCATAACTTCAATGCCTTCATCTTGCAGGAACTGTTGACACACCCCAGCCACATGAGGTCTTGTATTGTCCTGCATTAGGAGGAACCCAGGGCCAACCGCACCAGCATATGGTCTCACAAGGGATCTGAGGATCTCATCTCGGTACCTAATGGCAGTTAGGCTACCTCTGGTGAGCACATGGAGGGCTGTGCGGCCCTCCAAAGAAATGCCACCCCAACCATTACTGACCCACTGCCAAACCGGTCATGCTGAAGGATGTTGCAGGCAGCAGATCGCTCTCCGTGGCGTCTCCAGACTCTGTCACGTCTGTCACATGTGCTCAGTGTGAACCTGCTTTCATCTGTGAAGAGCACAGGGCGCCAGTGGCGACTTTGCCAATCCTGGTGTTCTGTGGCAAATGCCAAGCGTCCTGCATGGTGTTGGGCTGTGAGCACAACCCCCATCTGTGGACGTCTGGTCCTCATACCACCGTCATGGAGTCGGTTTCTAACCGTTTGAGCAGACACATGCACGTTTGTGGCCGGCTGGAGGTCATTTTGCAGTGCTCTGGCAGTGCTCCTCCTGTTCCTCCTTGCACAAAGGTGGATGTAGCGGTCCTGCTGCTGGGTTGTTGCCCCCCTATGGCCCCCTCCATGTCTCCTGGTCTACTGGCCTGTCTCCTGGTAGCGCCTCCAGCCTCTGGACACTACGCTGACAGACACAGCAAACCTTCTTGCCACAGCTCGCACTGATGTGCCATCCTGGATGAGCTGCACTACCTGAGAAACTTCTGTGGGTTGTAGAGTCTCATGCTACCACGAGTGTGAAAGCACAACCAACATTCAAAAGTGACCAAAACATCAGCCAGAAAGCATTGGTACTGAGATGTAGTCTTTGGTCCCCACCTGCAGAACCACTCCTTTATTGAGTGTGTCTTGATAATTGCCAATAATTTCCATCTATTGTCTATTCCATTTGCACAACAGCATGTGAAAATGATTGTCAATCAGTGTTGCTTCGTAAGTGGACAGTTTGATTTCACAGAAGTTTGATTTACTTGGAGTTATATTCTGTTGTTTAAGTGTTCCCTTTATTTTTTTGAGCAGTGTATATGTTGTGGAATACCTATGCTAACTATAAAGAAGCAAATCTCTCCCTGACGCAGCAGCACCTCTTCCTACTCTGCCTGATTCCTGGGTAGACTGTGACGAGTATAGCGGCGCCAGGTCTGATGACGCTGTGCAGCCAACCAATCACTGTAATGCCCACAAACAACATGGCTACGGCATTACAGTGCGTGGCAGGCAATCCCTGCATGTTTAGTGGCTCTCTAAAGAGCACCAAACATGCAGGGAGGGGACTCGAGTTCCCATCCGAACAACCCAGAAATGCTCGCCAAGCTTGTCGAGCACAGTGATGCTCGGGCGAGCACCGAGCAGTGGCGAACACGTCCGCCCATCACTAGTCACTATGTGTATATTTTGTATTACCAACATGTATATATTTTTTCTTGATGTATTAATTGTGTGTTTTATTTTAACGACTCTTGAAAAAGACCAAGGCTTGGGTCGAAACTAGTGCTCGAAGCTTGGCCCGAGCTCGCCGTGATACTCGGGTGCTCGACCCGAACAACGAGCCCAATGTTAGTCTATGGGAGACCCGAGCATTTTTGTGGCGGCACCCCCAGCAGTCTTTTAAAAGCCTGACAAGTGCGCAAAACGATAGTGACAGTGCTCAAATGACATGGGGACAGCATGGGGATCGCCCCAGGAAGCATTTCTGACCCCCAGGTCACTGCTGTCAACAACGTGTTCAGAGGTATTAAGCCACTTTTACATCCTTAACAAGGAGGTGGGCACTGCTATGAAATAATAAATGTTATGGGGTGCTATAGTAACCTGATATAGTTACATAATATAAGAAAGAAGAGAAAAGACTCAGGATATACAACCATGCACACCCAATATTAGAAAAATGAAAAAATCTTTATTACATGATTACAGACTGACAACACAGGAAAATAAAAACAATTAAAAACAAACAAAGCATAGCAATATTCATAGGGGAGGAATAATGTAGTGTTCCAAAGTAATAAATCCCCCTAAAGCCACAGGTATCATTTAATATAATATATTTACCATCTCATAATACAATAAGGCTTATTGACCAAGCTATGTCACCCTAATGAAGGGTGGCACCTTCATTAGGGTGACATAGCTTGGTCAATAAGCCTTATTGTATTATGAGATGGTAAATATATTATATTAAATGATACCTGTGGCTTTAGGGGGATTTATTACTTTGGAACACTACATTATTCCTCCCCTATGAATATTGCTATGCTTTGTTTGTTTTTAATTGTTTTTATTTTTCTGTGTTGTCAGTCTGTAATCATGTAATAAAGATTTTTTCATTTTTCTAATATTGGGTGTGCATGGTTGTATATCCTGAGTCTTTTCTCTTCTTTCTTATATTAAGCCACTTTCACAGGCTCATAATAAAACGTTCAAACACGAAAGTGAAACTTTTTTCCTGTGAAATATGTTAAGGAATTTCTTTTCCAGGGTAAAGACTTGTGTATAAGGTAAAATAAATAACCAAAAGTAAAAATACTCCTCCACACCTTGGGCTATGTTCACAAGTAGCATTTTTTATGCGTTTTTGCACTTTTGTATTGCTTTCAACTGTGACAAATGCATTCACCGGGAAATGTCTTTTTAACATTTTACAACCTTATCTGGCCATGTGCTGTGTGACACATGCATACAGTGCTGAAAAGACATGGGGACAGCATGGGGAAGACCCCTGGAAGCATCTCTGACATCCAGGTCACTGTCTAAAAGTGTGCCCATCAGAAGTGATCCTTGCCGCAGCAGAAAATGCAGACTTGCAACTATTCCCGTGCAAGTCCTTGTCCCAGGGCAGTGTTCAATTGTACCTCCCCCATTCCTTGCAATGCAAGTGCAAATATGCAGCCAACCACCCACCCACCCCCAGGCTGCAATACCATACTGCTAGCTTGCTTGCACTTGAAATTGGGCCTTTTAGGCATGTGGAGGCAGACGCCGGCCACCATGTCATGGCTGCGTCGGCGGCCCTTTTATCCATACTCAGTCCACAGCCGCCCGGCGGCCGGGTGTCCACGCTCGGTCCCCAGCCACCAGGGGGCGGCCGGGTGTCCACACTTGGTCCCCAGCCGCCCCGCGGCCGGGTGTCCACACACGGTCCCCAGCCACCTGGGGGTGGCCGGGTGTCCATAAACGGTCCCCAGCCATCCCGATTTCTCCGCGGAACATCCCCACACACTTTTCTTAGACTGGCCTGCTTTAGGGCAGCATTGGACGAGCCCACCAGAGAACCCGACTCCTCCGGTGGGCCCTGGCTTCTCTATCAGGGGAGTTGAGAGTGCCAAGGTGAGGAGCATGATGAGGATGATAGAAGTTAGCATCTGCTTTGTTTTCAAGGAATGCAAGCGCATGTATGTAGTAGCGGCTAGGCCTGAGGTGGTCAGCGTTTTGGCGCATATCCTACCTCCTCCGAGGATTGCTGGATGTTTTCCTGCAACTATCCCAGTTCTATGACTCCCGTTAAAACAAAGCTTCAGGTGATGAATGATGGATGAGGTGGTGGCAAAGGAGAAAGAGCAGGAGGAACAGGGACCATTCACATAAATATCAGGCCAGTCAACCAGATATGTCTTGTAGGATATGTTTCTGTAACAAAAGGAGCGGTTCGGCTACACAGTTATAGGGCATACAGTGAGTGCAATGCCTACCAAAAATTTTGAGGCACTCCAATGACCCTTCGAAATGACATGGAGGTCAGAGGGCCTTAACTAAACCTTTTTTTCCAATTATAGCAACTGGGTCTCCTGTGCACTGTTGGCCTAAGCAGTGAATGGAAGGCTTTCCAAAAATTATGAGGAACTGCAATGCCCCTTGAAACAGACGTGGATTACAGCATACTAAAAACCTTCTACCCATTATTGGGGAGTGTGTCTCCCTTAGTTTTCACCTTCGCATTGAAAAGCAAAAGCTGACTAAAATTAGGAGGAAATGCAATGCCCGTTGGAAGAGTCGTGGAGATTAGAGGTAAGGTAATTAAAAACAACATTTCAATGCCCCTTGGAAGAGCTGTGGAGGTCACAGTAGCTTAACAAGATGGTTTTAATGACCCTTGGGAGAGTGGTGGAGGTCGCAGTGGAATAAAAAGACAATATCAATGCCCCGTGGAAGAGACCTGGAGGTCACAGTAGCTTAATAAGACAGTTTTAATGCCCCTTGGAAGAGACGTGGAGGCCACAGTAGCTTAACAAGACTGTTTTAATGCCCCTTACAAGAGCCATACAGTACAGCATATTACAAACATTATTCCCATTATTGGGGAGTGGGTCTCCCATAGTATTTGCTTATGCCTTCCAAGCAAAAGCTTCCAAAAATTAGGATGGAGCAACTTGCAATGCCCCTTACAAGAGCCATACAGTACTGCATATTACAAACATAAGTCCCATTATTGGGGAGTGGGTCTCCCATAGTATTTGCTTATGCCTTCCAAGCAAAAGCTTCCAAAAATTATGAGGAAATGCAATGCCCGTTCGAAGAATCGTGGAGGTCCCAGTAGCTTAACAAGACGCTTTTAATGCCCCTCAGAAGAGACGTGGAGGTCAGAGTGGTATGACAAGACACTTTTAATGCCCCCTACAAGAGACGTGGAGGTCAGAGTGGTATAGCAAGACGCTTTTAATGCCCCTCAGAAGAGACGTGGAGGTCAGAGTGGTATAGCAAGACGCTTTTAATGCCCTTCAGAAGAGACGTGGAGGTCAGAGTGGTATAACAAGACACTTTTAATGCCCCTCAGAAGAGACGTGGAGGTCAGAGTGGTATAAAAAGACGCTTTTAATGCCCCTTAGAAGAGACGTGGAGGTCAGAGTGGTATAACAAGATGGTCTTAATGCCCCTTACAAGAGACGTGGAGGTCAGAGTGGTATAACAAGACGCTTTTAATGCCCCTCAGAAGAGACGTGGAGGTCAGAGTGGTATAACAAGACGCTTTTAATGCCCCTCAGAAGAGACGTGGAGTTCGGAGTGGTATAACAAGACTCTTTTAATACTCCTCAGAAGAGACGTGGAGGTCAGAGTGGTATAACAAGACGGTTTTAATGCCCCTTACAAGAGACGTGGAGGTCAGAGTGGTATAACAAGACGCTTTTAATGCCCCTCAGAAGAGACGTGGAGGTCAGAGTGGTATAACAAGACGCTTTTAATGCCCCTCAGAAGAGACGTGGAGGTCAGAGTGGTATAACAAGACGGTTTTAATGCCCCTTACAAGAGACGTGGAGGTCAGAGTGGTATAACAAGGCGCTTTTAATGCCCCTCAGAAGAGACGTGGAGGTCAGAGTGGTATAACAAGATGCTTTTAATGCCCCTTGGAAGAGCCATACAGTACAGCATCTTAAAAATATTATTCCCATTATTGGGGAGTGGGTCTCCCACAATCTTTGCTTATGCCTTCCAAGCAAAACCTGACAAAAATCAGGATGGGGGAACTTTCAATAATGGCAACACGAACCATGGTCACCCTGGTGGTATAGTGGTGGTGGAGGCTGAGGATAAGGAGAAGAACATAAAACAGCCAAAATGAGGAAGCGTGTACCCATGTGTGGGTGTGAAGCTGTGCATGGGAATACACCTCCCGAAATAACACATTGGATTTGACTTTATGTTACTCTGCTGTCATTTGGTGGTGATGAGAAGTCTGGCCCAATCCAGCCCTTGTTCATTTTGATAAGGGTCAGCTTGTCAGCATTGTCAGTTGACAGGCGAGTGCGCTTATCAGTTATAATTCCCCCAGCGGCACTAAAAACACGCTCCGATAACACGCTAGCGGCAGGGCAGGCCAGGACCTCCAAGGCGTACATAGCGAGTTTATTCCAAGTGTCCAGCTTGGATACCCAATAATTAAAAGGCACAGAGGAATCACGGAGGATGCTGGTACGGTCGGCTAGGTACTCCCTCACCGTCTTTTGAAACTTTCCACTCCTTGTGAGAGTACCCCGCGCCTTAGGGTCTGTCCGAAGGGAGGATCTGAGAAAACTGTCCCAGAACGTTGACAGTGTTCCCCTGCCTCTGCTGGATTGGAGTTGCGTCTCTCTCGCATGTACGCCTTGGTTGGGCAACAACGAACTGTGACCTCTGCTGCTAGCATGTTCAGATGGGAATTTTTTTTAACAGTTCTGCAGCAAGGGCTTTCTGGTACTGCCCCATTTTTGTAGACCTCTCCACCTCAGGAATAAGAGAGTGAAAGTTCTCCTTGTAGTGGGTGTCTACAAGTGTTACCAACCAGTAATGACTGTCACCCAACATTTTGACAACGCGAGGGTCACGGTTAAGGCAGCGTAACATAAAGTCAGCCATGCGTGCCAGACTGGTAACGGGCAAGATTTCCGTGTCCTCACCAAGATGACGACTGACCATGCTCTCCTCCTCCTCCTCCCCCCTGTCCTCAGGCCAACCGCTCTGAACCGACGGTATGACAGTTGTACAGGTACTACCGTCAACAGAGCATGATACCAGCTCCTGTTCTTCCTCCTCCTCCTCCTCCTCCTCTCCCTCCTCCTCCTCTCCATCATTGTCCCCCAATGCACATTGGGATGAGATGAGGCTGGGCTGTGTGTAATCGCCCGCTACGGCTTCTTGATCCATCTCATCATACTCTGGCTGCAATGCCTCCTCTTTAATTCTCTGCAGAGAGCGTTGCAAAAGACAGACAAGTGGGATGCTGACACTAATGATGGCGTCATCGCCACTCACAATCTTGGTGACCTCCTCAAAGTTTGTCAGGATGGTACATATGTCAGACATCCAGGTCCAATCCTGAGGTCTTATGCGTGGAGTCTGACCTGAATATCGACGGCATTGTTGCAGCTGTTACTCTACAACTGCTCTCTTCTGCTCACAAATCCTTAGCAACATGTGGAGGGTAGAGTTCCAACGTGTGGGGACATCACACACCAGTCGGTGTGCTGGAAGCTGCAAACGCTGCTGCAACACAGCAAGGGCGGCGGAAGCTGTAGCCGACTTCCAAAAATGAGCTGACAGGCGACGTACTTTGACGAGCAGATCTGGCAACTCGGGGTACGATTTAAGAAACCGCTGAACCACGAAGTTAAGCACCTGATCCAGGCATGGTACGTGTGTGATCTCGCCTCGCCTCAGAGCCGCCACCAGGTTACGGCCATTGTCACACACGACCATGCCTGGATGTAAGTTCAGCGGTCTCAGCACAGCTGTCCACAACTCACAAGCAGTGTGAGGTTTATCACCTAAGCTTATGAGTTTCAGCACAGCCTGTTGCTGCTTGGCGGAGGCAGTACTGCAGTTCTTCCAGCTTGTAACTGATGTGGTGATATTTGAGATGGAGGCTGAGCATGAGGAGGAGGAGGAAGATGATGCACAGGAGCTGTACACTGTGGGGGCAACTCTGACTGACATAGGGCCCGCAATCCTCAGTGTGGGGAAGATGTGTTCCCTCCCAAGGTCCGACTGGGTCCCGGCTTCCACTATGTTTACCCAGTGTGCCGTCAGGGAGATTTACCATTCCTGGCCACAAGCACTTGTCCACGTGTCCGTTGTCAGGTGGACTCTCCCTGTAACTGCGTTGTTGAGGGCACGGCAGATGTTTTGGGACACGTGCTTGTGTAGTGCGGGGATGGCACACCGGGCAAAATAGTGTCGGCTGGGGACCGAGTACCGAGGGACGGCCACCGCCATAAGGTTGCGGAAGGATTCCGTGTTCACCAGTCTAAAAGGCAGCATTTCCAACGCAAGCAGTCGTGAAATGTGCGAATTTAGGACTCTGGCCTGTGGGGCGTTAGCTGCATATTTCCGCTTTCGTTCAATGGTCTGGGATATGGACAATTGAACGCTGCGGTGGGACGTGGACGTTGATGCTGTTTCTTGAGAAAGTGTTTTACCAACTAACACAAAAAGCCCTTTTATCTATTTATTATGAAAGATAATCTTTAATAGTCATATTTGACAAATATAACATACATAAAGTGCCCGTAAAGTGCCCATAAAAAGTGACCTAGTGCAGGCAGAAATATACATTCATCATGATTAATTTTTCCTATTTTCACACCTTCTTACTGAAGACGATAATCTTTCACTACTTGATATATAATATATAGGTGTGAACTTGAACAAAAACTGCCTATACATAATAGGTCACTAATCTTAAAAACAGCAAGAGAAGGTTATTGTAGGTGGGACTTATGAATACATATCTATTATTTCCCAAACTGCATCAATATACCACATACATGTCAAGGGCTCAACCCTATATATGGAGTCCTTAATCAGATGCTTTACACATATTACAGTATGATATTCACAAGGTTAACAGTGCTAATCCCCCTCACAGTTTGAGTTTATATAATAAGCTGATACTCCATTCCGAAATACTTTTTCAAGACAATAACATGATCAAAGATAGGACTTATCTGAAATATGTATTTAGGTTGCCCCCATCATTCCTCCAAACTCCTCGACGCGTTTCCCCGTTGTTTAGTGGTTCATCAGGAGAAGATCATCCTGTCTGCGGCCACCACACTGCTTCTTCCTGCCTGTTGGGGTACTCTGCCTCCCTCCCCATGTGTGCTGCTGACCTCACTCTGCATGTCCTCCTGCCACTTTGGGTCAGTTACTAGATCATCCACCACCTCCTCCTCTTCACTTGCGCACCACGATCCTCCTCCTCACTTCCTGGCAATTGTGTCTCATCATCGTCCACCTCTTGTGACAAATTGCCAGCGTTGACTTCTATAATATTTGGGCATCGCTACATGGGATCTCCTCTTCTACTACTTCAAGCGGAGCAAGCGAGGGGGACAAATCTGGAAATGGACTAGTGAACAGCTCTACAGAGTGTCCAAGTGTGGGATCAGTTGCTGTCTGACGACACTCGGCATGGTGGGAGGAAGGAGCATCAGGGTGAGGAAGAGTATGCGGTCGAGACTCACGGCTACTAACATTTGACCGTGTGGAAGACAGACCAGAGGTGGTGGTGCTCAGGTAACTGGAAGTATTATCTGCTATCCAATTAATAACCTATTCACACTGATCAGTTCGCAATACTGGTGTTGTTCTGTGCTTCCCTAGTAATTCGGTCAAGAAGTGGGAGCGAGAAGATGTGGCTGCTGGTTGTGGCACATTTTCACCTTGGCCACGGCCCCGTCCTCTGCACGCACCATCACCAGAACGTCCACTTCCACGTCCCTTGCCACGCGCCTTGCCCATTGTAAAGGAAGTAAAATAGCTTATACTCGCACTATCAATGGAAAAAGGGTAATGAAAAGTAGATTAGAACCGTGGAAGAGGAAAACCACAGTTCTATTTCTCTGGCCTACACCCGACTCTTTTAAACAATCAGAACAATCAGGGATAAACTATTACTGTTTTTCTTTGCGGAAAAAATACCAAAACCTGAACAATAGAGATTTTTTACCGTGGACTGGCAAAACCACAGTTATTGTTTACTGGGGTATACTATAAAATTTTAAATATATATATTTGCGGCTGAACAGTGAGCGACACACTCAAACTGTTTTTTTTTTAGATACAAAAGGCCCAAAACTGGATACTACAGAGATTTGACCCGTGGAACTGCAAAACCACACTGGGATTTGTCGGCCTACAACAGACTATTTTCAACAGATATATTTTTGTGTCAGAACAGTCAGGAGACACTACTTTTTTTTTTAAGGCAAAAAAAGCAAAAGACAGGATAATAGAGATTTTTGACCGTGGAATAGCAAAACCACAGTTTTAATTTACTGGTGTATACCAGACTTTTTTAAAAATATATATTTGCGGCTGAACAGTGAGCGACACACTCAAACTGTTTTTTTTAGATACAAAAGGCCCAAAACTGGATACTACACAGATTTGACCTGTGGAACTGCAAAACCACACTTCTGTTTCTGTGGCCTATACTATACTCTTTTCAACAGATATATTTGTGTCTGAAAAATCAGAGACACACTTTTTTTTTTGGGGGGGGGGTGGGGAGACACCAATAAGTTAATAAGACGGGTATTTGTACAGTGTGAAGGAGGAAAAAAAAAAGAGGATTCAGATGAAAAAAAAAGGATTTTTACTGGCCCCTGAAACCTGGAGCTAAGTCCAGCAATTTCAGAAACAGGAGCACACAGGACTGTAATGCAGCGTTTGCTGGTATAACCACTGCGTCTCCTATACAGCCTGCCTGCCTGATATACCTGGGATGGATATTAGTCCTGAGAAGGACTGTTTGTTTATTCTGGCAGCCTTTACAGATCCTACACTAACTATTTCGCAGGAAAAATCTCTCCCTAGCTCAGCAGCGCTGTCCCTACACTCTCTAATCCGGAGCGAATGTGTCCAAGATGGCGGCGCCCGGTTTTAAATAATCGAGGTGACGCTGTGCGGCCAGCCAATCACTGTAATGCCCACAAACAACATGGCTGCGGCATTACAGTGACTGGCTGGCAATCCCTGCATGTTCATTGGCTCTGTAAAGAGCGCCAAACATGCAGGGCGGAGACCCGAGCTCCCGCCCGAGTAACCCGGAAATGCTCAGTGCTCGCCGAGCATCCCGAGTAGAGATGAGCGGTGTTCGACTCGAACTGTTCGCCAATCTCAAATTCGAGCTGTTTTGGGTGGTGTTCGAGCCGTTCGGCGAACACGAACGATTTGAAAAAAATTAGGCTGTTCTAGGTTATGTTCGATAACTGTTCGTGCACCAAAATCATAACTGGATTTTTTCTCAGTAATGCTGAAAATTAATGTTAATACACAGTTTGAGTGTACAGCGGGGCGGGGGGAGGGGCAGGGGATGGATCTCTGCAGGAATAATGAAGATCTCCATTTTTTTTTCTCTTTCCCGCATTTACAGTGGGGAGGTGCAGTCTGTCAGCCTATCAGCAGCGCACACACGGAGCGAACTGCTTTTTTTCACACAAGCAAGGGCATGTATCATTGGCAGTGTATGTCACATGTCCTTGCCCTATAAGACCCAGCCATTTTCCCCGTCGCCACCATTTTCTCACTGCTGCAGCTGCGTGTTAGACGGCACCGCTGTTGCTGTGTGCGCTATACCTTGTTAATTTCAAGCCAATTTTCGCACAAATCTACAGATAGCTTGGGAGTAGGGAAGAGTTGTGATTGCAGTCCTTTTAAGGACTAGGTTACATAATTTCATACAACTTTTATCAGGCAGGTCTGTGCTCTTAAATAGATAGGTTGGGAGTAAAGACTAATTGTAATTGCAGTCCTTTTCAGGGCTAGGTTACATCAGTTCCTATCACTTTTTGCCAGGCAGGTCTGTGCCAGTGCTGTGCAAGTTTTTTTCACAGCATTTGGCTAAATCTAGCAAAGCAAATCCTTTTTGGCCTATTGCAGACTGTGTTAGTCAGTGGAGTAGCCTATCTGTGTTGCAAGCTACACCACCTGTGTATAGAATACCAATTTTTTTACTGCACCTAGTGAAGTAAAACCTTTTGGGCATAGCATCATTCTATTAGTGCATCTATACTGACCTCCATCAGGTTGCAAATTCAATATAATTTTTTTCTGCATCTAGCTCTGAAAAAATATTTCAGCTTCTAGCAGTGTGTGGGACTTGTTCTATTAGTCCATCTATACTGACCTCCATCAGGTTGCAAATTAAAAATGATTTTTATCTGCATCTAGCTCTGAAAAATATTTAGGCTTCTAGCAGTGTGTGGGACTTGGTCTATTAGTCCATCTATACTGACCTCCATCAGGTTGCAAATTCAATATAATTTTTTTCTGCATCTAGCTCTGAAAAAATATTTAGGCTTCTAGCAGTGTGTGGGACTTGTTCTATTAGTACATCTATACTGACCTCCATCAGGTTGCAAATTCAATATAATTTTTGTCTGCATCTAGCTCTGAAAAAATATTTCAGCTTCTAGCAGTGTGTGGGACTTGTTCTATTAGTCCATCTATACTAACCTCCACCAGGTTGCAAATTAAAAATAATTTTTATCTGCATCTAGCTCTGAAAAAATATTTGGGCTTCTAGCAGTGTGTGGGACTTGGTCTATTAGTCCATCTATACTGACCTCCATCAGGTTGCAAATTCAATATAATTTTTTTCTGCATCTAGCTCTGAAAAAATATTTAGGCTTCTAGCAGTGTGTGGGACTTGGTCTATTAGTCCATCTATACTAACCTCCACCAGGTTGCAAATTAAAAATAATTTTTATCTGCATCTAGCTCTGAAAAAATATTTGGGCTTGTAGCAGTGTGTGGTACTCATTGTATTAGGCCATCTATACCAAGCTCCACCAGCTTTGAAATTAATAATAATTTTTAGCTGCATCTAGCCCTGAAAATAATTTTTCTTCCCAATAGTGGTAGCAATAGAAATATGGGGCGCGCACCTGGCTAACAAAAATATACACTTCATAACAAAAAACACCAGCCTAGCACATTGCATTAATAAGATGGCATCATCGTCTCTCCCAGTGCTAGGCCTACTACGCCGGCTAGCATTCCTGTGCCTAAAACACAATGTATGAGTCCGCACTAGCCACTATGCTGAGGGGTCTAAAGCTGCTGCTAACGCTTTATAACAATTCAATTGGCAGATTTTCACAGAGCTCTTCCCCAACGCCCACCCATCGGGCAACAGTTGCCCACCCTCCCTATGGGATCTAGTGGCGAATAGTTGATGCCATTAATCAGAGCGTCAGTTGCCCCGTCGACGTGGCAAGCATACAGTAAGGCATGGGAAGAGTGGACACGACTAGTAGCAGGCAGACGGGTTGACCAATGTGAACAAGCCAGATCACAAGTCACCATAGAATTTCTCCACCAGCTAATGATGAGGGGCATATCAGGGGCGTCAGCGCAGCGGTGTCTGACTGGAGTAGCATTTCACTTCCAACTACTGAATTGGGGAGATGTGACAAAGATTCATTATCAGACAATCCATAAAAGGGTGGAAAAGGGGTCAGCCAAGTCAGGAGTGTAGACGTCCCGTCCCGTGTCACTAAAACTGATTTCTCACATCATATCCCTAACACCATTAACATGACACTCACAATTTGAAGCAACACTACTGTCTACTGCATTTGTGATCGCCTTCTTCGGGGGCGCTATGCATAAGCGAATTAGTCCCTCAATCCAAAATTAGCACCAGTGGAGGCTTATTACACCAGGACGTAGTCATAGCCAATAATGCAATACGTCTACGCATACGCCAATCGAAAACGGTTCCAGCGGGCAGGGGCACTTGGGTACTTCTACAACCCACAAACGGTACACTGAGTCGGGTAACAATAGTAAGATACCAGTTCCAAGCTATATTTAATAAATGCATAACATCGGCAGGGAACCACCCCAAAGATTACGGGACACACTCATTCCGCATAGGCGCGGCCACGGAAGCAGCAAGAGCAGGACTGTCAGAAACGGAAGTTCAGAGGATAGGGAGATGGCGATCCACGTGTTTGGCGAGATACACAAGACCTGACTTGTTATCCTAACGTGGTTTGTTTCTTTTACAAGTGACTCTAAGCCAACAGTGTGGGTGATAGGCCACTCGTATATACATTGGGCAGAAAAAAGGGCAAAAGTCCGCCCAGGCGGGAGGAAATTAGAGTTTCATAACACATATTTCAACTGGAGAGGTATTAGAGGCCTGCTATGGCCACAGGTACTAATGGAGGTAATCAAGGTAGGGAGAGAGGCAAGAGGTCTGGTTATCTTAGTTATACAGGCCGGGGGAAACAACCTAGGTCATCACAAGAGCGCATAACTAATGGCAATAATGAAACTAGACACTGAGCGCTTCAGAGAATTTTTCACAAAACTAGCTATAGTATGGTCAGAGATTGTGCCGATAGCGGTATGGGAAGGTGCGCGACACATCACGGCCATCAAACGGACAAGGCGGGTAATAAATATTCGGATGGCAAAATTTAGAAGAGACAGAGGCGGTGTCGTGATACGACACCGACAACTGGAAGGAGATAAAGCAGGCCTCATACGGCCCGACGGTGTTCACTTAATGGATATTGGACTGGACATATTCCTGTCAGGACTCCAGGACGGAGTGGAACAAGCGTTAAGAGTGATGGGTGGGGGTCAGAGTCCTGCATACGAGTACGCAGGATCCTCCGTGGCCTGGAAATAGAAAGGACATGTTGGAGAGTTACATTTGTTGGCCAACTTGCCAGAGTGGAGACCCTGGGCATGCTGCAACAAGCTGAATTATTTTAGAAATAAAATGCCTTTCTAATGGAATGAGTATAAAGAGTTAATAAAGCTGTGACCGATCTCCCAAGGAAAGGGGGGCGGTAGGGGGGCTGAGCGTCTGGGTTTGGTTGGGGGTCCCCACAGTCTGCCTAGGCTAGATGCATTTAAAAATTCTTATTCGATACACAGGTAGTGCAGCTTGCTTCGCAGCTGGGCTACTACGCCCAAAGTATTGCCTAGGCTAGATGCAGTTAAAAATTCTACGCTGACTAGCAGACACTGAAGCTTTGGAGCAGACCTCTGAGTAAACAGCTCTTCAGACTCAACCATCTGTGTTACCCCAAGCCATAGTATATGTAGTTTCTTACAGTTTAAAGGGAAGGGGGAGCGACCCAACCCACCTCGAATTGGCGATGCCAACGTCACGTAAGACACAGCAAGGGGACTCCAAAAAGAGTCTCCATTTTTTCCCAAAATTGTGGCACAGACACCACTTAACCCTAGAACGCATACCTGGGGTCTCGCAGGCCCGCCCTGTTAATTGTTTTCTATTTTCTGCAAGATTACTTTAGTTAGAATTTTGAAACTCTAGGTATTCTTCATGTATATAGTTGTTTGTCATTTGAGTTTGAGTTATTCCATGTTATTTGCACACGAGCCTAAAAGGCCCCAGGTATGTGAAAGTGTAGATTTTTATGGTCATGCGTTCTAGGGTTAAGTGGCATCAATTGCCCCACAGTTGCTTAAAACGGGTGGTGAGGTGATTTTACCAAATCCTCAAGCTTTTAGTCTCCCCAGGATGACACAGGGGTAGAAAAGTCATTGCGAATCCATGATTTGTTCATCTTTATGAACGTGAGTCTGTCTTAATTCTCAGTGGACAGCCGCGTGCGCTTATCTGTCAGCACACCACCAGCAGCGCTGAACACACGTTCAGACAGAACGCTGGCTGCAGGGCATGATGAGATCTCCAAGGCGTGAGTGGCGAGCTCTGGACATTTTTCCAGATTGGAAACCCAAAATGAGCAAGGGTCCAGTGACACAGTCATGGCTTCGATGTTTACTTGGAGATACTCCTGTACCATCCTCTCTAGACGTTGACTATGTGTCAGACTTCTTGTCTCCTGTGGCCTTGCAAAGGATGGTCTAAAAAAGTGGTGAAACGATTCCACAAAATTGCTGTTACCAGCAGATACTGTTTTACTGTTACGGTTTGAGTGCTGAAGACTCGACAGTCCCACGGTTGGCAAGTTAGAACTGTGAGATTCACTACGTGCACCACTGGTGTTTTGTGGAAAAGCACATGTAAGATTCTGCAACAGCGTCTGCAGATACTCCTGCATGCGTAAATCCCTTTTTATGTCAGGAATTATTTCGGCAAATTTACTTTTGTACCGGGGATCTAAGAGTGTGGCAACCCAGTAGTCGGGATTACTTCAAATTCTGACAATCCGAGGGTCATGTTGCAGGTGGTGCAGCAAGAAGGCACTCATGTGTCTTGCGCATCCAGGAGGACCAAGTCCTTGTTGTGTTTGTAGCGAGCTAAGAATCATGCTTCCTTCCTCTGCCCTCTCCCCCCAACCTCGCACAACAGAAATGTGATCAAGGTCTCCCTCATCTGATGAGTCTTCCATGCCCATCGCCAGTTCGTCCTCCACTTCTTCCTCGGCTCCTGCACCTTCCTCAACAGTTTGGCTGCTACCATGCGCCCTGGTTAATCCCTCTCCCCCACCCTCCCATGCCTGCCGCATTGGTGCTGCCGACCGTCTGGAGATGTTATCCCTTCCGCAATAGACTCCTCCTCTACTTCCTCCACCTCCTCTTGTCCCACCACCTGACTCTGAATTCTGTTTAATGTGTGCTCCAGCATGTAAATCACCGGAATAGTCATGCTGATAATGGCATCGTCGTCAGCACTAAACATCTTCGTCGCCATTTCAAAACTGTGCAGAAGGGTGTGTGGCGCCCCTGAGGGTTCAGTCGCCACAGAGTTACTGCATCTCACCCAGAGGTGTGGTATCTCACCCTCAGGTAAGGAAGGCGTATGGCTCGGGACCCTAACACCTGCATCCAACACATACCCGCAGTGGGGGTAGGGCGAGATTGCTCCTAAGGGAGAGCACAGTCCCAGGTCCCTAGCTGGCGGGAGGGTCCTATGTAGTGGGTGCTTAGGGGAGCAGCTTAGGGGAGCACATGACAGGGAGAGTATAAATAGGATGCCATCTTAGAAAGAGCAAGCCAGTCAGAGGAGGAAAAGTGACAGGAGCAGAGGCTCTGCATGAGCTCTGCTCCGGAGGCGGGCCTAGCCTGGGAGGACCAGGACTGAAGGAGAGAAGAGGAGTGGGAGCAGGAAGGCTCCAGGAACCGAAGGGACCCTAGGGGTACGGGCCGTGCAAAAGGCCACCCGTACTCCCGCTGCTACCAGGAGGTAGAGGGGTCAAGCCAGATAAGGGGAACCGGTCCCTCAACTAGCGGAGAAACAGCAAGGCTCAACTAGAAACCGGAGGCTGCAGCATTTCATGTACTGCAGGCCAAAGTCCACACCAGTCTCACTAAGAAGGTAGCCACATAGGACCCAGGGGACGGAACACGCGTCGCCCGCCAAGGCCCGAGGATACCATATAGAAGTGTCACTGGGTGTGAGGTGCAGGGAGAAGGCCAGAGAAAGGACACACAGAAGGGGGTCCTGCTAAGTACTCCGGAGCTATCTGGGGATGGACTGAGCCCCTCACTGACTATGCACAGCACGACGGTGGAGATTGCTCTGGTACCTGTAATCTGGACTGCAACAACTGTGAGTAAAGATCTTGGTACTGCATCACACGGACTCTGTGTTCATTACTGACTTCCTGCACTACAACCACCATCATCCCCCCACACTGCCCTGAAGCTACACTCTTCCTGTGGGGAGTAATAATACCATTGCTGCAAAACCACCAGCTTCAGAGGACTGTTGCGCAGCGGCGGCCCCTTTGGCCGCATTCCACAGGTGGCTTAGTCGGACATTATAAAACCCATATATACAAATTACCCTTGGATTGACCGCCCTGGGTCGCGGACCGGGTCATCGCCACAGTGACTACAACCCCCAGTGTCTACCGGCCCGGCTCCGGGTACCCCACGGCCCAGGGGGCGCGTCAACTTCATAGGTCCCTGATCTGAGACCACTCCTGCAGTGTGATTTGCCCCACCTCTGGATCTCGTTGGCCCAGGCTATACGTCAGAACGTATTGCACCAGGGCTTGTCGGTGCTGCCACAGTCGCTGCAACATGTGCAGAGTTGAATTCCACCGTGTCGGCACATCGCATTTCAGCCGGTGAACTGGCAGGCCCAACGACTTCTGTAGAGATGTAAGTCGTTGAGCTGCGGGATGCGAACGGCGGAAGTGAGCACACAGCGACCGTGCCCTCTGCAGAAGGCCATCTAGTCCGGGATAGTGGGCTAAAAATTGCTGGAATACCAGGTTCAACACGTGAGCCATACAAGGCACGTGTGTGACATTGCCCCGGTGAAGGGCCGCACCCAGGTTTGCAGCATTGTCGCACACAGCCTTCCCTGGTTGCAGGTCCAGTGGAGACAACCATTCATGAAACTAGATCTCCAGAGCTCACCACAACTCCTCAGCTGTGTGACTCACATTTCCCAGACATTTCAAAGTAAACACTGATGCCGTTGAGCCCTGCTGCCAGCATAGTAAGGAGGTGTGCAGGATTCCTTCTGCGCAGTTAGAAAGCAGGTGGCATTACCAGACAGGCTTTGGGTGCAGGTGGAGGACCGAGAGGAGGTTGAGGAGGCAGAAGCAGTGGAAGAACTTCGAGATAAAGAGGATTGACGCACAACTCGTGGGGACGGTAAGATTTGGACAGCAGCCCCTTGTCCTGCTGTCACCATAGTTACCCAGTGCCCAGTCAGCGACATGTAACGCCCCTGTCCATGCCTACTCATCCAAGTGTCTGTGGTGAAATGCACCCTGTCACACACAGAGTTTCTCAAAGAAGCGGTGATGTTGTGTGCGACATGCTGGTGGAGCGCAGGCACACCTTTCTTTGAGAAGTAGTGCCGACTGGGCATCTGGTACTGGGGCACTGCGACGGACATAAGGTCTCGAAAATCCTCTGTGTCCTCCAGGCGGAAAGGCAGCATTTCTGTAGCCAACAGCTTGCAGATGGTGAAGTTCAACCTCTTAGCTTTGTCATGGCTAGGAGGAAATGGTCTTTTACTTTTCCACATCTGAGGGACCGAGGGCTGGCTGTTGTGCTTAGACGGGGTTGAGTAGGGTGTCCCCGGCAAACTGCCGGTCTGTGAGGAAGATGCAGGCGGACATGTTAGCTTGCCTTGATCCAAAGGTGGTGCTCTCGATGTCGGAGAGCGCTCAACACCAGCAGGTGTTTCCACTTCCCAATGAACTGACAACCTGCCAATCACACTGGCTGTTGCGGGTAAAGAGGTGGCAGGTCTGCGTCCAAAAACATGTGTGACTGCTGTCCCCCCAGTCACAGAGGATGAAGAGGCTGTGGATGCACGAGATGGGGCAGACGGTGGTGGGCCCGGACCGCTAGGCCGCATTGTAGCACAGTGAGCTTCCCACTGCAACTTATGCTTCATATCCATGTGACGGTACATGCATGAAGTACTCAAACTATGGATTTTTTGGCCTCTACTTAGCTTTTGGTGACAAATATTACAGATAACACGAGTTGGGTCATCCTTATCGATCTGAAAAAATGCCCAGGCTATGCAAGGCTTAGAGCCCATCCGACCTGAAGAGCCACTACGACTTGTGGTCAGAGGCAGAGATGTGGTTGAGGATGCAGTTGTTGACGTGCTTCCAGTACTCCGTCTCTGTCCAGGAAGGCGCAACCTAACCTCATCGTCAATTGCATCTGTGACCCCCCGCTGCGCTTGGTATCACAGATCCTAGAAGAGTGCATTGATGGAATCCTCCACAAGAGGCCCCCATAAACATTCACACATCTCCACCTTCCACCTCAGACCAGCAGAGGGAGCCCATTAGGGATATAAATAGGGAAGGTGGAGCTAGGCAGTTCCGTTCCTCTGAAGAGTTCCTGCAGTAGAGAAGCCTAAGAGAGGTCAGTCTGCAGTGGAGCTCAGTCTAGTCTAGAGAACTCAGTTAATAGTTCAGCAGTGGAGCACGAGGCTCCTGCTAGCTAGATTCAGGGAGCCCAGATAGAGCTTAAGGTGTTCCGGCGCCATAAGATCGGTGAAGCACGGCAAGCTGCTGTTAGTGTGTATAGCCTAGTGAGGGCCCGAGTAGGCCGAAGGCGAGTGGCGAGTTAGTACATAAAGGGCAGAGGAGCTTAACCAGCTCACCCCGAAGCACTTACCGGACACCGGATCTGAGCTTACCGGGATCTCTATGACCCAGTAAGGCATAACCGGAATCCCTGGAGAACTACAAGTCCCAGGATCGCTAAGGTGCTGATACGTAACAGAGCCAGGAGACGCTTAGGCCCCGCATACTGGGAGCGTGAACTCCAAGAGAAGGCACTACCACAAGGTCAGCCAGCGCAGGACAGAGACAAAGTTAGGCCTAGCTTCAGGCAGGTCAGAAACTTACTACGCATAGGCAAGAAACAGGAGGCCCTACACCCGCTCATTGGGGAGGATCCTGATATGCACCCTTCACCCTACAGTGCTCCGGGATGTGCCTGAATTTCCACCAGTAAAAGGTACTGAAGTGACTACCGTGTCCGTTCCCGTTCTTGCTCTGACCCAGCTGGGTCTCGCCTGTCCTGCATTCCCCCTGCATACGCTGCCCTGAGACCTAGCTCCACCTGTGGGGAGCTATACCATCGAGCTGCCTTATCACCGGCCTCAGTGGACTGCTGCAGCGCTGGTGCTTCTCACCAGATACCACAGGTGGCGTCACGAACTCTTATAAAATTAACAATTATCCAACCTTTTAAAGAGTGACCCCAGGGTACGGGCCAGGGAGCCGACCACCGCGACATCCCCAAGGCCAGGCAAAGGCCCGGGTACCGAGTCATCCCCATCCCCTGGGCTAGTCACATCCTCCTCCACCTCCTCTGCTGACCTCATCGACTGGCTGACTGTGGGTTGACAGTAAGTGGGATCTCCAACCTCGTCATCATCACCCTGTGTGTTCTCACACCCGTCGTCCTCAGAGCCAACCTCTTCCTGCCCTGACCGAAAAGTCAAGTTGTCGCTCCAATCAGGTATTTGAGTCTCATCATCGTCTTCATCATTGTCTCCACCAACAGGAGTTACAGTTTGGGAACGAGGGTCTACATTATGCTCAGAACCTTCTTCATCTAGTCCTGGATCCGACTTATAAAGATTCTGGGCATCAGTGCAGATCATTTCCTCGTCTGGATTAACAGAAGCTCTGAAGCAGACCTCCATTTCCCAGGCTATAGTATGAGTAAACAGCTGTGCAGACTCAATCATCTGTGTTACCCCATACTCAGACGCGCAGCTGGAGACTTGGGAGCTGTGAGGAAGCAAGTGCGATTGGGGTGACACCTCTGAGGACTGGAGTATTTGTGATGTTGAAGTTGAGGTGGAGGAGAGCCCACTTGAAGGAGCACTTGATATCCGTTGAAGCACCTGCTGTTTTTGTGCCTCATCTGGAATTTGTAGCGATGGGCGTGTCTGTAAGAAAGGTATCGTATCACATTGTCCACGAAAAGAAGTAGACATCTTAGTTTGGCTGGAAGATGGTCTTTCTTCTGCAGATGCTATTCCCCCCCCCCCCCCACACACACACACTGCGGGGGGGCCGACCCACCAGCGGACAGGCACCAGTATTGGGAGAGGGGGGCTGGCCGTCAGGGTCCACCGCGACTCTGGCACAAACCCGGTGACACGGAGGTCGCACGGGCAGGAACGGACTGGCCGTGTCTGCTTCGCACTTTTTTGGTTTTAGAAGGGCATGAGATGCCTATATCTGTGTCTCCCCCTCCTTTTACTCCTCCACCTCTTTTCTTTTTGCATGACTATATGTACTTGTCACTTTTCCATGTGTTAGTTGTGTCTTCTGAGCAGTTTGTCAGCTTTTGGACACCTTTTGAAGTGTTTTCTATGTGTTTTCTATATGTTTCTATGTGTTTTTGTTCGCCTGCCATTGGTTTTAATGGTGTTCGACTGTGTTCGACGAACAGTTCGGCGAACATACGGGTGTTCGACGAACCGAACTCGAACACTACGAGGGTTGCTCAACACTAATCCTGAGTAGCGTGATGCTCGGACGAGTACCGAGCAGTGTCGAGCATGCTCGCTCAACACTAGTAAGTACGTTTCCAACCCACTTAGTCAATAAATCAAAGAATTTTCGTAATCTAAGCTCATCTCCAGCAGTAGACATTTTTGGTAAGACTGTGACAAGAGATATAGAGCAATTGAAATTAGATGGATTTGCCCACCATGGTAACCAACAATTTTTGCAAACAATTCAGGAAATGGCTAAGTGGGATGACTGTGTTCTCAAGATGGCCGATAAAAGTGGGAATCTAATTATTTGGCCAAATCATTTATATGAAAAACAGGCTTAGAAATTATTGTCTGTAACATAAATGTTACAAAAAATTGCCGCAAAATCCTTTGACAAAATTTAATTTGGAATTGATTGATATCCTTGAAAAGTCATAGAACAATGGTATTATTCCTAAAGGATTCCTTGAAAGTGTCAAAAAATTTAAACCTCGGATGCCCACTCTATATTGGATTCCAAAAATCCATAAAAGCATAACAGATCCCCCAGGCAGACCCATTGTGTCAGGTAATGGGGGACTGTGAGCTGATCTGTCTTATGATAGACCAATACTTAAAACCTATTGTAGCCACTTTGCCCTCATACATGTAGGACGCTACTTCAGCACTCAAACGTTTGGATCAGCTTCATCTGGATGCCCAGATGTTGTTGGTGACGGCTGATGTGGAGGCGCTTTATACCTCTATTGCACACGCTCAGGGGTTGAAGGCCACCACAAGGTTTCTCAAAAACAGCAATTTGGATACAGATTTAGTTGAACTGATTATTGTACTATTGGATTTTGTATTAACACATAGTTGTTTTTTATGTAAGGATCAGGTTTTTTTTACAAACATAAGGGACGGCGATGGGGGCTGCATGTGCCCTCACTTATTTGAAGAGAGGAGAAGCAAAGGGAGTGTATATAAAATATAATTTTTTATTAACTACTGGTTAAAAACATTCTTACAAATAACCAGGACAGGCAAAATAGCAACAAGCAAAAACCCTGCGGTAGGGAAAACACATGCAACATGCAAGTATAGCAGGTATTATATTACGACTGATAGGTGGAATCTTGATGTGTATACAATCTGTTCTATGTCACACATGTGTAAATGAAAGTATGTCAGAAAAACCACCATTGAATAGTTCAATAAAAAGAAACCATACCCATGTGGCAGGTGAAGCCCCCCCAGGGAATGCACAAGCAGAAAGTGCAGAGCCCTACATACGCACGTTTCACGTGTTAAACACGCGCTTTCTCAAGGGTAAGTGGAGGAATCCCATCTGTAGGACCTTTATACCATGTGATTTGGTCACATGGTCCTATCTGACCACCGAGAGCGGGTGGGCGGTGCATGCACAGATTACTGCACTGGCAGAACGCCAACCCCCAGCTGTCAAGCTGAATCCCAGCATACCAGGAGCCATGTGCACCCGCTTATGCTAATCTATTCTTAGGTGCCTGGGACAGGGAGATCTTTCAAAACTCCCCTATCCCCGGCACTGAGCAAATACACAATTGGGCTCGTTACATTGACGACGTCCTATTTGTGTGGGATGGCATCACTGACGATCTTCATGAGGTAATGTGATAATTTTGATTTCATAATCTCAATATCAAATTGACCTATAATTATGGTCGCAAGGTGAATTTTCTTGATATTGAGATCGAAGTAACGCAGAGTGGAACTATACAAACTAATATATTCTGCAAACCCACTGCTACCAATTCTAACTTGAAAGCAGATTCATCTCACCTCCCCTCTACCAGTGGGGCAATACCTCAGAGCTAGAAGGATATGTTCAAAAGACAAGTTGTTTGAAAAACAGGCTTCTGATCTATATGCCCGATTTAGAAAGAGAGGTTATGGACATCGAAAAATTAGACGTGGCTACAGGAGGGCTAAGGAAACCAGCAGAGACCAACTATTATACTCCTCAAATGTGAGGAAGGATAAGTCGGATTCCAATCAAGTTCGATTAATAACCCCTTATAATTGTCAGTGGAATCAGTTCTCAAATATTATTTACAAACATAGGAGTATATTGCTAATGGATCCCATTTTAGGTAAAACATTACCTTCGAAACCATGCATTACGGATAAATTATCAAAAAATTTGAAGGACTTTTTAGTTCATAGCCAATACCAACCGGCAAGGTCCAAACAAATTTCATTCAGGGACCAAATACATGTTTTTTGTCCATGCGGGCAGTGCAAAGCATGTCTTAATACGGTCAAAAGTAAGGAATTTTTTAATTCAACCAAGGATAGAAAATTTGTAATTAGACAATTCCTCACATGTTCAACGATAGGTGTAGTCTACGTGGCAGAATGCCCATGTCATAAGATGTACGTGGGCATGACTACAAGAGAATTTAGAATCCGTGTGAGAGAACATGTGCGTGATATCAAAAAAGCAAAGGATGCTGATGAGGAGGAACAGCTCAAAACTTTGCCTAGGCACTTTAAAAGATTCCATGATTCAGATGCAACACTCCTGAAGGTAAAGGCCATTGATCAGGTATCTTTGGGCATTAGGGGTGGGGACCTATTTAAAATGTTATCTCAAGTAGAAAGTCGGTGGATTTATCGCTTAAACACCGTCATACCATATGGGTTGAATAAAAATTTTGGCTTTGGCTCATTTTTATAAAACATCTGTGTATCTCATTATGTTTTTTATAATGTTTTTAATTAATGCTTGTTTTAATATTAATATTTATATTAGGGTGGAATCTTTGGGAAGTTGGATCTGAGCTACCTCCGCCTGGTTCTTGTGATATCCATCTGTGTTATTGAATACATAGTGGATCAGTTGAACTACAGAAACATCCCATACCACCTACCATATAAGAAACCATATAAGAAGTCATATAATAATTGTTTACGGAGGATATTCCATGTCAGCTACTGTCAAGGTAAAATATATATATCATAGAAAATCAATTAGTTTCTTTTAGGCTGCGTGCCCACTATGCGTTTTTCAAGCGTTTTTGCTGCGGAATTTCCGCAGCGAAAACGCTTAAAAAACACTTGGTAATACGAGCCCCATGGTCCCCAATGATAATCCGCATGTGCTGTGCACATGCTGTGGAAGTCCTATGCGGATTATCATTGCGGAAAAATACGCAGCATGTTCATTAATTTTGCCGACACGCATTGACTTGCATTGAAACTCATAATATCCGTGTCAGTACATTTGTACACATGGATATTATGCATTTCTATTTGTGGATGGTACCCGGGTTTGGAGAAGATGAGACTCTTCTCCAGACCCAGGTACCATAGAACCTGTTAAAATAGAATTTAAAATAAAAAATAAAGATTATACTTACCTTCTGATGTCCTCCCGGTGTTTTCTCTGCTCCGTCTGGTCTGCTCTATGGGTCGCGGTGTTGTGAAGGACCTACCATGACATCATTGAGTCATGTGACCTGACACATGACTGAATGACGTCACCGCAGGTCCTTCACACCACTGCGAGCAGTGCAAGAGACCGGACGTGGCGAAGAAAACACCGGGAGGACATCTGAAGGTGAGTATAATCTTTATTTTTTATTTTTTACCATTCTTATTCTTTTTTTTTGACTACCCTGGTCACACTACTATAAATCCAAGCGGGTTGCATGGATTTATAGAGTGTGAACAAGTTGTCAAACACTTTTCCAAGTGATGCTAAAATCGCTTGGAAAAGCGCTTGATAACCCACATGCAGAAATGCATGCAAAAACGCTTGACTAGCGCTTCTACCTGGCAGGAAAAACGCATGTAAAATCCACATGTGTTTTTCCTGCAAGGGAGAAGTGGAAAAAATATGTAGCATGTCTGCATCGTGGGCACTTAGCCTTAATAGATTACCTAATCAGTGTGAATTAATATAGAGATGATGGAATAATCGATATGTATGTATGTATGCAAATGTGTATATGCACATGGATTATGTTAATAGTTAATGAATATATAACAGTTTCTATTCTTATTGTAGACATGAACAACTAAATGATTTCCTGGGAATGACGTATGCATGTGCATGGCTGATAACAGAGAGATTCATGTCGAGTTGGCAAAGATGGCGCTGAGAGACGACTTCACCCCTCCCATCAGAATTCCTAAGGCGTTACTGAGGCCAAGAGATACATGGATGAGCAAATTGCAGTGTGCCAATCTATCAGAAAGAGCAATGAATTTTACTAATCCCACCTAGAAGTAGAATACTATATAACCCCATGTCTACCTAATAAAGTATGCCATTTTGCGTGGTTCAGTCTCTGAGTGAAGTTTTTCAACCAGATTAGCCAATCTGGTTAATTAGCTTCTTTGCATGCACTCGGACATCTTTAATTTGGAGGAGAGCAGTTACCTGGTGTATCTTAAATTGGTGAAACCTCCACAAATGGTGTCCTGACTCGGATCACACTCGAGGGGACTCTAGGTCTTGGGATGCCCATCACAGGACCACCTGCGGATGAACCGGGACTGCTCAAAGCGAGAGCCTGATCAACTCTCATCACTGAATACGGTAAGTCTGCAGATTTAATGAATCCATAGTGCTTACTTGTATTTTGAGCGGTCTCTGGTGAGTTTGTGGTGTCTAGATTGGCCCTTAGGGACAGCGCCGTGCGACTGGGCGGGTCCCCGCTGTGTGATTCCAAGAACTCTGGTGTGTAGTCGCTCCTGGCTAACAGCTGCTCTGTGGTTTCTGAGGTGTTCCGTCCCATTAGAATGATCTTTGTATGGAGGGGCGTACAAGTATACACTTGAGAATTTAGGAAAATTTATTTTT
This sequence comes from Phyllobates terribilis, assembly GCF_046119375.1. Lineage (NCBI taxonomy): Eukaryota > Metazoa > Chordata > Amphibia > Anura > Dendrobatidae > Phyllobates > Phyllobates terribilis. The sequence goes on from NW_027362762.1 coordinate 583,705,381, forward strand.
TTCTAACGCAGGGAATGACGTTGCTGATAAGTCATGTATTAAGACGCCATTAGGGCGTGGGCAAGGGGCCTCTATTAAGTCGTGGGACACATGGGGAGTGAAGTTGCTGATAAGTCATGTATTAAGATGCCATTAGGACTCGGACATGCGGGGTCAACCAATCCTCTATTAAGACGGGAATACGCGAGGAGCCAGCTGCATCGTTAAGCCGTATATTAAGACGTCACTAGGACGCGGGTGCGCGGGGTGTTCAGTGCTTCATTAAGTCGTAAAAGAATCAATTCAGTGCTTGGTAGGGAGTGTATGGACCTGTTACAATTCTACTTGTATATCAGCTGCCTGGTCTGATCATAATTCTAAGGAGACGGGAACGCCTGGAGCCAAAATCATGGAAAAACTAAAGACATTGTTTGTGTCGCAGGGGTCGCTCGATCAGGAGCGACAGGACCCCAAATATATAGTTTCTAGAAGAGAAGGAAGGAAATATGTAGAGAAAACCAAAAAGGTAATGTCATTGTGTATGTTGTACCCGGGGGGGTAGATTACAGTACAAGATGTTGAATGCAGCAATTTGTGAAAACAGGGGAAAACTGGAAGATAATGGGTTGTTGCAAAGTGCATAAATGTGGAAAAAGGTTGCGCTGAGTTTATCGAAGGAAGGGTTTGTGGAGATTGAGGATAGGGATAACAAAGGAAACATAACTGGTTATTTCTATGTTATAGAGATGCCTCCGTCACCACCCTATAATGGTGGCGCAATGAATTGTTGGGTGTGTTCTAATTGTGGCCAGCAGAATCCACTGTCAGCAGATTATTGTGTTGCATGTCACGTGCCCCGTCCAGAAGGCCCAGCCCTTGCTACTACCCAAGCCACTCCTAATGCCCCATCCTCATCTGTTATACCTATGTCCGCCCAAAGTGCCAACCCTTCCTGCAGCGGCAATGTTACTACACCCATTGCATCACCTCCGGCCTCTGACCAGATGTCAGTGGGTGTGCTCCTTCCCAGTGGCATACACCCTTCCTGTAGTGTGCCTCTTTCCAGTGGCGGCCATCTTGGCGCACCCGGAATACAGGCCGCAATACACACTACACCCGGAACATCAACCGCAACATTTACTCCTATACCAGTGTGTCCGGTTATCACTCCAGAGGGTGCGTACTATGTCTCAAAAGACTATGTTCCTCTCTATCCTCATTTGCCTAGTACCGAAACTCTATTTAATAGTCCGGAGTTACGGAAGGCCCTTAACCGAAGGAGAAATATTATTGAACCGTAGGAGCAGGGGGATGAAGAGGCGGCAGCACCACCACCACCATCAGCGTCCACACCAATAAGCGATCCAGAAGGTAAACCGGCTCGTGTGACATTTCATTCACCAATATCAGAATTATCTCTGGATCGGGAGGATTCCCGTGCCACCCTTTCAGATGAAGAATACCCACAGGTGTGGAACCCATGGACTGAAAGAATGATTTGGAAGTCATCAACAATACTAACAGCAGGTCTGGGGGATATGGTAACACAGCGGGTGGATGCTATAGTTAATTCATCAAACCCTAGATTACAAAATAGGGGAGGAGTGGCTAAGACTATTGTGCAAGACGGAGGTAATGCTATTCAGGAAGACTGTAACAGCATTGTACATTCTTCAGGACCGGTCGAGGCAACAGACCTGGTAGCCACCAGACCAGGGAGATTACCATGCAGGCTTATCATTCACACAGTAGGTCCAGTGTATGATGAAGATCATCATGATCAGTGTGTGACACAACTTAGAGCTACAATCAACAATATTCTGAACTATGCTGGAACAAGAAACCTTACTTCTATTGCTCTTCCTGCTATAAGTTCTGGAATGCATAGATTTCCTATGCAAGCCTGTAACCAAGCAATAGTCCAAGCTATACAGGAGTACAAAGGACTAACTATGTTGGTGGAGATAAGACTAATCAGCAATGACTATCATAAATCTCAAATTCTCACCCGAGCTGTGGAAAGTGCCACAGCTAGATCAGACGCACACTGCTGCCAGATGACCTCAGAAGATAACCCAAATGAACTATTTCCTGGACAAACAAGCCCACTTCCTGTTGCTGTGTTGCCGGTATCTCCCTCAATGTCTTCTCAGTCAGAATCTCCAGTGCCAGATTACCATAATAGATATGTGGCATTCACACCTTCGCAAGTTTATCGAGTGATTAGTCAACTACCTGACCCAGACAGACACCCTATGGTGTTCTAAAGAAGAATCAGACAAATTCAACAAACTTATTCAGCCACTTGGAAATATCTTCATTAAATCACTAGCAATAAAGTGGGAGATGCCTTTTCGCCAATAATTCAAGTAGCTCTGAATGACAGCCAAGTGACTGACAAGGAGACTTACCAACCAGGAAGAGCCTTTTGTCAACAACTTCAGCAGTGGGCCAAGGAGCGGCTCACAGACTCATCTACCAGTGTATTGGACTGTACTCAAGAATCAGGGGAGAATGTTGAAAAATGTTACACCAGAATCTATACTCTGTTCAAGGATCAAGGGTTCGATGAAGGTCAGAGGATCCAACAGAATCTGCTAGTCACTTCATTTGTTAGGGGACTCAGAGAGGAAATCTCAGCAAAGCTTACAGACTCCAGGCCAGAATACGTGGACATGTCCTCGCAGAAGGTACTCCTTATTGCTAAAGCTATAGAGAAACAATTGAATGCTGTACCAAGGCCTACTCTAGAGCCTGCTCCAGCATCTGCTCAAGAGATTTACCCTATGAATCGCTTATTTCTGATGATTTCCTTTAATGTGTGGGAGTGGATGGAAAACCACACTCATCCCGACTAACATTTCCATTGCCTATTGGGAAAGAACAGATTGCTCATTTTAGACACCTGCCCGCTTAATTTGTTGGGAGCAGATCTACTCCAGAAGTCAAATGCGCCGATATCATATGATGAGAATGGAATGCATCTAGATGTCTCTACTCCGTTATCATTAGAGGAACAAGCAAAGGTACATGCCCTCCCATTGTGTGTCATCCAATTTGCAATAACCGCCATACCACAGCATTACCTTGACTGCATACCACCTGAACTCTGGTCTCAAGGTCCTGATGATATAGGCCAGATGCCTGTCCCGCCAGTCCAAGTTTTCCTGAAAGAAGGTGCACGGATTCACAGACTCCCACAGTACCCACTGAAAGCAGCCCAAGAAGCGTTATTAGATGCCCAGATCCAAGAATTACTCAAGAAAGGAGCATTAATTCCATGTGTTTCTCCTGCTAATACTCCATTGTTTCCAGTGAAGAAGAAAACTGCTAGAGGGAGAACTAGATAAATTTAGGATGGTGCAAGATCTGAGCGCTGTGAATGCAGTTCCAATCCTGGAGACCCCAGTGGTGCCAAATCCACAAATTCCCCCTGAGGCAACGCATTTTACAGTAATCGACTTGGCAAATGCCTTCTTCAGTGTGCCTCTGCATCCAGACTGTCAGTATCTTTTTGCTTTTACACATAGAGGAGTACAGTACACCTGGACTGTTATGCCTCAAGGAGCCCAGAACTCCCCTCATCACTTCACACTGGTCTTAACTATCTGTCTCCAACCCTGGAAGAGTGAGAACCCTGAAGTTACATTGATACAATATGTCGATGATCTACTCCTCTGTTGTCCCGATGGCCAAACTTGTCACAGGTTCAGCTATTCTTTGCTCCAATTTCTGGCCACCATCAGAAGCAAAGTTACTCTGTGAAAGCTACTATGGTGTTGTACCAAAGTTGTGTTTTTGGGTCATTGCATATCCCAAGGTACCAAGTATCTCACTGAAGAGCAGAAAACTGCTATCCGTGACATCTCATACCCGAGAACTGTCAAACAGCTCCAAGCTTTTTTTGGAATGATCTCATAGTGCAGGCAGTGGATCCCTAATGCGTCAGTTCTCATGCAACCTCTATATGATCGGGTCCACTCTTCTGAGCTTGACCTTCATTTTGACCAAGAAGCTGAGGATGCAATGGACCAGTTGAAAGAACTCATCATTTCAGCCCCTGCACTGGGGATTCCCAACTATGAATTTCCATTCTTTCTCTGAAGCGTGTGGCCATGCCTCAGGAGTTCTGGCACAAAAATATGGTGGCCACATGAGACCCATCGAATATTATCCCAGTAAATTGGATCCAGTGGCGCAAACAGCTCCAACATGTCTCAAAGCAGTGCTGGCAGCTACAGAACTCCTCCACAGAACAGATGTTGTACTTGGCCATCCTACAACTATACTGGCCCCTCATGATTTGAAAGCTATCCTTGCACAAACCCAACACAATCATCTATCTATGCAACATCGTGTCAGAATCCAATGTGAGGTCCTTTTACCAGAAAATATAGCTCTTTGGCGATGTACTGTCTCGAACCCCTCCACTCTGCTTCGTCTGTCAAGGGGGGACTGCTCTGAAGACTTAGAGGGGACCTCAGAAGACCAAGAATTCCCTGATTCGAGTGACCATGATTGCCTTGAGGTCATGAAGGCAGAAACCTCTCACCTACCTACTGTCTCTGAGCAGCCACTGCCTGAAGCGGATCTGATACTGTATACTGATGTTTCCAGATATGTAGATGAATATGGAACTTGCCATACAAGATATGCGGTGGTGTCCCCACCAACGGTTGTTTCTGCTGGACCACTGCCATCTTATATGTCAGCTCAAGAGGCCGAACTGTATGCTCTGACCGAAGCCTGCAAGTGCACAGAGAGTAACTTTGGCCTGATATGGGCCCTGAGGGGCTACAAGACAGCCAGTGGAGCTCCAATCCGGAATGCAGCAGCAGTGAGAAGTCTGCTAGAAGCTCTGAAGTTACCCAGGCAAGTGGCTGTGATCAAAATTAAGGCTCATGAGAAACTGAATTCAGAAGAAGCCAAGGGGAATTATCTGGCTGACATTACAGCAAAAGCAGCAGCTATGGAACCAATATTTCCAGTGGAAGCAGAGGTGTCGGGGGGTACGGAGGTGTTTGTGCTCACCAGAAGTCAGAGACAATGAGGGGATGAGGAAGAAACAGGAATGAGAAATTTGGGGTTGGAAGAAGAAGAGGAGCAAAGACTGGAAGAGAATCCGGCACACAGGACTTTAGTGGACCGGCAGAATGCGGTAACAGAAGAAGAAAAACAAGGATGGATCGGACGGGGAGAAACGTTTTGTAATGACGGAATCTGGAGAGTGGGAAGAAGAATATGTCTGCCAAGAGCACTGTATCCTGAAGTGGTTCAGTGGGCTCATGGAAAGGCCAGTATTTCTAATAAAGTGGGTCCGAAGATAAACCGATTAGCCCCTCGGCACCACAGGATGGAAGGTATGGTAGCCATAGCCAATCCCACTTACCCTAACCATAGAAACAGGATTTTCAGATCATAACTGGTGGTTAGAATGGATGAAGTATACAGCAACACAACATAACTTTAGTGATTGTTATGTATGTTCAAAGGCCAGGCCACATTTGGGTACAGTCCCTTTAATTTTCCCAGAGAAGGAGCAAAGGTGTCTCTTGGATATGTATATCAACAGTACTTCAAATTCCAGTGTCTGCATTCCCTGGAGAACGAAATATTTCATTACCACCGGAATATCAAGCTCCAGACAGGGAATAATCATCTACCCAGGAAATTACACTTGTTTCCAAAATACCCGGGGGAGTGGGAATTTCTTAGGGAATTTTACACAAGGTTACTGTGGGAATTCCAGTACTATAAAGGGTACAGAGGCCCAGGACCAGAAACAATCTCTAACTGACGTGTACTGGATTTGTGGTGACTAGTGTTGAGCGAGCACTAAAATGCTCGGGTGCTCGAAGCTCGGGCCGTGCTCACCGTGATACTTGGGTGCTCGACTCGAGCAACGAGCCCAATGTTAGTCTATGGGAGACCTGAGCATTTTTGTGGCGGCACCCCCGGCAGTCTGTAGAAAGCCTAAAAACTGCCCAAAACGATAGTGACTGTGCTCAAATGACATGGGGACAGCATGAGGATCGCCCCAGGAAGCATTTCTGACCCCCAGGTCACTGCTGTCAACAACGTGGTCAAAGGTATTAAGCCACTTTTACGGGCTCACAATAAAACGTTCAAAAATAAAACTGAAACTGCTTTCCTGTGAAATATGTTAAAGAACATCCTTTCCAGGGTAAAGACTTGTGTATAAGGTAAAATAAATAACCAAAAACAAAAATACTCCTCCACACCTTGGGCTATGTTCACAAGTAGCATTTTTTATGCATTTTTGCACTTTTGTATTGCTTTCAATCGTGACAAATGCATTCACCGGGAAATGTCATTTTAACATTTTACAACCTTATCTGGCCATGTGCTGTGTGACACATGCATACAGTGCTGAAAATACATGGGAACAGCATGGGGAAGACCCCTGAAAGCACCTCTGACACCCAGGTCACTGTCTAAAAGTGTGCCCATCAGAAGTGATCCTTGCCGAAGATGCAGACTAGCAACTATCCCCGTGCAAGTCCTTGTCCCAGGGCAGTGTTCAATTGTACCTCCCCCATTCCTTGCAATGCAAGCGCAAGTATGCAGCCTGCCACCCACCCACCCCCAGGCTGCAATACCATACTGCTTGCTTGCACTTGAAATTGGGCCTTTTAGGCATGGGGAGGCGGAATCTGGCCACCATGTCATGGCTGCGTCAGCGGCCTGGTATCCTTACTCGGTCCCGAGCCGCCCCGCGGCCGGGTGCCCACACACGGTCCCCAGCCGCCTGGGGACGGCCGGGAGTCCATAAACGGTCCCCAGCCACCCCTATTTGTCCCGGTGCGCCTTATACACAAGCGTGCATACCAAAACATTACCTGTGCCCTCCCCAGTGCATTTAGTGGGATGGACAGCCGAACCACAAACACGTGGACAAGTGAATGTGGCCAGGGATGGTCCATCTCACTGACGCCTTCACACTGGGTTAATATTGTGGAAGCCAGGATACAATTGAACACTGGGATGCAACACGTCCTCCAGACATAGAGGATTGCGGGTCCTGAGTCAATCAGGCTTCAACACAAAGTTCAGAAGGTAGACAGCAGCAGTGGTCGGCCTCCTACACAACGAGTAAATTATTCATGATCATGAGGCCATCCATCTCCTTAGCTTTCTGTTCCTTGGAATGCAAGCGCATGTATGTAGTAGCGGCTAGGCCTGAGGTGGTCAGCGTTTTGGCGCATATCCTACCTCCTCCGAGGATTGCTGGATGTTTTCCTGCTACTATCCCAGTTCTATGACTCCCGTTAAAACAAAGCTTCAGGTGATGAATGATGGAAGAAGTGGTGGCAAAGGAGAAAGAGCAGGAGGAAGAGGGACCAATCACATCAATATCAGGCCAGTCAACCACACATGTCTTGTAGGATATGTTTCTGTACCAAAAGGAGCGGTTCGGCTACACAGTTAAAGGGCATGCAGTGAGTGCAATGCCTACCAAAAATTTCGAGGCACTCCAATGCCCCTTGGAAGTGACATGGAGGTCAGAGGGCATTAACTAAACCGTTTTTTCCATTTATAGCAACTGGGTCTCCTGTATACTGTTGGCATAAGCAGTGAATGGAAGGCTTTCTGAAAATTAAGAGGAACTGCAATGCCCCTTGAAACAGACGTGGATTACAGTGTACTAAAAGCCTTCTACTCATTATTGGGGAGTGGGTCTCCCTTAGTGTTTGCCTATGCATTGAAAAGCAAAAGCTGACTAAAATTAGGAGGTAATGCAATGCCCTTTGGAAGAGTCTGGGAGGTTAGAGTTAATTAAAAACAACATTTCAATGCCCCTTGGAAGAGCTGTGTAGTTCAGAGTGGTTTAACAAGACGGTTTTAATGCCCCTTGGAAGAGACGTGGAGGTCACAGTAGCTTAACAAGACGGTTTTAATGCCCCTTGGAAGAGACGTGGAGGTCACAGTAGCTTAACAAGATGGTTTTAATGCCCCTTGGAAGAGACGTGGAGGTCAGAGTGGTTTAATGAGGCAGTTTTAATGCCCCTTGGAAGAGACGTGGAGGTCACAGTAGCTTAACAAGACGGTTTTCATGCTCCTTGGAAGAGATGTGGAGGTCACAGTAGCTTAACAAGACAGTTTTAATGCCCCGTGGAAGACACGTGGAGTTCAGAGTGGTTTAACAAGATGGTTTTAATGCCCCTTGGAAGAGAAGTGGAGCTCACAGTAGCTTAACAAGACGGTTTTAATTCCCCTTGGAAGAGACATGTAGTTCAGAGTGGTTTAACAAGATGGTTTTTATGCCCCTTGGAAGGGACGTGGAGGTCACAGTAGCTTAACAAGATGGTTTTAATGCCCCTTGGAAGATACGTGGAGGTCAGAGTGGTTTAAGAAGACGGTTTTAATGCCCCTTGGAAGAGACGTGGAGGTCACAGTAGCTTAGCAAGACGGTTTTAATGCCCCTTGGAAGAGACGTGGAGTTCAGAGTGGTTAAACAAGATGGTTTTAATGCCCCTTTGAAGAGACATGGAGGTCAGAGTGGTTTAACAAGACGGTTTTAATGCCCCTTGAAGGAGACGTGGAGGTCACAGTAGCTTAACAAGACGGTTTTAATGCCCCTTGGAAGAGACGTGGAGGTCACAGTAGCTTAACGAGATGGTTTTAATGCCCCTTGGAAGAGACGTGGAGGTCAGAGTGGTTTAATGAGGCAGTTTTAATGCCCCTTGGAAGAGACGTGGAGGTCACAGTAGCTTAACAAGACAGTTTTAATGCCCCTTGGAAGAGACTTGGGGGTCACAGTAGCTTAACAAGATGGTTTTAATGCCCCTTGCAAGAGACGTGGAGGTCAGAGTGGTTTAACAAGACAGTTTTAATGCCCCTTGGAAGAGTCGTGGAGGTCACAGTAGCTTAACAAGACTATTTTAATGGTCTGTCAAGGTAAAATATATATATTATAGAAAATCAATTAGTTTATTTTAATAGATTATCTAATCAGTGTGAATTAATATAGAGATGATGGAATAATCTACAGTACAGACGAAAAGTTTGAACACACCTTCTCATTTAAATTTTTTTCTGTATTTTCATGACTATGAAAATTGTACATTCACACTGAAGGCATCAAAACTATGAATTAACACATGTGGAATTATATTCTTAACAAAAAAAGTGTGAAACAACTGAAAATATGTCTTATATTCTAGGTTCTTCAAAGTAGCCACCTTTTGATTTGATGACTGCTTTGCACACTCTTGGCATTCTCTTGATGAGCTTCAAGAGGTAGTCACCGGAAATGGTTTTCACTTCACAGGTGTGCCCTGTCAGGTTTAATAAGTGGGATTTCATGCCTTATAAATGGGGTTGGGACCATCAGCTGTGTTGTGCAGAAGTCAGGTGGATACACAGCTGATAGTCCTACTGAATAGACTGTTAGAATTTGTATTATGGCAAGAAAAAAGCAGCTAAGTAAAGAAAAACGAGTGGCCATCATTACTTTAAGAAATGAAAGTAAGTCAGTGCGAAAAATTGGGAAAAGTTTGAAAGTGTCCCCAAGTGCAGTTGCAAAAACCATCAAGCACTACAAAGAAACTGGCTCGCATGAGGACCGCCCCAGGAAAGGAAGACCCGGAGTCACCTCTGCTTCTGAGGATAAGTTTATCCGAGTCACCAGCCTCAGAAATCGCAGGTTAACAGCAGCTCAGGTTAGAGACCAGGTCAATGCCACACAGAGTTCAAGCAGCAGACACATATCTTCTTTCAAACAGATATAATTGTGTCTGAACAGTCAGCGAGACACTCAAAATGTTTTTTTATGCAAAAAGATTGATTACACCCAGATTTGAACCGTGGGAGAGGAAAACCACAATTCTAGTTACCTGGCCTACACCAGAATCTTTTAAACAGATATATTTGTGTCTGAACAGTCAGCGAGACACTCAAATTTTTTTTTTATGGAAAAAAGGCAAAAAAGTGGATAATACAGAGATTTGAACCGTGGAACTGCAAAACCACAGTTCTAGTTATCTGGCCTACACCAGACTCTTTTAAACAGATATATTTGTGTCTGAGCACTCACAGACGCACTCAATTTTTTTTGGGGGGGAGGGAAATACCAAAAGGTTAATAAATAGGTATTTGTACAGTCTGAATGAGAAAAAAAAAAAGAAAAGAGGATTTAGTTGAAAAAAAAGGATTTTTCCTGGCCCCTGAGACCTGGGGCTAAGTCTAGCAATTTTAAAAGCAGCACACAGGACTGTAATGCAGAGTCTCCTATACAGCCTGCCTGCCTGCCTGCCTGATATCTGGGTTGGATATTAGTCCTGAGAAGGACTGTTTGTTTGATTTTGCAGGCTTTAGAGACCCTACACTACCTATTTAACAGTATAAATCTCTCCCTAACTCAGCAGCACTCTCCCTACACCATCTGATCCGGAGCAACTGTGTCCAAGATGGCAGCGCCCGGTTTTAAATACTCGAGGTGATGCTGTGTGGCCAGCCAATCACTGTAATGCCCACAACCAACATGGCTGCGGCATTACAGTGACTGGCTGGCAATCCCTGCATGTTCATTGGCTCTGTAAAGAACATCAAACATGCAGGGCGGAGACCCGAGCTCCCGCCCGAGTAACCCGAACATCTCCCGAGTAGTGAGATGCTCGGGCGAGTACTGAGCAGCGTCGAGCATGCTCGCTCAACACTAGTGGTGACATGAAGATTAGGACTAGACTGAAGGGCAAATGGACTGGGGAATGTGCCTTAACTAAAGCAATAATGTCTGTTTACCTTATATCTGAGTCCCAGGAATCCAAAGAGGAAGTAAAGGCTGCATTTGCAGGTACATACAGGACCAAGATTGAAGTTAACCCCAAAGGCAGTTTTGACCCACATATACTGTATATATTGATGTTCTCGGAATGCCTAGGGGGGGGTGCCAAATGAATTCAAGGCCTGAGACCAAGTGAAGGCGGGATTTGAGTCCATAATACCCATAATAACCGTTAACAAGAACGTAGATTGGATAAATTACATATATTATAACCAACAAAGATTTGTCAATTACACCAAAGATGCCTTACAAGGGATTGCTGACCAACTAGCACCCACATCTACCATGGCCTTCCAAAACAGAATAGCTCTGCATATGTTACTTGCAGAAAAAGGAGGGGTATGCAAAATGATAGGTGAGCATTGTTGTACTTATATCTCAGACAATACCCAGTCCCACAGGGAAAGTTACTAAGGCTCTCAAAAAATTGACAGATTTAAGTGAAGAACTGAAAAGGAATTCAGGTGTGACTGATGCCTGGGATAAATATTTTTCTTGGATGGGAGATTGGAAGAGTTGGTTAATCCAAGGGGGAATTATTTTACTAAGTGTGATAATGCTAATTAGTGTATTGCTGATCTGTGTGATTCCCTGTGTCAAGAAGTTAATTGACAAAACAGTAGATGCAGCAGTACCTGTCAGCGTCTTGTTTGAAGAATCTAATGAAGAGGCCTATGAACCATCAGTTCCTCTTAGAATAAAGGTGTTGTATTAGAGGGATTACCGGAAGTAAATGAGTTTGTAAAGTTAATATCCATATTTCTGTGTTAAGGGCGGCCCTCGATTACCCAGTCACTAGATCTTTTAGGGTCTCCATCCCTTTCCTGTAGGTCTTAGTTTGAGATAGATTTAGGAAATGTCGGTGGGTCCTTCTAAAAGGGACGGGGTGCCCGCCACATCGTAGGGTTCCAGAATAGTCTTAACATAGGGTCAATTCCTTCTCCCCCTCTGATTTTTAGCATATGGATATTAAAAGCAAATAATTGATTTTGGGGGGGTCTGTCAAGGTAAATATATATATTATAGAAAATCAATTAGTTTATTTTAATAGATTACCTAATCAGTGTGAATTAATATAGAGATGATGGAATAATCTACAGTATGTGTATGCAAATGTGTATATGAACATGGATTATGTTAATAGTTAATATATAACTAACAGTTTCTATTCTTTTTGTAGACATGAAAAACTAAATGATTTCCTGGGAATGACGTATGCATGTTCATGGCTGATAGCAGAGAGATTTATGTCAAGTTGGCAAAGATGGCGCTGAGATACGACTTCACCCCTCCCATCAGAATTCCTAAGGCATTACTGAGGCCAAGAGATACGTGGATGAGCAAATTGCAGTGTGCCAAGCTATCAGAAAGAGCAATGAATTTTACTAATCCCACCTAGAAGTAGAATACTATATAACCCCATGTCTACCTAATAAAGTATGCCATTTTGCGTGGTTCAGTCTCTGAGTGAAGTTTTTCAACCAGATTAGCAAATCTGGTTAATTAGCTTCTTTGCATGCACTCGGACATCTTTAATTTGGAGGAGAGCAGTTACCTGGTGTATCTTAAATTGGTGAAACCTCCACACTATGTGGTGCAGCGGCATGGCTGTGGTGATCCAGTGTGTGTGTTTTGCTGAACATGTACCTTTCCCTCAGGTGACTGGTCACATGACTGTGACATAGCTCAGGTCCTGTGCGCACAGAATGTCTGTCTGATCACATGACTGTGACATCAGCAAGGTCCTGTCTGTGTGTGTGTGGCAGGATATATAAACCCTGGGTGATTGGTGACAGGTGTGTTCCTGTGTGGGGAGTTCCTGGGTTAGGTGTTCCTGTGTGGACACCGTGTGAGAGGCACGAGGCTGTTCCCTGTGTGTGGGGGAACACCGCTCGTGTGAGGCCTGGTGGACTCCTGGAAGGTGAAGCCTAGATCCTTGTATGAGAGTGTAAGGGATGCCAGTAAGCCTCGGAGTGCCAGACAAGCGTCCTGGAGGGCAGAGCCTGGATCTGAGTATGTGAGAGATGCCAGTGGCCTTGGACGGGAGGAGGGCTGGAGACCACGCTTGGTAAGCCCTAGAGCCACAGTGGTGGTGGAACAAAGCGGACTGACGCAGCTACAACCTGGGCAAAGGTAAAACACTGCTTGATATGGACAATGATGTGGACATTGATATAAGTGACTTTGCGGAGGGATGGAACTGAGAGGCAAGAGGGCCTGTCTGCTAGTTGCAGGGCTCCTGGATATTATTTGTGTAATATGCCGGTGAGCCACTATGATGGACTGAGTGATCAGCAGTTTATGGAGTTAATAAACTGCTGAGTTGAGAAAAAACAGAAAATATGGCTGGTGTTTTAAATTGACGCAGTGAAGTGAGTATCCCCCAGGATGATGACAAGCGCTGCCGTACATGTGGTTCGAGAGTGCGGGCAACTGCAGTCTGGTTGCTGGGGGCAACTGCAGTCCGGTTACTAGGGGCAACTACAGCCCGGTTGCTAGCGGCAACGGCACAGGTCGATGAGTGTGGTAAAGCATCTGGCTGCAACTCGGCGGGATTGCGAAGATTGTCGTCGCACTCAAATCCGGTTGTTTGCTGCAACTCGGCGGGGTTGCGAAGATTGACGTCGCACTCAAATCCTGTTTTGCAGTGGCTCGGCGGGGCCACGAAATTTTTTTCGGGGAGAGCGGTGAAGTTCAAGTGTGAACAGTGTACCGTGATGGCTGTGAGCAAAGCAGCAGATGTGTTTGTAGCTGCTGAGCGATTGAGTGATCGGTTGGGACCGGAGCAGGTATTTGAGAAACTCTTACAGGACATGGTGCAGGAACCACAGGAGCTGTGGGCACCATATAGAATGGCGGCAGTGGACCATTCTATGGACTCTCCGGGGGCGCCAGTATTGTCCCAGAGTGCCCGGGGAGGTGGTAAGAGATGTTGTGATCTGAGTTCTAAGACTGTCGCTGATGTTGTTTGTAAAAATTCCCTTGTTAAAAAGGGGGCGGGGTCTAAAAAAGGGGCGGATTTTCACAAGAGTGTGGAGTGTAGAAAACTGGAAATTGTTGCTGATTGTGGGTTGGTACCTCCTAAAATTGACAATGTGACCGTTGATAATGGGGTAGCTCCAGTGGAGGGGGTTGACGTCAAGGTGGGAGGTGACCTGTTAGTCCACAACACCATGGGGAGTGACACAGACCCCATAGCTGACGGTGACACTACGGAAGTAGAAGGAGAGGTCAATCAGGAGGGGATAGATGAGGTGAGAAAGTCAACCTCGCGTTGACGGCGCAAGGGCCATAAAAAGGTTGCTCCGGTAGTCTTGGCAGAAAGTGAAAATAAAGAAAATGTAATGATGTGTGCTGTTGGTACAAGGGTGGATCCTCCTTCAGAGGCAGAAGAGGAGGTGACGTACCTGGAGAACGTGTCCTCAGACCAGCGGAGCCTGGAGTCTGAACGGCAGAGGGTATACCAGGTTGTGAAGAACTTACAGCGAGATCTAAAGGGAAGCAACGAGGAAGTTGTCCAGTGGAGGGAGATGTTCCACGCAATTAAGGAGGAACACCGCAAAATCAAGGAGGAGGTTTTGCAGTTGAAGCTGGAGAAGGAGGCGCGGCAGGATGGAGTTTCTGGAAGCGATCCAGTCCTGGTACGACTGCGCAAACAGTTCAACCGGGAACTGTCTGACTCCAAGAAGGAGTGTGGTGAACGCAGTAGGGAACTGCAACAGATTAAGAGAGATTATGAGGATCTCCTCAAGGTGAAAGGAAAACTAGAGGAGGATAAGGCGGGTGCAGAGCAAGTACACCAAGTGGTTGAGACCACTCTGCGAGACACCCGTGAGGAGAATGATGATCTCCGGGGAAAATCCCTAGGTCTGGAAGCTCAGGTGAAGGAGCTACAGATGTCCTGTGATACTCTCCAAGAGGCGGAGACGTACCTTAAGGAAAGGCTCAGCAAGATGGAAGCTGAGCAGGAAAAGATGGAGGAGTCCATCGGAAAAGCTACAGCCAGGAGTTGACCGCTGGTGATGGGAGGTATGAAGCAGATACCTCCTCGAGTGATGTGAGCTCGGATGATTCGGTGGATGTAGGAGCCGAGATCAAGGAGTTGCTACAAGCCCAGTGGAAGCAAGAGAAGCTTGAGAGACTAGCTGTTGAGAGCCGAGTGGGCGCATTGGAGACAGAGATGTCTGAGAGAACCCTACTGTTAAGGGAGCAGTTGAAGCAGGAAGAGCTTCAGAGATGGGCTGCTGAGAGGCGAGTAGCTGAGCTAGAAGAAGAAGTTTTAGAGCTCAAAGGTCGCCTAGCAAAGTGTCACGCAGTGAACGAAGCTTCCTTGGAGAAGGGAAAAGGCAAACAAGTTGCGGAAGAGATCGAGACGAAAGTTTGTGAATTGGTAGCTGTGAGTCAGCTCAGGGGAAGCATCCAGGGTGAAGAAGCTGGAAGTCAGTTGTCCCTGAAACCTGAGCTGGTTGATCGTCTGGAAACCACTGGTGAGACCGAAACGTCTCGGTACAAGTGCCTCGTAGATGTACCCGAGGACTTGAGGGAAGAATGCACCAGTGAGTCCGTGCATGCAGAGTTTAAGAAAGCTGTGGGAGCCTGTAAGGTGTACTCGACCTCAGAAGCTAAACAGCTGGTGGTCCTGTCCACAACCGAAGTCACGGTGAAGAGGGTGGCGATCCTAAGTGACATACATTGGCGATGTATTCGCACGAAGCGGTTTCTCCGGTTGAAGACGGAGCAAGCCGCTAGACAACTGGAGCTGATGAGAAAGGCTCACAGTCTGCGGGAAGAGGTCATCCGGGTGCCTCATGTTCTGGTGAGAAAGCTCCTTGGGAGAAATGGCCGAGCCATGCATATGATGGTGAAGAAGTCTGGTGTGGTGAAAGTAAGCAGTCCACGTGATCGGCAGGACTGGATACCGGATGAAGACGGCAGGGTGTCGTTCTACGCTATAGGAACGGAAGAAAGTCTGGCAAATATGAGCATGCTGGTGGAGTACCGAGTGACCTACCTGCGAGAGGTGGAACAGTTAAATCTCGCTAGGCTGCGAGTGAATGGACAGCATCATCTGAGTAGCAGAAGGTGGCAGCCGTCTAGAGATTGTGAGACCAGACAGAGAAAGGGCCCCCTAAATAGCAGAACAGCTACAGCTGAAGTTAGGGACCTTTCAAGATGTCCTGAGAGTAGTGGGTGTGGGTTTAGAGGTAGTGAGACCTCCAGTGACTCAGGTTTGGGTGACCCATACAAACGACCCAATGGAGTGCGGGACAGTACGGAGTCGAACCGGACCTTAAATACCAGAGCATGTGAGTCACACTGCTGTATTGACCGCTGGGAGCGGGGGAGACCTGGTAGGGTTTCGACTGACCGCTGGGAGCGGGGGAGACCTGGCAGGGTTTCGACTGACCGCTGGGAGCGGGGGAGACCTGACAAGGTTACGACTGACCACGGGGAGCCGGGGAAGTCTGACAAGTTTACGACCCGGAAATGTGAATTGACGAAGTCGGTGACAATGGCAGATAGTAGGTCCCTGAGGAATGGGCTAATGTCATTGACTAATGTTCCAGGGGCTGAGCAGCGCAATGGTCAAGTTCACTGTCTCTGTGTGAACTGTGGGTTATAGACTGTTTGTGTATATTTGGTGTTCAACCCCACAAGTTTAAACAGAGGGGGGGAATATGTGGTGCAGCGGCATGGCTGTGGTGATCCAGTGTGTGTGTTTTGCTGAACATGTACCTTTCCCTCAGGTGACTGGTCACATGACTGTGACATAGCTAAGGTCCTGTGCGCACAGAATGTCTGTCTGATCACATAACTGTGACATCAGCAAGGTCCTGTCTGTGTGTGTGGCAGGATATATAAACCCTGGGTGATTGGTGACAGATGTGTTCCTGTGTTGGGAGTTCCTGGGTTAGGTGTTCCCTTGTGGACACCGTGTGAGAGGCACGAGGCTGTTCCCTGTGTGTGGGGGAACACCGCTCGTGTGAGGCCTGGTGAGGCCTGGTGGACTCCTGGGAGGTGAAACCTAGATCCTTGTATGAGAGTGTAAGGGATGCCAGTAAGCCTCGGAGTGCCAGACAAGCATCCTGGAGGGCAGAGCCTGGATCTGAGTATGTGAACCGGAACTGGAAAATATGGCTGGTGTGTTTTAAATTGACGCACCGAAGCGAGTATCCCCCAGGATGATGACAAGCGCTGCCGTACAACTACTATATAAGAATTTACAGTGATTAATGTCAGGACATATATGTTGGTATTGATTATCATCTGGGTATGAATGACAATTCTATTTTTTGTATGATCTAACTGGTTGTATTGGTAAAAAATAATATATATACAGTACAGACCAAAAGTTTGGACACACCTTCTCATTTAAAGATTTTTCTGTATTTTCATGACTTTGAAAATTGTACATTCACTCTGAAGGCATCAAAACTATGAATTAACACATATGGAATTATATACTTAGCAAAAAAGTGTGAAACAACTGAAAATATGTCTTATATTCTAGGTTCTTCAAAGTAGCCACCTTTTGCTTTGATGACTGCTTTGCACACTCTTGGCATTCTCTTGATGAGCTTCAAGTGGTAGTCACCGGAAATGGTTTTCACTTCACAGGTGTGCCCTGTCAGGCTTAATAAGTGGGATTTCTTGCCTTATAAATGGGGTTGGGACCATCAGTTGTGTTGTGCAGAAGTCTGGTGGATACACAGCTGATAGTCCTACTGAATAGACTGTTAGAATTTGTATTATGGCAAGAAAAAAGCAGCTAAGTAAAGAAAAACGAGTGGCCATCATTACTTTAAGAAATGAAGGTCAGTCAGTGCGAAAAATGGGCAAACTTTGAAAGTGTCCCCAAGTGCAGTTGCAAAAACTATCAAGCGCTACAAAGAAACTGGCTCACATGAGGACCGCCCCAGGAAAAGAAGGCCAAGAGTCACCTCTGCTTCTTAGGATAAGTTTATCCGAGTCACCAGCCTCTGAATTCGCAGGTTAACAGCAGCTCAGATTAGAGACCATGTCCATAGCTGCTAGGAAACCACTGCTACGGACAGGCAACAAGCAGAAGAGACTTGTTTGAGCTAAAGAACACAAGGAATGGACATTAGACCAGTGGAAATCTGTGCTTTGGTCTGATGAGTCCAAATTTGAGATCTTTGGTTCCAACCACCATGTCTTTGTGCGACACAGAAAATGTGAACGAATGGACTCTACATGCCTGGTTCCCACCGTGAAGCATGGTGGAGGAGGTGTGATGGTGTGGGGGTGCTTTGCTGGTGACACTGTTGGGGATTTATTTAAAATTGAAGGCAGACTGAACCAGCATGGCTACCAGAGCATCTTGCAGCGGCATGCTATTCCATCCGGTTTGCGTTTAGTTGGACCATCATTTATTTTTCAACAGGACAATGATCCCAAACACACCGCCAGGCTGTGTAAGGGCTATTTGACCAAGAAAGAGAGTGATGGGGTGCTACGCCAGATGACCTGGCCTCCACAGTCACCAGACCTGAACCCAATCGAGATGGTTTGGGGTGAGCTGGACCACAGAGTGAAGGCAAAAGGGCCAACAAGTCCTAAGCATCTCTGGGAACTCCTTCAAGATTGTTGGTAGACCATTTCCGGTGACTACCACTTGAAGCTCATCAAGAGAATGCCAAGAGTGTGCAAAGCCGTCATCAAAGCAAAAGGTGGCTACTTTGAAGAACCTAGAATATAAGACATATTTTCAGTTGTTTCACACTTTTTTGTTAAGTATATAATTCCACATGTGTTAATTCATAGTTTTGATGCCTTCAGTGTGAATGTACAATTTTCATAATTATGAAAATACAGAAAAATCTTTAAATGAGAAGGTGTGTCCAAACTTTTGGTCTGTACCGTATATACATAATAATTTTCATGTTTCTATTTTTTTTTTCTGCATATTTTATTTTTGCACTCGCACTTTTTAACATTCTTGCACTTTGTTGACATTCTTGTATTTAGGATGTGTCATATCCACACTTTACATCTGCATTTGCAACTTATTCAGGTAGTCATTCTTTATTAGACAATTACCTGTAGTATCGGCGTCTCTGCCCCCTGACAGGCAGGGACGCCGTCCCTCTTACCGCTACCCGCCCGGCGTCCTCCGGATCTCCTGCTTCTGCTGCTGCCGGCGCACACAGCTTCCCAGGCACTGTGCTTAAAGGGGCCGCACGCGTTGTCCTAAGAGGTCCTCCGGCCATTGGCTGGGGACTCGTCATATAAAAGGCACCTCCTCCAAAATGGAGGTGCCCGTGTAAGGTTGTAGTTTTGTGTCCTAAACTCTGCTTCAGCCCTCAGGTCCCGCTGCTAGCCTGACTACCAGTTCAATCCGCCAGCCTGACTTCCAGTCCAGTCCACCAGCCTGACTACCAGTCCAGTCCGCCAGCCTGACTACCAGTCCAGTCCGCCAGCCTGACTACCAGTCCAGTCCGCCAGCCTGACTACCAGTCCAGTCCACCAGCCTGACGTTCAGTCCGCCAGCCTGACTACCAGTCCAGTCCGCCAGCCTGACTACCAGTCCAGTCCGCCAGCCTGACTACCAGTCCAGTCCGCCAGCCTGACTTCCAGTCCTGTCCGCCAGCCTGATTCTGTCCTGTCCGCTAGCCTGACTACCAGTTTACCAGTTTAGTTAGTTTTATCTTTTGTAAGATTCTTCTGATTTTAATAATGGTATTAATAAAATCCCTATGCCTAAATCTGTTGATCCAGAAGAAGGCAAAAACACCAGGAAACATTCAGCCAATTTGCGTCACGTGGAAAAATTCCTTCTTGACCCTGAGAAAAGGCGATCAGTCCAAGAATCCTGGATCAAACCTAATTATAATGCTAGTTAAGTAATTACTATTACCATACTAAATGTACTACTACAGGTGTAATATTTTGTCTAATTTAACTGTAACCCACAATGTTATGTGTATCAAGGAAATCATCTAGCCCCTTTTTGAAAGCTGTTATAGTTTCAGCCATTACTACCTTTTGCTGTAAGGCATTCCACAGTCTGACTGCTCTGACTTAAAAGAATCCTTTCCTATTTAGCTGCTGGAATCGCTTTTCTTCCACCCGTAATGAGTGCCCCCTGGTCCTTAGTATGGTCTTTGGAAGGAATAAGTCATGTGCTAGACCTTTGCACTGACCACTCAATTATTTATACATGGAAATGAGATCCCCTCTGAGGCGTCGTTTTTTTAAGCTAAACAATTTCAACTTTTTCAACCTCTCATTATATGAGAGGCCTTCCATCCCTTGTAAAAATCTAGTTGCCTGCCTTTGAACTGACTCTAACTTCTGAATATTCTTTTTAAAATGTGGAGCCCAAAACTGGATCCCAAATTCCAGATGTGGCCTTGTAAGAGGGAAGACTGGGGTGTAAGTACTTTCATAACAAGGGATCCAGAACTGCCAGGGCCGTACCTCTGGTTGCAGGGGGAAGACAGACTTCCAGCACAGGAGTCAGGTGACTGGGAAGCTAGGGGCGTGTCCAGAGTGAGAGCTGGGAGGTCAGGTGACCGGAAAACTGGTGGCGTGGCTAGAGAGAGGGAGAGACGAGGACTTTTGCGCGGAAAAGCGATAGCAGAGTCCTGCTCAGGAGAGCAGTGTGAGAGGGTCCAGGTTCCTGGCTCCAGTACTGGGAGCAAGAGCCGAGTGCAGTGGACTGGAGGAGTAAAGCCGACTAGAGGGAGAAGAGACGCAGGTTCTGTGGAGCCGAGCTCTTGAGGTGCCGTGCTATGGACTAGGGGCTCAGCGGGTAAAACCGGAGACCGCCCACTGCCGCCAGAAGACGGAGCATTGTTTGGGCAGGGAAGCCTGAAGGAATCAACACTGGCATCAGCTGACAACTGCCTTGTGGAGGAAAAGAGTCAGCTAAGTGTAAAAACTGTCGATTACAACTGGTTCGACTCTGCTACATCTAGTTAAAATGTGAACTGTCAGTTAAAGACTTTTACTTGCTACTTCCCTTGTTTTCCCCCATATTTTCCCCTGTTACTCCCTGCGTGGAGATTGACCCTGTTATAAACTTCCCCTGTTTATTAACCCTGTATTGACTGCTCTGTGTTTCTGTGTCACTGCATCTAAAGTACCCGTGTTACATTTGGCGTAGTCGGCAGGATGCAGTCGTTAGGCACAGACACTGCAGAGCAGTCCATCCTGGGAGCCCCTAAATCTAGCTTGCCGCTGGGGTCCATGCTCAGCCATCTCCCAAAGTTTACCGGAGACAATATGATGCTGTGGGACTGGATTGAGAGAGTTAGGAGTATGTTACGTATGCATCCGATGACCCCAGCTATGCAAGCCGAAATAGCTTTACTAGACCTGGACGGCGAGGCCCGACAATCTGTGATGTACCGCCCTCCCCATGACCGGGATGCTGTAGAAAAAGTGGTGCGGATACTGATGGGGATCCCACCAATGTAGGAGAGCTGAGGATACACTGTTTCACCAAGTGCAGCAGGAGGGGGAGACTGTGACGCAGTATGTTAATGCCTTACAGAGGGTGCATGCCTATATCACTAGAAAAGACGACATGGGGAATTTGGGAATGGGCCCCCCTGACATGATCTTAAGGGACCAGTTTGTGGCAGGCCTCAGGGATGTGCAGCTGAAGCAGGCCTTGCAGGAGCGCCTGCGCGTCAACCCAAGTATTACTTTTCTAGAAGTGGGGGCGGAGGCACGTGTCAGAGAGCAGGAGATTGGGATGACGGCCCTGGCAGGGATGGTCCGGAGTAACGAGGTACCCACTCCGCCTGCAGCTGAACCGGAATGGGCTTTAAAGATGCGGAAGGAGATACAGGAGATGCAGGATGAATGGTCCAGTCTCAAAAAGACCCCTGCCCCGACACCAGAGATACCCAGATCGATTGCCCCAGTTATGGAAAGAATTGAATTCAGGACCCCCCTGCAGGAGAGTTCCATAGAGGAGTAAGGCAGCCCTACACAGACAGAGACACGACCTGCTGGAAGTGTGGACCTGCAGGACATTACGCCAGGGGCTGTGCTAGCCCATGGCGGCCCCTGTCACGGAAGCCATTAAACTAGCGGGCTCCGTGCTTGGGGGACACAGCCCAGAGCTGAGGAAGGGGAAAGAAAAAGAGGAAGTCCCAAGGACCTGGTTTCCACCAGCCCGACTGTCTGGGCCGAAATAAGCCGTCGGGCTGTTCACTGCCTGATTGATCCCAGGTGACTATGATGACAGAAGCCTACTTTCAACAGTGATTTCCAGAGATAGCGCGACCTGAATGGGGACCAGTAATTAGACTCATGGCAGCTAATCAATTACCCATCCCGGTCGCATGGGTGGTGTGGATGAAGATCTGAGTGTGTGGAAAAGATGTGGGAAAAAAAGGAGTCGTCCTGGTCGCAGGGGGAACCGGAAGTGGACTCCCGGTGACCCTCGGAATGAATGTGCTGAAAGAGATCGGGCGAATCCTGATTAGTGAGCCGAAGGAGATTCCTCTAGACCAGTGGGACCCGTGAACCCCCCAAAGGAGGGTCTTTCAGCAACTAATCCAAGCTGCCCAGGCTCAGGAGACGTCGAGTGAAGGGAAGATCCTGGGGAAAATAATAGTGCCAGCAGCTACGGCGCTCACCTTACCGCCCGGACAAACTGTACTCACGTTATCCGCACTAGAGATGAGCGTTGTTCTACTCGAACTGTTCGCCAATCTCAAATTCGAGCTGTTTTGGGCGGTGTTCGAGCCGTTCGGCGAACACGAACGATTTGAGAAAAATTCGGCTGTTCGAGGTTATGTTCGATAACTGTTCGTGCACCAAAATCATAACTGGATTTTTTCTCAGTAATGATGAAAATTAATGTTAATACGCAGTTTGAGTGTACAGCGGGGTGGGGGGAGGGGCAGGGGATGGATCTCTGCAGGAATAATGAAGATCTCCATTTTTTTTTCTCTTTCCCGCATTTGCAGTGGGGAGGTGCAGTCTGTCAGCCTATCAGCAGCGCACACACGGAGCGAACTGCTGTTTTTCACAAAAGCAAGGGCATGTATCATTGGCAGTGTATGTCACATGTCCTTGCCCTATAAGACCAAGCCATTTTCCCCGTCGCCACCATTTTCTCACTGCTGCAGCTGCATGTTAGACGGCACCGCTGTTGCTGTGTGCGCTATACCTTGTTAATTTCAAGCCAATTTTCGCACAAATCTACAGATAGCTTGGGAGTAGGGAATAGTTGTGATTGCAGTCCTTTTAAGGACTAGGTTACAGCATTTCCTACGACTTTTATCAGGCAGGTCTGTGCTCTTAGATAGATTGTGGGAGTAAAGACTAATTGTAATTGCAGTCCTTTTCAGGACTAGGTTACATCAGTTCCTATCAGTTTTTGCCAGGCAGGTCTGTGCCAGTGCTGTGCAAGTTTTTTTCACAGCATTTGGCTGCATCTAGCAAAGCTAATCCTTTTTGGCCTATTGCAGAGTGTGTTAGTCAGTGGAGTAGCCTATCTGTGTTGCAAGATATACCACCTGTGTATAGAATACCAATTTTTTTACTGCACCTACTGAAGTAAAATCTTTTGGGCATAGCATCATTCTATTAGTCCATCTATACTGACCTCCATCAGGTTGCAAATTGAATATCATTTTTTTCTGCATCTAGCTCTGAAAAAATATTTGGGCTTCTAGCAGTGTGTGGGACTTGTTCTATTAGTCCATCTATACTGACCTCCATCAGGTTGCAAACTGAATATAATTTTTTTCTGCATCTAGCTCTGAAAAAATATTTGGCCTTCTAGCAGTGTGTGGGACTTTCTCTATTAGTCCATCTATACTGACCTCCATCAGGTTGCAAACTGAATATATTTTTTTTCTGCATCTACCTCTGAAAAAATATTGGGCTTCTAGCTGTGTGTGGGACTTGTTCTATTAATCCATCTATACAGACCTCCATCAGGATGCAAACTGAATATAATTTTTTTCTGCATCTAGCTCTGAAAAAATATTTGGCCTTCTAGCAGTGTGTGGGACTTTCTCTATTAGTCCATCTATACTGACCTCCATCAGGTTGCAAATTAAAAATAATTTTTATCTGCATCTAGCTTTGAAAAAATATTTGGCCTTCTAGCAGTGTGTGGGACTTTCTCTATTAGTCCATCTATGCTGACCTCCATCAGGTTGCAAATTAAAAATAATTTTTATCTGCATCTACCTCTGAAAAAATATTTGGGCTTCTAGCTGTGTGTGGGACTTGTTCTATTAGTCCATCTATACTGACCTTCATCAGGTTGCAAACTGAATATAATTTTTTTCTGCATCTAGCTCTGAAAAAATATTTGGCCTTCTAGCAGTGTGTGGGACTTTCTCTATTAGTCCATCTATACTGACCTCCAACAGGTTGCAAATTAAAAATAATTTTTATCTGCATCTAGCTCTGAAAAAATATTTGGCCTTCTAGCAGTGTGTGGGACTTTCTCTATTAGTCCATCTATACTGACCTCCATCAGGTTGCAAATTAAAAATAATTTTTATCTGCATCTACCTCTGAAAAAATATTTGGGCTTCTAGCTGTGTGTGGGACTTGTTCTATTAGTCCATCTATACTGACCTCCATCAGGTTGCAAACTGAATATAATTTTTTTCTGCATCTAGCTCTGAAAAAATATTTGGCCTTCTAGCAGTGTGTGGGACTTTCTCTATTAGTCCATCTATACTGACCTCCATCAGGTTGCAAATTAAAAATAATTTTTATCTGCATCTAGCTCTGAAAAAATATTTGGCCTTCTAGCAGTGTGTGGGACTTTCTCTATTAGTCCATCTATACTGACCTCCATCAGGTTGCAAATTAAAAATAATTTTTATCTGCATCTAGCTCTGAAAAAATATTTGGCCTTCTAGCAGTGTGTGGGACTTTCTCTATTAGTCCATCTATACTGACCTCCATCAGGTTGCAAATCGAATATAATTTTTTTCTGTATCTAACCCAGCCAATAGTTTTGGCCTAATACCACAGTTTGGCCACTCAGCTCTGCTCGGTTCCCATCCATTGTTTTTTTGTGCAAACAACTCCAGAGTTGTGAATTAGTTAACCACCAAAATGAGTGGAAAAAGGCCTGCTGCTGGTGGAAAGGGGAATAGGCGTGTTGGGAAGGGGAAAAAAGGTTGTGTCCGTGGGGTAGGTGTTAAAGCAACAGTAACATCTGCAGAAGAAAGACCATCTTCCAGCCAAACTAAAATGTCTACTTCTTTTAGCGGACAATGTGATAAGATCCCTTTCTTATGGCCACGCCAATCGCTACAAATTCCAGATGAGGCACAAAAACAGCAGGTGCTTCAACGGATATCAAGTGCTCCTTTAAGTGGGCTCTCCTCCACATCAACTTCAACATCACAAATACTCCAGTCCTCAAAGGTGTCACCCCAATCGCACTTGCTTCCTCACAGCTCCCAAATCTCCAGCTGCCCGTCTGAGTATGAGGTAGAACAGATGGTTGAGTCTGCAGAGCTGTTTACTCATACTATAGCCTGGGAATCAGAGGTCGACTCCAGCGCTTCTGTGAATCCAGACGAGGAAATGATCTGCACTGATGCCCAGAATCTTTATGAGTCGGATCCAGGACCAGACGCAGAAGGTTCTGACCATAATGTAGACCCTCATTCCCAAACTGTAACTCCTGTTGGTGGAAACAATGAGGAAGATGATGATGAGACTCAAATACCTGATTGGAGCGACAACTTTAGTTTTTTGTCAGGTCAGGAACAGGTTGGCTCTGAGGACGACGGGTGTGATAACGCACAGGGTGATGATGATGAGGTTGGAGATCCCACTTACTGTCAACCCACAGTCAGCCAAGAGATGAGGTCAGCAGAGGAGGTAGAGGAAGATGCTAGTGACGACGAGGTCAGGTTGCGCCTTCCTGGACAGAGACGTAGTACTGGAAGCACGTCAACAACTGCATTCTCAAACACAACTCTGCCTCTCACCACAAGTCGTGGTGGCTCTTCAGGTCGCATGGGTGCTAAGCCTTGCATAGCCTGGGCATTTTTTCAGATCGATAAAGATGACCCAACTCGTGTTATCTGTAACATTTGTCAGCAAAAGCTAAGTAGAGGCCAAAAAATACATAGTTTGAGTACTTCATGCATGAACCGGCACATGGACATGAAGCATAAGTTGCAGTAGGAAGCTCAGTGTGCTACAATGCGGCCTAGCCAGCCGGGCCAACCGCCGTCTGCCATATCTTGTGCATCCACGGCCTCTTCATCCTCTGTGACTGGGGGGACAGCAGTCACACCTGTTTTGGGGCGCAGACCTGCCACCTCTTTACCCGCAACAGCCAGCGTGATTAGCAGGTCATCATTTTCTTTGGAGGTGGTAACACCAGCTGGTGTTGAGCGCTGTCCGACATCGATAGCACCACCTTTGGATCAAGGCAACCTAACATGTCCGCCTGCATCTTCCTCACAGACCGGCAGTTTGCCAGGGACACCCTTATCAACCCCGTCTAAGCACAATAGCCAGCCCTCGGTCCCTCAGATGTGGACAAGTAAAAGACCATTTCCTCCTAGCCATGAGAAAGCTAAGAGGTTGAATTTCACCATCTGCAAGCTCTTGGCTACAGAAATGCTGCCTTTCCGCCTGGTGGACACAGAGGATTTTCGAGACCTTATGTCAGTCGCAGTGCCCCAGTACCAGATGCCCAGTCGGCACTACTTCTCAAAGAAAGGTGTGCCTACGCTCCACCAGCATGTCACACACAACATCACCGCTTCTTTGAGAAACTCTGTGTGTGACAGGGTGCATTTCACCACAGACACTTGGACGAGTAGGCATGGACAGGGGCGTTACATGTCGCTGACTGGGCACTGGGTAACTATGGTGACAGCAGGACAAGGGGCTGCTGTCCAAGTCTTGCCGTCCCCACGAGTTGTGCGTCAATCCTCTTTGTGTCAAAGTTCCTCCACTGCTTCTGCCTCCTCAACCTCCTCTCGGTCTTCCACCTGCACCCAAAGCCTGTCTGGTCATGCCACAAGCTTTCTAACTGCGCAGAAGGGATCCTGCACACCTCCTTACTATGCTGGCAGTAGGGCTCAACGTCATCAGGCGGTTTTTACTTTGAAATGTCTGGGAAATGTGAGTCACACAGCTGAGGAGTTGTGGTCAGCTCTGGAGAACCAATTTCATGAATGGTTGTCTCCACTGGACCTGAAACCAGGGAAGGCCGTGTGCGACAATGCTGCAAACCTGGGTGCGGCCCTTCGCCGGGGCAATGTCACACACGTGCCTTGTATGGCTCACGTGTTGAACCTGGTTGTCCAGCAATTTTTAGCCCACTATCCCAGACTAGATGGCCTTCTGCAGAGGGCACGGTCGCTGTGTGCTCACTTCCGCCGTTCGCATCCCGCAGCTCAGCGACTTACATCTCTACAGAAGTCGTTGGGCCTGCCACTTCACCGGCTAAAATGCGATGTGCCTACCCGGTGGAATTCAACTCTGCACATGTTGCAGCGACTGTGGCAGCACCGACAAGCCCTGGTGCAATACGTTCTGACGTATAGCCTGGGCCAACGAGATCCAGACGTGGGGCAAATCACGCTGGAAGAGTGGTCTCAGATCAGGGACCTATGCACCCTTCTGCACAGTTTTGAAATGGCGACGAAGATGTTTAGTGCTGACGATGCCATTATCAGCATGACTATTCCGGTGATTTACATGCTGGAGCACATGTTAAACAGAATTCGGAGTCAGGTGGTGGCACAAGAGGAGGTGGAGGAAGTAGAGGAGGAGGAGTTGTATGCGGAAGGGCTAACATCTGCAAGGTCCAGACGGTCGGCAGCACCAAGGCGGCAGGCATGTGAGGGTGGGGGAGATGGTTTTACCAGGGCGCATGGTAGCAGCCAAACTAGTGAGGAAGGTGCAGGAGCTCAGGAAGAAGTGGAGGACGAACTGATGGAAGACTCATCAGATGAGGGAGACCTTGATCACATTTCTGTTGGCCGAGGTTGGGGGAGAGGACAGAGGAAGGAAGCATGATTGTTACCTCGCCACCAACACAACAGGGACTTGGTGCTCCTGGATGCGCAACACACATGAGTGCCTTCTTGCTGCACTACCTGCAACATGACCCTCGAATTGTGAGAATTAGAAATAATCCTGACTACTGGGTTGCCACACTGTTAGATCCCCGGTACAAAAGTAAATTTGCAGAAACTATTCCTGCCATAGAAAGGGATGCACGCATGCAGGAGTATCAGCAGAGACTGTTGCAGAATCTTACATGTGCTTTTCCACAAAATACCAGTGGTGCACGTAGTGAATCTCACAGTTCCAACTTGCCAACCGTGGGACCGTCAAGTGTTCAGCACTCAAACCATAACAGAACCACAGTATCTCCTGGTAACATCAATTTTGCGGAATCATTTCACCACTTTTTTAGCCCATCCTTTGCAAGGCCACAGGAGACAAGAAGTCTGACACATAGTCAACGCCTAGAGACGATGGTACAGGAGTATCTCCAAGTAAACATTGAAGCCATGACTGTGTCACTGGACCCTTGCTCTTTTTGGGCTTCCAATCTGGATAAATGGCCAGAGCTAGCCACTTACGCCTTGGAGATCTTGTCATGCCCCGCAGCCAGCGTTCTGTCTGAACGTGTGTTTAGCGCTGCTGGTGGTGTGCTGACAGATAAGCGCACGCGGCTCTCCACTGATAATGTAGACAGACTCACGTTCATAAAGATGAACAAATCATGGATCCGAAACGACTTTTCTACCCCTGTGTCATCCTGGGGAGAGTAAAAGCTTGATGATTGGTTAACATCACCCTACCAACCGTTTTAAGCTTTCAAATTACTAATCATGTTTATCTGTATCTTGGCTGGAAAATAATTTGGGCTTTGTAGCAGTGTGCAGCACTGATTCTATTAGGCCATCTATAATAAGCTCCACCAGATTTAAAATTACTAATCATGTTTATCTGTATCTTGGCTGGAAAATAATTTGGGCTTTGTAGCAGTGTGCAGCACTGATCCTATTAGGCCATCTATACTAAGCTCCACCAGATTTAAAATTAATAATAATTTTTAGCTGCATCTAGCCCGGAAAATAATTTTGGGGCTCCGAGATGCGCAAGACACATAAGTGCCTTCTTGCTGCACTACCTGCAACATGACCCTCATATTGTCAGAATTCGAAGTAATCATGACTACTGGGTTGCCACACTCTTAGATCCCCCAAACTTTTCGATCAACCTTTTCATTTTAATAAAGACCAAAAAAATTGTCATTTTTGAAATTATAAGCATTAGCAGGTTATTAGAAACTGAAATCAAACAGTTTTCAACTCAAAACTTTATTCTAGGTGATGTTACATTTTCACATAGGACCCCTTGTTCGAAAGGAGCTTCTGAACTCTCTCGTCCATTGAATTTGTCAGGTTTTGGATGGTTTCTGCTTCAATTGTTTTGCATGAGGACAGAATACCCTCCCAGAGCTGTTGCTTAGATGTGAACTGCCTCCTGCCATCATATACACTCCTTTTGATGATGCTCCAGAGGTTCTGAATGGGGTAGAGGTCAGGGGAGCATGGGGGTCACACCATAAGTTTGTCCCCTTTTATGCCCATATCAGCCAGAGATGCAGATGTTTTATGTGCAGCATGAGGTGGTGCATTATAATGCAAAAAAATGATCTTGCTGTGAAATACACGGTTCTTCTTCTTGAACCATGGCAGGAAGTGCTGTTTGAGAAAATCCACATACATTATGGAGTTCATCTTTAGCGCCTTCAGGGATCCTAAAGGGGCCGACAATCTCTCTCCCCATGATTCCAGCCCAAAACATTACTCCACCTCCTCCTTGTTGGCGCTGTAGCCGTATTTGCGTGGGGTGTCCATCAACCAGCCATCCTCCACTCCATCCATCTGGACCATCGAGCGCTGCACGGCACTCATCCGTGAACAAAACAGTTTTGAAATCAGTCTTCATGTAATGTTTAGCCCACTGGAGCCGTTTCTGCTTGTGTGAAGTGGATAGAGGAGGTCGACAGGATGGCGTATGCACAGCTGCAAACCTCTGAAGGACCCTGCATCTTGTTGTTCGGGGGACGTTGGAGGCACCAGCAGCTTCAAAAACTTGTCTGCTGCTATGACAAGGCTTTTTTGCCGCTGCTCTTTTAACCTGACGTAATTGCCTGTAGGAAAGAGTCCTCAATTTGCCCTTATCAGCACGCACACGTGTGTACTGTGAATCAGCTACATACTTCTTAATTGCCAAGACACTTCATCCTGATCATCGCACAATGTTGATTGTAGTCATGCCTTGACCTAAACTCTCCACAATTTGTTGCTTCTCAGCAGCCGACACATCCTTTTTCTTTCCCATTTTGGCAGAAAATGTAGGCTGCTTAATAATGTGAGACAGCCTTCTTAAGTAGTCTTGCCTTTCATTGGACACACCTGCCAAACTAATTAGCACAGGTGTCTGCAATTGCTTACAGTGATATAAAGAGCCCTGACACACATCACCATCAATGAGTTTAACTGACAAACAAACAAATTCTTCCCTTATCACTCCTAAACACTTTTTGCATAATAATTTGGAACACAGTGTACATGTGTTTTTCCACAAAACACCAGTGGTTCACGTAGTGAATCTTACTGTTCTAACTTGCCAACCGTGGTCTGTATGGAGTTGTTCAATAAAGGGCCCAAAATTAAGATAACATAGATGGGAGAGGTCTCTATGAATAGGAATTCCTAAGTATTTGATACCCTGTGAGGGCCAGGCAAAGGGAAAGTTGGACTGGATGGAATCCTATATGGATTTGGGGAGGGAGACATCGAGGGCCTCAGACTTCGCTGCATTGATTTTAAAATTTGACCATGTAACAAAGTGATCTATTTCAGCCATAACAGCATGGATGGATATATGTGATTGAGTGATATATACTAGGACATCATCAGCAAATAGAGAGCACTTGTACTCGGTGCCTCCCACCTCAATCCACCTAATATTGGGGTTATGGCGAATTGATGAGAGCAGGTGCTCCGTCACTAGGATGTATAAGAGAGGGGACAGAGGACATCCCTGCCTTGTCCCATTGGTGATTGTGAAAGGTGATGAAAATGTTCTGATGCACCCCCTGGGCCTTGGGACACCCAGAGCCGGACCCTTTTTGGTGGATGCTGGTGGTTGTAGTCTTCGTGGCGGCGACCCGGTTCCGTGGCTCAGGGTGGTCAAACCAGTGGCGGAACTATTTATGTGGTTTTGATGTTTAAATGTCCGACTACGCCACCCGTGGATTGCGGTCAGAGTGAACCGCCGCTGCAGGGCAGACCGCTGAGGCTGGTGTTGTGGGTGCAGCAGAGCGTAGCATAACTCCCCACGGGAGGAGTATAGCCTCAGGGCAGTGTATGCGGAGGATGGGGGTGATGGTGCAGGGCAGCAGCAGTAACGACACGGAGTCAGTGATGCAGTCCAGGGCCTTTACTCACAGTTCTTATTATCCAGACCACGTCTGCAGGTAACGGCTGCCCACGTCGTACTGTGCTCACCAGGTGAGGGGCTCAGACAACTCCCAGATAACTTTGGAGCGCTTCACAGGACCCCCTTTGTGTGTCCTTTGTCTGGCCTTTCTTACCAACCCTTCTGTCCGGCTGCCTCGGGCCTCCTCTTGGTAAACTTGGCGCCAGTTTCCCTGACCCTATGTGGTGCCTTCCTAGCGGGTGTAGCGAGGGGCTGCGCCACATAAAATGTCACAGCCTCCGGTTTCTAGCTGAGGGTCGTTTCCTGCCTCCACTAGTTTCGGGGACCGGTCTCCCCCTTTGGCCTGACCCCTCCACGCAGGTGGATTCGGGCGTGCGGTGGCGACTCGCCCGTCCGCACCCCTGGGATCCCTTCATTCCTAGTTCCTGGAGCCTTCTCCGCTCCTTTTCCTTCCTTCTCCCTCTTCCATGCCTGG
Organism: Phyllobates terribilis; assembly: GCF_046119375.1. Taxonomy (NCBI): domain Eukaryota; kingdom Metazoa; phylum Chordata; class Amphibia; order Anura; family Dendrobatidae; genus Phyllobates; species Phyllobates terribilis. Next base: position 583,737,096 of record NW_027362762.1, read on the forward strand.
GCCTCTGTTACTAGGCCCGCCTCCGGAGCAGAGCTCATGCAGAGCCCCTGCTCCCTGCCACTTCTGCTCAGACTTCTCTGCACTGAACTAAGATGGTGCCCACCTTTTATACTCCCTTCTCAATGCACCCAGGAACTGCTTCCTCCCTGCTCCTGCACTACAGGGTTCCCCTTCCTCAGTGTTCCCTCCCCCCACTCCAGCCAGGGACAGGGACTGTCGTGCCCATCTCAGAGGCATATTGGTCGCCCTGCCCCACGGCAATGTGGTGTAATGCATGCAGGTGTCGGGTCCTGATCCACACTCCATCCTTACCTGAGAGTGAGATATCACACCTCTGGGTGAGGTGCAATACCTCTGTAGCAACCGAGCCCTCAGGGTGCTACAGTTCCATTTATCTTCAGCCTAGGTGACGTATTGTGATACAGGGCCGTGATTTTGGCTATAAAAGGGTCCCCTAGACCCCTACCCCAAGCTTTTTAAGAGAATCATATATGGCGTGCCAGGAGACTCTATGGAATGCTTTCTCAGCATCCAACGAGAGTATCTAATTACAAATTTTTAACTGCATCTAGCCCAGGAAATACTTTGTGCCTAGTAGCAGTGTCTGCTAGTCAGCGGATTATCCCGGCTGTTAAGCAAGCTACACCACCTGTAGTTTGGACACTTAATTTTTTCAAAGGAAATGCTTCGGGACCACGGGATACTCAGTGAAGAGCATCAGGAGGCACCCCAAGGCATGGGGGCTGGGACTGGCAGTAGGATGCCTTGCGGTGGACAGCCGAGCTCGATCCTTATAAAAACTTTTTAACTGCAGCAGCTTTAGTGGACCCTACTGGAGCTGGAATTACGCGGCTGCTGGCATGAGACTTGCCCTCCAATAGATCCTTGTAAATGGATTTAAAGTGTATTCATTCAAATTAGAGAGACAATTTAAATTAAAAAGCTTAGAGCTGCCTCCACCACAGGGGGGTCGCTCGACCCACCAGCGGACAGGCACCAGTATTGGGAGAGGGGGGCTGGCCGTCAGGGTTCACCGCGGCTCTGGCACAAACCCGGCGACACGGAGGTGGCACGGGCAGGAGCGGACTGAACGTGTCGGCTTCTCACTTTTTGGATTTTAGAAGGGCATGACATGCCTATATCTGTGTCTCCCCCTCCTTTTACTCCTCCACCTCTTTTCTTTTCGCATGACTATATGTACTTGTCACTTTTCCATGTGTTAGTTGTGTCTTCTGAGCAGTTTGTCAGCTTTTGGACACCTTTGAAGGTGTTTTCTATGTGTTTCTATGTGTTTTTGTTTGCCTGCCATTGGTTTTAACGGTGTTCGAAGGTGTTCGACGAACAGTTCGGCGAACACACGGGTGTTCGACGAACCGAACCGAACTCGAACACTACGGGGGTGGCTCAACACTAATCCGCACGGGCCTGCACACCTTTTGAGGTGGTCGAAGTTCAGATAGAACCAACATCGATGGACAAAGTACCCCCTGGACTCTTGGTGGCTCGGACACTGGCCACCGTTCAGGGTGGCAATGTTATAGTGCGGTGTGTTAATCTGGGCAAAGATGATCTCACACTCCCTCCCAGGGCGGAGATAGCCCAGATTCTGGGAATGCCAGAGAAGTTGGTGAGACCTGATATGGTACAGCTGTCCTCTGTACGAGGAGACCCCTGATCTCTGGCGGTCACTGTGCCGCCGGAATCACACCGGGCTAGTGCTAAAGGGTGATGAAGAATCCTAGAATGAATGACGGGACCTACACCTCGACAGGTGCAGCAGGTTGAGGAGGTACTGGAGCGGTACCAGGAAGTCTTTGCTCGCCATGATAATGATTTTGGTTGCACCGAAGCCATTACCCATGAAATTCCCACAGGGAGCGCTGCCCCAGTGCGGGAGAGATACCGGCAGATACCTCCCCAGATGTATAAAGAGGTTAAGGAGATGCTAGCCCATATGTTACAGAATGGTGTGATACGGGAGAGTCAGAGTCCGTGGGCAGCCACGATTGTCCTGGTTCGGAAGAAAGATGGGACCTTGCAGTTCTGTGTGGACTATAGACGACTGAATGCCTGTACAGTACGGGACTCTTACCCACTACCCTGAATCGAAGAGTCCCTGTCGTCCTTGGGGAAGGCAAGATACTTCTCCTCCTTGGATCTGGCCAGTGGGTGTTGGCAGGTGCCCGTGGCCGAACATGACCGTGTTAAGATGGCGTTCATATTACCCATGGGACTGTTCGAATTCAATCGGATGCCCTTTGGCCTGACTAATGCCTGGCTGATTTGAACTTTGAGGTGACACTGATTTATCTTGACGACATAATTGTCTATGCTGCCACCTTCAAGGAGTACCTCCAGCAGCTGGAGCAAGTACTGAGTCGCCTACAGAGTCATGGCCTAAAGGTGAAGCCCCAGAAGTGCCACCTGTTCTGCAAACAGATCGAATATCTCGGTCATACTGTGTCCGGTGAAGGAGTCAGGCCCACCCAGGAAAAGGTGGCCGCCGTACAGGAGTGGCCTACTCCGAAGACAGTGAAGGACGTTTGGGCGATTCGATGGGGAAGCAGCCAGGAAGAGGCCTTTCGTGCCCTAAAAATGGCCCTGACCGAGGCCCCAATACTTGCCTATGCGGATTTCTCCCAACCATTCATACTCCACACTGATGGAAGCCTACATGGTCTGGGAGCCGTGTTATCCCAAGTACAGGAGGGGAAAGAGCGCGTGATTGTGTATGCCAGCCGCTCCCTTTACGACTCCGAGAGGAATCCAGATAATTATAGCTCTTTTAAATTAGAGTTGCTGGCTCTGGTTTGGGCAATGACTGAGAAGTTTGCAGAGTATTTGTCCGGGTTCAAAGTACTGGTGATAACAGATAACAACCCGCTGGCCCACCTGGAGAATGCGAAATTGTGGGCCCTGGAGCAGCGGTGGGTGGCACGCATGGCCAGGTACTGGTATAAGATCGCCTACCGGCCTAAGGCATTGAATACTCATGCCGACGCCCTCTCCAGAGTGACTTATGAACGGCCTGATCATGACCGCGATGAAGATTTGTAGGCGGATAAGACACCTAGCTTCCGAAGTTTCGTGGGGCCGCGGCGCAGAGACAAATCGGAGAGACGTCAGAAGAACAAGTGCTAGGGCGGCCAAGAGATGACTGGATCCGACTTCAACAGACTGACAGAGAAGTTGCTCAATTACTTCAATGGGTGGCTTTGCGGCATGTCCCCAGTCGAGAAGAGAAGAGTACCCTGTCCCCGGGAGCACTGAAAATACTGGGACAATGGGAGAGACTGTGTTTGCGAGACGGGCTGCTGTACCGACGGGTGCAGCTACTGCGAGAGTTCGGGACCACCTGGGAAGTGATGATCCCAGAGAAGTTGGTCGGAGTAGAGGCTAAGGAGGCTCATGAACGAGGGGCTCACTTCGGACCAGAGAAGACGTTTCAATGGTTGCAGGGGCAACGAGCAACAACAGAGGACACTTGTCGAAGATGTCGGAGCTGCGAGCTGGTTAAGCCCCCGGAGCAATGGATCCCCATACAAACCATTGTGACTTCTGCCCCCTTGGAGGTGCTGGTGATCGACTATTTGACTGTTGGACCAGCGCATCCCGGGTATGGACATTGCCTGGTAATGACAGACCACTTCACAATGTTTGCGGTAGTGACCCCAACCAGAGACCAGACCGCCGAGTCAGCTGTGCATGCCATCTGTCGAGACTTCATTCGGGAGGATCCATTCCGATCAAGGCGCCTGTTTCCAAGGCCGGGTGATGGAAGAGCTGCACCGGTTGTACAAGATTGAGAAGTCACGGACTACTCCTTACCACCCTCAAGGAAATGGGGCCTGTGAATGCTTTAATCAGACACTGATCCAAATGCTCTGCACATTGGAGGAAGATCGGAAGGTACGATGGCCTGAGTTTGTGGCCGAGCTGGTGTGGGTCTACAACAACTGAGTGAATAGTACGACGGGGTTCACTCCTTATACCTTGCTGTTCAGGCGAAAGGGGCGAGAGATTACCGAGTTAGAGCTGGACCCTAGGGAGGACACGGACGGGCTTTGAAGCAGGCCTTGCAGGAGCGCCTGCGCGCCAACCCAAGTATGACTTTTCTAGAAGTGGGGGCGGAGGCACGTGTCAGAGAGCAGGAGATTGGGATGACGGCCCTGGCAGGGATGGTTTGGAGTAACGAGGTACCCACCCTGCCTGCATCTGAACCGGAATGGGCTCTAAAGATGCGGAAGGAGATACAGGAGATGCAGGATGAATGGTCCAAGAACATCGTCATCGACTGCAGACCCTCCGACGGATGGTACAAGAATAGTTTCAGGAGCTCAAACATCATGAGACATTGCCTCTTGAGGGACAGCTCTGAGGCCCGGGGAGCGGGTGTTGGTTCGGGACAGGCGGCCCCGGGGCAAATTGAGTAGGCGGTGGGAATGGACCCCGCACCGAGTGAAGCGCAGGATTGGCGCTGAAGGACCTGTGTATGAAGTTCAACCCGAGGGGGCTGTTTTCCCCCATATTTTCCCCTGTTAATCCTTGCATGGAGATTGACCCTGTTATCATAAACTTCCTCTGTTTATTAACCCTGTATTGGCTGCTCTGTGTTTCTGTGTCGCTGCATCTAAAGTACCTATGTTACAGCCTCACCAGTGATTTATTAAGGCGCAACAGTATGTTGGGATCGTGGGACTTTATTTTTTTTTTTATACATCCTAAAATCTTGTTTGCTTTTGCGGCTGCTGCTTTGAGTACATCGAGTACTGCTGCTCAGCTTACTTGTAACCAGATTATCCAAGTCCTTCTCCTGTTCTGTAGTCCTGAGTATACTCCCATTTAATGTACATGCAGCAATTGGATTACTCCGTCCTAGGTGCATTACTCTACATTTATCTACATTACATCTCATCTGCCAAGTGTTTGCTCAGTCAGTCATCTTATCCAGATGATTCTGCAATATCATAATGTCAAGATCAGATTTTAATATCCTCCATAGTTTGGTGTCATCAGCAAAAACTGACACTTTACTCTCCATCCCCTCCCCAAGGTCATTAATAAAGAGGCTAAAAAGAATCGGTCCTAGCACAGATCCCTGCGGCACCCCACTGCGGACTATATCTGTTAGAACCCTCCTGTTTGTTTTTTCCATCTTGTGTTTTGCGGTCACGTGACCATCTGCCTTTATATTCCACCTCCGCCCTTGTGGCTGTGCTGAACTTCAGTGTTTGACTGTTTATCTAGCCAGGTGCTTCGGTGCCTTTCTCTGTCAAGTTTTCTTGGTCCTCTGGGACCTCTAGTACATTTTTGTCTGTTTGTCTTTATGTGTTCTGCAACAACTTCTCTGTTTAGGAGGTGTCCCATTTTTTGTCACAGTCCTTAGTTCTTTTAGGGACCCCTCCCTTAATTCTATAAGTCTTTGTTCAGACTAGCCGAGGACTAAGGTGGGTCTGTTCACTAGGAACAGTCAGCCCGCTACATCATAGGGATTCAGCTTAGTCTTACTGTAGGGACAGCTTTCCCCTATCTTTCCTTAGTACATGTTGCAGATCATAACAGTAAGTCCAGCCCAAAAAACTAAAAGGAAAGAAACTTGAGGATCAGTATGGTTTCCGTCCAGGATTTGGCTCAACGCCTGCAGGGATTGTCTCTGGAGGTGGCCGAGCTTCAGCAACACGTGAGTACCTGTTCTGGAGCGCATTTTGTCGAACCCAAGGTAGGACTGCCTGATGTTTTTTTTTTTCCTTAAAAAATGCTTGTTTGTTATATTTTCATTAGAGACCAAGGTCCCCTGGGAATGAATCACAGCGCATTGGTTTTATTATGTCACGTTTGCGCAATGAACCACAGGGGTGGGCTTTTTCTCTCCAGCCTAATGATCCGTGTTGAAGGTCTGTTGAAGAATTTTTTTCTGCTATGGGGCTATTATATGACGATCCTGATCGAATCTCATCTGCTGAATCACAACTCAGACGTTTTAATCAGGGGTCAGGTGATGTTGAAAATTATTGCACACACTTCAGGAGATGGGCTTCAGAAGTTAAGTGGAATGATCCTGCGCTGAGATGTTTATTTCTTGCTGGTCTGAGTGAAAGGGTTAAGGATTTGCTAATTGCATTCCCTGCACCTGAGACTCTGCAGTATGCTATGCAGTTAGCTGTTCATATAGACAGGAGACTGAGGTGCAGGCTCAATGAGGTAAAGACTCCTGTAATGTCAGGTCCTAGTCCCCAGAAAATCTGCTCTGATGGCGGAGGTTGGGGTGATGTCAATCCGCTCTCAGGAAAGAGACCAGAGGTTTACCGAGGGATTGTGTCTTTATTGTGGTAAAGCTGACCATTTGATTAAGTATTGTGAGCATCGTTTAAGTAAAGGAAAAAAAAAAAGGTCAGTTACTCCGGTACAGCTTGTTTACGCACTGCAGGAGTATTTCTTTCTGGGAGTACTACTCTGCAGGGAGATTTGATTGAATTTCAGGTATTTGTGGATTGTGGTTCAAACCTTAAATTGAAATCCAAGCCTTTGTCATCACCTATTTCTGTGATTGCAATTGATAACACTCCTTTGAAATGTATTACTCACAAGACTGCTGCATTTCCCCTCACTATCAATGGAGTTCACCAAGAAATTTTGGACTTGGCTGTTTTAGATAATTTTCCCTCTCCAGTTGTTCTAGGATTGCCTTGGTTAAAACTCCACAATCCTTTATTGGACTGGTCTACTAATGTGATTAAGTCTTGGAGTCCGAAGTGCTATGATAAATGTTGTAATTGTCGCATTGCGACTGTGGAAAAAGGGGAATTACCGATACCTATTCAGGATTTTTGGAGGGCTTTTTCAGAGGAGGAGTCGCAAGTTTTACCTCCTCATAGGGATTATGATTGCGCCATTGAGTTTGTTCCGGGAGCCACTCTTCCCAAGAGTCGCTTGTTTAATCTGACTATCCCTGAAAGAAAGGCCTTGGAGGAGTACATACAGACTAGCCTGACTGCTGGTCACATTAGACTTTCTATGTCGCTTGTGGCAGTGGGATTTTTCTTTGTTAAAAAAATGGACGGCGGTTTACGTCCATGCCTGGATTTTCGTGAAATTAATAAGATTACCGTACGCAATTCCTACCCATTGCCGTTAATTCCTGACTTGTTTAACCAGTTAGTGGGGGCCAAGTGGTTCTCCAAAATTGATCTCCGGGGGGCATACAATTTGTTACGAGTGAAGGAGGGTGATGAATGGAAAACTGCTTTTAACACTCCGGTAGGTCATTTTGAGAATCTGGTGATGCCTTTTGGTCTTACCAATGCACCTGCATTTTTTCAGAACCTTATTAATGACATCCTGAGACCTTTTATTGGTAAGAATGTGGTTGTGTATTTGGATGACATTTTGATTTACTCACCAGATCTAGAGTCCCATTGGCAGAGTGTACGTGAAGTTTTGCAGTTATTGAGTGATCATTAACTCTTTGCTAAGCTGGAGAAATGTGAGTTCGCTGTGCAAGAAATGAGTTTTTTGGGCTACATTGTCTCCAGCGAGGGCTTTGAGATGGACCCTGTGAAGGTTCAGACTGTGCAGGAATGGCCTAGGCCTATTGGTTTAAAATCTATACAAAGATTTTTGGGTTTTGCCAATTATTACAGGAAATTCATTAAGAATTTTTCTGTAATTGTTAAGCCTCTGACCAATCTCACCAGGAAAGGTGCAAATACGGTCCAGTGGACTACTGAGGCCATTGAAGCGTTTGAGTGTCTCAAAGAGAAGTTCAGTTCTGCCCCTATCCTTATGCAGCCTGATGAGACCAAGCCTTTTTTGGTCGAGGTCGATGCTACATCGGTGGGGGTCGGAGCAGTTTTGTCTCAGGAGAACAAGGGTGGAGTACATTCTTGTGCCTTCTTTTCGAAAAAATTTTCGGAAACCGAGCTGAATTATGATGTTGGAAATCGGGAGTTGCTGGCTATTAAACTTGCGTTTGAACATTGGCATCATTTTTTGGAAGGCACTAGATTTCCTATTCAGGTTTTCACCGATCATAAGAATTTGATCTATCTGGATGCTGCCAAGCGCTTGAATGCCCATCAAACTAGGTGGGCACTTTTTTTTCTCGGTTTTATTTTTCTGTTACCTATATCCCTGGTACTAAGAATGTTAAAGCCGATGCTTTATCTCGCAGCTTCTCTCCTACGGTGGGTGCCGAGGAGGAGGAGAGCATTTTACAGAAAAGAGTTATAGTGGCGGCATTGGACTCTGTTTTGGAGAATGGGATTCTGAAAGCTCAAGATGATGCTCCATCTAACACTCCCCATGGGAGGTTGTTTGTGCCTAGAGCCTTTAGGAGAGATTTGTTTGTGGAGTGTCATGAGTCTCGGTTGGCAGGTCATCCAGGAATTTCGGAGACTAAGAGACTTATCAGTCGCAGTTTTTGGTGGCCTGGATGGCAGAAGGAAGTCATCAAGTGGGTGCGTCAGTGTACTGTGTGTGCTAGGTCAAAGGCTTCACATACTCCTGCTTCGGGGTTGCTTTGCCCTCTGGAGGTTCCTAGTGCGCCTTGGATGCATCTCACAATGGATTTTATTACTGATCTTCCTGTGTCCGAGGGTTTTACTGTCATCTGGGTGGTGGTGGACTGTTTTAGCAAGATGTGTCATTTATTTCCATTCATTAAGTTGCCCTGCGCCAAGACACTCGCTAAGGCATTTGTCAAGCTCCATGGCGTTCCCACGGATATTGTTTCTGATAGAGGACCTCAGTTTGTGGCTCGCTTTTGGCGTGCTTTTTGTGACAGGTTGGGAGTCCATTTGTCATTTTCGTCTGGCTATCATCCTAAGTCTAATGGACAGACTGAAAGAAAGAACCAGGATGTTGAACAGTTTTTTGCTTTGTTTTGTGGCGGACAATCAAGAGGTGTGGTCTGAGTTTCTGCCTCTCGCAGAATTTGCCCTTAACAATCATACATCCTGCTCTGCTGGGTGTTCTCCTTTTTTTTGTTGTACTGGGATACATCAGTCTTATGGTTCGTTCTCCAAATTGGGGTCGGTGGTGCCGGAGGAGGAGAATTTTTCCGGTGATTTCGAGAGAGTTTAGACTAATGTACATTACAACCTTCAGGAGGCTAACAAGAAGTCCAAGAAGTATTTTGACAGGAAACGTAAGGAGGAGGTTTTGTTTACTGTGGGTGACATGGTTTGGTTGTCCTCGAAGAACCTGCGGTTGAGGATTCCCTCTAAAAAACTGGGTCCTAAGTTTGTGGGTCCATTTAAAGTGCTTCAGGTTGTTAACCCGTCTGCTGTTAGGTTGGATGTCCCTACTTCCTGGAAGATTAATCCTGTGTTTCATGTTTCCTTGTTAAAAAAGGCTGATGTATCTGATAGGGACTCCATTATCACAGTTCCTCCTGTTGTGGAAGACGTCGAATATGAAATTTCTCGTATCTTGAATTCTAGATGGCATAGAGGGAGATTACAATATCTTGTCTCCTGGAAGGGTTTCGGTCCCGAAAACAACTCCTGGGTAAGGACGGATGATGTCTCTGCTCCTAGGCTTGTTAAAGCTTTCCACAGGAGGTTTCCGGATAGGCCTGGGCCTGGAGGATCCGGAGGATCCTCATAAAAGAGGGGGTACTGTTAGAACCCTCCTGTTTGTTATTTCCATCTTGTGCATTGCGGGCATGTGACCATCTGCCTTTATATGCCAGCTCCGCCCAGCTGTGCTGGACTTCAGTGTTTGACTGTTTCTCTAGCCAGGTGCTTCGGTGCCTTTCTCTGTCAAGTTTGCTTGGTCCTCTGGGAACTCTAGTACATTTTTGTCAGTTTGTCTTTTTGCGTTCTGCAACAACTTCTCTGGTTAGGAGGTGTCCCATTTTTTGTCACAGTCCTTAGCTCTTTTAGGGACCCCTCCCTTAATTCTATAGGTCTTCGTTCAGACTAGCCGAGGACTAAAGCGGGTCTGTTCACTAGGAACAGTCAGCCCGCTACATCGAAGGGATTCAGCTTAGTCTTACTGTAGGGACAGCTTTCCCCTATCTTTCCTTAGTACATGTTGCAGATCATAACAATATCCCATTTAGAGAACGTACTATTTATGACAACTTTGTTTCCTATCATTTAGCCAATTCCTTACCCATCTACATATAGTTTCCCAAAGTTCTTGCTTCTGTAGCTTCAGTATAAGGCTGTTATGTGGTACAGTATCAAATGCCTTTGCAAAGTCCAAAAAAATCACATTACCAACATCCAGATTTGCACTTACCTCCTCATAGAACCCCAACATGTTGGTCAGACACAACCTATTTTTCATGAATCCATGCTGATTATCATTTATTATATTATTCTCTGTGATATAACTCTGCAGGTTATCTCTTATGATGTTCTCAAAAACTTTGCACACTACTGATGTCAGATTTACTGCATGGTAATTACCTTGATCCACCTTTTTACCTTTCTTAAATAACGGTACCACATCGGCTATCCTTCAATCCTGTGGCACTACCCCTGTTACAAGGGAGTCTAACAAAATGAGATTCAGCGGTTTGTCAATTACTGAGCTCAATTTCCTCAGTATCCGTGGATGAATACCATCTGGGCTGGGGGATTTATCAATGTTAAATTTGCTCAGACGCAGGCGTACTCCTTTTTTTGTTAAACTAATTATATTAGGTGATGAACTTTGATTTTTGCCCCGTTGAAAGATCCCTGGAACAGATGGTTTGTTGGTGAACATGGATGAAAAGTGCCTGTTTAATATACAGTGCCTACAAGTAGTATTCAACCCCCTGCAGATTTAGCTGGTTGACACATGCGGAATTAACTTGGCATTGTGACATTTGTACTGTAGATCAGCCTGGAAGTGGAAATGCACTGCAGCAAATTTTTTTTTTTTTTTAAAACGTAAAAAGTTAATTCAGAGTGTCATTTATTATTCAACCCCTCAAACCACAAGAATTCTGTTTGGTCCCCCTAAAGTATTAAGAAGTAGTTCAGGCACCAAGAATAATGAGCTTCACATGTGTGGATTAAAGATCTCTTTTGCCAGCCTTTTCTGACTATTTAAGACCCTCCCCAAACTTGTGAACAGCACTCAGACATGGTCAACATGGGAAAGACAAAGGAGCATTCCAAGGCCATCAGAGACAAGATCGTGGAGGGTCAAAAGGCTGGCAAGGGGTACAAAACCCTTTCCAAGGAGTTGGGCCTACCTGTCTCCACTGTTGGGAGCATCATCCGTAAGTGGAAGGCTTATGGAACTACTGTTAGCCTTCCACGGCCAGGACAGCCTTTAAAAGTGTCCTCCCGTGCCGAGGCCAGGCTTGTCTGAAGAGTCAAGGCTAACCCAAGGACAACAAGGAAGGAGCTCCGGGAAGATCTCATGGCAGTGGGGACATTGGTTTCAGTCAATACCATAAGTAACGTACTCCACCGCAATGGTCTCCGTTCCAGACGAGCCCGTAAGGTACCTTTACTTTCAAAGCGTCATGTCAAGGCTCATCTACAGTTTGCTCATGATCACTTGGAGGACTCTGAGACAGACTGGTTCAAGGTTCTATGGTCTGATGAGACCAAGATCGAGATCTTTGGTGCCAACCACACACGTGACGTTTGGAGACTGGATGGCACTGCATACGACCCCAAGAATACCATCCCTACAGTCAAGCATGGTGGTGGCAGCATCATGCTGTGGGGCTGTTTCTCTGCCAAGGGGCCTGGCCATCTGGTCCGCATCCATGGGAAGATGGATAGCACGGCCTACCTGGAGATTTTGGCCAAGAACCTCCGCTCCTCCATCAAGGATCTTAAGATGGGTCGTAATTTCATCTTCCAACAAGACAATGACCCAAAGCACACAGCCAAGAAAACCAAGGCCTGGTTCAATAGGGAAAAAGTCAAGGTGTTGGAGTGGCCTAGTCAGTCTCCTGACCTTAACCCAATTGAAAACTTGTGGAAGGAGCTCAAGAATAAAGTCCACATGAGACACCCAAAGAACCTAGATAACTTGGAGAAGATCTGCATGGAGGAGTGGGCCAAGATAACTCCACAGACCTGTGCCGGCCTGATCAGGTCTTATAAAAGACGATTATTAGCTGTAATTGCAAACAAGGGTTATTCCACAAAATATTAAACATAGGGGTTGTATAATAATTGACCCACACTTTTATGTTTAAAATTTAATAAAATTCAACTGAGCAACTTTAGTGATTTTTAGACGCCGCCGTACTTCCTGCTGGGTTAAGCAAGTGACATTTAATGGAGAATTTTTGTTATCACTAATCATGTTTTCTGTCATGCGATTTTCTTGTGTAAATACAGTTGAAAAAAAATCATTTAGCTTATTGGCTTTTTCCTCATCCTCATCCACCATTTCACCCAGACTATTTTTAAGGGGGCCAATACTATTATTTTTTAGATTTTTACTATTTATGTAGTTAAAGAATATTTTGGGATTATTTTTACTTTCTCTGGCAATGAGTCTCTCTGCCTCAATCTTTGCTGCCTTGATTTGGTTTTTACAGAATTTATTTAATTTTCTATATTTATTTAATGCCTCATCACTACCTACTTGCTTTAGTTCTCTAAATGCTTTCTTTTTGTCACTTATTGTGCCCCTTACAGCTCTATTTAGCCATAGTGGTTTCCTCCTATTTCTAGCATGTTTATTCCCATAGGGTATATATTGTGCACAGGTCCTATTCAGGATGCTAATAAATGTCTCCCATTTGCTTTGTGTAGCTTTAAGTCTCAGGATATCATCCCAGTTTATTGCACTAAGATCATCTCTCAACCATTGGACATTTGACTTCCTGAAGTTTAGTGTCCTTGTAACCCCTCTACTACACATCGTATTAAAGGTTACATAATTATCAGTAATTTATTATTTTTTCCCCCTCCCCTTATCTCCACCCACAGGGACTCTACATTTCCATTAGATTCATGTAGCACCCTGAGGATTCGGCTGCTACAGGGGTATTGCACCTCAACCCAGAGGTGTGATATTCCACTCCCGGGTAAGGATGGAGTGTGGAACTGAGCTAGTAGGCTGCATGCACTACACACATCCCATTTCCGGGGAACAGACCGATGGTACTCCCACTAGAGAAATGTGCAGGTACGACAGTGTCTGTTCCTGGCTGGAGTGGGAGGGGGGTGGAACATCCCAGTAGTGTAGGGGCAGATAGGGGGAGCAGCCTGGGTAAAGTTAAGAGCTCATTGGGTGCTGGTCACCTGGGCTCACACATAGAGGGAGTATATAAGGTGGGAACCATCTTAGATCAGGGTCAGTCTGTGAGACGTCAGTCAGTCAGTCAGTTGTCAGTCTGTGAGACGTCAGTCTGTCAGAGTGTAACCTGAGAAGCAGAGCAGAGGAGAAGAGAGAGAGACCCAGAGGCGCAGAGGGGACCCCAAGAGCCCATAAGAGAGCTAATAGGGTGAAGGGTCGGCAACAGGGTACCGGATCCCAAGCTGGCAGAGGCTACAGCACACCTTAGCCAGGAACCGGAGGTCGTGGGCAGGATCTGCCACGATCACCCACTAAATCCACCCGGAAGGCAGACCAAGAATAGGGTCAGGGAGCCCAGAGGAGGCTTGACCAACAAGAGACCCGAGGGAGCCGGACTTAGGTGGATCCCTGGTGGGAACGGCCAGAAGAAGGGAGAGACAGAAAGGAGCTCAGGACCACACTCCGGAGTTGCCTGGGAGTTGACCGAGTCCAGGACCTGGTGGACGCAGCACGGCTTGGGTGGTCACTGCTGTACACAGTGACCCGAGCAACACCAGTAAGTAAAACCCTGGAACTGCATTTAATGCCTCTGAGTCTCCTTGCTGCACCTTCACAACCACCATCCTCCACGGCTGACCCCCTGAGGCTATACCCCTCCCGTTGGGGGTTATACTACCTAAGCTGCACACACATCACCAGCCTCAGTGGACCCTGCTGCAGCGGCGGCCTTTTGACCGCAAATCAACGGGTGGCGTAGTCGACACAAAAGAACATCTAGTAACATCATAAGGACTGCCACACACTGAGCTTGACACCCTGGGCACGGACCGGGTCACCGCCACTCGGAGACTACAACCCCCATCTGATCCGGCTCCGGGTATCCCTAACAGCACTGGCCCAGGGGGCGCGTCATTCACATATATCCTCCCGCAAGATGGGTTGTAAGGATAATTTTACATATAACCCCCCCTCCCCCGCTTGTTTGTACGGTCATTTCTGAACAGACTATAGCCCTGTAAATTAACTGCCCAGTCATGGCTCTCGTCAAGCCATGTCTCAGATATCCCCACCATGTCATAATTATTTTCCAACAAAATTAATTCTAATTCCTTCATTTTGTTGGTGAGGCTTCTGGCATTAGTGTACATGTATTTTATGTATCTCTCTGTACCTCTATTCCTTCTTACTTTATTGACTATTCTAACCCCACCCCCAATTTCTTCATTTGTGCCCAGGTCACTATCTGCATTATCTTCCCCACCTATAAAATGAATACCCCCCCCCCCCCCAATCCCTAGTTTAAACACTCCTCCAACCTTCTAGCCATTTTCTCCCCCAGCACAGGTGCACCCTCCCCATTAAGGTGCAGCCGGTCCCTAGCGTAGAGTCTGTAGCCAACTGAGAAGTCGGCCCAGTTCTCCTGGAACCCAAATCCCTCCTTCCTACACCAGTTCTTGAGCCACTTATTTATCTCCCTAATCTCCCGTTGCCTCTCTGGCGTGGCACGTGGTACAGGTAGTATTTCAGAGAATACCACCTTGGAGGTCTTTGCTTTAAGCTTGCAGCCTAATTCCCTGAAATCATCTTTAAGGACCTTCCACCTACCTCTAACTTTGTCATTTGTGCCAATGTGCACCATGACCGCTGGGTCCTCACCAGCCCTACCCAGTGATTTGTCAACCCGATCAGCGATGTGCCAGACTCGACCGCCAGGTAGGCAGCACACTGTTTGACGATGACTTTATTTGTGACAGATTGCCCTATCTCTTCCCCTAATAATTGAGTCCCCCACTACCAGTACCTGCCTGGCCTGCCCTGCTCTCCTATTTCCCTCTGTACTGGAGCTGACACTCCTCCAGCTTTCAGGGGACATGCCTTGCTGCAGCAGTGCTACCCCTGTACCGTCAGCCCCCTCATCTGCCAACTTTGCAAACTTATTGGGGTGTGCCAGATCAGGACGAGCCTCCCTGGCACTCTTCCCTCTACCCCCCTTTCTAACCTTCTAACTGTCACCTAGCTAGCTGCCTCACTGTCCTGCAGCTCCCTACTACCACCCTCCCCCACATCTACCCCAGTGAGCAGCTGCTCAGTGAGCAGCAGACTCCTTTCCATATTGTCAATGGATCTCAGTGTTGCCAGCTGCTCATTTAGATTCAGTACCTGGGCTTCCAAACGCACAACGTGCACACATCTCGTGCAGCAGTATGCAACCCTGACCGACTGTTCAAGGATTGCATACATGTGGCAAGATGTACACTGGATAGCATTGCCAATAATGGAGCTCATTTCCTAATGGGGATTGCACTAGACAGAAATGCTAAGTAAAAAGAAATGTAAAGAATTAATAAAATACAGACAGCAATTCAGTCCAAATTCCTCTCTTCCAAACTCGATGAATCCAAAGTCACTGAAAAACAAGTCACACACTTACTTCCGTTTGCACACTCAGCTCGTTCACACTCACTAAGGAAGAAGATTCAAAGAGGTTTTTTTTTTTTTTTTTTTCCCCCCTTTTGCAGCAATGCACCCTATAGCTCAGTGCACTTCCAAAGGACTGGATGCCCCAACCAGCTGCCCCTTATAAACCCTTAATTATGACCCCTCACCCTTAATTAACCCCTTGTGAGTATAGCTACACCTCAGGATTTTAGCGCAATGTAGTTAACCCTTAAACACACAGGTAGTGATATAAGAGACTGTAAAACTATAGAGAGAAAATAGGTTTTAAAAAGCCCAATAAAACTAAACAGGTAGAAAAGCACTCAGCAGGTCACAATTCAGCAACTCACCGCAATTCAAACAGGTATTTTCTGCAGGATTCCCAAATACCTCTTCTCTAGTGTTGAGCGAGTATGTTCTGTTAACTCTTTCGCCGAGTATGCTCGGGCCGTGCTCCGAGTAGTTACAGCTGCTCGGTGATATGTTTGAGTCACTCCCGTTTGCATGATTTTCAACTGTTTGACAGCTTTATTACATGTGAGGAATGTGTAAGAAATAGACATTCCTCACATGTATTAAAACTGTCAAACAGTTGCAAATCATGCACGCGGGAGTGATTCAAACATATCACCGAGCAGCTGTAACTACTTGAAGCTCGGCCCGAGCATACTCGGCGAAAGGGTTAACAGAACATACTCGCTCAACACTACTCTTCACTGAAAAACAAGTCACACACTTACTTCCGCTTGCACTTAAGCTCCGGTCACAATCAGCTCATTCACACTCGCTAAGGAAGAAGATTTAAAGAGGTTTTTTTTTTCCCCCCCTTTTGCAGCAATGCACCCTACAGCTTAATGCACTTCCAAAGGACCTTGAAGGTCCTGGCCTGCCCTGCCGCTAGCGTTTTATCATAGCGGGTTTTTAGTGCCGCTTGTGGAATTATAACTGATAAGCGCATCCGCTCGTCAACTAAAAATGCTGACAGGCTGACTCATAAAAATTAACAAGGGCTGGATTGGGCCAGACTTCTCAACACCACTGAATGATAGCAGCATAACATAATCTCAAATCTAGTGTCTTTTTTTGGTAAATGTATTCCCATGCACCTTTTCACACCCACACATGGGTATACGCTTTCTGATTTTGGCTATTTGCTCTTGTCCTTCTCCTTCTCCTCAACCTCATCCTCCACCACCATATCACCAACATATGTACCATATCATCATATCTACATCTCTTGCAAGGGGCATTGGAGTTCCTTCCTAATAATGGGAACATTGTTTTTAGGAGATTCTCTGACCTCTACATCACTTGCAAGGGGCATTTGAGTGCCTCCAAATTTTTAGCAGCCATTGCTTCACTGCATAGGCAAACCCTAAGGGAGACTCACTTCCTAATAATGGAAACATTGTTTTCAGGAGGCCCTCTGACCTCCATGTCTATTCCAGGGTGACCGTGGTCCGTGATGCAACACCCACATAATTTTTTTAAAGGGTGTTTATGATGCCCATAATTTTTTTTTATACAGTATGTTCATGTATTCCCCAGGGGTAAATGTTTGTCAGCCCATACACTTAGTGCATGGGCATTACAAGTATAAGAGACCGGCTCCTTTCTAATGGGAACATTTTTTTATGAGACCCAACTCCACGTTTCTTCCAAGGGGCATTGTAGTGCCTCCCAATTTTTGGCAGCCCTTGCATTCACTGCATAGGTAAACACAATGGGAGACCCACTTCCTAATAATGGGAACATTGTTTTCAGGAGGCCCTCCTCTAAGTCTCTTCAAAAGGGTATTGGGGTGCGTCCAAATTTTCAAAGGGTTATTGGGATGAGTCCAAATTTTGGGCAGCCCTGCCACTCACTGCATACTCAATAACAGTATAAGAGACCCACTCTTTAGTAATGGGAACCACAAAGCCAAGCCAGCTGATGGCTCTCTAAGAATAGTGAGGGCCGACTGCTGGCCCTTTAAGAATAGTAAAGGCCGCCTGATAGCCCTATAAAAATAGGCTTTGTGACTTTCAGAGTCCCTCCTTCATAAATGAAACAGGTGTCTGATCATGTCTCACACACCACATGGCCAAATAAAGTTGTAAAATATTAGAATGACATTTACTGGTGAATGCATTTGTCATGGTTGAAAGCAATGCAAAAGTGCAAAAACGCATCAAAAACGCTACTTGTGAACATAGCCCAAGGTGTGGAGGAGTATTGTTTTTGGTTATTTATTTTGCTTTATATACAAGTCATTACCCTGGAACGGATGTTCCTTAACATATTACCCAGGAAAATCCATTTTGGTTTTGTTTTAGTACAGTATGTTTTATTGTGAGTCCGTAAAAGTGGCGTAATACCTCTGACAACATTATTGACAGCAGTGACCTGGGAGTCAGAAATGCTTCCTGGGTCTGCCCCATGCTGTTCCCATGCCATTTGAGCACTGTTCCCATTGATTTGGGCAATTTTTAGGCCCTCTGCAGACCGCTGGGGGGAGCCGCTTGAAAAATGCTCGAGTTTCCCATAGACTTACATTGGACTCATTGCTCGGGTCGAGCACCCAAGTATTCCAATGTGCTCGACCCGAGCAACGAGCACCCAAGCATTTTAGTGCTCGCCCATCACTAGTTGCATGCAGTAAATTTTTTTAGAGGCCTGCCTCTAACATTCTGTATGTTATACAGTATGTTCTGTTCATGCATAACCCTCAGGGGTAAATGCTTTTCAACCCATACTCCTATACTGGTAACGCATGGGCATTACCAGTATAGGAGACTCACTCCTTTATAATGGGAGCATATTTTTTACTGAGGCCCTCCTCTATGTGTTTTCAAAGGGGCATTGGAGTGCGTCCAATTTTTTGGGAGCCCTTGATGTCACTTCATGGGTATTACTAGTATAGTAGACCCACTCCTTTAGAATGGGGACATTTTTTTAACTGAGGCCCTCCTCGATCTGTCTTCAAATTGGTATTGTTTTTTTTTCAAAATTTAGGCAGCCATTGCAGTCACTGCATACGCTATAACTGTGTAGCAGAGCCGCTCCTTTATAATGGGAACATTTTTTTACTGAGACGCTCCTCTATGTGTCTTTAAATTGGTATTGGGGTTTTTCCAAAATTTAGACAGCCCTTTCAGTAACTGCATATGCAATAACTGTAGAACAGAACCACTCCTTTATAATGGGAACATTTTTTTAACTGAGGCTTTCCTCTATGTTTGCATTTAGGCAGCCGTTGCAGTCACTGCATACGCTATAACTGTATAGCAGAACAGCTCCTTTATAATGGGAACATTTTTTAAACTGAGACTCTCCTCTGTGTCCTTAATTTGGTATTGGAGTTTTTCCAAAATTTAGGCAGCCCTTACAGTCACTGCATACGCAATAAACAGTATAGGAGACCCGATTCTTAATAATAGGAATTTTTTTTTAAATCAGGCCCTCTATGTGCCTTCAAAGGTGTATTGGGATTTTGTCCAAATTTGGGCAGGCTTTAGAGTTGCTGCATGACCTATAACAGTATAGGAGACGAGACCTGCCCCTTAATAATGGGAACAGCAAAGCATAGCCAGCTGATGGCCCTCTAACAATAGTGAGGTTCCACTGCTGGCCCTTTAAAAATAGCTAGGGCTGCGTGATGGCCCTATAGAAATAGGCTTTGTGACCTTCAGAGTCCCTCCTTCATAAATGAAACAGGATGTGTCTGATCATGTCTCACATTCCACATGGCCAGATAAGGTAGTAAAATGTTAAAATGATATTTCCCGCTGAAGGTATTTTTCACCGTTAAAAGCAATGCAAAAGTGCAAGAACGCATCAAAAACGCTACATGTGAACATAGCCCAAGGTGTGGAGGAGCATTTTTGCTTTTAGTTATTTATTTTGCCTTATATACAAGTCATTACCCTGGAAAGAATGTTCCTTAACATTTTTTCCAGGAAAATCAATTTTGGTTTAGTTTTTGTGTGTTTTATTGAGAGTCCTTAAAAGTGGTGTAATACTCTGACAACATTGTACACAGTAGTGACCTGGGAGTCAGAGATGCTTCCAGAGGTCTTCCCAAAGCTGTTTCCATGTCATTTCAGCACTGTTCCCATCGATTTAGGTAAATGCTGGGAAAATGCTTGAGTTTCCCATACACTTACATTGGGCTCGTTGCTCGGGTCGGGCACCCGAGCATTCCAATTTGCTCGACCCGAGCAATGAACACCCATGCATTTTAGTGCTCGCTCATCCCTTAACCTTACAGGTTACCATACCTGCTTTACACCGCAGTCATCTTTCATCCTGGTGTCACTATGGGACCATCAGCATGACGTAAACACAATCAAGTTGTGTTGATTGGAGCAGAGAGTGTCCTCCTTTCCTCTGTAAGCCAATCAATGCCACTGTCGCTAATGACAGGTGTATCGGAAGGGATAAGTGCATCTGATCGCAGGCTTTACTGCAGGGTGTCAGCTATAATGTATAATGTATAGCTGACACGCACTAATGATCACGCTGCCTGAGCTTGTGAGCCGGCTCGATTGTCGTGCAGTACATATACGGCGGTTTGTGGGAATGCACCTTCATCTGCGCTGTACATGTACAGTTTATGTTTTGAAGAGGTTAAAAAAGTGAATGAAATGCTAATAATTGTAACATAGTAACGTAGGTTGAATAAAGACCTAGGTACATCAAGTTCAACCTTTCTCCTCCGATTGTACTCTCTACACTAACACTACACTAATTTACTAACTTACTGGAACTAGGCCTCACAAATGTATTACCATTTTTATTATTATTGCACTATTACAATTATAAATGAAACAGTTTATAATTTTTTAATTAGTTTTATTTTTGTATTACTGTTATGGTATTACTAAAATCCCTGTACCTAAATCTGTTGATCCAGAAGAAGGCAAAAACCCAGGATACATTCAACAAATTTGCATCACGGGGAAAAATTCCTTCTTGACCCCGAGAAAGGCGATCAGTACAAGAATCCTGGATCAAATATACTACTATAGGTGTAACATTTTGTCTAATTTAAATGTAACCCACAATGTTATGTGTATCGAGGAAGGCATCAGCCCTTTTTTGAAAGCTGTTATAATGTCTGCCATATCTACCTCTTGTGGTAGGGCATTAGACAGCCTGACTGCTCTGACTGTAAAGAACCCTTTCCTGTTTAGATGGCAGAATCATCTTTCTTCCACCCGTAATGAGTGCCCCCTGGTCCTTAGTATAGTCTTTGGAAGGAATAAGTCATGTGCTAGACCTTAGTACTGACCACACATATATTTATACATGTTAATGAGATTCCCTCTGAGGTGTCGGGCAGCACGGTGGCTCAGTAGTTATCACTGCAGCCTTGCAGCACTGGGGTCCTGGGTTCAAATCCCACCAAGGACAACATCTGCAAGGAGTTTGTAGGTTCTCCCCATGTTTGCGTGGGTTTCCTCTGGGTTCCCCAATTTTCTCCCACATTCCAAAGACCTACTGATAGGGAATGTAGATTGTGAGCCCCAATGGGGACAGTGCCAATAATGTCTGTAAATTGTCTAAATTGTAAAGCGCTGCAGAATATATTCACGCTATATAAATAAAAAGATTATTATTATTCTAAGCTAAACAAGCTCAACTTTTCCAACCTCTCATCATATGAGAGGCCTTCGATCCCTTGTAATATCCTGCTTGCCCACCTTTGAACTGACTCTAACTTCTGAATATCCTTTCTAAAATGTGGAGCCCAAAACTGGATCCCAAATGTGGCCTCACCAGTGATTTATAAAGGGATAACAGTAGGTTGGGATCTTTTTCTTTTTTTACACCCTTATACACCTGCTGCTCAATTTATTTGAAACCAGAATACCCAAATCCTTCTCCTGCTCTGTAGTTCCGAGTATACTCCCATTTATTCTGTATGCAGCAAGAGGATTACTCCGTCCTAGGTGCTTTACTCTACATTTATCTACATTAAAGGGAATTTGTCACCCACTGGGAGATATCAGACCTCTACTATGGGCATACAGGTTATAGAAAAATACATCTATACATACCTGTATGACCCATAGTAGAGGTTTGATTGCAGAGAAATGTAGTTTTATCTACTCTGTCTTGTACAGGCTTGGCATCCCCTGGACGCCAAGAAATCCCTGCTTTTATTATTCCCCAAAGTCCCCGGCTATATGCTTAGTTATCATATTCCACCCCTCCCCTGCACGTCACAGGGCCCAGTGACGTGCACTTTTCTTCCTCAGTTGTCAGACATGTGTGGCACCCCAGGGGTCTGGTTGCCACAGTAATAGGAATATTACGTCTGAGAGCAAGTGGGAGGTTTCTCTGGTCAGGAGCCCTTAAGCATGCAACACTTCCTGCCCCGACCTGGGAGGGGAGGAATCTGCCCTTATAAACTGGGTCTGGGGCGGGATTAGTGCAGTCAGAGTCTGGGAGTCAGAGCCTGGAGACAGTTCCAGACACAGGGAGAGTTACAGCAGAAGCTCTTTAGGAGTAGGAGCAGAAGACCAGGGGCTGGAAGCTAAGCAGAGATATAGCTCGCCCTGGCAGAAGCATCTAATAACCGGACACCGGAGTCCGAGGCTGTTGGGACATATATTCACCCAGCAGCAGAAACCAGCCGGCAGGGGATTCCAGGTCCTCTGGCCATAGAAGCCCGGAGGCTCAGTCACAAGGAAGGGACCAGCACCGCCATCCAGGAGCGGAGGCTAACAGAAGGCCCCAAGTCACCAGCCATACGGGTGAGCACCACACGGTATACTTCTACCCACTTACAGCAAGGTAGCCAGAAAGAGTGCAGATAGACGGGGAGGCCTATAACTCCACCTGGCCAGGGGAACTCCTGTTTGCTCGCAGACTGACCAGGCGCCTTATGCTAGCCAGTACTCCCGGGAGGGTCTGCCTTAATATCACCAGTAAAGACCCTGAACTGCACTGCAAAGACTCTGAGTCGTTCCTGCTTCATCGCCTCACCAGCACTACTAGTGCTGGGACGCCGGCGCACCATCACTCCCATTATCCACATTCCCTGCCCTGAGGCCATACTCCTCCCGTGGGGAGTTATCCCATCTTTTGCTGCGCACACCACACCAGCCTCAGCGGACTGCCTCGCAGCGGCGGTACACCCTGACCGCAATCCACGGGTGGCGTAGTCGGACATTAAACCACAAAAACCCCATAAAAGACCGCCATCGGCCTGACCACCCTGAGCCACGGGACCGGGTCGCCGCCACGGAGACTACAACCCCCAGAGACCTGGCTCCGGGTAACCCACACGCGTCCACACTAGGCCCAGGGGGCGAGTCAGCTTTGGCGTAGTCGGCAGGATTTCGTGCCCGCAACCTCTGGGTACTGCGCGCCTTCAAAAGACTGTCATACCTGCCGTGGTGAAGGTCCCCGCCATCCGGAGCCGTTTCCTGCCATCTTCAAAAGTTTCCCGCCATCCGCAGCTGTTTTCCCGCCATCCGCAGTCGTTTTCCCGCCATCGGACGCCATCTTCGGGACGCCGCGCGGGAATAAGAGGGGCGTGGACGCTGAAAGTGCGCGAAACCCGAAGCTCCGCCCCACGCACCGACGCTGCGCAAGGTCCTGGAAGGGAGAGAGAGCGACGCTGACGTCACCAGAGCGCGACGCAAGGTCCTCCACCCTGACGATCGTCTGCGGAGCCGCGGCCTACGGAGAAGAAGCAACAGAAGGTAGGCCACACTTAACTAGGGGGGAGGAAGATGACGGATACGGAGGGACCCTCTACCACCAGCGCGGCCACTGCCGCAGTAATGCCATTTACAATGCCCTATATCCCCGGAGCGGCCTGGCTGCCCCAGTACTCAGGGGAGTCGCATACCCTAAGCGACTTTAAAGAGAGACTATACAGCCTGTTTAAGGTATACCCCCTGACAGAAGGACAAAAAGTGAGCATATTGGTAGGCCAGCTAACCGGGGCAGCCCAACGTGAAGTAAAGTCCTGATCAGTCCGGGACAAGGAGACTGTAAAAGAAATCTTAACCCGTCTGAGGGACACTTTTGATACCCGCACCTCAGCCGAGATCAAAATGAAATTTTATGGGTGCAAGCAGCGGGTCCAAGACAGTATAAGAGACTATGCTTTGAATTTGCAAGAGGCCCTGGGAGCCATTAAACAGGCAGACCCTGACAGTGTGCGGAATGCAGATGAACTGTTAACTGAGCAATTCATTGAGGGTCTGCTGTCCAATGCCCACCGAACCCAGTTACATGCAATGGCCTTGCAGAACCCTGGTTTAGACTTTGCAAAGTTCAAAGACAGGGCCATCCGGGTGCTCCGAGAACCGGCACCGGGTAGCGCTGTAACCCACCGGCGCGCTGCTATTACCTATCACCAGGAGGCGGCGCCCTTGTCTACAGAGTCTGTAGGAGCTGATGCGCAGGCTTTGGATAGCAACCCGGCTACAGACCTGCACCATCAGGTCCAAGAGCTAACCAAAAGTGTAGCCGCGCTAACCAGAACTGTGCAGTCTTTACTGGTCTCTCCTCCAGGGAAGATCCAGCTGGCATCCGGACCGGAGGATGTCCCGTGGCGCCGACAGAGGAGGATCCCAACATCCAGAGGAAGACCCAGCAACAGATACAACGAGGACGGACAACCCATCTGCCGCCACTGCAATCAACCCGGACACATGGCAAGGTACTGTCATTTAAACGGGCACAACCTGGGGTAGAGGGCCAACCCCCAGGCATAAGATCATCAGGCCCATCGAACTGGCGTGATAAATACGTAGGGGGACGTCCGGTCTTGCCTGTGGTACTGGATGGCATTCCTATGAGTGCCCTACTGGACACTGGGTCACAAGTGACTACCATCCCGTACGTGCTCTTTAAGCGGTACTGGAATGACTCGGACATTACCCGCTACCCAGAAGACGACCTGAGTATCATCGCCAGCAATGGTCAGCCCGTGCCGCAGGTGGGATTCAAGGAGGTGACCATTAAGTTCGGTAAAGTCGAACTGACGGCACAAGGACTGATTATTGTGGACATAGACCGTCACGAGAGCCACCCTAAAATCACCTTAGGGACTAACGTGATTGAAAATGGTCTTGCAGAGGTGATTCTCATTTTACAGCAGGTTGCCAAGAACGCCAGTTCCAGCTAGCAGCGTGTGCTCCAAAAAGAGATCCAGGCACTGATGAAGCGGCAACAAGTGGAACTATCTGGTGGTGAGATAGGTAGCGTGAGAATGTGTGACCCGTTCCCTATTGCCATGCCCCTGAAAAGTGAGATGATGATCTGGTGCCGGGCAGCTATTGGTCTAAGAGGTAGAGACTACCAAGCACTGGTAGAACCCATCTACTCAGACAGTAGGCACACCATTTTGAAAGCACGGGGGGTGGTCGGTGTACGCCATGGAAGGGTGCCCGTCCGCATCATAAATATCGGGGAGAGAGAAGTATACCTGCCCCGGTATGCCACGCTAGCCAAATTGTTCACCATAAGCCAAAATTTTGTAAGGGCCGTGGAACCCTTGCCTCCATCTCAACCAGAGGAAGGTAACGGCTCTAAAAAACAAATGGAGGACTAGTGTCAGCAACAGCATTTGGGTACTGACTCCACTCCCTCACACCAAAAACAGGGAGTCTACCGGGTGGTTCAGGAGTGCGAAAGAGTCTTTAGTAAACACCAGCTAGACTTCGGGCGAGTAAAGGGGGTAGAACATCACATCCCAACAGGAGACCATCCACCCATAAAGAAAAGATACCGACCTGTACCCCCTGCACACTATCAGCATGCAAAGGGGATGTTGCGGGACATGAAGGAGGCTGGGGTAATCAGGGACAGCTGTAGCCCCTGGGCAGCTCTGCTAGTTCTAGTGAAAAAGAAGGACAACACAATGAGAATGTGTGTAGACTGCAGAAAGGTCAACCGTATCACACACAAAGATGCGTACCCGTTACCTAGAATAGAAGAATCTTTAGCTGCATTAAAATCTGCTAACTTCTTCTCCACTTTGGATCTTACTAGCGGGTACTGGCAGGTTCCTGTAGCAGAGGCAGACAAGGAGAAGACTGCATTCACCACCCCGATGGGTCTCAGCGAATTCAACTGTATGCCGTTCGGGCTCTGCAACGCAACAGGAACCTTCCAGCGGTTGATGGAATGCTGTCTGGGACACCGGAATTTTGAGACGGTCCTGTTATACCTGGACGATGTCATCGTTTATTCCAAAACCTACGAGGACCATATGAAACACCTGGCAGAAGTGTTTGACGCCCTGGCAAGCTACAGCCTAAAGGTGAAACCCTCCAAGTGTCACCTGCTGAAACCAAAGGTGCAGTACATGGGACACGTGGTGAGTGTTGACGGAGTGGCTCCCGACCCCGATAAGATCACCGTGATCAAAGACTGGCTAAGACCCTCCAGCATAAAGGAAGTGCGGCAGTTCCTCGGGATGGTAGGCTACTACCGAAGATTCATTCCCGGTTTCACCAAAATGGCAGCTTCTATGCAGTACCTCCTGATAGGTCAATCCAGGAAGGCCAAAAACCAGAAGCCGCCCTTCAGGTGGGAAAAGCTGGAAGAAGAGTCCTTCCGCCAGCTGAAGATGGCCCTCACGGGGGATGAAATCCTGGCGTACCCTGACTACAGCCAGCCCTTTATCCTCCACACAGACGCGAGCAACATCGGGCTAGGAGCCGTACTGTCCCAGATCCAGCAGGGGAAAGAACGGGTAATCGCTTACGCCAGCCGAAAACCCTGAGAATTATAGCTCATTCAAGCTAGAGTTCCTGGCAGTGGTGTGGGCAGTGACCGAACGTTTCAAGCATTACCTTGCCTCTTCCAAGTTCACCGTGTACACGGATAACAACCCGTTGACACACCTGGACACTGCAAGACTTGGTGCCCTGGAGCAGAGATGGATGGCCCGCCTGTCCAACTATGATTTCACCATCAAATACGGGGCGAGACGCTCAAATGCCAACGTGGATGCCCTGTCCAGAATGCCAAACTTACCGGACGTAGGGGAAGATCCAGAAGAACTGGAAGAGGTCGAACTTCCTTCGTTCCACCGTCATGGGATTACCCTGTATTCCCACCGTGTAAGGGACAGGCGCTCTGCCACGTTCAATCCCTTACCCCACTACAGCTGGGCCGAGACACAAGACAGTGATCCCGCAGTCCGTCTGGTGAAGGAAATGCTGACACAGGCTGATGCCCGTCTTGACCCAGACGCTCCGGAGGAGACCAAGCAACTGTGGAAGGAGAAAAGCAGGCTGTTTCTTTACAAGGAGAAGCTGTGTCGGAGAATGGTCAACTGTAGAACACATGAGCTGACCTGGCAGGTAGTGGTCCCAAGACGAGATGCGGCTATGGTTCTGGAGGTGTACCACGACGGAGCAGGACACTTCGGATGGAAAAAGCTGGAGTTCTTGTTGCGTGAACGGTTCTACTGGGTAGGCATGAGAGGAGCCATCGAGAGGTGGTGCAGAGACTGTGGCCCGTGCAACCTAAGAAGAAAGGACCGTGCCAGCCAGAAGAGTCCCCTGCAGCCCATCATCACCAGGCAGCCACTGGAACTGGTAGCCCTGGACCATGTGAAACTGGCTCCAAGCAAATCTGGATACGTCTACGCCCTCACCATCGTAGATCACTACTCCCGGTTCCTAGTGGTGGTCATTGTCAAGGACTTAATGGCCCAAACAGCAGCCAGGGCCTTCCAGCTGCACTTCTGCCGTCCACACAGGTATCCGGAGCAAGTGCTGATGGACCAAGGTCCAGCCTTCGAAGCGGAGGTCTTCCAGGAGTTCTGCAATCTGTATGGCTGCAGGAAGATAAGAACAACGCCCTATCACCCTCAGACTAACGGACTATGTGAGAAAATGAGCCAGGTGGTGATGGACTTGCTGAAAACGTTGCCCTTGGAGGAACGCAGTCTGTGGCCTGAAGAACTGCCTAATTTGGTGGACTTGTACAATCACATCCCCGTAGGCTCCACCAACTGTACCCCGGCTTACCTAATGAGAGCAAGACCTGGTAAGCTGCCTATTGACCTGGATATGGGAGTCCTGACACCTGAGGACACGTCGCCAGAGGCAGACTGGGATACAGAACGGCAGCAGCAGTATCGGAAAATACAGGAGAGCGTCGAGCGAAGTCTGTCTCAAGCAAGAGAAAGGCAAGAGAAGGCTTATAACCAGTATGCTCCCACTGTTCCCCTGGTACCTGGAGAGCAGGTCTTGAAGACAAAGAGACAGCTTCACAAGTTGGATGACCAGTGGGAGAGGGACCCGTACACCGTACTGCCCTCAAGTCATGAGAACCCAAAAGTCTGTATAATCAGTAAGGATGGAGGAGAGACCACAGCCATTGTTTCCAGAGACCACCTGAAAAAGTGTCCCGAGCAGCTGCAAAGCCCTGACGAAGATCAAGAGAACCCTCAACCCACAGAGGAAAGGGAAGAAATGATCAGTACTGTACTCGGAGACTTTCCCCGGTCCTGGACTCAGATCAACAACGCAGTCGTGGCACCCGTCCTCACCTTTCTCCAGCCAGCCCCTCAAGAGCCTACAGAAGAACAGGGAGTGTCAGAAGAGCAGCCGGCCCAGGAGGCAGAAGAATCCATACCAGCAGCCCAGGAGAATCAACCCTCTGCTAGTAGTGAGCCTGCCGTGCCCCTAGTAAGTCAAAGAGTACGCAGAAAGCTGCCAGGCCTGCCCGCAACACCTCCTACACCCTGTAGTGCAGAACCAGATAGTGGGTTACGTAGGTCCACCAGGAGCACTAGAGGACAAATGCCCGCTCGCTAGAGAATCTAACATGTAATGTGGATTTGCTTGTAAATTGCCAATGTTGAAAAAGGTTTATGTTTTTGTTACCTGGGTACTAATTATGTTTCTCTAGTTACCGTGCAGGTTTATTTGGACTGACAGGTTATGGACGCTGAATAACCGGAACTACATTGTAGATAGTTGCACCTTGATGCCTCTTGCGAAGATGGCCGCATAAGAGAAAACCTGTCTGGCGTGGCCTCTTTGTGGCCCAAAGTAGCTAGTCTCAGCCTTGCAGCCACGCACAGGGCCAACGCTTGGGGTTTGCTTTGGACAGGTCCACTACTCTGTGCCAAGACTTCACCTTGTTGGGTGATATGGACACCCGGTTACGGACATGCCGTGACCTCTAAAGACTAAAACTTCTTGTATATATGTTGTTGTATTATTGTTTATACCCTGTATTTGTGTTTTCTTAAAAATGTGTTTAGTCCCGGAGTACTAAAATTCACTAGGCGGGAATGTGGCACCCCAGGGGTCTGGTTGCCACAGTAATAGGAATATTACGTCTGAGAGCAAGTGGGAGGTTTCTCTGGTCAGGAGCCCTTAAGCATGCAACACTTCCTGGGACCTGGGAGGGGAGGAATCTGCCCTTATAAACTGGGTCTGGGGCGGGATTAGTGCAGTCAGAGTCTGGGAGGCCCCAAGTCACCAGAAATACGGGTGAGCACCACACGGTATACTCAAGGACGTGGGCTACTTCCACTCGCTTACAGCAAGGTAGCCAGAAAGAGTGCTGATAGACGGGGAGGCCTACAACTCCACCTGACCAGGGGAACTCCTGTTTGCTCGCAGACTGACCAGGCCCCTTATGCTAGCCAGTACTCCCGGGAGGGTCTGCCTTAATATCACCAGTAAAGACCCTGAACTGCACTGCAAAGACTCTGAGTCGTTCCTGCTTCATCGCCGCACCAGCACTACTAGTGCTGGGACGCCCGCGCACCATCACTCCCATCATCCACATTCCCTGCCCTGAGGCCATACTCCTCCCGTGGGGAGTTATCCCATCTTTTGCTGCGCACACCACACCAGCCTCAGCGGACGGCCTCGCAGCGGCGGTACACCCAGACCTCAATCCACGGGTGGCGTAGTCGGACATTAAACCACAAAAAACCCATAAAAGACCGCCTGACCACCCTGATCCACGGGACCGGGTCGCCGCCACGGAGACTACAACCCCCAGAGACCCGGCTCCGGGTAACCCACACGCGTCCACACTAGGCCCAGGGGGCGAGTCACATGCGCAAAGCGCCGCTCACATAGAGCGTGATTTGCTTTATCCCTGCCCCGTATCTCCATGCTCTGAGCTGTAGGGTTCTATTGTGCAGGCGTCGGGAAGTGACAGTGACTCCCCAGCGCCTGTGCAATAGAACCCTGCAGCGCAGTGTACAGAGAGCCGGGCCCGGGATGAAGGAAAGCGTGCTCTATGTGAGCGGCACTATGCGCATGCCCGGGAAGTCAGGGAGCACAGTGCACGTCACAGGACCCTGTGACATGCAGGGGAGGGGGGAATATGGTAAATAAGCATATAGGCGGGGATTTCAGGGAATAATAAACAGATAGGCGGGGATTTCTTAGCGTCCGGGGGAAGCAAAGCCTGTGCAAAATGGAGTTTATAAAACAGATTTCTCTGAAATCAAACCTCTACTATGGGCCATACAGGTATCTATAGATTTACTTTTCTATAACTTGTATGCCCATAGTAGAGGTCTGATATCTCCCAAGGGTGACAGATTCCCTCTAAACCTCATCTGCCAAGTGTTTGCCCATTCAGATATCTTATCCAGATCATTCTGCAATATCGTAATGTCAGGATCAGATTTTAATGTCCTACATAGTTTTGGTATCGTCAGGAGTGATGAATGAGCACTAAAATGCTCGGTACTCGTTGCTCGGATCGAGCAAATTGGAATGCTCGAGTGCTCGGTCCGAGTAATGAGC
The DNA here is from genome assembly GCF_046119375.1 of Phyllobates terribilis. NCBI lineage: Eukaryota > Metazoa > Chordata > Amphibia > Anura > Dendrobatidae > Phyllobates > Phyllobates terribilis. The sequence continues at coordinate 583,767,482 of NW_027362762.1, forward strand.
CCAATTAAGTCTATGGGAAACTCGAGCATTTTTCCGGCGGTCCCCCTGGTGGTCTGCAGAGGGCCTAAAAATGGCGAACACGTTCGCTCATCACTAATCGTCAGCAAAAACTGACAGTTTACTCCCATCCCCAAGGTCATTATTAAAGAGGTTAAAAAGAATCGGACCTAGCACAGATCCCTGCAGCACCCCACTGCTGACTATGTCCCATTTAGAAAATGTATCATTTATGATGACCCTTTGTTTCCTATAATTTAGCCAATTCCTTACCCATCTACATAGAGTTCCCCCAAGTCCTTGTTTCTGTAGCTTCAGTATAAGGCTATTATATAGTACAGTATCAAATGCCTTTGCAAAGTTCAGATACAGTAAATCACATCAGCCGCATTACCAACATCCAGATTTGCACTTACCTCCTCATAGAACCCCAACATGTTGGTTAAACATGACCTATTTTTCATGAATCCGTGCTGATTATCAATTAATATATTATTCTCTGCAATATAACTCTGCAGGTCATCTCTTATGAGGCCCTCAAAAGCTTTGCACACTACTGATGTCAGACTTACTGAATGGTAGTTACCTGGATCCACCTTCTTACCTTTCTTAAATATCGGTACCACATTGGCTGTCCTCCAATCCGGTGGCACTACCCCTGTTACAAGAGAGTCTAAGAATACGAGATACAGCGGTTTGTCAATTACTGAGCTCAATTCCCTCAGTATCCGTGGATGAATACCATATGGTCCAGGGGATTTGTAAATGTTTAATTTGCTCAGATGCAGGTGTGGCACCCCAGGAGTCCGGATGCCAGATTGGCATTGCCTCCCTCATAGGGTGTGATGCCATGCCTAGAAGCAAGTGTGTGATGCTCGAAAGCCCTACCCTGGGAGATGGTTACTCGGAGCCGGGTCCTGTTGTTGTCGATGGGGTGCAGCCGTGGCCCGGACCCGCCCATGCCCAGGGCCGTCACACTAAAAAAAGGATGGTATGGGCTTATCCGGGTTGAGTGGCTGATCTCGACTACGCCACCTGTGGCACCTGGTGAAGGCCACCAGCGCTGCTGCTGTCCGCTGAGGCATGGTGTTATGGCAGCCGTCATTGTTACTACTCCCCACAGGCAGAGCAGGGCCTCAGGGCAGAGGGACAGGGGTAGTAGTCTAAGAGGTCTGGTGCTGCGTAGCGCGGTATAATGCAGAATAAAGAGTCTGGAGGCCATAGGGGTTAACTTCCAGGGTTTTTACTCACGATGTAGATGGCATTAGGAAGGCGTCTCCCTGCTCCTCGTGGAGTTCTGTGGTCACCAGAGACGGGGGGGTCCGACAACCTCCGAGTTAGTCCAGCGTTCAATCAGGACCCTGCACCAGAGTGTTCCTAGACTTCAGACCGGGTCCTTGCCTGTCTGTATGTGTGTAGATAGGCCGGGTCTCCCTCTGAACTTCTCTCAGCAAAAGGGTACGGGTGGCAGCTCCGCTCCTTCCGAAACCCGGTAGGATCTTCAGGGCCTACCGGACTTTCCCGACCAGGACGTGGAGTAGCAAGGTCGGGTGTCGGGGGCCGGTACCCCTCTTGCAGCCGGAATCCCTCTGAATATATCAGGTTGGCGAGGACAGGTGGCATATACCGCTCCGTCTGCATCCTCCCTGGGATCCATTTGCGGTGAAGCTACACTCTTAAGCTCCGGGCCTTCTTGGTCATGGTTCTTGACCGGGCTGAGACATACATTATCTGCCGCCTGCCCCTCGACCCAAGGCCGGGGTACGAGGGCCGTGTCCCCATCCTCTGCAGGTCCACACAGGATCCACGCTCAGGGAGGATAGATTACGATAAGGAACAGTCAAAGAACCATCAAAAGATCATGAACCAAGATGGCTGTGTATTAAATATGAATTATTAAATGTCACTAAAATGTGAGTCCTCCACCCTCACCCACTAAATGGTTCCCCTATCTCTTGGTTCACCAGTCTCCCACTTCCAGCAGGGGCAGCACCTAGTGCATTCTAGCTCCCTCTGGTGGGAGAAGTGTGGTGTTGGATGTGGAGGTGGGGTCCTGACCATCACACTGTTCTTACCTCAGAGGAGGAACACTACACTCCATTAGAGAAGTGCAGCATCCCTGTGGCGGTCGAACCCTCAGGGGCGCCACACAAGGAGGGGTCCCCTTATCAGGTGATGACGCGCCCCCGTGGGGTACTCGGCAGCCGGACCTCTGGCTGCTTGCAGGGGGATATCCCTGTGGCGACTGAACCCTCAGGGGCGCCACATTCCCCCCCGGTAAAACACAGCACATCCGTGGGCTGGAACAGAGCAAAACAAGGTATAAATGACATGCAAAATTTTTAAGATATATCCGCATATAAGATATAAAACATTTCTTCCCTTTATGGGAGGCGCATCACTTTAAAGTTGCAGGTTACATTTTTAAAAATATTATAAAAACTTCTTTAAATAACATTTTTCTTTTCCAAGTGCAACAGGTAGCAGCATGAGGGACCCATCCGCAAGCCCTCAACATAGGCCCTGGGCGTGGCTGCAGGGCATAGGCGATTCAGAGTTGGACCACGGCTTCCGCCACGCCAAACGGGTTTTTGTTCTGTGGTCATGGGCATTATTATAAAACCAATAGGGTGCACTTTAAGAAGTGCTGAACTATGTACAATGTCAACGTCCAGCTGCTCACAGTCTTCAGCCTCTATACCCTGACGGGTAATAGAAACACACACTCAACATTATTCAACTTTTTAACTTAGAATAGCAACGTCCAGCCCTACTTGCTGATTCAATATTGGGAACCCCGCCTGGGGTATTCCTCATTTTTCCCTGACCCAGCCGGGTCACGAGGGACTTCCTGCAGTGGTGCGTCCTTGTCAACATGGTATACATGCAGGGCATACCAGCCATGTTCTCCATGGTGCCGGGTGAACGTGACATGATCTCCCGGGTACAGGTTCCGGTTGGGATGGCCTTCCTCCAACTCGGGCACAACATCCCGCCGGTTGACGAATATGTCCCTGTTGAAGTCGGGACTGCCGATGAAGCCCCACCTAGCCTTCAAATTGAACTTCACGATGAGGCCCACCTCGCGGGGGCTGGGGTGGGCTGACTCCACCTGGAGTACTTGCGCTTTGGCGGCCTTGTCTCGGGCCTTCAGGCGTTCACTGCGCGCTTCCCTTGCGCGTCGCTCCTTTTCTAACTGCCGAAGCTCCCGCCTGCAGAACTCTTTCCTCTGCAGGGCGGCGGCCTCGGTTTCTTGGGAGAACCCCTTGAGGTCCCCCCCCTGGTTGTCCCAGCATAACTCCTCACTGCCGGGGCAGGCAACCGGGGGTGCTGGTATTGGGAGGAGCGGGCACGGCTGCTGATCCTCAAAGCAGGCGGACCAGTCAAAGGCCGGCGCGCCGTATACCCACTCCAGTGCCGGAGGCGGAGGTGGTGGAAGGGCTTCCAGCAATAGGCCCGCAGCTTCAGCGCCCGGGATTAGAGGTTTCGGGGGGGAACTATATGGGGGCCCCTCTGTTTCAGCGCCCGGGGGTGGAGGTTTCGGGCTGTATGGCTGTTCCAGTCAGGGTACGGCAGCGTACGGCAAGGGCTGGGGGAAGAGGCACAGGACTAGGTTGGCGCTGGTTGGCGTCGAGGACTGGGGATTCTCTCCTACCTGCTCCTGTACTCCACATGGCCTCCTGGTTCTCCGCAAGCTCCGCCGGGGCTGGTGTGCGGCTGCTGGCATCCGGGGTCACTTAACATCGTGCCGCTAATTTTTCCAGCAGCTCGCTTTTCCATCTTGCGACCGCTGCCTGCTGGGCTTGCTCTACCTGCTGGCCCAGCTCGAGGACCTCACTCTGGAGGAACTCCACGTCCTCCGGGGACAACTTTTCCACTTCTCCCTCTATAGTGAGGGGGGTGACAGGATGCTGTGGCAGGCCAGAGGCGGAGGCTGGACTCTTGCTTCCTTCCATCCTGGCTGCCGGGTGCGGTCTGGCTAGACAGGTTGAGACCACACCCTGACTCCATTCCTTTTCTCCTCCTCCTCCTCTCCTATTTTCGGGGCGGTCCCATGGCGATTTGCTGTCGGTCACTCCCTGTGACGGCCTTCCTGCCTTGACGGACACATCTATGCGGACAGTCACTGTTGCAAGGAACAGGGTATGCTTTTGGCGCCATTCTGGGACCCGACACCATGATGGGAGGTTCCATACTGCTGTCTTTGATCACGCACATAATGCCGCCCGTTCTTCTGGGGCGGGCGCCACATTCAGTATCATAACAGGAGGCACACTTCACCCGACGGTATGGGCTGGTCACTAGTGTTGAGCGAACATGCTCGACACTGCTTGGTACTCGCCCGAGCATCACGCTACTCGGGATGTTCGGTGAGCACCGATCATTTCCGGGTTACTCGGGTGGGAGCTCGGGTCTCCGCCCTGCTTGTGTGGCGCTCTTTACAGAGCCAATGAACATGCAGGGATTGCCAGCCAGTCACTGTAATGCCGCAGCCATGTTGGTTGTGGGCATTACAGTGATTGGCTGGCCGCACAGCGTCACCTCGAGTATTTAAAACCGGGCGCCACCATCTTGGACACAGTCGCTCCGGATCAGACAGTGTAGGGACAGCGCTGCTGATTTAGGGAGAGATATAAACTGCGAAATAGTTAGTGTAGGGTCTGTAAAGGCTGCCAGATCAAACAAACAGTCCTTCTCAGGACTAATATCCATCCCAGATATCAGGCAGGCAGGCTGTTTAGGAGACGCAGTGGTTATACCAGCAAACACTGCATTACAGCCCTGTGTGCTGCTCCTGTTGCTGAAATTGCTGGACTTATCTCCAGGTCTCAGGGGACAGGAATACCCGTCTTATTAACCTTTTGGTCCCCCCCCCAAAAAAAAGCGTGTCTCTGATTTTTCAGACACAAATATATCTGTTGAAAATAGTCAGGTGTAGGCTAGAGAAACAGAAGTGTTGTTTTGCACTTCCACGGTTCAAACCTCTGTATTATCCACTTTTGGGCCATTTGTATCTAAAAAAAAAAACAGTTTGAGTGTGTCACTCACTGTTCAGCCGCAAATCTATATATTTAAAAAAGTCTGGTATACCCCAGTAAACAATAACTGTGGTTTTGCCATCCCACGGTAAAAAATCTCTATTATGCAGGTTTTGGTATATTTTCCGTAAAGAAAAACAGTAGTGTCTCCTGACTGTTGTGACACAAAAATATATCTGTTGAAAATAGTCTGGTGTAGGCTCGACAAATCCCAGTGTGGTTTTGCACTTCCACGGGTCAAATCTCTGTACTATCCAGTTTTGGGCCTTTGGTATCTAAAAAAAACCCAGTTTGAGTGTGTCGCTCACTGTTCAGCCGCAAATCTATATATTTAAAAAAGTCTGGTATACCCCAGTAAACAATAACTGTGGTTTTGCCATCCCACGGTAAAAAATCTCTATTATTCAGGTTTTGTTATTTTTTACGTAAAGAAAAACAGTAATAGTTTCTCCCTGATTGTTCAGATTGTTTAAAAGAGTCGGGTGTAGGCCAGAGAAATAGAACTGTGGTTTTCCTCTTCCACGGTTCTAATCTACTTTTTATTACCCTTTTCCATTGATAGTGCAAGTGTAAGCTATTTTACTTCCTTTACAATGGGCAAGGCGCGTGGCAAGGGACATGGAAGTGGACGTTCTGGTGATGGTTCATGCAGAGGACGGGGCCGTGGCCAAGGTGAAAATGTGCCACAACCAGCAGCCACATCTTCTCGCTCCCACTTCTTGACCGAATTACTAGGGAAGCACAGAACAACACCAGTATTGAGAACTGATGAGTGTGAACAGGTTATTAATTGGATAGCAGATAATACTTCCAGTTACCTGGGCACAACCTCCTCCGGTCTGTCTTCCACACGGTCAACTCTTAGTAGCCGTGAGTCTCGACCGAATACTCCTCCTCACCCTGATGCTCCTTCCTCCCACCATGCCGAGTGTCGTCAAGCAGCAATTGATCCCACACTTGGACACTCTGAAGAGCTGTTCACTGGTCCATTTCCATATTTGTGCCCCTCGCCTGATACGCTTGAGGTGGTGGAAGAGGAGATCCCATGTAGCGATGCCCAAATATTTGAACAGCCACGGCCACAGGAAGTTGGCGCTGGCAATTTGTCACAAGAGGTGGACGATGACTAGACACAATTGCCAGGAAGTGTGGAGGAGCATCGTGGTGCGCAAGTGGAAGAGAAGGAGGTGGTGGATGATCTAGTAACTGACCCAACGTGGCAGGAGGACATGCAGAGTGAGGCCAGAAGCACACAGGAGGAGGGAGGCAGAGTACCCCAACAGGCAGGAAGAAGCAGTGTGGTGGCCGCAGACAGAAGGCGGGCAACCGTTCCCCGTAACACCAACACGAGGGACGTTGCCAGTACAAGCGGTAGATCTTCCAGAGTCTGGAATTTTTTTAAAGACTCTGCTGATAACCCCAAAAAGGCCATATGTTCCACCTGCCATGCCAGCATCAGCAGGGGAGACAAAACTACCAGCTGACCACCACCAGCATGATCAGGCACATGGCAGCAAAGCACCCGACTTTGTGGGGCGAAACCCAGGGTCCACGACCAGTGTCAGCGGGTGTCACCACTACTTCTTCCACTGTTGTGCGTGCAATAGAACCCCCTGTTGTGTGTGCAAGGCAATCCCCTGTCCATACTGCTTGTAAAGATGCCCCCTCCTCTCAGTCTTCACTTGTTATGGCAGCTTCTCAAGAAACAGCATCCACGTCCACGTCCCACCGCAGCGTTCAATTGTCCATATCCCTGACCTTTGAACGAAAGCGGAAATTCGCAGCTAACGCCCCACAGGCCACAGTCCTAAACTCGCACATTTCACGACTGCTTGCGTTGGAAATGCTGCCTTTTAGGCTGGTGGAGACGGAATCCTTCCGCAATCTTATGGCGGTGGCCGTCCCTCGGTACTCGGTTCCCAGCCGACACTATTTTGCCCGGTGTGCCATCCCCGCACTACACAAGCACGTGTCCCAAAGCATCTGCCTGCCCTCAACAACGCAGTTACTGGGAGAGTCCACCTGACAACGGACACGTGGACAAGTGCTTGTGGCCAGGGGCGGTACATCTCTCTGACGGCACACTGGGTAAACATAGTGGAAGCCGGGACCCAGTCGGACCTTGGGACAGAGCACGTCCTCCCCACACCGAGGATTGCCCTATGTCAGTCATAGTTGCCCCCACAGTGTATAGCTCCTGCGCATCATCCTCCTCCTCCTCCTCATGTTCAGCCTCCATCTCAGATATCACCACATCAGTTACAAGCTGGAAGCACTGCAGTACTGCCTCCGCCAAGCGGCAACAGGCTGTGCTGAAACTCATAAATTTAGGTGATAAACCTCACACTGCTTGTGAGTTGTGGACAGCTGTGAAAGAGCAGGCAGATCTGTGGCTGAGACCGCTGAACCTACGGCATGGTCGTGTGTGACTATGGCCGTAACCTGGTGGCGGCTTTGAGGCGAGGTGAGATCCCACACGTACCATGCCTGGCTCATGTGCTTAACCTCGTGGTTCAGCGGTTTCTTAAATCGTACCCCGAGTTGCCAGATCTGCTTGTGAAAGTACGCCGCCTGTCAGCTCATTTTCGCAAGTCGGCTACAGCTTCCGCCGCTCTTGCTGTGTTGCAGCAGCGTTTGCAGCTTCCGGCACACCGACTGGTGTGTGATGTCCCCACACGTTGGAACTCTACCCTCCACATGTTGCAAAGGATTTGTGAGCAGAAGAGAGCAGTTGTGGAGTACTAGACGCAACAAGGCCGTCGATATTCAGGTCAGACTCCACACATAAGACCTCAGGAGTGGACCTGGATGTCTGACATATGTACCATCCTGACAAACTTTGAGGAGGCCACCAAGATGGTGAGTGGCGATGACGCCATCATTAGTGTCAGCATCCCACTTGTCTGTCTTTTGCAACGCTCTCTGCAGAGAATTAAAGAGGAGGCATTGCAGCCAGAGTATGATGAGATGGATCAAGAAGCCGTAGTGGGCAATTACACACAGCCCATCCTCATCTCATCCCAACGTGCATTGGGGGACAATGAGGGAGAGGAGGAGGAGGAGGAAGAACAGGAGCTGCTATCATGCGCTGTAGACGGTAGTACCTGTACAAGTGTCATACCGTCGGTTCAGCGTGGGTGGCCTGAGGACAGGGGGGAGGAGGAGGAGGAGGAGGAAAGCATGGTCAGTCGTCATCTTGGTGAGGACACGGAAATCTTGCCCGTTACCAGTCTGGCACGCATGGCTGACTTTATGTTACGCTGCCTTAACAGTGACCCTCGCGTTGTCAAAATGTTGGGTGACAGTCATTACTGGTTGGTAACACTTGTAGACCCCCGCTTCAAGGAGAACTTTCACTCTCTTATTCCTGAGGTGGAGAGGTCTACAAAAATGGGGCAGTACCAGAAGGCCCTTGCTGCAGAACTCTTAAAAAAATTCCCATCTGAACACGCTAGCGGCAGAGGTCACAGTTCGTTGCCCAACCAAGGCGTACAGGCGCGAGAGATGCAACTCCAATCCAGCAGAGGCAGGGGAACACTGTCAACATTCTGGGACAGATTTCTGACACCCGCCCAGCTTACAGGCCCTGAGGCGCGGGGCACTCTCACAAGGAGTGGAAAGTTTCAAAAGATGGTGAGGGAGTACCTTGCCGACCGCACCAGCGTCCTCCGTGATACCTCTGTGCCTTTTAATTATTGGGTATCCAAGCTGGACACTTGGAAAGAACTTGCTATGTACGCCTTGGAGGTCCTGGCCTGCCTTGCCGCTAGCATGTTATCGGAGCGTGTTTTTAGTGCCGCTGGGGGAATTATAACTGATAAGCGCACTCACCTGTCAACTGACAATGCTGACAAGCTGACCCTTATCAAAATGAACAAGGGCTGGATTGGGCCAGACTTCTCATCACCACCAAATGACAGCAGAGTAACATAAAGTCAAATCCACTGTGTTATTTCGGAAGGTGTATTCACATGCACCGCTTCACACCCACACATGGGTATACGCTTCCTCATTTCGGCTGTTTTATGTTCTTTTCCTTATCCTCAGCCTCCACCACCACTATACCACCAGAGTGCCAGCATTGCAAGTTCCTCCGTCCTTATTTTTGTCAGCTTTTGCTTGGAAGGCATAAGCAAAGACTGTGGGAGACCCACTCCCCAATAATGGGACTTATGTTTGTAATATGCTGTACTGCATGGCTCTTGTAAGGGGCATTGCAAGTTGCTCCGTCCTAATTTTCGAAAGCTTTTGCTTGGAAGGCATAAGCAAATCCTATGGGAGACCCACTCCCCAATAATGGGACTTATGTTTGTAATATGCTGTAATGCATGGTTCTTGTAAGAGGCATTGCAAGTTGCTCCGTCCTAATTTTTGGAAGCTTTTGCTTGGAAGGCATAAGCAAATACTATGGGAGACCCACTCCCCAATAATGGGACTTATGTTTGTAATATGCTGTACTGCATGGCTCTTGTAATGGGCATTGCAAGTTGCTCCGTCCTAATTTTTGGAAGCTTTTGCTTGGAAGGCATAAGCAAATCCTATGGGAGACCCACTCCCCAATAATGGGACTTATGTTTGTAATATGCTGTACAGCATGGCTCTTGTAAGGGGCATTGCAAGTTGCTCCGTCCTAATTTTTGGAAGCTTTTGCTTGGAAGGCATAAGCAAATCCTATGGGAGACCCACTTCTCAATAATGGGACTTATGTTTGTAATATGCTGTACTGCATGGTTCTTGTAAGGGGCATTGCTAGTTGCTCCGTCCTAATTTTTGGAAGCTTTTGCTTGGAAGGCATAAGCAAATCCTATGGGAGACCCACTCCCCAATAATGGGACTTATGTTTGTAATATGCTGTACTGCATGGTTCTTGTAAGGGGCATTGCAAGTTGCTCCGTCCTAATTTTTAGAAGCTTTTGCTTGGAAGGCATATGCAAATACTATGGGAGACCCACTCCCCAATAATGGGACTTATGTTTGTAATATGCTGTACTGCATGGCTCTTGTACGGTGCATTGCAGTTCCTCATAATTTTTGGAAAGCCTTCCATTCACTGCTTAGGCCAACAGTGCACAGGAGACCCAGTTGCTATAAATGGAAAAAAAGGTTTAGTTAAGGCCCTCTGACCTCCATGTCATTTCCAAGAGGCATTGGAGTGCCTCGAAATTTTTGGTAGGCATTGCACTCACTGTATGCCCTATAACTGTATAGCCGAACCGCTCCTTTTGTTACAGAAACATATCCTACAAGACATATCTGGTTGACTGGCCTGATATTGATGTGAATGATCCCTGTTCCTCCTGCTCTTTCTCCTTTGCCACCACCTCATCCATCATTCATCACCTGAAGCTTTGTTTTAACGGGAGTCATAGAACTGGGATAGTAGCAGGAAAACATCCAGCAATCCTCGGAGGAGGTAGGATATGTGCCAAAATGCTGACCGCCTCAGGTCTAGCCGCTACTACATACATGCGCTTGCATTCCAACAAAACAAAGCAGATGCTAACTTCTATCATCCTCATCATGCTCCTCACCTTGGCACTCTCATCTTCCCTAATGGAGAAGCCAGGGCCCACCGGAGGAGTCTGGTTGTCTGGTGGGCTCGGCCAATGCTGCCCTAAAGCAGGCCAGGCTAATAAAAGTGTGAGAAAGGTTACCGGGACAAATAGGGGTGGCTGGGGACCGAGTATGGACACCCGGCCGCCCCCTGGAGGCTGGGGAGCAAGAGGGGACATCCGGCCACCGGGTGGCTGGGGACTGAGTATGGATACCTGGCTGCTGACGCAGCCATGGCGTGGTGGCCAGATTCCGCCTCCACATGCCTAAAAGGCCCAATTTGAAGTGCAAGCAAGCAAGCAGTATGGTATTGCAGCCTGGGGGTGGGTGGGTGGCAGGCTGCATACTTGCGCTTGCATTGCAAGGAATGGGAGAGGTACAATTGAACACTGCCCTGGGACAAGGACTTGAACGGGGATAGTTGCAAGTCTGCAATGACAGGTGCAGGGTGGGAGGCATCTTCGCATGTACCATGAACAGGGGTTTGGCATACACACACTACAGCGGAATAGGCTCTCCTTCCCACTAAATGCACTGGGGAGGGCACAGGTAATGTTTTGGTATATGCGCTTACTTTTATGTATAAGGCACACCAGGACAAATAGGGGCGGCTGGGGACTGAGTATGGATACCTCGCTGCCGAAGCAGCCATGAGGTAGTGGCCAGCTTCGGCCTCCTCCAAACTAAAAGGCCCCATTTCAAGTGCAAGCTAGCAGCATGGCATTGCAGTCTGGGGGTGGGTGGGTGGCAGGCTGCAAACTTACACTTGCATTAAAAGAAAACAAAGCAAATGCTAACTTTTATCATCATCATCATGCTCCTCACCTTGGCACTCTCAACTCCCCTGATGGAGAAGCCAGGGCCCGAGTCTAGTTCTCTGGTGGGCTCGTCCAATGCTGCCCTAAAGCAGGCCAGGCTAAGAAAAGTGTGTGGGGGGATGTTCCAAGGAGAAATAGGGGCGGCTGGGGACCGTTTATGGACACCCGGCTGCCCCCAGGCGGCTGGGAACCGTGTGTGGACACCCGGCCGCCGGGCGGCTGGGGACTGAGTATGGATTCCAGGCCGCCAACGCAGCCATGACTTGGTGGCCAGATTCCGCCTCCACATGCCTAAAAGGCCCAATTTCAAGTGCAAGCAAGCAGTATAATATTGCAGCCTGGGGGTGGGTGGGTGGCAGGCTGCATACTTGCGCTTGTATTGCAAAGAATGGGGGAGGTACAATTGAACACTGCCCTGGGACTAGAATTTGCACGGGGATAGTTGCAAGTCTGCATCTTCTGATGTGGCAAGGATCACTTCTGATGGGCACACTTTTAGACAGTGACCTCGGTGTCAGAGATGCTTCCAGGGGTCTTCCCCATGCTGTTCCCATGTCTTTTCAGCACTTTATGCATGTGTCACACAGCACATGGCCAGATAAGGTTGTAAAATGTTAAAATGACATTTCCCAGTGAATGAATTTGTCACAGTTGAAAGCAATACAAAAGTGCAAAAACGCATAAAAAATGCTACTTGTGAACATAGCCCAAGGTGTGGAGGAGTATTTTTGTTTTTTGTTATTTATTTTACCTTATACACAAGTCTTTACCCTGGAAAAGAAATTCCTTAACATATTTCACAGGAAAAAAGTTTGTTTCGTTTTTGAACGTTTTATTGTGAGCCCGTAAAAGTGGCTTAATACCTCTGACCACGTTGTTGACAGCAGTGACCTGGGGGTCAGAAATGCTTCCTGCGGCGATCCCCATGCTGTCCCCATGTCATTTGAGCACTGTCACTATCGTTTTGGGCACTTGTTAGGCTATTAAAAGACTGCCGGGGGTGCCGCCGCAAAAATGCTCGGGTCTCCCATAGACTAACATTGGGCTCGTTGCTCGGGTTGAGCACCCGAGTATCACGGCGAGCTCGGCCCGAGCTTCGAGCACCCGAGCATTTTAGTGCTCGATCAACACTACTGGTCACGCATCCTGTTCGTGACGCCAAGTCTGACGCGCCCCCAGGGCCGTGAGGTACTCGGCAGCCGGGCCTCTGGCTGCTTGCAGGGGGATATCACGGTGGCTGGCCCGGTCCATGACCCAGGGCGGTCAGTGCAAAAGGGGGATATTTTTATATGGGATTATTCGTGACTGCACCTGTGGTGTCTGGTGAGGATCACCAGCGCTGCAACAGTCCTCTGAGGCAGATGTTAGGGCAGCTTGTGATGGAACGGCTCCCCACAGGTGGAGCAGGCCTCAGGGCAGTGACGTGAGGGAGAGTGTGTTCCGCTGGGCATTGTAGTGCAGGGGGAACAATGGTGCCGCTAAAAGAATGGACGGAGGCAGTGCAGTGCAGTCATCCAAGATTTTACTCACAGTTCTTTAGACACTTCACAGGTGCACTATACAGGTAAAGGCCTCCCGCGTCGCGCTGCGTTCACCGGGCAGAGGTTCAATCCTTCCTCAGGCAACTTGGGAGTACCTAGCAGAACCCCACTTTCTCGTGTTCCTATTTTGACCGTCTTTACTCTGGTCCTTCTCCCTCCTGCTCTGCGCTGCCCACTCTCAATCCCGCTCAGGTGCTCTGAAGTCCTTCCTGTACGTTGGATCCGGGACCTACTTGACCCTCCTGGGGATTAGAATGCCGCAGTGATCCCTCTGTCTTCTGACAGAAGCGGGGTGTACGGGTGCCATCCTGCACGCGCCGTACCCCCTGGGATCCTTTCTGTAGAACGGAGCCTACTCTCTGCTCCCCTCCGGGGCCTTCTGATCTGGCCCTAACTGTGGAGCAGATCTCCTAATGAGACTCTGCTCCCGGACTGTTCTTCTGAACAGTCCCGAGCTGTTCTTTTGAACAGCTCCCTAGAACTCTGATCTCTACTCCCCTACTGAACTGCCACCCTAAGATGGCTTCCCTGTTTATACTTCTATCAAAAGTGCTTCCTCTAACTACTTCCTCCACCCACACCCACTACTGGTTCCCCCTATCTTTGGGTACCCCCCACTCCAGCCAGGTTCAGGGCTCAGCAGAAAACATACATTGCGTCTTGCCCCTCCGGCCGGCCTGGAGCAGTGTAGTGTTGGATGCAGGTGTTTGGGGTTCCGTGCAATACTCCCACCTTACCTGAGAGAAGGGAGACACCACACCTCTGGGAGAGGGGCAGTACCTCTGTGGTGACTGAACCCTCAGGGGTGCCACATTGACACCAGCATCCAACACATTTCCTGGCCTCAGACCAGAAGGAGGAGCTCTAACTCGGTTTCAGGGGAGCTTCCCCTTCTAACTGGAGCCTGGAGGCGGGGTTTAGAAAAGTCAGTTGGAGTGAGAAAAGGCAGTTAGAGACAGGAGAGCGATGAGGGAGAACCTGGGAGAGGCAAGCTCTCCCCAGAGAAAAGCGCAAGAAGCAGGACACCGGAGTCCGTGGTTGTTCGGGTACTAAAGTCCCGACAGCTAAATCTGGAGGGCAGGAGACTGCAGGTCTCCTGCCCCCAACTAATGCCCGGTGGCTCAGTAGCATACTAGTGCCCGGCGCCGCCACGAAGGAGTGACACCTGAAAAGGGCTCGAGCTGCCTGCCATACGGGTGAGGATTTAAAGCTATCAACATAGCTTTAAGCAGCAGGGCCAAAGAAGATAGCGCAGAGGGAAGGCCTACAACTCCACCTGGCAAGATGGATCCCCAAATTGCTTCTAGGCCGCCCGGATCTCCATCACCAGCTACAACCAGTGTCCCGGTCTACACCTTCAAACCTCAAGTAAAGGTAGAGGAAACCGCCGTTCTTGTGTTGTCTGGTCATTATCTGCGCTCTCAGCCCTGCACTACACTGTCCCTGCCGACAGCATCTACCTTTTCAAATCACCATATACTGCCCTGGAGCTTAGCTCTGCCAGTGGAGAGCTGAACTATCTTTGCTGCGTCACCATCAGCCCCAGTGAATCTGCACCGCAGCGGCGTCCCCATATAGCCACACACCACGGGTGGTGTCACGAACATTATCCCCAAATCTTTATTTCCCCAATAGATTGTTCTTTATTTGACCGCCCTGGGCCATGGACTGGGTCACTGCCACCGTAACTACCCCAATACAGGACTGGCCCGGCTACCAAGTACCCCACGGCTCAGGAGGCGCGTCACAGGCGTACTTCTTTTTGTGTTAAACTAGTTATATTAGCAGGTGATCTTCGATTTTTGCCCTGTTGAAAGATCCCTGGAACACACTGTTTGTTGGTGAACACGGATGAAAAGTGTCTATATTTCAACCTTTTCTTTGTCCTCTATAATTATCCTGTTATTATCATCTTTTAAGGGGCAGATACCATCTGATTTACTCTTTTTGGCATTGATGTATGTATACAATTTTTTGGGATTTAATTTAATGTCCCTGGTGATTTGTTGCTCTGTAGATAATTTTGCTAGCTTGATTTCTTTTTTACATTTCTTATTTAGGTCTTTATACTCCTGAAATGCTATTTCTGTATTCTCAGCCTTCGAGCCTATGGATAGATCATCAATGTAAAAGTAGTGGACAACTTCTTTAAACATGTCCCATTTACATTCAGTATCCCCAGTTACCATGACATGGTCCCAGTCTACACGATTAAGCTCTTCCCTTAATTTATTGAAATCAGCTTTTCTAAAGTTCCAGGTTTTTGCATTTCCTTTTTGAAATGTTTTATTAATTATTACATTGAAACTTACCATATTATGGTCACTGTTCCCCAAATGCTCCCTGACCTGTAGATCTGAAATTGTATCTGGTCTATTTGACAGGAGCAGATCCAGCAGATTATCTCCCCTGGTTGGTTCATCTACCAGCTGATAGAGGTAATTGTCCTGAACTGTGGATAAGAACTTGCAGCTTTTAGCACAACTGGAAGATTCTATGTCCCATTGAATATCTGAATAGTTAAAATCCCCCATAATAAGGACCCTATTATTATTTGCTGCCTTTTTAATTTGTTCCAGAATTTCGTCCTGTACCAGTTCAGCTATATTAGGAGACTTGTAACAAACACCAATTGGCAGCTTTCCATTATTGCCATCCCCATGTACATTTACCCAAACTGACTCATGCTACTCAATGTCACTGCTTCCCCCAATGTTGTCATTGAGCACAGGTTTTAAATTGGATCTTACGAAAATAAACACCCCTCCACCCTTTTTGTCTTTCCTGTCCTTTCTAAATGTAGTGTATCCCTCCATGTTTGTCACCCAGTCATGGCTTTCATCCAGCCAGGTTTCCGTAATACCCACCACATCGTATTCTGTCACCGACATAAGAGTCAACAGTTCAGCCATTTTGTTCGTGAGACTTCTTGCATTTGCTAGCAGACAATTAATACTATTAGCACATTTGTTACTCCTGCTCAGCTCCCTACTTTCCTTGCATATCCCAGCCCCCCCCCCAGATCCTCTATAACCCCTACTGTCCCATTCTCTCTGTCTACTCTATCCATCACCTTATAAGCACGAATACCCTCCCTCCCCCCAGATCCTAGTTTAAAAGCTTCTCCATCCGTCTGACCATTTTATTCCCCAGCATGGCTGCACCCTCCCCATTGAGATGCTGCCCGTCCCTACCGTAGAGCCTGTAGTCGACAGCGAAGTTGGCCCAGTTCTCCATGAACCCAAACCCTTCCTTCCTGCACCAATTTCTAAGCCACTTATTTATCTCCCTAAGCTCCCGCTGTCTATCTAGTGAATCACATGGCACCGGCAGTAATTCTGAAAACACTACTTTGGAGGCCCTGGCCTTCAACTTCTCTCCTAGTTCCTTGTACTCATTTTTAAGGACCTTCCACCTCCCTCTAACTTTGTCATTAGTACTGATGTGTACCATGACTGCTGGGTTTTCCCCAGCACCACCAAGCAATCTGTCTATCAGACCCGCGATATGTCGAAACCGAGCACCCAGCAGACAACACACTGTTCGACATTCACAGTCTTGGTGGCAGATGACCCCGTCTGTCTGCCTAATTATAGAGTCCCCTACCACCATCTGTCTGGCCTTTGCTACATTCTATTTTCCTCCTTCCTACAGCAGTTATCTTCCTGGTTGCTAGGAGCAACGTCCTGCTGCAATGATCCCAGCTCTGGGCTAGCATTCCTAATATCAGCCAAACATTCATATTTACTAGGTTGTGCCAGATCAGCACTGGGCTCCCTGGCACTTTTCCCCTTACCCCCTCGTTTAACTGTTGCCGAGCTACGTACTTCTCTATTCTGATCTTCCTCACCTCCTTGTATTTCAGTAAGCATACAAACTGACTAAAAGCTCTAAAAATACTGAAGCAGTAAACTTTGTGAAAACCAAAATCTTTGTCAGTCGCAAAACGTTTGGCCACAATTTTATGATAGTGACTATGTTAATGGCTTTTCGGCATTAAAAATTTTCAAAAGACCAATAGAGTAACATTGATAGGGATCCATATTAATGACCAACATTATTGAAAGTGAGTAAAATAATAGCTATATAGAGTATCAATATAGTAGGTCGATTAGGTATGATATTTAGTTGCTGAAAGGGTAATAAGCTATATTTCATCAAAAGGTGCATACCTCTTAAAGGGGTGGTTCAGTCTCCTACTTACAGTTTGCAGTCAAACTACTGTATGCGACTGCAGACTTCTGAATACTTACAGTATGCGCACCACATGCTGTCAGAATTTCCCAGTGTTTCTGCCAAGACCGGACTTTTCCATGACTGCAAGTATATAATCTGCATACTTCCGGCTATCCGGCTACATTCCGATTAGATGTGCTCAGCCTCTCTCTATACAAGTGGACAGAAGTATGGTGTAACAGGCCAAATTAACCAGGATATAGTTTGGCGCAGAACAAAGTATACACCGGGGGATAAACTGTCCTAGGCCAAACTATACCCTGGGGTATAAAATAGCCTAGGCCAAACTATACCCCTCCAGGTTTCAATATACCCTTCCATTTTATGAGCCCTTATAAATTTTAGAGATTTTAGATGCCATTTTTTAATAACTTAAAACTGACTTACACGTCGTGAAAAAGTATTTGTGTTGTTAACCCCTTTCTGACAGTGCTTGTAATAATACATCCTTGTGCCCTGGACCTATTGGACGTTATCCTATATTTCTCTGGTAGTAACTCTGACATTTTTTGGAACATGACAAGTATTCTACTCCATTAAAAATCAGGCCAGTTGTGTATTCAAACCTATTCACACCTGGTCACTGACCAATACCATATCTATTAGGCCACTGCCTAAAACCGTGGTCATCAGACGTGATCCAATATTACTTCTGTGATAACCCTGACATTTTTGGGAACATGACAGATATTCTACTCCATTTAAAGTCTGCCAGGTGTGTGTTAAAACATATTCACACTTGGTCGCTGAAAGAGATGAGCAAATATTTCAATATTCGGTTCGGATTACGATCGCCAAATTTGCAATATTCCCTGATTTATTCGTTGAATATTCACCGAACATAGCCAAACGCCATTGGATTCAATGGGGGTGAAACCAAACGCATACTCAACACCTTAAAACGGGCCCAAAAGCTGCCAAAACACATCAAATTAGGGGCAGACACCAGGAAAGTGCCATCAATTGACCCAGAGTGCAAGCAATATAATTATTACTATTAATTAGAGAGGACCACACAAACAATCTACAAGGGATGGGTGAGGATACAGTAGGTGAGGATACAGCTGGTCATGCAGCGGTATGGTGGAGCGAGAGTTACTACAGATTGTATGCTTGTCAGAATAAGTGGGTCTTCAGGCTTCCTTTTGAAGGTTTCACAGTAGGCGAGAGTCTGATGTGTTGGGGTACAGAGTTCCACAGTAGGGTAGACGCACAGGACAAATCTTGTATGGGATTGTGGCAAGAAGAGAAGAAGAAGGAGAAGTGGAAGGAAGTGGAGTAGGAGAACTTGTAATGATGGGAAGTTGCATGCAGGTAAGTACAGCAGGTAAGTACAGGGAGACTAGGTCACAGATGTATGGAGGAGACAGGTTTTAGATGGCTTGGTTTGCCAAAGGAGAAGCTGGGGAATAGCGGGGTGACAGGTGTATTAGTCAGCCAGCACAGTTTAGGATAGATTGGAGGAGTGCAAGAGTGGTAGAAGGGAGGCCACAGAGCAGGAGCTTGCAGGAGGCAAGGCGGTAGATGATGAGGACATGCACAATTGTTTTTGCAAATTCTTGTTTGAGGAATGTGCGGATCCGGGAGTTTTTTTTTACTTGGAGTCAGCATATTCCTCAGTTGTCCCACGGTGTTCATTTGTCCCTACCTCAGTCTTTGGAATACAAGCACAAATACACAGCCAGCCACCCACAGGCCACAATACTAAACTGCCACATTTCTCGACTGCTTGCACTAGAAATTTTGTCTTTCAGGCTCATGGAGGCAGAAGCTTTCCGCAACCTCATGACAGTACTCGGTCTCCAGCAGCCACTATTTCTCCCAGTGTGCCGTCCATGCCTTATACAAGTATGGGTCCCAGAACATTACCCGTACCCTCACCAATGCAGTTACTGGGAAGGACCACGTAACCACAGACATGTGGACAAATGCTTGTGGCTAGGGACGGTACATCTCACTGATGGCACACTGGGTTAATATTGTGGAAGCCGGGAGTAAGTCAGACCATGGGATGGAACATGCCCTCCTGATGCAGGCGATTGCGGGCCCTGGGTCAATGAAGCTTCAACACAATGTTCACAAGGTTGATAGCAGCAGTGGTTGGTCTCCTAGACAACGAGAAAACTCCTTCATAATGATACAGGCCATCATCTCTTTAGCTTGTGTGGCACCCCTGAGGGTTCGGTCACCACAGAGGTGCAGCATCTCACCCAGAGGTGTGGTATCTCACTCTCAGGTAAGGAAGGAGTACAGCTCGGGACCCTAACACCTGCATCCAACACATACCCGCAGTGCGGGTAGGGTGAGATTGCTCCTAAGGGAGAGCACATTCCTGGGTCCCTAGCTGTTGGGAGGAGCTATGTAGTGGATGTGGGTGGGGGAAGTAGCTTAGGGGAGCACATGTAAGGAAGGTATAAATAGAGAAGCCATCTTGTTTAGAGTGTGCAGAACAGTGAGCAGTGAGTGAGAACAGTCTACAGTGAGAGGAGTGGAGCAGGGCTCTGCAGGAGCTCTGCTCAGGCAGAGGGCCTGAGGAGAGGCCCAGGACTGAAGGAGAAGGAGAAAGGAGCAGGAAGGGCTCCAGGAACAAATAAGGGACCCCAGGGGTACAGGCAGTGCTGGAGGCCACCCGTACGCCAGAATCTACCAGGAGGTGGAGGGGTCAGGCCACACAAAGGTGACCGGTCCCTCAACTAGCAGAGAACTCTATATCTCAACTCGAAATCGGAGGCTTCAGTATTTCAAGTCTTGCAGCCAACAGTCCATATCAGTCTCACCAAGAAGGTAGCTATAGAGGACCCAGGGGACGGAACAGACATCGCCCGACAAGGCCCGCAGGTACCGGATTGGGACACTAGGTAGACGTTGTTAATTGGATTTGGTAAGGTCCTTAAAAGCATGGATCCAAGCTCTTTCTTATGCGTTTCCGTATCGTGACCCAGTCCTCAGGTTCTAGGCTGTGTGTGCCTTGCAAAGAGGAAGGATCTGGAATGGAACTGAAAACACGGTTATGAATCTGTTGTAACACAGTTTGCAAAGCTCCTACATATGATGTCATATTTGAGTGTAAGGCCTGCAATTGTTGAGGAAAATAAAGTCCGGTCTTTGGTGGTCCCCCAAACAATATCTCATATGGACTGAGACTAGTTTTTTTTTTATTGGGGTTACTCTGACAGAGTATAATGCTATAGGGAGACAATCAGTCCAAGACTTTCCTGTTTCTGCCATTGCATTTTGTATCTTTGATTTGAGTGTACCATTCAGCCTTTCCACCCTACCACTGCTTTGTGGGTGGTAGGGAGTGTGGAAGGGCTGTTGGATCCCTAAAGCATCCAAGATTTCCTGACAGACTTGAGAAGTGAAATGGCTGCCCCTGTCACTCTCTATTACTTCAGGAAATCTATATCTGCACACCACTTCGGAGAGTAGTTTTTTTTGCTACTGTTTTAGCATTAGCTTTGGCAACTGGCCAGGCCTCTGGCCATGATGAAAACAAGTCAATACAGACAAGCACATACTCATAAATGCCTACCCTTGGAAGCTGTATGAAATCTATCTAAAGTCGCTGAAACGGGTACAATGGTCTCGCAGTGCACTTTGGTGGCACCTTCACCGTTTTTCCCACATTATGACATGCATAGATTATGCATCTGTGGCACCCCAGGGGTCTGGTTTCCACAGTAATGTAATGTTATGTCTGAGAGCAGGTGGGAGGTCCTTTGGTCAGGGATCCTGTGCATGCCACACCTCCTGCCCAGTCTTGGGAGGGGAAGAACTTCCCCTATATAAACCCGGGGCTGAGACAGGGTTAGTCAGTCAAGGAGAGTAGAGACAAGAAACAGTCATAGGAAGAAACAGCAGAAGCTCAGTGGGAGCAATACTACTACGAGTCAGGGGCTGGCAGCTGCAGAGCTCGCCCTGACTGAGAAGATTTCTTACCGGACCCGGAGTCCGAGGCTGTGGGGACTAACTCTTATCCAACAGCAGAAACCGACCGGCAGGGGATTGCAGGTCCTCTGGCCCAGAAACCCGAAGGCACGGTCACACGCGTGGGACCAGCATCGCCATCGTGGAGCGGAAGCCATTAGAAGGTCCCGAGTCACCGGCCATACGGGTGAGCACCACACGGTACACTCAGGGACGTGGGCTACTTTTACCCGCCTCTAGCAAGGTAGCCAGAAGAGTACAGTTAGTTGGGAAGGCCTACAACTCCGCCTGGCCAGGGGAGATCCCATCTGCTCAAGGACTGACCAGGCCCCGATTGCTAGCAAGTACTCCGGGAGGGTCTATCTTTGTCACCAGTAAAGACCCTGAACTACACCGCATCGTCTCTGAGTGGTTCCTGCTACCCCCATCATCCACGTCGGCTGCCCTGAGGCCATACCCCTCCCGTTGGGGGTTATACCATCCACGCTGCACCATCCTTCCACCGGCCTCAGCGGTCTGCCCTGCAGCGGCAGCTCCATAGCTGCATTCAACGGGTGGCGTAGTCATCCACCATCTACTGCTAATAGACTGCCGTCCAGTTTGACTCCCTGGGCACGGACCGGGTCACCGCCACGAGACTACAACCCTCAACAGATCCGGCTCCGGGTAAGCTCCCGCGTGCGCAACGCAGCGCGACACAGGCCCAGGGGCGCGTCAACTTTGGCGTAGTCGGCAGGATTTCGTGCCCGCAACCACCGGGTACTGCGTGCCTGAAAAAGAGACTTTTCAAACTTACCTGTGGTGAAGATTCCCGCCATCCGGCGCCATCTTCAGCCTTCTTCCCGCCATCGGTGAAGTTTCCCGCCATCCGACGCCATCTTCTGCCTTCTTCCCGCCATCCGTGGAGTTTTCCCGCCATTGAACGCCATCTTGAGGACGCCGCACGGGAAGAAGAGGGGCGTGGACTCCGAAAGCGCGCGAGAACTGAAGCCCCGCCTCATGTCCGGACGTTGCGTAAGGTCCTGGAAGGAGCCCAGCAGACGCCGACGTCACATGAGCGCGACGGAAGGTCCTCAACCATCCACTGCGGAGCCGCGGCCTACGGAAGAGGATCATCGCAAGGTAGGCCACGGTCCACTAGGGGGGAGGAAGATGTCGGATACGGAGGAGAGCTTCACTGCCTCAACCCCCGCCAGCGCTACCGCTGCTGCAGTTATGCCCTTCACCATGCCCTATATCCCGGGAGCAGCTTGGCTACCCCAGTACTCAGGGGAGTCACATACCCTGCATGACTTTAGAGAAAAGCTGGATAGCCTCTTCCAGGTGTACCCCCTCACAGAAGAGCAAAAAGTGAGCATCCTGGTGGCCCAACTAACCGGGGCAGCCAAAAGGGAAGTAAAATCCTGGCCACCTGGGAGGAAGACTGTCGCAGGGATACTAACCCGGCTGAAGGACACCTTTGATACCCGCACCTCAGCCGAGATTAAGCTTAGATTCTACGGGTGCAAGCAGCGAGCGCATGAGAGTATAAGGGACTATGCACTAAACCTACAAGAGGCCCTGAGGGCCATTAAGCAGACCGACCCTGATGGAGTGGGAAACGAGGACAGGCTGTTGACCGAACAGTTTATAGAGGGACTATATTGTAATACCCACCGAACCCAGTTGCGGGCAATGGCCTTACAGGATCCCCATCTGGGCTTTGCACAGTTCAAGGACAGAGCCATCCGGGTGCTCCGAGAACCGGCACCGGGTGGCGTTGTGACCCACAGGCGCCCTGCTATCACTTACCACCAGGAGGCGGCGCCTTTGTCGGCAGGGCCTGTGGGAGCTGATGCGCAGGCTTTGGACAATGACCCGGCTCCAGACCTACACCATCAGGTCCAAGAGCTAGCTAAGAGCGTTGCTGCGCTAACCCGAACTGTGCAGTCTTTACAGACTTCCACCCCAGGGAAGATCCAGCTGGCATCCGGACCGGAGGACATCCCGTGGCGTCGACCAAGGAGGACCCCACCGGCCAGAGGAAGACCCAGTGACCGATACAGCGAGGACGGACGACCCATCTGCCGCCGCTGCAATCAACCCGGACATATGGCAAGGTACTGTTCTTTAAACGGGCACAACCTGGGGTAGAGGGCCAACCCCCAGGAAAAAGATCACCAGGCCCATTGAACTGGCGCGACAGATATGTGGGAGGACGTCCAGTCTTGCCTGTGGTACTGGATGGCATTCCCATGAGTGCCCTACTGGACACCGGGTCACAGGTCACCACCATCCCGTACGTGCTCTTTAAGCAGTACTGGAATGACTCGGATATTACCCGCTACCCTGACGACGACTTGAGTATCATCGCCAGCAATGGCCAGCCTGTGCCACAGATCGGATTTAAAGAGGTGACCATCAAAATCGGTAGAGTCGAACTGGCAGCACAGGGACTGATCATTGTAGATATTGACAAACATGAGAGTCACCCAAAAATAACTCTAGGAACTAATGTAATTGAAAATTGTCTTGCAGAGGTGATTTTCCTTCTACAGCAGGTTGCCAAGAACGCCAGCTCCGGCGAGCAGCGGGTGCTCCAGAAAGAGATCCGGGCACTGATGCGACGGCAACAGGTGGAACTCTCCGGCGGTGAGATTGGTAGTGTAAGAATGTGTGACCCTTTTCCTATTGCCATGCCCCCAAAAAGTGAAATGATGATTTGGTGCCGAGCAGCTATTGGTCTGAGAGGTAGGGATTACCAGGCAATGGTAGAACCAGTTTACTCAGACAGTAGGCCCACCATTTTGACAGCACGGGGGGTGGTTGATGTACTCCATGGGAGGGTGCCCGTTCGCATAATAAATATCGGGGAGAGGGAAGTGTACCTGCCCCGGTATGCCACGCTAGCCAAATTATATACCATTAACCAAAATTCTATACAATCTGTGGAACCCTTGCCTCCATCTCACCCGGAGGAAGGTAACGGCTCTAAGAAAAACATGGAGGACTGGTGTCAGCAACTACATCTAGGTACTGACTCCACTCCCTCACACCAGAAACAAGGAGTCTAATCGGGTGGTTCAAGAGTACGAGAGAGTGTTCAGTAAACACCCGTTAGACTTCGGGCGAGTCAAGGGGGTAGAACACCACATCCCCACGGGAGACCATCCTCCTATAAAAGAGAGGTATCGACCCGTACCCCCTGCCCACTACCAACACGCTAAGGGGATGCTTAGAGACATGAAGGAGGCAGGGGTGATCAGGGATAGCTGTAGCCCCTGGGCAGCTCCACTAGTCTTAGTCCGAAAGAAAGACAACACCATGAGGATGTGTGTAGATTACCGGAAAATCAACCGTATCACACACAAGGATGCGTACCCCTTACCAAGGATAGAGGAGTCATTGGCTGCTTTAAGATCTGCTAACTTCTTCTCTACCTTGGATCTCACTAGCGGGTACTGGCAGGTTCCTGTAGCAGAGGCGGACCGGGAGAAGACCGCATTCACCACCCCGATGGGACTTAGCGAGTTCACCTGCATGCCGTTCGGACTTTGCAACGCACCAGGAACCTTCCAACGATTAATGGAGTGCTGTCTGGGCCACAGAAACTTCGAGACGGTCCTGTTGTACCTGGACGATGTCATCGTATATTCCAAGACTTATGAGGACCACCTGAAACACCTGGCGGAGGTGTTCGAAGCTCTGGCGAGTTACGGCCTAAAGGTGAAACCCTCCAAGTGTCACCTCCTGAAACCAAAGGTGCAGTACCTGGGACACGTGGTGAGCGCTGACGGAGTGGCTCCCGACCCTGATAAGATCACCGCAATTAAGGAATGGCCAAGCCCCTCCAGCGTAAAAGAAGTGCGGCAGTTCCTCGGGTTGGTAGGCTACTACCGAAGGTTTATTCCCGGTTTCACCAGAAAGGCAGCACCTATGCAGGACCTCCTGATAGGCCAGTCCCGGAAGGCCAAGAACCAGAAGCCGCCCTTCAAATGGGAGGAGCTGGAAGAAGAGTCCTTCCGCCAGCTGAAGATGGCCCTCACGGGGGATGAAATCCTTGCATACCCGGATTATAGCCAGCCCTTTATCCTCTACACCGACGCCAGTAACATCGGGCTAGGAGCCGTACTGTCCCAGATTCAGCAAGGGAAAGAACGAGTAATCACCTACGCCAGCCGAAAACTGCGACCCACCGAAAGGAACCCCGAGAATTACAGCTCATTTAAGCTAGAGTTCCTGGCCGTGGTATGGGCAGTCACCGAGAGCTTTAAGCATTACCTCGCTTCTTCCCGGTTCACCGTGTACACGGATAACAACCCGTTGACACACCTGGACACGGCAAGACTCGGTGCCCTGGAGCAGAGGTGGATGGCCCGTCTGTCCAACTACGAGTTCACAATCAAATACCGGGCAGGACGCTCCAATACCAACGCGGACGCCCTGTCCAGGATGCCCAACCTGCCGGACGGAGGAGAAGATCCGGAGGGACTGGAAGCAGTTGAACTCCCTGCGTTCCACCGTCATGGGACTATCCAGTATTCCCACCGGGTAAGGAGTAAGCAGGCTGCTACGTTGAACCCCTTACCCCACTACAACTGGGCGGAAACGCAAGACAGCGACCCTGCCGTCCGACTGGTGAAGGAGATGCTGACTCGGCCGGAGGCTCGCCTTGAACCAGACGCTCCGGAGGAAGCCAAACAACTATGGGCAGAGAAGAGTCGACTGTTCCTTTACAAAGGGAAGTTGTGCCGCAGAATGGTTAACTCCCGGACGCATGAATTACTCTGGCAAGTAGTGGTGCCACGAAGAGACGCAGCCATGGTGATGGAGGCATACCACGACGGAGCTGGACACTTCGGGTGGAAGAAGCTGGAGTTCCTGCTGCGCGAGCGGTTCCACTGGGTAGGCATGAGGGGAACCATCGAGAAGTGGTGCAGAGACTGTGGCCCGTGCAACCTGAGAAGGAAGGACCGTGCCAGCCAGAAGACTCCCCTGCAGTCCATCGTCACCCGGCAACCGTTGGAACTGGTAGCCTTGGATCATGTAAAACTGACCCCAAGCAGAAGTGGCTACGTCTACGCGTTAACCATCGTGGATCATTACTCCCGGTTCTTGGTTGTCGTCCCCGTCAAGGACTTAACGGCTCAAACAGCAGCTAGAGCCTTCCAGCAGCACTTCTGCCGTCCACACGGGTACCCGGACCAAGTGCTGACGGACCAGGGACCTGCCTTTGAAGCGGAGGTCTTCCAGGAATTTTGCAATCTGTATGGCTGCCGGAAGATAAGGACGACACCCTACCATCCGCAAACTAATGGACTTTGTGAAAAAATAAACCAGGTGGTAATGGATCTTCTAAAAATGTTGCCCCTGGAAGAACGCAGTCTGTGGCCTGAGAAGTTGCCCGATCTGGTGGACCTATACAACCACATCCCGGTAGGTTCCACCAACTGTACCCCGGCTTACCTAATGAGGGCGAGACCTGGTAAGTTACCTGTTGACCTGGAAATGGGAGTCCTGACACCCGAGGACACTTCACCAGAAGCAGACTGGGACACAGAGAGGCAGCAACAGTACCGGAAAGTACAGGAGAGCGTGGAGCGGAGTCTCTGTCAGGCTAGGGAAAGACAAGAGAAAACTTACAACCAGTATGCTCCCGCCGTTCCCCTGGTACCCGGAGAGCAGGTCTTAAAGAGGAAAAGACGGCTCCACAAGTTGGACGACCAGTGGGAGAGGGACCCGTACACCGTACTGCCCTCAAGCCACGAGAACCCGAAGGTCTGTACCATCAGTAAAGACGGAGGGGAAACCACAGCCATTGTATCCCGGGACCACCTGAAGAAGTGTCCCGAACAACTGAGGAACCCTGAAGAGGAACAAGAAGACCATCGACCCGTAGAGGAAAGGGAAAATATGGTTAGTACTGTGCTCGGGGACTTCCCTCGGTCTTGGACTCAAGTCAATGGTGCAGTTGTGGTGCCCGTACTCACCTTCCTCCAACCGTCATCCCAAGCACCTACGGAGCAACGGGTAGAGCTGGAAGAACAGCCGGTCCAGGAGGCAGAAGACCCCACACCCGCAGACCAGGAGGATCAATCCTCTGCTTGCAGTGAGCCTGCCATATCCCTAGTGAGCCAGGGAACTCGTAGACAGCTGCCCAGTTTACCCTTGACAGCTCCTACACCCTGTAGTTCGGGGCCAGACAGTCAGCTCCGTAGGTCCACTAGAGCCACTAGAGGCCAGTTACCCGCACGCTGGAGGATTTAAAGTGTATAAATTGTTTTATTTATGTTTACCTGTGTATTGTTGCTTGTGTATAATTTTGTGTTTCTAGTTATTTTTAGGAATCCTTGGTGGATCTACCGGGAATCCTTGTACAATTAGTTGGAGCGTAACCCAGGATGGACTAGAGACTGTTAAGGACTCGGGGTAGGACAGACCCCTACCTGGTTACGTCTCCCTGTTTTGGTGAAATGGACACCTTGCTTCCCCTCAAAGACTGCACCCGGTTGCGGACACGCCGTGACCATTGTTATGTGTCTCTTTATTATAATATTTTGGTTGTACTCTGTTATGTTTACAAAAATGTGTTTAGTCCCGGAGTACTAAATTTTACTAGGGGGGAATGTGGCACCCCAGGGGTCTGGTTTCCACAGTAATGTAATGTTATGTCTGAGAGCAGGTGGGAGGTCCTTTGGTCAGGGATCCTGTGCATGCCACACCTCCTGCCCAGTCTTGGGAGGGGAAGAACTTCCCCTATATAAACCCGGGGCTGAGACAGGGTTAGTCAGTCAAGGAGAGTAGAGACAAGAAACAGTCATAGGAAGAAACAGCAGAAGCTCAGTGGGAGCAATACTACTGCGAGTCAGGGGCTGGCAGCTGCAGAGCTCGCCCTGACTGAGAAGATTTCTTACCGGACCCGGAGTCCGAGGCTGTGGGGACTAACTCCTATCCAACAGCAGAAACCGACCGGCAGGGGATTGCAGGTCCTCTGGCCCAGAAACCCGAAGGCACGGTCACACGCGTGGGACCAGCACCGCCATCGTGGAGCGGAAGCCATTAGAAGGTCCCGAGTCACCGGCCATACGGGTGAGCACCACACGGTACACTCAGGGACGTGGGCTACTTTTACCCGCCTCTACAAGGTAGCCAGAAGAGTACAGTTAGTTGGGAAGGCCTACAACTCCGCCTGGCCAGGGGAGATCCCATCTGCTCAAGGACTGACCAGGCCCCGATTGCTAGCAAGTACTCCGGGAGGGTCTATCTTTGTCACCAGTAAAGACCCTGAACTACACCGCATCGTCTCTGAGTGGTTCCTGCTACCCCCATCATCCACGTCGGCTGCCCTGAGGCCATACCCCTCCCGTTGGGGGTTATACCATCCACGCTGCACCATCCTTCCACCGGCCTCAGCGGTCTGCCCTGCAGCGGCAGCTCCATAGCTGCATTCAACGGGTGGCGTAGTCATCCACCATCTACTGCTAATAGACTGCCGTCCAGTTTGACTCCCTGGGCACGGACCGGGTCACCGCCACGAGACTACAACCCTCAACAGATCCGGCTCCGGGTAAGCTCCCGCGTGAGCAACGCAGCGCGACACAGGCCCAGGGGCGCGTCACATCCCTGTATGAATTTAACAGCAGCATAATGGAATCCTGGTGCTACCCAATAGATTTTTACCAGACTTACCAGTGCATCCTTGGACTGATGGGTTGGTCCATGAGAAAGAGTGCACATCATAGAGTACAGGGATCTCGGCAGACAGTACTTGCTATCTGCTCTCCACAGTCCCTGTTTAGCGTTTCATCCATTCTTCTTTTTCTGGTGCAGCAGCCTAATCCTGTAGGCTCTGCAAGAGATCCAAATCCACACTCCCAGACACTGGCACAGTGTATGTTTCTACTCGGAGGGGTAACAGGGCTGCAGTTTTTGCAGCTGCATCTGCCCTCCTGTTTCCCTCTGCCTCCTTTGTGCACTCTTTGGTGTGAGCTTGTACCTTTACAATAGCAACTTGTTTTGGCAACTCCAATGCTCTGAGAAGTAGAGCTACTGCTTCTGCATTCTTTATGGGTTTACCAGAAGAACCAATAAACTTTCTGCTTTTCCATATGGGACCATAATCATGGCAAATGCCAAATGCGTAGCGACTGTCAGTAAAGACATTCGCAACTCTATGTTCTGCAATTATACATGCTTCAGCGAGTGCTTTTAGATCAGCTTCCTGGGCAGACATTCTAGGAGGCAGTGCTTCACCTTTCAATACTTAATTTTGGCTCACTATCGCATAGCCTGTGTGGGGCTTCCCATCTTGGTAGAATCGGGAGCCATCTACATATAGCTCTAAATCTGCCTCGGAAATTGGCGTTTCTTGTACATTGGCCAGTGGTTTAGTTTCTGCGTCCATTAACTCAAAGAAATTATGCTCAAAGTATAATGTCTCATCGTCAGTTGTCTCAGGTATTAGTGTGGCAGGATTGAGAGTTGTACACCTCCTGATAGTAACATTTGGGGGAGTCAATAATGCCACTTCGTACCTTGTCAATCTGCTCATGGACAGGTGTTTTGTCCTGGCCAGGAGCACAAGCTCCTGCACTAAGTGGGGAGCTTGAATTTCTAGTGCATTGTCCAGCACTAGATCTGCCACCTTCTCCTTCAGCATGGCACAGGTGGCTACCGCTCTGATGCATGAGAGTGCCCCCTTTGCAACAACATCGAGCTGAGCAGAGTAGTATCCTAGAGAACGATGTCTACCTCCATGTTTTTGGGTGAGCACACCTTTAGCATGCCCCCCTGATTTATGACAGAAAAGGAAAAATGGTAGGCTGAAGTTGGGGATTCCTAGTGCTGGTGCTGAGAGAATGGCGTCCTCGAGCACTTGAAACCCCTGTTTTTCTTCTAGGGTCAGCAAATAAAGCTGACCCTTATTGCATGCAGAGAGCACGTCAAATAGGGGCTGCATCATGGCAGATGCAGAAGGAACCCACTCTCTACAGTAGCTGACCAGCCCCAGGAATGTTCTTAAAGCGCTGGAAGTTGTTGGTTCTACAGCCTGACTGATTGCCTTTTTCCTTTCTGGAGTGATATGTTTGTGTGGGAAGGAGATACAGTGTCCTAAGAACACTACTCTTTCCTTTGCAATTTGCAGTTTTTCTTTGGATACCTTGCAACCTTCGTGGTACAAGATTTTAAACATACATCCTTACTTGGGGTACACAACAGTAGATCATCCACATACTGAAGTAGCTGAATGTCTTGATTCTCAGGATGCCAAGAGAGAAGTACTCCTGCCATTTCCTCTGAGAACACGGAGGGAGATGTTGCTCCCCCCTGAGGCAACCGGGTCCAGCAATACTGCTTTCCTCCATGGGTGAAGGCAAACAGCAGCTGGCTCTCATCATCTATTGGCACTGAGAAGAAAGCATTACTGAGGTCAATCACTGTGAAAAATGTTGCATTAGATGGAATTTGATTTAATAGAGTATGTGGATTTGGTACTATGGGCGTGTCTACGACCATTAATTTATGAACCTCTCTCAAATCATGGACCATACGGTATCCTACCGGCTGGTCCGCAATTTGCTTCTTTTTCACTGGAAACAGTGGGAAATTAAAAGGGGGTCTACATTCCTTGATTAATTCTCCCCGTCGTGTATCCATGTGGCATGTCTTCTTTTCTTATGATAGTACGGCTCGCCCCCGTGTCGATCAGACATTCAATTTGTTTCCCATTGGGAAATTCTAGTTGGGTTACTGCCATCGGAGCTTCCCGTGGGGGAACCACTATCATAGAACTGAATAGGGGGCTGACAATTTCCTAGTCTGAAAAATCATCCTCTGGTCCGGTGTTTGCAATGGTGACATAAGCTTGTCGTGTCCTTGCTCTTTGTCTATGCAGACAGTTCCTTTTGATGTGACCCTTCTCACTGCACCCAAAACAGAGACCCTTTTGCTTACAATCCTCCGGGTCCATTACTTTTTTCTTTTTCTCTACCCTCCCGCCCAAATTAGTTCGAGTGGCTGACTTCACTGAGTCCTTAATAGTGTCCTGAAATGCATCTGGGTGTATATTTACCATAATTGGGGTGACCTTATCCTTCTTTTTCTCTTTTCTCTTATTTATGGCCTGTTCTAATCCTCTGAATGTGGATATTGACTGCTCCAAGGGGCATATAAGCATTCTGGGTGCAGCTTAAACACCTCTGCCCTGAGGTCTTCTCTGAGACCAGTGATAAACATATTTTTCAGGAACCCAAATTCCCTTGGATTATTCAAATTATAATCATGATCTTTAAACAGAGCTACGCACCTAGCATGGAATTTGTCTACGGCTTCCTCGGGTTCTTGGAATATCTCTGGCAGCCCTGAGATAAGGCTTTCTGCCATTGTTTTCGTAACTGCATTCAACCGGAGAATAAACTGTTTCCCCGAGTCTAGAGTTTTAGTGTCATCTAGTAGTCCTTGTATACCATTTCCTTCATGGACTTGTTTAACTTTTTCCACAAGCGGCACTCCACCATTGAGACTACATAGCGGTACCAGATCACTCCACGTAGCGTCATAATTCTCAACTACCCCTTTCAGCGCCTTATAATATCCTATCAGATTTTTATACATGTCTGGAAAACTATTTGCCATTGAAAATTTCTCTGACCTAGACCATGGTTTATACCAAGTGGTGGTATCCATTTTACCTGTTGTCCTGTATCCCCCTCAGTGCCGTAACTATAAACTTCGGGGCCCCGGGGCAAAACTTCATAGTGGGGCCCCTCAACATTTCAATCACTAGAGGTTGTGCGGAACGTGGTGAAGCCTGCTACGCATTGTTGTATACAACACACAGGCTTCACCGTGTTCCGCAAGACCTTTAATAGATTTTGTTGTTTATGATGCAAGTTTTAGAAGTTAAATATTCAGTGAATATGTTTGGAAAATTAATAAGGTGAATAATTCCAAATATTGCACAATTTTCAAATAACTGTATATGACGCGCCCCTGGGCCTGTGTCGCGCTGCGTTGCGCACGCGGGAGCTTACCCGGAGCCGGATCTGTTTAGGGTTGTAGTCTCGTGGCGGTGACCCGGTCCGTGCCCAGGGAGTCAAACTGGACGGCAGTCTGTTAGCGGTAGAAAATGGTTGATGACTACGCCACCCGTTGAATGCAGCCAGGGGGCTGCTGCTGCAGGGCAGACCGCTGAGGCCGGTGGAAGGATGGTGCAGCGTGATAGTATAACCCCCAACGGGAGGGGTATGGCCTCAGGGCAGCCGACGTGGATGATGGGGGTAGCAGGAACCACTCAGAGACGGTATGGTAGCGTTCAGGGTCTTTACTGGTAACAACGATAGACCCTCCCGGAGTACTTGCTAGCGAACGGGGCCTGGTCAGTCCTTGAGCAGATGGGATCTCCCCTGGCCAGGCGTAGTTGTAGGCCTCCCAAGCTGACTGTACTCTTCTGGCTACCTTGCTAGAAGCTGATGTAAGTAGCCCACGTCCCTGAGTGTACCGTGTTGTGCTCACCCGTATGGCCGGTGACTCGGGGCCTTCTAATGGCTTCCGCTCCACGATGGCGGTGCTGGTCCCACGCGTGTGACCGGGCCTTCGGGCTTCTGGGCCAGCGGACCTGAAATCCCCTGCCTGACGGATTCTGCTGCTGGGTAGAAGTTAGTCCCCACAGCCTCGGACTCCGGGTCCGGTAAAGAATCTTCTTAGTCAGGGCGAGCTCTTTAGCTGCCAGCCCCTGACTCCTTGTGACTCTGCTGCTTCCTATGCTGCTCTTGTCTCTACTCTTCCTGGACTCACTAACCCTGCCTCAGCCCCGGGTTTATACAGGGGAAGTTCTTCCCCTCCCAAGGCTGGGCAGGAGGTGTGGCATGCACAGGATCCCTGACCAAAGGACCTCCCACCTGCTCTCAGACGTAATATCTCTATCACTGTGACAACCAGACCCCTGGGGTGTCACACTCCCCCCTAGTGAAATTTAGTACTCCGGGACTAAACACTTTTTAGAAAAATATAACAAGGTATATCAAAGAACAATAAAATACAATAAGGAAACACAATAAGATGGTCACGGATGTCCGCAACCGGGTGCAGTCTTTGAAGAAAAGCAAAGGTGTCCATTTCACCAACACAGGGAGACGTAACCAGGTAGGGGTCTGTCCTACCCCGAGTCCTTAACAGTCTCTAGTCCATCCTGGGTTACGCTCCAACTATATACAAAGGATTCCCGGTAAATCCACCGAAGACTCCTAAAAACAACTAGAAACACAAAATTACACACAAGCAACAATAAACAGGTAAACATTGTAAAACAACTTAAACATTTAGATCCTCCAACGTGCGGGTAACTGGCCTCTAGTGGCCCTAGTGGACCTACGGAGCTGACTGTCTGGCCCTGAACTACAGGGTGTAGGAGCTGTCAAGGGTAAACTGGGCAGCTGTCTACCGGCTCTTTGTCTCACTAGGGGTACGGCAGGCTCACTATAAGCAGAGGGTGGATTCTCCTGTTCCGCTTGGGTGGAGTCTTCTGCCTCCTGGACCGGCTGCTCTTCCAGCTCTACCCGTTGCTCCGTAGGTTCTTGGGATGATGGTTGGAGGAAGGTGAGTACGGGTACCACAACTGCACCATTGACTTGAGTCCAAGACCGAGGGAAGTCCCCGAGCACGGTACTAACCATATCTTCCCTTTCTTCCACGGGTCGATGGTCTTCCTGTTCCTCCTCAGGGTTCCTCAGTTGTTCGGGGCACTTCTTCAGGTGGTCCCGGGATACAATGGCTGTGGTTTCCCCTCCGTCTTTACTGATGGTACAGACCTTCGGGTTCTCGTGGCTTGAGGGCAGTACGGTGTACGGGTCCTTCTCCCACTGGTCGTCCAACTTGTGGAGCCGTCTCTTCCTCTTCAAGACCTGCTCTCCGGGTACCAGGGGAACAGCGGGAGCATACTGGTTGTAAGTCTTCTCTTGTCTTTCCCTAGCCTGACAGAGACTTCGCTCCACGCTCTCCTGTACTTTCCGGTACTGCTGCTGCCTCTCTGTGTCCCAGTCCGCTTCTGGTGAAGTGTCCTCGGGCGTCAGGACTCCCATTTCCAGGTCAACAGGTAACTTACCAGGTCTTGCCCTCATTAGGTAAGCCGGGGTACAGTTGGTGGAACCTACCGGGATGTGGTTGTATAGGTCCACCAGATCGGGCAACTTCTCAGGCCACAGACTGCGTTCTTCCAGGGGCAACGTTTTTAGAAGATCCATTACCACCTGGTTCATTTTCTCACAAAGTCCATTAGTTTGCGGATGGTAGGGTGTCGTCCTTATCTTCCGGCAGCCATACAGATTGCAGAATTCCAGGAAGACCTCCGCTTCAAAGGCAGGTCCCTGGTCCGTCAGCACTTGGTCCGGGTACCCGTGTGGACGGCAAAAGTGCTGCTGGAAGGCTCTAGCTGCTGTTCGAGCCGTTAAGTCCTTGACGGGGACGACAACCAGAAACCGGGAGTAATGATCCACGATGGTTAACGCGTAGACGTAGCCACTTCTGCTGGGGGTCAGTTTTACATGATCCAAGGCTACCAGTTCCAACGGTTGCCGGGTGACGATGGACTGCAGGGGAGTCTTCTGGCTGGCCCGGTCCTTCCTTCTCAGATTGCACGGGCCACAGTCTCTGCACCACTTCTCGATGGTTCCCCTCATGCCTACCCAGTGGAACCGCTCGCGCAGCAGGAACTCCAGCTTTTTCCACCCGAAGTGTCCAGCTCCGTCGTGGTATGCCTCCATCACCATGGCTGCGTCTCTTCGTGGCACCACTACTTGCCAGAGTAGTTCATGCGTCCTGGAGTTAACCATTCTGCGGCACAACTTCCCCTTGTAAAGGAACAGTCGACTCTTCTCTGCCCATAGTTGTTTGGCTTCCTCTGGAGCGTCTGATTCCAGGCTAGCCTCCGGGCGAGTCAGCATCTCCTTCACCAGTCGGACGGCAGGGTCGCTGTCTTGCGTTTCCGCCCAGTTGTAGTGAGGTAAGGGGTTCAACGTAGCAGCCTGCTTACTCCTTACCCGGTGGGAATACTGGATAGTCCCATGACGGTGGAACGCAGGGAGTTCAACTTCTTCCAGTCCCTCCGGATCTTCTCCTCCGTCCGGCAGGTTGGGCATCCTGGACAGGGCGTCCGCGTTGGTATTGGAGCGCCCTGCCCGGTATTTAATTGTGAACTCGTAGTTGGACAGACGGGCCATCCACCTCTGCTCCAGGGCACCGAGTCTTGCCGTGTCCAGGTGTGTCAGCGGGTTGTTATCCGTGTATACGGTGAACCGGGAAGAAGCGAGGTAATGCCTAAAGCGCTCGGTGACTGCCCATACCACGGCCAGGAACTCTAGCTTAAATGAGCTGTAATTTTCGGGGTTCCTTTCGGTGGGTCGCAGTTTTCGGCTGGCATAGGAGATTACTCGTTCTCTCCCCTGCTGAATCTGGGACAGTACGGCTCCTAGCCCGATGTTACTGGCGTCGGTGTAGAGGATGAAGGGCTGGCTATAGTCCGGGTACGCCAAGATTTCATCCCCCGTGAGGGCCATCTTCAGCTGGCGGAAGGACTCTTCTTCTAGCTTTTCCCATTTGAAGGGCGGCTTCTGGTTCTTGGCCTTCCGGGACTGGCCTATCAGGAGGTCCTGCATAGGTGCTGCCTTTTTGGTGAAACCGGGAATAAACCTTCGGTAGTAGCCTACCAACCCTAGGAACTGCCGCACTTCTTTTACGCTGGAGGGGCTTGGCCATCCCTTAATTGCGGTGATCTTATCGGGGTCGGGAGCCACTCCGTCAGCGCTCACCACGTGTCCCAGGTATTGCACCTTTGGTTTCAGGAGGTGACACTTGGAGGGTTTCACCTTTAGGCCGTAACTCGCCAGAGCTTCGAACACCTCCGCCAGGTGTTTCAGGTGGTCCTCATAAGTTTTGGAGTATACGATGACATCGTCCAGGTACAACAGGACCGTCTCGAAGTTTCTGTGGCCCAGACAGCACTCCATTAATCGTTGGAAGGTTCCTGGGGCGTTGCAGAGTCCGAACGGCATGCAGGTGAACTCGCTAAGTCCCATCGGGGTGGTGAATGCGGTCTTCTCCCGGTCCGCCTCTGCTACAGGAACCTGCCAGTACCCGCTAGTGAGATCCAAGGTAGAGAAGAAGTTAGCAGATCTTAAAGCAGCCAATGACTCCTCTATCCTTGGTAAGGGGTACGCATCCTTGTGTGTGATACGGTTGATTTTCCGGTAATCTACACACATCCTCATGGTGTTGTCTTTCTTTTTGACTAAAACTAGTGGGGCTGCCCAGGGGCTACAGCTATCCCGGATTACCCCAGCCTCCTTCATGTCTCTAAGCATCCCCTTGGCGTGTTGGTAATGTGCAGGGGGTACGGGTCGATACCTCTCTTTTATGGGAGGATGATCTCCCGTGGGGATGCGGTGTTCTACCCCCTTGACTCGCCCGAAGTCTAACGGGTGTTTACTAAACACTCTCTCATACTCTTGAACCACCCGATAGACTCCTTGTTTCTGGTGTGAGGGAGTGGAGTCAGTACCCAGATGTAGTTGCTGACACCAGTCCTCCATGTCTTTCTTAGAGCCGTTACCTTCCTCCGGGTGAGATGGAGGCAAGGGTTCCACAGATTGTATAGAATTTTGATTAGTGGTATATAATTTGGCTAGCGTGGCATACCGGGGCAGGTACACTTCCCTCTCCCCGATATTTATTATGCGAACGGGCACCCTCCCATGGCGTACATTGACCACCCCCCGTGCTGTCAAAATGGTGGGCCTACTGTCTGAGTAAACTGGTTCTACCATTGCCTGGTAATCTCTACCTCTCAGACCAATAGCTGCCCGGCACCAAATCATCATTTCACTTTTTGGGGGCATGGCAATAGGAAAAGGGTCACACATTCTTACGCTACCAATCTCACCGCCGGAGAGTTCCACTTGTTGCCGTTGCATCAGTGCCCGGATCTCTTTCTGGAGCACCCGCTGCTCGCCGGAGCTGGCATTCTTGGCAACCTGCTGTAAAAGGAAAATCACCTCTGCAAGACAATTTTCAATTACATTAGTTCCTAGAGTTATTTTTGGGTGACTCTCATGTTTGTCAATATCTACAATGATCAGTCCCTGTGCGGCCAGTTCGACTCTACCAATTTTGATGGTCACCTCTTTAAATCCGATCTGTGGCACGGGCTGACCATTGCTGGCGATGATACTCAAGTCGTCGTCAGGGTAGCGGGTAATATCCGAGTCATTCCAGTACTGCTTGAAGAGCACGTACGGGATGGTGGTGACCTGTGACCCGGTGTCCAGTAGGGCACTCATGGGAATGCCATCCAGTACCACAGGCAAGACTGGACGTCCTCCCACATATCTGTCGCGCCAGTTCGATGGGCCTGGTGATCTTTTTCCTGG
This sequence comes from Phyllobates terribilis, assembly GCF_046119375.1. Lineage (NCBI taxonomy): Eukaryota > Metazoa > Chordata > Amphibia > Anura > Dendrobatidae > Phyllobates > Phyllobates terribilis. The sequence goes on from NW_027362762.1 coordinate 583,804,993, forward strand.
GGGTTGGCCCTCTACCCCAGGTTGTGCCCGTTTAAAGAACAGTACCTTTCCATATGTCCAGGTTGATTGCAGCGGCGGCAGATGGGTCGTCCGTCCTCGCTGTATCGGTCACTGGGTCTTCCTCTGGCCGGTGGGGTCCTCCTTGGTCGACGCCACGGGATGTCCTCCGGTCCGGATGCCAGCTGGATCTTCCCTGGAGTGGAAACCTGTAAAGACTGCACAGTTCGGGTTAGCGCAGCAACGCTTTTAGCTAGCTCTTGGACCTGATGGTGTAGGTCTGGAGCCGGGTCATTGTCCAAAGCCTGCGCATCAGCTCCCACAGGCCCTGCTGACAAGGGCGCCGCCTCCTGGTAGTAAGTGGTAGTGGGGCGTCTGTGGGTCACAACGCCACCTGGTGCCGGTTCTCGGAGCACCCGGATGGCTCTGTCCTTGAACTGTGCAAATTCTAGATGAGGGTCCTGTAAGGCCATTGCCCGCAACTGGGTGCGGTGGGCATTGCAATATAAACCCTCTATAAATTGTTCGGTCAACAGCCTGTCCTCGTTTCCCACTCCATTAGGGTCGGTCTGCTTAATGGCCCTCAGGGCCTCTTGTAGGTTGAGTGCATAGTCCCTTATACTCTCATGCGCTCGCTGCTTGCACCCGTAGAATCTAAGTTTAATCTCGGCTGAGGTGCGGGTATCAAAGGTGTCCTTCAGCCGGGTTAGTATCCCTGCGACAGTCTTCCTCCCAGGTGGCCAGGATTTTACTTCCCTTTTGGCTGCCCCAGTTAGTTGGGCCACCAGGATGCTCACTTTTTGCTCTTCTGTGAGGGGGTACAGCTGGAAGAGGCTATCCAGCTTTTCTCTAAAGTCATGCAGGGTATGTGACTCCCCTGAGTACTGGGGTAGCCAAGCTGCTCCCGGGATATAGGGCATGGTGAAGGGCATAACTGCAACAGCGGTAGCGCTGGCGGGGGTTGAGGCAGTGGAGCTCTCCTCCGTATCCGACATCTTCCTCCCCCCTAGTGGACCGTGGCCTACCTTGCGATGATCCTGTTCCGTAGGCCGCGGCTCCGCAGTGGATCGTCAGGGTTGAGGACCTTCCGTCGCGCTCCTGTGACGTCGGCGTCTGCTGGGCTCCTTCCAGGACCTTACGCAACGTCCGGACGTGAGGCGGGGCTTCAGTTCTCGCGCGCTTTCGGAGTCCACGCCCCTCTTCTTCCCGCGCGGCGTCCTCAAGATGGCGTCCAATGGCGGGAAAACTCCACGGATGGCGGGAAGAAGGCTGAAGATGGCGCCGGATGGCGGGAAACTTCACCGATGGCGGGAAGAAGGCTGAAGATGGCGCCGGATGGCGGGAATCTTCACCGATGGCGGGAATCTTCACCACTGGTAAGTTTGAACAGTCTTTGCTTTTCAGGCACGCAGTACCCGGTGGTTGCGGGCACGTGATCCTGCCGACTACGCCAAAGTTGACGCGCCCCTGGGCCTGTGTCGCGCTGCGTTGCGCACGCGGGAGCTTACCCGGAGCCGGATCTGTTTAGGGTTGTAGTCTCGTGGCGGTGACCCGGTCCGTGCCCAGGGAGTCAAACTGGACGGCAGTCTGTTAGCGGTAGAAAATGGTTGATGACTACGCCACCCGTTGAATGCAGCCAGGGGGCTGCTGCTGCAGGGCAGACCGCTGAGGCCGCTGGAAGGATGGTGCAGCGTGATAGTATAACCCCCAACGGGAGGGGTATGGCCTCAGGGCAGCCGACGTGGATGATGGGGGTAGCAGGAACCACTCAGAGACGGTATGGTAGCGTTCAGGGTCTTTACTGGTAACAACGATAGACCCTCCCGGAGTACTTGCTAGCGAACGGGGCCTGGTCAGTCCTTGAGCAGATGGGATCTCCCCTGGCCAGGCGTAGTTGTAGGCCTCCCAAGCTGACTGTACTCTTCTGGCTACCTTGCTAGAAGCTGATGTAAGTAGCCCACGTCCCTGAGTGTACCGTGTGGTGCTCACCCGTATGGCCGGTGACTCGGGGCCTTCTAATGGCTTCCGCTCCACGATGGCGGTGCTGGTCCCACGCGTGTGACCGGGCCTTCGGGCTTCTGGGCCAGGGGACCTGAAATCCCCTGCCTGACGGATTCTGCTGCTGGGTAGAAGTTAGTCCCCACAGCCTCGGACTCCGGGTCCGGTAAAGAATCTTCTTAGTCAGGGCGAGCTCTTTAGCTGCCAGCCCCTGACTCCTTGTGACTCTGCTGCTTCCTATGCTGCTCTTGTCTCTACTCTTCCTGGACTCACTAACCCTGCCTCAGCCCCGGGTTTATACAGGGGAAGTTCTTCCCCTCCCAAGGCTGGGCAGGAGGTGTGGCATGCACAGGATCCCTGACCAAAGGACCTCCCACCTGCTCTCAGACGTAATATCTCTATCACTGTGACAACCAGACCCCTGGGGTGTCACATATATGTTTATTAAATAGCAGAGCTTCTCACAGTTTGTCACAGAGATATTTGTGTCTGCTGAGGCAGCCTCCTCTCAATGATGCTGAGAGTTTTACAGTCAGTGTGCACTGTGCCTGCCTTGCCAACTCTCTGTGATCTCCAGACTAACATATTGTTACAAATCTTGTGCTATGAGACTCTCCAGGCCAGTGCAGGTTTCCATTCATTGACAGCTGGCAGAGCTCCTGGAAATTATTGAAATGATAGTCTCTCCTGTCCTCCGGGTGACATTGTCTGACAGGAATATAGGAGCTGGGTATTTTATGAGAAATTAAAGTATTAAAATACAATTTTTTACCATCAGTTTGGGGCCCCTTGGGTGGTTGGGGCCCTGGGGCAGTGCCCCGGCTGCCCCGGTTGTAGTTACGGCCCTGATCCCCCTGTGTACCCCTAGTTGTTTGTGTAATGACTGGGAATGCAGCCGTCTCTGGTTGCCCTCTGTCAAGGTTACAGTTTTCACACTTGGATATTGCATTACTAATACTATCCTGACATCCTGGGCAAATCCATGTTGTAGAGCGCAGTGCTATTGTTCCTCTTAGCTGCTGAGTGCGAGGGGGGGGCTGTGGGCTGCGTGTGTGTGCCTGCATTTTCCTCTCCACTTCCCTTGTCTCTGGTCACTGAGCTAATAGCCTGATCTTCCCTGCCGTCCTCTTCGCTCTGAACCTCCCAAGTCCTGTCTTTACCTGTTCTTAATTTTAGAAGGACTGTTTTGCGTGGAGTCATGGATGGGGATGGTGTCATATGCAGGTGAAGTGATTGGTCACTATCTGCACTAGGTGTAATAGTACGTGTGGGAGAGAATTGATGGGTATTGTTCTCAGGGGAACTATGTTTTGTCTTTGTTGGGGTTGAGAAACTATCAGTAGATCCAGATGGGATCTCTGGATAATGATTTCCTATAGCATAGGAGGGGGGGGTATTCTCAGGTGTACTCCTAATGGGCCCCCAAGATGTACCAGGGCTGATTAGGAGTGGCGGATACATACAGGGGGAATACTGATAACCCTGGTACTGTGGCATCAGGCCGGGTTGTTGTGCGTAAGGGTAGTGAAGTGAGTGTTGTGGCTGTGATGATATGATCGGATACATCGTGGGTGATGGGGAAGGAGATTGGAGAACCTGATTAATTGATTCGTCCATATATGGCATAGTGCTGGCACTATGTATGGTTGTTGGGGAGGTAGAAACCTCGGACAGTGATTTTTCTTTCTCAACACTTACACTGGACTCTGATCTATCACTTGGCTCTAATCTATTCTCTGACAAGCGGAGGGTGCTGCCTGGATTGGACCCTGTCCCCGACTAGGTGTCTGGGGTTGCGTGGCATGAGATCTGCTTCTGATCACTACCTAATCAGTCTCATCGTCATCATTGGGAATTAAAAAGGGGATGATGTCTCTCGCTAGTTCTCAACCAGGCTGCAACCTGTGCCCCGTACTCATGCTTATCAATCCATCCTGAATGTTCCTGACTGAACCGTTTCCATCTTTCAGCATCAAGACATCTCTTGGCTGGCATAGCAGCCCTTTTCAATATCTTTGTTGCATCCTTTACAGCTGCCCTGCCATGCTTCCTTCTCACAAGATCACACATGGTGCATCTCGGATCCTTATTCCTTGATCTGGAGATTCGAGCACCCATAACAGGATTTGTCAAGGCTTGCGATCCCTATCTTCAGTATCCTGCTATATAATCAGCTGGGCCAACCGGTCAGGTACGTTAGCCGGTTACCCCTGATTCAATCAGTTGGATCAACTGGTCAAGTGCGTTAGCCAGTTACCCCTGATTTGAGGGTCTTAAGCTGAACCGCAACTCTTTGCTCCGCTCTGATGCTGAGACAAATTCGTCTGAACAAATAAATGTAGACTATTATAAACGTAACTGTTCCAAAAGCAATCGCTATATATTCTTCATACATCTGGCTCAGAGTCCCTACATGAAAAATATCCAACGTTTATTCCTAAGTCCGTGCCAATATTGGCAAGATAATTATTATGAGTAATAATATCCTGCCACACAGGCATATAGTATCTGCTGTGTATAATGTATTGCCACTCCTTTCCTATAGCGTGTGGATGTGGCACAATATGGCAAGGAAAGACTCAGTATGTAAGGTTACTTCTCCTATACTGGTGTGCATGTACAGGATACAAATGTACTTTTTCCAAAAACCAAGCAGTACCCCTACGATAAGGTACTCGATTTCTCACTAGTGTAACTGAACACCGTTCACAAATCATGCATGCATTTGTTAATCACTAGTGTTGAGCGAACATGCTCGACACTGCTCGGTACTCGCCCGAGCATCACGCTACTCGGGATGTTCGGCGAGCACCGAGCATTTCCGGATTACTCGGGCGGGAGCTCGGGTCTCTGCCCTGCATGTTTGGAGCTCTTTAGAGAGCCAATGAACATGCAGGGATTGCCAGCTAGTCACTGTAATGCCGCAGCCATGTTGTTTGTGGGCATTACAGTGATTGACTGGCCGCACAGCGTCACCTCGAGTATTTAAAACCGGGCGCCGCCATCTTGGACACAGTCGCTCCGGATCAGACAGTGTAGGGACAGCGCTGCTGATTTAGGGAGAGATATATCCTGCAAAATAGTTAGTGTAGGGTCTGTAAAGGCTGCCAGATCAAACAAACAGTCCTTCTCAGGACTAATATCCATCCCAGGTATATCAGGCAGGCAGGCAGGCTGTATAGGAGACGCAGTGGTTATACCAGCAAACGCTGCATTACAGTCCTGTGTGCTGCTCCTGTTGCTGAAATTGCTGGACTTAGCTCCAGGTCCCGGGGGCCAGGAAAAATCCTTTTTTTTTTATCTAAATCCTCTTTTTTTTTTCCTCCTTCACAATGTACAAATACCCATCTTATTAACCTTTTGGTGTCCCCCCCCCCCCCCCACCAAAAAAAAAAGTGTGCCTCTGATTTTTCAGACACAAAGATATCTGTTGAAAATAGTCTGGTGTAGGCCAGAAAAATAGAAGTGTGGTTTTGCAGTTCTATGGGCCATTTGTATCTAAAAAAAACAGTTTGAGTGTGTCGCTCACTGTTCAGCCGCAAATATATACATTTAAAAAAGTCTGGTATACACCAGTAAATTGTTACTGTGGTTTTGATGTTCCACGGTAAAACATCTCTATTATCCTGTTTTTGGCATTTTTTGCTGTATAAAAATAATAATAGTGTCTCCCTGATTTTTCAGACACAAATATATCTGTTGAAAATAGTCTGGTGTAGGCCCGAGAAATAGAAGTGTGGTTTTGCAGTTCCACGGTACAAACCTCAGTATTATCCACTTTTGGGCCATTTGTATCTAAAAAAAACAGTTTGAGTGTGTCGCTCACTGTTCAGCCGCAAATATATATATATTCAAAAAAGTCTCTTATACACTAGTAAATTATAACTGTGGTTTTGCTGTTCCACGGTAAAACATCTCTATTATCCTGCTTTTGGCATTTTTTGCCGTAAAAAATAAATAGTGTCTCCTGATTGTTCAGACACAAATATATCTGTTGAAAATAGTCTGGTGTAGGCCCGAGAAATACAAGTGTGGCTTTGCAGTTTCACGGTTCAAACCTCTGTATTATCCACTTTTGGGCCATTTGTATCTAAAAAAAACAGTTTGAGTGTGTCGCTCACTGTTCAGCCGCAAATATATATATACAGTTATATGAAAAAGTTTGGGCACCCCTATTAATCTTAAGCTTAATGTTTTATAAAAATTGGTGTTTTTGCAACAGCTATTTCAGTTTGATATATGTAATAACTGTTGGACACAGTAATGTTTCTGCCTTGAAATGAGGTTTATTGTACTAACAGAAAATGTGCAATCTGCATTCAAACAAAATTTGACAGGTGCATAAGTATGGGCACCTCACCTGAAAAGTGACATTAATATTTAGTAGATCCTCCTTTTGCAAAAATAACAGCCTCTAGTCGCTTCCTGTGGCTTTTAATGAGTTCCTGGATCCTGGATGAAGGTATTTTTGACCATTCCCCTTTACAAAACAATTCCAGTTCAGTTAAGTTTGATGGTCGCCGAGCAAGGACAGCCCTCTTCAAATAATCCCACAGATGTTCAATGATATTCAGGTCTGGGGACTGGGATGGCCATTCCAGAACATTGTAATTGTTCCTCTGCATGAATGCCTGAGTAGATTTGGAGCGGTGTTTTGAATCATTGTCTTGCTGAAAGATCCATCCCCTGCGTAACTTCAACTTTGTCACTGATTCTTGAACATTACTGTCAAGAATCTGCTGATACTGAGTGGAATCCATGCGTCCCTCAACTTTAACAAGATTCCCGGTGCCGGAATTGGCCACACAGCCCCAAAGCATGATGGAACCTCCACCAAATTTTACTGTGGGTAGCAAGTTTTTTTCTTGGAATGCTGTGTTTTTTTGCCGCCATGCATAACGCCTTTTTGTATGACCAAACAACTCAATCTTGGTTTCATCAGTCCACAGGACCTTCTTCCAAAAAGAAATTGGCTTCCCCAAATGTGCTTTTGCATACCTCAGCCGACTCTGTTTGTGGCGTACTTGCAGAAACGGCTTCTTTCGCATCACTCTCCCATACAGCTTCTCCTTGTGCAAAGTGCGTTGTATAGTTGACCGATGCACAGTGACACCATCTGCAGCAACTTGATGCTGCAGCTCTCTGGAGGTGGTCTGAGGATTGTCCTTGACTGATCTCACCATTCTTCTTCTCTGCCTTTCTGATGTTTTTCTTGGCCTGCCACTTCTGGCCTTAACAAGAACTGTCCCTGTGTTCTTCCATTTCCTTACTATGTTCCTCACAGTGGAAACTGACAGGTTAAATCTCTGAGACAGCTTCTTGTATCCTTCCCCTGAACAACTATGTTGAATAATCTTTGTTTTCAGATCATTTGACAGTTGTTTTGAGGAGCCCATGATGCGACTCTTCAGAGGTGATTCAAACAGGAGAACAAATTGCAAGTGGCCACTTTAAGTAGCTTTTCTCATGATTGCATACACCTGGCTATGAAGTTCAAAGCTCAATGAGGTTACAAAACCAAAAAAAGTGCTTTAGTAAGTCAATAAAAAGTAGGTAGGAGTATTTAAAACAAGAAAATGATAAGGGTGCCCATACTTATGCACCTGTCAAATTTTGTTTGAATGCAGATTGCACATTTTCTGTTAGTACAATAAACCTCATTTCAAGGCAGAAACATTACTGTGTCCAACAGTTATTACATATATCAAACTGAAATAGCTGTTGCAAAAACACCAATTTTTATAAAACATTGAGCTTAAGATTAATAGGGGTGCCCAAACTTTTTCATATAACTGTATATTCAAAAAAGTCTGGTATACACCAGTAAATTATAACTGTGGTTTTGCTGTTCCACGGTAAAACATCTCTATTATCCTGCTTTTGGCATTTTTTGCCGTAAAAAATAAATAGTGTCTCCTGATTGTTCAGACACAAATATATCTGTTGAAAATAGTCTGAAAATAGCCCGACATCCCAGTGTGGTTTCGCAGTTCCACGGGTCAAATCGCTGTACTATCCAGTTTTGGGCCTTTGGTATCTAAAAAAAAAGCAGTTTGAGTGTGTCGCTCACTGTTCAGCCGCAAATATCTCTATTTAAAAAAGTGTGGTATACCCCAGTAAACAATAACTGTGGTTTTGCCAACCCACGGTAAAAAATCTCTATTATTCAGGTTTTGGTAGTTTTTTCCGTAAAGAAAAACAGTAGTGTCTCCTGACTGTTGTGACACAAAAATATATCTGTTGAAAATAGTCTTGTGTAGTGTTGAGCCACCCCCGTAGTGTTCGAGTTCGGTTCGGTTCGTCGAACACCCGTGTGTTCGCCGAACTGTTCGTCGAACTGTTCGTCGAACACCTTCGAACACCGTTAAAACCAATGGCAGGCAAACAAAAACACATAGAAACACATAGAAAACACCTTCAAAGGTGTCCAAAAGCTGACAAACTGCTCAGAAGACACAACTAACACATGGAAAAGTGACAAGTACATATAGTCATGCGAAAAGAAAAGAGGTGGAGGAGTAAAAGGAGGGGGAGACACAGATATAGGCATGTCATGCCCTTCTAAAATCCAAAAAGTGAGAAGCCGACACGTTCAGTCCGCTCCTGCCCGTGCCACCTCCGTGTCGCCGGGTTTGTGCCAGAGCCGCGGTGAACCCTGACGGCCAGCCCCCCTCTCCCAATACTGGTGCCTGTCCGCTGGTGGGTCGAGCAAGCCCGCCTGTGGTGGAGGCAGCTCTAAGCTTTTTAATTTACATTGTCTCTCTAATTTGAATGAATACACTTTAAATCCATTTACAAGGATCTATTGGAGGGCAAGTCTCATGCCAGCAGCCGCGTAATTCCAGCTCCAGTAGCGTCCACTAAAGCTGCTGCAGTTAAAAAGCTTTTATAAGGATCGAGCTCGGCTGTCCACCGCAAGGCATCCTACTGCCAGTCCCAGCCCCTATGCCTTGGGGTGACTCCTGATGCTCTTCACTGAGTATCCCGTGGTCCCGAAGCATTTCCTTTGAAAAAATTAAGTGCCCAAACTACAGGTGGTGTAGCTTGCTTAACAGCCAGGATAATCCGCTGACTAGCAGACACTGCTACTAGGCACAAAGTATTTCCTGGGCTAGATGCAGTTAAAAATTTGTAATTAGATACTCTCGTTGGATGCTGAGAAAGCATTCCATAGAGTCTCCTGGCACGCAATATATGATTCTCTTAAAAAGCTTGGGGTAGGGGTCTAGGGGACCCTTTTATAGCCAAAATCACGGCCCTGTATCACAATACGTCACCTAGGCTGAAGATAAATGGAACTGTAGCACCCTGAGGGCTCGGTTGCTACAGAGGTATTGCACCTCACCCAGAGGTGTGATATCTCACTCTCAGGTAAGGATGGAGTGTGGATAAGGACCCGACACCTGCATGCATTACACCACATTGCCGTGGGGCAGGGCGACCAATATGCCTCTGAGATGGGCACGACAGTCCCTGTCCCTGGCTGGAGTGGGGGGGAGGGAACACTGAGGAAGGGGAACCCTGTAGTGCAGGAGCAGGGAGGAAGCAGTTCCTGGGTGCATTGAGAAGGGAGTATAAAAGGTGGGCACCATCTTAGTTCAGTGCAGAGAAGTCTGAGCAGAAGTGGCAGGGAGCAGGGGCTCTGCATGAGCTCTGCTCCGGAGGCGGGCCTAGTAACAGAGGCCCAGGCCTGGAAGAGGGAGAAGGAAGGAAGAGGAGCGGAGAAGGCTCCAGGAACGAGGAATGAAGGGATCCCAGGGGTGCGGACGGGCGAGTCGCCACCGCACGCCCGAATCCACCTGCGTGGGGAGGGGTCAGGCCAAAGGGGGAGACCGGTCCCTGAAACTAGTGGAGGCAGTATACGACCCTCAGCTAGAAACTGGAGGCTGTGACATTTTATGTGGCGCAGCCCCTCGCTACACCCGCTAGGAAGGCACCACATAGGGTCAGGGAAACTGGCGGCAAGTTTACCAAGAGGAGGCCCGAGGCAGCCGGACAGAAGGGTTGGTAAGAAAGGCCAGACAAAGGACACACAAAGGGGGTCCTGTGAAGCGCTCCAAAGTTATCTGGGAGTTGTCTGAGCCCCTCACCTGGTGAGCACAGTACGACGTGGGCAGCCGTTTCCTGCAGACGTGGTCTGGATAATAAGAACTGTGAGTAAAGGCCCTGGACTGCATCACTGACTCCGTGTCGTTACTGCTGCTGCCCTGCACCATCACCCCCATCCTCCGCATACACTGCCCTGAGGCTATACTCCTCCCGTGGGGAGTTATGCTACGCTCTGCTGCACCCACAACACCAGCCTCAGCGGTCTGCCCTGCAGCGGCGGTTCACTCTGACCGCAATCCACGGGTGGCGTAGTCGGACATTTAAACATCAAAACCACATAAATAGTTCCGCCACTGGTTTGACCACCCTGAGCCACGGAACCGGGTCGCCGCCACGAAGACTACAACCACCAGCATCCACCAAAAAGGGGCCGGCTCCGGGTGTCCCAAGGCCCAGGGGGTGCATCAGAACATTTTCATCACCTTTCACAATCACCAATGGGACAAGGCAGGGATGTCCTCTGTCCCCTCTCTTATACATCCTAGTGACGGAGCACCTGCTCTCATCAATTCGCCATAACCCCAATATCAGGTGGATTGAGGTGGGAGGCACTGAGTACAAGTGCTCTCTATTTGCTGATGATGTCCTAGTATATATCACTTAATCACATATATCCATCCATGCTGTTATGGCTGAAATAGATCACTTTGTTACATGGTCAAATTTTAAAATCAATGCAGCGAAGTCTGAAGCCCTCGATGTCTCCCTCCCCAAATCCATATAGGATTCCATCCAGTCAAACTTTCCCTTTGCCTGGCCCTCACAGGGTATCAAATACTTAGGAATTCCTATTCATAGAGACCTCTCCCATCTATGTTATCTTAATTTTGGGCCCTTTACTGAACAACTCCATACAGACCACGGTTGGCAAGTTAGAACTGTAAGATTCACTACGTGAACCACTGGTGTTTTGTGGAAAAGCACATGTACACTGTGTTCCAAATTATTATGCAAAAAGTGTTTAGGAGTGATAATGGAAGAATTTGTTTGTTTGTCAGTTAAACTCATTGATGGTGATGTGTGTCAGGGCTCTTTATATCACTGTAAGCAATTGCAGACACCTGTGCTAATTAGTTTGGCAGGTGTGTCCAATGAAAGGCAAGACTACTTAAGAAGGCTGTCTCACATTATTAAGCAGCCTACATTTTCTGCCAAAATGGGAAAGAAAAAGGATGTGTCGGCTGCTGAGAAGCAACAAATTGTGGAGTGTTTAGGTCAAGGCATGACTACAATCAACATTGTGCGATGATCAGGATGAAGTGTCTTGGCAATCAAGAAGTATGTAGCTGATTCACAGTACACACGTGTGCGTGCTGATAAGGGCAAATTGAGGACTCTTTCCTACAGGCAATTACGTCAGGTTAAAAGAGCAGCGGCAAAAAAGCCTTGCCATAGCAGCAGACAAGTCTTTGAAGCTGCTGGTGCCTCCAACGTCCCCCGAACAACAAGATGCAGGGTCCTTCAGAGGTTTGCAGCTGTGCATACGCCATCCTGTCGACCTCCTCTATCCACTTCACACAAGCAGAAACGGCTCCAGTGGGCTAAACATTACATGAAGACTGATTTCAAAACTGTTTTGTTCACGGATGAGTGCCGTGCAGCGCTCGATGGTCCAGATGGATGGAGTGGAGGATGGCTGGTTGATGGACACCCCACGCAAACACGGCTACAGCGCCAACAAGGAGGAGGTGGAGTAATGTTTTGGGCTGGAATCATGGGGAGAGAGATTGTCGGCCCCTTTAGGATCCCTGAAGACGCTAAAGATGAACTCCATAATGTATGTGGATTTTCTCAAACAGCACTTCCTGCCATGGTTCAAGAAGAAGAACCGTGTATTTCACAGCAAGATCATTTTTTTGCATGATAATGCACCATCTCATGCTGCACATAAAACATCTGCATCTCTGGCTGATATGGGCATAAAAGGGGACAAACTTATGGTGTGACCCCCATGCTCCCCTGACCTCTACCCCATTCAGAACCTCTGGAGCATCATCAAAAGGAGTGTCTATGATGGCGGGAGGCAGTTCACATCTAAGCAACAGCTCTGGGAGGGTATTCTGTCCTCATGCAAAACAATTGAAGCAGAAACCATCCAAAACCTGACAAATTCAATGGACGAGAGAGTTCAGAAGCTCCTTTCGAACAAGGGGTCCTATGTGAAAATGTAACATCACCTAGAATAAAGTTTTGAGTTGAAAACTGTTTGATTTCAGTTTCTAATAACCTGCTAATGCTTATAATTTCAAAAATGACAATTTTTTTGGTCTTTATTAAAATGAAAAGGTTGATCGAAAAGTTTGGGGGATCTAAGAGTGTGGCAACCCAGTAGTCATGATTACTTCGAATTCTGACAATATGAGGGTCATGTTGCAGGTAGTGCAGCAAGAAGGCACTTATGTGTCTTGCGCATCTCGGAGCCCCAAAATTATTTTCCGGGCTAGATGCAGCTAAAAATTATTATTGATTTTAAATCTGGTGGAGCTTAGTATAGATGGCCTAATAGGATCAGTGCTGCACACTGCTACAAAGTCCAAATTATTTTCCAGCCAAGATACAGATAAACATGATTAGTAATTTTAAATCTGGTGGAGCTTATTATAGATGGCCTAATAGAATCAGTGCTGCACATTGCTACAAAGCCCAAATTATTTTCCAGCCAAGATACAGATAAACATGATTAGTAATTTGAAAGCTTAAAACGGTTGGTAGGGTGATTTTAACCAATCATCAAGCTTTTACTCTCCCCAGGATGACACAGGGGTAGAAAAGTCGTTTCGGATCCATGATTTGTTCATCTTTATAAACGTGAGTCTGTCTACATTATCAGTGGAGAGCCGCGTGCGCTTATCTGTCAGCACACCACCAGCAGCGCTGAACACACGTTCAGACAGAACGCTGGCTGCGGGGCATGACAAGATCTCCAAGGCGTAAGTGGCTAGCTCCGGCCATTTATCCAGATTGGAAGCTCAAAAAGAGCAAGGGTCCAGTGACACAGTCATGGCTTCAATGTTTACTTGGAGATACTCCTGTACCATCGTCTCTAGGCGTTGACTATGTGTCAGACTTCTTGTCTCCTGTGGCCTTGCAAAGGATGGGCTAAAAAAGTGGTGAAATGATTCCGCAAAATTGATGTTACCAGCTGATACTGTGGTTCTGTTACGGTTTGAGTGCTGAACACTTGACGGTCCCACGGTTGGCAAGTTGGAACTGTGAGATTCACTACGTGCACCACTGGTGTTTTGTGGAAAAGCACATATAAGATTCTGCAACAGTCTCTGCTGATACTCCTGCATGCGTTCATCCCTTTCTATGGCAGGAATAATTTCTGCAAATTTACTTTTGTACCGGGGATCTAACAGTGTGGCAACCCAGTAGTCAGGATTATTTCTAATTCTCACAATTCGAGGGTCATGTTGCAGGTAGTGCAGCAAGAAGGCACTCATGTGTGTTGCGCATCCAGGAGCACCAAGTCCCTGTTGTGTTGGTGGCGAGGTAACAATCATGCTTCCTTCCTCTGTCCTCTCCCCCCAACCTCGGCCAACAGAAATGTGATCAAGGTCTCCCTCATCTGATGAGTCTTCCATCAGTTCGTCCTCCACTTCTTCCTGAGCTCCTGCACCTTCCTCACTAGTTTGGCTGCTACCATGCGCCCTGGTAAAACCATCTCCCCCACCCTCACATGCCTGCCGCCTTGGTGCTGCCGACCGTCTGGACCTTGCAGATGTTAGCCCTTCCGCATACAACTCCTCCTCCTCTACTTCCTCCACCTCCTCTTGTGCCACCACCTGACTCCGAATTCTGTTTAACATGTGCTCCAGCATGTAAATCACCGGAATAGTCATGCTGATAATGGCATCGTCAGCACTAAACATCTTCGTCGCCATTTCAAAACTGTGCAGAAGGGTGCATAGGTCCCTGATCTGAGACCACTCTTCCAGCGTGATTTGCCCCACGTCTGGATCTCGTTGGCCCAGGCTATACGTCAGAACGTATTGCACCAGGGCTTGTCGGTGCTGCCACAGTCGCTGCAACATGTGCAGAGTTGAATTCCACCGGGTAGGCACATCGCATTTTAGCCGGTGAAGTGGCAGGCCCAACGACTTCTGTAGAGATGTAAGTCGCTGAGCTGCGGGATGCGAACGGCGGAAGTGAGCACACAGCGACCGTGCCCTCTGCAGAAGGCCATCTAGTCTGGGATAGTGGGCTAAAAATTGCTGGACAACCAGGTTCAACACGTGAGCCATACAAGGCACGTGTGTGACATTGCCCCGGCGAAGGGCCGCACCCAGGTTTGCAGCATTGTCGCACACGGCCTTCCCTGGTTTCAGGTCCAGTGGAGACAACCATTCATGAAATTGGTTCTCCAGAGCTGACCACAACTCCTCAGCTGTGTGACTCACATTTCCCAGACATTTCAAAGTAAAAACCGCCTGATGACGTTGAGCCCTACTGCCAGCATAGTAAGGAGGTGTGCAGGATCCCTTCTGCGCAGTTAGAAAGCTTGTGGCATGACCAGACAGGCTTTGGGTGCAGGTCGAAGACCGAGAGGAGGTTGAGGAGGCAGAAGCAGTGGAGGAACTTTGACATAAAGAGGATTGACGCACAACTCGTGGGGACGGCAAGACTTGGACAGCAGCCCCTTGTCCTGCTGTCACCATAGTTACCCAGTGCCCAGTCAGCGACATGTAACGCCCCTGTCCATGCCTACTCGTCCAAGTGTCTGTGGTGAAATGCACCCTGTCACACACAGAGTTTCTCAAAGAAGTGGTGATGTTGTGTGCGACATGCTGGTGGAGCGCAGGCACACCTTTCTTTGAGAAGTAGTGCCGACTGGGCATCTGGTACTGGGGCACTGCGACGGACATAAGGTCTCGAAAATCCTCTGTGTCCACCAGGCGGAAAGGCAGCATTTCTGTAGTCAAGAGCTTGCAGATGGTGAAATTCAACCTCTTAGCTTTCTCATGGCTAGGAGGAAATGGTCTTTTACTTGTCCACATCTGAGGGACCGAGGGCTGGCTATTGTGCTTAGACGGGGTTGATAAGGGTGTCCCTGGCAAACTGCCGGTCTGTGAGGAAGATGCAGGCGGACATGTTAGGTTACCTTGATCCAAAGGTGGTGCTATCGATGTCGGACAGCGCTCAACACCAGCTGGTGTTACCACCTCCAAAGAAAATGATGACCTGCCAATCACGCTGGCTGTTGCGGGTAAAGAGGTGGCAGGTCTGCGCCCCAAAACAGGTGTGACTGCTGTCCCCCCAGTCACAGAGGATGAAGAGGCCGCGGATGCACAAGATATGGCAGACGGTGGTTGGCCCGGCCGGCTAGGCCGCATTGTAGCACACTGAGCTTCCCACTGCAACTTATGCTTCATGTCCATGTGCCGGTTCATGCATGAAGTACTCAAACTATGTATTTTTTGGCCTCTACTTAGCTTTTGCTGACAAATGTTACAGATAACACAAGTTGGGTCATCTTTATCGATCTGAAAAAATGCCCAGGCTATGCAAGGCTTAGCACCCATGCGACCTGAAGAGCCACCACGACTTGTGGTGAGAGGCAGAGTTGTGTTTGAGGATGCAGTTGTTGACGTGCTTCCAGTACTACGTCTCTGTCCAGGAAGGCGCAACCTGACCTCGTCGTCACTAGCATCTTCCTCCACCTCCTCTGCTGACCTCATCTCTTGGCTGACTGTGGGTTGACAGTAAGTGGGATCTCCAACCTCATCATCATCACCCTGTGCGTTATCACACCCGTCGTCCTCAGAGCCAACCTGTTCCTGCCCTGACAAAAAACTAAAGTTGTCGCTCCAATCAGGTATTTGAGTCTCATCGTCTTCCTCATTGTCTCCACCAACAGGAGTTACAGTTTGGGAATGAGGGTCTACATTATGGTCAGAACCTTCTGCGTCTGGTCCTGGATCCGACTCATAAAGATTCTGGGCATCAGTGCAGATCATTTCCTCGTCTGGATTCACAGAAGCGCTGGAGTCGACCTCTGATTCCCAGGCTATAGTATGAGTAAACAGCTCTGCAGACTCAACCATCTGTTCTACCTCATACTCAGACGGGCAGATGGAGATTTGGGAGCTGTGAGGAAGCAAGTGCGATTGGGGTGACACCTTTGAGGACTGGAGTATTTGTGATGTTGAAGTTGATGTGGAGGAGAGCCCACTTAAAGGAGCACTTGATATCCGTTGAAGCACCTGCTGTTTTTGTGCCTCATCTGGAATTTGTAGCGATTGGCGTGGCCGTAAGAAAGGGATCTTATCACATTGTCCGCTAAAAGAAGTAGACATTTTAGTTTGGCTGGAAGATGGTCTTTCTTCTGCAGATGTTACTGTTGCTTTAACACCTACCCCACGGACACAACCTTTTTTCCCCTTCCCAACACGCCTATTCCCCTTTCCACCAGCAGCAGGCCTTTTTCCACTCATTTTGGTGGTTAACTAATTCACAACTCTGGAGTTGTTTGCACAAAAAAACAATGGATGGGAACCGAGCAGAGCTGAGTGGCCAAACTGTGGTATTAGGCCAAAACTATTGGCTGGGTTAGATGCAGAAAAAAATTATATTCAATTTGCAACCTGATGGAGGTCAGTATAGATGGACTAATAGAACAAGTCCCACACACAGCTAGAAGCCCAAATATTTTTTCAGAGCTAGATGCAGATAAAAATTATTTTTAATTTGCAACCTGATGGAGGTCAGTATAGATGGACTTATAGAGAAAGTCCCACACACTGCTAGAAGGCCAAATATTTTTTCAGAGCTAGATGCAGAAAAAAATTATATTCAGTTTGCAACCTGATGGAGGTCAGTACAGATGGACTAATAGAACAAGTCCCACACACAGCTAGAAACCCAAATATTTTTTCAGAGGTAGATGCAGAAAAAAATTATATTCAGTTTGCAACCTGATGGAGGTCTGTATAGATGGACTAATAGAACAAGTCCCACACACAGCTAGAAGCCCAATATTTTTTCAGAGGTAGATGCAGATAAAAATTATTTTTAATTTGCAACCTGATGGAGGTCAGTATAGATGGTCTAATAGAGAAAGTCCCACACACTGCTAGAAGGCCAAATATTTTTTCAGAGCTAGATGCAGAAAAAAATTATATTCAGTTTGCAACCTGATGGAGGTCAGTATAGATGGACTAATAGAGAAAGTCCCACACACTGCTAGAAGGCCAAATATTTTTTCAGAGCTAGATGCAGAAAAAAATTATATTCAGTTTGCAACCTGATGGAGGTCAGTATAGATGGACTAATAGAACAAGTCCCACACACAGCTAGAAGCCCAAATATTTTTTCAGAGGTAGATGCAGAAAAAAATTATATTCAATTTGCAACCTGATGGAGGTCAGTATAGATGGACTATTAGAATGATGCTATGCCCAAAAGATTTTACTTCACTAGGTGAAGCAAAAAAATTGGTATTCTATACACAGGTGGTATATCTTGCAACACAGATAGGCTACTCCACTGACTAACACACTCTGCAATAGGGTCAAATCGCTGTACTATCCAGTTTTGGGCCTTTGGTATCTAAAAAAAAAGCAGTTTGAGTGTGTCGCTCACTGTTCAGCTGCAAATATCTCTATTTAAAAAAGTGTGGTATACCCCAGTAAACAATAACTGTGGTTTTCCTCTTCCACGGTTCTAATCTACTCTTTATTACCCTTTTTCCATTGATAGTGCAAGTGTAAGCTATTTTACTTCATTTACAATGGGCAAGGCGCGTGGCAAGGGACGTGGAAGTGGACGTTCTGGTGATGGTTCGTGCAGAGGACGGGGCCGTGGCCAAGGTGAAAATGTGCCACAACCAACAGCCACATCTTCTCGCTCCCACTTCTTGACTGAATTACTAGGGAAGCACAGAACAACACCAGTAATGAGAACTGATCAGTGTGAACAGGTTATTAATTGGATAGCAGACAATACTTCCAGTTACCTGGCACCACCACCTCCGGTCTGTCTTCCACACGGTCAACTCTTAGTAGCCGTGAGTCTCGACCCCATACTCCTCCTCACCCTGATGCTCCTTCCTCCCACCATGCCGAGTGTCGTCAGACAGCAAGTGATCCCACACTTGGACACTCTGAAGAGCTGTTCACTGGTCCATTTCCATATTTGTGCCCCTCGCCTGATACGCTTGAAGTGGTGGAAGAGGAGATCCCACATTGCGATGCCCAAATATTTGAACAGCCACGGCCACAGGAAGTAGACGTTGGCAATCTGTCACAAGAGGTGGACGATGACGAGACACAATTGCCAGGAAGTGAGGAGGAGGATCGTGGTGCGCAAGTGGAAGAGGAGGAGGTGGTGGATGATCTAGTAACTGACCCAACGTGGAAGGAGGACATGCAGAGTGAGGCCAGCAGCACACAGGGGGAGGGAGGCAGAGTACCCCAACAGGCAGGAAGAAGCAGTGTGGTGGCCGCAGACAGAAGGCAGGCAACCATTCCCCAAAACACCAACATGAGGGACGTTGCCAGTACAAGCGGTAGGTCTTCCAGAGTCTGGAATTTTTTTAAAGACTCTGCTGATAATCCCAAAAAGGCCATATGTTCCACCTGCCATGCCAGCATCAGCAGGGGTGACAAAACTACCAGGCTGACCACCACCAACATGATCAGGCACATGGCAGCAAAGCACCCGACTTTGTGGGGCGAAACCCAGGGTCCACGACCAGTGTCAGCGGGTGTCCCCACTGCTTCTTCCACTGTTGTGCGTGCAATAGAACCCCCTGTTGTGTGTGCAAGGCAATCCCCTGTCCATACTGCATGTAAAGATGCCCCCTCCTCTCAGTCTTCACTTGTTATGGCAGTTTCTCAAGAAACAGCATCAACGTCCACATCCACGTCCCACCGCAGCGTTCAATTGTCCATATCCCAGACCTTTGAACGAAAGCGGAAATTCGCAGCTAACGCCCCACAGGCCACAGTCCTAAATTCGCACATTTAACGACTGCTTGCATTGGAAATGCTGCCTTTTAGGCTGGTGGAGACGGAATCCTTCCGCAATCTTATGGTGGTGGCCGTCCCTCGGTACTCGGTCCCCAGCCGACACTATTTTCCCCGGTGTGCCATCCCCGCACTACACAAGCACGTGTCCCAAAGCATCTGCCGTGCCCTCAACAACGCAGTTACTGGGAGAGTCCACCTGACAACGGACACGTGGACAAGTGCTTGTGGCCAGGGACGGTACATCTCTCTGACGGCACACTGGGTAAACATAGTGGAAGCCGGGACCCAGTCGGACCTTGGGACGGAACACATCCTCCCCACACCGAGGATTGCGGGGCCTATGTCAGTCAGAGTTGCCCCCACAGTGTACAGCTCCTGCGCATCCTCCTCCTCCTCCTCCTCATGTTCAGCCTCCATCTCAGATATCACCACATCAGTTACAAGCTGGAAGCATTGCAGTACTGCCTCCGCCAAGCGGCAACAGGCTGTGCTGAAACTCATAAATTTAGGTGATAAACCTCACACTGCTTGTGAGTTGTGGACAGCTGTGAAAGAGCAGGCAGATCTGTGGCTGAGACCGCTGAACCTACGTCCCGGCATGGTCGTGTGTGACAATGGCCGTAACCTGGTGGCGGCTCTGAGGCGAGGTGAAATCACACACGTACCATGCCTGGCTCATGTGCTTAACCTCGTGGTTCAGCGGTTTCTTAAATCATACCCCGAGTTGCCAGATCTGCTCGTGAAAGTACGCCGCCTGTCAGCTCATTTTCGCAAGTCGGCTACAGCTTCCGCCGCCCTTGCTGTGTTGCAGCAGCGTTTGCAGCTTCCGGCACACCGACTGGTGTGTGATGTCCCCACACGTTGGAACTCTACCCTCCACATGTTGCAAAGGATTTGTGAGCAGAAGAGAGCAGTTGTGGAGTACCAGCTGCAACAAAGCCGTCGATATTCAGGTCAGACTCCACACATAAGACCTCAGGAGTGGACCTGGATGTCTGACATATGTACCATCCTGACAAACTTTGAGGAGGCCACCAAGATGGTGAGAGCCGATGACGCCATCATTAGTGTCAGCATCCCACTTCTCTGTCTTTTGCAGAGAATTAAAGAGGAGGCATTGCAGCCAGAGTATGATGAGATGGATCAAGAAGCCGTAGCGGGCGATTACACACAGCCAAGCCTCATCTCATCCCAACGTGCATTGGGGGACAATGAGGGAGAGGAGGAGGAGGAGGAGGAAGAAGAACAGGAGCTGCTATCATGCATTGTAGACGGTAGTACCTGTACAAGTGTCATACCGTTGGTTCAGCGTGGGTGGCCTGAGGACAGGGGGGAGGAGGAAGAGGAGGAGGAGGAGGAGAGCATGGTCAGTCGTCATCTTGGTGAGGACACGGAAATCTTGCCCGTTACCAGTCTGGCACGCATGGCTGACTTTATGTTACGCTGCCTTAACCGTGACCCTCGCGTTGTCAAAATGTTGGGTGACAGTCATTACTGGTTGGTGACACTTGTAGACCCCCGCTACAAGGAGAACTTTCACTCTCTTATTCCTGAGGTGGAGAGGTCTACAAAAATGGGGCAATACCAGAAGGCCCTTGCTGCAGAACTCTTAAAAAAATTCCCATCTGAACACACTAGCGGCAGAGGTCACAGTTCGTTGCCCAACCAAGGCGTACAGGCGAGAGAGATGCAACTCCAATCCAGCAGAGGCAGGGGAACACTGTCAATGTTCTGGGACAGTTTTCTGAGAGCCGCCCAGCTTACAGGCCCTGAGGCGCAGGGTACTCTCACAAGGAGTGGAAAGTTTCAAAAGATGGTGAGGGAGTACCTTGCCGATCGTACCAGCGTCCTCCGTGATTCCTCTGTGCCTTTTAATTATTGGGTATCCAAGCTGGACACTTGGAATGAACTCGCTCTGTACGCCTTGGAGGTCCTGGCCTGCCCTGCCGCTAGCGTGTTATCGGAGCGTGTTTTTAGTGCCGCTGGAGGAATTATAACTGATAAGCGCTCTCGCCCGTCAACTGACAATGCTGACAAGCTGACCCTTATCAAAATGAACAAGGGCTGGATTGGGCCAGACTTCTCATCACCACCAAATGACAGCAGAGTAACATAAAGTCAAATCCACTGTGTTATTTCGGGAGGTGTATTCACATGCACCGCTTCACACCCACACATGGGTATACGCTTCCTCGTTTCGGCTGTTTAATCTTCTTCTCCTTATCCTCAGCCTCCACCACCACTATACCACCAGGGTGCCAGGATTGCAAGTTGCTCCGTCCTAATTTTTGGCAGCTTTTGCTGGGAAAGCATAAGCAAATACTATGGGAGACCCACTCCCCAATAATGGGACTTATGTTTGTAATATGCTGTACTGCATGGCTCTTGTAAGGGGCATTGCAAGTTGCTCCGTCCTAATTTTTGGCAGCTTTTGCTTGCAAGGCATAAGCAAATACTCTGGGAGACCCACTCCCCAATAATGGGACTTATGTTTGTAATATGCTGTACTGCATGGCTCTTGTAAGGGGCATTGCAAGTTGCTCCGTCCTAATTTTTGGCAGCTTTTGCTTGCAAGACATAAGCAAATACTATGGGAGACCCACTCCCCAATAATGGGACTTATGTTTGTAATCTGCTGTACTGCATGGCTCTTGTAAGGGGCATTGCAAGTTGCTCCGTCCTAATTTTTGGCAGCTTTTGCTTGCAAGGCATAAGCAAATACTATAGGACACCCACTCCCCAATAATGGGACTTATGTTTGTAATATGCTGTACTGCATGTGACGCGCCCCCTGGGCCGTGTGTACACGTGTGTGGGATACCCGTTGCCGGGTCTCTGGGGTCTGTAGTCTCCGTGGCGGTGACCCGGTCCCGTGGCTCAGGCTGGTCAAACCAGTGGCAGTCTTTCTTAGGTTTTGAGGTTAATTGTCCGACTGCGCCACCCGTGGATTGCGGTCAGGGAGTACCACCGCTGCGAGGCAGACCGCTGAGGCTGGTGTTGTGTGCGCAGCATAGAATGGGATAACTCCCCTCGGGAGGAGTATAGCCTCAGGGCAGTGAGTGTGGATGATGGGGGTGATGGTGCACGAGCGCAGAAGGATCGACTCAGAGTCTTTGCAGTGCAGTTCAGGGTCTTTACTGATGATTATAAGGTAGACCCTCCCGGGAGTACTGGCTAGCATAAGAGGCCTGGTCAGTCTGTGAGCAAGCAGGAGTTCCCCTGGCCAGGTGGAGTTGTAGGCCTCCCCGTCTGTCTGCACTCTTCCTGGCTACCTTGCTGTAAGCGGGTAGAAGTAGCCCACGTCCCTGAGTGTACCGTGTAGTGCTCACCCGTATGGCTGGTGACTTGGGGCCTTCTGTTAGCCTCCGCTCCACGACGGCGGTGCTGGTCCCTTGCTTGTGACTGAGCCTCCGGGCTTCTATGGCCTGAGGACCTGAAATCCCCTGCCGGCTGGTTTCTGCTGCTGGATATATAAGTCCTCACAGCTTCGGACTCCTGTGTCCGGTTCCTATTGTCTTCTGCCAGGGCGAGCTCCGCTCAGTTTCCAGCCCCTGGTCTTTAGCTCCTAGCTCCTACAGAGCTCCTTGCTGTTACTTTCCCTTGCTCTCACTCTGACTCTGACTGTTCTCTGTCTCACTCAACCCCGCCCCAGATCCAGTTTATAAGGGCAGAATTCTCCCCTCCCAGGACTGGGGCAGCAGGATGTTGCATGTTTAAGGGATCCTGACCAGGAAACCTCCCACTTGCTCTCCGACGTAATATCTCTATTACTGTGGTGACCAGACCCCTGGGGTGTCACACATGGCTCTTGTAAGGGGCAGTGCAGTTCCTCATAATTTTTGGAAAGCCTTCCATTCACTGCTTAGGCCAACAGTGCACGGGAGACCCAGTTGCTATAAATCGAAAAAAAGGTTTAGTTAATGCCCTCTGACCTCCATGTCATTTCCAAGGGGCATTGGAGTGGCTCGAAATTTTTGGTAGGCATTGCACTCACTGTATGCCCTATAACTGTGTAGCCGAACCGCTCCTTTTGTTACAGAAACATATCCTACAAGACATATGTGGTTGACTGGCCTGATATTGATGTGAATGGTCCCTGTTCCTCCTGCTCTTTCTCCTTTGCCACCACCTCATCCATCATTTATCACCTGAAGCTTTGTTTTAACGGGAGTCATAGAACTGGGATAGTAGCAGGAAAACATCCAGCAATCCTCGGAGGAGGTAGGATATGCGCCAAACGCTGACCACCTCAGGCCTAGCCACTACTACATACATGCGCTTGCATTCCAAGAAAACAAAGCAGATGCTAACTTCTATCATCATCATCATGCTCCTCACCTAGGCACTCTCAACTCCCCTGATGGAGAAGCCAGGGCCCACCGGAGGAGTCTGGTTCTCTGGTGGGCTCGTCCAATGCTGCCCCAAAGCAGGCCAGGCTAAGAAAAGTGTGGGGGAAGGTGACAGGAGAAATCAGGGCGGCTGGGGACCGAGCATGGACACCTGGCCACCACCTGGTGGCTGGGGACCGAGTGTGGACACCCGGCCGCCGGGCAGCTGGGGACAGAGCATGGATACCTCGCTGCCGAAGTGGCCATGAGGTAGTGGCCAGCTTCGGCCTCCTCCAAACTAAAAGGCCCCATTTCAAGTGAAAGCTAGCTGTATGGTATTGCAGCCTGCGGGTGGGTGGGTGGTTGGCTGCATATTTTCGCTTGCATTGCAAGGAATGGGGGAGGTACAATTGAAAACTTCCCTGGGACAAGGACTTGCACAGGGATAGTTGCAAGTCTGCATCTTCTGATGCGGCAAGGATCACTTCTGATGGGCACACTTTTAGACAGTGACCTGGGGGTCAGAGATGCTTCCATGGGGTCTTTCCCATGCTGATCTCTTGTCTTTTCAGCACTGTATGCATGTGTCACACAGCACATGGCCAGATAAGGTTGTAAAATGTTAAATGACATTTCCCGGTGAACGCATTTGTCATGGTTGAAAGCAATACAAAAGTGCAAAAACGCATGAAAAATGCTACTTGTGAACATAGCCCAAGGTGTGGAGGAGTACTTTTGTTTTTGGTTATTTATTTTACCTTATACACAAGTTTTTACCCTGGAAAGGAAATTCCTTAACATATTTCACAGGAAAACCATTTCAGTTTCGCTTTTGAACGTTTTATTGTGAGCCCGCAAAAGTGGCTTAATACCTCTGACCACGTTGTTGACAGCAGTGACCTGGGGGTCAGAAATGCTTCCAGGGGCGATCCCCATGCTGCCCCCATGTCTTTTGAGCACTGTCACTATCGTTTTGGGCACTTTTTAGGCTTTCTACAGACTGCCGGGGGTGCTGCCGCAAAAATGCTCGGGTCTCTCATAGACTAACATTGGGCTCGTTGCTCGGGTCGAGCACCCGAGTATCACGGTAAGCTCGGCCCGAGCTTCGAGCACCCGAGCATTTTAGTGATCGCTCAACACTATCAGTCGTCATCTTGGTGAGGACACGGAAGTCTTGCCCGTTACCAGTCTGGCACCCATGGCTGACTTTATGTTACGCTGCCTTAACCGTGCCCTCGCATTGTCAAAATGTTGGGTGACAGTCATTGCTGGTTGATGACACTTTTAGACCCCCTCTACAAGGAGAACTTTCACTCTCTTATTCCTGAGTTGGAGAGGTCTACAAAAAATGGGGCAGTACCAGAAGGCCCTTGCTGCAGAACTATTAAAAAAATTCCCATCTGAACACGGTAGCGGCAGAGGTCACAGTTCGCTGCCCAACTAAGGCATACAGGCGAGAGAGACGCAGCTCCAATCCAGCAGAGGCAGGGGAACACTGTCAATGTTCTAGGACAGTTTTCTGAGACCTGCCCAGCTTACAGGCCCTGAGGCGCAGGGTACTCTCACAAGGAGTGGAAAGTTTCAAAAGATGGTGAGGGAGTACCAGCGTCCTCCGTGATTCCTCTGTGCCTTTTAATTATTGGGTATCCAAGCTGGACACTTGGAATGAACTCACTCTGTATGCCTTGGAGGTCCTGGCCTGCCCTGCCGCTAGCGTGTTATCGGAGCGTGTTTTTAGTGCCGCTGGGGGAATTATAACTGATAAGCGCACTCGCCTGTCAACTGACAATGCTGACAAGCTGACCCTTATCAAAATGAACAAGGGCTGGATTGGGCCAGACTTCTCATCACCACCAAATGACAGCAGAGTAACATAAAGTCAAATCCAATGTGTTATTTCGGGAGGTGTATTCCCATGCATCGCTTCACACCCACACATGGGTATACGCTTTCTCATTTCGGCTGTTTTTTGCTCTTCTCCTTATCCTCAGCCTCCACGACCACTATACCACCAGGGTGACCGTGGTCCATGTTGCCAGCATTGCAAGTTCCTCTGTCCTAATTTTTGGCAGGTTTGCCTGGAAGGCATAGGCAAAGACTATGGGAGACCCACTCCCCAATAATGGGAATAATGTTTTTAATATGCTGTACTGCATGGCTCTTGTAAGGGACATTGCAAGTTCCCCCTTCCTAATTTTTGGCAGCTTTTGCTTGGAAGGCATAGGCAAAGACTATGGGAGACCCACTCCCCAATAATGGGAATAATGTTTTTAATATGCTGTACTGCATGGCTCTTGTAAGGGGCATTAAAATCGTCTTGTTAAGCTACTGTGACCTCCACGTCTCTTCCAAGGGTCGTTAATATTGTCTTTTTATTCCACTGCGACCTCCACCACTCTTCCAAGGGGCATTAAAAGCGTCTTGTTAAGCTACTGTGACCTCAACGTCTCTTCCACAGGGCGTTGATATTGTCTTTTTATTCCACTGTAACCTCCACTACTCTTCCAAGGGGCATTGATATTGTCTTTTTATTCCACTGCGACCTCCACATCTCTTCCAAAGGGCATTAAAACTGTCTTGTTAAACCACTCTGAACTCCACGTCTCTTCTAAGGGGCATTAAAACCGTCTTGTTAAACCACTCTGAACTCCACAGCTCTTCCAAGGGGCATTGACATGTTGTTTTTAATTACCTCTAACCTCCACGACTCTTGCAACGGGCATTGCATTTCCTCCTAATTTTTGTCAGCTTTTGCTTTTCAATGCATAGGCGAACACTAAGAGAGACCCACTCCCCAATAATGGGTAGAAGGTTTTTAATACGCTGTAATCCACGTCTGTTTCAAGGGGCGTTGCAGTGCCTAATAATTTTTGGAAAGCCTTCCATTCCCTGCTTAGGCCAACAGTGTACAGGAGACCCAGTTGCTATAAATGGAAAAAACGGTTTAGTTAAGGCCCTCTGACCTCCATGTCACTTCCAAGGGGCATTGGAGTGCCTCGAAATTTTTGGTAGGCATTGCATTCACTGTATGCCTTATAACGGTGTAGCTGAACCACTCCTTTTGGTACAGAAACATATCCTACAAGACATGTGTGGTTGGCTGGCCTGATATTGATGTGAATGGTCCCTGTTCCTCCTGCTCTTTCTCCTTTGCCACCACCTCATCCATCATTCATCACCTGAAGCTTTGTTTTTACGGGAGTCATAGAACTGGGATAATAGCAGGAAAACATCCAGCAATCCTCGAAGGAGGTAGAATATGCGCCAAAACGCTGACCACCTCAGGCCTAGCTGCTACTACATACATGCGCTTGCATTCCAAGGAACAGAAAGCTAAGGAGGTGGATGGCCTCATGATCATGAATAATTTACTCGTTGTGTAGGAGGCCGACCACTGCTGCTGTCTACCTTCTGAACTTTGTGTTGAAGCCTGATTGACCCAGGACCCGCAATCCTCTATGTCTGGAGGACGTGTTGCATCCCAGTGTCCAACTGTGTCCCGGCTTCCACAATATTAACCCAGTGTGAAGGCGTCAGTGAGATGGACCATTCCTGGCCACATTCACTTGTCCATGTGTTTGTGGTTCGGCTGTCCTTCCCACTAAATGCACTGGGGAGGGCACAGGTAATGTTTTGGTATGCGAGCTTGTGTATAAGGCGCACTGGGACAAATAGGGGCGGCTGGGGACCGTTTATGGACACCCGGCCACCCCCACGCGGCTGGGGACTGTGTGTGGGCACCCGGCCGCGGGGAGGCTGGGGACTGAGTATGGACACCCGGCCGCCCCCTGGCGGCTGGGGACCAAGCATGGACACCCGGCCACCGGGCGGCTGGGGACTGAGTATGAATACCAGGCTACCGACGCAGCCATGACGTGGTGGCCAGATTCCACCTCCACATGCCTAAAAGGCCCAATTTCAAGTGCAAGCAAGCTAGCAGTATGGTATTGCAGCCTGGGGGTGGGTGGGTGGCAGGTTGCATACTTGCGCTTGTATTGCAAGTTATGGGGGAGGTACAATTGAACACTGCCCTGGGACAAGGACTTGCACGGGGATAGTTGCAAGTCTGCATCTTCTGATGCGGCAAGGATCACTTCTGATGGGCACACTTTTAGGCAGTGACCTGGGTATCAGAGATGCTTCCAGGGGTCTTCCCCATGCTGTTCCCATGTCTTTTTAGCACTGTATGCATGTGTCACACAGCACATGGCCAGATAAGGTTGTAAAATGTTAAAATGACATTTCCCGGTGAATGCATTTGTCACGGTTGAAAGCAATACAAACGTGCAAAAACGCATAAAACCTGCTACTTGTGAACATAGCCCAAGGTGTGGAGGAGTATTTTTGTTTTTGGTTATTTATTTTACCTTATACCCAAGTCTTTACCCTGGAAAGGATGTTCCTTAACCCCTTTCCGACCTGGTCAGTAATAGTACGCACCAGGTCAGGAAGGCCGGTTCAGCGGGGGCTCCGGCGGTGAGCCCGCACTGAAGCGAGCACATGTCAGCTGATTATTGGAATCGCAATCCACCCGCGGCTGTTAACATGTTAAATCTCTGACAGTGGCATTTAACTCGCGCTTCCGGGAGTCCTAAGCCCCGCCCATCAGTGACCCCATCATGTGATCGCGGGTCACCAATGGGTGGGCATGACAACTCAGGGTCTGCAGCAGACGCCTGTGGTTGTCATGTCTCAATTGCTATGAGCGCCACCTAGTGGACAGCGCTCATAGCAAGTGAGCATTTCTCCTGCATACAAGCGATCTGCTCATCGCTTGTATGCAGTAGAAGCAATCAGACAACTACTGCTTCTAATCTCCTCTGGAGACTATAGAAGCAAGCAGAAAGTGTAAAAAAAAAGTTAAAAAAAAAATAAAAAAAATAAAAAATGTATAAAAGTTTAAGTCACCCCCTTTTCGCCCCATTCAAAATAAAATATATATATATAAAAAAAACCCCACATACACATATTTGGTATCGCCGCGTTCAGAATCGCCCAATCTATCAATATAAAAGAAGAATTAATACAATCAGTAAACGACGTAACGAGAAAAAAATTTTAAACGCCAGAATTAAGTTTTTTTGGTCTCTACAACTGTGCAATAAAATGCAATAACGGGCGATCAAAACATCGGATCTACCCCAAAATGGTATCAATAAAAACGTCAGCCCGGCACGTAAAAAATACGCCCTCACCTGGCCCCAGATCCCGAAAAATGGAGAAGCTAAGGGTCTCGGAAAATGGCGTCATTTTTTTTGTTTTTTTTAGCAAGCTTTGGATTTTTTTTTCACCACTTAAATAAAAAAGAACCTATACATGTTTGGTGTCTATGAACTCGTAACGACCTGGAAAATAATGATGGCAGGTCAGTTTTAGCAATCTGTGAACGTGGTAAAAAAAGGACCCAAAAAACAACTGTGGAATTGCATTTTTTTTGCAGTTTCACTGCACTTGGAATTTTTTCCCATTTTCCAGCACATGATATGGTAAAACCAGTGATGGTGTTTAAAAGTACAACTCGTACTGCAAAAAATAAGCCCTCACATGGCCATATTGAAAGAAAATTAAAAAAGTTCTGGCTCTTGGAAAAGGGGAGCAAAAAAGGAAAACACAAAAACAGAAAGACCCATGGTCGTTAAGGGGTTAACATATTTCGCAGGAAAACACTTTCACTTTCGTTTTTGAACGTTTTATTGTAAGCCTGTAAAAGTGGCTTAATACCTCTGACCACGTTGTTGACAGCAGTGACCTGGGGGTCAGAAATGTTACCAGGGGCGATCCCCATGCTGTCCCCATGTCATTTGAGCACTGTCACTATCGTTTTGGGCACTTTTTAGGCTTTCTACAGACTGCCGGGGGAGCCGCCGCAAAAATGTTCGGGTCTCCCATAGACTAACATTGGGCTCGTTGCTCAGGTCGAGCACCCGAGTATCACAGTGAGCTCGGCCCGAGCTTCGAGCACCCGAGCATTTTAGTGCTCGCTCAACACTATTAATCACTATTAATCACCATTTCATCACTGTTTCAATCATTATCACTTCCTCATTTTCAACCTCGGTAGTTCTAGTAATCCAATTCTGATAAAAACTATCTAAGGCCATTGGGCAAAACAATGTTATCCTGTCTGGAATGTAGATTCTACGTATTATTACAGCAAGATCAATGGGACAATAGTCATAAATGGTATAAGGTTCAACAAAACAATGACTGTTAATACTCAGATATTCCAATGTAAAGAATGTATTATCTTCCTCGCGTAGCCCCCACCCTTCAGATTTCACACTAATCTCGCAGCTACTCAAGATGCGTGACAGCTCTATTGTTGTATTTGCTAACCAGAGTACTACACACGCATTCAGCACTCGTCATCTAATTATTTATATCTCGTACCTCATCACTACGTAGCATGTACTTAACACAGTTATACATAATATAGACCATTAGTTAAGGTGGAAGCAGCAATAATTAGGAATTAAAAATAAATGAGGTAGTATATATGGAATATGCGGAGGGGTTAATGAATGCAAAAATGCAATATAATATAGTATTTGAATTAGTAGTATTATATTTATGTGAAATTTTTAGAAATTATATATATATAAAAATTTGTTAAAAATATAAAAAAAATTGCTACCTGAGGATTTCCCGTTCAAGATCCCCGGAGACTGACCTAGGTCGACCCCACCTCTCCCGAAGAGAAATACACTTAGAGTGTTAAAGCCACTCACTTACCCGGCCGGGGTTTGTTTCTGTTTGGGACAGAGGTAAACCTGTTGTTCAGTCTCAGACCAAGTTAAAAGGAAAATAGATCTCGCTGGGGCCTCCAACTTTTGAAGACGAGAGGGGATCTCACTACTTTTCAGGTAGACAAATAGATTAGTTATAAAGAGATCTCCTGTATCGGCGCTTTCAAGTAAGACACTCACTACAGACTGTCTCAAGAGAATAGTCCTGTTTATTATTAGATGTCATCATATTATATACCCTTAGCAAAAGAGGGTAGGACTATGTAAGATGTAAAGGATTACATAGATAATATGCGATCTTTGGCACAGAAAGTGAAGAACAATTACTTGCCAATTCTTCCTTTCACACAGATAGTGTTCTGCTTACAACTAACCTTGGGTGTTATCCAGGTTAAAGGATGTTTAGGGATTTTCCTGGAATTGATATGTGGGAGAATAGGGATAATGCTCCTTGTGGACAGATTTAGGACAAGCATGATAATTGTAGGCTCTGTCAGCCAACTCTTAGGTGTGCATACAGGTCAAAAGCAAGATGAGCTGAATAGAGCAAGAACTCAGAGTAAATAGATTTCTTAAAGGCAATGTTAATTACTGAACCATTATTTTAAAACTACTTATGATGTTAATTACAGACCATCTTTTTAAGTGGGAGAACTTGCACAATTGGTTGCTGACTAAATAATTTTTTCCCCACTGTAGTATACTGGAGACCCAAACCTCCTCCACTACAGCCAACCCAGCCTATGGAGACCCAATCAGGATTCTCCACATTTCCAAAAATTTGTGGAAGACACCAGCAACGTGGCATGAATTTCACTAGAGTAAAAGTAGTTTAATGGAGACCAACATCTCTTCTACTTCAGCCAACCCAGGAGATAGAGACCTAACAAGGAGTGTTCACATTTCCCTAAATTATGGCTTAACACCAGTGAAGTGGCATCAATTCCACTAGAGTAGAAGTAGTATAATGGAGAATAACATCTGTTCCACTATAGCCAACCCAGGAGATGGAGACTTAACCAGGAGTGTTCACTAGGGATGAGTAGTGATGAGCGAACATGTTCGCCACTGCTCGGTACTCGTCTGAGCATCTCACTGCTCGAGATGCTCAGCGCTCGAGTTTTTCCGGGTTGCTCTGACGGGAACCTAGGTCTCCTCTCTCCATGTTTGGCGCCCTTTAGAAAACCAATGAACATGCAGGAATTGTTTGCCATGCACTGTAATGCCGTAGCCATGTTGGTTCTGGGCATTACAGTGATTGGCTAGCCGCAAAGCATCATCAGGTGTATATAAGACCAGGTGCTGCCATGCTCGTCACAGTCTGCCCCGGAATCCGGCAGAGTAGGGAGAGGTGCTGCTGCGTCAGGGAGAGATTTGCTTGTTTAGAGATAGTATAGGTATTCCACAACATATATCTATAATATACATCTGAACTAACAGTCCTTCTGAGGATTAATCCAGCTTCATATAATCAGTGCTAGGCAGGCAGGCAGTGTATGTGGCAGACTGCAGTGCATATAGTGCAAGAGGGTCCATTGAACATATCTGCTGCTGTGCTTACAGATATTTGTAGAAATAGCCCCAGATATCAGGGGCCAGGGAAAATTTTTTTTGATCTTAATCCTGGTTATTTGCTTAAAAAGCAATCCAGAGTACATAATTTTTCTGCTCCATTTGCTTCTTGGCACTGCAGAATACAGCCTGATCCTTTCCATATTACAGCGATAAAAATCCAGAAATTTGTAGTGAACGTGGAAAATATTGGCCTCCATTTAAATTTTGTTGCAGTGTGTCAGTGAAGTTGTTGACACGAGGTTGCTGTGAAAAATAGGTAACCTACAGGCCATCTATTTAAAACTGTGGTTTACCGTCATCCCTATCACATATAAGTGCGCTCCAAATTCAGCCATTTCTGGCATCCATATAAATTTTTTTGCAGTGTGTCAGTGAAGTTATAGACACAGGATCGCTGTGAAAAATAGTAACCTACAGGCCAGCTATTCAAAACTGGTTTTCCATCACACGTACCACATATAAGTGCGCTTCAAATTCAGCCATTTCTGGCCTCCATTTAAATTTTGTTGCAGTGTGTCAGTGAAGTTATTGACACGAGGTTGCTGTGAAAAATAGTAACCTACAGGAGGTGAATGATAATGAGACACCATTGCCAGAACATCAGGAGGAGGAACAGGGTGTGGAAGTGGAAGATGAGGTGGTGGACGATGAAGTCACTAAGCCAACCTGGCAAGGTGACATGCAGAGCGAGGACAGCAGCACACAGGGGGAGGGATGCATAGTATCACAACAGGGAAGAACAAGCAGTGTGGTGGCCACAGACAGAATGCGAGCAACCATTCCTCGTAACATCAACACGATGAAAGTTGCCAGTACAACTGTTAGGTCTTCCCTAGTCTGGTTGTTTTTTAAAGACTCTGCCGATAACCTCAAAAAGGCCATTTGCACCACCTACCAGGCCAGCATCAGCAGGGGTAGCAAAATTAGCAGCCTGACCACCACCAGCATGATCAGGCACATGGAAGCAAAGCACCCGACTAAGTTGGCCGCACCCCAGGGTACAGCAACAGTGTCCGCGGGTGACACCACTGCTTGTTCCGCTGTTGTGCGGTCACACCAATCCCCTGTTCATGGCTCATGCCAAGATGCCTCCCACCCTGCACCTGTCGTTGAACACTCTCAACTAGCACCATCAGCAAGCACGTTCATGTCCTTGTCCCAGCACAGCGTTCAGTTGTCCCCATCCCAGTCCTTGGCCTTGGAATGCAAGCCCAAATATGCAGCTAATGCCCCAATAGGCCACACTACTAAATTCACACATTTCGCGAATGCTTGCGCTCAAAATGTAGCCTTTTAGGCTCGTGGAGATGGATGCTTTCTGCAACCTGATGGCGGTGGCCGTCCCTCTGTGCTCTGTCCCCAGCCGCCACTATTTCTCCCAGTGTGCCGTCTCCGCATTACACAAAGCAGGTGTCCCACAACATTAGCCGTGCCCTCAACAATGCAGTTACTGGGAAAGTCCATCTAACCACGGACACGTGGACAAGTGCTTGTGGGCAGGGATGTTGCTTCACTGCATAGGCAAACAGTATAGGAGACCCACTTCCTAATAATGGGAAGATTGTTTCAGGAGGCCCTCTTACCTCTACATTTCTAGCAAGGGGCATTGGGGTTCCTCCAATTTTTTGGCAGTCATTGCTTCACTGCATTGGCAAACAGTATGGGAGACCCACTTCCTAATAATGGGAACATTGTTTTCAGGAGGCCCTCCGACCTCTACATCTCTTGCAAGGGGCATTGGGGTTCCTCCACATTTTTGGCAGCCGTTGCTTCACTGCATAGGCAAACAGTATTGGAGACCCACTTCCTAATAATGGGAACATTGTTTTCAGGTGGCCCTCCAATCTCTACGTCTCTTGCAAGGGGCATTGGAGTTCCCCAAATTTTTTGGTAGCCGTTGCTTCACTGAATAGGCAAACAATATGGGAGACACACTTCCTAATAATTGGAACATTTTTTTCTGGAGGCTCTCCGACCTCTACGTCTCTTGCAAGGGGCATTGGAGTTCCTCCAAATTTTTGGCAGCTGTTGCTTCACTGCATAGGCATAAAGTATGGGAGACTCACTTCCTAATAATGGGAACAATGTTTTCAGGATACCCTCCGACCTCTACGTCTCTTGCAAGGGGCATTGGAGTTCCTCCATATTTTTGGCAGCCGTTGCTTCACTGCATAGGCAAACAGTATGGGAGACACACTTCATAATAATAAGAATTTTTTTTTTCAGAAGGCCCTCCGACCTCTACATCTCTTGCAAGGGGCATTGGAGTTCCTCCAAATTTTTGGAGCCGTTGCTTCACTGCATAGGCATAAAGTATGGGAGACTCACTTCCTAATAATGGGAACATTGTTTTCATGAGGCCCACTGACCTCTACGTCTCTTGCAAGGGGCATTTGAGTTCCTCCAAATTTTTGGCAGCCGTTATTTCACTGCATAGGCAAACAGTATTGGAGACCCACTTCCTAATAATGGGAACATTGTTTTCAGGTGGCCCTCCGATCTCTACGTCTCTTGCAAGGGGCATTGGAGTTCCCCCAAAATTTTGGTAGCCGTTGCTTCACTGAATAGGCAAACAATACGGGAGACACACTTCCTAATAATGGGAACAATATTTTCAGGATACCCTCTGACCTCTACGTCTCTTGCAAGGGTCATTTAAGTTCCTCCAAATTTTTGGCAGCCATTGCTTCACTGCATAGGCAAACAGTATGGGAGACACACTTCCTAATAATAAGAATTTTTTTTTCAGAAGGCCCTTCGACCTCTACGTCTCTTGCAAGGGGCATTGGAGTTCCTCCAAATTTTTGGCAGCCGTTAATTCACTGCATAGGCATAAAGTATGGGAAACTCACTTCCTAATAATGGGAAACATTGTTTTCATGAGCCCCACTGACCTCTACGTCTCTTGCAAGGGGCATTGGAGTTCCTCCAAATATATCTGACAGCCGTGGCAGTCACTGCATAGTCAAACAGTATGAGAGACTCTCTCCTCTCTAGTGGGAATATGTTGTTACTGTGGCCCTGCTCTATGTGTCTTTAAATTGTTAGTGGGTTTTTTCCTAAATTTTGGCAGCCCTTGCAGTGACAGCATGGGCATTAACACTATAGGAGACCCGCTCCTTTTATAATGGGATTTTTTTTAACTGAGACCCTCTTCTATGTCTCCTCAAAGGGGTATTGGGTTGCATCCAAAATGTTGACAACCCTTACAGTCACTGCATGCGCAATAACACTATAGGAGACCCACTCGTTAATAATGGAAACAACAAAGCATAGCCGGCTGATGGCTTGCTAACAATAGCGTGGGCCAACTGCTGGCCCTTTAAAAATAGTAAGGGCCACCTGATGTCCCTCTAAAAATAGGCTTTGTGACTTTTAGTCCCTCCATCATAAATGAAACAAGATGTGTCTGATGATATGTCACACACCACATGGCCAGATAAGGTTGTAAATAGTTAAAATGTCATTTCCAAGTGAATGCATTTGTCGTAAAAAAAAAAAAATTAAAAATAAAAACACAGTAGGATATTTGTTTAGTATAAAAAAAAGACTCACCAATGTAAACTCAATGTAATCACATTGTTCAACTACTGCACCTTCTCCTCCACTTCAGCCTCCATCTCTGAAATTACCACATCAGTTACAAGCTGGAAGCACTGCAGCACTGCCTTGGCCAAGCGGCAACAGGCTGTGCTGAAGACAACATGACTAATGCTTAGGTGACAAACCCCCCACCGCTGCAGAGTTGTTGAAAACTGTAACACAGCAGCCTGATCTGTGGCTCTCAGCACTGAACATACAGCCAGGCATGGTCATGTGTGACAATGGGCAGAATCTGGTGACAGAGAAGTGACAGCAGGAGTAGATACAGTTTCCCTCTATGCTAGTCCTTTCACCAAGCTAAAGAATATGGCTGTGGTGAAATACAACTCCCTCTGAGAAGCAGTTTCAAACTGAAAACATTGGGCCCACCAGATGATTTGATTCTGAGGGCTCACCTTTCTCCCCCACTCAAGAGCCCATAGCTGCTGCAAAGTTTGTGCTATCATGAACTCTCCTGATGGAGAAGCCAGGGCCCACCTGAGGATTCTCTGGTAGAACCGTCCAACCCTGCCGAGAAGCAGTTCTGGCAAAGAAAAGTGTGGGAAGGTTCCCGGACACTCTGACTGCTTTTTTTTAATGTGGATTGGATGTGCTTAATTGCATGCTATTTCTGAAAATGCATTGCAGATCAGGCCATTGCCCAACTCTGTAATCATGAAGTTAAAGGGCAAAAAAAGATGTTTGTGTGTCTAAACACCACCGACAAGTGCGAGCTGATGTTGGATGGGCTGCCATTGCTTATGCGCCAAGCTGCATTCGAGGACTCCCTGGGAGAAATGACAGCTGAAGTATATACGGTTTCCCAAGTCAGTCCTTTCACAGAGCTAAAAAATATGGCTGTCGTGAAATACAACTCTCACAAAAAGCTGTGGACTGGCTCCGTACCGTCCCTGGCCACATTCACTTGTCCACATGTTTGTGGTTAGGTGATTCTTGCCAGTAAGTGCACTGGGGAGGGCACGGTAATGTTGTAGAACCCGTGCTTGTGGAAGGCGGAGACGACACCGGGACAAATAGTGGCGGCTGGGGACCGAGTATGGACACCCGCCGCTGCCGCCATAAAGTTGTGGACAGCTTCCGCCTCCATGAGCCTAAAAGGCCACATTTCAAGTGCAAGCAGCTGTCAAAAATTTGGCAGTATAGTATTGCAGCCTGTGGGTGGGTGGCTGTCTGCATACTTGCGCTTGCATTCCAAAGAATGGGGTAGGGACAACTGAACGCTGCACTGGGACATGGATGTGGATGGTGATTGTTGCAAGTCTGCAATGACAGGTGCATGGCGGGAGGCATCTTCGCATGCGCCAAGTATCATTTATGATGGGCACACTTTTAGGCAGTGACCTGGGAGTCAGAGATGCTTCCAGGGGTCTTCCCCATGCTGTTCCCATGTCTTTTCAGCACTGTATGCATGTGTCTGATAATGTGTCACACACCACATGGCCAGATAAGGTTGTAAAATGTTAAAATTACATTTGCCAGTGAATGCATTTGTCTTGGTTGAAAGAAGCAATGCAAAAGTGCAAAATCTCATCAAAAACACTACGTGTGAACATAGCCCAAGGTGTGGAGGAGCATTTTTGGCTATTTATTTTGCCTTATATAGAAGTCATTACCTTGGAAAGGATGTTCCTTAACACATTGTCCAGGAAAATCCATTTTGGTTTTGTTTTTATATGTTTTATTGTGAGTCCGTAAAATTGGTGTAATACCTCTGACAATGTTGTTGACAGCAGTGACCTTGGAGTCAGAAATGCTTCCAGGGGTCTTCCCCATGCTGTTCCCATGTCATTTGAGCACTGTTCCCATCGATTTCGGCAATTTTTAGGCCCTCTGCAGACCTCCGGGGGAAGCCGTCGGAAAAATGCTCGAGTTTCCCATAGACTTCCAATGGGATCGTTACTGGGAGCGAGCCCATGAGCATTCCAATTTTCTGAACTCGAACAATGAGTACAAGAGCATTTTAGTGCTCGCTCGCCACTTCTCGGTACTCGCCCGAGCATCACAGTGCTCAACAAGCTCGGTGCTCGGCGAGTATTTTCAGGTTGCTCGGGAAGGAACTAGGGTCCCATCCCGTGCATGTTTGGCACTCTTTAGAGAGCCGATGAACATGCAGGGATTGCCTGCCATGCACTGTAATGCCGCAGCCATGTTGGTTGTGGGCATTACAGTGATTTGCAGGCTGCACAGCATCGTCAGGTCTATATAAGACCTGGCGCCGCTACTCTCTTCACAGTCTACCCAGGAAAAAGGCAGAGTAGGCAGAGTCGCTGCTGTCAGGTAGAGATTTGCTTGTTTATAGTTTATATTGTTTTAGTAAAGGTATTCAAATATATATATATATACAGTACAGACCAAAAGTTTGGACACACCTTCTCATTTAAAGATTTTTCTGTATTTTCATGACTTTGAAAATTGTACATTCACACTGAAGGCATCAAAACTATGAATTAACACATGTGGAATTATATACTTATCAAAAAAGTGTGAAACAACTGAAAATATGTCTTATATTCTAGGTTCTTAAAAGTAGCCACCTTTTGCTTTGGACTGCTTTGCACACTCTTGGCATTCTCTTGATGAGCTTCAAGTGGTAGTCACCGGAAATGGTTTTCACTTCACAGGTGTGCCCTGTCAGGTTTAATAAGTGGGATTTATTGCCTTATAAATGGGGTTGGGACCATCAGTTGTGTTGTTCAGAAGTCTGGTGGATACACAGCTGATATTCCTACTGAATATACTGTTAAAATTTGTATTATGGCAAGAAAAAGCAGCTAAGTAAAGAAAAACGAGTGGCCAATGAAGGTCAGTCAGTCCGAAAAATTGGGAAAACTTTGAAAGTGTCCCCAAGTGCAGTTGCAAAAACCATCAAGCGCTACAAAGAAACTGGCTCACATAAGGACCGCCCCAGGAAAGGAAGACCAAGAGCCACCTCTGCTTCTGAGGATAAGTTTATCACAGTCACCAGCCTCAGAAATCGCAGGTTAACAGCAGCTCAGATTAGAGACCAGGTCAATGCCACACAGAGTTCTAGCATCAGACAAATCTCTTCAAGAACTGTTAAGAGGTGACTTTGTGCAGCAGGCCTTCATGGTAAAATACCTGCTAGGAAACCACTGCTAATGACAGGCAACAAGCAGAAGAGACTTGTTTGGGCTAAAGAACAGAAGGAATGGACATTAGACCAGTGGAAATCTGCGCTTTGGTCTGATGAGTCCAAATTTGAGATCTTTGTTTCCAACCACCGTGTCTTTGTGCGACACAGAAAAGGTGAACGGATGGACTCTACATGCCTGGTTGCCACCGTGAAGCATGGAGGAGGATGTGTGGGGGTGCTTTGCTGGTGACACTGTTGGGGATTTATTCAAAAATGAAGGCATATTGAACCAGCATGGCTACCACAGCATCTTGCAGCGGCATGCTATTCCATCCGGTTTGCGTTTAGTTGGACCATCATTTATTTTTCAACAGGACAATGACCCCAAACACACCTCCAGGCTGTGTAAGGGCTATTTGACCAAGAAGGAGAGTGATGGGGTGCTATGCCAGATGACCTTGCCTCCACAGTCACCAGACCTGAACCCAATCGAGATGGTTTGGGGTGAGCTGGACCGCAGAGTGAAGGCAAAAGGGCCAACAAGTGCTAAGCATCTCTGGGAACTCCTTCAAGATTGTAGGAAGACCATTTCCGGTGACTACCATTTGAAGCTCATCAAGAGAATGCCAAGATTGTGCAAAACAGTCATCAAAGCAAATGGTGGCTACTTTGAAGAACCTAGAATATAAGACATATTTTCAGTTGTTTCACACTTTTTTGTTAAGTATATAATTCCACATGTGTTAATTCATAGTTTTGATGCCTTCAATGTGAATGTACAATTTTCATAGTCATGAAAATGCAGAAAAATCTTTAAATGAAATCGTGTGTCCAAACTTTTGGTCTGTACTGT
Organism: Phyllobates terribilis; assembly: GCF_046119375.1. Classification (NCBI taxonomy): domain Eukaryota; kingdom Metazoa; phylum Chordata; class Amphibia; order Anura; family Dendrobatidae; genus Phyllobates; species Phyllobates terribilis. The sequence goes on from NW_027362762.1 coordinate 583,844,268, forward strand.
ATATTCAGTGGTGATAGCAGGAGTTAGGCAGGCAGGGAGGGTATGCGGCAGACCGCAGTGCATGATACAGCACAAGAGGGACAATTGAATGTCCTGTCTGCTGCTGCTGTAATAATTACAGATATTTGTAGACATAGCCCCAGTTATCAAGGGCAAATTTTTTTTATCTTAATCCTGGTTACTTGCTTAAAAAGCAATCCAGAGTACACAATTTTTCTGCTCCATTTGCTTGCTCTCACCGCAGAATAAAGCCAGATCTGTTCCATATTTCAGCGATAAAAATCCAGAAATTTGAACTTGAACATGGAAAATATTGACCTTCTTTTCCATTCTGTTGCAGCGTGTCAGTCAAGCTGTTTACAGTAGGTGTCTGCAAAGAATAGTTTTAGCAAATTACAGGCCTGCTATTTAATACTGTGGATCTGTGTCAGACATATCACCTATAAGACAGCTCCAAAATCAGCCATTTCTTCCATTTCCATTCTGTTGCAGTGTGTCGGTCAAGCTATTCACACTAGGAGTCTGTGAAGAATAGTGTTGAGCGAGCATGCTCGACACTGCACGGTACTCGCCCCAGCATCTCACTACTCGGGATGTTCGGCGAGCACCGAGCATTCCCGGGTTACTAGGGCGGGAGCTCGGGTCTCCGCCCTGCATGTTTGGTGCTCTTTACAGAGCCAATGAACATGCAGGGATTGCCAGCCAGTCACTGTAATGCCGCAGCCATGTTGGCTGTGGGCATTACAGTGATTGGGTGGCCGCACAGCGTCACCTCGAGTATTTAAAACCGGGCGCCGCCATCTTGGACACAGACGCTCCGGATCAGACAGTGTAGGGATTGTGCTGCTGAGTTAGGGAGACATTTATACTGCGAAATAGGTAGTGTAGGGTCTTCAAAGCCTGCAAAATCAAACAAACAGTCCTTCTCAGGACTAATATCCATCCCAGATATCAGGCAGGCAGGCAGGCTGTATAGGAGACTCTGCATTACAGTCCTGTGTGCTGCTTTTCAAATTGCTAGACTTAGCCCCAGGTCTCAGGGGCCAGGAAAAATCCTTTTTTTTTTCAACTAAATCCTCTTTTTTTTTTTCCCTCAGTCAGACTGTACAAATACCCATCTTATTAACCTTTTGGTATCCCCCCCCCCCACAAAAAAAAAATTGAGTGTGTCTGTGAGTGTTCAGACACAAATATATCTGTTTAAAAGAGTCTGGTGTAGGCCAGATAGCTAGAACTGTGGTTTTCCTCTTCAACGGTTCAAATCTCTGTATTATCCACTTTTTTTGCCTTTTTTCAATAAAAAAAACATTCTGACTGTCTCGCTGACTGTTGAGACACAAATATATCTGTTTAACAGATTCTGGTGTAGGCCAGAAAACTAGAACTGTGGTTTTCATCTCCCACGGTTCAAATCTGGGTGTAATCCACCTTTTTGCATAAAAAAAAACATTTTGAGTGTCTCGCTGACTGTTCAGACTCAAATATATCTGTTTAAAGGAGTCTGGGGTAGGCCAGATAACTAAAACTGTGGTTTTGCAGTTCCACGGTTCAAATCTCTGTATTATCCACTTTTTTGCCTTTTTTCAATAAAAAAAAAACATTTTGAGTGTCTCGCTGACTGTTCAGACAAAAATATATCTGTTTAAAGAGTCTGGTGTAGGCCAGATAACTAAAACTGTGGTATTACTCTTCCACGGTTCAAATCTCCGTATTATCCACTTTTTTGCCTTTTTTCAATAAGAAAAAACATTCTGAATGTCTCGCTGACTGTTCAGACACAAATATACAGTACAGACCAAAAGTTTGGATACACCTTCTCATTTAAATATTTTTCTGTATTTTCATGACTATGAAAAGTGTACATTCACATTGAACGCATCAAAACTATGAATTAACACATGTGGAATTATATACTTAACAAAAAAGTGTGAAACAACTGAAAATATGTCTTATATTCTAGGTTCTTAAAAAAAAGCCACCTTTTGCTTTGATGACTGCTTTGCACACTCTTGGCATTCTTTTGATGAGCTTCAAGAGGTAGTCACCGGAAATGGTTTTCACTTCACAGGTGTGCCCTGTCAGGTTTAATAAGTGGGATTTCTTGCCTTATAAATGGGGTTGGGACCATCAGTTGTGTTGTGCAGAAGTCAGGTGGATACACAGATGATAGTCCTACTGAATAGACTGTTAGAATTTGTATTATGGCAAGAAAAAAGCAGCTAAGTAAAGAAAAACGAGTGGCCATCATTACTTTAAGAAATTAAGGTCAGTCAGTGCGAAAAATTGGGAAAACTTTGAAAGTGTCCCCAAGTGCAGTTGCCAAAACCATCAAGCGCTACAAGGAAACTAGCTCACATGAGGACCGCCCCAGGAAAGGAAGACCAAGAGTCACCTCTGCTTCTGAGGATAAGTTTATCCGAGTCACTAGCCTCAGAAATAGCAGGTTAACAGCAGCTCAGATTAGAGACCAGGTCAATGCCACACAGAGTTCTAGCAGCAGACACATCTCTACAACAACTGTTAAGAGGAGACTTTGTGCAGCAGGCCTTCATGGTAAAATAGCTGCTAGGAAACCACTGCTAAGGACAGGCAACAAGCAGAAGAGACTTGTTTGGGCTAAAGAACACAAGGAATGGTCATTAGACCAGTGGAAATCTGTGCTTTGGTCTGATGAGTCCAAATTTGAGATCTTTGGTTCCAACCACCGTGTCTTTGTGCGACGCAGAAAAGGTGAACGGATGGACTCTGCATGCCTTGTTCCCACCGTGAAGCATGGAGAAAGAGGTGTGATGGTGTGGGGGTGCTTTGCTGGTGACACTGTTGAAGATTTATTCAAAATTGAAGGCATACTGAACCAGCATGGCTACCACAGCATGTTGCAGCGGCATGCTATTCCATCCGGTTTGCGTTTAGTTGGACCACCATTTAGTTTTCAACAGGACAATGACCCCAAACACACCTCCAGGCTGTGTAAGGGCTATTTGACCAAGAAGGAGAGTGATGGGGTGCTACGCCAGATGACCTGACCTCCACAGTCACCAGACCTGAACCCAATCGAGAGGGTTTGGGGTGAGCTGGACCGCAGAGTGAAGGCAAAAGGGCCAACAAGTGCTAAGCATCTCTGGGAACTCCTTCAAGATTGTTGGAAGACCTTTTCCGGTGACTATCTCTTGAAGCTCATCAAGAGAATACCAAGAGTGTGCAAAGCAGTCATCAAAGCAAAAGGTGGCTACTTTGAAGAACCTAGAATATGACATATTTTCAGTTGTTTCATACTTTTTTGTTAAGTATATAATTCCATATGTGTTAATTCATAGTTTTGATGCCTTCAGTGTGAATGTACAATTTTCATAGTCAAGAAAATACAGAAAAATCTTTAAATGAGAAGGTGTGTCCAAACTTTTGGTCTGTACTGTATCTGTTTAAAAGATTCTGGTGTAGGCCAGATAACTAGAACTGTGGTTTTCCTCTCCCACGGTTCAAATCTGGGTGTAATCCACCTTTTTGCATAAAAAAAAACATTTTGAGTGTCTCACTGACTGTTGAGACACAAATATATCTGTTTAAAAGAGTCTGGTGTAGGCCAGATAACTAGAACTGTGGTTTTGCAGTTCTACGGTACAAATCTCTGTATTATTCACTTTTTTGCCTTTTTTCAATAAAAAATACATTCTGAGTGTCTCGCTGACTGTTGAGACACAAATATATCTGCTTAACATATTCTGGTGTAGGCCAGATAACTAGAACTGTGGTATTCCTCTTCCACGGTTCAAATCTCCGTATTATCCACCATTTTGCCTTTTTTCAATAAAAAAAAACATTTTGAGTGTGTCGCTGACTGTTCAGACACAAATATATCTCTTTAAAAGATTCTCGTGTATGTCTGATAACTAAAACTGGGTTTTCCTCTTCCACGGTTCAAATCTGGGTGTAATCCACCTTTTTGCATAAAAAAAACATTTTGAGTGTCTTGCTTACTGTTGAGACACAAATATATCTGTTTAAAAGATTCTGGTGTAGGCCAGATAACTAGAACTCTGGTTTTCCTCTCCCACAGTTCAAATCTGGGTGTAATCTACCTTTTTGCATAAAAAAACAACATTTTGAGTGTCTCGCTGACTGTTCAGACAAAAATATATCTGTTTAAAAGAGTCTGGTGTAGGCCAGATAACTAGAACTGTGGTTTTTCAATTCCACGGTTCAAATCTCTGTATTATCCACTTTTTTGCATTTTTTCAATAAAAAAAACCATTTTGAGTGTGTCGCTGACTGTTCAGACAAAAATATATCTGTTTAACAGATTCTAGTGTAGGCCAGATAACTAGAACTGTGGTTTTCATCTTCCACGGTACAAATCCGAGTGCAATCCACCTTTTTGCATAAAAAAAAATACATTTTGAGCATCTCGCTGACTGTTCAGACACAAATATATCTGTTTAAAAGAGTCTGGTGTAGGCCAGATAACTATAACTGTGGTTTTGCAGTTGCACCGTTCAAATCTCTGTATTATCCACTTTTTTGCCTTTTTTCAATAAAAAAAACATTTTGAGTGTCTCGCTGACTGTTCCGACACAAATATATCTGTTTAAAAGAGTCTGGTGTAGGCCAGATAACTAGAACTGTGGTTTTCCTCTTCCACGGTTCAAATCTCTGTATTATCCACTTTTTTGCCTTTCTTCAATAAAAAAAACATTCTGAGCGTCTCGCTGACTGTTGGGACACAAATATATCTGTGTCAGGAAATTGCCGGCCGGTGGGTGCAGCTCTCTGGCGCCCCCTTACCTCTCAGGTTAGTCAAGGTACTGCACCTAGAGTAAGTAGTGCCAGGAAGCTGCTACCAGCGGGGGGAAAACACGGTGGTGTGGTGTCCCTTACACGTCACCAATCCGTGACGCCACAATACAGGCACAACTCTCTGACGCCCCCTTGCCTCTCAGGTCAGTCAAGGTACTGCACCTAGAGCGAGTGGTCACCGGAGAGGCTGTCCTGTAGCCCACTGGGTATTTGAGGCCCTCTGCAGTGAGGGCGGTATATATATATTCCCCTGGCTGCGCCAGTAATATATATCCACACCTCCGACCGTCACTGCCAGCCTTCCTCAAATCCCCCAGATGGTATGCTGCCACCAGTTTCTCGTTCGATACAAGCCCGGTGTTAATAGACTTGCATCGGTTCAGGAACCAACCTGGTAGCGTTTATGGCTTCGGGGAGGAGAACGATTACAGAACAAAAGAAGCAGAACTATTAAATTTTATATTTAATCCAAAAGGGAGGCAGTGTTTAGGAAAAATATATACAAGGATGTTACAAAGGGAACATTAAAATACATAAACAGTTACATAAAATAAAACAAGATAAAGAGTGAAAATTACTTACACTACACAATCGCGGAGACGATTCAATATAGTGGGAGGGGGGGTTCTCCAGATTGCTGTTATTGAACAGGACCCTTTGCGTATAATTAGTATTCCCCCCAGCAATGAGTACTTCTGTCTTCCCCATAGACTCTTTTATTCCTAAGGGAGATCTGGCCACACGCCCCTGGTGGTGACATCATGTGGGCCGGTCTCCAGCCTGTACATTTTTATTAGAACCCCTGATTTCTGCGATAACTCATCGCCTGTTAATCGCAGAAGCTCGCAAACTACGCCATATTTTCCCTCATGATTTTATCTTTCTTTTGATATTACGCATCACATCGCTGCAGTCTGCTATTCCGGGGTTCTTGCACTACTGCCCCCCGATGTTGGTTAAGGCCGTGGAAAAACACCTGCAAATTCCGGGGCTGATTTGGTTACTCCACATATGGGTCCCGTTATTGTCGGACCTATAGAACTCATATTATTTCATATCTAATATCGGAGTCATCATGTCTGCAAATTCCCCTTTGAAGCTGGGGAACTAGTCTTCAACAGTTACATGTAAATTAGAGCAGGCCCGCATAGTAATTACCCCCTGCTCTCTCAGAGACAAGAGGCTTGGTTCCCTAATGAAGTTTTCACACTTCTTCCCTGGCCGTGTGTGAATTACTATTTATCAGTCGTGCGTTAATTGGGGATTTGTGCTGGCAGAAGGAGAATAAGGGAGGGGGGTGAACATCTGTGTCACGCAGGTGGAAGGACATTTTCCTGATATCAATATTTTATAATATTCCTGACATGGTTTTCCTCTTCCACGGTTCAAATCTCTGTATTATCCACTTTTTTGCCTTTTTTCAATAAAAAAAACATTTTGAGTGTGTCTCTGACTGTTCAGACACAAATATATCTGTTTAAAAGAGTCTGGTGTAGGCCAGATAACTAAAACTGTGGTTTTCCTCTCCCACGGTTCAAATCTGGGTGTAAACCATCTTTTTGCATTAGAAAAATAATTTTGAGTGTCTCGCTGACTGTTGAGACACAAATATTTCTGTTTAAAAGAGTCTGGTGTAGGCCAGATAACTAGAACTGTGGTTTTCCTCTCCCACGGTTCAAATCTGGGTGTAATCCACCTTTTTTCATTAAAAAAAACAATATTTTGAGTGTCTCGCTGACTGTTCAGACACAAATATATCTGTTTAACAGATTCTGGTGTAGGCGAGATAACTAGAACTGTGTTTTTCATATTCCACGGTTCAAATCAGGGTGTAATCCACCTTTTTGCATAAAAAAACATTTTGATTGTCTCACTGACTGTTCAGACACAAATATATCTGTTTAAAAGATTCTGGTGTAGGTCGGATAACTAGAACTATTGTTTTCCTCTTCCACCGTTCAAATCTGGGTGTAATCCACCTTTTTGCATAAAAAAATAATTTTGAGTGTCTCGCTGACTGTTGAGACACAAATATATCTTATTAACCTTTTGGTATCCCCCCCCCCACAAAAAAAAAATTGAGTGTGTCTGTGAGTGTTCAGACACAAATATATCTGTTTAAAAGAGTCTGGTGTAGGCCAGATAGCTAGAACTGTGGTTTTCCTCTTCAACGGTTCAAATCTCTGTATTATCCACTTTTTTTGCCTTTTTTCAATAAAAAAAACATTCTGACTGTCTCGCTGACTGTTGAGACACAAATATATCTGTTTAACAGATTCTGGTGTAGGCCAGAAAACTAGAACTGTGGTTTTCATCTCCCACGGTTCAAATCTGGGTGTAATCCACCTTTTTGCATAAAAAAAAACATTTTGAGTGTCTCGCTGACTGTTCAGACTCAAATATATCTGTTTAAAGGAGTCTGGGGTAGGCCAGATAACTAAAACTGTGGTTTTGCAGTTCCACGGTTCAAATCTCTGTATTATCCACTTTTTTGCCTTTTTTCAATAAAAAAAAACATTTTGAGTGTCTCGCTGACTGTTCAGACAAAAATATATCTGTTTAAAGAGTCTGGTGTAAGCCAGATAACTAAAACTGTGGTATTACTCTTCCACGGTTCAAATCTCCGTATTATCCACTTTTTTGCCTTTTTTCAATAAGAAAAAACATTCTGAGTGTCTCGCTGACTGTTCAGACACAAATATACAGTACAGACCAAAAGTTTGGATACACCTTCTCATTTAAATATTTTTCTGTATTTTCATGACTATGAAAAGTGTACATTCACATTGAACGCATCAAAACTATGAATTAACACATGTGGAATTATATACTTAACAAAAAAGTGTGAAACAACTGAAAATATGTCTTATATTCTAGGTTCTTAAAAAAAAGCCACCTTTTGCTTTGATGACTGCTTTGCACACTCTTGGCATTCTTTTGATGAGCTTCAAGAGGTAGTCACCGGAAATGGTTTTCACTTCACAGGTGTGCCCTGTCAGGTGTAATAAGTGGGATTTCTTGCCTTATAAATGGGGTTGGGACCATCAGTTGTGTTGTGCAGAAGTCAGGTGGATACACAGATGATAGTCCTACTGAATAGACTGTTAGAATTTGTATTATGGCAAGAAAAAAGCAGCTAAGTAAAGAAAAACGAGTGGCCATCATTACTTTAAGAAATTAAGGTCAGTCAGTGCGAAAAATTGGGAAAACTTTGAAAGTGTCCCCAAGTGCAGTTGCCAAAACCATCAAGCGCTACAAGGAAACTAGCTCACATGAGGACCGCCCCAGGAAAGGAAGACCAAGAGTCACCTCTGCTTCTGAGGATAAGTTTATCCGAGTCACTAGCCTCAGAAATAGCAGGTTAACAGCAGCTCAGATTAGAGACCAGGTCAATGCCACACAGAGTTCTAGCAGCAGACACATCTCTACAACAACTGTTAAGAGGAGACTTTGTGCAGGAGGCCTTCATGGTAAAATAGCTGCTAGGAAACCACTGCTAAGGACAGGCAACAAGCAGAAGAGACTTGTTTGGGCTAAAGAACACAAGGAATGGTCATTAGACCAGTGGAAATCTGTGCTTTGGTCTGATGAGTCCAAATTTGAGATCTTTGGTTCCAACCACCGTGTCTTTGTGCGACGCAGAAAAGGTGAACAGATGGACTCTACATGCCTTGTTCCCACCGTGAAGCATGGAGAAAGAGGTGTGATGGTGTGGGGGTGCTTTGCTGGTGACACTGTTGAAGATTTATTCAAAATTGAAGGCATACTGAACCAGCATGGCTACCACAGCATGTTGCAGCGGCATGCTATTCCATCCGGTTTGCGTTTAGTTGGACCACCATTTAGTTTTCAACAGGACAATGACCCCAAACACACCTCCAGGCTGTGTAAGGGCTATTTGACCAAGAAGGAGAGTGATGGGGTGCTACGCCAGATGACCTGACCTCCACAGTCGCCAGACCTGAACCCAATCGAGAGGGTTTGGGGTGAGCTGGACCGCAGAGTGAAGGCAAAAGGGCCAACAAGTGCTAAGCATCTCTGGGAACTCCTTCAAGATTGTTGGAAGACCATTTCCGGTGACTACCTCTTGAAGCTCATCAAGAGAATACCAAGAGTGTGCAAAGCAGTCATCAAAGCAAAAGGTGGCTACTTTGAAGAACCTAGAATATGACATATTTTCAGTTGTTTCATACTTTTTTGCTAAGTATATAATTCCACATGTGTTAATTCATAGTTTTGATGCCTTCAGTGTGAATGTACAATTTTCATAGTCAAGAAAATACAGAAAAATCTTTAAATGAGAAGGTGTGTCCAAACTTTTGGTCTGTACTGTATCTGTTTAAAAGATTCTGGTGTAGGCCAGATAACTAGAACTGTGGTTTTCCTCTCCCACGGTTCAAATCTGGGTGTAATCCACCTTTTTGCATAAAAAAAAACATTTTGAGTGTCTCACTGACTGTTGAGACACAAATATATCTGTTTAAAAGAGTCTGGTGTAGGCCAGATAACTAGAACTGTGGTTTTGCAGTTCTACGGTACAAATCTCTGTATTATTCACTTTTTTGCCTTTTTTCAATAAAAAATACATTCTGAGTGTCTCGCTGACTGTTGAGACACAAATATATCTGCTTAACATATTCTGGTGTATGCCAGATAACTAGAACTGTGGTATTCCTCTTCCACGGTTCAAATCTCCGTATTATCCACCATTTTGCCTTTTTTCAATAAAAAAAAACATTTTGAGTGTGTCGCTGACTGTTCAGACACAAATATATCTCTTTAAAAGATTCTCGTGTATGTCTGATAACTAAAACTGGGTTTTCCTCTTCCACGGTTCAAATCTGGGTGTAATCCACCTTTTTCCATAAAAAAAAACATTTTGAGTGTCTTGCTTACTGTTGAGACACAAATATATCTGTTTAAAAGATTCTGGTGTAGGCCAGATAACTAGAACTCTGGTTTTCCTCTCCCACAGTTCAAATCTGGGTGTAATCTACCTTTTTGCATAAAAAAACAACATTTTGAGTGTGTCGCTGACTGTTCAGACACAAATATATCACTTTAAAAGATTCTCGTGTATGTCTGATAACTAAAACTGGGTTTTCCTCTTCCACGGTTCAAATCTGGGTGTAATCCACCTTTTTGCATAAAAAAAAAAACATTTTGAGTGTCTTGCTTACTGTTGAGACACAAATATATCTGTTTAAAAGATTCTGGTGTAGGTCAGATAACTAGAACTCTGGTTTTCCTCTCCCACAGTTCAAATCTGGGTGTAATCTACCTTTTTGCATAAAAAAACAACATTTTGAGTGTCTCGCTGACTGTTCAGACACAAATATATCTGTTTAAAAGAGTATGGTGTAGGCCAGATAACTATAACATTGGTTTTGCAGTTGCACCGTTCAAATCTCTGTATTATCCACTTTTTTGCCTTTTTTGAATAATAAAAATATATCTGTTTAAAAGAGTCTGGTGTAGGCCAGATAACTAGAACTGTGGTTTTTCAATTCCACGGTTCAAATCTCTGTATTATCCACTTTTTTGCATTTTTTCAATAAAAAAAAACATTTTGAGTGTGTCGCTGACTGTTCAGACAAAAATATATCTGTTTAACAGATTCTAGTGTAGGCCAGATAACTAGAACTGTGGTTTTCATCTTCCACGGTACAAATCCGAGTGCAATCCATCTTTTTGCATAAAAAAAAATACATTTTGAGCATCTCGCTGACTGTTCAGACACAAATATATCTGTTTAAAAGAGTCTGGTGTAGGCCAGATAACTATAACATTGGTTTTGCAGTTGTACCGTTCAAATCTCTGTATTATCCACTTTTTTGCCTTTTTTGAATAAAAAAAACATTTTGAGTGTCTCGCTGACTGTTCCGACACAAATATATCTGTTTAAAAGAGTCTGGTGTAGGCCAGATAACTAGAACTGTGGTTTTCCTCTTCCACGGTTCAAATCTCTGTATTATCCACTTTTTTGCCTTTTTTCAATAAAAAAAACATTCTGAGCGTCTCGCTGACTGTTGGGACACAAATATATCTGTGTCAGGAAAATGCCGGCCGGTGGGTGCAGCTCTCTGGCGCCCCCTTACCTCTCAGGTTAGTCAAGGTACTGCACCTAGAGTAAGTAGTGCCAGGAAGCTGCTACCAGCGGGGGGAAAACACGGTGGTGTGGTGTCCCTTACACGTCACCAATCCGTGACGCCACAATACAGGCACAACTCTCTGACGCCCCCTTGCCTCTCAGGTCAGTCAAGGTACTGCACCTAGAGCGAGTGGTCACCGGAGAGGCTGTCCTGTAGCCCACTGGGTATTTGAGGCCCTCTGCAGTGAGGGCGGTATATATATATTCCCCTGGCTGCGCCAGTAATATATATCCACACCTCCGACCGTCACTGCCAGCCTTCCTCAAATCCCCCAGATGGTATGCTGCCACCAGTTTCTCGTTCGATACAAGCCCGGTGTTAATAGACTTGCATCGGTTCAGGAACCAACCTGGTAGCGTTTATGGCTTCGGGGAGGAGAACGATTACAGAACAAAAGAAGCAGAACTATTAAATTTTATATTTAATCCAAAAGGGAGGCAGTGTTTAGGAAAAATATATACAAGGATGTTACAAAGGGAACATTAAAATACATAAACAGTTACATAAAATAAAACAAGATAAAGAGTGAAAATTACTTACACTACACAATCGCGGAGACGATTCAATATAGTGGGAGGGGGGGTTCTCCAGATTGCTGTTATTGAACAGGACCCTTTGCGTATAATTCGTATTCCCCCCAGCAATGAGTACTTCTGTCTTCCCCATAGACTCTTTTATTCCTAAGGGAGATCTGGCCACACGCCCCTGGTGGTGACATCATGTGGGCCGGTCTCCAGCCTGTACATTTTTATTAGAACCCCTGATTTCTGCGATAACTCATCGCCTGTTAATCGCAGAAGCTCGCAAACTACGCCATATTTTCCCTCATGATTTTATCTTTCTTTTGATATTACGCATCACATCGCTGCAGTCTGCTATTCCGGGGTTCTTGCACTACTGCCCCCCGATGTTGGTTAAGGCCGTGGAAAAACACCTGCAAATTCCGGGGCTGATTTGGTTACTCCACATATGGGTCCCGTTATTGTCGGACCTATAGAACTCATATTATTTCATATCTAATATCGGAGTCATCATGTCTGCAAATTCCCCTTTGAAGCTGGGGAACTAGTCTTCAACAGTTACATGTAAATTAGAGCAGGCCCTCATAGTAATTACCCCCTGCTCTCTCAGAGACAAGAGGCTTGGTTCCCTAATGAACTTTTCACACTTCTTCCCTGGCCGTGTGTGAATAACTATTTATCAGTCGTGCGTTAATTGGGGATTTGTGCTGGCAGAAGGAGAATAAGGGAGGGGGGTGAACATCTGTGTCACGCAGGTGGAAGGACATTTTCCTGATATCAATATTTTATAATATTCCTGACATGGTTTTCCTCTTCCACGGTTCAAATCTCTGTATTATCCACTTTTTTGCCTTTTTTCAATAAAAAAAACATTTTGAGTGTGTCTCTGACTGTTCAGACACAAATATATCTGTTTAAAAGAGTCTGGTGTAGGCCAGATAACTAAAACTGTGGTTTTCCTCTCCCACGGTTCAAATCTGGGTGTAAACCATCTTTTTGCATTAGAAAAATAATTTTGAGTGTCTCGCTGACTGTTGAGACACAAATATTTCTGTTTAAAAGAGTCTGGTGTAGGCCAGTTAACTAGAACTGTGGTTTTGCAGTTCCACGGTTCAAATCTCTGTATTATCCACTTTTTTTGTGTTTTTTCAATAAAAAAAAACATTTTGAGTGTCTCGCTGACTGTTCAGACACACATATATCTTTTTAAAAGAGTCTGGTGTAGGCCAGATAACTAAAACTGTGGTTTTGCAGTTCCACGGTTCAAATCTCTGTATTATTAACTTTTTTGCCTTTTTTCAATAAAAAAAAACATTTTGAGTGTGTCGTTGACTGTTCAGACACAAATATATCTGTTTAACAGATTCTGGTGTAGGTCAGATAACTAGAACTGTGGTTTTGCAGTTCTACGGTTCAAATCTCTGTATTATCCACTTTTTTGCCTTTTTTCAATAAAAAAAAACATTTTGAGTGTCTCGCTGACTGTTCAGACACAAATATATCTGTTTAAAAGAGTCTGGTGTAGGCCAGATAACTAGAACTGTGGTTTTCCTCTCCCACGGTTCAAATCTGGGTGTAATCCACCTTTTTTCATAAAAAAAAACAATATTTTGAGTGTCTCGCTGACTGTTCAGACACAAATATATCTGTTTAACAGATTCTGGTGTAGGCGAGATAACTAGAACTGTGTTTTTCATATTCCACGGTTCAAATCAGGGTGTAATCCACCTTTTTGCATAAAAAAACATTTTGATTGTCTCACTGACTGTTCAGACACAAATATATCTGTTTAAAAGATTCTGGTGTAGGTCGGATAAAGAGAACTATTGTTTTCCTCTTCCACCGTTCAAATCTGGGTGTAATCCACCTTTTTGCATAAAAAAATAATTTTGAGTGTCTCGCTGACTGTTGAGACACAAATATATCTGTTTAAAAGAATCTGGTGTAGGCCAGATAACTAGAACTGTGGTTTTCCTCTTCCACGGTTCAAATCTCTGTATTATCCACTTTTTTGTCTTTTTTCAATAAATAAAACATTTTGAGTGTCTCGCTGACTGTTCAGACACAAATATATCTGTTTAAAAGAGTCTGGTGTAGGCCAGATAACTAGAACTGTGGTTTTCCTCTCCCACCGTTCAAATCAGGGTGTAATCCACCTTTTTGCATAAAAAAAACATTTTGATTGTCTCACTGACTGTTCAGACACAAATATATCTGTTTAAAAGAATCTGATGTAGGCCATATAACTAGAACCATGGTTTTGCAGTTCTACGGTTCAAATCTCTGTTTTATCCACTTTTTTGCCTTTTTTCAATTAAAAAAAACATTTTGAGTGTGTCGCTGACTGTTCAGACAAAAATATATCTGTTTAACAGATTCTAGTGTAGGCCAGATAACTAGAACTGTGGTTTTCATCTTCCACGGTACAAATCCAAGTGCAATCCACCTTTTTGCATAAAAAAAATACATTTTGAGCATCTCGCTGACTGTTCAGACACAAATATATCTGTTTAAAAGAGTCTGGTGTAGGCCAGATAACTATAACTGTGGTTTTGCAGTTGCACCGTTCAAATCTCTGTATTATCCACTTTTTTGCCTTTTTTCAATAAAAAAAACATTTTGAGTGTCTCGGTGACTGTTCCGACACAAATATATCTGTTTAAAAGAGTCTGATGTAGGCCAGATAACTAGAACTGTGGTTTTCCTCTTCCACGGTTCAAATCTCTGTATTATCCACTTTTTTGCCTTTCTTCAATAAAAAAAACATTCTGAGCGTCTCGCTGACTGTTGGGACACAAATATATCTGTGTCAGGAAAATGCCGGCCGGTGGGTGCAGCTCTCTGGCGCCCCCTTACCTCTCAGGTTAGTCAAGGTACTGCACCTAGAGTAAGTAGTGCCAGGAAGCTGCTACCAGCGGGGGGAAAACACGGTGGTGTGGTGTCCCTTACACGTCACCAATCCGTGACGCCACAATACAGGCACAACTCTCTGACGCCCCCTTGCCTCTCAGGTCAGTCAAGGTACTGCACCTAGAGCGAGTGGTCGCCGGAGAGGCTGTCCTGTAGCCCACTGGGTATTTGAGGCCCTCTGCAGTGAGGGCGGTATATATATATTCCCCTGGCTGCGCCAGTAATATATATCCACACCTCCGACCGTCACTGCCAGCCTTCCTCAAATCCCCCAGATGGTATGCTGCCACCAGTTTCTCGTTCGATACAAGCCCGGTGTTAATAGACTTGCATCGGTTCAGGAACCAACCTAGTAGCGTTTATGGCTTCGGGGAGGAGAACGATTACAGAACAAAAGACGCAGAACTATTACATTTTATATTTAATCCAAAAGGTAGGCAGTGTTTAGGAAAAATATATACAAGGATGTTACAAAGGGAACATTAAAATACATAAACAGTTACATAAAATAAAACAAGATAAAGAGTGAAAATTACTTACACTACACAATCGCGGAGACGATTCAATATAGTGGGAGGGGGGGTTCTCCAGATTGCTGTTATTGAACAGGACCCTTTGCGTATAATTCGTATTCCCCCCAGCAATGAGTACTTCTGTCTTCCCCATAGACTCTTTTATTCCTAAGGGAGATCTGGCCACACGCCCCTGGTGGTGACATCATGTGGGCCGGTCTCCAGCCTGTACATTTTTATTAGAACCCCTGATTTCTGCGATAACTCATCGCCTGTTAATCGCAGAAGCTCGCAAACTACGCCATATTTTCCCTCATGATTTTATCTTTCTTTTGATATTACGCATCACATCGCTGCAGTCTGCTATTCCGGGGTTCTTGCACTACTGCCCCCCGATGTTGGTTAAGGCCGTGGAAAAACACCTGCAAATTCCGGGGCTGATTTGGTTACTCCACATATGGGTCCCGTTATTGTCGGACCTATAGAACTCATATTATTTCATATCTAATATCGGAGTCATCATGTCTGCAAATTCCCCTTTGAAGCTGGGGAACTAGTCTTCAACAGTTACATGTAAATTAGCGCAAGCC
Source organism: Phyllobates terribilis (assembly GCF_046119375.1). NCBI lineage: Eukaryota > Metazoa > Chordata > Amphibia > Anura > Dendrobatidae > Phyllobates > Phyllobates terribilis. Next base: position 583,859,747 of record NW_027362762.1, read on the forward strand.
CGCATAGTAATTACCCCCTGCTCTCTCAGAGACAAGAGGCTTGGTTCCCTAACGAAATTTTCACACTTCTTCCCTGGCCGTGTGTGAATAACTATTTATCAGTCGTGCGTTAATTGGGGATTTGTGCTGGCAGAAGGAGAATAAGGGAGGGGGGTGAACATCTGTGTCACGCAGGTGGAAGGACATTTTCCTGATATCAATATTTTATAATATTCCTGACATGGTTTTCCTCTTCCACGGTTCAAATCTCTGTATTATCCACTTTTTTGCCTTTTTTCAATAAAAAAAACATTTTGAGTGTGTCTCTGACTGTTCAGACACAAATATATCTGTTTAAAAGAGTCTGGTGTAGGCCAGATAACTAAAACTGTGGTTTTCCTCTCCCACGGTTCAAATCTGGGTGTAAACCATCTTTTTGCATTAGAAAAATAATTTTGAGTGTCTCGCTGACTGTTGAGACACAAATATTTCTGTTTAAAAGAGTCTGGTGTAGGCCAGATAACTAGAACTGTGGTTTTGCAGTTCCACGGTTCAAATCTCTGTATTATCCACTTTTTTTGTGTTTTTTCAATAAAAAAAAACATTTTGAGTGTCTCGCTGACTGTTCAGACACACATATATCTTTTTAAAAGAGTCTGGTGTAGGCCAGATAACTAAAACTGTGGTTTTGCAGTTCCACGGTTCAAATCTCTGTATTATTAACTTTTTTGCCTTTTTTCAATAAAAAAAAACATTTTGAGTGTGTCGTTGACTGTTCAGACACAAATATATCTGTTTAACAGATTCTGGTGTAGGCCAGATAACTAGAACTGTGGTTTTCCTCTTCCACGGTTCAAATCTCTGTATTATCCACTTTTTTGCATTTTTTCAATAAATAAAACATTTTGAGTGTCTCGCTGACAGTTAAGACACAAATATATCTGTTTAAAATAGTCTGGTGTAGGCCAGATAACTAGAACTGTGGTTTTCCTCTCCCACCGTTCAAATCAGGGTGTAATCCACCTTTTTGCATAAAAAAAACATTTTGATTGTCTCACTGACTGTTCAGACACAAATATATCTGTTTAAAAGAATCTGATGTAGGCCATATAACTAGAACCATGGTTTTGCAGTTCTACGGTTCAAATCGCTGTTTTATCCACTTTTTTGCCTTTTTTCAATTAAAAAAAACATTTTGAGTGTCTCGCTGACTGTTCAGACACAAATATATCTGTTTAAAAGAGTCTGGTGTAGGCCTGATAACTAGAACTGTGGTTTTGCAGTTCCACTGTTCAAATCTCTGTATTATACACTTTTTTGCCTTTTTTCAATAAAAAAAAACATTTTGAGTGTCTTGCTGACTCTTCAGACACAAATAAATCTGTTTAAAAGATTCTGGTGTAGGCCAGATAACTAGAACTGTGGTTTTCCTCTTCCATGGTTCAAATCTGGGTGTATTCCACCTTTTTGCATAAAAAAAAACATTTTGAGTGTCTCGCTGACTGTTCAGACACAAATGTATCTGTTTGAAAGTTTCTGGTGTAGGCCAGATAACTAGAACTGTAGTTTTGCAGTTCTATGGTTCAAATATGTGTAAGATCCACTTTTTTGAATTTTTTCAATAAAAAAAAAACATTTTGAGTGTGTCGCTGACTGTTAAGACACAAATATATCTGTTTAAAATATTCTTGTGTAGGCCAGATAACTAGAACTGTGGTTTTCCTCTCACATGGTTCAAATCTGGGTGTAAACCATCTTTTTGCATAAAAAAAAAACATTTTGAGTGTATCGCTGACTGTTCAGACACAAATATATCTGTTTAAAAGAGTCTGGTGTAGGCCAGGTAACTAAAACTGTGCTTTTTCTCTTCCACAGTTCAAATCTCTGTATTATCCACTTTTTTGCCTTTCCTCAATAAAAAAAACCATTCTGAGTGTCTCACTGACTGATGAGTCGCAAATATATCTGTTTAAATGATTCTGGTGTAGGCCAGATAACTAGAACTGTGGTTATGCAGTTTTACGGTTCAAATCTCTGTATTATCCACTTTTTTGCCTTTTTTCAATAAATAAAACATTTTGAGTGTCTCGCTGACTGTTCAGACACAAATATATCTGTTTAAAAGAGTCTGGTGTAGGCCAGATAGCTAGAACTGTGGTTTTGCAGTTCCACGGTTCAAACCTTTGTATTGTCCACTTTTTTGCCTTTTTTCAATAAAAAAAAAGCATTTTGAGTGTCTCGCTGACTGTTCAGACACAAATATATCTGTTTAAAAGAGTCTGGTGTAGGCCAGAAAACTAGAACTGTAGTTTTGATGTTCTACGGATCAAATGTCTATATTATCCACTTTTTTGCCTTTTTTCAATAAAAAAAACATTTTGAGTGTCTCGCTGACTGTTCAGACACAAATACATCTGTTTAAAAGATTCTGGTGTAGGCCAGATAACTAGTATTGTGGTTTTGCAGTTGCATGGTACAAATTTGGGTGTAAACCACCTTTTTGCATAAAAAAAAACATTTTGAGTGTCTCGCTGACTGTTCAGACACAAATATATCTGTTTAAAAGATTCTGGTGTAGGCCAGATAACTAGAACTGTGGTTTTACTTTTCCACGGTTCAAATCTCTGTATTATCCACTTTTTTGCCTTTTTTCAATAAAAAAATATTTTGAGTGTCTCGATGACTGTTCAGACACAAATATATCTGATTAGAAGAGTCTGGTGTTGGCCAGATAACTAGAACTGTGGTTTTGCAGTTCCACGGTTCAAATCTCTGTATTATCCACTTTTTTGCCTTTTTTAAATAAATAAAACATTTTGAGTGTCTCGCTGACTGTTCAGACATAAATATATCTGTTTAAAAGAGTCTGGTGTAGGCCAGATAACTAGAACTGTGGTTTGCCTCTTCCACAGTTCAAATCTCTGTATTATCCACTTTTTTGCCTTTTTAAATAAATAAAACATTTTGAGTGTCTCGCTGACTGTTCAGACACAAATATATCTGTTTAAAAGAGTCTGGTGTAGGCCAGATAACTAGACCTGTGGTTTTCCTCTCCCACCGTTCAAATCAGGGTGTAATCCACCTTTTTGCATAAAAAAAACATTTTGATTGTCTCACTGACTGTTCAGACACAAATATATCTGTTTAAAAGAATCTGATGTAGGCCATATAACTAGAACCATGGTTTTGCAGTTCTACGGTTCAAATCTCTGTTTTATCCACTTTTTTGCCTTTTTTCAATTAAAAAAAACATTTTGAGTGTGTCGCTGACTGTTCAGACAAAAATATATCTGTTTAACAGATTCTAGTGTAGGCCAGATAACTAGAACTGTGGTTTTCATCTTCCACGGTACAAATCCAAGTGCAATCCACCTTTTTGCATAAAAAAAATACATTTTGAGCATCTCGCTGACTGTTCAGACACAAATATATCTGTTTAAAAGAGTCTGGTGTAGGCCAGATAACTATAACTGTGGTTTTGCAGTTGCACCGTTCAAATCTCTGTATTATCCACTTTTTTGCCTTTTTTCAATAAAAAAAACATTTTGAGTGTCTCGGTGACTGTTCCGACACAAATATATCTGTTTAAAAGAGTCTGATGTAGGCCAGATAACTAGAACTGTGGTTTTCCTCTTCCACGGTTCAAATCTCTGTATTATCCACTTTTTTGCCTTTCTTCAATAAAAAAAACATTCTGAGCGTCTCGCTGACTGTTGGGACACAAATATATCTGTGTCAGGAAAATGCCGGCCGGTGGGTGCAGCTCTCTGGCGCCCCTTACCTCTCAGGTTAGTCAAGGTACTGCACCTAGAGTAAGTAGTGCCAGGAAGCTGCTACCAGCGGGGGGAAAACACGGTGGTGTGGTGTCCCTTACACGTCACCAATCCGTGACGCCACAATACAGGCACAATTCTCTGACGCCCCCTTGCCTCTCAGGTCAGTCAAGGTACTGCACCTAGAGCGAGTGGTCGCCGGAGAGGCTGTCCTGTAGCCCACTGGGTATTTGAGGCCCTCTGCAGTGAGGGCGGTATATATATATTCCCCTGGCTGCGCCAGTAATATATATCCACACCTCCGACCGTCACTGCCAGCCTTCCTCAAATCCCCCAGATGGTATGCTGCCACCAGTTTCTCGTTCGATACAAGCCCGGTGTTAATAGACTTGCATCGGTTCAGGAACCAACCTAGTAGCGTTTATGGCTTCGGGGAGGAGAACGATTACAGAACAAAAGAAGCAGAACTATTACATTTTATATTTAATCCAAAAGGTAGGCAGTGTTTAGGAAAAATATATACATGGATGTTACAAAGGGAACATTAAAATACATAAACAGTTACATAAAATAAAACAAGATAAAGAGTGAAAATTACTTACACTACACAATCGCGGAGACGATTCAATATAGTGGGAGGGGGGGTTCTCCAGATTGCTGTTATTGAACAGGACCCTTTGCGTATAATTCGTATTCCCCCCAGCAATGAGTACTTCTGTCTTCCCCATAGACTCTTTTATTCCTAAGGGAGATCTGGCCACACGCCCCTGGTGGTGACATCATGTGGGCCGGTCTCCAGCCTGTACATTTTTATTAGAACCCCTGATTTCTGCGATAACTCATCGCCTGTTAATCGCAGAAGCTCGCAAACTACGCCATATTTTCCCTCATGATTTTATCTTTCTTTTGATATTACGCATCACATCGCTGCAGTCTGCTATTCCGGGGTTCTTGCACTACTGCCCCCCGATGTTGGTTAAGGCCGTGGAAAAACACCTGCAAATTCCGGGGCTGATTTGGTTACTCCACATATGGGTCCCGTTATTGTCGGACCTATAGAACTCATATTATTTCATATCTAATATCGGAGTCATCATGTCTGCAAATTCCCCTTTGAAGCTGGGGAACTAGTCTTCAACAGTTACATGTAAATTAGCGCAAGCCCGCATAGTAATTACCCCCTGCTCTCTCAGAGACAAGAGGCTTGGTTCCCTAACGAAATTTTCACACTTCTTCCCTGGCCGTGTGTGAATAACTATTTATCAGTCGTGCGTTAATTGGGGATTTGTGCTGGCAGAAGGAGAATAAGGGAGGGGGGTGAACATCTGTGTCACGCAGGTGGAAGGACATTTTCCTGATATCAATATTTTATAATATTCCTGACATGGTTTTCCTCTTCCACGGTTCAAATCTCTGTATTATCCACTTTTTTGCCTTTTTTCAATAAAAAAAACATTTTGAGTGTGTCTCTGACTGTTCAGACACAAATATATCTGTTTAAAAGAGTCTGGTGTAGGCCAGATAACTAAAACTGTGGTTTTCCTCTCCCACGGTTCAAATCTGGGTGTAAACCATCTTTTTGCATTAGAAAAATAATTTTGAGTGTCTCGCTGACTGTTGAGACACAAATATTTCTGTTTAAAAGAGTCTGGTGTAGGCCAGATAACTAGAACTGTGGTTTTGCAGTTCCACGGTTCAAATCTCTGTATTATCCACTTTTTTTGCGTTTTTTCAATAAAAAAAAACATTTTGAGTGTCTCGCTGACTGTTCAGACACACATATATCTTTTTAAAAGAGTCTGGTGTAGGCCAGATAACTAAAACTGTGGTTTTGCAGTTCCACGGTTCAAATCTCTGTATTATTAACTTTTTTGCCTTTTTTCAATAAAAAAAAACATTTTGAGTGTGTCGTTGACTGTTCAGACACAAATATATCTGTTTAACAGATTCTGGTGTAGGCCAGATAACTAGAACTGTGGTTTTCCTCTTCCACGGTTCAAATCTCTGTATTATCCACTTTTTTGCATTTTTTCAATAAATAAAACATTTTGAGTGTCTCGCTGACAGTTAAGACACAAATATATCTGTTTAAAATAGTCTGGTGTAGGCCAGATAACTAGAACTGTGGTTTTCCTCTCCCACCGTTCAAATCAGGGTGTAATCCACCTTTTTGCATAAAAAAAACATTTTGATTGTCTCACTGACTGTTCAGACACAAATATATCTGTTTAAAAGAATCTGATGTAGGCCATATAACTAGAACCATGGTTTTGCAGTTCTACGGTTCAAATCGCTGTTTTATCCACTTTTTTGCCTTTTTTCAATTAAAAAAAACATTTTGAGTGTCTCGCTGACTGTTCAGACACAAATATATCTGTTTAAAAGAGTCTGGTGTAGGCCTGATAACTAGAACTGTGGTTTTGCAGTTCCACGGTTCAAATCTCTGTATTATACACTTTTTTGCCTTTTTTCAATAAAAAAAAACATTTTGAGTGTCTTGCTGACTCTTCAGACACAAATAAATCTGTTTAAAAGATTCTGGTGTAGGCCAGATAACTAGAACTGTGGTTTTCCTCTTCCATGGTTCAAATCTGGGTGTATTCCACCTTTTTGCATAAAAAAAAACATTTTGAGTGTCTCGCTGACTGTTCAGACACAAATGTATCTGTTTGAAAGTTTCTGGTGTAGGCCAGATAACTAGAACTGTAGTTTTGCAGTTCTATGGTTCAAATATGTGTAAGATCCACTTTTTTGAATTTTTTCAATAAAAAAAAAACATTTTGAGTGTGTCGCTGACTGTTAAGACACAAATATATCTGTTTAAAATATTCTTGTGTAGGCCAGATAACTAGAACTGTGGTTTTCCTCTCACATGGTTCAAATCTGGGTGTAAACCATCTTTTTGCATAAAAAAAAAACATTTTGAGTGTATCGCTGACTGTTCAGACACAAATATATCTGTTTAAAAGAGTCTGGTGTAGGCCAGGTAACTAAAACTGTGCTTTTTCTCTTCCACAGTTAAAATCTCTGTATTATCCACTTTTTTGCCTTTCCTCAATAAAAAAAACCATTCTGAGTGTCTCACTGACTGATGAGTCGCAAATATATCTGTTTAAAAGATTCTGGTGTAGGCCAGATAACTAGAACTGTGGTTATGCAGTTGCATGGTACAAATTTGGGTGTAAACCACCTTTTTGCATAAAAAAAAACATTTTGAGTGTCTCGCTGACTGTTCAGACACAAATATATCTGTTTAAAAGATTCTGGTGTAGGCCAGATAACTAGAACTGTGGTTTTCCTTTTCCACGGTTCAAATCTCTGTATTATCCACTTTTTTGCCTTTTTTCAATAAAAAAATATTTTGAGTGTCTCGATGACTGTTCAGACACAAATATATCTGATTAGAAGAGTCTGGTGTTGGCCAGATAACTAGAACTGTGGTTTTGCAGTTCCACGGTTCAAATCTCTGTATTATCCACTTTTTTGCCTTTTTTAAATAAATAAAACATTTTGAGTGTCTCGCTGACTGTTCAGACATAAATATATCTGTTTAAAAGAGTCTGGTGTAGGCCAGATAACTAGAACTGTGGTTTGCCTCTTCCACAGTTCAAATCTCTGTATTATCCACTTTTTTGCCTTTTTAAATAAATAAAACATTTTGAGTGTCTCGCTGACTGTTCAGACACAAATATATCTGTTTAACAGATCCTGGTGTAGGCCAGATAGCTAGAACTGTGGTTTTGCAGTTCCACGGTTCAAATCTCTGTATTGTCCACTTTTTTGCCTTTTTTCAATAAAAAAAAACATTTTGAGTGTGTCGCTGACAGTTCAGACACAAATATATCTGTTTAACAGATTCTAGTGTAGGCCAGATAACTAGAACTGTGGTTTTCAACTTCCAAGGTTCAAATCAGGGTGTAATCCACCTTTTTGCAGAAAAAAAAACATTTTGAGTGTCTCTCTGACTGTTCAGACACAAATATATCTGTTTAACAGATCCTGGTGTAGGCCAGATAGCTAGAACTGTGGTTTTGCAGTTCCACGGTTCAAATCTCTGTATTGTCCACTTTTTTGCCTTTTTTCAATTAAAAAAACATTTTGAGTGTGTCGCTGACAGTTCAGACACAAATATATCTGTGTAAAAGATTCTAGTGTAGGCCAGATAACTAGAACTGTGGTTTTCCTATTCCATGGTTCAAATCTGGGTGTATTCCACCTTTTTGCATAAAAGAAAAACATCTTGAGTGTCTTGCTGACTGTACAGACACAAATATATCTTTTTAAAAGAGTCTGGTGTAGGCCAGATAACTAGAACTGTGGTTTTCCTCTTCCACGGTTCAAATCTCTATATTGTCCACTTTTTTGCCTCTTTTCAATAAAAAAAAACATTTTGAGTGTCTCGCTTACTGTTCAGACACAAATATATCTGTTTAAAAGATTCTGGTGTAGGCCAGATAACTAGAACTGTGGTTTTCCTCTTCCACGGTTCAAATCTGGGTGTAATCCACCTTTTTGCATAAAAAAAAACATTTTGAGTGTCTCGCTGACTGTTCAGACACAAATATATCTGTTTAAAAGAGTCTGGTGTAGGCCAGAAAACTAGAACTGTGGTTTTCCTCTCCCATGGTTCAAATCTGGGTGTAATGCACCTTTTTGCATAAAAAAAAAACATTTTGAGTGTCTTGCTGACTGTTCAGACACAAATATATCTGTTTAAAAGAGTCTGGTGTAGGCCAGATAACTAGTACTGTGGTTTTGCAGTTCCACGGTACAAATCTTTGTATCATCCTCTTCTTGGGCGTTTTTCAATAAATAAAACATTTTGAGTGTGTCGCTGACTGTTCAGACAAAAATATATCTGTTTAACAGATTCTGGTGTAGGCCAGATAACTAGAACTGTGGTTTTCATCTTCCACGGTACAAATCCAGGTGCTATCCACCTTTTTGCATTAAAAAAAAAACATTTTGAGTGTCTTTCTTACTGTTGAGACACAAATATATCTGTTTAAAAGAGTCTGGTGTAGACCAGATAACTAGAACTGTGGATTTTCAGTTCTACGGTTCAAATCTCTGTATTATCCACTTTTTTGCCGTTTTTCAATAAAAAAAAACATTTTGAGTGTCTCGCTGACTGTTCAGACACAAATATATCTCTTTAAAAGATTCTCGTGTATGTCTGATAACTAAAACTGGGTTTTCCTGTTCCACGGTTCAAATCTGGGTGTAATCCACCTTTTTGCATAAAAAAAACATTTTGAGTGTCTCGCTTACTGTTGAGACACAAATATATCTTTTTAAAAGAGTCTGGTGTAGGCCAGATAACTAGAACTGTGGTTTTGCAGTTCTGCGGTTCAAATTTCTGTATTATCCACTTTTTTGCCTTTTTTCAATAAAAAAAACATTTTGAGGGTTTCGCTGACTGTTCAGACACAAATATATCTGAATTAAAGAGTCTGGTGTATTCCAGATAACTAGAACTGTGGTTTTGCAATTCCACGGTTCAAATCTCTGTATTATCCACTTTTTTGCCTTTTTTCAATAAAAAAAACATTTTGAGTGTGTCGCTGACTGTTCAGACACAAATATATCTGTTTAACAGATTCTGGTGTAGGCCAGATAACTAGAACTGTGGTTTTCATCTTCCACGGTACAAATCCGCGTGCAATCCACCTTTTTGCATTAAAAAAAAACATTTTGAGTGTCTTCCTGACTGTTCAGACACAAATATATCTGTTTAAAAGAGTCTGGTGTAGGCCAGATAACTAGAACTGTGGATTTGCAGTTCTACAGTTCAAATCTCTGTATTATCCACTTTTTTTGCCATTTTTCAATAAAAAAAAACATTTTGAGTGTCTCACTGACTGTTCAGACACAAATATATCTCTTTAAAAGATTCTCGTGTATGTCTGATAACTAAAACTGGGTTTTCCTCTTCCACGGTTCAAATCTGGGTGTAATCCACCTTTTTGCATAAAAAAACAACATTTTGAGTATATCGCTGACTGTTCAGACAAAAATATATCTGTTTAAAAGAGTCTTTTGTAGGCCAGATAACTATAATTGTGGTCTTTCAGTTCCACCGTTCAAATCTCTGTATTATCCACTTTTTTGCCTTTTTTCAATAAAAAAACATTTTGAGTGCCTCACTGACTGTTCAGACACAAATATATCTGTTTAAAAGAGTCTGGTGTAGGCCAGATAACTAGAACTGTGGTTTTGCAGTTCTACGGTTCAAATCTCTGTATTATCCACTTTTTTGCCTTTTTTCAATAAAAAAAACATTGTGAGTGTCTCGCTGACTGTTGAGACATAAATATATCTGTTTAAAAGAGTCTGGTGTAGGCCAGATAACTAGAACTGTGGTTTTGCAGTTCTACGGTTGAAATCTCTGTATTATCCACTTTTTTGCCTTTTTTCAATAAGAAAAAACATTTTTAGTGTCTCGCTGACTGTTCAGACACAAATATATCTGTTTAAAAGAGTCTGGTGTAGGCCAGATAACTAGAACTCTGGTTTTCCTCTCCCACGGTACAAATCTGGGTGTAATCCACCTTTTTTCATAAAAAAACAACATTTTGAGTGTCTCGCTGACTGTTCAGACACAAATATATCTGTTTAAAAGAGTCTGGTGTAGGCCAGATAACTATAACCGTGGTTTTGCAGTTGCACCGTTCAAATCTCTGTATTATCCACTTTTTTGCCTTTTTTCAATAAAAAAACATTTTGAGTGTCTCACTGACTGTTCAGACACAAATATATCTGTTTAAAAGAGTCTGGTGTAGGCCAGATAACTAGAACTGTGGTTTTGCAGTTCTACAGTTCAAATCTCTGTATTATCCACTTTTTTGCCTTTTTTCAATAAAAAAAAACATTTTTAGTGTCTCGCTGACTGTTCAGACACAAATATATCTGTTTAAAAGAGTCTGGTGTAGGCCAGATAACTAGAGCTCTGGGTTTCCTCTCCCACGGTTAAAATCTGGGTGTAATCCACATTTTTTCATAAAAATAACAACATTTTGAGTGTCTCGCTGACTGTTCAGACACAAATATATCTGTTTAACAGATTCTGGTGTAGGCGAGATAACTAGAACTGTGGTTTTCATATTCCACGGTTCAAATCAGGGTGTAATCCTCCTTTTTGCATAAAGAAAAACATTTTGTGTGTCTCGCTGACTGTTCAGGCACAATATATCTGTTTAAAAGATTCTGGTGTAGGCCAGATAATTAGAACTGTGGTTTTGCAGTTCCACGGTTCAATTCTCTGTATTATCCACTTTTTTGCCTTTTTTAAAAAAAAAAAAACATTGAGTGTCTCGCTGACTGTTCAAACACAAATATATCTGTTTAAAAGATTCTCTTGTGGGTCGGATAACTAGAACTGTGGTTTTCCTCTTCCACAGTTCAAATCTGGGTGTAATCCACCTTTTTGCATAAAAAAAACATTTTGAGTGTCTCGCTGGCTGTTCAGACACAAATATATCTTTTTAAAAGAGTCTGGTGTAGGCCAGATAACTAGAACTCTGGTTTTCCTCTCCCACGGTTCAAATCTGGGTGTTATCCACCTTTTTGCATAAAAAAAAACACATTTTGAGTCTCTCACTGACTGTTCAGACACAAATATATCTGTTTAAAAGAGTCTGGTGTAGACCAGATAACTATAACGGTGGTTTTGCAGTTGCACCGTTCAAATCTCTGTATTATCCACTTTTTTGCCTTTTTTCAATAAAAAAACATTTTGAGTGTCTCACTGACTGTTCAGACACAAATATATCTGTTTAAAAGAGTCTGGTGTAGGCCAGATAACTAGAACTGTGGTTTTGCAGTTCTACGGTTCAAATCTCTGTATTATCCACTTTTTTGCCTTTTTTCAATAAAAAAAACATTGTGAGTGTCTCGCTGACTGTTGAAACATAAATATATCTGTTTAAAAGAGTCTGGTGTAGGCCAGATAACTAGAACTGTGGTTTTGCAGTTCTACGGTTGAAATCTCTGTATTATACACTTTTTTGCCTTTTTTCAATAAGAAAAAACATTTTTAGTGTCTCGCTGACTGTTCAGACACAAATATATCTGTTTAAAAGAGTCTGGTGTAGGCCAGATAACTAGAACTCTGGTTTTCCTCTCCCACGGTGCAAATCTGGGTGTAATCCACCTTTTTTCATAAAAAAACAACATTTTGAGTGTCTCGCTGACTGTTCAGACACAAATATATCTGTTTAAAAGAGTCTGGTGTAGGCCAGATAACTATAACCGTGGTTTTGCAGTTGCACCGTTCAAATCTCTGTATTATCCACTTTTTTGCCTTTTTTCAATAAAAAAACATTTTGAGTGTCTCACTGACTGTTCAGACACAAATATATCTGTTTAAAAGAGTCTGGTGTAGGCCAGATAACTAGAACTGTGGTTTTGCAGTTCTACAGTTCAAATCTCTGTATTATCCACTTTTTTGCCTTTTTTCAATAAAAAAAACATTTTTAGTGTCTCGCTGACTGTTCAGACACAAATATATCTGTTTAAAAGAGTCTGGTGTAGGCCAGATAACTAGAGCTCTGGTTTTCCTCTCCCACGGTTCAAATCTGGGTGTAATCCACATTTTTTCATAAAAATAACAACATTTTGAGTGTCTCGCTGACTGTTCAGACACAAATATATTTGTTTAACAGATTCTGGTGTAGGCGAGATAACTAGAACTGTGGTTTTCTTATTCCACGGTTCAAATCAGGGTGTAATCCTCCTTTTTGCATAAAGAAAAACATTTTGTGTGTCTCGCTGACTGTTCAGACACAATATATCTGTTTAAAAGATTCTGGTGTAGGCCAGATAATTAGAACTGTGGTTTTCCTCTCCCACGGTTCAAATCTCTGTATTATCCAATTTTTTGCCTTTTTTCAATAAAAAAAAACATTTTGAGTGTCTCGCTGAGTGTTCAGACACAAATATATCTGTTTAAAAGAGTCTGATGTAGGCCAGATAACTAGATCTGTGGTTTTCCTCTCCCACGGTTACAAATCTGGGTGTAATCCACCTTTTTGCATAAAAAAAACCATTTTGAGTGTCTCGCTGACTGTTCAGACACAAATATATTGTAGCATCGGTGTCTCTGCCTCCTTCCAGGCTCAGACGCCGTCCCTCTCACCTTCTCTCTCCCCGCGATCCCCGCTCTCCTTCCCAGTCTGCTGTCGGCGCGCGCAGTCCCCCGGGCACTGTGCTTAGGGCGTGCGCATGCGCGCTCCCCCCTCTTAAAGGGGCTGCGCGCGCCGTCCTAAGGAGTCCCTGGCCAATAGCCGAGGGTCCTCCCATATATAGGGCACCTCCTCCAATATGGAGGTGCCCGAGCAAAGTTGTTTGCACAAGTATACTTACCTCTGCTTCAGCCCTTAGGTCCCGTTGCCAGCCTGACTACCAGTCCTGTCTGCCAGCTTGTCTACTCTCCAGCCCGCCAGTCTGTCTCCGGTCATCCGCCAGTCTGTCTATGGGCATGTCCACCTGCTCACCAGGAAGCACCTGCCAGTTACCTGCCGTGCCTGCTAACCCGCTCACCTGGGAGCGCTCGCCTGCTACCCGTCTGTTACCTGCTAGCCTACCTGGAGGCTCTGCCGTCACTTGCCGTGACCACCTGCCTGCTAGCCTAGAGACTTCAGCCTACTTGGCCGTCACTTGCCGTGACCACCTGTTAGCCTACCTGGAGGCTCCTGCTGTCACTTGCTGTGACCACCTGCCTCGTAAACCTAGAGACTACCACTTGCTCTACTGTCTCGTACCGTGACCACCTGTCAGCTAACCAGAGACTTCTGCCTGCTTGCTGTGTCCATCCGCCATACCGGTCAGTCCCAGGCTTCTGACCCGTGGGAGCCACCTGCTCTCTTACAAGGTCGTCCCCAGATTAGCACCTGGTCCCTCTGCCTGGATCCTCCCTGGTCACGGAGTCGTTAGCCTCCGTCCGACCAGGGTCGGTTCGGGTTGATACTTAGTTATGCCCCTCTGGGTCCCTCCTTGCGCCTCGACACAGAGGTTCCACCACCCGGATCCGTAACAGTTTGCTCGGGCCATGGAACCCGGTGGCCCCCAGATCTCCAATCTGCACCAGGAAGTCTTACGTCAGAGAACTCAGTAGGAAGTGTTGCTGTCCTATGTACGGTCCGAGTAACTCTCGTCTAGGCTCATTGTGTGACTCATCTGTGTCTACCTCTGGCCCAGCCGTGCCTATTCCTGCGGTACTGCAATCCAGTCCCATTATGGCACCCGGCTATGGACCTCGGCTTCTGGCACCTCCACGCTTTCCCGGCGACCCCGCTTTAGCTCGGGGTTTCATAAACCAGTGCACCCTGCACTTTGAGCTCTTGGCATACCAGTTCATCTCCAACTGGGCCAAGGTGGCCTTCATCATGTCCCATCTCACTGGGGAGGCACTGGCATGGCTAAATCCCCTGTGGGAGAGAGGGGTCCCCTTGGTGTCCGACCTGTCGTCTTTCCTCGCTGCTTTCCGGAAAGTCTTCGATGAACCTGGACGGAAAACCTCTTCTGCCTCCTCTCTGCTACGTCTCCGCCAAGAGAGTCTCACCGTGGGCCAATATGCCATACGGTTCCGCACCCTCGCTTCTGAGCTTGCCTGGGAAAATAAGGCTCTTGTGTCCGTGTTCTAGGAGGGTCTTTCCGGTCGGATTAAGGACGAGTTAGCTGGTCGGGACATTCCTACCACTCTGGATGACCTGGTGTCACTAGCTACCCGGATTGACATCCGGTTCCAAGAAAGTGCCAAGGAGACTACCCAGGAGAGAGACTTTTCTCGCCTTGTTCCTACTTCCCTGAGACCTGCCTCTCAGCTAGTCACTCCCCGGGCGTACTCGCCTGAACCTATGCAGACCGACCAGACCAAGATGGTCAAATCCCACCAAGAGTCACGCCGAGCCGAAGGAAGCTGTTTCTATTGTGGCAGTAAGGAGCACGTCATCCGTTCCTGCCCGGAGAAGCCGGGAAATGCCAGTGTCTAGGACCGCTCGGAGAGGTCATCCTAGGCAAAAGTAAGCCCTCTCCGTCCCTGACTCTGTCAATCTCTATCTCCTGTGGAGAGAACCGTCACATTGAACTCACCCACCTGGATTCTGGAGCTGCTGGAAACCTCATTTCCCAGTCCCTGGTAGAGAAATTCTGTATTCCCACCAAATCTCTGGCTGAACCATTGTCAGTCGCCTCCGTGGGTGGAGGACTCCTTCCGGTGACCATCCTGCTAGTCACTGAACCCATAACCCTGCAGGTGGGAATGCTGCACTCTGAGAAAATCTCCTTCCATGTGCTGTCCGGACTCTCTCACTCCCTATTGTTAGGTCTACCCTGGCTCCAGACACATGAACCCATGTTGAACTGGCAATCCTGTGAAGTACTCTGGTGGGGGCCGGACTGCCATAGGACCTGCCTGGTTCTGGTTCGCCTGGTTCGTCCACCACCTACCCCAGCTAATTTATCCGGTCTTCTGGCTCCTTACTGGCGCTATGCAGATGTCTTCGGTAAAAAAGAGGCGGAGACATTGCCCCCTCATAGGCCATATGATTGCCCGATCGACCTGGTACATGGCACCACTCCACCCCGTGGGCGCATTTACCCGTTGTCTGCGGCCGAAACCCGGGCCATGTCTGAGTACATTGAAGAGAATCTGACTAGGGGATTCATCCGGAAGTCTACCTCCCTGGCTGGAACCAGATTCTTCTTTTTCAAAAAAAAGATGGCTCGCTAAGCCCCTGTATTGACTATAGAGGACTCAATCAGATCACGGTAAAGAATAAATACCCCCTGCCACTCATCTCCGAGTTGTTTGACCTCCTTAAAGGCGCCAGGATCTTTTCTAAGCTGGATCTACGTGGAGCATATAACCTGGTCCGTATCCGGCAAGGAGACGAGTGGAAGACGGCATTCAATACCCGGGACGGTCACTATGAGTACCGTGTTATGGCCTTCGGTCTCTGCAATGCTCCCGCCGTCTTCCAAGAACTGGTCAATGACATCTTCCGTGATCTTCTTTACTCCTGTGTGGTGGTATACCTGGACGACATCTTCGTCTACTCTCCAGATCTTCCCACACACCGGAGGGATGTTCGTCAGGTCCTGCTTAAGCTCAGGCAGAACCACCTCTATGCTAAATACAAGAAGTGCCTCTTCGAGCAGACCTCTCTTCCATTCCTGGGCTATGTTATCTCCCAGACAGGCTTACGAATGGATCCTGAGAAGCTCTCTGCTGTCCTAAAGTGGCCCCGTCCGGAGGGGTTGAAGGCGATTCATTGATTCCTGGGCTTCGACAACTATTATCGTCTCTTCATCCCGCACTTCTCTTCTCGGACTGCTCCCATATCTGCGCTCACCCATAAGGGAGCAAATCCCAAAGAATGGTCACCCGAAGCTGAGGAGGCCTTCCTTTCCTTAAAGCAAGCCTTCTCCTCGGCCCCAGTGCTGCACCGTCCGGACTGCAACAAGCAGTTCTACCTGGAGGTTGATGCTTCCTCCTCCGGAGCCGGAGCGGTGCTCACCCAAAAGTCTTCTTCCGGGAGAATGGTAACCTGCGGCTTCTTCTCCAAACTCTTCTCTTCCTCAGAGCGCAACTACTCCATAGGAGACCGAGAACTGTTAGCCGTTAAATTGGCGCTAGAGGAGTGGCGCTATCTGCTTGAAGGGGCTCTATACCCGGTGATCATCTATACGGATCACAAAAATCTGGCATATCTCCAGAATGCCCAAAGACTGAATCCACGTCTGGCCCGGTGGTCTTTGTTCTTCGCCCGCTTTGACTTCATCCTACATTTCCGCCCGGTGGACAAGAATGTCAAAGTCGACTCTTTCCTGTCCTCCGATCAAGAGGAGGAGCCTATGCACATCATTGACCCCTCCAAAGTGATGCATGTGGCCCCTTTGGATCTTGCTCGTCTTCTGCCCGGTAAGACGTTTGTAGCGGTGCCAGACCGTGGAAAGGTTCTGCGCTGGGGTCATTCTTCTAAACTAGCTGGCCATGCCGGCCAAAAGAAGACCTTCCAGCTCATTACCCGGCATTACTGGTGGCCTACCCTGCGTACGGATGTGGTAGACTTCATCTCAGCCTGTTCATCTTGTGCCCGCAACAAAGTTCCCAGACATTTACCAGCCGGTCATCTCCTGCCTCTTCCCGTACCTGCTGCCCCGTGGCAACACATTGCTATGGACTTTGTTACCGATCTCCCTGTTTCTGCCGGTTGTACAGTCATTTGGGTGGTTGCGGACCGCTTTTCTAAAATGGCCCACTTCATTCCTCTACCTGGTCTCCTGTCTGCATCTGAGCTAGCTAAGGACTTCTTTCACCATATCTTTCGTCTCCATGGCCTACCCCTCCACATCCTGTCGGATCGAGGGGTTCAGTTCACCTCACGCTTTTGGAGAACTACATGTAAGCTGCTGGATGTCACCCTGGATTTCTCCTCCGCTTACCACCCTCAGTCCAATGGTCAAGTAGAGCGGATCAACCAGATCCTTACCAGCTACCTCCGGCACTTTGTCAATGCCCACCATACTGATTAGGTGGACCTCCTACCGTGGGCCGAGTTCTCTTATAACAATCATGAGAGCGAATCCACTTCCAAGTCCTCGTTCTTTATTGTCTATGGCCAACACCCCCGGATTTTGTTTCCCGTCTCCGCTTCTGTGGACAACCCTGCTGCGGAGTCCCTGGTCAGTGATTTTTCCACTATTTGGGAGAATACTAGGTCCACACTTCTTCAGTCTTTCGAGCGGATGTAGAGATTTGCTGACAAAAGACGTCTGGATCCGCCTCAATTCCTTCCGGGAGACAAGGTTTGGCTCTCCTCCAAACATGTGCGGCTCAAAATACCCTCCTACAAGCTGGGTCCTTGGTTCATCGGTCCTTTTGAGGTCCTTAAACAAATCAATCCAGTGGCCTACAAGTTGAAGCTTCCACCCACCCTACGCATTCCCAACTCCTTCCATGTATCTCTCCTCAAACCTGCTGTCTTTAACTCTTTCTCCATTAATTCAGGCACTCCTCCTGCTCCGATTGCTGCTGAGGACGTTTTTGAGGTAGAGAATATTCTGGCCACCAAGAGGGTAAGAGGGAGAACCTTTTTTCTGGTGGATTGGAAGGGGTTTGGCCCAGAGGAGAGAACTTGGGAACCCAGGGAGAACAAGGGGGGGGGTACTGTAGCATCGGCGTCTCTGCCTCCTTCCAGGCAGAGACGCTGTCCCTCTCACCTTCTCTCTCCCCACGCTCCCCGCTCTCCTTCCCAGCCTGCTGTCGGTGCGCGCAGTCCTGTAGCATCGGCGTCTCTGCCTCCTGCCAGGCAGAGACGCCGTCCCTCTTACCTCCTCTCTCTCCGCGCTCCTCGCTCTCCTTCTCAGCCTGCTGTCGGCACGCGCAGTCCCCCGGGCAGTGTGCTTAGGGCGCGCGGGCGCTCCCCCCCTCTTAAAGGGGCCACGCGCCGTCCTAAGGAGTCCCCGGCCAATAGCCGAGGGTCCTCCCATATATAGGGCACCTCCTCCAATATGGAGGTGCCCGAGCAAAGTTGTTTGCACAAGTATACTTACCTCTGCTTCAGCCCTTAGGTCCCGTTGCCAGCCTGACTACCAGTCCTGTCTGCCAGCTTGTCTACTCTCCAGCCCGCCAGTCTGTCTCCGGTCATCCGCCAGTCTGTCAATGGGCATGTCCACCTGCTCACTAGGAAGCACCTGCCAGTTACCTGCCGTGCCTGCAAACTCGCTCACCTGGGAGCGCTCGCCTGCTACCCATCTGTTACCTGCTAGCCTACCTGGAGGCTCTGCCATCACTTGCCATGACCACCTAACTGCTAGCCTAGAGACTTCAGCCTGCTTGGCCGTCACTTGCCGTGATCACCTGTTAGCCTACCTGGAGGCTCCTGCTGTCACTTGCTGTGACCACCTGCCTCGTAAACCTAGAGACTACCACTTGCTCTACTGTCTCGTACCATGACCACCTGTCAGCTAACCAGAAACTTCTGCCTGCTTGCTGTGTTCATCTGCCATACCTGTCAGTCCCAGCCTTCTGACCTGTGGGAGCCACCTGCTCTTTTACAAGGTCGTCCCCAGAGTAGCACCTAGTCCCTCTGCCCGGATCCTCACTGGTCACGGAGTCGTTAGCCGCCGTCCGACCAGGGTCGGTTTGGGTTGATACTTGGTTACGCCCCTCTGGGTATATCCTTGCACCTCGGCACAGAGGTTCCACCACCCGGATACGTAACATATATCTGTTTAAAAGAGTCTGGTGTAGGACAGATAACTAGATCTGTGGTTTTGCAGTTATACGGTTAAAATCTCTGTATTATCCACTTTTTTGCCTTTTTCAAATAAAAAAAACATTTTGAGTGTCTCGCTGACTTTTCAGACACAAATATATCTGTTTAAAAGATTCTGGTGTAGGCCAAATAACTAGAACTGTGGTTTTCCTCTCCCACGGTTCAAATCTGGGTGTAATCCACCTTTTTACATTAAAAAAACATTTTGAGTGTCTCGCTGACTGTTCAGACACAAATATATCTGTTTAAAAGAGTCTGGTGTAGGCCAGATAACTAGATCTGTGGTTTTGCAGTTCTATGGTTAAAATCTCTGTATTATCCACTTTTTTGCCTTTTTTCAATAAAAAAAAACATTTTGAGTGTGTTGCTGACTGTTCAGACACAAATATATCTGTTTAACAGATTCTGGTGTAGGCCAGATTACTAGAACTGTGGTTTTCCTCTTCCATGGTTCAAATCAGGATGTAATCCACCTTTTTGCATAAAAAAAAACATTTTGAGTGTCTCGCTGACTGTTCAGACACAAATATATCTGTTTAAAAGATTCTGGTGTAGGCCAGATAACTAGAACTGTGGTTTTGCAGTTCTACGGTTCAAATCTCTGTATTATCCACATTCTTGCCTTTTTTCAATAAAAAAAACATTTTGAGTGTCTCGCTGACTGTTCAGACACAAATATATCCGAATAAAAGAGTCTGCTGTAGGCCAGATAACTAAAACGGTGATTTTGCAGTTCCACGGTTCAAATCTCTGAATTATCCACTTTTTTGCCTTTTTTCAATAAAAAAAAAGCATTCTGAGTGTCTCACTGACTGTTCAGACACAAACATATCTGTTTAAAAGATTCTGGTGTAGGCCAGATAACTAGAACTGTGGGTTTTCTCTCCCACGGTTGAAATCTGCATGTAATCTACCTTTTTGCATAAAAAAAACATTTTGAGTGTCTCGCTGACTGTTCAGACAAAAATATATCTGTTCAAAACAGTCTGGTGTAGGCCAGATAACTAGAACTTTGGTTTTGCAGTTCTAAGGTTCAAATGTCTGTATTATCCTTTTTTTGCCTTTTTTCAATAAAAAAAAACATTTTGAGTGTCTCGCTGACTGTTCAGACACAAATATATCTGTTTAAAAAGAGTCTGGTGTAGGCCAGATAACTAGAACTGTGGTTTTCCTCTTCCACAGTTCAAATCTCTATATTATCCACTTTTTTGCCTTTTTTCAATAAAAGAAAGCAATTTGAGTGTCTCGCTAGCTGTTCATACACAAATATAACTGTTTAAAAGATTCTGGTGTAGGCCAGATAACTAGAATTGTGATTTTCCTCTCCCATGGTTGAAATCTGGCTGTAAGCCTTTTTTTTGCATAAAAAAAACATTTTGAGTGTCTTGCTGACTGTTCAGACACAAATATATCTGTTTAAAAGAGTCTGGTGTAGGCCAGATAACTAGAACTGTGGTTCTCCTCTTCCACGGTTCAAATCTCTGTATTATCCACTTTTTTGCCCTTGTTCAATAAAAAAAACATTTTGAGTGTCTCGCTGACTGTTCAGACACAAATATATCTGTGTAAAGATTCTGGTGTAGGCCAGATAACTAGAATGGTTGTTTTCCTCTCCCATTGTTCAAATCTGGGTGTAATTCACCTTTTTGCATAAAAAAACATTTTAAGTGTCTCGCTGACTGTTCACACACAAATATATCTGTCTAAAAGATTCTGGTGTAGGTTGGATAACTAGAACTGTGGTTTTCCTCTTCCCTGTTCAAATTTGGGTGTAATCCACCTTTTTGCATAAAAAAACATTTTGAGTGTCTCGCTGACTGTTCAGACAAAAATACATCTTCTTAATAGAGTCTGGTGTAGGACAGATAACTAGAACTGTGGTTTTCCTCTTCCACTGTTCAAATCTCTGTGTTATCCACTTCTTTGTCTTTTTTCAATAAAAAAAAAGCAATTTGAGTGTCTTGCTGACTGTTCAGACACAAATATATCTGTTTAAAAGATTATGGTGTAGGCTAGATAACTAGAACTGTGGTTTTCCTCTCCCACGGTTGAAATCTGGGTGTAAACCACCTTTTTGCATAAAAAAAAACATTTTGAGTGTCTCGCTGACTGTTCAGACACAAATATATCTGTTTAAAAAAGTCTGGTGTAGGCCAGATAACTAGAACTGTGGTTTTCCTCTTCCACAGTGCAAATCTCTGTATTATCCAATTTTTTGCCTTTTTTCAATAAAAGAAAGCAATTTGAGTGTCTCGCTGACTGTTCAGACACAAATATATCTGTTTAGAAGAAGCTGGTGTAGGCCAGATAACTAGAACTTTGCTTTTGCAGTTCTACGGTTCAAATCTCTGTATTATCCAATTTTTTGCCTTTTTTCAATAAAAGAAAGCAATTTGAGTGTCTCGCTGACTGTTCAGACACAAATATATCTGTCTAAAAGATTCTGGTGTAGGTCGGAAAACTAGAACTGTGGTTTTCCTCTTCCACGGTTCAAATTTTGGTGTAAACCACCTTTTTGCAAAAAAAAAAAAAACATTTTGAGTGTCTCGTTGACTAATCAGACACAAATATATCTGTTTAAAAAAGTCTGGTGTATGCCAGATAAATAGAACTGTGGTTTTGCAGTTCCACGGTTCAAATCTCTGTATTATCTACTTTTTTTTATGTTTTTTCAATAAAAAAAAACATTTTGAGTGTCTTGCTGACTGTTCAGACACAAATATATCTGTTCAAAAGATTATGGTGTAGATCGGATAACTAGAAGTGTGGTTTTCCTCTTCCACAGTTCATATCTCTGTATTATCCACTTTTTTGCCTTTTTTCAATAAAAGAAAAACATTTTGAGTGTCTCACTGACTGCTAAGACACAAATATATCTGCTTAAAAGATTCTGGTGTAGGCCAGATAACTAGAACTGTGGTTTTCCTCTCCCACGGTTGAAATCTGGGTGTAAACCACCTTTTTGCATAAAAAAAACATTTTGAGTGTCTCGCTGACTGTTGAGTCACAAATACATCTGTTTAACAGATTCTGGTATAGGCCAGATAACTAGAACTATGGTTTTCCTCTTCCACGGTTCAAATCCCTGTATTATCCACTTTTTTGCCTTTTTTCAATAAAAAAAAAACATTTTGAGTGTCTCGCTGACTGTTCAGACACAAATATATCTGCTTAAAAGATTCTGGTGTAGGCCAGATAACTAGAACTGTGGTTTTCCTCTCCCACGGTTGAAATCTGGGTGTAAACCACCTTTTTGCATAAAAAAAAAACATTTTGAGTGTCTCACTGACTGTTCAGACACAAATATATCTGTTTAAAACATTCTGATGTAGGCCAGATATCTAGAACTGTGGTTTTTCTGTCCCATGATTCAAATCTGGGTGTAATACACCTTTTTGCATAAAAAAATTAATTTTGAGTGTCTTGCTGACTGTTGAGACACAAATATATCTGTTTAAAAGATTCTGGTGTAGGCCAGATAACTAGAACTGTGGTTTTCCTCTCCCACGGTTGAAATCTGGGTGTAAACCACCTTTTTGCATAAAAAAAAACATTTTGAGTGTCTCACTGACTGTTCACATACAAATATATCTGTTTAAAAGATTCTGGTGTAGGCCCGATATCTAGAACTGTGGTTTTTCTGTCCCATGATTCAAATCTGGGTGTAATACACCTTTTTGCATAAAAAAATTAATTTTGAGTGTCTTGCTGACTGTTGAGACACAAAGATATCTGTTTAAAAGATTCTGGTGTAGGCCAGATAACTAGAACTGTGGTTTTCCTCTCCCACAGTTGAAATCTGGGTGTAAATCAACTTTTTGCATAAAAAAAAACATTTTGAGTGTCTCGCTGACTGTTCAGACACAGATATATCTGTTTAAAAAAAGTATGGTGTAGGCCAGATAACTAGAACTGTGGTTTTCCTCTTCCACAGTGCAAATCTCTGTATTATCCACTTTTTTCCTTTTTTTCAATAAATAAAACATTTTGAGTGTCTCGCTGACTGTTCAGACACAAATATATCTGTTTAAAAGAATCTGGTGTAGGCCAGATAACTAGAACTTTGCTTTTGCAGTTCTTCGGTTCAAATCTCTGTATTATCCACTTTTTTGTCTTTTTTCAATAAAAAAAAAACATTTTGAGTGTCTCGCTGACTGTTCAGACACAAATATATCTGTTTAAAAGAGTCTGGTGTAGGCCAGATAACTAGAACTGTGGTTTTCCTCTACCACAGTGCAAATATCTGTATTATCCACTTTTTTGCCTTTTTTCAATAAAAGAAAACAATTTGAGTGTCTCGCTGACTGTTCAGACACAAATATATCTGTTTAAAAGAGTCTGGTGTAGGAGAGATTACTAGAACTGAGGTTTTCCTCTTCCACAGTTCAAATCAGGGTGTAATCCACCTTTTTGCATAAATAAAATCATTTTGAGTGTCTCGCTGACTGTTCAGACACAAATATATCTGCCTAAAAGATTCTGGTGTAGGTCGGAAAACTAGAACTGTGGTTTTCCTCTTCCACAGTTCAAATTTTGGTGTAAACCACCTTTTTCCATAAAAAAAAAACATTTTGAGTGTCTCGCTGACTGTTCAGACACAAATATATCTCTTTAAGAGAGTCTGGTGTAGGCCAAATAACTAGAACTGTTGTTTTCCAGTTCCACGGTTCAAATCTCTGTATTATCCAATTTTTTTGCCTTTTTTCAAGAAAAAAAAACATTTTGAGTGTCTCACTGACTGTTCAGACACAAATATATCTGTTTAAAAGAGTCTGGTGTAGGCCAGATATCTAGAACTGTGGTTTTCCTCTCCCACGGTTCAAATCTGGGTGTAAACCACCTTTCTGCATAAAAAAAAAAAAACATTTTGAGTGTCTCGCTGACTGTTCAGACACAAGTATATCTGTTTAAAAAAGTCTGGTGTGGGCCAGATAACTAGAACTGTGGTTTTCCTCTTCCACAGTTCAAATCTCTGTATTATCCACTTTTTTGACTTTTTTCAATAAAAGAAAACATTTGGAGTGTCTCGCTGAATGTTCAGACACAAATATATCTGATTAAAAGATTCTGGTGTAAGCCAGGTAACTAGAACTTTGCTTTTGCAGTTCTATGGTTCAAATCTTTGTATTATCCACTTTTTTCCTTTTTTTCAATAAATAAAACATTTTCAGTGTCTCGCTGACTATTGAGACACAAATATATCTGTTTAAAAGAGTCTGGTGTAGGCCAGATAACTAGAACTGTGGTTTTCCTCTTCCACAGTTCACATATCTGTATTATCCACTTTTTTGCCTTTTTTCAATAAAAGAAAACATTTTGAGTGTCTCGCTGACTGTTCAGACACAAATATATCTGTTTAAAAGATTCTGGTGTAGGCCAGATAACTAGAACTGTGGTTTTCCTCTCCAACGGTTCAAATCTGGGTGTAAACCACCTTTTTCCATAAAAAAAACAAACATTTTGAGTGTCTCGTTGACTTTTCAGACACATATATATCTGTTTAAAAGATTCTGGTGTAGGCCAGATAAATAGCACTGTGGTTTTGCAGTTCCACGGTTCAAATCTCTGTATTATCCACTTTTTTGCCTTTTTTCAATAAAAGAAAACATTTTGAGTGTCTCGCTGACTGTTCAGACACAAATATATCTGTTTAAAAGAGTCTGGTGTAGGCCAGATAACTAGAACTAATGTTTTCCTCTTCCACAGTTCAAATCAGGGTGTAATCCACCTTTTTGCATAAATAAAAACATTTTGAGTGTCTCGCTGACTGTTCAGACACAAATATATCTGCCTAAAAGATTCTGGTGTAGGTCGGAAAACTAGAACTGTGGTTTTCCTCTTCCACAGTTCAAATTTTTGTGTAAACCACCTTTTTCCATAAAAAAAAAAACATTTTGAGTGTCTCGCTGACTGTTCAGACACAAATATATCTCTTTAAGAGAGTCTGGTGTAGGCCAAATAACTAGAAATGTTGTTTTGCAGTTCCACGGTTCAAATCTCTGTATTATCCAATTTTTTGCCTTTTTTCAAGAAAAAAAAACATTTTGAGTGTCTCGCTGACTGTTCAGACACAAATATACCTGTTCAAAAGATTCTATTGTAGGTCGGATAACTAGAACTGTGGTTTTCCTCTTCCACAGTTCAAATCTCTGTATTATCCACTTTTTTGCCTCTTTTCAAAAAAACAAAAATTTTGAGTGTCTCGCTGACTGTTCAGACACAAATATATCTGTTTAAAAGATTCTGGTGTAAGCCAGATAACTAGAACTGTGGTTTTCCTCTCCCACGGTTCAAATCTGGGTGTAAACCACCTTCTTGCATAAAAAAAAACCATTTTGATTGTCTCGCTGACTGTTCAGACACAAATATATCTGTTTAAAAAAGTCTGGTGTAGGCCAGATAACTAGAACTGTGGTTTTCCTCTTCCACAGTTCAAATCTCTGTATTATCCACTTTTTTGACTTTTTTCAATAAAAGAAAACATTTGGAGTGTCTCGCTGAATGTTCAGACACAAATATATCTGATTAAAAGATTCTGGTGTAGGCCTGATAACTAGAACTTTGCTTTTGCAGTTCTAAGGTTCAAATCTTTGTATTATCCACTTTTTTCCTTTTTTTCAATAAATAAAAGATTTTGAGTGTCTCGCTGACTGTTCAGACAGAAATATATCTGTTTAAAAGAGTCTGGTGTAGGCCAGATAACTAGAACTGTGGTTTTCCTCTTCCACAGTTCAAATCTCTGCATTATCCACTTTTTTGCCTTTTTTCAAAAAAAGAAAACATTTTGAGTGTCTCGCTGACTGTTCAGACACAAATATATCTGTTCAAAAGATTCTGGTGTAGGCCAGATAACTAGAACTGTGGTTTTCCTCTCCCATGGTTCAAATCTGGGTGTAAACCACCTTTTTCCATAAAAAAAAAAACATTTTGAGTGTCTCGTTGACTGTTCAGACACAAATATATCTGTTTAAAAAAGTCTGGTGTATGCCAGATAAATAGAACTGTTGTTTTCCAGTTCCACGGTTCAAATCTCTGTATTATTCAATTTTTTTGCCTTTTTTCAAGAAAAAAAAACATTTTGAGTGTCTCGCTGACTGTTCAGACACAAATATATCTGTTTAAAAGATTCTGGTGTAGGCCAGATATCTAGAACTGTGGTTTTCCTCTCCCACGGTTCAAATCTGGGTGTAAACCACCTTTTTGCATAAAAAAAACAAAAACATTTTGAGTGTCTCGCTGACTGTTCAGACACAAGTATATCTGTTTAAAAAAGTCTGGTGTGGGCCAGATAACTAGAGCTGTGGTTTTCCTCTTCCACAGTTCAAATCTCTGTATTATCCACTTTTTTGACTTTTTTCAATAAAAGAAAACATTTGGAGTGTCTCGCTGAATGTTCAGACACAAATATATCTGATTAAAAGATTCTGGTGTAAGCCAGGTAACTAGAACTTTGCTTTTGCAGTTCTATGGTTCAAATCTTTGTATTATCCACTTTTTTCCTTTTTTTCAATAAATAAAACATTTTGAGTGTCTCGCTGACTGTTCAGACACAAATATATCTGTTTAAAAGAGTCTGGTGAAGGCCAGATAACTAGAACTGTGGTTTTCCTCTTCCATAGTTCACATATCTGTATTATCCACTTTTTTGCCTTTTTTCAATAAAAGAAAACATTTTGAGTGTCTCGCTGACTGTTCAGACACAAATATATCTGTTTAAAAGATTCTGGTGTAGGCCAGATAACTAGAACTGTGGTTTTCCTCTCCCATGGTTCAAATCTGGGTGTAAACCACCGTTTTCCATAAAAAAAAAAAACATTTTGAGCGTCTCGTTGACTTTTCAGACACATATATATCTGTTTAAAAGATTCTGGTGTAGGCCAGATAACTAGCACTGTGGTTTTGCAGTTCCACGGTTCAAATCTCTGTATTATCCACTTTTTTGCCTTTTTTCAATAAAAGAAAACATTTTGAGTGTCTCACTGACTGTTCAGACACAAATATATCTGTTTAAAAGAGTCTGGTGTAGGCCAGATAACTAGAACTGATGTTTTCCTCTTCCACAGTTCAAATCAGGGTGTAATCCACCTTTTTGCATAAATAAAAACATTTTGAGTGTCTCGCTGACTG
Organism: Phyllobates terribilis; assembly: GCF_046119375.1. Taxonomy (NCBI): domain Eukaryota; kingdom Metazoa; phylum Chordata; class Amphibia; order Anura; family Dendrobatidae; genus Phyllobates; species Phyllobates terribilis. The sequence continues at coordinate 583,886,907 of NW_027362762.1, forward strand.
TTCAGACACAAATATATCTGCCTAAAAGATTCTGGTGTAGGTCGGAAAACTAGAACTGTGGTTTTCCTCTTCCACAGTTCAAATTTTTGTGTAAACCACCTTTTTCCATAAAAAAAAAAACATTTTGAGTGTCTCGCTGACTGTTCAGACACAAATATATCTCTTTAAGAGAGTCTGGTGTAGGCCAAATAACTAGAAATGTTGTTTTGCAGTTCCACGGTTCAAATTTCTGTATTATCCAATTTTTTGCCTTTTTTCAAGAAAAAAAAACATTTTGAGTGTCTCGCTGACTGTTCAGACACAAATATACCTGTTCAAAAGATTCTGGTGTAGGTCGGATAACTAGAACTGTGGTTTTCCTCTTCCACAGTTCAAATCTCTGTATTATCCACTTTTTTGCCTCTTTTCAAAAAAAGAAAAATTTTGAGTGTCTCGCTGACTGTTCAGACACAAATATATCTGTTTAAAAGATTCTGGTGTAAGCCAGATAACTAGAACTGTGGTTTTCCTCTCCCACGGTTCAAATCTGGGTGTAAACCACCTTCTTGCATAAAAAAAAACCATTTTGATTGTCTCGCTGACTGTTCAGACACAAATATATCTGTTTAAAAAAGTCTGGTGTAGGCCAGATAACTAGAACTGTGGTTTTCCTCTTCCACAGTTCAAATCTCTGTATTATCCACTTTTTTGACTTTTTTCAATAAAAGAAAACATTTGGAGTGTCTCGCTGAATGTTCAGACACAAATATATCTGATTAAAAGATTCTGGTGTAGGCCTGATAACTAGAACTTTGCTTTTGCAGTTCTAAGGTTCAAATCTTTGTATTATCCACTTTTTTCCTTTTTTTCAATAAATAAAAGATTTTGAGTGTCTCGCTGACTGTTCAGACAGAAATATATCTGTTTAAAAGAGTCTGGTGTAGGCCAGATAACTAGAACTGTGGTTTTCCTCTTCCACAGTTCAAATCTCTGCATTATCCACTTTTTTGCCTTTTTTCAATAAAAGAAAACATTTTGAGTGTCTCTCTGACTGTTCAGACACAAATATATCTGTTCAAAAGATTCTGGTGTAGGCTAGATAACTAGAACTGTGGTTTTCCTCTCCCATGGTTCAAATCTGGGTGTAAACCACCTTTTTCCATAAAAAAAAAAACATTTTGAGTGTCTCGTTGACTGTTCAGACACAAATATATCTGTTTAAAAAAGTCTGGTGTATGCCAGATAAATAGAACTGTTGTTTTCCAGTTCCACGGTTCAAATCTCTGTATTATTCAATTTTTTTGCCTTTTTTCAAGAAAAAAAAACATTTTGAGTGTCTCGCTGACTGTTCAGACACAAATATATCTGTTTAAAAGATTCTGGTGTAGGCCAGATATCTAGAACTGTGGTTTTCCTCTCCCACGGTTCAAATCTGGGTGTAAACCACCTTTTTGCATAAAAAAAACAAAAACATTTTGAGTGTCTCGCTGACTGTTCAGACACAAGTATATCTGTTTAAAAAAGTCTGGTGTGGGCCAGATAACTAGAGCTGTGGTTTTCCTCTTCCACAGTTCAAATCTCTGTATTATCCACTTTTTTGACTTTTTTCAATAAAAGAAAACATTTGGAGTGTCTCGCTGAATGTTCAGACACAAATATATCTGATTAAAAGATTCTGGTGTAAGCCAGGTAACTAGAACTTTGCTTTTGCAGTTCTATGGTTCAAATCTTTGTATTATCCACTTTTTTCCTTTTTTTCAATAAATAAAAGATTTTGAGTGTCTCGCTGACTGTTCAGACACAAATATATCTGTTTAAAAGAGTCTGGTGAAGGCCAGATAACTAGAACTGTGGTTTTCCTCTTCCATAGTTCACATATCTGTATTATCCACTTTTTTGCCTTTTTTCAATAAAAGAAAACATTTTGAGTGTCTCGCTGACTGTTCAGACACAAATATATCTGTTTAAAAGATTCTGGTGTAGGCCAGATAACTAGAACTGTGGTTTTCCTCTCCCATGGTTCAAATCTGGGTGTAAACCACCGTTTTCCATAAAAAAAACAAACATTTTGAGCGTCTCGTTGACTTTTCAGACACATATATATCTGTTTAAAAGATTCTGGTGTAGGCCAGATAACTAGCACTGTGGTTTTGCAGTTCCACGGTTCAAATCTCTGTATTATCCACTTTTTTGCCTTTTTTCAATAAAAGAAAACATTTTGAGTGTCTCACTGACTGTTCAGACACAAATATATCTGTTTAAAAGAGTCTGGTGTAGGCCAGATAACTAGAACTGATGTTTTCCTCTTCCACAGTTCAAATCAGGGTGTAATCCACCTTTTTGCATAAATAAAAACATTTTGAGTGTCTCGCTGACTGTTCAGACACAAATATATCTGTTTAAAAGAGTCTGGTGTAGGCCAGATAACTAGAACTGATGTTTTCCTCTTCCACAGTTCAAATTTTTGTGTAAACCACCTTTTTCCATAAAAAAAAAACATTTTGAGTGTCTCGCTGACTGTTCAGACACAAATATATCTCTTTAAGAGAGTCTGGTGTAGGCCAAATAACTAGAACTGTTGTTTTGCAGTTCCACGGTTCAAATCTCTGTATTATCCAATTTTTTGCCTTTTTTCAAGAAAAAAAAACATTTTGAGTGTCTCGCTGACTGTTCAGACACAAATATATCTGTTTAAAAGAGTCTGGTGTAGGCCTGATAACTAGAACTTTGCTTTTGCAGTTCTATGGTTCAAATCTTTGTATTATCCACTTTTTTCCTTTTTTTCAATAAATAAAAGATTTTGAGTGTCTCGCTGACTGTTCAGACACAAATATGTCTGTTTAAAAGAGTCTGGTGTAGGCCAGATAACTAGAACTGTGGTTTTCCTCTTCCACAGTTCAAATCTCTGTATTATCCACATTTTTGCCTTTTTTCAATAAAAGAAAACATTTTGAGTGTCTCTCTGACTGTTCAGACACAAATATATCTGTTCAAAAGATTCTGGTGTAGGCCAGATAACTAGAACTGTGGTTTTCCTTTTCCACAGTTCAAATCTCTGTATTATCCACTCTTTTGCCTTTTTTCAAAAAAAGAAAAATTTTGAGTGTCTCGCTGACTGTTCAGACACAAATATATCTGTTTAAAAGATTCTGGTGTAAGCCAGATAACTAGAACTGTGGTTTTCCTCTCCCACGGTTCAAATCTGGGTGTAAACCACCTTTTTGCATAAAAAAAAAACATTTTGATTGTCTCGCTGACTGTTCAGACACAAATATATCTGTTTAAAAAAGTCTGGTGTAGGCCAGATAACTAGAACTGTGGTTTTCCTCTTCCACAGTTCAAATCTCTGTATTATCCACTTTTTTGACTTTTTTCAATAAAAGAAAACATTTGGAGTGTCTCGCTGAATGTTCAGACACAAATATATCTGATTAAAAGATTCTGGTGTAGGCCTGATAACTAGAACTTTGCTTTTGCAGTTCTATGGTTCAAATCTTTGTATTATCCACTTTTTTCCTTTTTTTCAATAAATAAAAGATTTTGAGTGTCTCGCTGACTGTTCAGACACAAATATATCTGTTTAAAAGAGTCTGGTGTAGGCCAGATAACTAGAACTGTGGTTTTCCTCTTCCACAGTTCAAATCTCTGTATTATCCACATTTTTGCCTTTTTTCAATAAAAGAAAACATTTTGAGTGTCTCGCTGACTGTTCAGACACAAATATATCTGTTCAAAAGATTCTGGTGTAGGCCAGATAACTAGAACTGTGGTTTTCCTCTCCCATGGTTCAAATCTGGGTGTAAACCACCTTTTTCCATAAAAAAAAAACATTTTGAGTGTCTCGCTGACTGTTCAGACACAAATATATCTCTTTAAGAGAGTCTGGTGTAGGCCAAATAACTAGAACTGTTGTTTTGCAGTTCCACGGTTCAAATCTCTGTATTATCCAATTTTTTGCCTTTTTTCAAGAAAAAAAAACATTTTGAGTGTCTCGCTGACTGTTCAGACACAAATATATCTGTTTAAAAGATTCTGGTGTAGGCCAGATAACTAGAACTGTGGTTTTGTAGTTCCACGGTTCAAATCTCTGTATTATCCACTTTTTTGCCTTTTTTCAATAAAAAAAAGCATCTTGAGTAGAGATGAGCGTTGTTCTACTCGAACTGTTCGCCAATCTCAAATTCGAGCTGTTTTGGGCGGTGTTCGAGCCGTTCGGCGAACACGAACGATTTGAGAAAAATTCGGCTGTTCGAGGTTATGTTCGATAACTGTTCGTGCACCAAAATCATAACTGGATTTTTTCTCAGTAATGATGAAAATTAATGTTAATACGCAGTTTGAGTGTACAGCGGGATGGGGGGAGGGGCAGGCGATGGATCTCTGCAGGAATAATGAAGATCTCCATTTTTTTTTCTCTTTCCCGCATTTGCAGTGGGGAGGTGCAGTCTGTCAGCCTATCAGCAGCGCACACACGGAGCGAACTGCTGTTTTTCACACAAGCAAGGGCATGTGTCATTGGCAGTGTATGTCACATGTCCTTGCCCTATAAGACCAAGCCATTTTCCCCGTCGCCACCATTTTCTCACTGCTGCAGCTGCGTGTTAGACGGCACCGCTGTTGCTGTGTGCGCTATACCTTGTTAATTTCAAGCCAATTTTCGCACAAATCTACAGATAGCTTGGGAGTAGGGAATAGTTTTGATTGCAGTCCTTTTAAGGACTAGGTTACAGCATTTCCTACGACTTTTATCAGGCAGGTCTGTGCTCTTAAATAGATAGATTGTGGGAGTAAAGACTAATTATAATTGCAGTCCTTTTCAGGACTAGGTTACATCAGTTCCTATCAGTTTTTGCCAGGCAGGTCTGTGCCAGTGCTGTGCAAGTTTTTTTCACAGCATTTGGCTGAATCTAGCAAAGCTAATCCTTTTTGGCCTATTGCAGAGTGTGTTAGTCAGTGGAGTAGCCTATCTGTGTTGCAAGATATACCACCTGTGTATAGAATACCAATTTTTTTACTGCACCTAGTGAAGTAAAATCTTTTGGGCATAGCATCATTCTATTAGTCCATCTATACTGACCTCCATCAGGTTGCAAACTGAATATAATTTTTTTCTGCATCTAGCTCTGAAAAAATATTTGGGCTTCTAGCAGTGTGTGGGACTTGTTCTATTAGTCCATCTATACTGACCTCCATCAGGTTGCAAACTGAATATAATTTTTTTCTGCATCTAGCTCTGAAAAAATATTTGGCCTTCTAGCAGTGTGTGGGACTTTCTCTATTAGTCCATCTATACTAACCTCCATCAGGTTGCAAATTAAAAATAATTTTTATCTGCATCTAGATCTGAAAAAATATTTGGCCTTCTAGCAGTGTGTGGGACTTTCTCTATTAGTCCATCTATACTGACCTCCATCAGGTTGCAAATTAAAAATAATTTTTATCTGCATCTACCTCTGAAAAAATATTTGGGCTTCTAGCTGTGTGTGGGACTTGTTCTATTAGTCCATCTATACTGACCTCCATCAGGTTGCAAACTGAATGTAATTTTTTTCTGCATCTAGCCCTGAAAAAATATTTGGCCTTCTAGCAGTGTGTGGGACTTTCTCTATTAGTCCATCTATACTGACCTCCATCAGGTTGCAAATTAAAAATAATTTTTATCTCCATCTAGCTCTGAAAAAATATTTGGCCTTCTAGCAGTGTGTGGGACTTTCTCTATTAGTCCATCTATACTGACCTCCATCAGGTTGCAAATTAAAAATAATTTTTATCTGCATCTAGCTCTGAAAAAATATTTGGCCTTCTAGCAGTGTGTGGGACTTTCTCTATTAGTCCATCTATACTGACCTCCATCAGGTTGCAAATTAAAAATAATTTTTATCTGCATCTACCTCTGAAAAAATATTTGGGCTTCTAGCTGTGTGTGGGACTTGTTCTATTAGTCCATCTATACTGACCTCCATCAGGTTGCAAATCGAATATAATTTTTTTCTCCATCTAACCCAGTCAATAGTTTTGGCCTAATACCACAGTTTGGCCACTCAGCTCTGCTCGGTTCCCATCCATTGTTTTTTTGTGCAAACAACTCCAGAGTTGTGAATTAGTTAACCACCAAAATGAGTGGAAAAAGGCCTGCTGCTGGTGGAAAGGGGAATAGGCGTGTTGGGAAGGGGAAAAAAGGTTGTGTCCGTGGGGTAGGTGTTAAAGCAACAGTAACATCTGCAGAAGAAAGACCATCTTCCAGCCAAACTAAAATGTCTACTTCTTTTAGCGGACAATGTGATAAGATCCCTTTCTTACGGCCACGCCAATCGCTACAAATTCCAGATAAGGCACAAAAACAGCAGGTGCTTCAATGGATATCAAGTGCTCCTTTAAGTGGGCTCTCCTCCACATCAACTTCAACATCACAAATACTCCAGTCCTCAAAGGTGTCACCCCAATCGCACTTGCTTCCTCACAGCTCCCAAATCTCCAGCTGCCCGTCTGAGTATGAGGTAGAACAGATGGTTGAGTCTGCAGAGCTGTTTACTCATACTATAGCCTGGGAATCAGAGGTCGACTCCAGCGCTTCTGTGAATCCAGATGAGGAAATGATCTGCACTGATGCCCAGAATCTTTATGAGTCGGATCCAGGACCAGACGCAGAAGGTTCTGACCATAATGTAGACCCTCATTCCCAAACTGTAACTCCTATTGGTGGAGACAATGAGGAAGACGATGATGAGACTCAAATACCTGATTGGAGCGACAACTTTAGTTTTTTGTCAGGGCAGAAACAGGTTGGCTCTGAGGACGACGGGTGTGATAACGCACAGGGTGATGATGATGAGGTTGGAGATCCCACTTACTGTCAACCCACAGTCAGCCAAGAGATGAGGTCAGCAGAGGAGGTGGAGGAAGATGCTAGTGACGACGAGGTCAGGTTGCGCCTTCCTGGACAGAGACGTAGTACTGGAAGCACGTCAACAACTGCATCCTCAAACACAACTCTGCCTCTCACCACAAGTCGTGGTGGCTCTTCAGGTCGCATGGGTGCTAAGCCTTGCATAGCCTGGGCATTTTTTCAGATCGATAAAGATGACCCAACTCGTGTTATCTGTAACATTTGCCAAAAAAAACATAGTTTGAGTACTTCATGCATGAACCGGCACATGGACATGAAGCATAAGTTGCAGTGGGAAGCTCAGTAGGAAGCTCAGTGTGCTACAATGCGGCCTAGCCGGCCGGGCCAACCACCGTCTGCCATATCTTGTGCATCCGCGGCCTCTTCATCCTCTGTGACTGGGGGGACAGCAGTCACACCTGTTTTGGGGCGCAGACCTGCCACCTCTTTACCCGCAACAGCCAGCGTGATTGGCAGGTCATCATTTTCTTTGGAGGTGGTAACACCAGCTGGTGTTGAGCGCTGTCCGACATCGATAGCACCACCTTTGGATCAAGGCATCCTAACATGTCCGCCTGCATCTTCCTCACAGACCGGCAGTTTGCCGGGGACACCCTTATCAACCCCGTCTAAGCACAATAGCCAGCCCTCGGTCCCTCAGATGTGGACAAGTAAAATACCATTTCCTCCTAGCCATGAGAAAGCTAAGAGGTTGAATTTCACCATCTGCAAGCTCTTGGCTACAGAAATGCTGCCTTTCCGCCTGGTGGACACAGAGGATTTTCGAGACCTTATGTCCGTCGCAGTGCCCCAGTACCAGATGCCCAGTCGGCACTACTTCTCAAAGAAAAAAGAAAGGTGTGCCTGCGCTTCACCAGCATGTCGCACACAACATCACCGCTTCTTTGAGAAACTCTGTGTGTGACAGGGTGCATTTCACCACAGACACTTGGACGAGTAGGCATGGACAGGGGCATTACATGTCGCTGACTGGGCACTGGGTAACTATGGTGACAGCAGGACAAGGGGCTGCTGTCCAAGTCTTGCCGTCCCCACGAGTTGTGCGTCAATCCTCTTTATGTCAATGTTCCTCCACTGCTTCTGCCTCCTCAACCTCCTCTCGGTCTTCCACCTGCACCCAAAGCCTGTCTGGTCATGCCACAAGCTTTCTAACTGAGCAGAAGGGATCCTGCACACCTCCTTACTATGCTGGCAGTAGGGCTCAACGTCATCAGGCGGTTTTTACTTTGAAATGTCTGGGAAATGTGAGTCACACAGCTGAGGAGTTGTGGTCAGCTCTGGAGAACCAATTTCATGAATGGTTGTCTCCACTGGACCTGAAACCAGGGAAGGCCGTGTGCGACAATGCTGCAAACCTGGGTGCGGCCCTTCGCCGGGGCAATGTCACACACGTGCCTTGTATGGCTCACGTGTTGAACCTGGTTGTCCAGCAATTTTTAGCCCACTATCCCAGACTAGATGGCCTTCTGCAGAGGGCACGGTCGCTGTGTGCTCACTTCCGCCGTTCGCATCCCGCAGCTCAGCGACTTACATCTCTACAGAAGTCGTTGGGCCTGCCACTTCACCGGGTAAAATGCGATGTGCCTACCCGGTGGAATTCAACTCTGCACATGTTGCAGCGACTGTGGCAGCACCGACAAGCCCTGGTGCAATACGTTCTCACGTATAGCCTGGGCCAACGAGATCCAGAGGTGGGGCAAATCACGCTGGAGGAGTGGTCTCAGATCAGGGACCTATGCACCCTTCTGCACAGTTTTGAAATGGCGACGAAGATGTTTAGTGCTGACGATGCCATTATCAGCATGATTATTCCGGTGATTTATATGCTGGAGCACATGTTAAACAGAATTCTGAGTCAGGTGGTGGCACAAGAGGAGGTGGAGGAAGTAGAGGAGGAGGAGTTGTATGCGGAAGGGCTAACATCTGCAAGGTCCAGACGGTCGGCAGCACCAAGGCGGCAGGCATGTGAGGGTGGGGGAGATGGTTTTACCAGGGCGCATGGTAGCAGCCAAACTAGTGAGGAAGGTGCAGGAGCCCAGGAAGAAGTGGAGGACGAACTGATGGAAGACTCATCAGATGAGGGAGACCTTGATCACATTTCTGTTGTGCGAGGTTGGGGGGAGAGGACAGAGGAAGGAAGCATTATTGTTACCTCGCCACCAACACAACAGGGACTTGGTGCTCCTGGATGCGCAACACACATGAGTGCCTTCTTGCTGCACTACCTGCAACATGACCCTCGAATTGTGAGAATTAGAAATAATCCTGACTACTGGGTTGACACACTGTTAGATCCCCGGTACAAAAGTAAATTTGCCGAAATTATTCCTGCCATAGAAAGGGATGCACGCATGCAGGAGTATCAGCAGAGACTGTTGCAGAATCTTACATGTGCTTTTCCACAAAACACCAGTGGTGCACGTAGTGAATCTCACAGTTCCAACTTGCCAACCGTGGGACCGTCAAGTGTTCAGCACTCAAACCGTAACAGAACCACAGTATCTGCTGGTAACATCAATTTTGCGGAATCATTTCACCACTTTTTTAGCCCATCCTTTGCAAGGCCACAGGAGACAAGAAGTCTGACACATAGTCAACGCCTAGAGACGATGGTACAGGAGTATCTCCAAGTAAACATTGAATCCATGACTGTGTCACTGGACCCTTGCTCTTTTTGGGCTTCCAATCTGGATAAATGGCCGGAGCTAGCCACTTACGCCTTGGAGATCTTGTCATGCCCCGCAGCCAGCGTTCTGTCTGAACGTGTGTTCAGCGCTGCTGGTGGTGTGCTGACAGATAAGCGCACGCGGCTCTCCACTGATAATGTAGACAGACTCACGTTCATAAAGATGAACAAATCATGGATCCGAAATGACTTTTCTACCCCTGTGTCATCCTGGGGAGAGTAAAAGCTTGATGATTGGTTTGAAAATAATTTGGGATTTGTAGCAGTGTGCAGCACTGATTCTATTAGGCCATCTATAATAAGCTCCACCAGTTTTAAAATTACTAATCATGCTTATCTGTATCTTGGCTGGAAAATAATTTGGGCTTTGTAGCAGTGTGCAGCACTGATCCTATTAGGCCTTCTATACTAAGCTCCACCAGATTTAAAATTAATAATAATTTTTAGCTGCATCTAGCCCGGAAAATAATTTTGGGGCTCCGAGATGCGCAAGACACATAAGTGCCTTCTTGCTGCACTACCTGCAACATGACCCTCATATTGTCAGAATTCGAAGTAATCATGACTACTGGGTTGCCACACTCTTAGATCCCCCAAACTTTTCGATCAACCTTTTCATTTTAATAAAGACCAAAAAAATGGTCATTTTTGAAATTATAAGCATTAGCAGGTTATTAGAAACTGAAATCAAACAGTTTTCAACTCAAAACTTTATTCTAGGTGATGTTACATTTTCACATAGGACCCCTTGTTCGAAAGGAGCTTCTGAACTCTCTCGTCCATTGAATTTGTCAGGTTTTGGATGGTTTCTGCTTCAATTGTTTTGCATGAGGACAGAATACCCTCCCAGAGGTGTTGCTTAGATGTGAACTACCTCCCGCCATCATAGACACTCCTTTTGATGATGCTCCAGAGGTTCTGAATGGGGTAGAGGTCAGGGGAGCATGGGGGTCACACCATAAGTCCCCTTTTATGCCCATATCAGCCAGAGATGCAGATGTTTTATGTGCAGCATGAGATGGTGCATTATCATGCAAAAAAATGATCTTGCTGTGAAATACACGGTTCTTCTTCTTGAACCATGGCAGGAAGTGCTGTTTGAGAAAATCCACATACATTATGGAGTTCATCTTTAGCGCCTTCAGGGATCCTAAAGGGGCCGACAATCTCTCTCCCCATGATTCCAGCCCAAAACATTACTCCACCTCCTCCTTGTTGGCGCTGTAGCCGTGTTTGCGTGGGGTGTCCATCAACCAGCCATCCTCCACTCCATCCATCTGGACCATCGAGCGCTGCACGGCACTCATCCGTGAACAAAACAGTTTTGAAATCAGTCTTCATGTAATGTTTAGCCCACTGGAGCCGTTTCTGCTTGTGTGAAGTGGATAGAGGAGGTCGACAGGATGGCGTATGCACAGCTGCAAACCTCTGAAGGACCCTGCATCTTGTTGTTCGGGGGACGTTGGAGGCACCAGCAGCTTCAAAAACTTGTCTGCTGCTATGACAAGGCATTTTTGCCGCTGCTCTTTTAACCTGTTCGTAATTGCCTGTAGGAAAGAGTCCTCAATTTGCCCTTATCAGCACGCACATGTGTGTACTGTGAATCAGCTACACACTTCTTGATTGCCAAGACACTTCATCCTGATCATCGCACAATGTTGATTGTAGTCATGCCTTGACCTAAACACTCCACAATTTGTTGCTTCTCAGCAGCCGACACATCCTTTTTCTTTCCCATTTCGGCAGAAAATGTAGGCTGCTTAATAATGTGAGACAGCCTTCTTAAGTAGTCTTGCCTTTCATTGGACACACCTGCCAAACTAATTAGCACAGGTGTCTGCAATTGCTTACAGTGATATAAAGAGCCCTGACACACATCACCATCAATGAGTTTAACTGACAAACAAACAAATTCTTCCCTTATCACTCCTAAACACTTTTTGCATAATAATTTGGAACACAGTGTACATGTGCTTTTCCACAAAACACCAGTGGTTCACGTAGTGAATCTTACAGTTCTAACTTGCCAACCGTGGTCTGTATGGAGTTGTTCAATAAAGGGCCCAAAATTAAGATAACATAGATGGGAGAGGTCTCTATGAATAGGAATTCCTAAGTATTTGATACCCTGTGAGGGCCAGGCAAAGGGAAAGTTGGACTGGATGGAATCCTATATGGATTTGGGGAGGGAGACATCGAGGGCCTCAGACTTCGCTGCATTGATTTTAAAATTTGACCATGTAACAAAGTGATCTATTTCAGCCATAACAGCATGGATGGATATATGTGATTGAGTGATATATACTAGGACATCATCAGCAAATAGAGAGCACTTGTACTCGGTGCCTCCCACCTCAATCCACCTAATATTGGGGTTATGGCGAATTGATGAGAGCAGGTGCTCCGTCACTAGGATGTATAAGAGAGGGGACAGAGGACATCCTTGCCTTGTCCCATTGGTGATTGTGAAAGGTGATGAAAATGTTCTGATGCACCCCCTGGGCCTTGGGACACCTGGAGCCGGACCCTTTTTGGTGGATGCTGGTGGTTGTAGTCTTCGTGGCGGTGACCCGGTTCCGTGGCTCAGGGTGGTCAAACCAGTGTCGGAACTATTTATGTGGTTTTGATGTTTAAATGTCCGACTACGCCACCCGTGGATTGCGGTCAGAGTGAACCGCCGCTGCAGGGCAGACCGCTGAGGCTGGTGTTGTGGGTGCAGCAGAGCGTAGCATAACTCCCCACGGGAGGAGTATAGCCTCAGGGCAGTGTATGCGGAGGATGGGGGTGATGGTGCAGGGCAGCAGCAGTAACGACACGGAGTCAGTGATGCAGTCCAGGGCCTTTACTCACAGTTCTTATTATCCAGACCACATCTGCAGGTAACGGCTGCCCACGTCGTACTGTGCTCACCAGGTGAGGGGCTCAGACAACTCCCAGATAACTTTGGAGCGCTTCACAGGACCCCTTTTGTGTGTCCTTTGTCTGCCCTTTCTTACCAACCCTTCTGTCCGGCTGCCTCGGGCCTCCTCTTGGTAAACTTGGCGCCAGTTTCCCTGACCCTATGTGGTGCCTTCCTAGCGGGTGTAGCGAGGGGCTGCGCCACATAAAATGTCAGAGCCTCCGGTTTCTAGCTGAGGGTCGTTTCCTGCCTCCACTAGTTTCGGGGACCAGTCTCCCCCTTTGGCCTGACCCCTCCACGCAGGTGGATTCGGGCGTGCGGTGGCGACTCGCCCGTCCGCACCCCTGGGATCCCTTCATTCCTCGTTCCTGGAGCCTTCTCCACTCCTCTTCCTTCCTTCTCCCTCTTCCAGGCCTGGGCCTCTGTTACTAGGCCCGCCTCCGGAGCAGAGCTCATGCAGAGCCCCTGCTCCCTGCCACTTCTGCTCAGACTTCTCTGCACTGAACTAAGATGGTGCCCACCTTTTATACTCCCTTCTCAATGCACCCAGGAACTGCTTCCTCCCTGCTCCTGCACTACAGGGTTCCCCTTCCTCAGTGTTCCCTCCCCCCACTCCAGCCAGGGACAGGGACTGTCGTGCCCATCTCAGAGGCATATTGGTCGCCCTGCCCCACGGCAATGTGGTGTAATGCATGCAGGTGTCGGGTCCTGATCCACACTCCATCCTTACCTGAGAGTGAGATATCACACCTCTGGGTGAGGTGCAATACCTCTGTAGCAACCGAGCCCTCAGGGTGCTACAGTTCCATTTATCTTCAGCCTAGGCGACGTATTGTGATACAGGGCCGTGATTTTGGCTATAAAAGGGTCCCCTAGACCCCTACCCCAAGCTTTTTAAGAGAATCATATATGGCGTGCCAGGAGACTCTATGGAATGCTTTCTCAGCATCCAACGAGAGTATCTAATTACAATTTTTTAACTGCATCTAGCCCAGGAAATACTTTGTGCCTAGTAGCAGTGTCTGCTAGTCAGCGGATTATCCCGGCTGTTAAGCAAGCTACACCACCTGTAGTTTGGACACTTCGGGACCACGGGATACTCAGTGAAGAGCATCAGGAGGCACCCCAAGGCATAGGGGCTGGGACTGGCAGTAGGATGCCTTGCGGTGGACAGCCGAGCTCGATCCTTATAAAAGCTTTTTAACTGCAGCAGCTTTAGTGGACGCTACTGGAGCTGGAATTACGCGGCTGCTGGCATGAGACTTGCCCTCCAATAGATCCTTGTAAATGGATTTAAAGTGTATTCATTCAAATTAGAGAGACAATTTAAATTAAAAAGCTTAGAGCTGCCTCCACCACAGGGGGGCTCGCTCGACCCACCAGCGGACAGGCACCAGTATTGGGAGAGGGGAGCTGGCCGTCAGGGTTCACCGCGGCTCTGGCACAAACCCGGCGACACGGAGGTGGCACGGGCAGGAGCGGACTGAACGTGTCAGCTTCTCACTTTTTGGATTTTAGAAGGGCATGACATGCCTATATTTGTGTCTCCCCCTCCTTTTACTCCTCCACCTCTTTTCTTTTCGCATGACTATATGTACTTGTCACTTTTCCATGTGCTAGTTGTGTCTTCTGAGCAGTTTGTCAGCTTTTGGACACCTTTGAAGGTGTTTTCTATGTGTTTTTATGTGTTTTTGTTTGCCTGCCATTGGTTTTAACGGTGTTCGAAGGTGTTTGACGAACAGTTCGACGAACAGTTCGGCGAACAGTTCGGCGAACAGTTCGGCGAACACACGGGTGTTCAACGAACCGAACTCGAACACTACGGGGGTGGCTCAACATTAATCTTGAGTGTGTCGCTGAGTGTTCAGATACAAATATATCTGTTTAAAAGAGTATGGTGTAGGCCAGATAACTAGAACTGTGGTTTTCCTTCTTTCACGATTCAAATCAGGGTGTAATCCACCTTTCTGCATAAAAAAAACATTTTGAGTGTCTCGCTGACTGTTGGTTCACAAATATATCTGTTTAACAGATTCTTGTGTAGGCCCGATAACTAGAACTGTGGTTTTCCTCTCCCATGGTTGAAATCTGGGTGTAAACCACCTTTTTGCATAAAAAAAAACATTTTGAGTGTCTCACTGACTGTTCAGACACAAATATATCTGTTTAAAAGATTTTGGTGTAGGCCCGATATCTAGAACTGTGGTTTTTCTGTCCCATGATTCAAATGTGGGTGTAATGCACCTTTTTGCATAAAAAAATTAATTTTGAGTGTCTTGCTGACTGTTGAGACACAAATATATCTGTTTAAAAGATTCTGGTGTAGGCCAGATAACTAGAACTGTGGTTTTCATCTTCAACAGTCCACATCTCTGTATTATCCACTTTTTTGCCTTTTTTAAAGAAAAAAAAACATTTTGAGTGTCTCGCTGACTGTTCAGACAGAAATATATCTGTTTAAAAGATTCTGGTGTAGGCTAGATAACTAGAACTATGGTTTTCCTCTCCCACGGTTGAAATCTGGGTGTAAACCACCTTTTTGCATAAAAAAATACATTTTGAGTGTCTCGCTGACTGTTAAGACACAAGTATATCTGTTTAAAAGAGTCTGGTGTAGGCCAGATAACTAGAACTGTGGTTTTGCAGTTCCACGGTTCAAATCTCTGTATTATCCACTTTTTTGCCTTTTTTCAATAAAAAAAACCATTTTGAGTGTCTCGCTGACTGTTGAGTCACAAATATATCTGTTTAACAGATTCTGGTGTAGGCCAGATAACTAGAACTGTGGTCTTCCTCTTCCACGGTTCAAATCAGGGTATAATCCACCTTTTTGCATAAAAAAAATATTTTGAGAGTCTCGCTGACTGTTGAGACTCAAATCTATCTCTTTAAAAGAGTCTGGTGTAGGCCAGATAACTAGAACTGTGGTTTTTTCAGTTCCACGGTTCAAATCTCTGTATTATTCACTTTTTTGCCTTTTTTCAATAAAAAAAAACATTTTGAGTGCCTCGCTGACTGTTCAGACAGAAATATATCTGCTTAAAAGATTCTGGTGTAGGCTAGATAACTAGAACTGTGGTTTTCCTCTCCCACGGTTGAAATCTGGGTGTAAACAACCTTTTTGCATAAAAAAATATTTTGAGAGTCTCGCTGACTGTTGAGACTCAAATCTATCTCTTTAAAAGAGTCTGGTGTAGGCCAGATAACTAGAACTGTGGTTTTTCCAGTTCCACGGTTCAAATCTCTGTATTATTCACTTTTTTGAGTTTTATCAATAAAAAAAACAATTTGAGTGTCTCGCTGACTGTTCAGACACAAATATATCTGTTTAATAGAGTCTGGTGTAGGCCAGATAGGTAGTACTGTGGTTTTGCAGTTCCACGGTTCAAATCTCTGTATTATCCACTCTTTTGCCTTTTTTCAATAAAAAAAAACATTTTGAGAGTGTGGCTGACTGTTGAGACACAAATATATCTGTTTAACAGATTCTGGTGTGGGCCAGAAAACTAGAACTGTGGTTTTCCTCTTCCACAGTTTAAATCAGGGTATAATCCACCTTTTTGCATAAAAGAAAACATTTTGAGTGTCTCGCTGACTGTTCAGACTCAAATATATCTGTTTAAAAAAGTCTGGTGTAGGCCAGATAACTAGAGCTGTGGTTTTCCTCTCCCACGGTTCAAATCTGGTGTAATCCACCTTTTTGCATAAAAAAAAAACATTTTTAGTGTATTGCTGACTGTTCAGACACAAATATATCTGTTTAAAAAGTCTGGTGTAGGCCAGATAACTAGAACTGTGGTTTTGCAGTTCTACATTTCAAATTTCTGTATTATCCACTTTTTTGCCTTTTTTCAATAAAAACAACCATTTTGAGTGTCTCGCTGACTGTTCAGAGACAAATATATCTGTTCAAAAGATTCTGGTGTAGGTCGGATAACTAGAACTGTCATTTTCCTCTTCCACAGTTCAAATCTCTGTATTATCCACTTTTTTGCCCTTTTTCAATAAAAGAAGACATTTTGAGTGTCTTGCTGTCTGTTCAGACACAAATATATCTGTTTAAAAGATTCTGGTGTAGGCCAGATATCTAGAACTGTGGTTTTCCTCTCCCATGGTTCAAATCTGGGTGTAACCCACCTTTTTGCATAAAAAAACCCATTTTGAGTGTCTCGCTGACTGTTCAGACTCAAAGATATCTGTTTAAAAAAGTCTCGTGTAGGCCAGATAACTAGAACTGTGGTTTTCCTCTTCCACGGTACAAATCTCTGTATTGTCCACTTTTTTGCCTTTTTTCAATAAAAAAAACATTTTGAGTGTCTCGCTGATTGTTCAGACACAAATATATCTGTTTAAAAGAGTGCGGTGTAGGCCAGACAACTAGAACTGTGGTTTTCCTCTTCCACAGTTCAAATCTCTGTATTATCCACTTTTTTGCCTTTTTTCAATAAAAGAAAACATTTTGAGTGTCTCGCTGATTGTTCAGACACAAATATATCTGTGTAAAAGATTCTGGTGTAGGCCAGATAACTAGAACTGTGGTTTTCCTCTCCCATGGTTCAAATCTAGGTGTAAACCACCTTTTTCCATAAAAAAAAACATTTTTAGTGTCTCGTTGACTGTTCAGACACAAATATATCTGTTTAAAAAAGTCTGGTGTAGGCCAGATAAATAGAACTGTGGTTTTGCAGTTCCACGGTTCAAATCTCTGTATTATCTACTTTTTTTGCCTTTTTTCAATAAAAAAAAAACATTTTGAGTGTCTCGCTGACTGTTCAGACACAAATATACTGTATCTGTTTAAAAGATTCTGGTGTAGGTCAGATAACTAGAACTGTGGTTTTGCAGTTCCACGGTTCAAATCTCTGTATTATCCACTTTTTTGCCTTTTTTCAATAAAAAAAAACATTTTCAGTGTCTCGCTGACTGTTGAGTCACAAATAAATCTGTTTAACAGATTCTGGTGTAGGCCAGACAACTAGAACTGTGGTTTTTGTCTTCAATGGTCCACATCTCTGTATTATCCACTTTTTTGCCTTTTTTCAATAAAAAAAAAAACATTTTGAGTGCCTCGCTGACTGTTCAGACAGAAATATATCTGCTTAAAAGATTCTGGTGTAGGCTAGATAACTAGAACTGTGGTTTTCCTCTCCCACGGTTGAAATCTGGGTGTAAACAACCTTTTTTCATAAAAAAATATTTTGAGAGTCTCGCTGACTGTTGAGACTCAAATCTATCTCTTTAAAAGAGTCTGGTGTAGGCCAGATAACTAGAACTGTGGTTTTTTCAGTTCCACGGTTCAAATCTCTGTATTATTCACTTTTTTGAGTTTTATCAATAAAAAAAACAATTTGAGTGTCTCGCTGACTGTTCAGACACAAATATATCTGTTTAATAGAGTCTGGTGTAGGCCAGATAAGTAGTACTGTGGTTTTGCAGTTCCACGGTTCAAATCTCTGTATTATCCACTCTTTTGCCTTTTTTCAATGAAAAAAAAACATTTTGAGAGTGTGGCTGACTGTTGAGACACAAATATATCTGTTTAACAGATTCTGGTGTGGGCCAGAAAACTAGAACTGTGGTTTTCCTCTTCCACAGTTTAAATCAGGGTATAATCCACCTTTTTGCATAAAAGAAAACATTTTGAGTGTCTCGCTGACTGTTCAGACTCAAATATATCTGTTTAAAAAAGTCTGGTGTAGGCCAGATAACTAGAGGTGTGGTTTTCCTCTCCCACGGTTCAAATCTGGTGTAATCCACCTTTTTGCATAAAAAAAAACATTTTTAGTGTATTGCTGACTGTTCAGACACAAATATATCTGTGTAAAAAGTCTGGTGTAGGCCAGATAACTAGAACTGTGGTTTTGCAGTTCTACATTTCAAATTTCTGTATTATCCACTTTTTTGCCTTTTTTCAATAAAAAAAACCATTTTGAGTGTCTCGCTGACTGTTCAGACACAAATATATCTGTTCAAAAGATTCTGGTGTAGGTCGGATAACTAGAACTGTCATTTTCCTCTTCCACAGTTCAAATCTCTGTATTATCCACTTTTTTGCCCTTTTTCAATAAAAGAAGACATTTTGAGTGTCTTGCTGTCTGTTCAGACACAAATATATCTGTTTAAAAGATTCTGGTGTAGGCCAGATATCTAGAACTGTGGTTTTCCTCTCCCATGGTTCAAATCTGGGTGTAACCCACCTTTTTGCATAAAAAAACCCATTTTGAGTGTCTCGCTGACTGTTCAGACACAAAGATATCTGTTTAAAAAAGTCGCGTGTAGGCCAGATAACTAGAACTGTGGTTTTCCTCTTCCACGGTACAAATCTCTGTATTGTCCACTTTTTTGCCTTTTTTGAATAAAAAAAAACATTTTGAGTGTCTCGCTGACTGTTCAGACACAAATATATCTGTTTAAAAGAGTGCGGTGTGGGCCAGATAACTAGAACTGTGGTTTTCCTCTTCCACAGTTCAAATCTCTGTATTATCCACTTTTTTGCCTTTTTTCAATAAAAGAAAACATTTTGAGTGTCTCGCTGATTGTTCAGACACAAATATATCTGTGTAAAAGATTCTGGTGTAGGCCAGATAACTAGAACTGTGGTTTTCCTCTCCCATGGTTCAAATCTGGGTGTAAACCACCTTTTTCCATAAAAAAAAAACATTTTTAGTGTCTCGTTGACTGTTCAGACACAAATATATCTGTTTAAAAAAGTCTGGTGTAGGCCAGATAAATAGAACTGTGGTTTTGCAGTTCCACGGTTCAAATCTCTGTATTATCTACTTTTTTTGCCTGTTTTCAATAAAAAAAAAACATTTTGAGTGTCTCGCTGACTGTTCAGACACAAATATACTGTATCTGTTTAAAAGATTCTGGTGTAGGTCAGATAACTAGAACTGTGGTTTTGCAGTTCCACGGTTCAAATCTCTGTATTATCCACTTATTTGCCTTTTTTCAATAAAAAAAAACATTTTCAGTGTCTCGCTGACTGTTGAGTCACAAATAAATCTGTTTAACAGATTCTGGTGTAGGCCAGACAACTAGAACTGTGGTTTTTGTCTTCAATGGTCCACATCTCTGTATTATCCACTTTTTTGCCTTTTTTCAATAAAAAAAAAAACATTATGAGTGCCTCGCTGACTGTTCAGACAGAAATATATCTGCTTAAAAGATTCTGGTGTAGGCTA
The DNA here is from genome assembly GCF_046119375.1 of Phyllobates terribilis. Classification (NCBI taxonomy): domain Eukaryota; kingdom Metazoa; phylum Chordata; class Amphibia; order Anura; family Dendrobatidae; genus Phyllobates; species Phyllobates terribilis. The sequence goes on from NW_027362762.1 coordinate 583,906,562, forward strand.
GATAACTAGAACTGTGGTTTTCCTCTCCCACGGTTGAAATCTGGGTGTAAACAACCTTTTTGCATAAAAAAATATTTTGAGAGTCTCGCTGACTGTTGAGACTCAAATCTATCTCTTTAAAAGAGTCTGGTGTAGGCCAGATAACTAGAACTGTGGTTTTTCCAGTTCCACGGTTCAAATCTCTGTATTATTCACTTTTTTGAGTTTTATCAATAAAAAAAACAATTTGAGTGTCTCGCTGACTGTTCAGACACAAATATATCTGTTTAATAGAGTCTGGTGTAGGCCAGATAGGTAGTACTGTGGTTTTGCAGTTCCACGGTTCAAATCTCTGTATTATCCACTCTTTTGCCTTTTTTCCATAAAAAAAAACATTTTGAGAGTGTGGCTGACTGTTGAGACACAAATATATCTGTTTAACAGATTCTGGTGTGGGCCAGAAAACTAGAACTGTGGTTTTCCTCTTCCACAGTTTAAATCAGGGTATAATCCACCTTTTTGCATAAAAGAAAACATTTTGAGTGTCTCGCTGACTGTTCAGACTCAAATATATCTGTTTAAAAAAGTCTGGTGTAGGCCAGATAACTAGAGCTGTGGTTTTCCTCTCCCACGGTTCAAATTTGGTGTAATCCACCTTTTTGCATAAAAAAAAAACATTTTTAGTGTATTGCTGACTGTTCAGACACAAATATATCTGTTTAAAAAGTCTGGTGTAGGCCAGATAACTAGAACTGTGGTTTTGCAGTTCTACATTTCAAATTTCTGTATTATCCACTTTTTTGCCTTTTTTCAATAAAAAAAACCATTTTGAGTGTCTCGCTGACTGTTCAGAGACAAATATATCTGTTCAAAAGATTCTGGTGTAGGTCGGATAACTAGAACTGTCATTTTCCTCTTCCACAGTTCAAATCTCTGTATTATCCACTTTTTTGCCCTTTTTCAATAAAAGAAGACATTTTGAGTGTCTTGCTGTCTGTTCAGACACAAATATATCTGTTTAAAAGATTCTGGTGTAGGCCAGATATCTAGAACTGTGGTTTTCCTCTCCCATGGTTCAAATCTGGGTGTAACCCACCTTTTTGCATAAAAAAACCCATTTTGAGTGTCTCGCTGACTGTTCAGACTCAAAGATATCTGTTTAAAAAAATCTCGTGTAGGCCAGATAACTAGAACTGTGGTTTTCCTCTTCCACGGTACAAATCTCTGTATTGTCCACTTTTTTGCCTTTTTTCAATAAAAAAAACATTTTGAGTGTCTCGCTGATTGTTCAGACACAAATATATCTGTTTAAAAGAGTGCGGTGTAGGCCAGATAACTAGAACTGTGGTTTTCCTCTTCCACAGTTCAAATCTCTGTATTATCCACTTTTTTGCCTTTTTTCAATAAAAGAAAACATTTTGAGTGTCTCGCTGATTGTTCAGACACAAATATATCTGTGTAAAAGATTCTGGTGTAGGCCAGATAACTAGAACTGTGGTTTTCCTCTCCCATGGTTCAAATCTGGGTGTAAACCACCTTTGTCCATAAAAAAAAACATTTTTAGTGTCTCGTCGACTGTTCAGACACAAATATATCTGTTTAAAAAAGTCTGGTGTAGGCCAGATAAATAGAACTGTGGTTTTGCAGTTCCACGGTTCAAATCTCTGTATTATCTACTTTTTTTTGCCTTTTTTCAATAAAAAAAAAAATTTTGAGTGTCTCGCTGACTGTTCAGACACAAATATACTGTATCTGTTTAAAAGATTCTGGTGTAGGTCAGATAACTAGAACTGTGGTTTTGCAGTTCCACGGTTCAAATCTCTGTATTATCCACTTTTTTGCCTTTTTTCAATAAAAAAAAACATTTTCAGTGTCTCGCTGACTGTTGAGTCACAAATAAATCTGTTTAACAGATTCTGGTGTAGGCCAGACAACTGGAACTGTGGTTTTTGTCTTCAATGGTCCACATCTCTGTATTATCCACTTTTTTGCCTTTTTTCAATAAAAAAAAAAACATTTTGAGTGCCTCGCTGACTGTTCAGACAGAAATATATCTGCTTAAAAGATTCTGGTGTAGGCTAGATAACTAGAACTGTGGTTTTCCTCTCCCACGGTTGAAATCTGGGTGTAAACAACCTTTTTGCATAAAAAAATATTTTGAGAGTCTTGCTGACTGTTGAGACTCAAATATATCTGTTTAAAAGAGTCTGGTGTAGGCCAGATAACTAGAACTGTGTTTTTTTCAGTTCCACGGTTCAAATCTCTGTATTATTCACATTTTTGAGTTTTATCAATAAAAAAAACATTTTGAGTGTCTCGCTGACTGTTCAGACACAAATATATCTGTTTAATAGAGTCTGGTGTAGGCCAGATAAGTAGTACTGTGGTTTTGCAGTTCCACGGTTCAAATCTCTGTATTATCCACTCTTTTGCCTTTTTTCAATAAAAAAAAACATTTTGAGAGTGTGACTGACTGCTGAGACACAAATATATCTGTTTAACAGATTCTGGTGTGGGCCAGAAAACTAGAACTGTGGTTTTCCTCTTCCACAGTTTAAATCAGGGTATAATCCACCTTTTTGCATAAAAGAAAACATTTTGAGTGTCTCGCTGACTGTTCAGACTCAAATATATCTGTTTAAAAAAGTCTGGTGTAGGCCAGATAACTAGAGCTGTGGTTTTCCTCTCCCACGGTTCAAATCTGGTGTAATCCACCCTTTTGCATAAAAAAAACCATTTTTAGTGTATTGCTGACTGTTCAGACACAAATATATCTGCTTAAAAAGTCTGGTGTAGGCCAGATAACTAGAACTGTGGTTTTGCAGTTCTACATTTCAAATTTCTGTATTATCCACTTTTTTGCCTTTTTTCAATAAAAAAAACCATTTTGAGTGTCTCGCTGACTGTTCAGACACAAATAAATCTGTTCAAAAGATTCTGGTGTAGGTCGGATAACTAGAACTGTCATTTTCCTCTTCCACAGTTCAAATCTCTGTATTATCACTTTTTTGCCCTTTTTCAATAAAAGAATACATTTTGAGTGTCTTGCTGTCTGTTCAGACAAAAATATATCTGTTTAAAAGATTCTGGTGTAGGCCAGATATCTAGCACTGTGGTTTTCCTCTCCCATGGTTCAAATCTGGGTGTAACCCACCTTTTTGCATAAAAAAAACCATTTTGAGTGTCTCGCTGACTGTTCAGACACAAAGATATTTGTTTAAAAAAGTCTCGTGTAGGCCAGATAACTAGAACTGTGGTTTTCCTCTTCCACGGTACAAATCTCTGTATTGTCCACTTTTTTGCCTTTTTTCAATAAAAAAAAACATTTTGAGTGTCTCGCTGACTGTTCAGACACAAATATATCTGTTTAAAAGAGTGCGGTGTAGGCCAGATAACTAGAACTGTGGTTTTCCTCTTCCACAGTTCAAATCTCTGTATTATCCACTTTTTTGCCTTTTTTCAATAAAAGAAAATATTTTGAGTGTCTCGCTGATTGTTCAGACACAAATATATCTGTGTAAAAGATTCCGGTGTAGGCCAGATAACTAGAACTGTGGTTTTCCTCTCCCATGGTTCAAATCTGGGTGTAAACCACCTTTTTCCATAAAAAAAACCTTTTTTAGTGTCTCGTTGACTGTTCAGACACAAATATATCTGTTTAAAAAAGTCTGGTGTAGGCCAGATAAATAGAACTGTGGTTTTGCAGTTCCACGGTTCAAATCTCTGTATTATCTACTTTTTTTGCCTTTTTTCAATAAAAAAAAAAAACATTTTGAGTGTCTCGCTGACTGTTCAGACACAAATATATCTGTTCAAAAGATTATGATGTAGGTCGGATAACTAGAAGTGTGGTTTTCCTCTTCCACAGTTCATATCTCTGTATTATCCACTTTTTTGCCTTTTTTCAATAAAAGAAAACATTTTGAGTGTCTCGCTGACTGTTCAGACACAAATATACTGTATCTGTTTAAAAGATTCTGGTGTAGGTCAGATAACTAGAACTGTGGTTTTGCAGTTCCACGGTTAAAATCTCTGTATTATCCACTTTTTTGCCTTTTTTCAATAAAAAAAAACATTTTCAGTGTCTCGCTGACTGTTGAGTCACAAATAAATCTGTTTAACAGATTCTGGTGTAGGCCAGACAACTAGAACTGTGGTTTTCGTCTTCAATGGTCCACATCTCTGTATTATCCACTTTTTTGCCTTTTTTCAATAAAAAAAAAAACATTTTGAGTGCCTCGCTGACTGTTCAGACAGAAATATATCTGCTTAAAAGATTCTGGTGTAGGCTAGATAACTAGAACTGTGGTTTTCCTCTCCCACGGTTGAAATCTGGGTGTAAACAACCTTTTTGCATAAAAAAAACATTTTGAGAGTCTCGCTGACTGTTGAGACTCAAATATATCTGTTTAAAAGAGTCTGGTGTAGGCCAGATAACTAGAACTGTGGTTTTTTCAGTTCCACGGTTCAAATCTCTGTATTATTCACTTTTTTGAGTTTTATCAATAAAAAAAACATTTTGAGTGTCTCGCTGACTGTTCAGACACAAATATATCTGTTTAATAGAGTCTGGTGTAGGCCAGATAAGTAGTACTGTGGTTTTGCAGTTCCACGGTTCAAATCTCTGTATTATCCACTCTTTTGCCTTTTTTCAATAAAAAAAAACATTTTGAGAGTGTGGCTGACTGTTGAGACACAAATATATCTGTTTAACAGATTCTGGTGTGGGCCAGAAAGCTAGAACTGTGGTTTTCCTCTTCCACAGTTTAAATCAGGGTATAATCCACCTTTTTGCATAAAAGAAAACATTTTGAGTGTCTCGCTGACTGTTCAGACTCAAATATATCTGTTTAAAAAAGTCTGGTGTAGGCCAGATAACTAGAGCTGTGGTTTTCCTCTCCTACGGTTCAAATCTGGTGTAATCCACCTTTTTGCATAAAAAAAAAACATTTTTATTGTATTGCTGACTGTTCAGACACAAATATATCTGCTTAAAAATTTTGGTGTAGGCCAGTTAACTGTAACTGTGGTTTTGCAGTTCTACATTTCAAATTTCTGTATTATCCACTTTTTTGCCTTTTTTCAATAAAAAAAAACATTTTGAGTGTCTCGCTGACTGTTCAGACACAAATATATCTGTTCAAAAGATTCTGGTGTAGGTCGGATAACTAGAACTGTCATTTTCCTCTTCCACAGTTCAAATCTCTGTATTATCACTTTTTTGCCCTTTTTCAATAAAAGAATACATTTTGAGTGTCTTGCTGTCTGTTCAGACACAAATATATCTGTTTAAAAGATTCTGGTGTAGGCCAGATATCTAGAACTGTGGTTTTCCTCTCCCATGGTTCAAATCTGGGTGTAACCCACCTTTTTGCATAAAAAAACCCATTTTGAGTGTCTCGCTGACTGTTCAGACACAAAGATATTTGTTTAAAAAAGTCTTGTGTAGGCCAGATAACTAGAACTGTGGTTTTCCTCTTCCACGGTACAAATCTCTGTATTGTCCACTTTTTTGCCTTTTTTCAATAAAAAAAAACATTTTTAGTGTCTCGTTGACTGTTCAGACACAAATATATCTGCTTAAAAAAGTCTGGTGTAGGCCAGATAAATAGAACTGTGGTTTTGCAGTTCCACGGTTCAAATCTCTGTATTATCTACTTTTTTTTGCCTTTTTTCAATAAAAAAAAACATTTTGAGTGTGTCGCTGACTGTTCAGACACAAATATATCTGTTTAAAAGAGTCTGGTGTAGGCCAGATAACTAAAACTGTGGTTTTCCTTCTTCCACGGTTCAAATCAGGGTGTAATCCACCTTTTTGCATGAAAAAAACATTTTGCGTGTCTCGCTGACTGTTGAGTCACAAATAAATCTGTTTAACAGATTCTGGTGTAGGCCAGACAACTAGAACTGTGGTTTTCGTCTTCAACGGTCCACATCTCTGTATTATCCACTTTTTTGCCTTTTTTCAATAAAAAAAAAACATTTTGAGTGTCTCGCTGACTGTTCATACAGAAATATATCTGTTTAAAAGATTCTGGTGTAGGCTAGATAACTAGAACTGTGGTTTTCCTCTCCCACGGTTGAAATCTGGGTGTAAACTACCTTTTTGCATAAAAAAAAACATTTTGAGTGTCTTGCTGACTGTTCAGACACAAATATATCTGTTTAAAAAGTCTGGTGTAGGCCAGATAACTAGAACTGTGGTTTTGCAGTTCTACAGTTCAAATCTCTGTATTATCCACTTTTTTGCCTTTTTTCAATAAAAAAAATGCATTTTGAGTGTCTCGCTGAATGTTCAGACATAAATATATCTGTTCAAAAGATTCTGGTGTAGGTCGGATAACTAGAACTGTCGTTTTCCTCTTCCACAGTTCAAATCTCTGTATTATCCACTTTTTTGCCCTTTTTCAATAAAAGAAAACATTTTGAGTGTCTTGCTGACTGTTCAGACACAAATATATCTTTTTAAAAGATTATAGTGTAGGCTAGATAACTAGAACTGTGGTTTTCCTCTCCCACGGTTGAAATCTGGGTGTAAACTACCTTTTTGCATAAAAAAACCCATTTTGAGTGTCTCGCTGACTGTTCAGACACAATTATATCTGTTTAAAAAAAGTCTGGTGTAGGCCAGATAACTAGAACTGTGGTTTTCCTCTTCCACAGTGCAAATCTCTGTATTATCCAATTTTTTGCCTTTTTTCAATAAAAGAAAACAATTTGAGTGTCTCGCTGACTGTTCAGACTCAAATATATCTGTTTAAAAAAGTCTGGTGTAGGCCAGATAACTAGAGCTGTGGTTTTCCTCTCCCACGGTTCAAATCTGGTGTAATCCACCTTTTTGCATAAAAAAAAAACATTTTTAGTGTATTGCTGACTGTTCAGACACAAATATATCTGCTTAAAAAGTCTGGTGTAGGCCAGATAACTAGAACTGTGGTTTTGCAGTTCTACATTTCAAATTTCTGTATTATCCACTTTTTTGCCTTTTTTCAATAAAAAAAAACATTTTGAGTGTCTCGCTGACTGTTCAGACACAAATATATCTGTTCAAAAGATTCTGGTGTAGGTCGGATAACTAGAACTGTCATTTTCCTCTTCCACAGTTCAAATCTCTGTATTATCACTTTTTTGCCCTTTTTCAATAAAAGAATACATTTTGAGTGTCTTGCTGTCTGTTCAGACACAAATATATCTGTTTAAAAGATTCTGGTGTAGGCCAGATATCTAGAACTGTGGTTTTCCTCTCCCATGGTTCAAATCTGGGTGTAACCCACCTTTTTGCATAAAAAAACCCATTTTGAGTGTCTCGCTGACTGTTCAGACACAAAGATATTTGTTTAAAAAAGTCTTGTGTAGGCCAGATAACTAGAACTGTGGTTTTCGTCTTCCACGGTACAAATCTCTGTATTGTCCACTTTTTTGCCTTTTTTCAATAAAAAAAAACATTTTTAGTGTCTCGTTGACTGTTCAGACACAAATATATCTGTTTAAAAAAGTCTGGTGTAGGCCAGATAAATAGAACTGTGGTTTTGCAGTTCCACGGTTCAAATCTCTGTATTATCTACTTTTTTTTGCCTTTTTTCAATAAAAAAAAACATTTTGAGTGTGTCGCTGACTGTTCAGACACAAATATATCTGTTTAAAAGAGTCTGGTGTAGGCCAGATAACTAAAACTGTGGTTTTCCTTCTTCCACGGTTCAAATCAGGGTGTAATCCACCTTTTTGCATGAAAAAAACATTTTGCGTGTCTCGCTGACTGTTGAGTCACAAATAAATCTGTTTAACAGATTCTGGTGTAGGCCAGACAACTAGAACTGTGGTTTTCGTCTTCAACGGTCCACATCTCTGTATTATCCACTTTTTTGCCTTTTTTCAATAAAAAAAAACATTTTGAGTGTCTCGCTGACTGTTCATACAGAAATATATCTGTTTAAAAGATTCTGGTGTAGGCTAGATAACTAGAACTGTGGTTTTCCTCTCCCACGGTTGAAATCTGGGTGTAAACTACCTTTTTGCATAAAAAAAAACATTTTGAGTGTCTTGCTGACTGTTCAGACACAAATATATCTGTTTAAAAAGTCTGGTGTAGGCCAGATAACTAGAACTGTGGTTTTGCAGTTCTACAGTTCAAATCTCTGTATTATCCACTTTTTTGCCTTTTTTCAATAAAAAAAATGCATTTTGAGTGTCTCGCTGAATGTTCAGACATAAATATATCTGTTCAAAAGATTCTGGTGTAGGTCGGATAACTAGAACTGTCGTTTTCCTCTTCCACAGTTCAAATCTCTGTATTATCCACTTTTTTGCCCTTTTTCAATAAAAGAAAACATTTTGAGTGTCTTGCTGACTGTTCAGACACAAATATATCTTTTTAAAAGATTATAGTGTAGGCTAGATAACTAGAACTGTGGTTTTCCTCTCCCACGGTTGAAATCTGGGTGTAAACTACCTTTTTGCATAAAAAAACCCATTTTGAGTGTCTCGCTGACTGTTCAGACACAATTATATCTGTTTAAAAAAAGTCTGGTGTAGGCCAGATAACTAGAACTGTGGTTTTCCTCTTCCACAGTGCAAATCTCTGTATTATCCAATTTTTTGCCTTTTTTCAATAAAAGAAAACAATTTGAGTGTCTCGCTGACTGTTCAGACTCAAATATATCTGTTTAAAAAAGTCTGGTGTAGGCCAGATAACTAGAGCTGTGGTTTTCCTCTCCCACGGTTCAAATCTGGTGTAATCCACCTTTTTGCATAAAAAAAAAACATTTTTAGTGTATTGCTGACTGTTCAGACACAAATATATCTGCTTAAAAAGTCTGGTGTAGGCCAGATAACTAGAACTGTGGTTTTGCAGTTCTACATTTCAAATTTCTGTATTATCCACTTTTTTGCCTTTTTTCAATAAAAAAAAACATTTTGAGTGTCTCGCTGACTGTTCAGACACAAATATATCTGTTCAAAAGATTCTGATGTAGGTCGGATAACTAGAACTGTCATTTTCCTCTTCCACAGTTCAAATCTCTGTATTATCACTTTTTTGCCCTTTTTCAATAAAAGAATACATTTTGAGTGTCTTGCTGTCTGTTCAGACACAAATATATCTGTTTAAAAAAGTCTCGTGTAGGCCAGATAACTAGAACTGTGTTTTTTTCAGTTCCATGGTTCAAATCTCTGTATTATTCACTTTTTTGAGTTTTATCAATAAAAAAAAACATTTTGAGTGTCTCGCTGACTGTTCAGACACAAATATATCTGTTTAATAGAGTCTGGTGTAGGCCAGATAAGTAGTACTGTGGTTTTGCAGTTCCACGGTTCAAATCTCTGTATTATCCACTCTTTTGCCTTTTTTCAATAAAAAAAAACATTTTGAGAGTGTGGCTGACTGTTGAAACACAAATATATCTGTTTAATAGATTCTGGTGTGGGCCAGAAAACTAGAACTGTGGTTTTCCTCTTCCACAGTTTAAATCAGGGTATAATCCACCTTTTTGCATAAAAGAAAACATTTTGAGTGTCTCGCTGACTGTTCAGACTCAAATATATCTGTTTAAAAAAGTCTGGTGTAGGCCAGATAACTAGAGCTGTGGTTTTCCTCTCCCACGGTTCAAATCTGGTGTAATCCACCTTTTTGCATAAAAAAAAAACATTTTTAGTGTATTGCTGACTGTTCAGACACAAATATATCTGCTTAAAAAGTCTGGTGTAGGCCAGATAACTAGAACTGTGGTTTTGCAGTTCTACATTTCAAATTTCTGTATTATCCACTTTTTTGCCTTTTTTCAATAAAAAAAAACATTTTGAGTGTCTCGCTGACTGTTCAGACACAAATATATCTGTTCAAAAGATTCTGGTGTAGGTCGGATAACTAGAACTGTCATTTTCCTCTTCCACAGTTCAAATCTGTGTATTATCACTTTTTTGCCCTTTTTCAATAAAAGAATACATTTTGAGTGTCTTGCTGTCTGTTCAGACACAAATATATCTGTTTAAAAGATTCTGGTGTAGGCCAGATATCTAGAACTGTGGTTTTCCTCTCCCATGGTTCAAATCTGGGTGTAACCCACCTTTTTGCATAAAAAAACCCATTTTGAGTGTCTCGCTGACTGTTCAGACACAAAGATATTTGTTTAAAAAAGTCTCGTGTAGGCCAGATAACTAGAACTGTGGTTTTCCTCTTCCACGGTACAAATCTCTGTATTGTCCACTTTTTTGCCTTTTTTCAATAAAAAAAAACATTTTGAGTGTCTCGCTGACTGTTCAGACACAAATATATCTGTTTAAAAGAGTGCGGTGTAGGCCAGATAACTAGAACTGTGGTTTTCCTCTTCCACAGTTCAAATCTCTGTATTATCTACTTTTTTTTGCCTTTTTTCAATAAAAAAAAACATTTTGAGTGTCTCGCTGACTGTTCAGACACAAATATATCTGTGTAAGAGATTCTGGTGTAGGCCAGATAACTAGAACTGTGGTTTTTCTCTCCCACGGTTCAAATCTGTGTGTAAACCACCTTTTTCCATAAAAAAAACATTTTGAGTATCTCGCTGACTGTTCAGACACAAATATATCTGTTCAAAAGATTATGATGTAGGTCGGATAACTAGAAGTGTGGTTTTCCTCTTCCACAGTTCATATCTCTGTATTATCCACTTTTTTGCCTTTTTTCAATAAAAGAAAACATTTTGAGTGTCTCGCTGACTGTTCAGACACAAATATACTGTATCTGTTTAAAAGATTCTGGTGTAGGTCAGATAACTAGAACTGTGGTTTTGCAGTTCCACGGTTCAAATCTCTGTATTATCCACTTTTTTGCCTTTTTTCAATAAAAAAAAACATTTTCAGTGTCTCGCTGACTGTTGAGTCACAAATAAATCTGTTTAACAGATTCTGGTGTAGGCCAGACAACTAGAACTGTGGTTTTCGTCTTCAATGGTCCACATCTCTGTATTATCCACTTTTTTTGCCTTTTTTCAATAAAAAAAAAAACATTTTGAGTGCCTCGCTGACTGTTCAGACAGAAATATATCTGCTTAAAAGATTCTGGTGTAGGCTAGATAACTAGAACTGTGGTTTTCCTCTCCCACGGTTGAAATCTGGGTGTAAACAAACTTTTTGCATAAAAAAAATATTTTGAGAGTCTCGCTGACTGTTGAGACTCAAATATATCTGTTTAAAAGAGTCTGGTGTAGGCCAGATAACTAGAACTGTGGTTTTTTCAGTTCCACGGTTCAAATCTCTGTATTATTCACTTTTTTGAGTTTTATCAATAAAAAAAACATTTTGAGTGTCTCGCTGACTGTTCAGACACAAATATATCTGTTTAAAAAAGTCTGGTGTAGGCCAGATAACTAGAGCTGTGGTTTTCCTCTCCCACGGTTCAAATCTGGTGTAATCCACCTTTTTGCATAAAAAAAACATTTTGAGTGTCTCACTGACTGTTCAGACACAAATATATCTGTTTAATAGAGTCTGGTGTAGGCCAGATAAGTAGTACTGTGGTTTTGCAGTTCCACGGTTCAAATCTCTGTATTATCCACTCTTTTGCCTTTTTTCAATAAAAAAAAACATTTTGAGAGTGTGGCTGACTGTTGAGACACAAATATATCTGTTTAACAGATTCTGGTGTGGGCCAGAAAACTAGAACTGTGGTTTTCCTCTTCCACAGTTTAAATCAGGGTATAATCCACCTTTTTGCATAAAAAAAAAACATTTTGAGTGTCTCGCTGACTGTTCAGACTCAAATATATCTGTTTAAAAAAGTATGGTGTAGGCCAGATAACTAGAGCTGTGGTTTTCCTCTCCCACGGTTCAAATCTGGTGTAATCCACCTTTTTGCATAAAAAAAAACATTTTGAGTGTCTCACTGACTGTTCAGACATAAATATATCTGTTTAATAGAGTCTGGTGTAGGCCAGATAACTAGAACTGTGGTTTTGCAGTTCCACGGTTCAAATCTCTGTATTATCCACTTTTTTGCCTTTTTTCAATAAAAAAAAACGTTTTGAGTGTGTCGCTGACTGTTCAGACACAAATATATCTGTTTAAAAGAGTCTGGTGTAGGCCAGATAACTAAAACTGTGGTTTTCCTTCTTCCACGGTTCAAATCAGGGTGTAATCCACCTTTTTGCATGAAAAAAACATTTTGCGTGTCTCGCTGACTGTTGAGTCACAAATAAATCTGTTTAACAGATTCTGGTGTAGGCCAGACAACTAGAACTGTGGTTTTCGTCTTCAACGGTCCACATCTCTGTATTATCCACTTTTTTGCCTTTTTTCAATAAAAAAAAAACATTTTGAGTGTCTCGCTGACTGTTCATACAGAAATATATCTGTTTAAAAGATTCTGGTGTAGGCTAGATAACTAGAACTGTGGTTTTCCTCTCCCACGGTTGAAATCTGGGTGTAAACTACCTTTTTGCATAAAAAAAAACATTTTGAGTGTCTTGCTGACTGTTCAGACACAAATATATCTGTTTAAAAAGTCTGGTGTAGGCCAGATAACTAGAACTGTGGTTTTGCAGTTCTACAGTTCAAATCTCTGTATTATCCACTTTTTTGCCTTTTTTCAATAAAAAAAATGCATTTTGAGTGTCTCGCTGAATGTTCAGACATAAATATATCTGTTCAAAAGATTCTGGTGTAGGTCGGATAACTAGAACTGTCGTTTTCCTCTTCCACAGTTCAAATCTCTGTATTATCCACTGTTTTGCCCTTTTTCAATAAAAGAAAACATTTTGAGTGTCTTGCTGACTGTTCAGACACAAATATATCTTTTTAAAAGATTATAGTGTAGGCTAGATAACTAGAACTGTGGTTTTCCTCTCCCACGGTTGAAATCTGGGTGTAAACTACCTTTTTGCATAAAAAAACCCATTTTGAGTGTCTCGCTGACTGTTCAGACACAATTATATCTGTTTAAAAAAAGTCTGGTGTAGGCCAGATAACTAGAACTGTGGTTTTCCTCTTCCACAGTGCAAATCTCTGTATTATCCAATTTTTTGCCTTTTTTCAATAAAAGAAAACAATTTGAGTGTCTCGCTGACTGTTCAGACTCAAATATATCTGCTTAAAAAGTCTGGTGTAGGCCAGATAACTAGAACTGTGGTTTTGCAGTTCTACATTTCAAATTTCTGTATTATCCACTTTTTTGCCTTTTTTCAATAAAAAAAAACATTTTGAGTGTCTCGCTGACTGTTCAGACACAAATATATCTGTTCAAAAGATTCTGATGTAGGTCGGATAACTAGAACTGTCATTTTCCTCTTCCACAATTCAAATCTCTGTATTATCCACTTTTTTGCCCTTTTTCAATAAAAGAAGACATTTTGAGTGTCTTGCTGTCTGTTCAGACACAAATATATCTGTTTAAAAGATTCTGGTGTAGGCCAGATATCTAGAACTGTGGTTTTCCTCTCCCATGGTTCAAATCTGGGTGTAACCCACCTTTTTGCATAAAAAAACCCATGTTGAGTGTCTCGCTGACTGTTCAGACACAAAGATATTTGTTTAAAAAAGTCTCGTGTAGGCCAGATAACTAGAACTGTGGTTTTCCTCTTCCACGGTACAAATCTCTGTATTGTCCACTTTTTTGCCTTTTTTCAATAAAAAAAAACATTTTGAGTGTCTCGCTGACTGTTCAGACACAAATATATCTGTTTAAAAGAGTGCGGTGTAGGCCAGATAACTAGAACTGTGGTTTTCCTCTTCCACAGTTCAAATCTCTGTATTATCCACTTTTTTGCCTTTTTTCAATAAAAGAAAACATTTTGAGTGTCTCGCTGATTGTTCAGACACAAATATATCTGTGTAAAAGATTCTGGTGTAGGCCAGATAACTAGAACTGTGGTTTTCCTCTCCCATGGTTCAAATCTGGGTGTAAACCACCTTTTTCCATAAAAAAAAACATTTTTAGTGTCTCGTTGACTGTTCAGACACAAATATATCTGTTTAAAAAAGTCTGGTGTAGGCCAGATAAATAGAACTGTGGTTTTGCAGTTCCACGGTTCAAATCTCTGTATTATCTACTTTTTTTTGCCTTTTTTCAATAAAAAAAAAAAAAATTTGAGTGTCTCGCTGACTGTTCAGACACAAATATATCTGTGTAAGAGATTCTGGTGTAGGCCAGATAACTAGAACTGTGGTTTTTCTCTCCCACGGTTCAAATCTGTGTGTAAACCACCTTTTTCCATAAAAAAAACATTTTGAGTATCTCGCTGACTGTTCAGACACAAATATATCTGTTCAAAAGATTATGATGTAGGTCGGATAACTAGAAGTGTGGTTTTCCTCTTCCACAGTTCATATCTCTGTATTATCCACTTTTTTGCCTTTTTTCAATAAAAGAAAACATTTTGAGTGTCTCGCTGACTGTTCAGACACAAATATACTGTATCTGTTTAAAAGATTCTGGTGTAGGTCAGATAACTAGAACTGTGGTTTTGCAGTTCCACGGTTCAAATCTCTGTATTATCCACTTTTTTGCCTTTTTTCAATAAAAAAAAACATTTTCAGTGTCTCGCTGACTTTTGAGTCACAAATAAATCTGTTTAACAGATTCTGGTGTAGGCCAGACAACTAGAACTGTGGTTTTCATCTTCAATGGTCCACATCTCTGTATTATCCACTTTTTTGCCTTTTTTCAATAAAAAAAAAAACATTTTGAGTGCCTCGCTGACTGTTCAGACAGAAATATATCTGCTTAAAAGATTCTGGTGTAGGCTAGATAACTAGAACTGTGGTTTTCCTCTCCCACGGTTGAAATCTGGGTGTAAACAAACTTTTTGCATAAAAAAAATATTTTGAGAGTCTCGCTGACTGTTGAGACTCAAATATATCTGTTTAAAAGAGTCTGGTGTAGGCCAGATAACTAGGACTGTGGTTTTTTCAGTTCCACGGTTCAAATCTCTGTATTATTCACTTTTTTGAGTTTCATCAATAAAAAAAACATTTTGAGTGTCTCGCTGACTGTTCAGACACAAATATATCTGTTTAAAAAAGTCTGGTGTAGGCCAGATAACTAGAGCTGTGGTTTTCCTCTCCCACGGTTCAAATCTGGTGTAATCCACCTTTTTGCATAAAAAAAACATTTTGAGTGTCTCACTGACTGTTCAGACACAAATATATCTGTTTAATAGAGTCTGGTGTAGGCCAGATAACTAGAACTGTGGTTTTGCAGTTCCACGGTTCAAATCTCTGTATTATCCACTTTTTTGCCTTTTTTCAATAAAAAAAAACATTTTGAGTGTCTCGCTGACTGTTCATACAGAAATATATCTGTTTAAAAGATTCTGGTGTAGGCTAGATAACTAGAACTGTGGTTTTGCAGTTCTACAGTTCAAATCTCTGTATTATCCACTTTTTTGCCTTTTTTCAATAAAAAAAATGCATTTTGAGTGTCTCGCTGACTGTTCAGACATAAATATATCTGTTCAAAAGATTCTGGTGTAGGTCGGATAACTAGAACTGTCGTTTTCCTCTTCCACAGTTCAAATCTCTGTATTATCCACTTTTTTGCCCTTTTTCAATAAAAGAAAACATTTTGAGTGTCTTGCTGACTGTTCAGACACAAATATATCTTTTTAAAAGATTATAGTGTAGGCTAGATAACTAGAACTGTGGTTTTCCTCTCCCACAGTTGAAATCTGGGTGTAAACTACCTTTTTGCATAAAAAAAACCATTTTGAGTGTCTCGCTGACTGTTCAGACACAATTATATCTGTTTAAAAAAAGTCTGGTGTAGGCCAGATAACTAGAACTGTGGTTTTCCTCTTCCACAGTGCAAATCTCTGTATTATCCAATTTTTTGCCTTTTTTCAATAAAAGAAAACAATTTGAGTGTCTCGCTGACTGTTCAGACACAAATATATCTGCTTAAAAGAATCTGGTGTAGGCCAGATAACTAGAACTTTGCTTTTGCAGTTCTACGGTTCAAATCTCTGTATTATCCACTTTTTTGCATTTTTTCAATAAAAAACAAAATTTTGAGTGTCTCGCTGACTGTTCAGACAGAAATATATCTGTTTAAAAGAGTCTGGTGTAGGCCAGATAACTAGAACTGCGGTTTTCCTCTTCCACGGTTCAAATTTTGGTGTAAACCACCTTTTTCCATAAAAAAAAACATTTTGAGTGTCTCGTTGACTGTTCAGACACAAATATATCTGTTTAAAAAAGTCTGGTGTATTCCAGATGAATAGAACTGTGGTTTTGCAGTTCCACGGTTCAAATCTCTGTATTATCTACTTTTTTGCGTTTTTTCAATAAAAAAAAACATTTTGAGTGTCTCGCTGACTGTTCAGACACAAATATATCTGTTCAAAAGATTATGGTGTAGGTCGGATAACTAGAAGTGTGGTTTTCCTCTTCCACAGTTCATATCTCTGTATTATCCACTTTTTTGCCTTTTTTCAATAAAAGAAAACATTTTGAGTGTCTCGTTGACTGTTCAGACACAAATATATCTGTTTAAAAGATTCTGGTGTAGGCCAGATAACTAGAACTGTGGTTTTGCAGTTCCATGGTTCAAATCTCTGTATTATCCACTTTTTTGCCGTTTTTCAATAAAAAAAAACATTTTGAGTGTCTTGCTGGCTGTTCAGACACAAATATATCTGTTTAAAAGATTCTGGTGTAGGCCAGATAACTAGAACTGTGGTTTTCCTCTCCCATGGTTCAAATCTGGGTGTAAACCTCCTTTTTGCATAAAAATAAACATTTTGAGTGTCTCGCTGACTGTTGAGACACAAATATATCTGTTTAAAAGATTCTGGTGTAGGCCAGATAATTAGAACTGTGGGTTTCCTCTCCCACAGTTCAAATCTCTGTATTATCCACTTTTTTGCCTTTTTTCAATAAAAAAAAACATTTTGAGTGTCTCGCTGGCTGTTCAGACACAAATATATCTGTTTAAAAGATTCTGGTGTAGGCCAGATAACTAGAACTGTGGTTTTCCTCTCCCATGGTTCAAATCTGGGTGTAAACCTCCTTTTTGCATAAAAATAAACATTTTGAGTGTCTCGCTGACTGTTGAGACACAAATATATCTGTTTAAAAGATTCTGGTGTAGGCCAGATAATTAGAACTGTGGTTTTCCTCTCCCACAGTTCAAATCTCTGTATTATCCACTTTTTTGCCTTTTTTCAATAAAAAAAACATTTTGAGTGTCTCGCTGACTGTTGAGACACAAATATATCTGTTTAACCCTAGAACGCATACCTGGGGCCTTGCAGGCCCGCCCTGTTAATTGTTTTCTATTTTCTGCAAGACTTCTTTAGTTAGAATTTTGAAACTCTAGGTATTCTTCAGGTATATAGTTGTTTGTCATTTCCAGTTGGTTATTTATTTATTATTTGCATACAGGCCTAAAAGGCCCCAGGTATGTGAAAATGTAGATTTTTATGGTCATGCGCTCTAGGGTTAAAAGATTCTCGTGTAGGCCAGATAACTAGAACTGTGGTTTTTCTCATCCACAGTTTAAATTTCTGTATTATCCACTTTTTTTGCCTTATTTCCATAAAAAAAACATTTTGAGTGTCTCGCTGACTGTTCAGACACAAATATATTTGTTTAAAAGAGTCTGGTGTAGGCCAGATAACTAGAACTGTGGTTTTCCTCTTCCACGGTTCAAATCTCTGTATTATCCACTTTTTTGCCTTTTTTTAATAAAAGAAAACATTTTGTGTGTCTCGCTGACTGTTCAGACACAAATATATCTGTTTTAAAGATTCTGGTGTAGGCAAAATAACTAGAACTGTGGTTTTCCTCTCGCATGGTTGAAATCTGGGTGTAATCCACCTTTTTGCATGAAAAAAAAAATTTTGAGTGTCTCGCTGACTGTTCAGACACAAATATATCTGTTTAAAAGAGTCTGGTGTATGCCAGATAACTAAAATTGTGTTTTTGCAGTTCCACGGTTCAAATCTCTGTATTATCCACTTTTTTGCCTTTTTTCAATAAAAAAAAACATTTTGAGTGTCTCGCTGACTGTTCAGACACAAATATATCTGTATAAAAGAGTTTGGTGTAGGCAAGGTAACTAAAATGGTGGTTTTGCAGTTCCACGGTTCAAATCTTCTTTTTATTACCCTTTTGCCATTGATAGTGCGAGTGTAAGCTATTTTACTTCATTTACAATGGGCAAGGTGCGTGGCAAGGGACGTGGAACTGGACGTTCTGATGATAGTGCATGCAGAGGACGGGGCCGTGGCCAAGGTGAAAATGTGCCACAACCAACAGCCACATCTTCTCGCTCCCAGTTCTTGACCGAATTACTAGGGAAGCACACAACAGCACCACTATTACGAACTGATCAATGTGAACAGGTTATTAATTGGATAGCAGATAATACTTCCAGTCACCTGGGCACCACCACCTCCGGTCTGTCTTCCACACGGTCAAGTGTTAGTAGCCATGAGTCTCGACTGCATACTCCTCCTCACCCTGATGCTCCTTCCTCCCACTATGCCGAGTGTCGTCAGACAGCAACTGATCCCACAGTTGGACACTCTGAAGAGCTGTTCACTGGTCCATTTCCATATTTGGGTCCCTCGCCTGCTCCGCTTGAAGTGGTGGAAGAGGAGATCCCATGTAGCGATGGCCAAATATTTAAACAGCCACGGCCACAGGAAGGCGACGCTGGCAATTTGTCACAAGAGGTGGACGATGACGAGACACAATTGCCACGAAGTGAGGAGGAGGACCGTGGTGCGGAAGTGGAAGAGGAGGAGGTGGTGGATGATCTAGTAACTGACCCAATGTGGCAGGTGGACATGCAGAGCGAGGCCAGCAGCACACAGGGGGAGGGAGGTAGAGTACCCCAACAGGCAGAAAGAAGTAGTGTGGTGGCCGCAGACAGAAGGCGGGCAACCATTCACTGTAACACCAACACGAGGGACGTTGCCAGTACAACCGGTAGGTCTTCCACAGTATGGAATTTTTTTTAAAGACTCTGCTGATAACCCCAAAAAGGCCATTTGTACCACCTGCCAGGCCAGCATCAGAAGGGGTGACAAAACTACAAGCCTGACAACTACCAGCATGATCAGGCACAAGTCAGCAAAGCACCCAACTTTGTGGGGTGAACCCCAGGGTCCATGACCAGTGTCAGCGGGTGTCACCACTGCTTCTTCCGCTGTTGTGCATGTAAGAGTACCCCGTTGTGCGTGCAAGGCAATCCCCTGTCCATACTGCATGCAAAGATGCCCCATCCTCTCAGTCTTCACTTGTTATGGCAGTTTCTCAAGAAACAGCATCAACGTCCACGTACACGTCCCACGTCCCACTTCCCATCAGCGTTCAATTGTCCATATCCCAGGCCTTTGAACGAAAGCGCAAATTCGCAGCCAACGCCCCACAGGCCACAGTCCTAAATTCGCACATTTGACGACTGCTTGCGTTGGAAATGCTGCCATTCAGGCTGGTGGAGACGGAATCCTTCCGCAACCTTATGGCGGTGGCCGTCCCTCAGTACTCGGTCCCCAGCTGACAATATTTTGCCCGGTGTGCCATCCCCGCACTACACAAGCACGTGTCCCAAAACATCGGCCGTGCCCTAAACAATGCAGTTACTGGGAGAGTCCACCTGACAACGGACACGTGGACAAGTGCTAGAGGCCAGGAACGGTACATCTCCCAGATTGCACACTGGGTAAACATAGTGGAAGCCGGGACCCAGTCAGACCTTGGGATGGAACACATCCTCCCCACACCGAGGATTGCGGGCCCTATGTCAGTCAGAGTTACCCCCACAGTGTACAGCTCCTGCGCATCATCCTCCTCCTCCTCCTCATGTTCAGCCTCCATCTCAGATATCACCATATCAGTTACAAGCTGGAAGCACTGCAGTACTGCCTCAGCCAAGCGGCAACAGGCTGTGCTGAAACTCATAAGCTTAGGTGATAAACCTCACACTGCTTGTGAGTTGTGGACAGCTGTGAAAGAGCAGGCAGATCTGTGGCTATGACCGCTGAACCTACATCCAGTCATGGTCGTGTGTGACAATGGCCGTAACCTGGTGGTGGCTCTGAGGCAAGGTGAGATCACACACGTACCATGCCTGGCTCATGTGCTTAACCTCGTAGTTCAGCAGTTTCTTAAATCGTACCCCGAGTTGCCAGATCTGCTCGTCAAAGTACGCCGCCTGTCAGCTCAATTTCGGAAGTTGGCTACAGCTTCCGCAGCCCTTGCTGTGTTGCAGCAGCGTTTGCAACTTCCGGCGCACCGACTGGTGTGTGATGTCCCCACACGTTGGAACTCTACCCTCCACATGTTGCAAAGGGTTTGTGAGCAGAAGAGAACAGTTGTGGCGTACCGGCTGCAACAAGGCCATCGATATTCAGGTTCGACTCCACACATAAGACCTCAGGAGTGGACCTGGATGTCTGACATATGTACCATCCTGACAAACTTTGAGGAGTCCACCAAGATGGTGAGATGCGATGACGCCATCATTAGCTTCAGCATCCCACTTGTCTGTCTTTTGCAATGCTCTCTGCAGAGAATTAAAGAGGAGACATTGCAGCCAGAGTATGATGAGATGGATCAAGTAGCCCTAGCGGGCGATTACATACAACCCAGCTTCATCTCATCCTAATGTGCATTGGGGGACAATGAGGGAGAGGAGGAAGAGGAGGAAGAACAGGAGCTGGTAGCATGCGCTGTAGACGGTAGTACCTGTACAACTGTCATACCGTCGGTTCAGCGTGGGTGGCCTGAGGACAGGGGGAGGAGGAGGAGAGCATGGTCAGTCGTCATCTTGGTGAGGACACAGAAGTCTTGTCCATTACCAGTCTGGCACGCATGGCTGACTTTATGTTACCCTGTCTTAACCGTGACCCTCAGGTTGTCAAAATATTGGGTCACAGTCATTACTGGTTGGTGACACTTTTAGACCCCCGCTACTAGGATAACTTTCCCTCTCTTATTCCTGAGGTGGAGAGGTCTACAAAAATGGCCCTTGCTGCAGAACTGTTAAAAAAATTCCCATCTGAACATGCTAGTGGCAGAGGTCACAGTACGTTGACCAACCAAGGCGTACAGGCGAGAGAGACGCAACTCCAATCCAGCAGAGGCAGGGGAACACTGTCAACGTTCTGGGACAGTTTTCTGAGACCCGCCCAGCTTACAGGCCCTGAGGCGCGGGGTACTCTCACAAGGAGTAGAAAGTTTCAAAAGATGGTTAAGGAGTACCTTGCCGACCGTACCAGCATCCTCTGTGATTCCTCTGTGCCTTTTAATTATTGGGTATCCAAGCTGGACACTTGGAATGAACTCGCTTTGTATGTCTTGGAGGTCCTGGCCTGCCCTGCCGCTAGCGTGTTATCGGAGTGTGTGTTTAGTGCTGCTAGTTGAATTATAACTTATAATCGCACTCACCTGTCAACTGACAATGCTGACAGGTTGACCCTTATCAAAATGAACAAGGGCTGGATTGGGCCAGACTTCTCAACACCACCAAATGACAGCAGAGTAACATAAAGTCAAATCCACTATGTTATTTCAGGAGGTGTATTCCCATGCACCACTTCACACCCACACATGGGTATACGCTTCCTCATTTTGTCTGTTTTTTGCTCTTCTCCTTATCCTCAGCCTCCAACCCCACTATACCACCAGGGTGACCGTGGTCCGTGTTGCCAGCATTGCAAGTTCCTCCGACCTAATTTTTGGCAGCTTTTGCTTGGAAGGCATAGGCAAAGACTATGGGAGACCCACTCCCCAATAATGGGAATAATGTTTTTAATATGCTGTACTGCAAAGCTCTCGTAAGGGGCATTAAAACCGTCTTGTTAAGCTACTGTGACCTCCACGTCTCTTCCAAGGGGCATTAAAACCGTCTTGTTAAACCACTCTGACCTCCACGTCTCTTCCAAGGGGCATTAAAACCTGTGAACTCCACTTCTCTTCCAAGGGGCATTAAAACTGTCTTGTTAAACCACTCTGACCTCCACGTCTCTTCCAAGAGGCATTAAAACCATCTTGTTAAACCACTCTGACCTCCATGTCTCTTTCAAGGGGCATTAAAACCGTCTTGTTAAGCTACTGTGACCTCCACGTCTCTTCCAAGGGGCATTAAAACCGTTTTGTTAAGCTACTGTGACCTCCACGTCTCTTCCAAAGGGCATTAAAACCATCTTGTTAAACCACTCTGAACTCCACGTCTCTTCCAAGGGGCATTAAAACCATCTTGTTAAACCACTCTGAACTCCACGTCTCTTCCAAGGTGCATTAAAACCGTCTTGTTAAACCACTCTGAACTCCATATCTCTTCAAAGGGGCATTAAAACCATCTTGTTAAACCACTCTGACCTCCACGTGTAGTATGAACATGAAAAATGGCTATTATATATTTCAAATCCATATTGAAATATAAACCAGACATGTCAACATTTGTAGAAATTCTACCTCAGTAGACTAGGGGTCATTAGTCCAAACATACTAAAGCATTAGGTTAAATTTGCTAAGTCTGAGGTTTAATCTTTATTACTGAAGGGAATTAGCCTTTTGTATATGCTGTGTTTGTCATCCAATGTAGAACCAGAGACAGACATTGCACAAAATTGTAAATAAGACTACAGGCATATGACTTAAGATGGAGAAGCTTATTGTAGTACCAAAAATAGAAGTGGCTATCTGAAACCCATTATGATGTATCCAACCATTAATCAATATTCTGATTATATATTCTGTGTTAAGGTATACTTTATCTGTGAATGTATATCACTGATACATAGCTTCTTAACACAATATACTGTCTGGGAAGAAAAACTTGTTCTGATTTATAACCCAATGTAAGATTTACTCTTATCATATGTAAACATTATGACAGAAGTAGAATGGTCCGTGAACAGGTCTTGTCCGCATTGCTCATCTGTGATAGCTGGCCACTGTCACGGGATTTGAATGTTAGACAACAACCTATGAACTTTCATGCTTACGTAATATTAGGTTGGGTAAGCGTTTTTCTAAAGTATAAAGCTGTTGAAGAATTCAGCTATGGCAGAAGCATTGTGGACCTGTGAAGAGGAAGCTCTTCACAGTCTAAGGGACCTAGTACGCATTCTCTGCCCATCGCTGAGCGCTTCTCCAGCTGAAGTTTCCAGACAGATGATGTAGATGCAACTAGGGAAATCTTTTTCTTCTTCTATCCAATAGTTAGTATGTAACCTTTATAAGTATTTAACCTTAGTAACCTTTAATCTACAAAAGTGTACGCAATATCATAATATCATACTATTCCTTTGATTCTGTATTTTATCTTTCAAATTAACTATTATATATAAAATTGCATTATATTACAAGTGGTTGCCTTCTTTAAAGCCCTATCCGAACCTTATTGCTAAAAACTCGGCAATACACCATATCTCTTCCAAGGGGCATTAAAACCATCTTGTTAAGATACTGTGACCTCCACGTCTCTTCTAAGGGGCATTAAAACTGTCTTGTTAAACCACTCTGACCTCCACGTCTCTTCCAAGGGGCATTAAAACCGTCTTGTTAAGCTACTGTGACCTCCATGTCTCTTCCAAGAGGCATTAAAACCATCTTTTTAAACCACTCTGAACTGCACGTCTCTTCCAAGGGGCATTAAAACCGTCTTGTTAAGCTACTGTGACCTCCTTGTCTCTTCCAAGGGGCATTAAAACCATCTTGTTAAACCACTCTGAACCCCACATCTCTTCCAAGGGGCATTTAAACCGTCTTGTTAGGCTACTGTGACCTCCACGTCTCTTCCAAGGGGCATTAAAACCATCTTGTTTAACCATTCTGAACTCTACGTCTCTTCCAAGGGGCATTAAAACTGTCTTGTTAAAACACTCTGAACTCCACGTCTCTTCCAAGTGGCATTAAAACAGTCTTGTTAAACCACTCTGAACTCCACGTCTCTTCCAAGGGGCATTAAAACCGTCTTGTTAAACCACTCTGAACTCCACAGCTCTTCCAAGGGGCATTGAAATGTTGTTTTTAATTAACTCTAACCTCCACGACTCTTCCAACCGGCATTGCATTTCCTCCTAATTTTAGTCAGCTTTTGCTTTTCAATGCATAGGCTAACACTATGGGAGACCCACTCCCCAAAAATGAGTAGAAGGTTTTTAGTACGCTCTAATCCACGTCTGTTTCAAGGGACATTGCAGTTCCTCATAATTTTTGGAAAGCCTTCAATTCACTGCTTAGACCAACAGTATACAGGAGACCCAGTTGCTATAAATGGAAAAAATGGTTTAGTTAAGGCCCTCTGACCTCCATGTCACTTCCAAGGGGCATTGGAGTGCCTTGAAATTTTTGGAAGGCATTGCACTCACTGTATGCCTTATAACTGTGTAGCCAAACCGCTCCTTTTTGTACAGAAACATATCCTACAAGACATGTGTGGATGACAGGCCTGATATTGATGTGAATGGTCCCTGTTCCTGCTCTTTCTCCTTTGCCACCACCTCATCCATCATTCATCACCTGAAGCTTTGTTTTAACGGGAGTCATAGAACTGGGATAGTAGCAGGAAAACATCCAGCAATCCTCGGAGGAGGTAGGATATGTGCCAAAACGCTGACCACCTCAGGCCTAGCCGCTACTACATACATGTGCTTGCATTCCAAGGAACAGAAAGCTAAGGAGATGGATAGCCTCATGATCATGAATAATTTGCTCGTTGTGTAGGAGGCCGACCACTGCTGCTGTCTACCTTCTGAACTTTGTGTTGATGCCTGATTGACCCAGGACTAGAGATGAGCGTTGTTCTACTCGAACTGTTCGCCAATCTCAAATTCGAGCTGTTTTGGGCGGTGTTCGAGCCGTTCGGCGAACACGAACAATTTGATAAAAATTCGGCTGTTCGAGGTTATGTTCGATAACTGTTCGTGCACCAAAATCATAACTGGATTTTTTCTCAGTAATGATGAAAATTAATGTTAATACGCAGTTTGAGTGTACAGCGGGGTGGGGGGAGGGGCAGGGGATGGATCTCTGCAGGAACAATGAAGATCTCCATTTTTTTTTCTCTTTCCCGCATTTGCAGTGGGGAGGTGCAATCTGTCAGCCTATCAGCAGCGCACACACGGAGCGAAGTGCTTTTTTTCACACAAGCAAGGGCATGTGTCATTGGCAGTGTATGTCACATGTCCTTGCCCTATAAGACCAAGCCATTTTCCCCGTCGCCACCATTTTCTCACTGCTGCAGCTGCGTGTTAGACGGCACCGCTGTTGCTGTGTGCGCTATACCTTGTTAATTTCAAGCCAATTTTCGCACAAATATACAGATAGCTTGGGAGTAGGGAATAGTTGTGATTGCAGTCCTTTTAAGGACTAGGTTACAGCATTTCCTACGACTTTTATCAGGGAGGTCTGTGCTCTTAAATAGATAGGTTGTGGGAGTAAAGACTAATTGTAATTGGAGTCCTTTTCAGGACTAGGTTACATCAGTTCCTATCAGTTTTTGCCAGGCAGGTCGGTGCCAGTGCTGTGCAAGTTTTTTTCACAGCATTTGGCTGAATCTAGCAAAGCTAATCCTTTTTGGCCTATTGCAGAGTGTGTTAGTCAGTGGAGTAGCCTATCTGTGCTGCAAGATATACCACCTGTGTATAGAATACCAATTTTTTTACTGCACCTAGTGAAGTAAAATCTTTTGGGCATAGCATCATTCTATTAGTCCATCTATACTGACCTCCATCAGGTTGCAAATTAAAACTAATTTTTATCTGCATCTACAGTACCTCTGAAAAAATATTTGGGCTTCTAGCTGTGTGTGGGACTTGTTGTATTAGTCCATCTATACTGACCTCCATCAGGTTGCAAACTGAATATATTTTTTTCTGCATCTACCTCTGAAAAAATATTGGGCTTCTAGCTGTGTGTGGGTCTTTTTCTATTAATCCATCTATACTGACCTCCATCAGGTTGCAAACTGAATATAATTTTTTTCTGCATCTAGCTCTGAAAAAATATTTGGCCTTCTAGCAGTGTGTCGGACTTTCTCTATTAGTCCATCTATACTGACCTCCATCAGGTTGCAAATTAAAAATAATTTTTATCTGCATCTACAGTACCTCTGAAAAAATATTTGGGCTTCTAGCTGTGTGTGGGACTTGTTGTATTAGTCCATCTATACTGACCTCCATCAGGTTGCAAATTAAAAATAATTTGTATCTGCATCTACAGTACCTCTGAAAAAATATTTGGGCTTCTAGCTGTGTGTGGGACTTGTTGTATTAGTCCATCTATACTGACCTCCATCAGGTTGCAAACTGAATATATTTTTTTCTGCATCTACCTCTGAAAAAATATTGGGCTTCTAGCTGTGTGTGGGTCTTGTTCTATTAATCCATCTATACTGACCTCCATCAGGTTGCAAACTGAATATTATTTTTTTCTGCATCTAGCTCTGAAAAAATATTTGGCCTTCTAGCAGTGTGTCGGACTTTCTCTATTAGTCCATCTATACTGACCTCCATCAGGTTGCAAATTAAAAATAATTTTTATCTGCATCTACAGTACCTCTGAAAAAATATTTGGGCTCCTAGCTGTGTGTGGGACTTGTTGTATTAGTCCATCTATACTGACCTCCATCAGGTTGCAAATTAAAAATAATTTGTATCTGCATCTACAGTACCTCTGAAAAAATATTTGGGCTTCTAGCTGTGTGTGGGACTTGTTGTATTAGTCCATCTATACTGACCTCCATCAGGTTGCAAACTGAATATATTTTTTTCTGCATCTACCTCTGAAAAAATATTTGGGCTTCTAGCTGTGTGTGGGACTTGTTGTATTAGTCCATCTATACTGACCTCCATCAGGTTGCAAACTGAATATATTTTTTTCTGCATCTTCCTCTGAAAAAATATTTGGGCTTCTAGCTGTGTGTGGGACTTGTTGTATTAGTCCATCTATACTGACCTCCATCAGGTTGCAAATTAAAAATAATTTGTATCTGCATCTACAGTACCTCTGAAAAAATATTTGGGCTTCTAGCTGTGTGTGGGACTTGTTGTATTAGTCCATCTATACTGACCTCCATCAGGTTGCAAATTAAAAATAATTTGTATCTGCATCTACAGTACCTCTGAAAAAATATTTGGGCTTCTAGCTGTGTGTGGGACTTGTTGTATTAGTCCATCTATACTGACCTCCATCAGGTTGCAAACTGAATATATTTTTTTCTGCATCTACCTCTGAAAAAATATTTGGGCTTCTAGCTGTGTGTGGGACTTGTTGTATTAGTCCATCTATACTGACCTCCATCAGTTTGCAAATTAAAAATAATTTTTATCTGCATCTACAGTACCTCTGAAAAAATATTTGGGCTTCTAGCTGTGTGTGGGACTTGTTGTATTAGTCCATCTATACTGACCTCCATCAGGTTGCAAATGAAAAATAATTTGTATCTGCATCTACAGTACCTCTGAAAAAATATTTGGGCTTCTAGCTGTGTGTGGGACTTGTTGTATTAGTCCATCTATACTGACCTCCATCAGGTTGCAAACTGAATATATTTTTTTCTGCATCTACCTCTGAAAAAATATTGGGCTTCTAGCTGTGTGTGGGTCTTGTTCTATTAATCCATCTATACAGACCTCCATCAGGTTGCAAACTGAATATAATTTTTTTCTGCATCTACCTCTGAAAAAATATTTGGCCTTGTAGCAGTGTGTCGGACTTTCTCTATTAGTCCATCTATACTGACCTCCATCAGGTTGCAAACTGAATATATTTTTTTCTGCATCTAACCCAGCCAATAGTTTTGGCCTAATACCACAGTTTGGCCACTCAGCTCTGCTCGGTTACCATCCATTGTTTTTTTGTGCAAACAACTCCAGAGTTGTGAATTAGTTAACCACCAAAATGAGTGGAAAAAGGCCTGCTGCTGGTGGAAAGGGGAATAGGCGTGTTGGGAAGGGGAAAAAAGGTTGTGTCCGTGGGGTAGGTGTTAAAGCAACAGTAACATCTGCAGAAGAAAGACCATCTTCCAGCCAAACTAAAATGTCTACTTCTTTTAGCGGACAATGTGATAAGATCCCTTTCTTACGGCCACGCCAATCGCTACAAATTCCAGATGAGGCACAAAAACAGCAGGTGCTTCAACGGATATCAAGTGCTCCTTTAAGTGGGCTCTCCTCCACATCAACTTCAACATCACAAATACTCCAGTCCTCAAAGGTGTCACCCAAATCGCACTTGCTTCCTCACAGCTCCCAAATCTCCAGCTGCCCGTCTGAGTATGAGGTAGAACAGATGGTTGAGTCTGCAGAGCTGTTTACTCATACTATAGCCGGGGAATCAGAGGTCGACTCCAGCGCTTCTGTGAATCCAGACGAGGAAATGATCTGCACTGATGCCCAGAATCTTTATGAGTCGGATCCAGGACCAGACGCAGAAGGTTCTGACCATAATGTAGACCCTCATTCCCAAACTGTAACTCCTGTTGGTGGAGACAATGAGGAAGACGATGATAAGACTCAAATACCTGATTGAAGCGACAACTTTAGTTTTTTGTCAGGGCAGGAACAGGTTGGCTCTGAGGACGACGGGTGTGATAACACACAGGGTGATGATGATGAGGTTGGAGATCCCACTTACTGTCAACCCACAGTCAGCCAAGAGATGAGGTCAGCAGAGGAGGTGGAGGAAGATACTAGTGACGACGAGGTCAGGTTGCGCCTTCCTGGACAGAGACGTAGTACTGGAAGCACGTCAACAACTGCATCCTCAAACACAACTCTGCCTCTCACCACAAGTCGTGGTGGCTCTTCAGGTCGCATGGGTGCTAAGCCTTGCAAAGCCTGGGCATTTTTTCAGATCGATAAAGATGACCCAACTCGTGTTATCTGTAACATTTGTCAGCAAAAGCTAAGTAGAGGCCAAAAAATACATAGTTTGAGTACTTCATGCATGAACCGGCACATGGACATGAACCATAAGTTGCAGTGGGAAGCTCAGTGTGCTACAATGCGGCCTAGCCGGCCGGGCCAACCACCGTCTGCCATATCTTGTGCATCCGCGGCCTCTTCATCCTCTGTGACTGGGGGGACAGCAGTCACACCTGTTTTGGGGCGCAGACCTGCCACCTCTTTACCCGCAACAGCCAGCGTGATTGGCAGGTCATCATTTTCTTTGGAGGTGGTAACAGCAGCTGGTGTTGAGCGCTGTCCGACATCGATAGCACCACCTTTGGATCAAGGCAACCTAACATGTCCGCCTGCATCTTCCTCACAGACCGGCAGTTTGCCGGGGACACCCTTATCAACCCCGTCTAAGCACAATAGCCAGCCCTCGGTCCCTCAGATGTGGACAAGTAAAAGACCATTTCCTCCTAGCCATGAGAAAGCTAAGAGGTTGAATTTCACCATCTGCAAGCTCTTGGCTACAGAAATGCTGCCTTTCCGCCTGGTGGACACAGAGGATTTTCGAGACCTTATGTCCGTCGCAGTGCCCCAGTACCAGATGCCCAGTCGGCACTACTTCTCAAAGAAAGGTGTGCCTGCGCTCCACCAGCATGTCGCACACAACATCACCGCTTTTTTGAGAAACTCTGTGTGTGACAGGGTGCATTTCACCACAGACACTTGGACGAGTAGGCATGGACAGGGGCGTTACATGTCGCTGACTGGGCACTGGGTAACTATGGTGACAGCAGGACAAGGGGCTGCTGTCCAAGTCTTGCCGTCCCCACGAGTTGTGCGTCAATCCTCTTTATGTCAAAGTTCCTCCACTGCTTCTGCCTCCTCAACCTCCTCTCGGTCTTCCACCTGCACCCAAAGCCTGTCTGGTCATGCCACAAGCTTTCTAACTGCGCAGAAGGGATCCTGCACACCTCCTTACTATGCTGGCAGTAGGGCTCAACGTCATCAGGCGGTTTTTACATTGAAATGTCTGGGAAATGTGAGTCACACAGCTGAGGAGTTGTGGTCAGCTCTGGAGAACCAATTTCATGAATGGTTGTCTCCACTGGACCTGAAACCAGGGAAGGCCGTGTGCGACAATGCTGCAAACCTGGGTGCGGCCCTTCGCCGGGGCAATGTCACACACGTGCCTTGTATGGCTCATGTGTTGAACCTGGTTGTCCAGCAATTTTTAGCCCACTATCCCAGACTAGATGGCCTTCTGCAGAGGGCACGGTCGCTGTGTGCTCACTTCCGCCGTTCGCATCCCGCAGCTCAGCGACTTACATCTCTACAGAAGTCGTTGGGCCTGCCACTTCACCGGCTAAAATGCGATGTGCCTACCTGGTGGAATTCAACTCTGCACATGTTGCAGCGACTGCGGCAGCACCGACAAGCCCTGGTGCAATACGTTCTGACGTATAGCCTGGGCCAACGAGATTCAGAGGTGGGGCAAATCACGCTGGAGGAGTGGTCTCAGATCAGGGACCTATGCACCCTTCTGCACAGTTTTGAAATGGCGACGAAGATGTTTAGTGCTGACGATGCCATTATCAGCATGACTATTCCGGTGATTTACATGCTGGAGCACATGTTAAACAGAATTCGGAGTCAGGTGGTGGCACAAGAGGAGGTGGAGGAAGTAGAGGAGGAGGAGTTGTATGCGGAAGGGCTAACATCTGCAAGGTCCAGACGGTCGGCAGCACCAAGGCGGCAGGCATGTGAGGGTGGGGGAGATGGTTTTACCAGGGCGCATGGTAGCAGCCAAACTAGTGAGGAAGGTGCAGGAGCCCAGGAAGAAGTGGAGGACGAACTGATGGAAGACTCATCAGATGAGGGAGACCTTGATCACATTTCTGTTGTGCGAGGTTGGGGGGAGAGGACAGAGGAAGGAAGCATGATTGTTACCTCGCCACCAACACAACAGGGACTTGGTGCTCCTGGATGCGCAACACACATGAGTGCCTTCTTGCTGCACTACCTGCAACATGACCCTCAAATTGTGAGAATTAGAAATAATCCTGACTACTGGGTTGCCACACTGTTAGATCCCCGGTGCAAAAGTAAATTTGCATAAATTATTCCTGCCATAGAAAGGGATGCACGCATGCAGGAGTATCAGCAGAGACTGTTGCAGAATCTTACATGTGCTTTTCCACAAAATACCAGTGGTGCACGTAGTGAATCTCACAGTTCCAACTTGCCAACCGTGGGACCGTCAAGTGTTCAGCACTCAAACCGTAACAGAACCACAGTATCTGGTGGTAACATCAATTTTGCGGAATCATTTCACCACTTTTTTAGCCCATCCTTTGCAAGGCCACAGGAGACAAGAAGTCTGACACATAGTCAACGCCTAGAGACGATGGTACAGGAGTATCTCCAAGTAAACATTGAAGCCACGACTGTGTCACTGGACCCTTGCTCTTTTTGGGCTTCCAATCTGGATAAATGGCCGGAGCTAGCCACTTACGCCTTGGAGATCTTGTCATGCCCCGCAGCCAGCGTTCTGTCTGAACGTGTGTTCAGCGCTGCTGGTGGTGTGCTGACAGATAAGCGCACGCGGCTCTCCTCTGTTAATGTAGACAGACTCACGTTCATAAAGATGAACAAATCATGGATCCGAAACGACTTTTCTACCCCTGTGTCATCCTGGGGAGAGTAAAAGCTTGATGATTGTTTAAAATCACCCTACCAACCGTTTTAAGCTTTCAAATTACTAATCATGTTTATCTGTATCTTGACTGGAAAATAATTTGGGCTTTGTAGCAGTGTGCAGCACTGATCCTATTAGGCCATCTATAATAAGCTCCACCAGATTTAAAATTAAAAATAATTTTTAGCTGCATCTAGCCCGGAAAATAATTTTGGGGCTCCGAGATGCGCAAGACACATAAGTGCCTTCTTGCTGCACTACCTGCAGCATGACCCTCATATTGTCAGAATTCGAAGTTATCATGACTACTGGGTTGCCACACTCTTAGATCCCCCAAACTTTTCGATCAACCTTTTCATTTTAATAAAGACCAAAAAAATGGTCATTTTTGAAATTATAAGCATTAGCAGGTTGTTAGAAACTGAAATCAAACAGTTTTCAACTCAAAACTTTATTCTAGGTGATGTTACATTTTCACATAGGACCCCTTGTTCGAAAGGAGCTTCTGAACTCTCTCGTCCATTGAATTTGTCAGGTTTTGGATGGTTTCTGCTTCAATTGTTTTGTATGAGGACAGAATACCCTCCCAGAGCTGTTGCTTAGATGTGAACTGCCTCCCGCCATCATAGACACTCCTTTTAATAATGCTCCAAAGGTTCTGAATGGGATAGAGGTCAGGGGAGCATGGGGGTCACACCATAAGTTTGTCCCCTTTTATGCCCATATCAGCCACAAATGCAGATGTTTTATGTGCAGCATGAGATGGTGCATTATCATGCAGAAAAATGATCTTGCTGTGAAATACACGGTTATTCTTCTTGAACCATGGCAGGAAGTGCTGTTTGAGAAAATCCACATACATTATGGAGTTCATCTTTAGCGCCTTCAGGGATCCTAAAGGGGCCGACAATCTCTCTCCCCATGATTCCAGCCCAAAACATTACTCCACCTCCTCCTTGTTGGCGCTGTAGCCGTGTTTACGTGGGGTGTCCATCAACCAGCCATCCTCCACTGTTCGGGGGACGTTGGAGGCACAAGCAGCTTCAAAAACTTGTCTGCTGCTATGACAAGGCTTTTTTGCCGCTGCTCTTTCAACCTGACGTAATTGCCTGTAGGAAAGAGTCCTCAATTTGCCCTTATCAGCACGCACACGTGTGTACTGTGAATCAGCTACATACTTCTTGATTGCCAAGACACTTCATCCTGATCATCGCACAATGTTGATTGTAGTCATGCCTTGACCTAAACACTCCACAATTTGTTGCTTCTCAGCAGCCGACACATCCTTTTTCTTTCCCATTTTGGCAGAAAATGTAGGCTGCTAAATAATGTGAGAGAGCCTTCTTAAGTAGTCTTGCCTTTCATTGGACACACCTGACAAACTAATTAGCACTGGTGTCTGCAAATGCTTACAGTGATATAAAGAGCCCTGACACACATCACCATCAATGAGTTTAACTGACAAACAAACAAATTCTTCCCTTATCACTCCTAAACACTTTTTGCATAATAATTTGGAACACAGTGTACATGTGCTTTTCCACAAAACACCAGTGGTTCACGTAGTGAATCTTACAGTTCTAACTTGCCAACCGTGGTCTGTATGGAGTTGTTCAATAAAGGGCCCAAAATTAAGATAACATAGATGGGAGAGGTCTCTATGAATAGGAATTCCTAAGTATTTGATACCCTGTGAGGGCCAGGCAAAGGGAAAGTTGGACTGGATGGAATCCTATATGGATTTGGGGAGGGAGACATCGAGGGCCTCAGACTTCGCTGCATTGATTTTAAAATTTGACCATGTAACAAAGTGATCTATTTCAGCCATAACAGCATGGATGGATATATGTGATTGAGTGATATATACTAGGACATCATCAGCAAATAGAGAGCACTTGTACTCGGTGCCTCCCACCTCAATCCACCTAATATTGGGGTTATGGCGAATTGATGAGAGCAGGTGCTCCGTCACTAGGATGTATAAGAGAGGGGACAGAGAACATCCCTGCCTTGTCCCATTGGTGATTGTGAAAGGTGATGAAAATGTTCTGACGCGCCCCCTGGGCCTTGGGACACCCGGAGCCAGACCCTTTTTGGTGGATGCTGGTGGTTGTAGTCTCCGTGGCGGCAACCCGGTTCCGTGGCTCAGGGCGGTCAAACCAGTGGCGGAACTATTTATGTGGTTTTGATGTTTAAATGTCCGACTACGCCACCCGTGGATTGCGGTCAGAGTGAACCGCCGCTGCAGGGCAGACCGCTGAGGCTGGTGTTGTGGGTGCAGCAGAGCGTAGCATAACTCCCCACGGGAGGAGTATAGCCTCAGGGCAGTGTATGCGGAGGATGGGGGTGATGGTGCAGGGCAGCAGCAGTAATGACACGGAGTCAGTGATGCAGTCCAGGGCCTTTACTCACAGTTCTTATTATCCAGACCACGTCTGCAGGTAACGGCTGCCCACGTCGTTCTGTGCTCACCAGGTGAGGGGCTCAGACAACTCCCAGATAACTTTGGATCGCTTCACAGGACCCCCTTTGTGTGTCCTTTGTCTGGCCTTTCTTACCAACCCTTCTGTCCGGCTGCCTCGGGCCTCCTCTTGGTAAACTTGGCGCCAGTTTCCCTGACCCTATGTGGTGCCTTCCTAGCGGGTGTAGCGAGGGGCTGCGCCACATAAAATGTCACAGCCTCCTGTTTCTAGCTGAGGGTCGTTTCCTGCCTCCACTAGTTTCGGGGACCGGTCTCCCCCTTTGGCCTGACCCCTCCACGCAGGTGGATTCTGGCGTGCGGTGGCGACTCGCCCGTCCGCACCCCTGAGATCCCTTCGTTCCTCATTCCTGGAGCCTTCTCCGCTCCTCTTCCTTCCTTCTCCCTCTTCCAGGCCTGGGCCTCTGTTACTAGGCCCGCCTCCGGAGCAGAGCTCATGCAGAGCCCCTGCTCCCTGCCACTTCTGCTCAGACTTCTCTGCACTAAACTAAGATGGTGCCCACCTTTTATACTCCCTTCTCAATGCACCCAGGAACTGCTTCCTCCCTGCTCCTGCACTACAGGGTTCCCCTTCCTCAGTGTTCCCTCCCCCCACTCCAGCCAGGTACAGGGACTGTCGTGCCCATCTCAGGGGCATATTGGTCGCCCTGCCCCACGGCAATGTGGTGTAATGCATGCAGGTGTCGGGTCCTGATCCACACTACATCCTTACCTGAGAGTGAGATATCACACCTCTGGGTGAGGTGCAATACCTCTGTAGCAACCGAGCCCTCAGGGTGCTACAGTTCCATTTATCTTCAGCCTAGGTGACGTATTGTGATACAGGGCCGTGATTTTGGCTATAAAAGGGTCCCCTAGACCCCTACCCCAAGCTTTTTAAGAGAATCATATATGGCGTGCCAGGAGACTCTATGGAATGCTTTCTCAGCATCCAACGAGAGTATCTAATTACAAATTTTTAACTGCATCTAGCCCAGGAAATACTTTGTGCCTAGTAGCAGGGTCTGCTAGTCAGCGGATTATCCCGGCTGTTAAGCAAGCTACACCACCTGTAGTTTGGACACTTCATTTTTTCAAAGGAAATGCTTCGGGACCACGGGATACTCAGTGAAGAGCATCAGGAGGCACCCCAAGGCATAGGGGCTGGGACTGGCAGTAGGATGCCTTGCGGTGGACAGCCGAGCTCGATCCTTATAAAAGCTTTTTAACTGCAGCAGCTTTAGTGGACGCTACTGGAGCTGGAATTACGCGGCTGCTGGCATGAGACTTGCCCTCCAATAGATCCTTGTAAATGGATTTAAAGTGTATTCATTCAAATTAGAGAGACAATTTAAATTAAAAAGCTTAGAGCTGCCTCCACCACAGGGGGGCTCGCTCGACCCACCAGCGGACAGGCACCAGTATTGGGAGAGGGGGGCTGGCCATCAGGGTTCACCGCGGCTCTGGCACAAACCCGGCAACACGGAGGTGGGACGGGCAGGAGCGGACTGGCCGTGTCGGCTTCTCACTTTTTGGATTTTAGAAGGGCATGACATGCCTATATTTGTGTCTCCCCCTCCTTTTACTCCTCCACCTCTTTTCTTTTCGCATGACTATATTTGTCACTTTTCCATGTGTTAGTTATGTCTTCTGAGCAGTTTGTCAGCTTTTGGACACCTTTGAAGGTGTTTTCTATGTGTTTCTATGTGTTTTTGTTTGCCTGCCATTGGTTTTAACGGTGTTCGAAGGTGTTCGACGAACAGTTCGACGAACAGTTCGGCGAACACACGGGTGTTCGACGAACCGAACCGAACTCGAACACTACGGGGGTGGCTCAGCACTACCCAGGACCCGCAATCCTCTATGTCTGGAGGATGTGTTGCATCCCAGTGTCCAACTGTGTCCCGGCTTCCACAATATTAACCCAGTGTGAAGGTGTCAGTGAGATGGACATCCATGGCCACATTCACTTGTCCACGTGTTTGTGGTTAGGCTGTCCTTCCCACTAAATGCAATGGGGAAGGCACAGGTAATGTTTTTGTATGCGAGCTTATGTATAAGGCATACAGGGACAAATAGGGGCAGCTGGGGACCGTTTATGGACACCCGGCCGCCCCCAGGCAGCTTGGGACCGAGTATGGACTCTCGGCCGCCCCCTGGCTGCTGGCGACCAACGTGGACACCCGGCCGCCGGGCGGCTGGGGACTGAGTATGGATACCAGGCCACCGACGCAGCCATGACGTGGTGGCCAGATTCCGCCTCCACATGCCTAAAAGGCCCAATTTCAAGTGCAAGCAAGCAAGCAGTATGGTATTGCAGCCTGGGGGTGGGTGGGTGGCAGGCTGCATAGTTGCGCTTGCATTGCAAGGAATGGGGGAGGTACAATTGAACACTGCCCTGGGACAAGGACTTGCACGGGGATAGTTGCAAGTTTGCATCTTCTGATGCGGCAAGGATCACTTCTGATGGGCACACTTTTAGGCAGTGATCTGGGTGTCAGAGATGCTTCCAGGTGTCTTCCCCATGCTGTTCCCATGTCTTTTCAGCACTGTATGCATGTGTCACACACCACATGTCCAAATAAAGTTGTAAAATGTTAAAATTACATTTCCCGGTGAATGCATTTGTCACGGTTGAAAGCAATACAAAAGTGCAAAAACGCATAAAAAATGCTACTTGTGAACATGTAGGTGAAGGTGTGGAGGAGTATTTTTGTTTTTGGCTATTTATTTTACCTTATACACAAGTCTTTACCCTGGAAAGGATGTTCCTTAACATATTTCACAGGAAAGCAGTTTCAGTTTAGTTTTTGAACATTTCATTGTGAGCCCGTAAAAGTGGCTTAATACCTCTGACCACGTTGTTGAAAGCAGTGACTTGGGGGTCAGAAATGCTTACTGGGACGATCCCCATGCTGTCCCCATGTCATTTGAGTGCTGTCACTATTGTTTTGGCACTTTTTAGGCTTTCTACAGACTGCCGGGGGTGCCGCCGCAAAAATATTCTGGTCTCCCATAGAGTAACATTGGGGTCGTTGCTTGGGTCGAGCACCCGAGTATCACGGTGAGCTCGGCCCGACCTTCAAGCACCCGAGCACTTTAGTGCTCGCTCAACACTAGTGAAGAATAGTATTAGCAAATTACAGGCCTGCTATTTAATACTGTGGTTCTCTGTCAGACATATCACCTAAAAGACTGTTCCAAAATCAGACATTTCTTCCATTTCTATTCTGTTGCATTGTGTCGGTCAAGCTATTCACACTAGGCCTCTGTGAAGAATAGTATTAGTAAATTACAGGCCTGCTATTTAAAACTGTGGTTCTCTGTCAGACATATCACCTATAAGATTGTTCTAAAATCAGGCAGTTCTTCCATTTCCATTCTGTTGCAGTGTGTCGGTCAAGCTTTTCACACTAGGCATCTGTGAAGGATAGTATTAGTAAATTACAGGCCTGCTATTTAAAACCATGGTTCTCTGTCAGACATATCACCTATAAGACTGTTCCAAAATCAGCCATTTCTTCCATTTTCATTTCATTACAGTGTGTCGGTCAAGCTGTTTACATTAGGTGTCTGCGAGGAATAGTTTTAGCAAATTACAGGCCTGCTATTTAATACTGTGGTTCTGTGTCAGACATATCACCTCTAAGACAGCTCCAAAATCAGACGTTTCTTCCATTTCCCTTCTGTTGCAGTGTGTCGGTCAAGGTATTCACACTAGGTGTCTGTGAAGAATAGTATTAGTAAATTACAGGCCTGTTATTTAAAACTGTGGCTCTCTATCAGACATATCACCTATAAGACTGTTCCAAAATCAGCCATTTCTTCCATTTCCATTCTGTTGCAGTTTGTCGGTCAAGCTATTCACACTAGGTGTCTGTGAAGAATAGTATTAGCAAATTACAGGCCTGCTATTTAATACTGCGGTTCTCTGTCAGACATATCACCTATAAAACAGTTTCCAAAATCAGACATTTCTTCCATTTCCCTGCTGTTGCAATGTGTCGGTCAAGCTATTCACACTAGGTGTCTGTGAAGGATAGTATTAGTAAATTACAGGCCTGCTATTTAAAACTGTGGATCTCTGTCAGACATATCACCTATAAGACTGTTCCAAAATCAGCCATTTCTTCCATTTCCATTCTGTTGCAGTGTGTCGGTCAAGCTATTCACACTAGGTGTCTGTGAAGAATAGTATTAGCAAATTACAGGCCTGCTATTTAATACTGTGGTTCTGTGTCAGACATATCACCTATAAGACAGTTCCAAAATCAGACATTTCTTCCATTTCCATTCTGTTGCAGTGTGTTAGTCAAGCTATTCACATTAGGCATCTGTGAAGAATAGTATTAGTAAATTACAGGCCTGCTATTTAAAACCGAGGTTCTCTGTCAGACATATCACCTAAAAGACTGTTCCAAAATCAGACATTTCTTCCATTTCCATTCTGTTTGCAGTGTCCCAATTTCTAGGGGACTACAGTACACCACTATTGAACCCAGAGCAATGTCAAACGGTTGCTGGTTGGAAAGCAGATAATGCTTCCAGTCACTTTGCCGCCACCACCACCAAGTCTCAGTAGCTGTGAGTCTGGTCTGGACTGCATATACCTCACCCTGATCCTCCTTCCTCCCACCATTCTGAGTGCCTGTAGACAACAGATTCCACACTTAGACACTCAGAAGAGCTGTTCACTTTTCCATTTGTAGATTCGCGCCTCTCGACCCGGCCAGCTTCAAGCAAGTTAAGAGGAGGACGCTTGTAGTGATGCCCAAATATTGGAGCAACCACGGTTACACAAAGGCGATGATGGGAGAGTGCAATTAGTGATGCAAGAGGTGGATGATGATGATGATGAGACACAATTGTCAGAAAGTCAGGAAGACGACCAGGGTGCGGAAGAGGAAGACAAGGTGATGGATCAAATAGTAACTGACCCAATCTGGCAGGGGGACATACAGAGCAAGGACAGCAGCACACAGGGGGAGGGAGGCGTAGCACCATAACAGGCAGGAAGAAGCATTGTTGTGGCCGCAGACACAAGGCGGAAAAGCATTCTTCATAGTGCCAACATGTCGGAAGTTGCCAGTACAACTGTTAGGTCTTCCCGAGTCTGGTTATTTTTTAAAGACTCTGCAGATAACCTCAAAAAGGCCAATTGCACCACCTGCCTGGCCAGCATCAGCAGGGGTAGCAAAACTACCAGCCTGACCACCACCAACATAATCAGGCACATGGCAGCAAAGCACCCAACTAAGTAGGCTGAACCCCAGGGTGCAGCAACAGTTTCTGCAGGTGACACCACTGCTTCTTCTGCTGTTGTGGTGTACACCAATCCTCTGTCTATGGTATGGCGCATGCAAAGATGCCTCCCACCCTGCACGTGTCGTTGCACACTCTCAACTAGCACCATTAGCAAGCACGTCCATGACCTTGTCCCAGTGCAGCGTTCAGCTGTCCCTACCACAGTCCTTGGAAAACAAGCGCAAATACGCAGCCAACACCCCACAGGCCACACTACTAAATTCTCACATTTCGAGAATGCTTGTGCTTGAATTGTTGCCTTTTAGGATTGTGGAGATGGAAGCTTTCCACAACCTGATGGCAGCGGCCGTCCCTCGCTACTCGGCCCCCAGTCGCCTCTATTTCTCCCGTTATGCCTTCCCCGCATTACACGAGCACGTGTCCCACAAAATTAAATGTGACCTCAACAACGCAGTTACTGGCAAAGTCCACCTAACCACGGACACATGGACAAGTGCTTGTGGGCAGGGACAGTATATCTCGCTGATGGCATACTGGGTTAATATAGTGGAAGCTGGGACCTAGTCGGGCCTTGGGACAGAACACGTCCTCCCGACACCAAAGATTGCGGGCCCTGGGTCAATCAGGGTTACCCCCACATTCTACAGCTCCTGCACCTTCTCCATCTCCTCTTCAGCCTGCATTTCCGAAATAACCACATCAGTTTTAAGCTGGAAGCACTGCCTCGGCAAAGCAGCAACAGGCTGTGCTGAAGCTAATATGCTTAGGTGACAGACCGCACAACGCTAAAGAGTTGTGGACAGCTCTGAAAGAGCAGGCAGATCTGTGGCTGACACCGCTGACCCTACAGCCAGGCATCGTCATTTCTGACAATGGCTGGAACCTGGTGGCGGTTCAGAGGCGTGGCGAGCTCACGCATGTACCATGCCTGGCCCATGTGCTCAACCTCGTGGTTCAGCAGTTTCTCAAATCCTACCTGGAGCTGCCAGATCTGCTGGTCAATATACGCCGCCTGTGTGCCCATTTTAGAAAGCCAGCTACAGCTTCCGCCACCCTTGCCGTGTTTCAGCAGCGTTTGCAGCTTCCAGCTCACCGACTGATTTGCGATGTTGGGAAGGATTTGTGAGCAGAACAGGCCAGTTGTTAACTACCAGCATCAACAAGGCCGTCGGTATTCAGTTCAGACTCCACACATAAGACCTCAGGACTGGACATGGATGTTAGACATATGTACTATCCTCCAAAACTTTGAGGACTCCACCAAGATGGTGAGCAGCGATGACGCCATAATTAGCATCACCATCCCACTTCTCTGTCTTCTGAAACACTCTCTGCTCTCAATTAAAGAGGATGCATTGCAGGCGGAGCATCATGAGATGGAGCAAGGAAACATACAGGATGATTACACACAGCCCAGCTACATCTCATCCCAATGTGGATTGGGTGACAATGAGGAAGAGGAGAAGGAGGAAGAACAGGAGCTAACTTCCTATGCTATAGACAGTACTATCTGCACAACTGTCATATCGTGTGTTTAGCGTGCACGGCCTGAGGACAGGGAGGAGGATGAGGAGGAGAAAATGGTCACTCATCCTCTTGGTGAGGACACGGAAGTCTTGCCTCTTTGCATTCTGGCACACAAGGCTGAGTTTAGGTTACGCTGCCTTTCCTGTGACCCTCGCGTTGTCCAAATTTTGAGTGACAGTCAATATTGGTTGGTGACACTTCTAGACCCATGCTACAAGGAGAACTTTCTGTCTCTTATTCCTGCTTAGGACAGGCCTTATAAAATATGGCAGGACGAGAACAGGCGATAGAGAGACACAAATGCAATCCAG
Organism: Phyllobates terribilis; assembly: GCF_046119375.1. Classification (NCBI taxonomy): domain Eukaryota; kingdom Metazoa; phylum Chordata; class Amphibia; order Anura; family Dendrobatidae; genus Phyllobates; species Phyllobates terribilis. Next base: position 583,947,620 of record NW_027362762.1, read on the forward strand.
CAGAGGCAGGGGAACACTGTCAAAGTTCTGTACTCTCACAAGGAGGGAAAAGTTTCGGACTATGCTGAGTACCTTGCCGACCGTACCAATGTCCTCCGTGTTTTCTTTGTGCCTTATAATTATTTGGTATCCAAGCTGGACACGTGGCATGAACTGGCTTTCTACACCTTGGAGGTCCTGGCCTGTCCTGCCACTAGCGTTTTGTTAGAGCGGATTTTTAGTGCTGCTGGTGGAATTATAACCGATAGGCGCATCCGCCTGTCAACTGAAAATGCTGACAGGCTGAATCTTATAAAAATGGACAGGGGCTGGATTGGGCCAGACTTCTCAACACCACCGAATGATAGCAGCGTAACATTAACTCAAATACAGTGTCTTTTTTTTGGGAGGTCTAACCCTATTCCTATGCACACTATGTCTTCACTCCCAGACATGGGTATACGTTTTCTGATTTTGTCCATTTGCTCTTGTCCTCCTCCTTCTCCGCATCCTCTTCCTCCACCACCATATCACCACCACATGTACCATATCAACATATCTACGTCTCTTGCAAGGGGCATTGGAGTTCCTCCAAATTTTTGGCAGCTGTTGCTTCACTGCATAGGCAAACAGTATGGGAGACCCACTTCCTAATAATGGGAACATTGCTTTCAGGAGGCCCTCTGACCTCTACGTCTCTAGCAAGGGGCATTGGAGTGCCTCCAAATTTTTGACAGTCATTGCCGTCACTGCATAGGCAAACAGTATGGGAGACCCTCTCCTTTCTAATGGGAATATGTTGTTACTGAGGCCCACCTCTATGTGTCTTTAAATTGTTATTGGGGTTTTTCCTAAATTTTGGCAGCTGTTGGACTCACTGCATGCCCTATAACTTAATAGCAGACCCACTTATTTCTAATGGGAACATGTTGTTTCTGTGGCCCAGCTCTACGTGTCTTTAAATTGTTATTGGGGTTTTTCCTAAATTTTGGCAGCCGTTGGTTCACTGCATACCCTATAACTGGATAGCACAACTGCTCCTTTCTAAGAACATGTCATTACTAAGGCCCATCTCTATTTGTCATTAAATTATTAGTGAGGTTTTTCCTACATTTTGGCAGCCATTGGACTCACTGCGTACCCTAAAACTGAATAGCAGACCCTTTCTAATGGGAACATGTCGTTACTGTGTCCCAGTTCTATGTGTCTTTAAATTGTTAGTAGGGTTTTTACTAAATTTTGGCAGTCATTTCACTCACTGCATACCGTATAACTGAATAGCAGACCCTCTCCTTTCTAATGGGAAAATGTTGTTACTGTGGCCCAGTTCTATGTGTCTTTAAATTGTTAGTGGGCTTTTTCCCAAATTTTGGCAGCCGTTGGACTCACTGCATATCCCTATAACTGTATGGCAGACCTGCTCCTTTCTACTGGAAATATGTCATTATTGTGGTCTTTCTCTATGTGTCTTTAAATTGTTAATGGTGTTTTTCCTAAATTTTAGCAGCCATTGGACTCACTGCCCACCCTATAATTGTATAGCAGACCCTCTCCTTTCTAATGGAAACATGTCGTTACTGTGACCCTGCTCTATGTGTCTTTAAATTGTTACTGGGGTTTTTCCTAAATTTTGGCAGCCGTTGGACTCACTGCATACCTTATAACTTAATAGCAGACCCTCTCCTTTCTAATAGGAACATGTCGTACTTGTTACTGTGACCCTGCTCTATGTGTCTTTAAATTGATAGTGGGTTTTTTCCTAAATTTTGGCAGCCATTTTACTCACTGCATACCCTTTAACTGTACAGCAGACCCTCTCCTTTCTAATGGGAACATGTCATTACTGTGGCCAAGCTCTATGAGTCTTTAAATTGTTTGTAGGGTTTTTCCCAAATTTTGGCAGCCCTAGCAGTCACAGCATGGGCATTACCACTATAGGAGACCCGATTCTTTATAATGGGAACATTTTTTTTTACTGAGACCTGTGAGGAGCTGCCCACTTACTAAAGACTATGATACTTTTACAGCAACGGACCACCATTTTTGTCAATATTATTATTGTGTTTTATTAGTGATTTACTTGTTATGTTTTATATAGTTCTGCGAACTTGTCAGTATGTGCACTAGATACACATGCAAAATGTCCAGTATTCCACTAATCTGTATCTCAGGATATGTGTATCTCAGGAGTATCTAACCATTGTTCCAACAGCCAATAATCTCATTATATGTGTGTAGATTGTAGAAGGACTGAGGGCTCAGGGAGCAGAACATGTAATGGATATAATCGTGCTGGAACAATTTACGTCCAAACTCCCAGGTGATTTAAAAGAATGGGTGGCAGATAGAAAACCACTCACCCTGGATGAGGCTGCAAGATTGGCTGATGATTGGTCTGATAATTGACCAGGGCAACTTGGAAGTACAGCCGCAGTGAGTCGGGAACAGGAGCTTACAGGGAGGCCATTGAAACTCATGGACTGGCCAGAGGAGGAACGGCAGGGAGTTCGGACTTCACAAAGAGGGGGAGGTTGCCCAAGCCCCCAAGTACGGCTTGTGTTGGGGTGAGGAGGGCTTAACTGCCATAACTGTGGACACATGGGACACTTTGCCAGGGAATGTCAGAAACGTTCTAGGCCACATCATCCGCGTCCCCAACCTGTGAACACTGTGATGCAATGGCGCTGGAATGCTGAGGGAGAGAGGATCCCTCTACCCCAACCAGAAGAAGAAGAGGCATATGTGGTACAAGGAGAAGTGTCCTGGACTAGATCGGACACCTCAGATTCTATTAACCACCATCTGCAGCCGGTCTGGGTAGAGGGCGTGAAGGCTGTGGATCTCCGTGACTCCGGAGCCTCAGTCACATTGATAAAAGACCATTTAATACCGGACCAATGTATTGTCCCTGGCAGCCGTATGTTAGTCAATATAGCCGGAGGAGAAACTTTGAACATTCGGAGGGCCCGAATACATTTAGACTGGGGTCACAGTCATGGAATGGTTGATGTAGGGCTACCAGTAGATGTGTTGCTGGGAAACAGTCTGGGAGCAGGATTGGTGTGCCACTGGGCCAATGTCGTAACCGGAAGCCAAGGACCGGTTCACACTGCATCAGCCGATAGGAAAAGGAGCAATATCAACATGTCAGCGGTGAGTGATACCCAAAATGCAATGACTTTCACAATGAAGGAATTTAATCTGAGGGAGGTAAATTATATCAGGGAGGAGGCCCAGGGACTTCAGGACACTGGATCTACTATCACCCTGGTCAGCCCAGATACTGTCCCCCCAGAGCTCCCTTTACCAGGCCACCAAGTGACCATCCCCCTAACTGGGTGTCAGCACTCTGAGATTGGTCGCAATGGATACAAGTTTGGTTCTCATTGGGTATGTGGGGAGTTTCCCAGGACAAACCGGAGATGGGGGGATATGGAGGACCCCGCGGAAAGGACAGAACCCTGATCCACGGTACCAAGTACCGAGTCCTTGTCTCGGGGCTTCCCCCATCGGGAAGTTGGCAGGATCTGAAAGACCATATGAGAGAAGCTGGAGATGTCTATTACACTGACATATACCAGGTGGAATGGGGACTGTGGAGTATATTCGCAAGGACGATATGGAATATGCTTTGAAGAAACTGGATGATACAAAGTTTCGTTGTCATAAAGGCGAGACCTCTTACATTTGTGTCCGTGCTGAAAAAGTGGGGGAGCTATGTGAGGAGCTACTCACTTACTAAAGACTATGATACTTTTCCAGCAACGGACCACCATTTTTGTCAATATTATTATTGTGTTTTATTAGTGATTTACTTGTTATGTTTTATATAGTTCTGCTAACTTCTCAGTATGTGCACTAGATTCAATTGTAAAATGTCCAGCATTCCACTAATCCCACTAATATCTCAGGATATCTGTATCTCAGGAGTATTTAACCATTGTTCCAACAGCCAATAATCTCATTATGTGTGTGCAGATTGTAGACACAGTGGAGCCTTCACCACAGGGGGTCTTACATGCAGTCTCAGATGAAGGCTTCTAGAATATTCTTCATTGTTTTTAGCTAACAGTAAATGCTTAAGGGGGAGGGTGATCACTTCTGACCTGGGAGGGGACTGATCACAGCGAAAGAAAGGACAGACATGTTTTAGTCAGTGTTGTGTGGAAGGATTGAAGGAAGAGGATGGAGACCCTGGACTTGGAACGATGGATGGATAAACATGTTACCATTATGGATTATGTCACTTGGATTTAAACTTTATTAAAAGGACTGCTGCTGCTGGATACCTGTGCTTTCATTGTTTTATCTTCCGTCTAGAGGATCATGGACTGTGGCTACAGACTATACTGGCTGGAGATACGAAATCTGTGGGCCAACCAAAAGTTGGGAGACAGTGAGTATGGCCTTATACAAAGCCAGTGGAACTACTGAACCCAGATTGGGAACTTGAGGACTGAGAGAACTGTATTTTGGCAATTTACCTGGAATTGCTTTATTATCATGGCTGTGATCAATAAAATATTGTTGCATCGTTAACCTACCTAGGTGATTACTTACAACCCACAACCTCAGATCTTTACAAGACCCTCCTCTATGTCTCTTCAAAGGGGTATTGGGTTGCTTCCAAATTTTTGGCAGCCCTTGCAGTCACTGCATATGCAATATGCAATAGCAGTATAGGAGACCCACTCATTAATAATGGGAGCAACAAAGCATAGCCGGCTGATGGCTCTCTAACAATAGCAAGGGCCGACTGATGGCCCTTTAAGAATAGTAAGGGCTGCCTGATGGCCCTATAAAAATAGGCTTGGTGATTTTTATAGTCCCTCCATCATAAATGAAACAGGATGTGTCTGATGATGTGTCACAGACCACATTGCCAGATAAGGTTGAAAAATGTTAAAATTACATTTCCCAGTGAATGCATTTGTCTTGGTTGAAAGTAATGCAAAAGTGCAAAAAATCATCAAAAATGTGAACATAGCTCAAGGTGTGGAGGAGCATTTTTGTTTTTGGTTATTTATTTTTGCCTTACAAGTCATTACCCTGGAAGGGATGTTCCTTAACATATTTCCTAGGAAAATCCATTTTGCTTTTGTATGTTTTATTGTGAGCCCGTAAAAGTGGCATAATACCTTTGACAATGTTGTTGACATCAGTGACCTGGGAGTCAGAAATGCTTCCAGGGATCTTCACCATGCTGTTCCCATGTCATTTGAGCACTGTTCCCATCGATTTGGGCAATTTTTAGACCCTCTGCAGACCGCCGGGGTGGAGCCGCCAGAAAAATGATCGAGTTTCCCATAGACTTACATTGGGCTCGTTACTCGACCCGAGCACTTGAGTATTCAAATTTGCTCGACTCGAACAACGAGTACCTGAGAAATTTAGTGTTCGTTCATCACTAGTGTTCATATTTCCTTAGATTAGATACCAACGAAGTGGCATCAATTTCACTAGAGTAACAGTAGTATAATGGAGACCGGCACCTATTCCACTACAGCCAATCCAGGAAATGGAAACCTAACCAGGAGTGTTCACATTTCCCTAAATTAGGGCCTAACATCACCGAAGTTGCATCAATTTCACTATAGTAGGAATTGCATAATGGAGACCAAAACCTCTTCCACTACAACCAACCCAGCAGATGGAGACACAATCAGGATTCTCCACATTTCCAAAAATTTGTGGCAAAGTTTGCAGACAACTTGAGTTGGCTCATCCTTTGCGGTGTCAAAAAAACCCAGACTAGGCAACCCTTGCCGCCCATGTGGGCTGCAGACCCGCGACCGGTGCTTGCCACAACCACAGTTGTGGCTAAGGATGCAGTGCTCCTCATGCTTGCATCTCTCCGTGTCTGCGACATAGGGCGAAACATAATCCCCTCCACCTCCTCAGATGAGCTACTCGGCTGCGTGACTCTGGGTTCACACCAAGTAGGATCTTCAACCTTGTCATCATTCAATATGTTACCCCATTCCTCGCCCTGAGAGTGACCCTTCTCATCTTGTTGCCCTCACAGCACAGTACAGTCCTCATGAGCCTCAGGTATCTGAGTCTCATCAGGATCACCTCCTTCCCCGGTTGTTAACAACTGGTGAAGAGGGTGAGGAAACTGCTCGGACCCTACTTGATCCTGCCCTGAATCCAACCTAAAAAAATTTTGGGCATCGGTGAATATCCTTTCCTCCTCTTGACTCTTGTGAATGTTTGGAGTACACTTCTGATGCCCATGGTATAGAATGGGTGAACAGTTCTACAGACTCACCCAACTGTTGTTCCCTACAGTCAGTTGGGCAGTTGGACAGCTGTGATGCGTGGGGAAGCAAGGGTAATTGGGATGCCACCTCTGTGAACTGTACTGTGTGTAATGTTGAGGTGGAAGAAGAAGAGGAGAGACCACTTGAAGCAGCGCTTGCCATTCACTATGCCACATCACTGTGCAACTGCCAAAGAAAGGGAGTGGAGTAGCCCATCCAGTAACAGAAGTTGTTAGATGTCTTTGGATAGGTTGTGACGGTTTTGATTCACTAGTGCTTTCACTAACATTACTACCTACCCCACGTATACCTTGAACATCACGCTTATTCCCCCTTCCACCACGACCTCTCTTTTTCCCACTCATGTTGCTCAAGTAGTGTGGTAAGAGTATGCTATTAGCAAAAAAAATAGATTTTCTCCTCTGCAACAGCTCTGCACACAGCTGAATTTCAGCAGCACTAAATGACAAGGTAAGATATGGCTTGCTGTATGTAAGTAACAGAAGAAACTATTCTTTTAGTGTGGATGAGGCCTGTATAACACAGAATAAATTCTCCAAGATATTTCAAACTCTAGTTTTCTATATCACATTAGTCACAGAAAAAGTTTTTTTACTCTGCATTAGCTCTGCATACAGCTGAATTTCAGTGCCACAAAATGCCAAGGTGACATATGACGTGCTGTATCACGTTTGTCACAGAAAAAAATATTTTTTTTACTCTGGTTAGCAACAGAAAAAATAATTTTGCTCTGAAAACAGCTGAATTTCTACTCCACAAAATGACAAGGTGGCTTATAGCGTGCAGAGTCATGTTACTCACAGAAAAAAAAGATTTTTTTACTCTGAAAACAGCTGAATTTTACAGCCACAAAAGAACTAGGTGGCTTATGGCAGACTGTATCATGTTTGTCACAGAAGAAATACATTTTTTTAATCTGAAAACAGCTGAATTTCAATGCCTCAAAAGGACTAGGTGACATATGACATACTGTATCAAGTTTGTCACAGAAAATTTTTTTTTTTTTAAGTTTTGTTAGCAACAGAAAAAAATGATTTTTTTTTACCGTGCATACAGCTGAATTTCACCCCCAAAAAGTGACAAGGTGGGCTACTATAGCTTGCGGTATCACATTAGCAAATGAAAAATAGATTTTTGTACTCTGCTCTCAGGAGCTCTGCATACAGCTGAATTTCAACCCCACATAATGACAAGGTGGGCTACTATAGCTTGCTGTATCACATTAGCAAGTGAAAAATTAGATTTTTTAAGGGATACTTGTGCATGGATCACAATGGAAGCAGTGCACAAGAGAGTTCTATGACATCGGCACTGCTGTCTTTGAGTCGACCTCAGAAATGGCACAAAAAAAAATCTGCTGGAAGGTCGATTTCACAGACACACAGGATACTAGTTATCTAAACTATCTGATTTAGAAGCAACCGCGTTTTTATCTAACTAAAATCTCTCAGTAGACAGGAGCAGCTTCCAGCAGCAGTGTCTGTGGTCTTTATATAGAGAGGACATGTGATTTCAGCAGCCAATGGCACAAGCCCTTGTGTCTGGACAGTGTGGATGCTTCCTGCGCTCTGATTGGCTAGCTGTGATTTGCACACATAAAGTTAGAGAAAAAAAAAATACAGTATATTACAAGCTCATTAGTATGGCACTGCTCTCAGCTTCTGTCAGCTCTCTCCAGCCCCTCCCCTCATCAAACACTTCTCCCCAGTCATCACACACAAGCAGTATGCTAGTCAAACTGTTAAAAATGCTTTAGTTGCACTGCAATCATTTTCCGCACTTTTTCACCAAATGTTATCAATCATTGACGATTTTAAGAAAAAATGCTCATGCTTCCTATCACAAATCTGAATGTGCCATATTTGTGTTGAATTTAACATTTGCCATCGGATTTCGAACAAATTCGCTCATCACTAGACTTTAGTGCCACCGGGGTATTATAACTTATAGGAGCATCCGTCTGTCAAATAAAAATACTGACAGGCTGACTCTCATAAAAATGAACAAAGGCTGGATTGGATCAGATTTCTCAACACCACCGGATGATAGCAGCGGAACATAAAGTAAAATCCAGTGGCTTTATTTGGGGGTTTCTATTCCCATGCACCTCTTCACACCCAGACATTGGTATACGCTTCCTGATTTTGTCTATTTTCTGCTGTCCTCCTACTTCTCCTTCTCCTCATCCTCCACCACCATGTCACCAGGGTGACCATGATGCAACACCCACATAATTTTTTATGGGTGTTTATGATGGCAATAGAATTTTTTTTTACCTCTAACATTCTGTATGTTATACAGTATGTTCATGTATACCCCCCAGGGGCAAATGTTTTTAGTGCACTTAGTACATTGGCATTACAAGTATAGGAGGCCAACTCCTTAACAATGGTAACAATTTTTTTTAATGAGGACCTCCTGTATGTCTCTTTAAAGGGGTATTGGAGTACGTCCAATTTTTTGGCAGCCGTTGCAGTCACTACATGTGCAATAATAGTATAGGAGACCCACTCCTTTATAATGGGAACATTTTTTTACTGAAGCCCTCCTCTTTGTCTTTTCAAAGGGGTATTGGGGTGTGTCCAAATTTTTGGCAGCCCTTGCAGTCACTGCATACACAATAACAGCATAGGAGACACACTCCTTAATATTGGGAACAACAAAGCATAGCCAGCTGATGGTCCTCTAACAATAGTGAGGGCCGACTACTGGCCCTTTAACAATAGTAAGGGCCACCTGATGGCAATGTAAAAATAGGCTTTGTGACTTTCAGAGTCCCTCCTTCATAAATGAAACAGGATGTGTCTGATCATGTCTCACATACCACATGGCCAGCTAAGATAGTAAAATGTAAAAATGACATTCACTGGTGAATGTATTTTTACAGTTGAAAGCAATGCAAAAGTGCAAAAATGCATCAAAAACGCTAAGTGTGAACAGTGCCCAAGGTGTGGAGGAGCATTTTTGTGTGTTTTTTGTTGCCTTATATACAAGTCTTTACCATGGAAACAATGCTACTTAATGTTTTTTTCCAGGAAAGTCAATAATGGCTGCATTTTTGTATGTTTTATTGTCAGTCCGTAAAAGTGGCATAATACTCTGACAACAATGTTCACAGTAGTCACCTGGGAGTCAGAGATGCTTCCAGGGGGTCTTACCCATGCTGTTTCTATGTAATTTCAGCACTGTTCCCATCAATTTGGGCAATTTTTAGGTCCCCTGGAGACCTCTGCGGTGGCCGCCAGAAATATGTTCGAATTTCCCATTGACTTACATTGGGCTCATTGCTCGGGTCGAGCATCTGAGCATTATAATTTGGATTTTATTGCTAGCTCATCACTAGTCGTGAGTTTAGAAAAATTCAGAAACAAGAGGTATTATAAGACGAATAGATGGCGTTCTATAAACAAAAAAAAAATAACACCCTATATGTATGAGAAAAAATCAAAATCAACCAACTTGGAGGTAATGAATTTGTCCTCTCACCCTCTTTCAGAGGCACAATGTTAATTATTGAAACTTGGTTTAAATTTTGTACCAAGTAACGGTTTTGATTTCTTCACAGCTTTGAAAGATGTTCATTTATTCTGCTGAAAATTAAGTTTAAAGGAATTGCACAGTCAAAAAGATTCTACCTATTCTACCTTAGGTATTTTACCTATTCTATTCTGGATAGTATGGCTGAATGTCAGGCCATGGCTAGTGTTGAGCCATCCCCGTAGTGTTCGAGTTCGGTTCGGTTCATCGAACACCCGTATGTTCGCTGAACTGTTCGTCGAACACCGTCGAACACCATTAAAACTAATGGCAGGCAAACAAAAACACATAGAAACACATAGAAAACACATAGAAAACACTTCAAAGGTGTCCAAAAGCTGAAAACCTGCTCAGAAGACACAACTAACACATGGAAAAGTGACAAGTACATATATTCATGCGAAAAGAAAAGAGGTGGAGGAGTAAAAGGAGGGGGAGACACAGATATAGGCATGTCATGCCCTTCAAAAACCAAAAAAGTGCGAAGCTGACATGGCCAGTCCGTTCCTGCCCGTGCGACCTCCGTGTCGCCGGGTTTGTGCCAGAGCCTCGGTGGACCCTGACGGCCAGCCACCCTCTCCCAATACTACTGGTGCCTGTCCGCTGGTGGGTCGAGCGAGCCCCCCTGCGGTGGAGGCAGGTTTAATCTTTTTAATTAAAATTCTCTCTCTAATTTGAATGAGTACACTTTAAATCTTTTTACAAGGATCTATTGAAGGGCAAGTCTCATGCCAGCAGCCACTGTAATTCCAGCTCCAGTAGCGTCCACTAAAGCTGCTGCAGTTAAAAAGCTTTTATAAGGATCGAGATTGGCGGTCCACCGCAAGGCGTCCTACCGCCAGTCCCAGACCCTGTGCCTTGGGGTGCCTCCCCGATGCTCTTCACTGAGTGTCCCAGGGGCCCGAACCATTTCCTTTGAAAAAATTAAGTGTCCAAACTACAGGTGGTGTAGCTTGCTTAACAGCTGGGATAATCCGCTGACTAGCAGACACTGCTACTAGGCACAAAGTATTTCCTGGGCTAGATGCAGATAAAAATTAGATACTCTCGTTGGATGCTGAGAAAGCATTCCATAGAGTCTCCTGGCACGCCATATATTATTCTCTTAAAAAGCTTGGGGTAGGGGTCTAGGGGACCCTTTTATAGGCAAAATCACGGCCCTGTATCGCAATACGTCACCTAGGCTGAAGATAAATGGAACATTTTCATCACCTTTCATAATCACCAATGGGACAAGGCAGGGATGTCCTCTGTCCCCTCTCTTATACATCCTAGTGACGGAGCACCTGCTCTCATCAATTCGCCATAACCCCAATATTCGGTGGATTGAGGTGGGAGGCACCGAGTACAAGTGCTCTGCATTTGCTGATGATGTCTTAGTATATATCACTCAATCACATATATCCATCCCTGCTGTTATGGCAGAAATAGATCACTTTGTTACATGGTCAAATTTTAAAGTCAATGCAGTGAAGTCTGAGGCCCTCGATGTCTCCCTCCCCAAATCCATACAGGATTCCATCCAGTCCAACTTTCCCTTTGCCTGGCCCTCACAGGGTATCAAATACATAGGAATTCGTATTCATAGAGACCTCTCCCGTCTATGTTATCTTAATTTTGGGCCCTTTATTGAACAACTCCATACAGACCACGGTTGGCAAGTTAGAACTGTAAGATTCACTACGTGAACCACTGATGTTTTGTGGAAAAGCACATGTACACCGCGTTCCAAATTATTATGCAAAAAGTGTTTAGGAGTGATAAGGGAAGAATTTGTTTGTCAGTTAAACTCATTGATGGTGATGTGTGTCAGGGCTCTTTATATCACTGTAAGCAATTGCAGACACCTGTGCTAATTAGTTTGGCAGGTGTGTCCAATGAAAGGCAAGACTACTTAAGAAGGCTGTCCCACATTATTAAGCAGCCTACATTTTCTGCCAAAATGGGAAAGAAAAAGGATGTGTCGGCTGCTGAGAAGCAACAAATTGTGGAGTGTTTAGGTCAAGGCATGACTACAATCAACATTGCCAAGACACTTCATCCTGATCATCGCACAATCAAGAAGTATGTAGCTGATTCACAGTACACACGTGTGCGTGCTGATAAGAGAAAATTGCGGACTCTTTCCTACAGGCAATTACGTCAGGTTAAAAGAGCAGCGGAAAAAAGCCTTGTCATAGCAGCAGACAAGTTTTTGAAGCTGCTGGTGCCTCCAACGTCCCCCGAACAACAAGATGCAGGGTCCTTCAGAGGTTTGCAGTTGTGCGTAAGCCATCCTGTCGACCTCCTCTATCCACTGTACACAAGCAGAAACGGCTCCAGTGGGCCAAACAATACATGAAGACTGACATCAAAACTGTTTTGTTCACCGATGAGTGCCATGCAACGCTCGATGGTCCATATGGATGGAGTGGAGGATGGCTGGTTGATGGACACCCCATGCAAACACGACTACGGCGCCAACAAGGAGGAGGTGGAGTAATGTTTTGGGCTGGAATCATGGGGAGAGAGATTGTTGGCCCCTTTAGGATCCCTGAAGGGGTAAAGAAGAACTCCATAATGTATGTGGAGTTTCTCAAACAGCACTTCCTGCCATGCTTCAAGAAGAAAAACCGTGCATTCCGCAGCAAGATCATTTTCATGCATGATAATGCACCGTCTCATGCTGCACATAACACATCTGCATCTCTGGCTGATATGGGCATAAAAGGGGACAAACTTATGGTGTGACCCCCATGCTCCCCTGACCTCAACCCCATTGAGAACCTCTGGAGCATCATCAAAAGGAGTGTCTATGATGGCGGGAGGCAGTTCACATCTAAGCAACAGCCCCTCGAGGGTATTCTGTCCTCTTGCAAAACAATTGAAGCAGAAACCATCCAAAACCTGACAAATTCAATGGACGAGAGAGAGTTCAGAAGCTCCTTTCGAACAAGGGGTCCTAAGTGCAAATGTAACATCACCTAGAATAAAGTTTTGAGTTGAAAACTGTTTGATTTCAGTTTCTAATAACCTGCTAATGCTTATAATTTCAAAAATGACTATTTTTTTGTTCTTTATTAAAATAAAAAGGTTGATCGAAGAGTGTGGGGGATCTAAGAGTGTGGCAACCCAGTAGTCAGGATTATTTCGAATTCTGACAATCTGAGGGTCATGTTGCAGGTAGTGCAGCAAGAAGGCACTCATGTGTCTTGCGCATCTAGGAGCCCCAAAATTATTTTCCGGGCTAGATGCAGCTAAAAATTATTATTAATTTGAAAGCTGGTGGAGCTTAGTATAGATGGCCTAATAGAATCAGTACTGCACACTGCTGCAAGGCCCAAATTATTTTCCAGCCAAGATACAGATAAACATGATTAGTAATTTTAAATCTGGTGGAGTTTAGTATAGATGGCCTAATAGAATCAGTACTTCACACTGCTACAAGGCCCAAATTATTTTCCAGCCAAGATACAGATAAACATGATTAGTAATTTTAAATCTGGTGGAGTTTAGTATAGATGGCCTAATAGAATCAGTACTGCACACTGCTACAAGGCCCAAATTATTTTCCAGCCAAGATACAGATAAACATGATTAGTAATTTTAAATCTGGTGGAGTTTAGTATAGATGGCCTAAAAGAATCATTACTGCACACTGCTACAAGGCCCAAATTATTTTCCAGCAAAGATACAGATAAACATGATTAGTAATTTGAAAGTTAAAATGGTTGGTGAGGTGATTTTAACAAATCATCAAGCTTTTACTCTCCCCAGGATGACACAGTGGTAGAAAAGTCCTTTCGGATCCATGATTTGTTCATCTTTATGAACGTGAGTCTGTCTACATTATCAGTGGAGAGCCGCGTGTGCTTATCTGTCAGCACACCACTAGCAGCGCTGAACACATGTTCAGACAGAACGCTGGCTGCGGGGCATGACAAGATCTCCAAGGCGTAAGTGGCGAGCTCCGGACATTTATCCAGATTGGAAGCCCAAAAAGAGCAAGGGTCCAGTGACCCAGTCATGGCTTCAATGTTTACTTGGAGATACTCCTGTACCATCATCTCTAGGCGTTGACTATGTGTCAGACTTCTTGTCTCCTGTGGCCTTGCAAAGGATGGGCTAAAAAAGTGGTGAAATGATTCCGCAAAATTGATGTTACCAGCAGATACTGTGTTTCTGTTACGTTTTGAGGGCTGAACACTCGACGGTCCCACGGTTGGCAAGTTGGAACTGTGAGATTCACTACGTGCACCACTGGTGTTTTGTGGAAAAGCACATGTAAGATTCTGCAACAGTCTCTGCTGATACTCCTGCATGCGTGCATCCCTTTCTATGGCAGGAATAATTTCTGCAAATTTACTTTTGTACCGGGGATCTATCAGTGTGGCAACCCAGTAGTCAGGATTATTTCTAATTCTCACAATTCGAGGGTCATGTTGCAGGTAGTGCAGCAAGAAGGCACTCATGTGTCTTGCGCATCCAGGAGCAACAAGTCCCTGTTGTGTTGGTGGCAAGGTAACAATCATGCTTCCTTCCTCTGCCCTCTCCCCCCAAACTCGTACAACAGAAATGTGATCAAGGTCTCCCTCATCTGATGAGTCTTCCATCAGTTCGTCCTCCACTTCTTCCTGGGCTCCTGCACCTTCCTCACTAGTTTGGCTGCTACCATGCGCACTGGTAAAACCATCTCCCCCACCCTCACATGCCTGCTGCCTTGGTGCTGCCGACCGTCTGGACCTTGCAGATGTTAACCCTTCCGCATACAACTCCTCCTCCTCTACTTCCTCCACCTCCTCTTATGCCACCACCTGACTCCGAATTCTGTTTAACATGTGCTCCAGCATGTAAAGCACCGGAATAGTCATGCTGATAATGGCATCATCAGCACTAAACATCTTCGTCGCCATTTCAAAACTGTGCAGAAGGGTGCATAGGTCCCTGATCTGAGACCACTCCTCCAGAGTGATTTGCCCCACCTCTGGATCTCGTTGGCCCAGGCTATACCTCAGAACATATTGCACCAGGGCTTGTCGGTGCTGCCACAGTCGCTGCAACATGTGCAGAGTTGAATTCCACCGGGTAGGCACATCGCATTTTAGCCGGTGAAGTGGCAGGCCCAACGACTTCTGTAGAGATGTAAGTCACTGAGCTGTGGGATGCGAACGGCGGAAGTGAGCACACAGCGACCATGCCCTCTGCAGAAGGCCATCTAGTTCGGGATAGTGGGCTAAAAATTGCTGGACAACCAGGTTCAACACGTGAGCCATACAAGGCACGTGTGTGACATTGCCCCGGCGAAGGGCCACAACCAGGTTTGCAGCATTGTCGCACACGACCTTCCCTGGTTTCAGGTCCAGTGGAGACAACCATTCATGAAACTGGTTCTCCAGAGCTGACCACAACTCCTCAGCTGTGTGACTCACATTTCCCAGACATTTCAAAGTAAAAACCGCCTGATGACGTTGAGCCCTGCTGCCAGCATAGTAAGGAGGTGTGCAGGATCCCTTCTGCACAGTTAGAAAGCTTGTGGCATGACCAGACCGGCTTTGGGTGCAGGTGGAGGACCGAGAGGAGGTTGAGGAGGCAGAAGCAGTGGAGGAACTTCAAGATAAAGAGGACTGACGCACAACTCGTGGGGACGGCAAGACTTGGACAGCAGCCCCTTGTCCTGCTGTCACCATAGTTACCCAGTGCCCAGTCAGCGACATGTAACGCCCCTGTCCATGCCTACTCGTCCAAGTGTCTGTGGTGAAATGCACCCTGTCACACACAGAGTTTCTCAAAGCAGCGGTGATGTTGTGTGCGACATGCTGGTGGAGCGCAGGCACACCTTCCTTTGAGAAGTAGTGCCGACTGGGCATCTGGTACTGGTGCACTGCGACGGACATAAGGTCTCAAAAATCCTCTGTGTCCACCAGGCGGAAAGGCAGCATTTCTGTAGCCAACAGCTTGCAGATGGTGAAATTCAACCTCTTAGCTTTCTCATGGCTAGGAGGAAATGGTCTTTCACTTGTCCACACCTGAGGGACCGAGGGCTGGCTGTTGTGCTTAGATGGGGTTGAGAAGGGTGTCCCCAGCAAACTGCCGGTCTGTGAGGAAGATGCAGGCGGACATGTTAGGTTGCCTTGATCCAAAGGTGGTGCTATCGATGTCGGACAGCGCTGAACACCAGCTGGTGTTTCCACCTCCAAAGAAAATGATGACCTGCGTCCCAAAACAGGTGTGACTGCTGTCCCCCCAGTCACAGAGGATGAAGAGGCCGCGGATTCACAAGATGTGGCAGACGGTGGTTGGCCCGGCCGGCTAGGCTGCATTGTAGCACAGTGAGCTTCCCACTGCAACTTATGCTTCATATCCATGTGCCGGTTCATGCATGAAGTACTCAAACTATGTATTTTTTGGCCTCTACTTAGCTTTTGCTGACAAATGTTACAGATAACATGAGTTGGGTCATCCTTATCGATCTGAAAAAATTCCCAGGCTATGCAAGGCTTAGCACCCATGCGACCTGAAGAGCCACCACGACATGTGGTCAGATGCAGAGTTGTGTTTGAGGATGCAGTTGTTGACGTGCTTCCAGTACTACATCTCTGTCCAGGAAGGCGCCACCTGACCTCGTCGTCACTAGCATCCTCCTCCACCTCCTCTGCTGACCTCATCGACTGGCTGACTGTGGGTTGACAGTAAGTGGGATCTCCAACCTCGTCATCATCACCCTGTGTGTTATCACACCCGTCGTCCTCAGAGCCAACCTCTTCCTGCCCTGACAAAAAACTAAAGTTGTCGCTCCAATCAGGTATTTGAGTCTCATCATCGTCTTCCTCATTGTCTCCAACAACAGGAGTTACAGTTTGGGAATGAGGGTCTACATTATGGTCAGAACCTTCTGCGTCTGTTCCTGGATCCGACTCATAAAGATTCTGGGCATCAGTGCAGATCATTTCCTCGTCTGGATTCACAGAAGCTCTGGAGCCGACCTCTGATTCCCAGGCTATAGTATGAGTAAACAGCTCTGCAGACTCAACCATCTGTTCTACCCCATACTCAAACAGGCAGCTGGAGATTTGGGAGCTGTGAGGAAGCAAGTGCAATTGGGGTGACACCTCTGAGGACTGGAGTATTTGTGATGTTGAAGTTGAGGTGGAGGAGAGCCCACTTAAAGGAGCACTTGATATCCATTGAAGCACCTGCTGTTTTTGTGCCTCATCTGGAATTTGTAGCGATTGGCGTGGCCATAAGAAAGAGATCTTATCACATTGTCCGCTAAAAGAATTAGACATCTTAGTTTGGCTGGAAGATGGTCTTTCTTCTGCAGATGTTACTGTTGCTTTAACACTTACCCCACGGACACAACCTTTTTTTCCCTTCCCAACACGCCTATTCCCTTTTCCACCAGCAGCAGGCCTTTTTCCACTCATTTTGGTGGTTAACTAATTGACAACTCTGGAGTTGTTTGCACAAAAAACAATGGATGGGAACCGAGCAGAGCTGAGTGGCCAAACTGGTATTAGCCCAAAAGTATTGGCTGGGTTAGATGCAGTAAAACAATTTTATTACATACACAGGTGGTGGAGGTTAGTATAGAGGGACTAATAGAACAAGTCCCACACACTGCTACAAGCCCAAATATTTTTTCAGAGCTAGATGCAGATAAAAATTATCTTGAATTTGCAACCTGCTGGAGGTTAGTATAGATGGACTAATAGAACAAGTCCCACACACTGCTACAAGCCCAAATATTTTTTCAGAGCTAGATGCAGATAAAAATTATTTTGAATTTGCAACCTGGTGTAGGTTAGTATAGATGGACTAATAGACCAAGTCCCACACACTGCTACAAGCCCAAATATTTTTTAAGAGCTAGATGCAGATAAAAATTATTTTGAATTTGCAACCTGGTGGAGGTTAGTATAGATGGACTAATAGAACAAGTCCCACACACTGCTACAAGCCCAAATATTTTTTCAGAGCTAGATGCAGATAAAAATTATTTTGAATTTGCAACCTGGTGGAATTTAGTATAGATGGACTAATAGAACAAGTCCCACACACTGCTACAGGCCCAAATTTTTTTTCAGAGCTAGATGCAGATAAAAATTATTTTGAATTTGCAACCTGGTGGAGGTTAGTATATATGGACTAATAGAACAATTCCCACACACTGCTACAAGCCCAAATATTTTTTCAGAGCTAGATGCAGATAAAAATTATTTTGAATTTGAAACCTTGTGGAGGTTAGTATAGATTTACTAATAGAATGATGCTATGACCAAAAGGTTTTACTTGGCTAGGTGCAGTAAAAAAAATTGTATTCTATACACAGGTGGTGTAGCTTGCAACACAGATAAGCTACTCCACTGACTAACACACACTGCAAGAGGCCAAAAAGGATTTGCTTAGCTAGATTTAGCCAAATGCTGTGAAAAAAACTTGCAGAGCACTGGCACAGACCTGCCTGGCAAAAAGTGTTAGGAACTGATGTAACCTAGCCCTCAAAAGGACTGCAATTTCAATTAGTCTTTACTCCCAACTTATTTATTTAAGAGCACAGACTTGCCTGATAAAAGTCGTAGGAAATGATGTAACCTAGTCCTCAAAAGGACTGCAATCACAACTATTCCGTACTCCCAAGCTATCTGTAGATTTGTGCGAAAATTGGCTTGAAATTAAAACTCAAAGTATAGCGCACACAGCAACAGTGGTGCCGTCTAACACGCAGCTGCAGCAGTGAGAAAATGGTGGCTACGTGGAAAATGGCTGGGTCTTATAGGGCAAGGACATGTGACATACACTGCCAATGACACATGCCCTTGCTTGTGTGAAAAAAAGCAGTACGCTCCGTGTGTGCACTGCTGATAGGCTGACAGATTGCACCTCCCTACTGTAAATGCGGGAAAGAGAAAAAAAAATGGAGATCTTCATTATTTCTGCAGAGATCCATCCCCTGCCCCTCCCCTCCCCCCGCCCCGCTGTACACTCAAACTGCGTATTAACATTAATTTTCAGCATTACTGAGAAAAAATCCAGTTATGATTTTGGTGCACGAACAGTTATCGAACATAACCTCGAACAGCCGAATTTTTTTCAAATCGTTCGTGTTCGCCGAACGGCTCGAACACTGCCCAAAACAGCTCGAATTTGAGATTGGCGAACAGCTCATCTCTAGCCATGGCTACTCTCGAGGACTTGATGAGGGAGCAATCTCCTGATACTGAAGATATGTTCCCACAGTCAGTTCTGCTGCGGTCTTCGACTTTCCCCACCTTGTCCATCTGTCCACAAGTCGAGATATTTTGCAAACTGGTCACTGAGGATCTGAAACAAATTCCAAGTGCTATCACTAATGATAATCTCAATCCCTCTCTGAGAAGGACATTGAGAGAACTTCAGTTTCTGGACAATGTGGTAATTAAGTTGGCGGACAAGGGGGGCAACATCGTGATATGGCCTACAGATACAGTACAGACCAAAAGTTTGGACACAACTTCTCATTTAAAGATTTTTCTGTATTTTCATGACTTTGAAAATTGTACATTCACACTGAAGGCATCAAAACTATGAATTAACACATGTGGAATTATATACTTAACAAAAAAGTGTGAAACAACTGAAAATATGTCTTATATTCTAGGTTCTTCAAAGTAGCCACCTTTTGCTTTGATGACTGCTTTGCACACTCTTGGCATTCTCTTGCTGAGCTTCAAGAGGTAGTCAACGGAAATGGTTTTCACTTCACAGGTGTGCCCTGTCAGGTTTAATAAGTGGGATTTCTTGCCTTATAAATGGGGTTGGGACCATCAGTTGTGTTGTGAAGAAGTCAGGTGGATACACAACTGATAGTCCTACTGAATAGACTGTTAGAATTTGTATTATGGCAAGAAAAAAGCAGCTAAGTAAAGAAAAATGAGTGGCCATCATTACTTTAAGAAATTAAGGTCAGTCAGTCCGAAAAATTGGGCAAACTTTGAAAGTGTCCCCAAGTGCAGTTGCAAAAACCATCAAGCACTACAAAGAAACTGGCTCACATGAGGACCGCCGCAGGAAAGGAAGACCAAGAGTCACCTCTGCTTCTGAGGATAAGTTTATCCGAGTCACCAGCCTCGCAGGTTAACAGCAGCTCACATTAGAGACCAGGTCAATGTCACACAGAGTTCTAGCAGCAGACACATCTCTAGAACAACTGTTAAGAGGAGACTTTGTGCAGCAGGCCTTCATGGTAAAATAGCTGCTAGGAAACCACTGCTAAGGACAGGCAACAAGCAGAAGAGACTTGTTAGGGCTAAAGAACACAAGGAATGGACATTAGACCAGTGGAAATCTGTGCTTTGGTCAGATGAGTCCAAATTTGAGATCTTTGGTTCCAACCACCGTGTCTTTGTGCGACGCAGAAAAGGTGAACGGATGAACTTTACATGCCTGGTTCCCACCATGATGCATGGAGGAGGAGGTGTGATGGTGTGGGGGTGCTTTGCTGGTGACACTGTTGGGGATTTATTCAAAATTGACGGCATACTGAACCAGCATGGCTACCACAGCATCTTGCATGCTATTCCATCCGGTTTGCGTTTAGTTGGACCATGATTTATTTTTCAACAGGACAATGACCCCAAACACACCTCCAGGCTGTGTATGGGCTATTTGACCAAGAACGAGAGTGATGGGGTGCTACGCCAGATGACCTGGACTCCACAGTCACCAGACCTGAACCCAATCGAGATGGTTTGGGGTGAGCTGGACCGCAGAGTGAAGGCAAAAGGGCCAACAAGTGTAAAGCATATCTGGGAACTCCTTCAAGATTGTTGGAAGACCATTTCCAGTGACTATCTCTTGAAGCTCATCAAGAGAATGCCAAGAGTGTGCAAAGCAGTCATCAAAGCAAAAGGTGGCTACTTTGAAGAACCTAGAATATAAGACATATTTTCAGTTGTTTCACACTTTTTTGTTAAGTATATAATTCCACATGTGTTAATTCATAGTTTTGATGCCTTCAGTGTGAATGTACAATTTTCAAAGTCATGAAAATACAGAAAAACCTTTAAATGAGAAGGTGTGTCCAAACTTTTGGTCTGTACTGTAAGTACGACAGGGAGGCCTTTCATCAATTAAAAGATAGAGATACATATCAAATGCTTACAAATAATCCTATCCTACCATTCTCAAACCAGCTGGATAAGATTCTCTATGATTAGGGTATTATTCCCAAAAAAGTTGCGGATGGTCTCTTTACTAAAACCCTGAGGATTTCTACATTTTACTTTCTTCCAAAGGTCCACAAGGACCTCATAAACCCTCCTGGACGTCCTATTGTCTGTGGCATAGGAGGGCTATGTGACATGGCCTGTAAATTTATTGATTATTATCTTAAACCGTTGGTTGAAATGCTGCCCTCATATGTCAGAGACAGTACTGATGTTCTTATCAGGATTAATGATATGTCTTTGGAGCCAAATATGATCATGGTAACCATAAAGATTGAGTCACTATATACCTCAATTTGTCATGAGGATGGTCTTAAGGCAACAGAATTTTTCTTTGGAATGCTGTATTGCCAAGTTTTTAGCAATAAGGTTCGGATACAGCTTTAAAGAAGGCAACCACTTGTAATATAATGCAATTTTATTTATAACAGTTAATTTGAAAGATAAAATACAGAATCAAAGGAATAGTATGATATTGTGTACACTTTGGTAGATTCTAACGTACAAAGGTTAAATACTTATAAAGGTTACATACTTACTATTAGAAGAATAAAAAAGATTTCCCTAGTAGCATGTACATCATCCATCTGGAAACTTCAGCTGGAGAAGTGTTCAGCGATGGGCAGAGAATGTGTCCTAGGTTCTACACTGTGAAGAGCGTCCTCTTCACAGGTCCACAATGCTTCTGCCATAACTGAATTCTTCAACAGCTTTTATATTCTATAAAAAGGCTTACACAACCTAATATTACATAAGCATGAAAGTACATAGGTTATTGTCCAACATTCCAATCCCATGACAGTGGCCAGCTATCACAGATAAGTAATACCGGGCAAGACCTGTTCACGGACCTTTCTATTTCTGTCATAATGTTTACATATAATAAGAGTAAATCCTACACCAGGTTATAAATCAGAACAAGGTTTTCTTCCCAGACAGTATATTGTGTTAAGAAGCTATGTATCAGTGAGATACATTCACAGATAAAGTAAACCTTAACACAGAATATATAATCAGAATATTAATTAAAGGTTGGATACATCATAATGGGTTTCAGATAGCCACTTATATTTTTGGTACTACAATAAGCTTCTCCATCTTAAGCCATATGCCTGTAGTCTTATTTACAATATTGTGCAATCGTCTGTGTCTGGTTCTACCTCGGATCTCTAATGGCAAACACAGCATATACAAAGACTAATTCCCTTTAGTAATGAAGATTAAACCTCAGACTGTTAGCAAACTCAACCTAAAGCCATGTTTTTTAGTATGTCTGGACTAATGACCCCTAGTCTACTGAGGTAAAATACCTACAAATCCTGACATGTCTGGTTCCTATTTTTTTTCAATATGGATTTGAAATATAAAATAGCCATTTTTCATGTTCATACTACAAATGCCCAACTGGGATGGCCATTTATGTGAATTTATATTGCAACTATTGGAGTATGTGTTAAAGCACAACTTCTTTGTGTTCAAGAACAGGTTCTATCTACAAAAACGGGGGACAGACATGGGTGCAGCGTGTGCGCCGTCATATGCAAATCTGTTGTTCGGAGTTTGGGAGACGCAGATTTTTCATGGTGATGAAGCACATGAAGTAAACCCAGTGCAGGGCTGGTTCCGTTATATTGACGATGTCTTAATTATTTGTATGAGTACTGAGGCTGAATTGATGCAGTTTATGGATACATTAAGTCATAATTCTTTCAATCTTAGATTTACCCATAAATGGCATAGATCTCAAATTGAGTTTTTTTATATATTGATTTGCATTGACGGGGATGGAACTATACAGACTGATTTGTTTTGCAAGAATGCATCAACTAATTTGTTACTCCATGCCTCGTCGGTGCATACTTATCCTGTCATTATTGCCATCCCAGTTGGTCAGTTCCTTAGGGCAAGACTTATCTGTTCTACCAATGATAGGTATGAGCGACAGTCTACCATCCTCAGAGACAGATTTAAAGTCAGAGGTTATAGTGGCAGATGTATCAATAAAGGATACAGTAGGGCCAATACATCTAACCGTGATAATCTTTTGGTACAAGCTAAAAGGAAGACCATCAGTAACTATAACATAAATTTCACCTCTTCTTCTAATTGTTATATTGAATAAGCATTGGTCGGTGCTAAAAACCGACAATACTTTGGCCACCTGTTTTTCACAGACTCCTATGTTGACACCTAGGAGGAGTTGGAATTTAAAAGATCATCACGTCAATAGCCACTACATGGCAAAATTCATACCACCATTTGGAACTCGAGGACCTAATCTTGGCTTCTATCCATGTGGTAGTTTTCTGGCCTACGCCAACATGGTGTGATCTGCATCTTTAGCATCCTCTGATGGCCAGAAAGATTACCAGATTTGGCACCATATATATTGCATGACTACACATGTAGTCTACTATGTTACATGTGCGAGATATTGGTGCATCAAAATCGGTATCAGTCTTGACCCTATTAAAAACACTACCAAAACATTTCAAAAATTTTCCATAGCAGTGATCCTCGTGGCCTAATGGCACGAGTTGTCGATAGGGTTCAATGTGGCATCAGAGGAGGTAACGCCAAACAGATTCTAGCCCAGTGAGAGAGTCTTTGGATATCTCTAATGGACACCGTATGACCAAAGGGCTTAAATGAGAAGCTCAGTTTTGCCTCCTTCCTATAATAAGATATTAATGTGCAGTTTAAGTCATATCTATTTAACTTCACTATGCCTTGCCTTGTTTCCTATTTTAATATATTTTTAAAGTATTTTGTTGTATGCCTTGCTTTTAGTTTTCATGCTGAAATTCTGGATTATCTTGATCTTCTGCTACATTCCCGATTTACGTACCAGCGTTTATCAAATGTGGACCTGTGCCCAGCCTCTCTCTGAATGAATTCATAAAAGGGAAGACCCAATAATGGAATTGCTCCATGATATTTGATTTCTAGCATGATACCATGCATATGTATATATATGAATGGTTTATAGCTACTCTGCCTTTCATGTATGGGTATTCATTAGTGTTGAGCATTCCGATACTGAAATATCGGGTATCGGACGATATTCGCAGTATCGGAATTCCGATACTTAATTCCGATACTTTTACAATATCGTATACCGGAATCGGAAGTTCCCATAATGCAATGAGCCAGTTTCATTTTATTTAGCCAATGAGGATCCTAAGAAGTGTGGGCACATCCTGTTAGGAATGTAGGCATCTTAACTAATGGCATGGCTGTGATTGGCTGCTGAAATGATGTCATGATGCACTATAAAAGCCGCCGCCGCCATTTTGAGCTCACTCTGCTGTGAATTCAGTTAGGGATACGACGCTGTTGTTCTGAGGGACAGTTTTAGCTACCTATTTGGTCTTTTCTGCTTTACCCAAGCTAGTTTATAAATTGCTAGTGCACAGTTCTCTGTGCTGTTCACCGCTGTCTGCAAGATCTCTGTGTGTGAGTGCAGCTCACCCTGTAGTGTGTGCTTCAGCCACGTCTGGTTGTAGTGCACTCAGTGTGTGTCACTGCCTCATACATTGTCCTTTTTTACTAATTCATAATTTTTCCTGATATCTCCTATTAGTGTGGTGGTTCCATCCGTATTCAGCTAAATTGGTTCCAAACACACTATATAGGAGTAGATAGAGAATTTTTTTTTGTCTTGCAGCGCTAGTGCACAGTGCTCTGCATCTGCACTGTTCACCGCTGTCTGCAAGGTCTGTGTGTGTGAGTGCAGCTCACGCTGTAGTGTGTGCTTCAGCCACGTCTGGTTGTAGTGCACTCAGCGTGCGTCACTGCCTCATACATTGTCATTTTTTGCTAATTGAAAATTGTTCCTGATTTCTCCTATTAGTGTGGTGGTTCCATCCGTATTCAGCTAAATTGGTTCCAAACACACTATATAGGAGTAGATAGAGGAGCCTTTCTGCAGCATTGTGCCCTGCAGCCCCAGCCAGATTAGTATTAGCCTATTTTTTGTAGCCTCATCTATTGCATTGTAGGTTACCTTCCTACATTGTAATAGCTACAAAAAGTATGTGATACTATCGGTATTACATCTTTGGGAACATCCAGTGTCTTTTTGTGACAAAAAAACCTAAATAAAGTTCACCAAGCACTCCACTTTACAGTTGTGTAGGCCACATTAGCTCATATTAAAGTCTAGTCCACACTTTATAAAATTAGTGTTTCTTATACCTGTTAGCAGCTGTTCAGGAATAAGCACACTAAGCCCTTAGTACCTTTCTGCCTATCTTTATCAGTCTACCAAGATGAAGAAGGCAGGGAGTAAGGCATATGGTCGTGGGCGTGGGCGTCGAGTTTCTGCAGGGAGAGGACGTGAGGATTCTGTGCCTGCAGGGAGAGGACGTGGGGATTCTGTGCCTGCTGCGGGCACCAGTGACTCAGCATCCCACAGTTTTACCAGGAAACAGTCCTTTATGCGCAGCTTTGTAGGAGCTAGCCGTACCCCACTGCTGCGGGAGGACCAAATTGAAGCCGTTGTCGGATGGATGGCAGCTAACACATCGACTTCAATTAGTTCCAGATCCTCTCAGGTCCTGAGCACTGAAGAGCACCCATCTGTCTCTTCACCACCTGCCAAATTGCCCAGGCAGTCAGAGAGCCCTGGACAGGAGCCTTCTCTACTTCTGTTCTCTGAGTCTCTTGGCTTGGAAAGAGGGGGCCAGCCAAGCAGAATTCGAGAATTTGAAGAAGAGGTAGTATGCAGTGATGCGCAACCATTTTGTCTCTCTGAATCTGAAGAGGCGGGTGGGCCAGTGCCTATGGTCAGCAGCACACCTCAGTACGCATCTGATGATGAGACTCAGGTACCACTTTCTGGTGCATACTGTGCTGTCGAGACTATCCAGGAGAAGCGGTTGTTTGAAGAGGGTGGTGTAGATGATGAGGTCCTTGACCCATCATGGCGTGAGGGACAGGAAGGTGGTGGGAGCAGCTCTGAGGAAGAGATTCCCTGAACGGCCCAAAAAGGAGGAAGAGGGAGGGGGCAGACTTGGTTGCCTGTAGCCTCCACTTTGGCACCCATTAGGAGCATGGCTCTTCCAAAATCCAAAGCGTGCGCTCCCAAGACTTGCAGTGCCTGGTCCTTTTTTGACACAGTTGCAGATGACATTTGCTTTGTCAAATGCAAGCTGTGTAATCAGAAGGTGAAAAGAGGGAAAAGTGTCAGCAACCTCAATACCACAAATATGTGGAAACATGTGCGGACCAAGCACGTGGTGGAGTTACAAAAACACACTGAAGACCTAGGCCAACCTACAGCGCCACCTACCACCTCTTCAGCTCGTGTTGTAGCCTCTTCCTCCAGCTCACACACAGCTGGTTCGGCTTCCTCACAGGATCGCCATGGAAGAATCTCTGGCACTGTTGTACAGAGACACAGTGTAATTCCACCCACAGCACCACTTTCCCTGTCATCCTCACACTCCCAGGCCAGTCTACATCCATCGTTAGCACAGGCATGGGAGAAAAGGCGCCCATACTCGGCAAACCACCCCTGAGCACAGGCTCTGAATGCTGGCATTGCTAAACTACTGGCCCTTGAAATGTTATCATTCAGGCTGGTGGAGACTGACTGTTAGAACTCTCCTGTTAGGTTTTTTCTATCTTGCTGGTCTCATGACCTTTTTTGCCTATTTAATCCTGCTCCGCCCTCCTGACCTTGCTGGACTTCATTGTAATTTCTACTCTTAAGTTAGCCTGGTGCTTAGTTACCTTTCTCAGTCAGTTTAGCTAGGTCTTCGGACCTTTATGTTCTATGTTGTGTGTTTGTCTTTTACTGCTACAATTTCTGCTAGGAGGTGTCCAACTTTATCCCAGTCCCTAGTTCTTGTAGGGATCCTTCCCTTGCATCTATAGGTCTTCGTACAGACTAGCCGAGGACTTTAGCGGGTCTGATCGCAGGATCAGGTTCCCCGTTACATCGTAGGGATCTAGCTTAGTTCTATTGTAGGGACAGATCTCCTTTCTTTCCTTAGTGCTTGTAGCAGATCATAACAGTAAGTCCAGCCCAAAAATATCTCTAAGGAAAGATTTCCAGTTTCCATCATGGTGTCGGTTCAGGATTTGGCTCAACGCCTGCAGGGACTCTCTCTGGAGGTGGCCGAGCTCCAACAACACGTGAGTAGCTGTTCTGGAGCACATTTTGTGGAGCCAAAGGTACGTTTGCCTGATTTATTTTTTGGTGATCAAGAAGAATTTTTTTCCTTTAAAAATGCTTGTTTGTTGTATTTTCGTTTGAGACCCAGATCCTCTGGTGATGAATCACAGCGCATAGGGTTCATAATGTCACTTTTGCGCAAAGAACCACAGGGATGGGCCTTTTCTCTCTAACCTAGTGATCCATACTTTAGATCAGTGGATAGTTTTTTTTCTGCTTTGGGTTTGTTGTATGATGATCCTGATCGTGTCTCATCAGCTGAGACTGAATTGAGACGTTTGAGGCAGGGATCAGGTAATGTGGAAAAATATTGTTCTCACTTCCGTCGGTGGTCTGCCCAGGTGAGGTGGAACGATTCAGCTTTGAAAAGTTTGTTTCTTGCGGGGCTAGGTGAAAGGGTTAAGGATTTGCTGATTGCTTATCCCACACCTGGAAACTTGCAGGAGGCAATGCAATTAGCTATGCGGGTGGACAGGAGACTGCGTGCAAGGGTTAATGAGAATAAATCCTCTACCATGTCAGCTCCGAGTCTTGAGAGGGTCTGTACTGACTTTGGAGAGCCAATGGAGATTGGGGCGATGGCACACCGCTCTCAGGAAAAAGACCGCAGATCATCTGAAGGTTTGTGCTTTTATTGCGGGAAATCTGACCATTTTATTAAGAACTGTGTGCTTCGTATGAACAAAGAAAAAAAAAAGGTCAGTTACGCCCGTATTGCCTGTTTAAATACTAAGGGGGTATTTCTTTCTGCTACTACTGCTGCTCAGGAAGAATTAATTGAATTTCGGATATTTGTGGATTGTGGTTCTACTCTGAATGTGATTGATGGGGGATTCTTGGAAAAACTTAAATTAAAACCCAAACCTTTGTCATCCCCTATTGCTGTGGTTTCTGTCGATGGCTCCCCCTTGAAGAGTGTTACTCACAAGGTCTGTGAATTTCCCCTCACTATTAATGGTATTCACCAAGAAAACTTGGATTTGGTGGTATTAAATAATTTGCCTTCTCCAGTAATTTTGGGGTTACCTTGGTTAAAATTGCACAATCCTGTACTGGATTGGTCTACCAATGAAATTAAGTCCTGGAGCCCTAAGTGTTATGACAAGTGTTGTAACGGACGTATTGCTGCGGTGGAAAAAGGGGAATTACCTGTACCTATTCAGGATTTTTGGAGAGTTTTTTCTGAGGAGGAGTCACAAATTTTGCCTCCCCATAGAGACTATGATTGTACCATTGAATTTGTCCCTGGAGCGACTCTTCCTTAAAGTCATTTATTTAATCTTACTATTCCTGAGAGAAAGGCTTTGGAGGAATACATACAGACAAGCTTGGCCGCCGGTCACATTAGGCCTTCCAAGTCTCCTGTGGCTGTTGGATTTTTTTTTGTTAAAAAAAGGACGGCGGTTTACGTCCTTGTCTGGATTTTCGTGAGATTAATAAAATTACTGTACGCAATCCTTACCCACTGCCATTGATTCCTGATTTGTTTAACCAGTTAGTGGTTCTCTAAAATTGATCTCCGGGGGGCATACAATTTGTTGCGCATGAAGGAGGGTGATGAATGGAAGACTGATTTTAACACTCCTGTGGGTCATTTTGAGAACCTGGCTATGCCTTTTGGTCTTACCAATGCTCCAGCATTTTTTCAGAACCTTATTAATGACATCCTTAGACCTTTGATTGGCAAAAATGTGGTTGTGTATTTGGATGACATTTTGATTTATTCACCGGATCTGGAGTCTCATTGGCGGAGCGTACGTGAGGTATTACAGTTATTAATTGACAATTTGATTTTTGCTAAGCTGGAGAAATGTGAGTTCGCTGTACAGAGAATTAGTTTTTTGGGCTACATTATCTCCAGCGAGGGCTTTGAGATGGACCCTGTGAAGGTTCAGGCGGTTCAGGAATGGCCTAGGCCTACTGGTTTGAAATCGATACAGAGGTTTTTGGGTTTCGCCAATTATTACAGAAAACTCATTAAAAAAATTTCTATTATTGTCAAACCGCTGACCGATCTCACCAGGAAAGGTGCTAATGTGGTTCAGTGGACTACTGAGGCCATTGAAGCTTTTGTGTATCTCAAGGAGAGGTTCAGCTCTGCTCCCATCCTTATGCAGCCTGATGTGACTAAGTCGTTTTTGGTTGAGGTTGATGCTTCTTTGGTGGGGGTCGGTGCGGTGTTGTCTCAGAAAAACAAGGATGGAGTACATCCCTGTGCTTTTTTTTCAAAAAATTTTTCTGAGACTGAACTTAATTACGATATTGGTAATCGGGAATTGCTGGCTATTAAACTCGCATTTGAACACTGGCGTCATCTCTTGGAAGGTGCTGAATTTCCCATTCAGGTTTTCACTGATCATAAAAATCTGATCTATCTTGATGCTGCCAAGCGCTTGAACGCCCATCAGGCTAGGTGGGCACTTTTTTTCTCGCGGTTTAATTTTTCCGCTACTTACATCCCGGGTACCAAGAATGTTAAAGCTGATGCTTTGTCTCGCAGCTTTTCTCCCATGGTCGGTGCTGAGGAGGAGGGGAGCATTTTACAAGAAGGTGTTGTGATTGCTGCATTGGACTCCGTTTTGGAAGATGAGATTCTTAAAGCACAGGAGAATGCCCCATCTAACACTCCCCATGGGAGGTTGTTTGTGCCTAGGACAGATCTCCTTTCTTTCCTTAGTGCTTGTAGCAGATCATAACACTGACACCTTCCGTAACTTTATGGCATTGGCAGTCCCACAATACAACGTGCCCAGCCGCTTTTATTTCAGCAGGCAAGCCGTCCCTGCCCTGCAACAGCATGTGGAGGGAAAAATTAAACATGCGCTACAAAACGCCATCAGTAGCAAGGTCCACCTGACCACCGATGCGTGGACCAGTAAGCATGGACAGGGACGATACCTTTCCCTCACTGCCCATTGGGTAAATGTTGTGGAGCCAGGTACAGATCTTGAGAGTGGCGTTGTACGTGTTCTGCCAACTCCAAGGATTGCAGGAATCCAGTCTGTACACATTGACTCCTCCTCATACTCCAGTTCCTCTGAATCAGCCCTGCAGGAGTCGTCACGGTCTACCTCCACATCGACCCGTGAACGGTTACCTGTTATGATGACCGATATGAGCACAGCCGTGGCCAAACGTCAACAGGCCGTATTAAAATTTATTTCTTTGGGGAATCGAAGACACACAGTGCAGGAGCTCTGGAATGCCATCAAGCAGCAGAGCGACGTGTGGTTTGTGCCAGCGAATCTCCAGCCAGGCATGGTAGTGTGTGACAATGGCCGAAATCTGGTGGCAGCTCTGGGCCTAGGCAACCTCACTCATATCCCATGTCTGGCACATGTGCTCAACTTGGTCGTGCAGAGTTTTTTGAGGGACTATCCGGATCTTGATGCACTGCTCCACAAGGTCCGCATAGAGTGCGCTCACTTGCGGCGTTCCAGCAATGCACGATCACGCATTGCAGCTCTGCAGCGCCGATTATGTCTTCCGGAATATCGCATCATATGTGACCTACCCACCAGGTGGAATTCAACTTTACATATGTTGGAGAGGTTGTGTGAGCAGCTGGCAGCAGGCAGCAGTAATGGAGTACCAGCTGCAGCAGGCGCAAACAAGTCGCAGTGCGCGCCTTTCACATTTCACCACCACTGAGTGGGCCTCTATGAAGGACATTTGCCACGTTTTGCGTGCCTTCGATTATTCCACGCAGATGGCGAGTGCAGATGATGCACTAGTCAGCATGACTATCCCTCTTATCTGCCTGCTTGAAAAAACACTGCAAGCACTAAGGGAGGAGGTTTTGGAAGAGGTGGAGGATGAGGAGTCACAAATGCCATCTGCTTCTCTACAGTCTGCGCAACGTGGTTCCTCCCAAAGGCCTAGGCAGGGGACACTTTGTGAGGAGGATGAGGAGGAGTCAATGAAGGAGGAAGACATCTGTCTAGAGGAGGGAGGTACACAATGCTCTAGTAGTCAATATCTAGAGCGAGGGTGGGGTGATGCAGAGCAGGCAGAGATCACGCCTCAAGCAGGGGACAGCGTTTCTTGGCCTGTTGGCAGTCTGCAGCACATGGTTGATTTCATGCTGCAGTGCCTGAGAAATGACCGCCGCATCGCCCACATTCTCAACACGGCTGATTATTGGGTGTCCACCCTCCTAGATCCTCACTACTGGGACAACTTACAAAGCCTCATAACACCGTTGAACCGGGAGCGTAAAATGCGGGAGTACCAAGACGCACTGGTGCATTCCATCATGTTCTCCATTCCAACCGAGAGCAGTGCTGCTAGTGCTTTACAAAGCAACTCAGTGCATCGAGGCAGTGGAGGAAGCTCTGCACAAAGAGGGAGCAGAAGCAGTGCCTCAGCACAAGGCAAGACTAGTATGGCCCAAATGTGGCAAAGTTTTGTGTCCCCGCCGCCACAAATGTCTACACCATCACAGACGGCTCCAGTCAGCAGGAGGCAACGTTTCCGTCAGATGGTGACAGACTACTTGTCTTGCCCTCTCAGTGTACTCCCAGACGGCTCTTCTCCCTTCAAGTTTTGGGTCTATAAGCTGGATACATGGCCAGAGCTTAGCCAGTATGCATTGGAGGTGCTAGCTTGCCCTGCTGCTAGAGTATTATCGGAACGCGTCTTTAGTGCCGCAGGTGGTGTACTAACAGACCGTCGCATGCGACTATCCTCCGATAACGTTGACCGGCTTACTTTTCTCAAAATGAACAAGGCCTGGATCTCTCATGAATTTGCCAGTCCTCTTCCAGAATAAATAATTGGTTGGCAACAGTATTCAGGTCTCCTGTTGTGTTCATGTTTCTACCACCTGAACTGTAATCCCTGAGCTCCAACACCGCCAGTTGGCGCTCAGAAGTGCTGTCTGCACAGTCAACGCTTGCTGCCGTGTTATTGGGGTTCAGTAACGTCAGCTGTTCCCCTGCTGTGAGGACGGCAATTTCTCCTGCTCTGTCCACCTTCTCTCTACTACAGATTTAAAAGTTGCTCTAATTACACCTCTGGCTCCTCTGTTTTTAGTATTATCCCTGAGCTCCAACACCGCCAGTTGGCACTCAGATGTGCTGTCTGCACAGTCAACACTTGCTGCCGTGTTATTGGGGTTCAGTAACGTCAGCTGTTCCCCTGCTGTGCGGACGGCAATTTCTCCTGCTCTTCCACATTCTCACTACTACAGATTTTAAAGTGGCTCCAATTACACCTCTGGCTCCTCTGTTTTTAGTATTATTCCTGAGCTCCAACACCGCCAGTTGGCACTCAGAAGTGCTGTCTGCACAGTCAACACTTGCTGCCGTGTTATTGGGGTTCAGTAACGTAAGCTGTTCCCCAGCTGTGCGGACGGCAATTTCTCCTGCTCTGTCCACATTCTCACTACTACAGATTTTAAAGTGGCTCCAATTACACCTCTGGCTCCTATGTTTTTAGTATTATCCCTGAGCTCCAACACCGCCAGTTGGCGCTCAGAAGTGACGTCTGCACAGTCAACGCTTGCTGCCGTGTTATTGGGGTTCAGTAACGTCAGCTGTTCCCCTGCTGTGAGGATGGCAATTTCTCCTGCTCTGTCCACATTCTCACTACTACAGATTTTAAAGTCGCTCCAATTATACCTCTGGCTCCTCTGTGTTCAGTATTATCCCTGAGCTCCAACACCGCCAGTTGTCGCTCAGAAGTGCTGTCTGCACAGTCAACGCTTGCTGGCATGTTATTGGGGTTCAGTAACGTCAGCTGTTCCCCTGCTGTGAGGACGGCAATTTCTCCTGCTCTGTCCACCTTCTCACTACTACAGATTTTATAGTTGCTCCATTTACACCTCTGGCTCCTCTGTTCTCAGTATTATCCCTGAGCTCCAACACCGCCAGTTGGCGCTCAGAAGTGCCGTCTGCACAGTCATCGCTTGCTGCCGTGTTATTGGGGTTCAGTAACGTCAGCTGATCCCCAGCTGTGTGTCCGGCAAATTCTCCTGCTTTCTCCAGATCCATTGTACTAATGATTTAAAACTTGTTCCAATTACGCCTCTGGCTCCTCTGTTTTTAGTATTTACCCTGGGCTCCAATACCACTAGTTGCTGCTCAGAAGTGCCGTCTGCACAGTCAACGCTTGCTGCTGTGTTATTGGGGTTCTGTAACGTCAGCTGATCCCCAGCTGTGTGTCCGGCAAATTCTCCTGCTTTGTCCACATCCACTGTACTACTGATTTAAAACTTGCTCCAATTACACCTCTGGCTCATCTGTTTTTAGTATTATCCCTGAGCTCCAACACCGCCAGTTGCCGCTCAGAAGTGACGTCTGCACAGTCAATGATTGCTGCCGTATTATTGGGGTTCAGTAACGGCAGCTGTTCCCCTGCTGTGCGGACGACAATTTCTCCTGCTCTGTCCACATTCTCACTACTACAGATTTTAAAGTTGCTCCAATTACACCTCTGGCTCCTCTGTTTTCAGTATTATCCCTGAGCTCCAACACCGCCAGTTGGCGCTCAGAAGTGCTGTCTGCACAGTCAACGCTTGCTGCCGTGTTATTGGGGTTCAGTAACGTCAGCTCTTCCCCTGCCATGCGGACGGCAATTTCTCCTGCTCTGTTCACATTCTCACTACTACAGATTTTAAAGTTGCTCCAATTACGCCTCTGGCTCCTCTGTTTTTAGTATTTACCCTGGGCTCCAATACCGCTAGTTGCTGCTCAGAAGTGCAGTCTGCACAGTCAACGCGTGCTGCCGTGTTATTGGGGTTCAGTAACGTCAGCTGATCCCCAGCTGTGTGTCCGGCAAATTCTCCTGCCACATCCACTGTACTACTGATTTAAAACTTGCTCCAATTACACCTCTGGCTCCTCTGTTTTTAGTATTTACGCTGGGCTCCAATACCGCTAGTTGCTGCTCAGAAGTGCCGTCTGCACAGTCAACGCTTGCTGCCGTGTTATTGGGGTTCAGTAACGTCCGCTGATCCCCAGCTGTGTGTCCGGCAAATTCTCCTGCTTTGTCCACATCCACTGTACTACTGATTAAAAACTTGCTCCAATTACATCTCTGGCTCCTCTGTTTTTAGTATTTACCCTGGGCTCCAATACCACTTGTTGCTGCTCAGAAGTGCCGTCTGCACAGTCAACGCTTGCTGCCGTGATATTGGGTTTCAGTAACGTCGGCTGATCCCCAGCTTTGTGTCCGGCAAATTCTCCTGCTTTGTCCACATCCACTGTACTACTGATTTAAAACGTGCTCCAATTACACCTCTGGCTCCTCTGTTTTTAGTATTTACCCTGGGCTCCAATACCGCTAGTTGCTACTCAGAAGTGCTGTCTGCACAGTCAACCCTTGCTGCCGTGTTATTTGGGTTCAGTAACGTCAGCTGATCCCCAGCTGTGTGTCCAGCAAATTCTCCTGCTTTGTACACATCCACTGTACTACTGATTAAAAACTTGCTCCAATTACATCTCTGGCTCCTCTGTTTTTAGTATTTACCCAGGGCTCCAATACCACTTGTTGCTGCTCAGAAGTGCCGTCTGCACAGTCAACGCTTGCTGCCGTGTTATTGGGGTTCAGTAATGTCAGCTGATCCCCAGCTGTGTGTCCGGAAAATTCTCCTGCTTTGTCCACATCCACTGTACTACTGATTTAAAACTTGCTCCAATTACGCCTCTGGCTCCTCTGTTTTTAGTATTTACCCTGGGCTCCAATACCGCTATTTGCTGCTCAGAAGTGACGTCTGCACAGTCAACGCTTGCTGCCGTGTTATTGGGGTTCAGTAATGTCAGCTGATCCCCAGCTGTGTATCCGGCAAATTCTCCTGCTTTGTGCACATCCACTGTACTACTGATTTAAAACTTGCTCCAATTACGCCTCTGGCTCCTCTGTTTTTAGAATTTACCCTGGGCTCCAATACCGCTAGTAGTTGCTCAGAAGTGCCGTGTGCACAGTCAATGCTTGCTGCCGTGTTATTGGGGTTCAGTAACGTCAGCTGATCTCCAGCTGTGTGTCCGGCAAATTCTCCTGCTTTGCCCACATCCACTGTACTACTGATTAAAAACTTGCTCCAATTACATCTCTGGCTCCTCTGTTTTTAGTATTTACCCTGGGCTCCAATACCACTTGTTGCTGCTCAGAAGTGCCGTCTGCACAGTCAACGCTTGCTGCCGTGATATTGGGGTTCAGTAACGTCGGCTGATCCCCAGCTTTGTGTCCGGCAAATTCTCCTGCTTTGTCCACATCCACTGTACTACTGATGTAAAACTTGCTCCAATTACACCTCTGGCTCCTCTGTTTTTAGTATTTACCCTGGGATCCAATACCGCTAGTTGCTGCTCAGAAGTGCTGTCTGCACAGTCAACGCTTGCTGCCGTGTTATTGGGGTTCAGTATTGTCAGCTGATCCCCAGCTGTGTGTCCAGCAAATTCTCCTGCTTTGTACACATCCACTGTACTACTGATTTAAAACTTGCTCCAATTACGCCTCTGGCTCCTCTGTTTTTAGTATTTACCCTAGGCTCCAATACCGCTAGTTGCTGCTCAGAAGTGACGTCTGCACAGTCAACGCTTGCTGCCGTGTTATTGAGGTTCAGTAATGTCAGCTGATCCCCAGCTGTGTGTCCGGCAAATTCTCCTGCTTTGTGCACATCCACTGTACTACTGATTTAAAACTTGCTCCAATTACGCCTCTGGCTCCTCTGTTTTTAGTATTTACCCTGGGCTCCAATACCGCTAGTAGCTGCTCAGAAGTGCCGTCTGCACAGTCAATGCTTGCTGCCGTGTTATTGGGGTTCAGTAACGTCAACTGATCCCCAGCTGTGTGTCCGGCAAATTCTCCTGCTTTGTCCACATCCACTGTACTACTGATTAAAAACTTGCTCCAAATACACCTCTGGCTCCTCTGTTTTTAGTATTTACCCTGGGCTCCAATGCCGCTAGTTGCTGCTCAGAAGTGCCGTCTGCGCAGTCAACGCTTGCTGCCGTGTTATTGGGGTTCAGTAACGTCAGCTGATCCTCAGCTGTGTGTCCGGCAAATTCTCCTGCTTTGTCCACATCCACTGTACTACTGATTAAAAACTTGCTCCAATTACATTTCTGGCTCCTCTGCTTTTAGTATTTACCCTGGGCTCCAACACCGCTTGTTGCTGCTCAGAAGTGCAATCTGCACAGTCAACGCTTGCTGCTGTGAAATTGGGGTTCAGTAACGTCAGCTGATCCCCAGCTTTGTGTCCGGCAAATTCTCCTGCTTTGTCCACATCCACTGTACTACTGATTTAAAACTTGCTCCAATTACACCTCTGGCTCCTCTGTTTTTAGTATTTACCCTGGGCTCCAATACCGCTAGTTGCTGCTCAGAAGTGACGTCTGCACAGTCAACGCTTGTTGCCGTGTTATTGGGGTTCAGTAATGTCAGTTGATCCCCAGCTGTGTGTCCGGCAAATTCTCCTGCTTTGTGCACATCCACTGAACTACTGATTTAAAACTTGCTCCAATTACGCCTCTGGCTCCTCTGTTTTTAGTATTTACCCTGTGCTCCAATACCGCTAGTAGCTGCTCAGAAGTGCCGTCTGCACAGTCAATGCTTGCTGCCGTGTTATTGGGGTTCAGTAACGTCAGCTGATCCCCAGCTGTGTGTCCGGCAAATTCTCCTGCTTTGTCCACATCCACTGTACTACTGATTAAAAACTTGCTCCAATTACATCTCTGGCTCCTCTGTTTTTAGTATTTACCCTGGGCTCCAATACCGCTTGTTGCTGCTCAGAAGTGCCGTCTGCACAGTCAACGCTTGCTGCCGTGATATTGGGTTTCAGTAACGTCGGCTGATCCCCAGCTTTGTGTCCGGCAAATTCTCCTGCTTTGTCCACATCCACTGTACTACTGATTTAAAACGTGCTCCAATTACACCTCTGGCTCCTCTGTTTTTAGTATTTACCCTGGGCTCCAATACCGCAAGCTGCTACTCAGAAGTGCCGTCTGCACAGTCAACGCTTGCTGCCGTGTTATTTGGGTTCAGTAACGTCAGCTCATCCCCAGCTGTGTGTCCGGCAAATTCTCCTGCTTTGTCCACATCCACTGTACTACTGATTAAAAACTTGCTCCAATTACATCTCTGGCTCCTCTGTTTTTAGTATTTACCCAGGGCTCCAATACCACTTGTTGCTGCTCAGAAGTGCTGTCTGCACTGTCAACGCTTGCTGCCGTGTTATTGGGGTTCAGTAATGTCAGCTGATCCCCAGCTGTGTGTCCGGCAAATTCTCCTGCTTTGTCCACATCCACTGTACTACTGATTTAAAACTTGCTCCAATTACGCCTCTGGCTCCTCTGTTTTTAGCATTTACCCTAGGCTCCAATACCGCTAGTTGCTGCTCAGAAGTGACGTCTGCACAGTCAACGCTTGCTGCCGTGTTATTGGGGTTCAGTAATGTCAGCTGATCCCCAGCTGTGTATCCGGCAAATTCTCCTGCTTTGTGCACATCCACTGTACTACTGATTTAAAACTTGCTCCAATTACGCCTCTGGCTCCTCTGTTTTTAGAATTTACCCTGGGCTCCAATACCGCTAGTAGTTGCTCAGAAGTGCCGTGTGCACAGTCAATGCTTGCTGCCGTGTTATTGGGGCTCAGTAACGTCAGCTGATCCCCAGCTGTGTGTCCGGCAAATTCTCCTGCTTTGCCCACATCCACTGTACTACTGATTAAAAACTTGCTCCAATTACATCTCTGGCTCCTCTGTTTTTAGTATTTACCCTGGGCTCCAATACCACTTGTTGCTGCTCAGAAGTGCCGTCTGCACAGTCAACGCTTGCTGCCGTGATATTGGGGTTCAGTAACGTCGGCTGATCCCCAGCTTTGTGTCCGGCAAATTCTCCTGCTTTGTCCACATCCACTGTACTACTGATTTAAAACTTGCTCCAATTACACCTCTGGCTCCTCTGTTTTTAGTATTTACCCTGGGATCCAATACCGCTAGTTGCTGCTCAGAAGTGCTGTCTGCACAGTCAACGCTTGCTGCCGTGTTATTGGGGTTCAGTAATGTCAGCTGATCCCCAGCTGTGTGTCCGGAAAATTCTCCTGCTTTGTACACATCCACTGTACTACTGATTTAAAACTTGCTCCAATTATGCCTCTGGCTCCTCTGTTTTTAGTATTTACCCTAGGCTCCAATACCGCTAGTTGCTGCTCAGAAGTGACGTCTGCACAGTCAACGCTTGCTGCCGTGTTATTGGGGTTCAGTAATGTCAGCTGATCCCCAGCTGTGTGTCCGGCAAATTCTCCTGCTTTGTGCACATCCACTGTACTACTGATTTAAAACTTGCTCCAATTACGCCTCTGGCTCCTCTGTTTTTAGTATTTACCCTGGGCTCCATTACCGCTAGTAGCTGCTCAGAAGTGCCGTCTGCACAGTCAATGCTTGCTGCCGTGTTATTGGGGTTCAGTAACGTCAGCTGATCCCCAGCTGTGTGTCCGGCAAATTCTCCTGCTTTGTCCACATCCACTGTACTACTGATTAAAAACTTGCTCCAAATACACCTCTGGCTCCTCTGTTTTTAGTATTTACCCTGGGCTCCAATGCCGCTAGTTGCTGCTCAGAAGTGCCATCTGCGCAGTCAACGCTTGCTGCCGTGTTATTGGGGTTCAGTAACGTCAGCTGATCCTCAGCTGTGTGTCCGGCAAATTCTCCTGCTTTGTCCACATCCACTGTACTACTGATTAAAAACTTGCTCCAATTACATTTCTGGCTCCTCTGCTTTTAGTATTTACCCTGGGCTCCAACACCGCTTGTTGCTGCTCAGAAGTGCAATCTGCACAGTCAACGCTTGCTGCTGTGAAATTGGGGTTCAGTAACGTCAGCTGATCCC
The DNA here is from genome assembly GCF_046119375.1 of Phyllobates terribilis. Lineage (NCBI taxonomy): Eukaryota > Metazoa > Chordata > Amphibia > Anura > Dendrobatidae > Phyllobates > Phyllobates terribilis. The sequence goes on from NW_027362762.1 coordinate 583,986,615, forward strand.
CAGCTTTGTGTCCGGCAAATTCTCCTGCTTTGTCCACATCCACTGTACTACTGATTTAAAACTTGCTCCAATTACACCTCTGGCTCCTCTGTTTTTAGTATTTACCCTGGGCTCCAATACCGCTAGTTGCTGCTCAGAAGTGACGTCTGCACAGTCAACGCTTGTTGCCGTGTTATTGGGGTTCAGTAATGTCAGTTGATCCCCAGCTGTGTGTCTGGCAAATTCTCCTGCTTTGTGCACATCCACTGAACTACTGATATAAAACTTGCTCCAATTACGCCTCTGGCTCCTCTGTTTTTAGTATTTACCCTGTGCTCCAATACCGCTAGTAGCTGCTCAGAAGTGCCGTCTGCACAGTCAATGCTTGCTGCCGTGTTATTGGGGTTCAGTAACGTCAGCTGATCCCCAGCTGTGTGTCCGGCAAATTCTCCTGCTTTGTCCACATCCACTGTACTACTGATTAAAAACTTGCTCCAATTACATCTCTGGCTCCTCTGTTTTTAGTATTTACCCTGGGCTCCAATACCGCTTGTTGCTGCTCAGAAGTGCCGTCTGCACAGTCAACGCTTGCTGCCGTGATAGTGGGTTTCAGTAACGTCGGCTGATCCCCAGCTTTGTGTCCGGCAAATTCTCCTGCTTTGTCCACATCCACTGTACTACTGATTTAAAACGTGCTCCAATTACACCTCTGGCTCCTCTGTTTTTAGTATTTACCCTGGGCTCCAATACCGCAAGTTGCTACTCAGAAGTGCCGTCTGCACAGTCAACGCTTGCTGCCGTGTTATTTGGGTTCAGTAACGTCAGCTCATCCCCAGCTGTGTGTCCGGCAAATTCTCCTGCTTTGTCCACATCCACTGTACTACTGATTAAAAACTTGCTCCAATTACATCTCTGGCTCCTCTGTTTTTAGTATTTACCCAGGGCTCCAATACCACTTGTTGCTGCTCAGAAGTGCCGTCTGCACTGTCAACGCTTGCTGCCGTGTTATTGGGGTTCAGTAATGTCAGCTGATCCCCAGCTGTGTGTCCGGCAAATTCTCCTGCTTTGTCCACATCCACTGTACTACTGATTTAAAACTTGCTCCAATTACGCCTCTGGCTCCTCTGTTTTTAGTATTTACCCTAGGCTCCAATACCGCTAGTTGCTGCTCAGAAGTGACGTCTGCACAGTCAACGCTTGCTGCCGTGTTATTGGGGTTCAGTAATGTCAGCTGATCCCCAGCTGTGTGTCCTGCAAATTCTCCTGCTTTGTCCACATCCACTGTACTACTGATTTAAAACTTGCTCCAATTACGCCTCTGGCTCCTCTGTTTTTACTATTTACCCTGGGCTCCAATACCGCTAGTAGCTGCTCAGAAGTGCCGTCTGCACAGTCAAAGCTTGCTGCCGTGTTATTGGGGTTCAGTAACGTCAGCTGATCGCCAGCGGTGTGTCCGGCAAATTCTCCTGCTTTGTCCACATCCACTGTACTACTGATTAAAAACTTGCTCCAACTACACCTCTGGCTCCTCTGTTTTTAGTATTTACCCTGGGCTCCAATACCGCTTATTGCTGCTCAGAAGTGCCGTCTGCACAGTCAACGCTTGCTGCCGTGATATTGGGGTTCAGTAACGTCGGCTGATCCCCAGCTTTGTGTCCGGCAAATTCTCCTGCTTTGTCCACATCCACTGTACTACTGATTTAAAACTTGCTCCAATTACACCTCTGGCTCCTCTGTTTTTAGTATTTACCCTGGGCTCCAATACCGCTAGTTGCTACTCAGAAGTGCTGTTTGCACAGTCAACGCTTGCTGCCGTGTTATTTGGGTTCAGTAACGTCAGCTGATCCCCAGCTGTGTGTCCGGCAAATTCTCCTGCTTTGTCCACATCCACTGTACTACTGATTAAAAACTTGCTCCAATTACATCTCTGGCTCCTCTATTTTTAGTATTTACCCAGGGCTCCAATACCACTTGTTGCTGCTCAGAAGTGCCGTCTGCACAGTCAACGCTTGCTGCCGTGTTATTGGGGTTCAGTAATGTCAGCTGATCCCCAGCTGTGTGTCCGGAAAATTCTCCTGCTTTGTCCACATCCACTGTACTACTGATTTAAAACTTGCTCCAATTACGCCTCTGGCTCCTCTGTTTTTAGTATTTACCCTGGGCTCCAATACCGCAAGTTGCTACTCAGAAGTGCCGTCTGCACAGTCAACGCTTGCTGCCGTGTTATTTGGGTTCAGTAACGTCAGCTCATCCCCAGCTGTGTGTCCGGCAAATTCTCCTGCTTTGTCCACATCCACTGTACTACTGATTAAAAACTTGCTCCAATTACATCTCTGGCTCCTCTGTTTTTAGTATTTACCCAGGGCTCCAATACCACTTGTTGCTGCTCAGAAGTGCCGTCTGCACTGTCAACGCTTGCTGCCGTGTTATTGGGGTTCAGTAATGTCAGCTGATCCCCAGCTGTGTGTCCGGCAAATTCTCCTGCTTTGTCCACATCCACTGTACTACTGATTTAAAACTTGCTCCAATTACGCCTCTGGCTCCTCTGTTTTTAGTATTTACCCTAGGCTCCAATACCGCTAGTTGCTGCTCAGAAGTGACGTCTGCACAGTCAACGCTTGCTGCCGTGTTATTGGGGTTCAGTAATGTCAGCTGATCCCCAGCTGTGTGTCCTGCAAATTCTCCTGCTTTGTCCACATCCACTGTACTACTGATTTAAAACTTGCTCCAATTACGCCTCTGGCTCCTCTGTTTTTACTATTTACCCTGGGCTCCAATACCGCTAGTAGCTGCTCAGAAGTGCCGTCTGCACAGTCAAAGCTTGCTGCCGTGTTATTGGGGTTCAGTAACGTCAGCTGATCGCCAGCGGTGTGTCCGGCAAATTCTCCTGCTTTGTCCACATCCACTGTACTACTGATTAAAAACTTGCTCCAACTACACCTCTGGCTCCTCTGTTTTTAGTATTTACCCTGGGCTCCAATACCGCTTATTGCTGCTCAGAAGTGCCGTCTGCACAGTCAACGCTTGCTGCCGTGATATTGGGGTTCAGTAACGTCGGCTGATCCCCAGCTTTGTGTCCGGCAAATTCTCCTGCTTTGTCCACATCCACTGTACTACTGATTTAAAACTTGCTCCAATTACACCTCTGGCTCCTCTGTTTTTAGTATTTACCCTGGGCTCCAATACCGCTAGTTGCTACTCAGAAGTGCTGTTTGCACAGTCAACGCTTGCTGCCGTGTTATTTGGGTTCAGTAACGTCAGCTGATCCCCAGCTGTGTGTCCGGCAAATTCTCCTGCTTTGTCCACATCCACTGTACTACTGATTAAAAACTTGCTCCAATTACATCTCTGGCTCCTCTATTTTTAGTATTTACCCAGGGCTCCAATACCACTTGTTGCTGCTCAGAAGTGCCGTCTGCACAGTCAACGCTTGCTGCCGTGTTATTGGGGTTCAGTAATGTCAGCTGATCCCCAGCTGTGTGTCCGGCAAATTCTCCTGCTTTGTCCACATCCACTGTACTACTGATTTAAAAATTGCTCCAATTACGCCTCTGGCTCCTCTGTTTTTAGTATTTACCCTAGGCTCCAATACCGCTAGTTGCTGCTCAGAAGTGACGTCTGCACAGTCAACGCTTGCTGAAGTGTTATTGGGGTTCAGTAATGTCAGCTGATCCCCAGCTGTGTGTCCGGAAAATTCTCCTGCTTTGTGCACATCCACTGTACTACTGAATTAAAACTTGCTCCAATTACGCCTCTGGCTCTTCTGTCTTTAGTATTTACCCTGGGCTCCAATACCGCTAGTAGCTGCTCAGAAGTGCCGTCTGCACAGTCAACGCTTGCTGCCGTGTTATTGGGGTTCAGTAACGTGAGCTGATCCCCAGCTGTGTGTTCGGCAAATTCTCTTGCTTTGTCCACATCCACTGAACTACTGATTAAAAACTTGCTCCAATTACATTTCTGGCTCCTCTGCTTTTATTACTTACCCTGGGCTCCAATACCGCTTGTTTCTGCTCAGAAGTGCAATCTGCACAGTCAATGCATGCTGCTGTGATATTGGGGTTCAGTAACATCAGCTGATCCCCAGCTTTGTGTCCGGCAAATTCTCCTGCTTTGTCCACATCCACTGTACTACTGATTTAAAACTTGCTCCAATTACACCTCTGGCTCCTCTGTTTTTAGTATTTACCCTGGGCTCCAATACCGCTAGTTGCTGCTCAGAAGTGCCGTCTGCACAGTCAATGCTTGCTGCCGTGTTATTGGGGTTCAGTAATGTCAGCTCATCCACAGCTGTGTGTCCGGCAAATTCTCCTGCTTTGTCCACATCCACTGTACTACTGATTAAAAACTTGCCCCAATTACATCTCTGGCTCCTCTGTTTTTAGTATTTACCCTGGGCTCCAATACCGCTTGTTGCTGCTCAGAAGTGCAATCTGCACAGTCAACGCTTGCTGCTGTGATATTGGGTTCAGTAACGTCAGCTGATCCCCAGCTTTGTGTCCGGCAAATTCTCCTGCTTTGTCCACATCCACTGTACTACTGATTTAAAACTTGCTCCAATTACAACTCTGGCTCCTCTGTTTTTAGTATTTACCCTGGGCTCCAATACCGCTAGTTGCTGCTCAGAAGTGCCGTCTGCACAGTCAACGCTTGCTGCCGTTTTATTGGCGTTCATTAATGTCAGCTCATCCCCAGCTGTGTGTCCGGCAAATTCTCCTGCTTTGTCCACATCCACTGTACTACTGATTTAAAACTTGCTCCAATTACGCCTCTGGCTCCTCTGTTTTTAGTATTTACCCTGGGCTCCAATTCCGCTAGTTGCTGCTCAGAAGTGCCGTCTGCACAGTCAACGCTTGCTGCCGTGTTATTGGGGTTCAGTAATGTCAGCTGATCCCCAGCTGTGTGTCCGGCAAATTCTCCTGCTTTGTCCACATCCACTGTACTACTGATTTAAAACTTGCTCCAATTACACCTCTGGCTCCTCTGTTTTTCGTATTATCCCTGAGCTCCAACACCGCCAGTTGGCACTCAGAAGTGACGTCTGCACAGTCAACGCTTGCTGCTGTGTTATTTGGGTTCAGCAACGTCAGCTGTTCCCCTGCTGTGCGGTCGACAATTTCTCCTGCTCTGTCCACATTCTCACTACTACAGATTTTAAAGTTGCTCCAATTACACCTCTGGCTCCTCTGTTTTCAGTATTATCCCTGACCTCCAACACCGCCAGTTGGCGCTCAGAAGTGCTGTCTGCACAGTCAACGCTTGCTGCCGTGTTATTGGGGTTCAGTAACGTCAGCTGATCCCCAGCTGTGTGTCCGGCAAATTCTCCTGCTTTGTCCACATCCACTGTACTATTGATTAAAAACTTGCTCCAATTACATCTGTGGCTCCTCTTTTTTTAGTATTTACCCTGGGCTCCAATACCGCTTGTTGCTGCTCAGAAGTGCAATCTATACAGTCAACGCTTGCTGCTGTGATATTGGGGATCAGTAACGTCAGCTGATCCCCAGCTTTGTGTTCGGCAAATTCTCCTGCTTTGTCCACATCCACTGTACTACTGATTTAAAACTTGCTCCAATTACAACTCTGGCTCCTCTGTTTTTAGTATTTACCCTGGGCTCCAATACGGCTAGTTGCTGCTCAGAAGTGCCGTCTGCACAGTCAACGCTTGCTGCCGTGTTATTGGGGTTCAGAAATGTCAGCTCATCCCCAGCTGTGTGTCCGGCAAATTCTCCTGCTTTGTCCACATCCACTGTACTACTGATTTAAAACTTGCTCCAATTACGCCTTTGGCTCCTCTGTTTTTAGTATTTACCCTGGGCTCCAATACCGCTAGTTCCTGCTCAGAAGTGTCTTCTGCACAGTCAACGCTTGCTGCCGTGTTATTGGGGTTCAGTAACGTCAGCTGATCCCCAGCTGTGTGTCCGGCAAATTCTCCTGCTTTGTCCACATCCACTGTACTACTGATTTAAAACTTGCTCCAATTACACCTCTGGCTCTTCTGTTTTTAGTATTATCCCTGAGCTCCAACACCGCCAGTTGGCGCTCAGAAGTGACGTCTGCACAGTCAACGCTTGCTGATGTGTTATTGGGGTTCAGTAACGTCACCTGTTCCCCTGCTGTGCGGACGACAATTTCTCCTGCTCTGTCCACATTCTCACTACTACAGATTTTAAAGTTGCTCCAATTACACCTCTGGCTCCTCTGTTTTCAGTATTATCCCTGAGCTCCAACACCGCCAGTTGGCGCTCAGAAGTGCTGTCTGCACAGTCAACGCTTGCTGCCGTGTTATTGAGGTTCAGTAACGTCAGCTCTTCCCCTGCCCTGCGGACGGCAATTTCTCCTGCTCTGTCCACATTCTCACTACTACAGATCTTAAAGTTGCTCCAATTACACCTCTGGCTCCTCTGTTTTCAGTATTATCCCTGAGCTCCAACACCGCCAGTTGGCGCTCAGAAGTGCCGTCTGCACAGTCAACACTTGCTGCCGTGTTATTGGGGTTCAGTAACGTCAGCTGATCCCCAGCTGTGTGTCCGGCAAATTCTCCTGCTTTGTCCACATCCACTGTACTACTGATTTAAAACTTGCTCCAATTACACCTCTGGCTCCTCTGTTTTTATTATTTACCCTAGGCTCCAATACCGCTAGTTGCTGCTCAGAAGTGCCGTCTGCACAGTCAACGCTTGCTGCCGTGTTATTGGGGTTCAGTAATGTCAGCTGATCCCCAGCTGTGTGTCCAGCAAATTCTCCTGCTTTGTCCACATCCACTGTACTACTGATTTAAAACTTGCTCCAATTATGCCTCTGGCTCCTCTGTTTTTAGTATTTATCCTGGGCTCCAATACCGCTAGTTGCTGCTCAGAAGTGCCGTCTGCACAGTCAACGTTTGCTGCCGTGTTATTGAGGTTCAGTAACGTCAGCTGATCCCCAGCTGTGTGTCCGGCAAATTCTCCTGCTTTGTCCACATCCACTGTACTACTGATTAAAAACTTGCTCCAATTACATCTCTGGCTCCTCTGTTTTAATATTTACCCTGGGCTCCAATACCGCTTGTTGCTGCTCAGAAGTGCCGTCTGCACAGTCAACGCTTGCTGCCATGATATTGGGGTTCAGTAACGTCAGCTGATCCCCAGCTTTGTGTCCGGCAAATTCTCTTGCTTTGTCCACATCTACTGTACTACTGATTTAAAACTTGCTCCAATTACACCTCTGGCTCCTCTGTTTTTAGTATTATCCCTGAGCTCCAACACCGCCAGTTGGCGCTCAGAAGTGACGTCTGCACAGTCAATGCCTGCTGCCATGTTATTGGGGTTCAGTAACGTCAGCTGTTCCCCTGCTGTGCGGACGACAATTTCTCCTGCTCTGTCCACATTCTCACTACTACAGATTTTAAAGTTGCTCCAATTACACCTCTGGCTCCTCTGTTTTCAGTATTATCCCTGAGCTCCAACACCGCCAGTTGGCACTCAGCAGTGCTGTCTGCACAGTCAACGATTGCTGCCGTGTTATTGGGGTTCAGTAACGTCAGCTCTTCCCCTACCGTGCGGACGGCAATTTCTCCTGCTCTGTCCACATTCTCACTACTACAGATTTTAAAGTTGCTCCAATTACGCCTCTGGCTCCTCTGTTTTTAGTATTTACCCTGGGCTCCAATACCGCTAGTTGCTGCTCAGAAGTGCCGTCTGCACAGTCAACGCGTGCTGCTGTGTTATTGGGGTTCAGTAACGTCAGCTGATCCCCAGCTATGTGTCCGGCAAATTCTCCTGCTTTGTCCACATCCACTGTACTACTGATTTAAATCTTGCTCCAATTACACCTCTGGCTCCTCTGTTTTTAGTATTTACCCTGGGCTCCAATACCGCTAGTTGCTGCTCAGAAGTGCCGTCTGCACAGTCAACGCTTGCTGCCGTGTTATTGGGGTTCAGTAACATCAGCTGATCCCCAGCTATGTGTCCGGCAAATTCTCCTGCTTTGTCCACATCCACTGTACTACTGATTAAAAACTTGCTCCAATTACATCTCTGGCTCCTCTGTTTTTAGTATTTACCCTGGGCTGCAATACCGCTTGTTACTGCTCAGAAGTGCCGTCTGCACAGTCAACGCCTGCTGCCGTGATATTGGGTTTCAGTAACGTCGGCTGATCCCCAGCATTGTGCCCGGCAAATTCTCCTGCTTTGTCCACATCCACTGTACTACTGATTTAAAACGTGCTCCAATTACACCTCTGGCTCCTCTGTTTTAAGTATTTACCCTGGGCTCCAATACCGCTAGTTGCTGCTCAGAAGTGCCGTCTGCACAGTCAACGCTTGCTGCCGTGTTATTGGGGTTCAGTAATGTCAGCTGATCCCCAGCTGTGTGTCTGGCAAATTCTCCTGCCTTGTCCACATCCACTGTACTACTGATTTAAAACTTGCTCCAATTACGCCTCTGGCTCCTCTGTTTTTAGTATTTACCCAGGGCTCCAATACCGCTAGTTGCTGATCAGAAGTGCCGTCTGCACAGTCAACGTTTGCTGCCGTGTTATTGAGGTTCAGTAACGTCAGCTGATCCCCAGCTGTGTGTCCGGCAAATTCTCCTGCTATGTCCACATCCACTGCACTACTGATTAAAACTTGCTCCAATTACTCCTCTGGCTCCTCTGTTTTTAGTATTTACCCTGGGCTCCAATACAGCTAGTTGCTGCTTAGAAGTGCCGTCTGCACAGTCAACGCTTGCTGCCGTGTTATTGGGGTTCAGTAATGTCAGCTCATCCCCAGCTGTGTGTCCGGCAAATTCTCCTGCTTTGTCCACATCCACTGTACTACTGATTTAAAACTTGCTCCAATTACGCCTCTGGCTCCTCTGTTTTTAGTATTTACCCTGGGCTCCAATACCGCTACTTGTTGCTCAGAAGTGCCGTCTGCACAGTCAACGCTTGCTGCCGTGTTATTGGGGTTCAGTAACGTCAGCTGATCCCCAGCTGTGTGTCCGGCAAATTCTCCTGCTTTGTCCACATCCACTGTACTACTGATTTAAAACTTGCTCCAATTACACCTCTGGCTCCTCTGTTTTTAGTATTATCCCTGAGCTCCAACACCGCCAGTTGGCGCTCAGAAGTGACGTCTGCACAGTCAACGCTTGCTGCTGTGTTATTGGGGTTCAGTAACGTCAGCTGTTCCCCTGCTGTGCGGACGACAATTTCTCCTGCTCTGTCCACATTCTCACTACTACAGATTTTAAAGTTGGTCCAATTACACCTCTGGCTCCTCTGTTTTCAGTATTATCCCTGAGCTCCAACACCGCCAGTTGGCGCTCAGAAGTGCTGTCTGCACAGTCAACGATTGCTGCCGTGTTATTGAGGTTCAGTAACGTCAGCTCTTCCCCTGCCGTGCGGACAACAATTTCTCCAGCTCTGTCCACATTCTCACTACTACAGATTTTAAAGTTGCTCCAATTACGCCTCTGGCTCCTCTGTTTTTAGTATTTACCCTCGGCTCCAATACCGCTAGTTGCTGCTCAGAAGTGCCGTCTGCACAGTCAACGCTTGCTGCCATGTTATTGGGGTTCAGTAATGTCAGCTGATCCCCAGCTGTGTGTCCGGCAAATTCTTCTGCTTTGTCCACATCCACTGCACTACTGAATTAAAACTTGCTCCAATTACGCCTCTGGCTCCTCTGTTTTTAGTATTTACCCTGGGCTCCAATACCGCTAGTTGCTGCTCAGAAGTGCCGTCTGCATAGTCAACGTTTGCTGCCGTGTTATTGAGGTTCAGTAACGTCAGCTGATCCCCAGCTGTGTGTCCGGCAAATTCTCCTGCTTTGTCCACATCCACTGCACTACTGATTTAAAACTTGCTCCAGTTACTCCTCTGGCTCCTCTGTTTTTAGTATTTACCCTGGGCTCCAATACCGCTAGTTGCTGCTCAGAAGTGCCGTCTGCACAGTCAACGCTTGCTGCCGTGATATTGGGGTTCAGTAACGTCAGCTGATCCCCAGCTTTGTGTCCGGCAAATTCTCCTGCTTTGTACACATCCACTGTACTACTGATTTAAAACTTGCTCCAATTACATCTCTGGCTCCTCTGTTTTAATATTTACCCTGGGCTCCAGTACCGCTTGTTGCTGCTCAGAAGTGCTGTCTGCACAGTCAACGCTTGCTGCCATGATATTGGGGTTCAGTAACGTTGGCTGATCCCCAGCTTTGTGTCCGGCAAATTCTCCTGCTTTGTCCACATCCTCTGTACTACTGATTTAAAACTTGCTCCAATTACACCTCTGGCTCCTCTGTTTTTAGTATTTACCCTGGGCTCCAATACCGCTAGTTGCTGCTCAGAAGTGCCGTCTGCACAGTCAACGCTTGATGCCGTGTTATTGGGGTTCAGTAATGTCAGCTGATCCCCAGCTGTGTGTCCGGCAAATTCTCCTGCTTTGTCCACATCCACTGTACTACTGATTTAAAACTTGCTCCAATTACGCCTCTGGCTCCTCTGTTTTTAGTATTTACTCTAGGCTCCAATACCGCTAGTTGCTGCTCAGAAGTGACGTCTGTACAGTCAACGCTTGCTGCCGTGTTATTGGGGTTCAGTAATGTCAGCTGATCCCCAGCTGTGTGTCCGGCAAATTCTCCTGCTTTGTGCACATCCACTGTACTACTGATTTAAAACTTGCTCCAATTACGCCTCTGGCTCCTCTGTTTTTAGTATTTACCATGGGCTCCAATACCGCTAGTAGCTGCTCAGAAGTGCCGTCTGCACAGTCAATGCTTGCTACCGTGTTATTGGGGTTCAGTAACGTCAGCTGATACCCAGCTGTCTGTCCGGCAAATTCTCCTGCTTTGTCCACATCCACTGTACTACTGATTTAAAACTTGCTCCAAATACACCTCTGGCTCCTCTGTTTTTAATATTTACCCTGGGCTCCAATACCGCTAGTTGCTGCTCAGAAGTGCCGTCTGCGCAGTCAACGCTTGCTGCCGTGTTATTGGGGTTCAGTAACGTCAGCTGATCCCCAGCTGTGTGTCCGGCAAATTCTCCTGCTTTGTCCACATCCACTGTACTACTGATTAAAAACTTGCTCCAATTACATCTCTGGCTCCACTGTTTTTAGTATTTACCCTGGGCTCCAATACCGCTTGTTGCTGCTCAGAAGTGCAATCTGCACAGTCAACGCTTGCTGCTGTGATATTGGGGTTCAGTAACGTCAGCTGATCCCCAGCTTTGTGTCCGGCAAATTCTCCTGCTTTGTCCACATCCACTGTACTACTGATTTAAAACTTGCTCCAATGACACCTCTGGCTCCTCTGTTTTTAGTATTTACCCTGGGCTCCCTTAACGCTAGTTGCTGCTCAGAAGTGCCGTCTGCACAGTCAACGCTTGCTGCCGTGTTATTGTGGTTCAGTAATGTCAGCTCATCCCCAGCTGTGTGTCCGGCAAATTCTCCTGCTTTGTCCACATCCACTGTACTACTGATTTAAAACTTGCTCCAGTTACGCCTCTGGCTCCTCTGTTTTTAATATTTACCCTGGGCTCCAATACCGATAGTTGCTGCTCAGAAGTGCCGTCTGCACAGTCAACGCTTGCTGCCGTGTTATTGGGGTTCAGTAACGTCAGCTGATCCCCAGCTGTGTGTCCGGCAAATTCTCCTGCTTTGTCCACATCCACTGTACTACTGATTTAAAACTTGCTCCAATTACACCTCTGGCTCCTCTGTTTTTAGTATTATCCCTGAGCTCCAACACCGCCAGTTGGCGCTCAGAAATGACGTCTGCACAGTCAACGTTTGCTGCTGTGTTATTGGGGTTCAGTAACGTCAGCTCTTCCCCTGCCGTGCGGACGGCAATTTCTCCTGCTCTGTCCACATTCTCACTACTACAGATTTTAAAGTTGCTCCAATTACACCTCTGGCTCCTCTGTTTTCAGTATTATCCCTGAGCTCCAACACCGCCAGTTGGCGCTCAGAAGTGCCGTCTGCACAGTCAACGCTTGCTGCCGTGTTATTGGGGTTCAGTAATGTCAGCTGATCCCCAGCTGTGTATCCGACAAATTCTCCTGCTTTGTCCACATCCACTGTACTACTGATTTAAAACTTGCTCCAATTACGCCTCTTGCTCCTCTGTTTTTAGTATTTACCCTCGGCTCCAATACCACTAGTTGCTGCTCAGAAGTGACGTCTGCACAGTCAACGCTTGCTGCTGTGTTATTGGGGTTCAGTAATGTCAGCTGATCCCCAGGTGTGTGTCCGGCAAATTTTCCTGCTTTGTCCACATCCACTGTACTACTGATTTAAATCTTGCTCAAATTACGCCTCTGGCTCCTCTGTTTTTAGTATTTACCCTGGGCTCCAATACCGCTAGTTGCTGCTCAGAAGTGCCGTCTGCACTGTCAACGTTTGCAGCCGTGTTATTGAGGTTCAGTAACGTCAGCTGATCCCCAGCTGTGTGTCCGGCAAATTCTCCTGCTTTGTCCACATCCACTGTACTACTGATTTAAAACTTGCTCCAATTACACCTCTGGCTCATCTGTTTTTAGTATTTACCCTGGGCTCCAATACCGCTTGTTGCTGCTCAGAAGTGCCGTCTGCACAGTCAACGCTTGCTGCCGTGTTATTGGGGTTCAGTAACGTCAGCTGATCCCCAGCTGTGTGTCCGGCAAATTCTCCTGCTTTGTCCACATCCACTGTACTACTGATTAAAAACTTGCTCCAATTACATCTTTGGCTCCTCTGTTTTAGTATTTACCCTGGGCTCCAATACCGCTTGTTGCTGCTCAGAAGTGCCGTCTGCACAGTCAACGCTTGCTGCCGTGATATTGGGGTTCAGTAACGTCAGCTGATCTCCAGCTTTGTGTCCGGCAAATTCTCCTGCTTTGTCCACATCCACTGTACTACTGATTTAAAACTTGCTCCAATTACACCTCTGGCTCCTCTGTTTTTAGTAATATCCCTGAGCTCCAACACCGCCAGTTGGCGCTCAGAAGTGAAGTCTGCACAGTCAATGCTTGCTGCCGTGTTATTGGGGTTCAGTAACGTCAGCTGTTCCCCTGCTGTGCGGATGACAATTTCTCCTGCTCTGTCCACATTCTCACTACTACAGATTTTAACCCCTTAATAACATCTGACGTACTAATACGCGTCTGTGCCCTGGGACTTAAGAGCCAGACCCGTATTAGTACGTCATCGCGATCGCGCGCGCACACGGGCTGTGCGGGCGCGATCGCCGCCGGGTGTCAGCTGATTGTCACAGCTGACACCCTGTACTATGTGCAGGGAGCGGTCCTGCACCGCTCCCAGCAAATTAACCCCCGCGATGCTGCGATCGAAGTCGATCGCGGCATTGCGGGGGCAAGGGGAGGTGATCGGCGATACTCACCTCCTCTTCCGGCTTCCAGCGCAGTCTGCAAAGGCTTCCCGGGTGTTGCCATGACGACCCGATGTCGTCATGACAACATCCGGGTCACCAGAGAGCAGGAAGATTGCTTGGACATGCGCAGTGCATCTCCAAGCAATCTTCACACTGTGCACTTCTGACAGCCTTCATGGCATAGGGATGGTGCTCCATTCCTGTGCCATGCAGACGATCAGAAAAAAAAAAGTGAAAGTCCCAGAGTGGGACAAAGTAATAAAGTGTATAAACTGTGTGAAAGTGGAAAAAAAAAAAAAATGTGCAAAAATATTATAAAAAAATAAAAAAAATACACCAAAAATAAAAATATAATGTACCCATCAATAAATATTATTATAAAAAAAAAAAAAAAACAATAAAAGTACACATATTTGGTATCGCCGCGTCCGGAACAACCTGACCTATAAAACTGTCCCACTAGTTAACCCCTTCAGTGAACACGGTAAAAAAAAAAAAAAACGAAGCAAAAAACAATGCTTTATCACCATACCGCCAAACAAAAAGTGGAATAACACGCGATCAAAAAGACGCATATAAATAAAAATGATACCGCTGAAAACGTCATCTCGTCCCGCAAAAAACAAGCTGCCATGCAGCTCCATCAGCCGAAAAATAAAAAAGTTATAGCTCTCAGAATAAAGCGATACTAAAAATATTTTTTTCTATAAAATAGCTTTTATTGTGTATAAGCGCCAAAACATAGAAAAATGATACAAATGTGGTACCGCTGTAAACGTACTGACCCGAAGAATAAAGCTCATCAATTTTACCACACGCGGAACAGAATAAAAAAAAAAAAAAAAAAAAACAATTCCTGAATTGTTGTTTTTTGTTTATTCTGCCTCCAACATGCAACATGGTATCCGCTAACAAATTGAATGGAAAATCGGCTCAAATTGTTAGCGGACACCACATTGCATTTGGAGAGCCCCTCTGTGCCCAAACTTTGGAGCTCCCCCACAAGTGACCCCATTTTGGAAACTAGACCCCCCAAGGCACCTATCTAGATGAATAGTGAGCACTTGGAACATCAGGTGCTTCACAAATTGATTCATAAAAATGAAAAAGTGTGTTTTTTTTCACTTTTTCATTATTACGAATCAATTTGTGAAGCACCTGGGGGTTCCAAGTGCTCACTATGCATCTAGAAAGGTGCCTTGGGGGGTCTAGTTTCCAAAATGGGGTCACTTGTGGGGGAGCTCCAAAGTTTGGGCACAGAGGGGCTCTCCAAACGCAATGTGGTGTCCGCTAACAATTTGAGCCGATTTTCCATTCAATTTTTTAGCGGATACCATGTTGCATTTAGAGAGTCCCTGTGTGCCCAAACATTGGAGCTCCCCCACAAGTGACCCCATTTTGGAAACTAGACCCCCCAAGGCACCTATCTAGATTCATAGTGAGCACTTGGAACCCCTAGGTGCTTCACAAATTGATTCGTAAAAATGAAAGTGTTTTTTTTTTCACTTTTTCATTATTACGAATCAATTTGTGAAGCACCTGGGGGTTCCAAGTGCTCACTATGCATCTAGAAAGGTGCCTTGGGGGGTCTAGTTTCCAAAATGGGGTCACTTGTGGGGGAGCTCCAATGTTTGGGCACACAGGGGCTCTCCAAACGCAACATGGTGTCCGCTAATTATTCAAGCAAATTTTACAATCAAAAAGTCAAATGGCGCTCCTTCCCTTCCGAGCCCTACAGTGCGCCCAAACAGTGTTTTTTCCCCAAATATTGGGTATCTGCGTGCCCAGGGGAAATTGCACAACAAATTTTGCGGTCCATTTTTTCTGGTTACCCCTGTGAAAATAAAAAAAATTGGGTCTAAAGTAACATTTTTGCGAAAAAAGTTAAATGTTCATTTTTTTCTTCCACATTCAAAAAATTCCTATGAAGCACCTGAAGGGTTAATAAAGTTCTTGAATGTGGTTTTGAGCACCTTGAGGGGTGCAGTTTTTAGAATGGTGTCACTTTTGGGTATTTTCTGTCATAAAGACCTCTCAAAGTGACTTAAAATGTGATGTGGTCCCTAAAAAAATGGTTTTGTAAATTTTGTTGGAAAAATGAGAAATCGCTGGTCAACTTTTAACTCTTATAGCTCCCTAACAAAAAAAAATTTTGGTTCCAAAATTGTGCTGATGTAAAGTAGACATGTGGGAAATGTTATTTATTAACTCTTTTGTGTGACATATCGCTCTGATTTCAGGGCTTAAAAATTCAAATTTTGAAAATTGCAAAATTTTCAAAATTTTCGCCAAATTTCCGTTTTTTTCACAAATAAACGCAAGTGATATCGAAGAAATTTTTCCACAATCATGAAGTACAATATGTCACGAAAAAAACAATCTCAGAATCAGGGGGATCCGTTGAAGCGTTCCAGAGTAATTACCTCCTAAAGTGACAGTGGTCAGAATTGTAAAAATTGGCCCGGTCATTAACGTGCAAACCACCCGCGGGGCTTAAGGGGTTAAAGTTGCTCCAATTACACCTCTGGCTCCTCTGTTTTTAGAATTATCCCTGATCTCCAACACCGCCAGTTGGCGCTCAGAAGTGCTGTCGGCACAGTCAACGCTTGCTGCCGTGTTATTGGGGTTCAGTAACGTCAGCTCTTCCCCTGCCGTGCGGACGGCAATTTCTCCTGCTCTGTCCACATTCTCACTACTACAGATTTTAAAATTGCTCCAATTACGCCTCTGGCTCCTCTGTTTTTAGTATTTACCCTGGGCTCCAATACCGCTAGTTGCTGCTCAGAAGTGCCGTCTGCACAGTCAACGCTTGCTGCCGTGTCATTGGGGTTCAGTAACGTCAGCTGATCCCCAGCTGTGTGTCCGGCAAATTCTCCTGCTTTGTCCACATCCAATGTACTACTGATTTAAAACTTGCTCCAATTACGCCTCTGTCTCCTCTGTTTTTAGTATTTATCCTAGGCTCCAATACCGCTAGTTGCTGCTCAGAAGTGACGTCTGTACAGTCAATGCTTGCTGCCGTGTTATTGGGGTTCAGTAATGTCAGCTGATCCCCAGCTGTGTGTCTGGCAAATTCTCCTGCTTTGTGCACATCCACTGTACTACTGATTTAAAACTTTCTCCAATTACGCCTCTGGCTCCTCTGTTTTTAGTATTTACTCTGGGCTCCAATGCCGCTAGTAGCTGCTCAGAAGTGCCGTCTGCACAGTCAACGCTTGCTGCCATGTTATTGGGGCTCAGTAACGTCAGCTGATCCCCAGCTGTGTGTCTGGCAAATTCTCCGGCTTTGTCCACATCCACTGTACTACTGATTAAAAACTTGCTCCAAATACATCTCTGGCTCCTCTGTTTTTAGTATTTACCCTGGGCTCCAATACCGCTTGTTGCTGCTCAGAAGTGCAATCTGCACAGTCAACGCTTGCTGCTGTGATATTGGAGTTCAGTAACGTCAGCTGATCCCCAGCTTTGTGTCCGGCAAATTGTCCTGCTTTGTCCACATCCACTGTACTACTGATTTAAAACTTGCTCCAATTACACCTCTGGCTCCTCTGTTTTTAGTATTTACCCTGGGCTCCAATACCGCTAGTTGCTGCTCAGAAGTGCCGTCTGCACAGTCAACGCTTGCTGCCGTGTTATTGGGGTTCAGTAACGTCAGCTGATCCCCAGCTGTGTGTCCGGCAATTCTCCTGCTTTGTCCACATCCACTGTACTACTGATTTAAAACTTGCTCCAAATAGACCTCTGGCTCCTCTGTTTTTAATATTTACCCTGGGCTCCAATACAGCTAGTTGCTGCTCAGAAGTGCCATCTGCGCAGTCAACGCTTGCTGCCGTGTTATTGGGGTTCAGTAACGTCAGCTGATCCCCAGCTGTGTGTCTGGCAAATTCTCCTGGTTTGTCCACATCCACTGTACTACTGATTAAAAACTTGCTGCAATTACATCTCTGGCTCCTCTGTTTTTAGTATTTACCCTGGGCTCCAATACCGCTTGTTGCTGCTCAGAAGTGCAATCTGCACAGTCAACGCTTGCTGCTGTGATATTGGGGTTCAGTAACGTCAGCTGATCCCCAGCTTTGTGTCCGGCAAATTCTCCTGCTTTGTCCACATCCACTGTACTACTGATTTAAAACTTGCTCCAATTACACCTCTGGCTCCTCTGTTTTTAGTATTTACCCTGGGCTCCAATACCGCTAATTGCTGCTCAGAAGTGCCGTCTGCACAGTCAACGCTTGCTGCCGTGTTATTGTGGTTCAGTAACGTCAGCTCATCCCCAGCTGTGTGTCCGGCAAATTCTCCTGCTTTGTCCACATCCACTGTACTACTAATTTAAAACTTGCTCCAATTACGCCTCTGGCTCCTCTGTTTTTAGTATTTACCCTGGGCTCCAATACCGATAGTTGCTGCTCAGAAGTGCCGTCTGCACAGTCAACGCTTGCTGCCGTGTTATTGGGGTTCAGTAACGTCAGCTGATCCCCAGCTGTGTGTCCGGCAAATTCTCCTGCTTTGTCCACATCCACTGTACTACTGATTTAAAACTTGCTCCAATTACACCTCTGGCTCCTCTGTTTTTAGTATTATCCCTGAGCTCCAACACCGCCAGTTGGCGCTCAGAAGTGACGTCTGCACAGTCAACGCTTGCTGCTGTGTTATTGGGGTTCAGTAACGTCAGCTCTTCCCCTGCCGTGCGGACGGCAATTTCTCCTGCTCTGTCCACATTCTCACTACTACAGATTTTAAAGTTGCTCCAATTACACCTCTGGCTCCTCTGTTTTCAGTATTATCCCTGAGCTCCAACACCACCAGTTGGCGCTCAGAAGTGCCGTCTGCACAGTCAACGCTTGCTGCCGTGTTATTGGGGTTCAGTAATGTCAGCTGATCCCCAGCTGTGTATACGGCAAATTCTCCTGCTTTGTCCACATCCACTGTACTACTGATTTAAAACTTGCTCCAATTACGCCTCTGGCTCCTCTGTTTTTAGTATTTACCCTCGGCTCCAATACCGCTAGTTGCTGCTCGGAAGTGACGTCTGCACAGTCAACGCTTGCTGCCGTGTTATTGGGGTTCAGTAATGTCAGCTGATCCCCAGCTGTGTGTCCGGCAAATTCTCCTGCTTTGTCCACATCCACTGTACTACTGATTTAAAACTTGCTCAAATTACGGCTCTGGCTCCTCTGTTTTTAGTATTTACCCTGGGCTCCAATACCGCTAGTTGCTGCTCAGAAGTGCCGTCTGCACTGTCAATGTTTGCAGCCGTGTTATTGAGGTTCAGTAACGTCAGCTGATCCCCAGCTGTGTGTCCGGCAAATTCTCCTGCTTTGTCCACATCCACTGTACTACTGATTTAAAACTTGCTCCAATTACACCTCTGGCTCATCTGTTTTTAGTATTTACCCTGGGCTCCAATACCGCTTGTTGCTGCTCAGAAGTGCCGTCTGCACAGTCAACGCTTGCTGCTGTGTTATTGGGGTTCAGTAACGTCAGATGATCCCCAGCTGTGTGTCCGGCAAATTCTCCTGCTTTGTCCACATCCACTGTACTACTGATTAAAAACTTGCTCCAATTACATCTCTGGCTCCTCTGTTTTAGTATTTACCTTGGGCTCCAATACCGCTTGTTGCTGCTCAGAAGTGCCGTCTGCACAGTCAACGCTTGCTGCCGTGATATTGGGGTTCAGTAACGTCAGCTGATCCCCAGCTTTGTGTCCGGCAAATTCTCCTGCTTTGTCCACATCCACTGTACTACTGATTTAAAACTTGCTCCAATTACACTTCTGGCTCCTCTATTTTTAGTAATATCCCTGAGCTCCAACACCGCCAGTTGGCGCTCAGAAGTGAAGTCTGCACAGTCAATGCTTGCTGCCGTGTTATTGGGGTTCAGTAACGTCAGCTGTTCCCCTGCTGTGCGGACGACAATTTCTCCTGCTCTGTCCACATTCTCACTACTACAGATTTTAAAGTTGCTCCAATTACACCTCTGGCTCCTCTGTTTTCAGAATTATCCCTGAGCTCCAACACCGCCAGTTGGCGCTCAGAAGTGCTGTCTGCACAGTCAACGCTTGCTGCCGTGTTATTGGGGTTCAGTAACATCAGCTCTTCCCCTGCGGTGCGGACGGCAATTTCTCCTGCTCTGTCCACATTCTCACTACTACAGATTTTAAAGTTGCTCCAATTACGCCTCTGGCTCCTCTGTTTTTAGTATTTACCCTGGGCTCCAATACCGCTAGTTGCTGCTCAGAAGTGCCGTCTGCACAGTCAATGCTTGCTGCCGTGTTATTGGGGTTCAGTAACGTCAGCTGATCCCCAGCTGTGTGTCCGGGAAATTCTCCTGCTTTGTCCACATCCACTGTACTACTGATTTAAAAATTGCTCCAATTACACCTCTGGCTCCTCTGTTTTTAGTATTTACCCTGGGCCCCAATACCGCTAGTTGCTGCTCAGAAGTGACGTCTGCACAGTCAATGCTTGCTGCCGTGTTATTGGGGTTCAGTAATGTTAGCTGATCCCCAGCTGTGTGTCCGGCAAATTCTCCTGCTTTGTCCACATCCACTGTACTACTGATTTAAAACTTGCTCCTATTAAGCCTCTGGCTCCTCTGTTTTTAGTATTTATCCTAGGCTCCAATACCACTAGTTGCTGCTCAGAAGTGACGTCTGTACAGTCAATGCTTGCTGCCGTGTTATTGGGGTTCAGTAATTTCAGCTGATCCCAAGCTGTGTGTCCGGCAAATTCTCCTGCTTTGTGCACATCCACTTTACTACTGATTTAAAACTTTCTCCAATTACGCCTCTGGCTCCTCTGTTTTTAGTATTTACTCTGGGCTCCAATACCGCTAGTAGCTGCTCAGAAGTGCCGTCTGCACAGTCAATGCTTGCTGCCGTGTTATTGGGGCTCAGTAACGTCAGCTGATCCCCAGCTGTGTGTCCGGCAAATTCTCCGGCTTTGTCCACATCCACTGTACTACTGATTTAAAACTTGCTCCAATTACACCTCTGGCTCCTCTGTTTTCAGTATTTACCCTGGGCTCCAATACCGCTAGTTGCTGCTCAGAAGTGCCGTCTGCACAGTCAACGCTTGCTGCGTGTTATTGGGGTTCAGTAATGTCAGCTCATCCCCAGCTGTGTGTCCGGCAAATTCTCCTGCTTTTCCCACATCCACTGTACTACTGATTTAAAACTTGCTCCAATTACATCTCTGGCTCCTCTGTTTTTACTATTTACCCTAGGCTCCAATACCGCTTGTTGCTGCTCAGAAGTGCAATCTGCACAGTCAACGCTTTCTGCTGTGATATTCGGGTTCAGTAATGTCAGCTGATCCCCAGCTTTGTGTCCGGCAAATTCTCCTGCTTTGTCCACATCCACTGTACTACTGATTTAAAACTTGCTCCAATTACACCTCTGGCTCCTCTGTTTTTAGTATTTACCCTGGGCTCCAACACCGCCAGTTGGCGCTCAAAAGTGACGTCTGCAAAGTCAACGCTTGCTGCTGTGTTATTGGGGTTCAGTAACGTCAGCTGTTCCCCTGCTGTGCGGACGACAATTTCTCCTGCTCTGTCCACATTCTCACTACTACAGATTTTAATGTTGCTCCAATTACACCTCTGGCTCCTATGTTTTCAGTATTAACCCTCGGCTCCAATACCGCTAGTTGCTGCTCAGAAGTGCCGTCTGCACAGTCAACGCTTGCTGCCGTGTTATTGCGGTTCAGTAACGTCAGCTGATCCCCAGCTGTGTGTCCGGCAAATTCTCCTGCTTTGTCCATATCCACTGTACTACTGATTAAAAACTTGCTACAATTACATCTCTGGCTCCTCTGTTTTCGTATTTACCCTGGGCTCCAATACCGCTTGTTGCTGCTCAGAAGTGCCGTCTGCACAGTCAACGCTTGCTGCCGTGATATTGGGATTCAGTAACGTCAGCTGATCCCCAGCTTTGTGTCCGGCAAATTCTCCTGCTTTGTCCACATCCACTGTACTACTGATTTAAAACTTGCTCTAATTACGCCTCTGGCTCCTCTGTTTTTAGTATTTACCCTCGGCTCCAATACCGCTAGTTGCTGCTCAGAAGTGCCGTCGGCACAGTCAACGCTTGCTGCCATGTTATTGGGGTTCAGTAATGTCAGCTGATCCCCAGCTGTGTGTCCGGCACATTCTCCTGCTTTGTCCACATCCACTGTACTACTGATTTAAAACTTGCTCCAATTACACCTCTGGCTCCTCTGTTTTTAGTATTTACCCTGGGCTCCAATACCGCTAGTTGCTGCTCAGAAGTGCCGTCTGCACAGTCAACGCTTGCTGCCGTGTTATTGGGGTTCAGTAACGTCAGCTGATCCCCAGCTGTGTGTCCGGCAAATTCTCCTGCTTTGTCCACATCCACTGTACTACTGATTAAAAACTTGCTCCAATTACATCTCTGGCTCCTATGTTTTAGTATTTACCCTGGGCTCCAATACCGCTTGCTGCTGCTCAGAAGTGCCGTCTGCACAGTCAATGCTTGCTGACGTGTTATTGGGGTTCAGTAACGTCAGCTGGTCCCCTGCTGTGCGGACGACAATTTCTCCTGCTCTGTCCACATTCTCACTACTACAGATTTTAAAGTTTCTCCAATTACACCTCTGGCTCCTCTGTTTTCAGTATTATCCCTGAGCTCCAACACCGCCAGTTGGCACTCAGAAGTGCTGTCTGCACAGTCAACGCTTGCTGCCGTGTTATTGGGGTTCAGTAACGTCAGCTCTTCCCCTGCCGTGCGGACGGCAATTTCTCCTGCTCTGTCCACATTCTCACTACTACAGATTTTAAAGTTGCTCCAATTACGCCTCTGGCTCCTCTGTTTTTAGTATTTACCCTGGGCTCCAATACCGCTAGTAGCTGCTCAGAAGTGCCGTCTGCACAGTCAACGCGTGCTGCCGTGTTATTGGGGTTCACTAATGTCAGCTGATCCCCAGCTATGTGTCCTGCAAATTCTCCTGCTTTGTCCACATCCACTGTACTACTGATTTAAAACTTGCTCCAATTACACCCCTGGCTCCTCTGTTTTTAGTTATTACCCTGGGCTCCAATACAGCTAGTTGCTGCTCAGAAGTGCCGTCTGCACAGTCAACACTTGCTGCCGTGATATTGGGTTTCTGTAACGTCGGCTGATCCCCAGCTTTGTGTCCGGCAAATTCTCCTGCTTTGTCCACATCCACTGTACTACTGATTTAAAACGTGCTCCAATTACACCTTTGGCTCCTCTGTTTTTAGTATTTACCCTGGGCTCCAATACCGCTAGTTGCTACTCAGAAGTGCAGTCTGCACAGTCAACGCTTGCTGCCGTGTTATTGGGGTTCAGTAACGTCAGCTGATCCCCAGCTGTGTGTCCTGCAAATTCTCCTGCTTTGTCCACATCCACTGTACGACTGATTAAAAACTTGCTCCAATTACATCTCTGGCTCCTCTGTTTTTAGTATTTACCCTGGGCTCCAATACCGCTTGTTGCTGCTCAGAAGTGCCGTCTGCACAGTCAACGCTTGCTGCCGTGAAATTGGGGTTCAGTAACGTCGGCTGATCCCCAACTTTCTGTCCGGCAAATTCTCCTGCTTTGTCCACATCCACTGTACTACTGATTTAAAACTTGCTCCAATTACACCTCTGGCTCCTCTGTTTTTAGTATTTACCCTGGGCTCCAATACCGCTAGTTGCTGCTCAGAAGTGCCGTCTGCACAGTCAACGCTTGCTGCCGTGTTATTGGCGTTCAGTAATGTCAGCTGATCCCCAGCTGTGTGTCCGGCAAATTCTCCTGCTTTGTCCACATCCACTGTACTACTGATTTAAAACTTGCTCCAATTACGCCTCTGGCTCCTCTATTTTTAGTATTTACCCTGGGCTCCAATACCGCTAGTAGCTGCTCAGAAGTGCCGTCTGCACAGTCAACGCTTGCTGCCATGTTATTGGGGTTCAGTAACGTCAGCTGATCCCCAGTTGTGTGTCCTGCAAATTCTCCGGCTTTGTCCACATCCACTGTACTACTGATAAAAAACTTGCTCCAATTACATCTCTGGCTCCTCTATTTTTAGTATTTACCCTGGGCTCCAATACCGCATGTTGCTGCTCAGAAGTGCAATCTGCACAGTCAACGCTTGCTGCTGTGATATTGGAGTTCAGTAACGTCAGCTGATCCCCAGCTTTGTGTACGGCAAATTCTCCTGCTTTGTGCACATTCACTGTATTACTGATCTAAAACTTGCTCCAATTACACCGCTGGCTCCTCTGTTTTTAGTATTTACCCTGGGCTCCAATACCGCTAGTTGCTGCTCAGAAGTGCCGTCTGCACAGTCAACGCTTGCTGCCGTGTTATTGGGGTTCAGTAATGTCAGTTCATCCCCAGCTGTGTGTCCAGCAAATTCTCCTGCTTTGTCCACATCCACTGTACTACTGATTTAAAACTTGCTCCAATTACGCCTCTGGCTCCTCTGTTTTTAGTATTTACCCTGGGCTCCAATACCGCTAGTTGCTGCTCAGAAGTGCCGTCTGCACAGTCAAAGCTTGCTGCCGTGATATTGGGGTTCAGTAACGTCAGCTGATCCCCAGCTTTGTGTCCGGCAAATTCTCCTGCTTTGTTCACATCCACTGTACTACTGATTTAAAACTTGCTCCAATTACACCTCTGGCTCCTCTGTTTTTAGTATTATCCCTGAGCTCCAACACCGCCAGTTGGCGCTCAGAAGTGACGTCTGCACAGTCAACACTTGCTGCTGTGTTATTGAGGTTCAGTAACGTCAGCTGTTCCCCTGCTGTGCGGACGACAATTTCTCCTTCTCTGTCCAAATTCTCACTACTACAGATTTTAAAGTTGCTCCAATTACACCTCTCGCTCCTCTGTTTTCAGTATTATCCCTGAGCTCCAACACCGCCAGTTGGCGCTCATAAGTGCTGTCTGCACAGTCAACGCTTTGTGCCGTGTTATTGGGGTTCAGTAACGTCAGCTGATCCCCAGCTTTGTGTCCGGCAAATTCTCCTGCTTTGTTCACATCCACTGTACTACTGATTTAAAACTTGCTCCAATTACACCTCTGGCTCCTCTGTTTTTAGTATTATCCCTGAGCTCCAACACTGCCAGTTGGCGCTCAGAAGTGACGTCTGCACAGTCAACGCTTGCTGCCGTGTTATTGGGGTTCAGTAACGTCAGCTCTTCCCCTCCCGTGCGGACGGCAATTTCTCCTGCTCTGTCCACATTCTCACTACTACAGATTTTAAAGTTGTTCCAATTACACCTCTGGCTCCTCTGTTTTCAGTATTATCCCTGAGCTCCAACACCGCCAGTTGGCGATCAGAAGTGCCGTCTGCACAGTCAACGCTTGCTGCCGTGTTATTGGGGTTCAGTAACAACAGCTGATCCCCAGCTGTGTGTCCAGCAATTTCTCCTGCTTTGTCCACATCCACTGTACTACTGATTGAAAACTTTCTCCAATTAAGCCTCTGGCTCCTCTGTTTTAGTAATTACCCTGGGCTCCAATACCGCTAGTTGCTGCTCAGAAGTGCTGTCTGCACAGTCAACACTTGCTGCCGTGTTATTGGGGTTCAGTAATGTCAGCTGATCCCCAGCTGTGTGTCCGGCAAATTCTCCTGCTTTGTCCACATCCACTGTACTACTGATTTAAAACTTGCTCCAATTAAGCCTCTGGCTCCTCTGTTTTTATTATTTACCCTGGGCTCCAATACCGCTTGTTGCTGCTCAGAAGTGCCGTCTGCACAGTCAATGCTTGCTGCCGTGTTATTGGGGTTCAGTAACGTCGGCTGATCCCCAGCTATGTGTCCGGCAAATTATCCTGCTTTGTCCACATCCACTGTACTACTGATTTAAAACTTGCTCCAATTACACCTCTGGCTCCTCTGTTTTTAGTATTTACCCTTGGCTCCAATACCGCTAGTTGCTGCTCAGAAGTGCCGTCTGCACAGTCAACGCTTGCTGCCGTGTTATTGGCGTTCAGTAACGTCAGCTGATCCCCAGCTGTGTGTCCAGCAAATTCTCCTGCTTTGTCCACATCCACTGTACTACTGATTTAAAACTTTCTCCAATTAAGCCTCTGGCTCCTCTGTTTTAGTAATTACCCTGGGCTCCAATACCGCTAGTTGCTGCTCAGAAGTGCCGTCTGCACAGTCAACACTTGCTGCCGTGTTATTGGGGTTCAGTAACATCAGCTGATCCCCAGCTGTGTGTCCGGCAAATTCTCCTGCTTTGTCCACATCCACTGTACTTCTGATTTAAAACTTGCTCCAATTACGCCTCTGGCTCCTCTGTTTTTAGTATTTACCCTGGGCTCCAATACCGCTAGTTGCTGCTCAGAAGTGCCGTCTGCACAGTCAACGCTTGCTGCCGTGTTATTGGGGTTCAGTAACATCAGCTGATCCCCAGCTGTGTGTCCGGCAAATTCTCCTGCTTTGTCCACATTCACTGTACTACTGATTTAAATCTTGCTCCAATTACACCTCTGGCTCCTCTGTTTTTAGTATTTACCCTAGGCTCCAATACCGCTAGTTGCTGCTCAGAAGTGCCGTCTGCACAGTCAACGCTTGCTGCCGTGTTATTGGGGTTCAGTAACGTCAGTTGATCCCCAGCTGTGTGTCCGGCAAATTCTCCTGCTTTGTCCACATCCACTGTACTACTGATTTAAAACTTGCTCCAATTACACCTCTGGCTCCTCTGTTTTTAGTATTATCCCTGAGCTCCAACACCACCAGTTGGTGCTCAGAACTGCTGTCTGCACAGTCAACACTCGCTGCCGTGTTATTGGGGTTCAGTAACGTCAGCTGTTCCCCTGCTGTGCGGATGGCAATTTCTCCTGCTCTGTCCACATTCTCACTACTACACATTTTAAAGTTACTCCAATTATACCTCTTGCTCCTCTGTTTTTAGTATTATCCCTGAGCTCCAACACCGCCAGTTGGCACTCAGAAGTGACATCTGCACAGTCAATGCTTGCTGCCGTGTTATTGGGGTTCAGTAACGTCAGCTGATCCCCAGCTGTGTGTCCGGCAAATTCTCCTGCTTTGTCCACATCCACTGTACTACTGATTTAAAACTTGCTCCAAGTACACCTCTGGCTCCTCTGTTTTTAGTATTTACCCTGGGCTCCAATACTGCTAGTTGCTGCTCAGAAGTTCCGTCTGCACAGTCAACGCTTGCTGCCGTGTTATTGGGGTTCAGTAATGTCAGCTGATCCCCAGCTGTGTGTCTGGCAAATTCTCCTGCTTTGTCCACATCCACTGTACTTCTGATTTAAAACTTGCTCCAATTACGCCTCTGGCTCCTCTGTTTTTAGTATTTACCCTGGGCTCCAATACCGCTAGTTGCTGCTCAGAAGTGCCGTCTGCACAGTCAGTGCTTGCTGTCGTGTTACTGGGGTTCAGTAATGTCAGCTGATCCCCAGCTGTGTGCCCCGCAAATTCTCCTGCTTTGTCCACATCCACTGTACTACTGATTTAAAACTTGCTCCAATTTCGCCTCTTGCTCCTCTGTTTTTAGTATTTACCCTGGGCTCCAATACCGCTAGTTGCTGCTCAGAAGTGCCGTCTGCACAGTCAACGCTTGCTGCCGTGTTATTGGGGTTCAGTAACGTCACATGATCCCCAGCTGTGTGTCCGGCAAATTCTCCTGCTTTGTCCACATCCACTGTACTACTGATTTAAAACTTGCTCCAATTACAACTCTAGCTCCTCTGTTATTAGTATTTACCCTGGGCACCAATACCCCTAGTTGCTGCTCAGAAGTGCCGTCTGCACAGTCAATGCTTGCTGCCGTGTTATTGGCGTTCAGTAACGTCAGCTGATCCCCAGCTGTGTGTCCAGCAAATTCTCCTGCTTTGTCCACATCCACTGTACTACTGATTTAAAACTTGCTCCAATTACACCTCTGGCTCCTCTGTTTTTAGTATTTACCCTGGGCTCCAATACCGCTAGTTGCTGCTCAGAAGTGCCGTCTGCACAGTCAACGCTTGCTGCCGTGTTATTGGGGTTCAGTAACGTCAGCTGATCCCCAGCTGTGTGTCCGGCAAATTCTCCTGCTTTGTCCACATCCACTGTACTACTGATTTAAAACTTGCTCCAAGTACACCTCTGGCTCCTCTGTTTTTAATATTTACCCTGGGCTCCAATACTGCTAGTTGCTGCTCAGAAGTTCCGTCTGCACAGTCAACGCTTGCTGCCGTCTTATTGGGGTTCAGTAATGTCAGCTGATCCCCAGCTGTGTGTCCGGCAAATTCTCCTGCTTTGTCCACATCCACTGTACTACTGATTT
Source organism: Phyllobates terribilis (assembly GCF_046119375.1). NCBI lineage: Eukaryota > Metazoa > Chordata > Amphibia > Anura > Dendrobatidae > Phyllobates > Phyllobates terribilis. The sequence continues at coordinate 584,014,191 of NW_027362762.1, forward strand.
AAAACTTGCTCCAATTACACCTCTGGCTCCTCTGTTTTTAGTATTATCCCTGAGCTCCAACACCACCAGTTGGTGCTCAGAAGTGCTGTCTGCACAGTCAACACTCGCTGCCGTGTTATTGGGGTTCAGTAACGTCAGCTGTTCCCCTGCTGTGCGGATGGCAATTTCTCCTGCTCTGTCCACATTCTCACTACTACACATTTTAAAGTTACTCCAATTATACCTCTTGCTCCTCTGTTTTTAGTATTATCCCTGAGCTCCAACACCGCCAGTTGGCACTCAGAAGTGACATCTGCACAGTCAATGCTTGCTGCCGTGTTATTGGGGTTCAGTAACGTCAGCTGATCCCCAGCTGTGTGTCCGGCAAATTCTCCTGCTTTGTCCACATCCACTGTACTACTGATTTAAAACTTGCTCCAAGTACACCTCTGGCTCCTCTGTTTTTAGTATTTACCCTGGGCTCCAATACTGCTAGTTGCTGCTCAGAAGTTCCGTCTGCACAGTCAACGCTTGCTGCCGTGTTATTGGGGTTCAGTAATGTCAGCTGATCCCCAGCTGTGTGTCCGGCAAATTCTCCTGCTTTGTCCACATCCACTGTACTTCTGATTTAAAACTTGCTCCAATTACGCCTCTGGCTCCTCTGTTTTTAGTATTTACCCTGGGCTCCAATACCGCTAGTTGCTGCTCAGAAGTGCCGTCTGCACAGTCAGTGCTTGCTGTCGTGTTACTGGGGTTCAGTAATGTCAGCTGATCCCCAGCTGTGTGCCCCGCAAATTCTCCTGCTTTGTCCACATCCACTGTACTACTGATTTAAAACTTGCTCCAATTTCGCCTCTTGCTCCTCTGTTTTTAGTATTTACCCTGGGCTCCAATACCGCTAGTTGCTGCTCAGAAGTTCCGTCTGCACAGTCAACGCTTGCTGCCGTGTTATTGGGGTTCAGTAACGTCACATGATCCCCAGCTGTGTGTCCGGCAAATTCTCCTGCTTTGTCCACATCCACTGTACTACTGATTTAAAACTTGCTCCAATTACAACTCTAGCTCCTCTGTTATTAGTATTTACCCTGGGCACCAATACCCCTAGTTGCTGCTCAGAAGTGCCGTCTGCACAGTAAATGCTTGCTGCCGTGTTATTGGCGTTCAGTAACGTCAGCTGATCCCCAGCTGTGTGTCCAGCAAATTCTCCTGCTTTGTCCACATCCACTGTACTACTGATTTAAAACTTGCTCCAATTACACCTCTGGCTCCTCTGTTTTTAGTATTTACCCTGGGCTCCAATACCGCTAGTTGCTGCTCAGAAGTGCCGTCTGCACAGTCAACGCTTGCTGCCGTGTTATTGGGGTTCAGTAACGTCAGCTGATCCCCAGCTGTGTGTCCGGCAAATTCTCCTGCTTTGTCCACATCCACTGTACTACTGATTTAAAACTTGCTCCAAGTACACCTCTGGCTCCTCTGTTTTTAGTATTTACCCTGGGCTCCAATACTGCTAGTTGCTGCTCAGAAGTTCCGTCTGCACAGTCAACGCTTGCTGCCGTCTTATTGGGGTTCAGTAATGTCAGCTGATCCCCAGCTGTGTGTCCGGCAAATTCTCCTGCTTTGTCCACATCCACTGTACTACTGATTTAAAACTTGCTCCAATTACTCCTCTGGCTCCTCTGTTTTTAGTATTTACCCTGGGCTCCAATACCGCTAGTTGCTGCTCAGAAGTTCCGTCTGCACAGTCAACGCTTGCTGCCGTGTTATTGGGGTTCAGTAATGTCAGCTGATCCCCAGCTGTGTGTCCGGCAAATTCTCCTGCTTTGTCCACATCCACTGTACTACTGATTTAAAACTTGCTCCAATTACTCCTCTGGCTCCTCTGTTTTTAGTATTTACCCTGGGCTCCAATACCGCTAGTTGCTGCTCAGAAGTGCCGTCTGCACAGTCAACGCTTGCTGCCGTGTTATTGGGGTTCAGTAACGTCAGCTGATCCCCAGCTGTGTGTCCGGCAAATTCTCCTGCTTTGTCCACATCCACTGTACTACTGATTTAAAACTTGCTCCAAGTACACCTCTGGCTCCTCTGTTTTTAGTATTTACCCTGGGCTCCAATACTGCTAGTTGCTGCTCAGAAGTTCCGTCTGCACAGTCAACGCTTGCTGCCGTGTTATTGGGGTTCAGTAATGTCAGCTGATCCCCAGCTGTGTGTCCGGCAAATTCTCCTGCTTTGTCCACATCCACTGTACTTCTGATTTAAAACTTGCTCCAATTACGCCTCTGGCTCCTCTGTTTTTAGTATTTACCCTGGGCTCCAATACCGCTAGTTGCTGCTCAGAAGTGCCGTCTGCACAGTCAGTGCTTGCTGTCGTGTTACTGGGGTTCAGTAATGTCAGCTGATCCCCAGCTGTGTGCCCCGCAAATTCTCCTGCTTTGTCCACATCCACTGTACTACTGATTTAAAACTTGCTCCAATTTCGCCTCTTGCTCCTCTGTTTTTAGTATTTACCCTGGGCTCCAATACCGCTAGTTGCTGCTCAGAAGTGCCGTCTGCACAGTCAACGCTTGCTGCCGTGTTATTGGGGTTCAGTAACGTCACATGATCCCCAGCTGTGTGTCCGGCAAATTCTCCTGCTTTGTCCACATCCACTGTACTACTGATTTAAAACTTGCTCCAATTACAACTCTAGCTCCTCTGTTATTAGTATTTACCCTGGGCACCAATACCCCTAGTTGCTGCTCAGAAGTGCCGTCTGCACAGTCAATGCTTGCTGCCGTGTTATTGGCGTTCAGTAACGTCAGCTGATCCCCAGCTGTGTGTCCAGCAAATTCTCCTGCTTTGTCCACATCCACTGTACTACTGATTTAAAACTTGCTCCAATTACACCTCTGGCTCCTCTGTTTTTAGTATTTACCCTGGGCTCCAATACCGCTAGTTGCTGCTCAGAAGTGCCGTCTGCACAGTCAACGCTTGCTGCCGTGTTATTGGGGTTCAGTAACGTCAGCTGATCCCCAGCTGTGTGTCCGGCAAATTCTCCTGCTTTGTCCACATCCACTGTACTACTGATTTAAAACTTGCTCCAAGTACACCTCTGGCTCCTCTGTTTTTAGTATTTACCCTGGGCTCCAATACTGCTAGTTGCTGCTCAGAAGTTCCGTCTGCACAGTCAACGCTTGCTGCCGTCTTATTGGGGTTCAGTAATGTCAGCTGATCCCCAGCTGTGTGTCCGGCAAATTCTCCTGCTTTGTCCACATCCACTGTACTACTGATTTAAAACTTGCTCCAATTACTCCTCTGGCTCCTCTGTTTTTAGTATTTACCCTGGGCTCCAATACCGCTAGTTGCTGCTCAGAAGTGCCGTCTGCACAGTCAACGCTTGCTGCCGTGTTATTGGGGTTCAGTAACGTCAGCTGATCCCCAGCTGTGTGTCCGGTAAATTCTCCTGCTTTTTCCACACCCACTGTACTTCTGATTTTAAACTTGCTCCAATTACGCCTCTGGCTCCTCTGTTTTTAGTATTTACCCTGGGCTCCAATACCGCTAGTTGCTGCTCAGAAGTGCCATCTGCACAGTCAATGCTTGCTGTCGTGTTATTGGGGTTCAGTAATGTCAGCTGATCCCCAGCTGTGTGCCCCGCAAATTCTCCTGCTTTGTCCACATCCACTGTACTACTGATTTAAAACTTGCTCCAATTACACCTCTGGCTCCTCTGTTTTCAGTATTTACCCTGGGCTCCAATACCGCTTGTTGCTGCTCAGAAGTGCCGTCTGCACAGTCAACGCTTGCTGCCGTGTTATTGGGGTTCAGTAACGTCACATGATCCCCAGCTGTGTGTCCGGCAAATTCTCCTGCTTTGTCCACATCCACTGTACTACTGATTTAAAACTTGCTCCAATTACAACTCTAGCTCCTCTGTTTTTAGTATTTACCCTGGGCACCAATACCGCTAGTTGCTGCTCAGAAGTGCCGTCTGCACAGTCAATGCTTGCTGCCGTGTTATTGGCGTTCAGTAACGTCAGCTGATCCCCAGCTGTGTGTCCAGCAAATTCTCCTGCTTTGTCCACATCCACTGTACTACTGATTTAAAACTTGCTCCAATAACACCTCTGGCTCCTCTGTTTTTAGTATTTACCCTGGGCTCCAATACCGCTAGTTGCTGCTCAGAAGTGCCGTCTGCACAGTCAACGCTTGCTGCCATGTTATTGGGGTTCAGTAACGTCAGCTGATCCCCAGCTGTGTGTCCGGCAAATTCTCCTGCTTTGTCCACATCCTCTGTACTACTGATTTAAAACTTGCTCCAATTACACCTCTGGCTCCTCTGTTTTTAGTATTTACCCTGGGCTCCAATACCGCTAGTTGCTGCTCAGAAGTGCCGTCTGCACAGTCAATGCTTGCTCCAGTGTTATTGGCGTTCAGTAACGTCAGCTGTTCCCCTGCTGTGTGTCCAGCAAGTTCTCCTGCTCTGTCCACATTCACACTACTATTGATTTTAAACTGGCTCCAATTAGGCCTCTGGCTCCACTCTGGTTTTAGTATTTACCCTGGGTTCCAGCACCGCCAGCTGTTTCCCAGCAGTGTCTTTGCCACGGGTACTCCCTCCTGCCCAGCCTGGTTCCAGCATGTCAGCTGTTTCCTGGTAATGTCAACTTCACTTTGCCTCCAATGCGTTGTCCTGTCGTGTTGCGGTCGGGTTAGCCGACTCTATGGTGCCTGCAGTTTAGGTGACTCCTATGTGGGCAGCGGGATCTGGCAATGAAGGCTGGTTCCATAGTGCCAATAAGACAAGCACCCCCTGTAGGACTGTGGGTTTCGGTAACTGCTGCCGGCTCGGGGTCTTGCAACTTTTTTTTACATGGGTACCTTCTGCTACCCATCCAGGTTCCAGTACCGTCAGCTGGTTCTCGGCAGTGCCTTTGGCTTAGGTGCCTCCTTCTCGGTATCCAAGTTCCACCAACGTCTGCTGGTCCTTGGTAGTGCTTTCTGGCACAGGTACCTCCTGCTTAGTAACCGAGTTCCAGTACCATCAGCTGGTCCTCGGTAGTTCCATTGGCTCTTATACCTTCTGCTACCCATCCGGGTTCCAGCACCATTAGCTGGTTCTCGGCAGTTCCTCAGCCTTCTTGTACCTTCTGCTACATTTCCAAGTTCAAGCTTTTGAAATGGTTCTTGGTAATCACTCTGGATCTCCCTGACGAGGACCCTGAAGACGAGGACCCTGAAGACCACCCCGAAGAAGACGAGGACCCCGAAGACGAGGACCTTGAAGACGAGGACCCTGAAGACCAACCCAAAGAAGACGAGGACCCTGAAGACGAGGATCCTGAAGACGAGGACCCTGAAGACCAACCCGAAGAAGACGAGGACCCCGAAGACGACGACCCTGAAGACAAGGACCCTGAAGACCACCCCGAAGAAGACGAGGACCCTGAAGACGAGGACCCTGAAGACGACGACCCTGAAGATGACGACCCTGAAGACCACCCCGAAGAAGACCAAGAAGATGACCCTGAAGAAGTTGACCAAGAGGACAAAGAAGAAGAAGACAACCACCAAGATACAGAAGAACAAGAGACAGAAAACCAAGAAGCAGAAGTACAAGATGCTGCAGAACAAAAAGCGGAAGAACATTAAGCATAAGACTAAAAATCAGATCAAAAGATAATATCTAAATTATAAGCAGAAGATGACTAAGCAGTGTATGGGGGTAAGTCCGTTCCTCCTCGTGGTGCCCCTGGAAAAGACCTGCTGCTGCAGGCCAAACTGAACGCGGACAAATCCTGTTGTAAATCTTTTGTGACGGGCAGAACGAAAGGTGTAATGTTCAAACTTTCATAGATAACAACTACAGGAATGTCTGCCACAAATAAGAATATGATGAAGAAGAAGAATATGAAGAAGATGAAGAAGTAGAATATGAAGAAGAATAATAGTTGAATAAGAAGAATATGAAGAATGTAAAAAAAAAGAATAATACGAAGAAGGTGAAGAACAAGAAGATGAAGAAGGTGAAGAAGAAGTTGATGAAAAAGATGTTGATGCTGAGGATGATGAAGGAGAAAGTGTGGGAGAAGTAAAAAAGAAGGTGAAGAGCATGGAAGTAGTGAAACATAAATATCTGACAAAATATAAAAAAACTTAACATAGTCAATATTTCCGTAACTCAGAACGTCTTAAAAAAAATATTAATTCCTGCTTTTCCATTTGATTGGGCTAAACCTCTATGCCTTTATTGTCTCCCCCACCTCCCCCAATACATTTTACATTATTCTTAGTTGTTTTCCTTCATGTAGAATTAACCTACAAGGAAAGAAAGGGTTTATTTTTATTCCGGTATCGGAATCGGTGATATCCGATACTTTTTGGGTATCGGTCCGATCCAATCCGATCCGATATTTCCTGATATCGGAAGGTATCGCTCAACACTAGTATTCATTCATAACAATTACGTACTCTTTGTACTCATTATTTTTTATTTATGTCTTTTTCTTTTCTTTTGGGATTATTTATGTAAGACATTCATAGATCTATCACATTTTTTCTGCATTCTTAACTAATGTGTACTTATCTTAATGCACCTGATAATGTGACACTATAATTTTTATTTTTCACTTTTCACTCCCTGTACTCGTATCTTTCACTTGCTTTTTACTTTTTTGTTTGTCCTTATCACATTTTTACATATTAAATATTTATAGCACTTTGCACTTTATTATATATTGATCGGTTTTATGTAAGGACCGGCACCTACTACATAATAATATATTTTTTATAAATGAATTGATTTGTTCATTTACCTTTTTACACACTTGACACTTTTTACACACTTGAGACTTGACACTTTAATAATACCAGGGGAGGAGTCCTGAGGAGATAATTTGCATATTCCCACTGCATTTTGGGGTAAGTGAAGAGTCTCTGCGAGCTCAAAGAACACTGGATTTTGGCTGTTGGAGCTGAAAAGAGGACATCGGTAAACCGCGCGCCTGCCGGCGCGCGCATTTTGAAGCTTTTTTTTTACGTTTTTTTCACTGTTTTCAGAACATTAACAATAAGAACATGGAAGAGTCCAGGAGCCATTTGGTGAGCTGCATATCCTGCTACATGTTCACAGACTTGCCAGTGGAAAAGCCAAACTTCTCCTGGATGGAGAAAGAAGAATGTTGTGAAGAAAAAACGGAGAGTGGTGGTCATGGGGGATTCCCTGTTAAGAGGAACAGAGGCCGCTATCTGCAGACCAGACATAACCTCAAGAGAAATGTGCTGTCTTCCAGGAGTAAAAATTAAAGATGTGTCTGACAGGATATCAAGACTCTTCAGACCTACAGATCACTACCCATTCCTGCTAATACATGTGGGGACAAATGACACCGCAAGAAAGGACCTGGAAACCATCTGCAGTGACTTTGAAGACTTAGGCAAGAAAGTGAAAGAATTGGGAGCGCAGGTGGTCTTCTCATCCATCCTCCCAGTGGATGGCCATGGAACAATGAGGTGGAATAAGATTCTACAGGTGAACAACTGGCTACGTCGATGGTGCCATCAACAAGGATTTGGATTTCTGGATCACGGAATGAATTACCTATACGATGGACTACTTGCTAGAGATGGGGTGCACCTTACGAAGACTGGAAAACATGTATTTGGAAGTCGCCTTGCTACACTCATCAGAAGAGCTTTAAACTAGAACAATGTGGGAAGGGAAGCAAAAGGCCAGAAAAAGCCATACAGCTGACAAATACTATTGAGATCTCTGCTACTGGAAGTGGAAAAGAAGAACAAAGACAAAACAATTTAAATAATAAAAATATGGGAGGAAGAGAAACCAATCACAAACTAAAATGTTTTTATACAAATGCACAAAGCATGGTCAACAAACAAGGAGAATTGGAACTACTAATGCAGGAAAAGGAATATGATGTCATTGGAATCACTGAAACTTGGTGGGACGATACACATGATTGGAATAAAAGGCTAAAAGGATACAACTTATTTGCAAGAAACAGACTTGATAAACGAGGAGGAGGTGTTGCATTGTATGTTAGAAAAGCGTATATCTGCACAGAGACTGAAGCTTCAGAGACTGGGAGTTCTGTGGAAACTGTTTGGGTAAGAATACAAGGAGAGAACAACGGAAAGGACACCATTGTAGGCATTTACTACAGGCCACCTGGGCAAGCTGAAGATATGGATGAACTCTTTATGTATCAAATGACCAAGTTCTCAAAAAAATATGACGTAGTGGTCATGGGAGATTTCAACTATCCAGACATTTGTTGGGAATCTCTCTCAAGTAAAACTAACAGGTCAAGCAAATTCTTATCCTCTCTTGCTGACAACTTTATCTTCCAAAAGGTAGGGGAGAAAACAAGGGGATCTGCTACTTTGGATCTAATCCTTATAAACAGGGAGGAAATGGTTGAGGAGGTAAAGGTGGCTGGGACCCTAGGAGGCAGCGATCATGCTATTATAGAATTTTGGATAACTAGAGGAGGAAGACATGTGAAGACTCAAACTTCAAGGTTAGATTTTAGAAAGGCAGATTTTAAGAGACTCAGAAAGAGAATAGGAGGGATACAATGGCTGGATGTCCTTAAGGACAAAAATGTCCAGGAAGGATGGGACATTTTTAAAAATGAGATTCTCAAAGCACAATCGTTAACAATTCCGAAAAGTAGGAAGAATGGGAAGCATTTAAGGAAGCCAGGATGGATGAACACAGAACTTAAACACATGATAAAAAGAAAGAAAGAAATGTTTATTAAATGGAAAAAGGGAGGCATATCTAAAGAAGATTATAATGCAGTCTGCAGATCCTGCAGGGCACATATCAGGTTAGCTAAAGCTGACAATGAATTAAGGCTTGCAAGAGATGTCAAAAGCAATAAAAAAGGATTTTGGGGGTATGTCAAAAGTAAAAGAAAAGTCAAAGATGCTATAGGATTTTTACAGGATGAAAATGGAGAAATGGTAAGAGAGGATGTTGAGAAGGCCGAACTTTTTAATTCCTATTTTGCATCTGTTTTCTCTCAGAAAGAAAATGTAACATCAACTGATCTTCACTGTGCTTTTAAAGGAATAGAGGAATCCAAGTTATCTGTAAACATAAAGATTGTGAGGGAATATTTAGCTAACATAAATGAGTTCAAGTCTCCAGGTCCAGATGAATTACACCCCAGAGTACTGAAGGAGATCATAGAAGAAATTTTAGAACCACTCTCCATAATCTTTGAAAATTCTTGGATAACAGGAGAAGTCCCAGAAGACTGGAGAAGAGCAAATGTTGTTCCTATCTTCAAAAAGGGGAAGAAGGTGGACCCAGGGAACTATAGGCCGGTGAGTCTGACTTCTATACCAGGAAAGATCTTTGAACAAATTATTAAACAACATGTATGTAAGTACATGGATAAGAATGAAGTGATTAACCAGAGTCAGCATGGGTTTGTAACTAACAAGTCATGTCAGACTAACTGAATTTCCTTCTATGACAGAATCACTGACTGGATGGATCAGGGAAATGCTGTAGATATAGTATATCTTGACTTCAGCAAAGCATTTGACAAAGTATCTCACACCATCCTTATTGAAAAAATGACCAAGTATGCAATGGACCAGGCAACTGTTAGGTGGATTCATAACTGGCTTAGTGATCGAATTCAAAGGGTGGTTGTAAATGGCTTCACATCCAGCTGGATGAATGTCTCAAGTGGGGTACCACAGGGCTCCGTCCTGGGACCTGTATTGTTCAACATCTTTATCAATGATTTAGATGAAGGAATTGAGGGTAAACTGATTAAATTTGCTGATGACACAAAGCTAGGAGGGATAGCTAATACTAGAGAAGAGAGAGAGAGGATTCAAAAAGACCTAAATAAACTGGAGCAGTGGGCAGCAACCAACAGAATGGTTTTTAACAGGGAAAAATGCAAAGTACTACATCTGGGCAATAAAAATGAAAAAAGCATATACAGAATGGGAATAATAAAGCTAAGCAACAGTACATGTGAAAAAGACTTAGGTATACTAATAGATCATAGACTGAACATGAGTCAACAGTGTGATGCAGCAGCAAAAAAGGCAAATACAATTCTGGGATGTATTAACAGAAGCATACAGTCTAGATCACGTGAAGTCATTATCGGTCTTTACTCCTCTTTGGTCAGACCTCATCTGGAATACTGTGTACAGTTTTGGGCACCACATTTTAAAAAAGACATAGACAAACTGGAGCAAGTTCAGAGAAGAGCGACCAGAATGGTGACTGGTCTGCAAACCATGTCCTATGAGGAACGGTTGCAGGATTTGGGAATGTTTAGCTTGCAAAAAAGAAGACTGAGAGGAGACTTAATAGCTGTCTACAAATATGTCAAGGGCTGTCACATTGTAGAAGGATCATCTTTATTCTCATTTGCACAAGGAAAGACTAGAAGCAATGGGATGAAACTAAATGGGAGGAGACACAGATTAGATATTAGAAAAAACTTTTTGACAGTTAGGGTGATTAATGAGTGGAACAGGCTGCCACGAGAGGTGGTGAGTTCCCCTTCAATGGACGTCTTCAAACAGAGGCTGGACAGACATCTGTCTGAGATGATCTAGTGAATCCTGCTTTGAGCAGGGGGTTGGACCAGATGACCCAGGAGGTCCCTTCCAACTCTACCATTCTTTGATTCTATGATTCTATGATTCTATGATATTTGGTTGTTCTAGGCTTGTGTGCTTCGGGTTTTTCCTCCTTTCTTTCTATATTACTTACATTCCTTTCCCGGTCTCTCCCTCCTATATGCCATCATAATTCAGTCATAGGTAAAAAGGCCACTCTCATGGGACTACATACAAATGTTTGCCACTGTGCGCATGCGCTTTGTCATACCAGGTCTCATCGCCTCTCCCTGCCATCACTAAATGCGATGCACGCTTGTCTATGATGCTACTGGGTATGTTCACCCTGACACGCACGCGTCTCTATGACGGTCATGGGTGAGCATGGATATTAATGGCGGGGATCACAGCGCCCATGCGCCTCATTATGTGGCACCTGAATCTTGGGGTATTTATATATGGCAGGACTACAATGAGGTTGCACCTCCCCTTGAGAAAGCACATGAGAAATGCGCGTCTGAGCAGCCTGGTGGGCGCATTGAATCTCCCTTTATTATGGGTATGCAATTCATGACACATTGAGCAGTCACATGGCTCTTTTTGTAGCACTATCACTTTAAATCGAGCCATTCAGAGATACTATCTGAGAAGACTCGGGGTCTTCCGTGGGCGCAATACTACTCAGACAACACAGGGTGAGGGTAAAACAGTGTGGAAATTCTTTATTGATCCACCAAACGGACAATGAACACATAGAACAGTCCCAGCAAATACCCAACATGGTACAACATTACACAGTCTCACTCTTCCCACTGGCCCATCTGCGACTTTGGGACTTCCAGGGCCAACTACCTCAACCAGTTGCCCGCTGTTTTTGGTGGGCCTCCACAGAGAGGAGATAGCGGCAAGCTTTGGAAGCCGATAGTCCATCGAGGTACAAGGCCAAGAGACCTGAGGGTCCCACCCTAGCCTCTCCGAGAGATTCCATGAGGCCAGATGACCGGCTGGTCTCAATCTGGCTTCCCCGAATGTCTCCATGGGTTGCAGGCGACCGGAGGATCCCACCTGGCAACCCCAAACAACATATAGATGGTGTCTGGTGCCTTATTGTCCCAACCTGGTTTCTACAAATGTATCCATGAGGTCTCTGATGGTAAATGGAGCAAATCCATATCTTTCCAGTCATGGCTAGTGATGAGCGAGTACCGTAATATTTGTAATCGCTATACTCTTAACGAGTACTTTGTAATAATCGCGCATTCGTTCCGAATAGCGAGTACAATGTAAGTCAGAAATTTTTTTTGCTGGACTCTACAAAGGGGTTTGAGGGCCTGAGGAAAAGGCTAAAATGGATGGGAAAGTGATGAAACAGAATGGGAAGAGCCTGGAGAATATGCCTGCATGCATTTCTGACTCATATATGGTTTCTGGGAATAAGTTTGTTGCAGTTTTAGGCCACTTTTACAGACACACAACAACAACTACCAAACCAAACCTAAATTGCCTTTAACAGGCCAAAAAGGTCAAGAAACAGTTTTTCCTGCACTATCACTTAATAAACCAGAGAAACAAAAAAAATCCCTTTTAGCGTTTGTTCACACATACTGTTGTGGCTTTTTTTTGCCTTTTACAATTGGGAGTGCCCTGACTTATACATTTTGAAAGTCCCTCTGTCATACATCATTTTTAGTTTGCTATTCCCCAGCACTTTACAAACACAACTAGAACGCACCAGTAGGTATGTTGATCTTTGACCTGAGAGGCCTCAGGTGGCTCTGTAACATGAGTTTTTGGAGGGACAGCTGTTACTTAGACATTTGGGTGGACCCTCCAACATTCACACTCAGTGGAATACATATTCCATAGCAGTTTACAATGTGCCCATTGTAGCGTTGGGCTTGACCCTCCTCCTCCTCCTCCTCCACCATGTGATACTGCAGCCCTAAATTCAAATGTTCAGAGGGCCTGCTATAGGCAGGAAAGCTGAGTTTTGTGAGAGCTCTAGTGTGGCCCTGTAACATACATTTTGAAGTGCCCTCCTCTAGAAATTTTGGAGGTCCCTCTTGTGTACATTTGAGAGTGCTTTCACTTATTCATATTGTAGGCCCTCACTCTATTATTTAACTCATTTAAGGGCAGAGTACAGAGAAAAAGGCCAAGCGACATGGAGTACTAGAAAGTAGCAGTGAGTGCGGCCTGCGATCCTCAGGTATGGCTGAATTCTGTGAACTGGAAAAATAAAGCTGCACTAGTCAACTGGATCATGAGCTCAAATATATCACTTGTGCAAGTCAATGAGGAAAGGATATATGGTTCCCCCTTCTTCAGGATGGGTTGGAGAAGCTTCTCCAAATGGCTCAGAGATTTTGATTGTCAATATTCCCCAGATTATATAGGAAGAGAAGACTTCTTGATACTGTACTACTGTGTCCACTGCACAATGTGCGTGCATATGGTTTATAAAAATTAGCCCTATGGGCTGAGTCATGGTTGACAAAGGAAAGAAACGGGTTTTTATGGGAAGGGGGTGACGTTAACAGCAGTAACATGAATCTGCATTTTTGGTGAATTTAGGTTGGCTTGCTGTCTTCAGGAGGGATTACAAACTGTGGAGATATTCAGTCTTTGTTGAATTTAATCAGAGTAAGTCTGTCTGCATTTTCTGTGGAGAGGCGTGTGCGCCTATCAGTGATGATTGCCCCAGCGGAGCTGAAAACACACTCTAACACCACACTAGCAGCCGGGCAGGCCAGCACCTCCAAGGCATATAAGGAGAGGTCGGGCCAAGTGTTGAGCTTAGACACCCAATAATTAAAGGGAACTGACGCATGTATGGTCATTTAAGTACCCCTTGACCATGTTCTGCAACTTATCCCTCCTTGGCATTGTTACAGGCACAGATAGCCCTTGCTGTTGTGCTGGTTTATTGAAAATTGCCCAATTTGTGCACATTTTTCCCCCACCTCTGTTGGAGATGGTGTTCGTGTCTCTCCCCATTATCCCTTGGTGTTGAAAAGAGCTGTTACCTCTGCCACCAGCATTGCCTGAGGGTGATGTTTTCAGCAACTGATCTACAACAGCCCTCTTGAATGATTCCATTGTAAAACTCTTTGGTGACTCCAAAAGGAGATAAGGAAATTTCTCCTTGTACCATGGATCGAGAAAGGTGGCCAACCAGTATAGGTTGTTTGATAAAATATGTATCACGCAAGGGTCTTGCCACAGACACTTTACACATGAACTGTGCCATGTGAGCCAAGCTGCAAAAAGGCAAATGTTCTGTGTCCCCAACAGTAGAAATAGTACCCATCCTCTCCTCACACTGACTCGCCACCTCCTCCTCCTCCACCACCTCCTCCTCTCCAGCCCATCCAGGCTGGACAGACATGAAGCTTGGGTTGGGTGTCCCCTCTGTAGCATCTCAAGTCCTCTCGGTAGCACAGAAAAACAAGCCCTCTCCCTCCTCATCCAGCTCATCTTCCTCCTCATTATCCAATGTTGCCTCAGAATATTGGCTGGGCTGGGTAGTATCACTCATTGGGAAATCTGGCACCATACCAACATGCTGGACACTCAAAGCTTCCTCTTTGAGATTATGCAGTGATTGTTTCAAGAGACACAGCAGGAGGATGGTTACGCTGATAATAGCCTGATCACCGCTCACGAAGTTGGTGCAGTACTCAAAGTTCCCATGAACCTCACAAATGTCAGTGATCCACACCCACTCGACAGTTATGTGTGGTGGCTGACTCTCAGTCTGATTGGCATGTTGAAGCTGGAATTCAGCTACTTCCCTCTGCTGTTCGCTAATCCTCACCAACATATGATATGTTGAGTTCCACTGCGTGGGCAGGTCGCAAATGAGTCTGTGACTTGGCAAATTCAAGGGCTTTTGCAGCACTGTAAGAGCAGCAAAAGTGGTAGAGAAATGGGGGAAATGGTCGCTAATACGGTGCATCTTCTCAAGTAGGTACGGCAAGTCACGGTAAGTTTTCAGAAATTTCTGAACAACTAGGTTCAGCACGTGATCCATGCATGGCACATGTACCAGTTTTCCGACCTTTAAAGCCGCCACCAGGTTATGCCCATTATCGCAGATGACCAGATGGGGTTGGAGGTGCAGCGGGGAGAGCCACTGATCGGTCTTTTGTTTAAAAGCTTGCCACAGCTCTACTGCAGTGTGTGCTTTCTGACCTAAACAGATCAGCTTCAGCAGAGCGTGTTGCCGCTTTGCCGATACGCTGCTGCACAGGTCCCAGCGTGGCAGTGATGGGGAGGGGAATTCAGCAGAGGATGAGGAGCAGGAGGAGGGGAGAGAGAAAGTGGAATATGAAGAGGTGGAAACCCTGACAGAAGTTGGGCCCGCTATTCTTGGCGTGGGTAGGATGTGTGATGTTCCAGTTTGTGCCTTTGTCCCACCCTCAACCAGGTTCCCCATTGTGCCGTTACAGAAATGTATCGTCCCTGTCAAGAACAACTTGTCCAGGTGTCTGCTGTTAGGTGAACCTTCCCGGTTATGGTGTTGGTGAGATCACGGTTCAGATTGTTTAGCACGTGCTTGTGTAATGTAGGGATGGCACACCTGGCAAAATAGTGGTGGCTGGGAACACTGTATCGTGGGGAAGCCACAGTCAAGAGATCACAGAAAGAATGTGTTCCCACAAGTCTAAACGGCAACATCTCCACAGCTAGCAATTGCTATGTGCGAGTTTAGTATTTGTGTCTGTGGGTGTGTGGCTGGGTATTTACGCTTTCTTTCCAAGCTCTCAGGCACGGACAATTGGACACTTTGCTGGGACAAGGAAGTGGATGTGGTTGATGTTTGTTGTGTGTGAGCAACCGCAGCTTGTGGGAAGGAGGTATGAGTGCCTGCTTCCTGAACAGCAGATTCTGAACCACATAGCCCAGGTGACATGGCATTGGTTTGACCTGCAGACGCAGATTTGGTACCCTGGTGTTCCGCCAACATACTGGGGTGCTTGGCTGCCATGTGTTTTCGCATACTGGTGGTACTCAGGATGCCTTTGCCCTGGCCTCTGCTAAACTTGGTATGGCAGATGCTATAGACAACAATGTTTCTCACTGAAGGACTTTCAGAAAAAAAATTTCATACAGCAGCTGAACGCCACCGTTCCCTCACTTGGCGCACAGAGGGGGTGCTCTTGGGAACAGTTGACGCATTTCTCACTCTGGGCAAACCACGACCCCTTGGTGCCTGTGTTGGTGCTACATATCCATCTTCCTCTGTGTTGCTGTCATGGCTATGCATGCCAACAGTCCAGTTCGGATCAGTGGACTCATCATCAACCACCTCGTATTCCATCTCATCCTCCTTCCCAGTTGACATTGTAGGCTGACCTGATGGTAACTGTATCTCATCATCATCAGCCTTCACCTCTGGAGACAGTAAATGACGTTCCTCCAAGTGGCTTTCTTCTGGCCGTAGGTCCTCAAACACTTGAGCATCAACGCACACCACCTGCTCTTGTCCCTCTTCAATGCTGCATGGTGATAGGCCAGAGCCAACCAAAGGATATGTACCAAACAGATTCTCGGAGTGGCCAAGCTTGGGGTCATATTTCTCCTGTGACTGATAATGGCGGGAGGAAGGAGAACCAGTTTCAGGATTGGATGGACCAGCCGTCTGTGTATCGACAGTAGACTGTGTGGTCGTGAAAGATTTGTTGCTGCCTGACAAATGCTTAGAGGCCTAGTCTGCTATCCAAGACAGAATCTGCTCTCGCTCTTCTGGCTTCCACACATGTTTACATTCCTGACCGGGAAATTTTTCCAGGAACATAGTGGATGCATCTAGCTTCTTCTGACCTGACACAGACTGAGTGTATTCTCACGCACCACTGACAACACCACGTCCACGTCCATGTCCCTTAACAACAGGCTTTTGTGGCATTTTGGGTTTTGCTGACAGATTTTCAGATGTTGATGGCACAAGCCAAGCTAGCTGTCACACCCGAAATAGTGGGTAAAATGGCCTGGTGCGTGCTTGGTAGCAGGCAGTATTAAATGTTTGGACTACTGCTTTGTGTAGGGCACTAAACACTTTTTTAAGTGGACTAATGTGGACAGAAGTCAGGCTGTCACCCCGAAAACAGGAGGGAAAATGGGCTGGTGTGTGTTTTGTAGCAGGCAGTAGGAAATGTTTGGACTACTGCTTAGTTTAGCGCACTAAACACTTTTTTAAGTGGATTAATGTGGACAGAAGGCAGGCTGTCACTCCAAAAACAGTGGGGAAAATGGGCTGGTGCGTGCTTTGTAGCAGGCAGTAGGAAATGTTTGGACTACTGCTTTGTGTAGCGTACTAAACGCTTTTCTAAGTGGACTAATGTGGACAGAAGGCAGACTGTCACCCTAAAAACAGCGAGGAACTGGCCTGGTGCATATTTGGTAGCAGGCAGTATGAAATGTTTGGACTACTGCTTTGTGTAGGGTACTAAACGCTTTTTTAAGTGGACTAATGTGGACAGAAGGCAGAGTGTCACCCCAAAAACAGTGGGGAATATGGGCTGGTGCGTGCTTGGTAGCAGGCACTAGGAATGTTTGGAATACTGCTTTGCATTGGACACCAACCGCCTTTTTATGTGGACTAATGTGGACAGCAGAAGCCAGGCTCTGACCCCTAAAACAGCGGGCAAAATAGACCGGTGCTTTTAAAAAAAGAGGCAACACAAAATGCTACTACTCTGTGTGCTGGAAAAATATTGCTTTGCCTCTGACAAGAGCTGTTTTAAGATGGACACTGGAAGAACACTTTAACCTCTCCCTACCTAATACACAATCTCTCCCTTCCGGTACTCTGACTATGATGTGTGTCTTCAGCTCTGAAAAGAGCTGTTTTTTGGTGGTATTATGGAGCTAGTGAGCGGCTCCTTTAAACACTGATCTAGTATACACTACAGGTAGCCCTTAAAAGGGCTTTTGTTTTATCAAGAGGCCTAAACACTCTCCCTAGAAGCTCAGCGATCTCTCCCTATGCTTATAGAATGCAGGCTCCGGACTCAATGTGAACAAAATGGCGGCAGGGCTTAAATAGACGCTGGATGGCCAGCTAATCACAGTAATGCCACAACTAAGATGTCTTCGGCACTACTGTGATTGGTTAAGAAGCCCAGCATGTTTAGTAGCTGCAAAGGAGGCGCCAAAACTGCAGGGCGGGACATCCGAATATAGCGAGGCGAGTAAAGAAATACTCGCAATATAGCGAGTAACCGGAATAACGTACTATCCGTGTGAATAGCGAATAGTAACGAATACATTCGCTCATCACTAGTCATGGCCATACACCCTTAGGCAGGAATCATGTAGAAACCAAATCTGTGTCTCTTTGAATAAAGCCATGCTACCAAGCTGATTGTCTGAAGAGAGTCTGATCTTTGATTCCCCTTGTAAAGTCTTTTTCCATTCTCTGTTTCAAATCTGCTTGCTAAAGAGGCATATGTTCCTTAAATAGTTCACATTTGTTCTTTCAAGTACACATCCACAGGACAAGGGTTAGGGAGGGTATTATTCCACAGGCCTCATTGTTTAAGCATTCAAACAATTTACATATTTGGTATGGCAGGGGGCTCTTGTAAATAAACATCTAGCTGACTTTAATACAATATGCAATTAGCATAGAAACAAACATCATTGTTTGAGAACCAATAGTAGATAACATTCAGGGTTATACAAATAGTATGTCCTTCTTGACCAGCCACAAAAATACACATACAATACAAAAACATACAGACAGACTGCGGTGCCAAGTCCCATGAGGTCAGGGTAGTCAAGGACTTGATACATCTGGTCATATTGAGGTGAGACTTTTCCTTGTTTTGGGTTTTGTGAAAAAAGGGGGTCTCGGACAAAGTCCAGATCGCTCAGGAAGAAACTCCATTGGAAACAAAGATGAAGGAGTTTCCCTTGTGTGTCCTCATCAGTGAGGAGGATGAGACTGTGACTAAGGAGTCCAAACTCCTTGAGATAGAGGTGTCCGGAGAGAACTTTGGGACTGCACAAATTTGGGACCTGACCTTAAAAGGGGCATTTGACAATGTTGTTGTCCGTCATGGGGTTTCTTAAAAGCCAGGGGCAGACACCAGATTCTCACACTTTGCGGTTCAGGGGGAGTTATTGTATCTGGTGACCAAACTAAGGGGTGGTGAGATAGTGGAGCAGCTGTTAGTTCCAAGACCCTTCCGGAGGAGCGTGGTAGACATGGCCCAATCACATGTTCTTGGGGGACATCTGGGGGTCGAGAAAACTCAGGAGAGGATAATGCGGAGGTTTTATTGGCCCTGATGTTACCGGGAGATCCTAGATTATTGAAGGTTCTGCCCCACCTGACAGATAACTGCGCCCTCTTCTCACTTTTTCAGTCCCCTATTCCCATTACCTGTGATAGAGGTCCCATTTGAGAGGATTGCCATGGACCTAGTGGGTCCCTTAGTTAGATCAACAAGAGAGCACCAATACTTTCTGGTGGTCATGGACTGCGCGACCTGGTACCGAGAAGCGGTGCCACTAAGGAACTCGTCAAGCAAGAGAATAGCCCGGGAACTTGTCCATATTTTTGCCAGGACTGGCATGCCAAAATAGATATTGACAGAC
This sequence comes from Phyllobates terribilis, assembly GCF_046119375.1. NCBI lineage: Eukaryota > Metazoa > Chordata > Amphibia > Anura > Dendrobatidae > Phyllobates > Phyllobates terribilis. The sequence continues at coordinate 584,033,373 of NW_027362762.1, forward strand.
CAGGGAACCCACTTCATGAGCAAGGTGATGAGGGAGCTTTGAAAGGTCCTCCAGATTGCCCAGCTGTGAACTTCAGTTTACCATCCGCAGATGAACAGACTAGTGGGGCACTTTAAAAAGACCTTAAAGGCAATGGTCAAGAAGGTCATTGAGAAAGATGGTTGAGACTGGGACTACCTGGTTCCGTTCCTGCTCTTCTCCACAAGGGAAGTTCCGCAGGCCTCTAGTGGCTTCTCCCTATTCGAGCCACTGTATGGTCAACATCCGCGAAGGCTCCTGGATATCGCCAAGGAAACCTGGGAAACCGAGGTTATGCCTCACCGGAGCATCATAGAGCATGTTGCCCAGATGCAGGAGTGAAAGGCGAAAGTGATGCCTATCTTGAAGGCACATTTTCTCCAGGCACAGGAGGCAAAGGAAAAAGTGTACAACCGATTAGAAAGGCTGAGGCAATTCCAGCCTCGGGACCACGTTTTGGTGCCTTTCTTAACAGTCAAGAGCAAGTTACTGGTCAAGTGGAGAAACTCGTCGAAGTGAATTACAAAGTCCACCAACCAGGCCGAAGAAAGCCGAATCAGGTATATCATGTAAACTTGCTCAAGCCGTGGCGAGATCGGGAAACCGCAGGAGCTCATTGCCTGGGAGCCAGTCCCGAGGCCAAAGTGGAAGATATCATGATAGCGGAGACTCTATCACTGGCCCAGAAGCAACAGTGTCGAGAACTGCTGCACAGGAACCGTAACCTGTTCTCGGAGATGCCGGGGCGTACGCAAGTAGTGGAACACGACGTACTGTCAGAGCCACATGTAGGGGTTAACCTTAAGTCTTATACGATTCCTGAAGCACACCGTGAGGTGATCTCAATCGAGGTGAAGAGGATGTTAGTAGTGTTGAGCCACCCCCGTAGTGTTCGAGTTCGGATCGGTTCGTCGAACACCCGTGTGTTCGCCGAACTGTTCGTCGAACTGTTCGTCGAACACCTTCGAACACCATTAAAACCAATGGCAGGCAAACAAAAACACATAGAAACACATAGAAAACACCTTCAAAGGTGTCCAAAAGCTGACAAACTGCTCAGAAGACACAACTAACACATGGAAAAGTGACAAGTACATATAGTCATGCAAAAAGAAAAGAGGTGGAGGAGTAAAAGGAGGGGGAGACACAGATATAGGCATGTCATGCCCTTCTAAAATCCAAAAAGTGAGAAGCCGACACGTTCAGTCCGCTCCTGCCCGTGCCACCTTCGTGTCGCCGGGTTTGTGCCAGAGCCGCGGTGAACCCTGACGGCCAGCCCCCCTCTCCCAATACTGGTGCCTGTCCGCTGGTGGGTCGAGCGAGCCCCCCTGTGGTGGAGGCAGCTCTAAGCTTTTTAATTTAAATTGTCTCTCTAATTTGAATTAATACACTTTAAATCCATTTACAAGGATCTATTGGAGGGCAAGTCTCATGCCAGCAGCCGCGTAATTCCAGCTCCAGTAGCGTCCACTAAAGCTGCTGCAGTTAAAAAGCTTTTATAAGGATCGAGCTTGGCTGTCCACCGCAAGGCATCCTACTGCCAGTCCCAGCCCCTATGCCTTGGGGTGCCTCCTGATGCTCTTCACTGAGTATCCCGTGGTCCCGAAGCATTTCCTTTGAAAAAATTAAGTGTCCAAACTACAGGTGGTGTAGCTTGCTTAACAGCCGGGATAATCCGCTGACTAGCAGACACTGCTACTAGGCACAAAGTATTTCCTGGGCTAGATGCAGTTAAAAATTTGTAATTAGATACTCTCGTTGGATGCTGAGAAAGCATTCCATAGAGTCTCCTGGCACGCCATATATGATTCTCTTAAAAAACTTGGGGTAGGGGTCTAGGGGACCCTTTTATAGCCAAAATCACGGCCCTGTATCACAATACGTCACCTAGGCTGAAGATAGATGGAACTGTAGCACCCTGAGGGCTCGGTTGCTACAGAGGTATTGCAACTCACCCAGAGGTGTGATATCTCACTCTCAGGTAAGGATGGAGTGTGGATCAGGACCCGACACCTGCATGCATTACACCACATTGCCGTGGGGCAGGGCGACCAATATGCCTCTGAGATGGGCACGACAGTCCCTGTCCCTGGCTGGAGTGGGGGGAGGGAACACTGAGGAAGGGGAACCCTGTAGTGCAGGAGCAGGGAGGAAGCAGTTCCTGGGTGCATTGAGAAGGGAGTATAAAAGGTGGGCACCATGTTAGTTCAGTGCAGAGAAGTCTGAGCAGAAGTGGCAGGGAGCAGGGGCTCTGCATGAGCTCTGCTCCGGAGGCGGGCCTAGTAACAGAGGCCCAGGCCTGGAAGAGGGAGAAGGAAGGAAGAGGAACGGAGAAGGCTCCAGGAACGAGGAATGAAGGGATCCCAGGGGTGCGGACGGGTGAGTCGCCACCGCACGCCCGAATCCACCTGCGTGGAGGGGTCAGGCCAAAGGGGGAGACCGGTCCCCGAAACTAGTGGAGGCAGGAAACGACCCTCAGCTAGAAACCGGAGGCTGTGACATTTTATGTGGCGCAGCCCCTCGCTACACCCGCTAGGAAGGCACCACATAGGGTCAGGGAAACTGGCGCTAAGTTTACCAAGAGGAGGCCCGAGGGTGCCGGACAGAAGGGTTGGTAAGAAAGGCCAGACAAAGGACACACAAAGGGGGTCCTGTGAAGCGCTCCAAAGTTATCTGGGAGTTGTCTGAGCCCCTCACCTGGTGAGCACAGTACGACGTGGGCAGCCGTTACCTGCAGACGTGGTTGGATAATAAGAACTGTGAGTAAAGGCCCTGGACTGCATCACTGACTCCGTGTCGTTACTGCTGCTGCCCTGCACCATCACCCCCATCCTCCGCATACACTGCCCTGAGGCTATACTCCCCCCTTGGGGAGTTATGCTACGCTCTGCTGCACCCACAACACCAGCCTCAGCGGTCTGCCCTGCAGCGGCGGTTCACTCTGACCGCAATCCACGGGTGGCGTAGTCGGACATTTAAACATCAAAACCACATAAATAGTTCCGCCACTGGTTTGACCACCCTGAGCCACGGAACCGGGTCGCCGCCACGAAGACTACAACCACCAGCATCCACCAAAAAGGGGCCGGCTCCGGGTGTCCCAAGGCCCAGGGGGTGCATCAGAACATTTTCATCACCTTTCACAATCACCAATGGGACAAGGCAGGGATGTCCTCTGTCCCCTCTCTTATACATCCTAGTGACGGAGCACCTGCTCTCATCAATTCGCCATAACCCCAATATTAGGTGGATTGAGGTGGGAGGCACCGAGTACAAGTGCTCTCTATTTGCTGATGATGTCCTAGTATATATCACTCAATCACATATATCCATCCATGCTGTTATGGCTGAAATAGATCACTTTGTTACATGGTCAAATTTTAAAATCAATGCAGCGAAGTCTGAGGCCCTCAATGTCTCCCTCTCCAAATCCATATAGTATTCCATCCAGTCCAACTTTCCCTTTGCCTGGCCCTCACAGGGTATCAAATACTTAGGAATTCCTATTCATAGAGACCTCTCCCATCTATGTTATCTTAATTTTGGGCCCTTTATTGAACAACTCCATACAGACCACGGTTGGCAAGTTAGAACTGTAAGATTCACTACGTGAACCACTGGTGTTTTGTGGAAAAGCACATGTACACTGTGTTCCAAATTATTATGCAAAAAGTGTTTAGGAGTGATAAGGGAAGAATTTGTTTGTTTGTCAGTTAAACTCATTGATGGTAATGTGTGTCAGGGCTCTTTATATCACTGTAAGCAATTGCAGACACCTGTGCTAATTAGTTTGGCAGGTGTGTCCAATGAAAGGCAAGACTACTTAAGAAGGCTGTCTCACATTATTAAGCAGCCTACATTTTCTGCCAAAATGGGAAAGAAAAAGGATGTGTCGGCTGCTGAGAAGCAACAAATTATGGAGTGTTTAGGTCAAGGCATGACTACAATCAACATTGTGCGATGATCAGGATGAAGTGTCTTGGCAATCAAGAAGTATATAGCTGATTCACAGTACACACGTGTGCGTGCTGATAAGGGCAAATTGAGGACTCTTTCCTACAGGCAATTACGTCAGGTTAAAAGAGCAGCGGCAAAAAAGCCTTGTCATAGCAGCAGACAAGTTTTTGAAGCTGCTGGTGCCTCCAACGTCCCCCGAACAACAAGATGCAGGGTCCTTCAGAGGTTTGCAGCTGTGCATACGCCATCCTGTCGACCTCCTCTATCCACTTCACACAAGCAGAAACGGCTCCAGTGGGCCAAACATTACATGAAGACTGATTTCAAAACTGTTTTGTTCACGGATGAGTGCCGTGCAGCGCTCGATGGTCCAGATGGATGGAGTGGAGGATGGCTGGTTGATGGACACCCCACGCAAACACGGCTACAGCGCCAACAAGGAGGAGGTGGAGTAATGTTTTGGGCTGGAATCATGGGGAGAGAGATTGTCGGCCCCTTTAGGATCCGTGAACTCCATAATGTATGTGGATTTTCTCAAACAGCACTTCCTGCCATGGTTCAAGAAGAAGAACCGTGTATTTCACAGCAAGATCATTTTTTTGCATGATAATGCACCATCTCATGCTGCACATAAAACATCTGCATCTCTGGCTGATATGGGCATAAAAGGGGACAAACTTATGGTGTGACCCCCATGCTCCCCTGACCTCTACCCCATTCAGAACCTCTGGAGCATCATCAAAAGGAGTGTCTATGATGGCGGGAGGCAGTTCACATCTAAGCAACAGCTCTGGGAGGGTATTCTGTCCTCATGCAAAACAATTGAAGCAGAAACCATCCAAAACCTGACAAATTCAATGGACGAGAGAGTTCAGAAGCTCCTTTCGAACAAGGGGTCCTATGTGAAAATGTAACATCACCTAGAATAAAGTTTTGAGTTGAAAACTGTTTGATTTCAGTTTCTAATAACCTGCTAATGCTTATAATTTCAAAAATGACAATTTTTTTGGTCTTTATTAAAATGAAAAGGTTGATCGAAAAGTTTGGGGGATCTAAGAGTGTGGCAACCCAGTAGTCATGATTACTTCGAATTCTGACAATATGAGGGTCATGTTGCAGGTAGTGCAGCAAGAAGGCACTTATGTGTCTTGCGCATCTCGGAGCCCCAAAATTATTTTCCGGGCTAGATGCAGCTAAAAATTATTATTAATTTTAAATCTGATGGAGCTTAGTATAGATGGCCTAATAGGATCAGTGCTGCACACTGCTACAAAGCCCAAATTATTTTCCAGTCAAGATACAGATAAACATGATTAGTAATTTTAAATCTGGTGGAGCTTATTATAGATGGCCTAATAGAATCAGTGCTGCACACTGCTACAAAGCCCAAATTATTTTCCAGCCAAGATACAGATAAACATGATTAGTAATTTGAAAGCTTAAAACGGTTGGTAGGGTTATTTTAACCAATCATCAAGCTTTTACTCTCCCCAGGATGACACATGGGTAGAAAAGTCGTTTCGGATCCATGATTTGTTCATCTTTATGAACGTGAGTCTGTCTACATTATCAGTGGAGAGCCGCGTGCGCTTATCTGTCAGCACACCACCAGCAGCGCTGAACACACGTTCAGACAGAACGCTGGCTGCGGGGCATGACAAGATGTCCAAGGCGTAAGTGGCTAGCTCCGGCCATTTATCCAGATTGGAAGCCCAAAAAGAGCAAGGGTCCAGTGACACAGTCATGGCTTCAATGTTTACTTGGAGATACTCCTGTACCATCGTCTCTAGGCGTTGACTATGTGTCAGACTTCTTGTCTCTTGTGGCCTTGCAAAGGATGGGCTAAAAAAGTGGTGAAATGATTCCGCAAAATTGAGGTTACCAGCAGATACTGTGGTTCTGTTATGGTTTGAGTGCTGAACACTTGACGGTCCCACGGTTGGCAAGATGGAACTGTGAGATTCACTACGTGCACCACTGGTGTTTTGTGGAAAAGCACATGTAAGATTCTGCAACATTCTCTGCTGATACTCCTGCAAGCGTGCATCCCTTTCTATGGCAGGAATAATTTCTGCAAATTTACTTTTGTATCGGGGATCTAACAATGTGGCAACCCAGTAGTCAGGATTATTTCTAATTCTCACAATTCGAGGGTCATGTTGCAGGTAGTGCAGCAAGAAGGCACTCATGTGTGTTGCGCATCCAGGAGCACCAAGTCCCTGTTGTGTTGGTGGCGAGGTAACAATCATGCTTCCTTCCTCTGTCCTCTCCCCCCAACCTCGCACAACAGAAATGTGATCAAGGTCTCCCTCATCTGATGAGTCTTCCATCAGTTCGTCCTCCACTTCTTCCTGGGCTCCTGCACCTTCCTCACTAGTTTGGCTGCTACCATGCGCCCTGGTAAAACCATCTCCCCCACCCTCACATGCCTGCCGCCTTGGTGCTGCCGACCGTCTGGACCTTGCAGATGTTAGCCCTTCCGCATACAACTCCTCCTCCTCTTGTGCCACCCCCTGACTCCGAATTCTGTTTAACATGTGCTCCAGCATGTAAATCACCGGAATAGTCATGCTGATAATGGCATCGTCAGCACTAAACATCTTCGTCGCCATTTCAAAACTGTGCAGAAGGGTGCATAGGTCCCTGATCTGAGACCACTCCTCCAGCGTGATTTGCCCCACCTCTGGATCTCGTTGGCCCAGGCTATACGTCAGAACGTATTGCACCAGGGCTTGTCGGTGCTGCCACAGTCGCTGCAACATGTGCAGAGTTGAATTCCACCGGGTAGGCACATCGCATTTTAGCCGGTGAAGTGGCAGGCCCAATGACTTCTGTAGAGATGTAAGTCGCTGAGCTGCGGGATGCGAACGGCGGAAGTGAGCACACAGCGACCGTGCCCTCTGCAGAAGGCCATCTAGTCTGGGATAGTGGGCTAAAAATTGCTGGACAACCAGGTTCAACACGTGAGCCATACAAGGCACGTGTGTGACATTGCCCCGGCGAAGGGCCGCACCCAGGTTTGCAGCATTGTCGCACACGGCCTTCCCTGGTTTCAGGTCCAGTGGAGACAACCATTCATGAAATTGGTTCTCCAGAGCTGACCACAACTCCTCAGCTGTGTGACTCACATTTCCCAGACATTTCCCAGACATTTCAAAGTAAAAACCGCCTGATGACGTTGAGCCCTGCTGCCAGCATAGTAAGGAGGTGTGCAGGATCCCTTCTGCGCAGTTAGAAAGCTTGTGGCATGACCAGACAGGCTTTGGGTGCAGGTGGAAGACCGAGAGGAGGTTGAGGAGGCAGAAGCAGTGGAGGAACTTTGACATAAAGAGCATTGACGCACAACTCGTGGGGACGGCAAGACTTGGACAGCAGCCCCTTGTCCTGCTGTCACCATAGTTACCCAGTGCCCAGACATGTAACGCCCCTGTCCATGCCTACTCGTCCAAGTGTCTGTGGTGAAATGCACCCTGTCACACACAGAGTTTTTCAAAGAAGCGTTGATGTTGTGTGCGACATGCTGGTGGAGCGCAGGCACACCTTTCTTTGAGAAGTAGTGCCGACTGGGCATCTGGTACTGGGGCACTGCGACGGACATAAGGTCTCGAAAATCCTCTGTGTCCACCAGGCGGAAAGGCAGCATTTCTCTAGCCAAGAGCTTGCAGATGGTGAAATTCAACCTCTTAGCTTTCTCATGGCTAGGAGGAAATGGTCTTTTACTTGTCCACATCTGAGGGACCGAGGGCTGGCTATTGTGCTTAGACGGGGTTGATAAGGGTGTCCCCGGCAAACTGCCGGTCTGTGAGGAAGATGCAGGCGGACATGTTAGGTTGCCTTGATCCAAAGGTGGTGCTATCGATGTCGGACAGCGCTCAACACCAGCTGGTGTTACCACCTCCAAAGAAAATGATGACCTGCCAATCACGCTGGCTGTTGTGGGTAAAGAGGTGGCAGGTCTGCGCCCCAAAACAGGTGTGACTGCTGTCCCCCCAGTCACAGAGGATGAAGAGGCCGCGGATGCACAAGATATGGCAGGCGGTGGTTGGCCCGGCCGGCTAGGCCGCATTGTAGCACACTGAGCTTCCCACTGCAACTTATGGTTCATGTCCATGTGCCGGTTCATGCATGAAGTACTCAAACTATGTATTTTTTGGCCTCTACTTAGCTTTTGCTGACAAATGTTACAGATAACACGAGTTGGGTCATCTTTATCGATCTGAAAAAATGCCCAGGCTATGCAAGGCTTAGCACCCATGCGACCTGAAGAGCCACCACGACTTGTGGTGAGAGGCAGAGTTGTGTTTGAGGATGCAGTTGTTGACGTGCTTCCAGTACTACGTCTCTGTCCAGGAAGGCGCAACCTGACCTCGTCGTCACTAGTATCTTCCTCCACCTCCTCTGCTGACCTCATCTCTTGGCTGACTGTGGGTTGACAGTAAGTGGGATCTCCAACCTCATCATCATCACCCTGTGCATTATCACACCCGTCGTCCTCAGAGCCAACCTGTTCCTGCCCTGACAAAAAACTAAAGTTGTCGCTCCAATCAGGTATTTGAGTCTCATCATCGTCTTCCTCATTGTCTCCACCAACAGGAGTTACAGTTTGGGAATGAGGGTCTACATTATGGTCAGAACCTTCTGTGTCTGGTCCTGGATCCGACTCATAAAGATTCTGGGCATCAGTGCAGATCATTTCCTCATCTGGATTCACAGAAGCGCTGGAGTCGACCTCTGATTCCCAGGCTATAGTATGAGTAAACAGCTCTGCAGACTCAACCATCTGTTCTACCTCATACTCAGACGGGCAGCTGGAGATTTGGGAGCTGTGAGGAAGCAAGTGCGATTGGGGTGACACCTTTGAGGACTGGAGTATTTGTGATGTTGAAGTTGATGTGGAGGAGAGCCCACTTAAAGGAGCACTTGATATCCGTTGAAGCACCTGCTGTTTTTGTGCCTCATTTGGAATTTGTAGCGATTGGCGTGGCCGTAAGAAAGAGATCTTATCACATTGTCCGCTAAAAGAAGTACACATTTTAGTTTGGCTGGAAGATGGTCTTTCTTCTGCAGATGTTACTGTTGCTTTAACACCTACCCCACGGACACAACCTTTTTTCCCCTTCCCAACACGCCTATTCCCCTTTCCACCAGCAGCAGGCCTTTTTCCACTCATTTTGGTGGTTAACTAATTCACAACTCTGGAGTTGTTTGCACAAAAAAACAATGGATGGGAACCGAGCAGAGCTGAGTGGCCAAACTGTGGTATTAGGCCAAAACTATTGGCTGGGTTAGATGCAGAAAAAAATTATATTCAATTTGCAACCTGATGGAGGTCAGTATAGATGGACTAATAGAACAAGTCCCACACACAGCTAGAAGCCCAAATATTTTTTCAGAGGTAGATGCAGAAAAAAATTGTATTCAGTTTGCAACCTGATGGAGGTCAGTATAGATGGACTCATAGAAAAAGTCCTACACACAGCTAGAAGCCCAAATATTTTTTCAGAGGTAGATGCAGAAAAAAAAATATATTCAGTTTGCAACCTGATGGAGGTCAGTATAGATGGACTAATAGAGAAAGTTCCACACACTGCTAGAAGGCCAAATATTTTTTCAGAGCTAGATGCAGACAAAAAATTATTTTTAATTTGCAACCTGATGGAGGTCAGTATAGATGGACTAATAGAGAAAGTCCCACACACTGCTAGAAGGCCAAATATTTTTTCAGAGCTAGATGCAGAAAAAAATTATATTCAGTTTGCAACCTGATGGAGGTCAGTATAGATGGACTAATAGAACAAGTCCCACACACAGCTAGAAGGCCAAATATTTTTTCAGAGCTAGATGCAGATAAAAATTATTTTTAATTTGCAACCTGATGGAGGTCAGTATAGATGGACTAATAGAGAAAGTCCCACACACTGCTAGAAGGCCAAATATTTTTTCAGAGCTAGATGCAGAAAAAAATTATATTCAGTTTGCAACCTGATGGAGGTCAGTATAGATGGATTAATAGAACAAGTCCCACACACAACTAGAAGCCCAATATTTTTTCAGAGGTAGATGCAGAAAAAAAAATATATTCAGTTTGCAACCTGATGGAGGTCAGTATAGATGGACTAATAGAGAAAGTCCCACACACTGCTAGAAGGCCAAATATTTTTTCAGAGCTAGATGCAGAAAAAAATTATATTCAGTTTGCAACCTGATGGAGGTCAGTATAGATGGACTAATAGAACAAGTCCCACACACAGCTAGAAGGCCAAATATTTTTTCAGAGCTAGATGCAGATAAAAATTATTTTTAATTTGCAACCTGATGGAGGTCAGTATAGATGGACTAATAGAGAAAGTCCCACACACTGCTAGAAGGCCAAATATTTTTTCAGAGGTAGATGCAGAAAAAAATTATATTCAGTTTGCAACCTGATGGAGGTCAGTATAGATGGATTAATAGAACAAGTCCCACACACAACTAGAAGCCCAATATTTTTTCAGAGGTAGATGCAGAAAAAAAAATATATTCAGTTTGCAACCTGATGGAGGTCAGTATAGATGGACTAATAGAGAAAGTCCCACACACTGCTAGAAGGCCAAATATTTTTTCAGAGCTAGATGCAGACAAAAAATTATTTTTAATTTGCAACCGGATGGAGTTCAGTATAGATGGACTAATAGAGAAAGTCCCACACACTGCTAGAAGGCCAAATATTTTTTCAGAGCTAGATGCAGAAAAAAATTATATTCAGTTTGCAACCTGATGGAGGTCAGTATAGATGGACTAATAGAACAAGTCCCACAAACAGCTAGAAGCCCAAATATTTTTTCAGAGGTAGATGCAGAAAAAAATTATATTCAGTTTGCAACCTGATGGAGGTCTGTATAGATGGATTAATAGAACAAGTCCCACACACAGCTAGAAGCCCAATATTTTTTCAGAGGTAGATGCAGAAAAAAAATATATTCAGTTTGCAACCTGATGGAGGTCAGTATAGATGGACTAATAGAGAAAGTCCCACACACTGCTAGAAGGCCAAATATTTTTTCAGAGCTAGATGCAGACAAAAAATTATTTTTAATTTGCAACCTGATGGAGGTCAGTATAGATGGACTAATAGAGAAAGTCCCACATACTGCTAGAAGGCCAAATATTTTTTCAGAGCTAGATGCAGATAAAAATTATTTTTAATTTGCAACCTGATGGAGGTCAGTATAGATGGACTAATAGAGAAAGTCCCACACACTGCTAGAAGGCCAAATATTTTTTCAGAGCTAGATGCAGAAAAAAATTATATTCAGTTTGCAACCTGATGGAGGTCAGTATAGATGGACTAATAGAACAAGTCCCACACACTGCTAGAAGGCCAAATATTTTTTCAGAGCTAGATGCAGAAATAAATTATATTCAGTTTGCAACCTGATGCAGGTCAGTATAGATGGACTAATAGAACAAGTCCCACACACTGCTAGAAGCCCAAATATTTTTTCAGAGCTAGATGCAGAAAAAAATTATATTCAATTTGCAACCTGATGGAGGTCAGTATTGATGGACTAATAGAATGATGCTATGTCCAAATATTTTACTTCACTAGGTGCAGTAAAAAAATTGGTATTCTATACACAGGTGGTATATCTTGCAACACAGATAGGCTACTCCACTGACTAACACACTCTGCAATAGGCCAAAAAGGCCTAGCTTTGCTAGATTCAGCCAAATGCTGTGAAAAAAACTTGCACAGCACTGGCACAGACCTGCCTGGCAAAAACTGATAGGAACTGATGTAACCTAGTCCTGAAAAGGACTGCAATTACAATTAGTCTTTACTCCCACAATATATCTATTTAAGAGCACAGACCTGCCTGATAAAAGTGATAGGAAATGCTGTAACCTAGTCCTTAAAAGGACTGCAATCACAACTATTCCCTACTCCCAAGCTATCTGTAGATTTGTGCGAAAATTGGCTTGAAATTAACAAGGTATAGCGCACACAGCAACAGCGGTGCCGTCTAACATGCAGCTGCAACAGTGAGAAAATGGTGGCGACGGGGAAAATGGCTTGGTCTTATAGGGCAAGGACGTGTGACATACACTGCCAATGACACATGCCCTTGCTTGTGTGAAAAAAAAGCACTTCGCTCCGTGTGTGCGCTGCTGATAGGCTGACAGATTGCACCTCCCCACTGTAAATGCGGGAAAGAGAAAAAAAAATGGAGATCTTCATTATTCCTGCAGAGATCCATCCCCTGCCCCTCCCCCCACCCCGCTGTACACTCAAACTGCGTATTAACATTAATTTTCATCATTACTGAGAAAAAATCCAGTTATGATTTTGGTGCACGAACAGTTATCGAACATAACCTCGAACAGCCGAATTTTTCTCAAATCGTTCGTGTTCGCCGAACGGCTCGAACACCGCCCAAAACAGCTCGAATTTGAGATTGGCGAACAGTTCGAGTCGAACAATGCTCATCTCTAGATGTTAGACCTTGGTGTGATTGAAGAGTCAAAGGGCGGATGGTCGAGTCCCATCGTTCTCGTACCAAAGCCCGATAGGAGGTGGAGATTTTGCAATGACTACTGCAGACTGAATGAAGCATCCAAGTGTGATGCCTACCTAATGCCTCGCGTCAATGAACTCATTTAGAGCCTTGAACCTGTGAGGTACATTACCACCCTTGACCTGATGAAGTGCTACTGGCAGATCCCCATGTCCAACAGTGCCAAGGAGAAGACTGCCTTCTCGACACCTGATGGGTGCTTTCAATACACCAGAATACCGTTAGGACTGCAAGGGGACCCAGCCACCTTCCAGAGGGCCATGGATTAGATCCTAGCTAGTGATGAGCAAATTTGTTCAAATTCCAAACTTACAACTTAAATTTGAAACGAATATGGCACATTCGGATTCGTGATCGGAAATGCGAGCAAAATTTCTTAAATTCAGGAAAAATCTGCAACGTTCAGCAAAAAATGGGTGAACGTGTATGTGGGGCAACTACAGCATTTTTAACAGTTTTGCTAGAATAGTGGTTGTGTTTGATGAGTAGGGGGACGTGGTAGATGAGTGGGGGGGCTAATGATAGCTCAGACAGGTCAGAGCAGCGGCGCGCTTGTAATTTTTTTTTCTTCCTGTAGGCGGTAACTTTAAGTCAGGAAAGCAAGGCTAGTCAATCAGAGCACAGGAAGCATTCACACTGTCCAGATACAAGGGCTTCTGCAATTGGCTGCTGAAATCACATGTCCTCTCTATATAAAAAGCGGCCATGTTCCGTCAGCGCCATTTTATCCATGTCACTGATGGAGACAGATGCTGCTGAGTGTGCGCCTGTGTACTAAGATATATTAGATAGATAGATGGGCGCTTGTTTGGAAGTCAGATAGTGTAATTAAGTCCTCTGCTGTGCACCTGTTCAATCGACGTTGCAGCAGATTTTTTTTTGTACAATTACTTAGATTCTGACAAAAAGAGCAGGGCCTATTCCATAGAACAGTGTTGTGCAGCGGTTGTATTATGCTCCATGCACGAGTATACCTTCAATCTATTTTTGCACTTACTAATGTGATAAAGCAAGCCCTTGTAGGCCACTTTTTGATTTTGTGGGGTTGAAATTCAGCTATCTGCAGAGTTTGTCAGTGTAGAGCTTCTTTTTTCATTTGCTAATGTGATAGTGCATTTTTTTGATGGGTGAACTTCAGCTGTATGCACAGTAAAAGAAATATATTTTTTCTGTTGGCAGGCAGAGTCCACGAAATATTTTTTTGTGTTACAAACGTAATACACTCTGCTAAAAGCCACCTACTATCTTAGTGGCGGTGAACCTCAGCTGTTTTCAGAGTAAAAAAATTGATTTTTTATCTTGCTGGGCAGAGTCCACAAAAGATTTCTTTCTGTCGCAAACATGATACACTCTGCTAAAAGCCACCTACTATCTTAGTGGCAGTGAACTTCAGCTGTTTTCAGAGTAAAAAAAAATGATTTTTTTGTCTTCCTAAGCAGAGTCCAAAAATGACTTTTTGTGTCGCAAACGTTTTACACTCAGCTAAAAGACACCTACTACATTAGTGGCATTAAAGTTCAGCTGTTTGAATAGTAAAAAAATTGATTTTTCGTCTTGCTAGGCAGCGTCCACAAAAGATTTTTTTGTGTCGCAAACGTGATACACTCTGGTAAAAGCCAACTACTATCTTAGTGGCGGTGAACCTCAGTTGTTTTCAGAGTAAAAAAAAAAATTTTTTTGTCTTGCTAGGCAGAGATCACAAAATATTTTTTTGTGTCGCAAACATGATTAACTCTGCTAAAAGCAACCTACTATTTTAGTGACAGTGAAATTCAGTTGTATGCAGAGCTCATGCAGAGTATTTTTTACTGTGACTAACGTGATGCAGCAGGTTAGATCTGAGTTTGAAATTTCTTGGAGCATATATTCTATGTTATATAGGCGTCATCCACAATCAAAAAATACTTTCTTTGACTTTGATTCCTATCATCATACAGCAGGGGATATCTCAGTTTGACTTAGTTTGGAGAATATCTTGTATGTTATACAAGCCTCATCCACACTCAAAAAATACTTTCTTCTGTTACTAATGTGATACAGTAGGGGACATCTCAGTTTGAAATTGTTCGCAGCATATCTCCTTTGTTATACAGGCCTCATCCATAATAAAAAAAATACTTTCTTCTGTTACTAATGTCATACACTAGCGGACATCTCAGGGTGCCAAGGGAGGGTGGTTCACTGTGATCAAGGGGTGTTGGCGATACCAGAAAACTGTTAGCGAAGGTGTTAGTAAAGGCGAGGAACAAATGGAAGAGGAAGAGGTGATGGGCGAGCAACAGTCAGAACATGAAGAGGATAATAATCCCCTCTCTGTTTGTGTTTGGCGGGAGGGGACGGAGGAAACAAGCATCAGAATTATCCAGCCACCAACACAGCATGGGCTTGAACCTCATGAAGAGCCCGACATATGAGTGCATTCTTGCTGCACTATCTGCAACATGATTCCCATATAGTTATGATTTGAAAAAGTGCTGACTACTGGGTTGCCACTCTGCCACACTGTTAGATCCATTCTATAAGAGTAAATTTTGATAGATGCTTCCTGCCCTGGAAAGGGACCTGCAAATGCTGGAGTATTGAAACAAGCTTTTACACAACCTTAAGATAGGTTTTCCCCAAGCCAGCAGCGAGAGAGTTCATCGCAGCTGTACACTTCCAATCTCCGCCACGTCAATTCGTCAACGCCAAAATATTAGCAGCAGCAGTAGTGTAAGTGGCAGAAGCAATTTCTTTGAGTCCTTTCACACATTTTTTAGACCAGCTCCTGCACCTGCTCAATGGAGTACAAGTCTGACAAGTGGTGAACAACTGGAGAGGATGGTGCACGCCTGATTGAGTCTCCATCTGCTGGGTTGACTGTAGTGGAAGAGATTTTGGTTCCTAATTCTACAATTTCTACTGTAGTGAAATTGATGCCACTTTGCTGGTGTCTGTGTTAGAACCCTCCTGTTAGTTCTTTTTCTATTTTGTTGGTCACATGACTTTCCGCCTATATAATCCAGCTCCACCCTTCTGGTCTTGTTGGACTTCAGTGTTACATTTACTCTTAAGCTAGCCAGGTGCCTTGTACCTAACTCTGTAGTTTGCTTGGTCTTTTGACCACTAGTACTTTTTGTTTGCTTGTCTTTGCTCTGCTACAATTTCTGCTAGGAGGTGTCCAATTATATCCCAGTCCTTAGTTCTTGTAGGTACCCCTCCCTTATATCTATAGGTCTGCGTTCAGACTAGCCGAGGACTTAGGCGGGTCTGTTCACAAGGAACAGGTCCCCCCGCTGCATCGTAGGAAATCAGCTTAGTCCTATTGTAGGGACAGTTTTCCTATCTTTCCTTAGTGCTTGTAGCAGTTCATAACAGTAAGTCCAGCCCAAAATAAAACACTCTAAGGAAAGTAATCCAGATATCAGCATGGTGTCGGTTCAGGAGTTGGCTCAACGCCTGCAGGGACTGTCTTTGGAGGTGGCCGAGCTCCAGCAACACGTGAGTAGCTGTCCTGGAGCGCATTTTGTCGAACCGAAGGTAGGACTGCCAGATTTTTTTTATGGTAAACAGCAAGATTTTTTTTCCTTTAAAAACGCTTGTTTATTATATTTTCGTTTAAGACCCAGATCCTTGGGGAATGAATCACAGCGCATTGGGTTTATAATGTCACTTTTGCGCAAAGAACCACAGGGATGGGCCTTTTCTCTACAACCTGTGTTTTAGATCTGTGGAAGATTTTTTTTCTGCTATGGGGTTGTTGTATGATGATCCTGATCGAGTCTCATCTGCTGAAACGGAATTAAGACCTTTGAATCAGGGATCAGGTGATGTGGAAAATTATTGTACATACTTCAGAAGATGGTCGGCCGAAGTGGAATGGAATGACTCAGCATTAAAATGTCTGTTTCTTGCTGGTCTAGGTGAAAGGGTTAAGGATCTGCTGATTGCCTTCCCAAAACCTGGAACCTTGCAGGAAGCAATGCAATTAGCTATACGTGTGGACAGGAGACTGCATGCTAGGATTAATGAAGAGAAATCTACTGCTATGGCAGCTCCTAGTTTTCAGAGGGTCTGCTCGGAAGGTGGAGAACCGATGGAGATTGGGGCAATGTCACCCCACTCTCAGGAAAAAGACTGCAGGTTTGCTAAGGGATTATGTTTTTATTGCGGTAAATCTGACCACTTTATTAAGAACTGTGTGCTTCATTTGAACAAAGAAAAAAAAAGAGAGGTCAGTTACGCCCGTATAGCTTGTTTAAACTCAAAAGGAGTATTTCTTTCTGGAAGCACCTCATTCCAGGAGGAGTTGATTGAATTTCGGGTATTTGTGGATTGTGATTCTACACTCAATGTGATTGATAAGGGATGTTTTGAAAAATTTAAATTAGAATCCAAACTTTTGTCATCTCCTATTTCTGTGGTTGCTGTTGATGGCACAGACACTTTACACATGAACTGTGCCATGTGAGCCAAGCTGCAAAAAGGCAAATCCTCTCCTCACACTGACTCGCCACCTCCTCCTCCTCCACCACCTCCTCCTCTCCAGCCCATCCAGGCTGGACAGACATGAAGCTTGGGTTGGGTGTCCCCTCTGTAGCATCTCAAGTCCTCTCGGTAGCACAGAAAAACAAGCCCTCTCCCTCCTCATCCAGCTCATCTTCCTCCTCATTATCCAATGTTGCCTCAGAATATTGGCTGGGCTGGGTAGTATCACTCATTGGGAAATCTGGCACCATACCAACATGCTGGGCACTCAAAGCTTCCTCTTTGAGATTATGCAGTGATTGTTTCAAGAGACACAGCAGCAGGATGGTTACGCTGATAATAGCCTGATCACCGCTCACGAAGTTGGTGCAGTACTCAAAGTTCCCAAGAACCTCACAAATGTCAGTGATCCACACCCACTCGACAGTTATGTGTGGTGGCTGACTCTCAGTCTGACGGGCATGTTGAAGCTGGAATTCAGCTACTTCCCTCTGCTGTTCACTAATCCTCACCAACATATGATATGTTGAGTTCCACTGCATGGGCAGGTCGCAAATGAGTCTGTGACTTGGCAAATTCAAGGGCTTTTGCAGCGCTGTAAGACAGCAAAAGTGGTAGAGGAATGGCGGAAATGGTCGCTAATACCGTGCATCTTCTCAAGTAGGTACGGCAAGTCATGGTAAGTTTTCAGAAATTTCTGAACAACTAGGTTCAGCACGTGATCCATGCATGGCACATGTACCAGCTTGCCGACCTTTAAAGCCGCCTCCAGGTTATGCCAATTATCGCAGACGACCAGACGGGGTTGGAGGTGCAGCGGGGAGAGCCACTGATCGGTCTGTTGTCTTAAAGCTTGCCACAGCTCTACTGCAGTGTGTGCTTTCTGACCTAAACAGATCAGCTTCAGCAGAGCGTGTTGCCGCTTTGCCGATACGCTGCTGCACAGGTCCCAGCGTGGCAGTGATGGGGAGGGTAATTCAGCAGAGCATGAGGATCAGGAGGAGGGGAGAGAGGAAGTGGAATATGAAGAGGTGGAAACCCTGACAGAAGTTGGGCCTGCTATTCTTGGCGTGGGTAGGATGTGTGATGTTCCAGTTTGTGCCTTTGTCCCACCCTCAACCAGGTTCCCCAATGTGCCGTGACAGAAATGTATCGTCCCTGTCAAGAACAACTTGTCCAGGTGTCTGTTGTTAGGTGGACCTTCCCGGTTATGGTGTTGGTGAGATCACGGTTCAGATTGTTTAGCACGTGCTTGTGTAACGTAGGGACGGCACACCGGGCAAAATAGTGGTGGCTGGGAACACTGTATTGTGGGGAAGCCACAGTCAAGAGATCACAGAAAGACTGTGTTCCCACAAGGCTAAACGGCAACATCTCCACAGCTAGCAATTGCTATGTGCGAGTTTAGTATTTGTGTCTGTGGGTGTGTGGCTGGGTATTTACGCTTTCTTTCCAAGCTCTCAGGCACGGACAATTGGATGCTTTGCTGGGACAAGGAAGTGGATGTGGTTGATGTTTGTTGTGTGTGAGCAACTGCAGCTTGTGGGCAGGAGGTATGAGTGCCTGCTTCCTGAACAGCAGATGCTGAAGCACATAGCCCAGGTGACATGGCATTGGTTTGACCCGCAGATGCAGATTTGGTACCCTGGTGTTCCGCCAACATACTGGGGTGCTTGGCTGCCATGTGTTTTCGCATACTGGTGGTGCTCAGGTTGCCTTTACCCTGGCCTCTGCTAAACTTGGTATGGCAGATGCTACAGACAACAATGTTTCTCACTGAAGGACTTTCAGAAAAAAAAAATTCATACAGCAGCTGAACGCCACCGTTCCCTCACTTGGCGCACAGAGGGGGTGTTCTTGGGAACAGTTGACGCATAACTCACTCTGGGCAAACCACGACCCCTTGGTGCCTGTGTTGGTGCTACATATCCATCTTCCTCTGTGTTGCTGTCATGGCTATGCATGCCAACAGTCCAGGTCGGATCAGTGGACTCATCATCAACCACCTCATATTCCATCTCATCCTCCTTCCCAGTTGACATTGTAGGCTGACCTGATGGCAACTGTATCTCATCATCATCAGCCTTCACCTCTGGAGACAGTAAATGACGTTCCTCCAAGTGGCTTTCTTCTGGCCGTAGGTCCTCAAATACTTGAGCACCAATGCACACCACCTCCTCTTGTCCCTCTTCAATGCTGCACGGTGATAGGCCAGAGCCAACCAAAGGATATGTACCAAACAGATTCTCGGAGTGGCCAAGCTTGGGGTCATATTTCTCCTGTGACTGATAATGGTGGGAGGAAGGAGAACCAGTTTCAGGATTGGATGGACCAGCCGTCTGTGTATCGACAGTAGACTGTGTGGTCGTGAAAGATTTGTTGCTGCCTGACAAATGCTTAGAGGCCTAGTCTGCTATCCAAGACAGAATCTGCTCTCGCTCTTCTGGCTTCCACACACGTTTACATTCCTGACCGGCAAATTTTTCCAGGAACATAGTGGATGCATCTAGCTTCTTCTGACCTGACACAGACTGAGTGTATTCTCACGCACCACTGACAACACCACGTCCACGTCCATGTCCCTTAACAACAGGCTTTTGTGGCATTTTGGGTTTTGCTGACAGATTTTCAGATGTTGATGGCACAAGCCAAGCTAGCTGTCACACGCGAAATAGTGGGTAAAATGGCCTGGTGCGTGCTTGGTAGCAGGCAGTATTAAATGTTTGGACTACTGCTTTGTGTAGGGCACTAAACACTTTTTTAAGTGGACTAATGTGGACAGAAGGCAGGCTGTCACCCCGAAAACAGGAGGGAAAATGGGCTGGTGTGTGTTTTGTAGCAGGCAGTAGGAAATGTTTGGACTACTGCTTAGTGTAGCGCACTAAACACTTTTTTAAGTGGATTAATGTGGACAGAAGGCAGGCTGTCACTCCAAAAACAGTGGGGAAAATGGGCTGGTGCATGCTTTGTAGCAGGCAGTAGGAAATGTTTGGACTACTGCTTTGTGTAGCGTACTAAACGCTTTTCTAAGTGGACTAATGTGGACAGAAGGCAGACTGTCACCCTAAAAACAGCGAGGAACTGGCCTGGTGCATATTTGGTAGCAGGCAGTATGAAATGTTTGGACTACTGCTTTGTGTAGGGTACTAAACACTTTTTTAAGTGGACTAATGTGGACAGAAGGCAGAGTGTCACCCCAAAAACAGTGGGGAATATGGGCTGGTGCGTGCTTGGTAGCAGGCACTAGGAATGTTTGGACTACTGCTTTGCATTGGACACCAACCGCCTTTTTATGTGGACTAATGTGGACAGCAGAAGCCAGGCTCTGACCCCTAAAACAGCGGGGAAAATAGACCGGTGCTTTTAAAAAAAGAGGCAACACAAAATGCTACTACTCTGTGTGCTGGAAAAATATTGCTTTGCCTCTGACAAGAGCTGTTTTAAGATGGACACTGGAAGAACACTTTAACCTCTCCCTACCTAATACACAATCTCTCCCTTCCGGTACTCTGACTATGTTGTGTGTCTTCAGCTCTGAAAAGAGCTGTTTTTTGGTGGTATTATGGAGCTAGTGAGCGGCTCCTTTAAACACTGATCTAGTATACACTACAGGTAGCCCTTAAAAGGGCTTTTGTTTTATCAAGAGGCCTAAACACTCTCCCTAGAAGCTCAGCGATCTCTCCCTATGCTTATAGAATGCAGGCTCCGGACTCAATGTGCACAAAATGGCGGCGGCAGGGCTTAAATAGACGCTGGATGGCCAGCTAATCACAGTAATGCCACAACTAAGATGTCTTCGGCACTACTGTGATTGGTTAAGAAGCCCAGCATGTTTAGTAGCTGCAAAGGAGGCGCCAAAACTGCAGGGCGGGACATCCGAATATAGCGAGGCGAGTAAAGAAATACTCGCAATATAGCGAGTAACCCGAATAACGTACTATCCGTGTGAATAGCGAATAGTAACGAATACATTCGCTCATCACTAGTCATGGCCATACACCCTTAGGCAGGAATCATGTAGAAACCAAATCTGTGTCTCTTTGAATAAAGCCATGCTACCAAGCTGATTGTCTGAAGAGAGTCTGATCTTTGATTCCCCTTATAAAGTCTATTTCCATTCTCTGTTTCAAATCTGCTTGCTAAAGAGGCATATGTTCCTTAAATAGTTCACATTTGTTCTTTCAAGTACACATCCACAGGACAAGGGTTAGGGAGGGTATTATTCCACAGGCCTCATTGTTTAAGCATTCAAACAATTTACATATTTGGTATGGCAGGGAGCTCTTGTAAATAAACATCTAGCTGACTTTAATACAATATGCAATTAGCATAGAAACAAACATCATTGTGTGAGAACCAATAGTAGATAACATTCAGGGTTATACAAATAGTATGTCCTTCTTGACCAGCCACAAAAATACACATACAATACAAAAACATACAGACAGACTGCGGTGCCAAGTCCCATGAGGTCAGTTGAGACTTTTCTTTGTTTAGGGTTTTGTGAAAAAAGGGGGTCTCGGACAAAGTCCAGATCGCTCGGGAAGAAACTCCATCGGAAACAAAGATGAAGGAGTTTCCCTTGTGTGTCCTCATCAGTGAGGAGGATGAGACTGTGACTAAGGAGTCCAAACTCCTTGAGATAGAGGTGTCCGAAGAGAACTTTGGGACTGCACAAATTTGGGACATGACCTTAAAAGGGGCATTTGACAATGTTGTTGTCTGTCATGGGGTTTCTTAAAAGCCAGGGGCAGACACCAGATTCTCACACTTTGCGGTTCAGGGGGAGTTATTGTATCGGGTGACCAAACTAAGGGGTGGTGAGATAGTGGAGCAGCTGTTAGTTCCAAGACCCTTCCGGAGGAGCGTGGTAGACATGGCCCAATCACATGTTCTTGGGGGACATCTGGGGGTCGAGAAAACTCAGGAGAGGATAATGCGGAGGTTTTAATGGCCCTGATGTTACCGGGAGATCCTAGATTATTGAAGGTTCTGCCCCACCTGACAGATAACTGCGCCCTCTTCTCACTTTTTCAGTCCCCTATTCCCATTACCTGTGATAGAGGTCCCATTTGAGAGGATTGCCATGGACCTAGTGGGTCCCTTAGTTAAATCAACAAGAGAGCACCAATACTTTCTGGTGGCCATGGACTACGCGACCTGGTACCGAGAAGCGGTGCCACTAAGGAACTCGTCAAGCAAGAGAATAGCCCGGGAACTTGTCCATATTTTTGCCAGGACTGGCCTGCCAAAATAGATATTGACAGACCAGGGAACCCACTTCATGAGCAAGGTGATGAGGGAGCTTTGAAAGGTCCTCCAGATTGCCCAGCTGTGAACTTCAGTTTACCATCCGCAGATGAACAGACTAGTGGGGCACTTTAAAAAGACCTTAAAGGCAATGGTCAAGAAGGTCAACGAGAAAGATGGTCGAGACTGGGACTACCTGGTTCCGTTCCTGCTCTTCTCCACAAGGGAAGTTCCGCAGGCCTCTAGTGGCTTCTCCCTATTTGAGCCACTGTATGGTCGACATCCGCGAAGGCTCCTGGATATCGCCAAGGAAACCTGGGAAACCGAGGTTATGCCTCACCGGAGCATCATAGAGCATGTTGCCCAGATGCAGGAGTGAAAGGCGAAAGTGATGCCTATCTTGAAGGCACATTTTCTCCAGGCACAGGAGGCAAAGGCAAAAGTGTACAACCGATTAGAAAGGCTGAGGCAACTCCAGCCTCGGGACCACGTTTTGGTGCCTTTCTTAACAGTCAAGAGCAAGTTACTGGTCAAGTGGAGAAACTCGTCGAAGTGAATTACAAAGTCCACCAACCAGGCCGAAGAAAGCCGAATCTGGTATATCATGTAAACTTGCTCAAGCCGTGGCGAGATCGGGAAACCGCAGGAGCTCATTGCCTGGGAGCCAGTCCCGAGGCCAAAGTGGAAGATATCATGATAGCGGAGACTCTATCACTGGCCCAGAAGCAACAGTGTCGAGAACTGCTGCACAGGAACCGTAACCTGTTCTCGGAGATGCCGGGGCGTACGCAAGTAGTGGAACACGACGTACTGTCAGAGCCACATGTAGGGGTTAACCTTAAGTCTTATACGATTCCTGAAGCACACCGTGAGGTGATCTCAATCGAGGTGAAGAGGATGTTAGACCTTGGTGTGATTGAAGAGTCAAAGGGCGGATGGTCGAGTCCCATCGTTCTCGTACCAAAGCCCGATAGGAGGTGGAGATTTTGCAATGACTACTGCAGACTGAATGAAGCATCCAAGTGTGATGCCTACCTAATGCCTCGCGTCAATGAACTCATTTAGACCCTTGAACCTGTGAGGTACATTACCACCCTTGACCTGATGAAGTGTTACTGGCAGATCCCCATGTCCAACAGTGCCAAGGAGAAGACTGCCTTCTCGACACCTGATGGGTGCTTTCAATACACCAGAAAACCGTTAGGACTGCAAGGGGACCCAGCCACCTTCCAGAGGGCCATGGATTAGATCCTAGCTAAAGATGAGCAAATTTGTTCAAATTCCAAACTTACAACTTAAATTTGAAACGAATATGGCACATTCGGATTCGTGATCGGAAATGCGAGCAAAATTTCTTAAATTCAGGAAAAATCTGCAACGTTCAGCAAAAAATGGGTGAATGTGTATGTGGGGCAACTACTAGAGATGAGCGTTGTTCTACTCGAACTGTTCGCCAATCTCAAATTCGAGCTGTTTTGGGCGGTGTTCGAGCCGGTCGGCGAACACGAACAATTTGAGAAAAATTCGGCTGTTCGAGGTTATGTTCGATAACTGTTCGTGCACCAAAATCATAACTGGATTTTTTCTCAGTAATGATGAAAATTAATGTTAATACGCAGTTTGAGTGTACAGCGGGGCGGGGGGAGGGGCAGGGGATGGATCTCTGCAGGAACAATGAAGATCTCCATTTTTTTTTCTCTTTCCCGCATTTGCAGTGGGGAGGTGCAATCTGTCAGCCTATCAGCAGCGCACACACGGAGCGAAGTGCTTTTTTTCACACAAGCAAGGGCATGTGTGATTGGCAGTGTATGTCACATGTCCTTGCCCTATAAGACCAAGCCATTTTCCCCGTCGCCACCATTTTCTCACTGCTGCAGCTGCGTGTTAGACGGAACCGCTGTTGCTGTGTGCGCTATACCTTGTTAATTTCAAGCCAATTTTCGCACAAATATACAGATAGCTTGGGAGTAGGGAATAGTTGTGATTGCAGTCCTTTTAAGGACTAGGTTACAGCATTTCCTACGACTTTTATCAGGCAGGTCTGTGCTCTTAAATAGATAGATTGTGGGAGTAAAGACTAATTGTAATTGGAGTCCTTTTCAGGACTAGGTTACATCAGTTCCTATCAGTTTTTGCCAGGCAGGTCTGTGCCAGTGCTGTGCAAGTTTTTTTCACAGCATTTGGCTGAATCTAGCAAAGCTAATCCTTTTTGGCCTATTGCAGAGTGTGTTAGTCAGTGGAGTAGCCTATCTGTGTTGCAAGATATACCACCTGTGTATAGAATACCAATTTTTTTACTGCACCTAGTGAAGTAAAATCTTTTGGGCATAGCATCATTCTATTAGTCCATCTATACTGACCTCCATCAGGTTGCAAACTGAATATAATTTTTTTCTGCATCTAGCTCTGAAAAAATATTTGGGCTTCTAGCGGTGTGTGGGACTTGGTCTATTAGTCCATCTATACTGACCTCCATCAGGTTGCAAATTAAAAATAATTTTTTTCTGCATCTAGCTCTGAAAAAATATTTGGGCTTCTAGCAGTGTGTGGGACTTGGTCTATTAGTCCATCTATACTGACCTCCATCAGGTTGCAAATTAAAAATAATTTTTTTCTGCATCTAGCTCTGAAAAAATATTTGGGCTTCTAGCAGTGTGTGGGACTTGGTCTATTAGTCCATCTATACTGACCTCCATCAGGTTGCAAATTAAAAATAATTTTTTTCTGCATCTAACCCAGCCAATAGTTTTGGCCTAATACCACAGTTTGGCCACTCAGCTCTGCTCGGTTACCATCCATTGTTTTTTTGTGCAAACAACTCCAGAGTTGTGAATTAGTTAACCACCAAAATGAGTGGAAAAAGGCCTGCTGCTGGTGGAAAGGGGAATAGGCGTGTTGGGAAGGGGAAAAAAGGTTGTGTCCGTGGGGTAGGTGCAGAAGAAAGACCATCTTCCAGCCAAACTAAAATGTCTACTTCTTTTAGCGGACAATGTGATAAGATCCCTTTCTTACGGCCACGCCAATCGCTACAAATTCCAGATGAGGCACAAAAACAGCAGGTGCTTCAACGGATATCAAGTGCTCCTTTAAGTGGGCTCTCCTCCACATCAACTTCAACATCACAAATACTCCAGTCCTCAAAGGTGTCACCCAAATCGCACTTGCTTCCTCACAGCTCCCAAATCTCCAGCTGCCCGTCTGAGTATGAGGTAGAACAGATGGTTGAGTCTGCAGAGCTGTTTACTCATACTATAGCCTGGGAATCAGAGGTCGACTCCAGCGCTTCTGTGAATCCAGACGAGGAAATGATCTGCACTGATGCCCAGAATCTTTATGAGTCGGATCCAGGACCAGACGCAGAAGGTTCTGACCATAATGTAGACCCTCATTCCCAAACTGTAACTCCTGTTGGTGGAGACAATGAGGAAGACGATGATAAGACTCAAATACCTGATTGGAGCGACAACTTTAGTTTTTTGTCAGGGCAGGAACAGGTTGGCTCTGAGGACGACGGGTGTGATAACGCACAGGGTGATGATGATGAGGTCGGAGATCCCACTTACTGTCAACCCACAGTCAGCCAAGAGATGAGGTCAGCAGAGGAGGTGGAGGAAGATGCTAGTGACGACGAGGTCAGGT
Organism: Phyllobates terribilis; assembly: GCF_046119375.1. Classification (NCBI taxonomy): domain Eukaryota; kingdom Metazoa; phylum Chordata; class Amphibia; order Anura; family Dendrobatidae; genus Phyllobates; species Phyllobates terribilis. The sequence goes on from NW_027362762.1 coordinate 584,059,259, forward strand.
TGCGCCTTCCTGGACAGAGACGTAGTACTGGAAGCACGTCAACAACTGCATCCTCAAACACAACTCTGCCTCTCACCACAAGTCGTGGTGGCTCTTCAGGTCGCATGGGTGCTAAGCCTTGCATAGCCTGGGCATTTTTTCAGATCGATAAAGATGACCCAACTCGTGTTATCTGTAACATTTGTCAGCAAAAGCTAAGTAGAGGCCAAAAAATACATAGTTTGAGTACTTCATGCATGAACCGGCACATGGACATGAAGCATAAGTTGCAGTGGGAAGCTCAGTGTGCTACAATGCGGTCTAGCCGGCCGGGCCAACCACCGTCTGCCATATCTTGTGCATCCGCGGCCTCTTCATCCTCTGTGACTGGGGGGACAGCAGTCACACCTGTTTTGGGGCGCAGACCTGCCACCTCTTTACCCGCAACAGCCAGCGTGATTGGCAGGTCATCATTTTCTTTGGAGGTGGTAACACCAGCTGGTCTTGAGCGCTGTCCGACATCGATAGCACCACCTTTGGATCAAGGCAACCTAACATGTCCGCCTGCATCTTCCTCACAGACCGGCAGTTTGCCGGGGACACCCTTATCAACCCGTCTAAGCACAATAGCCAGCCCTCGGTCCCTCAGATGTGGACAGGTAAAAGACCATTTCCTCCTAGCCATGAGAAAGCTAAGAGGTTGAATTTCACCATCTGCAAGCTCTTGGCTACAGAAATGCTGCCTTTCCGCCTGGTGGACACAGAGGATTTTCGAGACCTTATGTCCGTCGCAGTGCCCCAGTACCAGATGCCCAGTCGGCACTACTTCTCAAAGAAAGGTGTGCCTGCGCTCCACCAGCATGTCGCACACAACATCACCGCTTCTTTGAGAAACTCTGTGTGTGACAGGGTGCATTTCACCACAGACACTTGGACGAGTAGGCATGGACAGGGGCGTTACATGTCGCTGACTGGGCACTGGGTAACTATGGTGACAGCAGGACAAGGGGCTGCTGTCCAAGTCTTGCCGTCCCCACGAGTTGTGCGTCAATCCTCTTTATGTCATTTTTCCTCCACTACTTCTGCCTCCTCAACCTCCTCTCGGTCTTCCACCTGCACCCAAAGCCTGTCTGGTCATGCCACAAGCTTTCTAACTGCGCAGAAGGGATCCTGCACACCTCCTTACTATGCTGGCAGTAGGGCTCAACGTCATCAGGCGGTTTTTACATTGAAATGTCTGGGAAATGTGAGTCACACAGCTGAGGAGTTGTGGTCAGCTCTGGAGAACCAATTTCATGAATGGTTGTCTCCACTGGACCTGAAACCAGGGAAGGCCGTGTGCGACAATGCTGCAAACCTGGGTGCGGCCCTTCGCCGGGGCAATGTCACACACGTGCCTTGTATGGCTCACGTGTTGAACCTGGTTGTCCAGCAATTTTTAGCCCACTATCCCAGACTAGATGGCCTTCTGCAGAGGGCACGGTCGCTGTGTGCTCACTTCCGCCGTTCGCATCCCGCAGCTCAGCGACTTACATCTCTACAGAAGTCGTTGGGCCTGCCACTTCACCGGCTAAAATGCGATGTGCCTACCTGGTGGAATTCAACTCTGCACATGTTGCAGCGACTGTGGCAGCACCGACAAGCCCTGGTGCAATACGTTCTGACGTATAGCCTGGGCCAACGAGATTCAGAGGTGGGGCAAATCACGCTGGAGGAGTGGTCTCAGATCAGGGACCTATTGTCACGGGTGTGTTGCCACGAAGATCGTCACGAGTACACAGCCTGACTTCTCGCAGCTGACTTGTTGGTGCTTTGTGTTTTCTCGGCAGTGTAGGAGTTAATTCTCTCTCTCTCTGGGCTAGCTGAGGTCCAGCCTCGCCCAGCTGCAATCAATGCTTCTTTAGTGAGACTCCTTTATATTCCTGCAGGTCTGTTTGGGAGGTGTCGGTGAAAGCTTTTCATTCAGACTTACAGAGCGGATCGTGGTGTTTGGAGTTGCTGAGATAAGTGTATTTGGAAGTGTGTTTTCCCTTTCCTCGCTTTATCATTTATCTCCTTTCCCGTTGGTGTTCCCTCTGTTGTAGTTGTTTAGAAGTTGTATGCAAGGTGGTTTTGGTTTTTCCCTTGTACTGTCTCGTTCGTCTAAATACTGTGTGTGGGCATATTATTTCTGGTTCCCTATTGTTGTGATCGGGGTCCTTCTCAGGACTAGATTACTGAGGTGCAGGGATCTTCAGGAGGTAGGGGTTACGCTGGCGGCCTGGACCTCTGTACCTTTAACAGTACCTCCAGGATGAGGGATTAGTCAGGGCCCCAGCTTAGGGTCAGCTTAGGCCCCCTACCTCCAGTATTCTGTGACAGTGTGACATTTTCACCGACCATCTTAGTTTTTCTCCAGCTACCATGGATCCAGTAGCCGGTCTAGCTCGGCAGTTGCAGAGTTTGTCCATGGGGCTGGCGGACGTTAGGTCCAAGGTTTTGCATCCTCTGGAGCAAGCCGGACCAGAACCTAAAGTAGCTCTCCCTGACAGGTTCACTGGGGGGCGGGACAAGTTTTTTGTTTTCCGGGAGGCATGCAAATTGTACTTTCGGCTGCGGCCTCGGTCATCGGGCAGTGAAGAACAAAGGGTGGGAATTGTCATCTCGCTCCTACAAGGGGACCCACAATCTTGGGCGTTCTCTCTTCCCCCAAGCTCCCCGGTTCTCCAGTCAGTGGATAGGTTTTTCGCTGCTCTGGGACTCGTATATGATGACCCAGATCGGATCTCCCTTGCTGAGTCTAAGTTACGTAGGATTCAGCAGGGAGATCGTCCGGCGGAGGAATTCTGTTCGGAGTTCCGTAGGTGGGCCACGGACACCCAGTGGAATGACCCGGCTCTTAGGAGCCAGTTTTGTCATGGTTTATCCGACAAATTACAGGATGTGTTGGCACAGTATGACTCTCCCGCGTCACTGGAAGCCGCTATGGCCCTTGCTATTCGCGTTGACAGACGGCTTCGGGAGAGGTGCGGGATAACTCTACCCCCTGTAATGTCTCCACCTCCTACAAGGTCCCCTCATATGGTGGTTCCCCTGGTCAGTCCGGAGGAGCCTATGCAATTAGGAGGGACATCATTTCGGGGAAGGGGACCGGTGGTGCGCCATAAGACAGGAAGGTGTTTTCTCTGCGGGAAAAAGGGACATTTTATTGGGGGGTGTCCATCCCGTCCCTTGCAGAGTAAAGAGTCGTCGAAAAAACTGTTGATCCCAGGTTGTGTGGTGGACGGCAATCTGGGAGTAGGTATTTCGTCCCTAGGTTCGTCTCAGTTTCTCGTACCGGCGGAGGTGGTGGTGGGTACGAGAACTGAGAGGATATCTGTTCTTCTGGATAGTGGGGCCGGGGCTAATCTGGTTGATGCTCGGTTTGCCCGGGTTCAAGGTATGCGATTGAGTGAGTTGGCTAAACCCATCCCCATATTCTCGATCGATGCCAGACCTCTCGGTCAGGGAAGTTTTTTGCAAGCTGTGCATGGCGTAAAACTTCAAGTGGGGGCAATACATAAAGAACTGTTGTCTTGCTACGTGTTGGAGGGTCTTCCCACTCCTATAGTGTTGGGCCTTCCTTGGTTAGCTAAGCATAACCCGGTTATTAATTGGCAAACCAGAGAGATAAGCCAATGGAGTAAATTCTGTAATAAAAACTGCATGAACACGGTCATCGGTGCGGTTACTCCTTGGGTCTTACCTCCATTTCTGGCGGACTTTGAGGATGTATTCTCGGAGAATGGGTGTCAGGAACTACCTCCTCATCGCGTGTATGACTGTTCTGTAAAACTGCTCCCTGAGGCCAAGTTACCTAAAGCTAGGTTGTATAACCTTTCTGGTCCTGAGAGGCAGGCCATGAAGGATTATATTTCTGAAAGTCTGGCTAAGGGGCATATTAGACCTTCATCTTCTCCGGTGGCCGCGGGGTTCTTCTTTGTTAAGAAGAAAGATGGAGGCCTACGCCCTTGCCTGGATTTCCGTGAACTTAATCGGATTACGGTCCGAGATCCGTATCCGCTCCCACTTATTCCCGATCTCTTTAATCAGATCGTGGGCGCCAAATGGTTCTCTAAGTTGGATCTCAGGGGGGCGTACAATCTGATTAGGATGAAGGAGGGGGATGAGTGGAAGACGGCTTTTAACACTCCGGAGGGGCATTATGAGAACCTTGTCATGCCATTCGGTCTGACTAATGCCCCGGCGGTGTTTCAACACTTTGTTAATGATATTTTTCGCCACCTGGTGGGACAGTTTGTTGTCATATATCTGGATGATATCTTAATTTACTCGCCGGATCTGGTGTCTCATCAGGAGCACGTTAGACAGGTGTTACAGATCTTGCGGGATAATAAACTGTATGCCAAGTGGGAAAAGTGTGTGTTCGCCGTACAGGAACTCCAGTTTTTAGGCTTCCTGGTTTCAGCGTCCGGTTTTCGTATGGACCCTGGGAAAGTGCGGGCAGTTCTTGAGTGGGATCGGCCGGAGAATCTTAAGGCACTACAACGTTTCCTGGGGTTTGCTAACTATTACCGGAAGTTCATTCGTAATTTCTCGTCCATGGTTAAGCCTCTCACAGACATGACTAAAAAGGGGACGGATTTTTCTAGGTGGTCTGACAAGGCTTGTCAAGCATTCTCCTCCTTGAAAAAATGTTTTGCCTCGGCACCCATACTCATTCAACCTGATGCGTCTCAGCCATTCTTTGTAGAGGTAGACGCTTCCGAGGTAGGGGTGGGAGCAGTATTGTCACAGGGTTCGTCCCCTGGTAAGTGGCATCCGTGCGCCTTTTTCTCTAAAAAATTGTCGTCCGCTGAGAGGAATTACGATGTCGGCAATAGGGAACTCTTGGCCATTAAGTTAGCTTTTGAGGAGTGGCGCCATTTTTTGGAGGGGGCAGTTCATCCGGTCACCGTCATCACCGATCACAAGAACCTGCTATATCTGGAGTCCGCTAAACGTCTGAATCCCAGACAAGCTAGGTGGTCATTGTTTTTTACCAGGTTTAATTTCGTCGTTGCATATCGTCCTGGGTCTAAAAATGTAAAGGCGGATGCCTTATCTCGTAGTTTCCCTGGGGCCGGGAATACGGACGACCCGATTCCTATTCTTCAGGAGGGGGTGGTGGTTTCGGCAGTATGCTCTGAGCTGGAGGAGGAGATATTGGAGGCTCAGGGAGACGCCCCTGTTGGACCTCCGGGGAGACTGTTCGTTCCAGATCAGTTGCGACAAAAGGTGATCGAGGCACACCATAACTCAGTTTTTGCAGGACACCCGGGGAGTAAAGCAACTGTGGATCTCCTCTCGCGTCGGTTTTGGTGGCCTAACTTACATAAAGAGGTGGTAACTTTTGTCGCGTCCTGTGGGGTTTGTGCGCGCTCTAAGACCTCACATACCCGTCCGTCTGGGGCCCTCTTACCTTTGAAGATCCCGGAGCGTCCTTGGACTCATCTGTCTATGGACTTTATTACTGACCTCCCTCCGTCTTCGGGTAAAACAGTCATACTCGTTGTAGTGGACAGGTTCAGCAAGATGGCACATTTTATCGCTCTTCCGGCTCTCCCTAATGCTAAAACTCTTGCGCAGGTGTTCATTGGGGAGATTGTGAGGCTTCACGGGGTACCCTCCGAGGTGGTGTCTGATCGGGGGTCTCAGTTTGTGTCCAAGTTCTGGAAGGCGTTTTGTGCACGGCGGGGGATGCATTTGTCATTCTCGTCGGCTTTTCATCCTCAGACCAATGGTCAGACGGAACGTATGAACCAGAGCTTGGAGACATATCTTCGGTGTTTTGTGTCAGAGAACCAGGAGGACTGGGCTTCTTTCCTACCTCTGGCAGAGTTTGCTCTCAATAATAGGCGGAGCGAGTCCACTGGTAAGTCCCCGTTTTTTGGGGCATATGGTTTTCACCCCCAGTTTTGTACTTTCAGTAGGGGGGGCTCTTCGGGGGTTCCGGAGGAGGAACGATTTTCCTCATCTCTCGCTTCAGTATGGAGAGGGGTGCTGAAGAATCTGAATACTATGGGGAACCGATACAAACGTATGGCTGATAGGAGGAGAGTGTCTGGTCCGGACCTAAGTGTGAACGATCAGGTATGGTTGTCTACCAGGAATATTAAACTTAAGGTTCCCTCCTGGAAACTGGGTCCCAGGTTCATCGGGCCGTACAGAATCAGTTCTGTTATTAATCCGGTGGCATTCCGTCTTGACCTCCCCCCTACGTTTAAAATTCACAACGTGTTTCACAGATCATTGCTTAAGAGGTATGTGGCGCCGGTGGTACCGTCACCTTTACCTCCCCCTCTTGTGGTTGTCAATGGTAACTTGGAGTTCCAGGTATCGAGGGTCATTGATTCACGCTTTAATCGCCGGTCCCTTCAGTACTTGGTTCATTGGAAGGGGTATGGTCCTGAGGAGAGGATGTGGGTTCCTGCGTCGGATATTAACGCAGACCGATTAGTTCGGGCCTTCCACACGACTCACCCGGATAAACCTGGCCCTGAGGGTCCAGAGGCCCCTCGTAGAAGGGGGGGTACTGTCACGGGTGTGTTGCCACGAAGATCGTCACGAGTACACAGCCTGACTTCTCGCAGCTGACTTGTTGGTGCTTTGTGTTTTCTCGGCAGTGTAGGAGTTAATTCTCTCTCTCTCTGGGCTAGCTGAGGTCCAGCCTCGCCCAGCTGCAATCAATGCTTCTTTAGTGAGACTCCTTTATATTCCTGCAGGTCTGTTTGGGAGGTGTCGGTGAAAGCTTTTCATTCAGACTTACAGAGCGGATCGTGGTGTTTGGAGTTGCTGAGATAAGTGTATTTGGAAGTGTGTTTTCCCTTTCCTCGCTTTATCATTTATCTCCTTTCCCGTTGGTGTTCCCTCTGTTGTAGTTGTTTAGAAGTTGTATGCAAGGTGGTTTTGGTTTTTCCCTTGTACTGTCTCGTTCGTCTAAATACTGTGTGTGGGCATATTATTTCTGGTTCCCTATTGTTGTGATCGGGGTCCTTCTCAGGACTAGATTACTGAGGTGCAGGGATCTTCAGGAGGTAGGGGTTACGCTGGCGGCCTGGACCTCTGTACCTTTAACAGTACCTCCAGGATGAGGGATTAGTCAGGGCCCCAGCTTAGGGTCAGCTTAGGCCCCCTACCTCCAGTATTCTGTGACAGTGTGACACCTATGCACCCTTCTGCACAGTTTTGAAATGGCGACGAAGATGTTTAGTGCTGACGATGCCATTATAAGCATGACTATTCCGGTGATTTACATGCTGGAGCACATGTTAAACAGAATTCGGAGTCAGGTGGTGGCACAAGAGGAGGTGGAGGAAGTAGAGGAGGAGGAGTTGTATGCGGAAGGGCTAACATCTGCAAGGTCCAGACGGTCGGCAGCACCAAGGCGGCAGGCATGTGAGGGTGGGGGAGATGGTTTTACCAGGGCGCATGGTAGCAGCCAAACTAGTGAGGAAGGTGCAGGAGCCCAGGAAGAAGTGGAGGACGAACTGATGGAAGACTCATCAGATGAGGGAGACCTTGATCACATTTCTGTTGTGCGAGGTTGGGGGGAGAGGACAGAGGAAGGAAGCATGATTGTTACCTCGCCACCAACACAACAGGGACTTGGTGCTCCTGGATGCGCAACACACATGAGTGCCTTCTTGCTGCACTACCTGCAACATGACCCTCGAATTGTGAGAATTAGAAATAATCCTGACTACTGGGTTGCCACACTGTTAGATCCCCGGTACAAAAGTAAATTTGCAGAAATTATTCCTGCCATAGAAAGGGATGCACGCATGCAGGAGTATCAGCAGAGACTGTTGCAGAATCTTACATGTGCTTTTCCACAAAATACCAGTGGTGCACGTAGTGAATCTCACAGTTCCAACTTGCCAACCGTGGGACCGTCAAGTGTTCAGCACTCAAACCGTAACAGAACCACAGTATCTGCTGGTAACATCAATTTTGCGGAATCATTTCACCACTTTTTTAGCCCATCCTTTGCAAGGCCACAGGAGACAAGAAGTCTGACACATAGTCAACGCCTAGAGACGATGGTACAGGAGTATCTCCAAGTAAACATTGAAGCCACGACTGTGTCACTGGACCCTTGCTCTTTTTGGGCTTCCAATCTGGATAAATGGCCGGAGCTAGCCACTTACGCCTTGGAGATCTTGTCATGCCCCGCAGCCAGCGTTCTGTCTGAACGTGTGTTCAGCGCTGCTGGTGGTGTGCTGACAGATAAGCGCACGCGGCTCTCCACTGATAATGTAGACAGACTCACGTTCATAAAGATGAACAAATCATGGATCCGAAACGACTTTTCTACCCCTGTGTCATCCTGGGGAGAGTAAAAGCTTGATGATTGGTTAAAATCACCCTACCAACCGTTTTAAGCTTTCAAATTACTAATCATGTTTATCTGTATCTTGACTGGAAAATAATTTGGGCTTTGTAGCAGTGTGCAGCACTGATCCTATTAGGCCATCTATAATAAGCTTCACCAGATTTAAAATTAAAAATAATTTTTAGCTGCATCTAGCCCGGAAAATAATTTTGGGGCTCCGAGATGCGCAAGACACATAAGTGCCTTCTTGCTGCACTACCTGCAGCATGACCCTCATATTGTCAGAATTCGAAGTAATCATGACTACTGGGTTGCCACACTCTTAGATCCCCCAAACTTTTCGATCAACCTTTTCATTTTAATAAAGACCAAAAAAATGGTCATTTTTGAAATTATAAGCATTAGCAGGTTGTTAGAAACTGAAATCAAACAGTTTTCAACTCAAAACTTTATTCTAGGTGATGTTACATTTTCACATAGGACCCCTTGTTCGAAAGGAGCTTCTGAACTCTCTCGTCCATTGAATTTGTCAGGTTTTGGATGGTTTCTGCTTCAATTGTTTTGCATGAGGACAGAATACCCTCCCAGAGCTGTTGCTTAGATGTGAACTGCCTCCCGCCATCATAGACACTCCTTTTAATGATGCTCCAAAGGTTCTGAATGGGGTAGAGGTCAGGGGAGCATGGGGGTCACACCATAAGTTTGTCCCCATTTATGCCCATATCAGCCAGAGATGCAGATGTTTTATGTGCAGCATGAGATGGTGCATTATCATGCAGAAAAATGATCTTGCTGTGAAATACACGGTTCTTCTTCTTGAACCATGGCAGGAAGTGCTGTTTGAGAAAATCCACATACATTATGGAGTTCATCTTTAGCGCCTTCAGGGATCCTAAAGGGGCCGACAATCTCTCTCCCCATGATTCCAGCCCAAAACATTACTCCACCTCCTCCTTGTTGGCGCTGTAGCCGTGTTTGCGTGGGGTGTCCATCAACCAGCCATCCTCCACTCCATTCATCTGGACCATCGAGCGCTGCACGGCACTCATCCGTGAACAAAACAGTTTTGAAATCAGTCTTCATGTAATGTTTGGCCCACTGGAGCCGTTTCTGCTTGTGTGAAGTGGATAGAGGAGGTCGACAGGATGGCGTATGCACAGCTGCAAACCTCTGAAGGACCCTGCATCTTGTTGTTCGGGGGATGTTGGAGGCACAAGCAGCTTCAAAAACTTGTCTGCTGCTATGACAAGGCTTTTTTGCCGCTGCTCTTTCAACCTGACGTAATTGCCTGTAGGAAAGAGTCCTCAATTTGCCCTTATCAGCACGCACACGTGTGTACTGTGAATCAGCTACATACTTCTTGATTGCCAAGACACTTCATCCTGATCATCGCACAATGTTGATTGTAGTCATGCCTTGACCTAAACACTCCACAATTTGTTGCTTCTCAGCAGCCGACACATCCTTTTTCTTTCCCATTTTGGCAGAAAATGTAGGCTGCTTAATAATGTGAGAGAGCCTTCTTAAGTAGTCTTGCCTTTCATTGGACACACCTGCCAAACTAATTAGCACAGGTGTCTGCAATTGCTTACAGTGATATAAAGAGCCCTGACACACATCACCATCAATGAGTTTAACTGACAAACAAACAAATTCTTCCCTTATCACTCCTAAACACTTTTTGCATAATAGTTTGGAACGCGGTGTACATGTGCTTTTCCACAAAACACCAGTGGTTCACGTCGTGAATCTTACAGTTCTAACTTGCCAACCGTGGTCTGTATGGAATTGTTCAATAAAGGGCCCAAAATTAAGATAACATAGATGGGAGAGGTCTCTATGAATAGGAATTCCTAAGTATTTGATACCCTGTGAGGGCCAGGCAAAGGGAAAGTTGGACTGGATGGAATCCTATATGGATTTAGGGAGGGAGACATCGAGGGCCTCAGACTTCGCTGCATTGATTTTAAAATTTTACCATGTAACAAAGTGATCTATTTCAGCCATAACAGCAGGGATGGATATATGTGATTGAGTGATATATACTAGGACATCATCAGCAAATAGAGAGCACTTGAATTGATGAGAGCAGGTGCTCCGTCACTAGGATGTATAAGAGAGGGGACAGAGGACATCCCTGCCTTGTCCCATTGGTGATTGTGAAAGGTGATGAAAATGTTCTGACGCACCCCCTGGGCCTTGGGACACCCGGAGCCGGACCCTTTTTGGTGGATGCTGGTGGTTGTAGTCTTCGTGGCGGCGATCCGGTTCCGTGGCTCAGGGCGGTCAAACCAGTGGCGGAACTATTTATGTGGTTTTGATGTTTAAATGTCCGACTACGCCACCCGTGGATTGCGGTCAGAGTGAACCGCCGCTACAGGGCAGACCGCTAAGGCTGGTGTTGTGGGTGCAGCAGAGCATAGCATAACTCCCCACGGGAGGAGTATAGCCTCAGGGCGGTGTATGCGGAGGATGGGGGTGATGGTGCAGGGCAGCAGCAGTAACGACACGGAGTCAGTGATGCAGTTCAGGGCCTTTACTCACAGTTCTTATTATCCAGACCACGTCTGCAGGTAACGGCTGCCCACGTCGTACTGTGCTCACCAGGTGAGGGGCTCAGACAACTCCCAGATAACTTTGGAGCGCTTCACAGGACCCCCTTTGTGTGTCCTTTGTCTGGCCTTTCTTACCAACACTTCTGTCCGGCTGCCTCGGGCCTCCTCTTGGTAAACTTGGCGCCAGTTTCCCTGACCCTATGTGGTGCCTTCCTAGCGGGTGGAGCAAGGGGCTGCGTCACATAAAATGTCAGAGCCTCCGGTTTCTAGCTGAGGGTCGTTTCCTGCCTCAACTAGTTCGGGGACCGGTCTCCCCCTTTGGCCTGACCCCTCCACGCAGGTGGATTCGGGCGTGCGGTGGCGACTCGCCCGTCCGCACCCCTGGGATCCCTTCATTCCTCGTTCCTGGAGCCTTCTCCGCTCCTCTTCCTTCCTTCTCCCTCTTGCAGGCCTGGGCCTCTGTTACTAGGCCCGCCTCCGGAGCAGAGCTCATGCAGAGCCCCTGCTCCCTGCCACTTCTGCTCAGACTTCTCTGCACTGAACTAAGATGGTGCCCACCTTTTATACTCCCTTCTCAATGCACCCAGGAACTGCTTCCTCCCTGCTCCTGCACTGCAGGGTTCCCCTTCCTCAGTGTTCCCTCCCCCCACTCCAGCCAGGGACAGGGACTGTCGTGCCCATCTCAGGGGCATATTGGTCGCCCTGCCCCACGGCAATGTGGTGTAATGCATGCAGGTGTCGGGTCCTGATCCACACTCCATCCTTATCTGAGAGTGAGATATCACACCTCTGGGTGAGGTGCAATACGTCTGTAGCAACCGAGCCCTCGGTGCTACAGTTCCATTTATCTTCAGCCTAGGTGACGTATTGTGATACAGGGCCGTGATTTTGGCTATAAAAGGGTCCCCTAGACCCCTACCCCAAGCTTTTTAAGAGAATCATATATGGCGTGCCAGGAGACTCTATGGAATGCTTTCTCAGCATCCAACGAGAGTATCTACTTACAAATTTTTAACTGCATCTAGCCCAGGAAATACTTTGTGCCTAGTAGCAGTGTCTGCTAGTCAGCGGATTATCCCGGCTGTTAAGCAAGCTACACCACCTGTAGTTTGGACACTTAATTTTTTCAAAGGAAATGCTTCGGGACCACGGGATACTTAGTGAAGAGCATCAGGAGGCACCCCAAGGCATAGGGGCTGGGACTGGCACTAGGATGCCTTGCGGTGGACAGCCGAGCTCGATCCTTATAAAAGCTTTTTAACTGCAGCAGCTTTAGTGGACGCTACTGGAGCTGGAATTACGCGGCTGCTGGCATGAGACTTGCCCTCCAATAGATCCTTGTAAATGGATTTAAAGTGTATTCATTCAAATTAGAGGGACAATTTAAATTAAAAAGCTTAGAGCTGCCTCCACCACAGGGGGGCTCTCTCGACCCACCAGCGGACAGGCACCAGTATTGGGAGAGGGGGGCTGGCCGTCACGGTTCACCGCGGCTCTGGCACAAACCCGGCGACACGGAGGTGGCACGGGCAGGAGCGGACTGGCCGTCTCGGCTTCTCACTTTTTGGATTTTAGAAGGGCATGACATGCCTATATCTGTGTCTCCCCCTCCTTTTACTCCTCCACCTCTTTTCTTTTCGCATGACTATATGTACTTGTCACTTTTCCATGTGTTAGTTGTGTCTTCTGAGCAGTTTGTCAGCTTTTGGACACCTTTGAAGGTGTTTTCTATGTGTTTCTATGTGTTTTTGTTTGCCTGCCATTGGTTTTAACGGTGTTCGAAGGTGTTCGACGAACAGTTCGACGAACAGTTCGGCGAACACACGGGTGTTCGACGAACCGAACCGAACTCGAACACTACGGGGGTGGCTCAACACTAGCAACTACAGCATTTTTAACAGTTTTGCTAGAATAGTGCTTGTGTTTGATGAGTAGGGGGACGTGGTAGATGAGTGGGGGGGCTGATGATAGCTCAGACAGGTCAGAGCAGCGGCGCGCTTGTAATTTTTTTTTCTTCCTGTAGGCGGTAACTTTAAGTCAGGAAAGCAAGGCTAGTCAATCAGAGCACAGGAAGCATTCACACTGTCCAGATACAAGGGCTTCTGCAATTGGCTGCTGAAATCACATGTCCTCTCTATATAAAAAGCGGCCATATTCCGTCAGCGCCATTTTATCCATGTCACTGATGGAGACAGACGCTGCTGAGTGTGCGCCTGTGTACTAAGATATATTAGATAGATAGATGGGCGCTTGTTTGGAAGTCAGATAGTGTAATTAAGTCCTCTGCTGTGCACCTGTTCAATCGACGTTGCAGCAGATTTTTTTTTGTGCAATTACTAAGATTCTGACAAAAAAGAGCAGGGCCTATTCCATAGAACAGTGTTGTGCAGCGGTTGTATTATGCTCCATGCACGAGTATACCTTCAATCTATTTTTGCACTTACTAATGTGATAAAGCAAGCCCTTGTAGGCCACTTTTTGATTTTGTGGGGTTGAAATTCAGCTATCTGCAGAGTTTGTCAGTGTAGAGCTTCTTTTTTCATTTGCTAATGTGATAGTGCATTTTTTTGATGGGTGAACTTCAGCTGTATGCACAGTAAAAGAAATATATTTTTTCTGTTGGCAGGCAGAGTCCACGAAATATTTTTTTGTGTTACAAACGTAATACACTCTGCTAAAAGCCACCTACTATCTTAGTGGCGGTGAACCTCAGCTGTTTTCAGAGTAAAAAAATTGATTTTTTATCTTGCTGGGCAGAGTCCACAAAAGATTTCTTTCTGTCGCAAACATGATACACTCTGCTAAAAGCCACCTACTATCTTAGTGGCAGTGAACTTCAGCTGTTTTCAGAGTAAAAAAAAATGATTTTTTTGTCTTCCTAGGCAGAGTCCACTAATGACTTTTTGTGTCGCAAACGTTTTACACTCAGCTAAAAGACAACTACTACATTAGTGGCATTAAAGTTCAGCTGTTTGAAGAGTAAAAAAATAGATTTTTCGTCTTGCTAGGCAGAGTCCACAAAAGATTTTTTTGTGTCGCAAACGTGATATGTGGCACCCCAGGGGTCTGGTCTCCACAGTAATAGCAATGTTATGTCTGAGAGCAGGTGGGAGGTCTCTTGGTCAGGAATCCTATGCATGCCACACCTCCTGCCCAGTCCTGGGAGGGGAAGAACTTCCCCTATATAAAGCTAGGGCTGAGGCAGGGTTAGTGAGAAGAGTAGAGAGAAGAAGAGGAGCAGCTTAGGAAAGAAAGATCAGGAGCTCAGTGGGAGCAGTGCTAAAAGGAATCAGGGGCTGGCAGCTGAAGAGCTCGCCCTGATTGAAGAGTTACCACCGGACCCGGAGTCCGAGGCTGTGGGGATTAACCCAGACCCAGCAGCAGAAACCGCCCGGCAGGGGATTTCAGGTCCTCTGGCCAAGAAACCCGAAGGCACGGTCACACGCGTGGGACCAGCACCGCCGTCGTGGAGCGGAAGCCACTAGAAGGTCCCGAGTCACCGGCCATACGGGTGAGCACCACACGGTACACTCAGGGACGTGGGCTACCTTTACCCGCCTCTAGCAAGGAAGCCAGAAGAGTACAATTAGTTGGGGAGGCCTACAACTCCGCCTGGCCAAGGGGGATCCCATCTGCTCAAGGACTGACCAGGCCCCGACCGCTAGCCAGTACTCCGGGAGGGTCTATCTTTGTCACCAGTAAAGACCCTGAACTACACCGCATCGTCTCTGAGTGGTTCCTACTACCCCCATCATCCACGTCGGCTGCCCTGAGGCCATACCCCTCCCGTTGGGGGTTATACCATCCACGCTGCACCATCCTTCCACCGGCCTCAGCGGTCTGCCCTGCAGCGGCAGCTCCATAGCTGCATTCAACGGGTGGCGTAGTCGTCCTACATCTACTGCTAATATACCGCCACTTAGTCTGACTCCCTGGGCACGGACCGGGTCATCGCCACGAGACTACTACCCCTATCCGATCCGGCTCCGGGTAGGCTCCCGCGTGCGCAACGCTGCGCGACTCAGGCCCAGGGGCGCGTCAGATACACTCTGGTAAAAGCCAACTACTATCTTAGTGGCGGTGAACCTCAGTTGTTTTCAGAGTAAAAAAAAAATTTTTTTGTCTTGCTAGGCAGAGATCACAAAATAATTTTTTGTGTCGCAAACATGATTAACTCTGCTAAAAGCAACCTACTATTTTAGTGACAGTGAAATTCAGTTGTATGCAGAGCTCATGCAGAGTATTTTTTACTGTGACTAACTTGATGCAGCAGGTTAGATCTGAGTTTGAAATTTCTTGGAGCATATATTCTATGTTATATAGGCGTCATCCACAATCAAAAAATACTTTCTTTGACTTTGATTCCTAACATCATACAGCAGGGGATATCTCAGTTTGACTTAGTTTGGAGAATATCTTGTATGTTATACAAGCCTCATCCACACTCAAAAAATACTTTCTTCTGTTACTAATGTGATACAGTAGGGGACATCTCAGTTTGAAATTGTTCGCAGCATATCTCCTTTGTTATACAGGCCTCATCCATAATAAAAAAAATACTTTCTTCTGTTACTAACGTCATACACTAGCGGACATCTCAGGGTGCCAAGGGAGGGTGGTTCACTGTGATCAAGGGGTGTTGGCGATACCAGAAAACTGTTAGCGAAGGTGTTAGTAAAGGCGAGGAACAAATGGAAGAGGAAGAGGTGATGGGCGAGCAACAGTCAGAACATGAAGAGGATAATCATCCCCTCTCTGTGTTTGGCGGGAGGGGACGGAGGAAACAAGCATCAGAATTATCCAACCACCAACACAGCATGGGCTTGAACCTCATGAAGAGCCCGACATATGAGTGCATTCTTGCTGCACTATCTGCAACATGATTCCCATATAGTTATGATTTGAAATAGTGCTGACTACTGGGTTGCCACTCTGCCACACTGTTAGATCCATTCTATAAGAGTAAATTTTGATAGATGCTTCCTGCCCTGGAAAGGGACCTGCAAATGCTGGAGTATTGAAACAAGCTTTTACACAACCTTAAGATAGGTTTTCCCCAAGCCAGCAGCGAGAGAGTTCATCGCAGCTGTACACTTCCAATCTCCGGCACGTCAATTCGTCAACGCCAAAATATTAGCAGCAGCAGTAGTGTAAGTGGCAGAAGCAATTTCTGTGAGTCCTTTCACACATTTTTTAGACCAGCTCCTGCACCTGCTCAATGGAGTACAAGTCTGACAAGTGGTGAACAACTGGAGAGGATGGTGCACGCCTGATTGAGTCTCCATCTGCTGGGTTGACTGTAGTGGAAGAGATTTTGGTTCCTAATTCTACAATTTCTACTGTAGTGAAATTGATGCCACTTTGCTGGTGTCTGTGTTAGAACCCTCCTGTTAGTTCTTTTTCTATTTTGTTGGTCACATGACTTTCTGCCTATATAATCCAGCTCCACCCTTCTGGTCTTGTTGGACTTCAGTGTTACATTTACTCTTAAGCTAGCCAGGTGCCTTGTACCTAACTCTGTAGTTTGCTTGGTCTTTTGACCACTAGTACTTTTTGTTTGTTTGTCTTTGCTCTGCTACAATTTCTGCTAGGAGGTGTCCAATTATATCCCAGTCCTTAGTTCTTGTAGGGACCCCTCCCTTATATCTATAGGTCTGCGTTCAGACTAGCCGAGGACTTAGGCGGGTCTGTTCACAAGGAACAGGTCCCCCCGCTGCATCGTAGGAAATCAGCTTAGTCCTATTGTAGGGACAGTTTTCCTATCTTTCCTTAGTGCTTGTAGCAGTTCATAACAGTAAGTCCAGCCCAAAATAAAACACTCTAAGGAAAGTAATCCAGATATCAGCATGGTGTCGGTTCAGGAGTTGGCTCAACGCCTGCAGTGACTGTCTTTGGAGGTGGCCGAGCTCCAGCAACACGTGAGTAGCTGTCCTGGAGCGCATTTTGTCGAACCGAAGGTAGGACTGCCAGATTTTTTTTATGGTAAACAGCAAGATTTTTTTTCCTTTAAAACGCTTGTTTATTATATTTTCGTTTAAGACCCAGATCCTTGGGGAATGAATCACAGCGCATTGGGTTTATAATGTCACTTTTGCGCAAAGAACCACAGGGATGGGCCTTTTCTCTACAACCTAATGATCTGTGTTTTAGATCTGTGGAAGATTTGATTGAATTTCGGGTATTTGTGGATTGTGATTCTACACTCAATGTGATTGATAAGGGATTTTTTGAAAAATTTAAATTAGAATCCAAACTTTTGTCATCTCCTATTTCTGTGGTTGCTGTTGATGGCACAGACACTTTACACATGAACTGTGCCATGTGAGCCAAGCTGCAAAAAGGCAAATCCTCTCCTCACACTGACTCGCCACCTCCTCTCCAGCCCATCCAGGCTGGACAGACATGAAGCTTGGGTTGGGTGTCCCCTCTGTAGCATCTCAAGTCCTCTCTGTAGCACAGAAAAACAAGCCCTCTCCCTCCTCATCCAGCTCATCTTCCTCCTCATTATCCAATGTTGCCTCAGAATATTGGCTGGGCTGGGTAGTATCACTCATTGGGAAATCTGACACCATACCAACATGCTGGGCACTCAAAGCTTCCTCTTTGAAATTATGCAGTGATTGTTTCAAGAGACACAGCAGCAGGATGGTTACGCTGATAATAGCCTGATCACCGCTCACGAAGTTGGTGCAGTACTCAAAGTTCCCAAGAACCTCACAAATGTCAGTGATCCACACCCACTCGACAGTTATGTGTGGTGGCTGACTCTCAGTCTGATGGGCATGTTGAAGCTGGAATTCAGCTACTTCCCTCTGCTGTTCACTAATCCTCACCAACATATGATATGTTGAGTTCCACTGCATGGGCAGGTCGCAAATGAGTCTGTGACTTGGCAAATTCAAGGGCTTTTGCAGCGCTGTAAGAGCAGCAAAAGTGGTAGAGGAATGGCGGAAATGGTCGCTAATACCGTGCATCTTCTCAAGTAGGTACGGCAAGTCACGGTAAGTTTTCAGAAATTTCTGAACAACTAGGTTCAGCACGTGATCCATGCATGGCACATGTACCAGCTTGCCGACCTTTAAAGCCGCCTCTAGGTTATGCCAATTATCGCAGACGACCAGACGGGGTTGGAGGTGCAGCGGGGAGAGCCACTGATCGGTCTGTTGTCTTAAAGCTTGCCACAGCTCTACTGCAGTGTGTGCTTTCTGACCTAAACAGATCAGCTTCAGCAGAGCGTGTTGCCGCTTTGCCGATACGCTGCTGCACAGGTCCCAGCGTGGCAGTGATGGGGAGGGTAATTCAGCAGAGCATGAGGATCAGGAGGAGGGGAGAGAGGAAGTGGAATATGAAGAGGTGGAAACCCTGACAGAAGTTGGGCCCGCTATTCTTGGCGTGGGTAGGATGTGTGATGTTCCAGTTTGTGCCTTTGTCCCACCCTCAACCAGGTTCCCCAATGTGCCGTGACAGAAATGTATCGTCCCTGTCAAGAACAACTTGTCCAGGTGTCTGTTGTTAGGTGGACCTTCCCGGTTATGGTGTTGGTGAGATCACGGTTCAGATTGTTTAGCACGTGCTTGTGTAACGTAGGGACGGCACACCGGGCAAAATAGTGGTGGCTGGGAACACTGTATCGTGGGGAAGCCACAGTCAAGAGATCACAGAAAGACTGTGTTCCCAAAAGGCTAAACGGCAACATCTCCACAGCTAGCAATTGCTATGTGCGAGTTTAGTATTTGTGTCTGTGGGTGTGTGGCTGGGTATTTACGCTTTCTTTCCAAGCTCTCAGGCACGGACAATTGGACGCTTTGCTGGGACAAGGAAGTGGATGTGGTTGATGTTTGTTGTGTGTGAGCAACTGCAGCTTGTGGGCAGGAGGTATGAGTGCCTGCTTCCTGAACAGCAGATGCTGAAGCACATAGCCCAGGTGACATGGCATTGGTTTGACCCGCAGATGCAGATTTGGTACCCTAGTGTTCCGCCAACATACTGGGGTGCTTGGCTGCCATGTGTTTTCGCATACTGGTGGTGCTCAGGTTGCCTTTACCCTGGCCTCTGCTAAACTTGGTATGGCAGATGCTACAGACAACAATGTTTCTCACTGAAGGACTTTCAGAAAAAAAAATTCATACAGCAGCTGAACGCCACCGTTCCTTCACTTGGCGCACAGAGGGGGTGTTCTTGGGAACAGTTGACGCATTTCTCACTCTGGGCAAACCACGACCCCTTGGTGCCTGTGTTGGTGCTACATATCCATCTTCCTCTGTGTTGCTGTCATGGCTATGCATGCCAACAGTCCAGGTCGGATCAGTGGACTCATCATCAACCACCTCATATTCCATCTCATCCTCCTTCCCAGTTGACATTGTAGGCTGACCTGATGGCAACTGTATCTCATCATCATCAGCCTTCACCTCTGGAGACAGTAAATGACGTTCCTCCAAGTGGCTTTCTTCGGCCGTAGGTCCTCAAATACTTGAGCACCAATGCACACCACCTCCTCTTGTCCCTCTTCAATGCTGCACGGTGATAGGCCAGAGCCAACCAAAGGATATGTACCAAACAGATTCTCGGAGTGGCCAAGCTTGGGGTCATATTTCTCCTGTGACTGATAATGGCGGGAGGAAGGAGAACCAGTTTCAGGATTGGATGGGCCAGGAGTCTTTGTATCGACAGTAGACTGTGTGGTCGTGAAAGATTTGTTGCTGCCTGACAAATGCTTAGAGGCCTAGTCTGCTATCCAAGACAGAATCTACTCTCGCTCTTCTGGCTTCCACACACGTTTACGTTCCTGACCGGGAAATTTTTCCAGGAACATAGTGGATGCATCTAGCTTCTTCTGACCTGACACAGACTAAGTGTATTCTCACGCACCACTGACAACACCACGTCCACGTCCATGTCCCTTAACAACAGGCTTTTGTGGCATTTTGGGTTTTGTTGACAGATTTTCAGATGTTGATGGCACAAGCCAAGCTAACTATCACACCCGAAATAGTGGGTAAAATGGCCTGGTGCGTGCTTGGTAACAGGCAGTATTAAATGTTTGGACTACTGCTTTGTGTAGGGCACTAAACAATTTTTTAAGTGGACTAATGTGAACAGAAGGCAGGCTGTCACCCCGAAAACAGGAGGGAAAATGGGCTGGTGTGTGTTTTGTAGCAGGCAGTAGGAAATGTTTGGACTACTGCTTAGTGTAGCACACTAAACACTTTTTTAAGTGGGCTAGTGTGGACAGAAGGCAGGCTGTCTTCCCAAAAACAGTGGGGAAAATGGGCTGGTGCGTGCTTTGTAGCAGGCAGTAGGAAATGTTTAGACTACTGCCTTCTGTAGCGCACTAAACACTTTTTTAACTGGATTAATGTGGACAGAAGGCAGGCTGTCACTCCAAAAACGGTGGGGAAAATGGGCTGGTGCGTGCTTTGTAGCAGGCAGTAGGAAATGTTTGGACTACTGCTTTGTGTAGCGCACTAAACCCTTTTCTTAG
The DNA here is from genome assembly GCF_046119375.1 of Phyllobates terribilis. Lineage (NCBI taxonomy): Eukaryota > Metazoa > Chordata > Amphibia > Anura > Dendrobatidae > Phyllobates > Phyllobates terribilis. The sequence continues at coordinate 584,079,630 of NW_027362762.1, forward strand.
TGGACTAATGTGGACAGAAGGCAGACTGTCACCCTAAAAGCAGCGAGGAACTGGCCTGGTGCATGTTTGGTAGCAGGCAGTATGAAATGTTTGGACTACTGCTTTGTGTAGGGTACTAAACGCTTTTTTAAGTGGACTAATGTGGACAGAAGGCAGACTGTCACCCCAAAAACAGTGGGGAATATGGGCTGGTGCGTGCTTGGTAGCAGGCACTAGGAATGTTTGGACTACTGCTTTGCATTGAACACCAACCGCCTTTTTATGTGGACTAATGTGGACAGCAGAAGCCAGGCTCTGACCCCTAAAATAGCGGGGAAAATAGACCGGTGCTTTTAAAAAAAAAAGGCAACACAAAATGCTACTACTCTGTGTGCTGGAAAAATATTGCTTTGCCTCTGACAAGAGCTGTTTTAAGATGGACACTGGAAGAACACTTTAACCTCTCCCTACCTAATACACAATCTCTCCCTTCCGGTACTCTGACTATGTTGTGTGTCTTCAGCTCTGAAAAGAGCTGTTTTTTGGTGGTATTATGGAGCTAGTGAGCAGCTCCTTTAAACACGGATCTAGTATACACTACAGGTAGCCCTTAAAAGGGCTTTTGTTTTATCAAGAGGCCTAAACACTCTCCCTAGAAGCTCAGCGATCTCTCCCTATGCTTATAGAATGCAGGCTCCGGACTCAATGTGCACAAAATGGCGGCGGCAGGGCTTAAATAGACGCTGGATGGCCAGCTAATCACAGTAATGCCACAACTAAGATGTCTTCGGCACTACTGTGATTGGTTAAGAAGCCCAGCATGTTTAGTAGCTGCAAATGAGGCGCCAAAACTGCAGGGCGGGACATCCGAATATAGCGAGGTGAGTACACAAATACTCGCAATATAGCAAGTAACCCGAATAACGTACTATCCGTGTGAATAGCGAATAGTAACGAATACATTCGCTCATCACTAGTCATGGCCATACACCCTTAGACAGGAATCATGTAGAAACCAAATCTGTGTCTCTTTGAATAAAGCCATGCTACCAAGCTGATTGTCTGAAGAGAATCTGATCTTTGATTCCCCTTATAAAGTGTATTTCCATTCTCTCATTCAAATCTGATTGCCAAAGAGGCATATGTTCCTTAAATAGTTCACATTTGTTCTTTCAAGTACACATCCACAGGACAAGGGTTAGGGAGGGTATTATTCCACAGGCCTCATTGTTTAAGCATTCAATCAATTTACATATTTGGTATGGCAAGGGGCTCTTGTAAATAAACATCTAGCTGACTTTAATACAATATGCAATTAGCATAGAAACAAACATCATTGATGGAGAACCAATAGTAGATAACATTCAGGGTTATACAAATAGTATGTCCTTCTTGACCAGCCACAAAAATACACATACAATATAAAAACATACAGACAGACTGCGGTGCCAAGTCCCATGAGGCCAGGGTAGTCAAGGACTTGATACATCTAGTCATATTGAGGCGAGACGTTTCCTTCTTTTGGGTTTTGTGAAAAAAGGGGGTTTCAGACAAAGGCGAGATCGCTCGGGAAGAAACTCCATCGGAAACAAAGATGAAGGAGTTTCCCTTGTGTGTCCTCATCAGTGAAGAGGATGAGACTGTGACTAAGGAGTCCAAACTCCTTGAGATAGAGGTGTCCGAAGAGAACTTTGGGACTGCACAAATTTGGGACCCGACCTTAAAGGGGGCGTTTGACAATGTTGTTGTCTGTCATGGGGTTTCTTAAAAGCCAGGGGCAGACACCAGATTCTCACACTTTGTGGTTCAGGGGGAGTTATTGTATCGGGTGACCAAAGTAAGGGGTGGTGAGATAGTGGAGCACCTGTTAGTTCCAGGACCCTTCCGGAGGAGCGTGGTAGACATGGCCCAATCACATGTTCTTGGGGGACATCTGGGGGTCGAGAAAACTCAGGAGAGGATAATGAGGAGGTTTTATTGGCCCTGATGTTACCGGGAGATCCTAGATTATTGAAGGTCCTGCCCCACCTGACAGAGTGGGGCACTTTAAAAAGACCTTAAAGGCAATGGTCAGGAAGGTCATTGAGAAAGATGGTCGAGACTGGGACTACCTGGTTCCGTTCCTGCTCTTCTCCACAAGGGAAGTTCTGCAGGCCTCTAGTGGCTTCTCCCTATTCGAGCCACTGTATGGTCGACATCCGCGAAGGCTCCTGGATATCGCCAAGGAAACCTGGGAAACCGAGGTTACGCCTCACTGGAGCATCATAGAGCATGTTGCCCAGATGCAGGAGTGAATGGTGAAAGTGATGCCTATCTTGAAGGCACATTTTCTCCAGGCACAGGAGGCAAAGGCAAAAGTGTCCACCGATTAGCAAGGCTGAGGCAACTCCAGCTTCGGGACCACGTTTTGGTGCTTTTCTTAACAGTCAAGAGCAAGTTACTGGTCAAGTGGAGAAACTCGTCGAAGTGAATTACAAAGTCCACCAACTAGGCCGAATAAAGCCGAATCAGGTATATCATCTAAACTTGCTCAAGCCGTGGCGAGATCGGGAAACCACAGGAGCTCGTTGCCTGGGAGCCAGTCCCGAGGCCAAAGTGGAAGATATCATGATAGCGGAGACTCTATCTCTGGCCCAGAAGCAACAGTGTCGAGAACTGCTGCACAGGAGCCGTAACCTGTTCTCGGAGATGCCGGGGCGTACGCAAGTAGTGGAACACGACGTACTGTCAGAGCCACATGTAGGGGTTAACCTTAAGTCTTATACAATTCCTGAAGCACACCGTGAGGTGATCTCAATCGAGGTGAAGAGGATGTTAGACCTTGGTGTGATTGAAGAGTCAAAGGGCGGATGGTCGAGTACCATCGTTCTCGTACCAAAGCCCGATAGGAGGTGGAGATTTTGCAATCAGAGCGCAGGAAGCATTCACACTGTTCAGATACAAGGGCTTCTGCAATTGGCTGCTGAAATCACATGTCCTCTCTATATAAAAAGCTGCCATGTTCCGTCAGCGCCATTTTATCCATGTCACTGATGGAGACAGACACTGCTGAGTGTGCGCCTGTGTACTAAGATATATTAGATAGATAGATGGGCGCTTGTTTGGAAGTCAGATAGTGTAATTAAGTCCTCTGCTGTGCACCTGTTCAATCGACCTTGCAGCAGATTTTCTTTTGTGCAATTACGAAGATTCTGACAAAAAGAGCAGGGCCTATTCCATAGAACAGTGTTGTGCAGCAGTTGTATTATGCTCCATGCACGAGTATACCTTCAATCTATTTTTGCACTTACTAATGTGATTGTAGCGTCGGCGTCCCTGCCTCCTGCTAGGCAGGGACGCCGTTCCCCTCACCTCTCCGCTCCTTGCCCGGCAGCTTCCTCCCGCTCTGCTGGCAGCGCGCGCTGCTTCCCGGCCACTCTGCTTAGGGCGCGCGCGCGCTCCCCCTCTCTTAAAGTGGCCGCGCGCGCCGTCCTAAGGAGTCCCCGGCCAATGGCCGGAGGACCTCACCATATATAAGGCACCTCCTCCAAAATGGAGGTGCCCGAGCAATGTTATTGCAAAGCCTTTCAACTCTGCTTCAGCCCTCAGGTCCCGTTACCAGATACCTGCCAGTTACCTGCCAGATCTCTGCTCGATACCTACCTGATTCCTGTCTATCTGCTTGCATTCCTGCGGTCCGTCAGTCTGCCTTCCAACACCTGTCAGTCTGTCTATGGATCTGCCCGCCCGCTCACCTGGGAGCGTTCACCTGCTACCTGCCTGCTAGCCTACCTGGAGGTTCTGCCGTCACTTGCCGTGACCACCTGCCTGTCCAGAGACTCCTGCACGCTCACCTGGGAGCGCTCACCTGCTACCTGCCTGCTAGCCTATCTGGAGGCTCTGCCGTCATTTGCCGTGACCACCTGCCTGTCCAGAGACTCTTGCCCGCTCACCTGGAAGCACTCACCTGCTACCTGCCTGCTAGTCTATCTAGAGACTCTTTCCCTGCTGTTACTTGCCGTGACCACCTGCCTGTCTAGAGACTCTTACCCTGCTGTCACTTGCCGTGACCATCCGCCTGTCAAGAGACTGTCCCCGTCACTTGCCGTGACCTCCTGCCCTTCTACCATGAGACTGTCCCTGTCACTTGCCGTGACTACCTGCCCGCCTTCCCTGGGAGCCACCCGCTCCCATACAAGGACTGCCCCTTTGTATAGTTGCTCTGAGGTTCCACCTTCCAGACCCGTTACAGTGATAAAGCAAGCAAGCCCTTGTAGGCCACTTTTTGATTTTCTGGGGTTGAAATTCAGCTATCTGCAGAGCTTGTCAGTGTAGAGCTTCTTTTTTCATTTGCTAATGTGATAGTGCAAGCTGTGTTAGCCCAGTTTGTCATTTTTTTGATGGGTGAACTTCAGCTGTATGCACAGTAAAACAAATATATTTTTTCTGTTGGCAGGCAGAGTCCACAAAATATTTTTTTGTGTTACAAACGTAATACACTCTGCTAAAAGCCACCTACTATCTTAGTGGCGGTGAACCTCAGCTGTTTTCAGAGTAAAAAAATTGATTTTTTATCTTGCTGGGCAGAGTCCACAAAAGATTTCTTTCTGTCGCAAACATGATGCACTCTGCTAAAAGCCACCTACTATCTTAGTGGCAGTGAACTTCAGCTGTTTTCAGAGTAAAAAAAAATGATTTTTTTGTCCACAAATGACTTTTTGTGTCGCAAACGTTTTACACTCAGCTAAAAGACACCTACTACATTAGTGGCATTAAAGTTCAGCTGTTTGAAGAGTAAAAAAATAGATTTTTCGTCTTGCTAGGCAGAGTCCACAAAAGATTTTTTTGTGTCGCAAACGTGATACACTCTGGTAAAAGCCAACTACTATCTTAGTGGCGGTGAACCTCAGTTGTTTTCGGAGTAAAAAAAAAGATTTTTTTGTCTTGCTAGGCAGAGATCGCAAAATATTTTTTTGTGTCGCAAACGTGATTAACTCTGCTAAAAGCAACCTACTATTTTAGTGACATTGAAATTCAGTTGTATGCAGAGCTCATGCAGAGTATTTTTTACTGTGTCTAACGTGATACAGCAGGTTAGATCTGAGTTTGAAATTTCTTGGAGCATATATTCTATGTTATATAGGCGTCATCCACAATCAAAAAATACTTTCTTTGACTTTGATTCCTAACATCATACAGCAGGGGATATCTCAGTTTGACTTAGTTTGGAGAATATCTTGTATGTTATACAAGCCTCATCCACACTCAAAAAATACTTTCTTCTGTTACTAATGTGATACAGTAGGGGACATCTCAGTTTGAAATTGTTCGCAGCATATCTCCTTTCTTATACATGCCTCATCCATAATAAAAAAATACTTTCTTCTGTTACTAACGTCATACACTAGCGGACATCTCAGGGTGCCAAGGGAGGGTGGTTCACTGCGATCAAGGGGGGTTGGCGATACCATAAAACTGTTAGTGAAGGTGTTAGTAAAGGTGAGGAACAAATGGAAGAGGAAGAGGTGATGGGCGAGCAACAGTCAGAACATGAAGAGGATAATCATCCCCTCTCTGTTTGTGTTTGGCGGGAGGGGATGGAGGAAACAAGCATCAGAATTACCCAGCCACCAACACAGCATGGGCTTGAACCTCATGAAGAGCCCGACATATGAGTGCGTTCTTGCTGCACTATCTGCAACATGATTCCCATATAGTTATGATTTGAAATAGTGCTAACTACTGGGTTGCCACTCTGCCACACTGTTAGATCCATTCTATAAGAGTAAATTTTGATAGATGCTTCCTGCCCTGGAAAGGGACCTGCAAATGCTGGAGTATCGAAACAAGATTTTACACAACCTTAAGATAGGTTTTCCCCAAGCCAGCAGTGAGAGAGTTCATCGCAGCTGTACACTTCCAATCTCCGGCATGTCAATTCGTCAACGCCCAAATATTAGCAGCAGCGGTAGTGTAAGTGGCAGAAGCAATTTCTGTGAGTCCTTTCACACATTTTTTAGACCAGCTCCTGCATCTGCATAACGGAGTACAAGTCTGACAAGTGGTGAACAACTGGAGAGGATGGTGCACGCCTGATTGAGTCTCCATCTGCTGGGTTGGCTGTAGTGGAAGAGATTTTGGTTCCTAATTCTACAATTTCTACTGTAGTGAAATTGATGCCACTTTGCTGGTGTCTGTGTTAGAACCCTCCTGTTAGTTCTTTTTCTATTTTGTTGGTCACAAGACTTTCTGCCTATATAATCCAGCTCCGCCCTTCTGGTCTTGCTGGACTTCAGTGTTACATTTACTCTTAAGCTAGCCAGGTGCCTTGTACCTAACTCTGTAGTTTGCTTGGTCTTTTGACCACTAGTACTTTTTGTTTGTTTGTCTTTGCTCTGCTACAATTTCTGCTAGGAGGTGTCCAATTATATCCCAGTCCTTAGTTCTTGTAGGGATCCCTCCCTTATATCTATAGGTCTGCGTTCATACTTGCCGAGGACTTAGGCGGGTCTGTTCACAATGAACAGGTCCCCCGCTGTATCGTAGGGAATCAGCTTAGTCCTATTGTAGGGATAGTTTTGCTATCTTTCCTTAGTGCTTGTAGCAGTTCATAACAGTAAGTCCAGCCCAAAATAAAACACTCTAAGGAAAGTAATCCAGATATCAGCATGGTGTCGGTTCAGGAGTTGGCTCAACGCCTGCAGGGACTGTCTTTGGAGGTGGCCGAGCTTCAGCAACACATGAGTAGCTGTCCTGGAGCACATTTTGTCGAACCGAAGGTAGGACTGCCAGATTTTTTTCATGGTAAACAGCAAGATTTTTTTTCCTTTAAAAACGCTTGTTTATTATATTTTCGTTTAAGACCCAGATCCTCGGGGAATGAATCACAGCGCATTGGGTTTATAATGTCACTTTTGCGCAAAGAAGCACAGGGCTGGGCCTTTTCTCTAAAACCTAATGATCCGTGTTTTAGATCTGTGGAAGATTTTTTTTCTGCTATGGGGTTGTTGTATGATGATCCTGATCTAGTCTCATCTGCTGAAACGGAATTAAGACGTTTTAAGCAGGGATCAGGTGATGTGGAAAATTATTGTACATACTTCAGAAGATGGTCGGCCGAAGTGGAATGGAATGACTCAGCATTAAAATGTCTGTTTCTTGCAGGTCTAGGTGAAAGGGTTAAGGATCTGCTGATTGCCTTCCCAAAACCTGGAACCTTGCAGGAGGCAATGCAATTAGCTATACGTGTGGACAGTAGACTGCATGCTAGGATTAATGAAGAGAAATCTACTGCTATGGCAGCTCCTAGTTTTCAGAGGGTCTGCTCGGAAGGTGGAGAACCGATGGAGATTGGGGCAATGTCACCCCACTCTCAGGAAAAAGACTGCAGGTTTGCTAAGGGATTATGTTTTTATTGCGGTAAATCTGACCACTTTATTAAGAACTGTGTGCTTCGTTTGAACAAAGAAAAAAAAAGAGAGGTCAGTTACGCCCGTATAGTTTGTTTAAACTCAAAAGGAGTATTTCTTTCTGGAAGCACCTCATTACAGGAGGATTTGATTGAATTTCGGGTATTTGTGGATTGTGGTTCTACACTCAATGTGATTGATAAGGGATTTTTGGAAAAATTTAAATTAGAATCCAAACTTTTGTCATCTCCTATTTTTATGGTTGCTGTTGATGGCTCTCCCTTGAAATGTATTACTCACAAGGTTTTTGAATTTCCCCTCACCATTAATAGCATTCACCAAGAGAATTTGGATTTGGCGGTATTAAATAATTTGCCTTCTCCAGTGGTTTTGGGGTTACCTTGGTTAAAATTGCACAATCCTGTACTGGACTGGTCTACCCATGAAATTAAGTCTTGGAGTCCTAAGTGTCATGATAAATGTTGTAACGGTCGCATTGCTGCTGTGGAAAGAGGGGAATTACCTGTACCTATTCAGGATTTTTGGAAGGTTTTTTCTGAGGAGGAGTCGCAAGTTTTGTCTCCTCATAGGGACTATGATTGCACCATTGAGTTTGTTCCTGGAGCTACTCTTCCCAAGAGTAGCTTATTTAATCTGACTATCCCTGAGAGAAAGGCCTTGGAGGAATACATACAGACAAGCTTGGCCGCCGGTCACATTAGACCTTCTAAGTCTCCTGTGGCTGTTGGATTTTTTTTTGTAAAAAAAAAGGACGGCGGTTTACGTCCATGTCTGGACTTTCGCGAAATTAATAAAATTACCGTACGCAATTCCTACCCATTGCCATTAATTCCTGACTTGTTCAACCAGTTAGTGGGGGCCAAGTGGTTTTCTAAAATTGATCTCGGGGGGGCATACAATTTGTTACGTATGAAGGAAGGTGATGAATGGAAAACTGCTTTTAACACTACGGTGGGTCATTTTGAGAATCTGGTTATGCCTTTTGGTCTTACCAATGCACCAGCGTTTTTTCAGAACCTTATTAATGACATCCTAAGACCATTGATTGGTAAGAATGTGGTGGTGTATTTGGATGACATTTTGATTTACTCGCCGGATCTGGAGTCTCATTGGCAGAGCATACGTGAGGTATTGCAGTTGTTAAGTGAGAATTCGCTTTTTGCTAAGCTGGAGAAATGTGAGTTCGCTGTGCAGAGAATTAGTTTTTTGGGCTACATTATCTCCAGCAAGGGCTTTGAGATGGACCCGGTGAAGGTTCAGGCGGTGCAAGAATGGCCTAGGCCTATTGGTTTGAAATCGATACAGAGAATTTTGGGTTTCGCCAATTATTACAGAAAATTCATTAAGAATTTTTCTATAATTGTTAAGCCGCTGACCGATCTCACCAGGAAAGGTGCGAATACCGTTCAGTGGACTACGGAGGCCATTGAAGCTTTTGTGTATCTCAAAGAGAGGTTCAGTTCTGCCCCCATCCTTATGCAACCTGATGAGACCAAGCCTTTTTTGGTCGAGGTTGATGCTTCTTCGGTGGGGGTCGGGGCTGTTTTGTCTCAGGAAAACAAGGATGGAGTACATCCCTGTGCCTTTTTTTAAAAAAAAAATTCTGAGACCGAACTTAATTACGATGTTGGTAATCGGGAATTGCTGGCTATTAAACTCGCATTTGAACATTGGCGTCATCTCTTGGAAGGTGCTAAATTTCCCATTCAGGTTTTCACTGATCATAAGAATCTGATCTATCTTGATGCTGCTAAGCGCTTGAATGCCCGTCAGGCTAGGTGGGCACTTTTTTTTTTGCGGTTTAATTTTTCGGTTACTTACATCCCGGGTACCAAGAATGTAAAAGCTGATGCTTTATCTCGCAGCTTTTCTCCCATGGTTGGTACCGAGGAGGAGGAGAGCATTTTACAGGAAGGTGTTGTGATAGCAGCATTGGACTCCGTTTTGGAAGATGGGATTCTGAAGGCCCAGGAGGATGCCCGGTCTAACACTCCCCATGGGAGGTTGTTTGTGCCTAGGAACTTTAGGAGAGATTTGTTTGTGGAGTGTCATGAGTCTCGGTTGGCAGGTCATCCAGGAATTTCTGAGACTAAGAGACTTGTAGGTCACAGTTTTTGGTGGCCTGGATGGCAGAAGGAAGCCATTAAGTGGGTGCATCATTATACTGTGTGTGCTAGATCTAAGTCTTCACATGCTCCTGCTGCGGGGTTGCTTTGCCCTCTGGAGGTTCCTAGTGCACCTTGGACGCATCTTGCTATGGATTTTATTACTGACCTTCCTGCCTCTGAGGGTTTCACTGTCATCTGGGTGGTCGTGGACCATTTTAGCAAGATGTGTCACTTGGTTCCTTTCATCAAACTGCCCTGCGCTAAGACACTCGCTATGGCTTTTGTTAAGGAAATTGTCAGACTCCATGGCGTTCCTACCGACATTGTTTCCGATAGGGGACCTCAGTTCGTGGCTCGTTTTTGGCGTGCCTTTTGTGACAGGTTGGCAGTTCATTTGTCATTTTCATCTGGATATCATCCTGAGTCTAATGGACAGACAGAAAGAAAGAACCAGGATGTTGAACAGTTTTTGCGTTTTTTTGTGGCTGACAATCAAGAGGGGTGGTCTGAGTTTCTGCCACTTGCTGAATTTGCTCTTAACAACCATACATCCTCTTCTGCTGGGTGTTCTCCTTTTTTTTGTTGTACTGGGAGACATCCGTCGTTTGGGTCATTCTCCAAATTGGTATCGGCTGTGCCGGAGGAGGAGAATTTTTCCGGTGATTTGGAGAGAGTTTGGACTGATGTACGTTGTAACCTTCAAGAGGCGAACGAAAAATCTAAGAGGTACTTTGACAGGAAACGTCAAGAGGTTTTGTTTACGGTTGGCGACATGGTTTGGTTGTCCTCTAAGAATCTGCGGTTGAGGATTCCTTCTAAGACATTGGGCCCGAAGTTTGTCGTTCCGTTTAAGGTATTTCAGGTAGTTAACCAATCTGCTGTTAGGTTGGAGGTTCCCACCTCCTGGAAGATTAATCCGGTGTTTCATGTTTCCTTATTGAAAAAAGCTGAGGTTTCGGATAGGGACGCCACTGTCTCTGTTCATCCGGTGATAGAAGACGGTGAATATGAAATTTCTCGCATCCTTAATTCTAGATGGCATAGAGGGAGATTGCAGTATCTCGTCGCTTGGAAAGGTTTCGGTCCCGAGGATAACTCCTGGGTAAAGGCGGATGATATCTCTGCTCCTAGACTTGTCGGAGCGTTTCACAGGAGGTTTCCTGATAGACCTGGGCCTGGAGGATCCGGAGGATCCTCATAGAAGAGGGGGTACTGTTAGAAGCCTCCTGTTAGTTCTTTTTCTATTTTGTTGGTCACATGACTTTCTGCCTATATAATCCAGCTCTGCCCTTCTGGTCTTGCTGGACTTCAGTGTTACATTTACTCTTAAGCTAGCCAGGTGCCTTGTACCTAACTCTGTAGTTTGCTTGGTCTTTGGACCACTAGTACTTTTTGTTTGTTTGTCTTTGCTCTGCTACAATTTCTGCTAGGAGGTGTCCAACTATATCCCAGTCCTTAGTTCTTGTAGGGACCCCTCCCTTATATCTATAGATCTGCGTTCAGACTAGCCGAGGACTTAGGCGGGTCTGTTCACAAGGAACAGGTCCCCCGCTGCATCGTAGGGAATCAGCTTAGTCCTATTGTAGGGACAGTTTTCCTATTTTTCCTTAGTGCTTGTAGCAGTTCATAACAGTCTGCCACTAATTTTTGGAAAAGTGGAGAATCCTGATTGGGTCTCCATCTATTGTGTTGGCTGTACTGGGTTTCTGTCTCCATTAAACTATTTCTACTCTTGTGAAATTGATGCCACTTTGGTGGTGTTTGGCCATAATTTAGGGAAATGTAAATACTTCTAATTGAGTCTCCATCAACTGAATTGGCTGTACTGGAAGAGGTGTCGGTCCTAATTACACTATTTCTACTGTAGTGAAATTGATGCCACTTTGCTGGTGTCTGCCAGAAATTTTTGGACATGTGGGGAATCCTGATTAGGTCTCCATCTGCTAGGGTGGCTGTAGGGGAAGAGATGTCTTTCCTAATTCTACAATTTCTACTGTACTGAAATTGATGGCACTTTGCTGTGGTCTGCCAATAATTTTTGGAAATGTGGAGAATCCTGATTGGGTCTCAATCTATTGGGTTGGCTGTAGTGGAAGAGGTTTTAGTCTCCATTATACTACTTCTACTCTAATGAAATTGATGCCCCTTTGTTGGTGTTAGGCCCTAATTTAGGGAAATATGAACACTCCTGGTTAGGTCTCCATCTCCTGGGTTGGCTGTAGTGGATGAGGTTTTGGTCTCCATCCATTAGTATTGTTATACTGTAGTGAAATTAATTATTTGGTGCAGATATTGTTCTCTACAAAGGGGTACACATACATGATAAACTCAAAATTGGTTTTCAATAAACAACCGTCAGTCACTCCATCAGACGCATTGCTGCTTCTTCCTCCTCCTCTATTACCATGCCAAGTATTGTCACGCAGGTCTCCCACCACAGAACCGATGGTTGTATACTCGCTCCAGTTAGGCTGAGAGAGACCGTCAGTTGTAACAGAAGTTGACATGCCTGCTGTGTTTGTTTCACTGATCACACCACATGTTTCTCAATCCACCTTTACATCTCCGCCTGCACCTCACTCATGGTCTAGCAGTTTGTCCGTTTCATCGTACTCCGCCTTCTCTCAGCACTACAGACAGCCCTCAGTTCCGCAGTTGTGGTCACGTAAAAGATTATTTATTCCTACACATGACAAAGCTAAGAGGTTGAACTCCACCGTCTCCAATCTGTAGGCCATGGAAATGGTGGTGTTAGGCCCTATTTTATTTTAAATGTGAACAATCCTGACAGTGTCTCCATCGACGGGGTTGGCTTTACTGGAAGAGGTGTCAAACCTAATTACACTATTTCTACAATTAATGCAACTTTGCTGGTGTCTACCACTAATTTTTGGAAATGTGGGGAATCCTGATTGGGTCTCCATCTATTGTGTTGGCTGTTGTGGAAGAGGTTTCAGTCTCCATTAAACTATTTCTACTCTGGTGAAATTGATGCCCCTTTGGTGGTGTTAGGCCCTAATTTTTTAATTGTGAACAGTCCTTATTGTGTCTCTATCTACTGTGTTGGCTGCACTGGAAGAGGTGTCAAACCTAATTACACAATTTCTACTATTGTGAAATGAATGCCACTTTGCTGGTGTCTGCCACTAATTTTTGGAAATGTGGAGAATCCTGATTCGGTCTTCATTAGTGATGAGCGAGCACTGAAATGCTCGGGTACTCGTTGCTTGGGTAGAGGAAATTGGAATGCTGGAGTGCTCGGTCCGAGTAACGAGCCCAATGTAAGTCTATGGGCATTTTTCCAGCGGTTCCCCCCGGCGGTCTGCAGAGAGCCTAAAAATTGCCCAAATCGATGGGACTAGTGCTCAAATGACATGGGAACAGCATGGGGAAGACCCCTGGAAGCATTTCTGATTCCCAGGTCACTGCTGTCAACAACGTTGTCAGAGGTATTATGCCACTTTTACGGACTCACAATAAAACATGCAAAAACAAAACCAAAATGGATTTTCCTCGGAAATATGTTAAAGAACATCCTTTCCAGGGTAATGACTTGTATATAAGGCAAAATAAATAACCAAAAACAAAAATGCTCCTCCACACCTTCGGCTATGTTCACACGTAGCGTTTTTGATGCGTTTTTGCACTTTTGTATTGCTTTCAACCAAGACAAATGCATTTGTAGCACCCTGAGGATTCGGCTGCTACAGGAGTATTACACCTCAAGCCAGAGGTGTGGTATTCCACTCCCGGGTAAGGATGGAGTGTGGAACTGAGCTCAGTAGGCTGCATGCACTACATACATCCCATTTCCGGGGGACAGATCAATGGTACTCCCACTAGAGAAATGTGCAGGTACGACAGTGTCTGTCCCTGGCTGGAGTGGGAGGGGGGTGGAACATCCCAGTAGTGTAGGGGCAGATAGGGGGAGCAGTCTGGGTAATGCTAGGAGCTCAATGGGTGCTGGTCACCTGAGCTCACACATAGAGGGAGTATATAAGGTGGGAACCATCTTAGATCAGGGTCAGACAGGCAGACAGTTACCAGTCAGTCTTTGTAGAGGAAGAGAGCAGAGGAGAAGAGCAGCTCCAAGGCCAAGAGAGAGAGAGAGAGGAGAAAGAAGGACCCAGAGGGGGAGAAGAGGGAACCCCAAGAGCCCAAATACAACCAGAAGGGTGAAGGGTTGGCACAAGGGTACCGGATCCCAAACTGGTGGAGGGCACTAATCCTCAGCCAGAGACCGGAGGTCGTGGGCAGGATCTGCCACGACCCCCCACTAAATCCACCCGTACGGCAAACCGAGCATAGGGTCAGGGAACCCCGAGACAAGGGTTTTACCAACAAGAGGCCCGAGGGAGCCGGACATAAGTGGATCCCTGGTGGGGAAGGCCAGAGGAAAGGACGTCAGAAAGGGAGCTCAGGATCACGCTCCAGAATTACTTGGGAGTTGGCCGAGTCCAGGACCTGGTGGACGCAGCACGGCTCGGGTGGTCACTCAAGGCCGGAGTGACCAGCACAACAGCAGTAAGTAAAAACCCTGAACTGCACAGCCCGACTCTGAGTCTCATTACCATCCTCACTGCACCTCCACAACCACCATCCTCTACAACTGACCCCCTGAGGCTATACCCCTCCCGTTGGGGGTTATACTACCAGAGCTGCACAAACACCACCAGCCTCAGCGGACCCTGCTGCAGCGGCGGCCGTATTGACCGCAAATCAACGGGTGGCGTAGTCGACACAAAGAACATCCAGCAACATCTGTAAGGACTGCCACACACTGAGCTTGACACCCTGGGCACGGACCGGGTCACCGCCACTCGGAGACTACAACCCCCATCTTATCCGGCTCCGGGTATCCCCCAAACAACACTGGCCCAGGGGGCGCGTCAACTTTGGCGTAGTCGGCAGGATCACGTGCCCGCAACAACCGGGTACTGCGTGCCTGAAGAAAAGTTCACCGTTACCTCAAAAAGAAGTCTCCCGCCGGTTCCGGAGGGTCCCCGCCAACGGACCCCATCACAGGTCGATTCCCGCCGGTTGTCCGCCATTTGCAGCTTTTTCCCGCCATCCATGGAGTTTCCCGCCACTGGGAGACGATTCCCGCCATTTCCAAAGATTTCCCGCCTTGGAAGAGCGGACGCCATTATGGGCGTGCCAGAGGGTGGCAAAAGGCCACCTCCCATCGTGGGCCAGGTCGAAGAATGGCGCCAAAAGCGGAAACCGCGCCCACCAACAGAGACTGTGATGCTGGAAGTGTCCATCAGCGTGAGAGAACTGCCCCTGGAACTGAAGTTGCCCCGGGACCACCCTCAATGTGGGCGGAGACAGAACAAAAGAAAGAAGATGGGTGCAGCCTGGAGAAGTCTGGAGAGAGCGCACCCGGAGACAAGAAGTCTGGAGAGGAGTCCAGAGAGAACACACCCGGAGATGGAAGGAGAGACAGGCAGCACCGACCCAGTGGTCAGGAGCCTGCTGCAAGCAACAAGCCCACTAGGCTTAGTGGAGGTCCTGGCACAGCTCCCCCGAGACCGGGAGTGTGCACAGACCGCGCTGGAGGGCCTCGCACGGAGGATGGCCCGGGTGCAGCGGGAGACGTTGGCGGAGTGGAGCCGAGAGATGGCCCAGCAGACCGAAACCCGTCAGCGGAGCACGCCACCCGAGACGAGGAGACAGACCGCCTCTGAGGATGGTGCAGGAGGACTCAAGGCCGGAGACGGCGCCGAGAAGGGAGCTGAACGGACGGAGGCAGGTAAAGGGGACATCTCTACCCCGAGCCGGGAAACCGCGTGCCTGCCCCAGCTCCCCGTCGCAGAGCCCGAAGTTCCCCCTGCCGTGCCCAACGCTGCATCGTCACCGCCGCAGACTAGGCCTCAATCGGAAACCGCGGCCGCGACCCCTGTGACGTCACGCGCTTCGACCCTGAGCGCGGCAAAGCAGGAAATACCATCGGCCTGGTCGCAAGGCCTAGTACACCCGGGCGCCGCAATTCCAACAGCGCCCCCTACCTCCGCGGAGCCACCGGCCTGGTCGCAGGGCCGAGTAACCACGGGCGCCGCCGTTCTTACGGTGCCCTTTTCCTTTAGGGTGCCCCAAGCCTGGTCGCAAGGCCTGGTCGACCCGGGCGCCGCTACCATCAACGCGCCCTCAACATCTCGAGTGCCGCACCTGGGCGAAGACCTGTTCGCCCAGCATACGTGCCCGGATGGGCAGCCCTTCATATGGCCCCAGGAGTACTATGAATGGGAACTCAAAAGGGCGAGGCCCCTGTGTGAGCCCCTGATTCCGGCTCCGAAGCCCGCTAGGAGGACCCAGCCCCCGCTAGAGGAGGCACAGTTTGAGTGGGACCCCACCGGAGGAGACCTCATGGGGTTCACTCAAGAAACGCGGGCAGCCGCAGCAGAGCGAGTGGAGTGCTGCCGCCAGCAGTTGGCAGCCTTCGAGCAAGAGCGGAAAGAGAGGCGGATCCGTGAGCAGCGGCTGCAGGAACAGAGCGCAGGGCAGAAGAGCCGGACCAGGAGGAACCCCCGTGCAGCTCATGGTCCCCGTACCACCGGGACTGTGATTAAATTCAACCTGCAGCATGGGTGGGGCTTTATTAGAGACCATCATACCCCCGGCGACGTCTTTGTAACCCGCAGAGACGTAGAAAGCCATCTGCCGGAGGGACACAGAGGTCGTGACCTGTACGTAGGGGACGAGGTCACGTTCACCCGGCACAAGTGTGCCAAAGGACCCTACGCCCTCAATGTGCATCGCCTGACGGAGGAGGAGCTGCGGTGTGAGGAGGAGCAAGAGGACCCGGACGGGTCTGAAGAATCTAAAGAAGGAGCAGGAGGACGCCGTCGTTGAAGTACGGTAGAGGGAGACTGTAAATAGTTACCCGTCGGGGTACCAGAACTGTTGCTGAGTTAAATATGTTCCCCGTTGGGACAAAGAGTGAACTTAAACCCGTATGTCCCCTATCCCTTAACAGCCATCCCTTTTCCCCACTGGCCGAGGACTGAGAGCGGCCATATCCCCTTGTATATAGTTGCGCCTCCTAAGGCGCCCCCTACTGGTTTTATAGGAAACCGTGTTTCTAAAAGAGACTGTCGCACTTTACCCGGTCACAAGTTGCACCGTGGCCGGAGAAACAAGAATGTTTCTAATGAGAAGTTTTATATGAAAAGTTTTATGATATATATATATGATGTTTTATATGTTATGTTGTAATGAAAAAAAAAAAAATTGTATGTTTTGAAGTTTTATTCTCTTACAGCCCGAGGACGTGCTGTGATTTACCAGGGGGGAATGTAGCACCCTGAGGATTCGGCTGCTACAGGAGTATTACACCTCAAGCCAGAGGTGTGGTATTCCACTCCCGGGTAAGGATGGAGTGTGGAACTGAGCTCAGTAGGCTGCATGCACTACATACATCCCATTTCCGGAGGACAGATCAATGGTACTCCCACTAGAGAAATGTGCAGGTACGACAGTGTCTGTCCCTGGCTGGAGTGGGAGGGGGGTGGAACATCCCAGTAGTGTAGGGGCAGATAGGGGGAGCAGTCTGGGTAATGCTAGGAGCTCATTGGGTGCTGGTCACCTGAGCTCACACATAGAGGGAGTATATAAGGTGGGAACCATCTTAGATCAGGGTCAGACAGGCAGACAGTTACCAGTCAGTCTTTGTAGAGGAAGAGAGCAGAGGAGAAGAGCAGCTCCAAGGCCAAGAGAGAGAGAGAGAGGAGAAAGAAGGACCCAGAGGGGGAGAAGAGGGAACCCCAAGAGCCCAAATACAACCAGAAGGGTGAAGGGTTGGCACAAGGGTACCGGATCCCAAACTGGTGGAGGGCACTAATCCTCAGCCAGAGACCGGAGGTCGTGGGCAGGATCTGCCACGACCCCCCACTAAATCCACCCGTAAGGCAAACCGAGCATAGGGTCAGGGAACCCCGAGACAAGGGTTTTACCAACAAGAGGCCCGAGGGAGCCGGACATAAGTGGATCCCTGGTGGGGAAGGCCAGAGGAAAGGACGTCAGAAAGGGAGCTCAGGATCACGCTCCAGAATTACTTGGGAGTTGGCCGAGTCCAGGACCTGGTGGACGCAGCACGGCTCGGGTGGTCACTCAAGGCCGGAGTGACCAGCACAACAGCAGTAAGTAAAAACCCTGAACTGCACAGCCCGACTCTGAGTCTCATTACCATCCTCACTGCACCTCCACAACCACCATCCTCTACAACTGACCCCCTGAGGCTATACCCCTCCCGTTGGGGGTTATACTACCAGAGCTGCACAAACACCACCAGCCTCAGCGGACCCTGCTGCAGCGGCGGCCGTATTGACCGCAAATCAACGGGTGGCGTAGTCGACACAAAGAACATCCATCAACATCTGTAAGGACTGCCACACACTGAGCTTGACACCCTGGGCACGGACCGGGTCACCGCCACTCGGAGACTACAACCCCCATCTGATCCGGCTCCGGGTATCCCCCAAACAACACTGGCCCAGGGGGCGCGTCACATTCAATGTCATTTGAACATTTTACAACCTTATCTGGCCATGTGGTGTGTGACACATCATCAGACACATCCTGTTTCATTTATGATGGAGGGACTCTGAAAGTCGCAAAGCCTATTTCTATAGGGCCATCAGGCGGCCCTTACTATTCTTAAAGTGCCAGCAATCCTTATATCAATGATTCCATTATTAGAAAATGGGTCTCCCATAGTGTTTGCCTATGCAGTGAAGCAACGGCTGCCAAAAATTTGGAGGAACTCCAATGCCCCTTGCAAGAGACGTAAATATGTTAATATGGTACATATGGTGGTGATATGGTGGTTGAGGATGAGGATGCGGAGAAGCAGGAGGACAATAGCAAATAGACAAAATCAGGTAGCGTAAACCCATGTCTGGGTGTGAAGACAGAGGTGCATGGCAATTGAGTTAGACTTCCCCCAAAAAAGACACTGTATTTGAGTTTATGTTACACTGCTATCATTCGGTGGTGTTGAGAAGTCTGGCCTAATCCTGCCCTTGTTCATTTTTATAAGAGTCAGCCTGTCAGCATTTTCAGTTGACAGGCGAATGCTCCTATCGGTTATAATTCCACCGGCAGCACTAAAAACCCACTCTGATAAAACGCTAGTGGCAGGACAGGCCAGGACCTCCAAGGCGTAGGGAGCCAGTTCATGCCACGTATCCAGCTTGGATACCCAATGATTATAAGGCACAGAAGAATCATGGAGGACATTGGTAAGATCAGCAAGGTACTCCCTCACCATCTTCCGAAACTTCGCACTCCTTGTGAGATTACCCTCCGCCTCAGGGCCTGTGCGATGGGAGGGTCTGAGAAAAATGTCCCAGAACGTTGACAATGTTCCACTGCCTCTGCTGGATTTCATTTGTGTCTCTCTTGCCTGTACTCCTTGGTTGTCCAACGAACTGTGACCTCTGCCGCCAGCGTTTTCAGATGGGAATTTTTTCACTAATTTAGCAACAAGGGCTTTCTCGTACTGCTCCATTTTATTAGGCCTGTCCTGCAAAGGAATAAGAGACATAAAGTTCTCCCTGTAGTGTGGGTCTAGAAGCGTCACCAGCCAGTAATGACTGTCACCCAAAATGTGGACAACGCGAGGGTCACGGGAAAGGCAGCGTAACATAAAGTCAGCCATGTGTGCCAGACTGCTAACAGGCAAGACTTCCATGTCCTCACCAAGAGGACGACTGACCATGCTCTGCTCCTCCTCTTCCTCCTCCTCCCTGTCCTCAGGCCATCCACTCTGAACAGAGGGTATGGCAATTGTGCAGGTAGTACCGTCTATAGCGCAGGAAACTAGCTCCTGTTCTTCCTCCTCCTCCTCCTCTTCCTTATTGTCACCCAATCGAAGTTGGGATGAGATGAGGCTGGGTGGTGTGTAATCACCCTGTATGGTTCCTTGCTCCATCTCATCGTGCTCCGCCTGTAATGCATCCACTTTAATTGAGAGCAGAGAGCGTTTTAGAAGACAGAGAAGCAGGATGGTGACGCTAATTATGGCGTCATCGGCACTCACCATCTTGGTGAAGTCCTCAAAGTTTTGGAGGATGGCACAGATGTCTGACATCCATGTCCACTCCTGAGGTTTTATGTGTGGAGTCTGACTTGAATACTAGTGTTGAGCCACCCCCGTAGTGTTCGAGTTCGGTTCGGTTCGTCGAACACCCGTGTGTTCGCCGAACTGTTCGTCGAACTGTTCGTCGAACACCTTCGAACACCGTTAAAACCAATGGCAGGCAAACAAAAACACATAGAAACACATAGAAAACACCTTCAAAGGTGTCCAAAAGCTGACAAACTGCTCAGAAGACACAACTAACACATGGAAAAGTGACAAGTACATATAGTCATGCGAAAAGAAAAGAGGTGGAGGAGTAAAAGGAGGGGGAGACACAGATATAGGCATGTCATGCCCTTCTAAAATCCAAAAAGTGAGAAGCCGAGACGGCCAGTCCGCTCCTGCCCGTGCCACCTCCGTGTCGCCGGGTTTGTGCCAGAGCCGCGGTGAACCCTGACGGCCAGCCCCCCTCTCCCAATACTGGTGCCTGTCCGCTGGTGGGTCGAGAGAGCCCCCCTGTGGTGGAGGCAGCTCTAAGCTTTTTAATTTAAATTGTCCCTCTAATTTAAATGAATACACTTTAAATCCATTTACAAGGATCTATTGGAGGGCAAGTCTCATGCCAGCAGCCGCGTAATTCCAGCTCCAGTAGCGTCCACTAAAGCTGCTGCAGTTAAAAAGCTTTTATAAGGATCGAGCTCGGCTGTCCACCGCAAGGCATCCTAGTGCCAGTCCCAGCCCCTATGCCTTGGGGTGCCTCCTGATGCTCTTCACTAAGTATCCCGTGGTCCCGAAGCATTTCCTTTGAAAAAATTAAATGTCCAAACTACAGGTGGTGTAGCTTGCTTAACAGCCGGGATAATCCGCTGACTAGCAGACACTGCTACTAGGCACAAAGTATTTCCTGGGCTAGATGCAGTTAAAAATTTGTAAGTAGATACTCTCGTTGGATGCTGAGAAAGCATTCCATAGAGTCTCCTGGCACGCCATATATGATTCTCTTAAAAAGCTTGGGGTAGGGGTCTAGGGGACCCTTTTATAGCCAAAATCACGGCCCTGTATCACAATACGTCACCTAGGCTGAAGATAAATGGAACTGTAGCACCGAGGGCTCGGTTGCTACAGACGTATTGCACCTCACCCAGAGGTGTGATATCTCACTCTCAGATAAGGATGGAGTGTGGATCAGGACCCGACACCTGCATGCATTACACCACATTGCCGTGGGGCAGGGCGACCAATATGCCCCTGAGATGGGCACGACAGTCCCTGTCCCTGGCTGGAGTGGGGGGAGGGAACACTGAGGAAGGGGAACCCTGCAGTGCAGGAGCAGGGAGGAAGCAGTTCCTGGGTGCATTGAGAAGGGAGTATAAAAGGTGGGCACTATCTTAGTTCAGTGCAGAGAAGTCTGAGCAGAAGTGGCAGGGAGCAGGGGCTCTGCATGAGCTCTGCTCCGGGGGCGGGCCTAGTAACAGAGGCCCAGGCCTGCAAGAGGGAGAAGGAAGGAAGAGGAGCGGAGAAGGCTCCAGGAACGAGGAATGAAGGGATCCCAGGGGTGCGGACGGGCGAGTCGCCACCGCACGCCCGAATCCACCTGCGTGGAGGGGTCAGGCCAAAGGGGGAGACCGGTCCCCGAACTAGTGGAGGCAGGAAACGACCCTCAGCTAGAAACCGGAGGCTCTGACATTTTATGTGGCGCAGCCCCTTGCTCCACCCGCTAGGAAGGCACCACATAGGGTCAGGGAAACTGGCGCCAAGTTTACCAAGAGGAGGCCCGAGGCAGCCGGACAGAAGTGTTGGTAAGAAAGGCCAGACAAAGGACACACAAAGGGGGTCCTGTGAAGCGCTCCAAAGTTATCTGGGAGTTGTCTGAGCCCCTCACCTGGTGAGCACAGTACGACGTGGGCAGCCGTTACCTGCAGACGTGGTCTGGATAATAAGAACTGTGAGTAAAGGCCCTGAACTGCATCACTGACTCCGTGTCGTTACTGCTGCTGCCCTGCACCATCACCCCCATCCTCCGCATACACTGCCCTGAGGCTATACTCCTCCCGTGGGGAGTTATGCTACGCTCTGCTGCACCCACAACACCAGCCTTAGCGGTCTGCCCTGTAGCGGTGGTTCACTCTGACCGCAATCCACGGGTGGCGTAGTCGGACATTTAAACATCAAAACCACATAAATAGTTCCGCCACTGGTTTGACCGCCCTGAGCCACGGAACCGGATCGCCGCCACGAAGACTACAACCACCAGCATCCACCAAAAAGGGTCCGGCTCCGGGTGTCCCAAGGCCCAGGGGGTGCGTCAGAACATTTTCATCACCTTTCACAATCACCAATGGGACAAGGCAGGGATGTCCTCTGTCCCCTCTCTTATACATCCTAGTGACGGAGCACCTGCTCTCATCAATTCGCCATAACCCCAATATTAGGTGGATTGAGGTGGGAGGCACCGAGTACAAGTGCTCTCTATTTGCTGATGATGTCCTAGTATATATCACTCAATCACATATATCCATCCCTGCTGTTATGGCTGAAATAGATCACTTTGTTACATGGTAAAATTTTAAAATCAATGCAGCGAAGTCTGAGGCCCTCGATGTCTCCCTCCCTAAATCCATATAGGATTCCATCCAGTCCAACTTTCCCTTTGCCTGGCCCTCACAGGGTATCAAATACTTAGGAATTCCTATTCATAGAGACCTCTCCCATCTATGTTATCTTAATTTTGGGCCCTTTATTGAACAATTCCATACAGACCACGGTTGGCAAGTTAGAACTGTAAGATTCACTACGTGAACCACTGGTGTTTTGTGGAAAAGCACATGTACACCGCGTTCCAAATTATTATGCAAAAAGTGTTTAGGAGTGATAAGGGAAGAATTTGTTTGTTTGTCAGTTAAACTCATTGATGGTGATGTGTGTCAGGGCTCTTTATATCACTGTAAGCAATTGCAGACACCTGTGCTAATTAGTTTGGCAGGTGTGTCCAATGAAAGGCAAGACTACTTAAGAAGGCTCTCTCACATTATTAAGCAGCCTACATTTTCTGCCAAAATGGGAAAGAAAAAGGATGTGTCGGCTGCTGAGAAGCAACAAATTGTGGAGTGTTTAGGTCAAGGCATGACTAAAATCAACATTGTGCGATGATCAGGATGAAGTGTCTTGGCAATCAAGAAGTATGTAGCTGATTCACAGTACACACGTGTGCGTGCTGATAAGGGCAAATTGAGGACTCTTTCCTACAGGCAATTACGTCAGGTTGAAACAGCAGCGGCAAAAAAGCCTTGTCATAGCAGCAGACAAGTTTTTGAAGCTGCTTGTGCCTCCAACGTCCCCCGAACAACAAGATGCAGGGTCCTTCAGAGGTTTGCAGCTGTGCATATGCCATCCTGTCGACCTCCTCTATCCACTTCACACAAGCAGAAACGGCTCCAGTGGGCCAAACATTACATGAAGACTGATTTCAAAACTGTTTTGTTCACGGATGAGTGCCGTGCAGCGCTCGATGGTCCAGATGAATGGAGTGGAGGATGGCTGGTTGATGGACACCCCACGCAAACACGGCTACAGCGCCAACAAGGAGGAGGTGGAGTAATGTTTTGGGCTGGAATCATGGGGAGAGAGATTGTCGGCCCCTTTAGGATCCCTGAAGGCGCTAAAGATGAACTCCATAATGTATGTGGATTTTCTCAAACAGCACTTCCTGCCATGGTTCAAGAAGAAGAACCGTGTATTTCACAGCAAGATCATTTTTCTGCATGATAATGCACCATCTCATGCTGCACATAAAACATCTGCATCTCTGGCTGATATGGGCATAAAAGGGGACAAACTTATGGTGTGACCCCCATGCTCCCCTGACCTCTACCCCATTCAGAACCTTTGGAGCATCATTAAAAGGAGTGTCTATGATGGCGGGAGGCAGTTCACATCTAAGCAACAGCTCTGGGAGGGTATTCTGTCCTCATGCAAAACAATTGAAGCAGAAACCATCCAAAACCTGACAAATTCAATGGACGAGAGAGTTCAGAAGCTCCTTTCGAACAAGGGGTCCTATGTGAAAATGTAACATCACCTAGAATAAAGTTTTGAGTTGAAAACTGTTTGATTTCAGTTTCTAACAACCTGCTAATGCTTATAATTTCAAAAATGACCATTTTTTTGGTCTTTATTAAAATGAAAAGGTTGATCGAAAAGTTTGGGGGATCTAAGAGTGTGGCAACCCAGTAGTCATGATTACTTCGAATTCTGACAATATGAGGGTCATGCTGCAGGTAGTGCAGCAAGAAGGCACTTATGTGTCTTGCGCATCTCGGAGCCCCAAAATTATTTTCCGGGCTAGATGCAGCTAAAAATTATTTTTAATTTTAAATCTGGTGAAGCTTATTATAGATGGCCTAATA
Source organism: Phyllobates terribilis (assembly GCF_046119375.1). NCBI lineage: Eukaryota > Metazoa > Chordata > Amphibia > Anura > Dendrobatidae > Phyllobates > Phyllobates terribilis. The sequence continues at coordinate 584,103,613 of NW_027362762.1, forward strand.
GGATCAGTGCTGCACACTGCTACAAAGCCCAAATTATTTTCCAGTCAAGATACAGATAAACATGATTAGTAATTTGAAAGCTTAAAACGGTTGGTAGGGTGATTTTAACCAATCATCAAGCTTTTACTCTCCCCAGGATGACACAGGGGTAGAAAAGTCGTTTCGGATCCATGATTTGTTCATCTTTATGAACGTGAGTCTGTCTACATTATCAGTGGAGAGCCGCGTGCGCTTATCTGTCAGCACACCACCAGCAGCGCTGAACACACGTTCAGACAGAACGCTGGCTGCGGGGCATGACAAGATCTCCAAGGCGTAAGTGGCTAGCTCCGGCCATTTATCCAGATTGGAAGCCCAAAAAGAGCAAGGGTCCAGTGACACAGTCGTGGCTTCAATGTTTACTTGGAGATACTCCTGTACCATCGTCTCTAGGCGTTGACTATGTGTCAGACTTCTTGTCTCCTGTGGCCTTGCAAAGGATGGGCTAAAAAAGTGGTGAAATGATTCCGCAAAATTGATGTTACCAGTAGATACTGTGGTTCTGTTACGGTTTGAGTGCTGAACACTTGACGGTCCCACGGTTGGCAAGTTGGAACTGTGAGATTCACTACGTGCACCACTGGTATTTTGTGGAAAAGCACATGTAAGATTCTGCAACAGTCTCTGCTGATACTCCTGCATGCGTGCATCCCTTTCTATGGCAGGAATAATTTCTGCAAATTTACTTTTGTACTGGGGATCTAACAGTGTGGCAACCCAGTAGTCAGGATTATTTCTAATTCTCACAATTCGAGGGTCATGTTGCAGGTAGTGCAGCAAGAAGGCACTCATGTGTGTTGCGCATCCAGGAGCACCAAGTCCCTGTTGTGTTGGTGGCGAGGTAGCAATCATGCTTCCTTCCTCTGTCCTCTCCCCCCAACCTCGCACAACAGAAATGTGATCAAGGTCTCCCTCATCTGATGAGTCTTCCATCAGTTCGTCCTCCACTTCTTCCTGGGCTCCTGCACCTTCCTCACTAGTTTGGCTGCTACCATGCGCCCTGGTAAAATCATCTCCCCCACCCTCACATGCCTGCCGCCTTGGTGCTGCCGACCGTCTGGACCTTGCAGATGTTAGCCCTTCCGCATACAACTCCTCCTCCTCTACTTCCTCCACCTCCTCTTGTGCCACCACCTGACTCCGAATTCTGTTTAACATGTGCTCCAGCATGTAAATCACCGGAATAGTCATGCTGATAATGGCATCGTCAGCACTAAACATCTTCGTCGCCATTTCAAAACTGTGCAGAAGGGTGCATAGGTCCCTGATCTGAGACCACTCCTCCAGCGTGATTTGCCCCACCTCTGAATCTCGTTGGCCCAGGCTATACGTCAGAACGTATTGCACCAGGGCTTGTCGGTGCTGCCACAGTCGCTGCAACATGTGCAGAGTTGAATTCCACCGGGTAGGCACATCGCATTTTAGCCGGTGAAGTGGCAGGCCCAACGACTTCTGTAGAGATGTAAGTCGCTGAGCTGCGGGATGCGAACGGCGGAAGTGAGCACACAGCGACCGTGCCCTCTGCAGAAGGCCATCTAGTCTGGGATAGTGGGCTAAAAATTGCTGGACAACCAGGTTCAACACGTGAGCCATACAAGGCACGTGTGTGACATTGCCCCGGCGAAGGGCCGCACCCAGGTTTGCAGCATTGTCGCACACGGCCTTCCCTGGTTTCAGGTCCAGTGGAGACAACCATTCATGAAATTGGTTCTCCAGAGCTGACCACAACTCCTCAGCTGTGTGACTCACATTTCCCAGACATTTCAATGTAAAAACCGCCTGATGACGTTGAGCCCTACTGCCAGCATAGTAAGGAGGTGTGCAGGATCCCTTCTGCGCAGTTAGAAAGCTTGTGGCATGACCAGACAGCCTTTGGGTGCAGGTGGAAGACCGAGAGGAGGTTGAGGAGGCAGAAGCAGTGGAGGAAAAATGACATAAAGAGGATTGACGCACAACTCGTGGGGACGGCAAGACTTGGACAGCAGCCCCTTGTCCTGCTGTCACCATAGTTACCCAGTGCCCAGTCAGCGACATGTAACGCCCCTGTCCATGCCTACTCGTCCAAGTGTCTGTGGTGAAATGCACCCTGTCACACACAGAGTTTCTCAAAGAAGCGGTGATGTTGTGTGCGACATGCTGGTGGAGCGCAGGCACACCTTTCTTTGAGAAGTAGTGCCGACTGGGCATCTGGTACTGGGGCACTGCGACGGACATAAGGTCTCGAAAATCCTCTGTGTCCACCAGGCGGAAAGGCAGCATTTCTGTAGCCAAGAGCTTGCAGATGGTGAAATTCAACCTCTTAGCTTTCTCATGGCTAGGAGGAAATGGTCTTTTACTTGTCCACATCTGAGGGACCGAGGGCTGGCTATTGTGCTTAGACGGGGTTGATAAGGGTGTCCCCGGCAAACTGCCGGTCTGTGAGGAAGATGCAGGCGGACATGTTAGGTTGCCTTGATCCAAAGGTGGTGCTATCGATGTCGGACAGCGCTCAAGACCAGCTGGTGTTACCACCTCCAAAGAAAATGATGACCTGCCAATCACGCTGGCTGTTGCGGGTAAAGAGGTGGCAGGTCTGCGCCCCAAAACAGGTGTGACTGCTGTCCCCCCAGTCACAGAGGATGAAGAGGCCGCGGATGCACAAGATATGGCAGACGGTGGTTGGCCCGGCCGGCTAGACCGCATTGTAGCACACTGAGCTTCCCACTGCAACTTATGCTTCATGTCCATGTGCCGGTTCATGCATGAAGTACTCAAACTATGTATTTTTTGGCCTCTACTTAGCTTTTGCTGACAAATGTTACAGATAACACAAGTTGGGTCATCTTTATCGATCTGAAAAAATGCCCAGGCTATGCAAGGCTTAGCACCCATGCGACCTGAAGAGCCACCACGACTTGTGGTGAGAGGCAGAGTTGTGTTTGAGGATGCAGTTGTTGACGTGCTTCCAGTACTACGTCTCTGTCCAGGAAGGCGCAACCTGACCTCGTCGTCACTAGCATCTTCCTCCACCTCCTCTGCTGACCTCATCTCTTGGCTGACTGTGGGTTGACAGTAAGTGGGATCTCCGACCTCATCATCATCACCCTGTGCGTTATCACACCCGTCGTCCTCAGAGCCAACCTGTTCCTGCCCTGACAAAAAACTAAAGTTGTCGCTCCAATCAGGTATTTGAGTCTTATCATCGTCTTCCTCATTGTCTCCACCAACAGGAGTTACAGTTTGGGAATGAGGGTCTACATTATGGTCAGAACCTTCTGCGTCTGGTCCTGGATCCGACTCATAAAGATTCTGGGCATCAGTGCAGATCATTTCCTCGTCTGGATTCACAGAAGCGCTGGAGTCGACCTCTGATTCCCAGGCTATAGTATGAGTAAACAGCTCTGCAGACTCAACCATCTGTTCTACCTCATACTCAGACGGGCAGCTGGAGATTTGGGAGCTGTGAGGAAGCAAGTGCGATTTGGGTGACACCTTTGAGGACTGGAGTATTTGTGATGTTGAAGTTGATGTGGAGGAGAGCCCACTTAAAGGAGCACTTGATATCCGTTGAAGCACCTGCTGTTTTTGTGCCTCATTTGGAATTTGTAGCGATTGGCGTGGCCGTAAGAAAGGGATCTTATCACATTGTCCGCTAACAGAAGTAGACATTTTAGTTTGGCTGGAAGATGGTCTTTCTTCTGCACCTACCCCACGGACACAACCTTTTTTCCCCTTCCCAACACGCCTATTCCCCTTTCCACCAGCAGCAGGCCTTTTTCCACTCATTTTGGTGGTTAACTAATTCACAACTCTGGAGTTGTTTGCACAAAAAAACAATGGATGGTAACCGAGCAGAGCTGAGTGGCCAAACTGTGGTATTAGGCCAAAACTATTGGCTGGGTTAGATGCAGAAAAAAATTAATTTTAATTTGCAACCTGATGGAGGTCAGTATAGATGGACTAATAGACCAAGTCCCACACACCGCTAGAAGCCCAAATATTTTTTCAGAGCTAGATGCAGAAATTTTTTTTATTCAATTTGCAACCTGATGGAGGTCAGTATAGATGGACTAATAGACCAAGTCCCACACACTGCTAGAAGCCCAAATATTTTTTCAGAGCTAGATGCAGAAAAAAATTATTTTTAATTTGCAACCTGATGGAGGTCAGTATAGATGGACTAATAGACCAAGTCCCACACACCGCTAGAAGCCCAAATATTTTTTCAGAGCTAGATGCAGAAATTTTTTTTATTCAATTTGCAACCTGATGGAGGTCAGTATAGATGGACTAATAGACCAAGTCCCACACACTGCTAGAAGCCCAAATATTTTTTCAGAGCTAGATGCAGAAAAAAATTATTTTTAATTTGCAACCTGATGGAGGTCAGTATAGATGGACTAATAGACCAAGTCCCACACACTGCTAGAAGCCCAAGTATTTTTTCAGAGCTAGACGCAGAAAAAAATTATTTTTAATTTGCAACCTGATGGAGGTCAGTATAGATGGACTAATAGACCAAGTCCCACACACCGCTAGAAGCCCAAATATTTTTTCAGAGCTAGATGCAGAAAATTTTTTTATTCAATTTGCAACCTGATGGAGGTCAGTATAGATGGACTAATAGACCAAGTCCCACACACTGCTAGAAGCCCAAATATTTTTTCAGACCTAGATGCAGAAAAAAATTATTTTTAATTTGCAACCTGATGGAGGTCAGTATAGATGGACTAATAGACCAAGTCCCACACACTGCTAGAAGCCCAAATATTTTTTCAGAGCTAGATGCAGAAAATTTTTTTATTCAATTTGCAACCTGATGGAGGTCAGTATAGATGGACTAATAGACCAAGTCCCACACACTGCTAGAAGCCCAAATATTTTTTCAGAGCTAGATGCAGAAAAAAATTATTTTTAATTTGCAACCTGATGGAGGTCAGTATAGATGGACTAATAGAACAAGTCCCACACGCTGCTAGAAGCCCAAATATTTTTTCAGAGATAAGTGAAGAAAAAAATTATTTTTAATTTGCAACCTGATGGAGGTCAGTATAGATGGACTAATAGACCAAGTCCCACACACTGCTAGCAGCCCAAATATTTTTTCAGAGCTAGATGCAGAAAAAAATTATTTTTAATTTGCAACCTGATGGAGGTCAGTATAGATGGACTAATAGACCAAGTCCCACACACTGCTAGAAGCCCAAGTATTTTTTCAGAGCTAGATGCAGAAAAAAATTATTTTTAATTTGCAACCTGATGGAGGTCAGTATAGATGGACTAATAGACCAAGTCCCACACACCGCTAGAAGCCCAAATATTTTTTCAGAGCTAGATGCAGAAAATTTTTTTATTCAATTTGCAACCTGATGGAGGTCAGTATAGATGGACTGATAGACCAAGTCCCACACACTGCTAGAAGCCCAAATATTTTTTCAGACCTAGATGCAGAAAAAAATTATTTTTAATTTGCAACCTGATGGAGGTCAGTATAGATGGACTAATAGACCAAGTCCCACACACTGCTAGAAGCCCAAATATTTTTTCAGAGCTAGATGCAGAAAAAAATTATTTTTAATTTGCAACCTGATGGAGGTCAGTATAGATGGACTAATAGACCAAGTCCCACACACCACTAGAAGCCCAAATATTTTTTCAGAGCTAGATGCAGAAAATTTTTTTATTCAATTTGCAACCTGATGGAGGTCAGTATAGATGGACTAATAGACCAAGTCCCACACACTGCTAGAAGCCCAAATATTTTTTCAGAGCTAGATGCAGAAAAAAATTATTTTTAATTTGCAACCTGATGGAGGTCAGTATAGATGGACTAATAGAACAAGTCCCACACGCTGCTAGAAGCCCAAATATTTTTTCAGAGATAAGTGAAGAAAAAAATTATTTTTAATTTGCAACCTGATGGAGGTCAGTATAGATGGACTAATAGACCAAGTCCCACACACTGCTAGCAGCCCAAATATTTTTTCAGAGCTAGATGCAGAAAAAAATTATTTTTAATTTGCAACCTGATGGAGGTCAGTATAGATGGACTAATAGACCAAGTCCCACACACCGCTAGAAGCCCAAATATTTTTTCAGAGCTAGATGCAGAAAATTTTTTTATTCAATTTGCAACCTGATGGAGGTCAGTATAGATGGACTAATAGACCAAGTCCCACACACTGCTAGAAGCCCAAATATTTTTTCAGAGCTAGATGCAGAAAAAAATTATTTTTAATTTGCAACCTGATGGAGGTCAGTATAGATGGACTAATAGAACAAGTCCCACACGCTGCTAGAAGCCCAAATATTTTTTCAGAGATAAATGAAGAAAAAAATTATTTTTAATTTGCAACCTGATGGAGGTCAGTATAGATGGACTAATAGACCAAGTCCCACACACTGCTAGAAGCCCAAATATTTTTTCAGAGCTAGATGCAGAAAAAAATTATTTTTAATTTGCAACCTGATGGAGGTCAGTATAGATGGACTAATAGACCAAGTCCCACACACCGCTAGAAGCCCAAATATTTTTTCAGAGCTAGATGCAGAAAATTTTTTTATTCAATTTGCAACCTGATGGAGGTCAGTATAGATGGACTAATAGACCAAGTCCCACACACTGCTAGAAGCCCAAATATTTTTTCAGAGCTAGATGCAGAAAAAAATTATTTTTAATTTGCAACCTGATGGAGGTCAGTATAGATGGACTAATAGAACAAGTCCCACACGCTGCTAGAAGCCCAAATATTTTTTCAGAGATAAATGAAGAAAAAAATTATTTTTAATTTGCAACCTGATGGAGGTCAGTATAGATGGACTAATAGACCAAGTCCCACACACCGCTAGAAGCCCAAATATTTTTTCAGAGCTAGATGCAGAAAATTTTTTTATTCAATTTGCAACCTGATGGAGGTCAGTATAGATGGACTAATAGACCAAGTCCCACACACTGCTAGAAGCCCAAATATTTTTTCAGAGCTAGATGCAGAAAAAAATTATTTTTAATTTGCAACCTGATGGAGGTCAGTATAGATGGACTAATAGAACAAGTCCCACACGCTGCTAGAAGCCCAAATATTTTTTCAGAGATAAATGAAGAAAAAAATTATTTTTAATTTGCAACCTGATGGAGGTCAGTATAGATGGACTAATAGACCAAGTCCCACACACCGCTAGAAGCCCAAATATTTTTTCAGAGCTAGATGCAGAAAATTTTTTTATTCAATTTGCAACCTGATGGAGGTCAGTATAGATGGACTAATAGACCAAGTCCCACACACCGCTAGAAGCCCAAATATTTTTTCAGAGCTAGATGCAGAAAAAAATTATTTTTAATTTGCAACCTGATGGAGGTCAGTATAGATGGACTAATAGAACAAGTCCCACACGCTGCTAGAAGCCCAAATATTTTTTCAGAGCTAGATGCAGAAAATTTTTTTATTCAATTTGCAACCTGATGGAGGTCAGTATAGATGGACTACTAGACCAAGTCCCACACACTGCTAGAAGCCCAAATATTTTTTCAGAGCTAGATGCAGAAAAAAATTATTTTTAATTTGCAACCTGATGGAGGTCAGTATAGATGGACTAATAGAACAAGTCCCACACGCTGCTAGAAGCCCAAATATTTTTTCAGAGATAAATGAAGAAAAAAATTATTTTTAATTTGCAACCTGATGGAGGTCAGTATAGATGGACTAATAGACCAAGTCCCACACACCGCTAGAAGCCCAAATATTTTTTCAGAGCTAGATGCAGAAAATTTTTTTATTCAATTTGCAACCTGATGGAGGTCAGTATAGATGGACTAATAGACCAAGTCCCACACACTGCTAGAAGCCCAAATATTTTTTCAGAGCTAGATGCAGAAAAAAATTATTTTTAATTTGCAACCTGATGGAGGTCAGTATAGATGGACTAATAGAACAAGTCCCACACGCTGCTAGAAGCCCAAATATTTTTTCAGAGATAAATGAAGAAAAAAATTATTTTTAATTTGCAACCTGATGGAGGTCAGTATAGATGGACTAATAGACCAAGTCCCACACACCGCTAGAAGCCCAAATATTTTTTCAGAGTTAGATGCAGAAAATTTTTTTATTCAATTTGCAACCTGATGGAGGTCAGTATAGATGGACTAATAGACCAAGTCCCACACACTGCTAGAAGCCCAAATATTTTTTCAGAGCTAGATGCAGAAAAAAATTATTTTTAATTTGCAACCTGATGGAGGTCAGTATAGATGGACTAATAGAACAAGTCCCACACGCTGCTAGAAGCCCAAATATTTTTTCAGAGATAAATGAAGAAAAAAATTATTTTTAATTTGCAACCTGATGGAGGTCAGTATAGATGGACTAATAGACCAAGTCCCACACACTGCTAGAAGCCCAAATATTTTTTCAGAGCTAGATGCAGAAAAAAATTATTTTTAATTTGCAACCTGATGGAGGTCAGTATAGATGGACTAATAGAACAAGTCCCACACGCTGCTAGAAGCCCAAATATTTTTTCAGAGATAAATGAAGAAAAAAATTATTTTTAATTTGCAACCTGATGGAGGTCAGTATAGATGGACTAATAGACCAAGTCCCACACACTGCTAGAAGCCCAAATATTTTTTCAGAGCTAGATGCAGAAAAAAATTATTTTTAATTTGCAACCTGATGGAGGTCAGTATAGATGGACTAATAGACCAAGTCCCACACACCGCTAGAAGCCCAAATATTTTTTCAGAGCTAGATGCAGAAAATTTTTTTTATTCAATTTGCAACCTGATGGAGGTCAGTATAGATGGACTAATAGACCAAGTCCCACACACTGCTAGAAGCCCAAATATTTTTTCAGAGCTAGATGCAGAAAAAAATTATTTTTAATTTGCAACCTGATGGAGGTCAGTATAGATGGACTAATAGACCAAGTCCCACACACTGCTAGAAGCCCAAATATTTTTTCAGAGCTAGATGCAGAAAAAAATTATTTTTAATTTGCAACCTGATGGAGGTCAGTATAGATGGACTAATAGACCAAGTCCCACACACCGCTAGAAGCCCAAATATTTTTTCAGAGCTAGATGCAGAAATTTTTTTTATTCAATTTGCAACCTGATGGAGGTCAGTATAGATGGACTAATAGACCAAGTCCCACACACTGCTAGAAGCCCAAATATTTTTTCAGAGCTAGATGCAGAAAAAAATTATTTTTAATTTGCAACCTGATGGAGGTCAGTATAGATGGACTAATAGAACAAGTCCCACACGCTGCTAGAAGCCCAAATATTTTTTCAGAGATAAGTGAAGAAAAAAATTATTTTTAATTTGCAACCTGATGGAGGTCAGTATAGATGGACTAATAGACCAAGTCCCACACACTGCTAGAAGCCCAAATATTTTTTCAGAGCTAGATGCAGAAAAAAATTATTTTTAATTTGCAACCTGATGGAGGTCAGTATAGATGGACTAATAGACCAAGTCCCACACACCGCTAGAAGCCCAAATATTTTTTCAGAGCTAGATGCAGAAAATTTTTTTATTCAATTTGCAACCTGATGGAGGTCAGTATAGATGGACTAATAGACCAAGTCCCACACACTGCTAGAAGCCCAAATATTTTTTCAGAGCTAGATGCAGAAAAAAATTATTTTTAATTTGCAACCTGATGGAGGTCAGTATAGATGGACTAATAGAACAAGTCCCACACGCTGCTAGAAGCCCAAATATATTTTCAGAGATAAATGAAGAAAAAAATTATTTTTAATTTGCAACCTGATGGAGGTCAGTATAGATGGACTAATAGACCAAGTCCCACACACTGCTAGAAGCCCAAATATTTTTTCAGAGCTAGATGCAGAAAAAAATTATTTTTAATTTGCAACCTGATGGAGGTCAGTATAGATGGACTAATAGACCAAGTCCCACACACCGCTAGAAGCCCAAATATTTTTTCAGAGCTAGATGCAGAAAATTTTTTTATTCAATTTGCAACCTGATGGAGGTCAGTATAGATGGACTAATAGACCAAGTCCCACACACTGCTAGAAGCCCAAATATTTTTTCAGAGCTAGATGCAGAAAAAAATTATTTTTAATTTGCAACCTGATGGAGGTCAGTATAGATGGACTAATAGAACAAGTCCCACACGCTGCTAGAAGCCCAAATATTTTTTCAGAGATAAATGAAGAAAAAAATTATTTTTAATTTGCAACCTGATGGAGGTCAGTATAGATGGACTAATAGACCAAGTCCCACACACCGCTAGAAGCCCAAATATTTTTTCAGAGCTAGATGCAAAAAATTTTTTTATTCAATTTGCAACCTGATGGAGGTCAGTATAGATGGACTAATAGACCAAGTCCCACACACTGCTAGAAGCCCAAATATTTTTTCAGAGCTAGATGCAGAAAAAAATTATTTTTAATTTGCAACCTGATGGAGGTCAGTATAGATGGACTAATAGAACAAGTCCCACACGCTGCTAGAAGCCCAAATATTTTTTCAGAGATAAATGAAGAAAAAAATTATTTTTAATTTGCAACCTGATGGAGGTCAGTATAGATGGACTAATAGACCAAGTCCCACACACCGCTAGAAGCCCAAATATTTTTTCAGAGCTAGATGCAGAAAAATTTTTTATTCAATTTGCAACCTGATGGAGGTCAGTATAGATGAACTAATAGACCAAGTCCCACACACTGCTAGAAGCCCAAATATTTTTTCAGAGCTAGATGCAGAAAAAAATTATTTTTAATTTGCAACCTGATGGAGGTCAGTATAGATGGACTAATAGAACAAGTCCCACACGCTGCTAGAAGCCCAAATATTTTTTCAGAGATAAATGAAGAAAAAAATTATTTTTAATTTGCAACCTGATGGAGGTCAGTATAGATGGACTAATAGACCAAGTCCCACACACTGCTAGAAGCCCAAATATTTTTTCAGAGCTAGATGCAGAAAAAAATTATTTTTAATTTGCAACCTGATGGAGGTCAGTATAGATGGACTAATAGAACAAGTCCCACACGCTGCTAGAAGCCCAAATATTTTTTCAGAGATAAATGAAGAAAAAAATTATTTTTAATTTGCAACCTGATGGAGGTCAGTATAGATGGACTAATAGACCAAGTCCAACACACTGCTACAAGCCCAAATATTTTTTCAGAGCTAGATGCAGAAAAAAAATATTTTTAATTTGCAACCTGATGGAGGTCAGTATAGATGGACTAATAGACCAAGTCCCACACACCGCTAGAAGCCCAAATATTTTTTCAGAGCTAGATGCAGAAATTTTTTTTATTCAATTTGCAACCTGATGGAGGTCAGTATAGATGGACTAATAGACCAAGTCCCACACACTGCTAGAAGCCCAAATATTTTTTCAGAGCTAGATGCAGAAAAAAATTATTTTTAATTTGCAACCTGATGGAGGTCAGTATAGATGGACTAATAGAACAAGTCCCACACGCTGCTAGAAGCCCAAATATTTTTTCAGAGATAAGTGAAGAAAAAAATTATTTTTAATTTGCAACCTGATGGAGGTCAGTATAGATGGACTAATAGACCAAGTCCCACACACTGCTAGAAGCCCAAATATTTTTTCAGAGCTAGATGCAGAAAAAAATTATTTTTAATTTGCAACCTGATGGAGGTCAGTATAGATGGACTAATAGAACAAGTCCCACACGCTGCTAGAAGCCCAAATATTTTTTCAGAGATAAGTGAAGAAAAAAATTATTTTTAATTTGCAACCTGATGGAGGTCAGTATAGATGGACTAATAGACCAAGTCCCACACACTGCTAGAAGCCCAAATATTTTTTCAGAGCTAGATGCAGAAAAAAATTATTTTTAATTTGCAACCTGATGGAGGTCAGTATAGATGGACTAATAGACCAAGTCCCACACACCGCTAGAAGCCCAAATATTTTTTCAGAGCTAGATGCAGAAAATTTTTTTATTCAATTTGCAACCTGATGGAGGTCAGTATAGATGGACTAATAGACCAAGTCCCACACACTGCTAGAAGCCCAAATATTTTTTCAGAGCTAGATGCAGAAAAAAATTATTTTTAATTTGCAACCTGATGGAGGTCAGTATAGATGGACTAATAGAACAAGTCCCACACGCTGCTAGAAGCCCAAATATTTTTTCAGAGATAAATGAAGAAGAAAATTATTTTTAATTTGCAACCTGATGGAGGTCAGTATAGATGGACTAATAGACCAAGTCCCACACACTGCTAGAAGCCCAAATATTTTTTCAGAGCTAGATGCAGAAAAAAATTATTTTTAATTTGCAACCTGATGGAGGTCAGTATAGATGGACTAATAGACCAAGTCCCACACACCGCTAGAAGCCCAAATATTTTTTCAGAGCTAGATGCAGAAAATTTTTTTATTCAATTTGCAACCTGATGGAGGTCAGTATAGATGGACTAATAGACCAAGTCCCACACACTGCTAGAAGCCCAAATATTTTTTCAGAGCTAGATGCAGAAAAAAATTATTTTTAATTTGCAACCTGATGGAGGTCAGTATAGATGGACTAATAGAACAAGTCCCACACGCTGCTAGAAGCCCAAATATTTTTTCAGAGATAAATGAAGAAAAAAATTATTTTTAATTTGCAACCTGATGGAGGTCAGTATAGATGGACTAATAGACCAAGTCCCACACACCGCTAGAAGCCCAAATATTTTTTCTGAGCTAGATGCAGAAAATTTTTTTATTCAATTTGCAACCTGATGGAGGTCAGTATAGATGGACTAATAGACCACGTCCCACACACTGCTAGAAGCCCAAATATTTTTTCAGAGCTAGATGCAGAAAAAAATTATTTTTAATTTGCAACCTGATGGAGGTCAGTATAGATGGACTAATAGAACAAGTCCCACACGCTGCTAGAAGCCGAAATATTTTTTCAGAGATAAATGAAGAAAAAAATTATTTTTAATTTGCAACCTGATGGAGGTCAGTATAGATGGACTAATAGACCAAGTCCCACACACCGCTAGAAGCCCAAATATTTTTTCAGAGCTAGATGCAGAAATTTTTTTTATTCAATTTGCAACCTGATGGAGGTCAGTATAGATGGACTAATAGACCAAGTCCCACACACTGCTAGAAGCCCAAATATTTTTTCAGAGCTAGATGCAGAAAAAAATTATTTTTAATTTGCAACCTGATGGAGGTCAGTATAGATGGACTAATAGAACAAGTCCCACACGCTGCTAGAAGCCCAAATATTTTTTCAGAGATAAATGAAGAAAAAAATTATTTTTAATTTGCAACCTGATGGAGGTCAGTATAGATGGACTAATAGACCAAGTCCCACACACTGCTAGAAGCCCAAATATTTTTTCAGAGCTAGATGCAGAAAAAAATTATTTTTAATTTGCAACCTGATGGAGGTCAGTATAGATGGACTAATAGAACAAGTCCCACACGCTGCTAGAAGCCCAAATATTTTTTCAGAGATAAATGAAGAAAAAAATTATTTTTAATTTGCAACCTGATGGAGGTCAGTATAGATGGACTAATAGACCAAGTCCCACACACTGCTACAAGCCCAAATATTTTTTCAGAGCTAGATGCAGAAAAAAAATATTTTTAATTTGCAACCTGATGGAGGTCAGTATAGATGGACTAATAGACAAAGTCCCACACACCGCTAGAAGCCCAAATATTTTTTCAGAGCTAGATGCAGAAAATTTTTTTATTCAATTTGCAACCTGATGGAGGTCAGTATAGATGGACTAATAGACCAAGTCCCACACACTGCTAGAATCCCAAATATTTTTTCAGAGCTAGATGCAGAAAAAAATTATTTTTAATTTGCAACCTGATGGAGGTCAGTATAGATGGACTAATAGAACAAGTCCCACACGCTGCTAGAAGCCCAAATATTTTTTCAGAGATAAGTGAAGAAAAAAATTATTTTTAATTTGCAACCTGATGGAGGTCAGTATAGATGGACTAATAGACCAAGTCCCACACACTGCTAGAAGCCCAAATATTTTTTCAGAGCTAGATGCAGAAAAAAATTATTTTTAATTTGCAACCTGATGGAGGTCAGTATAGATGGACTAATAGATCAAGTCCCACACGCTGCTAGAAGCCCAAATATTTTTTCAGAGATAAATGAAGAAAAAAATTATTTTTAATTTGCAACCTGATGGAGGTCAGTATAGATGGACTAATAGACCAAGTCCCACACACTGCTAGAAGCCCAAATATTTTTTCAGAGCTAGATGCAGAAAAAAATTATTTTTAATTTGCAACCTGATGGAGGTCAGTATAGATGGACTAATAGAACAAGTCCCACACGCTGCTAGAAGCCCAAATATTTTTTCAGAGATAAATGAAGAAAAAAATTATTTTTAATTTGCAACCTGATGGAGGTCAGTATAGATGGACTAATAGACCAAGTCCCACACACTGCTAGAAGCCCAAATATTTTTTCAGAGCTAGATGCAGAAAAAAATTATTTTTAATTTGCAACCTGATGGAGGTCAGTATAGATGGACTAATAGACCAAGTCCCACACACCGCTAGAAGCCCAAATATTTTTTCAGAGCTAGATGCAGAAAATTTTTTTATTCAATTTGCAACCTGATGGAGGTCAGTATAGATGGACTAATAGACCAAGTCCCACACACTGCTAGAAGCCCAAATATTTTTTCAGAGCTAGATGCAGAAAAAAATTATTTTTAATTTGCAACCTGATGGAGGTCAGTATAGATGGACTAATAGAACAAGTCCCACACGCTGCTAGAAGCCCAAATATTTTTTCAGAGATAAATGAAGAAAAAAATTATTTTTAATTTGCAACCTGATGGAGGTCAGTATAGATGGACTAATAGACCAAGTCCCACACACTGCTAGAAGCCCAAATATTTTTTCAGAGCTAGATGCAGAAAAAAATTATTTTTAATTTACAACCTGATGGAGGTCAGTATAGATGGACTAATAGACCAAGTCCCACACACCGCTAGAAGCCCAAATATTTTTTCAGAGCTAGATGCAGAAATTTTTTTTATTCAATTTGCAACCTGATGGAGGTCAGTATAGATGGACTAATAGACCAAGTC
Organism: Phyllobates terribilis; assembly: GCF_046119375.1. Classification (NCBI taxonomy): domain Eukaryota; kingdom Metazoa; phylum Chordata; class Amphibia; order Anura; family Dendrobatidae; genus Phyllobates; species Phyllobates terribilis. Next base: position 584,118,717 of record NW_027362762.1, read on the forward strand.
CCACACACTGCTAGAAGCCCAAATATTTTTTCAGAGCTAGATGCAGAAAAAAATTATTTTTAATTTGCAACCTGATGGAGGTCAGTATAGATGGACTAATAGAACAAGTCCCACACGCTGCTAGAAGCCCAAATATTTTTTCAGAGAGAAATGAAGAAAAAAATTATTTTTAATTTGCAACCTGATGGAGGTCAGTATAGATGGACTAATAGACCAAGTCCCACACACCGCTAGAAGCCCAAATATTTTTTCAGAGCTAGATGCAGAAATTTTTTTTATTCAATTTGCAACCTGATGGAGGTCAGTATAGATGGACTAATAGACCAAGTCCCACACACTGCTAGAAGCCCAAATATTTTTTCAGAGCTAGATGCAGAAAAAAATTATTTTTAATTTGCAACCTGATGGAGGTCAGTATAGATGGACTAATAGAACAAGTCCCACACGCTGCTAGAAGCCCAAATATTTTTTCAGAGATAAATGAAGAAAAAAATTATTTTTAATTTGCAACCTGATGGAGGTCAGTATAGATGGACTAATAGACCAAGTCCCACACACTGCTAGAAGCCCAAATATTTTTTCAGAGCTAGATGCAGAAAAAAATTATTTTTAATTTGCAACCTGATGGAGGTCAGTATAGATGGACTAATAGAACAAGTCCCACACGCTGCTAGAAGCCCAAATATTTTTTCAGAGATAAATGAAGAAAAAAATTATTTTTAATTTGCAACCTGATGGAGGTCAGTATAGATGGACTAATAGACCAAGTCCCACACACTGCTAGAAGCCCAAATATTTTTTCAGAGCTAGATGCAGAAAAAAATTATTTTTAATTTGCAACCTGATGGAGGTCAGTATAGATGGACTAATAGACCAAGTCCCACACACCGCTAGAAGCCCAAATATTTTTTCAGAGCTAGATGCAGAAAATTTTTTTATTCAATTTGCAACCTGATGGAGGTCAGTATAGATGGACTAATAGACCAAGTCCCACACACTGCTAGAAGCCCAAATATTTTTTCAGAGCTAGATGCAGAAAAAAATTATTTTTAATTTGCAACCTGATGGAGGTCAGTATAGATGGACTAATAGAACAAGTCCCACACGCTGCTAGAAGCCCAAATATTTTTTCAGAGATAAATGAAGAAAAAAATTATTTTTAATTTGCAACCTGATGGAGGTCAGTATAGATGGACTAATAGACCAAGTCCCACACACTGCTAGAAGCCCAAATATTTTTTCAGAGCTAGATGCAGAAAAAAATTATTTTTATTTTGCAACCTGATGGAGGTCAGTATAGATGGACTAATAGACCAAGTCCCACACACCGCTAGAAGCCCAAATATTTTTTCAGAGCTAGATGCAGAAAATTTTTTTATTCAATTTGCAACCTGATGGAGGTCAGTATAGATGGACTAATAGACCAAGTCCCACACACTGCTAGAAGCCCAAATATTTTTTCAGAGCTAGATGCAGAAAAAAATTATTTTTAATTTGCAACCTGATGGAGGTCAGTATAGATGGACTAATAGAACAAGTCCCACACGCTGCTAGAAGCCCAAATATTTTTTCAGAGATAAATGAAGAAAAAAATTATTTTTAATTTGCAACCTGATGGAGGTCAGTATAGATGGACTAATAGACCAAGTCCCACACACCGCTAGAAGCCCAAATATTTCTTCAGAGCTAGATGCAGAAAATTTTTTTATTCAATTTGCAACCTGATGGAGGTCAGTATAGATGGACTAATAGACCAAGTCCCACACACTGCTAGAAGCCCAAATATTTTTTCAGAGCTAGATGCAGAAAAAAATTATTTTTAATTTGCAACCTGATGGAGGTCAGTATAGATGGACTAATAGAACAAGTCCCACACGCTGCTAGAAGCCCAAATATTTTTTCAGAGATAAATGAAGAAAAAAATTATTTTTAATTTGCAACCTGATGGAGGTCAGTATAGATGGACTAATAGACCAAGTCCCACACACCGCTAGAAGCCCAAATATTTTTTCAGAGCTAGATGCAGAAATTTTTTTTATTCAATTTGCAACCTGATGGAGGTCAGTATAGATGGACTAATAGACCAAGTCCCACACACTGCTAGAAGCCCAAATATTTTTTCAGAGCTAGATGCAGAAAAAAATTATTTTTAATTTGCAACCTGATGGAGGTCAGTATAGATGGACTAATAGATCAAGTCCCACACGCTGCTAGAAGCCCAAATATTTTTTCAGAGATAAATGAAGAAAAAAATTATTTTTAATTTGCAACCTGATGGAGGTCAGTATAGATGGACTAATAGACCAAGTCCCACACACTGCTAGAAGCCCAAATATTTTTTCAGAGCTAGATGCAGAAAAAAATTATTTTTAATTTGCAACCTGATGGAGGTCAGTATAGATGGACTAATAGAACAAGTCCCACACGCTGCTAGAAGCCCAAATATTTTTTCAGAGATAAATGAAGAAAAAAATTATTTTTAATTTGCAACCTGATGGAGGTCAGTATAGATGGACTAATAGACCAAGTCCCACACACTGCTAGAAGCCCAAATATTTTTTCAGAGCTAGATGCAGAAAAAAATTATTTTTAATTTGCAACCTGATGGAGGTCAGTATAGATGGACTAATAGACCAAGTCCCACACACCGCTAGAAGCCCAAATATTTTTTCAGAGCTAGATGCAGAAAATTTTTTTATTCAATTTGCAACCTGATGGAGGTCAGTATAGATGGACTAATAGACCAAGTCCCACACACTGCTAGAAGCCCAAATATTTTTTCAGAGCTAGATGCAGAAAAAAATTATTTTTAATTTGCAACCTGATGGAGGTCAGTATAGATGGACTAATAGAACAAGTCCCACACGCTGCTAGAAGCCCAAATATTTTTTCAGAGATAAATGAAGAAAAAAATTATTTTTAATTTGCAACCTGATGGAGGTCAGTATAGATGGACTAATAGACCAAGTCCCACACACCGCTAGAAGCCCAAATATTTTTTCAGAGCTAGATGCAGAAAATTTTTTTATTCAATTTGCAACCTGATGGAGGTCAGTATAGATGGACTAATAGACCAAGTCCCACACACTGCTAGAAGCCCAAATATTTTTTCAGAGCTAGATGCAGAAAAAAATTATTTTTAATTTGCAACCTGATGGAGGTCAGTATAGATGGACTAATAGAACAAGTCCCACACGCTGCTAGAAGCCCAAATATTTTTTCAGAGATAAATGAAGAAAAAAATTATTTTCAATTTGCAATCTGATGGAGGTCAGTATAGATGGACTAATAGAACAAGTCCCACACGCTGCTAGAAGCCCAAATATTTTTTCAGAGATAAATGAAGAAAAAAATTATTTTTAATTTGCAACCTGATGGAGGTCAGTAAAGATGGACTAATAGACCAAGTCCCACACACTGCTAGAAGCCCAAATATTTTTTCAGAGCTAGATGCAGAAAAAAATTATTTTTAATTTGCAACCTGATGGAGGTCAGTATAGATGGACTAATAGACCAAGTCCCACACACCGCTAGAAGCCCAAATATTTTTTCAGAGCTAGATGCAGAAAATTTTTTTATTCAATTTGCAACCTGATGGAGGTCAGTATAGATGGACTAATAGACCAAGTCCCACACACTGCTAGAAGCCCAAATATTTTTTCAGAGCTAGATGCAGAAAAAAATTATTTTTAATTTGCAACCTGATGGAGGTCAGTATAGATGGACTAATAGAACAAGTCCCACACGCTGCTAGAAGCCCAAATATTTTTTCAGAGATAAATGAAGAAAAAAATTATTTTTAATTTGCAACCTGATGGAGGTCAGTATAGATGGACTAATAGACCAAGTCCCACACACTGCTAGAAGCCCAAATATTTTTTCAGAGCTAGATGCAGAAAAAAATTATTTTTAATTTGCAACCTGATGGAGGTCAGTATAGATGGACTAATAGACCAAGTCCCACACACCGCTAGAAGCCCAAATATTTTTTCAGAGCTAGATGCAGAAAATTTTTTTATTCAATTTGCAACCTGATGGAGGTCAGTATAGATGGACTAATAGACCAAGTCCCACACACTGCTAGAAGCCCAAATATTTTTTCAGAGCTAGATGCAGAAAAAAATTATTTTTAATTTGCAACCTGATGGAGGTCAGTATAGATGGACTAATAGAACAAGTCCCACACGCTGCTAGAAGCCCAAATATTTTTTCAGAGATAAATGAAGAAAAAAATTATTTTTAATTTGCAACCTGATGGAGGTCAGTATAGATGGACTAATAGACCAAGTCCCACACACCGCTAGAAGCCCAAATATTTCTTCAGAGCTAGATGCAGAAATTTTTTTTATTCAATCTGCAACCTGATGGAGGTCAGTATAGATGGACTAATAGACCAAGTCCCACACACTGCTAGAAGCCCAAATATTTTTTCAGAGCTAGATGCAGAAAAAAATTATTTTTAATTTGCAACCTGATGGAGGTCAGTATAGATGGACTAATAGAACAAGTCCCACACGCTGCTAGAAGCCCAAATATTTTTTCAGAGATAAATGAAGAAAAAAATTATTTTTAATTTGCAACCTGATGGAGGTCAGTATAGATGGACTAATAGACCAAGTCCCACACACCGCTAGAAGCCCAAATATTTTTTCAGAGCTAGATGCAGAAATTTTTTTTATTCAATTTGCAACCTGATGGAGGTCAGTATAGATGGACTAATAGACCAAGTCCCACACACTGCTAGAAGCCCAAATATTTTTTCAGAGCTAGATGCAGAAAAAAATTATTTTTAATTTGCAACCTGATGGAGGTCAGTATAGATGGACTAATAGATCAAGTCCCACACGCTGCTAGAAGCCCAAATATTTTTTCAGAGATAAATGAAGAAAAAAATTATTTTTAATTTGCAACCTGATGGAGGTCAGTATAGATGGACTAATAGACCAAGTCCCACACACTGCTAGAAGCCCAAATATTTTTTCAGAGCTAGATGCAGAAAAAAATTATTTTTAATTTGCAACCTGATGGAGGTCAGTATAGATGGACTAATAGAACAAGTCCCACACGCTGCTAGAAGCCCAAATATTTTTTCAGAGATAAATGAAGAAAAAAATTATTTTTAATTTGCAACCTGATGGAGGTCAGTATAGATGGACTAATAGACCAAGTCCCACACACTGCTAGAAGCCCAAATATTTTTTCAGAGCTAGATGCAGAAAAAAATTATTTTTAATTTGCAACCTGATGGAGGTCAGTATAGATGGACTAATAGACCAAGTCCCACACACCGCTAGAAGCCCAAATATTTTTTCAGAGCTAGATGCAGAAAAAAATTATATTCAATTTGCAACCTGCTGGAGGTCAGTATAGAAGGACTAATAGAACAAGTCCCACACACTGCTAGAAGCCCAAATATTTTTTCAGAGCTAAATGAAGAAAAAAATTATTTTTAATTTGCAACCTGATGGAGGTCAGTATAGATGGACTAATAGACCAAGTCCCACACACTGCTAGAAGCCCAAATATTTTTTCAGAGCTAGATGCATAAAAAAATTATATTCAGTTTGCAACCTGATGGAGGTCAGTATAGATGGACTAATAGAATGATGCTATGCCCAAAAGATTTTACTCCACTAGGTGCAGTAAAAAAATTGGTATTCTATACACAGGTGGTATATCTTGCAACACAGATAGGCTACTCCACTGACTAACACACTCTGCAATAGGCCAAAAAGGATTAGCTTTGCTAGATTCAGCCAAATGCTGTGAAAAAAACTTGCACAGCACTGGCACAGACCTGCCTGGCAAAAACTGATAGGAACTGATGTAACCTAGTCCTGAAAAGGACTCCAATTACAATTAGTCTTTACTCCCACAATCTATCTATTTAAGAGCACAGACCTGCCTGATAAAAGTCGTAGGAAATGCTGTAACCTAGTCCTTAAAAGGACTGCAATCACAACTATTCCCTACTCCCAAGCTATCTGTATATTTGTGCGAAAATTGGCTTGAAATTAACAAGGTATAGCGCACACAGCAACAGCGGTGCCGTCTAACACGCAGCTGCAGCAGTGAGAAAATGGTGGCGACGGGGAAAATGGCTTGGTCTTATAGGGCAAGGACATGTGACATACACTGCCAATGATACATGCCCTTGCTTGTGTGAAAAAAAGCACTTCGCTCCGTGTGTGCGCTGCTGATAGGCTGACAGATTGCACCTCCCCACTGCAAATGCGGGAAAGAGAAAAAAAAATGGAGATCTTCATTGTTCCTGCAGAGATCCATCCCCTGCCCCTCCCCCCGCCCCGCTGTACACTCAAACTGCGTATTAACATTAATTTTCATCATTACTGAGAAAAAATCCAGTTATGATTTTGGTGCACGAACAGTTATCGAACATAACCTCGAACAGCCGAATTTTTCTCAAATTGTTCGTGTTCGCCGATCGGCTCGAACACCGCCCAAAACAGCTCGAATTTGAGATTGGCGAACAGTTCGAGTAGAACAACGCTCATCTCTATTGAATACCAATGACCTTGTTGATGCAGGTAGTCAACAACTGCCCTCTTCTGCTCACAAATCCTTCCCAACATCTGCAATGTAGAGTTCCAACGCGTGGGGACATTACACACCAGTCGGTAAGCTGGAAGCTGCAAACGCTGCTAAAGCAGGGCAAGAGCTGCTGAAGCTATAGCTGACTTTCTAAAATGGGCACACAGGCGGCGTACTTTGACAAGCAGATCCGACAGATCCGAGTAGGTTTTGAGAAACCGCTGAACCATGAGGTTAAGCACATGGGCCAGGCATGGTACGTGTGTGAGCTCGCCTCGCCTCAGAGCCTCCAACAGGTTCCGGCCATTGTCACACGTGACCATGCTTGGCTGTAGGTTCAGTGGTGTCAGCCACAGATCTGCATGCTCTTCCAGAGCTGTCCACAACTCTTCAGCGTTGTGTGGTTTGTCACCTAAGCATATTAGCTTCAGCACAGCCTGTTGCCGCTTGGCTGAGGCAATATTGCAGTGCTTACAGCTTGTGGTCATTTGGGAGATGGATGCTGAAGAGGAGGAGGATGAGAAGGTGTAGGAGCTGTAGAATGTGGGGGAAACCCTGATTGACCCAGGGCCCGCAATCCTCAGCATCGGAAGGACGTGTTCCGTCCCAAGGTCCAACTGGGTCCCAGCTTCCACAATGTTCACCCAGTGTGCTGTCAGCGAGATGTACCATCCCTGCCCACAAGCACTTGTCAACGTGTCCGTGGTTAAGTGGACTTACCCAGTAACTGCGTTGTTGAGGGCACGGCTCATGTTGTGGGACACGTGCTCGTATAATGCAGGGACGGCACACCGGGACAAATAGTGGCGGCTGGGGACCGAGTACTGAGGGACGGCATCCACCACGAGGTTGTTGAAAGCTTCCATCTCCACGAGCTTAAAAGGCAACATTTCGAGTGCAAGCATTCAAGAAATGTGTGGATTTAGTAGTGTGGCCTTTGGGTCATTAGCAGTGTATTTGCACTTGCGTTCCAAGCACTGGGGTAGGGACAAGTGAACGCTGAGCTAGGACAAGGACGTGGACGTGCTTGCTGATGGTGCTAGTTGAGAGTGTTCAACGACATGTGCAGGGCGGGAGACATCTTGTGCCATGGACAGGGAATTGGCATGCATGCACAACAGCGGAACAAGCAGTGGTGTCACCCGCAGACATTGTTCCTGGACCCTGGGGTTCAGCCCACTTAGTCAGGTGCTTTGCTGCCATGTGCCTGATCATGCTGGTGGTGGTCAGGCTGGTAGTTTTGCTGCCCCTGCTGATGCTGGCCTGCCAGATGGTGAAAATGACCTTTTTGGGGTAATGGGCAGAGTCTTTAAAAAACAACCCGACTCGGGAAGACCTAACACTTGTACTGGCAACTTCCGTCGTGTTGATGTTACCGGGAATGATTGCACGCCTTCTGTCTACGGCCACCACACTGCTTGCTCTTGCCTGTTGGGGTGCTCTGCCTCTCTCCCCCTGTGTGCTGCTGTTCTCGCTCTGCATGTCACCTTGCCAGGTTGAGTCAGTGACTTCATCGTCCACCACCTCATCTTGCACTTCCGCACCCTGGTCCTCCTCCTGACTTTCTGGCAATTGTGTCTCATCAACATCCACCTCTTGTGACAGTTTCCCACCGTCGCCTTTGTGTGACCGTGGCTGCTCAAATATTTGGGCATCGCTACATGCGATCTCCTCTTGCCCTGCTTCAAGTGGACCGGGCGAGAGGCCCGAATCTATAAATGGAAAAGTGAACAGCTCTTCGGAGTGTCCAAGTTTGGGATTAGCTTTTTCCGGGCACTCGGCATGGTGGGAGGAAGGAGGATCAGGGTGAGGAATATCCGGTCCAGACTCATGGCTACTGAGACTTGACCATGTGGAAGACAGGGTGGTGGTGGTGGATAAGTGACTGAAAGCATTATCTGCAATCCAACCAATAACCTTTTCACACTGCTCTGTGTTCAATAGTGGTGTTCTTCAGTTCCCTATTAATTGGGATAGGAAGGTCGAGCGAGAAGATGTGGGTGTTTGTTGTGGCACAATTTCAGCTTGCCCACAGCCTCGGCCCCGTCCGCTGCATGTACCATCATTATCATCACGTCCACTTCCCCGTCCCTTGCCACACGCCTTGCCCATTTTATATGGAGGACAATATTTTCCACGTTCACTACAAATGGCTGGATTTGAACCGCAGTGATATGTGATACGTGTGACAGAAAACCACAGTTTTAAATAGCTGGCCTGTAGGTTACTATTTTTCACAGCGACCTGGTGTCAATAACTTCACTGACACACTGCAACAAAATTTAAATGGAGGCCAGAAATGGCTGAATTTGGAGCGAACTTATATGTGATCTGTGTGACGGACAAACCACAGTTTTAAATAGCTGGCCTGTAGGTAACTATTTTTAACAGCGAACTGTTGTCAATAACTTCACTAACACACTGCAACAAAATTTAAATGGAGATAAGAAATGGCAGAATTTTGAGCGCACTTATATGTGATCCGTGTGACGGACAAACTACAGATTTTAAAAAGCTGGCCTGTAGGCAACTATTTTTAACAACAAACTGGTGTCAATAACTTCGCTAACACACTGCAACAAAATTTAAATGGAGGCCAGAAATGGCAGAATTTTGAGTGCATTTATATGTGATCAGTGTGATGGACAAACCACAGTTTTAACTAGTTGGCCTGTAGGTAACTATTTTTAACAGCCAACTGGTGTCAATAACTTCGCTAACACACTGCAGCAAAATTTAAATATAGGCCAGAAATGGCAGAATTTTGAGTGCACTTATATGTGATCAGTGTGACTGACAAACCACAGTTTTAAATAGCTGGCCTGTAGGTAACTATTTTTAACAGCCAACTGGTGTCAATAACTTCGCTAACACACTGCAACAAAATTTAAATATAGGCCAGAAATGGCAGAATTTTGAGCGCACTTATATGTGATCCGTGTGAAGGACAAACCACAGTTTTAAATAGATGGATTTTTATCGCTGTAATATGGAAAGGATATGGCTGTATTCTGCAGTGCCAACAATCAAATGGATCAGAAAAACGGTGTTCTCTGCATTGCAAATAATGGAAGCAAATAATCACGATTAAGATCCAAAAAAAATTGTTCCTGGCCCCTAGTACCTGGGGCTATTTCTACAAATATCTGTAAAAACACCAGCAGCAGACCGAACTGGAATGGACCCTCTTGCTATATGCACTGCAGTCTGCCACATACACTGCCTGCCTACCACTGATATCTATGCAGCTGGACTAGTCCTCAGAAGGACTGTTAGTTGAGATGGATATGTGTATAATATATTGTGGTATACCTACACTAACTACCTACACTAACTAAGAAATAAGCAAATCTCTCCTTCGCTCAGCAGCACCTCTACCTACACTGCCAGATGTCTGTCCGTATTATGTCCCCATGACCACATAATAGAGATATATATGTAAAAAACTGTCCCCACAAAAGTGAGGGACAGGGAACATACAAACCCTAGGGGCAGCCGGAAATGTTTTTTTGGCACGAGGAAACATCTTCTCTGCCTTTAATTTTCCGCGATGTTGGTGATAGCCTCACATCCTGTGATATTCAATGGGACCCCTTGTGATCAATACATTTTATTGTTTGCAACTGTTTTTTTTTTTTTTTTTGTGCTCATGGATTCCTCCTTAGAGGAATTAATCTAGTTAACCATCATGTTATTATAATTGGTTAAGCTTGAAACGTTTACGGATGCCCCTAGGGTTCGTATGTTCCCTGTCCCCCACTTTTGTGGGGACAGTTTGTTACATATATATCTCTATTATGTGGTCATGGGGACATAATATGGACAGACATCTGGGATATTTTCCCGACACCCTCCACAGTGCCACCTAGGGGTAGTGACGGGACCTATTCTTTATCTGAGAGATGTAATACCCCCTACTATTGGGGAATCATATACATATCTACATAAAAAATGGTATACGTTGAAGGAATGGTGCGGCCGCACATCTCTTGAATTCCATAACTGTTGGCTGTGCGGCTTAGGGGTTATCTCGGCTGCCATACAACTACCATGTGTGGCCGCTGAGGGACTAATATGCTGCACCCCCACTTGATTGTCTATTTGTGTGATTATATAATTCTTTCGTTTTGGGACACGTGCACCCAATAACCTTACTTGGCCACACACTTGCCATCTTTTTGGGCTCTGGACACCGTGAACCGTTGTCTGACACGCTGACACACTCAAGAGCACGATCACCGTGTTGACTCACACACTGACCTGCTGATGTGTGCCCCTCGGCGGGTCAGTGTGTCAGAGAGCGTTTGGCATGCCCGCCTCTATGTACACGCCTGTAGTGATGCAGGGATGTGTTTGTATGTGCCCACATAGGGCACGCTCCTGCACATGCGCGGAGTCCGGACACCGTTCCGGAAATACTTACCCTTCCTCTTCCAGTGCTATGTGATTAACCCCATTGCGTATGCACGGGGGCAACATGGTGGCCGCATCGGATGTAGAATCCCACAGCTGTGATCAACCTAGGTAATTACACTTTTGGATATATTTATGAGACCGAGTCAGCTGTTCAAACACCACATTTTTCCCCTGATGAAGCCACAGCGGTACTGTCGATACGCGTGGGGTTGCGGTCTTCTTGACCCTTTTGGTATATATGGGTATACCTCCACCTTTAGCCTACAGGTCTCATTCAAGGAGTTCTAAAATATTGGTATTGGCATAATCATCCCTCTCCTACTTTCTTTTGGGTAAATTGTTGATATTTGCCAGGATGAATTTTGAAAGCACTATCTCTATTTAAGGAAATGTATATTACCAAACAGTGCTACGATCATTTATTTATTTATTTATTTATTTTTTTGGTGCCAAAACTAGGAGAAAGGATCTATCTATTTACTTATTCATAGGGACCTATGTGGCTTATATGAAAATGTTGGGTGCACTTTTTGATGACATATATTTATTGGTGATGTCTATATACAGTACTGACCAAAAGTTTGGACACGTCTTCTCATTTAAAGATTTTTCTGTATTTTCATGACTATGAAAATTGTACATTCACACTGAAGGCATGAAAACTATGAATTAACACATGTGGAATTCTATAATTAACAAAAAAAGTGTGAAACAACTGAAAATATGTCTTATATTCTAGGTTGTTCAAAGTAGCCACCTTTTGCTTTGATGACTGCTTGCATACTCTTGGCATTCTCTTGATGAGCTTCAAGAGGTAGTCACCGGAAATCGTTTTCACTTCACAGGTGTGCCCTGTCAGGTTTAATAAGTGGGATTTCTTGCCTTATAAATGGGGTTGGGACCATCAGTTGTGTTGTGCAGAAGTCCGGTGGATACGCAGACAACAGTCCTACTAAATAGACTGTTAGAATTTGTATTATGGCAAGAAAAAAGCAGCTAAGTAAAGAAAAACGAGTGGCCATCATTACTTTAAGAAATGAAGGTCAGTCAGTGCGAAAAATTGGGCAAACTTTGAAAGTGTCCCCAAGTGCAGTTGCAAAAACCATCAAGTGCTACAAAGAAACTGGCTCATATGAGGACTGCCCAAGGAAAGGAAGACCAAGAGTCACCTCTGCTTCTGAAGATAAGTTTATCCGAGTCACCAGCCTCAGAAATCGCAGGTTAACAGCAGTTCAGATTAGAGACCAGGTCAATGCCACACAGAGTTCTAGCAGCAGACACATCTCTTCAACAACTGTTAAGAGGAGACTTTGTGCAGCAGGCCTTCATGGTAAAATAGCTGCTAGGAAACCGCTGCTAAGGACAGGCAACAAGCAGAAGAGACTTGTTTGGGCTAAATAACACAAGGAATTGACATTAGACCAGTGTAAATCTGTGCTTTGGTCTGATGAGTCCAAATTTGAGATCTTTGGCTCCAACCACCGTGTCTTTGTGCGATGTAGAAAAGGTGAACGGGTGGACTCTACATGCCTGGTTCCCACCGTGAAGCATGGAGGAGGAGGTGTGATGGTGTGGGGGTGCTTTGCTGGTGACACTGTTGGGGATTTATTCAAAATTGAAGGCATACTGAACTAGCATGGCTACCACAGCATCTTGCAGTGGCATGCTATTCCTTCCGGTTTGCGTTTAGTTGGACAATGACCCCAAACACACCTCCAGGCTGTGTAAGGGCTATTTTACCAAGAAGGAGAGTGATGGCGTGCTACGCCAGATGACCTGGCCTCCACAGTCACCAGACCTGAACCCAATCGAGATGGTTTGGGGTGAGCTGGACCGCAGAGTGAAGGCAAAAGGGCCAACAAGTGCTAAGCATCTCTGGGAACTCCTTCAAGATTGTTGGAAGACCATTTCCGGTGACTACCTCTTGAAGCTCAACAAGAGAATGCCAAGAGTGTGCAAAGCAGTCATCAAAGCAAAAAGTGGCTACTTTGAAGAACCTAGAATATAAGATATATTTTCAGTTGTTTCACACTTTTTTGTTAAGTATATACTGTAATTCCACATGTGTTAATTCATAGTTTTGATGCCTTCGGTGTGAATGTACAATTTTCATAGTCAAGAAAATACAGAAAAATCTTTAAATGAGAAGTTGTGTCCAAACTTTTGGTCTGTACTGTATGTGCAGGGGTCTTGACCACTATTATATTCCAATGAGGTACACTGTTGTATTTAAGCAGTATGCTTTTTAAATGTTTTTAATCTTTGCATGTTTGCCCGGTCTTTATGAATAATAAAATCATGTTGGTATATATTTAGTGCTCCCTGTCTCTTTATACATACCGCTCTTCTTTTTTGTATGTTGCTAGTTTCGTTTTGGGTATGTGACGGGTCGAGCATTACTCTATATTTTCAATGGTGCCCTCCCTTTGCTTTTGACTTTTTTGGCCAACATGCTTCTTGCAACCCTGTTGGCTATTTACCATGAAACGCTTGATTGTTCGGTGATCACGCTTCAAAAGTTTGGAAATTTCAAGACTGCTGCATCCCTCTGCAAGACATCTCACAATTTTGGACTTTTCAGAGCCCGTCAAATCTCTCTTCTGACCCATTTTGCCAAAGGAAAGGAAGTTGCCTAATAATTAAGCACACCTTAGATAGGGTGTTGATGTCATTAGTCAACACCCCTCCTCATTACAGAGATGCACATCACCAGATTTACTTAATTGGTAGTCGGCTCTCAAGCCTATGCAGCTTGGAGTAGGACAACATGTATAAAAAGTAACATGTGATCAAAATACTCATTTGCCTAATAATTCTGCACACAGTGTAGACCTGATGACGCTGTGCGGCCAGACAATCACTGTAATGCCACAACCAACATGGGTGCGGCATTACAGTGTGTGGCGGACAATCCCTGCATGTTCATTGGCTCTCTAAAGAGCTCCAAACATGCAGGGAGGGGACCTGAGCTCCCGCTGAGCAACCCCAGAAATACTCGGTGAGCGCCGAGCATCTCAAGCAGTGAGATGCTCTGGCGAGTACCGAGAAGTAGTGAGCTTGCTCGCTCATCACTTGTCTTCATCTATTGTGTTGGCTGTAGTGGAAGAGATTTCGGTCTCCATTAAACTACTTCTACTCTGGTGAAATTGATGCCACTTTGGTCGTGTTAGGCCATAATTTGGGGAAATGTAAACAATTCTTATTGAGTTTCCATCTACTGGGTTGGCTGTACTGGAAGAGGTGTTGGTCCTAATTACACTATTTCTACTGTAGTGAAATTAATACCACTTTGCTGTTGTCTGCCATTCATTTTTGGAAATGTGGAGAATCCTGATTGGGTCTCCATCTATTGTGTTGGCTATAGTGGAAGAGGTTTCGGTCTCCATTAAGTTACTTCTACTCTGGTGAAATTGATGCCACTTTGGAGGTGTTAGGCCATAATTTCGGGAAATGTAAACACTTCTGCTCGAGTCTCCATCTATTGGATTGGCTGTACTGGAAGAGGTGTCGGTCCTGATGCCACTTTGTTCGTGTCTGCCACTAATTTTTGGAAATGTGGGGAATCCTAATTAGGTCTCCTTCTACTGAGTTGGCTGTAGGGGAAGAGGTGTTGTTCCTAATTCTACAATTTCTACTGTACTGAAATTGATGGCATTTTGCTGGTGTCTGACACTAATTTTTTGAAACATGGAGAATCCTGATTGGGTATATTTGGTTGGCTGTAGTGGAAGAGGTTTTGGTCCCCATTATATTACTTCTATTATAGTGAAATTGATGCCACTTTGTACGTGTTAGGCCCTAATTTAGGGAAATATGAACACTCCTGGTTAGGTCTCTATCTCCTGGGTTGGCTGTAGTGGAAGAGGTTTTGGTCTCCATCCATTAGTATATTTATACTGTTGTGAAATGTATTATTTGGTGCAGATATTGTTCTCCACAAAGGGGTACACAAACATGATAAACTCAAAATTGGTTTTCAATCATCAAACGCATCTGCTGCTTCTTCCTCCTCCTCTGTTACAGTGCCAAGTATTGTCACACAGGTCTTTGACTGCAGAACCTATGGTTGATTAAACTACTTCTACTCTGGTGAAATTGATGCCACTTTGATGATGTTAGGCCATAATTTGTGGAAATGTAAACATTTCTGACTGAGTCCTAATTACACTATTTTTACCTTAGTAAAATTGATACCACTTTGCTTGTGTCTGCCACTATTTTTTGAAAAAGTAGGGAATCCTGATTCGGTCTCCATCTGCTGGTTTGGCTGTAGGGGAAGAGTTGTCAGTCACCATTATACTAGTTCTACTGTACTGAAATTAATTCTTTGGTGCAGATATTTTTTGTCACAGGGGTACACAAGATTATGAGCGGCGATGACCCCATAATTAGCGTCACCATCCCCCTTCTCTGTCTACTGAAACACTCAGTACTCACAGTTAAAGAGGAGGCATTGCAGGCGGAGCAAGGAACTATACAGCCCAGCCTCATCTCATCTCAACGCGAATTGGGCGATAAAAAGGAGGAGGAGGATGAGGCGGAGAACATGGACAGTCATCCTCTTGGTGAGGACAGGGCACTATTGGCTATCTGGGAAGTCTTGATACCCCTCTTTCAGTCTGTGGAAAAGCTGTATGAGTTTCGCTTAATGACCTTCAGTGGCCAAAAACGTGGCTTTGCTTATGAACGTTATTTCTCAAAACGCATTGCAGATCAGGTGATTGTCCAACTCTGTAGTGATTAAATTCAAGGCTTAAAGAAAGATCTTTATTTGTGACTAAGTAACACTGAGAAGTGTAAACTGATGTTGGACACCCTGTCATTTGTTATGCAACAAGCTGCATTAGAGGACTTTCTGGGAGAAATGACAGTCAGAGTAGATACAGTTTCCCTCTGTGCAAGTCCTTTCACAAAGCTAAAGAATATGGCTGTGATGAAATACATCTCTCCCCAAGAAGCAGTGTCAGACTGAAGAACACTGGGCCCACCAGAGGATTTGATTCTGAGGGACCACCTTTCTCCCCCGCTAAAGAGCTCCATAGCAGCTGCAAGGTTTGCGCTATGAACTCTTCTGATGGAGAAGCCAGGGCCTACCGAAGGATTTTCCGGTTCTCTGGTGGGCCCATCCAACCCTGGCGAGAAGCAGCCCTTGCTAAAAAAAAGTCTGTGTGAGGGTTCCTGGCTGCTTTTTTTACTGAGGGGAAAACCCAGCAAACAGTGCTAACTATTGAGCCACTGTGCTGCCGTTCTCCCTCTGATATCTAACATGCTGGAGAAACTTGCACCTACTGCCACTCTGTATCTTCAGCTCCTTTGCGAGAAACGAATGTATTTGGGCAGCCACTCCATCTACCAAATAAACTTCCTGAGAATGAAATTGTGGATGGCTTCTCTACTGGTACTGGGGGCACAGCTAATACCATGGCGTCCAGCAGGGCCGGACTGGGTCAAAAAAGCAGCCCTGCCACACAAACCCCACCAGCCCTCATACTATAAGGGTATGTGCACATGGTCGGTATTTGCAGCGCTTTGAACGAAGCATACTTTATACTGTGTACAAAGCGCTGCACGCAGGTGAATCCACATGTGTTCATTGAACCATGCCAATTCACCACATCCTATACATTGCACTGATATAATTTATTTTGTGGAGACTAGTGTCTCCACAAGAGAAATTGACGTGCTGCCACATATCCGTGTCCGCAGGTTATTCGCAGGTGTACAGAGACGCATAGTGGACATGGGATTTCTACAAATACCATTCACTATGCTGTAACAAGTGTCCGCAATTACTGATCGTGTACACATACCCTAAAACTGATTACCCCAGATGAATTTTGCTTTACTTTGTCGTGCCCCTCACTCTTCTAAAAGGAGTTATTTGAAGAGCCGCATGTGAATGGCGCCACAGTGCGTATGATTGGCCACAGCTACATTTACATGGTGCTCTATAGAGCTCCGATTCTCAGGATCATGGGGGTCCCAACAGTCGGATCTCCAGCGATTGGACAGTTATCCCCTATCCAGAGGGGATAATCAATTTAAAAAGGTTTTCCAATATTTATTTTTATTTGGCCATAGTATGATGGACCCAAAGACCCACACCATGTGATGGCCATACAACATGATGAAGGTCCCCACAGTATGATAGTCCCGACAAGCCCCCCACACACAATATGATGACCCCCATAGTAGTCCCTATTACGCTATAAGGCACCACAGCCCCTACAAGTCCTTACTGGTGAAAAAAAATCTATAAAAACTACTCACCTAGCTCATTTCCCCCCAATGAGCTGCTCTGCTCTATGCAGCGTGTGACGTGAGGCTACACACAACAGGAGCATTATTGTGACGTCATTGTGCCTACTGGGCTGAGACACAGATTCACCATTGAATGGTACAGACAACAAAAGGGGACGGGAAACAAACAGCCCCCCAGATAGACCAGGACAACATGGTTATAAATATACAAACATATTTTATTGATTCAAAATAACATACAAAATGAGGTGAATGGATAGCATACAAGGGGATACACAAGTGGACATCCCTGGAGCACACGGCCAAAATAATATATATATGGTACAATATTGTGTATAATAGTATATAGAGGAAATTAGGTATTAATCATAATAAGGACCTAATCCTGTCTAGAGTCCACATATACAGTGGTGGCCAAAAGTATTGGCACCCCTGCAATTCTGTCAGATAATACTCAGTTTCTTCCTGAAAATGATTGCAATCACAAATTCTTTGGTATTATTATCTTCATTTAATTTGTCTTCAATGAAAAAAACACAAAAGAATTGTCCTAAAGCCAAATTGGATATAATTGCACAACAAACCTAAAAAAGGGGGTGGACAAAAGTATTGGCACTGTTTGAAAAATCATGTGATGCTTCTCTAATTCGTGTAATTAACAGCACCTGTAACTTACCTGAGGCACCTAACAGGTGTTGGCAATAACTAAATCACACTTGCAGCCAGTTAACATGGATTAAAGTTGACTCAACCTCTGTCCTGTGTCCTTGTGTGTACCACATTGAGCATGGAGAAAAGAAAGAAGACCAAAGAACTGTCTGAGGACTTGAGAAACCAAATTGTGAGGAAGCATGAGCAATCTCAAGGCTATAAGTCCATCTCCAAAGACCTGAATGTTCCTGTGTCTTCCGTGTGCAGTGTCATCAAGAAGTTTAAAGCTCATGGCACTGTGGCTAACCTCCCTAGATGTGGACGGAAAAGAAAAATTGACGAGAGATTTCAACGCAAGATTGTGCGGATGGTGGATAAAGAACCTCGGCTAATATCCAAACAAGTTCAAGCTGCCCTGCAGTCCGAGGCTACAACAGTGTCAACCCATACTATCCGTCGGCGTCTGAATGAAAAGGGACTGTATGGTAGGATACCCAGGAAGACCCCACTTCTTACCCCGAGACATAGAAAAGCCAGGCTGGAGTTTGCCAAAACTTACCTGAGAAAGCCTAAAATGTTTTGGAAGAATGTTCTCTGGTCAGATGAGACAAAAGTAGAGCTTTTTGGGAAAAAGCATCAACATAGAGTGTACAGGAAAAAAAAGAGGCATTCACAGAAAAGAACACTGTCCCTACAGTCAAACATGGAGGAGGTTCCCTGATGTTTTGGGGTTGCTTTGCTGTCTCTGGCACTGGACTGCTTGACCGTGTGCATGGCATTATGAAGTCTGAAGACTAACAACAAATTTTGCAGCATAATGTAGGGCCCAGTGTGAGAAAGCTGGGTCTCCCTCAGAGGTCATGGGTCTGCCAGCAGGACAATGACCCAAAACACACTTCCAAAAGCACTATAAAATAGTTTGAGAGAAAGCACTGGAGACTTCTAAGGTGGCCAGCAATGAGTACAGACCTGAATCCCATAGAACACCTGTGGAGAGATCTCAAAATGGCAGTTTGGAGAAGGCACCCTTCAAATATCAGGGACCTGGAGCAGTTTGCCAAAGAAGAATGGTCTACAATTCCAGCAGAGCATTTTAAGAAACTCATTGATGGTTACCGGAAGCGGTTGTTCGCAGTTATTTTGGCTAAAGGTTGTGCAACCAACTATTAGGCTGAGGGTGCCAATACTTTTGTCTGGCCCATTTTTGGAGTTTTGTGTGAAATAATCAATGATTTGATTTTTGCTTCATTCTCTTTTGTGTTTTTTCCTTGCAAGAAAATTAAATGAAGATAATAATACCAAAGAATTTGTGATTGCAATCATTTTCAGGAAGAAACTGAGTATCATCTGAAAGAATTGCAGGGGTGCCAATACTTTTGGCCACCACTGTATACCAGCATCAAAAATAACAACTAGCGGTCACTAAATCTATGTATATAGATTCCAGTGTCTACCCATATTGGAAATAAGTAAATTACGTGAATAGTGTGGGGACCGCTGTGTAAGAACAAACTCCGGTGCTCCAACCCCCAGGAAAGAGCCTTTTAGCACTGGGAACAAATGCGGCTACGTGGTCTGTCGCTATTAGTGGTAAACCACTGGTAATATAGTAAGAGCTATCTTACACTGTGATATATATAGATATACAGGTGCATCTCGCAAAATTAGAATATCATCAAAAAGTTAATTTATTTCAGTTCTTCAATACAAAAAATGAAACTCATATATTATATAGAGTTATTACAAACAGAGTGATCTATTTCTAGTGTTTATTTCTGTCAATATTAATGATGACGGCTTACAGCCAGTGAAAATCGGTCTCTCTTCCTTTATATATAAGGACAGGAGAAGTAGTACTGTGCAGTGTATATATACAGGACAGGAGAAGTGGTACTGTGCAGCATATATATATATATACAGGACAGGAGAAGTGGTACTGTGCAGTGTATATACAGGACAGGAAGAGTAGTTCTGTGCAGTGTATATATACAGGATGGGAGGAGTGGTACTGTTCAGTGTGTATATACAGGACAGGAGAAGTGGTACTGTGCAGTGTATATATACAGGACAGGAAGAAGTGGTTCTGTGCAGTGTATATATACAGGGCAGGAGAAGTGGTACTATGCAGTGTATATATACAGGGCAGGAGAAGTGGTACTGTGAAGTGTATATATACAGGGCAGGAGAAGTGGTACTGTGCAGTGTATATATACAGGGCAGGTGAAGTGGTACTGTGCAGTGTATATATACAGGACAGGAGAAGGGGTACTGTGCAGTGTGTGTATATACAGACACTTAGATTTGCATGGTCTCAACCCGCCACCTTGTCACTTCTGGAACCCTTGCCACCTTAACATAGCCCAGCTCTGCTTCATGAACACTGTTATTTTGTAACCACATTAATATTTTCCCTGTGAATACTGGATGAATGGTACCCGTGTGAATGACTGTTCTGACAATGACAAAATCTTCAGAGCAAACTCTGCAGTTAGAGGCGTTAGAAGCTATTAATTAGTGCACAATATACAAGACTAGCTTTTCAAAGTCAAATTTGTGTCTGGATAGCCCATCCTAAACTCTTACAACTCTGAGTTGTCCAGTCATTTGTTTATTTACCTACCATAAAGATAAGTAGATAAGCAGATAACCTCAGACTCTACACAGAATGCATGACTCACTGATACATAATGGTACACTGACAACAGTAGCCAGGCAACCCATTTTATGACCTAACAGACCAGCCCACCGGGCATCTGCCCGATAAGGCATATTAGCAGTCAGGGCCTGACATCGTGCCATAGTTCACTGGAAATATTCCAGGCTGGTAGGAGCCAAGCAGATTCCCACAGAAAAGTACCAGCAGCAATGTTCTGGGACACATGCTTGTGGAAGGCGGTGGCACACCTTGAGAAAAAGTGGTGGCTGGGGACCGTGTATAGAGACCCGACCACCACCGCCATGAGGTTGTGAAAAGCTTCCGCCTCCTCAGAGTTAAAAAAAATATTTTTTTTTCTGTTGCTAGCCACAGTCCACCCAAGATTTTTTTGTGTGGCAAACATGATACACTCTGCTAAAAGCCACCTACTATCTTAGTGGCAGGGAACCTCAGCTGTTTTTAGAGTAAAAAAATTGTTTTTTTTGTCTTGCTAGACAGAGTCCACCAAAGATTTTTTTGTGTGGCAAACGTCATGCACTGTGCTATATGTCAGCAACTAGGTTAGTGGCGGTGAACTGTTTTCAGAGTTTCAGAGTAAAAAAAAAGATTTTTTCTGTTGCTAGCCACAGTCCAAAAAATACTTTTTTCTGTCGAAACGTGTTACACTCTGCTATAGTCCATAGTTTGTAAAGCCGAATAAAGACTTGCGTCCATCAAGTTCGACCTGTTAGTTCTGTAATTGCTAAAGTTGATCCAGAGGAGGGCAAAAACCCCAAATGATTTGGCCAATCTTCACCTGAGGAAAAATTCCCTCCCGACTCTGAAACCAGCAGTCAGAATAAATCCCTGTATCAACCTACTATTTTATTTTATTTTTAAGTATATGCTGAAATCTGCCTGGTATCTAGAAATGCATCCAGTCCCCCCTTGAACTGGTGTAGTGAATCAGACATTACCGTCTCCTCACTCAGTGAATTCCATATTCTCACTGCTCTTACCGTAAAGAACCCCTTCCTATGCTGGTGCTGAAACCTTTTCTCTTCCAGTCTTAGTGAGTGCCCTCTTGTTACCGTAATATCCCTCCTTTTGAACAAATCCCGGGCAAGATCTCTATACTGTCCCCTAACATATTTGTACACATTTATTATGTCCCCCCTCAACCTTCTCTTTTCCAGGCTGAATAGTCCTAGTTTTGCCAACCTCTCTGGGTATTGCAGTCCCTCCATTCCCTTTATTAATTTTGTTGCCCTCCTTTGTACCTTTTCAAGCTCATTTATATCCTTTCTATATATTGGGGCCCATAACTGAGCACAGTATTCCAAGTGTGGTCTGACCAGTGCTTTGTACAGTGGAAGAACAATGGTCTCATCCTTTGCAGCTATACCTCTTCTGATACATCCCATTACCCTGTTTGCCCTTACAGCAGCGGCCTGACTTTGGGCACTACAATTTAGTTTGCTATCAATCAAGATGCCCAAGTCCTTCTCCATCTCTGAATTCCCCAATGATTTCCCATTCAGTGAGTACTGGTGACTTCCATTTTTCCTTCCCATATGTATGACTTTACATTTCTCCTCGTTAAACCTCATTTGCCATTTAATGCTCCACCTACCCAGCTTATCCAAATCCCTCTGTAGGTCTGCACTGTCCTCTTTTGTATTAATTGTTTTACATAACTTTGTGTCATCTGCAAATATTGATATTTTACTATTTATCCCGTTGACTATGTCGTTAATAAAGATATTAAATAACATTGGGTCTAGTACAGACCCCTGTGGTACCCCACTAGTGACGCTTACCCAATCTGAGTATATTCCATTTATAACCACCCTCTGCCTTCTATCCTTTAGCCAGTTAGCTACCCACTTGCAGACATTTCCCCCCAGCCCCATCATTCTCATTTTGTATACCAACCTATTATGTGGCACGCTATCGAACGCTTTTGAGAAGTCGAGATACACGACATCCACTGGTTCCCCCTGATCTACTCGAGAGCTAACCTCCTCGTAGAAGTCAATCAGGTTTGTTTGGCAGGAGCGATTCCTCATGAATCCATGTTGGTTCGGGATTAAAAGATTATTAGCATCAAGATGCTCCGTAATTGCCTCTTTAATGAAGCTTTCAAACATTTTGCCCACAACGGACATCAGACTCACCGGCCGATAGTTTCCGGCATCACTTTTCGCTACCTTTTTGAATATCGGCACTACATTCGCCTGTCGCCAATCAAGCGGCACAGACCCAGTCTCAACAGAGTCCTTAAATATAAGATATAACGGTCTGTCTATCACATTACTTAGTTCCCTTAGTACCCGTGGGTGTATGCCATCAGGTCCTGGTGATTTGTTTATTTTTGTTAGTGAGGCGTTTCTGTACCCCAGCTTGGGTTAGATTTGTCATACTTAGTGGAGGATTAAGTTTGTCACTTCTCATTTCTCCTGTTAGTTCGATTTCCTTTGTGAAAGTTGTCGAAAAAAAATTATTTAATAGATTAGCTTTATCCTCATCTTTCTCTATGATTTTGCCTTCCTCACTTTTTATCGGTCCAATATTATCCGATTTAATCCTTTTACTATTTATATACGTAAAGAACAGTTTGGGATTTGATCTACTTTCCCTAGCAATACGTCTCTCTGTTTCCTCCTTCGCTATTTTTATTTGTTTTTTACAGGTTCTCGTTTTTTCCTTGTAACACATTAGTGCCTCCTTACTGTTTTCCTGTTTTAATCTCTTGAATGCCTCTTTTTTGCTATTTAACGCCCCTTTTACGTTCTTGTTCAACCATATTGGTTTCCTCTTATTTCTGGCCCTTTTATTCCCATACGGTATATATCTCTCGCACTGAGTATTCAGAATTCTTTTGAAGGTTTCCCATTTACTATTCGTATTCCTTTGATTAAGAACTTTGTCCCAGTCAATAAGTTGAAGGCTTTCTTTCAGCTGATCAAACTTCGCCCTCCTAAAGTTTAATGTTTTTGTTGTTCCCTTATTGATAACCCTACTGAAGGGCATTTTGAAGTCGATAATATTATGGTCGCTATTACCTAGGTGCCCCCCTATCTGTACCTCAGTTATTCTATCAGGCCTATTAGTCAATATTAAGTCCAACACGGCCTTCCCTCTCGTTGGTTCCTGCACTAGTTGGTAGAGATAATTATCCTTAATATTTGTCAAGAACCTTTTTCCTTTCTGAGATCTACAGGTTTCTGTTTCCCAGTCAATATCCGGGTAGTTGAAATCCCCCATTACAATCACTTCATTATGTTTTGCTACTTTGTCTATTTGTCCTAATAGCAGATTCTCATTCTCCTCTGTTATATTGGGTGGCTTATAGCAGACCCCCAGTAATATTTTATTATTATTTTTAGTTCCCTCTATCTCTACCCACATGGACTCGACCCCCTCTTCTCCCTCTCCTATATCTTCCCTTAGTCTGGGTTTTAGACTTTACATATAAGCAGACTCCTTCGCCTTTCCCCTGTTTCCGGTCTAAATAAACTATAATCTAATAAATTTACCGCCCAGTCATAGCTATCGTCTAGCCAAGTCTCTGTTATACCTACGATGTCATACCTCTCCTCCGATATAAGCGCCTGCAGCTCATCCGCCTTATTGGTCAGGCTTCTTGCGTTGGTCAGCATGCAAGATAAAACTTTGGGGTTATTTAGCATCCTATTCTTCTCTAACCATCTAACTGTACTATCCCCACCCCCCTCTCCACCCTCATTATATTCACTTCTCCCCTTCCCCCTTGCTTGCCTCACATCCCACCTATTTCCTTGGTTTTCCCCCCCGTCTCTAGTTTAAAAACTCCTCCAACCTATTAGCCATCTTCTTCCCCAGCACCGCTGCACCCTCCCCATTGAGGTGCAGCCCGTCCCTACGGTAGAGCCTGTAGCCGACCGCGAAGTCGGCCCAGTTCTCCATGAACCCAAACCCTTCTGCCTTGCACCAACTCTTTAGCCACTTATTCACCTCCCTAACTTCCCGTTGGCGCTCCTGTGTGGCTCGCGGGATTGGTAGTATTTCTGAGAAAACTACTTTGGAGGTCCTTGCCCTAAGTTTCCTACCTAGGTCCCTGAAATCATTTTTAAGGACCCTCCATCTACCACTCACTTTGTCATTGGTGCCGATGTGGACCATGACTGCTGGGTCTTCGCCAGCCCCACCCAGTAACCTGTCAACCCGATCCACGATGTGCCGGACTCGAGCGCCAGGGAGGCAGCACACCGTTCGGCGATCCCGGTCTTTGTGACAGATTGCCCTGTCTGTCCCCCTAATAATAGAGTCACCCACTACCAGAACCTGTCTTGCCTGCCCTACACTTCCCCCCTCCCCCTCATTACTGGATCATACACTCCCCCGGCGGTCAGAGGATCTGTCGTGCTCCAATAATGCCGGTTCTGAATCAGCCTTCCTATACTTCTTCCCTCTATCCCTCCTAACTGTTATCCAGCTCCCTGCCTGTTCAGCCTGCACTTCCCCTCTATGCTCCACCCCCAGTATTGACCCATTGAGTGTCTGCTCGGTGAGCAGCAAACTCCGTTCCATGTTGTCGATGCTCCTCAGTACCGCTATCTGAGCACTTAGATCCAGAATTTGGGCTTCCAAGTGCATGATATGCTCACATCTCTCGCAGCAGTATGGATCCTCGAGCGGTTGCTCACGGAATGCATACATTGCGCAAGATGTACACTGCACGGCTCTGGCCAAAATGGACGTCATTCTAAATATGGGGATACAGTCAGTATATATATACAAGTACAAAACACAATTATTTATATATAGGTGTATGGACGGGGATCAATTAGGGATAAGCCACCTAGTTCTTTTACTGGCGGTGAAATTCAGCTGTATTCAGAACTTGTGTAGAGTCAAAGAATCTATTTTTTGCTGTTCCTAACATGATACAGCAGGCTAGATCTGAGTTTGAAATAGTTTGGAGAATATCTTCTATGTTATATAGATAGGCCTCATCCACAGTAAAAAAAAAAAACAAAAAACTTTGTTCAATTCCTAACGCTATACAGCAGGGACATCTCAGGTTTAAATAGTTTGGGGAATATCTTCTATGTTATATAGGCCTCATCCACAGTAAAAAAAATAGTTTCTTCTGTTACTAACATCATACACTAGGGGACAACTCAGGGTGCCAAGGGAGGGTGGTTCACTGCGATCGAAGGGGGTTGGCGATACCAGAAAACTGTTAGTGAAGGTGTGAGTGAAGGCGAGTACAAATGGAAGAGGAAGAAGTGATGGGCGAGCAAGAGTCAGAACATGAAGAGGATAATCATTCCCTCTCTGTTCGTGTTTGGCGGGAGGGGACAGAGGAAACAAGCATCAGAATAAACCCAGTCACCAAAACCACATGGGTTTGAACCTCATAAAAGAGCCCGACATATGAATGCATCCTTGCTGCACTATCTGCAACATGTGCAACATGATCTCCATATAGTTATGATTCAAAATAGTGCTGACTACTGGGTTGCCACTCTGTTAGATCTACGTTATAAGAGTAAATTTTGCCAGATGCTTCCCGCCATGGAAAAGGACCTACGAATGCTGAAGTATCGAAACACGCTTTTACACAACCTTAAGATATGTTTTCCCCAAGCCAGCAGTGAGGCACACAGAGTTCATCTCAGCTCTACACTTCCAACCTCCGGCACATCAATTTGTCAACGCCAAAATATTAGCACCAGCAGTAGTCTAAGTGGCAGAAGCAATTTCTGTCAGTCCTTTCACACATATTTTAGACCAGCTCATGCTCCTGCACAACAGAGTACAAGATTAAGTCTCAATCTGCTCGGTTGGCTGTACTGGAAGCGGTGTTGGTCCCCATTATACTACTTCTACTCTAATGAAATTGATGCCACTTTGGTGGTTTTAGGCCCTAATTTATTAAAATGTGAACACTACTGATTGGGTCTCCATCTTTTGGGTTGGCTGTAGTGGAAGAGGTTTCTGTCTCCATTAAACTACTTCTACTCTGGTGAAATTGATGCCACTTTGCTGGCGTCTGCCATTAATTTTTGGAAATGTGTAGAATCTTGATAGGGTCTCCATCGACTGGGTTGGCTGTAGGGGAAGAGGTGTCATTCCTATTTCTACAATTTGTATTGTATTGAAATTGATGCCACTTTGCTGGTATCTGCCACTAAGTTTTGGAAATATGGGGAATCCTGATTGAGTCTCCATCTATTGTGTTGGCTGTAGTGGAAGTGGTGTTGGTCCCAATTATACTACTTCTACTCTAGTGAAATTGATGCCACTTTGTTGGTTTTAGGCCCTAATTTATTAAAATGTGAACACTGTTATTAGGTCTCCATTAGTGATGAGCCAGCACTAAAATGCTCGGGTACTCGTTGCTCGGGTCAAGCAAATTGGAATACTCGGGTGCTCGACCCGAGCAACGAGCCCAATGTAAGTCTATGGGAAACTCGAGCATTTTTCAGGCGGCTCCCCCTGGCGGTCTGCAGAGGGCCTAAAAATTGCCCAAATCGATGGGAACTGTGTTCAAATGACATAGGAACAGCATGGGGAAGACCCCTGGAAGCATTTCTGACTCCCAGGTCACTGCTGTTAACAACGTTGTCAGAGTATTACGCCACATTTACGGACTCACAATAAAACATACAAAAACGAAATCAAAATGGATTTTCCTGGGAAATATGTTAAGTAACATCCTTTCCAGGGTAATGACTTGTATAGAAGGCAAAATAAATAACCAAAACCAAAAATACTCCTCCACACCTTGGGGTATGTTCACACGTTGCGTTTTTGATGCGTTTTTGCACTTTTGCATTGCTTTCAACCGAGACAAATGCATTCACCAGGAAATGTAATTTTAACATTTTACAACCTTATCTGGCCATGTGGTGTGTGACACATCATCAGACACATGCATACAGTGCTGAAAAGACATGGGAACAGCATGGGGAAGACCTCTGGAAGCATCTCTTACTTCCAGGTCACTGCCTAAAAGTGTGCCCATCATAAGTGATCCTTGGCGCATGTGAAGATGCCTCCCACCATGGACCTGTCGGTGCAAACTTGCAACAATCACCGTCCACGTCCTTGCCCCACTGCAATGTTCAGTTGTCCCTACCCCATTCTTTGGAATGCAAGTGCTGCAACACGAAACTGCCAAATTTCTGGGCAGCTTTGTGCACTTGAAATATGGCCTTTTAAGCTCGTGGAGGTGGAAGCTTTTCACAACCTCATGCCGGCGGTGGCCAGGTGCCCATACTCAGTCCCCAGCCGCCACTATATTTCCCGGTATCACCTCTGCCTTCCACAAGCACGGGTCCCACAACATTACCCATGCCCTCCCCAGTGCACTTACTGGGAAGGACCGCCTAACAACAAACACGTGGACAGGTGAATGTGGCCAGGGACGGTACGGAGCCAGTCCACAACTTTTTTTTGCTGACAGTTGTATTTACCTCGGTGAAAGGACTGGCATAGAGGGAAACCCTATCTACCCTGCATGTCATTTCTCACAGGAAGTCCTGTAATGCAGCTTGTTGCAGAAGCAATGGCAGCCCATCCAACATCAACTCGCCCTTGACAGTGGTGCTTTGACACTCACATACATCTTTCTTTACGCATTTAATTTCTTGAATACAGAGTTGGACAATGGCCTGATCTGTAATGCGGTTTGAGAAATAACATGCATAAGCATGGCTGATGCACATTAACAAAGCAGCCATAGAGTGTCCGGGAACCTTCCCCCACACTTTTCTTAGCAAGGGCTCCTTTTCGACAGGATTGGACGGGCCCACCAGAGAACCGGAGACTCCTCCGGCGGTCCCTGGCTTCTCCTTCAGGAAAGTTTATAGTGCCGAGGTGAGGCCATGATGATGATAGATGCCACCATCTGCTTAGTTTTCTGTTACTTGGAATGCAAGTGCAAGTATGCAGCCAGCCACCCACCCACCCACAGGCCGCAACACTAAACTGCCAGATTTCTGGACAGCTTTTTGCACTTGAAATATGGCCTTTTAGGCTCGTGGAGGTGGAAGCTTTTCACAACCTCACGTCGGCGGCGGCCGGGTGTCCATACTCGGTCCTCAGCCGCCACTATATTTCCCGGTATCGCCTTCGCCTTCCACAAGCACAGGTCCCACAACATTACCCGTGCCCTCCCCAGTGCACTTACTGGGAAGGACCGCCTAACCACAAACACGTGGACAGGTGAATGTGGCCAGGGATGATACGGAGCCAGTCCACAACTTTTTTTTGCTGACAGTTGTATTTAGCTCGGTTAAAGGACTGGCATAGAGGGAAACCCTATCTACCCTGCATGTCATTTCTCACAGGAAGTCCTGTAATGCAGCTTGTTGCAGAAGCAATGGCAGCCCGTCCAACATCAACTCGCCCTTGTTGGTGGTGCTTTGCCACACACACATCTTTCTTTGTGCATTTATTTTTGATATTGAGAGTTGGAGAATGGCCTGATCTGTAATGTGGTTTGAGAAATAACATGCATAAGCATGGCCAATCCACATTAAAAAAGAAGCCATAGAGTGGCTTTTTTTTCAAAATGCAAGCATTTTGTAAGTTCTCCCCGTGTTTGCGTGGATTTCCACCTCAGAAAAAAAGCAGCCATAGAGTGTCCGGGAACCTTCTCACACACTTTTCTTAGCCAGGACTGCTTCTTGACAGGCTTGGACGGTCCCACCAGAAAATCCTCTGGTGTGCCTAGGCTTTTACCTCAGGAAAGTTCATGATAGCGCTAACTTTGCAGCTGCTATGGGGCTCTTAAACAGGGGAAAAAGGTTAGCCCTCAGAATCAAATCCTCTGGTGGGCACATGTTTTTCAATCTGAAACAGCTTCTCATTGGGAGTTGTGTTTCACCACAGCCATATTCTTTAGCTCGGTGAAAGGACTGGCATAGAGGGAAACCATATCTACTCCAACTGTCATTTCTCCGTCACCAGGTTCCGCCCATTGTCTCACACGACCATGCCTGGCTGTATGTTCAGCGGTGAGAGGCACAGATCAGGCTGCTGTGTTACATCTTTCAACAACTCTGCAGCGCTGGGCGGTTTGTCAATTAAGCGTTAAGCATGTTATCTTCAGCACAGCCTGTTGCCGCTTGGCCAAGGCAGTGCTGCAGTGCTGTCAGCTTGTGACTGATGTGGTCATTTCGGAGATGGAGGAGGAGGTGCATGAGCTGAACAATGTGATTACATTGTTGTTAAATTGGTGACGCTATTTTTTTATACTAAAGAAAGATCCTATTGTCTTGTTTTTTATAAGTTTTTTTTTAAGACAAATGCATTCACCGGGAAATGTCATTTTAACATTTTACAACCTTAGCTGGCAATGTGGTGTGTGACACATCATCAGACACTTCCTGTTTTATTTATGATGGAGGGACTCTGAAGGTCATAAAGCCTATTTTTATAGGGACATCAGACGGCCCTTACTATTCTTAAAAGGCCAGCAGTCAGCCCTAGCTATTGTTAGAGAGCCTTCAGCCGGCTATGCTTTGTTGTTCCCATTATTAACAAGTGGGTCTCCTATACTGTTATTACGTATCCAGTGACTGCAAGGGCTGCCAAAAATTTGGACGCAACCCAATACCCCTTTGAAGAGACATAGAGGAGGGTCTCAGTAAAAAAATGTTCCGATTATAAAGGAGTGGGTCTCCTATAAGTGGTAATGCCCATGCTGTGACTGCAAGGGCTGCCAAAATTTGGAAAAAACCCCACTAAGAATTTAAAGACACATAGAGCAGGGCCACAGTAATAAGGTACGACATGTTCCCATTAAAAAGGAGAGAGTCTGCTATACAGTTATAGGGTATGTAGTGAGTCCAACGGCTGACAATTTTAGGAAAAACCCCACTAAGAATTTAAAGACACATAGAGCAGAGCCACAGTAACGACAAATTCCCATTAGAAAGGAGAGAGTCTTCCATAGTGTTGGCCTATGCAGTGAATGCAAGAGCTGCCAAAAATTTGGAGGCACTTCAATGCACCTTGGAAGAAACGTGAAGGAGGGCCTCATAAAAAATGTTCCCATTAGAAAGGAGCGGGCCTCCTATATTTGTAATGCCCATGCACTAAGTGTATGGGCTGACAAACATTTATTCCTGGGGGGTATACATGAACATACTGTATCAAAAATTTTTTTTATGGGCATAATAAACACCCTTTAAAAAAATTAGGTGGGTGTTGCATCACGGACCACGGTCACCCTGGTGATATGGTGGTGGAGGATGAGGAGAAGGAGGAGCACAAGAGCAAATAGCCAAAATCAGGAAGCGTATACCCTTGTGTGGGTGTGAAAAGGTGCATGGGAATACACCTCTCAAGAAAAGACACTGGATTGGAGTTTATGTTACGCTGCTATCATTCGGTGGTGTAGAGAAGTCTGGCTGAATCCAGCCCTTGTTCATTTTTATAAGAGTCAGCCTGTCAGCATTTTCAGTTGACAGGCTGATGCGCTTATCAGTTATAATTCCACTGGCGGCACTAAAAACCCGCTCTGATAAAACGCTGGCGGCAGGGCATGCCAGGACCTCCAAGGCATAGAAAGCCAGTTCATTCCACGTATCCAGCTTGGTTACCCAATAATTATAAGGCACAGCGAAATCATGGAGGACATTGGTACAGTCGGCAAGGTACTCCATCAGCATCTTCCCAAACTTTGCACTCCTTGTGAGAATACCCCGCACCTCAGTGCCTGTCCGATGGGAGGGTCTGAGAAAACTCTCCCAGAACTTTGACAGTGTTCCCTTGCCTCTGCTGGATTGAAGTTGTGTCTCTCTCGCCTGTACTCCTTGGTTGTCCAACCAAGTATGCCCTCTGGCGCCAGCGTTTTCAGATGGGAATTTTTTTAATAGTTCCGCAACAAGGGCCTTCTGGCACAGCCCCATTTTTGTAGACCTGTCCGCCTCAGGAATAAGAGATATAGAGTTCTCTTTGTAGCGTGGGTCTAGAAGTGTCACCAACCAGTAATGGCTGTCACCCAGAATTTTGAGAACGCGAGGGTCATGGGAAAGGCAGCGTAACATAAACTCAGCCATGTGTGCCAGACTACTAACAGGCAAGACTTCCGTGTCCTCACCAAGAGGATGACTAACCATGCTCTCCTCCTCCTCCTCTGTCCTCTGGCCATCCACGCTGAACAGACGGTATGACAGCTGTGCAGGTAGTACCGTCTATAGTGCATGAAACTAGCTCTTGTCCTTCCTCCTCCTCCTCCTCCTCTTCCTCATTGTCACCCAATCCACATTGGGATGAGATGAGGCTTGGCTGTGAGTAATCACCCTGTATAGTTCCTTGCTCCATTTCATCGTGCTCAGCCTGCAATGCATCCTCTTTGATTGTGAGCAGAGAGCGTTTCAGAAGACAGAGAAGCGGGATGGTGAAGCTAATTATGGTGTCATTGCCGCTCACCATCTTGGTGGAGTCCTCAAAGTTTTGGAGGATGGCATATATGTCTGACATCCATGTCCACTCCTGAGGTCTTATGTGTGAAGTCTGAACTGAATACCGATGGCCTTGTGGATGCTGGTACTCAACAACTGCCCTCTTCTGCTCACAAATCCTTCCCAACATCTGCAGTGTAGAGTTCCAATGCGTGGGGACATCACACACCAGTCTGTGAGCGGGAAGCTGCAAATGCTGCTGAAACACTGCAAGGGCGGCGGAAGCTGTAGCTGACTTTCTAAAATGGGCACACAGGCGGCGTACTTTAACAAGCAGATCCGGCAGCTCCGGGTAGGATTTGAGAAACCGCTGAACCACGAAGTTAAGCACATGGGCCAGGCATGGTACGTGTGTGAGCTCGCCTCGCCTCAGAGCCGCCACCAGGTTCTGGTCACACACGACCATGCCTAGCTGTAGGTTCAGCGGTGTGAGCCACAGATCTGCCTGCTCTTTCTGAGCTGTCCACAGCTCTTCAGCATTGTGCAGTTTTTCACCTAAGCATATTAGCTTCAGCACAGCCTGTTGCCGCTTGGTCGAGGCAGTGCTGCAGTGCTTCCAGCTTGTGACTGATGTGGACATTTTGGAGATGGAGGCTGAAGAGGAGGAGGAGGCTGAGGAGGATGAGGTGCAGGAGCTGTAGACCACGGGGGCAACCCTGATTGACCTACGGCCCGCAATCCTTGGCATCGGAAGGACGTGTTCCGTCCCAAGGTCTGACTGGGTCCCAGCTTCCACTATGTTAACCCAGTGTGCCGTAAGCGAGATGTACGGTCCCTGCCCACAAGCACTTGTCCACGTGTCTGTGGTTAGGTGTATTTTACCGGTAACTGCGTTATTGAGAGCACGGCTAATGTTTTGGGACACGTGCTTGTGTAATGTGGGGATGGCACACCGGGAGAAATAGTGGCGGCTGGGGACTGAATACTGAGGGATGGCCGCCGCCATCAGATTGCGGAATGCTTCCGTCTCCATGAGCCTAAAAGGCAACATTTCGAGCGCAAGCAGTGGTGAAATGTGAGAATTTAGTAGTGTGGCCTGTGGGGCGTTGGCTGCATATTTGCGCTTGCGTTCCAAGGACTGGGGTATGGACAACTGAACGCTGCGCTGGGACAAGAACATGGACGTGCTGCCTGATGCTGCTACTTGAGAGTGTGCAACAACAGGTGCAGGGTAGGAGGCATCTTCACATGCACCATGGACAGGGGATTGGCTTGCATCCACAACAGCGGAAGAAGCAATGGTGCCACCCGCAGACACTGTTCCTGGACCCTGGGGTTCGGCCCACAAAGTCGGATGCTTTGCTGCCATGTGCCTGATCATGCTGGTGGTGGTCAGGCTGGTCGTTTTGCCACCCCTGGTCATGATGGCCTGGCAGGTGGTACAAATGGCCTTTTGGGGGTTATCGGCATTAAAAAACAACCAGACTCTGGAAGACCTAACAGTTGTACTGGCAACATCCTTCATGTTGGTGTTACTGGGAACGGTTGCCTGCCTTCTGTCTGTGGCCACCACACTGCTTCTCCCTGCCTGTTGGGGTGCTCTGTCTCCCTCCCCCTGTGTGCTGCTGTTCTCGCTCTGCATGTCCTCCTGTCAGGATGTGTCGGTTACTATATCGTCCACCACCTCATCTTCCATTTCTGCACCCTGGTCCTCCTCCTGACTTTCTGGCAATTGTGTCTCATCATCGTCCATCTCTTGTGACACTATCGTCTTCATGTGACCGTGGCTGCTCAAATATTTGGGCATCGCTACACACGATCTCCTCTTGCCCCGCTTCAAGTGGACCGGGTGAGAGGCCCGAATCTATAAATGGAAAAGTGAACAGCTCTTCAGAGTGTCCAAGTGTGGGATCAGTTGTCTCTGGGTACTTGGCATGGTGGGAGGAAGGAGGATCAGGGTGAGGAATATGCGGTCCAGACTCACAGCTACTGAGACTAGACCGTGTGGAAGACAGGGTTGTGGTGGTGATGGTTAAGTGACTGGAAGCATTATCTGCTATCCAACCAACAACCTTTTGACACTGCCCTGGGTTCAATAGTGGTGTGCTGTGGTCCTCTAGAAATTGGGACAGGAAGGTCAGGCGAGAAGATGTGGGTGTTTGTTATGGCATAATTTCGGCTTGCCCACGGCCTTGTCCTCGGCCTCTGCATGCACCATTACCATCACGTCCAGTTCCCCATCCCTTGCCGCATGCCTTGCCCATTTAAATGGAGGACAGTATCTTCCACGATCACTACAAATGACTGAGTTTGGAGCCAACTTATATGTGAGCCGTTTGACGGAGAATGCACAGTTTTAAATACCTGGCCTGTAGGTAAGTAGTTTGAACAGCAAACTGCTTTGAATTGCTTCACTGACAGACTGAAAACATTTTTTAATGGAGGCCAGAAATGGCAGTATTTTCTGACAACGTATATGTGAGCCGTGTGATGGAGAAAACACAGTTTTAAGTACCTGGCCTGTAGGTAACTATTTTGAACAGCAATCTGGTGTCAATTGCTTCACTGACACACTGAATTTTTTTTTAATGGAGGCCAGAAATGGCAGTGTTTTGTGAACACCTATATGTAATCCGTGTGATGGAGAAAACACAGTTTTAAAAACCTGGCCCGTAAGTAACTGTTTTGAATAGCAAACCAGTGTCAAAAACTTTGCTGACACACACAAAGAAAATTTAAATGGAGGCCAGAAATGGCAGTATTTTATGACAACGTATATGTGAGCCGTGTGACGGAGAAAACACAGTTTTAAATATCTGGCCTGTAGTTAAGTAGTTTGAACAGCAAACTGCTGTGAGTTGCTTCACTGACACACTGAAATTTTTTTTAATAGAGGCCAGAAATGGCAGTATTTTGTGAAAACGTATAAGTGATCCGTGTGACGGAAAAAACAGAGTTTCAAATATCTGGCCTGCAGGTAACTGTTTTGAACAGCAAACCGGTGTCAAAAAATTTGCTGACACACTGAAACATTTTTTTTAATGCAGGCCAGAAATGGCAGTATTTTCAGAAAATGTATATGTGATCCGTGTGACGGAGAAAACACAGTTTTAAATAGCTGGATTTTTTGCACTGTAATATGGAAAAGACCTGGCTGTATTCTGCAGTGCCAACAAGCAAACGGCACAGAAAAACCGTGTTCTCTGAATTGCATTTTAAGCAAATTATGAGGATTAAGATGCAAAAAAAATTATTCCTGGCCCCTGAGACCTGGGCCTATTTCTAGAAATATAACAGCAACAGAAGGCAGAACTGGAATGGAGCCTCTTGTCTTATGTGCACTGCAGTCTGTTATATACCCTGCCTGCCCGCCTATATACACTGCCTACCTGATATCTCTGCAGATGGATTGGTTAGTCCTCACAAGGACTGTTTGTTAAGATTGATATGTATAATGTATGGGTTTTCTCCCTACACTACCTAATACACGATTAAATCTCTCCCTGACACAGCAGCAGCTCTCCCTACACTGTCTGATCCGGAGTGACTGTGACGAGCATGGCGGCGCCAGACCTGATGATGCCGTGCGGCCAGCCAATCGCTGTAATGCCCACAAACAACATGGCTATGGCATTACAGTGCATGGCAGGCAATCCCTGCATGTTCATTGGCTCTCTAAAGAGAGCCAAACATGCAGGGAGGGGACCTGAGTTCCCGCCCAAGCAACCTGGAAATACTCGCCGAGCATCTCGAGCACCATGATGCTCGGGTGAGTACCGAGTAGTGGCGAGCGCGTTCGCTCATCACTAGTCTCCATCTCATCTATTGGGTTGGCTGTAGTGGAAGAGGTTTCGGTCTCCATAAAAATACTTCTAGTCTGATGTCTGCCACTAATTTTTGGAAATGTGGAGAATCCTGAATGGGTCTCCATCTATTGGATTTGGCTGTAGTGGAAGAGTTGTCGTCCACCATTATACTAGTTCTACTCTAGTGAAATCAATTGGCTTTCTTAGTACCGTGGTATATAAAGCAAGCTATATTTCATCTTTTAAATTTTCGGTGTTGATATTGTTCTCCATACAGGGGTACACATTAGTAATGAGAGAGCACTAGATGTGCTCAACTTAGTTGTTCAGCGGTTTCTCAAAACCTACCCAGATCTGCCAGAGCTGCTTGTGAAAGTACAACGCGTGTGTGCCCATTTCAGAAAGTCAGCTATAGCTTCCCCCACCCTGGCAGTGCTTCAGCAGCATTTGCAGCTTCCAGCTCACCGACTGTTGTGCGATGTCACCACATGTTGGAAATCAACGTTGCAGATGTTGGGAAGGATTTGTGAGCAGCAGAGGTCAGTTGTTGAGTACTAGCTTCAACATGCCCATCGGCCTTCAGGTCAGCCTCTGCACATAAAAACTGATGAGTGGACATGGATGTCTGAAACCTGTGTCATCCTCCAAATCTTTAAGGACTCCACCAAGATGGTGAGCGGCAATGACGCCATACTTAGCGTCACCATCCTGCTTCGCTGTCTACTGAAATGCTCAGTACTCACAGTTAAAGAGTAGGCATTGCAGGCGGATCAAGGAACTATGCAGCCCAGCCTCATCTCATCTCAATGCAGATTGGGTGATAATGAGAAGGATGAGGAGGAGAAAATGGGCAGTCGTCCTCTTGGGTATGACAGGGAAGTCTTGGCTGTCTTGGAAGTCTTGATACCCCTCTTTCAGTCTGTGGGAAAGCTGTATGAGTTTCGCTTAATGACTTTCAGTGGCCTAAACAGTGGCTTTGCTTATGCACATTATTTCTCAAAACGCATTGCAGCTCAGGCCATTGTCCAACTCTGTAGTGATTAAATTCAAGGCGTAAAGAAAGATCTTTGTCTGTGAGTAAGCACCACTGAGAAGTGTGAGCTGATGTTGGACAGGCTGTCATTGGTTATGCAACAAGCTGCATTAGAGGACTTCCTGGGAGAAATGACAGTCAGAGTAGATACAGTTTCCCTCTATGCCAGCCCTTTCACTGAGCTAAAGAATATGGCTGTGGTGAAATACAACACTCACCAAGAAGCAGTGTCAGACTGAAGAACATTGGGCCCACCAGAAGTTTTAATTCTGAGAGACCACCTTTCTCCCCCGCTAAAGAGCCCCATAGCAGCTGCAAGGTTGGAGCTATGAACTCTCCTGTAGGAGAAGCCATGGCCCACCGGGAGAAATAGTGGCGACTGGGGACCAAGTATGGAGACCCGGTCGCTGCCGGCATGAGGTTATGAAAAGCTTCCACCTCCATGAGCCTAAAACACCACATTTCAAGTAAAAGCAGCTGTCCAGAAATGTGGCAGTTTAGTATTGTGGCCTGTGGATGGGTGGGTGGCTGGCTGCATACTTGCGCTTGCATTCCAAGTAACAGAAAACTAAGGAGATGAATGGCCTTATCATCATCACAACCTGAAAGGTTTGCGCTATGAACTCTCCTGATGGAGAAGCCAGGGCCCACCAGAGGATTCTCCGGTTCTCTGGTGGGCCTGTCCAACCCTGCCGAGAAGCAGCCCTGGCTAAGAAAAGTGTATGGGAAGGCTCCTGGACACTCTATGGCAGTTTTTTTTTTACTGTGGACTGGCTCCATACTGTCCCTGGCCACATTCACTTGTCCACGTGTTTGTGGTTAGGTGGTCCTTCCCAGTAAGTGCACTGGGGATGCTGGGGGTGGGGATGACACCGAGATAAATAATGGGGCTGGGGACCGAGTATGGAGACCCTGCCGTCGCCAGCATGGTGTTGTGAAAAGCTTCTGCCTCCACAAACCTAAAAGGCAACATTTTAAGTGCAAGCAGATATAGCAAGCAGAGGATTCTTCGGTTCAATGATGGGCCCGTCCTACCCTGCTGAGAAGCAGCCCTGGCTAAGAAAAGTGTGTGGGAAGGTTCCCGGAGAGTGATGAGCGAGCACTAAAATGCTCGGGTACTCTATGTTCGAGTCAAGCAAATTGGAATGCTTGAGTGCTCGGTCCGAGTAACGAACCCAATGTAAGTCTATTGGAAACTCGAGCATTTTTCAGGCGGCTCCCCACCGGCGGTCTGCAGAGGTTCTAAAAATTGCCCAAATCAATGGGAACAGCACTCAAATTACATGGAAACAGCATGGGGAAGACCCCTGGAAGCATTTCTGACTCCCAGGTCAATGCTGTCAACAATGTTGTCAGAGGTATTATGCCACTATTACGGACTCACAATAAAACATACAGAAACTAAACCAAAATGGATTTTCCTGGGAAATATGTTAAGGAACATCCTTTCCAGGGTAATGACTAGAGATGAGCGTTGTTCTACTCGAACTGTTCGCCAATCTCAAATTCGAGCTGTTTTGGGCGGTGTTCGAGCCGATCGGCGAACACGAACAATTTGAGAAAAATTCGGCTGTTCGAGGTTATGTTCGATAACTGTTCGTGCACCAAAATCATAACTGGATTTTTTCTCAGTAATGATGAAAATTAATGTTAATACGCAGTTTGAGTGTACAGCGGGGCGGGGGGAGGGGCAGGGGATGGATCTCTGCAGGAACAATGAAGATCTCCATTTTTTTTTCTCTTTCCCGCATTTGCAGTGGGGAGGTGCAATCTGTCAGCCTATCAGCAGCGCACACACGGAGCGAAGTGCTTTTTTTCACACAAGCAAGGGCATGTGTCATTGGCAGTGTATGTCACATGTCCTTGCCCTATAAGACCAAGCCATTTTCCCCGTCGCCACCATTTTCTCACTGCTGCAGCTGCGTGTTAGACGGCACCGCTGTTGCTGTGTGCGCTATACCTTGTTAATTTCAAGCCAATTTTCGCACAAATATACAGATAGCTTGGGAGTAGGGAATAGTTGTGATTGCAGTCCTTTTAAGGACTAGGTTACAGCATTTCCTACGACTTTTATCAGGCAGGTCTGTGCTCTTAAATAGATAGATTGTGGGAGTAAAGACTAATTGTAATTGGAGTCCTTTTCAGGACTAGGTTACATCAGTTCCTATCAGTTTTTGCCAGGCAGGTCTGTGCCAGTGCTGTGCAAGTTTTTTTCACAGCATTTGGCTGAATCTAGCAAAGCTAATCCTTTTTGGCCTATTGCAGAGTGTGTTAGTCAGTGGAGTAGCCTATCTGTGTTGCAAGATATACCACCTGTGTATAGAATACCAATTTTTTTACTGCACCTAGTGAAGTAAAATCTTTTGGGCATAGCATCATTCTATTAGTCCATCTATACTGACCTCCATCAGGTTGCAAACTGAATATAATTTTTTTCTGCATCTAGCTCTGAAAAAATATTTGGGCTTCTAGCAGTGTGTGGGACTTGGTCTATTAGTCCATCTATACTGACCTCCATCAGGTTGCAAATTAAAAATAATTTTTTTCTTCATTTAGCTCTGAAAAAATATTTGGGCTTCTAGCAGTGTGTGGGACTTGTTCTATTAGTCCTTCTATACTGACCTCCAGCAGGTTGCAAATTGAATATAATTTTTTTCTGCATCTAGCTCTGAAAAAATATTTGGGCTTCTAGCGGTGTGTGGGACTTGGTCTATTAGTCCATCTATACTAACCTCCATCAGGTTGCAAATTAAAAATAATTTTTTTCTGCATCTAGCTCTGAAAAAATATTTGGGCTTCTAGCAGTGTGTGGGACTTGGTCTATTAGTCCATCTATACTGACCTCCATCAGGTTGCAAATTAAAAATAATTTTTTTCTTCATTTATCTCTGAAAAAATATTTGGGCTTCTAGCAGCGTGTGGGACTTGTTCTATTAGTCCATCTATACTGACCTCCATCAGGTTGCAAATTAAAAATAATTTTTTTCTGCATCTAGCTCTGAAAAAATATTTGGGCTTCTAGCAGTGTGTGGGACTTGGTCTATTAGTCCATCTATACTGACCTCCATCAGGTTGCAAATTGAATAAAAAAAATTTCTGCATCTAGCTCTGAAAAAATATTTGGGCTTCTAGCAGTGTGTGGGACTTGGTCTATTAGTCCATCTATACTGACCTCCATCAGGTTGCAAATTAAAAATAATTTTTTTCTGCATCTAGCTCTGAAAAAATATTTGGGCTTCTAGCAGTGTGTGGGACTTGGTCTATTAGTCCATCTATACTGACCTCCATCAGGTTGCAAATTGAATAAAAAAATTTTCTGCATCTAGTTCTGAAAAAATATTTGGGCTTCTAGCGGTGTGTGGGACTTGGTCTATTAGTCCATCTATACTGACCTCCATCAGGTTGCAAATTAAAAATAATTTTTTTCTGCATCTAGCTCTGAAAAAATATTTGGGCTTCTAGCAGTATGTGGGACTTGGTCTATTAGTCCATCTATACTGACCTCCATCAGGTTGCAAATTGAATAAAAAAATTTTCTGCATCTAGCTCTGAAAAAATATTTGGGCTTCTAGCGGTGTGTGGGACTTGGTCTATTAGTCCATCTATACTGACCTCCATCAGGTTGCAAATTAAAAATAATTTTTTTCTGCATCTAGCTCTGAAAAAATATTTGGGCTTCTAGCAGTGTGTGGGACTTGGTCTATTAGTCCATCTATACTGACCTCCATCAGGTTGCAAATTGAATAAAAAAATTTTCTGCATCTAGCTCTGAAAAAATATTTGGGCTTCTAGCGGTGTGTGGGACTTGGTCTATTAGTCCATCTATACTGACCTCCATCAGGTTGCAAATTAAAAATAATTTTTTTCTGCATCTAACCCAGCCAATAGTTTTGGCCTAATACCACAGTTTGGCCACTCAGCTCTGCTCGGTTACCATCCATTGTTTTTTTGTGCAAACAACTCCAGAGTTGTGAATTAGTTAACCACCAAAATGAGTGGAAAAAGGCCTGCTGCTGGTGGAAAGGGGAATAGGCGTGTTGGGAAGGGGAAAAAAGGTTGTGTCCGTGGGGTAGGTGCAGAAGAAAGACCATCTTCCAGCCAAACTAAAATGTCTACTTCTTTTAGCGGACAATGTGATAATATCCCTTTCTTACGGGCACGCCAATCGCTACAAATTCCAGATGAGGCACAAAAACAGCAGGTGCTTCAACGGATATCAAGTGCTCCTTTAAGTGGGCTCTCCTCCACATCAACTTCAACATCACAAATACTCCAGTCCTCAAAGGTGTCACCCAAATCGCACTTGCTTCCTCACAGCTCCCAAATCTCCAGCTGCCCGTCTGAGTATGAGGTAGAACAGATGGTTGAGTCTGCAGAGCTGTTTACTCATACTATAGCCTGGGAATCAGAGGTCGACTCCAGCGCTTCTGTGAATCCAGACGAGGAAATGATCTGCACTGATGCCCAGAATCTTTATGAGTCGGATCCAGGACCAGACGCAGAAGGTTCTGACCATAATGTAGACCCTCATTCCCAAACTGTAACTCCTGTTGGTGGAGACAATGAGGAAGACGATGATAAGACTCAAATACCTGATTGGAGCGACAACTTTAGTTTTTTGTCAGGGCAGGAACAGGTTGGCTCTGAGGACGACGGGTGTGATAACGCACAGGGTGATGATGATGAGGTCGGAGATCCCACTTACTGTCAACCCACAGTCAGCCAAGAGATGAGGTCAGCAGAGGAGGTGGAGGAAGATGCTAGTGACGACGAGGTCAGGTTGCGCCTTCCTGGACAGAGACGTAGTACTGGAAGCACGTCAACAACTGCATCCTCAAACACAACTCTGCCTCTCACCACAAGTCGTGGTGGCTCTTCAGGTCGCATGGGTGCTAAGCCTTGCATAGCCTGGGCATTTTTTCAGATCGATAAAGATGACCCAACTCGTGTTATCTGTAACATTTGTCAGCAAAAGCTAAGTAGAGGCCAAAAAATACATAGTTTGAGTACTTCATGCATGAACCGGCACATGGACATGAAGCATAAGTTGCAGTGGGAAGCTCAGTGTGCTACAATGCGGTCTAGCCGGCCGGGCCAACCACCGTCTGCCATATCTTGTGCATCCGCGGCCTCTTCATCCTCTGTGACTGGGGGGACAGCAGTCACACCTGTTTTGGGGCGCAGACCTGCCACCTCTTTACCCGCAACAGCCAGCGTGATTGGCAGGTCATCATTTTCTTTGGAGGTGGTAACACCAGCTGGTCTTGAGCGCTGTCCGACATCGATAGCACCACCTTTGGATCAAGGCAACCTAACATGTCCGCCTGCATCTTCCTCACAGACCGGCAGTTTGCCGGGGACACCCTTATCAACCCCGTCTAAGCACAATAGCCAGCCCTCGGTCCCTCAGATGTGGACAAGTAAAAGACCATTTCCTCCTAGCCATGAGAAAGCTAAGAGGTTGAATTTCACCATCTGCAAGCTCTTGGCTACAGAAATGCTGCCTTTCCGCCTGGTGGACACAGAGGATTTTCGAGACCTTATGTCCGTCGCAGTGCCCCAGTACCAGATGCCCAGTCGGCACTACTTCTCAAAGAAAGGTGTGCCTGCGCTCCACCAGCATGTCGCACACAACATCACCGCTTCTTTGAGAAACTCTGTGTGTGACAGGGTGCATTTCACCACAGACACTTGGACGAGTAGGCATGGACAGGGGCGTTACATGTCGCTGACTGGGCACTGGGTAACTATGGTGACAGCAGGACAAGGGGCTGCTGTCCAAGTCTTGCCGTCCCCACGAGTTGTGCGTCAATCCTCTTTATGTCATTTTTCCTCCACTGCTTCTGCCTCCTCAACCTCCTCTCGGTCTTCCACCTGCACCCAAAGCCTGTCTGGTCATGCCACAAGCTTTCTAACTGCGCAGAAGGGATCCTGCACACCTCCTTACTATGCTGGCAGTAGGGCTCAACGTCATCAGGCGGTTTTTACATTGAAATGTCTGGGAAATGTGAGTCACACAGCTGAGGAGTTGTGGTCAGCTCTGGAGAACCAATTTCATGAATGGTTGTCTCCACTGGACCTGAAACCAGGGAAGGCCGTGTGCGACAATGCTGCAAACCTGGGTGCGGCTCTTCGCCGGGGCAATGTCACACACGTGCCTTGTATGGCTCACGTGTTGAACCTGGTTGTCCAGCAATTTTTAGCCCACTATCCCAGACTAGATGGCCTTCTGCAGAGGGCACGGTCGCTGTGTGCTCACTTCCGCCGTTCGCATCCCGCAGCTCAGCGACTTACATCTCTACAGAAGTCGTTGGGCCTGCCACTTCACCGGCTAAAATGCGATGTGCCTACCCGGTGGAATTCAACTCTGCACATGTTGCAGCGACTGTGGCAGCACCGACAAGCCCTGGTGCAATACGTTCTGACGTATAGCCTGGGCCAACGAGAATCAGAGGTGGGGCAAATCACGCTGGAGGAGTGGTCTCAGATCAGGGACCTATGCACCCTTCTGCACAGTTTTGAAATGGCGACGAAGATGTTTAGTGCTGACGATGCCATTATCAGCATGACTATTCCGGTGATTTACATGCTGGAGCACATGTTAAACAGAATTCGGAGTCAGGTGGTGGCACAAGAGGAGGTGGAGGAAGTAGAGGAGGAGGAGTTGTATGCGGAAGGGCTAACATCTGCAAGGTCCAGATGGTCGGCAGCACCAAGGCGGCAGGCATGTGAGGGTGGGGGAGATGATTTTACCAGGGCGCATGGTAGCAGCCAAACTAGTGAGGAAGGTGCATGAGCCCAGGAAGAAGTGGAGGACGAACTGATGGAAGACTCATCAGATGAGGGAGACCTTGATCACATTTCTGTTGTGCGAGGTTGGGGGGAGAGGACAGAGGAAGGAAGCATGATTGCTACCTCGCCACCAACACAACAGGGACTTGGTGCTCCTGGATGCGCAACACACATGAGTGCCTTCTTGCTGCACTACCTGCAACATGACCCTCGAATTGTGAGAATTAGAAATAATCCTGACTACTGGGTTGCCACACTGTTAGATCCCCGGTACAAAAGTAAATTTGCAGAAATTATTCCTGCCATAGAAAGGGATGCACGCATGCAGGAGTATCAGCAGAGACTGTTGCAGAATCTTACATGTGCTTTTCCACAAAATACCAGTGGTGCACGTAGTGAATCTCACAGTTCCAACTTGCCAACCGTGGGACCGTCAAGTGTTCAGCACTCAAACCGTAACAGAACCACAGTATCTGCTGGTAACATCAATTTTGCGGAATCATTTCACCACTTTTTTAGCCCATCCTTTGCAAGGCCACAGGAGACAAGAAGTCTGACACATAGTCAACGCCTAGAGACAATGGTACAGGAGTATCTCCAAGTAAACATTGAAGCCACGACTGTGTCACTGGACCCTTGCTCTTTTTGGGCTTCCAATCTGGATAAATGGCCGGAGCTAGCCACTTACGCCTTGGAGATCTTGTCATGCCCCGCAGCCAGCGTTCTGTCTGAACGTGTGTTCAGCGCTGCTGGTGGTGTGCTGACAGATAAGCGCACGCGGCTCTCCACTGATAATGTAGACAGACTCACGTTCATAAAGATGAACAAATCATGGATCCGAAACGACTTTTCTACCCCTGTGTCATCCTGGGGAGAGTAAAAGCTTGATGATTGGTTAAAATCACCCTACCAACCGTTTTAAGCTTTCAAATTACTAATCATGTTTATCTGTATCTTGACTGGAAAATAATTTGGGCTTTGTAGCAGTGTGCAGCACTGATCCTATTAGGCCATCTATAATAAGCTTCACCAGATTTAAAATTAAAAATAATTTTTAGCTGCATCTAGCCCGGAAAATAATTTTGGGGCTCCGAGATGCGCAAGACACATAAGTGCCTTCTTGCTGCACTACCTGCAGCATGACCCTCATATTGTCAGAATTCGAAGTAATCATGACTACTGGGTTGCCACACTCTTAGATCCCCCAAACTTTTCGATCAACCTTTTCATTTTAATAAAGACCAAAAAAATGGTCATTTTTGAAATTATAAGCATTAGCAGGTTGTTAGAAACTGAAATCAAACAGTTTT
Source organism: Phyllobates terribilis (assembly GCF_046119375.1). Taxonomy (NCBI): domain Eukaryota; kingdom Metazoa; phylum Chordata; class Amphibia; order Anura; family Dendrobatidae; genus Phyllobates; species Phyllobates terribilis. The sequence continues at coordinate 584,163,578 of NW_027362762.1, forward strand.
CAACTCAAAACTTTATTCTAGGTGATGTTACATTTTCACATAGGACCCCTTGTTCGAAAGGAGCTTCTGAACTCTCTCGTCCATTGAATTTGTCAGGTTTTGGATGGTTTCTGCTTCAATTGTTCTGCATGAGGACAGAATACCCTCCCAGAGCTGTTGCTTAGATGTGAACTGCCTCCCGCCATCATAGACACTCCTTTTAATGATGCTCCAAAGGTTCTGAATGGGGTAGAGGTCAGGGGAGCATGGGGGTCACACCATAAGTTTGTCCCCTTTTATGCCCATATCAGCCAGAGATGCAGATGTTTTATGTGCAGCATGAGATGGTGCATTATCATGCAGAAAAATGATCTTGCTGTGAAATACACGGTTCTTCTTCTTGAACCATGGCAGGAAGTGCTGTTTGAGAAAATCCACATACGTTATGGAGTTCATCTTTAGCGCCTTCAGGGATCCTAAAGGGGCCGACAATCTCTCTCCCCATGATTCCAGCCCAAAACATTACTCCACCTCCTCCGTGTTGGCGCTGTAGCCGTGTTTGCGTGGGGTGTCCATCAACCAGCCATCCTCCACTCCATTCATCTGGACCATCGAGCGCTGCACGGCACTCATCCGTGAACAAAACAGTTTTGAAATCAGTCTTCATGTAATGTTTGGCCCACTGGAGCCGTTTCTGCTTGTGTGAAGTGGATAGAGGAGGTCGACAGGATGGCATATGCACAGCTGCAAACCTCTGAAGGACCCTGCATCTTGTTGTTCGGGGGACGTTGGAGGCACAAGCAGCTTCAAAAACTTGTCTGCTGCTATGACAAGGCTTTTTTGCCGCTGCTGTTTCAACCTGACGTAATTGCCTGTAGGAAAGAGTCCTCAATTTGCCCTTATCAGCACGCACACGTGTGTACTGTGAATCAGCTACATACTTCTTGATTGCCAAGACACTTCATCCTGATCATCGCACAATGTTGATTGTAGTCATGCCTTGACCTAAACACTCCACAATTTGTTGCTTCTCAGCAGCCGACACATCCTTTTTCTTTCCCATTTTGGCAGAAAATGTAGGCTGCTTAATAATGTGAGAGAGCCTTCTTAAGTAGTCTTGCCTTTCATTGGACACACCTGCCAAACTAATTAGCACAGGTGTCTGCAATTGCTTACAGTGATATAAAGAGCCCTGACACACATCACCATCAATGAGTTTAACTGACAAACAAACAAATTCTTCCCTTATCACTCCTAAACACTTTTTGCATAATAATTTGGAACGCGGTGTACATGTGCTTTTCCACAAAACACCAGTGGTTCACGTAGTGAATCTTACAGTTCTAACTTGCCAACCGTGGTCTGTATGGAATTGTTCAATAAAGGGCCCAAAATTAAGATAACATAGATGGGAGAGGTCTCTATGAATAGGAATTCCTAAGTATTTGATACCCTGTGAGGGCCAGGCAAAGGGAAAGTTGGACTGGATGGAATCCTATATGGATTTAGGGAGGGAGACATCGAGGGCCTCAGACTTCGCTGCATTGATTTTAAAATTTTACCATGTAACAAAGTGATCTATTTCAGCCATAACAGCAGGGATGGATATATGTGATTGAGTGATATATACTAGGACATCATCAGCAAATAGAGAGCACTTGTACTCGGTGCCTCCCACCTCAATCCACCTAATATTGGGGTTATGGCGAATTGATGAGAGCAGGTGCTCCGTCACTAGGATGTATCAGAGAGGGGACAGAGGACATCCCTGCCTTGTCCCATTGGTGATTGTGAAAGGTGATGAAAATGTTCTGACGCACCCCCTGGGCCTTGGGACACCCGGAGCCGGACCCTTTTTGGTGGATGCTGGTGGTTGTAGTCTTCGTGGCGGCGATCCGGTTCCGTGGCTCAGGGCGGTCAAACCAGTGGCGGAACTATTTATGTGGTTTTGATGTTTAAATGTCTGACTACGCCACCCGTGGATTGCGGTCAGAGTGAACCGCCGCTACAGGGCAGACCGCTAAGGCTGGTGTTGTGGGTGCAGCAGAGCGTAGCATAACTCCCCACGGGAGGAGTATAGCCTCAGGGCAGTGTATGCGGAGGATGGGGGTGATGGTGCAGGGCAGCAGCAGTAACGACACGGAGTCAGTGATGCAGTTCAGGGCCTTTACTCACAGTTCTTATTATCCAGACCACGTCTGCAGGTAACGGCTGCCCACGTCGTACTGTGCTCACCAGGTGAGGGGCTCAGACAACTCCCAGATAACTTTGGAGCGCTTCACAGGACCCCCTTTGTGTGTCCTTTGTCTGGCCTTTCTTACCAACACTTCTGTCCGGCTGCCTCGGGCCTCCTCTTGGTAAACTTGGTGCCAGTTTCCCTGACCCTATGTGGTGCCTTCCTAGCGGGTGGAGCAAGGGGCTGCGCCACATAAAATGTCAGAGCCTCCGGTTTCTAGCTGAGGGTCGTTTCCTGCCTCCACTAGTTCGGGGACCGGTCTCCCCCTTTGGCCTGACCCCTCCACGCAGGTGGATTCGGGCGTGCGGTGGCGACTCGCCCGTCCGCACCCCTGGGATCCCTTCATTCCTCGTTCCTGGAGCCTTCTCCGCTCCTCTTCCTTCCTTCTCCCTCTTGCAGGCCTGGGCCTCTGTTACCAGGCCCGCCCCCGGAGCAGAGCTCATGCAGAGCCCCTGCTCCCTGCCACTTCTGCTCAGACTTCTCTGCACTGAACTAAGATGGTGCCCACCTTTTATACTCCCTTCTCAATGCACCCAGGAACTGCTTCCTCCCTGCTCCTGCACTGCAGGGTTCCCCTTCCTCAGTGTTCCCTCCCCCCACTCCAGCCAGGGACAGGGACTGTCGTGCCCATCTCAGGGGCATATTGGTCGCCCTGCCCCACGGCAATGTGGTGTAATGCATGTAGGTGTCGGGTCCTGATCCACACTCCATCCTTATCTGAGAGTGAGATATCACACCTCTGGGTGAGGTGCAATACGTCTGTAGCAACCGAGCCCTCGGTGCTACAGTTCCATTTATCTTCAGCCTAGGTGACGTATTGTGATACAGGGCCGTGATTTTGGCTATAAAAGGGTCCCCTAGACCCCTACCCCAAGCTTTTTAAGAGAATCATATATGGCGTGCCAGGAGACTCTATGGAATGCTTTCTCAGCATCCAACGAGAGTATCTACTTACAAATTTTTAACTGCATCTAGCCCAGGAAATACTTTGTGCCTAGTAGCAGTGTCTGCTAGTCAGCGGATTATCCCGGCTGTTAAGCAAGCTACACCACCTGTAGTTTGGACACTTAATTTTTTCAAAGGAAATGCTTCGGGACCACGGGATACTTAGTGAAGAGCATCAGGAGGCACCCCAAGGCATAGGGGCTGGGACTGGCACTAGGATGCCTTGCGGTGGACAGCCGAGCTCGATCCTTATAAAAGCTTTTTAACTGCAGCAGCTTTAGTGGACGCTACTGGAGCTGGAATTACGCGGCTGCTGGCATGAGACTTGCCCTCCAATAGATCCTTGTAAATGGATTTAAAGTGTATTCATTTAAATTAGAGGGACAATTTAAATTAAAAAGCTTAGAGCTGCCTCCACCACAGGGGGGCTCTCTCGACCCACCAGCGGACAGGCACCAGTATTGGGAGAGGGGGGTTGGCCGTCAGGGTTCACCGCGGCTCTGGCACAAACCCAGCGACACGGAGGTGGCACGGGCAGGAGCGGACTGGCCGTCTCGGCTTCTCACTTTTTGGATTTTAGAAGGGCATGACATGCCTATATCTGTGTCTCCCCCTCCTTTTACTTCTCCACCTCTTTTCTTTTCGCATGACTATATGTACTTGTCACTTTTCCATGTGTTAGTTGTGTCTTCTGAGCAGTTTGTCAGCTTTTGGACACCTTTGAAGGTGTTTTCTATGTGTTTCTATGTGTTTTTGTTTGCCTGCCATTGGTTTTAACGGTGTTCGAAGGTGTTCGACGAACAGTTCGACGAACAGTTCGGCGAACACACGGGTGTTCGACGAACCGAACCGAACTCGAACACTACGGGGGTGGCTCAACACTAGTAATGACTTGTATATAAGGCAAAATAAATAACCAAAAACAAAAATGCTCCTCCACACCTTGGGCTACGTAGCGTTTTTGACGCGTTTTTGCACTTTTGCATTGCTTTCAACCAAGACAAATGCATTCACCAGGAAATGTCATTTTAACATTTTACTACCTTATCTGGTCATGTGGTGTGCTACACATCATCAGACACATCCTGTTTCATTTATGGAGGGACTCTGAAGGTCACAAAGCCTATATTTATAGGGCCATCAGGCAGCCCTTACTATTCTTAAAGGGCCAGCAGTCAGCCTTCGCTATTGTTAGATAGCCATCAACCGGCTATGCTTTGTTGTTCCCATTATTAATGAGTGGGTCTTCTATACTGTTATTGGGTATGCAGTGACTGCAAGGGCTGCCAAAAATTTGGAAGCAACCTAATACCCCTTTGAAGAGACAGAGAGGAGGGTCTCAGTAAAAAAAATATTCTCATTATAAAGGAGCGAGCCTCCTATAGTGGTAATGCCCTTGCAGTGAGTGAAACGGCTGCCGAAATTTAGGAAAAACCATACTAACAATTTAAAGACACATAGAGCTGGGCCTCAGTAACGACATGTTCCCATTACAAAGGAGAGGGTCTGCTATACAGTTATAGGGTATGCAGTGAGTCCAACGGCTGCCAAAATTTAGGAAAAACCACACTAACAATTTAAAGACACATAGAGCAGGGCCACAGTAATGAGTACGACATGTTCTCATTAGAAAGGAAAGGGTCTCCCATACTGTTTGTCTATGCATTTATAGGGTATGCAGTGAGTCCAACGGCTGCCAAAATTTAGGAAAAACCCCACTAAAAATTTAATGACACATAGAGGTGGACCTCAGTAACAACATATTCCCATTAGAAAGGAGAGGGTCTCCCATACTGTTTGCCTATGAAGTGACTGCAATGGCTGTCAAAAATTTGGAGGCATGCCATTGCCCCTTGCAAGAGACTTAGAGGTCAGAGGGCCTCCTGAAAACAATGTTCCCATTATTTGAAAGCGCATCTCCCTTACTGTTTGCCTATGCAGTGAAGCAACGGCTGCCAAAAATTTGGAGGAACTCCAATGCCCTTTGCAAGAGACATAGAGGTCGGAGGGCCTCCTGAAAACAATGTTCTCATTATTAGGAAGTGGGTATCCCTTACTGTTTGCCTATGCAGTGAAGCAACGGCTGCCAAAAATTTGGAGGAACTCCAATGCCCTTTGCAAGAGACATAGAGGTCGGAGGGCCTCCTAAAAACAATGTTCCCATTATTAGGAAGTGGGTCTCCCATACTGTTTGCCTATACAGTGAAGCAATGGCTGCCAAAAATTTGGAGAAACTCCAATGTCCCTTTCAAGAGACATAGAGATCGGAGGGCCTCCTGATAACAATGTTCCTATTATTAGGAAGTGGGTCTCCCATACTGTTTGCCTATGCAGTGAAGCAACGGCTGCCAAAAATTTGGAGAAACTCCAATGCCCCTTGCAAGAGACGTAGAGGTCCGAGGGCCTCCTGATAACAATGTTCCTATTATTAAGAAGTGGGTCTCCTATACTGTTTGCCTATGCAGTAAAGCAACGGCTGCAAAAAATTTGGAGGAACTCCAATGCCCCTTGTAAGAGACGTAGATATGTTGATATGGTACATATGGTGGTGATATGGTGGTGGAGGATTAGAATGCGGAGAAGGAGGCAGACAAGAGCAAATAGACAAAATCAGGAAGCGTATACCGATGTCTGAGTGTGAAGACAGATGCATGGGAATAGAGTTAGACCTCCCAAAAAAAAGACACTGTATTTGAGTTACACTCCTATCATTCGGTGGTGTTGAGAAGTCTGGCCCAATCCAGCCATTGTTCATTTTTATAATAGTCAGCCTGTCAGCATTTTCAGTTGACAGATAGATGCGCCTATCGGTTATAATTCCACAAGCGTCACTAAATACCCGCTCTGACAAAACGCTAGTGGCAGGGCAGGCCAGGACCTCCAAGGCGTACGGAGCCAGTTCATGCCACTTGTCCAGCTTGGATACCCAATAATTATAAGGAACAGAGGAATCACGGAGGACGTTGGTACAGTCAGCAAGGTACTTCCTCAGCATCTTCCGAAATGTTTTCCTCCTTGGGAGAGTAATCCACGCCTCAGGGCCTGTGTGATGGGAAGGTCTGGGAAAACTGTCCCAGAACTTTGACAGTGTTCCCCTGCCTCTGCTGGATTGCATTTGTGTCTCTCTCGCCTGTACTCCTTGGTTGTTTAATGAACTGTGACCTCTGCCACCAGCGTTTTCAGATGGGAATTTTTTTTAATAATTCCGCAACAAGGGCATTTTGGTACTGCCCCATTTCATTAGGCCTGTCCAGCGTGAGAATAAGAGACAGAAAGTTTTCCTTGTAGCGTGAGTCTAGAAGAGTCACCAACCAGTAATGATTGTCACCTGAAATTTGGACAACGCGAGGGTCACGGGAAAGGCAGCGTAACATAAACTCAGCCATGTGTGCCAGACTGCAAAGACTGCAAAGAGGCAAGACTTCCGTGTCCTCACCAAAAGGACGACTTACCATCATCTTCTCCTCATCCTCTTTCTCCTCCTCCCTGTCCTCAGGCCATCAACGCTGAACAGGTGGTATGACAGTTGTGCAGGTAGTACCGTCTATAGAGCAGGAAACTAGCTCCTGTTCTTCCTCCTCCTCCTCTTCCTCATTGTCACTCAATCCATGTTGGGATGAGATGAGGCTGGGCTGTGTGGAATCACCCTGTATGGTTCTCAGCTCCATCTCATCGTGCTCCGCCTGCAATGCAATGGGGTTAGAACAGTCAATATAGTAAGAAGGAATAGAGGTACAGAGAGATATATAAAATGCATGTACACTAATGCCAGAAGCCTCACCAACAAAATGGAGGAATTAGAATTAATTTTGTTGGAAAATAATTATGACATGGTGGGGATATCTGAGACATGGCTGGACGAGAACCATGACTGGGCAGTTAATTTACAGGGTTATAGTCTGTTCAGAAATAATCGTACAAACAAGCGAGGGGGGGGCGATGTGTTTATATGTAAAATCATCCTTAAAACCCATCTTGCCTGAGAATATATGTGAATCTAATGAAAATGTAGAGTCCCTGTGGGTGGAGATAAGGGGAGGGGGAAAAAATAATAAATTACTGATAGGGGTTTGTTATAAGTCTCCAAAAATAATGGAAGCAGCGGAGAATATCCTCATAAAGCAAATAGATGAAGCAGCGACTCAAGGAGAAGTCATTATTATGGGGGACTTCAACTACCCTGAAATACATTGGGAAATAGAAACCTGTAGTTCAAGCAAAGGTAATAGGTTTTTGACAACTTTGAGAGACAAGTACCTTTCACAACTGGTTCTGGACCCAACAAGAAGGGGGCCCCTGCTAGACCTAATATTAACCAACAGGCCAGACCGCAAATCAAATATACGAGTTGGGGGTCACTTGGATAATAGTGATCACAAAATAATAAGTTTTAATTTATCCTTTAATAAGATGTGTAGTAGAGGGGTTACAAGGACACTAAACTTCAGGAAGGCAAATTTCCAACGGTTGAGAGATGATCTTAGTGCAATAAACTGGGACGATATCCTGAGACATAAAACTACACAACGCAAATGAGAGACATTTATTAGCATTCTGAATAGGACCTGTGCACAATATATACCTATGGGAATAAACATGCTAGAAATAGGAGGAAACCAGTGTGGCTAAATAGAGCTGTAAGGGGTGCAATAAGTGACAAAAAAAAATCATTTAGAGAACTAAAGCAAGTAGGTAGTGATGAGGCATTAAATAAATATAGAAAATTGAATAAATTCTGTAAAAACCAAATCAAGGCAGCAAAGATTGAGACTCATTGCCAGAGAAAGTAAAAATAATCCCAAAATATTCTTTAACTACATAAACAGTAAAAAACTAAAAAATGATAGTGTTGGCTGTAGCGTCGGCATCCCTGCCTCCTGCTAGGCAGGGACGCTGTTCCCCTCACCTCTCCGCTCCGTGCCCGGCGTCTTCCTCCCGCTCTGCTGGCAGCGCGCGCTGCTTCCCGGAAACTGTGCTTAGGGCATGCACGCGCGCGCTCCCCCTCTGGCCGGAGGACCTCACCATATATAAGGCACCTCCTCCAAAATGGAGGTGCCCGAGCAATGTTGTTGCATAGCCTATCACTCTGCTTCAGCCCTCAGGTCCCGTTACCAGATACCTGCCAGTTACCTGCCAGTTACCTGCCAGATTCCTGCTTGATACCTGCCTGATACTTGTCTATCTGCTTACATTCCTGCGGTCCGACAGTCTGCCTACCAGCCCTGCCAGTCTGTCTATGGATCTGTCTGCCCGCTCACCTGGGAGCGCTCATCTGCTACCTGCCTGCTAGCCTACCTGGAGGCTCAGCCGTCACGTGCTGTGACCACCTGCCTGTCCAGAGACTCTTGCCCACTCACCTAGGAGCGCTCACCTGCTACCTGCCTGCTAGCCTACCTGGAGGCTCAGCCGTCACTTGCTGTAACCACCTGCCTGTCCAGAGACTCTTGCCCGCTCACCTGGGAGCATCCACCTGCTACCTGCCTGCTAGCCTACCTGGAGGCTCAGCCGTCACTTGCTGTGACCACCTGCCTGTCCATAGACTCTTGCCCGCTCACCTGGGAGCGTCCACCTGCTACCTGCCTGCTAGCCTACCTGGAGGCTTAGCCGTCACTTGCCGTGACCACCCGCCTGTCAAGAGACTGTTCCCGTCACTTGCCGTGACCTCCTGCCCTTCTACCCAGAGACTGTCCCCGTCACTTGCCGTGACCTCCTGCCCTTCTACCCAGAGACTGTCCCCGTCACTTGCCGTGACCTCCTGCCCTTCTACCCAGAGACTGTCCCCGTCACTAGCCGTGACTACCTGCCCGCCTACCCTGGGAGCCACCCGCTTCCTTACAAGGACTGCCCCTTTGTATAGTTGCTCAGAGATTCCACCTCCCAGACCCGTTACAGTTTGCTCGGGCCATGGAACCCGGTGGCACCCAAGCTCCCTCGCTCTCGGACCTATGTCATGAACTTTTCCGTCAGAGGTCCCAACAGGAGTCCATCCTGAGTCACCTGCGTAGTGTTAACTCCCGTCTGGACACATTGACTACCTCATCGGGAGCTGCCTCCACTCGCACACTTACTACCCCGGCACCGCCGCAGCCCATCAACACCATGGCATCTCTTCCCGGTCCCCGCCTCTCCGCCCCTCCTCATTTTGGCGGAGATCCCAGCCAGGCACGGGGCTTCATTAACCAGTGCACTCTGCACTTCGAACTGTTGGCACACCAGTTTTCCACCGACCGAGCCAAAGTAGCCTTCATCATGTCCCATCTCACGGGAGAGGCACTGGCTTGGCTAAATCCTCTATGGGAGAGAGGAGACCCCCTGGTGTCCAACCTGCCAGCCTTTCTCACGGCTTTCCGGAAAGTCTTCGACGAACCAGGACGGAAGACCTCATCCGCATCATCTCTGCTACGCCTCCGTCAAGGAAATCTCACCGTGGGCCAATATGCCATACGGTTCCGTACCCTTGCTTCGGAGCTGGCCTGGGATAACGACGCCCTGGTGTCTGTCTTTTGGGAGGGTCTGTCCGGCCGTATTAAAGATGAACTCGCCGGTCGGGACATTCCTACCACTCTCGACGACTTAATAACACTTGCCACCCGGATTGACATCCGGTTCCAGGAGCGCGCCAAAGAGGTCACCCGTGAGAGAAGGTTTCCACGTCTAGCCCCTACCTTCCAGAATCCCGTCACTTCTCCCGTTACTCCCCAGGTGCACTCACCCGAGCCTATGCAGGTCGACCAGACCAAGATGGTCAAAACCCGTCAAGAGTTACGCCGAGCCGAGGGGAGCTGCCTCTACTGTGGCAGTAAGGAGCACCGGATCTGTTCCTGCCCGGAGAGGTCGGGAAACGCCTGTGTCTAGGATCGCTCAGAGAGGTCGTCCTAGACAAGAGTAAACCCTCTCCATCTCTGTTGCTGTCGGTCTCTATCATCTGCGGGGAGAACCGTTATTTTGAACTAGCCCAACTTGACTCTGGAGCTGCCGGAAATCTCATTTCTCAGTCCCTGGTAGAGAAATACCGCATTCCCACCAAACCTCTGGCTGTACCCTTATCTGTCGCTGCCGTGGATGGGGGCCTCTTACCACATCCCATCCAACTCATCACCGAATCCATAACTCTGCAGGTGGGAATGCTGCACTCTGAGAGCATCTTCTTTCATGTTCTGCCTGGACTCTCTCACGCCCTCTTGCTAGGCCTACCTTGGCTTCAGAAACATGCACCCGTGCTTGATTGGCAGACCGGAGAAGTCCTTCGCTGGGGACAGGACTGCCATAAGACTTGTTTAGTTCCTGTCCCTCCTGTCCGTCCTTCTCCTACCCCAGCCAATCTACCTGGTCTTCCGGTTCCCTATTGGTCTTATGCGGACGTCTTTAATAAAAAGGAGGCAGAGACATTACCCCCTCATAGACCATACGACTGCCCAATCGACCTGATACCCGGCGCTACTCCTCCCCGTGGGCGCATTTACCCTTTGTCCGCTGCTGAGACCCAGTCCATGTCTGAATATATTGAGGAGAATCTGGCCCGGGGATTTATCCGGAAATCTACCTCCCGGGCGGGAGCAGGCTTCTTCTTCGTCAAAAAGAAGGACGGCTCACTCCGTCCCTGTATAGACTATAGAGGCCTTAACCAGATCACGGTGAAGAATAAATACCCCCTTCCGCTCATTCCGGAATTATTTGACCGTCTGAGGGGGGCTAGAATCTTCACCAAGCTGGACCTCCGTGGGGCGTATAACCTGGTCCGTATCCGTCAGGGGGATGAATGGAAGACGGCATTCAACACCCGGGACGGCCACTATGAATACCTGGTAATGCCCTTCGGTCTCTGTAACGCTCCCGCCGTCTTTCAAGAGTTGGTCAATGACATCTTCCGGGACCTTCTCTACTCCTGCGTAGTGGTGTACCTGGACGACATCTTGGTCTTCTCTCCGGATCTTCTCACTCACCGGAGGGATGTTCGTCAGGTCCTGCTCAGGCAGAACCACCTCTATGCTAAATATGAGAAGTGCCTCTTTGAGCAGACCTCGCTTCCGTTTTTGGGCTACATAATCTCTCAGACCAGCCTACGAATGGATCCTGAGAAACTGTCTGCCATCCAGAAGTGGCCCCGACCAGAGGGGTTGAAGGCTATTCAGCGGTTCCTGGGCTTCGCCAACTACTACCGCCTCTTCATACCGCACTTCTCTTCCCGGACTGCCCCAATCTCTGCGCTCACCCGTAAGGGCACTAATCCCAGAGAATGGCCGCCCGAAGCAGAGGAAGCCTTTCTTTCCTTAAAACAGGCTTTCTCTTCCGCCCCGGTGCTGCATTGTCCGGACGGCAACAAACAATTCTTCCTGGAAGTTGACGCCTCCTCCTCTGGAGCCGGAGCGGTACTTACCCAAAAGTCGCCTTCCGGAAGAATGGTAACTTGCGGCTTCTTCTCCAAACTCTTCTCCCCTTCTGAGCGCAATTATTCTATAGGAGACCGAGAGTTATTGGCCATTAAGCTGGCACTGGAGGAGTGGCGTTACCTGCTCGAGGGGGCTCTTCACCCGGTAATAATTTACACGGACCACAAGAACTTGGCTTACCTCCAGAGCGCCCAGAGACTTAACCCGCGCCAAGCCCGGTGGTCCTTGATTTTTGCCCGCTTTGATTTCGTTCTTCATTTTCGCCCAGCAGACAAAAACATCAAAGCTGACGCCTTGTCCCGATCCTTCCTGGTGTCTGATCTAGAGGAGGAACCTAAGCACATCATTGATCCCGCCAGAGTAATGCAGGTGGCCCCCTTGAATCTAAATCGTCTCCCTCCCGGTAAGACGTTCGTAACAGTACCTGATCGGGAGAAGATCCTACACTGGGGTCACTCGTCTAAGCTAGCTGGCCACGCCGGTCAGAAAAAGACCCTCCAGCTTATTACCCGGCATTACTGGTGGCCTACCCTGCACAAGGACGTAATAGACTTTGTTTCAGCCTGTGTGTCCTGCGCCTGCAACAAGGTTCCGAGACACCTGTCAGCCGGTCGCCTCCTTCCTCTTCCAGTACCTGCTGCCCCGTGGCAACATATAGCTATGGACTTTATAACGGATCTCCCTGTCTCTGCCGGTTGTACGGTCATTTGGGTGGTCGCTGACCGCTTTTCCAAGATGGCTCACTTCATTCCCCTGCCGGGCCTCCCGTCTGCACCCGAGCTGGCTAAAGACTTTATCTGCCACATATTCCGTCTCCATGGCCTGCCCCTCCACATCGTGTCGGATCGTGGGGTTCAGTTCACCTCACGCTTCTGGAGAGCCACATGTAAGCTGCTTGACGTCACCCTGGACTTCTCCTCCGCTTACCACCCACAGTCCAATGGTCAAGTGGAGCGGATTAATCAGATCCTGACGAGTTACCTCCGGCACTTCGTTAATGCCCACCATTCGGACTGAGTGGATCTCCTACCATGGGCCGAATTCTCTTACAACAATCATGAGAGCAAATCTTCCTCCAAATCCCCATTTTTTGTAGTCTTCGGTCAGCATCCTCGGATCCCATTTCCCGTCTCCACCTCGGTGGACAATCCGGCTGCAGAATCTCTCGTTAGCGAATTTTCCTCCATTTTGCAGAGTACCCGATCAGCACTCCTTCAGTCGTCCGAGCGGATGAAAAAACACGCTGACAAAAAACGCCTGGGTCCTCCACAATTCCGTCCTGGAGATAAAGTCTGGCTCTCGTCCAAGTATGTCCGGCTCAAGATTCCTTCCTACAAGTTAGGGCCTCGGTTCATCGGCCCACTGGAAGTTATCAAACAAATCAACCCGGTGGCCTATAAATTGAAACTCCCGGCAAACTTGCGGATCCCTAACTGCTTCCATGTATCTCTCCTCAAACCCGTGGTACTTAACTCTTTTTCCAAGTCTACAGGTACGCCCCCTGCTCCGGTTTCCGCTGAAAACGAGTTTGAGGTAGAGAACATTCTGGCCACCAAAAGGGTAAGAGGAAAGACCTTTTTTCTAGTAGATTGGAAGGGGTTTGGTCCTGAGGAGAGAACGTGGGAGCCCCGGGAGAACATCCATGCCCCTCTCATCCTTGATAAATTTCTGTCTGGCCTAAAAAGGGGGGGGGCTAAAGGGGGGGGTACTGTAGCGTCGGCGTCCCTGCCTCCTGCTAGGCAGGGATGCTGTTCCCCTCACCTCTCCGCTCCGTGCCCGGCGTCTTCCTCCCGCTCTGCTGGCAGCGCGCGCTGCTTCCCGGCCCCTGTGCTTAGGGCACGCGCGGGTGCGCGCTCCCCCTCTCTTACAGGGGCCGCGCGCGCCGTCCTAAGGAGTCCCCGGCCAATGGCCGGAGGACCTCACCATATATAAGGCACCTCCACCAAAATGGAGGTGCCCGAGCAATGTTGTTGCATAGCCTATCACTCTGCTTCAGCCCTCAGGTCCCGTTACCAGATACCTGCCAGTTACCTGCCAGTTACCTGCCAGATTCCTGCTTGATACCTGCCTGATACTTGTCTATCTGCTTACATTCCTGTGGTCCGACAGTCTACCTACCAGCCCTGCCATTCTGTCTATGGATCTGTCTGCCCGCTCACCTGGGAGTGCTCACCTGCTACCTGCCTGCTAGCCTACCTGGAGGCTCTGCTGTCACGTGCTGTGACCAGCTGCCTGTCCAGAGACTCTTGCCCGCTCACCTGGGAGCGCTCATCTGCTACCTGCCTGCTAGCCTACCTGGAGGCTTAGCCGTCACTTGCTGTGACCACCTGCCTGTCCAGAGACTCTTGCCCGCTCACCTGGGAGCGCTCACCTGCTACCTGCCTGCTAGCCTACCTGAATGCTCAGCCGTCACTTGCTGTAACCACCTGCCTGTCCAGAGACTCTTGCCCGCTCACCTGGGAGCATCCACCTGCTACCTGCCTGCTAGCCTACCTGGAGGCGTAGCCGTCACTTGCTGTGACCACCTGCCTGTCCAGAGACTCTTGCCCGCTCACCTGGGAGCGTCCACCTGCTACCTGCCTGCTAGCCTACCTGGAGGCTTAGCCGTCACTTGCCGTGACCACCCGCCTGTCAAGAGACTGTCACCGTCACTTGCCATGACCTCCTGCCCTTCTACCCAGAGACTGTCCCCGTCACTTGCCGTGACCTCCTGCCCTTCTACCCAGAGACTGTCCCCGTCACTTGCCGTGACCTCCTGCCCTTCTACCCAGAGACTGTCCCCGTCACTAGCCGTGACTACCTGCCCGCCTACCCTGGGAGCCACCCGCTTCCTTACAAGGACTGCCCCTTTGTATAGTTGCTCAGAGGTTCCACCTCCCAGACCCGTTACATTGGCCCCCTTAAAAATAGTCTGGGTGAAATGGTGAATGAGGATGAGGAAAAAGCCAATATGCTAAATGATTTTTTTTCAACAGTATTTACACAAGAAAATCTCATGACAGAAAACATGATTAGTGATGACAAAAATTCTCCATTAAATGTCACTTGCTTATCCCAGCAGGAAGTACGGCGACGTCTAAAAATCACAAAAGTTGACAAATCCCCGGGCCTAGATGGGATACACCCGCGAGAACTGCAGGAATTAAGTAACGTCATAGAAAGTCCATTATTTTTAATCTTTAAAGATTCCATAATAACAGGATCTGTACCACAGGACTGGCGTATAGCAAATGTGGTGCACATATTCAAAAAGGGGACAAAAACCGAACTTGGAAATTATAGGCCAGTAAGCTTAACCTCTACTGTGGGTAAAATCCTGGAGAGTTTCCTAAGAGATGCTATACTAGAGTATCTGTAGAAGAATAACCTCATGACTCAATATCAACATGGGTTTACGAGGGACCGTTCCTGTCAAACTAATCTGATTAGCTTTTATGAGGAGGCAAGTTCCGGATTGGACCAAGGAAATGCAGTGGATGTTGTGTATATGGACTTTTCAAAAGCTTTTGATACGGTTCCACACAAGAGGTTGATACATAAAATGAGAACATAGGGAATAACGGAAATTATATGTATGTGGTTAATAACTGGCTCAGTGATAGGAAACAAAGGGTGGTTATTAATGGAACACACTCAGACTGGGTGTCAGTTAACAGTGGGGTACCACAGGGGTCAGTATTGGGCCCGCTTCTTTTTAACATATTTATTAATGACCTTGTAGGGGGCATACAGAGTAGTATTTCGATATTTGCAGATGAGAGTAAACTCTGCAGGGTAATCAATACAGAGGAGGACAATTTTATATTATAGGAGGATCTATGTAAACTAGAAGCTTGGGCTAATAAATGGCAAATGAGCTTTAATGGGGATAAATGTAAGGTAATGCACTTGGGCAGAGGAAATAAAATGCATAATTATATGCTTAATTGTAAAACCCTGGGCAAAACTGTCACTGAAAAAGACCTGGGTGTATTGGTGGACGACAAGTTTACGTTTGGTGGCCAGTGTCAGGCAGCTGCTGCAAAGGCAAATAAAATAATGGGATGCATTAAAAGAGGCATAGATGCTCATGAGGAGAACATAATTTTACCTCTATACAAGTCACTAGTGCGACCACACTTAGAATACTGTGTACAGTTCTGGTCTCAGGTGTATAAGAAAGACATAGCTGAACTAGAGCGGGTGCAGAGAAGAGCAACTAAGGTTGTTAGAGGACTGGGGGGTCTGCAATACCAAGACAGGTTATTACACTTGGGGTTATTTACTGTGGAAAAACGACGGCTTAGGGGTGATCTTATTACTATGTACAAGTATATGAGGGGACAGTACAAAGACCTTTCTACTGATCTTTTTACTCTGAGGCCAGAGACGGGGACAAGGGGGCATCTTCTACGTCTGGAGGAAAGAAGGTTTAATCATAATCACAGATGCGGATTCTTTACTGTAAGAGCAGTGAAACTATGGAACTCTTTGCCGCATGATGTTGTAATGAGTGATTCACTACTAAAATTTAGGGCATGGATGACTTTCTTGAAAAGTATAATATTACAGGTTATATATACTACATTCCTTGATAGGGCATTGATATAGGGAACTAGTCTGATTGTCGTATGGAGTCAGGAAGGATTTTTTTTCCCCAATGTGGAGCTTGGTGTTTGCCACATGGTTTTTTTTTGCCTTCCTCTGGATAAACATGTTAGGCTATGGGTTGAACTAGATGGACTTAGTCTTCCTTCAACTTAAAACTATGTTACTATGTTACTATGTTAATTGTGAGCAGAGAGCGTTTCAGAAAACAGAGAAGCGGCATGGTGATGCTAATTATGGCGTCATCGCCGCTCACCATCTTGGTGGAGTCCTCAAAGTTTTGGAGGATGTTACATATGTCTGACATCCATGTCCACTCCTGAGGTCTTATGTGTGGAGTCTGAACTGAATACTGATGGCCTTGTTGATGCTGGTAGTCAACAACTGCCCTCTTCTGCTCACAATTCGTTCCCAACATCTGCAATGTAGAGTTCCAACACATGGGGACTAGTGATGGGCTAGCACTAAAATGCTCGGGTACTTGTTGATCGGGTCGAGCAAATTGGAATACTCGGGTGCTCAACCCGAGCAATGAGCCCAATGTAAGTCTATGGGAAACTCAAGCATTTTTCAGGCGGCTCCCCCGGCGGTCTGCAGAGAGCCTAAAAATTGCCCAAATTGATGAAAACAGTTCTCAAATGACATGGGAACAGCATGGGGAAGACCCCTGGAAGCATTTATGACTCCCAGGTCACTGCTGTCAACAACGTTGTCAGAGGTATTACACCACTAAATACCTACTTGCTTTAGTTCTCTAAATGCTTTTTTATGTCACTTTTTTGTCACTTACAGCTCTATTTAGCCATAGTGGTTTCCTCCTATTTCTAGCATGTTTATTCCCATAGGTTATATATTGTGCACAGGTCCTATTCAGGATGCTAATAAATGTCTCCCATTTGCTTTGTGTAGTTTTATGTCTCAGGATATCGTCCCAGGTAATTGCACTAAGATCATCTCTCAACCGTTGGAAATTTGCCTTCCTGAAGTCACCACAGCCAGAAACTTATTTTGTAAATAGTTCAGCACTTCTTAAAGTGCTTCCTATTGGTTTTACATTAGCAACCATGATCTCAGAAGAAAAGCCCTTTTGGTGTGGCAGAAGACGTGGTCTAACTCCAGGATCACCTATGCCCTGCAGCCACGTCCAGGGCCTACGTTGAGGGTTTGCGGACGGGTCCCTCATGCTGCTACTGTTACACCCTGTTACAGAAATTTTATGGAAAAGTGCTCTTATAATGTTATGATACCCTGTAACGTTAAAGTGATGTGCCTCCCATAAAGGGAAGAAATGTTATGTTTTATAATCTTATATGCGAATGCATTCTTAAAAATTTGCATGTCTGTAATAAACCCTGTTTTTACTCTGTTCCAGCCTGCGGACGTGCTGTGTTTTACAAGGGGGGAGTGTGGCGCCCCTGAGGGTTCAGTAGCCACAGAGGTACTGCACCTCACCCAGAGGTGTGGTGTCTCCTTCTCTCAGGTAAGGAGGGAGTGCTGCCCGGAACCCCAACACCTGCATCCAACACTACACTGCCCCAGGCCAGCTGGAAGGGCAAGATGCAATGTGTTTCCTGCTGAGCCCTGACCCTGGCTGGAGTGAGGGGAACCCAGAGGTAGGGGGGACCAGTAGTGGGTGTGGGTGGAGGAAGCAGTTTAGAGGAGCACCATGGAAGTAGGTATATAAAGGGGAAGCCATCTTAGGGTGGCAGTGGAGTAAGAGGAGTGAGTGAGTGAAGACAGTCAGGGAGCAGAGTCTGTTTAGGAGCTCTGCTCCACAAGTAGGGCCCAGTCCTAGAGGCCCAGGTGGGGAGCAGAGGAGTAGGCTCCGATCTACAGAATGGATCCTAGGGGGTACGGCGAGTGCAGGATGGCACCCGTATGCCCCGAATCTGTCAGAAAACAGAGGGATTGTAGGCCGCAAGAAGGGGACCGGCCCCTGGTCCAGCCGTGTTACTCTACTTCTCGGCTGGGAAAACCAGAGGCTTCTGGCTTATATAGTCAGTTGCCGAAGCTGCATTCTAATCCCCGTGAAGGTCAAGCAGGTCCGGGAACTCCAACAGACAGGAGGGAATTCAGATCACCTGAACGGGATTGAGAGTGGGCAGCGCAGGGAAGGAGGGAGAAAGACCCAGCGTGAAGACGGTCTAGTTAGGAACACAAGAAAGTGGGGTTCTTCCAGGTACTCCTAACCTGCCTGAGGAAGTACTGAACCCCTGCCTGGTGAATGCAGTGCGACGTGGGAGGCTGACACCTATACAGTGCACCAGTGGAACTGTCATAAGAACTGTGAGTAAAGACTTGGATGACTGCACCGCACTGCCTCCGTCCATTCTTTCATCCGCGCCATCTTCCCTCCCCGCACTACAACGCCCAGTGCAACCAACTTACACTAACTACACTGCCCTGGCGCTAGCTCTACCTGTGGAGAGCCACACCATCCCTGCTGCCGTAACACCAGCTCCAGAGGACTGCTCCGCAGCGGCGGCACCCTTTGGCCGCATTCCACAGGTGGCGTCATGAACAATCCCAAAAACTCCATATAAAATTATCCCCCTTTGCACTGACCGCTCTGGGTCATGGACCGGGCCAGCCACCGTGATACTCCCCCACCAGCATACACAGAGGCCCGGCTGCCGAGCACCCCACGGCCCTGGGGGTGCGTCACATGCATACAGTGCTGAAAAGACATGGGAACAGCATGGGGAAGACCTCTGGAAGCATCTGTGACTCCCAAGTTACTACCTAAAAGTGTGCCCATCATAAGTGATCCTTGGCGCATGCGAACATGCCTCACATCATGCACCTGTCATTGCAGACTTGCAACACTCACCGTCTATGTCCTTGTCCCAATGCAGCGTTCAGTTGTCCCTACCCCATTGCTTGGAATGCAAGCCCAAGTATGCAGCCAGCCACCCACCCACCCACAGGTTGCCATACTATACTGCCAATTTTTTGACAGCTGCTTGCACTTGAAATGTGGCCTTTTAGGCTCGTGGAGGCGGAAACTGTCCACAATCTTATGTCGGCAGCGGCCTGGTGTCCATATTCGGTCCCCAGCCACCACTGTTTCTCCCAGTATCGTCTCCGCCTTCCACAAGCACGGGACCCACAACATTATCCGTGCCCTCACCTGTGCACTTACTAGGAAGGACCGTCTAACCACAAACAAGTGGAGAGGTGAATGTGGCCAGGGACGGTACAGAGCCAGTCCACAGCTTTTTTTGCTGACTTGTATTTTACCACAGCAATATTGTTTAGCTTGGTGAAAGGACTTGGGAAACCATATCTACTCCAGCTGTCATTTCTCCCAGGAAGTCCTCTAAAGCTGCTTTCACTTCAAAATGTGGCCTTTTAGGCTCGTGGAGGCGGAAGCTTTTCACAACCTCATGCCGGTGGCAGCCGAGTGTCCATTCTCGGTCCCCAGCCGCCACTGTTTATCCCGGTATCGTCTCCGCCTTCCACAAGCAAAGGTCCCACAATATAACCCGTGCCCTCCCCAGTGCACTTACTGGGAAGGACCACCTAACCACAAACAAGTGGACAGGTGAATGTGGCCAGGGATGGTACGGAACCAGTCCACAGCTGTTTTTGCTGAGAGTTGTATTCACCACAGCCATATTCTTTAGCTCGGTGAAAGGACTGGCATAGAGGAAAACCGTATCTACTCTGGGTGTCATTTCTCACAGGAACTCCTCTAATGCATCTCGTTGCAGAAGCAATGGCAGCCCGTCCAACATCAACTCGCACTTGTCGGTGGTGCTTTGACACACAAACATCTTTCTTTGCGCATTTAATTTCATGACTACAGAGTTGGGCAATGGCCTGATCTGCAATGCGGTTTCAGAAATAACATGCATTGGCACGTCTGATCCACATTAAAGAAGCAGCCATAGAGTGTCTGTGAGCCTTCCCCCACACTTTTCTTAGCCAGGGCTACTTCTCGGCAGGGTTGGACGGGCCCACCAGAAAACCGGATACTTTTCCGGTGGGCCCTGGCTTCTCCTTCAGGAGAGTTCATAGTGCCGAGGTGAGGCCATGATGATGATAGAGGCCATCATCTGGTTAGTTTTCTGTTACTTGGAATGCAAGTGCAAGTATTCATCCAGCCACCAACCCACCCACAGGCCACAACACTAAACTGCCAGATTTCTGGACAGCTTTTTGCACTTGAAATATGGCCTTTTAAGCTCGTGGAGGTGGAAGCTTTTCACAACCTCACGCCGGCGGCGGCCGGGTGTCCATACTCGGTCCTCAGCCGCCACTATATTTCCCGGTGTTGTCTCCACCTTCTACAAGCGCGGGTCCTTGAACATTACTGGCCATGATGATGATAGAGGCCATCATCTGGTTAGTTTTCTGTTACTTGGAATGCAAGTGCAAGTATTCATCCAGCCACCAACCCGCCCACAAGCCACAATACTAAACTGCCAGATTTCTGGGTAGCTGCTTGCATTTGAAATGTGGCCTTTTAGGCTCATGGAGGCAGAAGCTTTTCACAATCTCATGCCTCATGCCTCGTGTCCATACTCGGTCCCCAGCCGCCTCTATTTATCCCGGTGTTGTCTCCACCTTCTACAAGCGCGGGTCCTTGAACATTACTGCTGGTACTTTTCTGTGGGAATTTTCTTGCCTCCTACCAGCGTGGAATGTTTCCAGTAAACTATGGTACGACGCCATGGTATCAGCACTGCCCCCAGTACCAGTAGCGAAGCCATCCCCAATTTCCTTCTCAAGAATTTTATTTGGCCTTGCAGCACTGGGATCCTGGGTTCAAATCCCAGCAAGGACAATATCTGCAAGCATTTTCTATGTTCTCCCCGTGTTTGTGTGGGTTTCCACCTCAGTAAAAAAGCAGCCATAAAGTGTCCGGCAACGTTCTCACACACTTTTCTTAGCCAGGACTGCTTCTTGGCAGAGTTGGACAGTCCCACCAGAGAATCCTCTGGTGTGCCCTGGCTTCTACATTCAGGAGAGTTCATGATAGCGCTATCTTTGCAGCTGCTATGGGACTCTTGAGCGGGGGAGAAAGGTGAGCCCTCAGAATCAAATCGTCTGGTGGGCCCAATGTTTTTCAATCTGAAACAGCTTCTCAGTGGGAGTTGTATTTCACCACAGCCATATCCTTAAGCTCAGTGAAAGGACTGGCATAGAGGGAAACCGTATCTACTCTGGCTGTCATTTCTCCGTCACCAGGTTCCACCCACTGTCACACATGACCATGCCTGGCTGTATGTTCAGCGGTGAGAGCCACAGATCAGGCGCTGTGTTACATCTTTCAACAACTCTGCAGCGCTGGGCGGTTTGTCACCTAAGCATTAAGCATGTTATATTCAGCACAGCCTTTTGCCGCTTGGCCAAGGCAGTGCTGCAGTGCTTTCAGCTTGTGACTGATGTGGTCATTTTGGAGATCGAGGAGGAGGTGCAGGAGCAGAACAATGTGATTACATTGAGGTTACACTGGCGACTCTGTTTTTTATACTAAAGAAAGATCCTACTGTTTGTTTGTTTTTTATGTTATTTTTTAAGACAAATGCATTCACCGGGAAATGTCATTTTAACATTTTACAACCTTATCTGGCCATGTGTTGTCTGACTCTGAAGGTCACAAAGCCTAATTTTATAGGGCCATCAGGCGGCCCTTACTATTCTTAAAAGGCCAGTAGTGATGAGCGAGCATGCTTGCCACTGCTTGGTACTCGCTCGAGCATCTCACTGCTCGAGATGCTCGGTGCTCGCTGAGTATTTCCAGGGTTGCTAGTCGGGAGCTCGGGTCTCCTCCATGAATGTTTGGCGCTCTTTACAGAGCCAATGAACATGCAGGGATTGCCTGCCACTCACTGTAATGCCATAGCCATGTTGGTTGTGGCATTACAGTGATTGGCTGGCCGCATAGCATCATCGGGTCTATATCAGACCTGGGGCCGCCATGCTCGTCACAGTTACTCCGGAATCAGACAGTGTAGGGAGAGGTGCTGCTGCGTCAGGGAGAGATTTGCTTGTGTATTGGGTAGTGTAGGGAGAAAAAACGTACATTACACATATCCATCTTAACAAACAGTCCTTTTGAGGACTAACTAATCCATCTGGCAGGCAGTGTATATAGGCAGGCAGGGTATATAACAGACTGCAGTGCATATAGCACAAGAGGCTCCATTCCAATTCTGCCTTCTGCTGCTGTTAGATATTTCTATACAAAGGACCAGGTCTCAGGGGCCAGGAATACTTTTCTTTGGATCTTAATCCTCATTATTTGCTTAAAAAGCAATCCAGAGAACACCGTTTTTCTGTGCCATTTGCTTGTTGGTACTGCAGAACACAGCCAGGTCCTTTCCATATTACAGCGTTAGAAATCCAGGTATCTAAAACTGTACGTTGTGAGAAAATACTTCCATTTCTGGCCTCCATTAAAAATTTCTTTCAGTGTGTCCATGAAGCAATTCACAACAGTTTGCTGTTCAAACTACTTACCTACAGGCCAGGTATTTGAAACTCTGTTTTCTCACACGGATCACATATAAGTTCGCTCCAAACTCAGTCATTTGTAGTGAGCGTGGAAGATACTTTCCCCCATTTAATATGGGCAAGGCACATGGCAAGGGACTGGGAACTGGACGTGAAGGAAATGGTGCATGCAGAGGCCAAGGACAAGGCCGTGGGCAAGCTGTAATTGTGCCACAACAAACACCCACATCTTCTCGCCTGACCTTCCTGTCCCAATTTCTAAGGGACCGCAGCACACCACTATTGAACCCAGAGCAGTGTCAAAAGGTTGTTGGTTGGATAGCGGATAATGCTTCCAGTCACTTAGCCACCACCACCCTGTCTTCCACACGGTCAAGTCTCAGTAGCCTTGAGTCTGGACCGCATATTCCTCACCCTGATCCTCCTTCCTCCCACCATGCCGAGTATCCAGAGACAACTGATCCCACACTTGGACACTCTGAAGAACTGTTCACATTTCCATTTATAGATTCGGGCCTCTTACCCGGTCCACTTGAAGAAGGCAAGAGGAGACCGCGTGTAGCGATGCCCAAATATTTGAGCAGCCACGGTCACATGAAGGCGATGGTGGGAAAGTGTCATAAGAGGTGGACGATGATGAGACACAATTGCCAGAAAGTCAGGAGGACCAGTGTGTGGAAGTGGAAGACGAGGTGGTGGATGATATAGTATCTGACCCAACCTGGCAGGAGGACATGCAGAGCGAGGACAGCAGCACACAGGGGGAGGGAGGCAGAGCACCCCAACAGGCAGTAAGAGGCAGTGTGGTGGCCACAGAAAGAAGGATAGCAATTGGATAGCAGATAATACTTCCAGTTACCTGGGCACCACCACCTCCGGTCTGTCTTACATACGGTCAAGTTTTAGTAGCCGTGAGTCTCGACCGCATACTCCTCCTCACTCTGATGCTCCTTCTTCCCACCATGCCGAGTGTCGTCAGACAGCAACTGATCCCACACTTGGACACTCTGAAGAGCTGCTCACTGGTCCATTTCCATATTTGTGCCCCTCGCCTGCTCCGCTTGAAGTGGTGGAAGAGGAGATCCCATGTAGCGATGCCCAAATATTTGAACAGCCACGGTCACATGAAGGCGATGGTGGGAAAGTGTCATAAGAGGTGGACGATGATGAGACACAATTGCCAGAAAGTCAGGAGGACCAGTGTGTGGAAGTGGAAGACGAGGTGGTGGATGATATAGTATCTGACCCAACCTGGCAGGAGGACATGCAGAGCGAGGACAGTAGCACACAGGAAGTCGATGCTGGCAATTTGTCACAAGAGGTGGACGATGACGAGAAACAATTGCCACAAAGTGAGGAGGAGGATCGTGGTGCGCAAGTGGAAGAGGAGGAGGTGGTGGATGATCAAGTAACTGACCCAACATGGCAGGAGGACACGCAGAGCGAGGCAAGCAGCACACAGGGGGAGGGAGGCAGAGTACCCCAACAGGCAGGAAGAAGCAGTGTGGTGGCCGCACACAGTAGGCGGGCAACCGTTCCCCGTAACACCAACACGAGGGATGTTGCCAGTACAATCGGTAGGTCTTCCAGAGTCTGGAATTTTTTTAAAGACTCTGCTGATAACCCCAAAAAGGCCATTTGTACCACCTGCCATGCCAGCATCAGAAGGGGTGACAAAACTACCAGCCTGACCACCACCAGCATGATCAGGCACATGGCAGCAAAGCACCTGACTTTGTGGGGAAAACCCCAGTGTCCACGACCGGGTGTCACCACTGCTTCTTCCGCTGTTGTGCGTGTAAGAGAACCCCCTGTTGTGCGTGCAAGGCAATCCCCTGTCCATACTGCATGCAAAGATGCCCCCTCCTCTCAGTCTTCACTTGTTATGGCAGTTTCTCAAGAAACAGCATCAACGTCCACGTCCCACCAAAGCGTTCAATTGTCCATATCCCAGACATTTGAATGAAAGTGAAAATTCGCAGCCAATGCCCTACAAGCCACAGTCCTAAATTTGCACATTTCACGACTGCTTGCGTTGGAAATGCTGCCTTTCAGGCTGGTGGAGACGGAATCCTTCCACATCCTTATGGCGGTGGCCGTCCCTCGGTACTCGGTCCCCAGCCGACACTATTTTGCCCAGTGTGCCATCCCCGCACTACACAAGCACGTGTCCCAAAACATCTGCCATGCCCTCAACAACGCAGTTACTGGGAGAGTCTACCTGACAACAGACACGTGGAGAAGTGCTTGTGGCCAGGGACAGTACATCTCCCTGACGGCACACTGGGTAAACATAGTGGAAGCCGGGACCCAGTCGGACCTTGGGACGGAACACATCCTCCCCACACCGAGGATTGCGGGCCCTATGTCAGTCAGAGTTGCCCCCACAGTGTACAGCTCCTGCGGATCATCCTCCTCCTTCTCCTCCTCCTCATATTCAGCCTCCATCTCAGATATCACCACATCAGTTACAAGCTGGAAGCACTGCAGTACTTCCTCAGCCAAGCGGCAACAGGCTGTGCTGAAACTCATACACTTAGGTGATAAACCTCACACTGCTTGTGAGTTGAGGACAGCTGTGAAAGAGCAGGCAGATCTGTGGCTGAGACCGCTGAACCTACATCCAGGCATGGTCATGTGTGACCATGGCCGTAACCTGGTGGCAGCTCTGAGGCGAGGCGAGATCACACACGTACCATGCCTGGCTCATGTGCTTAACCTTGTAGTTCAGCTGTTTATTAAATCGTACCCCGAGTTGCCAGATCTGCTCATCAAAGTACGCCGCCTGTCAGCTCATTTTCGGAAGGCGGCTACAGCTTCCGCCGCCCTTGCTGTGTTGCATCAGCGTTTGCAGCTTCCGGCACACCGACTGATGTGTGATTTCCCCACACGTTGGAACTCTACCCTCCACATGTTCTCAAATGACATGGGAACAGCATGGGGAAGACCCCTGGAAGCATTTATGACTCCCAGGTCACTGCTGTCAACAACGTTGTCAGAGGTATTACACCACTAAATACCTACTTGCTTTAGTTCTCTAAATGCTTTTTTATGTCACTTTTTTGTCACTTACAGCTCTATTTAGCCATAGTGGTTTCCTCCTATTTCTAGCATGTTTATTCCCATAGGTTATATATTGTGCACAGGTCCTATTCAGGATGCTAATAAATGTCTCCCATTTGCTTTGCGTAGTTTTATGTCTCAGGATATCGTCCCAGGTAATTGCACTAAGATCATCTCTCAACCGTTGGAAATTTGCCTTCCTGAAGTCACCACAGCCAGAAACTTATTTTGTAAATAGTTCAGCACTTCTTAAAGTGCTTCCTATTGGTTTTACATTAGCAACCATGACCTCAGAAGAAAAGCCCTTTTGGTGTGGCAGAAGATGTGGTCCAACTCCAGGATCACCTATGCCCTGCAGCCACGTCCAGGGCCTACGTTGAGGGTTTGCGGACGGGTCCCTCATGCTGCTACTGTTACACCCTGTTACAGAAATTTTATGGAAAAGTGCTCTTATAATGTTATGATACCCTGTAGCGTTAAAGTGATGTGCCTCCCATAAAGGGAAGAAATGTTATGTTTTATAATCTTATATGCGAATGCATTCTTAAAAATTTGCATGTCTGTAATAAACCCTGTTTTTACTCTGTTCCAGCCTGCGGACGTGCTGTGTTTTACAAGGGGGGAGTGTGGCGCCCCTGAGGGTTCAGTAGCCACAGAGGTACTGCACCTCACCCAGAGGTGTGGTGTCTCCTTCTCTCAGGTAAGGAGGGAGTGCTGCCCGGAACCCCAACACCTGCATCCAACACTACACTGCCCCAGGCCAGCTGGAAGGGCAAGATGCAATGTGTTTCCTGCTGAGCCCTGACCCTGGCTGGAGTGAGGGGAACCCAGAGGTAGGGGGGACCAGTAGTGGGTGTGGGTGGAGGAAGCAGTTTAGAGGAGCACCATGGAAGTAGGTATATAAAGGGAAAGCCATCTTAGGGTGGCAGTGGAGTAAGAGGAGTGAGTGAGTGAAGACAGTCAGGGAGCAGAGTCTGTTTAGGAGCTCTGCTCCACAAGTAGGGCCCAGTCCTAGAGGCCCAGGTGGGGAGCAGAGGAGTAGGCGCCGATCTACAGAATGGATCCTAGGGGGTACGGCGAGTGCAGGATGGCACCCGTATGCCCCGAATCTGTCAGAAAACAGAGGGATTGTAGGCCGCAAGAAGGGGACCGGCCCCTGGTCCAGCCGTGTTACTCTACTTCTCGGCTGGGAAAACCAGAGGCTTCTGGCTTATATAGTCAGTTGCCGAAGCTGCATTCTAATCCCCGTGAAGGTCAAGCAGGTCCGGGAACTCCGACAGACAGGAGGGAATTCAGATCACCTGAACGGGATTGAGAGTGGGCAGCGCAGGGAAGGAGGGAGAAAGACCCAGCGTGAAGACGGTCTAGTTAGGAACACAAGAAAGTGGGGTTCTTCCAGGTACTCCTAACCTGCCTGAGGAAGTACTGAACCCCTGCCTGGTGAATGCAGTGCGACGTGGGAGGCTGACACCTATACAGTGCACCAGTGGAACTGTCATAAGAACTGTGAGTAAAGACTTGGATGACTGCACCGCACTGCCTCCGTCCATTCTTTCATCCGCGCCATCTTCCCTCCCCGCACTACAACGCCCAGTGCAACCAACTTACACTAACTACACTGCCCTGGCGCTAGCTCTACCTGTGGAGAGCCACACCATCCCTGCTGCCGTAACACCAGCTCCAGAGGACTGCTCCGCAGCGGCGGCACCCTTTGGCCGCATTCCACAGGTGGCGTCATGAACAATCCCAAAAACTCCATATAAAATTATCCCCCTTTGCACTGACCGCTCTGGGTCATGGACCGGGCCAGCCACCGTGATACTCCCCCACCAGCATACACAGAGGCCCGGCTGCCGAGCACCCCACGGCCCTGGGGGTGCGTCACATGCATACAGTGCTGAAAAGACATGGGAACAGCATGGGGAAGACCTCTGGAAGCATCTGTGACTCCCAAGTTACTACCTAAAAGTGTGCCCATCATAAGTGATCCTTGGCGCATGCGAACATGCCTCACATCATGCACCTGTCATTGCAGACTTGCAACACTCACCGTCTATGTCCTTGTCCCAATGCAGCGTTCAGTTGTCCCTACCCCATTGCTTGGAATGCAAGCCCAAGTATGCAGCCAGCCACCCACCCACCCACAGGTTGCCATACTATACTGCCAATTTTTTGACAGCTGCTTGCACTTGAAATGTGGCCTTTTAGGCTCGTGGAGGCGGAAACTGTCCACAATCTTATGTCGGCAGCGGCCTGGTGTCCATATTCGGTCCCCAGCCACCACTGTTTCTCCCAGTATCGTCTCCGCCTTCCACAAGCACGGGACCCACAACATTATCCGTGCCCTCACCTGTGCACTTACTAGGAAGGACCGTCTAACCACAAACAAGTGGAGAGGTGAATGTGGCCAGGGACGGTACAGAGCCAGTCCACAGCTTTTTTTGCTGACTTGTATTTTACCACAGCAATATTGTTTAGCTTGGTGAAAGGACTTGGGAAACCATATCTACTCCAGCTGTCATTTCTCCCAGGAAGTCCTCTAAAGCTGCTTTCACTTCAAAATGTGGCCTTTTAGGCTCGTGGAGGCGGAAGCTTTTCACAACCTCATGCCGGTGGCAGCCGAGTGTCCATTCTCGGTCCCCAGCCGCCACTGTTTATCCCGGTATCGTCTCCGCCTTCCACAAGCAAAGGTCCCACAATATAACCCGTGCCCTCCCCAGTGCACTTACTGGGAAGGACCACCTAACCACAAACAAGTGGACAGGTGAATGTGGCCAGGGACGGTACGGAACCAGTCCACAGCTGTTTTTGCTGAGAGTTGTATTCACCACAGCCATATTCTTTAGCTCGGTGAAAGGACTGGCATAGAGGAAAACCGTATCTACTCTGGGTGTCATTTCTCACAGGAACTCCTCTAATGCATCTCGTTGCAGAAGCAATGGCAGCCCGTCCAACATCAACTCGCACTTGTCGGTGGTGCTTTGACACACAAACATCTTTCTTTGCGCATTTAATTTCATGACTACAGAGTTGGGCAATGGCCTGATCTGCAATGCGGTTTCAGAAATAACATGCATTGGCACGTCTGATCCACATTAAAGAAGCAGCCATAGAGTGTCTGTGAGCCTTCCCCCACACTTTTCTTAGCCAGGGCTACTTCTCGGCAGGGTTGGACGGGCCCACCAGAAAACCGGATACTTTTCCGGTGGGCCCTGGCTTCTCCTTCAGGAGAGTTCATAGTGCCGAGGTGAGGCCATGATGATGATAGAGGCCATCATCTGGTTAGTTTTCTGTTACTTGGAATGCAAGTGCAAGTATTCATCCAGCCACCAACCCACCCACAGGCCACAACACTAAACTGCCAGATTTCTGGACAGCTTTTTGCACTTGAAATATGGCCTTTTAAGCTCGTGGAGGTGGAAGCTTTTCACAACCTCACGCCGGCGGCGGCCGGGTGTCCATACTCGGTCCTCAGCCGCCACTATATTTCCCGGTGTTGTCTCCACCTTCTACAAGCGCGGGTCCTTGAACATTACTGGCCATGATGATGATAGAGGCCATCATCTGGTTAGTTTTCTGTTACTTGGAATGCAAGTGCAAGTATTCATCCAGCCACCAACCCGCCCACAAGCCACAATACTAAACTGCCAGATTTCTGGGTAGCTGCTTGCATTTGAAATGTGGCCTTTTAGGCTCATGGAGGCAGAAGCTTTTCACAATCTCATGCCTCATGCCTCGTGTCCATACTCGGTCCCCAGCCGCCTCTATTTATCCCGGTGTTGTCTCCACCTTCTACAAGCGCGGGTCCTTGAACATTACTGCTGGTACTTTTCTGTGGGAATTTTCTTGCCTCCTACCAGCGTGGAATGTTTCCAGTAAACTATGGTACGACACCATGGTATCAGCACTGTCCCCAGTACCAGTAGCGAAGCCATCCCCAATTTCCTTCTCAAGAATTTTATTTGGCCTTGCAGCACTGGGATCCTGGGTTCAAATCCCAGCAAGGACAATATCTGCAAGCATTTTCTATGTTCTCCCCGTGTTTGTGTGGGTTTCCACCTCAGTAAAAAAGCAGCCATAAAGTGTCCGGCAACGTTCTCACACACTTTTCTTAGCCAGGACTGCTTCTTGGCAGAGTTGGACAGTCCCACCAGAGAATCCTCTGGTGTGCCCTGGCTTCTACATTCAGGAGAGTTCATGATAGCGCTATCTTTGCAGCTGCTATGGGACTCTTGAGCGGGGGAGAAAGGTGAGCCCTCAGAATCAAATCGTCTGGTGGGCCCAATGTTTTTCAATCTGAAACAGCTTCTCAGTGGGAGTTGTATTTCACCACAGCCATATCCTTAAGCTCAGTGAAAGGACTGGCATAGAGGGAAACCGTATCTACTCTGGCTGTCATTTCTCCGTCACCAGGTTCCACCCATTGTCACACATGACCATGCCTGGCTGTATGTTCAGCGGTGAGAGCCACAGATCAGGCGCTGTGTTACATCTTTCAACAACTCTGCAGCGCTGGGCGGTTTGTCACCTAAGCATTAAGCATGTTATATTCAGCACAGCCTTTTGCCGCTTGGCCAAGGCAGTGCTGCAGTGCTTTCAGCTTGTGACTGATGTGGTCATTTCGGAGATCGAGGAGGAGGTGCAGGAGCAGAACAATGTGATTACATTGAGGTTACACTGGCGACTCTGTTTTTTATACTAAAGAAAGATCCTACTGTTTGTTTGCTTTTTATGTTATTTTTTAAGACAAATGCATTCACCGGGAAATGTCATTTTAACATTTTACAACCTTATCTGGCCATGTGTTGTCTGACTCTGAAGGTCACAAAGCCTAATTTTATAGGGCCATCAGGCGGCCCTTACTATTCTTAAAAGGCCAGTAGTGATGAGCGAGCATGCTGCCACTGCTTGGTACTCGCTCGAGCATCTCACTGCTCGAGATGCTCGGTGCTCGCTGAGTATTTCCAGGGTTGCTAGTCGGGAGCTCGGGTCTCCTCCATGAATGTTTGGCGCTCTTTACAGAGCCAATGAACATGCAGGGATTGCCTGCCACTCACTGTAATGCCATAGCCATGTTGGTTGTGGCATTACAGTGATTGGCTAGCCGCATAGCATCATCGGGTCTATATCAGACCTGGGGCCGCCATGCTCGTCACAGTTACTCCGGAATCAGACAGTGTAGGGAGAGGTGCTGCTGCGTCAGGGAGAGATTTGCTTGTGTATTGGGTAGTGTAGGGAGAAAAAACGTACATTACACATATCCATCTTAACAAACAGTCCTTTTGAGGACTAACTAATCCATCTGGCAGGCAGTGTATATAGGCAGGCAGGGTATATAACAGACTGCAGTGCATATAGCACAAGAGGCTCCATTCCAATTCTGCCTTCTGCTGCTGTTAGATATTTCTATACAAAGGACCAGGTCTCAGGGGCCAGGAATACTTTTCTTTGGATCTTAATCCTCATTATTTGCTTAAAAAGCAATCCAGAGAACACCGTTTTTCTGTGCCATTTGCTTGTTGGTACTGCAGAACACAGCCAGGTCCTTTCCATATTATAGCGTTAGAAATCCAGGTATCTAAAACTGTACGTTGTGAGAAAATACTGCCATTTCTGGCCTCCATTAAAAATTTCTTTCAGTGTGTCCATGAAGCAATTCACAACAGTTTGCTGTTCAAACTACTTACCTACAGGCCAGGTATTTGAAACTCTGTTTTCTCACACGGATCACATATAAGTTCGCTCCAAACTCAGTCATTTGTAGTGAGCGTGGAAGATACTTTCCCCCATTTAATATGGGCAAGGCACATGGCAAGGGACTGGGAACTGGACGTGAAGGAAATGGTGCATGCAGAGGCCAAGGACAAGGCCGTGGGCAAGCTGTAATTGTGCCACAACAAACACCCACATCTTCTCGCCTGACCTTCCTGTCCCAATTTCTAAGGGACCGCAGCACACCACTATTGAACCCAGAGCAGTGTCAAAAGGTTGTTGGTTGGATAGCGGATAATGACGCGCCCCCTGGGACATATTCCTTTTTGAGGGGAATACCCGGCACCGGATCAGATGGGGGGTTGTAGTCTCCGAGCGGCTGTGACCCGGCCCGTGCCCAGGGCGTCAAACTCAGTGTTATGTGGCAGTCCTACAGATGTTATTAAGAGTTCTTTTGTGTCGACTACGCCACCCGTTGTGATGCGGTCACTGTGGCCGCCGCTGCAGCAGGGTCCGCTGAGGCTGATGGTGGGTGCGCAGCTTGGTGGGATAACCCCCAACGGGAGGGGTATAGCCTCAGGGAGGACAGGTGCAGAGGATGGGGGTTGTGGTGGTGCAGTGCAGACGGCAATGAAGACAGAGTCGGGTTGTGCAGTTAAGGGTGTTTACTTACTGCAGATGTTGTACTGGTCACTCCAGCTTCGAGTGACCACCCGAGCCGTGCTGCGTCCACCAGGTCCTGGATCCAGCCAACCCCCAAACAAGTCCGGAGCGTGGCCCTGAGCTCCCCTTCTGTCCCGTTCTCTGGCCGTCCCCACCAGTGATCCACCTAGGTCCAGCTCCCTCGGGCCTTCTGTTGGGACACCCTTGGCCTTGGGTTCCCTGACCCTTCATGTGGTGTGCCTTCGGGGTGGATGTGATGGGTGACCGTGGCAAACGCTGCCCACGGTCTCCGGTCTCTGGCTAGGGTGTGTTTTCTGCCCCCACCAGCTTGGGATCCGGTACCCTGTGCCGACTCTTCACCCGGGGATTTAAGTTGGGATCTTGGAGTCCTTTTCTGCTGTTTCCCCCTCTGGGTCTCTCTTCTCCTCTCTCACTCTGGGTCTTTCTTCTCCTCTGCTCGCTGACTTGTTCTCTGCATCTGACCCTGTTCTTAGTTGGTGCCCACCTTATATACACCCTCTATGTGTGAGCTCAGGTGACCAGCACCCAATGAGCTCCTATCTTTACCCAGGCTGCTCCCCCTATCTGCCCCTACACTACTTGGGATGTACCACCCCCCTCCCACTCCAGCCAGGAACAGACTCGGTCGTACCTGCACATTTCTAAGTGGGAGTACCGTCGGTCTGCTCCTCGGAAATGGGATGTGTGTAGTGCATGCAGCCTACCGAGCTCAGTTCCACTCTCCATCCTTACCCGGGAGTGGAATATCACACCTCTGGGTCGAGGTGCAATACCCCTGTAGCAGCCGAATCCTCAGGGTGCTACATTCCCCCCTGGTAAACCACAGCACGTCCTCGGGCTGTAAGACATAAACACCAAACATACATTTTTATTTTTTTTTCATAAACATATAAAACAACATATATTAGCAAATAAAACATTCTCGTCGCCTCTGGCTCCTCCTCCGGTCACTGTGCAACGTGTGACCGGGTACAGTGCGACAGTCTCTCTGGAAAACTGGTTTTCCTATAAAACCAGTAGGGGGCGCTTTAGGAAGCGCAACTATATACAGGGGAAGTTGGCCGCTCTCAGTCCTCGGCCAGGTAAAGGGAAGGGAATGGCTGCTCACAGTCCTCAGCCTGGTATGGATACGGAATAACGGGTAAACAGTTCACTCATGCTGGTCCCAACGGGGACTATATATATGTAGCAACAGTTTCTTTAGTACCCGGTCGGGTAACTATTTACATCTACTGCTCTGCCGCACTCAACGGCGTCTTCCTCCTGCTCTTTGCTTGTAGCTGGTTGTAACTTCAGACCCGTCCGGGTCCTCTTGCTCTTCCCAGATGCGGCACTCTTGGTCTTATGGGCGCGGTGGTGGTGGCGCCCGGGTTGCCCAGGCCTTGCGGCCAGGCCTGGGGCACCTGGAAGGTGAAGGGCACCGTTAGGACGGCGGTGCCCTGGGCTACCTGGCCTTGCGGCCAGGCTGGAGGCTCCGCGGAGGTAGGGGGCGCTGTTGGTGATGCGGCGCCCGGGGGTACTAGGCCTTGCGACCAGGCTGGTGGTATTTCCCGCTTTGTCACGCTCCGGGTCGAGGCGCGTGACGTCACAGGGGTCGCTGCGGCGGCTTCCGGTCGGGGCCTAGTCCATAGCGGTGACATGGCGGCTACGGGCACAGCAGGGGAACTTTCGGGCTCTGCGACGGGGAGCTGGGGCAGGTAAGCGGTGTCCCGGTTTGGGGTATAGGCGTCCCCTTTACCTGCCTCCTTGCGTCCGGCTCCCTTCTCGGCGCCGTCTCCGGCCTTTGGTCCTCCCGCGCCATCCTCAGAGGCGGTCTGTCTCCTCGTCTCGGGTGGCGTGCTCCGCTGACAGGTCTCGGTCTGCTGGGCCATCTCACGGCTCCATTCCGCCAATATCTCGCGCTGTACCCGGGCCATCCTCCGTGCGAGGCCCTCCAGGGCAGTCTGTGCACACTCCCGGTCTCGGGGGAGCTGTGCAAGGACCTCCACTAGGCCTAGTGGGGTCGTGGTGTCTAGCAGGCTCCTGACCAACGGGTCGGTGCTGCTCTGCTCTTCTTCCAGCAGACTCCTGGCCAGCGGGCCGGTGCTGTTCTGCTTTCTCTCCATCTCCGGGCAAGCTCCTCCGCTACTCCTCGTTAGACTTCTTGCCTCCGGGTGCGCTCGCTCCAGACTGCTCCAGGCGGCACCCATCTTTGCTCTTTTCTTTCGTCTCCTCCCACTTCGAGGGCGGTCCCGGGGCAACTCGGTGACTGTCAGCTCCAGGGGTAGTTCTTTCACGCTGACAGACACCTCCAGCATCACAGTCTCTGTTGGTGGGGGCGGTTTCCACTTTTGGCGCCATTTTATGTCCTGGCCCACGATGGGAGGCGGCCTCCTGCCCTCCTTTGGCACGCCCATAATGGCGTCCGCTGCTCTTCCAAGGCGGGAAATCTTCGGATTTGGCGGGAAGCGTCGCCCAGTGGCGGGAAACTCTGCAGATGGCGGGAACAAGCTGGGAATGGCGGACAATCGGCGGGAAACGACCTGTGATGGAGTCCGATGGCGTGGACCCTCCGGAACCGGCAGGAGACTTCTTTCTGAGGTAAACTTGCACTTTTCTTCAGGCACGCAGTACCCGGTTGTTGTGGGCACGTAATCCTGTCGACTACGCCAAAGTTGACGCGCCCCCTGGGACATATTCCTTTTTGAGGGGAATACCCGGCACCGGATCAGATGGGGGGTTGTAGTCTCCGAGCGGCTGTGACCCGGCCCGTGCCCAGGGCGTCAAACTCAGTGTTATGTGGCAGTCCTACAGATGTTATTAAGAGTTCTTTTGTGTCGACTACGCCACCCGTTGTGATGCGGTCACTGTGGCCGCCGCTGCAGCAGGGTCCGCTGAGGCTGATGGTGGGTGCGCAGCTTGGTGGGATAACCCCCAACGGGAGGGGTATAGCCTCAGGGAGGACAGGTGCAGAGGATGGGGGTTGTGGTGGTGCAGTGCAGACGGCAATGAAGACAGAGTCGGGTTGTGCAGTTAAGGGTGTTTACTTACTGCAGATGTTGTACTGGTCACTCCAGCTTCGAGTGACCACCCGAGCCGTGCTGCGTCCACCAGGTCCTGGATCCAGCCAACCCCCAAACAAGTCCGGAGCGTGGCCCTGAGCTCTCCTTCTGTCCCGTTCTCTGGCTGTCCCCACCAGTGATCCACCTAGGTCCAGCTCCCTCGGGCCTTCTGTTGGGACACCCTTGGCCTTGGGTTCCCTGACCCTTCATGTGGTGTGCCTTCGGGGTGGATGTGATGGGTGACCGTGGCAAACGCTGCCCACGGTCTCCGGTCTCTGGCTAGGGTGTGTTTTCTGCCCCCACCAGCTTGGGATCCGGTACCCTGTGCCGACTCTTCACCCGGGGATTTAAGTTGGGATCTTGGAGTCCTTTTCTGCTGTTTCCCCCTCTGGGTCTCTCTTCTCCTCTCTCACTCTGGGTCTTTCTTCTCCTCTGCTCGCTGACTTGTTCTCTGCATCTGACCCTGTTCTTAGTTGGTGCCCACCTTATATACACCCTCTATGTGTGAGCTCAGGTGACCAGCACCCAATGAGCTCCTATCTTTACCCAGGCTGCTCCCCCTATCTGCCCCTACACTACTTGGGATGTACCACCCCCCTCCCACTCCAGCCAGGAACAGACTCGGTCGTACCTGCACATTTCTAAGTGGGAGTACCGTCGGTCTGCTCCTCGGAAATGGGATGTGTGTAGTGCATGCAGCCTACCGAGCTCAGTTCCACTCTCCATCCTTACCCGGGAGTGGAATATCACACCTCTGGGTCGAGGTGCAATACCCCTGTAGCAGCCGAATCCTCAGGGTGCTACAGATAATGCTTCCAGTCACTTAGCCACCACCACCCTGTCTTCCACACGGTCAAGTCTCAGTAGCCTTGAGTCTGGACCGCATATTCCTCACCCTGATCCTCCTTCCTCCCACCATGCCGAGTATCCAGAGACAACTGATCCCACACTTGGACACTCTGAAGAACTGTTCACATTTCCATTTATAGATTCGGGCCTCTTACCCGGTCCACTTGAAGAAGGCAAGAGGAGACCGCGTGTAGCGATGCCCAAATATTTGAGCAGCCACGGTCACATGAAGGCGATGGTGGGAAAGTGTCATAAGAGGTGGACGATGATGAGACACAATTGCCAGAAAGTCAGGAGGACCAGTGTGTGGAAGTGGAAGACGAGGTGGTGAATGATATAGTATCTGACCCAACCTGGCAGGAGGACATGCAGAGCGAGGACAGCAGCACACAGGGGGAGGGAGGCAGAGCACCCCAACAGGCAGGAAGAAGCAGTGTGGTGGCTGCAGACAGAAGGCAGGCAACTGCTCCCTGTAACACTAACATGAAGGAAGTTGCCAGTACAACTGTAAGGTCTCCCCGAGTCTGGTTGGCGTCGATGGACATGTTCCGTCCCAAGGTCCGACTGGGTCCCAACTTCCACTATGTTAACCCAGTGTGCCGTCAGCGAGATGTACTGTCCCTGCGACAAGCACTTGTCCGCGTTTCAATGGTTAGGTGGACTTTCCCGGTAACTGCGTTGTTGAGGGCACGTCTAATGTTTTGGGACATGTGCTTGTGTAATGCAGGGACGGCACACCGGGAGAAATAGTGGGTGCTGGGGATAGAGTACCGAGGAACAGCTGCTGCCATCAGGTTGCGGAATGCTTCCATCTTCACGAGCCTAAAAGGTGACATTTCAAGCGAAAGCAGTCGTGAAATGTGAGAATTTAGTAGCGTGGCCTGTGGGGTGTTGGCTGCGTATTTGCGTTTGCGTTCCAAGGACTGAGGTATGGACAACTGAACTATGCGCTGGGACAAGGATGTGGACGTGCTTCCTGATGCTGCTACTTGAGAGTGTGCAATGACAGGTGCAAGGCAGGAGGCATCTTCGCATGCACCATGGACAGGGGATTGGCTTGCATGCACAACAGCGGAAGAAGCAGTGGTGCTACCCGCAGACACTGTTCTTTAACCCTGGGGTTCAGCCCACAAAGTCGGGTGCTTTGCTGCCATGTGCCTGATCATGCTGGTGGTGGTCAGGCTGGTCGTTTTGCCACCCCTGCTGACACTGGCCTGGCAGGTGGTGCAAATGGCCTTTTTGGGGTTATCGGCAGAGTCTTTAAAAAACAACCAGACTCGGGGAGACCTTACAGTTGTACTGGCAACTTCCTTCGTGTTGATGTTACGGGGAACGGTTGCCTGCCTTCTTTCTGTGGCCACCACACTGCCTCTTACTGCCTGTTGGGGTGCTCTGCCTCCCTCCCCCTGTGTGCTGCTGTCCTCGCTCTGCATGTCCTCCTGCCAGGTTGGGTCAGTTACTATATCATCCACTACCTCGTCTTCCACTTCCGCACACTGGTCCTCCTCCTGACTTTCTGGCAATTGTGCCTCATCATCGTCCACCTCTTGTGACACTTTTCCACCATTGCCTTCATGTGACCGTGGCTGCTCAAATATTTGGGCATCGCTACTTGCGATCCCCTCTTGCCCCGCTTCAAGTGGACTGGGTGAGAGGCCCGAATCTATCAATGGAAAAGTAAACATCTCTTCGTAGTGTCCAAGTGTGGGATCAGTTTTCTCCCGGCACTCGGCATGGTGGGAGGAAGGAGGTTCAGGGTGAGGAATATGCGGCCCAGACTCACAGCTACTGAGACTTAACCCTGTGGAAGACAAGGTGGTGGTGGTGGTGGCTAAGTGACTGGAAGCATTATCTGCTATCCAACCAATAACCTTTTCACACTGCTCTGTGTTCAATAGTGGTGTTCTCTGGTCCTCTATTAATTGGGACAGGAAGGTCAAGCGAGAAGATGTAGGTGTTTGTTGTGGCACAATTTCAACTTGCCCACGGCCTCGGCCTCTGCATGCACCATCATCACCATCACGTCCAGTTCCCCGTCGCTTGCCCTTTTTAAATGGAAGACAATATCTTCCACGCTCATTACAAATAACTGAGTTTGGAGCGTACGTATATGTGATTTGTGTGACGGAGACACCACAGTTTTAAATACCTGGCCTGTAGGTAACTATTTTGAACAGCAAACTGGTGTCTATTGCTTCACTGACAGACTGAAATTTTTTTTAATGAAGGTCAGAAATGGCAGTATTTTCTGATAACATAAATGTGATCCGTGTGACGGAGAAAACACAGTTTTAAATATGTGGCTTGTAGGTAACTATTTTGAACAGCAAACTGGTGTCAATTGCTTCACTGACGCCCTGAAACAATTTTTTAATGGAGGTCAGAAATGGCAGTATTTTCTAAAAACGTGTACGTGATCCGTGAGATGGAGAAAACACAGTTTTAAATAACTGGCCTGTAGGTAACTATTTTGAACAGCAAACAGTTGTCAATTGCTTCACTGACACACTGAAACAATTTTTTAATGGAGGTCAGAAATGGCAGCATTTTCTGAAAACGTTTATGTGATCCATGTGACGGAGAAAACACAGTTTTAAATACCTGGCCTGTATGTAACTATTTTGAACAGCAAACTGGTGTCAATTAGTGTTGAGCGAGCATGCTCGACACTGCTCGGTACTCACCCGAGCATCTCACTACTCGGGATGTTTGGCGAGCACCGAGCATTTCCAGGTTAATCGGGCGGGAGCTCGGGTCTCCGCCCTGCACGTTTGGCGCTCTTTACAGAGCCAATGAACATGCAGGGATTGCCAGCCAGTCACTGTAATGCCGCAGCCATGTTGTTTGTGGGCATTACAGTGATTGGCTGGCCGTACAGCGTCACCTCGAGTAGTTAAAACCGGGCTCCGCCATCATGGACACAGTCGCTCCGGATTAGACAGTGTAGGGTCAGTGCTGCTGAGCTAGGGAGAGATTTATACTCCGAAATAGTTAGAGTAGGGTATCTAAAGCCTGCCAAATCAAACAAACAGTCCTTCTCAGGACTAATATCCATCCCAGATATCAGGCAGGCAGGCAGGCTGTATAGGAGACGCAGTGGTTATACCAACAAACACTGCATTACAGTCCAGTGTGCTCCTGCTGGTCAAATTGCTAGACTTATCCCCAGGTCTCAGGGGCCAGGAAAAATCCATTTTTTTTCGTCTAAACCCTGTATTTTTTTTTCCTCAGTCAGACTGTACAAATACGCGTCTTATCAACCTTTTGGTATCCCCCCCGCCAAAAAAAAAATTGAGTGTGTCTGTGACTGTTCAGACACCAATATATGTGTTTAAAAGAGTCTGGTGTAGGCCAGATAACTAGAACTTTGGTTTTGCAGTTCCACGGTTCAATTCTCTGTATTATCCTGCTTTTGGCATTTTTTCCGTAAAAAAAAACAGTAATAGTGTCTCCCTGACTGTTCAGACACCAATATATCTGTTTAAAAGATTCTGGTGTAGGCCAGATAACTAGAGCTTTGGTTTTGCAGTTCCATGGTTCAAATCTCTGTATTATCCTGCTTTTGGCATTTTT
This sequence comes from Phyllobates terribilis, assembly GCF_046119375.1. Taxonomy (NCBI): domain Eukaryota; kingdom Metazoa; phylum Chordata; class Amphibia; order Anura; family Dendrobatidae; genus Phyllobates; species Phyllobates terribilis. The sequence continues at coordinate 584,203,099 of NW_027362762.1, forward strand.
TCCGTAAAAAAAACCCAGTGATAGTGTCTCCCTGACTGTTCAGACACCCATATATCTGTTTAAAAGAGTCTGGTGTAGGCCAGATAACTAGAACTGTGGTTTTGCAGTTCCACGGTTCAAATCTCTGTATTATCCTGCTTTTGGCACTTTTTCTGTAAAAAAACAGTAATAGTGTCTCCCTGACTGTTCAGACACCAATATATCTGTTTAAAAGAGTCTGGTGTAGGCCAGATAACTAGAACTGTGGTTTTGCAGTTCCACGGTTCAAATCTCTGTATTATCCTGCTTTTGGCACTTTTTCTGTAAAAAAAACAGTAATAGTGTCTCCCTGACTGTTCAGACACCAATATATCTGTTTAAAAGAGTCTGTTGTAGGCCAGATAACTAGAACTGTGGTTTTGCAGTTCCACGGTTCAAATCTCTGTATTATCCTGCTTTTGGAATTTTTACGTAAAAAAAAAACAGTAATAGTGTCTCGCTGACTTTTCAGACACCAATATATCTGTTTAAAAGAGTCTGGTGTAGGCCAGATAACTATAACTGTGGTTTTGAAGTTCCACGGTTCAAATCTCTGTATTATCCTACTTTTGGCATTTTTTTCGCAAAAAAAACCAGTAACAGTGTGTCCCTGACTGTTCAGACACAAATATATCTGTTTAAAAGATTCTGGTGTAGGCCACATAACTATAACTGCGGTTTTGCAGTTCCACGGTTCACGTCTATGTATTATCCACTATTTTGCCTTTATTACATAAAAAATAAAAAAATTGAGTTTCTCGCTCAGTGTTCAGACACAAATATATCTGTTTAAAAGATTCTGGTGTAGGCCAGAGAAATAGAACTGTGGTTTTCCTCTTCCACGGTTCTAATCTCCTTTATATTACCCTTTTTTCATTGATAGTGCGAGTGTAAGCTATTTTACTTAATTTACAATTGGCAAGGCGCGTGGCAAGGGACGTGGAAATGGACGTTCTGGTGATGTTGCGTGTAGAGGACGGGGCCGTGGCCAAGGTGAAAATGTGCCACAACCAACAGCCACATCTTCTCGCTCCCACTTCTTGACCGAATTACTAGGGAAGCACACTACAACACCAGTATTGCGTACTGATCAGTGTGAACAGGTCATTAATTGGATAGCAGATAATACTTCCAGTTACCTGGGCACCACCACCTCCGGTCTGTCTTACATACGGTCAAGTTTTAGTAGCCGTGAGTCTCGACCGCATACTCCTCCTCACTCTGATGCTCCTTCTTCCCACCATGCCGAGTGTCGTCAGACAGCAACTGATCCCACACTTGGACACTCTGAAGAGCTGTTCACTGGTCCATTTCCATATTTGTGCCCCTCGCCTGCTCCGCTTGAAGTGGTGGAAGAGGAGATCCCATGTAGCGATGCCCAAATATTTGAACAGCCACGGCCACAGGAAGTCGATGCTGGCAATTTGTCACAAGAGGTGGACGATGACGAGAAACAATTGCCACAAAGTGAGGAGGAGGATCGTGGTGCGCAAGTGGAAGAGGAGGAGGTGGTGGATGATCAAGTAACTGACCCAACATGGCAGGAGGACACGCAGAGCGAGGCAAGCAGCACACAGGGGGAGGGAGGCAGAGTACCCCAACAGGCAGGAAGAAGCAGTGTGGTGGCCGCACACAGTAGGCGGGCAACCGTTCCCCGTAACACCAACACGAGGGATGTTGCCAGTACAAGCGGTAGGTCTTCCAGAGTCTGGAATTTTTTTAAAGACTCTGCTGATAACCCCAAAAAGGCCATTTGTACCACCTGCCATGCCAGCATCAGAAGGGGTGACAAAACTACCAGCCTGACCACCACCAGCATGATCAGGCACATGGCAGCAAAGCACCTGACTTTGTGGGGAAAACCCCAGTGTCCACGACCAGTGTCAGCGGGTGTCACCACTGCTTCTTCCGCTGTTGTGCGTGTAAGAGAACCCCCTGTTGTGCGTGCAAGGCAATCCCCTGTCCATACTGCATGCAAAGATGCCCCCTCCTCTCAGTCTTCACTTGTTATGGCAGTTTCTCAAGAAACAGCATCAACGTCCACGTCCCACCAAAGCGTTCAATTGTCCATATCCCAGACATTTGAACGAAAGTGAAAATTCGCAGCCAATGCCCTACAAGCCACAGTCCTAAATTTGCACATTTCACGACTGCTTGAGTTGGAAATGCTGCCTTTCAGGCTGGTGGAGACGGAATCCTTCCACATCCTTATGGCGGTGGCCGTCCCTCGGTACTCGGTCCCCAGCCGACACTATTTTGCCCAGTGTGCCATCCCCGCACTACACAAGCACGTGTCCCAAAACATCTGCCATGCCCTCAACAACGCAGTTACTGGGAGAGTCTACCTGACAACGGACACGTGGAGAAGTGCTTGTGGCCAGGGACAGTATATCTCCCTGACGGCACACTGGGTAAACATAGTGGAAGCCGGGACCCAATCGGACCTTGGGACGGAACACATCCTCCCCACACCGAGGATTGCGGGCCCTATGTCAGTCAGAGTTGCCCCCACAGTGTACAGCTCCTGCGGATCATCCTCCTCCTTCTCCTCCTCCTCATATTCAGCCTCCATCTCAGATATCACCACATCAATTACAAGCTGGAAGCACTGCAGTACTTCCTCAGCCAAGCGGCAACAGGCTGTGCTGAAACTCATACACTTAGGTGATAAACCTCACACTGCTTGTGAGTTGAGGACAGCTGTGAAAGAGCAGGCAGATCTGTGGCTGAGACCGCTGAACCTACATCCAGGCATGGTCATGTGTGACAATGGCCGTAACCTGGTGGCAGCTCTGAGGCGAGGCGAGATCACACACGTACCATGCCTGGCTCATGTGCTTAACCTTGTAGTTCAGCTGTTTATTAAATCGTACCCCGAGTTGCCAGATCTGCTCATCAAAGTACGCCGCCTGTCAGCTCATTTTCGGAAGGCGGCTACAGCTTCCGCCGCCCTTGCTGTGTTGCATCAGCGTTTGCAGCTTCCGGCACACCGACTGGTGTGTGATTTCCCCACACGTTGGAACTCTACCCTCCACATGTTGCAAAGGATTTGTGAGCAGAAGAAAACAGTTGTGGAGTACCAGCTGCAACAAGGCCGTTGATATTCAGGTCAGACTCCACACATAAGACCTAAGGAGTGGACCTGGATGTCTGACATATGTACCATCCTGACAAACTTTGAGGAGTCCACCAAGATGGTGAGTGGCGATGAGGCCATTATTAATGTCAGCATCCCACTGTCTTTTGCAACACTATGCAGAGAATTAAAGAGGAGGCATTGCAGCCAGAGTATGATGAGATGGATCAAGAAGCCATAATGGGCGATTACACACAGCCCAGCCTCATCTCATCCCAACGTGCATTGGGGGACAAAGAGGGAGAGAAGGAGGAGGAGGAAGAACAGGAGCTGGTATCATGCGCTGTAGACGGTAGTACCTGTACAACTGTCATACCGTCGGTTCAGCGTGGGTGGCCTGAGGACAGGGGGGAGGAGGAGGAGGAGAGCATGGTCAGTCGTCATCATGGTGAGGACACGGAAGTCTTGCCCGTTACCAGTCTGGCACACATGGCTGACTTTATGTTACGCTGCCTTAACCGTGACCCTCGCATTGTCAAAATGTTGGGTGACAGTCATTACTGGTTGGTGACACTTTTAGACCCCCGCTACAAGGAGAACTTTCACTCTCTTATTCCTGAGGTGGAGAGGTCTACAAAAATGGGGCAGTACCAGAAGGCCCTTGCTGCAGAACTGTAAAAAAAAATTCCCATCTCAACACGCTAGCGGCAGAGGTCACAGTTCGTTGACCAACCAAGGCGAACAGGTGAGAAAGACGCAACTCCAATCCAGCAGAGGCAGGGGAACACTGTCAACATTCTGGGACAGTTTTCTGAGACCCGCCCAGCTTACAGGCCCTGAGGCGCGGGGTACTCTCACCAGGAGTGGAAAGTTTCAAAAGATGGTGAGGGAGTACCTTGCCGACCGTATCAGCGTCCTTCCGTGATTCCTCTGTGCCTTTTAATTATTGGGTATCCAACCTGGACACTTGGAATGAACTCGCCCTGTACGCCTTGGAGGTCCTCGCCTGCCCTGCCGCTAGCGTGTTATCGGAGCGTGTTTTTAGTTCCACTGGGGAAATTATAACTGATAAGCGCACTAGCCTGTCAACTGACAATGCTGACAAGCTGACCCTTATCAAAATGAACAAGGGCTGGATTGGGCCAGACTTCTCATCACCACCAAATGACAGCAGAGTAACATAAAGTCAAATCCACTGTGTTATTTCGGGAGGTGTATTCCCATGCACCGCTTCACACCCACACATGGGTATATGCTTCCTCATTTCGGCTGTATTTTGCTCTTCTCCTTATCCTCAGCCTCCACCACCACTATACCACCAGGGTGACCGTGGTCCGTGTTGCCAGCATTGCAAGTTCCTCCGTCCTAATTTTTGGCAGCTTTTGCTTGGAAGGCATAGGCAAAGACTATGGGAGACCCACTCCCCAATAATGGGAATAATGTTTTTAATATGCTGTACTGCATGGCTCTTGGTTGCCAGTGTGGCAACCCAGGGGTCTGGTTTCCACAGTAACAGCAATGTTATGTCTGAGAGCAGGTGGGAGGTCTCTTGGTCAGGGATCCTGTGCATGCCACACCTCCTGCCCAGTCCTGGGAGGGGAAGAACTTCCCCTATATAAACCTAGGGCTGAGGCAGGGTTAGTGAGTAGAGAAGAAGTAGAGACAGAGAAGCAGATATAGGAAAAGAACATCAGGAGCTCTGTGGGAGCAGTGCTACAAGGAGTCAGGGGCTGGCAACTGCAGAGCTCGCCCTGACTGAGAAGTTATCACCGGACCCGGAGTCCGAGGCTGTGGGGACTAACTCCTATCCAGCAGCAGAAACCGACCGGCAGGGGATTGCAGGTCCTCTGGCCCAGAAACCCGAAGGCACGGTCACACGTGTGGGACCAGCACCGCCGTCGTGGAGCGGAAGCTACTAGAAGGCCCCGAGTCACCGGCCATACGGGTGAGCACCACACGGTACACTCAGGGACGTGGGATACTTATACCCGCCTCTAGCAAGGTAGCCAGAAGAGTATCGTTAGTTTGGGAGGCCTACAACTCCGCCTGGCCAGGGGAGATCCCATCTGCTCAAGGACTGACCAGGCCCCAATTGCTAGCCAGAACTCCGGGAGGGTCTATCGTTGTCACCAGTAAAGACCCTGAACTACACCGCACCGTCTCCGAGTGGTTCCTGCTACCCCCATCATCCACGTCGGCTGCCCTGAGGCCATACCCCTCCCGTTGGGGGTTATACTATCACGCTGCACAATCCTACCACCGGCCTCAGCGGTCTGCCCTGCAGCAGCAGCTCCTTAGCTGTACTCAACGGGTGGCGTAGTCGTCCAACATCTACCGCTAATACAGCGCCACTTAGTCTGACTCCCTGGGCACGGACCGGATCACCGCCACGAGACTACAACCCTCAAGAGATCCGGCTCCGGGTAAGCTCCCGCGTGCGCAACGCAGCGCGACACAGGCCCAGGGGCGCGTCACCAGCATTGCAAGTTCCTCCATCCTAATTTTTGGCAGCTTTTGCTTGGAAGGCATAGGCAAAGACTATGGGAGACCCAATCCCCAATAATGGGAATAATGTTTTTAATATGCTGTACTGCATGGCTCTTGTAAAGGGCATGAAAACCGTCTTGTTAAGCTACTGTGACCTCCACCACTCTCCCAAAGGGCATTAAAACTGTCTTGTTAAGCTACTGTGACCTCCACCACTCTTCCAAGGACATTAAAACTGTCTTGTTAAGCTACTGTGACCTCCACGTCTCTTCCAAGGGGCATTAAAACTGTCTTGCTAAGCTACTGTGACCTCCACGTCTCTTCCAAGGGGCATTAAAACCGTTTTGTTAAGCTACTGTGACCTTCACCACTCTTCCAAGGGGCATTAAAACTGTCTTGTTAAGCTACTGTGACCTCCACCACTCTTGCAAGGGGCATTAAAACTGTCTTGTTAAGCTACTGTGACCTCCACCACTCTTCCAAGGGGCAGTAAAACCGTCTTGTTAAGCTACTGTGACCTCCACGTCTCTTCCAAGGGACATTAAAACCATCTTGTTAAGCTACTGTGACCTCCACCACTCTTCCAAGGGGCATTAAAACTGTCTTGTTAAGCTACTGTGACCTCCACGTCTCTTCCAAGGGGCATTAAAATCGTCTTGTTAAACCACTCTGAACTCCACATCTCTTCCAAGGGGCATTAAAAGCGTCTTGTTAAACCACTCTGAACTCGACAGCTCTTCCAAGGGGCATTGAAATGTTGTTTTTAATTATCTCTAACCTCCACGACTCTTCCAACGGGCATTGCATTTCCTCCTAATTTTAGTCAGCTTTTGCTTTTCAATGCATAGGCGAACACTAAGGGAGACCCACTCCCCAATAATCGATAGAAGGTTTTTAGTACACTGTAATCCACGTCTGTTTCAAAGGGCATTGCAGTTCCTCATAATTTTTGGAAAGCCTTCCATTCACTGCTTAGGCCAACAGTGTACAGGAGACCCAGTTGCTATAAATGGAAAAAACGGTTTAGTTAAGGCCCTCTGACCTCCATGTCACTTCCAAGGGGCATTGGAGTGTCTCGAAATTTTTGGTAGGCATTGCACTCACTGCATGCCCTATAAATGTGCAGCCGAACCGCTCCTTTTGGTACAGAAACATATCCTACAAGACATGTGTGGTTGACTGGCCTGATATTGATGTGAATGGTCCCTATTCCTCCTGCTCTTTCTCCTTTGCCACCACCTCATCCATCATTCATCACCTGAAGCTTTGTTTTAACGGGAGTCATAGAACTGGGATAGTAGCAGGAAAACATCCAGCAATCCTCGGAGGAGGTAGGATATGCGCCAAAACGCTGACCACCTCAGGCCTAGCCACTACTACATACATGCGCTTGCATTCCAAGGAACAGAAAGCTAAGGAGATGGATGGCCTCATGATCATGAATAATTTACTCGTTGTGTAGGAGGCCGACCACTGCTGCTGTCTACTTCTGAACTTTGTGTTGAAGCCTGATTGACCCAGGACACGCAATCCTCTGTCGGGAGGACGTGTTGCATCCCAGTGTCCAACTGTGTCCCGGCTTCCACAATATTAACCCAGTGTGAAGGCGTCAGTGAGATGTACCATCCTTGGCCACATTCACTAGTCCACGTGTTTGTGGTTAGGCTGTCCTTCAAATAGGGGCGGCTGGGGACCGTCTATGGACACCCGGCCGCCCCCAGGCGGCTGGGGACCGTGTGTGGGCACCCGGCCGCGGGAGGGCTGGGGACCGAGTATGGACACTCAGCCGCCCCCTGGCGGCTGGGGACCAAGCGTGGACATCCGGCCGCCGGGCGCCTGGGGACTGAGTATGGATACCAGGCCGTCGACGCAGCCATGACGTGGTGGCCAGATTCCGCCTCCACATGCCTAAAAGGCCCAATTTCAAGTGCAAGCAGTATGGTATTGCAGCCTGGGGGTGGGTGGGCGGGTGGCAGGCCGCATACTTGCGCTTGCATTGCAAGGAATGGGGGAGGTACAATTGAACACTGCCCTGGGACAAGGACTTGCACGGGGATAGTAGCAAGTCTGCATCTTCTGATGCGGCAAGGATCACTTCTGATGGGCACACTTTTAGGCAGTGACCTGGGTGTCAGAGATGCTTCCAGGGGTCTTCCACATGCTGTTACCATGTCTTTTCAGCACTGTATACATGTGTCACACAGCACATGGCCAGATAAGGTTGTAAATTGTTAAAATGACATTTCCCGGTGAATGCATTTGTCACGGTTGAAAGCAATACAAAAGTGCAAAAACAAATAAAAAATGCTACTTGTGAACATAGCCCAAGGTGTGGAGGAGTATTTTTGTTTTTGGTTATTTATTTTACCTTATACAGAAGTCTTTACCATGGAAAGGATGTTCCTTAACATATTTCACAGGAAAGCAGTTTCCGTTTCGTTTTTGAACATTTTATTGTGAGCCCGTAAAAGTGGCTTAATACCTCTGACCACGTTGTTGACAGCAGTGACCTGGGGGTCATAAATACTTCCTGGGGCGATCCCCATGCTTTCCCTATGTCATTTGAGCACTGTCACTATCGTTTTGGGCACTTTTTAGGCTTTCTACAGACTGCCGGGGGTTCCGCCGCAAAAATGCTCGGGTCTCCCATAGACTAACATTGGGCTCGTTGCTCAGGTCGAGCACCCGAGTATGACGGTGAGCTCGGCCTGAGCTTTGAGCACCCGAGTTTTTTTGTGCTCGCTCAACACTACACTGTGTTCCAAATTATTATGCAAATAATATTTTCTCAGATTTTCCCAAATTACCTATATGAATTGCAGTCAATGTAATTTTCCAGTCAAATAACTATTAGAGTACAATTGAAAGGTTTTTGTACAATCTGCCTATGATAACAGTATATTTTTCAAAAAATAAAAAACTCAAACTGCACTCAAAATGCATGTTCCAAATTATTATGCACAGCAGAGTTTTCAACCTTTTCATTTTAATAAAGAACAAAAAAATTGTCATTTTTGAAAGTATAAGCATTAGCAGGTTATTACAAACTGAAATCAAACAGTTTTCAACTCAAAACTTTATTCTAGGTGATGTTACATTTGCACATAGGACCGCTTATTCGAAAGGAGCTTCTGAACTCTCTCGTCCATTGAATTTGTCAGGTTTTGGATGGTTTCTGCTTCAATTGTTTTGCATGAGGACAGAATACCCTCCCAGAGCTGTTGCTGAGATGTGAACTGCCTCCCGCCATCATAGACACTCCTTTTGATGATGCTCCAGAGGTTCTCAATGGGGTTGAGGTCAGGGGAGCATGGGTGCCACACCATAAGTTTGTCCCCTTTTATGCCCATGGCAGCCAGAGATGAAGATGTGTTATGTGCAGCATGAGACGGGGTATTATCATGCATGAAATGATCTTGCTGCGGAATGCACGGTTCTTCTTCTTGAACCATGGAAGGAAGTGCTGTTTGAGAAACTCAACATACATTATGAAGTTCATCTTTACCCCTTCAGTGATCCTAAAAGGGCCGACAATCTCTCTCCCCATGATTCCAGCCCAAAACATTACTCCACCTCCTCCTTGTTAGCGCCATAGCCATGTTTGCATGGAGTGTCCATCAACCAGCCATCCTCCACTCCATCCATCTGGATCATCGAGATCATTTCATGCATGATAATGCCCGTCTCATGCTGCACATAACAGAAGCTCCATGGACGAGAGAGTTCAGAAGCTCCTTTCCAACAAGCGGTCCTATGTGCAAATGTAACATCACCTGGAATAAAGTTTTGAGTTGAAAACTGTTTGATTTCAGTTTGTAATAACCTGCTAATGCTTATAATTTCAAAAATGACAATTTTTTTGTTCTTTATTAAAATGAAAAGGTTGAAAACTCTGCTGTGTGTAATTATTTGGAACATGCATTTTGAGTGCAGTTTGAGTTTTTTATTTTTTTTAAAATATACTGTTATCATAGGCAGTTTGTACAAAAACCTTTCAATTGTACTCTAATTGTTATTTGCCTGGAAAATTACAATGACTGCAATTCATATAGGTAATTTGGGAAAATCTGAGAAAATATTATTTGCATAATAATTTGGAACACAGTGTAGTGTCAATTGCTTCACTGACACACTGAAACTAATTTTTAATGGAGGTCAGAAATGGCAGTATTTTCTGAAAACATATGTGATCCGTGTGACGGAGAAAACACAGTTTTAAATAGGTGGATTTTTAGCGCCGTAATATGGAAAGGACCTGACTGTATTCTGCAGTGCCAACAAGCAAATGACGCAGAAAAACTGTGTTCTCTGGATTGCTTTTTAACCAAATAATGAGGATTAAGATCCAAAAAAAAAAGTATTCCTGGCCCCTGAGACCTGGGCCTATTTCTAGAAATATCTAACAGCAGCAGCAGCAGCAGAGAAAACTGGAATGGAGCCTCTTTTGCTATGTGCACTGCAGTCTGCTATATACACTGCCTGCCTGCCTACATACACTGCCTGCCTGATATCTCTGCAGATGGATTAGTTCTCAGAAGGACTGTTTGTTGAGATGGATATGTGTCTCTAATATAGTTTGGCACACCTACACTAATTAGAAACAAGCAAATCTCTCCCTAGCTCAGCAGCAGCTCTCCCTACACTGCCTGATTCTGGAGTGACTGTGATGAGCATGGTGGCGCCAGGTCTGATATAGACCTGATTACGCTGTGCGGCCAGCCAATCACTATAATGCCACAACCAACATGGCTACAACATTACAGTGAGTGAAAGGCAATCCCTGCATGTTCAATGGCTCCAAACATGCAGGGAGGAGACCCGAGCTCTCGCCGAGGAACCCCGGAAATACTCGGCGAACACCGAGCATCTCGAGCAGTGAGATGCTCGGGCGAGCATCGAGCAGTGGCGAGCATGTTCGCTCATCACTATTCCTGGACACTCTATGACTGCTTTTTTACTGTGAACTGGCTCCGGCAATCCATAAGATTGTAATCTATGAGATCCCTTCACTCTGTCTCCCAATTGCCCAGTGTATTCAGTTCAAACTACTAACACTGATGTACAAAGCCATCCATATCCTTTTTTCTCTGTACATCTCTGAACTAATCTCCTGATATATTCCCTTACGTAATCTCCGGTCCTCCCAAGACCTCCTTTTTTCCACATTTATTTGTTCCTTACATTGCCTCGCTGCCACCTCACCTCAACACCACCGGAGCTAATGCAACTCCACAACCTACTGTCTCCTTCCCCACCACCCTGTAGAGTTTAAGGCCGCAGGTGCAGGGTCTATAAGACCTAAGATGCAATATGGCACCTTGGCAAAGCCCAGTTATGTTCTCCCTCTGATATCTAACAATAACAAACAGGTCATGCTGGAGAAACTTGCACCTACTGCCACTCAGTGTCTTCAGCTCCTTTGTGAGAAACTAATGTTTGTTCAGCCAGTCTTCTAAATAAAATTCCTGAAGTACGGAAGTTGTGGATGGCTTTGCTTCTGGTACTGGGCGCTAATACCAAATTGTGGCATGCCATTCACTGGATATTCCTGGCTGGTTGGGGACAAATGTAGCACCCTGAGGATTCGGCTGCTACAGGGGTATTGCACCTCAACCCAGAGGTGTGATATTCCACTCCCGGGTAAGGAAGGAGTGTGGAACTGAGCTCAGATAGACTGCATGCACTACATACATCCCATTCCAGAGGAGCAGGCCGACGGTACTCCCACTTAGAAATGTGCAGGTACAACCGAGCCTGTTCCTGGCTGGAGTGGGAGGGGGGTGGTACATCCCATGTAGTGTAGGGGCAGATAGGGGGAGCAGTCTGGGTAGTGATAGGAGCTCATTGGGTGCTGGTCACCTGAGCTCACACATAGAGGGATATATAAGGAGGGCACCAACTTAGATCAGGGTCAGACGCTGAGAACAAGTCAGTTGGAGAGAGAAAAGGAAACAGCAGCCCTGGAGAGAGAGAGAGGAGAAAGAAAGAGAAAGACCCAGGGGGGACAGCAGAAGGGACCCAAGAACCCAAATTAGAGCACCGGGTGAGGAGTCAGCACAAGGGTACCGGAACCCAAGCTGGTGGGGGCAAAAACATCCCTAGCCAGAGACCGGAGGCTGTGGGCAGCATCTGCCACGGCCACCCACTACATCCACCCTGAAGGCATACCACATGGAGGGTCAGGGAACCTAAGGCCAAGGGTTGCCCAACGGAAGGCCCGAGGGAGCTGGACCTAGGTGGATCACTGGTGGGGACGGCTGAAGAAAGGACAGAGGGAGAGCTCAGGGCCACGCTCCGGACTTGTTTGGGGGTTGGCCGGATCCAGGACCTGGTGGACGCAGCACGGCTCGGGTGGTCACTAACAGCTGGAGTGACCGAAACATCCGCAGTAAGTAAACTCCCTTAACTGCACAACCCGAGTCTGTCTTCATTGCCGGCTGCACCGCACCACCACAACCCCCATCCTCTGCGCCTGTCCCCTCTGAGGCTATACCCCTCCCGTTGGGGGTTATCCCACCAAGCTGCACATCCACCATCAGCCTCAGCGGACCCTGCTGCAGCGGCGGCCACAGTGACCGCATTACAACGGGTGGCGTAGTCGACACAAAAGAACTCTTATAACATCAGTAAGGACTGCCACATAACACATAGCTTGACGCCCTGGGCACGGGACCGGGTCTCAGCCGCTCGGAGACTACAACCCCCCATCTGATCCGGTGCCGGGTATTCCCCTCAAAAAGGAATATGTCCCAGGGGGCGCGTCAACTTTGGCGTAGTCGGCAGGATTACGTGCCCGCAACACCCGGGTACTGCGTGCCTGAAGAAAAGTGCAAGTTTACCTCAGAAAGAAGTCTCCCGCCGGTTCCGGAGGGTCCACGCCATCGGACTCCATCACCAGTCGTTTCCCGCCGATTGTCCGCCATTTCCAGCTTGTTCCCGCCATCTGCAGAGTTTCCCGCCACTGGGAAGCGATCCCCGCCAAAACCGCAGATTTCCCGCCTTGGAAGAGCAGCGGACGCCATTATGGGCGTGCCAAAGGAGGGCAGGAGGCCACCTCCCATCGTGGGCCAGGACAGAAAATGGCGCCAAAAGTGGAAACCGCCCCCACCAACGGAGACTGTGATGCTGGAGGTGTCTGTCAGCGTGAAAGAACTCCCCCTGGAGCTGACAGTCACCGAGTTGCCCCGGGACCGCCCTCTAAGTGGGAGGAGACGAAAGAGAAGAGAAAAGATGGGTGTCGCTTGGAGCAGTCTGGAGCGAGCGCACCCGGAGGCAAGAGGTCTAACGAGGAGTAGCGGAGGAGCTTACCCGGAGTCGAGGAGAGGAAGAATAGACCCGGGAATGGAGCGGCAGCAGCGCAGCACCGGCCCGCTGGCCAGGAGCCTGCAAAAAGAAGAAAGAGGAGAGCAGAGCAGCACCGACCCGATGGTCAGGAGCCTGCTGGAGTCAACAACCCCGCTAGGCTTAGCGGAGATCCTGGCGCAGCTTCCCCGAGATCGGGAGTGCGCGCGGAGTGCCCTGGAGGGCCTCGCGGGAAGGATGGCCCGAGTGCAGAGGGAGATCCTGGCGGAGTGGGGCCGGGAGATGGCCCAGCAAGCTGGAACCCGTCCACGGAACCCGCTCCCTTGGAAGAAGACACCGACTGCCTCTGCGGATGACGCGGGAGGACCCAAGGCCGGAGACGGCGCAGAAGAGGGAGCGAGACGCATGGCAGCAGGTAAGGGGGACGCCTATACCCCATACCGGAAGACCGCTTATCTGCCCCAGCTCCCCGTCGCAGAGCCCGAAGGTCCCCCGGCCGTACCCGAGACCGCCATGACACCGCCACCGACTAGGCCCCGACCGGAAGCCGCCGTCGCGACCCCGGTGACGTCACGCGTCGTGACACGGAGCGTGGCGAAGGAAGAGGAGGAGCCTCCGGCCTGGTCGCAGGGCCTAGCGTTTCCGGGCGCCGCATCCCCAGTAGAGCCATCTACCTCCGCGGAGCCTCCGGCCTGGTCGCAAGGCCAGGTAGCCCAGGGCGCCGCCGTGTTAACAGTTCCATTTACCTTCCAGATGCCCCCGGCCTGGCCGCAAGGCCTGGGTAACCTGGGCGCCCCCACCATCACGCCCGCACCCGAAACACCAAGGGTGCCATATCTGGGAGAGGACCCCTTCAGCCAGCTGGCGTGGCCGGACGGGCGGCCTTTCATCTGGCCCGAAGAATTCTTGGAACTGGAGCGACAAAAGAAGTTAGGTCCCCTGTGTGAGCCCCTGATCCCGGCTCCAAAGCCCGTGACTCGGGTCTCGCCTCCACTAGAAGAAGCCCAATTCGTGTGGGACCCCACGGGAGAAGATTTGATGGGGTTCACCGGAGAAACTCGGGCAGCTGCAGCTGAACGCACAGAGTGTTGCCGTCAACAGCTGGCAGAGTTTCAGAGAGAACGGGAGGAGAGGCGGGTCAGAGAGCAATGGGCCCAGACCCGCAGCGCGGAGCAAAAGAGTCGGACCAGAAGGGACCCCTATGCAGCAAATCGTCCCCGTACCATCGGGACGGTAATAAAGTTTAATGCGCAGCATGGGTGGGGCTTCATAAAGGACCGGAACACCATGGGTGACGTCTTCGTTACCCGACGGGATGTCGAGTCCCACCTGCCAGAGGGTCACAAAGGCCGTGACCTCTACGTCGGTGACGAGGTAACGTTCACCCGGCACAAGTGTGCCAAGGGACCTTACGCCCTCCACGTGCATCGCCTGACAGAGGAGGAGTTGCGGTGTAGGGAGGAGGAGCCAGAAGACCCGGACGGGTTCAAGGCTAGAAGGTACTATGACTGAGATAGTACAAAGGACTGTATATAGTTACCTGTCGGGGTACCCAAGTAACCGTGGCTGCTTTAAAGTTTAGTCCCCGTTGGGACCAGTGAACAGTTCAACCCGTGTGTCCCCTACCCAAACCAGGCTGAGGACTGTGAGCAGCCATCCCTTTCCCTTTACTTGGCCGGGGACTGAGAACGGCCAAATTCCCCTGTAAATAGTTGCGCGTCCTAAAGCGCCCCCTACCGGTTTTATAGGAGAAACCATTTTTCTAGAAAGACTGTCGCACTTTTCCCGGACACACGTTGCACAGTGTCCGGAGGAGGAACCTGAAACCAGAGAAGTCGACGAGAATGTTTATATGAAAAGTTTTTATATATATATAATGTTTTACATGTTTTATATGTTCATATAAAAATTTTGTATGTTTTGGTGTTTTGTCTTGCAGCCCGAGGACGTGCTGTGATTTACCAGGGGGGAATGTAGCACCCTGAGGATTCGGCTGCTACAGGGGTATTGCACCTCAACCCAGAGGTGTGATATTCCACTCCCGGGTAAGGAAGGAGTGTGGAACTGAGCTCAGATAGACTGCATGCACTACATACATCCCATTCCAGAGGAGCAGGCCGACGGTACTCCCACTTAGAAATGTGCAGGTACAACCGAGCCTGTTCCTGGCTGGAGTGGGAGGGGGGTGGTACATCCCATGTAGTGTAGGGGCAGATAGGGGGAGCAGTCTGGGTAGTGATAGGAGCTCATTGGGTGCTGGTCACCTGAGCTCACACATAGAGGGATATATAAGGAGGGCACCAACTTAGATCAGGGTCAGACGCTGAGAACAAGTCAGTTGGAGAGAGAAAAGGAAACAGCAGCCCTGGAGAGAGAGAGAGGAGAAAGAAAGAGAAAGACCCAGGGGGGACAGCAGAAGGGACCCAAGAACCCAAATTAGAGCACCGGGTGAGGAGTCAGCACAAGGGTACCGGAACCCAAGCTGGTGGGGGCAAAAACATCCCTAGCCAGAGACCGGAGGCTGTGGGCAGCATCTGCCACGGCCACCCACTACATCCACCCTGAAGGCATACCACATGGAGGGTCAGGGAACCTAAGGCCAAGGGTTGCCCAACGGAAGGCCCGAGGGAGCTGGACCTAGGTGGATCACTGGTGGGGACGGCTGAAGAAAGGACAGAGGGAGAGCTCAGGGCCACGCTCCGGACTTGTTTGGGGGTTGGCCGGATCCAGGACCTGGTGGACGCAGCACGGCTCGGGTGGTCACTAACAGCTGGAGTGACCGAAACATCCGCAGTAAGTAAACTCCCTTAACTGCACAACCCGAGTCTGTCTTCATTGCCGGCTGCACCGCACCACCACAACCCCCATCCTCTGCGCCTGTCCCCTCTGAGGCTATACCCCTCCCGTTGGGGGTTATCCCACCAAGCTGCACATCCACCATCAGCCTCAGCGGACCCTGCTGCAGCGGCGGCCACAGTGACCGCATTACAACGGGTGGCGTAGTCGACACAAAAGAACTCTTATAACATCAGTAAGGACTGCCACATAACACATAGCTTGACGCCCTGGGCACGGGACCGGGTCTCAGCCGCTCGGAGACTACAACCCCCCATCTGATCCGGTGCCGGGTATTCCCCTCAAAAAGGAATATGTCCCAGGGGGCGCGTCACAAACTCATTCCCACAGAAAAGTACCAGCAAGCTAAGGAGATGGTGGCCTCTGTGAATGAGTTTGCTCATTGTCTAGTAGTCTGGCTTTTATTCTAAAGATCCTGCTCATTTGGTCAAGATGATCTGGATGCCACAATTGCTATATGTATTGCATAATTCTCCAATATGGCTTCCCCAGAGTTATTTCCTTAAAGTAAACAGCATGTTTAGGGACTTAATCTGGGGAAAACAAGCTCCAAGAATTAAACTGGAAACTTTGCAAAGAGATAAAACAATGGGTGGCCTTGCTGTCCAAAATCCGTGGGTTTATTATATGGCAGCTCAGCTCCAGCACATTCGTAGGTGGGACGACCCTGGAGGGGGAGGGGGGGCTCAACGTCTTCTACTCCAATCACATTTTAAATCACTCAGACTCTATGAAGCATTGGAGGCTCACAAATTTAAGACACCCTCTTGTTGAACCCCAACTACGCTGTTAATACACAAACTTTGGTGGGCAGTGAGGAAATTACAGGGGATACAAGGGATCTCACAATTTACATCACTGTGGGAAATGCCATGGCTCCCTAACCTATATAAATTGGAAGGGTTTAAAAATTTAAGTCTAAAAGGACTAGAAAGATTCACTCATGTTTTAGCGAGAGATTCACTCAAGGAGTTTTCACAGATACAAAATGAATATGGACTGCCCAACACCGTACCTTCAGTTACGACATGCATATCAGGCAGAGAGTCTTGTCCTAAGTAACGGAGTTCCTCAAAATACTATAATACAGAGAATGGCTAGCTCACATAATTCTGGGGGGCTAATCTCATTGCTTTATAGGGGTCTGCTGGACCTAGTATTAGCAAAACACCCCATAAGATCAAAAGAAAAATGAGAGGGCTTGATAGGCCCTATTGAAGAGGGGCTGTGGTCTGAAATACTGGAAAGAGTTCCCCAGTTATCTCTGAGTGAGTCCCATAGATTCTCCCACTTTCAGGTGCTGCACCAGTCATATAGAACACCCCAATTTCTCCACGATATAGGGCTTCGACCAGACTCCCTATGTGCTAAATGTACAACATCCCCGGCTAACATGCTTCATATGATGTAGACCTGCCCTGCTCTGGAAAACTTCTGGAGGGATGTAATAGCGATCATTGATAGAACATACTCAGTCGATTCAGATCCCTCACCATTAGTATGTATACTGGGATATATAGAAGATCTGAGCACTGACGAACATGGCAAAATAGCGGTGGCACGCATGTTATACATGGCTAGGAAACTAATAGCCCAACATTGGTTATCAGAGCAGGCGCCCACGGTGACGGAATTTATAAATAAGATTAATTGGTTATTAAATCTGGAAAAAAGTATATATCTGAAAAGGAAGGCCATCTCCAAATTTGAAAAAATATGGGCTCCATGGATTGACGGCTCCGGCCTAGCATCCAGAGAACTGCATAGATTTTGACTTGGTCTGCTATGATTGGTGTATAGATTACTTGACAGGTGCAAAATCCTACATTTGACTGCTTTAGGCACGTATACAACTGCTCCAAAGCAAGAGTTAGATACCCCTTAATACAATTGTGACTATTCATACTGTAAGATTGTTAATTTGCTGTGGACAGAACTGTGAAACATTTAACTCAAAATGTTTTCTTTGAAAGGGCAATGTGTTGTGGGGGGAGGGACAGAATAGGGACTGGGTCCCTTCTTCGGTTGGGTTGTTTTATTTGTTTCGCTGTTGTATTACAAAAAAAGTTTTAACAATTAAAAAATATTTGATTTAAAAAAAAGATCCTGCTCATTTTTATGGTTTAAAGTGAGCACGCTGAGACTGTAGTTTCTGCAGCAGCGCATCCAGGCTGGGATAGTGGCAGAGAAATTGCTGTACCATCAGGTTGAGGATGCGAGACATGCAAGACAAGTTTGCACTGTTATCGCACACGGCCTTCCCTTGCTCCAGGTTCAGTGGAGACAGCCATTGCTCAAACTCGGCCTGGTGAGCTGTCTACAACTCTTCAGCTGTATGACTGCGATCTCCAAGGCATATTAATGTTAACACTGCCTGATTGCGGTGAGACCTGGCTGTGCAGTACGGGGGTGGGGGGGATTTTCTCTGCACTGTTGGAACATGTGTCTCTGTAAGGCAGAGGTTGAGGGTGCAGGTGGAGGCCCTAGAGGAGGTGGAGGATGCAGAAGCACTGGAGGAAGTGTTAGATACAGAGGTTGGTCCTGAAAGCCTTGGGAATTGCAACACTTGCTGTCTAGTGACACCTTGGTGTCTAGTGGCTTAGCTCTCCATCCCCTGGTGTGCAATGGTTTAGTTCTCCAACCCTAGCTGTTTAGTAGGTTAGTTCTCCAACCCCTGTTTTCTATTAGTTTAGTGCTCCAAGTTCTGGTGTCTATTTATTTCTTTCTCCAACCCATCCACGTACACCCCCAGGGGTTCTTCTTGGACCCTACTTCATCCAGGTGCGGATCAACTGAAAAAAAATTTGGGCACCGCTACACATGCTTTTCCCCTCTTGAGTCAGTGAAGTTTGTATTAGACCTCTGATGCCCCGGAATAGAATGTGTGAACAGCTCTGCACACTGGCCCATCTGTGCTTCCCCATAGTTAGTTGGCCGGTTGGAAAGTTGTGACGTGGGTGAAAACAATGGTAATTTGGGTGCCACCTCTGAGGACTGTACTGTGTGTGATGCTAAGGTGGAGGAAGAGGAGCAGAGGTCACTTGCCTCTGACCCCCCCCAACTGACCTATCCATCAAAGTGAATGGCAGCCCACTTTCCTCAGTCCCGCAAGCTTGACTCTGACCTGTCATTCAAATGTCAGATCCAAGCCCTTTCCACTTGCTGCTGACTCCAACTCCAAAGTATCTCGGGGATCCGCGTATTCCTCAACCATGAATCTAGAAAAATACCAGTGCACGCCCTCATGATCTCCCGCCTCTACTACTCCTGCACTGTGGCCTCCCTTCTACCACTCTCGCACCACAGCAATCTATCCTAAACTGTGCTGGCCGATTAATCCACCTGTCACCCCCCGCTATTCCCAGGCTTCTCCCCTCTGTCAATCCCTGCGCTGGCTCCCTGTTGCCCGGAGACTCCAGTTGAAAAGCGTAGCCTTGGCATACCAAGCCATCAAAATCCTGTCTCCTCTATATATGTGTGACCTAGTGTCACTGTACTAGTTACCCGCATGCAACCTCCCATCCTTCCAAGAACTCCTTCTCTACTTCCCTCTTATCTCTTCTTGTCACAATCGCATACAAGATTTGTCCCGTGCATCTCTGCTACTGTGTAACTCTGTACTCCAACACATCAGACTCTTGCCTACCGTGCAAACCTTGAAAAGGAAGCTGAAGACCCACTTCTTGTGACAAGCGTACAATCTGCGGTAACCCTCACTCCAGCATACCGCTGCACTTGACCTACTGTATCCTCACCCATCCCTTGTAAATTGTTTGTGCACCCTCGCGGGCAGAGTCTTCTCTCCTCTTGTACCAATTGGTGACCCCTTTCGACATGTAAAGCGCCACGGAAGAAATGTTGCTGTAATAGTAATAATAATTATAGTACTTGTTCTCTGGGTCAATTGATGGCACTTTCCAGGTGTCTACCCCTAATTTGATGTGTTTTGGCAGCTTTTGAGCCCATTTGAAGGTGTTGTGAATGCGTTTTTTTTGCCCCCCTTCCTATGGCGTTCGGTAGCGTACGACGAACATTCTACAAATAAGTCAGCGAATATTGCAAATTCAGCGATTGTAATCCGAATCGAATATTGAAACATTCGCTCATCTCTAGTTCTTAGGTCTCCAGGACTTTATTTTCCACGTAGAGCATAAGCCCGGAAAGTTACACTGTAATGCAGATGCCCTCTCTAGAATTCCCTGTTTGGTGTCTGAAGGTGCCTAAATCCCTGGCTTTGGGCAGAGGGGGGGAATATGTGACAGGGTCACTGGCAATATATGTGAGGTGAGATATGTTTCACAGCAGCTGTTTGCTTCAGTGAACTGAACCTTGAATTTTCCTTCAGAATATTAGGTGCTGAACAGGTTAATCAGCCATTTTGGGTCTGGTTCTTTGTGAGATAGGTGGGAGCCTACTCAGCATATCTTCACCTCAAGTTTGTGGCAGGAGAAGGTAAATCTCCAGTAGTGAGTTTTTTTTCTCTGGTGTGTGTTTGGAGAAAGAAGTCTCCAGACTGTGTGGAACTTCCGCTCAGGAAGAGCTGAAGTGTGCTGCAATCTTAGTGGGCGAATCTCACATGCTATGGACTCTGCTATTGTTTATCTTTTCTTTTGCCATTTTGCCAATAAGGCCGTGTTTATTTCATTGAACCTGCAGTGCTTAATGCCGATTTAAATAAACCTGCAGACAAAAATGTTCCTGTATCTAATTCTGGAAGCAGTCAAGTGAGTCAATCTAACACAGGAGTATAATCTGGCATGGGGGGGTCATGAAATGGCCTAGGCCAATTTATACTTCGGAGTAAAAATTGGCCTAGGCCATAACATACTCAGGATATAATCAAAACTAGGCCGCTTTAACCCCGGGTATAGTCTGGACTCAGGGTACAGTGGGTACGGAAAGTATTCAGGCTTTTTTTCACTCTTTGTTTCATTGCAGCTATTTGGTAAATTCTAAAAAGTTCATTTTTTTTTCATTAAAGTACACTCTGCACCTCATCTTGACTGAAAAAAACCCCAGAAATGTAGAAATTGTTACGCTCACGCCCGGACTGACTGGCGTGAGCGTGGTTAGTGGTCACTTTGGGCCACGAACCGAGGGGTGCCTGGAGGGGCATGACTAGGGGCCTCGCCAGATCCGACCACGAACACACAGTGGCTTAATCTACTCTGTGGTCCGAGGAGGGACATGGGAGTTAGTCCAGGTGCTACTCCAGGTCAGACCCCGGTCACAGCTGTTGACCCACACCGGGGAATGCAGGAACAGACAGGTTTGGCTGGTATGCAGACAGGCGGGTGTGGCAGGCACGACTGGTATGCAAACAGGTGGGTACTGGCAGGCACGGCTGGTATGTAGGCAGGTGGATACCGGCAGGAACGGCTGGTATGAAGGCAGGTGGGTACTGGCAGGCACGGCTGGTATGTAGACAGCGGGTACTGGCAGGCACGGCTGGTATGCAGACAGGCCGATAATGCAGACAGGCGGTTAATGGCTGGTAGGGAAACAGGCTGGATAGGGACCAGTACAGACTGGGATACAGGAACAGAGCCGCAGGTGCGATGGACAAGCAGAGCAGAGCCGCAAGCGTGGAGGATAAGCGGAGCAGAACCGCAGGTGCAGAGGACATGCAGAGCAGAACAGAGCAGAGCAGAACCGCAGGCGCGGAGGACAAGCAAAGCAGAGCAGAACTGCAGACGCGGAGGACAAGCGGAGCAGAGCTGCAGACGCGGAGGACAAGCGGAGGAGAGCAGAGCAGAACCGCAGACATGGAGGACAAGCAGAGCAGAGTTAAGCTGCAGATGCAGAGGGCAAGAGGGCAAGAGGAGCAGAGCCGCAGGTGCAGGCAGACAGGACAGAGCTCTCTTCACAAGGAACAGACTGGGAAACACAGGAAGATAGCTAGAACACAGGAGGTAGATACGGGGGCAGAGAAACGGGACAAGCAGAACCAGATACACACAAGGTACTTGCAATGAAGTAGCGAGTGGACACAAAACTCACAAACAGAAGTACAGAGACAACGAGTTGGAGTTAGGTGCAGGTTCAGACACTGCAGGAAAAGGGAAGGATCAGACATAGAGACAAACTGGTAATGGGCTAGGGCACAGTTAAGACAGGAACTGAACCTGGAACAAGATACAGGAACGAGCCTGGGTACTCCGCCTCCAGGGTGGCGGAAACAGACTAGAAGTCACAGATACAGGTAATGGGCCTGGATACTCAGCCCCCAGGGTGGCGGAAACAGACTAGAAGTCACAGATACAGGTAATAGGCCTGGTTACTCAGCCCCTAGGGTGGCGGAAACAGACAAGATACAGGACAGGACCTGGCAACTCAGTTGCACAGAACACACTGAAAGAAAGTGTTGCTCAGGCACTTCCTACTGGGTGGAGGGGGTTTAAGTATCCAGTGACTCACAGCAATAGGCTGGGGATGCATTAGGACTGCGCACACTGTAACTTTTAGAATCAGGAAGTAACAGGGTCGCCGCCCTAAGCAATCAGACAAGAGACATGCACACAGCAAGTAATGGAGCAAAGTGTGCAGCCTGGACTGATAGGTAAGTTGGCAGTCTTGCATGGTGGGAGATGGGAAGCCATGCCAGCAGGGATGTTACAGTACCCCCCCCCTTTATGACCCCTCTTCTTCAAGCCTGCAAGGATTTTCTGCAGAGAATTTGAAGGCCGCTTCTTCTCTTCAAGAAGATTACCTCTTCTGTCCACTAAAGGGAATGAGACTGGTCTCACCATTTTGGTGACTAGGATGCTTCCTCCCATCGAGCCATCCTCAGCATCAGATGAAGTGGGTGAAGTACGAGGAACAGGACACAGGAAAGTCTCTCTCCATTTGTTAATATCGGGTAGCACCCCAAAGGATTCACGGGACAACTGGAGATCCTCCACCGGGTTGGAGGGGTGCAGAGACTCAGGGGTAACCACTGCCTTGACGTACACTTTGCCAAGCTTACTGGATGAAGTGGGCGAAGTACCAGGTACAGGGTATAGGAAAGTCTCTCTCCATTTGTTATCAGGTAGCACCCCGGAGGATTCAAATGACAATTGGAGGTCCTCCTCCTGGTTGGAGGGGTGCAGAGACTTGGAGGTAGCCACAGCCTTGATGGACTTATTGCCAGATTTATTATAGATTGAGGATCCTTGCTTTGGGACCAACTTCAGTCTGGTTTCAGAGATGACACGTCTGCGAGGCGGGGCAGTACATGAAGCCAGATCATTGGTACAATCGTTGAGACTGTGTGGGGACATTGCCTCCGCTTCCCTTCCTTCGGAGACTTCAGCGTACAGTGAGTCAGCGACTAGCAGATCTGGTGAAGAAGAAGAAGACATTGCTGACTGTCCTGAAGGTATGGGGACTGGACACCCCTTGTACCTAAGCAGTCCCCCAGGAAACACCATGCAGGATCTCCAGACCTGAGCGGGCACTAGATCTCTCTGCTCTGGACGACCTGTGGGTAAACCAGACAGCACCTGGAATGTGAACTTCTTCATGTGTAATGCTCCAATCTGGAGCTTAATTTGTACAGACATATTTTGACTGTTTCTAAGTAGGGCTTGTCCCTCGCTGACAATGCCCAAACCGGATTCTGGAGTTGTCGGACGGAAATCAGACATCGACTCTTCAAGGCTTTAAGCATGAAACTTCCGCTTAAACTGAGGCCTTCACTTGCCACGGAGACAGTCATGGTCATCTGTGGAGAGGAAACACTAACTCCAAGGGCAGCCTCTCCTACAGGCCAAATGTCTTGAGACTCTCCAACCTTTGCTGGACAAAGACCATCAGGGTGACCCAAACAACCGCAGCGGGTCCGAAATCTGTTTTTATGACTGAATTCCGGCCTATGCTTTGCCTGATGAACACGGTCAACCTTCATGGATTCTGTGCGGATAGCTGCCTCTACAGACTGGGGAACAGGAGGTCTTTGGGAGAACAGAACCTGAAATGATGGTTTACCTCTACGCTTTGCACGTCTGGACTGCCTCTTGAGGTTGGGAAGAGAAGTATTCTGCAGAGCATTGTTATCCTGTGTAGATTCTGCGTGATCGCAGCCTCTTCATACTGGGGAACTGGTGGGCTACCTACACGCATCACCCATTGGGACTGCTCCAGGATATTGGGAAGGGAAGCTTTAGCAGAAGCTTCAGGGTTAGGGTCATGGAAGACCATTAGAAAGGCCACCAGGAAGGCCTGCAGGTCAGAGACGATAGGATCCCATGCTTCCCATAGGGGGGTGATCAAATTCAAGGCATCACCCGCTAGGTAGGACATCAGAAATGCTACTTTAACCTGATCGGTGGGAAAATAGTGAGCATAGAATTTGAAATGCAGCATGTATTGCTCCACAAACGCATGGCTTTGTTTTGGATCCCCATAGTACCGTGGTGAATCCGCAGGAATGAGTGCTGATAGCTCCATTTGGGCTGGGGCGTAAATCGCCTGGACCTCAGCTTGTGAAAATTTTTTTCCTTGGTGCACGTATTTGCCAGACAAGGATTCAAATGTCTCCGAGAGCGAAGGGCCGTGGGGCTCAACGGGGACCATGGCCTGAACAAACTGTTACGCTCACGCCCGGACTGACTGGCGTGAGCGTGGTTAGTGGTCCCACTGGGCCACAAACCGAGGAGTGCCTGGAGGGGCATGACTAGGGGTCTTGCAAGATCCGACCACGAACACATGGTGGCTTAATCGACTCTGTAGTCTGAGGAGGGACATGGGAGGTGGCCCAGGTGCTACTCCAGATCAGACCCCGGTCACAGCTGTTGACCCACACCGGGGAATGCAGGAATGGGCAGGTTTGGCTGGTATGCAGACAGGCGGGTGCTGGCAGGCATGACTGGTATGCAAACAGGTGGGTACTGGCAGGCATGGCTGGTATGCAGGCAGGCGGGTTCTGGCAGGCACGGCTGGTATGTAAACAGGCTGATAATGCAGACAGGCGGTTACTGGCTGGTAGGGAAACAGGCTGGATAGGGACCAGTACTGACTGGGATACAGGAACAGAGCCGCAGGTGCGGTGGACAAGCAGAGCAGAGGCGCAGGTGCGGAGGACAAGCAGAGCAGAACTGTAGGGGCGGAGGACAAGCAGAGCAGAACAGAGCAGAGCAAAACCGCAGGTGCGGAGGACAAGCGGAGCAGAGCAGAGCAGAACCGGAGATGTGGAGGACAATTGGAGCAGAGCAGAACAGCAGACACAGAGGACAAGCGGAGCAAAACAGAGCAGAACCGCAGGCGCGGAGGACAAGCAGAGCAGGATAGAGCAGGGCAGAACCGCAGGTGCGAAGGACAAGCGGAGCAGAGCAGAGCAGAAC
Organism: Phyllobates terribilis; assembly: GCF_046119375.1. NCBI lineage: Eukaryota > Metazoa > Chordata > Amphibia > Anura > Dendrobatidae > Phyllobates > Phyllobates terribilis. The sequence goes on from NW_027362762.1 coordinate 584,228,161, forward strand.
CGCAGACACGGAGGACAAGCGGAGAAGAGCAGAACCGCAGATGCAGAGCACAAGCGGAGCAGAACAGAGCAGAACCGCAGACGCGGAGGACAAGTGGAGCAGAGCAGAGCAGAACTGCAGACGCGGAGGACAAGCGGAGCAGAGCAGAGCAAAACCGCAGACGCGGAGGACAAGCGGAGCAGAGCAGAGCAGAACCGCAGACGCGGAGGACAAGCGGAGCAGAGCAGAACCGCAAACGCGGAGGACAGCAGAGCAGAGTTAAGCTGCAGGTGCAGAGGGCAAGAAAAGCAGAGCGGAGCAGAGCCGCAGGTGTAGGCAGACAGGACAGGGCTCTCTTCACATGGAACAGACTGGGAAACACAGGAAGATAGCTAGAACACAGGAGGTAGATACGGGGGCAGGGAAACGGGACAAGCAGAACCAGATACACACAAGGTACTTGCAATGAAGTAGCGAGTGGACACAAAACTCACAAACAGAAGTACAGAGACAACGAGTTGGAGTTAGGTGCAGGTTCAGACACTGCAGGAAAAGGGAAGGATCGGACATAGAGACAAAGTGGTAACAGGCTAGGACACAGTTCAGACAGGAACTGAACCTGGAACAAGATACAGGAACGAGCCTGGGTACTCAGCCCCCAGGGTGGCGGAAACAGACTAGAAGTCACAGATACAGGTAACGGGCCTGGGTACTCAGTCCCCAGGGTGGCGGAAACAGACAAGATACAGGACAGGACCTGGCAACTCAGTTGCACAGAACACACTGAAAGAAAGTGTTGCTCAGGCACCTCCTACTAGGTGGAGGGGGTTTAAGTATCCAGTGACTCACAGCAATAGGCTGCGCACACTGTAACTTTAAGAATCAGGAAGTAACAGGGCCGCCGCACTAAGCAATCAGACAAGAGACATGCACACAGCAAGTAATGGAGCAAAGTGTGCAGCCTGGACTGATAGGTAAGTTGGCGGTCTTGCATGGTGGGAGATGGTAAGCCATGCCAGCATGCCGCCAGGGATGTTACAGAAATTTTTGCAAATTTATTAAAAAAGAAAAACTGAAATATCACATGTTCATAAGTATTCAGACCCTTTGCTCAGACACTCATATTTAAGTCACATGCTGTCCATTTCCTTGTGATCCTCCTTGAGATGGTTCTACTCCTTCATTGGAATCCAGCTGTGTTTAATTAAACTGATAGGACTTGATTTGGAAAGGCACACACACCTGTCTATATAAGACCTCACAGCTCACAGTGCATGTCAGACCAAATGAGAATCACATAGAGTAACTGCAGACTTTTACCAGAAGACGGCACAAGCCCTTGATTGAATTTGGAGCATCATACTTCAGTGTTCTCTTCATTAAAAATGTCATTCTTAACAATCAGGGCCAAAGACTAAATTGATTAGGTGAAAAAAATAAGTTTGCTCATCTGACTTTCTTTTTCAGTTGTATCATTTCAATAGTACATTAAACTATATTATACAGCTGGAGCTGATGGAGTTATGTATACTGGCTCAACTTATTACAAAGGGGTACCATTTTGGCACACATAAGTAAAATCCATGGACTCATTACTTTAAACAGATTTTCCTGGCATTTCTATTGAAAGTGCACAAATATGGTATGTCTTTAGCCTAAGAAAACTGATTTCATTGGATCAAATTGTCTGATAAAAATGTAATGTGCCTGGAATGGGACATCACAGTGCATTGGATGATGGCCCTTTTCAGGCACCTAACTGCTGCAGCCAATCACAAACAACAACAGTCAGTTGTTAGATGTCATCTCTCCCTTCTCCCTGTTGAGACTACTTGAGCATCTCATACATTAACTAATTTAACTATTTTACAACATTCCCTGCCTCCCTGCCTTTATAAAAAATAGTATATTGAAAAACCCCTTCAATTATCTGCCTGAAGTATATTGTAATAAAACATGTATTGTTACCCAGAAAAGGGTGACAGTTTTTTTTAAACAGCCAACAAGGAGAAAAGCAAACACTGAGAAGACTTGCTTAGCCAAGTCACATGAGATGAACATTATAAAAATGTTTAAACAGCAGCACCAACATGATGCAGCAATGATGCCTCCAATACATATACAAGCATATATATATATATATGTATATATATATATATATATATGTCTATATATTTATATTTAGATATAGATATGTATATATATGTATATATTATTTATATATATACAGTGGGGAAAATACATATGCTTATGCAATTAAATAAATTATGTAAAGATCATACAATGTGATTTTCTGTTTTTTTATTTTTAGATTCTGTCTCTCACAGGTGAAGTGTACCTACAATAAAAATGACAGACCTCTCCATTCTTTGTAGGTGAGAAAACTTGCAAAATCGGCAATGTATCAAATACTTATTCTCCCCACTGTGCATATATATATGTGTGTATGTATATATATATATATATATATATATATATATATATATATATATGTGTGTATATATGCATATACATGTGATATACATCATGTTAATGTATTTTATTATATCTTTTGTTTGCAGAGCTATACAACTGTTTTAAAGTGCCTGAGTTTCCCCGAAGGGTTAAGCGGGCAGGTCCTGCACCTGTTAAATGTGAGCACACAGGGTGTGTTTACTCAGGTAAGGGACAGTACTATATAAACTAAGATGATTCCATGGGAGAGAGGAAGAAAACAACTAAGAAAGCAGAAAGAGAGAGAAGGTAGTGTGAAGAAAGAATTGTGAATCCACGAAAAGAGAAAAGAAAAGGGCTTAAGGTAAAAAAAAAACTAAAAAAGTGATATGGAACACACAAAAAGTAAAGAAGAAATTAAATAAGTGTTAGCAGAAATAGTAGCAGAAACAGTGGTAAAAACAGCATCAGAAATAATAATAATAAGATAGTTTTTGATGATAAATCTGAAGCCAAAACATAACTAGTATGCCATAAGGAATTCACGATAAGGTGAGAAGGAAGAAGAAAATGGGAGAGACATCCCTTGCAACAGGGACACGTGTCTCTTCCAGGATTTAAAGCATCGTCAGCGAGAGACAGAGGGAGGAGAGAGAGACTTAGAGAAAAAGAGGAGGGAAAGGAGAGAACTGAAATAAACACTGGCAAAGAGATCAAGATAATACAGAGGTAAAAGAGAAGTGTGAAAGAATTGACATAAATAACACTAAAATCTTGCAAGATACTCTCATTTTGGGCAGGTAATATTTTAAGAACAACTTTAAAGAAATTGTTTAATACTTATCTGGTCTTTAAATCTACCTTGAGATTTAATTTTAACAATGTTTGCATTTTGGATCTGTGTTGCTTTACACCCATCTTGTGTCTTGTACCTTTTAGTGTCACATGCAGTGTATAGTACATGTCAGGTCTTGTTGTAGAACATGTTATTTTTCGAATTGGTTCCATTCTTGATATTATGTTACATGTGTTGTTAGCGGGTAAAATAAGGAGTTTTTCAGAAATTTGTCCTCTATTATTAACTCGTTCCTACCGTATCCTATAATTATTTAGCCAACTTCTGAAAGTTCCTGGAGGCAAACTTTTTTCTCAAAAATCAGGATGTCCATTAAGTGGACCAAAAGCAAAGTTTTTTGTTGTCAAGCTATATTGAACCATAGATGGCACAGAAAAGATGACAAGATCATAGGAGTTTAGTATATCTCTGTGTGTCCCTTATGATTTCATGTGTCATTGTGTTTTTATGTACAGGACGCTCTGTGCAAAGACTTTGTAGTGTTTCAAAGATTTTTTATTCTTATTTACAATTAAGAGCTTATAAAGAGCAACTAACTGCCCACAACTATAAATTGTATTTTGTAGTCCTACTGTTCAACTGTATGTCTATTTGTGGGTAATATTTACAATTGCTGGCACTTTTTTATATATTTTTAAATTAATTTTATTCCTTTACTTTACAATATAGAAATATGGTCAAAGTCTTGTTTTACATTTTGGTAGTAATACTTTTTTGCCTTTGTAGTATTTCATAAAGAATTGAATTACCCTAAACAATTAGGGGTATAAAACGTGTGGAGATGAAATATGCTCTGGGAATAAACCATTTGACCTTAGTAGAACTATGGTTGCTATTCTCCTTATCTTATTCCTTGGAAGAAAGGACTTTCATTATACAGAGCCTGGTCTCTTTTAACAAGCTTAAACATGTCTTTATCTCTGTTCAACCACTGGAATATATGAGATTTTAGTGTTTCAAACACAACTGAGCAACATATATAGCACAATTACAATTGATCCCCAGAAGCAATTACCTTGAGTAGAGCAATCATTTTCTGCCACTGCAATAGTCTGATGGTTTTCTAATGAGGTATCCCAGCAATTGTATTTAAATTCAATAGTAAAATAGTCCAAAATGTATTAAAATAGAAATGTAGCATGTGTGATTTATCTGTAAACCTCAGTTTCCTAAAATTACAGAAAAAAATGTGCTTAACCTGACTAAACATGCATTTTGATTTAAGGCTACATTCACTTATCCATGTTTCTCCTGGACAGCACATGATCCCATAGAGTTTCATATATCAATGTCTGGTCCATGAAAATTATTACAAGTCCTATTTTCGTCCGTTTTGCAGCTCAAACACGGCCATTAAACTTTATGGGGATTTGTATAACACTGATGAAACATGAAAGATATACTTTATACACTGTATTCCCTCCATTTTATCATTCATTATTCATTGTTCATTGCTAAAGCGCATCTGTCAGCAGGATTGTGCTCAGTAAACTACATACACTGTCAGGTGGGTGACATTACACTGATTAAAATGATACCTTGGTTGATGAAATCTGTCCTGTGGTTCTTGTGTAATCTTTACTTTCAGTTTGGAGATAATGATAGCACTCGTGCTTCGGGGCGGCCTGTGGGGGGCACTCTATCTGCTGCTCTGCTTACATATTCATCTGTATGCTCTTATGATAGCTCACCGTGCCTTCACTGACCTGCCTCCTATTTTAACTAGCCCCGCACTACTAGATGCATTATGTAAAATAGGAGGCAGGCCAGTGAAGGCATAGTGAGCTGTCATAAGAGCATACAGATGAATATGTAAGCAGAGCACCAGATAGAGCCACCCCACAGGTTGCCCCGAAGCACGAGCATATCATTATCTCCAAACTGAAAGTAAAGATTACACATTTCATCAACCAAAGTATCATTTTAATCAGTGTAATGTCACCCACCTGACAGTGTATGTAGTTTACTGAGCACAATCCTGCTGACAGGTGCGCTTTAAGAGACAATATATAAATAATAAAAGTTCAGGGGTCTGACGCGCCCCCAGGGCCGTGGGGTACTCGGCAGCTGGGCCTCTAGATGCCGGTTGGCAGGGAATATCACGGTGGCTGACCCGGTCTGTGACCCAGGGCGGTCAGTGCAAAAAGGGGTTATTTTTAGACAGTTCGTGACGCCACCGGTGGTGTCTGGTGAGGATCACCAGCGCTGCAACAGTCCTCTGAGGCAGATGTTAGGGCAGCTTGTGATGGGATGGCTCCCCACAGGTGGAGCAGGCCTCAGGGCAGTGTAAGTGAATGGTGGTTGCGCTGGGCGTTGTAGTGCAGGGAGGGAGTGATGGCGCGAACGAAATAATTGGACAGAGGCGGTGCAGTGCAGTCATCCGTGTCTTTACTCACAGTTCTTAAAGCAGTCCACAGGTGCACTGTACAGGTTAAGGCCTCCCGCGTCACGCTACGTTCACCGGGCAGGGGTTCAATCCTTCCTCAGGCAGCTTGGGAATACCTGGCAGAACCCCACTTTCTCGTGTTCCTATTTTGACCGTCTTTACACTGGTCTTTCTCCCTCTTGCTCTGCACTGCCCACTCTCAGGTACCTGTTCAGGTACTCTGAAGTCCCTCCTGTCCGTCGGAGTTATACAGACTTGCTTGACCCTCAGGAGACTAGAATGCGGCTTCGATCCCTCTGTCTTCTGACAGATGCGGGGCATACCGATGCCGTCCTGCACGCGCCGTACCCCCTAGGATCCTTTCTTAGAATGGAGCCTACTCCCTGCTCCCCTCCTGGGCCTCCTGACTTGGCCCTACTTGTGGAGCAGATCTCCTAATGAGACTCTGCTCCCGGACTGTTCTTCTGAACTGTCCCGAGCTGTTCTTCTGAACTGCTCCCTAGAACTGAACTGCCACCCTAAGATGGGTTCCCTATTTATACTCCTACCAAAGTGCTCCTTCTAACTACTTCCTCCACCCACACCCACTACTGGTTCCCCCTACCTTTGGGTTCCCCCCACTCCAGCCAGGGTCAGGGCTCAGCAGCTGCGTTCTGCATGTTGCCCCTCCAGCCAGCCTGGAGCAGTGTAGTGTTGGATGCAGGTGTTTGGGGTACCATGCAGCACTCCCTCCTTACCTGAGAGAAGGGAGACACCACACCTCTGGGTGAGGTGCAGTACCTCTGTGGCGACTGAACCCTCAGGGGCGCCACATCTCCCTCTTTTAGTTTTTAAAATATGGATGAGAAAATAATGGCTGCAACACAGGTGTAAAACAGAGGCAAGAGAAGAAATACTGGAGAAATACTATCCACTTGACACAGATTTTAAAAAATAGACACGTAAGTGTGACTGTAGTCTAAGTCACACTAACAATTAATATCTATGTAATGCAGTGGGACAAAGACTATCATGGTTATATTGCCAAGTTCAGGATTCATGCACATAGTAAAGTCTATGGTGGAGATTCATCAAATCTTTATTCCCAAATTTATGGAGAGAATTTTTTTGAAAAGTCACATTTTTTGCTCAAATGCAAGATTGTGAAAAATAGTGACTTTTTTGCCCCAGCTCCAACAAATTGGGCTGGTGCAGAACAGGGTGAGACGGACATAGCGCCTCCCGTTTGTCAAAATTCATGAAGGGCTGGAATAAGCTTTGTTGTGAGGCACATATAGAGGCACATGCCACTACACCCCTCACCTTATCCATTAAGACCTGTGAGCATCAAAACGCCCCCCCCTCATCAAAACCCATGAATCGTTGGTCTTGATGAGTCACCCCCTATGACTTATAGTTTAGGTATCACATCCCCCTATGTGTAGGTATCGCATCAACTTAGGCACTCAATATACTGTTGTCTGGTAGCTTTGTACAGTGTCATATTATTGAAATATCTTCTACTAAAAAAATGGATAATTTACAAGGGTATAGTAGAGACCTATAGACATTTTGGGGTGTTTTTCGATTGCTCCATAAAACGCAGACATTGTGTAAGGCTGTAAAACGGCACTGTGAATGAGGTCTGAATTTTTTCTTTCTATAGAACTGACTGGGAGGAAAGCCTGGGAACAGCGCAATAAATATTTCATTACATGATAAAGTATAATTCAGGACTGTAAAGTGAGTGCTTCTCATTGACAGTAAAAATTTAAGCTCTGATTATTTTTCAGTAAAACTATTTGGAATGAGTCTTAATTATTTTTCCTCTTTGGCATCAGTAGTATTAATAATATGTCAGTAAAGGTAGCAACTCAGCTTCCTCGTCGTGCTGTGTGAATCATATCGAGTTAAACCTGTAACGCTCATCATTTGTAAGATTTTGCACTGAAATTGTCATTTTTCTTGCTATTTTAGTAACATGTAACTTGCTACTAATGGTGGTCTTACACATCCGATAGTTTTCTGTCCTTCCACATCCGCATAAGCATACACACTTATTTGAGGATGCAAGTGTCCTGTATGAACAAAGGAGAGTAAGCTGTTGCCAGGCGTCGGAGTAAGTGGCTTTTCTCCGTAGTGAAGAAAGGGAAAAGGACTGGGTATTTAACTTCAGAATGTCCAATTCTTCTCTTCCCCAAAATCAGTGGAATCGAACACTGTGAATGAAGGCTTTTTCTTAACATATGACATTTTACCTTATTGTTATATTTATTAAAAATAATAAAACAGTACAACTTTGTGCAATCCTTAGAACTACAATATACAATAAACGGTACATTAATAAGAAAAACATTAATGTTAAAAAAAAAAAATGGTATGAGAAAGGGACAGCTATAGATATATACGTTATAATGGACCTGAAGACCATACAGGCTTGGGACTGTTTATATTATTGGCTTTATAACATGGATTGTCACATGGCAGAGAAACTACAAAAATAGCATCTAACTATGCATCTGTCAAATTTATTGCAAATGGTTATATGTTTGAGAAACAGCATCTCTATTCTCTACTTTCAATGCTCTCATCTCCACACCAATAGAAATTACTGTGAACATAGGCTTTGCTTATTGACTCCCTATTTGACTTCTCCCAAACATAAGCCACAAAGCACTGATAACTTCACGCTGTATGAACATTGTATACACTTTGCATATTACTTATGTGTGGGATACATGTTTTTTTCAGCACTATGAAATATTTTGGCCTCCATCAAAGGTCAATAATACTTTCTTACAGCATAGTATAAAAACATCAGAACTAGTACCTTACAGCTCTCAAGACCATCTTGATTAGCAGCGAGTTATGTTCTCTGGTCATTTTCTAGCATTTGGTCTCTGGTTGCTAGTGATATGGAGACTTTTTAATCCCTTGTGACTACCTGTACCAATCTATACTAATTTGGTTGCTTTTTGATCTCCCTACTTTTACCGGCTTTGAAATTCTTTGTGATTCAGTGTGGACTGTAACATTTCTTATGACGCACAGCACTTGTCTGTAGAATATTAGGACTCTCAATTCTACTAGTAATAATAATAATAATTTTTATTTCTATAGCGTGAACATATTCCGCAGAACTTTACAATTCAGACTTGGTGGCATATAAATACTTCAGGAATAATTGACTGAGCTACAACATCTATAGGTTTCCTACTTCTGTAAAGGAAGAATCCTGTAATGACTGCACTTTCACCATAAAGAGAAACAGTTACCTGTATCAAAGTCATTTCCCTGAATAATAGGGTTTAGCGCTGTTCTGCAGGTTCACAATTACAATATACCATCTTTTGTCAAAGTGTAGTAAAATATTTTGTTATATGTCCTATATTTTGAATATTGGCCATAATTTGTTGAACATTACCAATTGTCACAATCTTGATCATTACACTAGTTTTCCCAGAACTGAAAACAGAGACTAGAAAACTGTCAAAAATAAAACAAATGACATGGAAGTGTACTGTTTGCATTTGTTGAGCAGCTAGTCCTACAGCGTCACTATATAAGCAAATCATCTCAAGACTGTGCACGAACAACTGATTCAACTGACTCTGCCAAGAGACACAAACTGACATACCTTGTGGGCTTAGTGAAATGTACTTACAAGTTTTTTAATTGTAAAAATTATTTTGAGAAGGAATAGTTTGAGAGAGGAAAAGGAATAAAGCATAATCCTTACAGATTCCTGTTAAAAGAATGATGATCCGCTTCCTTGAAACCCAACGGACCTCATCCCTGTCAATAAGACCCTTAATGCCATTTTTTTGTATTTCTGTTCCCATAATGAAGCAGAGATATATGTAATTAATAATGTGGATGTAAACGTTCTTAAACCAACTGTGATCTTACTTTTACCAGTTCCACAAAGCTGGTAAGAACATACACTTTCATGATAAGTGATTTTGATATACAATAATCCTTTAAACAAACTATACTTGACAAAGCAGGAAATGTTCTAAAGGGCCATAGAATAATAGCATGCCTATACCTTCATCAAATTGACAAACCTCAGCATAGATGAAAAAAAGTTATGAAACAGTTTTCACATTTTATTATATACAAGAATGGGTCTTTTACATATTGTATCTGATTTCATCCTTTGAAACTTCACTTTCTAATATAAGCTTCTGGGATCACAGCTGCTAGGGAGTAGACATGGTTTGTTTACAAATGATTGTCTATGGGTGTGGGATAGGTCTGTAGCATATGTACATATTCATTCTGTCGATTTCAGGAGATCAAATGAGAAATTTGCTGCTGCAAACAAGATCAACCTTCTGAGACAGTTTAGATATATTGATTATTTTGAGTTTTGGAAGCAGTGATGACATACATCACATATGTCAAACTCTGGCGTGCAAGATGAGTATATCTGGCCCCCTGGTTCCACGCTCGGCATCGCGCTTTCACCCAGCATCACAGTTTCAACTACAGTTGAAACTTACAGTTGAAAACAATGACGGAGGAGGAAGTGTCAACTGATGCTCGTTCTCCCATCATTCCTCCTCTGCATATGACGTCTCAGCGGGCGCAATGACGTCATTACAATACACCCGCTGTACCGAAATGTACAGAGGATCTGAAGACACCATAAGGAGACCAGAGAAATGGTAGAACAGGTAGCGGTGAGTCATTTTTTTTTTTTTATCTGGGGCCTATTCGATTGTATGGAGCAATATGCGGGCTTATTATACTGTATGGAGTACAATGTGGGACTTGTTATGCTGTGTGGAGCACTACATGCGGCCCTTTATACTGTACAGGTTACTGTGTAAGGCCATTATATTGTATATAGCTCTATGTAAAGCCATTATATAGCATGGAGTACTTTGTTGGGCCATCACACTGTATGGAACACTAAATGGGGCCCATTATACTATATGGAGCACTAGGTGGACCCATCATATTGTATGGAGCACTATGTCGAGCACATTATACTGTAGGGTGTAGGGAGCACTATGTGGGGCCATTTTACTGTATAGCTGTATTGAACATTATGTGGGGCCATTTTACTGTATAGCTGTATTGAACATTATGTGGGGCACTTTATACTGTATGGAGCACTATGAAGGGCCATTATGATGTATGGAGTACTATGTGAAGTCATTTTACTGTATGGAGGACTATGTAGGGCCATTATACTGTATGGAGCACTATATTAGGCCATTATACTGTATGGAGTACTGTATGAGGCCATTATACTGTATGGACACTGTGTGGGGCCATTATACTGTATGGAACACTATGTGGATCCAATATACTGTATGGAGAACCATATATGGCCCATTATATGATATGACACAATATGTGCTACCTATTATATTGTATGGAACACTATGAGGCCCCTTTTACTGTAAGGAGCACTATGTGTGGTCAATTATACTGTATGGAACACTGTGAAGCCATTATACTGTATGAAGCACTATGTGGGTTCATTATACTGTATGGAACACTATGTGTGGATCATTATACTGTATGGAGCACTTTGCGAGACCCTTTATATTGTATTGAGCGCTATGTGAGGCCACTGTACTGCATAGAACACCGTGGGGCCATTATACTGTATGGAGCATTAGGTGGGCCCAATATACAGTATTGAGCATTATATGGGACCATTATACTGCATGGAGCACTATGTGGGCCCATTATACTATATGGAACACTATGTGGGGCCATTGTACAGTATGGAGCACTATGTGGACATATTATACTGTATGAAGTTCTATATGGGGCTCATTAAACTGTATGGAGCACTATGTGGGGGCCATTATACTCTATGGAGTACTATGTGGGACTCTTTATACTGTGTGGAGCACTATGTGGAGCCATTATACTTTATGGAGCACTATGTGGTGCAATTATACTGTATAGAGCACAAGGGGGGCCAGTATACTGTATGAAACCCTATTTGGGTCCATTATACTGTATGGAAGAGTATGTGAGGCAATTGTACTGTATGGAGCACTATATGAGGCCATAATACTGTATGGGGCACTATGTGAGGCTATTCTACTGTATGGACACTGTGTAGGGCCATCATATTGCATGGAACAATGTGGGTCCAAAATACTGCATGGAGCAGCATATATGGCCCATTATACTGTATATAGCACTATGTGAGCCCATTATTCTGTATTGTGCACTGTGTGGGGCCAATATATAGTGTGGAGCACTATGTGGGGCCATTATACAGTATGGAGCACTATATGAGGCCATTATACTGCATGAAGCACAATGTGAGGCTATTATACTGTATGGAGTACAATGTGGGCCTATTATATTGTATGGAGCTCTATATGAGGGCCATTATACTGTATGGAGCATTATGTGGGAGCCATAATACTGTATGGAGTACTATGTGGGATTCTTTATACTATGTGGAGTGCTATGTGGTCCATTATACTTTATGTAGCACTATCGGGGGCCATTATACTGTATGGAGCACTAGGTGGGCCCATTACATTGTATTGTGCACTATGTGTGGCCATTATACTGTATTGAGCACTATGTGTGGCCATTATACCATATGGAGAACTATGTGGGGCCATTATACTTCATGGAGCACTATGTGGGCCCATTATACTGTATGGAGCACTATGTGGGGCCCATTATACTGTATGGAGCACACACGATCTCGATTACTCACTACGCAGCTATCGGCAAGTGAGTTGAAAGTGTATGGTGTACACAGTTCTGGATTCCAACGCATGGAATATGTGTATACACCCCCGTAAGTCACTGACAGCTTCACGATAGCCCAATTATGCTTATTCGCTGCCACCACCGATCAGCTTTAAAATACAATACAGGCCTGATCGAACGCCTGCTTTCTGGTAGCGTATGGCTTCGGGGGAGGAACGATTACAGGACAGAAGGAACAGACTATTACATTTTATATTTAATCCAAAAGGGAGGCAGTGTTTATGAAAAATATACAAAAGGTTTTACAAAAGGAGACAATACAGTACAGAATATACAGTTACTAGTGATGAGTGAGCATGCTCGCTAGTGCTCGGTGCTCGCCCGAGCATCTCACTGCTCGAGATGCTTGGCGCTCGCAGAGTATTTCCAGGGTTGCTCGGCGGGAGCTCGGGTCCCCTCCCTGCATGTTTGGCATTCTTTCCAGAGCCAATGAACATGCAGAGATTGCCTGCCACTCACTTTAATGCCGCAGCCATGTTGGTTGTGGCAGTACAGTGATTGGCTGGCCGCACAGCGTCTTCAGGTCTATATCAGACCTGGCGCCGCCATGCTCGTCACAGTCACTCCGGAATCAGACAGGGTAGGAAGAGGTGCTGCTGAGCTAGGGAGAGATTTGCTTGTTTCTAGTTAGAGTAGGTGTACCAAACTATATTAGAGACACATATCCATCTGAACAAACAGTCCTTCTGAGGACTAATCCATCTGCAGATGTCAGGCAGGCAGTGTATATATCTGACTGCAGTGCACATAGCTCAAGAGGCTCCATTCCGGTTCTGTCTGTTGCTGCTGCTGCTGTTAGATATTTCTAGAAATAGGCCCAGGTCTCAGGGGCCAGGAATAATTTTTTGGGGGATTTTAATCCTCATTATTTGCTTAAAAAGCAATCCAGAGAACACAGTTTTTCTGCACCATTTGCTTGTTGGTACTGCAGAATACAGCCAGGTCCTTTCCATATTACAGCGCTAAAAATCCAGCTATTTAAAACTGGCACCAGTTTGCTGTTCAAAATAGTTACATACAGGCAAGGTATTTAAAACTGTTTTCTCTGTCAGATAGATCACATATATGTTTTCAGAAAATACTGCCATTTCTGGCCTCCATTAAAAAAAATTTCAGTGTGTCAGTGAAGCTATTGACACCAGTTTGCTGTTCAAAATAGTTACCTACAGGTCAGGTATTTAAAACTATGGTTTGTCCGTCACACTGATCACATATAAGTTCGCTCCAAATTCAGTCATTTGTAGTCAGCGTGGAAGATATTGTCCACCATTTAAAATGGGCAAGGCACGTGGCAAGGGACGGGGAACTGGACGTGATGGTGATGGTGCATGCAGAGGCCGAGGCCGTGGGCAAGCTAAAATTGTGCCACTACAAATACCCACATCATCTCGCTTGACCTTCCTGTCCCAATTAACAGGGGACCGCAGAACACCATTATTGAACTTAGAGCAGTGTGAAAAGGTTACTGGTTGGATAGCAGATAATGATTTCAGTCATTTAGCCACCACCACCACCACCTTGTCTTCCACACGATCAAGTCTTAGTAGCTGTGAGTCTGGACCACATATTCTTCACCCTGAACCTCCTTCCTCCCACCATGCCGAGTGACCGGAGACAACTGATCCCACACTTGGACACTCCGAAGAGCTGTTCACTTTTCCATTTATAGATTCGGGCCTCTCGCCCGGTCCACTTGAAGCGGGGCAAGAGGAGATCGCATGTAACAATGCCCAAATATTTGAGCAGCCACATTCACACGAAGGGGATGGTGGGAAAGTGTCACAAGAGGTGGACGATGATGGGACACAATTGCCAGAAAGTCAGGAGGAGGACCAGAGTGCGGAAATGGAAGATGAGGTGGTGGATGATATAGTAACTGACCCAACCTGGCAGGAGGACATGCAGAGCGAGGATAGCAGTACACAGGGGGAGGGAGGCAGAGCACCCCAACAGGCAGGAAGAAGGAGTGTGGTGGCCGCAGAAAGAAGGCAGGCAACTGTTCCCCGTAACACCAACACGAAGGAAGTTGCCAGTACAACTGTTAGGTCTTCCCAAGTCTGGTTGTTTTTTAAAGACTTTGCCGATAACCCCAAAAAGGCCATTTGCACCACCTGCCATGCCAGCATCAGCAGGGGTGGCAAAATGACCAGCCTGACCACCACCAGCATGATCAGACACATGGCAGCATAGCACCCGACTTTGTGGGCCGAACCCCAGGGTCCAGGAACAATGTCTGCGGGTGGCACCACTGCCTCTTCTGCTGTTGTGCAGGCAAGCCTGTCGATGGTGCATGCGAAGATGCCTCCTGCCCTGCACCTGTCATTGCACACTCTCAAGTAGAAGTATCAGGAAGCACGTCCACATTCTTGTCCCAGCGCAGCGTTCAGTTGTCCATACCTCAGTCTTTGGAATGAAAGCGCAAATACGCAGCCAACGCCCCACAGGCCACACTATTAAATTCCCACATTTTGTTACTCCTTGTCCTCGAAATGTTGCCTTTTAGACTCGTGGAGACGGAAGCATTCTGCAACCTGATGGCGGCAGGTGTTAGAACCCTCCTGTTTGCTTTTTCCATCTTGTGTTTTGCAGTCACGTGACCATCTGCCTTTATATTCCAGCTCCACCCTTGTGGCTGTGCTGGACTTCAGTGTTTGAATGTTTCTCTAGCCAGGTGCTTCTGTGCCTTTCTCTGTCAGTTCGTTTGGTCCTTCTGGGACCTCTAGTACTTTTTTGCCTGTTTATCTTTTTGTGTTCTGCAACAACTTCTGTTTAGGAGGTGTCCCATTTTTGTCCCAGTCCTTAGTTCTATTAGGGACCCCTCCCCTTATGCTATAGGTCTTCATTCAGACTAGCCGAGGACTAAGGCGGGTCTGTTTGCTAGGAACAGGCAGCCCGCTACATCATAGGGATTCAGCTTAGTTTTACTGTAGGGACAGTTTTCCCTTATCTTTCCTTAGTACATGTTGCAGATCATAACAGCCGGGACCCAGTCGGACCTTGGGACGGAACACGTCCTCCTGACGCCAAGGATCGCAGGCCCTAAGTCAATCAAGGTTGTCCCCACAGTCTACAGTTCCTGCACCTCATCCTCCTCAGCCTCCCCCTCCTCTTCAGCCTCCATCTCTGAAATGCCCACATCAGTCACAAGCTGGAAGCACTGCAGCACTGCCTCGGCCAAGCAGTAACAGGCTGTGTTGAAGCTAATATGTTTGCTTAGGTGACAAACCAAACAATGCTGAAGTGTTGTGAACAGCTCTGAAAGAGCAGGCAGATCTGTGGCTCACACCGCTGAACCTATAGCCAGGCATGGTAGTGTGTGACAATGGCCGGAACCTGGTGGCGGCTCTGAGGCAAGGCGAGCTCAAATGACGCGCCCCCTGGGCCGTGGAGTACTCAGCAGCTGGGCCGGTCCTGGATTGGGGTAGTCATGGTGGCAGTGACCCGGTCCGTGACCCAGGGCGGTCAATTAAAGAGAAAACTAAAAGGAAAGGGGACTAAAGTTTTTAGAGATAATGTTCATGATGCCACCTGTGGTAAGCGGCTATATGGGGCTGCTGCTGCGGTGTAGATCCTCTGGAGCTGATGGTGACACAGCAGAGTTGGTTCAGCTCTCCACAGGCAGAGCTAAGCTCAAGGGCAGGAAAAAAGGGTTTTATGAGGTAGATGTTGCTGGTGTTTTGTAGTGCAGGGCTGGTGATGGCGCAGCAATAATTCAAGGACACAGTGGGGTGCAGTCTTCAGGTTTTACTCACAGTTGTTCAAGACTCCAGGTTACAAGGGTCAGTGTGTAACCTCCCACGTCGTCCTGTGTTCACCAGGGAAGGGGTTCAGCAAACTCTCAAGTCTCTCAGGAGTACTTAAACGGGACCCTGTTCTATGTTCATCCTCGGTCACCTTCCCTGCGCTTGGCTTTCGCCCTCTTTACCTGCACATCACAATCACCGTCCCAAGCCGGTAGCCTCGGGTCTTGTCGGGCGACTTGCAATCCCCTGGACCCTATGCGGCCACATTTTTGGCGATGTAATTGTGGTTGTTGGCAGCTGCACCTTACAAGTACAGCAGCCTCCGGTTATCTAGCTGAGCCTGGTTGTTCTCCACTAGTTTAAGGGCCGGTCCCCTCTGCGGCCTGATCCCTCCACGACCGTGTGGATTTGGGGGCGCACGGGTGGCATCCACACTCACCATGCCCCTGGGATCCCCTCTGTCTCTGGAGCCTTCCCTCTGCTCCCGTCCTCTCTGTCTTTTCTCCTGGGCCTCTCAGACGAGGCCCGCTCCTCTATCTCCTGAGCGGAGCTCCTCCTGAGCTCCCACTCCCAACTGTCTGACTGAACTCAACCCTTTCTAGATGGTTCCATTCACTCTAATACTCTTTCTGACGGTGCTCCCCTGGTTCACTTCCTCCAGCCACACTCACTACATGGTTCCACCCTTCAGCTAGGGACTAGGGACTGTGCTCTCCCTTAGGAGCAATCTCGCCCTTCCCTACTGAAGTGGAGTGTATTGGATGCAAGTGTGTGGGTCCCGGGTAGTACTCCCTCCTTACCTAAGAGTGGGGTACCACATCTCTGGGTGAGATGCAGTACCTCTGTGGCGACTGAACCCGCAGGGGCGCCACACACACACATACCATGCCTGGCCCATGTGCTTAACCTCGTGGTTCAGCAATTTCTCAAATCCTACCCGGAGCTGCCGGATATGCTTATTAAAGTATGCCGCCTGTATGCCCATTTTAGAAAGTCACCTACAGCTTCCGCCGCCCTTGCCGTGTTTCAGCAGCATTTGCAACCTCCGGCTCACAGACTTGTGTGTGATGTCCCCACAAGTTGGAACTCTACACTGCAGATGTTGGGAAGGATTTGTGAACAGAAGAGGGCAGTTGTTGAGTACCAGCATCAACAAGGCCATTGGTATTCAGTTCAGACTCCACACATAAGACCTCAGGAGTGGACATGAATATCAGACATATGTACCATCCTCCAAAACTTTGAGGACTCCACCAAGATGGTGAGCGGTGATGACGCCATAATTAGCGTCACCATCCCGCTTCTCTGTCTTCTGAAACGCTCTCTGCTCATAATTAAAGAGGATGCATTGCAGGTGGAGCACGACGAGATGGAGCAAGGAACCATATAGGGTGATTACACACAGCCCAGCCTCATCTCATCCCAATGTGGATTGGGTGACAATGAGGAAGAGAAGGAGGAGGAGGAAGAACAGGAGCTAGTTTTTTGTGGTATAGACAGTAGTACCTGCACAACTGTCATACCGTCTGTTCAGCATGGATGGCCTGAGGACAGAGAGGAGGAGGAGAAGGAGGAGGAGGAGAGCACGGTCACTCGTCCTCTTGGTGAGGACACGGAAGTCTTGCCTGTTAGCAGTCTGGCACGCATGGCTGAGTTTATGTTACGCTGCCTTTCCCATGACTCTCGCATTCTCAAAATTTTGGGTGACAGTCATTACTGGTTGGTGACACTTCTAGACCCACGCTACAAGGAGATTTTTATATCTCTTATTCCTGAGGCGAAAAAGTCTACAAAAATGGGGCAGTACCAGAAGGCCCTTGTTCGGGAACTATTAAAAAAATTCCCATCTGAAAACTCTGGCGGCAGAGGTCATAGTTCGTTGGACAACTAAGGACTACCGGTGAGAGAGACAAAACTTCAATCCAGCAGAGGCAGGAGAACACTGTCAAAGTTCTGGGATGATTTTCTCAGCCTCTCCCATCGCACAAGCCCTGAGGTGCGGGGTAATCTCACAAGGAGTGCAAAGTTTGGGAAGATGCTAAGGGAGTACCTTGCCGACTGTACCAACATCCTCCGTGATTCCTCTGTGCCTTATAATTATTGGGTATCCAAGGTGGATACAGGGAATGAACTAGCTCTCTACACCTTGGAGGTCCTGGCCTGCCCTGCCGCTAGCGTTTTATCAGAGAGGTTTTTAGTGCTGCTGGTGGAATTATAACTGATATGCGAGTGTCCCTGTCAACTGAAAATGCTGACAAGCTGACTCTTATAAAAATGAACAAGGGCTGGATTGGGCCAGACTTCTCAACACCACCGAATGATAGCGGCGTAACATAAACTCAAATCCAGTGTCTTTTCTTGGGAGGTGTATTCCCATGCACCTTTTCACACCCACACAATGGTATATGCTTCCTGATTTTGGCTATTTGCTCCTGTCCTCCTCCTTCTCCTCATCCTCATCCTCCACCACCATATCACCAAGGTCACAGTGGACTGTGATGCAACACCCACATAATTTTTTTAAAGAGTGTTTATGATGCCCGTAAAATATTTTTTTTTATACAGTATGTTCATATATACCCCCCAGGGGTAAATGTTTGTCTGCCCATACACTTAGTGCATGGGCATTACAAGTATAGGAGACCCGCTCCTTTCTAATGGGAACATTTTTTTATGAGGCCCTCTAAGTGTTTTCCAAAGGACATTGGAATGCCTCCCATTTTTTGTCAGCCCTTACATTCACTGCATAGGCCAACACTATGGGAGACCCACTTCCTAATAATGGGAACATTTTTTCATGAGGCCCGCTACGTCTCTTCCAAGGGGCATTGGAGTGCCTCCAAATTTTTGGCATCCCTTGCATTCACTGCATAGGCCAAAGCTATGGTAGACCCTCTCCTTTCTAATGGGAATTTGTCATTACTGTGGCCCTGCTCTATGTGTCTTTAAATTGATAGTGGAGTTTTTCCTAAATTTGGTCAGCCGTTGGACTCACTGCATACCCCATAACTGTATAGCAGACCCTCTCCATTCTAATGGGAACATGTCGTACTCATTACTGTGGGCCTTCTCTATGAGTAATAACAGTATAGGAGACCCACTCGTTAATAATGGAAACAGCAAAGCATAGCCAGCTGATGGCTCTGTAACAATAGCGAGGGCCGACTGCTGGCCTTTTAAGAATAGTAAGGACCGCCTGATGGCCCTATAAAAATAGGCTTTGTGACTTTCAGAGTCCCTCCATCATAAATGAAACAGGATGTGTCAGATGATGTGTCGCATACGTCATGGCCAGATAAGGTTGTAAAATGTTAAAATGACATTTCCCTGGGAATGCATTTGTCTTGGTTGAAAGCAATGCAAAAGTGCAAAAAGGCATCAAAAACGCTACGTGTGAACGTAGTCCAAGGTGTGGAGTATTTTTAGTTTTGGTTATTTTGCCTTATATACAAGTCATTACCCTGGAAAGGATGTTCCTTAACATATTTCCCAGGAAAATCCATTTTGGATTCGTTTTTGTATGTTTTATTGTGAGTCCATAAAAGTAGTGTAATACCTCTGACAACGTTGTTGACAGCAGTGACCTGGGAGACAGAAATGCTTCCATGGGTCTTCCACATGCTATTCCCATGTCATTTGAGCACTGTTCCCATCGATTTGGGCAATTTTTAGGCACTCTGCAGACCGCCGGGGGGGAGCCGCCTGAAAAATGCTCGAGTTTCCCATAGACCTACATTGGCCTCGTTGCTCGGGTCGAGCACCCGAGCATTCCAATTTGCTCGACCCGAGCATCGAGCACCCAAGAATTTTAGTGCTTACTCATCACTAACAGTTACACAAAATAAAAAGGGATTAACAACAGAAGCTTACTATACAGATCGGAGAAACGATTCAGTTTAGCTGGAGGGGAGGAGCTCCAATTGATTTGTTATCGAACATGACCCCTGTTATATAAAATATATACTCCCAGCATGAGTATGGACCCATCTTCAGCTGGGTCTTTTATGCTGAAGGGGTGACCTGTCCACACACCCCCTGTGATGGCATCATGTGGGCGGGGCTCCACCCTTCATGTTTTTTATTAAAATATCTAACTTCCGCGATAACTTCTCGCTGGTTGATGGCAGAAGCTCGCAAGTGATGTCATATTTTGTCTTACAAATTTACCTTTATTTAGAGACTAGACATGATGTGACTGCTGTTGGTTACCGTGTACTTTTGTATTATAGCTCACCAGAAGGGCTCACAGATTCGTAAAATTCTGCGTAGTGTTCCTTAGCTGACCCGGCCTCTAAAAATATGTGTCCCAATATTATCGGAAGTATAGAACTTCCAATATTCCATATTTCATGTTGGTGCCGGCGAGCACATGGGGATGCCCTAGGGGGTGAGAGAGAATTCTTTTGAAGCCAGAAACTGCATCTTCCTCACCTAGATGTATATTATCACAAGCCTGTGCCACTAAGAAATACACTCGTGTGTTAATTTGATTGGACTATTGGGCTTCTTTTACTCTGACAGATGATCGATAAGGGAGGGGGGGAGAGCGGTTTGCGAGAAATTCTTAATATTTCTATGACACCCATTATACTTTCTGTAGTGATGAGCAAGCATGCTCGCTACTGCTCGGTACTCACTCGAGCATCTCCTGCTCGAGATGCTCGGTGCTCGCCGAGTATTTCCGGGGAAGCTCGGCAGGAGCTCGGGTCCCCTCCCTGCATGCTTGGCACTCTTTAGAGAGCCAATGAACATGCAGGGATTGTCTGCCACACACTGTAATGCCACAGCCATGTTGGTTGTGGCATTACAGTGATTAGCTGGCCGCACAGCGTCATCAGGTCTATATCAGACTTGGCACCGCCATGCTCTTCACAGTCTACTCCGGAATCAGGCAGTGTAGGACGAGGTGCTGCTGAGCTAGGGAGAGATTTGTTTGTTTCTTAGTAAGTGTAGGTATACCACAATAAATTATACACATATCCATCTCAACTAACAGTCCTTCAGAGGACTAATCCAGATGCATAGATATCAGTGCTAAGCAGACAGGCAGTGTACGTGGCAGACTGCAGTGCATATAGCAAGAGGGTCCATTCCAGTTCTGTCCGCTGTAGCTCCAGACAGGAAGAGGAGGAGGCAGAGCCTGCCATCTGCTGCTAGGACTGTTTGGCCTTGTGGAGAGAGCTCCTGGTAAGGGAGGTAATTTTTCACCTGGGACTTTTGTCTGCCCTCTGGCAACCCGGCGGGGGGTGGGAGGATTATCAACCCGTCTAGGACAACCAAGTCTAGCCAAGGCTCAGGACCCAGCATGAAGACCCGAAGGACCCCCAAGGCCATGGCCGTGGCGGCTCCTCCCCCCGGAGGTAGGTCGAGTATGAGCAAGGGTGCTGCAGTGGTGCACCTTGATTGGGGCACCAAGGTGGCGAAGGAGTCAACCATTAGCTATAGCTCCCGCGAACCTCTGCGAGTATGAGGACGCCTCAAGGAAGCTAAAATCCCTCTGGGGGAGTTGAGGGTACCTCAGAAGAGGTCCGACAGTGCCTCTAGCAGTAAAAAGGCTGAGCTATCCGCCGAGGTCAGGAGGATCAAGCGGGCCATACAGGAGGTGGAGAGCCGGCGGTGTGTCATCTTGGCTGGCAGCGGGCCTTTCCGGGAGAAGCTGGAAAACGATGACCGGTTCAGAGCCATGACAGGTGGATCTCTGGAGGGGTCACGGAGCTCCGGCCAGGTAGTAGAAGAGGATGATGAGGAGGAAGAGGAGTTCGAGGAGGAGGTCGCGCCCTACCCACCGCCTGGTGGCCTGGTAAGTGATCTCCAGGCGTCGCACAGCGGGATAGCCCCTGAGCAAATGGCTCTCCCATCTGATTCTGGCTCTTCAGAGGGCAGCAGGAGCCAGGGGGAGGATGAGGAAGGCGGTAGCAGTAGCATTGAGGGGGGCTGCCTCGTCATGCAGCAGATCCGGCAGATCGAGTCTCCGGTACATTTTAACCAGCTGACGTTCAGGAATGAGATCTGCGAGGACGAGGCAACCGGGAGCGGGATGAAGAGGAAAAAGACAAAGAAGGCAAAAAGAAAAACATCGGTAGCACATAAATTTGTGTTTGTCCCCCTCTCTGGGGCCCCCCGGTCCCATTGTGTGGCACCCGCTACCCACTCCAGCTCGGGCTCTGTTGTGGGTCTGCAGCGGGAGAGCGGGGAAAATATAGGCCATGGCACACAGAGCGCTGTCTCTGTTTGTGGTAATGAAGGCGGTGTGTCGGATGTGTCTGACATGGAGCATGGCGCGGAGGGCGGCCCGGCGGCAGGCAAAAACTGTGGTGGTGCTCAGGCTGTGTCCCATGTGAGTGAGGGGGCTGGCCTGGCATCTGGTTTGCCTGTTGGTGTGCGGGCGGCGGCGAGCGTAATTGCCGCTGCCTCCTGCACTGCTGGTGGCACACTGACAGCCAGGGTCGCATCTCTGGCAGCGTGTGCTGGGGTGTCTGGGTCCCCCACTCACAGATCCGTTAAAACTTGATCACCTTTAGGGACCCAGGCACCTGGTAAGGCACCTGATAAGGCAAAGAGTAAGGGGCCTGCGGCTCTGGCAGAGCTGGTCCGCAGCGAAGTTGGGGCCCAGTAATGGGTCAGCGCCGGGGGCTCTGCCGCTGGTGTATGCCGAGGGGGAGTGGCCTAGCCTGGGGCCGGCCGCAGGAGTTGCTGTAGCCAGACTCTTTGCGGCTAAAGGTGTGACGTTGGGGGGTGCTGTGCCCCTGGGAGCTGGTGCCGCAGGACCAAGTGCCCCTGAGAGTAGACCCGGCTCCCGGTCACGTTTGGGCGTCCTGCCATGGCCGGTTTTGGGGGGTGTGGCCTCCCTGTCATCCCCAGCCCATGTGGGAGTGGCCTCAGAGGGCCGTACTATGCTGCCAGGTGCTGGGGGCGTGGCTTCCTGGGTGGAGCGTGGCTTCCCGGGTGGGGGACGGGCCCGCCCATGTGGGAGTGGCTCCAGAGAACTGTGCTGCCGGGCACTGGGGGCGTGTGCGAGTGTGGGGGCTGTGGCTGATGGGGGTGCCTGCCTGTCGGGGTCCCCTGTGTCTGGGGGCTTACCTGGGGCAGGGGCTCCGGCAGTGCGGGCATCCAAAGGTGCTGCAGCAAGGCTGGGTGGTGCTGGGGGAGGAGCTACTCCTGGCTCTCTTCCTGCCAGTAAGGCAGGAAGCTCCAGGTATGCTGGGAACAGTGGTGCTGCGCTGCTTAAGCCCTGCAGCGTGGTCCTTAAAGGGCCAACAGTGCTCAGCGTGCAGAAACCCCCGGCAGGGAAGACGCCGCCAGCAGACGGCAGTACCAACATTACAGGTAAAGCGGACGGTGGAAAGGAAACGGAGCACAGAAAGTGCACCCAAAAGGGAAAAAACATTGACCGCAGGGCGAGTGGGGTGATTGTAGACATGAATGGGGATGGTGTGGGTATGAATGTGTCTGTGGTTGAGGATGCAAATGGCAGTGTGTCTGCGGCAGGGTGCGTGAATGGAGTGTCTGTTGGTAGCAGGGAGCATGGGGTGGGGTTCTTCTCGGGGGGGTTTCCTCGCTTCTGGACCTCAGGGATGGTGACTTGCGATGCCGTTTTCTGGAGGCCCTCAAGAACGGAGAACGGACGATCAAGGTAGAGGGAAGAGAGGTGGACCTGGCCTTTTGGCTGGACAGACATGGCCAGGCTGCCTTCCAAGATAAAAGGGAGGGTGAAACAGTATGGTCTCTCCCGACAGCCGGGCAGGGGGAAGCCAGGAGGAATGTGGTCCATCTTCGGTGGAGGTGCCGTGAAGCATGCCCGCCAAGAGCGAGGGTCGTGGAGCTCCTCCTGAAGATGGACTTCAGGGCGACTGACATCTTTTCCCTGATCCATCCTTTTGGTACCTCCATCTTCAACATCAGTTTTGTTCGGCCAGAGGGCTTAGAGCTCTTCTGGTGGAATTTTGAACTGGTGAAGTACGAGCCCGGCTAGCGAGACTTTGCCGTGCAGGTGGTGTCTCGCCAAAATGGCGTAAAGAGGGTGACCGTTCTGACAAGTAACGAGTCACTCTCTGGGATTGATATAATGACGTGGCTTTCTCGCTATGGGGAAGTCACGGACGTCCCAAAGAAGAACAGGGACGAGTTCAGCATTTGGTCAGGGGGCTGGACCTTCATGATGAAGTTGAAGGTTTCAGGAGGTACTGTCACCCACATCCCTTCCTCAGCTTTTCTGGGGAGGGACAGGATACTGATCTTCTACCAGTGGCAACCGAAGGTCTGCCACAGGTGCGGTGACCCCCGCCACTTCAGCGTGGGCTGCAAGTTGCAGAAAGGTGCCTTGTGTGGCTGGGTAGGTCATCTGGCCGCAGCCTGTGGTGACATTAGGTGTCACCTGTGTGGTGATCTAGGATGGGGGCGGGAAGGGAGCTGAGGGGTCAGTGAGGAAAGGCGAGGCGAGTACACCTGCCCACCAGTGGCAACAGGTGAGGCGCCGAGGGGACAGGGGGCAGGATAAGCCTCAGGCGACTGGGGTGATGACTGTCCCCTCCCTAGAGGCTGCAGCCAGAGCCTCTGAGGCCCTGGGGGAGAAAGCGGTGAGCGAGGAGATAAGGAGGATGGAGAGGGAGGAGGCTGCTGCTTCCGATAACTCCTCCCAGTATGAAAGTCTGGATGAGGAGGTGGTGGAGCAGCCAAAAAAAACGGGTGACAAAAGTACCGGTAAGAATCGGAAAAAGAACAGGAAAAGGGCAAAAAAATCTAAAGCCCCCCCCCTGGCTGCTGAGGTGCCTATGGAAGGGCTCACCGGCTCCCCTCTGATCCCCCTCTCCAACCTGTTCCAAGCCCTCGATGGCTCTGCTGTGTCGGAGGTCGGGGGTGAGAAGCCGGTGGTAACATCTGGGGTGCCTTCGGGGAGCGACTGGGTCCGTCCTCCGGGGGACTCTCATTCCCCTGGGGTGGGGACTGCCCCGGGTTCCAGAGGTGAGGAATCTTGTGATGGGAAGAAGGTGTCCGATGCTGGAGGGGTGGGCATGGACACCTCAGTGTCGCTAAAGAGGAGGGGTGAGTCGGGGTCCTCCTCAGAGGGCGAGAGGAAATCGGGGGGGACGGTGAAAAAGAAGGCCGTCTAACTCATTCACCCATGATGGCGGAACCTACCCCGTTGACTCTGGCGTCAATTAATGTCGCCAGCATAAAGTCAGATGCGGCCAGTTTTAAGGCCTTTGATTTTTTCACCCAAGTTGAGGCTGGCATTTTATTTTTGCAGGAGACCAGACTAACGGACATGGGGGTCATTTACAAAGCAAAGAGGGAGTGGAGGTGTGGGCCCTCATACTGGTCTCTTGCGGCCGAGCCGTATAGCAGGGTAGCGGTCCATTTTAAGGCCGCTTCGGTGGAATGCAGATGGGTGATTGAGGTAGAAATGGGGAGGTGCTTGGTTCTTGACGTCTTCATGAGGGGACAAGAGCTCCGGCTCATTAATATCTATGGCCCGCAGTCTAAGTGGGACTGTAAATGTCTCATCCTGAAGGTTAAGCCCTATCTTTTTACAAGCCGGTAGGTGGTCTTCGGTGGGGATTTTAACACTAAAGATAGATCCCGTGATAGGGGAGGCCCCGGAGACCGGCTGGCTTATGATAGTAATTCTTTTAATAGCATAGCGAGTGAGGCTCGCCTGGTGGATGTCCACATCTGGCACACCCCAGGTCACAGGGGTTTCACCTTTCATAGGGGTAGCAGTAGGTCTAGGATAGATAGGTTTTTTTAAAATGAGGAAGCCGTCTCTTCTGCAGTGTCCGCTGTTGAGGTGGAATTCTCCGACCACTGTTTCATTTTCTTTTCCTTGAATGTTACAGAGACCCCTCGGATGGGGAGAGGCCCATGGAAGCTGAATTCGTCCCTGTTGGAAGAAGCGGATGTAAGACAATCCTTTGAGGAATTTCTTCAGAGCCAGGTACCTTGCTTGGGTCTCTGTAGCAATAAGTCTAAGTGGTGGGAGATCTTCAAAAGAAGGGTCGCCAGGTTCTTCCATTAGCTCTCGAGCTTCAGGGGCCTGAACAGGCACCGCCTGTATCGGGATCTGGGGAGGAAACTTGAGCAGTTCATCTTGACTGGAGGGGACCGAGAGGAAATTTCCAGGGTGAAGACCTTGCTCAAGGGGTGCCAGTATGATAGGCACACATCCTTGGTTTTTGAGAGGGATTTCGGGAGGTACCGCTCGCCAGACCCTAACAGAAACTGCAGGATGTGAGTGAGTTGTAAGGTGGTGACAGGACTGATTGACAGTACGGGGTTCCTGAACAGATCCAAATCAGGGATCCTGGAGGTGGTCAGATCCTTCTACTCGCACCTCTTGGGGAGGAGGGAACCTGATTGGGATGAGATGTCAGCTTTCCTGGCTGAGACCATCCCTGAGCCAGGGGATGACCCCTCTCTTCATGTTTTGGCAGAAGCAATCAGGGAAGAGGAAGTCAGATGGGCGATTGATGGGCTTCGGCCCAAAAAGTCGCCTGGTCCAGATGGCTTAACATCCGAATTTTACAAGACTTGTAGGGACTCTTTGGTCCCCCTCTTGACAGAGTTGTTTAATGAGTGTCTCTCCTCGGACACTCTGCCCAGTTCAATGAGGAAGTCAGCCTTGATTATTCTGTTAAAGGGTAAAGACTCATCCCGTATTGAGAATTGGTGTCCCATAGCGCTTCTCAATACGGACCGAAAGGTTCTGGCAAAGGTGCTTTTTAATTGGTTGGTGAAATTTGCACCCCGGCTCCTTTCGGGGGCCCAGCACTGCTCTATTCCAGGCCGCAGTACATTTAGTGCTGTGTTCGGTGTCTGAGAGGCAGTGGAGCAGAGCAGGGCAGGTCACTGGAAGGGGTACTTGCTGTCCTTAGACCAGGCGAAAGCCTTTGACCGGGTTAACCATGAGCACCTCTGGTCCGTCCTTCTGAGGTACGGTCTGCCCGGGAGGTTTGTTGATTGTTTGAGAGTTTTATACAATGGGGCAGAGACTTTTCCGCTCGTGAACGGTTGGGTCGGACACCCTTTTGAGGTGGAGTCTGGTGACCGCCAGGACTGTCCTCTGAGCCCACTGTTATACGTGTTCACGATCGACCCCCTTCTAAGGAGCGTGGATCGTGGACCATTGATGGGAGTCGGGATGGACCGGGTGGAGCCAGAGGCCACCTTGAGGGTAGTGGTGTACGCCGATGACATCTCCCTTTTTGTATCCTCGAGAGGGGAAGCAGATTGGGTCATGTCTGAGGTTGAGCGCTACTTGGTGGCATCTGACGCGCCCAGTGGATGGGGACGACTCGGAGCCCGGGCCTTGCTCTTAGTTTTGGGGGATGCCGCGGTGGCCGGCTCCCGAGGCCGTATCCTGGGGTCACTCTTAAAAGCAAGGAATTGGGGGGGAAAAGGTGTTTGGGAAAGGGGAAAGTTCGTGACGCCACCCGTGGTATCTGGTGAGGATCACCAGCGCTGCTGCAGTCCTCTGAGGCCGGTGGTCCGGCAGCTTAGTTGTTGCGGCTCCCCACAGGTGGAGCGGGGCCTCAGGGCTGCGTAGGAGAAGGGATGCAGGACAGAGGGGATCCAGCCGGGTCAAAGGAAGAATAGGCACACACACAACAGTTCACTTCAGTACCTTTAATGGTGGTGTTTCAGGCACGATCCGGGGCACTGTAAGGTGAAGGGTGCATTTCAGGACTCTCCCCAGTGAGCGGGTGTGGGGCCTCCTGTTTCTTGCCTTTTCCTGTTAAGTTTATGACCTGCCTGGAGCTAGGCCTAACTTGGTCTCTGGTAGGGCCCTCTGTTGGAGTTCACACTCCCTGGACTCTTGGGCCTCAGTGACTCCTGACCCTGGTATTACGGTCAGCTTTTGGTATTCCTGGGACATGTAGTTCTACAGGGGTTCCGGTTGTTTCTGCTGGTCCTAGAGATCCTTGCAGACGCAGACCTGGTGTCCGGTAAATGCTTGTGGGGTGAGCCGGTTAAGCTCCTCTGCCCCCCTATGTAGCTCGCTACTCCACTTGCCTTCGGACGCGCTCGGGGCCCTCACTAGGCTTCACACTGGCAGTAGGCCTCGCTACTCTTCACCGCTCTTATGGCGTCGGCATGCCTTGGGCTCACTAACTGAGCTCCCTGAGTCTGTACTGGACTGGCAACTTCTCTGGCTGCAGCAGACTGACTAGACTGCATACTCCAGGCTGTAGATTCCAGACTCAACTGAACTGCCTAGCTCCACCTTCCCTATTTATATCCCTAACGGGCTCCCTCTGGTGGTCTGAGGTGGAAGGTGGAGGTGTGTGTATGCTGTGAGGGCCTCTTGTGCAGGAATCCGTCCATGCACCCCTCTAGGAT
Source organism: Phyllobates terribilis (assembly GCF_046119375.1). Lineage (NCBI taxonomy): Eukaryota > Metazoa > Chordata > Amphibia > Anura > Dendrobatidae > Phyllobates > Phyllobates terribilis. The sequence continues at coordinate 584,256,635 of NW_027362762.1, forward strand.
CTGTGGCACTAATGTGCAGAAGGGGCGCCACACATCCGGGTCCATGATCAAGCAGGATAAGTGTGAGAGTCTCTGGCTGGGAGGGTGAGATCCAAGGTTTGATCTCCCGGACACCCTTCCCCAGCAAAACTGGGAGGGCAGACTTAAGATTGCCTCCCATAAGGTGGATCAGTGGAAGGGTTGGTCCTTGACCCTGAGGGAAAGGGTATTTGCTCCCTTTATTAATATACTTGGGCAGTGTCTGCATCTTGCCAGAGCCTCTTTGGACATGGGTCCACAGTCTGTTCTTCCAATTATTGTGGGGGAATAGGCTGAACCTAATAAAGAGGGAGGTCACGTAGGGTATGTTCAACCCAGTGGTGTTTCTAGTAAACACCTTTCTTAAGGTAAACATCACCAACCTCTGGTTAGAGAGGGCTCCTTAATGGGTATTCTCCTTTAGGGCATGGTTTTGGACTTTCTTCCAGGAATGGGAGACAGGAGGGCAGGTGAAGGACCTTCGAACGCCTCATGGGCATCTTCCGGCTTTTGCTACCCCGGTTCTGAAGGTGATCTGCCGGTGGGGTCTGGGAGTGTGGGAGATCAGGACCATGTCAACGAGGTTTATGGACAATAGGGTCCTGTAGACCCACTTTCAGAAGCCCCTGGAGCTCAAGGATTGCCAAAGCTGGGATCTGGAGGTGGGGCTTGGTTATTTGAGTGGATCCCCTTGAAGTTTTGGGACTTGGCAAGGTGCTGCTTCCATGGGAGACTGTATGTGAGGGACAACCTGAAGTACAGGAACTCTGACCGGGATTGTCCCCGCGAGGAGTTTGGCGGCATGCTTGAAAGCATGGAGCACTTCCTGCTTCGGTGTCCTTTCAATACAGAGGTCTACAGTAGGTTGGGTGCTTCCATTGGCTGGCCTAGGCTGGCAGGCCTTTCCTATGCGGAGTGGGCCTATGGGGCATTCAGGTCCCTTGGTGGCCGAGATCAGGGCAAGGTTTTCTTAGTTAGCTTAGTGACTAGGTTCTACACGTGGAACGCACGGTGTTTAGTGTCCACCCAGCAGAAAGCCCTCCCCCGGGAAGAGGTGATTAGGAACATCCTGGGTGACCTGGCAAAAGTGCGCTCGCTGGAGTATGAGAGGCTGGGTGCAGGGAGGGCTTCCCTTCTATGGAGAGTTAGGTTCTGTGTGTTTGTGATAGGATGAGCTTAGTCTTTTATATTTATTTGTAGGGTCAGATTGTTGTGTAGGGTCAGGGAGGAACACATAGGGACAGTCTTTAAGGATAGGTAGTTAGTATTAGGTTGGTAGTGAGGGTCAGTGAGGGACAGCCAGGGACAGGTAGGGAAAGATTGGTAGGGCGGTAGGGACAGGTTTTTCTTTTTCTTTATTAGGGAGGGACAGGGAGTTATGTGATATTTTAGGGCTCCCCTCACTTGTAGGTTTTTTTTGCAAGCACTGAACTTGGGTCTGATTTTTGATTCATGGCTGGTTTTTTATGGTTAGTTGTTATGTTGTCATGTTTATGGTTAGTTGTTATGTCGTCATGTTATATTTTTATGTTGTGTTATTGTTTATTGTATGTATATGTATTGCGCTTGGGGGGGTTTAGTTTAGGTTGGGTGGGGGATTTCAGGGGGGGAGTGGAGAGGGGTTTTGGTAGAATGGATGTCCTGCGGGATGCGAAAAAAAGGCGAAAAAGGAACTTTTTGTGTGTGATAAATGGCCACAAACTTTCGTGGGACCTTGGGTGTTGGTTGCGGGGGAAAAAAAATATAAATAAAAATTAAAAAAAAAGAGTTTTCCGTGTGTGTAGAGTTAAGTTTTGGCCAGGTGGCCTATCTCTTATTTTGGGCGATGGGCCAGTTTTTAGTTTTCTTTTTTTTTAACGGGTTAAGTGTGAATGTGCGGGTATGAATGTAGGCTGTTGGGGGCTTTGTGCGCCTTAGGGCGAGGTCTGGTAAAGAGGTACGTTAAGGTCTTCCCTTGCTGGGGGGTCTCCTGGAGAGCGAGGACATTTCTGTGTCATGTATTATTTTGTTGGACTCTGGAAATTTCAGACTTGGGCTATGTCTTGCTGGGGTTTTTTCTTGCATAATGTTTGTATTTGTGTTTTGTATCTGTGTTTTGTACTTTTTATAATAAAAAAGAATTCCAGTTCTGTCTGCTGCATCTCCAGACAGGAAGAAGAGGAGGGGGAGCCTGTTGGTGCTGGGATCATGTACTGCTGTAGGAGCTGGGAAGGAGGGAAAAACATCTCCCGGACTTCATCTGACCCCTTCCCAGTTAAGGGAGGTGAGCCTGGGACTGGCTTCCCACCTCCCGGTCCAAGCCGGTGGGGGGTGGGAGAGCTCAGAATCCAGCTAGGGTGACCACCAGGTCAGGCCAGGGCTCCAGTGCGAGGACCCGCAAGACCCCTGAGGCCATGGCCGCGGCGGCTCCTTCTCATGGGGGGAGTGAGAGTACGAGCAGGGGTGCAGCAGCCGTGCCCCTTGACTGGGGCACTAAGGATGCGATGGAGGAGTCTACTGTCAGCTATGACTCCCGCATACATGCGTACCTCTATGAGTATGAGGAAGCTTCTAAACAGCTAAGGACCATCTGGGGGGAGTTGACGGTAGCAAGGGATAGAGCTAACAGGGCCTCCAAAAATAAAAGGACCGCCCTCTCCGCCGCGGTTAGGCAGCTGATGGGGTCCATCCAGGCACTGGAGACCAGAAGATGTGACATCCTCGCTGGCAGTGGCCCTTTTCGCCATTCTCCATGCCCTTTTCGCCGGGAGAATGGCGACCGGTTCAGAGCCATGACCGGTGGGGCTCCTGGGGGCCATATGGTCCCTCCCAACAGCCGGGCCGGGGGTAGCTAGGAGTAATGTGGTCCGTCTTCGGTGGAGGGGCAGTAAAGCATGCCCGCCAAGAGCTAGGATGGTGGAGCTCCTCCTGAAGATGGACTTCAAGGCAGCTGACATCTTCGCCCTGATACATCCTTTTAGCACTCCGTTTTTCGACGTCACCTTTGTTCGGCCGGGGGGCTTGGAGATCTTCTGGTCGAACTATGAGCTGGCAAAGCGAGAACCCTGCTGACGAGATTTTGCCGTGAAGGCAATATCTCGCCAGAATTGCATCAAGAAGGTGACAATCCTAACAAGCAACAAGTCACTTCCTGGGATTGACATCTTGACGTGGCTTTCCCGGTATGAGGAAGTCACGGAGGTCCCCAAAAAAAATCAGGACGAGTTTGGCATTTGGTCAGGAGGCTGGACCTTCATGATAAAACTGAAGTGTTCAGGTAGTACGGTCACCCACATCCCTTCCTCAGCGTTCCTGGGGAGGGATAGGATCCTAATCTTCTACCAGGGGCAGCCGAAGGTCTGCCACATGTTAGAACCCTCCTGTTAGTTTTTGCTATCTTGTGTTTTGCGGTCACGTGACCAGCTGCCTATATATTCCAGCTCCGCCCTTCTGGCTTTGCTGGACTTCAGTGTTTTTTGCCTGTCTCTCTAGCCAGGTGCTTCGGTGCCTATCTCTGTCTAGTTTGCTTGGTCCTCTGGGATGTCTAGTACTTTTGTCAGTTTGTCTTTTTGCTCAGCAACAACTTCTGTTAGGAGGTGTCCCATTTTTGTCCCAGTCCTTAGTTCTTTTAGGGACCCCTCCCTTTATTCTATAGGTCTCCGTTCAGACTAGCCGAGGATGAAGGCGGGTCTGTTCACAAGGAACAGGCTGCCTACTACATCGTAGGGATTAAGCTTAGCCTTACTGTAGGGACAACTTTTCCCATTTTTTCCTTAGTTTATGTTGCAGATCATAACAGTAAGTTCAGCCCAAAAAAAAAACTAAAAGGAAAGAAATTCGGGGATCAATATGGTTTCCGTCCAGGAGTTGGCTCAACGCCTGCAGGGATTGTCTCTGGAGGTGGCCGAGCTTCAGCAACACGTGAGTAGCTGTCCTGGAGCGCATTTTGTGGAACCGAAGGTAGGACTGCCTGATATTTTTTATGGTAAACAGCAAGATTTTTTTTCCTTTAAAAATGCTTGTTTGTTATATTTTCGTTTGAGACCGAGGTCCTCTGGGAATGAATCACAGCGCATTGGTTTTATTATTTCACTTTTGCGCAAAGAACCACAGGGTGGGCCTTTTCTCTCCAACCTAATGATCTGTGTTTAAGTTCTGTTGAGGATTTTTTTTCTGCTATGGGGCTATTATATGACGATCCTGATCAAATCTCATCTGCTGAATCAGAACTTAGACGTTTGAATCAAGGGTCAGATGATGTTGAAATTTATTGCACACACTTCAGGAGATGGGCCTCAGAAGTTAAGTGGAATGATTCGGCACTGAAAAGTTTATTTCTTGCTGGTCTGAGTGAAAGGGTTAAGGATTTGCTAATTGCATTCCCTGCACCTGAGACTCTGCAAGAAGCTATGCAGTTAGCTGTTCGTGTGGACAGGAGAATAAGGTCCAGGGTCAATGATGTAAAAACTCCTGTAACTTCAGGTCCTAGTTTCCAGAAAATCTGCTCTGACAGCGGAGAACCAATGGAGGTTGGGGCGATGTCACTCCGCTCTCAAGAAAGAGATCGGAGATTCGCCGAAGGTTTGTGTCTTTATTGTGGTAAAGCTGATCATTTGATTAAGTATTGTGAGCGTCGTTTAAGTAAAGAAAAAAAAAAGGTCAGTTACGCCCGTATAGATTGTTTACGCTCTGCAGGAGTGTTCCTTTCTGGGTGTACTACTCTGCAGGGAGATTTGATTGAATTTCAGGTATTTGTGGATTGTGGTTCAACACTTAATGTGATTGATAAAGGGTTTTTGGAAAAACTTAAATTGAAATCCAAACCTTTGTCATCTCCTATTTCTGTGGTTGCAATTGATAACATGCCTTTGAAATGTATTACTCACAAAACTGCTGCATTTCCTCTCACTATCAATGGTGTTCACCAAGAAATTTTGGATTTGGTTGTTTTGGATAATTTGCCCTCTCCAGTTGTTCTAGGATTGCCTTGGTTAAAACTGCACAATCCTTTGTTGGACTGGTCTACTAATGTGATTAAGTCTTGGAGTCCGAAGTGCTATGATAAATGTTGTAATGGTCGCATTGCGGCTGTGGAAAAATGGGAATTACCAGTACCTATTCAAGATTTTTGGAGGGTTTTTTCGGAGGAGGAGTCGCAAGTTTTACCTTCTCATAGGGATTATGATTGCACCATTGAGTTTGTTCCAGGTGCTACTCTTCCCAAAAGTCGCTTGTTTAATCTTACTATCCCTGAAAGAAAGGCCTTGGAGGAGTACATACAGACTAGCCTGGCTGCTGGTCACATTAGACCTTCTAAGTCGCCTGTGGCAGTCGGATTCTTCTTTGTTAAAAAAAAGGACGGCGGTTTACGTCCATGTCTGGATTTTCGTGAAATTAATAAGATTACCGTACGCAATTCCTACCCATTGCCATTAATTCCTCACTTGTTTAACCAGTTAGTGGGGGCCAAGTGGTTCTCAAAAATTGATCTCCGAGGGCCATACAATTTGTTACGTGTGAAGGAGGGTGATGAATGGAAAACTGCTTTTAACACTCCGGTAGGTCATTTTGAGAATCTGGTGATGCCCTTTGGTCTTACCAATGTACCTGCATTTTTTCAGAACCTTATTAATGACATCCTGAGACCTTTGATTGGTAAGAATGTAGTGGTGTATTTGGATGACATTTTGATTTATTCACCAGATTTAGAGTCCCATTGGCAGAGTGTACGTGAAGTTTTGCAGTCATTGAGTGATAATTCACTCTTTGCTAAGCTGGAGAAATGTGAGTTCGCTGTGCAGAAAAATTTTTTTTTGGGCTACATTGTCTCCAGCGAGGGCTTTGAGATGGACACGGTGAAGGTTCAGGCTGTGCAGGAATGGCCTAGGCCTATTGGTTTGAAATCTATACAGAGGTTTTGGGGTTTTGCCAATTATTACAGGAAATTCATTAAGAATTTTTCTGTAATTGTTAAACCTCTAACCGATCTCACCAGGAAAGGTGCGAATATGACTCAGTGGACTACTGAAGCCATTGAAGCGTTTGAGTATCTCAAAGAGAGGTTTAGTTCTGCCCCTATCCTTATACAGCCTGATGAGACCAAACCTTTTTTGGTCGAGGTCGATGCTTCATCAGTGGGGGTCGGAGCAGTTTTGTCTCAGGAGAACAAGGGTGGAGTACATCCTTGTGCCTTCTTTTCGAAAAAAATTTCGGAAACCGAACTGAATTATGATGTTGGAAATCGTGAGTTGCTGGCTATTAAACTTGCGTTTGAACACTGGCATCATTTTTTGGAAGGCGCTAGATTTCCTATTCCGGTTTTCACAGATCATAAGAATTTGGTCTATATGGATGCTGCCAAGTGCTTGAATGCCCGTCAAGCTAGGTGGGCACTTTTTTTTTCTCGGTTTCATTTTTCTGTTACCTATATCCCTGGTACTAAGAATGTTAAAGCCGATGCTTTATCTCACAGCTTCTCTCCTACGGTCGGTGCCGAGGAGGAGGAGAGCATTTTGCAGAAAGGAGTTGTGGTGGCGGCATTGGACTCCGATTTGGAGAATGGGATTCTGAATGCTCAAGATGATGCTCCAACTAACACTCCCCATGGGAGGTTGTTCGTGCCTAGAGCCTTTAGGAGACATTTGTTTGTGGAGTGTCATGAGTCTCCAGGAGTTTCGGAGACCAAGAAACTGATCAGTCGCTGTTTTTGGTGGCCTGGATGGCAGAAGGAAGTCATCAAGTGGGTGCGTCAGTGTACTGTGTGTGCCAGGTCAAAGGCTTCACATACTCCTGCTGCGGGGTTGCTTTGCCCTCTGGAGGTTCCTAGTGCGCCTTGGATGCATCTCTCTATGGATTTTATTACTGATCTTACTGTGTCTGAGGGTTTTACTGTCATCTGAGTGGTCGTAGACCGTTTTAGTAAGATGTGTCATTTGGTTCCATTCATTAAGTTGCCCTGCGCCAAGACACTCGCTAAGGCGTTTGTTAAGGAGATTGTCAAGCTCCATGGCGTTCCCACGGATATTGTTTCTGATAAAGGACCTAAGTTTGTGGCTCGCTTTTGGCGTGCTTTTTGTGACAGGTTGGGAGTTCATGCGTCATTTTCGTCTGGTTATCATTAGTGTTGAGCCACCCCCATAGTGTTCGGATTCGGTTCGGTTCGTCGAACACCGGGATGCTCGTGGAACTGTTCGTCGAACACCTTAGAACACCGTTAAAACCAATGGCAGGCAAACAAAAACACATAGAAACACATAGAAAACACCTTCAAAGGTGTCCAAAAGCTGACAAACTGCTCAGAAGACAGTCTCTTTAAAAAAGCCGGCCGGCAATTCAGCATTGGCATACACCGGTACCCGACAATTTAGAACTGAAAGAATAAAGCATCACACATAGATTAGATAGATGGAAACATGTCAGTCACATATATAAGAAGTACAGTGATAGTGGTGATTACTGTACTTGTCATTTAGTGTTAAAATAAAGGATTTATTAAAAAAAAAATTGGCGTGGGGTTCCCTGTAATTTTAGTCTGTAGCGGAGGTTAAGCAGACGGCTGGGGCAGATGTTTGAAGCCTGGGAAGGGGGTAATACCCACGGAGCTTCCCAGGCTACTAATATCAGCCCCCAGCTGAATACCTAGCCTTTACTAGCTATTAAAATGGGGGACCCCAAAAAAATGACGTGAGGTCCCCCCTATTTTAATAGCTAGCAAACGCTAGGCAGAGAGCTGGGGGCTGAATATTGGCCCCCTCCCAGGCTAGAAACACCAGCCGTCAGCCGCCCCAGAAATGGCGCATCCATAGGATGCGCCAATTCTGGCACTTAGCCTCGCTCTTCCCACTGCCCTGTAGCGGTGGCAGTGGGGTAATAGGGCTGGGGTTGATGTCAGATTATAATGCCAGCTGACATCAAGCCAGGTTAGTAATGGAGAGGGGACCAGACTAACAGACATGGGGCATTCCTCACATGTATTAAAGCTGTCAAACAGTTGCAAATCATGTTCAAGGAGCGATGAAAACGTAGTGCCTGAGCACGCTGAAGATTATAAGTGCTTGTGACGCGCCCCCTGGGCCTGTGTTGTGCAGGGGAACCCGGAACCGGGCCTGTTGTAGAATGCTGGGGGTTGTAGTCTCCGTGTGGCGGTGACCCGGTCCGTGCCCAGGGTGGTCAAACCAGTGGCAGTCTTAATGTATAGCAATTGTCCGACCACGCCACCCGTGGATTGCGGTCAGTGGGGACCGCCGCTGCGCTGCCGACCGCTGAGGCTGATGTTGTTTGCGCAGCCGAGTATGGGATAACTCCCCACGGGAGAAGTATTGCCTCAGGGCAGCTAATGTGAGAGATGATGGGAGTGATGGTGTGAGGGTCCCAGTGCTAATGGTGCTGGTGCGGCAAGGAATCACAGAGACGTGAGGTGCAGTTCAGGGTCTTTACTGATGGTACAAGGCAGACCCTCCCGGGAGTACTGGCTAGTATAAGGGGCCTGGTCAGTCTGCGAGCAAGCAGGAGTTCCCCTGGCCAGGTGGAGTTGTAGGCCTCCCCGTTTATCTGCACTCTTCCTGGCTACCTTGCTGTCAGCGGTTACAAGTAGCCCACGTCCCTGAGTATACCGTGTGGTGCTCACCCGTATGGCTGGTGACTTGGGGCCTTCTGTTAGCCTCCGCTCCTGGATGGCGGCGCTGGTCCCTTCTTTGTGACTGAGCCTCCGGGCTTCTATGGCCAGAGGACCTGGAATCCCCTGCCGGTTGGTTTCTGCTGCTGGGTATATATCAGTCCCCACAGCCTCGGACTCCTGTGTCCGGTTTTAGTAACTTCAGCCAGGGCGAGCTATATCTCTGCTCACAGCCCCTGGCCTTCAGCTGCTGCTCCTACAGAGCTCCTGTTCTCACTTTCCCTCTCCAAGCTCTGACTGCTCTAATCCCGCCCCAGACCCAGTTTTTAAAGGCAGATTCCTCCCCTCCCAGGTCTGGGTGGGCCGTGTTGCATGTTTAGGGCTCCTGACCAGAGAAACCTCCCACTTGCTCTCAGACATAATATCTCTATTACTGTGGCAACCAGACCCCTGGGGTGTCACATTCCCCCCTAGTAAATTTTAGTACTCCGGGACTAAACACATTTTTTTTAAAGAAACATAAATACAAGGTATAACAATAATACAATAACATATTCACAAGAAACTTTAGTCTGTAGAGGTCACGGCGTTTCCGTGACCGGGTGTCCATATCACCCAAGGTGAAGTTTATGAAACAAAGGGGGTGTCCATGTCACCCAACAAGGCGAAGTCTTGGCACAGAATAGGGGACCTGTCCAAAGCAAACCCCTTGCGTTGTCCTTGGGCGTGGCTGCAAGGGTAGACTAACTACTTTGGGCCGCAAGGAGGCCACGCCAGACAGGTTTTCTCTTCCGCGGCCGTCTTCGCAAGAGGCACCAAGGTGCAACTATCTACAAAACTGTTCCGGTTATCCACTGTCCATAACCTGTTAGTCCAAATAAATCTGCAGGGTAACTGAGAAACATAATTAGTAACAGGCAACACACATAAACCATAAACATTTTTCAATAAACAGTCAACTCTACAGTGCATTGGTTTAGATTCTCCAGCGAGCGGGCATCTGACCTCTAGTGACTCTAGTGGACCTACGGAGCTCACTAACTGGTTCTGCACTACAGGGTGTAGGGGATGTTATAGGTAAGCTGGGCAGCTGTCTGCGCACTCTTTGGCTCACTAGGGGCACGGCAGGCTCACTACTAGCAGAGGGTTGATCCTCCTGTACTGCTGGTGTGGACTCTTCTGCCTCTTGGGCCGGCTGCTCTTCCAGCTCTACCGGTTCCTCTGTAGGCACTTGCGGGGCTGGCTGGAGAAAGGTGAGGACGGGTACCACGACAGAGCCGTTTACTTGTGTCCAAGACCGGGGGAAGTCTCCTAGTACGGTACTGATCATTTCTTCCCTTTCCTCTGCGGGTTGAGGGTTTTCTTGATCTTCTTCAGGGCTTTGCAGCTGCTCGGGACACTTCTTCAGGTGGTCTCTGGAGACAATGGCTGTGGTTTCTCCTCCATCCTTACTGATTACGCCGATTTTTGGGTTCTCATGGCTTGATGGCAGTACGGTGTACGGGTCCTTCTCCCACTGGTCGTCCAACTTGTGGAGCCGCCTCTTCCTCTTCAAGACCTGCTCTCCAGGTACCAGGGGAACAGCGGGAGCATACTGGTTATAAGCCTTCTCTTGCCTTTCTCTAGCTTGAGACAGACTTCGCTCGACGCTCTCCTGTACTTTCCGATACTGCTGCTGCCGTTCTGTATCCCAGTCTGCCTCTGGCAAGGTGTCCTCAGGCATCAGGACTCCCATATCCAGGTCAATAGGCAGCTTACCAGGTCTTGCTCTCATTATGTAAGCCGGGGTACAGTTGGTGGAACCTACAGGGATGTGGTTATACAGGTCCACCAGATCGGGCAGTTTCTCAGGCCACAGACTGCGTTCTTCCAGGGGCAATGTTTTTAGCAGATCTATCACCACCTGGTTCATCTTCTCGCAGAGTCCATTGGTTTGAGGGTGATAGGGCGTTGTTCATATCTTCTTGCAGCCATACAGGTTGCAGAACTCCTGGAAGACCTCCGCTTCGAAGGCTGGTCCTTGGTCTGTCAACACTTGGTCCGGGTACCCGTGTGGACGGCAGAAGTGCTGCTGGAAGGCTCTAGCTGCTGTTTGAGCCGTTAAGTCCTTGACCGGGACCACCACCAGGAACCGGGAGTAATGATCTACGATTGTGAGGGCGTAGACATACCCAGATCTGCTTGGAGCCAGTTTCACATGGTCCAGGGCTACCAGTTCCAGTGGCTGTCTGGTGATGATGGGCTGCAGGGGAGTCTTCTGGCTGGCTCGGTCTTTTCTTCTCAGGTGGCACGGGCCACAGTCTCTGCACCACCTCTCGATGGCTCCTCTCATGCCTACCCAGTAGAACCGTTCACGCAACAAGAACTCCAGCTTCTTCCATCCGAAATGCCCTGCTCCGTTGTGGTATGCCTCCAGAACCATAGCCGCGTCTCGTCTTGGGACCACTACCTGCCAGGTCAACTCATGTGTTCGAGAGCTAATGTAACGGGTCTGGTAGCGGAACCTCTGAGCTACTATACAAGGGGGCGGTCCTTGTAAGGGAGCGGGTGGCGACCAGGGAAGACGGGCAGGCAGTCACAGCAGGTGACCGGGGCAGTCTCTGGAAGAACGGGCAGGAGGTCACGGCAAGTGACCGGGGCAGTCTCTGGATGAACGGGCTGGAGGTCACGGCAAGTGACCGGGGCAGTCTCTGGATGAACGGGCTGGAGGTCACGGCAAGTGACCGGGGCAGTCTCTGGATGAACGGGCTGGAGGTCACGGCAAGTGGCCGGGGCAGTCTCTAGGTAAAGGGTAGGTACGACCTGTGATGGCTGAACCTCCAGGTAGGCTAGCAGGCAGATGGAAGATGTGTGCTCCCAGGTGAGCAAGCGAGAGTCTCTGGAATAGCAGGTGGTCACAGCACGTGACGGCAGAGCCTCCAGGTAGGCAAGCAGGCAGGTAGCGGCGGAGCGCTCCCAGGTGAGCGGGCAAGAGTCTCTGGAATAGCAGGTGGTCACAGCACGTGACGGCGGAGCCTCCAGGTAGGCAAGCAGGCAGGTAGCGGAGCAGCGCTCCCAGGTGAGCGGGCAAGAGTCTCTGGAATAGCTGGTGGTCACAGCACGTGACGGCGGAGCCTCCAGGTAGGCAAGCAGGCAGGTAGCGGAGGAGCGCTCCCAGGTGAGCGGGCAAGAGTCTCTGGAATAGCTGGTGGTCACAGCACGTGACGGCGGAGCCTCCAGGTAGGCAAGCAGGCAGGTAGCGGAGGAGCGCTCCCAGGTGAGCGGGCAAGCTGGTCCATAGACAGACTGACAGGAGTAGGAAGGCAGACCGTCGGACCTCAGGCTAGCAAGCAGGTAGCAGGATTATCAGGCAGGAAACAGACAGCAAACTGGCAGGACTCTGGCAGGAATCAGGCAGGTAACTGGCAGGTAACTGGCAACGGGACCTGAGGGCTGAAGCAGAGTAGTGAACAGTGCAACAACATTGCTCGGGCACCTCCATTTTGGAGGAGGTGCCTTATATATGGTGAAGTCCTCCGGCCATTGGCCGGGGACTCCTTAGGACGGCGCGCGCGGCCCCTTTAAGAGGGAGGGAGCGCGCGCCCTAAGCACAGTGGCCGGGAAGGAGCGCGCGCTGCCAGCAGAGCGGGAGGAGGACGCCGGGCTCGGAGCAGAGAGGTGAGGGGAACAGCGTCCCTGCCTAGCAGAGGGCAGGGACGCCGACGCTACAGTACCCCCCCCTTTAGGCCCCCCCTTTTTTAGGCCAGACAGAAATTTAGCAAGGATGAGAGGGGCATGGATGTTCTCCCGGGGCTCCCACGTTCTCTCTTCAGGACCAAACCCCTTCCAATCTACTAGAAAAAAGGTCTTCCCTCTTACCCTTTTGGTGGCCAGAATGTTCTCTACCTCAAATTCATTTTCAGCGGAAACCGGAGCAGGAGGCGTGCCTGTAGACTTGGAAAAAGAGTTAAGTACCACAGGTTTGAGGAGAGATACATGGAAGGAGTTAGGGATCCGCAAGTTGGCCGGGAGTTTCAATTTATAGGCCACCGGGTTGATCTGACTGATGACCCCCAGAGGACCGATGAACCGAGGCCCTAACTTATAGGAAGGAATCTTGAGCCGGACATACTTGGACGAGAGCCAGACCTTATCCCCTGGGCGGAATTGAGGAGGGTCCAGACGTTTTTTGTCAGCATGTCTTTTCATACGCTCGGATGACAGAAGGAGTGCGGACTGGGTACTCTCCCATATGGAGGAAAATTTGTTAACAAGAGATTCCGCAGCCGGATTGTCCACCGAGGTGGAGACGGGAAACGGGATCCGAGGATGCTGACCGAAGACTACAAAAAACGGGGATTTGGAGGAGGATTCGCTCTCGTGATTGTTGTACGAGAATTCGGCCCATGGCAGGAGATCCACCCAGTCAGAATGGTGGGCATTAACGAAGTGCCGGAGGTAACTGGTCAGGATCTGATTGATCCGCTCTACTTGACCATTAGACTGTGGGTGGTAAGCGGAGGAGAAGTCCAGGGTGACGTCTAGCAATTTACAAGTGGCTCTCCAGAAACGAGAAGTGAACTGTACCCCACGATCCGACACGATGTGACGGGGCAGGCCATGAAGACGGAAGATGTGGCGGATAAAGTCTTTAGCCAGCTCGGGTGCAGACGGGAGGCCTGGCAGGGGAATGAAGTGAGCCATCTTAGAAAAGCGGTCAGCTACCACCCAAATGGCCGTACAACCGGCAGAGACGGGAAGATCAGTTATGAAGTCCATCGCTATATGCTGCCAGGGGGCAGCAGGTACTGGCAGAGGAAGGAGGCGACCGGCTGGCAGGTGTCTCGGAACTTTGTTGCGGGCGCAGGACACACAGGCAGAAACAAAGTCTATTACATCCTTGTGCAGGTTAGGCCACCAGTAGTGCCGAGTAATAAGCTGGAGGGTCTTTTTCTGACCGGCGTGGCCAGCTAGTTTAGACGAATGACCCCAGTGTAGGATCTTCTCCCGATCAGGTACCGATACGAACGTCTTACCGGGAGGGAGACGATTTAGACTCACGGGAGCCACCTGCATTACTCTGGCGGGATCGATGATATGTTTAGGTTCCTCCTCGAGGTCAGATACCAGAAAGGATCGGGACAAGGCGTCCGCTTTGATGTTCTTGTCAGCCGGGCGAAAATGTAGAACAAAATCAAAGCGAGCAAAAAACAAGGACCACCGGGCTTGGCGCGGGTTAAGTCTCTGGGCATGCTGGAGATAAGCCAAGTTCTTGTGGTCAGTGTAAATTATTACCGGATGAAGAGCCCCCTCGAGTAGGTAACGCCACTCCTCCAATGCCAGCTTGATGGCCAATAACTCTCGGTCTCCTATGGAATAATTGCGCTCAGAAGAGGAGAAGAGTTTGGAGAAAAAGCCGCAAGTTACCATCCTCCCGGAAGATGATTTTTGAGTAAGTACAGCTCCGGCTCCAGAGGAGGAGGCGTCAACCTCCAGGAAGAACTGCTTGTTGCCGTCCGGACGATGCAGCACTGGGGCGGAAGAGAAGGCTTGTTTTAAGGAAAGAAAGGCCTCCTCTGCTTCGGACGGCCACTCCTTGGGATTAGTACCCTTACGGGTGAGCGCGGAAATTGGGGCAGTCCGGGAAGAGAAGTGTGGTATGAAGAGGCGGTAGTAGTTGGCGAAGCCCAGGAACCGCTGAATGGCCTTCAACCCCTCCGGTCGGGGCCATTTCTCGATGGCAGACAGTTTCTCTGGATCCATTCGTAGGCCGGTCTGAGAAATAATGTAGCCCAAAAACGGAAGCGAGGTCTGCTCAAAGAGGCACTTCTCATATTTAGCGAAGAGGTGATTCTGCCTGAGCCTGAGCAGGACCTGACGAACGTCCCTCCGGTGAGTCTGGAGATCTGGAGAGAAGACCAAGATGTCGTCCAGGTACACCACAACGCAGGAGTAGAGAAGGTCCCGGAAGATGTCATTGACCAACTCTTGAAAGATGGCAGGAGCGTTACAGAGACCAAAGGGCATTACCAGATATTCATAGTGGCCGTCCCGGGTGTTGAATGCAGTCTTCCATTCATCCCCTTGACGGATACGGACCAGGTTGTACGCCCCACGGAGGTCCAGTTTGGTGAAGACTCTAGCCCCCCTCAGGCGATCAAATAATTCTGGAATGAGCGGAAGGGGGTACTTATTCTTCACCGTGATCTGGTTAAGGCCTCTATAGTCTATACAGGGACGGAGAGAGCCGTCCTTCTTTTTTACGAAGAAGAAGCCTGCTCCCGCCGGGGAGGTAGATTTCCGGATGAATCCCCTGGCCAAATTCTCCTCAATATATTCGGACATCGACCGGGTCTCAGCAGCGGACAATGGGTAAATACGCCCACGGGGAGGAGTAGTACCGGGTAACAGGTCGATAGGACAGTCGTATGGTCTATGAGGGGGCAATGTCTCTGCCTCCTTTTTATTAAAGACATCAGCAAATGACCAATAGGGAATCGGAAGTCCAGGTAGATTAGTTGGGGTAGGAGAAGGACGGACGGGATGAACAGGAACCAAACAAGTCTTATGACAGTCCTGTCCCCAGCGAAGGACTTCTCCGGTCTGCCAGTCAAGCACGGGTGCATGTCTCTGGAGCCAAGGTAGACCTAGTAAGAGGGCGTGAGAGAGTCCAGGCAGAACATGAAAAGAGATGCTCTCAGAATGCAGCATTCCCACCTGCAGAGTTATGGATTCGGTGATGAGTTGGATGGGACGTGGTAAGAGGCCCCCATCCACAGCAGCGACAGATAATGGTACAGCCAGGGGTTTGGTGGGTATGCGGTATTTTTCTACCAGGGACTGTGAAATAAGATTCCCGGCCGCTCCAGAGTCAAGTTGGGCTAGTTCGAAATAACGATTCTCCCCGCAGATAATAGAGACTGACAGTAGCAGAGATGGAGAGGATTTATTCTTGTCAAGGTGGACCTCTCTGAGCGATCCTAGACACAGGCGTTTCCCGACCTCTCCGGGCAGGTACGGATTCGGTGCTCCTTACTGCCACAGTAGAAGCAGCTCCCCTCGGCACGGCGTAAGTCCTGACGGGTTTTGACCATCTTGGTCTGGTCGACCTGCATAGGCTCAGGAGAGTGTACCTGGGGAGAAACGGAGGGAGTGACGGGTTTCTGAAAAGTAGGAGCTAGACGTGGAAACCTCCTCTCACGGGTGACCTCTTTGGCACGCTCCTGGAACCGTAGGTCAATCCGGGTGGCAAGGGTTATTAAGTCATCGAGAGTGGTTGGAATGTCCTGACCGGCGAGTTCATCTTTAATACGGCCGGACAGACCCTCCCAGAAGACAGATACCAGAGCGTCGTTATCCCAAGCCAGCTCTGAGGCAAGGGTTCGGAAGCGTATGGCATATTGGCCCACGGTGAGATTTACCTGGTGGAGGCGTAGCAGAGATGATGCGGATGAGGTCTTCCGTCCGGGTTCGTCGAAGACTTTCCGGAAAGCCGTGAGAAAGGCAGGCAAGTCGGACACCAGGGGGTCTCCTCTCTCCCATAGAGGATTTAGCCAGGCCAGGGCCTCCCCGGTGAGATGGGACATGATGAAGGCAATTTTGGCCCAGTCAGAGTTAAACTGGTGGGACAGGAGTTCAAAGTGCAGGGTGCACTGATTTATGAAGCCCCGAGCCTGAGCGGAGTCGCCTCCGAAGCGAGGGGGTGCAGAAAGCCGGGGTCCGGGGTAGGATACCATGGTATTGGTGGGCAGCGGAGCTGCCGGGTTGCGAGTCATGGCACTGGCGGTGGTTGCTGGTGGAGCAGTCAGAGTGTCCAGGCGAGAATTGACATTCCGCAGGTGACCCAGGATGGACTCCTGTTGGGACCTCTGACGGGACAGTTCATGACAGAGGTCCGAGAGCGAGGGAGCTTGGGTGCCACCGGGTTCCCTGGCCCGAGCAAACTGTAACGGGTCTGGTAGGCGGAACCTCTGAGCTACTATACAAGGGGGCGGTCCTTGTAAGGGAGCGGGTGGCGACCAGGGAAGACGGGCAGGCAGTCACAGCAGGTGACCGGGGCAGTCTCTGGAAGAGCAGGCAGGAGGTCACGGCAAGTGACCGGGGCAGTCTCTGGATGAACGGGCTGGAGGTCACGGCAAGTGACCGGGGCAGTCTCTGGATGAACGGGCTGGAGGTCACGGCAAGTGACCGGGGCAGTCTCTGGATGAACGGGCTGGAGGTCACGGCAAGTGGCCGGGGCAGTCTCTAGGTAAAGGGTAGGTACGACCTGTGATGGCTGAACCTCCAGGTAGGCTAGCAGGCAGATGGAAGATGTGTGCTCCCAGGTGAGCAAGCGAGAGTCTCTGGAATAGCAGGTGGTCACAGCACGTGACGGCAGAGCCTCCAGGTAGGCAAGCAGGCAGGTAGCGGCGGAGCGCTCCCAGGTGAGCGGGCAAGAGTCTCTGGAATAGCAGGTGGTCACAGCACGTGACGGCGGAGCCTCCAGGTAGGCAAGCAGGCAGGTAGCGGAGGAGCGCTCCCAGGTGAGCGGGCAAGAGTCTCTGGAATAGCTGGTGGTCACAGCACGTGACGGCGGAGCCTCTAGGTAGGCAAGCAGGCAGGTAGCGGAGGAGCGCTCCCAGGTGAGCGGGCAAGAGTCTCTGGAATAGCTGGTGGTCACAGCACGTGACGGCGGAGCCTCCAGGTAGGCAAGCAGGCAGGTAGCGGAGGAGCGCTCCCAGGTGAGCGGGCAAGCTGGTCCATAGACAGACTGACAGGAGTAGGAAGGCAGACCGTCGGACCTCAGGCTAGCAAGCAGGTAGCAGGATTATCAGGCAGGAAACAGACAGCAAACTGGCAGGACTCTGGCAGGAATCAGGCAGGTAACTGGCAGGTAGCTGGCAACGGGACCTGAGGGCTGAAGCAGAGTAGTGAACAGTGCAACAACATTGCTCGGGCACCTCCATTTTGGAGGAGGTGCCTTATATATGGTGAAGTCCTCCGGCCATTGGCCGGGGACTCCTTAGGATGGCGCGCGCGGCCCCTTTAAGAGGGAGGGAGCGCGCGCGCGCGCGCCCTAAGCACAGTGGCCGGGAAGGAGCGCGCGCTGCCAGCAGAGCGGGAGGAGGACGCCGGGCTCGGAGCAGAGAGGTGAGGGGAACAGCGTCCCTGCCTAGGAGAGGGCAGGGACGCCGACGCTACAGCTAACCATTCTCCGGCACAGCTTCTCCCTGTAGAGGAACAGCTTACTTTTCTCCTTCCACAGTTGCTTGGTCTCCTCCGGAGCGTCTGGGTCAAGACTGGCATCGGCCTAGGTCAGCATTTCCTTCACCAAACGGACTGCGGGATCACTGTCTTGCGTCTCCGCCCAGTTGTAGTGGGCAAGGGATTGAACGTCACGGAGCACCTGTCCTTCACACGGTGGGAATACAGGGTAATCCCATGACGGTGGAACGCAGGGAACTCGACTTCTTCCAGATCTTCTGGATCTTCCCCTACGTCTGGTAAGTTCGGCATTCTAGACAGGGCATCCGCGTTGGCATTTGGGCGTCCCGCCCGGTATTTGATGGTGAATTCAAAGTTGGACAGGTGGGCCATCCATCTCTGTTCCAGGGCACCGAGCCTTGCAGTGTCCAGGTGTGTCAACGGGTTGTTATCCGTGTACACGGTGAATTTGGAAGAGGCAAGGTAATGCTTGAAATGTTCGGTCACTGCCCACACTACTGCCAGGAACTCCAGCTTGAATGAGCTATAATTCTCAGGGTTCCTCTCCGTGGGCCGTAGCTTTCGGCTGGCGTAAGCGATTACCCGTTCTTTCCCTTGCTGGATCTGGGACAGTATGGCTCCTAGCCCGATGTTGCTTGCGTCCGTGTGGAGGATAAAGGGCTGGCTGTAGTCTGGATATGCCAGGATTTCATCCCCCGTGCGGGCCATCTTCAGCTGGCAAAAGGACTCCTCTTCCAGCTTTTCCCACCTGAAGGGCGGCTTCTGGTTTTTGGCTTTCCGAGATTGACCTATCAGGAGGTCCTGCATAGGGGCTGCCATTTTGGTGAAACCGGGAATGAATCTTCGGTAGTAGCCTACCAACCCGAGGAACTGCCGCACTTCCTTTATGCTGGAGGGTCTTGGCCAGTCCTTAATTACGGTGATCTTATCAGGGTCGGGAGCCACTCCGTCAGCACTCACCACGTGTCCCAGGTACTGCACCTTTGGTTTCAGGAGGTGACACTTGGGGGGTTTCACCTTTAGGCCGTAGTTTGCCAGAGCTTCAAACACTTATGCCAGGTGTTTCAGGTGGTCCTCGTAGGTCTTGGAATAGACGATGACATCGTCCAGGTATAACAGGACCGTCTCGAAGTTCCGGTGTCCCAGACAGCATTCCATCAACCGTTGGAAGGTTCCTGGTGCGTTGCAGAGCCCGAACGGCATACAGTTAAATTCGCTGAGACCCATCGGGGTGGTGAATGCGGTCTTCTCCCGGTCCGCCTCTGCTACAGGAACCTGCCAGTACCCGCTAGTGAGATCCAAAGTAGAGAAGAAGTTAGCAGATTTTAATGCAGCTAAGGACTCTTCTATCCTTGGTAACGGGTACGCATCTTTGTGTGTGATACGGTTAACCTTTCTGTAGTCTACACACATTCTCATGGTGTTGTCTTTCTTTTTCACTAAGACTAGTGGAGCTGCCCAGGGGCTACAGCTGTCCCTGATTACCCCAGCCTCCTTCATGTCTCTAAGCATCCCCTTGGCGTGTTGGTAGTGTGCCGGGGGTACGGGTCGGTATCTCTCCTTTATGGGAGGATGGTCTCCCGTGGGGATGTGGTGTTCTACCCCCTTTACTCGCCCGAAGTCTAGCGGGTGTTTACTAAACACTCTCTCGTACTCTCGAACCACCCGATAGACTCCCTGTTTCTGGTGTGAGGGAGTGGAGTCAGTACCCAAATGCAGTTGCTGACACCAGTCCTCCATTGGTTTCTTAGAGCCGTTACCTTCCTCTGGCCGGTGGGGTAATCCTCAGTCGGCGCCACGGGACGTCCTCCAGTCCGGATGCCAGCTGGATCTTTCCTGGAGAAGAGACCTGTAAAGACTGCACAGTTCTAGTTAGCGCGGCAACGCTCTTAGTCAGCTCTTGGACCTGATGGTGCAGGTCTGTAGCCGGGTCACTGTTTAAAGCCTGCGCATCAGCTCCCACAGGCCCTGCAGACAAGGGCGCCATCTCCTGATGGTAAGTGATAGCAGGGCGCCTGTGGGTCACAGCGCCACCTGGTGCCGGTTCTCGGAGCACCCGGATGGCTCTGTCCTTGAACTGTGCAAAGTCCAGGTCAGGGTCCTGTAAGGCCATTGCCCGCAACTGGGTTCGGTGGGCATTGCACAGTAGACCCTCAATAAATTGTTCAGTCAACAGCTTATCTTCATTTCCCACGCTGTCAGGGTCTGCCTGCTTAATGGCTCTCAGGGCCTCTTGTAGGTTTAGCGCATAGTCTCTTATACTCTCATGTGCCCGTTGTTTGCACCCATAAAATCTTAGTTTTATTTCGGCTGAGGTGCGGGTGTCAAATGTGTCTTTCAGCCAGGCTAGTATTTCTCTGACAGTCCTCTTCCTCCCAGGTGGCCAGGACTTTACCTCCCTTTGGGCTGCCCCAATTAATTGGGCCACCAGGATGCTCACTTTTTGCTCTTCTGTGAGGGGGTACACCTGGAAGAGGCTATCCAGTCTTTCCCTAAAGTCACTTAGAGTATGTGACTCCCCTGAGTACTGGGGTAGCCAGGTTGCCCCCGGGATATAGGGCATGGTGAATGGCATGACTGCTGCAGCGGTTGCGCTGGCGGTGGCTGTGGCAGTGGAGCTCCCCTCGGTATCCGGCATCCTCCTCCCCCCTAGTGGACCGTGGCCTACCTTGCGATGCTCTTCTTCCGTAGGCCGCGGCTCCGCAGTCGATCGTCGGGGTTGAGGACCTGGCGTCGCGCTCCGATGACGTCAGTGTCGCTCTTCCTCCCTTCCAGGACCTTGCGCAGCGTCAGAGCGTGGGGCGGAGCGTGGGGCGGAGCTTCGGATCTCGCGCGCTTTCGGCGTCCACGCCCCTCTTCTTCCCGTGCGGCGTCCCGAAGATGGCGTCCGAAGGCGGGAAGCAGCTGCGGATGGCGGGAAGAAGGCAGAAGACGGCGGGAAACGGTCCAAGATGGCGTCTGATGGCGGGAATCGGCTCCGGATGGCGGGAAACGACTCCGGACGGCGGGAAACTTCACCACAGGTAAGTATAAAAGTCTCTTTTTCAGGCACGCAGTACCCGGTGGTTGCGGGCACGAAATCCTGCCGACTACGCCAAAGTTGACGCGCCCCCTGGGCATGTGTTGTGCAGGGGAACCCGGAACCGGGCCTGTTGTAGAATGCTGGGGGTTGTAGTCTCCCTGTGGCGGTGACCCGGTCCGTGCCCAGGGTGGTCAAACCAGTGGCAGTCTTAATGTATAGCAATTGTCCGACTACGCCACCCGTGGATTGCGGTCAGTGGGGACCGCCGCTGCGCTCCCGACCGCTGAGGCTGATGTTGTTTGCGCAGCCGAGTATGGGATAACTCCCCACGGGAGAAGTATTGCCTCAGGGCAGCTAATGTGAGAGATGATGGGAGTGATGGTGTGAGGGTCCCAGTGCTAATGGTGCTGGTGCGGCAAGGAATCACAGAGACGTGAGGTGCAGTTCAGGGTCTTTACTGATGGTACAAGGCAGACCCTCCCGGGAGTACTGGCTAGTATAAGGGGCCTGGTCAGTCTGCGAGCAAGCAGGAGTTCCCCTGGCCAGGTGGAGTTGTAGGCCTCCCCGTTTATCTGCACTCTTCCTGGCTACCTTGCTGTCAGCGGTTACAAGTAGCCCACGTCCCTGAGTATACCGTGTGGTGCTCACCCGTATGGCTGGTGACTTGGGGCCTTCTGTTAGCCTCCGCTCCTGGATGGCGGCGCTGGTCCCTTCTTTGTGACTGAGCCTCCGGGCTTCTATGGCCAGAGGACCTGGAATCCCCTGCCGGTTGGTTTCTGCTGCTGGGTATATATCAGTCCCCACAGCCTCGGACTCCTGTGTCCGGTTTTAGTAACTTCAGCCAGGGCGAGCTATATCTCTACTCACAGCCCCTGGCCTTCAGCTGCTGCTCCTACAGAGCTCCTGTTCTCACTTTCCCTCTCCAAGCTCTGACTGCTCTAATCCCACCCCAGACCCAGTTTTTAAAGGCAGATTCCTCCCCTCCCAGGTCTGGGTGGGCCGTGTTGCATGTTTAGGGCTCCTGACCAGAGAAACCTCCCACTTGCTCTCAGACATAATATCTCTATTACTGTGGCAACCAGACCCCTGGGGTGTCACACTTGCCCGAGCATGCTCGTTAATCTCGAGCAACGAGCATGCTTTATCATCACTAAAGACAATCTTTTGAGGAATTCCTTCAGAGCCAGGTATCGCTTTTGGGTCTCTGTAGTAGTAATTCTGAGTAGTGGGAGATCTTCAAGAAAAGGGTGGCAAGGTTCTTCCGTCAGCTCTCGAGTCTCAGGGGCCTGAACAGGTATCGCCTGTATCGGGAGCTAGGGAGGAAACTCGAGCAGCTCGTCTCAACTGGGGGTGACCGTGAGGAGATCTCCATGGTGGAGTCCTTACTCAAGGGGTGTCAGTATGATAGGCACACATCCTTGGTTTTTGAGAGGGATTTCGGGAGGTACTGCTCGCCCGACCCTTAAAGGAACTGTAGGATGTCAGTGAGTTGTAAGGTGGTAACAGGACTGATTGACGATACAAGTACCTTGAACTGTTCCAAATCAGGGATCCTGGAAGTGGTCAGATCCTTCTACTCACACCTCTTGAATGGAAGGGATCCTGATCGGGATGAGATGTCGGCTTTCCTGGCTGAAACTATCCCTGTGCAAGGGGATGACCCCTCTCTTCATGTTTTGGCAGAGGTAATCAGGGAAGAGGAAGTGAGACTGGCGATTGATGGGCTCCGACCCAAAAAGTCTCCAGGTCTGAATGGCTTAACATCCGAGTTTTATAAGACTTTTAGGGACTCCTTGGTCCCCCTCTTGACTGAGGTTTTTAATGAGTATCTTTCCTCGGACATTCTGCCAGTTCAATGAGGAAGTAGGCCCTGATTATCCGGTCAAAGGGTAGAGACTCGTCCCGTATTGAGAATTGGTCTCCCATAGCGCTTCTCAATATGGACCGAAAGGTTCTGGCAAAGGTGCTTTTTAATCGGTTGATGAAATTCGCACCTCATCTCCTTTCGGGGGCCCAGCACTTCTCTGTTCCAGGCCGCAGGACGTTTAGTGCTGTGCTCGGTGTCCGGGAGGCAGTGGAGCGGAGCAGGGCGGAAGGTGTACTTGCTGTCTTTAGACCAGGCAAAGGCCTTTGACCGGGTTAACCATGAGTACCTCTGGTCCGTCCTTCTGATGTACAGTCTGCCTGTGAGGTTTGTCGATTGGTTAAAAGTGTTATACAATGGGGCAGAGACTTTTCCGCTTGTGAATGGTTGGGTCGGACACCCTTTTGTGGTGAGGTCTGGTGTCCGCCAGGGCTGTCCTCTGAGCCCACTGTTATACGTGTTCGTGATCGACTCTCTTTTAAGGAGGATGGAGGGCGGACCGTTGGTGGGAGTCGGGATAGACTTGGTGGATCCAGGGGCCACCTTGAGGGTAGTGGCTTATGCCAATGACGTTTCCCTCTTTGTATCCTCGAGGGAGGAGGCAGATTGGGTCATCTCTGAGGTTGAGTGCTACTTGGTGGCATCTGGAGCCATGATCAACCCAGATAAATGTGAGAGTCTCTGGCTGGGAGAGCCAGTTTTGATCTCCCGGACACCCTTCCACGGCTTCAGGCCACGGCAAGAATTTTAGGCATCAGTTTCGGCTCGGGGGACTATCCCCAGCAAAATTGGGAAGGCAGACTTAAGATCGCCGCCCAGAAAGTGGATAAGTGGAAGAGTTGGTCTTTGACCCTGAGGGAAAGGGTTAGACTGGCCAAGGGGTATTTGCTCCCTTTGCTAATATACTTGGGCAGTGTCTGCATCTTACCAAAGCCTCTTTGGACACGGGTCTGCAGCCTGTTTTTCCAATTATTATGGGGGAATATGCTGAACCTAATCAAGAGGGAGGTCACATACTGCATGAGGAGACTAGGGGGGTTGGGTATGGTTCTTAGTGAACACCTTTCTTAAAGCAAACATCGCTAACCTCTAGTTAGAGAGGGCTCCTCCGTGGGTATTCTCCTGCAGGGGATGGTTTCGGGCTTTCTTCCAGGAATGAGAGACAGGAGGGCAGGTGAAGGACCTTCGAACGCCTCATGGGCATCTTTCAGCTTATGCTACCCCGGTTCTGAAGGTGATCCGCCAGTGGGGTCTGAGAGTGTGGGAGATCAGGAACATGCCGAGGAAGTTTCTTGACAATAGGGTCCTGTTGACCCACTTTCAGAAGCCTCTGGCGCTCAAAGATTGCCCAAGCTGAGATCTGGAGATGGGGCTCGGGTTATTAAACGCTAAACGGATCCCCTTGAAGTTTTGGGACTTGGCTTGGCTCTGTTTCCATGGGAGACTGTATGTGAGGGACAACCTGAAGTATAGGAACTCTGATGACCAGGATTTTTCCCACGAGGAATGTGGTGGCATGCTTGAAAGTATGGGAGCACTTCATGCTTCAGTGTCCTTTTAATACAAGGGTCTACAGTGAGGTGGGTGCTTCCATAGGCTGGCCCAGGCTGGCAGGCCTCTCCTATGCGGAGTGGGCCTATGGGGCATTCTGGTCCCTTGGTGGCCGAGATCGGGGCACTGTTTTTCTAGTTAGTTTAGTCACTAGGTTCTACACTTGGGACGCATAGTGTCTAGTGTCCACGCAGCAAAAAGCCCTTCCCCGGGAAGAGGTGTTTAGTAACATCTTGGGTGACCTAGCAAAAGTGCGCTCTTTGGAGTTTGAGAGGCTGGGTGCAGGGAGAGCCTCCCTTCTGTGGAGGGGGTTCTCTTTTAATGTACCCTAGGGAGAGTTAGTTTCTGCACGGGTGGGATAGGGAGAGTCTAGTCTTTTTTATTTTTTTTTTGTTTCTTTGTTTTGGTAGGGCAAGGTAGATGGGTAGAGAGAGTCAGGGACAGCTTTAAGGATAGGCAGATAGTATTAGGTTTGTTAGTGAGGGTCAGTGAGAGGCTGATAGGGAGAGATAGGGATAGGTTGGTAGGGCCTTAGGGACAGACCTTTTCTTTTCTCTCTTTGTTAGAGAGGGACAGGATGATAAGCAAGTTAGGGCGAGGGCCTCTTTGATCTCCAGTTTCTGGTGGTGGGCTATTATCCTCACGTTTAGCTTTTTGTTTTGAAAAGAATATCAAAGTTTTGGATATAGGGCTTGGGTCTGGATAAAGGTTGGGTCTGGATAAAGGTTGTTTTTTCTGTAATAGGATAAAGGCACCGAACTTGGGTCTGGATAAAGGTTGTTTTTTCTGTAATAGGATAGGTTTGTTGTTATTGTTGCTAGTATTGTAAAGTTGTTATTGTTATTAGGTTTATTATTGCTAGTATTGTAAGGTTGTTGTTGTTATTGTTATTCGTGTGTAATAGTGTTTGTTGGGGGGGTTAGCTTTAGGTTGGGTGGGGGTTATGTGGGGGTAGGATGGGATTTAAAAAAAAAAAAAAAAAAGAAATGGACATCCTATGGGAGGCAAATGAAGGCCATAAACTCTCATGGACCTTGTGATGCAGTGTACGGGAAGAAAAGGCCATAAACTTTCATGGACCTTGTGGTGCGGTGCGGTAAAAAGGCCATAAACTCTCGTGGACCTTGTAGTGAGGTGTGTGGGATAAAATTAGTCTAGGTGTGGAGAAATAAAAAATATATATTTTTTTTAAAGTTTATAAAAGAAAAAAAAAAAGATGCTTCTTGTGTGGTGATATTTTGGGCCTGATGGCCTTTTTTTTTCTTTTGGGCAGTGGGCCAGAATTTTTTCTGTTTTCGTTTTCTTTTAAAAAAAACTGTATTGGGGGTATGAATGTGAGAGTATGTGAAAAACTGGTAAGCTAGGTGTATGTTGAGGTAAAAGGTTTGGGCCTTTGCTGGGGGGTCTTGTTTTGGCCTTACTGGTCTATTTTGGTTTTCGTACTTTGTTGTGTTTGGTTTGTTAAAAGAAATGTTTGTATAGTTTTTGTATTGTGTTTTGTATTTTTCTAATTAAAAAAGAGTTCCAGTTCTGTCTCCTGCCAGTGCTTTTACAGATATTTGTATAAATAGCCCCAGGTATCAGGGGCCAGGAATAATTTTTTTGGGGGATCTTAATCCTGATTATTCGCTTAAAAAGCAATCCAGAGAAAACCGTTTTTATGCTCCATTTGCTTGTTGGCACTGCAGAATACAGCCAGATCCTTTCCATATTACAGCGCTAAAAATCCATCTATTTAAAACTGTGGTTTGTCCGTCACACATATCACATATAAGTGCGCTCAAAATTCTGCCATTTCTGGCCTCCATTTAAATTTTGTTGCAGTGTGTTAGCGAAGTTATTGACACCAGTTTGCTGTTAAAATTAGTTACCTACAGGCCAGCTATTGAAAACTGTGGTTTGTCCGTCACACGGATCACATATAAGTGGGCTCAAAATTCTGCTATTTCTGGCCTCCATTTAAATTTTGTTGCAGTATGTCAGTGAAGTTATCGACACCAGGTCACTGTAAAACATAGTAACCTACAGGCCAGCTATTGAAAACTGTGGTTTGTCCGTCACACATATCACATATAAGTGCGCTCAAAATTCTGCCATTTCTGGCCTCCATTTAAATTTTGTTGCAGTGTGTTAGCGAAGTTATTGACACCAGTTTGCTGTTAAAATTAGTTACCTACAGGCCAGCTATTGAAAACTGTGGTTTGTCCGTCACACGGATCACATATAAGTGGGCTCAAAATTCTGCCATTTCTGGCCTCCATTTAAATTTTGTTGCAGTGTGTCAGTGAAGTTATCGACACCAGGTCGCTGTAAAAAATAGTAACCTACAGGCCAGCTATTTAAAGCTGTCGTTTTCCATCACATATCACTGCGGTTCAAATCCAGTCATTTGTAGTGAAAGTGGAAAATATTGTCCTCCATTTAAAATGGGCAAGGCACGTGGCAAGGGACGGGGAAGTGGACATGATGGTGATGATTGTGCATGCACAGAGGATGAGGCCGAGGCCGTGGGCAAGCTGAAATTGTGCCACAACAAACACTAACATCTTCTCGCTCGACCTTGCTGTCCCAATTAATAGGAAACCGCAGAATACCACTATTGAACACAGAGCTGTGTGAAAAGGTTATTGGTTGGATAGCAGATAATGCTTCCAGTCACTTAGTTACCACCACCACCACCCTGTCTTCCACACGGTCAAGTCTCAGTGGCCGTGAGTCTGGACCGCATATTCCTCACCTTGATCCTCCTTCCTCCCACCATGCCGAGTGCCCGGAGACAACTGATCCCACACTTGGACACTACGAAGAGCTGTTCACTTTTCCATTTATAGATTCAGGCCTCTCGCCCGGTCTACTAGAAGCGGGGCAAGAGGAGATCGCATGTAGCGATGCCCAAATATTTGAGCAGCCACGGTCACACAACGGCGATGGTGGGAAACTGACACAAGAGGTGGATGATGATGAGACACAATTTCCAGAAAGTCAGGAGGAGGACAAGGGTGCGGAATTGCAAGATGAGGTGGTGGACGATGAAGTCACTGACCCAACCTAGCAAGGTGACATACAGAGCGAGGACAGCAGCACACAGGGGGAAGGAGGCGTAGCACCACAACAGGCAAGAACAAGCAGTGTGGTGGCCGCAGACAGAAGGCGGGCAACCATTTCCCGTAACACCAAGTTGCCAGTACAACTGTTAGGTCTTCCTGAGTCTTGTTGTTTTTTAAAGACTCTGCCGATAACCTCAATTAGGCCATTTGCACCACCTGCTAGGCCAGCATCAGCAGGGGTAGCAAAACTAGCAGCCTGTCCACCACCAGCACGATCAGGCACATGGCAGCAAAGCATCCAACTAAGTGGGCCGAACCCCAGGGTCCAGCAACAGTGTCAGCGGGTGACACCACTGCTTGTTCCGCTGTTGTGCATGCACGCCAATCCCCTGTCCTGCCCTGTACCTGTTGTTGAACACTCTCAAGTAGCACCATCAGCAAGCACGTCCACGTCCTTGTCCCAGCGCAGCATTCCGTTGTCCCTACCCCAGTCCTTGGAACGCAAGTGCAAATACAAAGCTAATGACACACTGGCCACACTACTAATTTCACATATTTCTTGAATGCTTGCGCTCGAAATGATGCCTTTTAGGCTCGTGGAGACGGAAGCTTTCCACAACCACACGGCGGCCGTCCTTCAGTACTCGGTCCCCAGCCACCACTATTTCTCCCGGTGTGCCGTCCCAGCATTACACGAGCACGTGTCCCACAACATTAGCCGTGCCCTCAACAACGCAGTTACTGGGAAAGTCCACCTAACCACGGACACGTGAACAAGTGCTTGTGGGCAACGATGGTACATCTCGCTGATGGTACACTGGGTTAACATAGTGGAAGCCGAGACTCGGTTGGACCTTGGGACAGAAAACGTCCTCCCGACGCCGAGGATTGCGGGCCCTGGGTTAATCATGGTTGCCACCCACAGTCTACAGCTCCTGCACCTCCTCCTCCTCTTCAGCATCCATCTCTAAAATTATCACATTAGTCGCAAGGTGGAAGCACTGCAGCACTGTCTCGGCCAAGCAGCAACAGGCTGTGCTGAAGCTAATATGCTTAGGTGACAAACCACACAAGGCTGAAGAGTTGTGGACAGCTCGGAAAGAGCAGGCAGATCTGTGGCTAACACTGCTGAACCTACAGCCAGGCATGGTCATGTGTGACAATGGCCGGAACCTGGTGGCGGCTCTGAGGCGAGGCAAGCTCACACACGTACCATGCCTGGCTCATGTGCCTCGTGGTTCAGCGGTTTCTCAAAACCTACCCTGATCTGTCGGTTCTGCTTGTCAAAGAACGCCACCTGTGTGCCCATTTTAGAAAGTCAGCTACAGCTTCCGCCGCTCTTGCCGTGCTTCAGCAGTGTTTGTAGCTTCCGGCTCACCGACTGGTATGTGATGTCCCCACATGTTGGAACTCTACATTGCAGATGTTGGGAAGGATTTGTGAGCAGAAGAGAGCAGTTGTTGACTACCTGCATCAACAAGGCCGTCGGTATTCAAGTCAGACTCCACACATAAAACCTCAGGACTGGACATGGATATTAGACATATGTACCATCCTCCAAAACTTTGAGGACTCCACCAAGATGGTGAGCGGCGATGACACCATAATTAGCATCACCATCCTGCTTCTCTGTCTTATGCTCTCAATTAAAGAGGATGCATTGCAGGCTGAGCACGATGAGATGGAGCAAGGAACCATACAGGGTGATTACACACAGCCCAGCCTCATCTCATCCCAACGTGGATTGGGTGACAATGAGGAAGAGGAGGAGGAGGCGGAAGAACAGGAGCTAATTTCCTGCTCTATAAACGGTACTACCTGCACAACTGTCATACAGTCTGTTCAGCGTGCATGGCCTGAGGACAGGGAGGAGGAGGAAGAGGAGGAGGAGAGCATGGTCAGTCGCCCTCTTGGTGAGGACATGGAAGTCTTGCCTCTTTGTAGTCTGGCACATACGGCTAAGTTTATGTTACGCTGCCTTTTCCGTGACCCTCGCGTTGTCCAAATTTTGGGTGTCAGTCATTACTAGTTAGTGACGCTTCTAGACCCATGCTACAGGGAGAACTTTGTCTCTTATTCCTTTGTAGGACAGGCCTTATAAAATGGGGCAGTACAAGAAGGCCCTTGTTGCGGCATTAGTGAAAAAATTCCCATCTGAAAATGCTGGCGGCAGAGGTCACAGTTCTTTAGACCAGGGTTCCCCAACTCCAGTCCTCAAGGCCCACCAACAGGTCATGTTTTCAGGATTTCCTTAGTATTGCACAGGTGATGTAATTATTGCCTGTGCAGGTGATGTAATTATCACCTGTGCAATACTAAGGAAATCCTGAAAACATGACCTGTTGGTGGGCCTTGAGGACTGGAGTTGGGGAACCCTGCTTTAGACAACCAAGGAGTACAGGCGAGAGAGCCACAAATGCAATCCAGCAGAGGCAGGGGAACACTGTAAAAGTTCTGGGACAGGTTTCTCAGACCATCCCATTGCACAGGCCCTGGGAGTGCAAAGTTTCACAAGGAGTGCAAAGTTTCGGAAGATGGTGACCGTAGCAACATCCTCCATGATTCCTCTGTGCCAAAGAATTATTGGGTATCTAAGCTGGACTCGTGACATGAACTGGCTGTCTACGCCTTGGAGGTCCTGGCCTGCCCTGCCGCTAGCATTTTGTCAGAGCGGGATTTTAGTGCCGCCGGTGGAATTATAACCGATAGGTGCATTCGCCTGTCAACTGAAAATGCTGACAAGCTGACTCTTATAAAAATCAAAAAAGGTTGGATTGGGTCAGACTTCTAAACACCATCGAATGATAGCAGCGTAACATAAACTCAAATACACTGTCTTTTTTGGGGGAAGTCTAATATCTACGTCTCTTCCAAGGGGCATTGGAATTCCTCCAAATTTTTGGCAGCCGTTGCTTCACTGCATAGGCAAACACTATGGGAGACCCACTTCCTACTAATGGGAACATTGTTTTTAGGAGGCTCTCTGACCTCTACGTCTCTTGCAAGGGTCATTGGAGGAACTCCAGATTTTTGGCAGCCGTTGCTTCACTGCATAGGCAAACATTATGGGAGACCCACTTCCTAATAATAGGAACATTGTTTTTAGGAGGCTGTCTGACCTCTATGTCTCTTGCAAGGGGCATTGGATTGCCTCCAAATTTTTGGCAGCCCTTGCAGTCAGTATAGGAGACCCACTCGTTAGTAATGGGAACAACAAAGCATAGCTGACTGATGGCTCTCTAACAATAGTGAGGACTGACTGCTGGCCCTTTAAGAATAGTAACGTGTGAACATAGCCCAAGGTGTGGAAGAGCTTTTTTGTTTTTGGTTATTTATTTGCCTTATATACAAGTCATTACCCAGGAAATTATGTTCTTTAACATATTTCCCAAGAAAATTTATTTTGGTTTAGTTGTTGACAGCAGTGACCTGGGAGTCAGAAATGCTTCCAGGGGTCTTCCACATGCTGTTCCCATGTCATTTGAGCACTGTTCCCGTCGATTTCAGCAATTTTTAGGCCCTCTGTAGACCGCCGGGGGGAGCTGCCGCAAAAATGCTCAAGTTTCCCATAGACTTACATTGGGCTCGTTACTTGGACCGAGCACTCGAGCATTCCAATTTGCTCGACCTGAGCAACGAGTACCCAAGCATTTTAGTGCTCGCTCATCACTAACTGTATGGAACACTATTTTGGGCCATTATACTGTATGGAGTACTATGTGGGATTCTTTATATTGTATGGAGCACCATGTGGGGCTATTATACTTCATGGAGCGCTATGTGGGGCCATTATACTGTATCGAGCACTGGGTGTGCCCCTTACATTCTATGGAACACTATTTGAGGTCATTATACTATTTGGAGTACTATCTGGGGCTATTATACTGTAGTGAGTACTATGTGGGCTCATTATACTTTATGAAGCTCTATATGGGACACATTACACTGTATAGAGCACAATGTGAGGTCATTATACTATATGGACACTATGTGGGGCCATTATACTGTATGGGGCACTATGTGGGTCCATTGTACTGTATGGAGCACTGTATAGGGTCCATTATAATTAACCCTACAAAGTACCATTATGAGTCATAAAGGACCAAAACAAATAGTCACAATATAATAAAAACATCATTTTATTGAACAACACACATACACAGTATTGAACATATACATTAAAAAGAGCCGTGCTCATTAGCGTCAGCACAAGAGGATAATTCCGTCTTAGTTATATAGAGGTATCAATATGGGCTCACAACAAGAACGGAGAAAGGACATGTTATATGTGAGGGTAGGTATGTTTTGCTACGGCTGCTAGCCTTAGTAAACTGAACCTACAACTATGCTCCAGCATTTTATACAGTATGTAGGGGATTAAATCACCAAACGGGAGTGTTTTTTGTGAATGACCGTTGTGAAGGGTGAGAGGTATTGATGATCGAGTATGCTTGTTTCTTAAGCATTCCACACATGTATTAAAGCTGTCAAACAGTCGTAAATCATGCACACGGGAGTGATTCAAACATATCACTGAGCACGCTGAAGATACTCGGTACTCGCCCGAGCATACTCGCCAGAAGGGTTAACCGAACATACTCGCTCATCATTAGTGGGAGGTCATTCACCATACCTCTCCAATCAGGGGAGTGTCTGGGCTTTAAATAGCCAGCCTTGACACTCTGGTGTGCTCAGTACCTGGAGGCCAGCCCCAAGAGAGGAGCTCGTGTTTGCTTGTGCTAAACTGAACCGTGTGGATCTCTGTTGCTGATCCTGAGTGGCCGGACCCCAGCCGGGTGCAAGGACTTTGCTGGACACTTTCCCAAGTTTGTTTTGTCATTATGCCAGATGGGCTACGTTTATGTTTCATGAACTTTGCGTTGGTTTATGCCGCTAAATAAACCAATTGAAAATTTAAAGAGACAGTGTCACTTGTTTACCTCCGCATACAGCCAAGTAAATCGCTTTGCCACAGTTGGTGTGAGAGCGTGAGCAAGATTCCAGGAACATGTCTACCTGCCACAGAGAATGGTGGATGTCCTGGGTAAAGGCTGTCAGCCAGCAGGAGACATCCGGAAGCATGGAGGAGCACATTAAGCACCTGGTTCAGAGCTAGCTGAGCATGCAGCAGCAATACCTGCAGAGCCAGCAGAGCATGCAGCAGCAACACCTGCAGAGCATGCAGCAGCACCGAGAGCAGCTACAGCAGCAACGGGAGCAGCAGCAGAAGAAAAATAAACTCCTGATACAGCAAATCCAGCGGCAACAAGGATAGATGGAGCTCCTAGCAGGGGAGATCTGTGGCAGGATAAGCGCCCCACCCCCAAATCCTGGTGATGACTCGTACATCTGGAAGACAGTAAGAAAAGCATTACAAAAGATGACCCCGGGGGATGACATTGAGGCGTTCCTGACTGTTTTTGAGAGGGTAGCGGAAGGGAGAGATTGCCTCCAGAGCAGTGGGTGGAAGTTCTGGCACCATATTTAACTGAGGAGCCGCGGAAGGCCTCTTATGATCTGGCTTTGCAAGACACAAAGGAATACGCCAAATTAAAAACTGAGATATTGGCACGCTCAGGAGTGACTATGTCTGTCAGAGCGCAAAGGGTTCACCACTGGACATATGCTGGCAACAAACCTCCGCGCTCACAGATGTTTGACTTGTTACATCTAGTCCAAAAAATGGTTGCAGCCAGAGTCTTCCACTCCCAAATGGTCGAGCGTGTGGTGATGGACAGATTCATCCACTCCATTCCCAGGCCGGTGCACACCTGGGTTGCCCAGGGTGATCCACGGAATGCGGACGTCCTGGTAGGCCTAATTGAAAGGTACCAGGTTGTCAAGAAATCTCATGGGAAACTGGACATTGTTACTTCCCTATACTGGAATACCCAAAGGGGGAGGGCTCACCACGTAAGGGGTCTAGAGTCACAAACGGGGGTCATCCAAATCCCACTGAGGGCCCGGCAAAGACTGCTGTGAGGGATGTGGTATGTTGGCGGTGTCTTAATCCTGGACACATAGCTGCCCGGTGCCATATCTCCCCTGAACCAATGGACTGCAGCTTAGGCCGGCATTGTTCCTATTATGCCTATCCGGCCTGTAGCGTGGATGGCCAACATGGTCAGGGTCCGAAGGAATGTGCCATTTCCATCAATGGGGTGACGGTGCTTGGACTATTGGACTCAGGGTGTCTTGTGACTATGATCAGCGCTACCGTTCCCCACCAGCTGATCCCTGCCAAAACTGGGTGTACGTTGCATATATGGGGACACCAAGGACTACCCTGAGGCCAGAGTGACAGTGGGAAAAGACTGTGGCTCCCAATCCCACAAGGTCGGAGTGGTCAAGGATTTGATACATCCCATCATATTGGGGCGTGATTTCCCTTTGTTCTTGGACTTGTGGGGGAAGGAAACTGGACTGAGACACATGGACAAAAGCACGGTCTCTAGGGAATTACCCCAGTCGACATCTGAAGTGGATGAGTTCCCACTGTGAGTCCTTGCTGGTGATGAGGACGAGACTGTGACGAGTAGGCCAACCTCCCTGAGTTAGGTGCCTGGAGAGAACTTTGGGTCTGCTCAAGTTCGGGACTTGACCTTGAAGGGGCCGTGGGACAATCTTACTGTCTGTAACGGGGTGGCTCAAGAACTGGGGGCAGACACCAAGTAGCCACACTTCGCAGTTCAGGGAGAATTATTGTATAGGGTGACCAAACCAAGGGGTGATGAGGTAGTGGAGCAGCTGTTAGTTTTAGGGCCATACCAATGGATGGTATTAGATATGGCCCATTCACATGTTCTGGGGGGACACCCGGAAGTCAAGAAGACTCGGGAGAGGATATTGAGGAGATTTTATTGGCCTGGGTGTTACCAGGAGGTCCTAAACTATTGTAGGTCCTGCCCCACCTGCCAGATAACCGCCCCCTCTCCCCACTTCCGCAGTCCTTTAATCCAACTACCTGTTATCAAAATTCCCTTTGAGAGGATTGCCATGGACCTAGTAGGGCCCTTAGTTAAATCAACATGGGGCCACCAATGCATCCTGAAGGTCGTTGACTATGCAACCTGGTACCAGGAAGCAGTACCACTATGGAACTCATCAGGTAGGAGCATAGCCCGGGAACTGGTCCATATATTTGCCAGGACCGGCCTGCCAAAGGAGATACTAACGGACCAAGGAACCACATTCATGAGCAAAGTAATGAAGGAGCTGTGTAAGGTCCTCCAGATTACCCAGCTGTGAACCTCCATTACCATCTGCAGACAGACGGTCTGGTGGAACGCTTTAATAAGACCTTAAAAGTGATGCTCAAAAAGGTCATCGAGAAGGATGGTCGTGACTGCGACTACCTGCTACTGTTCCTGCTCTTCTTGGTCAGAGAAGTTCCTCAAACCTCCATTGGCTTCTCTCCATTTGAGCTCTTTTATGGTTGGCATTCAAGAGGACTCCTGGACGTCGCCAAGGAAACCTGGGAAGCTGAGGTCACGCCCCACTGAAGCATCATTGAACATGTTGTCCAGTTGCAGGAGAGAATGGCAAAAGTGATGCCTATTGTGAAGGCACATCTCTTCCAGGCACAGGAGGCCCAGGCAAGGGTCTATAACCAATCAGCAAGGCTGAGGCAGTTCCAGCCAAGGTACCATGTTCTGGTTCTAATCCCCACAGTCAAGAGCAAGTTTCTGGCTAAGTGGCTAGGGTCATATGAGGTGGTGGAGAAACTCAGCAAAGTTAATTACCACCCAGGCTGAAAAAAGCCGCACCAGATATATCATGTCAACTTACTCAAGCTGTGGCGAGATTGGGAACCCGTGGAAGCTCCTTTCCTGAAAGCCGCTACCGTAGACAAGGTGGAAGATGTCACAATAGCAGAGACTCTATTGCCGACCCAGAAGCAACAGGGTCGAGAACAGAAGAATCGTGATCTGTTCTCAGAGTTGCCGGGGAATACGCAGGTGATAGAGAATGATGTATTAACAGAGCCACATGTAAGAGTAAACCTGAAGCCCTACAGGATTCCTGAAGCACGCAGAGAGGTGAGCTCAACTGAGGTGAAAAGGATGATAGACCTCGGTGTGATAGAGGAGTCGAAAAGTGGATGGTTGAGTCCCATCGTCCTCATGCCAAAACCCAATGGGGAGTAGAGATTTTGTAACAACTACTGCCGGCTGAATGAGGTGTCCAAGTGTGATGCATACCCGATGCCCCGCGTCAATGAACTCATCGAGAGGCTTGGACTGACGAGGTATATCACCACCCTCGACCTGACAAAGGGCTACTGGCAGATTCCCATGTCCCAGATGGCCAAGGAGAAGATGGCTTTCTCGACACCTGATGGGTGTTTCCAATAAACTCGGATGCCGTTCGGACTGCAGGGGACCCCAGTCACCTTCCAGAGGGCTATGGATTGTATCCTAGCCCCACATAAGAAGTATGCCTCAGCCTACCTTGGCAACATTGTGGTTTTTAGCCCAGTCTGGGCTAGTCATCTGCCGAAGGTACAGGCAATTCTGAATGCTCTGAGGAAGGCGGGGTTTCCTATAAATCTGAAAAAATATGCCTTTGGAAAGGAGGAGGCCAAGTACTTGGGCTATGTCGTCGGGAGAGTCTAAATTAAACCACAAGTCAATAAAGTCGAGGCAATCCAGAACTGGCCGCAACCACTCTCCAAGAAGCAAGTGAGAGCATTTCTGGGAATTGTGGGGCATTTCCGGCGGTTTATCCCAAATTTTGCCATGATGGCCGCACCACTTACGGATCTCCTCAAAGGCACCAGGTCAACGATGGTGAAATGGACGGATGAAACGGAGACAGCGTTCTAACAGCTGAAGCTGGCAATGTGCAAGCAGCTGGTCCTGGTGGCACCAGACTTTGAGAAGGAATTTGTGGTCCAGACAGACGCTTCAGAAGCTGGCGTAGGAGCCATGCTTTCTCAAGAGATAAATGGGGAAGAACATCCCATTCTCTATCTGAGCCGGAAGCTCTCTTCCTGCAAGAAGAACTACGCGATAGTGGAAAAAGAGTGCTTAGCTATAAAATGGGCCATAGATACACGGAGATATTACCTATTAGGCCGGAAGTTCAAGCTCGTGTCAGACCATGCCAATTTGAGGTGGTTGAGGGAAAAGAACAGTAAAAATGTTTGGGTAGATGGTTCTAAGGTGTCCAGAATTTTAATTTTCATGTGGAGCATAGGTCTGGGATGTTACACGGGAATGCTGATGTCATCTCTAGAATTCCCTGTTTGGTATCTGAAGGTGCCCAAACCCCCAGCTTTGGGCAGAGAGGGGAAAGATGTGATAGAGTCACTGGTGTTATATGTGAGGAGAGGTATGTTTCGCTACGGCTGCTAGCCTTAGCGAACTGAACCTACAACTATTCTCCTGCATGTTATATGTTGGGGGTTAAATCTCCAAAAGGGAGTGTTTTTTTGTGAATGATCATTGTGAGGGGTGGAAGGTGATTCACCATCAATCAGAGGAGTGTCTGGGCTTTAAATAGCCAGCCTTGACACTCAGATGTGTTCAGTGCCTGGAGGCCAGCTCCAGAGAGAGGAGTTTGTGTTTGCTTGTGCTAAACTGAACCGTGTGGGTCTCTGTTGCTGATCCTGAGTGGCTGGACCCCGGCTGGGTGCAAGGACTTTGCTGGACACTTTCTTAAGTATGTTTTGCCAA
Source organism: Phyllobates terribilis (assembly GCF_046119375.1). Lineage (NCBI taxonomy): Eukaryota > Metazoa > Chordata > Amphibia > Anura > Dendrobatidae > Phyllobates > Phyllobates terribilis. Next base: position 584,293,590 of record NW_027362762.1, read on the forward strand.
TATGCCAGATGGGCTATGTTTATGTTTCATGAACTTTGCGTTGGTTTATGCCGCTAAATAAACCAACTGAAAATTTAAAGACACAATGTCATTTGTTTACCTCTGCATATAGCCAAGTAAGTCACTTTGCCACAACAGGTATAAGAAGCATTCACATAAAGGGGGCCTGTGATCCTAGCTTAGTATAAACTGTGCAATCCCATGTGTGGTCTTTGTAAGAAATGTTATATATAGATGTATTCAGTGTCTAAATATCATACATGAATAAAGAAGTGTGACAAAGCGACTTGCTCGGCTCTCCCAGAGGCAGACACAGGACACACGGTTCAGGTTAACTTCCTGCTGGTTTATTGTGTGGCATAAACTCCAACAGTGTTCCACAAAAATAAACAGGCCCTCTCGGGGGTTGACGGGAAAACAAAAAGATAAATATAGCAGAGTCCATTAGCGAGCGAGTTTTTGCCCGTTCCGAGTAGCACAGTGAAGTCCCACAAAACACCAGTCCTCCAGTATTGCTCTCTGGCTTCACCAAACACAGCCTGGAGACTTCACTCTCTAGACCACACACTACAGAAAAAAAAATTGTGATTGAGCATTTAAGCTTGCTCAGTCACACCCTGAGGGGAGGTATGGTGAATGGCCTCCCAACCTCTTTGCCATTCACATAAAACCACACCCTTTAGGAATTAACCTCCAACATATAACATGCTGGAGGAAAGTTTGTAAGTTTTATTTCACACAGGCTAGCAGCCGGAGTGACACATACCTCCCCTCGCATATAAGACCAGTGACTATGACTCGCCCCCTGGGCCGTGGGGCACGCGGATCCGGGCGATAGGGGAACGATGGGGGTAGTAGTAGTGGCGGCCCGGTCCCGCGGCTCAGGGTGGTCAGGCCAATGGTAGTCTGCTACGTGCTTCAGATAATATCCGACTACGCCACCCGTGGATTGCGGTTATTAGGAACCGCCGCTGCATGCAGACCGCTGGGGCTGATGAGGTGTGCAGCTAGGGTAGTGTGACTCCCGACGGGAAGAGTGCGGCCCCAGGGCAGTGTAGTGGATGGTGGGAGTGATGGTGGTGAAGGTCCCAGTACCGGTAGTGCCAGAGGAGCGAAGGAGCACACGGACAACAAGTTACAGTCCAGGGTCTTTACTCACAGTTCGTTTGCTCCGGGTCACTTCCGTCGGCAGTGACCGCCCGAGCCGTGCTGCGTCCACCAGGTGAGGGGCTCGGTCAACTCCCAGGCAGTTCAGGAGCATGGCACAGGACCCCCTTTAATCCTTTCTCTGGCCTGCCTCACCAGTGATCCACTTTTGTCCAGCTGCCGCGGACTCGTGCGGTTAAACGTGGGCCCCGTCCTCCGCTGTCCTATATGGTGCCTTCCTAGCAGGTTTGATGAGGTGTCGCACCAATAGATGATCACGACGACCGGTCTTTGGCTGAGGGTAGTTTCTCCTCCACCAACTTGGGATCTGGTACCCTTAATCTGCCTGACCCTTCACCCTGGATTCTCGTGGGTTCTTAGGGTCCCTTCCACCTTCTTGTTCCTGAGCCCTTCTGTTTCTCTCTCTCTTTCTTTGCAGTTCCTTTCTGTTTCTGTTCCTTTCTGTTCCTTTCTCTTGGAGCTGAGATGAGCCAAAATCTCAGCTCCCCTTCACCTCCTCCTCGGCCTCTCACTAGGCCCTTCTGGAGTAGAGCTCCTGCAGAGCCTCTACTCCCTGTCTTCTCCTCTCTGGACAGAACCTAGATCTAAGATGGTGCCCACCTTTTATACCTCCCTCTGACCATGAGCCCAGGTGACCAGCAACCAATGAGCTCCTTCCTACGCTCCGGAACCAACCCCTTTCTGCCACTACAGCACTGGGTGTTCCACCCCCCCCTCCCCACTCCAGGCAGGGACATAGTCGGTCATGCCTGCACTTATGTCTAGTGGGAGCACCGTTGAGCTGTCCCTCGGAAATGGGGTGTGTGTGCTGTATGCAGCTAACTGAGCCCTGGTCCATACTCCATCCTTACCTGGGAGTGGAATATCACACCTCTGGCAGAGGTGCAATACCCCTGTAGCGGCCGAACCCTCGGGGCGCTACAACTATGTCACAGAAGTTATATTAAAGTCTGTATTCCCCTTCAGGAAATCATGTTACTAAGACCATGCCTGGGAGAGTGTCCAACAGATTGGTGTACAGCATGGAAAAAGATCACAAGTTCCCCCCAGTGATAACAAGACAGTATCAATATCAGCTCAGTAGTTGTAGTAATGTCAGCATGGTCATTACCTTGCCCACGTGCTTCACTGCACAGTCTTGTGCCCATACGCACGTTTCGGTGCTCAATGCACCATTTTCAAGGTGAATGTCTTGCTAGTATGCAGAGTGTTTCAGCGTCCTTTATATAGTGTCCATGCTCTCCAGGTGTATCTAATGTAGTGTTGAGCCAACCCCCTAGTGTTCGGGTACGGTTCGTAGAACACCGGGATGTTCGAGGAACTGTTCGTCGAACTGTTCGTTGAACACCTTAGAACACCGGCGAACACCATTAAAACCAATGGCAGGCAAACAAAAACACATAGAAACACATAGAAAACACCTTCAAAGGTGTCCAAAAGCTGACAAACTGCTCAGAAGACGCTCTCTTTAAAAAAGCCGGCCGGCAATTCAGCAGCGGCATACACCGGTACCCGACAATTTAGACAAGAAGGAATAGAGCATCACACATAGATTAGATAGATAGAAACATGTTAGTCACATATATATGAAGTACAGTGACAGTGTTGGTTACTGTACTTGTCATTTAGTGTAAAGGATTTATTAAAAAAAAATTGGCGTGGGGTTCCCCCTAATTTTAGTCTCTAGCGGAGGTTAAGCAGACGGCTGGGGCAGATGTTTGAAGCCTGGGAAGGGGGTAATACCCATGGAGCTTCCCAGGCTACTAATATCAGCCCCCAGCTGAATACCTAGCCTTTACTAGCAATTAAAATGGGGGACCCCGCCAAAAAAATGACATGGGGTCCGCCCTATTTTAATAGCTAGCAAAGGCTAGGCAGACAGCTGAGGGCTGATATTAATAGCCCAGGAAGGGTGCCATGAATATTGGCCCCCTCCCAGGCTAGAAACACCAGCAGTCAGCCGCCCCAGAAATGGCGCATCCATAGGATGTGCCAATTCTGGCACTTAGCCTCGCTCTTCCCACTGCCCTGTAGCGGTGGCAGTGGGGTAATAGGGCTGGGGTTGATGTCAGCTTATAATGCCAGCTGACATCAAGCCCAGGTTAGTAATGGAGAGGCGTCTATAAGACACCCACATTACTAACCCCATAGTCAAAGTAAAAAAAAAACACAAACACCCAGAATAAAGTCCTTTAATTGAAATAAAGACACAATTATTTATTGTTCTAAATTAAACCGTACTTACCATCACGCCCATTCCTGCTGAAGCCAACGATCTCCTGCAATAAAAGAAAAATAATAAAGCAACATCATCCTTACCTTTCCATGGTTCCCAGGACAGCTTCAGCTCTGCTACATCGAGATGACAGGCTGGACCGCAGCAGAACGCTGCCATCCAGCCTGTCATCCTACAGACACTGAGAAGCGCAGGCATGCTTGTGCTGCTCAGTGTCTCGCTGTGACGGCATCCAGATGAGCCGAGGTCATGTCCAATGAACTCGGCTCACCTCATGTACGTCACTGACAGCGTGGGAAAATTCTCCTGCACTGTCAGTGACGTGCATGAGGTGAGCTGAGATCATTGGACATGAACTCACATCATGTACGTCACTGACAGCGTGGGGAAATTCTCCTGCACTCAGCGCTTCAGTGTGAGAATTCTCCCACGCTGTCAGTGACGTGCATGAGGTGAGCTCATGTCCAATGAACTCAGCTCACTTCATGCACGTCACTGACAGCGTGCGAAAATTCTCCTGCACTCAGCGCTTCAGCGTGAGAATTTTCCCACGCTGTCAGTGACATGCATGAGGTGAGTTCATGTCCAATGATCTCAGCTCACCTCATGCACGTCACTGACAGCGTGGGAGAATTCTCATGCTGAAGCGCTGAGTGCAGGAGAAGTTTCCCACGCTGTCAGTGACGTGCATGAGGTGAGCCGAGTTCATTGGACATGACCTCGGCTCATCTGGATGCCGTCACAGCGAGACACTGAGGAGCGCAAGCAAGCCTGCGCTTCTCAGTGTCTGCGGGATGACAGGCTGGATGGCAGCATTCTGCTGCGGTCCAGCCTGTCATCTCGATGTAGCAGAGCTCAAGCAGTCCTGGGAACCATGGAAATGTAAGGATGATGTTGCTTTATTATTTTACTTTTATTGCAGGAGATCGCTGGCTTCAGCTGGAATGGGTGTGATGGTAAGTATGGTTTAATTTAGAACAATAAAAAATTGTGTCTTTATTTCAATTAAAGGACTTTATTCTGGGTGTTGTGGTTTTTTTTTAAATACTTTACTAGAAATTCATGGCGGTCATGTCTAATATTGGCGTGACCCCATGAATTTCGGGCTTAGGGCCAGCTGATAATACCAAGCTGGCCCTAACCCCTTTATTACCCAGTGAGCCACCGCACCAGGGCCCTGGATGAGTTGGGTACAGCGCCAGAAGATGGCGCTTCTATGAACGCGCCATTTTCCGGGGTGGCTGCGGACTGCAATTTGCAGCGGGGGGGGGGGGGGGGCAGAAAGCTTGGGCCTCCTTGCGCTGCAGATTACAGCCCACAGCTGCCTAGTTGTACCTGGCTGGACACAAAAATAGGGCAAAGCCCCACGTATTTTTTTTTTAAATTATTTCATGAAATTCATGAAATAATTAAGAAAAAAAGGCCTTCCCTATATTGTTGTGTCCGGCCAGGTACAAATAGGCAGCTGGTGGTTGGGGGCTGCCCGTTCCAGCCTGCTGTACTTGGCTGGACACAAATATAGTGCGAAGCCCCACGTCAATTTTTTAAAATTATTTCAGGAAATTCATGAAATAATGAAAAAAAAAATTGACGTGGGGCTTCGCACTATATTTGTGCCCAGCCGGGTACAGCAGGCAGGAACGGGCTGCCCCCAACCACCAGCTGCCTATTTGTACCTGGCCGGACACAACAATATAGGGAAGGCCTTTTTTTCTTAATTATTTCATGAATTTCATGAAATAATTAAAAAAAAAAAATGTGTGGGGCTTCGCCCTATTTTTGTGTCCAGCCAGGTACAACTAGGCAGCTGGGTGCTGGAATCCGCAGCGCTGGGAGGCCCAAGCTTTCTGGGCCCCCCCCGCTGCAAATTGCAGTCCGCAGCCACCCCGGGAAATGGTGCGTTCATAGAAGCGCCATCTTCTGGCGCTGTACCCAACTCATCCAGGGCCCTGGTGCGGTGGCTCACTGGGTAATAAAGGGGTTAGGGCCAGCTTGGCATTATCAGCTGGCCCTAAGCCCGAAATTCATGGGGTCACGCCAATATTAGACATGACCACCATGAATTTCTAGTAAAGTATTTAAAAATAACACAACACCCAGAAAAAAGTCCTTTAATTGAAATAAACACACAATTCTTTATTGTTCTAAATTAAACCATACTCACCATCACGCCTATTCCAGCTGAAGCCAACGATCTCCTGCAATAAAAGAAAAATAATAAAGCAACATCATCCTTACCTTTCCATGGTTCCCACAACAGCTTCAGCTCTGCTACATCGAGATGACAGGCTGGACCGCAGCAGAACGCTGCCATCCAGCCTGTCATCCCGCAGACACTGAGAACCGCAGGCATGCTTGCGCTCCTCAGTGTCTCGCTGTGACGGCATCCAGATGAGTCGAGTTCATGTCCAATGAACTCGGCTCACCTCATGCACGTCACTGACAGCGTGGGAAAATTCTCCTGCACTCAGCGCTTCAGCGTGAAAATTCTCCCACGCTGTCAGTGACGTGCATGAGGTGAGCTGAGATCATTGGACATGAAGTCACCTCATGCACGTCACTGACAGCGTGGGAAAATTCTCACGCTGAAGCGCTGAGTGCAGGAGAATTTTCCCACGCTGTCAGTGACGTGCATGAAGTGAGCTGAGTTCATTGGACATGAGCTCACCTCATGCACGTCACTGACAGCGTGGGAGAATTCTCACACTGAAGCGCTGAGTGCAGGAGAATTTTCCCACGCTGTCAGTGACGTACATGAGGTGAGCCGAGTTCATTGGACATGACCTCGGCTCATCTGGATGCCGTCACAGCGAGACACTGAGGAGCGCAAGCATGCCTGTGCTTCTCAGTGTCTGCGGGATGACAGGCTGGATGGCAGCGTTCTGCTGCGGTCCAGCCTGTCATCTCAATGTAGCAGAGCTGAAGCTGTCCTGGGAGCCATGGAAAGGTAAGGATGATGTTGCTTTATTATTTTACTTTAATTGCAGGAGATCGTTGGCTTCAGCAGGAATGGGCCTGATGGTAAGTATGGTTTAATTTAGAGCATTAAAGAATTGTGTCTTTATTTCAATTAAAGGACTTTATTCTGGGTGTTTGTGTTTTTTTTTTAACTTTGACTATGGGGTTAGTAATGGGGGTGTCTTATAGACGCCTCTCCATTACTAACCTGGGCTTGATGTCAGCTGGCATTATAAGCTGACATCAACCCCAACCCTATTACCCCACTGCCACCGCTACAGGGCAGTGGGAAGAGCGAGGCTAAGTGCCAGAATTGGCGCATCCTATGGATGCGCCATTTCTGGGGCGGCTGACAGCTGGTGTTTCTAGCCTGGGAGGGGGCCAATATTCATGGCACCCTTCCTGGGCTTTTAATATCAGCCCCCAGCTGTCTGCCTAGCCTTTGCTAGCTATTAAAATAGGGGGGACCCCACGTCATTTTTTGGGGGGGTCCCCCATTTTAATAGCTAGTAAAGGCTAGGTATTCAGCTGGAGGTTGATATTAGTAGCCTGGGAAGCTCCGTGGGTGTTACCCCCTTCCCAGGCTTCAAACATCTGCCCCAGCCGTCTGCTTAACCTCCGCTAGAGTCTAAAATTATGGGGAACCCTACGCCAATTTTTTTTTTAATAAATCCTTTATTTTAACGCTAAATGACAAGTACAGTAACCAACACCGTCACTGTACTTCATATATATGTGACTGACATGTTTCTATCTATATAATCTATGTGTGATTCTCTATTCCTTCTATTCTAAATTGTCGGGTAAGGCGGCTGAAATGCCGGCCGGCTTTTTTAAAGAGACGGTGCATGAAAACACTATTATTTTTTTAAATAAATCCTTTACACTAAATGACAAGTACAGTAATCAACACTGTCACTGTAATTCTTATATATGTGACTGACATGTTTCTATCTATCTAATCTATGTGTGATGCTCTATTCTTTTTGTTCTATATTGTCGGGTACCGGTGTATGCCGCTGCTGAATTGCCGGCTTTTCATGTTTCACTTTGAGCACTGTTCCCATCGATTTGGGCAATCACTGTAATGCCACAACCACCATGTCTGTGGCATTACAGTGAGTGGCAGACAATCCCTGCATGATTGGTGCTCTAAATAGCGCCAGACATGCAGGACACGCTTTTGGTGCACGAACAGTTATCGAACATAACCTCAAACAGCCGAATATTTTGCAAATTGTTCGGGTTCGTCGATCAACTCGAACACCGCCCAAAACAGCTCGAATTTGAGATTGGCGAACAGTTCTAGTCGAACACCGCTCATCTCTAATCTAATGTGAAGGACATACAGTTCAGACCAAAAGTTTGGACACACCTTCTCATTTAAAGATTTTTCTGTATTTTCATGACTATGAAAATTGTACATTCACACTGAAGGCATCAAAACTATGAATTAACACATGTGGAATTATATACTTAACAAAAAAGTGTGAAACAACTGAAAATATGTCTGATATTCTAGGTTCTTCAAAGTAGCCACCTTTTGCTTTGATGACTGCTTTGCACACTCTTGGCATTCTCTTGATGAGCTTCTTTAAATGAGAAGGTGTGTCCAAACTTTTGGTCTGTACTGTATTTGCGCATGAGCTCCAGTCCCAGAGGTCACCCCCGGGGGCGTGCACTTCCCATGATGCTTGTGTGGGCGCCTCGCGTGACCAGCAGAGACCGCGCGGTAGCGCACGGATCTTAGAGCATATGCGCGGTCCATTATACTGTGTAGAGTACTGTGTAGGGCCAATTATACTGTATGGAGCACTATGTGGGGCCATTATACAGTATGAAGCACTATGTGAGGCTATTATACGGTATGGAGTACTATGTGGGCCTATTATACTGTATTGAGCTCTATATGAGGTTCATTATACTGTATGGAGCACTGTGTGAGAGCCATAATACTGTATGTAGTACTATGTGGGATTCTTTATGCTGTGCGGAGCATTATATGGTGCCATTATACTGTATGTAACACTATGAGGGGCCATTAAACTGTATGGAGCACTATGTGTGGCTATTATACTGTATGGAGCACTATGTGGGCCCATTATACTGTATGGAGCACTATGTTTGGCCATTATACTGTATGGAGCACTATGTGTTGCCATTATACTGTATGGAGCACTATGTGGGTCCATTATACTGTATGGAGCACTATGTGGGTCCATTATACAGTATGGAGGACTATGTCGAACCCTTGTGGGGGCAATTTTACTGTATGGAGTACTATGTGGGGCCAATATACCATATGGAGCACTAGGGGGCCCATCTCACTGTATACAGCGCTAAGTGGGGCTCATTATACTGTATGGAGCAATATGTGGGGCCATTTATACCATATAGAGCACTATGTTAGGCCATAATAATGTACGGAGCACTATGTGAGGCTATTATACTGTATGTGAGGCCAGTGTACTGTACTGAGCACTATGTGAAGCATTATACTGTACGGAGCACTATGTGGGGTACATTATACTGTATGGAGCACTATGTGGTAGCCATAATACTGTATGGAGTACTATGTGGGGTTCTTTATACTGCGTGGAGCACTATGTGATGCCATTATGTTTTATGTAGCACTAATGTGGGGCCATTATACTGTATGGAGCACTATGTGGGCCCATTATACTGTATGCAGCACTATGTGGGCCCATTATACTGTATGCAGCACTATGTGGGTCCATTATACTGTATGGAGCACTATGTGGGACAGTTATACTGTGTGGAACACTATAAAGGGCACATTATACTGTATGGAGTACTATGTGGGGCCCATTATAGTGTATGTGTAACACAGGTACTTTAGATGCAGCGACACAGAAACACAGAGCTGCCAATGCAGGGTTAATAAACAGGGGAAGTTTATGATAACAGGGTCAATCTCCACGCAGGGAGTAACAGGGGAAAATATGGGGGAAAACAAGGGAAGTAGCAAGTAAAAGTCTTTAACTGACAGTTCACAGTTTAACTAGATATAGCAGAGTCGAAGCAGTTGTAAACAACAGTTTTTACACTTAGCTGACTCTCTTCCTCTACAAAGCAGTTGCCAGCTGATGCCGGTGTTGATTTCTTCAGGCTTCCCCTCCCAAACAATGCTCCGTTTTCTGGCGGCAGCATGCGATCTCCGGTTTTACCCGCTGAGCCCCTAGTCCATAACACGGCACCTCACGTGTTCGGCTTCACAGACCCTGTGTCTCCTCTCCCTCTAGTCGGCTTGACTCCTCCGGTCCACTGCACTCGGCTCTTGCTCCCAGTACTGGAGCCAGGAGCCTGGACTCTCTCACACTGCTCTCCTGAGTGGGACTCTGCTATCCCTTTCCCACGCAAAAGTCCTCGTCTCTCCCTCTCTCTAGCCACGCCACCAGTTTTTCGGTCACCTGACCTCCCAGCTCTCACTCTGGACATACCCCCAGCTTCCCAGTCACCTGACTCCTGTGCTGGAAGTCTATCTTCCCCCTGCAACCAGAGGTACAGTTCCGGATTCCTTGTTCTGAAAGTACTTACACCCCGTTCTTCCCTCTTACATATGGAGCACTATGTGAGGCATATTATACTGTATGGAGCAATATTTGGGGACAAATGTACTTTATGGAACACTCTAAGGCCATTATACTGTATGGAGCACTAGGTGGACCTAAAATACTGTATGGAGCACTATGTGGGACCATTACACTGTATGGAGCACTCTAGGGCCATTATACTGTATGGAGCACTAGGTGGTCCCAAAATACTGTATCGAGCACTATGTGGCACCATTATACTGTATGGAGCACTAGATAGGCCCAATATACTGTATGGAGCACTATATGTGGCCATTATACTGTATGGAGCACTATGTGGGGCCCATTATACTGTATGAAGCACTAGGTGGGCCCAAAATACTGTATGGAGCACTATGTGGCCCAATTTACTGTATGGAGTACTTTGTGGGGTCATTATACTGTATGGAACACTATATGGGGCTATTATACAGTGGGCACTATGTGAGGCCATTATACTGTATGGAGCATTATGAGAGGCCATTATATTGTGTGGAGCACTACTTGGGGCTATTATACAGTGGGTGCTATGTGGGGCCCATTATACTGTATGGAGCAGTATGTGAGGCCATTTTACTGTATGGAGCATTATGTGAGGACATTATACTGAATGGAGCACTATATGAGGCCATTATACTGTATTTAGCAGTAAGTGAGGCCATTATATGGTATTGAGTACTATGTGTGCCCATTATACAGTACGGAGTACAATGTGGGACCCTTTGTACTGTGTGGAGCACTATGTGGGGCCATTTTACTGTATGGAGTACTATGTGGGGCCATTATACTCTATGGAGCAATATGTTAAGCCATTATACTTTATGGAGGACTATATGGGGCCATTATACTAAATAGAGCACTATGTGGGGCCCATTATACTGTATGGAGCACTATGTGGGGCACATTATACTGTATGGAGCACCATGTGAGGCCATTATACTGTATGGAGCATAATGTGAAGCCATTATACTGTATGGAGCACTATGTGGGGCCATTATACTGTATGGAGCACTATGTGAAGCCATTATACTTTATGGAGCATTATTTGAGGACATTATACTATATGGATCACTATAACATAGTAACATAGTTTGTAAAGCCGAATAAAGACTTGCGTCCATCAAGTTCGACCTGTTAGTTCTGTAATTGCTAAAGTTCATCCAGAGGAGGGCAAAAACCCCAAATGATTTGGCCAATCTTCACCTGAGGAAAAATTCCCTCCCGACTCTGAAACCAGCAGTCAGAATAAATCCCTGTATCAACTTACTATTTTATTTTATTTTTAAGTATATGCTGAAATCTGCCTGGTATCTAGAAATGCATCCAGTCCCCGCTTGAACTGGTGTAGTGAATCCGACATTACCGTCTCCTCACTCAGTGAATTCCATATTCTCACTGCTCTTACCGTAAAGAACCCCTTCCTATGCTGGTGCTGAAACCTTTTCTCTTCCAGTCTTAGTGAATGCCCTCTTGTTACCGTAATATTCCTCCTTTTGAACAAATCCCTGGCAAGGTCTCTATACTGTCCCCTAACATATTTGTACACATTTATTATGTCCCCCCTCAACCTTCTCTTTTCCAGGCTGAATAGTTCTAGTTTAGCCAACCTCTCTGGATATTGCAGTCCCTCCATTCCCTTTATTAATTTTGTTGCCCTCCTTTGTACCTTTTCAAGCTCATTTATATCCTTTCTATGTATTGGGGCCCATAACTGAGCACAGTATTCCTAGTGTGGTCTGACCAGTGCTTTGTACAGTGGAAGAACAATGTTCTCATCCTTTGCAGCTATACCTCTTCTGATACATCCCATTACCCTGTTTGCCCTTACAGCAGCGGCCTGACTTTGGGCACTCCAATTTAGTTTGCTATCAATCAAGATGCCCAAGTCCTTCTCCATCTCTGAATTCCCCAATGATTTCCCATTCAGTGAGTACTGGTGACTTCCATTTTTCCTTCCCATATGTATGACCTTACATTTCTCCTCGTTAAACCTCATTTGCCATTTAATGCTCCACATACCCAGCTTATCCAAATCCCTCTGTAGGTCTGCACTGTCCTCTTTTGTATTAATTGTTTTACATAACTTTGTGTCATCTGCAAATATTGATATTTTACTATTTATCCCGTTGACTATGTCGTTAATAAAGATATTAAATAACATTGGGCCTAGTACAGACCCCTGTGGTACCCCACTAATGACGCTTACCCAATCTGAGCATATTCCATTTATAACCACCCTCTGCCTTCTATCCTTTAGCCAGTTAGCTACCCACTTGCAGACATTTCCCCCCAGCCCCATCATTCTCATTTTGTATACCAACCTATGAGGCCATTAAACTGTATGGAGCAGTATGTGAGGCATATAGGTATGTATGGCACACTATGTGGGGCCCATTATACTGTATCAAGCACTATGTGGGGCTATTATATTGCACTATGTGAGGCCATTATACTGTATAGAGCACTATGTGGGGCCCATTATACTGTATGGAGCACTATGTGGGGCCATTATACAGTATAGAGCCCTGTGTAAGGCCATTCTACTGTATGGAGCAGTATGTGAGGCCATTATACTGTATGGAGCATAATGTGAGGCCATTATACTGTATGGAACACTATGTCCGGCCCATTATACTGTATGGAGCACTGTGTGGCCATTATATAGTATAGAGCACTATGTAAGGCCATTATACTGTATGGAGCAGTATGTGAGGCCATTATACTGTATGGAACATTATCTGAGGACATTATACTATATGGAGCACTATATGAGGCCATTATACTGTATGGAGCAGTATGTGAGGCCATTATGCTGTATGGAGCATTATGTGAGGACATTATACTGTATGGAGCACTATGTGGGGCGATTATACGATATTGAGTACTATGTGTGCCCATTATGCAGTATGGAGTTCAATGCGGGACGCTTTGTACTGTTTGGAGCACTATGTGGGGACATTTTACGGTATGGAGTACTATGTGGGGCCAATATACTATATGGAGCACTATGTAGTCCCATCACACTGTATGGAGGACTATATGAGGCCATTATAATGTATGGATTACTATGTGGGTCCATTTATGCTGTATGGAGCACTATGTGAGGCCATTTTAATTAGGGTTCATTATGTGAAGCCATTATACTCTATGGAGGACTATGTGGGGCCATTATACTGAACAGAGCACTATGTGGGACATACTGTACTGTATGGAGCACTATGTGGGGCCCATTATACTGTATGGAGCACTATGTGGGGCATATTATTCTGTATGGAGCACTGTGTGTGGCTATCATACAGTGGGCACTATGTGAGGCCATCATACTATATGGATCATTATGTGAGACCATTATACTGTATAAGATTACTATGTGGGGCCCATTATACTGTATGGAGCACTGTGTAAGGCCATTATACAGTATAGAGCACTATGTAAGATAATTCTACTGTATGAAGCAGTATGTGAGGCTATTGTACTGTATGGCACATTATTTGAGGACATTATACTATATGGAGCACTATATTAGGCCATTATACTGTATAGAGAAGTATGTGAGGCCATTATAATGTATGGAGCAGTATGTGAGGCCATTATACTATATGGAGCATTATGTGAGGCAAATATACTATATGGAGCACTTGGTAGGCCCATCACACTGTATGGAGTCTATATGAGGCCATTATACTTTATGGAGAACTATGTGGGGCCATTATACTGAAAAGAGCACTATGTGGGGCATATTATACTGTATGGAGCACTATGTGGGGCTATTATACAGTGGGCACTATGTGAGGCCATTATACTGTATGGAGTATAACATGAGGCCATTATATTGCATAGAGCACTATGTGGGGCCATTATACAGTATAGAGCACTATGTAAGGCCTTTCTACTGTATGGAGCAGTTTGTGAGGCCTTTATATTGTATGGAGCATTATATGAAGACATTATACTATATGGAGCACTATATGAGGCCATCATACTGTATGGAGAAGTATGTGAGGCCATTATAATGTATGGAACATAATGTGAGGACATTATACTGTATGGAGCACTATGTGAGGCCATTATTCTGTATGGAGCACTATGTGGGGTGCATTATACTATATGGAGCACTATGTGAGGCCATTTTACGGTATTTAGTAAAATGTGGGACCCTTTGTACTGTGTGGAGCACTACTATATAGAGCACTATTTGGGTCCATGACACTGTTTGAAGCACTATATGAGGCTATTATACTGTATTGAGTGCTATGTGGGTCCATTTATGCTATATGGAGCATTATGTGAAGCCATTATACTCTATGGAGAACTATGTGGGGCCATTATACTGAATAGAGCACTATGTGGGGCATATTATACTGTATGGAGCACTATGTGGCGCCCATTATACTGTAAGGAGCACTATGTGGGGCTATTATACAGTGGGCACTATGTGGGGCCATTATTCTGTATGGAGCACTATGTGGATCACATTATACCGTATGGAGCACTATGTGAGGCCATTTTACGGTATTGAGTACAATGTGGGATCCTTTGTACTGTGTGGAGCACTATATGTGTCCATTTTACTGTATGGAGTACTATGTGGGGCCAATATACCAAATAGAGCACTATTTGGGCCCATCACACTGTTTGGAGCACTATATGAGGCTATTATACTGTATGGAGTACTATGTGGTACTGTTTATGCTGTATGGAGTATTATATGAAGCCATTATACTCTATGGAGAACTACAGGTGCTTCTCACAAAGTTAGAATCCCTGGTTGAGAAATACCGTATTCCCACCAAGCCTCTGGCTGAACCTTTGTCAGTCGCCTCCGTGGATGGAAGACTCCTTCCGGTGACCATCCTGCTCGTCACGGAACCCATAACCCTGCAGGTGGGAATGCTGCACTCTGAGGTAATCTCCTTCCATGTGTTGCCCGGACTCTCCCACTCCCTATTGCTAGGTCTACCTTGGCTCCAGACACATGAACCCGTGTTGAACTGGCATTCCGGTGAAGTACTCCAGTGGGGGCCGGTCTGCCATAAGACCTGCCTGGTTCCAGTTCGTCCGGTTCGTCCTCCACCTACCCCAGCTAATTTACCCGGTCTTCCGGCTCCTTACTGGCCCTATGCTGACGTCTTCGGTAAAAAGGAAGCAGAGACATTGCCACCTCATAGGCCATATGATTGCCCGATCGACCTGGTACCTGGCGCCACTCCACCCCGTGGGCGTATTTATCCGTTGTCTGTGGCTGAAACCCGGGCCATGTCTGAGTACATAGAGGAGAATCTGGCCAGGGGATTCATCCGGAAGTCTACTTCCCCAGCTGGAGCCGGATTCTTCTTTGTCAAGAAAAAGGATGGCTCGCTACGCCCCTGTATTGACTATAGAGGACTCAATCAGATCACGGTTAAAAATAAATACCCCCTTCCACTCATCTCTGAGTTATTTGATCGCCTTAAAGGCGCCAGGATCTTTTCCAAGCTGGATCTACGTGGAGCGTATAACCTGGTCCGTATCCGTCAAGGAGACGAGTGGAAAACGGCATTTAATACCCGGGACGGACACTATGAGTACCGTGTGATGCCCTTCGGCCTCTGCAATGCTCCCGCCGTCTTCCAAGAACTGGTCAACGACATCTTCCGTGACCTTCTTTACTCCTGCGTAGTGGTATACCTGGACGACATCTTGGTCTTCTCTCCGGATCTTCCCACACACCGGAGGGATGTTCGTCAGGTCCTGCTTAGGCTCAGGCAGAACCACCTCTATGCTAAATACGAGAAGTGCCTTTTTGAGCAGACCTCTCTTCCATTTCTAGGCTATGTTATCTCCCAGACAGGCTTGCGAATGGATCCCGAGAAGCTCTCTGCTGTCCTAAAGTGGCCCCGTCCGGAGGGCTTGAAGGCGATACAGCGATTCCTAGGCTTCCCTAATTACTATCGCCTCTTCATTCCTCACTTCTCGTCTCGGACTGCTCCCATATCTGCGCTCACCCGTAAGGGAGAGAATCCCAAGGTATGGCCACCCGAAGCTGAGGAGGCCTTCCTGTCCCTGAAGCAAGCCTTCTCCTCTGCCCCTGTGCTGCACTGTCCGGACTGCAACAAACAGTTCTACCTGGAGGTTGATGCTTCCTCCTCCGGAGCCGGAGCGGTGCTCACCCAAAAGTCTTCATCCGGGAGAATGGTAACCTGTGGCTTTTTCTCCAAAATATTCTCCTCCTCTGAGCGCAATTACTCCATAGGAGACCGAGAACTGCTGGCCGTCAAATTGGCGCTGGAAGAGTGGCGCTATCTGCTTGAAGGGGCTCTATACCCGGTGATCATCTACACGGATCACAAAAACCTGGCATATCTCCAAAATGCCCAGAGACTTAATCCACGTCAGGCCCGGTGGTCTTTGTTTTTTGCCCGCTTCGATTTCATCCTTCATTTCCGCCCGGAGGACAAGAATGTCAAAGCTGATGCCTTGTCCCGATCCTTCCTGTCCTCCGACCAAGAGGAGGAGCCTATGCACATTATCGACCCCTCCAAGGTGATGAATGTGGCCCCCTTGGATTTGACTCGTCTACCACCCGGCAAGACATTCGTGGCGGCTCCTGACCGTGAGAAATTTGTTCGCTGGGGTCATTCTTCTAAACTAGCTGGCCATGCCAGCCAAAAGAAGACCTTCCTACTCATTTCCCGGCATTACTGGTGGTCTACCCTGTGTAAGGATGTGGTAGACTTCGTCTCTGCCTGTTCATCTTGTGGCCGCAACAAAGTTCCCAGACACTTACCAGCTGGTCATCTCCTGCCGCTTCCCATACCTGTTGCCCCGTGGCAACACATCGCTATGGAGTTCATTTCCGATCTCCCTGTTTCTGCTGGGTGTACTGTCATTTGGGTGGTCGCGGACCGCTTTTCTAAAATGGCCCACTTCATTCCCCTGCCTGGTCTCCCGTCTGCACCTGAGCTGGCTAAGGACTTTATCCGCCATATTTTCCGTCTCCATGGCCTACCCCTCCACATCGTGTCGAATCGAGGGGTTCAGTTCACCTCACGCTTCTGGAGAGCCACATGTAAACTGCTGGACGTTACCCTGGATTTCTCCTCCGCTTACCACCCCCAGTCCAATGGTCAAGTGGAGCGGATCAATCAGATCCTTACCAGCTATCTCCGGCACTTTGTTAATGCCCACCATTCTGATTGGGTGGACCTCCTTCCTTGGGCCGAATTCTCTTATAATAACCACGAGAGCGAATCCTCTTCCAAGTCCCCGTTCTTTATTGTCTATGGCCAGCACCCCCGGATTCCGTTTCCCGTCTCCGCCTCTGTGGACAACCCTGCCACGCAGTCTCTTGTCACCGAGTTTTCTACTATTTGGGAGAGCACTAGGTCCGCACTTCTTCTGTCCTCCGAGCAGATGAAGAGATATGCTGATAAGAGACGTCTGGATCCGCCTCAATTTCGTCCGGGAGACAAGGTTTGGCTCTCCTCCAAACATGTACGGCTACAAGTTAGGTCCTCGCTTCATCGGCCCTTTCGAAATCCTCAGGCAAATTAATCCAGTGGCCTACAAATTAAAACTCCCGGCCACCTTACGGATTCCCAACTCCTTCCACGTATCTCTCCTCAAACCCGTTGTCTTTAACTCTTTTTCCCACAATCCAGGTGCTCCCCCTGCTCCGGTTTCCGCTGAAGACGTCTTTGAGGTAGAGAGTATTCTGGCCACCAAGAGGGTAAGAGGAAATACCTTTTTTCTGGTAGATTGGAAGGGGTTTGGTCCTGAGGAAAGAACTTGGGAACCCAGGGAGAACATCAACGCCCCGCTTCTCCTTGAAAAATGTATTTCTGGCCTAAAAAAGAAGGGGCCTAAAGGGGGGGGGTCCTGAAGCATCGGCGTCTCTGCCCCTTGCTAGGCAGAGACTCCGTCCCTCTAACCTCCCCGCTTCTGGCGCGGCATTGTCTAGCACTTCTCTCCCCGCTGCTTCCGGCACGCGCTCCTTCCCCGGCTGTGTGCTTACGGCGCGCGCGCTCCCCCTCTATTAAAGGGACCGCGCGCACCGTCCTAAGGAGTCCCCGGCCAATTGCCGGAGGACCTCCCATATATTAGGCACCTCCTCCAAAATGGAGGTGCCCGAGCAAAGTTGTTTGCACTGTGTCTGATCTGTGCTTCAGCCCTCAGGTCCCGCTGCTAGCCTGACTTCTCGTCCCGCCTGCCAGCCTATTATCCGCCCGTTACCTGCCAGCCTGCTCACCTGGAGCGCTCACCTGTTACCTGATGGTTACCTGCCTTGGCTATCTGTCCGCTCACCTGGGAGCATCCGCCTGCCTTGTCTGTCAGACCACTCACCTGGGAGCACCCGCCTGTTACCTGCCTCGTCTGTCTGCCCGCTCACCTGGGAGCGCCCACCTGTTACCTGCCAATTACCTGCCTCGTCTGTCTGCCCGCTCACCTGGGAGCGCCCACCTGTTACCTGCCAGTTACCTGCCTCGTCTGTCTGCCGGCTCACCTGGGAGCACCCACCAGTTACCTGCCAGTTACCCGCCTCATCTGTCTGCCCGCTCACCTGGGAGCACCTGCCTGTTTCCTGCCAGCCTGCCTGGAGACCCTGCCGCCACTTGCTGTGACCACCTTCCTGGTAAAACTAAAGACTGCTACTTGCCCTGCTTTCTCGAACTGTGACCACCTGTCTGCTACCAGAGACTTCCACCTGCTTGCCGTGTCCATCCGCCATACTGGTCAGTCCCAGCTATCTGACCCGTGGGAGCCACCTGCTCTCTTACAAGGTCATCCCCAGAGTAGCACCTGGTCCCTCAGCCCGGATCCTCCCTGGTCACGGTGTCGTTTGCTGCCGTACAACCAGGGTCGGTTCGGGTGGATACTTAGTCACGCCCCTCTGGGTCCCTCCTTGCACCTCGGCACAGAGGTTCCACCACCCGGACCCGTAACATTGTGTTCTGCAACTGCCCTTTACAAAGATGGTGGGTTCTGAATCTTTGGAATTCATCCTGTTTGGGCCTACTTAAAGCCACATGGACCTCTCACTCATTGCTTGAATATTGTGTCTAGCTATAGCCTAGTTTCAGTCTCCAGCTCCTCAAAATTCTTACCAGGCTGTTGTAATTCATCTACAGATTGTTTCTTAGAATTCCTTGCTAACTTCAAGAATTTCTACTACAGCTTGCTGTTCCTGTTTGTGCTCCTTCAGCCACTGGTTTCCAACAGTATTACACCAGTATTGTAACACAGACTGAAACAGGTTTTGCTCAAGAATATCCCTGTATTTCGCACCATCCATATTCCCCTTGACTCAGACCATTTTCCCTGTCCCTGCTACTGTAAAATATCCCCACAGCATGATGCTGCCATCACCATGTTTAACTGTGGGGATGGTGTTCTTGGTGTGATGAGCTGTGTTTGTTTGGCGTCAAACATAAAGTTTACCTTGGTGGCCAAAAAGTTCAATTTTGGTCTCATCTTACCACAGCACCTTCTTCCATACAGTGGGGGAGTCTCCCACATGTCTTTTGGCAAACTCAAAACGAGCCTTGCAATTCTTGTGTGTAAGTAAAGGCTTTATTCTGGCCACTCTTCCATAAAGAACACTTCTATGGAGTGTATGGCTAATTGTGGTCTCATGGACATATACTCCAATCTCTGCTTTGGAACTCTGCAGCTCCTTCAGTCTTACCTTTGATCTCTGTACTGCCTCTCTGATTAATGCCCTCCTTGCCTGGGCTGAGAGTTTTGGTAGGCTGTTCTCTCTTGTGTTGTTGTACCATGTTTCCTCCATTTGATGATGCTCCGGGGGATCATCGGAGATTGGGTTATTTATTTATTTTTTTAACCCAACCCTGACTTGTGCTTTTCAACAACTTTGTCTCTGACTTGTTTGGAGATCTCCTTGGTCTTCATGGTGTTGTTTGGTTAGTGGTGCCTCATGTTTAATGATGTTGCAGCCTCTGTGGCCTTTCAGAAAAGGTGTGTATATACTGACAGACAATGTGACACACAGATTGCACACAGGTGATCTTCCTTTCACTAAGCATGTGACTTATGAAGATTATTGCTTGCACCATAAATTTTTAGGGGCTTCATCGCAAAAGAGGTGAATACATATGCACATATGCACATGACAATTTTTAGCTATTTGATCCCATACATTTTATTTATACATATATTTTTCTCACTTCACTTCACCAACTTAGACTATTTAGTGCTGATGCATCTTAGAAAATCGCATTAAAAAAAGTTTAAACATGGGTTGTAATGTAACAAAAAAGGCAAAAAGCTAAGATGGATGAATACTTTCACAAGCCACTGTATGACTCCAATTCGCCCTGCAAGGCAAAAAAAAGACCTTTTATTGTACTCCCCTATGGGGCAGTTCGGTCTGATGGGAGTCGCTGGTTTTGGTCCGGTGCCTGCACTCTTCTTACAATGCCGTCCTCCTTCTGTGTTTCATGTGGATGATGCGTCCTATATCATCCACACAGTGTTCCCCTTCAGGTGCACTTTTCTCTGCCCTTCTGAGGGCAGAGCAAAGTATTGCAATGTGCATATGCTGGGAAGCTCAGGGCTGAGAGAAGTGTGCCTGCGCAGAAGTGTGAAGGGGAACACTGTGTGAATGACGTAGTATGCATCATCCACATGAAGCACAGAAGTAGGACAGCATTGCAAGAAGAGAGGAGGCACGGGATCAAGACCAGCAATGCCCATTGGACTGCCCAGTAGGTGAGAATTCTAAATTATTATTTTTTGCCTTGCAGGGCGAATTGGAGTCATATGTGCAGCATTATAAATTGGTCTCACATGGGGCTGAAAAATGGTGGCTGTAAGTTATATCAGAAAAAAACTTTATTTTGGGATAACCCCTTTAAGTTCATTTCTACAGTATAAAAAAGTTCATAGTTTTTCCTTATCATCAAATATAACACTCTCAATTGTAGACATTTATTTTAATAAATTTCAAGGCTGGCCAGCGACTTTGTCCAAGCTTTTGATTTTGGCCCTCTGTGTATTTGAATATGACATCCCTGACATACATCAGTCACAAATAACTTATATATTGTGTCACAGAAAATATTATGAATCTCTCCCTCTTTGTGAAATCTCTCTATCTTCCTCCAAACCACTCATCCCCCCTCTCCTATCTGACTGGCAAGGAGAAGAGCTTGTAATCTACAGACCTGTCTCTATGCAAATCTCAGCACACACAATAGGTGGCAAACTCAATTATTCAGGCTAGTTACCATATGAATGTAGCTCATAGTAGCAGAGACCTGTGATGAGTAGACACCTGGCTAAATAGGAAACAGCTCGTTAAAACCTCAAAGGCAATCTATCTCACTCTCCACAATAGCTAGGACATTCTCATTTGCACATGTGTGTGATCTGCTGTCTCGTAGGCACCGACATGAAATATGGAATATCAGAAGTTCTATATTTCCGATTGCGATGGGACACATATTTTTAGCAGCAGGGTTAGCTAAGGAACAATACAAATTTCCAGGACGTCCCTCCTGACAGCACCATCAGGAGGTCGTCCTTCATATCCTTGATAGGGACAGGAAACACACAAGAGGTTAAAAGGCCCCTCCCTCCACTCTCACTCCAGTGTTGTTCCTGTCCCTATCAGGGACGGACACAGAAGAGGTTACGTACCGGGAGCAGAAGTTCCTGAAGCCGGGCGCAGGAGGATCGGGCCGGGGTCCTTGCACTCCTCCCCTGCCTCCTGCCAGGGTCCGGAGGCCGACACCACGCTGAATCCAGGGGTCCCTCAGCCTTTTTTTCCGGTGGGAGTGGAACCATCTTCCCCGCAAAGGGGGCTCTTGGTTCCGGCTGCTGCAGCCCTGCATACTCCAGCGTGCGCAAGATGGCGGAGACGGCACTTCCGGTTACAGAGGGAGCGATATGCGAACCTCTAGTAACCGGCGTGTGTTCCACGGTGGAACGCACTTCCGGAAAATTTGAAAAAAATGGCTCCAAACTAAAAATTAAAGGAGAAATGCCCTTTTTTCTGCCGATTCAGATGGAAGACAGGTGAGATCTATTTAAGGGGGGATGGGACTAAGGTCATCAATCAATCAGCACACCAGCAATGGCAGATCAAACCACTGGTCATTCTGACACTCTGACTGAACCTCCAGCCCAAGTAAGTTTACTGGGTACTTCCCCTCTTCTCACCTAATTCCCATTGGTATACGGTAGTAAAAGTCTTGTGCTCCTTGTAATTTTAGAACAAGAAGACACCTAAAAAAGACTCAATGACATCACCTCCTAAGAAAAGGAGATGCGCCATCAGTAACAAGAAACTACCGGACACATACGGAAAACAGTTATGCTCTACCTGTATTGCAAAAATTGTCAAAGAAGAACATTCCTCCTTCATGTCAGACTTAAGAGCCATAGTAAGAGAGGAAGTGCAGAATACTGTCACAGACTTAGTCGTTCCACAAGCTCCTCAGGGTGCGCCCAGTCTCAAGAGGCCACGTCAGGAGCTGGAGTCCAGTTCTGGGGAAGAAGAGTTGTCAGATTTTTCTACCCCCGATCAGGACAGGGAAGACTCTATCATTAACCCTCCAGAAGAGAAGAAAAAATATTTCTTCTCCTGGGAAGATACCGATACACTGTTAACTGCAGTAAGAAACACTATGCCGATAGAAGACACTTACCAACCATCATCAGTGCAGGATGAGATGTTTGGGGCTTGAGAACCCGCAGGAATAAGGTTTTTCCCGTGAATAATCACATTAAGGCAATGATCCTGGAAGAGTGGGAGGACACAGAGAAGAAGCTAATAATTCCCAGAAGCTTCGGAACGCGCCTACCATTCGAACCAGAAGATATAAAATTATGAGAGGAAACCCCAAAAATTGATATCTCGATTGCCATGGTAGCAAAAAAAACATCCATCCCGTTTGAGGATTCACCATCTCTAAAGGATGCAATGGATAGGAAAGCAGACAGTCTCCTTAAAACACCTGGGAAACATCTGCAGCAATAATAAAAGCCAATATCGCATCCACTTCAGTTACAAGATTCATGAGTATATGGCTGGAACAACTGGAAGACAACCTGAGGACATCCAGAGAGGAGATCCTCGACTCTATTCCACTACTTAAGATGGCAACAGGGTTCGTCGCCGATGCCTCGGCAGAATCAATAAGATGTGCTGCTCGAAATGGGGCCCTTTCTACTGCATCCAGAAGAGCATTATGGCTAAAAACCTGGTCAGGTGACAGTCATTCTAAAAGTAAATTATGTGCCATTCCCTTTTCAGGCCTCCGGGTGTTTGGTCCAGTATTGGATGAAATACCGGAGAAGGCCTCAGATTAAAAAAAAGGGTTTTCCGGAGGAGAAACCTAAGTAGGTGACCTCCTTTCGGAAACCTCGTTACCAGCAAAAGCCAGAATATTCCAGGAAAGGGAAGTCAGGTAGATAGAGCTACCAGAAGGGAGGTATCTTGAGGAATTCCCTTCTCTCTACAAGTGCTAACACACGTAGAGGATAACGCCAGGAAAGTGGGAGGAAGACTCCAACTTTTCCACGGAGCTTGGATGAAGATTACCAACAGCCCATGGATTCTCCAGTCTATCGCAGAGGGCTACAAGATAGAATTCGGACAGATTCAGCAGGGAAGGTTTCACCTGACAACAACCCATTCCGCCCAGGTCTCCAAAAGGCTGTTAACAAACGTGAGGAAGCTAATAAAATCGGGAGCAGTAATACCAGTGCCAAAAGCAGAGCAGTTCCTGGGCTTTTACTCGGGTCTTTTTTCAATAAAGAAACCCGGGGGCGATTATCACACCATAATAAATTTGAAATCTCTAAACAAATCAGTCATTTACAAAAAATTCAAAATGGAATCAATCAGGTCGACAATTCCCTTAATCGGACACAACATGGTGATGTGTACAAAAGATCTCAAAGAGGCCTATTATCATGTCCCAATTCACCGTCACAGTCAAAAATTTCTACGGTTTGCTCTAAAAGAAGGAGACACCATTCAACATTACCAGTTCACTTGTCTTCCGTTTGGACTATCATCAGCTCCACGTATCTTTACCAAACTGATGGCCAAAGTTATGGCGTTCCTCAGGGAACAAGGAATATTAATAATTCAGTATCTAGATGACTTCCTGGTATTGGCAGACTCTCCACAGCAGCCAAAGATTAACCTGACATCAACTATCCTGACCCTGAAAAATTTAGGATGGATTATAAACTGGGAAAAATCACATCTCGTACCAGAAAGATGAAAGATTTTTTTGGGAATCCTTCTAGACTCAGAACAACAAATGTCTTTTCTGCCGGAAAAGAAACAGACAGAGCTCAGAGTCAGGATCAAGAAATTCATGAGGAACGCAAAAGTTACCATTCGGGAATGTATGAAAATCCTGGGTCTCATGACAGCTTCCATACCGGGAGTCAGGTGGAGCCAATTCCATTCAAGAAAGTTGCAACAACAAATTCTATCAACCTGGAATCGGAAAATGGTCGATCTGGACAAAAAGGTTTCCTTATCAAAGGTAACCAAAAGATCATTGACTTGGTGGATCTCCAAAGCCAAGCTACAGGAAGGAGTCATGTGGAGGTTGACCCCATTCGTGACTCTCACTACCGATGCGAGCAGCAGAGGCTGGGGGGCTCAAGTAAACGGTCAATATCTACAAGGTACCTGGCGAACGCAGGATCGTCCCAGATCTTCAAATCTAAGAGAGCTTCAGGCCATCTGGGAGGCGTTGAAAAAGGGTCAAAAACATCTAAAAGGTCAACATGTCAGAGTATTAACAGACAACATGACATCAGTAGCCTTCATCAAACATCAGGGAGGTCCTCGTCACCACCTTCTACAATCCTTGGCGGGCAAAATCTTCAAGTGGGCAAAAAGTTCGGTCCTTTCAATATCTGCAGTACATCTAAAAGGCTCTCAAAATACAGTAGCAGACTTCCTCAGTCGAGAAACTGTTCTACAGTCAGAATGGGAATTGAACTGTGAGGTGTTTCGTCAGGTAACACATCGATGGGCATTCCCCAATGGGATCTTTTCGCTACTCGTAAAAACGCAAAAGCAGGAAAATTCTTCTCCCTCAATCCAGAAGACAGACCAGAAGGGATAGATGCGTTATCTCAGAAATGGAACATGAATCTAGCATAGCATTCCCTCCTATACCCTTGATACCGTGGGTACTAAAGAAGATTCAGGAAGACCGAGCCAGGGTGATAATAATCCTACCTTTCTGGCCCAAAAGAAGTTGGTTCCCCTTACTGAAGAAAATGTCCCTGGAGGATCCAATAATCCTTCCGTAGAGGCAGGACTTGCTGTTTCAGGGCCCGATATTCCATCCCGATGTGAAATTTCTCCAGCTTTCGGCATGGACCCTGAAAAGCTGATTCTGAGATCTAGAGGCCTATCAGACGCAGTAATCTCAACCATGCAAAATAGTAGGAAACCGGTAACATCGGCTATCTATACAAAAATCTGGAAGAGATTCTGTTTACAGTACCAAGCAGCATCTGAGAATTCTTGCAGACAGGGTTTGAAAAAGGTCTAAGGCCCAGCACATTAAAAGTACAAATCGCTGCATTGAGTGCTTTCATGGATTACCCACTAGCTCACCATCCATGGGTAGAAAGATTTGTTAAGGCTACAACAAGGTTAAGACCAACAATTAAAACCCATATCCCACCATGGGACTTGAATATGGTCCTAAAGAGCCTATGCAACAAACCCTTCGAGCCTCTCATAGAATCAAACATAAAATTCCTCTCTCTTAAGACATTATTCCTAGTCGCAATAACCACAGGGAGGAGGATAGGGGAAATTCAAGCATTCTCAATCAGAGACCCATACTTGAAATGCCTAGACGATTGTATTATCCTTAGGTTAGACCCAGCTTTTTTGCCAAAAGTAGTTACCCCTTTCCATATGAATCAGGAGGTAGTTCTACCCTCTTTTTGTCAGGACTATAAGAATGATCAGGAACTAACTTTCCACTCACTTGATGTCAGGAGAGTAGTTCTACAATACCTAGAGATCACGAAGGACTGGTGTATAGATTCCAACCTATTTATAGAGTTTGGGGGAAAAAACAGGGGGAAAAAAGCAACAAAATCTACATTAGCAAGATGGGTCAGATCAGTAATTAGTCTAGCCTATTTAGCCGAGGTCCCCTCCAGAAAATATTAGAGCCCATTCTACCAGAGCTGTGTCCGCATCATGGGCAGAAAGAGCAGGGGCATCTGTGGACCAGATCTGCAGAGCGGCAACTTGGACATATCTGAACACCTTCTGTAAACATTATAAATTGGACATTCTATCAGGCCAAAAGATGGCCTTCGGAAGGAAGGTCCTCCAGGCAGTGGTCCCCCCCTAAATGTATACTCTGGTATTCTCCTGATGGTGCTGTCAGGAAGTACGTCCTGGAAAGTAGGTATTAGACCTACCGGTAATAGGATTTTCAGGAGTCCCTCATGACAGCACCCATTATATTCCCTCCCTAAATATTCCTAAACGGCTATGTGAAATTAACATAGATTGTTGAAAGGCAAATAAAATAGAGTTGCATCCATCCTGGTGTGGTACTTGGAAAATCACTGGAGTGAGGGTGGAGGGAGGGGCCTTTTAACCTCTTGTGTGTTTCCTGTCCCTATCAAGGATATGAAGGATGACCTCCTGATGGTGCTGTCATGAGGGACTCCTGGAAACCCTATTACCAGTAGGTCTAATGCCTACTTTTTCCGTATCTGAGAGCCCTGCCTGTGAGCTATAATGCAAAAGTACCAAAAGTACCAAAATAATACCAAAATACCAGCAGCCATGTCTTGACTGGTCTCCACGGAAAGGTAAATTCGCAATAAAAAATATGGTGTCACTTGCAAACGTTTGAGATGAACCAGTGAGAAGCTATTGCAGAAATTAGAGATTTTAATAGAACCATGAAGGGCGGAGACCAACCCATGTGAGGTCATCACAGGGGAGTGTGTGGGCAGGGCCCCCTTCGGCATAAAAGATCCAGCTGAAGATGGGTCTATACTCATGCCGGAAGATACATATTTTGTAAGCACGGGTCCCGTTCCATAACGGTCCATTGGAGCGCCTCCCTCCAACTAAACTGCATCGTCTCTGCGATCTGTCTAGTAAGTTCTTTTGTTAATCCCTTTTTATTTTGTGTAACTGTATATTCTGTATTGTATTGTCCCCCTTTGTAAAACTTTTTGTATCTTTTTCATAAACACTGCCTCCCTTTGGATTAAATATAAAATTTAATAGTCCTGTTTCTTGTGTTCTGTAATCGTTCCTCCCCAAAAGACATACGCTACCAGAAACCAGGAGTCCGACCAGGCCTGTATTATGTTGTAAAACTGATCAATGGTGGCAGCGAATAATCTTAATTGGATTATTGTGAGGCTGGCAGTGGTTGTACGGGGGCATATACACATATTCCATACGTTGGAATTCGGAAGTGTGTATGCCATACGCTCACTGCTCGCTTGCCGGTAACTACGTAGTGAGTAACCGGGATCGTGCGTGTGCCAAATCCCTGACATATTGCATAATTGATACACCCAGAGTGCGGATACTGTTGGAAGAATGCAGAATGACAGTTTAGCTTTTAGAATGCTGAGACCTTCCTATTCATCTGTGTTTTACTGCAATGAGAATTTATGTAATTAGCTCTCTGCTGGGAGCCTTGGGTGAGGCCCCTTTTTATAAAAACCCCATCAGGCAGTCTCTGGATGCCAGTTATTTAGTTCAGCTAGACCTGGTCACACTGATTCATTGCACCTGTTTTGCTACTTTGTATAATACATTTTCTGACCTTGACTTGTATTTTGACCACCTGCTTTCTAATTTTGTCTCTGACGTCACCTCTTGGTATGGATCCTGCATGACAATACTTCTTGCCGCCAGGGGTTAAAGGGTGAAGGCCAGGGCATGCCCTGTGATCTTGTAAATGGAGTGGCTTTGTGCTAAGTCTGTCTGTGGAAGCCTTATGAACTTCTGCCAGGCTTCCATGAACAGTGCACCAGTGACAATAATACATAGAACATATTGCATGTCTGCAGCATTGTATTTTTTCTTATTTTAGTATAGTCAATATGATACCTGCATGTTATATTTAAACAACAAACAAAAACGTGTGCCAAATTATGATAGATACCTGTATTCTTTTAAATACTTTTCCTTCAGGTTTTTGTGCATAGAAATACTTCAGAATGGGCAGCAGTGGGACAAACCTTCCCAGTGTTACACACACACACCTGGAACTACAGGATTCATCCCTCACTAGCCTAGATGAACCTCTTGAAGAGGGGACAACTGGGTACTACTTGCCATTTTGTGACATCTTATACAGTAGTGATGGAGGAAGCTGGGCTCCTAAAAATTTGGTGCCAAGTGGTTCCAGAGGTGAAGAAGCAAAAGAGCCTGAACAGTGCCCTGTCATAGACAGTCAAGGACTTCACCATGAATTGGAGTACCAAACATCACTACATCTTGAAGATCATTCCCTTGAACAAATGCAAACTATGGTAGTGGGAGAAGTTTTGAAAGATATTGAAACAGCTTGTAAACTGCTCAATATTTCATCAGGTGAGTGATATTTCATGCATAGTGCAATATGTTTATTGATTTAGGAAATAATTTTCTTATGAATATTATGTTATGGGTAAATATAATCTGATATGTGGAATATGCGCTACATGGTTTTGTTAGTATATTCTGAATATTAGTTCAATGAGGGACTGAACTATGAGTCAGCAACTTCTTTACCAAAAAAAGGCATTATATCCATCTTCTCCACAGCCCTTGTCCAAACCAGAGTGTAATTAGGTGCAATGTCTATTTCTTCTGTGATTAAAATGTACTTTCACAACATTACTGTCATTTTACAAAAGCTGTTATTTATTTTCATCCCAATGTTTTTTTAAGCAGAGATTAATTGATAAGAAAACCAGTTTGAACATAGCCTAGCTCTGCCTTTTTGTCACCCATATTTAGATATGTATGACAAGAAAGAAGAGCTAGACTACTGACTAGCCCAGGGGATGGGGATGACTCGGTACCCGGGACTTTTTAGCCTGGCCTTTAGGGATATCGCGGTGGTCGGCTCCCGGGCCCATACCCTGGGGTCTCTCCTTTAACCCCTTTACAACCCAAGGTGGTTTGCACGTTAATGACCAGGCCAATTTTTACAATTCTGACCACTGTCACTTTATGAGGTACTCTGGAACGCTTCAACGGATCCCCATGATTCTGAGATTGTTTTTTTGTGACATATTGTACTTCATGATAGTGGTAAAATTTCTTTGATATCACTTGCGTTTATTTGTGAAAAAAACGGAAATTTGCTGAAAATTTTTAAAATTTTGCAATTTTCAAAATTTGAATTTTTATGCCCTTAAATCAGAGAGATATGTCACACAAAAGAGTTAATAAATAACATTTCCCACATGTCTACTTTACATCAGCACAATTTTGGAACAAATTTTTTTTTTGTTAGGGAGCTATAAGGGTTAAAAGTTGACCAGTGATTTCTCATTTTTCCAACAAAATTTACAAAACCATTTTTTTAGGGACCACAACACATTTGAAGTCACTTTGAGTGGTCTTTATGACAGAAAATACCCAAAAGTGACACCATTCTAAAAACTGCACCCCTCAAGGTGCTCAAAACCACATTCAAGAACTTTATTAACCCTTCAGGTGCTTCACAGGAATTTTTGGAATGTGTAAGAAAAAAATGAACATTTAACTTTTTTCACAAAAATGTTACTTTAGACCCAATTTTTTTTACTTTCACAGGGGTAACAGGAAAAAATGGACCCCAAAATTTGTTGTGCAATTTCCCCTGGGCATGCAGATACCCCATATGTGGGGAAAAACCACTGTTTGGGCGCACGGCAGGGCTCGGAAGGAAAGGAGCACCATTTGACTTTTTGATTGTAAAATTTGCTTGAATAATTAGCGGATGCCATGTTGCGTTTGGAGAGCCCCTGATGTGCCTAAACAGTGGAAACCCCCCACAAGTGACCCCATTTTGGAAACTAGACCCCCCAAGGCACCTATCTAGATGCATAGTGAGAACTTCTAACCTCTAGGTGCTTCACAAATTGATTTGTAAAAATGAAAAAGTATTTTTTTTTCCACTTTTTCATTTTTACGAATCAACTTATGAAGCACCTGAGGGTTCCAAGTGCTCACTATGCATCTAGATAGGTGCCTTGGGGGGTCTAGTTTCCAAAATGGGGTCACTTATGGGGGAGCTCCACTGTTTAGGCACATCAGGGGCTCTCCAAATGCAACATGGTGTCCGCTAACAATTTGAGCCGATTTTCCATTCAATTTGTTAGCGGACACCATGTTGCGTTTGGAGAGTCCCTGATGTGCCAAAACAGTGGAGCTCCCCCACAAGTGACCCCATTTTGGAAACTATACCCCTCAAGGATTTTATTAAGGGGTATAGTGAACATTTTGAACCCAGAGGTACGACACAGAATTTGATAACATTAGGTCATCATATTGAATAAGTTGTCATTACTCTTGAGCGCAAGTGCTCGCTACTTGAGTTTGCATCGGGTACTCAGGTATGCACCATGTATCATGGGTGCTCATGTGAAATGCCCGAGTCCCCGGCCGCATGCTTCACGGTTTTTAGACACCCCAAAAAAAACATGCGGGGATCGCTCGTGCATGGCAGGCAATCCCCGTGAGGTTTTTTTGGCCGCGAAGCATATGGGGCGGAGACTCAAGCACCCGCGATACTCAATGCATACCCGAGCACCCGATGCAAACTCAAGTAGCGAGCACTTGCGCTCAACACTAGTTGCCATATCGTCATCTTTTTTTTTTTTTTTACTTTTGAAAAAAAAACCAACCCCAGCCCTAGCGTTTATTTTTTACGCCGTTCCTCGTGCGGTATAAGTGATGAGATTACTTTATTCTTCGGGTCGGTGCGATTACAGCGATACCAGAATCATATTGGGTTTTTATGATTGACAGCTGTCACACACTAAAAGACACATATTTTGTAAAATCTAGTTTTTGCATTGCCATATTTTGTCCGACAGAGTCATGTGACGGCTTTTTTTTTGCGGGATGAGTTGACGTTTTTATTGGTGCCATTTTCAGGCATGTGACATTTTTTGATCGCTTTCTATTCCAGCTTTTGGGAGGCATAATAAACAAGAACCAACAATTCAGGAATTGTTTTTTTTTTTTATTTTTTATTCTGCTCTGGGTGTGGTAAAATTGATAAGGTAGCTTTATTCTTCGGGTCAGTACGTTTACAGCGGTACAACATTTCTATCGTTTTTTATGTTTTGGCGCTTTTACACAATAAAAGCTATTTTATAGAAAGAATTCTTTTTTTGCATTGCTTTATTCTGAGAGCTGTAACTTTTTGATTTTTTGGATAATGGAGCTGTGTAGTAGCTTGTCTTTTGCGGGACGAGATGACGTTTTCAGCGGTACCATTTTTATTTATATTTGTCTTTTTGATCGCGTGTTATTCCATTTTTTGTTTGGCGGTATGATGATAAAGCATTGTTTTTTGCTTTTTTTTTTTTTTTTCTTTTACCGTGTTCACTGAAGGGGTTAACTAGTGGAACAGTTTTATAGGCCAGGTCGTTACGGACGCGGCGATACCAAATATGTGTACTTTTATTGTTTGTTTGTTTTTCATAATAATATTTATTGATGGGTACATTATATTTTTATTTTTAGTGGATTATTTTTTTTATTTTTTTTTTTATATTTTTACAATTTTTTTTTTTTTTTCACTTTCTGGGAGTTTTTACACTTTTTTACTTTGTCCCACTGTGGAACTTTCACTTTTTTTATTCTGATCGCCTGCACAGCATAGGGATGGAGCACCATCCCTGTGCCATGCAGGCAGTCAGCGCTGGACAGGGAGAAGATAGTTTGGAGATGCACTGCGCATGTCCAAACAATCTTACTGCTGTGTGGTGACCCGGATGTTGTCATGACGACATCGGGTCATCATGACAACACCCGGGAAGCCGCGGCAGACGGCGCTGGAGGCCAGAAGAGGAGGTGAGTATTGCGATCACCTCCCCTTGCCTCCGCAATGCTGCGATCGACTTCGATCGCAGCATTGCGGGGGTTAATGTGCTGGGAGAGGTGCGGGACCACTCCCTGCACATAGTACCAGGTGTCAGCTGTGACAATCAGCTGACACCCGGCGGAGATCGCGCCCGCACAGCCTGTGTGCGCGCGCGATTGCGATGACGTACTAATACGGGTCAGGCTCTTAAAGCCCAGGGCACAGACGCGTATTAGTATGTCATGGGCTTTAAAGGGGTTAAAAAGGATGGGTAATTGATTGATTTTATAAAAGAAAGAGTTTGTGACGCCACCTGTGGCTTCAGGTGAGGATCACCAGCGCTGCGCAGTCCACTGAGGCCGATGATAATTCAGCTTGATGGTATAGCTCCCCACAGGTGGAGCTGGGCCTCAGGGCAGTGTATGACGGGGTATGCAGGACAGACGCGACCCAGCTGGATCAGGGCAAGAACAGGGACAGACACGATAGTCAGTTCAGTACCTTTTACTGATGGAAATTCAGGCACTCCCCGGAGCACTGTAGGGTGAAGGGTGCATGTCAGGATCCTCCCCAATGAGCGGGTTTTGGGCCTCCTGTCTCTTGCCTCTGCGTAGTAAGTTTCTGACCTGCCTGGAGCCAGGCCTAACTTTGTCTCTGTCCTGCGCTGGCTGACTTTATGGTAGGGCCCTTTTCTCGGAGTAAACGCACCTGAGCTGCGGGCCTATGTGTCTCCTGGCTCTGTTACATATCAGCACTTTAGCGATCCTGGGACTTGTAGTTCCCCAGGGATTCCGGTTGTATCTTACTGGGTCATAGAGATCCCGGTAAACTTCGGACCCGGTGTCCGGTAACCGCTTCGGGGTGAGCTAGTTAGGCTCCTCTGCCCCCTATGAACTAACTCTCTACTCGCCTTCGGCCTACTCGGGCCCTTATTAGGCTACTCACACTAACGGCAGCTTGCCGCGCTTCCCCGATCTTATGGTGCCGACACACCTAAAGCTCACTTCTCTGAGCTACGACTCAACTGGGCTCAACTCTGTATTCAGGCTTGCACTAACTGAACTCTCCAGAGGAATTGCTGAGTCACTGAGTTCCACTGCAAACTGAACTGTTTCTGTGTCTCACTCTGCAGGAACTGACTGCCTGGCTCCACCTTCCCTTCTTTATATCCCTAATGGGCTCCCTCTGGTAGTCTGAGGTGGAAGGTGGAGATGTGTGAATGGTTATGGGGGGCCTCTTGTGGAGGAATCCATCAATACACCCTTCTAGGATTTGTGATACCAAGCGCAGCTGGGCGTCACACTACCTTCAAACAAACTTTTTTTATGGGTTGTAAAATACCATGACTTTGATGGTTTTTTTTTTAACAGTAGAACGTAGTTATTTTTTTTACAATCACACACTTTTTTCGGCAAAGGGTCCTTTTGAGGTATATATATATATATATATATATATATATATATATATATATCATGATATGGGGACCGTGCAAAATTATCAACTTGAAATGTTTTCTTCTATATTTGGTCAAACATTTAATTAACTCACCCCTAATGTGAGGGCTGGAGCTGAATCTCTGGTGAGACATGTGATGTTATGTTGATGATGTTGCTACTCGCAACTGTTTTTCCAGATTTGCATAACAATGAAGCAGATATATATTACACTGCAGGTCTCCTCAAAGGGGGAAAGTCATCATTGCTCAAATTAAAGTTATAGAACTCAAGGAGTGGGAGGTGTGCTCTATACATCATTTGGATACACTGAGATTGATACTGATACTGAGACTGATATACATCACACAGAATACACCAAGAATTCTGTAGATACATAACATAGGAGACACTGAAACTGCTGTATTTACTGTATATCACATTGGAGACACCGAGACTGCTCTATATACATCATATAGGAAACACAGAGACTGCTCTACACATCACATAGCAGACACTTAGACTGCAGCATATGCATCACATAGGAGACACTGGAGCTGCAGCAGATAAATCAAATAGGAGATGCGGGGGTTGCAGCATATACATCACTGGAGACCCTGGGGCTGGAGCATATACATCAAAGGAGACACTGGGGCTGGAAAATATAAATCACAGGAGATGCTGGTGCTGCTGTCTTCATCGGCAGCTTGGGCGTGCAGAGCGCGCTGACTCTGCCCACAAAGTACATCCTGATGCTGACACTGTCAGTGTTAGGACGTAATCCTTCATTGCATGCAGCACAACATTCAACATTGAAAGCTGGGTATGCATGCTTACAAGATAAGGAGCAATTAAAGGGCAGGAGGCTGGAAAAATGGGGCCGCCAGCCCAAGCACTGTGATCCCTGGGAATCTTTTATGTGTAAACATATGTTTACATATACATATCTTTTATATATAAATATATGTTTACGGCACGTGAGCCAGAGGTTCCTCAACCCTGATGTAAATACATGCTTAGTATACTCACTTATATAGCACCATCATATTACACAGCACTTTAGAGGAAGCTCAAAATCTAAATTTCCTATCAGTACGTGTTTGAAGTGTGAAAGGAAGTCCTCAAAAATACAGGGAGAACATACAAACTCCTTACGTGTATTGTCTTTGGTGAGATTTCAACCCAGGACCCCAGAGCAACAGTACTAACCACTGAGTCGCCATGCTGACCATGTGGCAAAAACAAAATGAAAAAGATCAAATAAAATATATTTTTCAAGATCTTTAGTTTTACCAAGACCCATTTGCTAAACTCTGCCATTCAAGTGAATGTGTCCAGGAGAGCCAGGTAAATGAATAAAAGAAAAAAAAGGATATGTTAATTCAGCCACAGTGAAAGAAAACATTCTTGTTCACATGCAAATATTTAAACCCATTCAATAACTTTACACATATGAGAATCTGCTACAATTGTGTTCAGTTTGTTAACTAAAAGAAGTTATCCACTTTTACCAAACAAGCAACTAAGCACAATGATTGGCTGCAGCACTTCTGGCATGATGTCACCCTTAAAGCCAAACAAAGGAGATCAGAGCAGCAGTGGAGATACAACACTGTGAGGGTAAGTAAAGCTCATTGTTTGTTTTTTATCTCCTAGCTGAGCCTTTGGGAAAAAGTTTGGAAAACTTAAGCTCCAGGGAAATAAATTTTACCTACACTAATACATAAGGAATTTAGTGGATGCAGTTTGGATACAGTTTGGATACACTTTGGATACAGTTGTAGCAAACTCTAATTGTGCTTTCCATTGTTGTGGTCAATTTTCCTTCCTTTACCATGATTACAACACAACCATGTAAATCAGTATGAATCAACCGGTTTTCTTCTGTGTGCTAGATACATTTTTATTATCTGTACTAGATGGAGGCCCGATCCATTGGGAGGGCGGTAATGTCACGATGGGGGCAT
Organism: Phyllobates terribilis; assembly: GCF_046119375.1. Taxonomy (NCBI): domain Eukaryota; kingdom Metazoa; phylum Chordata; class Amphibia; order Anura; family Dendrobatidae; genus Phyllobates; species Phyllobates terribilis. Next base: position 584,328,987 of record NW_027362762.1, read on the forward strand.
GCTTTGCAGCGTTGGGAATCTCTCCTCCTATGTGCTCACCCACCTATCCAGTCTCTTTCCCCCATGTGCTGACTTCTCTCATCTGTGCTCTCTTCTTTGACCTGTCTACCCCATGTGCTTTCCCCCTTGTCTGATGTCTCTCTCCTTCCAGGAGGGGGCTGGAGTCGGGCGTAGCTAGAGGGAAGCCCCCCATGACTGGGATTGGCCGGGAGGATTTGAGTTTGAAAGATGCGGGGGTTTATGATTGGGTATGGAAGTATGGGGGCGGGCACTATAAGGATTGAGGGGTGGTCTATGGGGAATAGTGTGGGAGGGGCCATTCTTCTGTAGGACTCGGACAGAGAAGACCCCATAGCAAAAATCCCTAACTCTATGGAGTCCGTCCATTCATTGGTGGCCCAGCTGCGGAACACGGCCCGTTATAGGGATGAAGGCTGGCTGGTGTCCCAGCTGTCAGCCTTGCTGGGGGCAGCACGTGTGGAGGACGATGCACCGGGACCCAGCGGGAGACCAGGAAGATCGCGGCCTCCGGAGCCGCTGTCGCCCGGAGCATCTGCGGGCAGCAGGCGGTGGCTGCGGAGCCCCTCACGGGACCCTGCGGGTAGCAAGCAGCACAGTGCGGTGCCACGCCGCCGTGCTCGCACTGGCAGTAATCCGCACAGCCGGCCTGCGGGCCCTGGACAGCGTGGATCGGGGACCGGCGCCAAGGTACAGGCTGCACAGGAAGTGCGGGCTGAACAGGAAGTGCGGCCGGCGTCAGCAACTCAGGCCCGACCGGAAGTCAGGACAGCGCCTTGCAATGACATCCCTGCACCAAGCAGATCTGCCTGCACACGGCAACAAATAGGGGATCGGAGGCACGCAGCAGTGGAGCTGGCGGGACGGACATCTGGAACAGCAGGTATCCCTGGCGATGCTTCTCTTGGGTTACCTGCCAGACGGAGGGGGAGACTTACCATGCGGCGGCAATCGGAGGGCAGGCAGCAGCAGGGAGAAGCAGCACTGGCAGGCCCAGCTATTCAGTCAGCGGCGGCGGCAGAGTGGAGATGCCTGGCAGTCACATCCCATCCAGCACGGGCCGGGCCGGTCGGTCTGGGTCTGGGGGCGATCGGGGTCACAGGCCTACTAAGCGGAGCAGAGTGAGGACAAGCGGGAGGCGAACTCCAGGCGTGGGAGCAGCAGCGGCTGCGGCAGGCGCTCGGGTGCCCCCCCGGTGACGAGGAGGCCGGGGGCGCGGACCTGGAGCATAGCCACCAATTGGAAGGATCGGATTTGGAAGAAGGAATAGACAACTCATGGGATCGGCAGGACTGTCGGCTGGCGGGGACACAGCACGTGCGCAGCTACGTGAGTATGATTATATGTCTGGTTTGTTGCCCGCAGGAGTTGTATCACAGGGGGTAGCGAGTAGTCAATTAGTGGGGTATGATGCGAGGAATGTGGGTGGGCCGAGTGGGGCACAGGTACCAGGGCTTAGTGCGAAAAATATGTCGCAAGTCTTGTTGAGGTTAGAAGGTTGGACAGCAGGCGAGACTGGAGTCTCGCCCATGAGAGCTTGGTTGCCTGGGCAGGCGGCAACGCAGCGGGCTGGGCCTAAAGGGGTCAGGACAATGGTTCCTAGCGAGGAGGTGTCATCTGGCGTTTCGGTACCGGTTCAAACCGAGAAAGAAAAAGGTGATATGGTAAAGCTGGGTGATAGGGCAAGGGGTGAGGTGTACGTGTGTTTTGAGGGGCCTTTGGGGGCACATTTAAAATAAGAGGTAAGGGAAAAAATTGGGCGGGATAAGTATGTCGAAATTTTTTCCCTCCTCCCCTTGGAAAAGTTCAATTTAGATAAGGGAAAGAAGGACAATAGCAAGAAGGAGGAGGAAGAAAAACGGAGGTGGCGTTTGACTCCCCAGACGTTTGTAAATTGGTTGCAAGCATTTGCAATACTGGCTAGCATTAACGGGGAGAAGTTTCCGGAAAATTGCTCCGGTTTATTTTGTTATTGGGATTCATAGGGGAGGCACCGTACATACGGGGGGCAGACATGGTTACGTTACGATGAGCAGTTCAGGCTGAGGAAGGCGGTGAGGCCAGAAATTAAGTGGGATCAGAAGGACATAGGGTTGTGGCTTAAGGTAATGGCTCCGGCCAGGTACGGGCAGTCCTTTCACGGGAGCAGAGGCAGCGGTAGTCAATCATCTGGACACGGGGGAGGTAACGCGGTGGCGCAGGGTGGAAAAGAAAAGTCAGGAACGTGTTGGCAGTTTAATGACGGCCAATGCAAATACGGGAACAGTTGTAAGTTCAAACACGTGTGTTCCCATTGTAACGGGAGTTCCCACAGCACCTCTAGATGTTTCAATAAAGGAAAAGGGAAGCCTTCAGTGGGTCCCGGTCAAGGGGGAGACTCCAGTGAAACTTCCCGGGATGGCCCCCTTTCTAAGTAGATATCCAGATCGGGAAAAAGCGGATGGTATTAGTTACGTTTTTTTAGAAGGTTTTAGGATTCCTCCACCCACACAAAAAGTTCCTTTTTCACTTAAGAATTTGAGGTCGGCCCAGTTGCATCCAGATGTGGTCAGTGCAAAGTTGACTAAAGAGGTGGAGTTGGGTCGTATGGCTGGTCTTTTTCAGCGTTTTCCGGGTGAGGGTGTGATTATTTCTCCTTTGGGAGTTGTGCCAAAGAAGCAACCGAATAAATTTAGTTTGATTCAGCACTTGTCATATCCAAAAGGGCTTTCGGTGAATGATGGTATCGATCAGGAACTATGTTCGGTGGTGTATATATCATTTGATGCTGCAGTAAAATGGGCCTGGGTCTCTGTTGGCTAAGACCGACATTGAATCAGCATTCAGATTGCTTCTGGTGCAGCTGGATAGCATTCCGTTATTAGGGTGTTTTTGGTGCGAGGAGTACTACCTAAATAGATGTTTGCCCATGGGTTGTGCAATTTCTTGTTCATTGTTTGAAACTTTTAGCACTTTCTTGGAATGGGCGGTACGGGACGTTGCAGGTGTACAGTCGGTCATTCATTATTTGGATGATTTTTTGTTTATAGGTCCTCCAGAATCGTTAGTTTGTGGGAACTTGTTAGCATCTATGCTTTGGGTGGCTAAGCGTTTTGGCGTTCCGCTGTGCTGTCTTCTTCCTTCATGTGTTCTCTCATTTGAGCTGTCTCCACACGCAGTAAATCAGACCGGCATCTTTGTGTAGGCAGATAGCGGCGGTCACATTAAAACTGCGCATGCTCTCCTCCTGTACAAAGATGGTGGTGGTCAGTAATTAATTTGGCTTATCCTGGCGGCAGCATGTACGGCGTGTTCACGACGATGTTCCGCTGGTGGTACCGCGCAAGAAGCTGCGTACGGCGTATACAGAGTATGTGTGTGTGGTGGTATGTACGGCGTATACAGTCTGTGTGTGTGGTGCGTACGGCGTATACAGTGTGTGTGTGTGGTGCGTACGGTGTATACACTGTGTGTGTGTGTGTGGTGCGTACGGCGTATACAGTGTGTGTGCGTGGTGCGTATGGCATATACAGTGTTTGTGTGTGGTGCATACGGCGTATACAGTGTGTGTGTATGTGGTGCGTACGGCGTATACAGTGTGTGTGTGTGTGTGGTGCGTACGGCGTATACAGTGTGTGTGTATGGTTAGTACGGCGTAAACAGTGTGTGTGTGAACGGCGTATACACTGTGTGTGTGTGGTACGTACGGCATATACAGTGAGTGTGTGTGTGTGTGTGTGTGGTGCCTACGGCGTATACAGTGTGTGTGTGTGTGGTGCGTACAGTGTATATAGTGTGTGTGGTGCGTTCGGCATATACAGTGTGGTGTGATGCGTACAGCATATACAGTGTGTGTGTGTGATGTGTACGGCGTATACAGTGTGTGTGTGTGGTGCGTACGGTGTATACAGTGTGTGTGTATGTGGTGCGTACGGCGTATACAGTGTGTGTGTGTGTGTGGTTAGTACGACGTAAACAGTGTGTGTGGTACGTATGGCGTATACAGTGTGTGTGTCTTGTGCGTACGGCGTATACAGTGTGTGTGAACATGGTGCATACAGCATTTACAGTGTGTGTGGTGCGTATGGCATATACAGTGTGTGTGTGTGGTGCGTACAGCGTATACTGTGTGTGCGTGGTGCGTACGGCGTATACAGTGTGTGTGTGGTGCGTACGGCGTATACAGTGTGTGTGGTGGTGCGTATGGCATATATAGAGTGTGTGTGGTGGTGCGTACGGCGTATACAGTGTTTGTGTGGTGCGTACAGCATATACAGTGTGTGTGTAGTGCGTACGGTGTATACAGTGTGTGTGTAGTGCGTGCGGTGTATACAGTGTGTGTGGTGGTGCATACGGCGTATACAGTGTGTGTGTGTCGTGCGTACGGCGTATACAGTGTGTGTGGTGCGTACGGCGTATACAGTGTGTGTGTGTGGTGCGTGCGGTGTATACAGTGTGTGTGGTGCTTGCTTCGTATACAGTGTGTGTGTGTTGTGCTTACGGCATATATGTAGCACCCTGAGGACTCGGCTGCTACAGGGGTATTGCACCTCGACCCAGAGGTGTGGTATTCCACTCCCAGGTAAGGATGGAGTGTGGGACTGAGCTCAGTAGGCTGCATGCACTACATACATCCCATTTCCGGGGGACAGAACTACGGTACTCCCACCAGTAAATGTGCAGGTACGACAGCGTCTGTCCCTGGCTGGAGTGGGAGGGGGGGTGGAACATCCCAGTAGTGTAGGGGCAGATAGGGGAGGGGCTCTGGGCATAGAGTTAGGAGCTCATTGGGTGCTAGTCACCTAGGCTCACACATAGAGGGAGTGTATATGGTGGGCACCATCTTAGATCAGGGTCAGTCAGTCAGTCAGTCTGAGGAGAAGCAGAGCAGAGGAGCTCAGCCAGGAGGGCTGACAGGGAGCTGTGGCTCCGGCTGGGCCCAGCTCCAGGACCAGGCCTGCAGTGGAGAGAGAGGAGGAAGAGAGGCCCAGAGACACAGAACCAGAGGGAACCCTAAGATCCCAGAATTAAGCCAGAAGGGTGAAGGGTTGGCGGAAGAGGGCACCGGATCCCAAGCTGGTGGAGGCAAAAGTAACCCTTAGCCAGGAACCGGAGGTCGTGGTCAAGCTTTGCCACGACCCTCACCACATCCACCAGAAAGGCACACCAAGAATAGGGTCAGGAGAGCCAGAGAAGGTTTAACCACTAAAAGACCCGAGGGAGCTGGACAAAGGTGGATCCCTGGTGGGGACGGCCAGCAGAGAGAGAAAGAGAAGGGAGCTCAGGACCACGCTCCGGAACTGCCTGGGGGTTAGCCGAGTCCCGCACCTGGTGAACGCAGTACGGCTCGGGTGGTTACTCAAGGCCGGAGTGACAGAAAGAACATCCGTGAGTAAAAACCCTGAAACTGCAACGTACGTCTCTGAGTCTCCTTACTACACCATCACTACCTCCATCATCCACTGCTGCTGCCCTGAGGCCATACCCCTCCCATTGGGGGTTATACCACCTTTGCTGCACACATACCACCGGCCTCAGCGGACTGTTCTGCAGCGGCGGCCTTGTGACCGCAAATCAACGGGTGGCGTAGTCGACATTTAAAACAACATCTACCAAGACTGCCGCACACTGAGTTTGACACCCTGGGCATGGACCGGGTCCCCGCCACTCGGAGACTACAACCCCATCGGATCCGGCTCCGGGTATCCCCTGAAAACATGGCCCAGGGGGCGCGTCAACTTTGGCGTAGTCGGCAGGATTACGTGCCCGCAACCACCGGGTACTGCGTGCCTGAAGAAAAGTTCGCATTTACCTCAAAAAGAAGTCTCCCGCCGGTTCCGGAGGGTCCCCGCCATCGGACGCCATCTCGGATCGGTTCCCGCCATTTGCCCGTCATCTGCAGTCTTTTCCCGCCATCTGCGGTGTTTCCCGCCACTGGGAGACGATTCCCGTCATCTGAGAAGATTTCCCGCCCTGGCAGAGCGGACGCCATTATGGGCGTGCCAGAGGGTGGCAAGAGACTACCTCCCATCGTGGGCCGGGTCCCAGAAGAGCGCCAAAAGAAAAGACCGCCCCCACCAGCAGAGACTGCAATGATTGAGATGTCCATCAGTGTGAGAGAACTGCCCCTGGAGCTGACAATCACCAGGTTGCCCCGGAACCACCCTGAATGGCGGCGGAGAGAGAACAAAAGAGAGAAGATGGGAGCAGCTTGGAGGAGTCTGGAGAAGCCGTACCCGGAGATGGAGGGAGAGTCAGGCAGCACCGACCCTGTGGTCAGGAGCCTGTTGCAAGCTACCACTCCACAAGAACTGGTGGAGATTCTGGCACAGCTCCCCCGAGACCGGGAGTGTGCGCAGACCGAGCTGGAGCGCCTCGCACGGAGGATGGCCCAGGTGCAGCGAGAAACACTGACGGAGTGGAGCAGAGAGATGGCCCTGCAGGCTGGAACCCGCCAACGGAGCACGCCACCCGAGACGAGGAGTCAGACCGCCTCTGAGGATGGTGCAGGAGGAATCAAGGCCGGAGACGACGCCGAGGAAGGAGCTAAAGAAACGGAGGCAGGTAAAGGGGACGTCACTACCCCGAGCCGAGAAGCCGTGAGCCTGCCCCAGCTCCCCGTCGCAGAGCCCGAAAATTCCCCTGCCGTGCCCGTCGTTGCACCGTCACCGCTCCCGACTAGGCCTCAAACAGAAGCCGCGGCCACGCCACCTGTGACGTCACGCGCCTCAACCCTGAGCGCGGCCAAGAAGGAGACGCCATCGGCCTGGTCGCAAGGCCGAGTGCCCCCGGGCGCCGCAGTACCAACAGCGCCCTCTACCTCCACTGAGCCACCGGCCTGGTCGCAAGGTCAAGTAACCCCGGGCGCCGCCGTCTTCACGGTGCCCTTTACGTTCAGGGTGCCCCAAGCCTGGTCGCAAGGCCTGGTAAACCTGGGCGCCGCTACCACCACCGCGCCCTCAACTTCCACTGTGCCGCACCTGGGTGAGGACTTGTTGGCCCAGCACACTTGCCCGGATGGGCAGCCCTTTGTGTGGCCACCGGAGTACCACCATCCCCGACTCCGGAAAGAACGGCCTCTGGATGAGCCCCTGATCCCGGCTCCGGCGCCCGCCAAGATCACCCCACTCTCGTTGGAGGAGGCGCAGTTCGCGTGGGACCCCACTGGAGAAGACCTCATCGGGTTCACCCAAGAGACCCGGGCGGCCGCAGCCCAGCGTGCAGAGTGCTGCCGGCAGCAGTTAGAGGTCTTCGACAGAGAAAGGAGAGAGAGGCGGGTCCGCGAGGAGCGGCTGCAAATCCGGAGTGCAGAGCAGAAAAGCCGGACCCGAAGGAACCCCCGTGCAGCCCACGGTCCCCGTGCCACCGGGACTGTAATAATAATAATAATAATAGTTTATTTTTATAGCGCCAACATATTCCGCAGCACTTTACAAATTTTAGGGGGGACTTATACAGACAATACAGAATAAGCATATCTCATATCGAACGGAGTGAGGGCCCTGCTCACAAGCTTACAGTCTATGAGGAAGTTGGGGAGACACAAAAGGTAAAAAGTACATATATTGTATAATGCAGCCTTGATATACTGAATAGGATAAATAATAATACATGGACTGGTCGCCAGCCAGTATGTGTGCAGTCCTGACAGAGGCTTTTATGTGCATGGTTGGTTTGAACCCGAAGTTGAAGAAGATTTTAATATGGGGGAAAGCTGGGATGGACAGAGTGTGTTTAGGTGATACGCCAGTCTAAAGAAATGTGTTTTTAGGGTTCGCTTGAAACTGTGGGTATTGGGAATTAATCGAACTGTCCTGGGTAGTGCATTCCAGAGAAGCTCTTTACATTCTACTGAAACTGCCCTCACTAAAGTCTCTAATGATCTACTAACAGCTAAATCTAATGGTCACTACTCCCTGCTGATTCTCCTGGATCTCTCTGCAGCATTTGACACTGTGGATCACCAGCTCCTCCTCACTATGCTCCGCACTATTGGCCTCAAGGACACGGTTCTCTCCTGGTTCTCCTCTTATCTCTCTGACCGCTCCTTCTCTGTGTCTTTTGCCGGCTCCTCCTCCTCCCTACTTCCTCTTACTGTCGGGGTTCCTCAAGGATCAGTCCTAGGCCCCCTTCTTTTCTCCTTATACACCGCTCCTATTGGACAAACAATCAGTAGATTCGGTTTTCAGTACCATCTCTATGCTGATGACACCCAATTATACACCTCTGCTCCGGACATCACCCCTGCATTACTACAAAAGACCAGTGATTGTCTTTCTGCTGTGTCTAACATTATGTCCTCACTCTACCTAAAACTGAATCTGTCAAAAACTGAACTACTCGTCTTTCCTCCCTCCATTAATCTACCTGTGCCCGATATTGCCATCTCCGTTTGTGGCTCAACCATTACTCCCCAGCTACAAGCCCGCTGTCTTGGGGTCATTTTTGATTCAGATCTTTCTTTCACTCCTCACATCAAATCACTCGCTCGTTCATGTCATCTACACCTCAAAAACATCTCAAGAATCAGGACTTTTCTCACCTTTGACTCGGCAAAAACTCTTACTGTCGCTCTTATTCATTCTCGTCTTGACTATTGCAACGCTCTACTAATCGGTCTCCCTCTTACTAAACTCTCCCCTCTCCAATCCGTCCTGAACGCAGCAGCCAGGATCATATTCCTCGCCAACCGCTACTCAGATGCCTCTTCCCTGTGCCAGTCATTGCATTGGTTGCCCATCCAATATAGAGTTCGTTTTAAACTTATCACGCTTACCCACAAAGCGCTCCATGCTTCAGTACCCCCCTACATCTCCTCCCTTGTCTCAGTCTACCACCCTACACGTGCCCTCCATTCTGCAAATGACTTGAAACTAAAATCCTCCATAATCCGAACTTCCCACTCCCGTCGACTGTAATTAAATTCCAACTGCAGCACGGTTGGGGCTTCATCAGAGATCATCACACCCCCGGCGACGTCTTCGTGACCAGAAGAGATGTCGAGTCCCACCTACCGGAGGGACACAGAGGTCGTGACCTTTACCTGGGTGATGAGGTCACCTTCACCCGGCACCAGTGTGCCAAAGGACCCTATGCCCTTCATGTACATCGCCTGACGGAAGCAGAGCTGCGGTGTGAGGAGGATCAAGAGGACCCGGACGGGTCTGAAGATTACCCTCAGGCAGGAGCAGGAGGACGTCGCCACTGATGTACAGTAAGAGCGCTGTAAATAGTTACCCGTTAGGGTACAATAACTGTTGCCAGTAAGATATAGTCCCCGTTGGGACCAGTGAACTGTTCCAGTGTGTCCCATCTCCCCACAGGCTGAGGACTGTGAGCAGCCATCCCTTTCCCCACTGGCCGAGGACTGAGAGCGGCCATATCCTTTGTAAATAGTTGCGCTTCCTAAGGCGCCCCCTACTGGTTTTATAGGAAACTGTTTTTCTACAAGAGACTGTGGCACTTTACCTGGTCACAATTTGCACAAGTGGCCAGAGGTCAAAAATGTTTTATAGGAAAAGTTTTATTATGCTGAAAGAGTTAATATTATTGTATGATGTGTCCGTAACATTTTATGCTAGTAACATTTTAAAAGAGAAGTACCTCCCATAAAGGGATGGGTTGAAAGTTATATTTTATATGTAAGTGCACTTTAAAAATTTTGTATGTTTGTATGTTTTGCTCTTTTACAGCCCGAGGACGTGCTGTGATTTACCAGGGGGGAATGTAGCACCCTGAGGACTCGGCTGCTACAGGGGTATTGCACCTCGACCCAGAGGTGTGGTATTCCACTCCCGGGTAAGGATGGAGTGTGGGACTGAGCTCAGTAGGCTGCATGCACTACATACATACCATTTCCGGGGGACAGAACTACGGTACTCCCACCAGTAAATGTGCAAGTACGACAGCGTCTGTCCCTGGCTGGAGTGGGAGGGGGGGTGGAACATCCCAGTAGTGTAGGGGCAGATAGGGGAGGGGCTCTGGGCATAGAGTTAGGAGCTCATTGGGTGCTAGTCACCTAGGCTCACACATAGAGGGAGTATATATGGTGGGCACCATCTTAGATCAGGGTCAGTCAGTCAGTCAGTCTGAGGAGAAGCAGAGCAGAGGAGCTCAGCCAGGAGGGCTGACAGGGAGCTGTGGCTCCGGCTGGGCCCAGCTCCAGGACCAGGCCTGCAGTGGAGAGAGAGGAGGAAGAGAGGCCCAGAGACACAGAACCAGAGGGAACCCTAAGATCCCAGAATTAAGCCAGAAGGGTGAAGGGTTGGCGGAAGAGGGCACCGGATCCCAAGCTGGTGGAGGCAAAAGTAACCCTTAGCCAGGAACCGGAGGTCGTGGTCAAGCTTTGCCACGACCCTCACCACATCCACCAGAAAGGCACACCAAGAATAGGGTCAGGAGAGCCAGAGAAGGTTTAACCACTAAAAGACCCGAGGGAGCTGGACAAAGGTGGATCCCTGGTGGGGACGGCCAGCAGAGAGAGAAAGAGAAGGGAGCTCAGGACCACGCTCCGGAACTGCCTGGGGGTTAGCCGAGTCCCGCACCTGGTGAACGCAGTACGGCTCGGGTGGTTACTCAAGGCCGGAGTGACAGAAAGAACATCCGTGAGTAAAAACCCTGAAACTGCAACGTACGTCTCTGAGTCTCCTTACTACACCATCACTACCTCCATCATCCACTGCTGCTGCCCTGAGGCCATACCCCTCCCGTTGGGGGTTATACCACCTTTGCTGCACACATACCACCGGCCTCAGCGGACTGTTCTGCAGCGGCGGCCTTGTGACCGCAAATCAACGGGTGGCGTAGTCGACATTTAAAACAACATCTACCAAGACTGCCGCACACTGAGTTTGACACCCTGGGCACGGACCGGGTCCCCGCCACTCGGAGACTACAACCCCATCGGATCCGGCTCCGGGTATCCCCTGAAAACATGGCCCAGGGGGCGCGTCATATACACTGTGTGTGGTGCGTACGGCATATACAGTGTTTGTGTATGGTGCGTACGGCTTATACAATGTGTGTGTATGTGCTGCGTATACAGCGTGTGTGGTGCGTACGGCGTATACATGACCGGGTACAGCTTCTTACTGTATTTACCTCGTTCCACCTTCTCCAACGCTACACCTTACCCTCTCCCCCGAAAAATAAAAACACTTCACTAATGGATTCTTTGGATAAATTTGGCCACAGCAGCCATTTTATTAACAAACAAACAGTAACATATTAACAATAATAATACCAGATAAATTAAGAGGGGAGGGTTCTTGGAGCTAAAAGGTCTGGCTTTTATAACAAGAAAGAAATCCAACCGCCATCTTACCCTCAGCCGTGCACCACCAGCTCGAGGGCACCATACTTCAACAATACGTGAAAGATTAATCACCTAAGAGCTCCCAGGGTAAAACCCCGTCCATAGCCCTGACCAAAAATTGCCAGACCACCCCCCATGTAACTTCAAACTGACCGGAATTCTCGCAAATTCCTCGTACCAACAAATCAATACCAACTCTAAGAACCTCACCCCCCCGCCAATGCAGCCACTATGACAGTCACTAAGCCTCACCGCCCATCTAAAACCTCCCTATGCGAACTAGCCCTATTCCCTGCATTACAAAACATATAAATAATGCAGTAAAGAAAAGGGTGGGTGGGTCTTCCCTGTCCGAGTCCGGCAGGAGAATGGCCCTTCCCGCACTATTCCCCATAGACCACGACTCAACTTTTATAATGCCCGCCCCCATACTTCCTCAACCAATCCTAAACCCACATCTTCCAAACTCAAACTCCTCCCAGCCAATCCCAGTCATGGGGGGCTTCCCTCTAGCTACGCCCGACTCCAGCCCCCTCCTTGACCGTGTACGGCCAGTACGGTTTTCTTATTGTATTTTCCTCGTTCCACCTTCTCCAACGCTACACCTTACCCCCACGAATAAAAAACACTTCAATACAGGATTCTTGGATAAAATTTGGCCACAGCGGCCATTTTATTAACAAACAAACATTAGCATAATAACAATAATAATACCAGATAAATTAAGAGGGGAGGGTTCTTGGAGCTAATAGGTCTGGCTTTTATAACACGAAAGAAATCAAGCCACCATCTTACCCTCAACCGTGCACCACCAGCTCAAGGGCACCATACTTCTACAATGCATGAAAGATTAATCACCTAAGGGCTCCCAGGGTAAAACCCCATCCAGAGCCCTGACCAAAAATTGACAGACAACCCCCAATGTAACTTCAAATTACCCAGAATTCTCGCAAATTCCATGTACCAACAAATCCGTACCAACTCCAAGAACCCCACCCCCCACCAACCACGCACAGCCCTGACACCTCAGGCTCGTGAGTGCCCCAACCCCAACAATGCCCTTTTGATCCCATCCTGTATTGCCAAAGCCCAGAGATCAATACCAATGGCTCTCAAATGAACACCGTCCGCCATCCAAAAATTCCCCGTTCTTGACTCTAAATTTGAATGTCTAATACTTTTACCTCCATTCCTGGATACAAAGGCCCCTATAGCCCTATTCAACTTCACCCTCGCTCTATTGATCCCTTTTTAATGATCTCGCCGCCCTCCACTTCTGTCTAGGCACGATATCTGACCACACCGTCAGCAACCCTGGAAAAGTTGTCTATAATCTGAAAATATCGAACCTAATGTCGCAAATTAATTCCCTAACGGGCCTTGTTCCCAAATCGTTCCCACCTATGTGAACCACCAAGATATCAGGTGCTCTATCCAACCGTATTGCCTTGTGGAATTCGGACAAAAACTGACTCCACACCATCCCCCTAAAACCCAGCCAGCGGACTACAATCTGCTCCCTACCAAAACCCAGTTGCCTACCGTCCGGCCTTACGTCGGCCCACAGTGCCCCCCAATGCACGAACAAATGTCCAAAAATCCAGGCTAACAATGGACCAGCACCTAAAATAATTAACGAAAAACATATTAACCAACTTGACTAACTACTTTTTCCATTGCCTTATCATAATTAATACCTCACATACGTAAGATAGCGGTCAGAATTCCACCTGCCGATGCGCTTTATCAACTCAGGACCCAAACCGCAACTATCTGCCTCTGACGCTGCGCCAATCCTAAATGAATGTGAGCCATATAATTCGGGGCTAAGCCCCAAATTGAGAATCCCTTTTTTAAGTAGTGCAGTAAACTGAAAACGGGAAAAAAACGTTCCGTCCTCATGGCATAGAAGCGAGCCAACTCTACCCGACCATACTTGCCAATATTCTTCCAAACATCTACTTGGGCACATCATTGCCCCGTCCACCTTGGCCAACACCACACGCCTGCCTTTTCCAGCTTGATCCGTCTTAGAGTGTCTTAACCAAAAATCAATGCCCCCAACCCAATATCCCACATCCTCAGCCTGCAGTCCCCCCATCCTGCTTTTACTTGGAACCACCAATTCCCCAACTCGCTATGCGCCAAAGAAAGCTAACGAAAAAGCCAGCCTAAACAATGCCAACTCAAAACTAGAACTACAAATCGCCCTTAGTACTGCACCCAGACCCTCTAACGTAGTAAACAACAATGGTCTCCATTTGTCTGATATGTGTCTGCCCCTCCTGAAACCCTTTAACGCCTGCCTGACTGAAAAGATTTTGTAGCGTCCCCTACTCCATGCAATTTAAAACCGAACGCCAGCCCAGCCATGAACTTACTAACCTTTGACCCGGACCACCCAATCTCTGACGCCTTACCAATCAGAAACAAAACCGCCAATCTTCTATCCTCATCACTTACAATTGGCCCCCATTCAGCCACCCAAGTTTGCCATACTCGCCATGATGCCTCGTAAGCACACCAGGTATTACTCACTATAGATTCCCGAATTAGCCTTCCTGCTCCTCCGTAACCAGTTGCCACAAGTACGAAGGGCATTCGTCTCCCAAGTCCTCCGCCTCTGGCGCCAGAGCCCGGAAACGGTCCCACTGAAAACGAGATAATGCATCCGCTATAGAATTCTGAACACCTTGAACATGTACAGCCAAAATCCAAGCATTCAATTCAAGACACCTGAGCACGAGTTCCCTCAGCAGCTTAATGACCGGAGGGGATGAGGCTGACAAACTGTTAATCACCGCCACCACTGCCATATTGTCGCAATGAAAACGTACCCTCCTATTCAAGAAAAATTCCCCCCAAATAGAAACCGCCACCACTATTGGGAACAACTCCAACAAGGCCAAGTTTTTGAGTAACCCAACTGTTTCCACGATGTTGGCCACGCTCCAACACACCACCGCCCCTTACACTACGCTCCGAAACCTGCCCCGTCGGCTGCATCCGTATAGATTTCGCAATTAAAACTGTCCACGAAATCCTGCTGAATTAACGACTTCCCATTGTAATTCTCCAAAAAAAGTTTCCACACTTCCAAGTCACCTCTGTGGTCCGTATTCAAATGAAAGAAATCGTGCGGTGCCCTCACACCTGCAGTCTCCCCGGACAACCTGTGACAAAAATTCTGCCCATAGGCATAATTCTGCAAGCGAAATTCAACCTCCCCAACAAGGATTGCAACTCCTTCAACGTTACCTTACGCAAGCTCCCCACCCTGTTCACCTCCTGCTTCAGCATGAGCAATTTTTCCACCGGTAAACGACATTCCATCTTTTCTGAGTCAATCAGAATACCTAAGAAACTCAACACAGTACAAGGCCCTTCTGTTTTTTGTTCTGCTAGCGGAAAGCCAAAACGCTTAGCCACCGAAAACATAGATGCTAACTAGTTCCCTCAAACTAACGATTCTGGAGGACCTATAAACAAAAAATCATCCAAATAATGAACGACCGACTGTACACCTACAACGTCCCGTACCGCCCATTCCAAGAAAGTGCTAAAAGTTTCAAACAATGAACAAGAAATTGCACAACCCATGGGCAAACATCTATCTAGGTAGTACTCCTCATGCCAAAAACACCCTAACAATGGAATGCTATCCGGGTGCACCTGAAGCAATCTGAATGCTGACTCAATGTCGGTCTTAGCCAACAATGACCTAGGCCCGTACCTGTGCACCCATTTTACTGCCGCATCAAATGATGTATACACCACCGAACATAGATCCTGATCAATAACATCATTCACCGAAAGCCCTTTTGGATATGACAAGTGCTGAATCAAACAAAATTTATTCGGTTCCTTCTTTGGCACAACTCCCAAAGAAGAAATAATCACACCCTCACCCGGCAAATGCTGAAAAGGACCAGCCATACGACCCAACTCCACCTCTTTAGACAACTGTGCACTGACCACATCCGGATGAAACTGGGTCGACCTCAAATTCTTAAGTGAAAAAGGAACTTTATGTGCGGGTGGAGGAATCCTAAAACCTTCTAAAAAACGGTGACTAATAACATCCGCTTTTTCCCGATCTGGATATCTAATTAGAAAGGGGCCCATCCCGGGAAGTTTCACTGGAGTCTCCCCCTTGACCGGGACCCACTGAAGGCTTCCCTTTTCCTTTCTTGAAAGATCTAGAGGCACTGTGGGAACTCCCGTTACAATGGGAACACACGTGTTTGAACCTACAACTGTTCCCATACTTGCATTGGCCGTCATTAAACTGCAAACACGTTCCCGATTTTTCTTTTCCACCCTGCGCCACCGCGTTACCCCCCCCGTGTCCAGATGATTTACTACCACTGCCTCCGCTCCCGTGAAAGGACTGCCCGCACCTGGCCGGAGCCATTACCTTAAGCCACAACCCTATGTCCTTCTGATCCCACTTAATTTCTGGCCTCACCGCCTTCCTCTGCCTGAGCTGCTCGTCTTAACATAACCATACCTGCCCCCCGTATGTACAGTGGGACTCCCCTGTAGAATCCAAATAACAAAATAAACTGGGGCAATTTTCCGGAAACTTCTCCCCGATAACGCTAGCCAATATTGTAAACACTTGCAACCAATTTACAAACGTCTGGAGGATCAAACGTCACCTCAGCTTTTCTTCCTTTTCCTTCTTGCTATCGTCCTTCTTTCCCTTATCTAAATTGAACTTTTCCAAGGGGAGGAGGGAGAAAATTTCTACATACTCTTCTCGCCAAATTTTTTCCCTTACCTCTTTTTTTTTAAATGCACCTCCAAAGGCCCTTCAAAACAAAAGTACACCTCACCCCTTGCCTTATCATCCAGCTTTACCATATCGCCTTTTTCTTTCTCGGTTTGCACCGACACCGAAACCCCAGATAACACCACCTCACTAGGAACCATTGACCTGACCCCTTCAAGACCAGCCCGCTGCACCGCCACCTGCCCAGGCAACCAAGTTCTCACGGGCGAGACACCTGTCTCGCCTGCTGTCCGACCATCTAACCTCAACAAGAATTGTGACATAGTGCGTAAAATATCACTAAGCCCCTGTACCTGTGCCCAACTCGACCCACCTACATTCCTCGCATCGTACGCCACTAATTGACTACTTGCTACCCTTTGTGATACAGCCCTTGCGGGCAACAAACCAGACATATAATCATACTTGCGTAGCTGTGCAGGTGCTGTGTCTCTGCCAGTCGACAATCCTGAGTCCTGCCGATCCCGTGAATTGTCGGTTCCTTGTTCCAAATCCGATCCTTCTGATTGGCGGCCATGCTCCAGGCCCGCGCCCTCGGCCTCCTCGTCACCGGGGGGGACCCGAGCACCTGCCACAGCCCCTGGTGCTCCCACGCCTGGAGTTCGCCTCCCGCTTGTCCTCACTCTGCTCCGCTTAGTAGGCCTGTGACCCTGGTCGCCCCCAGACCCGGACTGACCTGCCCGGCCCATGCTGGATGTGCTGTGACTGCCAGGCAACTCCACTCTGCCACCCATCGCTGACTGAATAGCTGGGCCTGCCACTGCTGCTTCTACCTGCTGCTGCCTGCCCTCCGATCGCCGCCGTATGGTGAGTCTCCCGCTCCATCTGGCAGGAGCATCTCCAGGGATACCTGCCGTTCAAGATGTCCGTCCCGACTGCTCCACCTACCTGTGCGGCCCGAACTTCCTGTGCATCCTGTACCTCGGCTCCATGCCGTCCAGGGCCCGCAGGCTGGCTGTGCGGATTCCTGCCTGAGCGAGCATGGTGGCGTGGCACCACATTACGCTGCTCGCTACCCACAGGGTCCCGTGAGGGGCTTCACAGCCGCCGCCTGCTGCCCGCAGATGCTCCATGCGACAGCCGCTACTGACGCCGCGATCTTCCAGGTCTCCCGCTGGGTCCCGGTGCGTGGTCCACTGCACGTACTGCCCCCAGCAAGGCTGACAGCTGGGACACCAGCCAGCCTCCATCCATATAACAGGCCGTGTCCCACAGCTGGGCCACCAATGAATCCACTGACTCCATAGAGGTAGGGATTTTGTGCTATGGGGTCTTCCCTGTCAGAGTCCTACAGGAGAATGGCCCTTCCCGCACTATTCCCCATAGACCACCCCACAACTCTTTATAATGCCCGCCCCCATACTTCCTCACCCAATCCTAAACCCCCGAATCTTCCAAACTCAAACTCCTCCCGGCCAATCCCAGTCATGGGGGGCTTCCCTTTAGCTACGCTCAACTCCAGCCCCCTCCTGGAAATCTTGACAGGCCTGTGTGTTGCTGAACCTATGCCTGGGAAGGCTCTGCAGCTGTCAGGCTCTGAGCGGCCCGGCGTGGCCATTGCCTACAGCAACCATTGTTATGGACTTGTGTTAACCTGGCTGCGAACTGGAGGGCTTTCTGTTTTACCCGTGAGTGCTGAATAAAAGCTGCTTATCTTAGACTTGCTTGGGTCACTGCCTCAGTTACTGTTGGCAGTAACATGAAGTTGGCCCTGTGTGGACAGCCGGTCCTCATCAGCCCCAACTTCAAGGAAGCCTTCATTGTACAGACAGATGCCTCGGCGGTAGGGCTAGATGCGGTACTGTAACAGAAAGTGAATGGTGAAGAGCACCTGGTCACCTACTTGAGTAGAAAACTTATCCCGGCAGAGAAAAACTATAGCGTGGTAGAGAAAGAGTGTTTGGCTATTAAGTGGGCCTTGGAATCGCTACGTTTTATTTACTCGGGCGTCAGGTCCGCTTGGTGACGTACTACTCACCATTGGTATGGATGAGGAACGCCAAGGAGAGGAATGCGCGAGTCACCAGGTGGTTTCTGTCACTGCAAAATTTCAGTTTCTCTGTAGAACATCGCCCTGGGAAGTCGCAGGCAAACGCGTATGCCCAATCCCAGGAACCCTGTATGGTGACAAATTTTCAACCCCACAAGTTTGAACAGAGGGTGGGGATATGTGAGGCAGTGACGGGCATCGTATACGAGGGAAGGTATATATCCCCCAGAATGTATACAGAGACCTATTAAACCCATTGAAGTGCATTGCAGTCACAGACACACCTGTGGCTGCAATGCAGGAATGAAGGTGAGCATTGACCTGGTCAGGCTATCTGGCTAAGGCAGATTAGTAAAACTCGGCAGGGCCTTCACTTCTTGGAGGAAGCTACAGGAAGGCAGTGGGGCGGCCTCCTCCTTCCATCCCGGGTTTTCCAGTGGCTCTGGCCACAAGTCCTTTAAAAACCCTGCATTAAGGATTAGTATTGTTCAGTGTTGGGAACTGCAAGGAACATAGCAGGAAAGCTTGGCGGGCCAGTGTGTAGCTGAACCTACGCCTGGGAAGGCTTTGCACCCATCAGGCTCTGAGCGGCCCGGCGTAGCCATTGCCCACGGCAAACGTTGTTATGGACTTGTGTTAGCCCGGCAGCGAACCGGAGGACTTTCTGTTTTACCCATGAGTGCTGAATAAAAGCTGCTTATGTTGGACTTGCTTGGGTCACTGCCTCAGTTACTGCACGGTGTGAACACCGCTGCCTTACAGCGTGTGTGTGGTGCCTACAGCGTATACAGTGTGTGTGTGGTGCGTACAGCGTATACAGTGTGTGTGTGTGTGATGCTTACGGCATATACAGTGTGTGTGTGGTGCGTACAGCGTATATAGTGAGTGTGGTGCGTACGGCTTATACAGTGTGTGCGTGTGTGTTGCGTACGGCGTATGCAGAGTGTGTGAGGTGGAGCGTACGGCGTATACAGTGTGTGTGTGTCTGGTACGTACGGCTTATACAGTGCGTGTGTGTATGTGGTGCGTACGGCGAATACAATGTGTTTTTGTGTGGCGTACGGCGTATACAGCGTGTGTATGTCGTGCGCACGGTATACAGTGTGTGTGTCTGGTGCGTTCGGCTTATACAATGTGTGTGCATGTGGTGCGTACAATGTGGGTGTGTGTCGTGCATACGGCGTATACAGTGTGTGTGTGATGTGTATGGCATATATAGTGGGTGTGTGTGGTGCGTATGGCGTATACAGTGTGTGTGTGTTGCATACAGTGTATACATTGTGTGTGTGGTGGTGGTGCATACGGTGTATACAGTGTGTGTGGTGCGTACGGCGTATACAGAGTGTGTGTGTGGTGGTGCGTATGGCGTATACAGTGTGTGTCGTGCATACGGCATTTACAGTGTGTGTGTATGTGGTGCGTACGCCGTATACAGTGTGTGTCATGCGTACGGCGTATACTGTGTGTGTGTGGTGTGTACGGCGTACACAGTGTGTGTGTGGTGCGTACGGTGTATACAGTGTGTGTGTGTGGTGCGTACGGCATGTACAGTGCATGTGTGTGTGGTGCGTATGGCGTATACAGTGTGTGTCTGTGGTGCATACGGCGTGTATACAGTGTGTGTGTGGAGCGTATGGCGTATACAGTGTGTGTGTGTGGAGCGTACGGAGTATACAGTGTGTGTGGAGCGTATGGCGTATACAGTTTATGTGATGCGTACGGCGTATACAGTGTGTGTGTGTGTGGTCCTTACGGCGTAGACAGTGTGTGTGTATGGTGCGTACTGCGTATACTGTGTGTGTGGTGCTTACGGTGTATACAGTGTGTGTGTGTGTGATGCATATGGCGTATACAGTTTATGTGTGTGTGTGGTGTGTGCGGCGCATACAGTGTTTTTGTGTGTGGTGCATAAAGCGTATACAGTGTGTGTGTGTTTTGTACGTACAGCGTATACAGTGTGTGTGTTTGGGTGGTGCGCACGGCGTATACAGTGTGTTTTTGTGTGGTGTATACTGCGTATACAGTGTGTGTGTGTGGTGCGTACGGCGTACACAGTGTATGTGTGGTGCGTACGGCGTATACAGTGTGTGTGGTGCGTACGGCATGTACAGTGCATGTGTGTGTGTGGTGCATATACAGTGTGTGTCTGTGGTGCATATGGCATGTATACAGTGTGTGTGTGGAGCGTACGGCGTTTATCAGTGTGTGTGTGTGGAGAGTACGGCGTATACAGTGTGTGTGGTGCGTACGGTGTATACAGTGTGTATGTGTGTGATGCATATGGCGTATACAGTTTATGTGTGTGTGTGGTGCGTACGGCGCATACAGTGTTTTTGTGTGTGGTGCATAAAGCGTATACAGTGTGTGTGTTTTGTGCGTACAGCGTATACAGTGTGTGTGTGTGGGTGGTGCATATGGCATATACAGTATGTGTGTGTGTGTACGGCGTATACAGGGTGTTTTTGTGTGGTGCATACTGCGTATACAGTGTGTGTGTGTGTGGTGCTTACGGCTTATACAGTGCATGTGTGTGTGGTGCTTACTAGTGTTGAGCGAGCACTAAAATGCTCGGGTGCTCGAAGCTCGGGCCGAGCTCACCATGATGCTCGGGTGCTCGACCCGAGCAACGAGCCCAATGTTAGTCTATGGGAGACCCGAGTATATTTGCGGCTGCACTCCCGGCAGTCTGTAGAAAGCCTAAAAAGTGCCCAAAACGATAGTGACAGTGCTCAAATGACATGGGGACAGCATGGGGATCACCCCTCGAAGCATTTCTGACCCTCAGGTCACTGCTGTCAACGTGGTCAGAGGTATTAAGCCACTTTTACGGGCTCACAATAAAACGTTCAAAAACTAAACTGAAACTGCTTTCCTGTGAAATATGTTAAGGAACATCCTTTCCATGGTAAAGACTTGTGTATAAGGTAAAATAAATAACCAAAAACAAAAATACTCCTCCACACCTTGGGCTATGTTCACAAGTAGCATTTTTTATGCGTTTTTGCACTTTGGTATTGCCTTCAACCGTGACAAATGCATTCATCGGGAAATTTCATTTTAACATTTTACAACCTTATCTGGAGATATGGTGTGTGACACATCATCAGACACATCCTGTTTCATTTATGAAGGAGGGACTCTGAAAGTCACAAAGCCTATTTTTATAGGGCCATCAGGCGGCTTTTACTATTCTTATAGGGCCAGCAGTCAGCCCTCGGTATTGTTGGAGAGAGATCAGCCTGCTATGCTTTGTTGTTACCATTACTAAAGAGTGGGTCTCCTATACTTTTATTGCGTATGCAGTAAGTGGCAGGGCTGCCCAAAATTTTTGACGCACCCCATTACCCCTTTAAAAATTTGGACGTACCCCAATACCCATTTGAAGAGACTTAGAGGAGGGCCTCCTGAAAACAATGTTCCCAGTGGGTCTCCCATACTGTTTGCCTATGCAGTGAATACAAGGGCTGCCAAAAATTTGAACCTACTACAATGCTCCTTGGAAGAGACGTAGAGGAGGTCCTCCTGAAAAAAAATGTTCCCATCATTAGGAAGTGGGTCTCCCATTGTGTTGGCCTATGCAGTGAATGCAAGGGTTGCCAAAAATTTGGAGGCACTCCAATGCCCCTTGGAAGAGACATGGAGGTCAGAGGGCCCCCTGAAAACAATGTTCCCTTTATTACGAAGTGGGTCTCCCTTTGTGTTTTCCTAAGCAGTAAATGCAAGGGTTGCCAAAAATTGGGAGGCACTCCAATGCCCCTTGAAAAAGACGTGAAGGAGGACCTCATAAAAAAAATGTTCCTATTAGAAAGGAGAGGATTTCCTATACTTGTAATGCCCATGCACGAAGTGTATGGGCTAACAATCATTTACCCCTGGGGGGTATACATGAACATATTGTATAAAAAACTTTTTTTTTACTGGCATCATAAACACCCTTTAAAAAAATGATGTGGCTGTTGCATCACGGACCACGGTCACCCTGGTGATATGTTGGTGGAGGATGAGGATGAGGAGAAGGAGGAGGACAAGAGCAAATAGCCAAAATCAGGAAGCGTATACCCATGTGTGGGTGTGAAGAGGTGCATGGGAATACACCTCCCAAAAAAGACATTGGATTTGAGTTTATGTTACGCTGCTATCATTCGGTGGTGCTAAGAAGTTTGGCCCAATCCAGCCCTTGTTCATTTTTATAAGAGTCAGCCTGTCAGCATTTTCAGGTGACAGGCGGATGCGCTTATCAGTTATAATTCCACCAGCGGCACTAAAAACCCGCTCTGATAAAACGATAGCGGCAGGGCAGGCCAGGATCTCCAAGGCATAGAGAGCCAGTTCACTCCACGTGTCCAGCTTGGATACCCAATAATTATAAGGCACAGAGGAATCACGGACGACATAGGTACAGTCGGCAAGGTACTCCCTCAACATGTTCCCAAACTTTGCACTCCTTGTGAGAGTACCGCGTGCCTCAGGGCCTGTGCAATGGGAGGGGCTGAGAAAATTCTCCCAGAACTTTGACAGTGTTCCCCTGCCTCTGCTGGATTGGAGTTGTGTCTCTCTCGCCTGTAGTCCTTGGTTGTCCAACGAACTGTGACCTCTACGGCCATCGTTTTCAGATGGGAATTTTTTTAATAGTTCTGCAACAAGGGCGTTCTGGTACTACCCCACTTTTTTAGACTTGTCCGCCTCAGGAATAAGAGATATAAAGTTCTCTTTGTAGCGTGGGTCTAGAATTGTCACCAACCAGTAATGACTGTCACCCAAAATTTTTAAAACGTGAGGGTCATGGGAAAGGCAGCGTAGCATAAACTCAGCCATGCGTGCCAGGCTGCTAACAGGCAAGACTTGCGTGTCCTCAACAGGAAGACAACTGACCATGCTCTCTTACTCCTCCTCCTCTCTGTTCTCAGGCCATCCACGCTGAACAGACTGTATGACAGTTGTGCAAGTAGTACCGTCTATAGCGCATGAAACTAGCTCCTGTTCTTCCTCCTCCTCTTCCTCATTGTCACCCAATTCATGTTGGGATGAAATGATGCTGAGCTGTGTGTAATCACCCTGTATGGTTCCTTGCTCCATCTCATCATGCTTCATCTTCAATGCATCCTCTTTGATTGTGAGCAAAGAGCTTTTCAGCAGACAGAGAAGTGGGATACTGACACAAATTATGATGCCATTGCCGCTCACCAGCTTGGTGGAGTCCTCAAAGTTTTGGAGGATGGTACATATGTCTGACATCCATGTCCACTCCTGAGGTCTGATGTGTGGAGTCTGAACTGAATACCGACGGCCTTGTTGATGCTTGTACTCAACAACTGCCCTCTTCTGCTCACAAATCCTTCCCAAAATCTGCAGTGTAGAGTTCCAACGCATGGGGACATCACACACCAGTCTGTGAGCCGGAAGCTGCAAACGCTGCTGAAACACAGCAAGGGTGGCGGAAGCTGTAGGTGACTTTCTAAAATGTGCACACAGGCAGCGTACTTTGACAAGCAGATCCGGCAGCTCCGGGTAGGATTTGAGAAACCGCTGAACCACGAGGTTAAGCACATGGGCCAGGCATGGTACATCTGTGAGCTCGCCTCGCCTCAGAGCCACCACCAGGTTCCAGCCATTGTCACACACGACCATGCCTGGCTGTAGGTTCAGCGTCGTGAGCCAAAGATCTGCCTGTTCTTTCAGAACTGTCCACAACTCTTCAGCATTGTGCAGTTTGTCATCTAAGCATAGTAGCTTCAGCACAGCCTGTTGCCGCTTGGCCGAGGCAGTGCTGCAGTGCTTCCAGGTTGTGACTGATGTGGTCATTTCGGAGATGGAGGCTGAAGAGGAGGAGGAGACTAAGAAGGATGAGGTGCAGGAGATGTAGACTGTGGGGGCAACTCTGATTGACCTAGGGCCCACAATCCTTGGCGTCAGGAGGACGTGTTCCGTCCCAAGGTCCGACTGGGTCCCGGCATCCACTATGTTAACCCAGTGTGCCATTAGCGAGATGTACCATCCCTGCCCACAAGCACTTGTCTACGTGTCCGTGGTTAGTTGGACTTTACCAGTAACTGCGTTGTTGAGGGCAACGTTAATGTTTTGGGACACGAGCTTGTGTAATGTGGGGACGGCACACTGGGAGAAATAGTGGCAGCTGGGGACTGAGGACCGAGTACCGAGGGACGGCCACCGCCATCAGGTTGTGGAATGCTTCCTTCTCCATGAGCCTAAAAGGCAACATTTCAAGTGCAAGCAATTGCGAAATGTGAGAATTTAGTAGTGTGGCCTGTGGGGTATTAGTTGCGTACTTGCGCTTGCGTTCCAAGGACTGGGGTATGGACAACTGAACTCTGCGCTGGACAAGGACGTGGACGTACTTCATGATGCTGCTACTTAAGAGTGTGCAATGACAGGTGCAGGACAGGAGGCATCTTTGCATGCACCATGGACAGGGGATTAGCTTGCATGTGCAACAGCGTAAGAAGCAGTGTTGCCACCCGCAGACACTGTTCCTGGACCCTGGGGTCCAGCCCACAAAGTTGGGTGCTTTGCTGCCATGTGCCTGATCATGCTGGTAGTGGTCAGGCTGGTAGTTTTGCCACCCCTGCTGACGCTGGCCTGGCAGGAGGTGCAAATTTCCTTTTTGGGGTTATCGGCAGTGTCTTTAAAAAACATCCAGACTCGGGAAGACCTTACAGTTGTACTGGCACTTCTTTCGTTTTGGTGTTATGGGGAATGGTTGCCTTCCTTCTTTCTGTGGCCACCACATTGCTTCTTTCTGTCTGTTGATGTTTTCTGCCTTTCTCCCCCTGTGTGCTGCTGTCCTCGCTCTGCATGTCCTCCTCTCAGGTTGGGTCTGTTACTATATCATCCACCACCTCGTCTTCCACTTTCGCACCCTGGTCCTCCTCCTGACTTTCTGGCAATTGTGTCTCATCATCGTCGACCTCTTGTGACACTTTCCCACCGTCGCATTCGTGTGACCATGGCTGCTCAAATATTTGGGCAACGCTACATACAATCTCCTCTTGCCCCGCTTCAATTGGACCGAGCGAGCTCTTTGGAGTGTCCAAGTGTAGGATCAGTTGTCTCCGGGCATTTGGCATGGTGGGAGGAAGGAGGATCAGGAATATGCAGTCCTGATTCACGGATACTGAGACTTGACCGTGTGGAAGACGGGGTGGCAAAGTGGCTGGTAGCATTATCCGCTATCCAACCAACAACCTTTTGACACTGCTCTGGGTTCAATAGTGGTGTGTTGCGTTCCCCTAGGAATTGGGACAGGAAGGTCGGGCGAGACGATGTGGGTGTTTGTTGTGGCACAATTTCTGCTTGCCCACGGCCTCGGCCTCTGCATACACCATCACCATCACGTCCAGTTCCTCGTCCCTTGCCACGCGTCTTGCCCATTTTAAATGGAGGACAATATCTTCCACGCTCACTACAAATGGCTGAATTTGGAGTGAATCTATATGTGATCTGTGTGACAGACAAACCATTTTTAAATGCCTGGCCTGTAGGTAACTATTTTGAACAGCAAACCAGTGTCAAAAACTTTGCTGACACACTGAAATTTTTTTTAATGGTGGCTAGAAATGGCAGAATTTTTTGAAAATGTATATGTGATCCATGTGATGGAGAAACCACAGTTTTAAATACCTGGCCTGTAGGTAACTATTTTAACAGCAAACCGGTGTCAATACCTTCACTGACACATTGCAAGAAAATTTCAATGTATGCCACAATATTTTCAGCACAATTATATGTGATCCGTGTGATGGACAAACCAGTTTTAAATAGCTGGATTTTTAGCACTGTAATATGTAAAGGACCTGGCTGTATTCTGCAGTGCCAACAAGCAAATGGCGCAGATAAATGGTGTTCTCTGGATTGCTTTTTAAGCAAATAATGAGGATTTGATCCAAAAAAAAAATATTCCTGGCCCCTGCGACCTGGGCCTATGTCTAGAAATGTCTAACAGCAACAGCAGACAGAACTGGAATGGAGCCTCTTGCGGAGTAGACTGATGATCACGGTGGCGCCAGGTCTGATATAGACCTGATGACGCTGTGCGGCCAGCCCATCACGGTAATGCCTCAACCAACAGGGGACCCGAGCATCCGCCCAAGCATCTCGCAAGGGGTACACATGATAAAATCAAAATTGGTTTTCTTACTACCGTGGTATACAAAGCAGGCTACATTTCATCTTTAAATTTATGGTGAAGATATTGTTCTCTACACAGGAGTACACATCATAAAATATAAATTTGTTCTTTTACTACCGTGCTCCTAAAAGGTAGGCCACATCCGAGGTTGTAGTTATTTTGTGCTGAGATGCTGCTGTATCCAAGGCTCATCCACAGTGAAAAAGAAGGCTGAATTTTATCTTTTAATTATTTTGTGCTAGTATTGTGCTCCAGGCAGGAGTCCACATTTCACAATATAAGTTCTTTGTGCTAATAGTGTGGTCCTGAAACCATGCCACATTTAAGCATTGAACAGGGCTTGGAGCAGCATTTCTTGCTTAAAGTTTGATCAGTAACTGCTGGATGAGTGACAGGTGTAGGCATGGTGCTCTGAGAGCTCTGCCAAATTCAGGCAACACAAATGAAGGAGACCCAACTTGGAGACCAAACATGTCCAAAAATTATGGGCAGATACCACTAAAGTGGCATTAATTTCTATTCATTTATTTATTTTTTCTCAGTTATATAGCGCCAATAATTCCACAGCGCTTTACAGACATTTACAGACATTAGTGGCACTGTCCCCATTGGGTCTCACAATCTAAATTTCTTATCAGTATGTCTTTGGAGTGTGGGAAGAAAAATGAGTACCCAGAGGAAACCCTTACAAACATGCAAACTCTTTGCAGGTGTTGTTCTTGGTGGGGTTGGAACCCAGGACCCCAGCGCTGCAAGGCTGCTAATAATTTTGCATTGACGACAACGTTTTGGAGGTTGGAAATCTATCACTGCGATGCACACTGTGTGCCTCACTGCTGTCTTGGGGAAAACCACTCTCAAGATTGTCTTTAAGCATGTTTTGATGCTGCAGCATGGGCATGTCCCTTTCTGGGGGGGGAAGCAACTGGCAAAATTTACTTTTTTACTGTGGATCAAACAGAGTGGCAACCCAGTAGTCAGCACTATTTTGAATCCTAACAATACAGGCAACGATCATGTTGTGCTGCAAGAAGGCTCTCATGGGTCGGTCTCTTTCATGAGGTCCAAGTCCATAGTGTGTTAGTGGTGGGATAACACTCAAGCTTGCTTCCTCCTCCCCTCCTGGCAACCACAGACAACAGAGAGGGAATTATTATCCTCTTCATCTCCTAACTGTTATGTGTCCATCACCTTTTCCTCCTCGTCCTTCTCCATTTGCTCCTCCAATGGCAACCGCCTGTGAGACGACAGACTGGAACTTAGAGATATTGTTAACCCTTCCTCATCCTCCTCTGCTTCCTCCTCTTACACTGGGACCACCACCACCTCCTCCCGCAGACTATTCAAAGTGTGCTCTAACATGTAAATGACCGGAATAGTGATGCTGATGATGGTATCGTCAGCGCTAACCATCTTAGTAGCCATTTTGAAAATGTGCAGAAGGGTGCAGTGGTCCTTCATCATTGTACAGTCCGCAAGTGTGATTTGCACCACGTCGGTACTGCTTTTGTCCAGTCTATACAACATGAGATACTGCGTCAGGACTTGTTGCTGCTGCCACAGTCGCTGCAACATGTGCAGAGTTGAATTACACCGTGTCGGCACATCGCATATCATCCGATTAACCGGTAGGCTGAAAGATCTCTGTAGCAACGTGGGTTAAGAATGGCAGAAGTGAGCAAACAGAGACCATGAATTCTGCAGCAGTGCATCCAGGCCAGGATAGTGGCACAGAAATTGCTGTACCATCAGGTTGAGGATGCGAGCCATGCAAGGCACGTGTGTGAGGTTGCACCGGCATAGGGCCTCCACCAGGTTTGCACCATTATTGCACATGGCCTTGGCATGGATAGCTGTTCACAACTCTTCATCTGTATGACTCCGATATCCAAGACATTAATTTAAATCCTGCCTAATTGCAGTGAGCCCTGGCTGTGCAGTACAGAGGTGGGGGGGATTCTCTCTGCAGTGTTGGAATGTGTGTCTCATTAAGGCAGATTTTGAGGGTGCAAGGGGAGGCCCTTGAGGAGATGGAGGAGGAAGACGCACTGGAAGTAGCGTTAGATACAGAGGTTTGTCTCGCAAGCCTTGGGGATTCCAAGACTTGGTGTCTAGTGACACCTTGGTGTCTAGTGCTTTAGTTCTCCATCCCTTGGTGTGTAGTAGTTTAGTTCTCCAACCCAAGCTGTTTAGTAGTTTAGTTCTCCAACCCCTGTTGTCTTTTAGTTTGATTCTTGATGTTCTGGTGTGTATTTGCTTCATTCTCCAACTCTAGGTGTTTAGTGGTTTAGTTCTCCATCCCCAAGCACCCTGAAAGCCTTGGGGGTTCCAAGACTTGTGGAGCAGCCCATTCCCCACCTGCCACCAGAGTCAGCAAGTGCCCAGTCATTGAGATGTGACGCCCCCGGCCATCCTTGCTTGTCCAGGTGTCACAGTGGTGAAATGCATCCTGTCCGACCTAAGTTTTTTTAAGGAATGGGCAATGTTGTCTGCAACATGCTGGTGTAGCGCAGGCACAGATTTCTTAGAAAAGTAATGGCGACTGGGCAACTGCTACTGGGGGACTGCGACGGCCATCAACTTTCGGAAACCGTCTGTATCCACCAGTTGGAAAGGCAGCATTTCTGTGGGCAACAGATTGGAGATGGTGAAATTCAAGCTCTTTGCTTTGGCATGTGTAGTAGGAAACAATCTTTTACATGACCACAACTATGGGATTGAGGGCTTGCTGCTGTGCTGAGAGGATGCTGCTGGACTGTGAGAGAGGTGCAGGCGGAGATGTTATGGTGGATTGAGAAAGATGGGGTGTACTCGGTGTCTGAGATCAGTCAAAAACAGCAGGCACATCCACTTCTGTACCAGCTGATGGGCTCTCACTCACCACTACTGTAGCGGGTAAACAAGTGGAGGTTCTGCCGCCGGGGACCTGTGTGAGAACACTTGCCATGGTGATGGAGGAGGAAGAAGCAGAAGATGCGACTGATGGAGTAGCCGGTGGTTTGCAACGCCCTCTAGTCTGCATTTTAGCATCGTGAGATTCCCAGATTAACGCATGTTGATTGCGCATGTGCCAGTTTATGCATGTAGTAGTCAAATTATTGCATTTTTTTTACTCTACTGACCACTGGGTAGAGCTTCACCTCTGAGGTCAAGCTCTCGGAGGTGAAGCTCTATCAAGTGGTCAGTCTCTATCTATTCCCCCAACAGGTAATTATTATATGTTACCTCTTGTGTCAGCAAACAGTAATGTGATTTCAGGTTAACTTTGTGGAATATGGCAGCCTAGGTATTTTCTCCAAATCATATTAGCACTTAGCACTTTATATTTATTTTGATTTAATACCTGGTCCCATTAATCTTAACTGATTATCTTTCTTTGCACTATTGCCACTTTTTTTCATTGAAGTATTTTTATTTGATTATTGGAATATCATATGAATTGAGATATGACTTAGCTTAGCCCCGAATCTCTCTGCATTGGAGGTTTCTTGTTCCCACCCTGACTCAATTTTTATTGAAGACATATAGTTTATTGAAAAAATGTTTTCAATTAAAGCTAGAGTCTCTGTCATCCTGCTGGCTTGAAATAATAACAATGTTGAATTAAGTAGATATGGATATTGCTACAATGTCTAGTGTCTTGGACATTGATGAAGAAGTCTTCATCCCAAGCCTAACCCACCTCTTCAACCTGTCACTAACAACTGGTGTCTTTCCTTCATGATTCAAACATGCCTTGATCACACCAATCCTCAAAAAGCCCAAAGACCCATCCTCTGTGTCTAGCTATCATCCCATCTCACTTCTCCCCTGTGCCTCCAAACTACTGGAACATCACATCCATTTTGAACTATCCTCCCACCTCTCCTCCTGCTCCCTTTTTGACCACTTACAATCTGGCTTCTGACCGCACCATTCCACTGAAACTGCCCTGACTAAAGTCACCAATGACCTACTAACCGCCAAATCACAGCAATGCTAGCTTGTCTGGTATCTACCCTCGACAGAGTGAACCATTCCCTCTTACTACATTCTTTCTGATCTCTTAGCATTACAGACTTGTCCTTTGCTGGATCTCCTCGTACCTAACAGACAGGACATTCAGTGTCTCCCACTCACACACCACCTCCTCATCTTGCCCCCTATGTGTCGGTGTCCCCCAAGGTTCAGTTCTGGGACCTCTGCTCTTCTCCATTTACACCTTTGGCCTGGGACAGCTCATAGAGTCTCATGGCTTTCAGTATCACCTGTATTTTATGTATGATGACACACAGATCTACCTCCTCCCTTCTACCACTCTTGCACCCCTCCAATCTATCCTAAACTCTGCTGCTGGACTAATCCACCTGTCACCCTGCTATTCCCCGGTTTCTCCCTCTGTCAATCCCTGCGCTGGCTCCCCGTTGCCCAGAGACTACAGTTGAAAACCCTAACTTTGGCATACAAAGCCATTGAAAACCTGTCTCCTCCATACGCCTGTGATCTAGTCTCCCTGTACTTACCTGCGCGTAACCTCCCATACTTAAAAGATCTCGTTTTCTACTTCCCTCTTTTCTCTTTTTGCCACAATTGCATACAAGATTTCTCCCGTGCATCTTCCCTACTTTTGAACTCTGTACCCCAACACTTCAGACTCTTGTCTACCATGGAAACCTTCAAAATGAAGCTGAAGACCCACTTCTTCTGACAAACGTACAACCTGCAGCAACCCTTGCTCCACCATACCGCTGCACGACCAGCTCTACCCTCACCTACTGTATCCTTACCCATCCCTTGTAGATTGTTTGTACACCCTCGTGGGCAGAGTCTTCTCTCCTCTTTTATCAGTCGGTGACCCCTTTACACATGTAAAGCTCCATGGAATAAATGGCGCTATAATAATAAATAATAATAATTATACTACTTGTACTTTCAGTCAGTTGATGCCACTTTCCTGGTATCTGCCCCTAATTTGATCTGTTTTGGCAGCTTTTGGACCCATTTGAAGGTATTGTGTATGCGTTTTGTTATACCTCCCATTAAATCCAATGGCGTTTGGATATGTTCGGCGAATATTCAACTAATAAATCGGCGAATATTGCAAAATCAGCAATCGTAATCTGAACCGAACATTGAAATATTCGCTCATCTCTACTCCTGAATGTGCGACCAGGGGAATATTGGAGCCAGACAAAGCTGACACATCAGCAGAGGTGGCAAGAAACTGTGGTCTGGAACCAGTCGTTTTCCCTTTTCTTGTGGACTGCGGACAGGAGAGCCAGGATCCAGCTACTAGTGAGTGGACTGTGGGGCCTAGGGTAGTTGGAAGAAAGAAAGAGGTGAGCCATGACCAGAGTTGTAGAAATGCTTGACGTAAAGTACCAACAGTTGGTATCCCTGGGGGAGGCCATTGCATACGACCGGAAGTGGAGATGGGGGGTCCATAGAAGAGTTTGGGACCCATCATCATATCTCATTCAACCAGCGGGCAGTATAGACGAAATACTTGCCTTGAAGACTACAAGAGCAGATGGCTGGAACCAGGGTCACGTTCCTCAAAATGGAGGGGAAACATCACTGGTATGAGGTGGGTGTGATCCGAAAAGGAAGGGAGCAGGATGAAACCTTCTTCCAAAATGAATGGGCTTGGGAGAGGCTCCTCGAGGCGGCTTGAGATGGGGCTTCCACCACCGAGAGATCAGACTGTCCTTGGGGTTCCTCACCTCTTATGTGGGAGGAAGCAATGGTACAAGTGAAACAGGGGGCTGTTGGGTTCTCCGGCACTACCCTAAAGCTGGGTCACTTACAACCCGGACATCTGGGAATCGGACTTTAGGAAGGAGATGGAGGCAATTCCCCCTGGCTCCGGAGGAAGGAGAAGAAGTGCACACTTGAAAAGAATTACTGTATTACCCTCCTAATAATTTTTTACTGGCTTTGCACTTAGTGCAAAGCCTTTATGAGTTTAGGAGTAGAGATGAGCGAATGTTTCAATATTCGATTTGGATTACGATTGCCGAATTTGCGATATTCATCAAATGGTACCAATGGGGGGACAAAAAAAAACGGATATACAACACCTTAAAACTGGCCAAAAAGCTGCCAAAACACATCAAATTAGAGGTAGATACCTGGAAAGTGCCATCAATTGACCCAGAGTACTAGATATATAATTATTATTACTATTACAGCGACATTTATTCTGTGGCGCTTTACATGTCAAAAGGGGTCACTGACTGGTACAAGAGGTGAGAGGACCCTGCCCGCGAGGGCATACAAACAATCTACAAGGGATGGATGAGGATACAGTAGGTCAGGGTACAACTAGTCCTGCAGCGGTATCCTGGAGCGAGGCTTACCGCAGATTGTACACTTGAAGTGGGTCTTCAACTTAGTTTTAAAGGTTTCCTCGGTAGGCGACAGTCTGATGTGTTGGGGTACAGTGTTATCACAGTAGGGGAGATGCATGGGACAAATCTGTCGAGAGCCTAAATCACATTAAACTTCTAGGAGCTCACAACTGAGCAGATTAACCCCTGCATCGATTAATATGAAGGCTAAATGCTTATTTTTAATGACTGCAGGAGTGGGAGGAATCAGACGCTGCGGTCTTCTGGTTCCTCTCTGTCATGGTAAGCCCGTGACACCTTGTACGCTTCAACGTAATGTTCACAAGGTAGACAGCAGTGGTGGTCAGTCTCCTAGAACATGAGCTAACTCCTTTATGATGATAGAGGACAACATCTGCAAGTAGTTTTTATGTTCTCCCCATGTTTGCGGGGGTTTCCTTCAGGTTCTCCGGTTACCTCCTCAGTAAAAAAGCAACCATACAGGAGTGTTCACAGTTCAAAAAATTAGGGCCTGACACCACCATTTCCGTGGCCAACAGATTGGAGATTATAGATTTCCACCTCTTAGCTTTGTCATGTGTGGGAGGAAACAATCTATTACGTGACCACAAATGCGGGATCGAGGGCTGGCTGCGGTGCTGAGAGAGGGCGGAGTACGGTGAAACAGACAACTTGCTGGACCATGAGTGAGGTGCAGGGGGACATGTTATGGTGGATTGAGAAACATGTGGTGTGCTCGGTGAAACAAACATACCATGCATGTCTGCTTCCATTACAGCTAATGGGCTCTCAGTCAGCCTGACTGGAGCAGGTAGAGACACTGAGGTTCTGCGGTGGAAGACCTGCATGCCAATGCTTGGCATGGTAACAGAGGAGGAGGAAGAAGCAGTGGATGAGGTTGATGGGGCAGCTGATGGTTGTTGTGGTCCGCTGGTCTGCATTTTATCGTAGTGAGATTGCTCATCCTTTGCCGTCTCAAAAAAGGCCCAGGCTAGGCAACCCTTGCCGCCCCTGTGAGCTGCAGAACCACGACTGCTGCTCGTCACTGCCACGGTTGTGGCTAAGGATGCACTGCTCCTCGTCCTTGCATCACTCCTTGTCTGCGCCATAAGACACGATGTAACCTCCTCGTCTTCCTCCTCCACCTTCTCAGGTGAGCTACGCAGCTGCGTGCCTCTGGGTTCACACCAAGTTGGATGTGCAACCTCATCATCATCCAATGTGTTATCCCATTCCTCGCCATCAGGGTCACCCTCCTCCTCTATCTGACCTAAACAATTTTAAGCTGAGATGCACTCTGCTTTATATACAAATTTTGAGTTTATCAAGTCTGTGTACCCCTGTGTAGAGAAGAATATCTGCCCCAAACAATTTTATGCTGAGATGTAGTATGCTTTATATACCCATTTTAACTTTATCAGGTCCGTTCATCCCTGTGTGGAGAATATCTGCCCCAAACAATTTTAAGCGGAGATGCAGTCTGCTTTATATACCCATTTTGAGTTCATCAGGTCTGTGTACCCCTGTGCGGAGAAGAATATCTGCCCCAAACAATTTTAAGCCAGATGTAGTCTGCTTTATATACCCATTTTGAGTTTATCAGATCTGTGTACCCCTGTGTGAAGAAGAATATCTGCACCAAAAAATTATTTTCACTAGAGTAGAACTATGGTAAAGGAGACCAAAACCTCTTCCCCTACAGCCAACCCAGTAGATGGAGACACAATCAGGACTGTTCCCATTTGAAAACATTTAGGCCTAAAACTACCAAAATGGCATCACTTTCACTAGAGTATAAGTAGTATAATGGGACCGACACCTATTCCACTACAGCCAACCCAATAGATGGAGACCCAATCAGGATTTCCCACATTTCAAAAAATTAGGGCCTAAAACCTGCGGCTGCAGCGAGAGCAGGCACACAACCCATATCACAGACTGCAATTCCGCAAGATCAATACAGCACACTAAAAACTACAACATTTCCTACTCTTTACAGTCTGCAATTTGGGTGCAAAAGTCCTTTGACATCCATGACTTGTTCATCTTGATGAAAGTTAGGCGGTCAACACTTTCATGTGACAGCCAGGTGCGCTTATCCATCAGTACACCACCAGCAGCGCTGAACACACGTTCTGAGAGAACGCAGGCTGTCGGGCATGGTAAAACCTCCAACGCATGACAGGCAAGCTCAGGCCATTCATCCATTTTTGAAGACCAAAATGTAAAAGAGTCAAAATCATCACTGATGATATTCGTTTTGAGCTCTAGATAGTCTTCCACCATCTTCTCCAATCATTCTACACGTGTCAGACTTGTACTATGTTGTTCTGGTTCACGAGCTGGTCTAAAAAATGTGTGAAAGGACTCACAGAAATTGCTTCTGCCACTTACTCTGCTGCTGATGCTGCTAATGTTTTGGCATCGACAAACTGACGTGCCGGAGTTTGAAAGACTACAGCTGTGATGCACACTGTGTGCTTCACTCCTATTTTTTGGGGAAAAGCTTAAGGTTGCTTAAAAGCTTGTTTCGATACTTCAATATTAGCGTGCCTCTTTCCTGGGCAGGAAGCATCTGTCAAAATTTACTCTTATAATGTGGATCTAACAGAGTGACAACCCAGTAGTCAGCATTATTTCGAATCCTAACTATAAAGGGATCATGTTGCAGAAAGTGCAGCAAGAAGGCACTCATATGTCGGGCTCTTCCAGGTGGTCCAAAGCCAGACTCTATTGTTGGCTGCGTAACACTGATGCATGTTTCCTCTGTCCCCTCCTGCAAACTACGTTCAACAGAGAGGGGATGATTATGCTATTCATCTTCTGACTGTTGCTCGCCCCTCACCTCTTCTTCCTCCATT
Source organism: Phyllobates terribilis (assembly GCF_046119375.1). Classification (NCBI taxonomy): domain Eukaryota; kingdom Metazoa; phylum Chordata; class Amphibia; order Anura; family Dendrobatidae; genus Phyllobates; species Phyllobates terribilis. Next base: position 584,364,419 of record NW_027362762.1, read on the forward strand.
TGTTCCTCGGCGCTTTCACCTTTGCTAACAATATACATGTCACTATTAGTGATGAGCGAGCAGACTCGCAAGTACTCACCCGAGCATCTCAGTACTGTACACTGTAATGCCACAGCCGTGTTGGTTGTGGCATTACAATGATTGGCTGGCCGCACAGCGTCATCAGGTCTATATTAGACCTGGCGTTGCGGTGCTTGTCACAGTCTACTCGGCAATCAGGCAATGTAGGGAGAGGTGCTGCTGAGCTAGGAAGAAATTTGCTTGTTTATTAGTTAGTGAAGGTATTCCACAAGATTCTCTACATATCCATCTCAACTAACAGTCCTTCTGAGGACTAATCCAGCTGCAGAGATATCAGTGCAAGGCAGGCAAAGTATATAACAGACTGCAGTGCATATAGCAAGAGGGTCCATTCCAGTTCTGTCTGCTGCAGCTTCAACAGGAAGAGGAGGAGGCGGAGCCTGCAGTGTGCTGCTTGCTGTGAGCTATGTGTGGAGAGAGCTCCTGGGAAGGGAGGTAATTTTTTCCATCTGGGACTTTTTGTCTGCCCCCTTCCCGGGGAACAAGGCTCATGGTAGGACTGGCCTCCGGGGCTGAGCCCCCGGCTCCCACCTCCCGGTCTAAGCCAGCGGGAGGTGGGAGGAACACCAACTCGGCTGAGGATGCAAGATCAGGCCAAGGCAGCAAGGGTTCCGGCATGAGGACCCGGAGGACCCCCGAGGCTACGACCGCGGCAGCTCCTCCCTCCGGAGGTAGGTCGAGTACTAGCAGAGGTGCTGCAGTGGAGCCCCTTGATTGGGGTGCCAAGGTGGAGAGGAAGGCAACCATCACCTATGCCTCCCGTATCCATGCGCACCTCTGTGAGTATGAGGACGCCTCAAAGAAGCTAAGTTCCCTCTGGGGGGAGTTGAGGGTAGCTCAGGAGAGGTCCAAGAGGGCCTCTGGCAGCAAGAAGCCTGAGCTATCCGCCGCGGTCTGGAAGATCAAACGGGCCATTCAAGAGCTGGAGGACCACAGGAGCACCATCTTGGCGGGCAGTGGACCCTTTAAGGAGAAGCTGGAAAACGATGACCGGTTCAGAGCTCTGGAGGGGTCGCAGGGCCCTGGCCAGGCGTGGAGGAGGAAGAGGTATGCGTGGAGGAGGTTGCGCCCTACACACCGCCTGGTGGCCTGGTAAGTGATCTTCAGGCATCGCATAGCGGGATAGCCCCTGAGCAGATGCCTCTCCCGTCTGATTTTATCCCTTCAGAGGGCAGCAGGAGCGAGGGGGAGGATGAGGAGGATGGGAGTAGTAGCAGTGAGGGGGGCTGCCTCATCATGCAGCAGATCCAGCAGATCGAGTCCCTGTTACGTTTTGGTCAGCTTGCGTTTGGGGATGAGATCTGCGAGGATGAGGCACCTGGGAGGGGGATGAAGAGAAAAGCAAAAAAAAAGAGAAAAACATCGGTTGCACACAAGTTTGTGTATGTCCCCCTCTCTGGGGCCCCCCTGTCCCGTTGTGCGGCACCCACCACCCACCCCGGCTTGGACTCTGTTGTGGGTCCACAGTGAGGGAGCGGGGAGAAAATAGGCCATGGCACTCAGAGCGCTGCCTCTGTTTGTGGTAATGGAGGCAGTGGATCAAAGGTGTCTGATATGGAGCATGGCGCGGAGGGCGGCCCGACGGTGGGTGTCATCTGTGGTGGTGCTCGGGCTGCATCCCCTGTACGAGGGGGGGTCTGGCCTGGCACCTGGTGTGCCTGCTGGCATGCAGGGGGCGGCGTGTACTTCTCGGGGGGCTTCCTCACCTCTGGACCTCAGGGATGGTGACTTGCGACGCCGTTTCCTGGAGGCCCTCAAGAAGGAAGAACGGATGATCCAGGTAGAGGGAAGAGAGGTGGACCTGGCCTTTTGGCTGGATAGACATGGCCTGGCCGCCTTCCAAGATAAAAGGGAGGGGGAGACAGTGTGGTCCCTTCCGACAGCCGGGCAGGGGGTGGCCAGGAGGAATGTTGTCCATCTTCGGTGGAGGGGCAGTGAAGCGTGCCCGCCAAGAGCAAGGGTTGTGGAGCTCCTCCTGAAGAGGAGCCTAAAGGCGACTGACATCTTTGCCCTGATCCATCCTTTTGGTACCCCCATCTTCGACATCAGTTTTGTTCGGCCGGAGGGCCTAGAGCTTTTCTGGTCGAATTTTGAACTGGTGAAGGGGGAGCTCGGCTGACGAGACTTTGCCGTGCAGGCGGTGTCTCGCCAAAATGGCGTAAAGAAGGTGACCGTTCTGACAAGTAACGAGTCACTCTCTGGAATCGATATCATGACGTGGCTTTCTCGCTATGGAGAGGTCACGGACGTCCCAAAGAAGAACAGGGACGAGTTTGGCATTTGGTCAGGGGGCTGGACCTTCATGATGAGTTTGAAGGTCTCAGGTGGTACGGTCACCCACATCCCCTCCTCAGCATTTCTGGGGAGGGACAGGATCCTGATCTTCTACCAGGGGCAACTGAAGGTCTGCCACAGGTGCGGTGATCCCCGCCACGTCAGCGCGGGCCGAAAGGTGCAGAAATGTGCCTTGTGAGGCGGGGTAGGTCATCTTGCCACGGCCTGTGGTGACATTAGGTGTCACCTGTGTGGTGACCTAGGTCACCCATATAGCCGCTGCCCCCGCTCCGTTTCTAACACCATCTCTGGTCAGGCGAGGGAGAGCCGTGGGGGGGTCCCCGGCGGTGCATCCTCTGCTGGAGCTGGAGGTGGGGGTGGGAGAGGAGCTGAGGGGCCAGTGAGGGAAGGCGAGGCCAGTACATCTGCCCACCAGTGGCAACAGGTGAGGCGCCGTGGGGGTAGGGGGCAGGATAAGCCTCAGGCGACTGGGGTGATGTCTGTCCCCACCCCAGAATTGGCAGCCGGAGCCCCTGAGGCCCTGGAGGAGGAGGCGGTGAACGAGGAGATCAGGAGGATGGAGAGGGAGGAGGTGGCTGCTTCTGATGACTCCTCCCAGTATGAAAGTCTGGACGAGGATGTTGTGGAGCAGCCTAAATAATCAGGTGACAGTAAGACCAGTAAGAGTCGGAGGAGGAGGAACCGAAAAGGGGCAAAAACATCTAAAGCCCCCCCTGGCCACTAAGGTGCCTACGGAAGGTCTCACTGGCTCCCCTCTGATCCCCCTCTCCAACCAGTTCCATGCCCTCGATGACTCTGCTGTGTCGGAGGTCGGGGGTGAGGGACCGGCTGTAACATCTGAGGTGCCTTCAGGGAGCGGCGGGGTCCGTCCTCCGGGGGGCTCATTTTCCTCTGGGGGGGGGGACTGCCCCGGGGTCCAGAGGTGAGGAACCCAGTACTGGGAAGGAGGTGTCGACTACTATGGACACCTCTGTGTCACTGAAGAGGAGGGGAGAGTCTGGCTCTTCCTCTGAAGGTGAGACAAAAAAATCGGGGGGTACGGTCAAAAAGAAGGCCGTCTAACTCAATCACCCATGATGGCGGAACCTACCCCGTTGACTCTGGCGTCGATTAATGTCGCCAGTATAAAGTCAGATGCGGCCAGATTTATGGCCTTTGATTTTTTCAACCGAGTTGAGGTTGACATTTTATTTTTGCAGGAGACTAGACTAACGGACATGGGGGCCATTTACAAAGCAAGGAGGGAGTGGAGGTGTGGGCCCTCATACTGGTCTCTTGCGGCCGAGCCGTATAGTGGAGTAGCGGTCCTTTTTAAGGCCGCTTCGGTGGAATGCAGACGGGTGATCGAGGTAGAAATGGGGAGGTGCTTGGTCCTTGACGTCTTCATGAGGGGACAGGAGCTCCGGCTCATTAACATCTATGGTTCACAGTCAAAGTGGGACCATAAATGTCTCTTCCTGAAGATCAAGCCCTATCTTTTTACGAGCCGGCTGGTGGTCTTCGGTGGGGACTTTAATACTATAACTAGATCCCGTGATAGGGGAGGCCCCGGAGACCGAAGGCTGGCTTTTGATAGTAATACTCTTAATAGCATAGCAAGCGAAGCTCGCCAGGTGGATGTCCACATCCGGCACACCCCAGGTCACAGGGGTTTCACCTTTCATAGGGGTAGTTGTAGGTCTAGGATAGATAGGTTTTTTTTAAAGGAGGAAGCCGTCTCTTCTGCAGTGTCCGCTGTTGAGGTGGAATTCTCTGATCACTGTTTCATTTTCTTTTCCTTGAATGTTACAGAGACTCCCCGGATAGGGAGAGGCCTATGGAAGCTGAATTCGTCCCTGTTGGAAGAGGCGGATGTAAGACAATCCTTTGAGGAATTGCTTCTGAGCCAGGTACCTCTCTTGGGTCTCTGTAGCAGTAAGTCTGAGTGGTGGGAGATCTTCAAAAGAAGGGTTCTTCCGTCAGCTCTCGAGCCTCAGAGGCCTGAACAGGTACCGCCTGTATCGGGAGCTGGGGAGAAAACTTGAGCCGCTCGTCTCGACTGGAGGGGACCGTGAGGAAATCTCCAGGGTGAAGGCTTTTCTCAAGGGGTGCCAGTATGATAGGCACACATCCTTAGTTTTTGAGAGGGATTTCGGGAGGTACCGCTCGCCCGACCCCTACAGGAACTGCAGGATGTCAGTGAGTTGCAAGATGGTAACAGGACTGATCGACAGTACGGGTTCCCTGAACAGATCCAAATCAGGGATCCTGGAGGTGGTCAGATCCTTCTACTAGCACCTCTTGGGAAGGAGGGATCCAGATCGGGATGAGATGTCGGCTTTCCTGGCTGAAACTATCCCTGAGCCAGGGGATGACCCCTCTCTTCATGTTTTGGCAGAAGCAATCAGGGAAGAGGAAGTGAGACGGGCCATTGATGAGCTCCGGCCAAAAAAATCGCCCGGTCCGGATGGCTTAATATCTGAGTTTTACAGAACTTTTAGGGACTCTTTGGTCCCCCTCATGACTGAGGTTTTTAATGAATGTCTCTCCTCGGACATTCTGCCCGGTTCAATGAGGAAGTCCGCCCTGATTATTCTATCAAAGGGTAAAAACTCATCCCTTATTGAGAATTGGCGTCCCATAGCGCTTCCCAATACGGACCGAAAGGTTCTGGCAAAGGTGCTTTTAATCGGTTGGTGAAGTTTGCACCCCGGCTCCTTTTGGGTGCCCAGCACTGCTCTGTTCCAGGCCGCAGTTCTTTTAGTGCTTTGCTCGGTGTTCGGGAGGCAGTGTAGCAGAGCAGGGCAGATCACTGGAAGGGGTACTTGCTGTCCTTAGATCAGGCGAAGGCCTTTGACCGGGTTAACCATGAGTACCTCTGGTCCGTCCTTCTGAGGTACGGTCTGCCTGGGAGGTTTGTTGATTGGTTGAGAGTGTTATACAATGGGGCAGAGACTTTTCCGCTTGTGAACGGTTGGGTCGGACACCCTTTTGAGGTGAAGTCTGGTGTCCGCCAGGGCTGTCCTCTGAGCCCACTGTTATACGTGTTCGCGATCTACCCCTTTTTAAGGAGAGTGGAATGCGGACCGTTGGTGGGAGTCGGGATGGACCGGGCGGAGCCAGAGGCCACCTTGAGGGTAGTGGCATAAGCCGACGGCGTTTCCCTTTTTGTATCCTCGAGAGAGGAGGCAGACTGGGTCATGTCTGAGGTTGAGCGCTACTCGGTGGCATCTGGGTCCATGATCAACTGGGATAAATGTGAGAGTCTCTGGCTGGGAGGGGCAGATCCAAGTTTTGATCTCCCGGACACCCTTCCAGGGCCTCAGGCCACAGCAAAAATTTTAGGCATCAGTTTTGGCCCGGGGGACTATCCCCAGCAAAACTGGGAGTGCAGACTTAAGATCGCCGCCCAGAAGGTGGATCAGTGGAAGGGCTGGTCCTTGACCCTGAGGGAAAGGGTTAACCTGACCAAGGGGTATTTACTCCCTTTATTAATATACTTGGGCAGCGTCTGCATCTTGCCAGAGCCTCTTTGGACACGGGTCTACAGCCTGTTCGTCCAACTATTATGGGGGAATAGGCTGAACCTAATCAAGAGGGAGGTCACGTACCGCACGAGGAGACTAGGAGGGTTGGGTATGGTCAACCCAGTGGTGTTTCTAGTAAACACCTTTCTTAAGGCAAACATCGCCAACCTCTGGTTAGAGAGGGCTCCTCCGTGGGTATTCTCCTGTAGGGGGTGGTTTCGGCCTTTCTTTCAGGAATGGGAGACAGGAGGGCGGGTGAAGGACCTTCGAACGCCTCATGGGCATCTTCCAGCTTATGCTACCCTGGTTGTGAAGGTGATCCGCCTGTGGGGTCTGGGAGTGTGGGAGATCAGGACCTTGTCAAGAAGGTTACTTGACAATAGGGTTCTGTTGGCCCACTTCCAGAAGCCCCTGGCCCTCAAGGATTGCCCAAGCCGGGATCTGGAGGTGGGGCTCGGGTTATTAAACTCTAAGCAGATCCCCTTGAAGTTTTGGGACTTAGCTTGACGCTGCTTCCATGGGAGACTGTATGTGAGGGGCAACCTGAAATACAGGAACTCTGATGACCGGGATTGTCCCCGCGAGGAGTGTGGTGGCATGCTTGAAAGCATGGAGCACTTCCTGCTTCAGTGTCCCTTTAATACAGAGGTCTACAGTAGGGTGGGTGCTTCCATTGGCTGGCCTAGGCTGGCAGGCCTTTCCTATGCGGAGTGGGCCTATGGGGCATTCAGGTCCCTTGGTGGCCGAGATTGGGGCACTGTTTTCTTAGTTAGTTTAGTGACTAGGTTCTACACATGGAACGCATGGTGTTTAGTGTCCACCCAGCAGAAAGTCCTCCCCCGGGAAGAGGTGATTAGGAACATCCTGGGTGACCTGGCAAAAGTGCGCTCGCTGGAGTATGAGAGGCTGGGTGCAGGGAGAGCCTCCCTTCTATGGAGGGGGTTCTCATTTAATGTGCCCTAGGGAGAGTTAGGTTCTGTGTGCTTGTGATAGGGTGAGTTTAGTCTTTTTATCTTTATTTGTAGGGTCAGATAGATGTGTAGGGACAGATAGGGACAGTCTTTAGGGACAGGTAGTTAGTATTAGGTTGGTAGTAAGGGACAGGTAGGGACAGGTAGGGACAGGTAGGGAAAGATTGGCAGGGTGGTAGGGACAGTTTTTTATTTTTCTTTATTAGAGAGGGATAGGATGCTGTGTGGTAGATTAGGGTGAGAGCCTCTGTAGTCTCCAGTTCCCGGTGGTGGGCTGTTACCCTCACGTGTAGTTTTTTGTTTTGAGATATTGGAAAGCGGAGTATGGGGCTTGCAAGCACCAAACTTGGGTCTGATTTTGGTTATAAGATTATTATGTTGTCTTGATAGATTGTTTTGTTATGTTGTCTATAGAATGTTATGTTGTGTATTGTACTGTCATGTTGTATATCATTCATTGTATGTATGTATATTAAGTGGTATGTGTATTATGCTGCGTGTGGGGGGGTTAGTTTAGGTTGGGCGGGGGGCTTTAGGGGGGAGGGGGGAGGGGTTGTGGTGGTTTTGTGTGGGAAATTGGACGTCCTGCGGGATGCCGAAAAAGGCAAAAGGACCTTTTTGTGTGAAATGGCCACAAACTGTAGTGGGACCTTGTTGTGTTAAGGCCACAGACTCTCGAGGGACCTTGGGTGTTTAAAAATGGTGGTGGGAAAAAAAATAAAAAAAATAAAAAATGTAAAAAAATAAAAATAAAAAATAAAATATTTATATATATATATATATATATATATATATATATATATATATATATATATATATATATATATATATATAAAAAAGGGGGAGAGGGTTTTTCATGTGTATAGGTGTTTTTTTTTGGCCAGGTGGCCTGTCTCTTATTTTGGGCGATGGGCCAGGTTTTTTAGTTTCCTTTTGTTAGGGGGTTAGGTGTGAATGGTTATGAATGTGAGTGAATGTTGGAAGGGGATAATTAGGTTTTTTAAAAAAAAAGGTTGAGGTCTTCCCTTGCTGGGCGGGATTTTGGGAAATGGACATTTCATGTTCTTTGAAAAAACAAAAAAACATTACAGGACATTTTTGCTTTATAAGTTTACTGGACATTATAATTTTGGACTGGTTTGTGTTTCGTTGGGGTTTTGCATTTTGTTCTTTGTATAGTATGTATTTATGGTTTGTTTTATACTTTTAGAATAAAAAGAGTTCCAGTTCTGTCTGCTGGTGCTTTTACAGATATTTTCAGAAATAGCCCCAGGTATCAGGGGCCAGGTATATATTTTTTTATCTTAATCCTGATTATTTGATAAAAAAGCAATCCAGAGAACACTGTTTTTCTGCACCATTTGCTTGTTGGCACTGTTGAATACAGCCAAGTCCTATCCATACAGAGCTAAAAATGCAGCTATTTAAAACTATGGTTTGTCTGTCACACGGATCACATATAATTGCGCTGAAAATTCTGCCATTTCTGGCCTACATTGAAATCTTGTTGCAGTGTGTCAGCGAACTTATTGACACCAGTTTGCTGTTAAAAATAGTTACCTACATGCCAGCTATTTAAAACTGTGGTTTGTCCATCACACGAATAACATATAAGTTTGCTCTAAATTCTGCCATTTCTGGCCTCCATTAAAATTTTGTTTCAGTGTGTCAGCGAACTTATTGACACCAGTTTGCTGTTAAAAATAGTTACCTACAGGCCAGCTATTTAAAACTGTGGTTTGTCCGTCACATGGATCACATATAAGTTCGCTCCAGATTCAGCCATTTGTAGTGAGCATGGAAGATATTGTCCTCCATCTAAAATGGGCAATGCGCTTGGCAAGGGATGGGGAACTGGACGTGATTGTGATGGTGATGGTGCATGCAGAGGCTGTGGGCAAGCTGAAATTGTGCCACAAAAAACACCCACATCTTCTTGCCCGACCTTCCTGTCCCAATTACTAGGGGACTGCAGCACACAACTATTGAACCCAGAGCAGTATCAAAGGTTGTTGGTTGGATAGCAGATAATGCTTCCAGTCACTTTGCCACCACCCTGTCTTCCACACGGTCAAGTCTCAGTAGCCGTGAGTCTGGACCACATATTTCTCACCCTGATCCTCCTTCGTCCCATCATGCTGAGTGCCCGGAGACAACTGATCTTACACTTGAACATTCCGAAGAGCTGTTCACTTTTCCATTTATAGATTCGGGCCTCTCGCCTGGTCCACTTCAAGCGGGTCAAGAGGAGATTGCATGTAGCAATGCACAAATATTTGGGCAGCCACGGTCATACGAAGGTGACAGTGGGAAAGTGTCACAAGAGATGGACGATGATGACACAATTGACAGAAAGTCAGGAGGAGGACCAGGGTGCGGAAGTGGAAGACGAGGTGGTGGATGATATAGTAACTGACCCAACCTGGCAGGAAGACATGCAGAGGAAGGACAACACAGGGGGAGGGAGACAGAGCACCCCAACAGGCAGGAAGAATCAGTGTGGTGGCCGCAGACAGAAGGCGGGCAACCGTTCCCTGTAACACCAATACAACGGAAGTTGCCAGTACAACTGGTCTTCCCGAGTCAGGTTGTTTTTTAAAGATACTGCCAATAACCCTAAAAAACCCTTTTGCACCACCTGCCAGGCCAGCATCAGCAGGGGTAGCAAAACTACCAGCCTGACCACCACCAGTATGATCAGGCACATGGCAGCAAAGCACCCAACTTTCTGGGTCGACCCCCTGGGTCCAGGAACAGTGTCTGACACCACTGCTTCTTCCGCTATTGTGCTTGCAAGCCAATCCTCTGTCCATAGTGCATGCGAAGATGCCTCCAGCCTTGCACCTGTCATTGCACACTCTCAAGTAACACCATCAGCAAGCACGTCCTTGTCCAAGTGCAGCATTCAGTTGTCCATATCGCAGTCCATGGAACGCAATCGCAAATACGCAGCCAACGCCCCACAGGCCACACTACTAAATTCCCACATTTCGCAATTGCTTGCGCTCGAAATGTTGACTTTTAGGCTCGTGGAGACATAAGCTTTCCGCAACCTGATGGCGGTGGCCGTCCCTCGGTACTCGGTCCCCAGCCGCCACTATTTCCCCGGTGTGCCGTCCCCGCATTACACAATCACGTGTCCCACAACATTAGCCGTGCCCTCAAGAATGCAGTTACTGGGAAAGTCCACCTAACCACGGACACGTGGACAAGTGCTTGTGGGCAGGGACCGTACATCTCGCTGACGGCACACTGGATTAATATAGTGGAAGCCGGGACCCAGTCAGACCTTGGGACGGAACACGTCCTTCTGACGCTGAGGATTGCGGGCCCTGGGTCAGTCAGGGTTGCCTTCACATTCTACTGCTCCTGCACCTCAGCCTCCTCATCCTCTTCAGCCTCCATCTCCGAAATGACGACATCAGTCGCAAGCTGGAAGCACTGCAGCACTGCCCTGGCCAAGCGTCAACAGGCTGTGCTGAAGCTAATAAGCTTAGGTGACAAACCGTACAATGCTGAAGAGTTGTGGACAGCTCTGAAAGAGCAGGCAGATCTGTGGCTCACACCGCTGAACCTACAGCCAGACATGGTCATACGCCACCTGTGTGCCCATTTTAGAAAGTCAGCTACAGCTTCCACCACCCTTACAGTGCTTCAGCAGCGTTTGCAGCTTCCGGCTCGCCAACTGGTGTGTGATGTCCCCACACTTTGGAACTCTACACTGCAGATGTTGAGAAGGATTTGTGAGCAGAAGAGGGCAGCTGTTGACTAAAAGCATCAGTAAGGCCGTCGGTATTCAGTATTCAGTTCAGACTCCACACATAAGACCTCAGGAGTGGACATGAATGTCAGACATATGTACCATCCTCCAAAACTTTGAAGACTCCACCGAGATGGTAAGCGGCGATGACGCCATAATTAGCGTCACCATTCCGCTTCTCTGTCTTCTGAAATGTTCTCTGCTCACAATCAAAGAGGATGCATTGCAGACGGAGCACGATGAGATGGAGCAAAAAACCATACAGGGTGATTACACAGGCAAGCCTCATCTCATCCCAAAATGGATTGGGTGACAATGAGGAAGAGGAGGAGGAGGAAGAACAGGTGCTAGATTTGTGCGCTATAGATGGTACTACCTGCACAACTGCCATACTGCCTGTTCAGCATGGATGGCCTGAGGACAGGAAAGAGGAGGAGCAGGAGGAGAGCATGGTCAGTCATCCTCTTGGTGAGTACACGCAAGTCTTGCCTATTAGCAGTCCGGCACGCATGGCTGAGTTTGTTACGCTGCCTTTCCCGTGACCCTCGCGTTCTCAAAATTTTGGGTGACAGTCTTTACTGGTTGGTGACACTTCTAGACCCACGCTACAAGGAGAACTTCCATCTCTTATTCCTGAGGCGGACAGATCTACAAAAATGGGGCAGTACCAAAAGGCCCTTGTTGCGGAACCATTAAAAAAATTCCCATCTGAAAACGCTGGTGGCAGAGGTCACAGTTCATTGGACAACCAAGGACTACAGGCAAGAGAGACACAACTCCAATCCAACAGAGGCAGGGGAACACTGTCTAAGTTAAGGTAGAGTTTTCTCAGCCCCTCCCATCGCACAGGCCCTGAGGCGCGGGATACTCTCATAAGGAGTGTAACGTTTGGGAAGATGCTAAGGGAGTACCTTGCCGATCGTACCAACGTCCTCCGTGATTCCTCTGTGCCTTATAATTATTGGCTATCCAAGCTGGACATGTGGAATGAACTGGCTCTCTATGCCTTGGAGGTCCTGGCCTACTGTGCCGCTAGCGTTTTATCAGTGCAATGCAAAAGTGCAAAAACACATCAAAAACGCTATGTGTGAACATAGTCCAAGGTGTAGAGGAGTATTTGTGGTTTTGATTATTTATTTTGCCTTATATGCAAGTCATTACCCTGGAAAGGATGTTCCTTAACATATTTCCCAGGAAAATCCATTTTGGTTTCGTTTTTGTATGTTTTATTGTGAGTCCCTGAAAGTGGCGTAATAGCTCTGACAACATTGTTCACAACAGTGACCCGGGAGTCAGAAATGCTTCCAGGGGTCTTCCCCATGCTGTTCCCATGTCATTTGAGCACTGTTCCCATTGATTTGGGCAATTTTTAGGCCCCTTGTAGACCCCCGGGGGGAGCCGCCTGAAAAATGCTCAAGTTTCCCATAGACTTGCATTGGGCTCGTTGCTCTATTCCAATGTACTCGACCCGAGCAACGAGCACCCAAGTATTTTAGTGCTTGCCCATCACTAGTCACTATACATGTCTGGTATCACCAAACCCCCTCGATCACAGGAAGCCGCTGTCACTTGGCATGCACCTGTGTGACGACAGTCTGGAAATTTGAGACATTCTTATCCATTCCGCATCCTCCTATTCTTCTGGGACAACCACTTCCTGTCACATAATGTGGGAGTTAGGAGAGTTTTATATATATATATATATATATATATATATATATATGTAGCACCCTGAGGATTCGGCTGCTACAGGGGTATTGCACCTCAACCCAGAGGTGTGATATTCCACTACCAGGTAAGGATGGAGTGTGGAACTGAGCTCAGTTAGCTCCGAAGCCCGTAAGGAGGACCTCGCCCCCGCTGGAAGAGGCACAGTTTGAGTGGGACCCCACCGGAGAAGATCTCATGGGGTTCACTCAGGAGACTCGGGCGGCCGCAGCGGAGCGTGCAGAGTGCTGCCGGCAGCAGCTTGAGGACTTTGCGAGAGAGCGGAGAGAGAGGCGGGTCCGGGAACAGCAAGCCCAAATAAGGAGCGCGGAGCAGAAGAGCCGGACCAGGAGGGATCCCCGTGCAGCCCATGGTCCCCATACCACCGGGACTGTGATAAAGTTTAACATGCAGCACGGATGGGGCTTCATCAGAGACCACCACACCCCCGGCGACGTCTTTGTCACACGCAGAGACGTGGAGTCCCATCTGCCGGAGGGACACAGAGGTCGTGACCTTTATGTAGGGGACGAGGTCACCTTCACCCGGCACAAGTGTGCCAAAGGACCCTACGCCCTCCATGTGCATCGCCTGACGGAGGAGGAGCTGCGGTGTGAGGAGGAGCAAGAGGACCCGGACGGGTCTGAAACTGAAACTGTCCACAAAGAAAGAGCAGGAGGACGCCGTCGTTGAGTACGGTAGAGGAGAGACTGTAAATAGTTACCCGTCGGGGTACCAAAAACTGTTGCTGCTATTATAGTCCCCGTTGGGACCAGCGAATTGAACTGTTAACCCGTGTGTCCCCTATCCATAACCTGGCCGAGGACTGAGAGCGGCCACCTTCCCTTTGTATATAGTTGCGCTTCCTAAAGCGCCCCCTACCGGTTTTATAGGAAAGCCGAGTTTATTTACAAAAGACTGTCGCACTTTACCCGGTCACACGTTGCACCGTGACCGGAGGAACCAGAATGTTTCTAATAAGAATGTTATTTATGAAAAAGTTTTATGATATATATATATGTGAAGTTTTATATGTTGATGTTTATGAAAAAAATTGTATGTTTTGATGTTTTATTGTCTTACAGCCCGAGGACGTGCTGTGATTTACCAGGGGGGAATGTAGCACCCTGAGGATTCGGCTGCTACAGGGGTATTGCACCTCAACCCAGATGTGTGATATTCCACTCCCAGGTAAGGATGGAGTGTGGAACTGAGCTCAGTTAGCTGCATGCACTACATACATCCCATTTCCGAGGAACAGACCGATGGTACTCCCACTAGAGAAATGTGCAGGTACGACAGTGTCTGTTCCTGGCTGGAGTGGGAGGGGGGTGGAACATCCCAGTAGTGTAGGGGCAGATAGGGGGAGCAGTCTGGGTAATGTTAGGAGCTCATTGGGTGCTGGTCACCTGAGCTCACACATAGAGGGAGTATATAAGGTGGGAACCATCGAAGATCAGGGTCAGTCAGCCTGTCTTTTTGCAGAGTCAGAGGAAGAGAGCAGAGAAGCAGAGCAGCTCCAAAGCCCAGAGAGAGAGAGGAGAAAGAAGGACCCAGAGGGGGAGAAAGAAGGAACTCCAAGAGCCCAAGATTAGACCAGAGGGTGAAGAGTTGGCAACAGGGTACCGGATCCCAAGCTGGTGGAGGCTACAGCACACCTCAGCCAGAGACCGGAGGTCGTGGGCAGCATCTGCCACGACCACCCACTAAATCCACCCGGAAGGCAGACCACGCATAGGGTCAGGGAACCCAGAGACAAGGGTTTGCCACCAAGAGGCCCGAGGGAGCCGGACATAGGTGGATCCCTGGTGGGGAAGGCCAGAGACGAGGACAGGACAGAAAGGGAGCTCAGAACCACGCTCCAGAACTACTTGGGGGTTGGCCGAGTCCAGGACCTGGTGGACGCAGCACGGCTCGGGTGGTCACTCAAGGCCGGAGTGACCGGAACATCTGCAGTAAGTAAAAAACCCTGAACTGCACAACCCGACTCTGAGTCTCATTACCATCCTCTCTGCACCTCTACAACCACCATCCTCTGCTCCTGACCCCCTGAGGCTATACCCCTCCCGTTGGGGGTTATACTACCTGAGCTGCGCACACACCATCAGCCTCAGTGGACCCTGCTGCAGCGGCGGCCGTAGTGACCGCAATTCAACGGGTGGCGTAGTCGACATAAAGAACTTTAATAACATCTGTTGGACTGCCACACACTGAGCTTGACGCCCTGGGCACGGACCGGGTCACAGCCACTCGGAGACTACAACCCCCATCTGATCCGGCTCCGGGTATTCCCCTAAAGAATATGGCCCAGGGGGCGCGTCATATACAGTATATATATATATAATGTGGGGCTTAGGAGAGGTATATATACATAATGTGGGAGTTAGGAGAGGTCTATATACATAATGTGGAAGTTAGGAGAGGTCTATATACATAATGTGGGGTTAGGAGAGGTATATATACATAATGCGGGGTTAGGGGAGGTGTATATATACATAACGTGGGGTTAGGAGAGGTATATACCTAATGTGGGGTTAGGAGAGGTACTGTACATATACATAATGCGGGAGTTAGGAGAGGTATATATACATAATGTGGGAGTTAGGAGAGGTCTATATACATAATGTGGAAGTTAGGAGAGGTCTATATACATAATGTGGGGTTAGGAGAGGTATATATACATAATGCGGGGTTAGGGGAGGTGTATATATACATAACGTGGGGTTAGGAGAGGTATATACCTAATGTGGGGTTAGGAGAGGTACTGTACATATACATAATGCGGGAGTTAGGAGAGGTATATATACATAATGTGGGGGTTAGGAGAGGTATATATACATAATATGGGGTTAGGAGAGGTATATATATATGATGTGGGGTTAGGAAAGGTGTATATATACATATTGTGGGATTAGGAGACGTATATATACATAATGTGTGGTTAGGAGAGGTATATACAATACAATACAAAGAAGCTTTATTGGCAGGACCAAATAAACATTAGTTTTGCCAAAGTAAGTGTACAGTAGGGTATAGGGATGGGGACTGTGGGGGTGATGTATGGAGACTGTGGGGGTGATGAATGGGGACTGTGAGGGTGAAGAATGGGGACTGTGGGGGTGATGGATGGGCCATATTCAGGGTGGGGGCTGTGGAAGTCCATGGCATATCATAGTCCTCTTTCTCGCAGCCTATGGCATGCATTCACATACTGCGCTGCTATCTCCACCGCGCACTCTTCTTCCCCCAGCAGGATATATGTTTTCTCTTCCTCCTTCATGGATATATATGCATAATGTGTGGTTAGGAGAGGTATAGATACATAATGTGAGGTTAGGAGAGGTATATATACATAATGTGGGGTTAGGATAGGTATATATACATAATGTGGGAGTTAGGAGAGGTATATATACATAATGTGAATGTTAGGAGAGGTATATATGACGCGCCCCCTGGGCCGTGGGGTACTCGGCAGCCGGGCCTCTGGTTGCTTGGGGGATATCACGGTAGCTGGCCCGGTCCGTGACCCAGGGCGGTCAGTTAAAAGGGGGGTAAATTTATATGGGATTTGGAAAGTTCTTGACGCCACCTGTGGAATGAGACTAAGGGGAGCCGCCGCTGCGGAGCAGTCCTCTGGAGCTGGTGATACGGCAGCAAGGATGGTGTGGCTCTCTACAGGTAGAGCTAGCTCCAGGGCAGGATGGGGATGTAATGGATGGTGGTGCAGGGGAGAGACGGCAGCAGGGTCCCGGAGGAAAGACAGACACTCACACGGGGGTAAGCTTCAGTACCTTTACTGGTGATGTTGCAGGCACGATGCAGGGTACTCCGGATGAAGGGCGCACTTTTGGACTCTCCCCAGTGAGCGGCTATAGGGCCTCCTGATTTGTGGCTTTACTCTCTAAGCTTCTGGCCTGCCTGGAACTAGGCCTAGCTTGGTTACTGTCTCTCCTTGCACCTGCTGACCTGGTGGTAGGGCCTTCTCTTTGGAGATCACTCTCCCTGGACGCTGGGGCCTCCGTGACTCCTAGTCCTGGTACTGCAATCAGCATTTGGTGAACCTGGGACCTGTAGTCCTCCAGGGGTTCCGGTGGTTCCTACTGGGTATTAAGGGTCCCTGTAGGTGCAGACCCGGTGTCCGGTATATATATCGGGGTGAGCCAGGTATGCTCCTCTGCCCCCTTGCTACTTCTTCCTTCTCCTCTCGCCTTCGGCCACACTCAGGGCCCTCACTAGGCCTTCACACAAGCTGTAGGCCTTGGCTCGCCTAAGCACAGCAGCCAGCTTGCTGCCTGTTTGCTGCTCTCTGAGCGTCAGCATGCTCTCAGACTCGCTCTCTCAGTCTGACTCCCAACAATAAACAACTGACTAAGCCGCCTGGCTCCACCCTCCCTATATATGTCCCTAACGGGCTCCCTCTGCTGGTCTGAGGTGGTAGGGTGGAGGTGTGTGAATGTGTGAGGGCCTCTTGTGGAGAAGTCCATCCATGCACCCTTCTGGGTTCTGTGTACATGGCTCTTGTATGGGGCAATGCAAGTTCCTCCGTCCTAATTTTTGTCAGCTTTTGCTTGGAAGGCATAAGCAAAGACTATGGGAGACCCACTCCCCAATAATGGGAATAATGTTTGTAATATGCTGTACTGCATGGATCTTGTAAGGGGCATTAAAAGCATCTTGTTAAGCTACTGCGACCTCCACCACTTTTCCGAGGGGCATTAAAAGCATCTTGTTAAGCTACTGGGACCTCCACCACTTTTCCGAGGGGCAGTAAAAGCATCTTGTTAAGCTACTGGGACCACCACGTCTCTTCTGAGGGGCATTAAAAGCGCGTTGTTATACCACTCTGACCCCCACGTCTCTTCGAAGGGGCATTAAACCCGTCTTGTTATACCACTCTGACCTTCAAGTCTCTTCTGAGGGGCATTAAAAGCTTCTTGTTAAGCCACTGCAACCTCCACGTCTCTTTTGAGGGGCATTAAAACCGTCTTGTTATACCACTCTGACCTACACGTCTCTTCTGAGGGGCATTAAAAGCGTGTTGTTATACTACTCTGACCTCCACGTCTCTTCTGAGGAGCATTAAAAGCTTGTTGTTATACCACTCTGACCTCCACATCTCTTCTGAGGGGCATTAAATGCATGTTGTTATACAACTCTGACCTCCACGTCTCTTCTGAGGGGCATTAAATCCGTCTTGTTATACCACTCTGACCTCCACGTCTCTTCTGAGGGACATTAAAAGCATCTTGTTATACCACACTGACCTCCACGTCTCTTCTGAGGGGCATTAAAAGCATCTTGTTAAGCTACTGCGACCTCCACGTCTCTTCTGAGGGGAATTAAAACCATCTTGTTATACCACTCTGACCTACACATCTCTTCTGAGGGGCATTAAAAGCGTGTTGTTATACCACTCTGACCTCCACGTCTCTTCTGAAGGGCATTAAAAGCGTGTTGTTATACCACTCTGACCTCCACGACTCTTCTGAGGGGCATTAAAAGCGTGTTGTTATACCACTCTGACCTCCATGTCTCTTCTGAGGGGCATTAAAAGCATGTTGTTATACCACTCTTACCTCCACGTCTCTTCTGAGGGGCATTAAAAGCGTCTCGTTATACCACTCTGACCTCCACGTCTCTTCTGAGGGGCATTAAAAGCGTCTTGTTAAGCTACTGCGACCTCTACATCTCTTCTGAGTGGCATTAAATCCGTCTTGTTATACCACTCTGACCTCCACGTCTCTTCTGTGGGGCATGAAAAGTGTCTTGCTAAGCTACCGCGACCTCCATGTCTCTTCCGAGGGGCATTAAAACCATCTTGTTATACCACTCTGACCTCCACGTCTCTCCTGAAGGGCATTAAATCGATCTTGTTAAGCTACTGGGACCTCCACGACTCTTCGAACGGGCATTGCATTTCCTCATAATTTTTGGCAGCTTTTTACTATGGGAGACCCACTCCCCAATCATGGGAATAATGTTTGTAATATGCTGTACTGCATGGCTCTTGTAAGGGGCATTGCAAGTTCCTTCATTCTAATTTTTGGCAGCTTTTGCTTGGAAGGCATAAGCAAATACTATGGGAGACCCACTCCCCAATAATGGGAATAATGTTTGTAATATGCTGTACTGCATGGCTCTTGTATGGGGCATTGTAAGTTCCTCCATCCTATTTTTTGGCAGCTTTTGCTTGGAAGGCATAAGCAAAGACTATGGGAGACACACTCCCCAATAATGGGAATAATGTTTTTTGATGCTGTACTGTATGGCTCTTGTAATGGGCATTAAAAGCGTCTTGTTAAGCTACTGCGACCTCCACCACTTTTCCGAGGGGCTTTAAAAGCATCTTGTTATGCTACTGTGACCTCCACGTCTCTTCTGAGGGGCATTAAAACCGTCTTGTTATACCACTCTGACCTCCACGTCTCTTCTGAGGGGCATTAAAACGGTCTTGTTAAGCTACTGGGACCTCCACGACTCTTTGAACGGGCATTGCATTTCCTCATAATTTTTGGCAGCTTTTGCTTGGAAGGCATAAGCAAAGACTATGGGAGAATCACTCCCCAATAATGGGAATAATGTTTGTAATATGCTGTACTGCATGGCTCTTGTATGGGGCATTGTAAGTAGAGATGAGCGTTGTTCTACTCGAACTGTTCGCCAATCTCAAATTCGAGCTGTTTTGGGCGGTGTTCGAGCCGGTCGGCGAACACGAACAATTTGAGAAAAATTCGGCTGTTCGAGGTTATGTTCGATAACTGTTCGTGCACCAAAATCATAACTGGATTTTTTCTCAGTAATGATGAAAATTAATGTTAATACGCAGTTTGAGTGTACAGCGGGGTGGGGGGAGGGGCAGGGGATGGATCTCTGCAGGAACAATGAAGATCTCCATTTTTTTTTCTCTTTCCCGCATTTGCAGTGGGGAGGTGCAATCTGTCAGCCTATCAGCAGCGCACACACGGAGCGAAGTGCTTTTTTTCACACAAGCAAGGGCATGTGTCATT
The DNA here is from genome assembly GCF_046119375.1 of Phyllobates terribilis. NCBI lineage: Eukaryota > Metazoa > Chordata > Amphibia > Anura > Dendrobatidae > Phyllobates > Phyllobates terribilis. Next base: position 584,383,746 of record NW_027362762.1, read on the forward strand.
GGCAGTGTATGTCACATGTCCTTGCCCTATAAGACCAAGCCATTTTCCCCGTCGCCACCATTTTCTCACTGCTGCAGCTGCGTGTTAGACGGCACCGCTGTTGCTGTGTGCGCTATACCTTGTTAATTTCAAGCCAATTTTCGCACAAATATACAGATAGCTTGGGAGTAGGGAATAGTTGTGATTGCAGTCCTTTTAAGGACTAGGTTACAGCATTTCCTACGACTTTTATCAGGGAGGTCTGTGCTCTTAAATAGATAGGTTGTGGGAGTAAAGACTAATTGTAATTGGAGTCCTTTTCAGGACTAGGTTACATGAGTTCCTATCAGTTTTTGCCAGGCAGGTCTGTGCCAGTGCTGTGCAAGTTTTTTTCACAGCATTTGGCTGAATCTAGCAAAGATAATCCTTTTTGGCCTATTGCAGAGTGTGTTAGTCAGTGGAGTAGCCTATCTGTGTTGCAAGATATACCACCTGTGTATAGAATACCAATTTTTTTACTGCACCTAGTGAAGTAAAATCTTTTGGGCATAGCATCATTCTATTAGTCCATCTATACTGACCTCCATCAGGTTGCAAACTGAATATAATTTTTTTCTGCATCTAGCTCTGAAAAAATATTTGGGCTTCTAGCAGTGTGTGGGACTTGGTCTATTAGTCCATCTATACTGACCTCCATCAGGTTGCAAATTAAAAATAATTTTTTTCTTCATTTAGCTCTGAAAAAATATTTGGGCTTCTAGCAGTGTGTGGGACTTGTTCTATTAGTCCTTCTATACTGACCTCCAGCAGGTTGCAAATTGAATATAATTTTTTTCTGCATCTAGCTCTGAAAAAATATTTGGGCTTCTAGCGGTGTGTGGGACTTGGTCTATTAGTCCATCTATACTGACCTCCATCAGGTTGCAAATTAAAAATAATTTTTTTCTTCATTTAGCTCTGAAAAAATATTTGGGCTTCTAGCAGTGTGTGGGACTTGTTCTATTAGTCCTTCTATACTGACCTCCAGCAGGTTGCAAATTGAATATAATTTTTTTCTGCATCTAGCTCTGAAAAAATATTTCGGCTTCTAGCGGTGTGTGGGACTTGGTCTATTAGTCCATCTATACTGACCTCCATCAGGTTGCAAATTAAAAATAATTTTTTTCTGCATCTAGCTCTGAAAAAATATTTGGGCTTCTAGCAGTGTGTGGGACTTGGTCTATTAGTCCATCTATACTGACCTCCATCAGGTTGCAAATTAAAAATAATTTTTTTCTTCATTTAGCTCTGAAAAAATATTTGGGCTTCTAGCAGTGTGTGGGACTTGTTCTATTAGTCCTTCTATACTGACCTCCAGCAGGTTGCAAATTGAATATAATTTTTTTCTGCATCTAGCTCTGAAAAAATATTTGGGCTTCTAGCGGTGTGTGGGACTTGGTCTATTAGTCCATCTATACTGACCTCCATCAGGTTGCAAATTAAAAATTATTTTTTTCTTCATTTAGCTCTGAAAAAATATTTGGGCTTCTAGCAGTGTGTGGGACTTGTTCTATTAGTCCTTCTATACTGACCTCCAGCAGGTTGCAAATTGAATATAATTTTTTTCTGCATCTAGCTCTGAAAAAATATTTGGGCTTCTAGCGGTGTGTGGGACTTGGTCTATTAGTCCATCTATACTGACCTCCATCAGGTTGCAAATTAAAAATAATTTTTTTCTGCATCTAGCTCTGAAAAAATATTTGGGCTTCTAGCAGTGTGTGGGACTTGGTCTATTAGTCCATCTATACTGACCTCCATCAGGTTGCAAATTAAAAATAATTTTTTTCTTCATTTATCTCTGAAAAAATATTTGGGCTTCTAGCAGTGTGTGGGACTTGTTCTATTAGTCCATCTATACTGACCTCCATCAGGTTGCAAATTAAAAATAATTTTTTTCTGCATCTAGCTCTGAAAAAATATTTGGGCTTCTAGCTGTGTGTGGGACTTGTTGTATTAGTCCATCTATACTGACCTCCATCAGGTTGCAAACTGAATATATTTTTTTCTGCATCTACCTCTGAAAAAATATTGGGCTTCTAGCTGTGTGTGGGTCTTGTTCTATTAATCCATCTATACTGACCTCCATCAGGTTGCAAACTGAATATAATTTTTTTCTGCATCTAGTTCTGAAAAAATATTTGGCCTTCTAGTAGTGTGTCGGACTTTCTCTATTAGTCCATCTATACTGACCTCCATCAGGTTGCAAATTAAAAATAATTTTTATCTGCATCTACAGTACCTCTGAAAAAATATTTGGGCTTCTAGCTGTGTGTGGGACTTGTTGTATTAGTCCATCTATACTGACCTCCATCAGGTTGCAAACTGAATATATTTTTTTCTGCATCTACCTCTGAAAAAATATTGGGCTTCTAGCTGTGTGTGGGTCTTGTTCTATTAATCCATCTATACTGACCTCCATCAGGTTGCAAACTGAATATAATTTTTTTCTGCATCTACAGTACCTCTGAAAAAATATTTGGGCTTCTAGCTGTGTGTGGGACTATTTGTATTAGTCCATCTATACTGACCTCCATCAGGTTGCAAACTGAATATATTTTTTTCTGCATCTACCTCTGAAAAAATATTTGGCCTTCTAGTAGTGTGTCGGACTTTCTCTATTAGTCCATCTATACTGACCTCCATCAGGTTGCAAATTAAAACTAATTTTTATCTGCATCTACAGTACCTCTGAAAAAATATTTGGGCTTCTAGCTGTGTGTGGGACTATTTGTATTAGTCCATCTATACTGACCTCCATCAGGTTGCAAACTGAATATATTTTTTTCTGCATCTACCTCTGAAAAAATATTTGGCCTTCTAGTAGTGTGTCGGACTTTCTCTATTAGTCCATCTATACTGACCTCCATCAGGTTGCAAATTAAAAATAATTTTTATCTGCATCTACAGTACCTCTGAAAAAATATTTGGGCTTCTAGCTGTGTGTGGGACTTGTTGTATTAGTCCATCTATACTGACCTCCATCAGGTTGCAAACTGAATATATTTTTTTCTGCATCTACCTCTGAAAAAATATTGGGCTTCTAGCTGTGTGTGGGTCTTGTTCTATTAATCCATCTATACTGACCTCCATCAGGTTGCAAACTAAATATAATTTTTTTCTGCATCTAGCTCTGAAAAAATATTTGGCCTTCTAGTAGTGTGTCGGACTTTCTCTATTAGTCCATCTATACTGACCTCCATCAGGTTGCAAATTAAAACTAATTTTTATCTGCATCTACAGTACCTCTGAAAAAATATTTGGGCTTCTAGCTGTGTGTGGGACTTGTTGTATTAGTCCATCTATACTGACCTCCATCAGGTTGCAAATTCAAAATAATTTTTTTCTGCATCTAACCCAGCCAATAGTTTTGGCCTAATACCACAGTTTGGCCACTCAGCTCTGCTCGGTTACCATCCATTGTTTTTTTGTGCAAACAACTCCAGAGTTGTGAATTAGTTAACCACCAAAATGAGTGGAAAAAGGCCTGCTGCTGGTGGAAAGGGGAATAGGCGTGTTGGGAAGGGGAAAAAAGGTTGTGTCCGTGGGGTAGGTGTTAAAGCAACAGTAACATCTGCAGAAGAAAGACCATCTTCCAGCCAAACTAAAATGTCTACTTCTTTTAGCGGACAATGTGATAAGATCCCTTTCTTACGGCCACGCCAATCGCTACAAATTCCAGATGAGGCACAAAAACAGCAGGTGCTTCAACGGATATCAAGTGCTCCTTTAAGTGGGCTCTCCTCCACATCAACTTCAACATCACAAATACTCCAGTCCTCAAAGGTGTCACCCCAATCGCACTTGCTTCCTCACAGCTCCCAAATCTCCAGCTGCCCGTCTGAGTATGAGGTAGAACAGATGGTTGAGTCTGCAGAGCTGTTTACTCATACTATAGCCTGGGAATCAGAGGTCGACTCCAGCGCTTCTGTGAATCCAGACGAGGAAATGATCTGCACTGATGCCCAGAATCTTTATGAGTCGGATCCAGGACCAGACGCAGAAGGTTCTGACCATAATGTAGACCCTCATTCCCAAACTGTAACTCCTGTTGGTGGAGACAATGAGGAAGACGATGATAAGACTCAAATACCTGATTGGAGCGACAACTTTAGTTTTTTGTCAGGGCAGGAACAGGTTGGCTCTGAGGACGACGGGTGTGATAACGCACAGGGTGATGATGATGAGGTCGGAGATCCCACTTACTGTCAACCCACAGTCAGCCAAGAGATGAGGTCAGCAGAGGAGGTGGAGGAAGATGCTAGTGACGACGAGGTCAGGTTGCGCCTTCCTGGACAGAGACGTAGTACTGGAAGCACGTCAACAACTGCATCCTCAAACACAACTCTGCCTCTCACCACAAGTCGTGGTGGCTCTTCAGGTCGCATGGGTGCTAAGCCTTGCATAGCCTGGGCATTTTTTCAGATCGATAAAGATGACCCAACTCGTGTTATCTGTAACATTTGTCAGCAAAAGCTAAGTAGAGGCCAAAAAATACATAGTTTGAGTACTTCATGCATGAACCGGCACATGGACATGAAGCATAAGTTGCAGTGGGAAGCTCAGTGTGCTACAATGCGGCCTAGCCGGCCGGGCCAACCACCGTCTGCCATATCGTGTGCATCCGCGGCCTCTTCATCCTCTGTGACTGGGGGGACAGCAGTCACACCTGTTTTGGGGCGCAGACCTGCCACCTCTTTACCCGCAACAGCCAGCGTGATTGGCAGGTCATCATTTTCTTTGGAGGTGGTAACACCAGCTGGTGTTGAGCGCTGTCCGACATCGATAGCACCACCTTTGGATCAAGGCAACCTAACATGTCCGCCTGCATCTTCCTCACAGACCGGCAGTTTGCCGGGGACACCCTTATCAACCCCGTCTAAGCACAATAGCCAGCCCTCGGTCCCTCAGATGTGGACAAGTAAAAGACCATTTCCTCCTAGCCATGAGAAAGCTAAGAGGTTGAATTTCACCATCTGCAAGCTCTTGGCTACAGAAATGCTGCCTTTCCGCCTGGTGGACACAGAGGATTTTCGAGACCTTATGTCCGTCGCAGTGCCCCAGTACCAGATGCCCAGTCGGCACTACTTCTCAAAGAAAGGTGTGCCTGTGCTCCACCAGCATGTCGCGCACAACATCACCGCTTCTTTGAGAAACTCTGTGTGTGACAGGGTGCATTTCACCACAGACACTTGGACGAGTAGGCATGGACAGGGGCGTTACATGTCGCTGACTGGGCACTGGGTAACTATGGTGACAGCAGGACAAGGGGCTGCTGTCCAAGTCTTGCCGTCCCCACGAGTTGTGCGTCAATCCTCTTTATGTCAAAGTTCCTCCACTGCTTCTGCCTCCTCAACCTCCTCTCGGTCTTCCGCCTGCACCCAAAGCCTGTCTGGTCATGCCACAAGCTTTCTAACTGCGCAGAAGGGATCCTGCACACCTCCTTGCTATGCTGGCAGTAGGGCTCAACGTCATCAGGCGGTTTTTACATTGAAATGTCTGGGAAATGTGAGTCACACAGCTGAGGAGTTGTGGTCAGCTCTGGAGAACCAATTTCATGAATGGTTGTCTCCACTGGACCTGAAACCAGGGAAGGCCGTGTGCGACAATGCTGCAAACCTGGGTGCGGCCCTTCGCCGGGGCAATGTCACACACGTGCCTTGTATGGCTCACGTGTTGAACCTGGTTGTCCAGCAATTTTTAGCCCACTATCCCAGACTAGATGGCCTTCTGCAGAGGGCACGGTCGCTGTGTGCTCACTTCCGCCGTTCGCATCCCGCAGCTCAGCGACTTACATCTCTACAGAAGTCGTTGGGCCTGCCACTTCACCGGCTAAAATGCGATGTGCCTACCCGGTGGAATTCAACTCTGCACATGTTGCAGCGACTGTGGCAGCACCGACAAGCCCTGGTGCAATACGTTCTGACGTATAGCGTGGGCCAACGAGATTCAGAGGTGGGGCAAATCACGCTGGAGGAGTGGTCTCAGATCAGGGACCTATGCACCCTTCTGCACAGTTTTGAAATGGCGACGAAGATGTTTAGTGCTGACGATGCCATTATCAGCATGACTATTCCGGTGATTTACATGCTGGAGCACATGTTAAACAGAATTCGGAGTCAGGTGGTGGCACAAGAGGAGGTGGAGGAAGTAGAGGAGGAGGAGTTGTATGCGGAAGGGCTAACATCTGCAAGGTCCAGACGGTCGGCAGCACCAAGGCGGCAGGCATGTGAGGGTGGGGGAGATGATTTTACCAGGGCGCATGGTAGCAGCCAAACTAGTGAGGAAGGTGCAGGAGCCCAGGAAGAAGTGGAGGACGAACTGATGGAAGACTCATCAGATGAGGGAGACCTTGATCACATTTCTGTTGTGCGAGGTTGGGGGGAGAGGACAGAGGAAGGAAGCATGATTGTTACCTCGCCACCAACACAACAGGGACTTGGTGCTCCTGGATGCGCAACACACATGAGTGCCTTCTTGCTGCACTACCTGCAACATGACCCTCGAATTGTGAGAATTAGAAATAATCCTGACTACTGGGTTGCCACACTGTTAGATCCCCGGTACAAAAGTAAATTTGCAGAAATTATTCCTGCCATAGAAAGGGATGCACGCATGCAGGAGTATCAGCAGAGACTGTTGCAGAATCTTACATGTGCTTTTCCACAAAATACCAGTGGTGCACGTAGTGAATCTCACAGTTCCAACTTGCCAACCGTGGGACCGTCAAGTGTTCAGCACTCAAACCATAACAGAACCACAGTATCTGCTGGTAACATCAATTTTGCGGAATCATTTCACCACTTTTTTAGCCCATCCTTTGCAAGGCCACAGGAGACAAGAAGTCTGACACATAGTCAACGCCTAGAGACGATGGTACAGGAGTATCTCCAAGTAAACATTGAAGCCACGACTGTGTCACTGGACCCTTGCTCTTTTTGGGCTTCCAATCTGGATAAATGGCCGGAGCTAGCCACTTACGCCTTGGAGATCTTGTCATGCCCCGCAGCCAGCGTTCTGTCTGAACGTGTGTTCAGCGCTGCTGGTGGTGTGCTGACAGATAAGCGCACGCGGCTCTCCACTGATAATGTAGACAGACTCACATTCATAAAGATGAACAAATCATGGATCCGAAACGACTTTTCTACCCCTGTGTCATCCTGGGGAGAGTAAAAGCTTGATGATTGGTTAAAATCACCCTACCAAACGTTTTAAGCTTTCAAATTACTAATCATGTTTATCTGTATCTTGACTGGAAAATAATTTGAGCTTTGTAGCAGTGTGCAGCACTGATCCTATTAGGCCATCTATAATAAGCTCCACCAGATTTAAAATGAAAAATAATTTTTAGCTGCATCTAGCCCGGAAAATAATTTTGGGGCTCCGAGATGCGCAAGACACATAAGTGCCTTCTTGCTGCACTACCTGCAGCATGACCCTCATATTGTCAGAATTCGAAGTAATCATGACTACTGGGTTGCCACACTCTTAGATCCCCCAAACTTTTCGATCAACCTTTTCATTTTAATAAAGACCAAAAAAATGGTCATTTTTGAAATTATAAGCATTAGCAGGTTGTTAGAAACTGAAATCAAACAGTTTTCAACTCAAAACTTTATTCTAGGTGATGTTACATTTTCACATAGGACCCCTTGTTCGAAAGGAGCTTCTGAACTCTCTCGTCCATTGAATTTGTCAGGTTTTGGATGGTTTCTGCTTCAATTGTTTTGCATGAGGACAGAATACCCTCCCAGAGCTGTTGCTTAGATGTGAACTGCCTCCCGCCATCATAGACACTCCTTTTAATGATGCTCCAAAGGTTCTGAATGGGGTAGAGGTCAAGGGGAGCATGGGGGTCACACCATAAGTTTGTCCCCTTTTATGCCCATATCAGCCAGAGATGCAGATGTTTTATGTGCAGCATGAGATGGTGCATTATCATGCAGAAAAATGATCTTGCTGTGAAATACACGGTTCTTCTTCTTGAACCATGGCAGGAAGTGCTGTTTGAGAAAATCCACATACATTATGGAGTTCATCTTTAGCGCCTTCAGGGATCCTAAAGGGGCCGACAATCTCTCTCCCCATGATTCCAGCCCAAAACATTACTCCACCTCCTCCTTGTTGGCGCTGTAGCCGTGTTTGCGTGGGGTGTCCATCAACCAGCCATCCTCCACTCCATCCATCTGGACCATCGAGCGCTGCACGGCACTCATCCGTGAACAAAACAGTTTTGAAATCAGTCTTCATGTAATGTTTGGCCCACTGGAGCCGTTTCTGCTTGTGTGAAGTGGATAGAGGAGGTCGACAGGATGGCGCATGCACAGCTGCAAACCTCTGAAGGACCCTGCATCTTGTTGTTCGGGGGACGTTGGAGGCACAAGCAGCTTCAAAAACTTGTCTGCTGCTATGACAAGGCTTTTTTGCCGCTGCTCTTTCAACCTGACGTAATTGCCTGTAGGAAAGAGTCCTCAATTTGCCCTTATCAGCACGCACACATGTGTACTGTGAATCAGCTACATACTTCTTGATTGCCAAGACACTTCATCCTGATCATCGCACAATGTTGATTGTAGTCATGCCTTGACCTAAACACTCCACAATTTGTTGCTTCTCAGCAGCCGACACATCCTTTTTCTTTCCCATTTTGGCAGAAAATGTAGGCTGCTTAATAATGTGAGAGAGCCTTCTTAAGTAGTCTTGCCTTTCATTGGACACACCTGCCAAACTAATTAGCACAGGTGTCTGCAATTGCTTACAGTGATATAAAGAGCCCTGACACACATCACCATCAATGAGTTTAACTGACAAACAAACAAATTCTTCCCTTATCACTCCTAAACACTTTTTGCATAATAATTTGGAACGCGGTGTACATGTGCTTTTCCACAAAACACCAGCGGTTCACGTAGTGAATCTTACAGTTCTAACTTGCCAACCGTGGTCTGTATGGAATTGTTCAATAAAGGGCCCAAAATTAAGATAACATAGATGGGAGAGGTCTCTATGAATAGGAATTCCTAAGTATTTGATACCCTGTGAGGGCCAGGCAAAGGGAAAGTTGGACTGGATGGAATCCTATATGGATTTAGGGAGGGAGACATCGAGGGCCTCAGACTTCGCTGCATTGATTTTAAAATTTTACCATGTAACAAAGTGATCTATTTCAGCCATAACAGCAGGAATGGATATATGTGATTGAGTGATATATACTAGGACATCATCAGCAAATAGAGAGCACTTGTACTCGGTGCCTCCCACCTCAATCCACCTAATATTGGGGTTATGGCGAATTGATGAGAGCAGGTGCTCCGTCACTAGGATGTATAAGAGAGGGGACAGAGGACATCCCTGCCTTGTCCCATTGGTGATTGTGAAAGGTGATGAAAATGTTCTGACGCACCCCCTGGGCCTTGGGACACCCGGAGCCGGACCCTTTTTGGTGGATGCTGGTGGTTGTAGTCTTCGTGGCGGCGATCCGTTTCCGTGGCTCAGGGCGGTCAAACCAGTGGCGGAACTATTTATGTGGTTTTGATGTTTAAATGTCCGACTACGCCACCCGTGGATTGCGGTCAGAGTGAACCGCCGCTACAGGGCAGACCGCTAAGGCTGGTGTTGTGGGTGCAGCAGAGCGTAGCATAACTCCCCACGGGAGGAGTATAGCCTCAGGGCAGTGTATGCGGAGGATGGGGGTGATGGTGCAGGGCAGCAGCAGTAACGACACGGAGTCAGTGATGCAGTTCAGGGCCTTTACTCACAGTTCTTATTATCCAGACCACGTCTGCAGGTAACGGCTGCCCACGTCGTACTGTGCTCACCAGGTGAGGGGCTCAGACAACTCCCAGATAACTTTGGAGCGCTTCACAGGACCCCCTTTGTGTGTCCTTTGTCTGGCCTTTCTTACCAACACTTCTGTCCGGCTGCCTAGGGCCTCCTCTTGGTAAACTTGGCGCCAGTTTCCCTGACCCTATGTGGTGCCTTCCTAGCGGGTGTAGCAAGGGGCTGCGCCACATAAAATGTCAGAGCCTCCGGTTTCTAGCTGAGGGTCGTTTCCTGCCTCCACTAGTTCGGGGACCGGTCTCCCCCTTTGGCCTGACCCCTCCACGCAGGTGGATTCGGGCGTGCGGTGGCGACTCGCCCGTCCGCACCCCTGGGATCCCTTCATTCCTCGTTCCTGGAGCCTTCTCCGCTCCTCTTCCTTCCTTCTCCCTCTTGCAGGCCTGGGCCTCTGTTACCAGGCCCGCCTCCGGAGCAGAGTTCATGCAGAGCCCCTGCTCCCTGCCACTTCTGCTCAGACTTCTCTGCACTGAACTAAGATGGTGCCCACCTTTTATACTCCCTTCTCAATGCACCCAGGAACTGCTTCCTCCCTGCTCCTGCACTGCAGGGTTCCCCTTCCTCAGTGTTCCCTCCCCCCACTCCAGCCAGGGACAGGGACTGTCGTGCCCATCTCAGGGGCATATTGGTCGCCCTGCCCCACGGCAATGTGGTGTAATGCATGCAGGTGTCGGGTCCTGATCCACACTCCATCCTTATCTGAGAGTTAGATATCACACCTCTGGGTGAGGTGCAATACGTCTGTAGCAACCGAGCCCTCGGTGCTACAGTTCCATTTATCTTCAGCCTAGGTGACGTATTGTGATACAGGGCCGTGATTTTGGCTATAAAAGGGTCCCCTAGACCCCTACCCCAAGCTTTTTAAGAGAATCATATATGGAGTGCCAGGAGACTCTATGGAATGCTTTCTCAGCATCCAACGAGAGTATCTACTTACAAATTTTTAACTGCATCTAGCCCAGGAAATACTTTGTGCCTAGTAGCAGTGTCTGCTAGTCAGCGGATTATCCCGGCTGTTAAGCAAGCTACACCACCTGTAGTTTGGACACTTAATTTTTTCAAAGGAAATGCTTCGGGACCACGGGATACTCAGTGAAGAGCATCAGGAGGCACCCCAAGGCATAGGGGCTGGGACTGGCAGTAGGATGCCTTGCGGTGGACAGCCGAGCTCGATCCTTATAAAAGCTTTTTAACTGCAGCAGCTTTAGTGGACGCTACTGGAGCTGGAATTACGCGGCTGCTGGCATGAGACTTGCCCTCCAATATATCCTTGTAAATGGATTTAAAGTGTATTCATTCAAATTAGAGAGACAATTTAAATTAAAAAGCTTAGAGCTGCCTCCACCACAGGGGGGCTCGCTCGACCCACCAGCGGACAGGCACCAGTATTGGGAGAGGGGGGCTGGCCGTCAGGGTTCACCGCGGCTCTGGCACAAACCCGGCGACACGGAGGTGGCACGGGCAGGAGCGGACTGGCCGTGTCGGCTTCTCACTTTTTGGATTTTAGAAGGGCATGACATGCCTATATCTGTGTCTCCCCCTCCTTTTACTCCTCCACCTCTTTTCTTTTCGCATGACTATATGTACTTGTCACTTTTCCATGTGTTAGTTGTGTCTTCTGAGCAGTTTGTCAGCTTTTGGACACCTTTGAAGGTGTTTTCTATGTGTTTCTATGTGTTTTTGTTTGCCTGCCATTGGTTTTAACGGTGTTCGAAGGTGTTCGACGAACAGTTCGACGAACAGTTCGGCGAACACACGGGTGTTCGACGAACCGAACCGAACTCGAACACTACGGGGGTGGCTCAACACTAATTGTAAGTTCCTCCATCCTAATTTTTGGCAGCTTTTGCTTGGAAGGCATAAGCAAAGACTATGGGAGACACACTCCCCAATAATGGGAATAATGTTTTCAAGATGCTGTACTGTATGGCTCTTGTAATGGGCATTAAAAGCATCTTGTTAAGCTACTGCGACCTCCACCACTTTTCCGAGGGGCTTTAAAAGCGTCTTGTTATGCTACTGTGACCTCCACGTCTCTTCTGAGGGGCATTAAAACCGTCTTGTTATACCACTCTGACCTCCACGTCTCTTCTGAGGGGCATTAAAACGGTCTTGTTAAGCTACTGGGGCCTCCACGACTCTTCGAACGGGCATTGCATTTCCTCATAATTTTTGGCAGCTTTTGCTTGGAAGGCATAAGCAAAGACTATGGGAGACCCACTCCCCAATAATGGGAATAATGTTTGTAATATGCTGTACTGCATGGCTCTTGTGTGGGGCATTGTAAGTTCCTCCATCCTAATTTTTGGCAGCTTTTGCTTGGAAGGCATAAGCAAAGACTATGGGAGACACACTCCCCAATAATGGGAATAATGTTTTTAAGATGCTGTACTGTATGGCTCTTGTAATGGGCATTAAAAGCGTCTTGTTAAGCTACTGCGACCTCCACCACTTTTCCGAGGGGCTTTAAAAGCATCTTGTTATGCTACTGTGACCTCCACGTCTCTTCTGAGGGGCATTAAAACCGTCTTGTTATACCACTCTGACCTCCACGTCTCTTCTGAGGGGCATTAAAATGGTCTTGTTAAGCTCCTGGGACCTCCACGACTCTTCGAACGGGCATTGCATTTCCTCATAATTTTTGGCAGCTTTTGCTTGGAAGGCATAAGCAAATACTATGGGAGACCCACTCCCCAATAATGGGAATAATGTTTGTAATATGCTGTACTGCATGGCTCTTGTAAGGGTATTGCAAGTTCCTACGTCCTAATTTTTGGCAGCTTTTGCTTGGAAGGCATAAGCAAATACTATGGGAGACGCACTTCCCAATAATGGGAATAATGTTTGTAATATGCTGTATTGCATGGCTCTTGTAAGGGTATTGCAAGTTCCTATGTCCTAATTTTTGGCAGCTTTTGCTTGGAAGGCATAAGCAAAGACTATTGGAGACCCACTTCCCAATAATGGGAAAATGTTTGTAATATGCTGTACTGTATGGCTCTTGTAAGGGGCATTAAAACCATCTTGTTAAGCTACTGCCACCTCCACGTCTCTTCTGAGGGGCATTAAAAGCGTGTTGTTATACCACTCTGACCTCCACGTCTCTTCCGAAGGGCATTGAAATGTTGTTTTTAATTACCTCTAACCTCCACGACTCTTCCAACGGGCATTGCATTTCTTCCTAATTTTAGTCAGCTTTTGCTTTTCAATGCAAAGGCGAAAACTAACGGACACCCACTCCCCAATAATGGGTAGAAGGTTTTTAGTATGCTGTAATCCATGTCTGTTTCAAGGGGCATTGCAGTTCCTCATAATTTTTGGAAAGCCTTTCATTCACTGCTTAGGCCAACAGTGTACAGGAGACCCAGTTGCTATAAATGGAAAAAACGGTTTAGTTAAGGCCCTCTGACCCCCATGTCACTTCCAAGGGGCATTGGAGTGCCTCGAAATGTTTGGTAGGCATTGCACTCACTGTATGCCCTATAACTATGTAGCAGAACCGCTCCTTTTGTTACAGAACATATCCTACAAGACATGTGTGGTTGACTGGCCTGATATTAATGTGAATGGTCCCTGTTCCTCCTGCTCTTTCTCCTTTGCCACCACCTCATCCATCATTTATCACCTGAAGCTTTGTTTTAACAGGAGTCATAGAACTGGGATAGTAGCAGGAAAATATCCAGCAATCCTTGTAGGAGGTAGGATATGCGCCAAAACGCTGACCACCTAAGGCCTAGCCGCTACTACATACATGTAATTGCATTCCAAAAAAACAAAGCAGATGCTATCTTCTATCATCATCTGCTCCTCAACTTGGCACTCTCAACTCTCCTGATGGTGAAGCCAGGGCCCACCGGAGAAGTCTTGTCCTCTGGTGGGCTCGTCCAATGCTGCCCTAAAGCAGGCCAGTCTAAGAAAAGTGTGTGGGTCGGTAACAGGAGAAATCGGGGCGGCTGGGGACCGTTTAGGGACACCTGACCGCCCCCAGGCGGCTGGGGACCGAGTGTGGACACCCTGCCACGTCCTGGCGGCTGGGGACTGAGCGTGGACTCCCAGCCGCCGGGCGGCTGGGGACTGAGTATGGATAAAAGGGCCTTCAACGCAGCCATGACATGGTGGCCAGCGTGTGCCTCCACATGCCTAAAAGGCCCAATTTCAAGTGCAAGCAAGCTAGCAGTATGGTATTGCAGCCTGGGGGTGGGTGGGTGGCAGGTAGAACACTTACGCTTGCATTCCAACAAAACAACGCAGATGCTAACTTCTATCATCATGCTCCTCATCTTGGCACTCTCAACTGCCCTGATGGAGAAGCCAGGGCCCACCGGAGGAGTCTGGTTCTCTGGTGGGCTCGTCCAATGCTGCCCTAAAGTAGGCCGGGCTAAGAAAGGTCTGTGGGGATGTTCCACGGAGAAATCGGGGCGGCTGGGGACCGTTTATGGACACCCGGCCGCCTCCATGCGGCTGGGGACCGAGTGTGGACACCCGGCCCCCCCCTGGCAGCTGGGGACTGAGCGTGGACACCTGGCCGCCGGGCGGCTGGGGACTGAGTATGGATACCTCGCTGCCGAAGAAGCCATGAGTTAGTGGCCAGCTTCGGCCTCCTCAAAACTAAATGGCCCCATTTCAAGTGCAAGCTAGCAGTATGGTATTGCAGCCTGCGGGTGGGTGGGTGGTTGGCTGCATATTTGCGCTTGCATTGCAAGGAATGGGGGAGGTACAATTGAACACTGCCCTGGGACAAGGACTTGCACGGGATAGTTGCAAGTCTGCATCTTCTGATGCGGCAAGGATCACTTCTGATGGGCACACTTTTAGGCAGTGACCTGGGAGTCAGAGATGCTTCCAGGGGTCTTCCCCATGCTGTCCCCATGTCTTTTCAGCACTGTATGCATGTGTCACACAGCACATGGCCAGATAAGGTTGTAAAATGTTAAAATGACATTTCCCGGTGAATGCATTTGTCACAGTTGAAAGCAAAAGTGCAAAAACGCATAAAAAATGTTACTTGTGAACATAGCCCAAGGTGTGGAGGAGTATTTTTGTTTTTGGTTATTTATTTTACCTTATACACAAGTCTTTACCCTGAAAAAGAAATTCCTTAACATATTTCACAGGAAAAAAGTTTCACTTTCGTTTATTATGAGCCTGTAAAAGTGGCTTAATACCTCTGACCACGTTGTTGACAACAGTGACCTGGGGGTCAGAAATGCTTCCTGGGGCGATCCCCATGCTGTCCCCATGTCATTTGAGCACTGTCACTATCGTTTTGGGCACTTGTTAAGCTTTTAAAAGACTGCCGGGGGTGCCGCCGCAAAAATGCTCGAGTCTCCCATAGACTAACATTGGGCTCGTTGCTCGGGTTGAGCACCCGAGTATCATGGCGAGCTCGGCCCGAGCTTCGAGCACCTGAGCATTTTAGTGCTCACTCAACACTATTTCTTACTATTTATGTAGTTAAATAACAAAAAATTGGGGGGATTATTTTTACTTTCTCTGGCAATGAGTCTCTATGTCTCAATCTTTGCAGCCTTGATTTGATTTTTACAGAATTTATTTAATTTTCTGTATTTATTTAATGCCTCCTCACTACCTACTTGCTTTAGTTCTCTAAATTCTTTCTTTTTGTCACTTATTGCGCCCCTTACAGCTATATTTAACCACAGTGGTTTCCTCCTATTTCTAGCATGTTTATTCCCATAGGGTATATATTGTGCATAGGTCCTATTCAGGATGCTAATAAATGTCTCCCATTTGCTTTGTGTAGTTTTATGACTCAGGATATCGTCCCAGTTTATTGCACTAAGATCATCTCTCAACCTTTGGAAATTTGCCTTCATGAAGTTTAGTGTCCTTGTAACCCCTCTACTACACATCTTATTAAAGGATACATGAAAGCTTATTATTTTGTACTCACTATTAACCAAGTAACCCCCAACACACTTATATTTGATATACAGTCTGGCCTGTGGGTTAATATTAGGTCTAGCAGTGCCCCCCTTCTTATTGGTTCCTGAACCAGTTGTGAAAGGTAATTGTCTCTCATAGTTGTCAAAAACCTATTACCTTTGCTTGAACTACAGGTTTCTGTTTCCCAATGTTTTTCAGGGTAGTTAAAGTCCCCCATAATAATGACTTCTCCTTGAGTCGCTGCTTCATTTATTTGCTTTATGAGGATATTCTCCGTTGCTTCCATTATTTTTGGAGACTTATAACACACCCCTATCAGTAATTTATTAATCTTTCCCCCTCCCCTTATCTCAACCCACAGGGACTCTACATTTTTTTAGTTTCACATATATTCTCACGCATGGGTTTTAAGGATGATTTTACATATAAACACCCCCCCCCCCCCCCTCACTTGTTTGTACGATCATTTCTTAACAGACTATAGCCCTGTAAATTAACTGCCCAGTCATGGCTCTCATCCAGCCATGTCTCGGATATCCCCACCATGTCATAATTATTTTCCAAAAAATGTAATTCTAATTCCTCCATTTTGTTGGTGAGGCTTCTGGCATTAGTGTACATGCATTTTATGTATCTCTCTGAACCTCTATTCCTTCTTACTATATTGACTGTTCTAACCCCACCCTCAATTTTTTTATTAGTGCAGCTAGTGACCTGGGCACAATCTTCCCCACCTATAAAATGAATACCCCCCCCCCCCCAGTCCCTAGTTTAAACACTCCTCCAACCTTCTAGTAGCATGGTATTTGTCAGCGACTAAGTGTCAATTGGTTCAACAAAACACAGCTGGCTGACTTTAAATTCATTGGAATATTTGGCATGCTCCACAAAATTTCTGAATTATGGCAGTCATGTGGATCACGTCTGATGATCATGGTTTCAGACAGTCGCCTATTAGTATGGTGTTTGTCAGCGACCAAGTGTCAATTGGTTCAACAAAACACAGCTGGCTGTCTTTAAATGGAGTGCAATATTTGACACGCTCCACAAAATTTCTGTATTACGGCAGTCATGTCTGATGACCAGTTTCAGGCAGTCGTCTAATAGTATGGTATTTGTCAGACACCAACTGATAATAGGTTTGAGCACACAACTGCCATACTGTACCTTAAATGTAGTGTGATATCTGACACGTTCCCAAAAATTTCTGTATTATTGCGGCAGTCATATGGGATCACGTCTGATGGCCACGATTTCAGGCAGTCGCCTAATAGAATGGTGTTTGTCAGCAGCCAAGTGTCAATTGTTTCAACAAAACACAGCTGTTGACTTTCAATCCATTGGAATATTTGGCATGCTCCACAAAATTTCTGTATTATTACAGTAGTCATATTGGATCATGTCTGATCATTGAAAAAGTTTCTCTGCTTCCACAATACAGTAATGTGAATAAAATAAAAAAAATCTGTCTGTATTCTGCTAACAAGCAAATGGAGCAGTAAAATAGTGTACTCTGGATTGCTTTTTAAGCAAATAATCAGGATTAGGATAAAAAAAAAATTAGCCCTGGCCCCTGATATCTGGGGTATACCTACGGATATCTGTAACAGCGGGCAGACAGAACGTGCAATGCACACTATTATGCTGTATACACTGCCACAAACTCTGCCTGCCTGCCTAACTCCTGCTATCACCACTGAATATATGCAGCTGGATTAGTCCTCAGAAGGACTGTGAGTTCAGATGGATATGTATCCTGGTTTGGAATACCTATATCTAACTATTACACCGCCAATTCTGTCCTAGCTCAGCAGCATCTCTCCCTACACTGCCTGTCTCCAGGTCGGACTGTGACGAGAATAGGGGCACCAGGTCTTATATAGACCCGATGACGCTATGCGGCCAGCCAATCACTGTAATGCCAGAACCAACATGACTTCAACATTACAGTGCATCGCAAGCAATCCCTGCATGTTCATTGGCTCTCTAAAGAGCACCAAACATGCAGGGTGGGGACCCGAGCTTCCGCCCAAGCTACTCGGAAATACTCGCCGAGCATCTCGAGCAGTGAGATGCTTGGCCTAGTACCGAGCAGTGGCGAGCACGCTCGCTCATCACTAGTATCTATCAATAGATGACAGGTTGTCCATCAAACAAAATTAATTTATCTATGCTAGTCTTTCTTTTATATTAAAGGACAACTATTTCTCGTTCTCAGGGGCCATTTATCAACAGGTTAAAGGGACTGTGATGGGCTCTAAAGTCGCACCAACGTATGCGAACTTGTTTATGGGCATCTTTGAAGATTCATTTATATATTAGGGGCCCTTTAAGGATAATATAATCCTATATAAAAGCTCATTGATGATATTTTTATCATCTGGGATAGCTCAAAGGGTGATTTTGAAGCTTTTACCCCTAAATTTAAAAGTGAGACAATTCAATTTTTAGATTTGTTAATTTTTATTATCGATTATCACACATGCACTAAGATTTTTTTTTTAAAAAAGGTGGATGCAAATAGTTACATGCATTTTGAGAGTGGATAATACAATAAATGGGTAGAAAACATCCCGATTAACCAGCTTAAAAGGATTAGAAGGAATTGTACTCTAACTACTAGTGATGAGCGAGCGTGCTCGCCACTGCTCGGTACTCGCCCCAGCATCTCACTGCTTGACATGCTCGGCGAGTATTTCTGGGATGCTCGGGTGGGAGCTTGGGTCTCCGCCTTACATGTTTGGCGCTCATTAGACAGCCAATGAACATGCAGGAATTGCTTGCCACACACTGTAATACCGTAGCCATGTTGGTTGTGGCATGACAGTAATTGGCTGGCGGCATATTATCATCGGGTCTATATAAGACCTGGTACCCCTATGCACATTACGATCTAACCCGAAAACAGGCCGAGTAGGGAGAGGTGCTGCTGTGTGAGGGACAGATTTAACGGTGTAATAGTTAGGTATAGGTATTCCACGCCAAGATACATATCCATCTGAACTATCTGTCCTTCCGAGAACTAATCCAGCTGCATATATTCAGTGGTGATATCAGGAGTTAGGCAGGCAGAGAAATTTGTGAACACTATACAGCACAATAGGGTCCATTGCACGTTCTGTCTGCTGCTGCTGCTGTTACAGATATTCGTGGACATAGCCCCAGATATCTGGGGCCAGGGTTAATTTTTTTTGTTATCTTAATCCTAATTATTTTCTAAAAAAATTAAGTCCAACATTTTATTGCTCCATTTGCTTTTTAGCACAGCAGAATACAGCCAGATCTTTTCCAGAAATTTGTAGTGAACTTGGAAAAGATTGTCCTCCATTTACAGTTTGGCAGCAATGTGTTAGTGACACTATTCACAAGTGGTCGCTGGCAATAATCGGAAACTACAAGCCCGCTATTTAAAACCGTGGGCGTCCGTCAGACGTATCACATATAACTGCGGTACAAATCCAGCCATTCGTAGCGACCATGGAAAATATTGTCCTCCATTTACAGTTTGTAGCAGTGTGTCAGTGAAGCTATTCACACGTAGTCGCTGGTAATAACAGGAAACTACAAGCCCACTATTTATAACTGTGGGCGTCCGTCAGACATATCACATATAACTGTGGTACAAATCCCACCATTTGTAGCGACCGTGCAAAATATTGTCCTCCATTTACAGTTCGGCAGCAGCGTGTCAGTGAAGCTATTCACACGTGGTCGCTGACAATAATAGGCGACTATTATTAAATTCACAGAAAACCACATTTTGGGGAATTTCAATAATTGATCAGAATGATCTCCCACTATTTGTCGGGACCTAATATCTACCAAAAGTGAACTCCATTGTCAGGGATTTCACCCACACACAGTCAGGACGACACCGGGGAGATCACGCAATATCCGTATTTCGTCCAGAGTCGCGATCACGCGATCCAGACTACTCTCGACGTAGGTATCGGTAAGCAACCAGTGAGGGTATGGCGCAACACCCTGGGTTCCACAGATTGGAATCCGTGTATAACGCCCTCCGTACGATCACTGTCAGCTTCACAATAGCCCAATTATTAATACTCTCTGCCACCACCGGCCGAGTTTAAAATATAATACAGGCCTGGCCGGACGCCTGCGTTTTTGTAGCGTATATGGCTTCGGGAAAGGGAACGATTACAGAACAAAAGAAACAGAACTATTAAATTTTATATTTAATCCAAAAGTGAGGCAGTGTTTAGGAAAAATATATACAAGGATGGTACAAAGGGGACATTAAAATAAAACAGGATGAAAAGTGAAACTTCCACAATAAAGTTCGCTGCGATGACTCAATATAGGTGGAGGAGGGGCTCCCCGGTTGGAATATGCTGTTATTGAACAGGACCCATTGCTTATAATTCTTATTCCCCCCTGGCAATGAGTGCTCCTGTCTTCTCCATAGATTCTTTTATACCTAAGGGGAGTTCTGGCCACACGCCCCTTGTGGTGACATCATGTGGGCCGGTCTCCAGCCTGTACATTTTTATTAGAAATGCTAACTTCTGCAATAACTCATTGCTCGTTGATCGCAGAAGCTTGCAAACTACGCCATTTTTTCCCTTATGATTTTATCTTTATTTTGATATCACACTTCACATAGCTGCAGTCTGCTATTCTGGGGTTTTTCCGCTACAGCTCCCTGATTTTGGTTACAGCCCTGGAAAATTACCTACACATTCCTGGGCTGATTTGGTCACTACCCATTTGGGTCTCGTTATTGCCGGACGTATGGAACTCATACTATTTCATATCTAATATCGGAGCCGATCTGGCTAGGGCTGGTGGCCAGAAATTATCTGTGGGTCTCTTTGAACTTAACGAACCATTTCCTCTTTCCTTCAAACTCATTGCTTGGGAGAAGGTGTTAATCTATCTCAGGTCTGTGTTAAGAGGAAATACATTTGCATTTTAGCTTGTGACACTTCATGTGTAAAGCCTTTTGGCTGTGGGGGATAATTTGCAGGAAGACACAGTATAATTGTCATCTCTGGACAAACACTACAGGAGAGGGCATGGGAGAAGAGGCTAATATTCTATTAATCTGTCCCTGATATTAATATTTTCCTGACATCCATCATAAATATAATGCCTACAAACTACAATCTGAGTGATACACTTATAAAATCATAGAATTTATTAGATGATCATAAATACTAATACCACAATTATTTAAAATACATAGAGGTGCAATCAGAAGGACTCAGAATATAGTCCCTGTAGGGTGAGCAGCAACACAAAATATACACCAAGTCACTTATATATAAATATATTTGTATATTTCAGCATATGCACATATAATTAATAATTTCCCAAGTACAACATTACTTCAATTAATATCAGCAAGTGCATTATGCTGTTTATGCAGCCACAAATTAACTTAATCCCCGCGCCAACCATAGGAAACAAGAATCATGCAGCAATTATATACATAGACCCGATTATAGTGACTTACCCATCACAATGGTGATACTCACACCGGGGAAATAGTGTTGAGCCACCCCCGTAGTGTTCGGGTTCGGTTCGTCGAACACCGGGATGTTCGAGGAACTGTTCGTCGAACTGTTCGTCGAACACCTTAGAACACCGTTAAAACCAATGGCAGGCAAACAAAAACACATAGAAACACATAGAAAACACATTCAAAGGTGTCCAAAAGCTGACAAACTGCTCAGAAGACGCTCTTTTTAAAAAAAGCCGGCCGGCAATTCAGCAGCGGCATACACCGGTACCCGACAATTTAGACAAGAAGGAATAGAGCATCACACATAGATTAGATAGATAGAAACATGTCAGTCACATATATAAGAAGTACAGTGACAGTGTTGGTTACTGTACTTGTCATTTAGTGTAAAGGATTTATTAAAAAAAATATTAGTGCTTTCATGCACCGTCTCTTTAAAAAAGCCGGCCGGCAATTCAGCAGCGGTACCCGACAATTTAGAACAGAAAGAATAGAGCTTCACACATAGATTAGATAGATAGAAACATGTCAGTCACATATATAATAAGTACAGTGACAGTGTTGGTTACTGTACTTGTCATTTAGTGTAAAGGATTTATTTAAAAAAATAATAGTGTTTTCATGCACGGTCTCTTTAAAGAAGCCGGCCGGCAATTCAGCAGCGGTACCCGACAATTTAGAATAGAAAGATAGAGCATCACACACAGATTAGATAGATAGAAACATGTCAGTTACATATATAAGAAGTACAGTGACAGTGTTGGCTACTGTACTTGTCATTTAGTGTTAAAATAAAGGATTTATTAAAAAAATTGGCGTGGAGTTCCCTCGTAATTTTAGGCTCTAGCGGAGATTAAGCAGACGGCTGGGGCAGATGTTTGAAGCCTGGGAAGGGGGTAATACCTATGGAGATTCCCAGGCTACTAATATCAGCCCCCAACTGAATACCTAGCCTTTACTAGCTATTAAAATGGGGGACCCCCCCCAAAAAATGACGTGGGGTCCCCCCTATTTTAATAGCTAGCAAAGGCTAGGCAGACAGCTGGGGGCTGATATTAATAGCCCAGGAAGGTTGCCATGAATATTGGCCCCCTCCCAGGCTTGAAACACCAGCCGTCAGCCACCCCAGAAATGGCGCATCCATAGGATGCGCCAATTCTGGCACTTAGCCTCGCTCTTCCCACTGCCCTGTAGCGGTGGCAGTGGGGTAATAGGGCTGGGGTTGATGTCAGCTTATAATGCCGGCTGACATCAAGCCCAGGTTAGTAATGGAGAGGCGTCTATAAGACACCCCCATTACTAACCCCATAGTCAAAGTTAAAAAAAACACAAACACCCAGAATAAAGTCCTTTAATTGAAATAAACACACAATTCTTTATTGTTCTAAATTAAACCATACTTACCGTATCGCCCATTCCAGCTGAAGCCAACGATCTACTGCAATAAAAGAAAAATAATAAAGCAACATCATCCTTACCTTTCGATGGTTCCCAGGACCGCTCCAGCTCTGCTACATCGAGATGACAGGCTGGACCGCAGCAGAAAGCTGCCATCCAGCCTGTCATCCCGCAGACATTGAGAAGCGCAGGCATGCTTGCGCTCCTCAGTGTCAGGCTGTGACGGCATCCAGATGAGCCGAGGTCATGTCCAATGAACTCAGCTCACCTCATGCACGTCACTGACAGCGTGGGAAAATTCTCCTGCACTCAGCGCTTCAGCGTGAGAATTTTCCCACGCTGTCAGTGACGTGCATGAGGTGAGCTCATGTCCAATGAACTCAGCTCACCTCATGTACGTCACTGACAGCGTGGGAAAATTCTCCTGCACTCAGCGCTTCAGCGTGAGAATTCTCCCACGCTGTCAGTGACGTGCATGAGGTGAGCTCATGTCCAATGAACTCAGCTCACTTCATGCACGTCACTGACAGCGTGGGAAAATTCTCCTGCACTCAGCGCTTCAGCGTGAGAATTTTCCCACGCTGTCAGTGACGTGCATGAGGTGAGTTCATGTCCAATGATCTCAGCTCACCTCATGCACGTCACTGACAGCGTGGGAGAATTCTCACGCTGAAGCGCTGAGTGCAGGAGAATTTTCCCACGCTGTCAGTGACGTGCCTGAGGTGAGCCGAGTTCATTGGACATGAACTCGGCTTATCTTTATGCCGTCACAGCGAGACACTGAGGAGTGCAAGCATGCCTGCGCTTCTCAGTGTGTGCGGCATGGCAAGCTGGATAGCAGCGTTCTGCTGCGATCCAGCCTGTTATGTGAATGTAGCAGAGGTGAAGCCGTCGTGGGAACCATGGAAAGGTAAGGATGATGTTGGTTTATTATTTTACTTTTATTGCAGGAGATTGATGGCTTCAGCTGGAATGGGCGTGACGGTAAGTATGGTTTAATTTAGAACAATAAAGAATTGTGTCTTTATTTCAATTAAAGGGCTTTATTCTGGGTGTTTGTGTCTTTTTTTAACTTTGACTATGGGGTTAGTAATGGGGGTGTCTTATAGACGCCTCTCCATTACTAACCTGGGCTTGATGTCAGCTGGCATTATAAGCTGACATCAACCCCAGCCCTATTACCCCACTGTCACCGCTACAGGGCAGTGGGAAGAGCGAGGCTAAGTGCCAGAATTGGCGCCTCCTATGGATGCGCCATTTCTGGGGTGGCTGACGGCTGGTGTTTCTAGCCTGGGAGGGGGCCAATATTCATGGCACCCTTCCTGGGCTATTAATATCAGCCCCCAGATGTCTGCCTAGCCTTTGCTAGCTATTAAAATAGGGGGGACCCCACGTCATTTTTTTGAGGGTTCCCCCATTTTAATAGCTAGTAAAGGCTAGGTATTCAGCTGGGGGCTGATATTAGTAGCCTGGGAAGCTCCGTGGCTATTACCCCCTTCCCAGGCTTCAAACATCTGCCCCAGCTGTCTGCTTAACCTCCGCTAGAGCCTAAAATTATTCGGAACCCCACGCCAATTTTTTTTTAAATAAATCCTTTATTTTAACACTAAATGACAAGTACAGTAATCAACACTGTCACTGTACTTCATATATATGTGACTGACATGTTTCTATCTATCTAATCTATGTGTGATTCTCTATTCCTTCTATTCTAAATTGTCGGGTACCGCTGATGAAATGCCGGCCGGCTTTTTTAAAGAGACGGTGCATGAAAACACTATTATTTTTTTTAATAAATCCTTTACACTAAATGACAAGTACAGTAAGCAACACTGTCCCTGTACTTCATATATATGTGACTGACATGTTTATATCTATCTAATCTATGTGTGATTCTCTATTCTTTCTGTTCTAAATTGTCGGGTATCGGTGTATGCCGCTGCTGAATTGCCGGCTTTTCATGTTTCACTGTGAGCACTGTTCCCATCGATTTGGGCAATCACTGTAATGCCACAACCACCATGGCTGTGGCATTACAGTGAGTGGCAGACAATCCCTGCATGATTGGTGCTCTAAATAGCGCCAGACATGCAGGACACGCTTTTGGTGCACGAACAGTTATCGAGCATAACCTTGAACAGCCGAATTTTTTGCAAATCGTTCGGGTTCGTCGAACAACTCGAACACCGCCCAAAACAGCTCGAATTTGAGATTGGCGAACAGTTCTAGTCGAACACCGCTCATCTCTACTGGGAAACACCCTTGAATGCGCTTTTCACGTTAGCTTTATCAACAAGGAGGTCAAGACTAGGAGACTACAAGCCCTCTATTTAAAACCGACCGCGTCCATCAGACATAACACATGTAACTGCAGTACAAATTCAGCCATTTGTAGGGGGCGTTCAAGATATTATACTCCATTTACAGTTTATCAGCAGTGTGGTAGTGAACGTATTCACATGTGGTCGCTGAGCAATACTAAACTAGAAGAGCAGTTCTTAAAACCGTGGGCATCCGTCACATGTATCAGATATTATTGCAGTACAAATCTAGCAATTTGTAGGGGACATTCAATATATTAGACTCCATTTAAAATTGGCAAGGCACGTGGCAAGGGACAGAGAAGTGGACGTGACAGTGATAGTGCATGCAGAGGCCGAGGCCGTGGGCAAGCTGGAATTGTGCCATAACAAGCACCCATATCATGACACCCTACCTTCCTGTCTCAATTACTAGGGGACCGCAGCATACCACTATTGATCGGAGAGCAGTGTCAAAAGATTGTTGGTTGGATAGCAGATAATGCTTCCAGTTATTTTGCCACCACCACCACCTTGTTTTTCATATTGGTCACACTGATCCTCCTTCCTCCCACTATGCCGAGTTCCCAGAGACAACTGATCCCACACTTGGACACTCCAAAGAGCTAATCACTTGTCCATTTGTAGATTCGAGTCAAGAGTAGAACGCGTGTAGTGATGACCAAATATTGGAGCAACCACGGTCACAAGAAGGCGACGATGGGAGAGTGCAATTACTGTCGCAAGAGGTGGATGATGATTATGATAATGAGACACAATTGGCAGAAAGTCAGGAGGAGGACCAGGGTGTGGAAGTGGAAGACCAGGTGGTAGATGACATAGTAACTGACCCAACCTGGCAGGGGTACATACAGATCGAGGACAGCAGCACACAAGGGGATGGAGGCGTAGCACCACAACAGGTAGGAACAAGCAGTGTGGTGGCCACAGACACAATGTGGGCAACCGTTCCCTCTAACACCAACACGACGGAAGTTGCCAGTACGACTGTTAGGTCTTCCCGAGTCTGGTTGTTTTTTAAAGACTCTGCAGATAACCCCCCAAAAAAAACACATTTGCACGATCTTCCAGGCCAGCATCAGCAGGGGTAGCAAAACTAGCAACCTGTCCACCACCATCATGCTCATGCACATGACAGAAAAGCACCCAACTAGGTGGGCAAAATGCTAGGGTACAGAAACAGTGTCTGCGGGTGACACCACTGCTTGTTCCGCTGTTGTGCATGCACACCAATCCCCTGCCCATGGTGCATGCAAAGATGCCTCCTGCTCTGCACTTGTCGTTTCACACTCGCAACTACCACCATCAGCAACCACATCCACATCTTAGTCCTCCCAAATTGCAGTCACTGCATACGCAATAACTGTATAGCAGAACTGCTCCTTTATAATTGGAACAATTTATAATGGAGGCCCTCCTGTATGTGCCTTTAAGTTGGAATTGCGCTTTTTCCTCAATTCAGGCAGCCGTTGCAGTCACTGCATATGCAATAACTGTATAGCAGAGCTGCTCCTTTCTAATGGGAACATGTTGTTACAGAGGCCCTCCTCTGTGTGTCTTTAAATTGATATTGAGGTTTTTCCTACATTTAGGCAGTCGTTGCAGTCACTGCATATGCAATAATTGTATAGCAGAACTGCTCCTTTCTAAAGAGAACATGTTGTTACGTAGGCCCTCCTCTATGTGTCTTTAAATTGTTAATGGGGTATTTCCCAAATTTAGACAGCCGTTGTAGTCACTGCATACGCAATAACTGTATAGAAGAACCGCTCCTTTATAATGGGAACATGTTATGGAGGCCCTCCTCTATGTGTCTTCAAATTGGTATTGGGGTATTTCCCAACTTTAGGCAGCCATTGTAGTCACTGCATACGCAATAACTGTATAGCAGAACCGCTCCTTTCTAATGGGAACATGTTGTTACGGAGGCTCTCCTCTATATGTCTTTAAATTGGTATTGGGGTTTTTTCCTACATGTAGGCAGCCATTGTAGTCACTTCATATGTAATAACAGTATAGCAGAACCACTCCTTTATAATGGGAACATTTTTTTACAGAGACCCTCTATGGGTCTTCAAATTGGTATTGGGGTATTTCACAAATTTAGGCAGCCTTTGCAGTCACTGCATGGGCATTACCACTATAGGTGACCCACTCCATTATAATGGGAACATTTTTTTCGCTGAGGCCCTCCTCTATGTCTCTTCAAAAGGGTTTTGGGGTGCATACAAATTTCTGTCAGCCCTTACAGTAACTGCGAATGCAATAACAGTATAGGAGACCCACTCATTAATAATGGGAACAACAAAGCATAGCCGGCTGATGGCCCTCTATCAATAGTGAGGGCCGACTGCTGGCCCTTTAAGAATAGTAAGGGCTGCCTGATGGCCCTATGAAAATAGGCTTTGTGACTTTCAGAGTCCCTCTTTCATAAATGAAACAGGATGTGTCAGATCATTTCTCACACACCACATGGGAAGATATGTTAGTAAAATGTTAAAATGAAATTTACTGGTAAATGTTTTTTTCACCATTGAAAGCAATGCAAAAGTGCAAAAAGGCTTCCTCCACATAGCCCAAGGTGTGGAGGAGCATTTTTGTTTTTGGTTGTTTATTTTGCCTTATATACAAGATGTTGCTTAACATTTTTCCCAGGAAAATCCATTTTGGTTTTATTTTTGTAAGTTTTATTGTGAGCCGGTACAAAGTGGCGTAATACCCTGACAGCATTGTTCACAGCAGTGACCTGGGAGTCAGAGATGCTTCCAGGGGTCTTCCCCATGCTGTCCCCATGTTATTTCAGCACTGTTCCCATTGATTTCGGTAATTTTTAGGTCCCCTTCAGACCTCCGGGGAAGGAGGGGGGGGGCGCCGGAAAAATGCTTTAGTTTCCCATAGACTTACATTGGCCTCGTTGTATGGGTCAAGCACTCAAGCATTCCAATTTGCTTGACTCGAGCAACAAGTAACCGAGCTATTTAGTACTCGCTCATCACTACTAACTACCGATTTCACCAACCAAGTGGAAATTTTAAAACCGAGGTTCTTTGAACACAAATATCCAAAAATGCTTATTCAATGTACGTTCAATAGCACAAAAGATTTGAAACAGATGTCCTTGATTAAGAAAAAAATAAAAAAATCGGATAGTATTGGAAAATTTGATACTAATTTTGTTACCACTTATAATATGTGTTTTAAAAAGATTTATAATATTATTCAGGAGAATTGGCTTATTCTTTTAAATGATCCCATTTTAGGAAAATCTTTGTCAAAAAATCCCTTAGTGACTTTCCATAGAGCCCCCCTCCCTGAAAAATATGTTAGCACCAAGTCGACTTGGAGAAGAAGTAAGAGAGCCATTGACCTGGAATTTTAACCCTGGAGTTTTTAAATTTAATATACGAAACTGTTTGTGTCGTCAGTCGATTTGCCATGGACTCACCTCTTTCACCCATGATCAAATGGGTACAATTTTTCTCATCAAACACCGTATATCTTGTTCTAGCAACTTTATTATATTTGTCATTTTTTGCTCTTGCAATAAATTATATGTTGGGAGAACTATGCAGCCTGCACACAAGAGGCTTAACTCACATAGATTTAATATTATGAATGGTTTCCTTTAACATGGCTTGTCTCGCCATTGTACAATTGAACATGACAAGCAATATAAGAAATTGCATATCTTTCCAACAAAACAAATTCCTTCACCTTTACAAAATCGTGTAGAGCAATTAAACAGAAAGAAAGTTTACTGGATATATAATCTTAATACGCTTACCCCGAACGGTCTTAAAGAGATCACAGATTTTTTTTGTAATAAAGAAATCTTTTTGATTATATCTAAACAATTGTAATATTTTTTAGATTTATTTGTATCAAAAATATATTTACCTCAGTTTTAATAATGAAAAAAAAAAGTAGATCCTTCAAAATATCAACAAAATAGTTTTTTTCGATCTTTATGCGTGCTAGTGTTGCGGCCATTTTTCCAGACTATACGGACTTTAGAATGGAGATTTCTACTCTGTTACTCTGATTGTATTTTTGATGAATGTAAATATAGTTGTTTATTCTTCTTCATTTTTTAATGCACTTTTTTAATTTACATGTGACTTTTGTGTTTTCATTGGCTGTAAGCCATAATCATCAACATTAACAGATACAACTTGACATAGATCACTCTGTTTGTAATGACTTTATATAATATATGAGTTTCACTTTTTAAATTGAAGAACTGAAAAAAAATTACTTTTTGATGATATTCTAATTTAGTGAGATGCACCTGTATATTGTCAATGTTAACTATTCTGGTTGGATCTTGAACACGCTCCAATGTAGTCAAGTGTATGTGTCTCCTCTCGGGCACCGTGACTGTGGGTTTAAGCCATCTCACCCCAGCACCTATTTCTAGTCCCTGTCACTGGATTCCAGAGATAGCCTTTTCTCTAGGATCTTGCCATAACAGGCTTGAACCTCCCATTTGAATAAAGCATCAGAGACCTATTGTGGCGTGATATGGTGTGTTGCTTCACCCAAATCAACTTTCATTGCCAGTAAGATATTTTTTTTGAGTCAGTAAGTTCAATCCCAATTTTTTGAAAATATTTTTATTTCTATGTTTGCAGTATGAAATTTAACATTTCTGCATTATATGTATGATGTTGGTTGTATAAAAAGTGAAATATACCAGAAAGGCTTTAGATTTTTAATGTTCTGTTAGTTGCTCTATATTTGACATGATGACACGCTAAAGTTGAACTCTGACATTCCTTGTCATGTGCTTCTTCCTGTTTGACAACCTTTTTTTTTTTTTTATTTCTGAGTGTATAAAACTGATGATCTGTGACATCTCTCTGTGACGGGGTATGCGGCAGAGCAAGAAGAGACCACCGGACTAAGAACTATCCAAAGGGGTTTATTAAGGCAGGAGGCATACCAAATCAAAAATCCATGTTATTCCTAAGGTCCATAATAAGTCCACAATCACCAACGGGCGTGAGGTCTTGCCGCAGCTAAGAGCCCCTACTCTTCTTCCTCCAGAGTTCTCCCAACACAACCCTGGTCACGCATAAGTCCATTGTCTTGGGCTACCGGGAACAGCCCAAGGGTAGGGGAGGAGAGGTTTCCCCCCTTCTAGTCGATGGTTTAGTCCATGGCATGGCTCCGATGTGTCTATAAAGATGTGTACTGTGAGTTCTCCCCCTGCTTAAGAGAACAATGGGGAGTCCTCTAGCGGTGTTGACACAAGCCCAAGTTAAATTATGGTTGAGGAACAAAGATCTGGGAAAGGGCATGGGTACTTACATCACATCATGACATTTTATACAGAAATGCAGGACAGGGAAAACTATGTACCATGAAAATTCCTTCCCCTTGAATTTTGTGTACGTACGAGGGACCTCTACAGGTCGCTTGTTAAGTACACACAGGCAGGGCTGACCGGACTCAGGGCTCCTCCTGCCTGGACAGTCCATATGCATTTTGGTGTTGGCTGCCTCTTCTATACTGTACTGTAAAGTTATAGGGCTGCAGAGCCAGGCTCCATCATAGTAAGCGTCCATTGTCCCCAGAGGCTCTGTTCAGCCAAGTGAGGGGATTGTGATCAGTAACCACAGTGAATTCTCGTCCATACAGATACGGCTTTAGTTTCCGGAGGGCCCACACTATAGCCAGACATTCTTTTTCCACAGTTGCATAGGCCACTTCTCGGTCCAGCAGTTTCCTGCTGAGGTAGGCGACGGGATGCTCGTCCGCCGCTGCATTCACCTTGCTGAGTACAGCTCCCAATCCATAAGCAGAGGCGTCCGTCTGCACAATGAATCGCCTCTTGTAGTCCGGAGCAGCCAGAACAGGGTCACAGACCAGGGCGTCCTTCAGCCGGTTAAAAGCCTCCTCACCGGCTGGAGTCCAGATTACCAGCCTGGGCATCGTTTTCTTAGTCAGGTCGGTAAGAGGCTTGGCCACAGTGCAAAAATGAGAAACAAATTTTCGGTAGTAGCTAGCAGTGCCCAAAAAAGCCATAACTTGTTTCTTAGTTTGGGGTACAGGCCAGTCTCTAATAGCCTGGATTTTTGCAGGTTCTGGATGGAGCTTCCCTCCCCCTACTCTATGCCCTAGGTACTGGACTTCACCCATCCCCAATTGACATTTATCGGGTCGAATGGTTAGGCCGGCTGCAAGAATCAGGTCAAGAATAAAGGCTACTTGATTAAGATGTTCCTCCCACGTCTGGCTGAAGACGGTGATATCA
The DNA here is from genome assembly GCF_046119375.1 of Phyllobates terribilis. NCBI lineage: Eukaryota > Metazoa > Chordata > Amphibia > Anura > Dendrobatidae > Phyllobates > Phyllobates terribilis. The sequence goes on from NW_027362762.1 coordinate 584,414,965, forward strand.
TCTAAGTAGGCACAAGCAAAGTCCCCACATCCCCGGAGGATCTGATCTACCATTCTCTGGAAGGCTGCCGGGGCATTTTTCATTCCAAAAGGCATGCTTAGAAATTCATACAGACCAAAGGGGGTTATAAAAGCGGACCGTCCTCTCCTTTCCTCCGTCAGAGGAATTTGCCAGTATCCCTTACTGAGGTCTAAGGTAGTGACATATCGGGATCCAGCCATTCGGTCTAGAAGTTCGTCAATACAGGGCATTGGGTAAGGATCACTGACAGTATGGTCATTAAGTCGTCTGTAGTCCACACAAAATCGAGTACTCCCATCCTTCTTTGGTACTAACACCACAGGAGAGGCCCAAGGGCTATGAGAGGCCTGGATTACCCCCAGCTGTAACATCTCCTCTAGTTCGTGCTGCATGGTGTTTCGAACTGATTCAGGTACCCGGTAAGGAGCCTGTTGTATGGGACGGATACCCTGAGTGTCTACATGATGTTGGGTGACGGTGGTTCGACCTGGTTGAGATGAGAAAGCAGCCCGTCTCTGTTGAAGCACTCCCAGCATCTGGTCTTTCTGTAAGGGGTCCAGGTGATCTCCCAGAGGAACCTGTTCCACAGTGGACGGGGCTCTCATGGCTTCCACGAGATCCGGTAGGGAGTCCTCTTCCTCGGGACCGTCTTCTGAAGCTAGCCGACAGCTTGCTATCATTGGAAGGTTCCGGTCGTGGTATTCCTTAATCATATTCACATGGACAGTCTTTTGTCTTAGTCCCTGATCATCTAGAGCAAGAAGGTAATTGGTGTCATTTAGTTTCTTGAGAACCTGGAAGGGACCCTCCCACATGGTCTGCAGTTTATTTTGTGGATGGGGAATAATCATTAAGACCGGTTATCCTTCTACAAACTCCGGATAGCGTGCTTTATGGTCATACCAGGTCTTCTGTCGGGTTTGAGCCATATGCACATGACTCTGGGTGAAACTAGCAAGTTGAGCCAGGGTTTCTCGCAGCTTTAGGACATAAGGGACAACAGGGGCTCCTGTATCTTCAACTTGTCCCGCCCAGTATTCATTGAGCAGAGTTAAGGGTCCTCGGACCTTTCTTCCATAGAGGAGTTCAAAGGGGGAAAACCCGGTGGACTCCTGAGGAACTTCCCGATAGGCAAACAAGAGATGGGGCAGGTACTTCTCCCAGTCGGAATCTCTGTCCGTGAAGGCCCTCAGCATATTCTTCAGAGTGCCGTTAAATCGTTCACAAAGTCCATTTGTTTGTGGATGATACGGTGTCGTTCGAATCGCTCGTACTCCACAGGTGCGCCACAGACACTGGACTAGTTCTGACATGAACTGGGAGCCTTGGTCCGACAAGATCTCATTGGGAAATCCTACTCTGGTGAAAATGGTAACCAGGGCCTCGGCCACCTTGGCGGCAGAAATACTGGACAAGGCCACAGCTTCCGGATATCGGGTGGCGTAGTCCACAACAGTGAGAATGTACTGCTTTCCTGATCTACTTGGCTTAGCTAGAGGCCCAATGATATCGACAGCTACTCTTTGAAATGGCTCTTCTATGATAGGGAGTGGTTGCAGAGGGGCCTTTGGGTGATCTCCGGGTCGCCCTCTATGCTGACATATATCGCAAGTTCGGCAGAAATGCGCCACTGCCTGAGAAATCCCTGGCCAATAGAAGGTTTGAGTCAATCGTCTCTCGGTGCGGGTTTTGCCTTGATGGCCAGCAGTAGGGATATCATGAGCAAGGTGTAGTAGGGGAATCCTGTATTTCTGAGGAACAATCATCTGTTTGTTACAAGTCCAGGGCTTATCTGGGGAGGCAGCATTGGTAACCTTATACAAAAGTCCATTTTCTCGGATAATCCTTTCCCTGTTCTCCCCTAACTGCCCTGTCTCAGCTCGTGCTCTAAAACTAGCTAGGGTGGGGTCAGTATCGACCTCTTGTCGAAACTGAACTCTATCCCAGGTATCACTCACATTGTCCCCACAAGAAGAATCACTCACCGGCGGTGTCGGCGGTTCTGGTGGCCTCATTTCCATGGATGAGTTGTATGCATCCCCATCTGCTGCTCTCTTGGCTTGACTTCTGGTTACCGCACCGACGAAGTGGCAATGCAGATGTCCCACATCATTTCCTAAAAGAACATCTGCGGGGAGGCCGCTCATCACACCGACCACGCATTGTTTGGCCCCAAAGCCATAATCCAGGGTCACCCTTGCTCTTGGAATATATCTCTGGGTGCCTCCAGCCAATTCAATGGCAATTCCTGGTCCCTTTTGAATTGCTTCTGGCTGAAGTACGTGGGGATCGGCTATGGTGAGAAAAGCCCCAGTGTCACGGAAGAAGACAACCTTTTGGCCATCCAGCACGACCTCCTGTAGATGTTTGTGCTGACGGTCAGAAGAACAGGTGGCTGGGGCTCGCACCCCATAGACTCCTGGTATGGGAGCCAGGGTATCGGAGTCACTTGGCAAGTCGTCAGGGACTGAATCCAGCTCTTCTCCTGGTGAGGGTGTCTGTAGATAATGAACCGGCAAAGGCGGTCTGTAGCTGTCCTGCCTCCGAACACCTGGACATTGGAATTGCAGATGCCCAGGCTGCCCACATCTATAACATCTGCGCTCTGGGACTCTTCCTCCATGTCGTAGTCCCGAAGGCAGAGCAGGAGTAATGCGAGGCACAGTCACACGAAGGTCACCATGAGTGGATGGTCTATTGGGATGGTGAGTATGGGAGGCCGAAGGACCAGGGGCCGCCATCATCGGGGGGCTGGTAGTTCTTTTCTCACTGAGTAGTAGTTTTTTCCATTGAGGCTTGATGGTGAGAGCCTCATCCGCTAGAGCTGCAGCTTCCTCCACAGTGGCTGGTCTACTTTCACGCACCCATTCTCGGATCTCAGCGGGACACTTGAAGTAAAACTGCTCTTTCAAGATGACCTGGAGGAAGGCCCCCCAAGTTAAGGCCTCCTCTCCCTCCAGCCAGCGATGACATATTTGTTTGAGTCTGTGGGCATACATCTTGAAGGACACCTCCTCATCACAGGCCAAAGTACGAAACTGGGTCCTATAAGTGTCTGGGGTCACAGCATAGTGTTCCAGAATAGTCCGTTTAATGTCTGCATACTCACAGTCCCCCCGAGGGTCCATAGCTCTATAGGCTGCGGCAGCTCCACCCTCTAAGAGCACCACCAGATGTCGGACTCGCTCCCTTTCTGGGACTTCCATTAATCGACACTGAAGCGCAAAGTCCTGGAAGAAGCCCTCAATGTCACCTGCAGCCTCCTGGAACGGCTTGAAATCTTTGCGGGACACTCTGGGGAGTTCCCTCATGGTGGGTGCTGGGGTTACAGTCTGTCTGGCGCTTCTAGCTGCTTCCAAAGCTACCTGCCTCTCCAGCAATGCCACCTCCTTAGCTCCACGCATGACCTCCATCTTATAGTCTATGGAGACCTCCTCTCCCATCATTGCCATCTCCTCCTCGTACCACACAGCCCACTGACTTTTTTGGGTATTTACCTCTGCCTGTCGCCTTTCCTCCATTGGCCGTGGAGGTGCTTCCTCAGCGTCCTCTTGCAGGTGAACTCCTTCCAAAGCCTCAGTTAGCTGCTCCTTTGAGAGTCCCTTGTAGCTGACCCCCAGTTCACGGGCCTTTGTTTGTAAGCTCACCACAGTCCAGTTCTTGTACTCTGAGGCTCTGGTTCCAGCAGTTGATGGGCCGTTGTCCTCCATTCCTTCTGCTCTGATCCCACTGCTGCCAACCAGTTTGTGACGGGGTATGCGTCAGAGCAAGAAGAGACCACCAGACTAAGAACGATCCAAAGGGGTTTATTAAGGCAGGCAGCATACCAAATCAAAAACCCATGTTATTCCTAAGGTCCATAATAAGTCCACAATCACCAACGGGTGTGAGGTCTTGCCGCAGCTAAGAGCCCCCACTCTTCTTCCTCCAGAGATCTCCCAACACAACCCTGGTCACGCATATGTCCATTGTCTTGGGCTACCGGGAACAGCCCAAGGGTAGGGGAGGAGAGGTTTCCCCCCTTCTAGTCGATGGTTTAGTCCATGGCATGGCTCCGATGTGTCTATAAAGATGTGTACTGTGAGTTCTCCCCCTGCTTAAGAGAACAATGGGGAGTCCTCTAGCGGTGTTGACACAAGCCCAAGTTAAATTATGGTTGAGGAACAAAGATCTGGGAAAGGGCATGGGTACTTACACCACATCATGACATTTTATACAGAAATGCAGGACAGGGAAAACTATGTACCATGACACTCTCCAGTTTGGTTATCTCTTGTCCTGATGAAGAAGTTAGATGAACTTGAAACACGTAGATTTTATAACCTGAAAAAATAAAAATATCATTTATTGGAACTCTTTAATTCGAATGCATCCTTTCATGTGGTTCCACCAGCAGCGCAAGCAAAAGCTGCTTTTTATCCGCATTGTCTTTAACCTCGTCTGTTAGATCTGTGGCTCTGCAGCAGCTGGCATATGCATGTATAATGTTGCGGACTTCAACTTTACAAGGTGAGCGTGTAATCGCTTTTTATTTATTCATGTGTTAACCAGTTAATGCCCTATTTGCGCTTATTTGTTTTCCAGTTTTCCTTTTACCTTTCTGATGTCTTCACATTACAGACTTGGCCCTTTGTTGGATCTCCTCATGTCTAACAAACAGGACATTCAGTGTCTCCCACTCACACACCACCTCCTCATCTCGCCCCATATGCATTGGTGTCCCCCAAGGTTCAGTTCTATGACCCCTGCTCTTCTCCATCTACACCTTCGGCCTGGGATAGCTCATAGTCTCACAGCTTTCAGTATCCCCTCTATGCTGATGACACACAGATCTACCTCTCTGGACCTGATATCACCTCCTTACTAACCAGAATCCCACAATGTATGTCCGTTATTTCATCTTTCTTCTCTGCTAGATTTATAAAACTTAGCATGGATAAAACCGAATTCATCATCTTTCCACCATCACATTCATCCCCCCCAACTGACCTATCCATCAAAGTGGTTGCCCACTCTCCCCAGTCCCGCAAGCTTGACTCTGATCTGTCCTTCAAATGTCAGATCCAATCCCTTTCCACTTGCTGCCACTCCAATTCCAAAATATCTCCGGGATCCGCACATTACTCAACTATGAATCTACAAAAACACCAGTGCATGCCCTCCATCTTACCCCTTGACTACTGCAACCTCCTGCTCTGCGGCCTCCCTTCTACCACTCTCGCACCCCTCCAATCTATCCTAAACTCTGCTGACTGACTAATCCACCTGTCACCATGCTATTCCCTGGCTTCTCATCTTTATCAATCCCTGCGCTGGCTCCCCGTTGCCCAGAGACTCCAGTTGAAAAGCCTATCTTTGGCATACAAAGCCATCGAAAACCTTTCTCCTCCATACATCTGTGACCTAATCTTCCTGTACTTATCTGCGTGCAACCTCCCATCCTTACAAGATCTCCTTCTCTACTTTTCTCTTATCTCTTCTTGCCTACCATGGAAACCTTCAAAAGGAAGCCTGAAGACCCACTTCTTCTGACAAGCGTACAACCTGCAGTAAACACCACTCCACCATACTGCTGCATGACCAGCTCTACCCTCACCTACTGTAACCTCACTCATCCCTTGTAGATTGTGAGCCCTTGTGGGCAGAGTCATCTCTCCTCCTGTACCAGTCAGTGACCCTTTTTCACACATACAGGGTCATAAAATAAACGTCGCTCTGATAATAAATAATAATAATTATACTACTTGTATTATGGGTAAATTGATGCCACTTTCCTGGTGTCTGCCCTTAATTTGATCTATTTTGGCAGCTTTTGGGCCAGTTTGAAGGTGTTGTGTATGCTTTTGGTTTTGCCTCCCAGGGAATCCAATGATGTTCGGCTATGTTTGGCACATATTCGACGAATAAATCGGCAAATATTGCCAATTTGACGTTCGTAATCCGAACCGAACATTGAAATATTCGCTCATCTATAGATGAGGCCTGTATAAAATAGAATATATGTTCGAAAAAAATACAAACTGAGATGTGGCCTGCTGTATCACGTTAATAAGAGAAGAATTCGATTTTATACTGTAGATGAGCTCTGCATACAGTAAAATATATGTGCCAAAAAATTTCAAGCTGAGATGTGACCTGCTGTATGTATCACGGTAGTAACAGAAAAAAAATACAATTTCAAAGGTGTACTCATGCATGGAGCACAATATAAGCAGTGCACAAAAGAGTTCATTGCTGAAATGTGGCCTGCTGTCTCTGTCTGGACCTCACTAATAGCAAAAAATTTTGATCTGCTGGAAGGTCGATTTCACTGCCACACAGGACCCTATTTATCTAAACCACCTAGCTAACTATCTAAAATCTTTTAGTATCCATGAGCTGTGTCAGGAGCATCCTCTCTGAGCTGTGATACAAAAAAAAGGCCCTAAAACAACATGTCCGCTCTCACATGTGATTTCAGCAGCCAGTGGCACAAGCCCATGTTTCTGGACATTGTGGATGGTTACTGCGCCCTGATTGGCTTGCTGCAATCTGCACACATTAAGTTAAGAAAAATAAATATAAATTAGATTACCAGCACGCCGCTCCTCTGACCTCTCCCCAACCCTTCCCCTCATCAAACATGTCCCGTCCCCCCCCGCTCATCATAAATCACCACTATCCTAGCCAAAGTGATAAAAATACTGTAATGTAAACGCAATAATTTGCTGGACTTTTACCAAATTTTGCCGATTTGAAATAAAAATGCTCGGGTGACCCATCACAAATGTGCAACGTTTGTGCAGAATTTGAAATTGGCAAATGTTTTTCTAATATATTCGCTCATCTTTAGCTATGAGCACAAATAATTTAAATTCCGACATGTGGACTCCTGGCTGGAGCAAAAATATTAGCACAAAAGATTTATATACTGAAATGTGGCCTGGTTTCTGGATCACACTATTAGCATGCTATTAACATTTCAGAATGTAAAGAATTTTGATTCTGAAATGTGGACTCCTGGCTGGACCAAAAATATTAGCACAAAAGATTTATGTTATGGCTCCGGATGGTGGAACCACTTTTCCGTGGTACAAGGAGGGACCGGAGGGGCGTAACTAGGGGCCTCACCCGGACTGACCTTGGCTATACGGCGGCTTAGTCAACTCCGTGAGTGAAGAAAGGACCGAGGAGGTGGGCCAGGTGCTACTCCGGGACCGACCTTGTGTGAGAGCAGGCGACTCCCATGGGACTGGTGACAGGCGCTGACTAGCATTGTAGATAAGCAGGTATATGGGCACGGCAGGCATTCGGGCACGAGTGTTAAACTAGCTGGCGGGCACGGCTGATAGACAGGCAGGCGGACATGGCTGGTAGTTTTAAGGTCCCACTTCTGCCCACCAGCCTGCCTAACAGGAAGCTTAGGAACTAAACTGAAAACTTTGCACAGGCATCTCCGTGTTGGAGGAGGTGCCTTAAATAATAACTTTTCTCTGGCCATTGGCCGGGGACATCTTAGAATGGCGTGCGGGGCCCCTTTATGAGACAGGGAGCATGCACGCCCTAAGCACAGTGCCTGGGGATCTGCGCGCAGTGAATGCACCCCGGACACAGCCAGTATGGGAGACAGCCGGTGGAGCGGGAGACACCGGCCAGCGGCCACGGCAGTAAGGGGATCGGCGTCTCTGCCGTGCAGAAGGCAGAGACGCCAACGCTACAATTTATATACTGAAATGTGGCCTGATTTCTGGAGCACACTATTAGCACCAAAGATTTATATAGTGAAATGTGGCCGGGTTTCTTAAGCACGTTATGAGCACAAAGAATTTAGCTGCTGAAATGAGGACTCCTGGCTGGAGGAAAAATCTTAGAACAAAAAATGTATATACTAAAATATTGCCTGGTTTCTGGAGCATGCTATTAGCACAAAGTATTTAGATTCTGAAATGTGGACTCCTGGCTGGAGCAAAAATATTAGCACAATATATTTATATGCTTGAATGTGGTCTGGTTCATGGAGCACACTATTAGCACAATAAATTTAGATTCTGAAATGTGGACTCCTGGCTGGAGTAAAAATATTAGCTCAGAAGATTTATATGCTAAAATGTGGCCTGGCTTCTTGAGCATGCTATTAGCACAAAGATTTTTTTTCTTAAATGTGAACTAGTGGCTGGAGCAAAATTATTAGTACAAAAACTGTAAATACTGAAATGTGGCCTGGTTTATCGAGCACGCTATTAGCACAAAGAATTTAGATTCTGAAATGTGGACTCTGGATTGGAGCAAAAATATTACCACAAAGGATTTAAATAGTGAAATGTGGTCTGCTGTCTGGACAACACAATTAGCACAAAGAATTGATATGCTGGAAGGTTGATTTCACACAGGATCCTATCTATCTGAACTACCTGACTGACAATCAACAGCCTAGATAACTATCTGACTATCCTGTAGCAGCAGCAGGAGCAGCCTCTTTGTGCTGTTACATTGACAAAATGGCGCCAAAACAACATGTCCACTCTTTTTATGGAGAAGAACATGTGACTTCGGCAGCCAATGACACAAGCCCTTGTGTCTGAACATTGTGGATGGCTTGTGTACCCTGATTGGCTGCTGGAATCTCCACACATTAAGTTAATAAAAAAGAAAAAAAACAGTCTGCCGCTCCTCTGACCTCTCCTCATCCCCTTGCCTCATCAAACACGTCACCCCCATTGATACAGCACCACTATCCTAGCCAGATAACATCTGTGTGACAGCGTGGCAAATCAGGGATGTTCATGGGCAGAGCCGATTTCTTGGCGCGAACATGCCAGAACCCCGAACACAAACCTGAATTTGAAATGCCGAAGAAATTCGCTCAACACCATACTTCAACTACACTTTTTCAAATTATTTACTTTAAAAAAAATATCTGGATTGAATTTGTCATCTGTAGATTATTACATGCTTTGTGTTACATTACAGTGGTATCTAAAACTAAAAAAAAGTTACATTTTTTTTCTGGATTCAATTAGTCATCCATACAGTTTAACGTGCGTTGTGTAAAATTAAGATGGTTCAAATTTTTTAAAACCTATTTGGCCTGGTACAGTTCACAAAATATTTTTGTTCTAAAAATTGACTAGTTATACATATTGTATAACCTGCATTATGTGAAATTTCGCTGATTTGAAATAAAGAAAAATTGGCCTGCTACAGGTGTACAAATTTGGTTGCTCAGAAATTGACTATTGTCATATATACTGCAGAACCTGATTAGAGTGAAATTTCGTTGGTTAGAAATAAAAAACAAAATTGGCCTACTATAGGTGTACAAATTTGGTCCCTCAGTACTCAGCCTCTAGTCGTCACGATTTCTCCCGGTTTGACGTCCCCGCCTAGGAACATAACCCGTGCCCTTACAAACGTCATTACTGGGAATGTCCACTTAACGACAGACACGCGGACAAGCGCTCATGGCCAGGGACAATACATTTCCCAGACGGCACAATGGGTAAACATTGTGGAGGCTGGAGCCGAGGCCCACCCTGGCACGGCACATGTCCTCCCGATGCTGAGGATTGCTGGCCCTACTTTTATCAGGGATTCCTCCACCTCCTACACCAGTACCTGCACCCCCTCCTACTCCTCCTCATTCTCCATCTCCGATATGCTATCTCAGAACAAGTCGTCCTCATCAGCTGGAAGCTCGGCTGCACTGCCTCAGCAAAGCGGCAACAGGTTCATCTAAAGCTAATTTTTCTAGGAGTGAAACTGCACACCAACAGAGTTTTTGAAAGGAAAAACAGACCAGTCAGATCTGCTGCTCTCGGCTCTAAACCTACAACCAGGTATGGTCATGTGTGATAATAGCCGTAATATGGTGGTGGCTGTGAAGCTTGGCAAGCTCATATATGTACCATGCTTGGCCCACATGCTCAACTTTGCAGTTTTGAAAACCTACCCAGATTTGTTGGAGCTTCTGGTCAAGATATGCCACATTAGCACCCATTTCTGAAGTCAGCTACAGCTGCTGCCACTCTGGCAGTGCTGTAGCAGTGCATGCAAGTGCCAACAGCTCACGCAATAGTGTGTGACTTCACCACTTGCTGGAACTTCACACTGCACATGCTGACAAGACTTTGTGAGAAGCAGAGGCCACTTGTGGAATACCAGCTCCAAGATGCCTGTCTGTATTCTGAGCAGCCTCCGCACATAACTGAAGAGTGTGCATGGATGTCTGACATTTGTGTGGTTCTCAAAGACTTTGAGGACTCCTCAAAGATGGTGAGTGGCGATGACTCCATATTGAGCGCAACGATCCCACTTCTGTGCCTAATTAAACAGTCGTTGCTCAAAAATAAACATGAAGCTTTGCATGCAAACAAGGGGGAGATGGAAGAAGACATGAGACAGGGAGATAATACCCAGCCCAGCATCATCTCATCTGCTCAGTGCTATTGGGTCTCAAAGCTGGACACCTGGCATGAACTGTTTCTCTATGTCTTGGAGGTGTTGTGCTGTCTTGCTGCTAGTGTCTTATCTGAGCAGGTCTTTAGTGCCGCTGGGGCGGTTATAACCTACAGGCACTTTTATCTGTCAACCGAAAGAGCTAACAGGCTCACTATGATAAAAATGAACAAAGCTTGGATTATCCCTGACTTTTTCACACCATCAGACGACAGCTGCACATAAAGTGTTTTTTAAATCTTCAATATTTGAATGAGGCCTTTCAGTTGTTGCATTTCAGGGATCTATGAATGACTGGATGTCCCTTCTCATAATTTTTTTCTGGCTTTGCACTTTGTCACTTTCTCAGCACATGACACAGAGTGTGCCTGCAAGGGTTAATTTACCTCCTCTCACTCAGTCCAGCACTCAACCTCTGTTTCAGGCTGTGCTCAACGAGCTCGGCGAGTATTTCCGGGTTGCTCGGGCGGAAACTCATGTCCCCTCCCTGCATGTTTGGCGCTCTTTAGAGAGCCAGTGAAATGCAGGGATTGCCTGCCATGCACTGTAATGCCGTAGCCATGTTGGTTGTGGGCATTACAGTGATTGGCTGCCCACACAGCATCATCAGGTGTATATAAGACTGGGCACCGGCATGCTCGTCACAGTCTACTCCGGAACCAGGCAGAGTAGGGAGACCTGTTGCTGCGTCAAGCAGAGATTTGCTTCTTCATAGTTAGTATAGGTATTCCACAACATATATATATCCAACTGAACTAACAGTCCTTCTGAGGACTAATACAGCTGCATATATTCAGTGGTAATAGCAGGAGTTGGGCAGGCAGGCAGTGTATGTGGCAGACTGCAGTGCATGATACACTACAAGAGGGTCCATTGAACGTCCTGTTAGTATAGGTATTTTGCAACATATATATATATATATAGATCCATCTGAACTAACAGTCCTTCTGAGGACTAATCCAGTTGCATATATTCAGTGGTGATGGCAGGAATTAGGCAGGCAGGCAGTGTATGTGGCAGACTGCAGTGCATATAGTACAAGAGGGACCATTGAACGCTCCTGCTGCTGCTCTTCTTACAGATATTTGTAGACATAACCCCAGATATCAGGGGCCAGGGAATTTTTTTTTTATCTTAATCCTAGTTATTTGCTTAAAAAGCAATCCAGAGTATACAATTTTAGACCATTTAGACCAGAGGTCCCCAACCGCCGGTCCGCGGACCAGGACCGGGCCGTTGGGGTTTTTCAGCCGGTCCGCGGCGCCGCTGACAGCTAGCTCCGCGGCCCTGCGCCTGGTCAGAGCTCGCTCTGTGTGGATTTATAATGTTTTCTGCCATAGCCGTGACAGCTCGCAGCTCCCGGCAGAGAACATTATGCGGGACGGGGTGGGGCGTCGGGCGGGTCTTAGTGATGCAGCCCTCCACAGCACAGCATGGTACCTGTTGTACGTCACGGGGCGGGTCTTAGTGACGCGGCCCTCCTGCACAGCATGGTGTGTTCCTGACGGGGTGGGGCAGCAGGCTCTCCTCACTGACACGCCCCCGGCAGAACATGTTATGTGGGGCGTGCTGAGGCAGCAGACTGGCTTCAGTGACGCGGCTCCCGGTACCGGTGTTCAGTGTGTAGTGCTGCTAAGCAGCAGCGCTGTATACACTGACGCTCAATGTACAATGCTGCTACTTAGCAGCGCTGTACACCGAGGTCCCGCCAGCATCCTCCCCATACAGCTCCACCCCTCCATAACCCCACCCCCATATGACCAAAGCCCCACCCCCACCCCCACCGGGCCATGGAAAACTGGTCTTGCTTAAAGCCGGTCCCTGGTGCAAAAAAGGTTGGGGACCTCTGATTTAGACCATTTAAACCACTTGCCAGGCCAGCATCAGCAGGGGAAGCAAAACTAGCAGCCTGACCACCACAAGCATGATCAGGCACATAGCAGCAAAGCACCCGACTAAGTGGGCCAAATCCCAGGGTCCAGCAACAGTGTCTGCGGGTGACACCACTACTTGTCCGCTGTTGTGCATGCACGCCAATCCCCTGTCCATCGCACATGCCAAGATGCCTCCCACCCTGCACCTGTCGTTGCACACTCTCCACTAGCACCATCAGGAAGCAGGTCCACATCCTTGTCCCAGCGCATTGTTCAGTCCTTGGAAAGCAAATATGCAGTCAACGCCCCACAGGCCACACTACTAAATTCACACATTTCCGAATGCTTGCTCTCGAAATGTTGCCTTTTCGGTTTGTGGAGACGGAAGCTTTCCACAACCTGATGGCCGTCCCTCGGTACTTGGTCCCCAGCGAACACTATTTCTCCCGGTGTGCCGTCCCCGCATTACACGAGCACGTGTTCCACAACATTAGATGTGCCCTCAACAACGCAGTTACTGGGAAATTCCATCTAACCACGGACACGTGAAAGCTGAGACCCAGTCAGACCTTGGTACGGAACACGTCTGTCACAAAGTATTAAATGATTCGTGACGGCCCTGTCATTTTGCTGTTTAAATGCTGTTTTTTCCTTTGGGCAATCAAGGGTTAATGTCAGTTTTCCTTGCTAAGCTTGGTGTGTTGATTGTTCAGCTAATGCGGGTGTGATCTCTTGCTCCACCCAATAAATAGTCGCATGACCCTTCAGTTGATGTTGGTGTTCAGTTCATTCTGCCTAACCTGGAGTGAGGAGAAGAAGTCTGTTGTCTGGAGTAGTTGGAGGTTTACCTTGGGATTGCTGCTTGTTGTTTGGCTGTGTGTTTTCCTTTCCTCTATCCCATTTAGTTTTTCTACCTATTCTTTCCCTGTGTTTTCCCTTGTGGTTGTGATTGTATTTTTTGGTGAGATAGCCATTTCAGTTTACCCTGTCTGTTTTCCCTGTCTTGTTACAGTAACATCCAGTCTTCTTCCCTGGGGGAGAGGAGGTCACTGACAGGGCCTGTGCAAGAGATAGGGAGATACTGGCGGCTCGGGCCTCTTCATCTTCAAAGGTACCACTGAGATAAGGGAAAGTCAGGGCTCCCCTAGTGTGACAGGGACAGATCCGGGTTCCAACTCTCAGCCATCTCCCATTTTCGCCGTTTACGGCATGAAAATGTCCTCCCGATACCGATGATTGCGGGCCCTGGGTCAATCAGGGTTGCCCCCACATTCTACAGCTTCTGCACCTCCTACTTTTCAGCCTCCATCTTCAAAATGACCACATCAGTCGCAAGGTGCAAGCATTGCTGCATTGCCTCGGCCAAACGGCAACAGGCTGTGGTGCTGAAGCTAATATGCTTAGGTGACATACTGCACAATGCTGAACAGTTGTGGACAGCGCTGAAAGAGCAGGCAGATCTGTGGCTCACACCGCTGAACCTACAGTCAGGCATGGTCGTGTGTGACAATGGCCGGAACCTGGTGGCGGCTCTGTGGCGAGCTCACACACGTACCATGCCTGGCTCATGTGCTTAACCTCATGGTTCAGCGGTTTCTCAAAACCTACCCGGATCTGTCGGATCTGCTTGTCAAATTACACCGCCTGTGTGCCCATTTTAGAAAGTCAGCTGCAGCTTCTGCCGCTCTTGCCGTGCTTCAGCAGCATTTGCAGCTTCCAGCTCACTGACTGATCTGCGACGTTCCCACACATTGGAACTCTACAATGCAGATGTTGGGAATAATTTGTGAGCAGAAAAGGGCAGTTGTTGACTGCCAGCATCAACAAGGCCGTCGGTATTCAGGTCAGACTCCACACATAAGACCTCAGGAGTGGACATGGATGTCAAACAACTTTGAGGACTCCACCAAGTTGGTGAGCGGCGATGACGCCATAATTAGCATCACCATCCCACTTCTGCCTTCTGAAACACTCTCTGCCAACAATTAAAGAGGATGCATTGCAGGCGGAGCACGATTAGATGGAGCAAGGAACCATACAGGGTGATTCCACACAGCCCAGCCTCATCTCATCCCAATGTGGATTGGGTGACAGTGAGGAAAAGGAGAAGGAGGAAGCACAGGAGCTAGTTTCCTTCTCTATAGATGATATTACCTGCACAACTGTCATACTGTCTGTTCAGCGTGGATGGCCTGAGGACAGGGAGGAGGAGGAAGAAGAGGAAGATGAGGAGGAGTGCATGGTCAGTCGTCCTCGTGATGAGGACACGGTAGTCTTGCCTCTTTGCTGTCTGTCACACATGGCTCAGTTTATGTTACGTTGCCTTTCTTATGACCCTTGCCTTGTCCAAATTTTGGGTGACAGTCATCATTGGTTGGTGACACTTCTAGACCCACGCTACAAGGAGAACTTGCTGTCTCTTATTCCTGTGCAGGACAGGCCTAATAAAATTGGGCAGTACGAGAAGGCCCTTGTTGCAGAATTATTAAAAAAATTCCTATCTGAAAATGCTGGTGGCAGAGGACACAGTTCATTGGACAACCAAGGAGTACAGGCGATAGAGACACAAATACAATCAAGCAGAGGCAGAGGAACACTGTGAAAGTTCTGGGACAGTTTTCTCAGACCCTCCCATCGCTCAAGCCCTGATGCGCGGGGTACTCTCTCAAGGAGAGAAAAGTTGCGGAAGCTGATGAGGGAGTACCTTGCCGACTGTACCAACGTCCTCCGTGATTCCTCTGTGCCTTATAATTATTGGGTATCCAAGCTGGACACATGGCATAAACTGACTCTCTACAACTTGGAGGTACTGAAAATGCTGACAGGCTGACTCATAAAAATGAACAAGGGCTGGATTGGGCCCCACTTCTCAACACCACCAATTGATAGCAACGTAACAAACTCAAGTACAATGTCTTCTTTTTTGGGAGGCCTAATTCTATTCCCATGCACCTCTGTCTTCACACCCAGGCATGGATATACGCTTCCTGATTTTGTCTATTTGCTCTTCTCCTCTTCCTTCTCCGCATCCTCATCCTCCATCACCATATCACCACCATATGTACCATATCAACAAATATACGTCTTTTGCAAGGGGCATTGGAGTTCCTCCAAATTTTTGGCAGCCGTTGCAGTCACTGCATACGCAATAACAGTATAGGCGACCCACTCATTAATAATGGGAACATCAAAGTATAGCCGTCTGATGGCCCTATGAAAATAGGCTTAGTGACTTTCAGAGTCCCTCCATCATAAATGAAACAGGATGTGTCAGAACATTTCTCACATGCCACATGGAAAGATATGTTAGTAAAATGTTAAAATGACATTTACTGGTAAATGTTTTTTTCACCGTTGAAAGCAATGCAAAAGTGCAAAAACTAATCAAAAACGCTAAGTGTGAACAAAGCCCAATGCTGTTCCCATGTCATTTGAGCACTGTTACCATCGATTTGGGCAATTTTTAGGCCCTCTGCAGACTGCCGGGGGGAGCCGAAGAAAAAATGCTCGAGTTTCCCATAGACTTACATTGGGCTCGTTACTCAGTCCGAGCACTCAAGTATTCCAATTTGCTCGACTTGAAAAACGAGTACCCGAGCATTTTAGTGCTTGCTCATCACTACTAATGATTCATTGTATGTAAAAAACAATTTCTATGGATATATGGTTTGCAGGGATTGCAAATGGCATGGGTAATTGCTATTGGATGTATATTTTTTAATATAGGCAAAATAATGAATTAGCTTTGTGAGGCCAACCAATCAGTAAAATTGTCAGGTCTCTAGGGATGGTATAAAGGGATGGTATAAATTATGTCATGTATTATTCAGTCTGTATGAGTCTGATGAAGGGGCTGGTCCAGCTCCATGATGCGTAACTCAATAAATTTGAAAGTTTTTTAAACATTATTTTCTCTTTCTTGCATCCTTGGAAGTACTCTCAAGACTAGATACACACAAGCCATGGGCACAGCCATTGTCTTTCCTGGAATTATATCCGCAGGGGTCACCAGTTCTGGACGCACCAGTGTTAATTCTGCTCCAATGTCTCTGAGGCCAAGAGTAACTTTACTGCCCACAGTGATAGTTTGACAGTTCTCATAATTCCTCACATTAGAGCCAGCCACAAATAAGACAGAAGGTGAGGGCCCTGGTGGCTTGGTAGTCATATTGGGGCCTAATTTCCTACCAGGGCAAGCGACACTAATATGTCCCACTTTGTTACACTTAAAGCATCGACGTGTATCAACAAAATAATGTCTAGTCCCAAGGGTCACAGAGGAAGTAGATGTAGACTACCCTGTAAACAGGCAAATTGTTTTACATTCATGGGACAGACATTGAGGAATTGATCCTTAACCATAAGATCCTCTAGTTCCTCAAAGCTGGTAACAGAAAGTCCTTGAATCCATTGACAGAACATGGTGCTCAAGGTGCTCATGACATCCGCATAGCTGTCAGTTGATCCCCGCTGTAGATTCCTGAACTTTCTCCGATATACCTCTGGGGTAAGGTTGTATTTCCTTAACAAAGCCTCTTTTCTAGACTCAAAGTCCCCACCTTGATCTGGTAAAAGCTTCCAAGGCTTTGCCTTTCAGCCCTGGAGTTAAATACTGTGCCCACTGATCACGTGGCAGATGGTATCGCCTGCAGGTTTTTTCAAACCCCTGAAAAAAAGTACTTAAGTCTTGCTGTGCCTACTGTATATTCAGGATTTTGAATGTTTTTTAACTGCTTCAGGTTTCTAAAAAAAAAAGAAAGAAACTATGTGTACACATAGTCTAATGAGAGGTTTTTGTAACAGAAAGCGGCTAAAATAAGTGACATGTCCATTCAGCTGGTGTTTTCCACACAGAAGATGCTCTGTACTTTACAATACAAGGTTAAAGCTGAAAAGATACCCAGAAGATGCCTGGATGTCTTTTGGAGTGTTTTGCAATAGTTTTTGCTTAAAAAAAACAAAATGATAGTGGTTTCTAGATTATCCAATGTATTGAAAATAAAACACCTTAAAACAACAGTAAAAAAAAAATTCACATAAACCATGGGAAAACCCTCCAAAAAAATCTAAAGATTCGGGGGAAAAAAGTCAGAGTTTTCTGAAGCGTCTTCTGCTTAAAAGACTTAGCGGGTTCGCTTTAGTTTAAATGACATTGTGTGCACATACCCTTTGAGTTTTAGAGGAGGATTTGGAGAGATTCTAATAAGTTTCCGCTCAGTGGTTATGTGTACATGTTTTTTTTTTTTTTTTAGGAGGTTTTGGAGCAGAAATGAGCAGGAACTGAGTAGAAACTTTGCAAATCCTCCTCCAAATGTCGAAACTCATCAAAAACTTGGAGTTTCTGCTCAAAAAACTCTGTGCTCACATATCCAGAGTTTGTGCACATGGCATCTTTAAGACACGGGCGCACTCACCAAGGTTTTCCTATGTGAAGCCGTTTCAGAAAAAACTTGCTGGCTGCTTTGCAGACCTTTTTTAGCCACTTTTTTTCTGGTAATTAAACTATGACATGCACATACTACTTTTTTTTCACCTGTTCACAATTTCCAAAATAAATAACAATAGACTGAACATATATACAGCAATGTCGTTTTTACACTGCTGTGCATGATGTTCACTTTTTGTAGCGATTTTGCAGGGCTTTTTCAGGCAGTTTCCAGGCAGAATCTATTTGAAAAAGATGGCGTGTGCACATAGCCAGAGTTTTTTTGAGAGTTTCTGTAGTAAAAACTTTAGCAAAAACTGAGAATAAATGCAAAACTCCTCAAAAACTTGCAGTTTCCAAAGAGTTTTTGCTCACAAAGCCGCTTCAGAAAAATACTGTTAGCAGGTTTTTTTTTTTTAGCTATATCTTCTATTAAGAGAAAGGTTAGTAAACTGCTCGAAGAAGTAACTTCTTTTAACCGTGTAACGAACCCTGAAACAGTTATAAGAAGTAATGAAAGCATGAACATGTGCACAGCAATTCGTTTAACCATTGACATCCTTCTCTTCATTCTTTTGAATGTTTTCTGATTCTGCGGTGGAAACCTCCTGAAATAGACTTATGAACATAGCAACTTTCAGCTCCAAAAACTTGTAAAAAAACTCTTTGTGCACATAGTCAATGGCATGCCGTGACATCTTTGCTCTTGCCAATGCATTGACAGAATGCTTGTGGACCTGTCAATCCCAAAATCCTCTGCCTTGAGTGAGAGGCCTGAGGATTTTTGAACGATGATGATCTGAGGCGCAGACGGGTGGTAATGAGGAGCAGAGGTACAAGAAAGGTAAGTAGTGAGGTAAGTATAACTTTTTTTTATTTCTTATATATTACCTTTTTTATGCTTTGGGGTCTTGAGAGACTGGTGCATAATAAGGGACATTAAAATCTTTGCGTTTAAAGAGGTTGTCCACTATACTACATACTACCCCGATCTATTTAAACAGTGGAAAGAATATTTTTTGTAATTACCTTTCATTGTTTTTGTTTCCTGTGCGCTGCGCTATTGCTGACTGCTCACTCGGCAACAAGCGCTTTCCCAACGAATGCAGAGGATTACAAAAAATATTCTTTCTACTTTTTAAATAGATAAGGGCATTATGTAGTGTAGTGGACAACCTCTAAGTTCTTCATGAATCAAATTTCTCAGGAAAATCAGGGCGAATTAGAATTTTTCCTGATCAGCTCACATCTAGTTCCAATCCTACTTCAGTCTTTAACTACTGATTCTAAATTCTGATGAAAATACTGACATTTCAAAATTACCTTGGAAATGTTTATTAATTTTTTAAAACCCAATTAGATATACAATTGGGTTTATTTAGTAACGTAGGTTGAATAAATACCTAGGTCCATCCAGTTCAACCTTTCTCCCCCATTTGTACTCCCTACACTAACTTATTAACTTACTGGGACTAGGCCTCACAAATATATTACCATTTTTATTATTGCTGCACTACTACAATTAAAAATGAACCTGTTTATAATTTTTTAATTAGTTTTATATTTTGTATTACTCTTGTGATTCTAATAATGGTAGTACTAAAATCCCTATGCCTAAATCTATTGATCCAGAAGACAAAAACCCTAGGACACATTCAGACAATTTGCATCAGAGGGAAAAATTCCTTCTTCACCCCGAGAAAAGGTGATCATATGAGAGGTCTTCCATCCCTTGTAATAATCTAGCTGTCCGCCTTTGAACTGACTCTAACTTCTGAATATCCTTTTTAAAATGTGGAGCCTAAAACTGGATCCCATATTCCAGTTGTGGCCTCACCAGTGATTTATAAAGGGGTAACAGTACATTGGGATCGCGGGGTTTTATTTCTCTTTTTATACATCCTAAATAGTGATGAGCGAGCACTAAAATGCTTGGGTACTCGTTGCTCGGGTCGAGCAAATTGGAATACTCGGGTGCTCGACCCGAGCAACGAGCTCAATGTAAGTCTATGGGAAACTCGAGCATTTTTCAGGCGGGTCCCCCCCTGGTGGTCTGCAAAGGGCCTAAAAATTGCCCAAATCGATGGGAACAGTGCTCAAATGACATAGGAACAGCATGGGGAAGACCCCTGGAAGCATTTCTGACTCCCAGGTCACTGCTGTCAACAACGTTGTCAGAGTATTACGCCACTTTTACGGACTCACAATAAAACATACAAAAACGAAATCAAAATGGATTTTCCAGGGAAATATGTTAAGGAACATCCTTTCCAGGGTAATGACTTGTATATAAGGCAAAATAAATAACCAAAAACAAAAATACTCCTCCACACCTTGGGCTATGTTCACACGTAGCGTTTTTGATGCATTTTTGCACTTTTGCATTGCTTTCAACCAAGACATGCATTCACTGGGAAATGTAATTTTAACATTTTAGAACCTTATCTGGCCATGTGGTGTGTGACACATTATCACACACATGCATACAGTTCTGAAAAGACATGGAACACCATGGGGAAGACCTCTGGAAGCATCTCTGACTCCTAGGTCACTGCCTAAAAGTGTGCCCATCATAAGTGATCCTTGGCGCATGCAAAGATTCCTCCCGCCATGCACCTGTCGTTGCAGACTTGAAACAAACATCGCCCACGTCCTTGTCCCAGTGCAACGTTCAGTTGTCCCTATCCCATTCCTTGGAATGCAAGCGCAAGTAGGCAACCAGCCACCCACCCACCTACAGGCTGCAATACTATACTGCCAAATTTTTGACAGCGGCTTGCACTTGAAATGTGGCCTATTAGACTCGTGGAGGCGGAAGCTGTCTACAATCATATGGCGGCGGCGACCGGGTATCCATACTCGGTCCCAAGCCGCCACTATTTGTCCTGATGACGTTTCCGCCTTCCACAAGCACGGGTCCCACAACATTACCCGTGCCCTCCCCAGTGCACTTACTGGGAAGGATTGCCTAACACGTGGTCAAGTGAATGTGGCCAGGGATGGTAAGGAGCCAGTCCACAGCTTTTTTTGCTGAGTTGTATTTCACCACAGCCATATTCTTTAGCTTGGTGAAAGGACTTGGGAAACCATATCTGCATAGCTGTCATTTCTCCCAGGAAGTCCTCTAAAGCTGCTTTCACTTGAAATGTGGCATTTTAGGCTCGTGGTGGCAGAAGCTTTTCATAACCTCATGCCGGCGGCGGCCGGGTGTCCATACTCGGTCCCCAGACGCCAATATTTCTTCCGGTATAGTCTCCGCCTTCCACAAGCACGGGTCCCACAACATTACCCGTGCCCTCCCCAGTGCACTTACTGTGAAGGACCTCTTAACCACAAACACGTGGACAGGTGAATGTGGCCAGGGATGGTACAAAGCCAGTCCACAGCTTTTTTTGCTGAGAGTTGTATTTCACCACAGCCATATTCTTTAGCTCGGTGAAAGGACTGACATAGAGGGAAACCGTATCTACTCTGGGTGTCATTTCTCCCAGGAAGTCCTCTAATGCACCTTGTTGCAGAAGCAATGGCAGCCCATCCAACATCAACTCGCACTTATCGGTGGTACTTGGACACACAAACATCTTTCTTTGCACATTTAATTTCATGACTACAGAGTTGTGCAATGGCCTGATCTGCAATGCGGTTTGAGAAATAACTTGCATAAGCACGTCTGATCCACATTAAAAAAGCAACCATTGAGTGTCCGGGAACCTTCCCCCACACTTTTCTTAGCCAGGGTTGCTTCTCGGTAGGGATGGACAGACCCACAAGAAAACCGGAGACTCCACCGGTGGGCCCTGGCTTCTCCTTCAGGAGAGTTCATAGTGCCAAGGTGAGGCCATGATGATGATAGAGACCACCATCTGCTTAGGTTTCTGTTACTTGGAATGCAAGCGCAAGTATGCAGCCAGCCACCCACCCACCCACAGGCCGCAATACTAAGCTGCCAGAATTTTGGGCAGCTGCTTTCACTTGAAATGTGGCCTTTTAGGCTCGTGGAGGTGGAAGCTTTTCACAACCTCATGATTTATGCCTCGTGTCCATACTCTGTCCCCAGCCGTCACTATTTCTCCCTGTGTTATCTTCGCCTTCTGCAAGCGTGGGTCCCTGAACATTACTGCTGGTACTTTTCTGTGGGAATTTGCTTGCCTCCTACCAGCCTGGAATATTTCCAGTAAAGTATAGTACGACGCCATGGTATTAGCACTGCCCCAAGGACCAGTAGCAAAGTCATCCCCAATTTCTTTCTCCGAAATTTTATTTGGTAGACTGAGTGGTTGCCCAAATACATTCGTTTCTCACAAAGGAGCTGAAAATACAGTGGCAGTAGGTGCAAGTTTCTCCAGCCTGTTAGATATTAGAGGGTGAACGGCAGCACATTGGATCAGTGGTTAGTACTGAAGCCTTGCAGTGCTGGGATCCTGTGTTCAAATCCCAGCATGGACTACATCTGCAAGGATTTTGTATGTTCTACCCATGTTTACGTGTGTTTCCACCTCAGTAAAAATGCAGCCATAGAGTGTCTGGGAACCCTCCCACACACTTTTGTTAGCCAAGACTGCTTCTCTGCAGGGTTGGACTGTCCCACCAGAGAATCCTCTGGTGTGCCCTGGCTTCTACGTCAGGAGAGTTCATGATAGCACTAACTTTGCAGCTGCTATGGGGCTCTTGAGCGGGGGAGAAAGGTGAGCCCTCCGAATCAAATCCTCTGGTGGGCACAATGTTTTTCAATCTGAAACAGCTTTTCAGTGGAAGTTTTATTTCACCACAGCCATATTCTTTAGCTCGGTGAAAGGACTCGCATAGAGGGAAACCGTATCTACTCTTGCTGTCATTTCTCCATCACCAGGTTCCCCCCATTGTCACACACGACCATGCCTGGCTGTATGTTCAGCGGTGAGAGCCACAGATCAGGCTGCTGTGTTACAGCTTTCAATAACTCTGCAGCGCTGTGTGGTTTGTCACCTAAGCATTAAGCATGTTATCTTCAGCACAGCCTGTTGTCACTTGGCCAAGGCAGTGCTGCAGTGCTTTCAGCTTGTGACTGATGTGGTCATTTCGGAGATGGAGGAGGTTACATTGGTGACTCTGTTTATTATACTATAGAAAGATCCTACAGTTTTTTTTGTTTTTTACGTTATTTTTTAAGACAAATGCATTCACCGGAAAATGTCATTTTAACATTTTACAACCTTAGCTGGCAATGTAGTGTGTGATACATCATCAGACACCTCCTGTTTCATTTATGATGGAGGGACTCTGGAAGTCACAAAGCCTATTTTTATAGGGCCATCAGGCGGCCCTTACTATTCTTAAAAGGCCAGCAGTCAGCCCTCGCAATTGTTAGAGAGCCATCAGCCGGCTATGCTTTGTTGTTCCATTATTAACAAGTGGGTCTCCTATACTGTTATTGCGTATGCAGTGACTGCAACCCAATACCCCTTTGAAGAGACATAGAGGAGGGTCTCAGTATAAAAAATGTTCCCATTATAAAGGAGCGGGTCTCCTATAGTGGTAATGCCCATGCTGTGACAGCAAGGGCTGCCAAAATTTGGGAAAAACCCCACTAACAATTTAAATACAGACAAAACACTGCCACAGTAACAAGTACAACATGTTCCCATTAGAAAGGAGAAGGTCTGCTATACAGTTGTAGGGTATGCAGTGAGTCCAACGGCTGACCAATTTTAGGAAAAACTCCACTAAGAATTTAAAGACACAGAGCAGGGCCACAGTAATGACAAATTTCCCATTAGAAAGGAGAGGGTCTCCCATAGTGTTAGCCTATGCAGTGAATGTAAGGGCTGCCAAAAATTGTGAGGCACTCTAATGCCCCTTGGAAGAGACTTAGAGGGCCTCATAAAAAATGTTCCCATTAGAAAGGAGCGGGTCTCCTATACTAGTAATACCCATGCACTAAGTGTATGGGCTGACAAATATCTAACCCTGGGGGTAAACCTGAACATATCGTATATTTTTTACGGGCATCATAAACACCCTTTAAAAAAATGATGTGGGTATTGCATCACGGACCACGGTCACCCTAGTGATATGGTGATGGAGAATGAGTATATGGAGAATGAGGATGAGGATAAGGAGGAGGACTAGAGCAAATAGCCAAAATCAGAAAGCGTATACCCATGTGTGGGTGTGAAGAGGTGCATGGGAATACACCTCATAAAAAAAAGACACTGGATTTGAGTTTATATTACGCTGCTATCATTCAGTGGCGTTGAGAAGTCTGGCCCAATCCAGCCCTTGTTCATTTTTATAAGAGTCAGCCTATCAGCATTTTCAGTTGACAGGCGGATGCGCTTATCAGTTATAATTCCACCAGCGGCACTAAAAACCTGCTCTGATAAAACGCTGGCGGCAGAGCAGGCCAGGACCTCCAAGGCGTAGAGAACCAGTTCGTTCCACGTATCCAGCTTGGATACCCAATAATTATAAGGCAGAGGAATCATGGAGGACATTGGTACGGTCGGCAAGGTACTCTCTCAGCATCTTCCCAAACTTTGCACTCCTTGTGAGAGTACCCCGCACCTCAGGGTCTGTGTGATGGGAGGGTCTGAGAAAACTATCCCAGAACTTTGACAGTGTTCCCCTGCCTCTGCTGGATTGCATTTGTGTCTCTCTCGCCTGTACTCCTTGGTTGTCCAACGAACTGTGACCTCTGCCGCCAGCGTTTTCAGATGGGAATTTTTTTAATAGTTCCGCAACAAGGGCCTTTTGGTACTGCCCCATTTTTGTAGACCTGTCCACATCAGAAATAAGAGATATAAAGTTTTCCTTGTAGGGTGGGTCTAGAAGTGTCACTCAGCCATGCGTGCCATCCTGCTAACAAGCAAGACTTCCGTGTCCTCACCAAGAGGATGACTGACCATGCTCTCCTCCTCATCTCTGTCCTCTGGCCATCCACGCTGAACAGACAGTATGACAGCTGTTCATTTACTACCCTCTATAGCGCATGAAACTAGCTCCTGTTCTTCCTCCTCCTCTTCCTCATTGTCACCCAATCCACG
The DNA here is from genome assembly GCF_046119375.1 of Phyllobates terribilis. Lineage (NCBI taxonomy): Eukaryota > Metazoa > Chordata > Amphibia > Anura > Dendrobatidae > Phyllobates > Phyllobates terribilis. The sequence continues at coordinate 584,439,741 of NW_027362762.1, forward strand.
TTGGGGTGAGATGAGGCTGGGCTGTGTGGAATCACCCTGTATGGTTCCTTGCTCCATCTCATCATGCTCTGCCTGCAATGCATCCTCTTTTATTGTGAGCAGAGAGCATTTCAGAAGACAGAGAACCGTGATGGTAGCGCTATTTATGGCATCATCGCCGCTCACCATCTTGGTGGAGTCCTCAAAGTTTTGGAGGATGATACATATGTCTGACATCCATGTCCACTCCTGAGGTCTTATGTGTGGAGTCTAAACTGAATACCGACGGCCTTGTTGATGCTGATACTCAACAACTGCCCTCTTTTGCTCACAAATCCTTCCCAACATCTGCAGTCTAGAGTTCCAATGAGTGGGGACATCACATATCAGTCTGGGAGCCAGAAGTTGCAAACGCTGCTGAAACACGGCAAGGGCGGCGGAAGCTGTAGGTGACTTTCTAAAATGGGCACACAGGCGGCGTACTTTAACAAACAGATCTGGCAGCTCTGGGTAGGATTTAAGAAATTGCTCAACCACGAGGTTAAGCACATGGGCCAGGCATGGTACGTGTGTGAGCTCGCCTCGCCTCAGAGCCACCACCAGGTTCCGGCCATTGTCACACACGACCATGCCTGGCTGTAGGTTCAGCGGTGTGAACCACAGATCTGCCTGCTCTTTCAGAACTGTCCACAACTGTTCAGCATTGTGTAGTTTGTCACCTAAGCATATTAGCTTCAGCACAGCCTGTTGCTGCTTGGCCAAGGCAGTGCTGCAGTGCTTCCAGCTTGTGACTGATGTGGTCATTTCGGAGATGGAGGCTGAAGAGGGGGCTGAGGAGGATGAGGTGCAGGAGCTGTAGACTGTGGGGGCAACCCTGATTGACCTAGGGCCCGCAATCCTTGGCGTGTTCCGTCCCAAGGTCCGACTGGGTCCTGGCTTCCACTATGTTAACCCAGTGTGCCGTCAGCGAGATGTACCGTCCCTGCCCACAAGCACTTGTCCACGTGTCCTTGGTTAGGTGGACTTTCCCGGTAACGGCGTTGTTGAGGGCACGGCTAATGTTTTGGGACACGTGCTTGTGTAATACGGGGACGGCACACCGGGAGAGATAGTAGCGGCTGGGGACCGAGTACCGAGGGACGGCCGCCGCCATCAGGTTGCGGAATGCTTCCATCTCCATGAGCCTAAAAGGCAACATTTCGAGTGCAAGCAGTCGTGAAATGTGGCAATTTAGTAGTGTGGCCTGTGGGGCGTTGGCTGCATATTTGCGCTTATGTTCCAAATGTTCCAAGGACTGTGGTATGGACAACTGAACGCTGCACTGGGACAAGGACGTGGATGTGCTTTTTGATGCTGCTACTTGAGAGTGTGCATTGAGAGGTGCAGGGCAGGAGGCATTTTGGCATGCATCATGGGCAGGGGATTGACTTGCATGCACAACAACAGAAGAAGCAATGGTGCCACCCACAGACACTGTTCCTGGACCCTGGTGTTCGGCCACAAAGTCGGGTGCTTTGCTGCCATGTGCCTGATCATGTTGGTGGTGGTCAGGATGCTAGTTTTGTCACCCCTGCTGATGCTGGCCTGGCAGGTGGTGCAAATGGCCTTTTTGGGGTTATCGGCAGAGTCTTTAAAAAACAACTAGACTCGGGAAGATCTAAATTGTACTGGCAACTTCCTTCATGTTGGTGTTACGGGGAACGGTTGCCAGCCTTCTTTCTGCAGCCACCACACTGCTTCTTCCTGCCTGTTGGGGTGCTCTGCCTCCCTCCCCCTGTGTGCTGCTGTCCTCGCTCTGCATGTCCTCCTGCCAGGTGGGGGCAGTTACTATATCATCTACCACCTCGTCTTCCACTTCTGCACTCTGGTCCTCCCCCTGACTTTCTGGCAATTGTGTCTCATCATTGTCCACCTCTTGTGACACTTTCCCACCGTCTCCTTCATGTGACCGTGGCTGCTCAAATATTTGGGCATTGCTACATGCAATCTCCTCTTTCCCCACTTCAAGTGGACTGGGCGAGAGGCCCGAATCTATAAATGGAAAAGTGAACAACTCTTCGGAGTGTCCAAGTGTGGGATCAGTTGTCTCCGGGCACTCGGCATGGTGGGAGGAAGCAGGTTCAGGGTGAGGACTATGGAGTCCAGACTCACAGCTACTGAGACTTGACCGTGTAGAAGACAAGGTGGCGGTGGTGGTGGCTAAGTGACTGGAAGCATTATCTGCTATCCAACCAATAACCTTTTCACACTGCTCTGTGTTCAATAGTGGTGTTCTGTGGTCCCCTATTAATTGGGACAGGAAGGTCCAGCGAGAAGATGTGGGTGTTTGTTGTGCCATAATTTCAGCTTGCCCACGGCCTCAGCCTCTGCATGCACCATCATCACTGTCAGGCAAAATGTATTTTTGTCATAGTTTTAAAAATGTTGAAAGGACAGCCAGAGATGTCTTAAATCTCCGCCCCCTGTTCACTTGGAAGGGACATCCATAGAACTCTACTCTTGCTTCCCCCAAACAAGGAATTTTAATAACCGCCATAAACCTCAGCCAAGAGCAAGCATTCTGGTGTACACTGGATTTCCCCTCCAAAGTCCTATTGTGTAACTGTGCAAACTATAATGTCGAGTTTAATAATGCACATGACTGTCACAAACACATGGACCACATTTTTGGGATGCTTACCTTTTTCCAGTTATGATGGTGTATCTTTCATAACTGGGAAACCACCAGAAACCTAGGAAATGTGTTCTGAGCTTCTGAACGTCATAGAAATATCATATTTGATATCAATCTTCGTGAATATTGGTGACGGCAAACATGATGTATCCATATTGGATGTGGGGCCCCCCCATACCAAGATATGAAAGATGAAGGATTTTTATGTCTTGTACAGCTGGGCGGGTTCATAAAACTGAGCCCCCGTGTGAGGTAAACAACATGGGTGTGTCCTAGTGTTTTGCCTCCTTACTAAAAACCAGAACGTCCATTTTGGCTTATTCCAACTCAGGGACATCAGACGCAAGCACTCCCCTAATTTCCAGGGAGCCGTCCCTCCCACAGAATCTGAGACCATCACATCGTGAAGCAGGTTTTGCTATTATTCACCCCTTTTATTTTAATAATTGGTTTATGAATATATGTAAATTGTCTCTTTTATATCTTGTATATCTTTTGTAAACACTGCCAACTTTCGGGAGTAAATTATTATTATTTACCAGCTTCGTTCTTCTTGTCCTATGTCGAGCAAACACGTTCCTCACCCGCTAATTCACGTTAACTAACGGGTACCCGATCCACCTGTTAAGAGATCGGTGGTGGCAGCATACGGTGTATTTATGTGATATTGTGGTTGAGGGTGGCTGGATTGAGGTATATATACGTTACTGGAAGGAACTGGGGGTATATATACATCCTGTCATATCACGTGCCACAATAGTAGAGCAGCTGCGCCCTGTTGCTTATCTTCGGTCAATACCGTGTTTGACCAGCAGGATAAGGGGGCGCCAGAGGGCTGCAAGGTCTGACCAAGTTTTCCTGACAATCACCATCAAGTCCAGTTCCCCGTCCCTTGCCACGTGCCTTGCATATTTTAAATGGAGGACAATATCTTCCACGCTCACAATAAATGACTGAATTTGGAGCGAACTTATATGTGATCCGTGTGACGGACAAACAACAATTTTAAATACCTGGCCTGTAGGTAACTATTTTGAACTGGTGTCAATTGCTTCACTGACACACTGAAACAAATTTTAAATGGAGGCTAGAAATGGCAGTATTTTCAGCGCAGTTATATGTGATCCATGTGATGGTCAAACCACAGTTTTAAAGAGCTGGATTTTTTAGCGCTGTAATATGGAAAGGACCTGGCTGTATTCTGCAGTGCCAACAAGCAAATGACACAGAAAAACGGTGTCCTCTGGATTGCTTTTTAAGCAAATAATGAGGATTAAGATCCCAAAAAAAATTATTCCTGAGACCTGGGCCTATTTCTAGAAATATCGAACAGCAGCAGCAGACAAAACTGGAATGGAGCCTCTTGTGCTATGTGCACTGCAGTCTGCTATATACCCTGCCTGCACATATACACTGCCTGCCTGATATCTCTGCAAATGGATTAGTCCTCAGAAGGACTGTTTGTTGAGATGGATATGTGTCTCTAATATAGTTTGGTATACCTACACTAACTAGAAACAAGCAAATCTCTCCCTAGCTCAGCAGCACCTTTCCCTACACTGTCTGATTCCGGAGTGACTGTGACGAGCATGGCGGTGCCAGGTCTGACATAGACCTTATGACGCTATGCGGCCAGCCAATCACTGTAATGCCACAACCAACATGGCTACGCCATTACAGTGAGTGGCAGGCAATCCCTGCATGTTAATGAAGAGCGCCAAACATGCAGGGAGAAGACCCAAGCTCCCGCCAAGCAACCCCGGAAATACTCGGCGAGCACCAAGCAGTAGCGAACATGCTCGCTCATCACTAATCCTAAAATCTTATTTGCTTTTGCGGCTGCTGCTTGACATTGAGTACTCCTGCTCAGCTTACTTGTAACCAGACTACCCAAGTCCTTCTCCTGTTCTGTAGTCCTGAGTATACTCCCATTTAATGCGTATGCAGTGTGACAGAGTCACTGGTATGATTTATGAGGGAAGGTATGTGTCGCACAGTTTGCTAGCCTGTGTGAACTGAAACCAATGGACTTTCTGCCAGCATGTTATATGCTGGTGGGTTAACTCACTTAAAGGGCGTGGTTTTAGGGGAATGATATTGAGATGCGAAGGACATCATTCCCCATACCTCCACCTCCGGGTGTGGCTGAGCAAAGTTTAAATGCTTAGTCCTGTTGTTTTTTCTCTGTGTTATGTTTAGAGAGGCAAGGTCTTCAGACTGGACAGCTACAGCTCAGGAGGGAGCTGAAAGCTGTCCTTCGCACACTTATAAGGACTGTGCTATAGTTTAGCTTTTGTTTTGTTATTTAGCCAAGTAAGGCTGTATTTATTTTGCTGGAGTGCAGAGCTTTATGATGTTAATAAAGCCTTCAAAGAAAACCCGAGTTCCTGAGTCTACTTCCAGAAGTGGCCGAGCGAGTCGTCCTACCATAGTTGATGTGAGAGTGCTGGCAAGATTCCAGGAACATGTGTACCTACCACAGAGACCAGTGGATATCCTGGGTGAAGGCCGCAATCCAGCCAGAGATGTCCGGCAGCATGGAGGAGCTCATTAAGCACCTGGTGCAGAGTCAACAACAAATGAACCTGTAGCACTTACAAAGCCAGCAGAGCATGCAGAAAAACCAGTAGAGCATGCAGCAGCACCAGGAGACAACTAAACTGTTGCTGCAACAGATCTAGTTACAGCAAAAGTCGCAGCAGCAGTACCAGCAGGAGCAACAAATGCACCAGCAGGAGCAGCAATGGCAGATACACCTTCTGGCAGACACCATCCAGGGCAGAGCAACCGCCCCACCCCCAGGGCCGACTGATGACTCCCACGTCAGGAAGGTGGTAAGATGGGCCATGCAGAAGATGACCCCCGGGGATGATGTAGACGCCTTTCTGACAGTCTTTGAGAGGGTGGCTGAACAGGAGAGACTTCCACCAGAACAATGGGCAGAGGTTTTGGCGCCATATTTGTAGGGTGAACCCCAAAAGGCATATTACAACTTGGCACTGCAGGATGCAAAGGAATATGCCAAGCTAAAGACAGAGATCTTGGCATGCCTGGGAGTGAATATTGCAGTGAGAGCCCAACGAGTCCACCACTGAGCGTATGCCAGCGACAAACCCCCTCGCTCGCAGATGTTTGACCTACTGCATCTCATTCAGAAGTGGTTGCAGCCAGAGTCCACCACTCCGGCCCAGATGGTTGAGCGGGTGGTGACTGATAGATTTGTGCACTCCCTTCCCAAGTTGGTACAGACTTGGGTTGCCCAGGGTGATCCCCAGAATGCAGATGACTTCATCGGCCTGGTAGAGAGGTATCAGGTGGTTGAGAAATCCCTTGGGAAACCGGATATAGTCACTTGTCCATAATGGGATATCCAAAAGTGGGTAGGTTCACCATGGAAGGGGTCTAGAGCCACCACTAGGAGGCGTCCCACTTCCACTGAAGGTGCCACCAGGATTGTTGGTAAAGACACAGTATGTTGGTGGTGTCACAACCCTGGACACGTTACTGACCTGTGTCATATGTCCCCTGAGTCCATGGACTGCAGCCTAGGAAGACTGGGTTCCTATTATGCTTATTCAGCAGTGCGCACTGTTAACCTGGCGAGGGTCTCAGTCATGTGCCACATCCATTAATGGAGTAAAGGTGCTTGGACTGTTGGACTCTAGGAGTCTGGTGACCTTAATCAGAGCTACCCTTCCCCACCAGTTGATCCTTTCCAAAACTGTGGGCGTTCGGTTCATCCATGGCGACGCCAAGGACTATCCCATGGCCACAGTGACAGTGGGAACCGACTGTGGTGCCCAGTCCCACGAGGTTGAGGTGGTTAATGACCTGATACATCCCGTCATACTGGGCAGTGATTTTTCTTTATTTTGGGACTTGTGGGGGAAGGGAACCGGACTAAGTAGCATGGGGAAAAGCCAGGTCCCTGGAGAAGAACCCCCAACGAAGTTTCAAGTGGATGAGTTCCCACTGTGCATCCTTCCCGGCGATGAGAGCGACACGGTGACCGAGGAGGCCGACCTCCCTGTGTTAGATGTGTCTGGAGAAAACTTTGGGACTGCACAAGTTCGGGACCTGACCAGTAGGAGCATAACTCGGGAACTTGTCCATATCTTTGCCAGGACCAGCCTGCCAAAGGAAATCCTGATGGACCAAGGAACCCCATTCATGAGCAAGATGATGAAGGAGCTGTGTAAAGTGCTTCGAATTACCCAGCTGCGAACCTCCATTTACCGTCCACAGACCGATGGTCTGGTGGAGCGCTTTAACAAGACTCTGAAAGCAAAGCTCAAAAAGATCGCCGAGAAGGATGGTCGAGACGGGGACTACCTGCTTCCATTCCCCAAGCCTCCACTGGTTTCTCTCCGTTTGAGCTTCTGTATGGCCGGAATCCAAGGGGTCTCCTAGATATCGCCAAAGAAACCTGGGAGGCCGAGTTCACCACCCACCGGAGAATCATTGAACATGTCACCCAGTTACAGGAGAGAATGGTGAAAGTGATGCCCATCGTGAAGGAACATCTCCTCCAGGCGCAGGAAGCCCAGGCGAGGGTGTATAACCGGTCGGCAATTCTGAGACAGTTCCAGCCTGGGGATCACATTCTGGTTCTCATTCCCACTGCCGAAAGTAAATTCTTGGCCCAGTGGCAAGGCCCTTATGAGGTGGTGGAGAATCTCAGTGAAGTGAACTACCGAGTCCACCAGCCTGGCCGAAGAAAGCCGCACCAAGCATACCATGTGAACTTGCTCAAGCCGTGGCGGGACCGGGAACCAATGGAATCTCTCTGTCTGGGAGCCGCTCCTAAAGGCAAAGTGGAAGAGGTCACTATAGCAGAGACTCTATCGCCAGCCCAGAAGCAACAATGTTGAGAACTACTACAGTGAAATTGGGAGTTGTTCTCAGAGTTGCCGGGGCATACTCAGGTGGTAGAGCATGACGTACTTACAGAGCCACATGTAAGAGTGAATCTGAAGCCGTACCGGATTCCAAAAGCACTCCGGAAGGTGATCTCCGATGAGGTAAAGAGGATGCTAGACCTTGGGGTAATAGAGGAGTCAAAGAGTGGGTGGTCGAGCCCAATAGTCCTCGTGCCAAAACCCATCGGGGAGTGGAGACTTTGTAATGACTACTGCCAGCTGAATTAGGTGTCCAAGTGTGTCGCGTACCCGATGCCCCGCGTCGACGAACTCATCGAGAGACTTGGACCGGCAAGGTACATCACCACTCTTGACCTGACGCAGGGCTACTGGCAGATGGCCAAGGAGAAGACGGCTTTCTCGACACCTGATGGGTGCTTTCAATATACTCAGATGCCGTTCGGACTACAGGGGACCCCAGACACCTTCCAGAGGGCTATGGATCAGATCCTAGCCCCACATAAGAAGTATGCTGCAGCCTATTTTGACAACATTGTAGTCTTTAGCCCAGACTGGGCTAGTCATCTACCTAAGCTACAGGCTGTTCTGGATGCTTTAAGGAAGGCGGGATTTACTATAAATCCAAAAAAATGTGCCGTCGGAAAAGAGGAGGCCTTAGTACTTGGACTATGTCGTCGGGAGAGGCGAAATAAAGCCGCAAGTTAATAAAGTGGAGGCAATCCAGACCTGGCCGAAACCGCTCTCCAAGAAGCAAGTGAGAGCGTTCCTGGGAATGGTGGGATATTACCTACGGTTTATCCCAAATTTCTCCATGATGGCTGCGCCACTGACAGGTCTCCTAAAAGGCACCAGATCAACTATAATGAAATGGACAGAGAGCGTGTTTCAACTGTTGAAGTCAGCACTCTGTAAACAGCCTGTCCTGGTCGCACCAGACTTCAAGAAAGAGTTTGTGGTCCAGACTGACGCTTCAGAGGTTGGTCTAGGAGCCGTACTCTCTCAAGAGATAAATGGGGAAGAGCATTCCATTCTCTATCTGAGCTGAAAGCTTTTGTCCTGTGAGAAAAACTACGCAATAATAGAAAAAGAGTGTTTAGCCATAAAGTGGGCCGTAGATGCACTAAGATACTACCTGCTACGCCGGAAGTTTAAGTTGGTGTTAGATCATGCCCCATTGAGATGATTGACGGAAAAGAGGGGTAAAAATGCCAGGGTGACTAGAGGGTTCCTAGTGCTTCAGGACTTCAACTTTCATGTAGAGCATAGGCCCGGGAAGTTACACAGGAACGCTGATACCCTTTCTAGAATTCCCTGTCTGGTATCGGAAGGTGCCCAAACCCCTGGCTTTGGGCAGAGGGGGGGAATATGTGACAGAGTCACTGGTATAATTTGTGAGGGGAGGAATGTGTCGCACAGGTTGCTAGCCTGTGTGAACTGAAACCAATGGACTTTCTGCCAGCATGTTATATGCTGGTGGGTTAACTCACTTAAAGGGCGTGGTTTTAGGGGAATGACATTGAGATGGGAGGGACGTCATTCCCCATACCTCCACCCCCGGGTGTGGCTGAGCAACGTTTAAATGTTCAGGCCTGTTTTTTTTTTCTCTGTGTTGTGTTTGGAGAGGCAAGGTCTCCAGACTGGACAGCCAGAGCTCAGGAGGGAGCTGAAGGCTGGACATAACTTGTGTGAGCGACCCGTGCACACATATAAGGACTGTGCTATAGTTTAGCCAAGCAAGGCTGTATTTATTAAGCTGGAGTGCAGAGCTTTATGCTGTTAATAAAGCCTGTAAAGAAAACCCGGGTTCCTGAGTCTACTTCCGGAAGTGGCCGAGCGAGTCGTCCTACCACAGCAGCAATAGGATTACTCCGTCCTAGGTGCATTACTCTACATTTATCTACATTAAACCTCATCATCACTTAATATAGAACAGTTGCAAAATTTCTGCACCAAATCTGCAATATCTGAATGTAACCTTATACTGTGAGGTAATTGTACATGTGATGTGTTATAGAATTTTTTTGTTTCATTTATATTCAGTTCCATAAATTGTAATAAAAAAAAAATCACAATATAGCAGATGCCTCAATTATGCTTCTGTAATATAGGTGTGCATTCAGTTCTCTCACTCAGGGCTGGCTCCAGGTTTTCATAGACCCTGGGCAAAAGAGTCCCAGTGGGCCCCTTAAACACATACCACGATTCAAGATTCACAGATACGGCAGAAAAATATAGGTATAGTACAATGTGTCACAAACATGGTTTGTGGAACCACTGTGCCACAGACCGAGGAGTACCTGGAGGAGCATAACTAGGGGCCTCGCCCAATACCGACCTCGAACGCATGGCGGCTTTACGGTTCCACGACCCAAGGAAGGACGAGGGAGGTGGCCCAGGTGCTACTCGTGAACAGACCAATGGCCGCGCAGCAGCTGGACCCAGTAGGACAGGCAGGATGGTGCCCAGAAGCGGCAAACAGCATAGCACTGGAGAGCGTAAGGATGGGTTAAACCGGAGTGCAGCAAGATTGCACTGGAGTGCAGCTGGCTTGGTTTGTAACGAAGTGCAGCAGGCTTGGTTGCACCAGAGTGCAGCAGACTAGATTGCACCAGAGTGCAGACTTGGTTTGCAACAGAGTGCAGCACGCTTGTTAGCATGGACTACCATGCAACCTTTACAACATAGACTGTAGAATAGGATGGTTGCTCAGGCACCTCCCCAGCAGGGAGGAAGCAATATATATGTAATTTCCCACAGCCATTGGCTGGGGAAGTAATAGCAAGTGTGCACGCTGGCCCTTTAAGAGGGCGGGAGTGTGCGCACGTGTGCCCTAAGGATACTACCAGAAGCATGGGGGAGGTAAGCGCTGGCCGCAGCGTGGGTGAGTGAAGTGACACGCCGGAGTCCCTGCCTATCAGAGCAGGGATCCGGCATGTCGCTAACAGTCCCCCCCCCTTTATGCCCTCTCCTCTTTAGGCCATTGAGGAAGTTCCAGAGGAGAATTTGAGCGTGAATGTTCACCTTAGGTTCCCAGGACCTCTCTTCGGGGCCAAATCTCTTCCAGTCAACAAGGAAGAAAGTCTTGCCTCTCACCCTCTTCATGGCCAAGATGTTCTCCACCACAAAAATATCATCCGAGGTGGCTGGCGTGGGCGTGGTGCCAGAATCCTTGAAGAAGAGGCTCAGGATGACCGGCTTCAGCAGAGATACGTGGAAGGCATTCGGAATTCTCTTCATATGGGCGGAGGACACTTCTAGAGTGGCTTTGGTGTCCTCCCAAAACTTTACAAAATTCTTGAAGAGGACATCTGCCACATGGACCTCAGAAGGCACCGTCATCGGGAGGGGAACCTCGGGTTGCGGACCAAAAACAATGTAGAAAGGAGACTCTCCTGAGGCTTCACCAACGTGATTGTTGTACGAGAACTCAGCCCAGGGAAATAACTTCACGCAATCATTGTGGTGGACATTAACGAAGTGTCTCAGGTAGTTGCCCAGGACCTGGTTAACACGCTCCACTTGCCCATTGGACTGAGGGTGATAGGCTGAAGAGAAGTCCAAGATGAAATCCAGATGCTTACAGAGAGCTCGCCAGAACCTGGATGTGAACTACGAACCTCAATCACACACAATGTGACGAGGAAATCTGTGCAGACGAAAAATATGTTTGATGAAGCTGTCAGCCAGTTTGGGAGCAGACTGAAAAGCAGACAACAAGGTAAAGTGCGCAATTTTGGAGAAGCGGTCTATGACTACCCAGATGATGGTGCAGCCCTCTGATATCGGCAAATCTGTGATGAAGTCCATAGCTATGTGCTGCAATGGGCCAGATGGTACGGTTAATGGCAGGAGAGAACCAGAAGGAAGTCGTCTGGGGACTTTATTGTGAGCACAAATCGGACAAGCAGCCACGTAGGCATAGATCTCTCTCCTCATGGATGGCCACCAGTAGTGGTGAGAAATCAGTTGCTGCATCCTCCTTTGTCCCGCGTGACCAGCCACCTTGGATGAATGGCCCCATGACAAAACTCACTCCCTCTCTGATTCGGCCACCAGGGTTTTTCCTGGGGGAATTCGCGACAGGTTCACTAGAGCGACAGTAACCATCTTGGACGGATCGATGATTACTTCAGGATCTTCCTCTTGGTCCCCTGACAGAAATGAGCGAGAGAGGGCATCAGCTATGATATTCTTGTCACCGGACCTGAAATGTAAAAAAAGTTAAAGCGGGCAAAAAACAAAGACCACCTTGCGTGACGTGGATTAAGTCTCTGGGCAGACTGAAGATACGCCAGGTTCTTATGATCCGTGTAGATGACCACTCGATAGACTGCACCCTCCAGCAGGTATCGCCACTCCTCCAAAGTCATTTTAATGGCGAGTAACTCTCGGTCACCGATGGAGTAGTTACGCTCTGGAGCGGAGAAGGTCTTAGAGAAGAAACCGCAGGACACTCGGCGACCCGAGGAGTGCATTTGAGTGAGTACAGCCCTCAGTCCCTAGCGAAGATGCGTCCACCTCTTGGAAGAACTGTTTGTTCAGGTCCAGACGATGCAGGATGGGAGCGGTGGAGAAGGACCTTTTCAGACAGTGAAAGGCCTCTTCTGCTTCTGGGGACTAGTTCTTTGGATCGGCTCCTTTTCGGGTCATGGCAGAGATGGGAGCGGTAAGAGTGGAGAACTGAGTAATGAATTGTCGATAATAGTTAGCAAAGACAAGGAATCTCTGAATTGCATTGACTCCAACGGGCAGCGACCATCTAAGGGCAACATGGTGGCTCAGTGGTTAGCACTGCAGCCTTGCAGCGCTGGGGTCCTGGGTTCAAATTCCACCAAGAACAACATCTGCAAGGAGTTTGTATGTTCTCCCCTTGTTTGCGTGGGTTTCCTCTGGGTTCTCCGATTTCCTCCCACACTCCATAGACATACTGATAGGGAATGTAGATTGTGAACCTTAATGGGGACAGTGCCAATAATGTTTGTAAATTGTCTGAATTGTAAAGCACTGCGGAATATGTTGGCGCTATATAAATAAAAAGATTATTATTATTATAAGGATGGAAGAGACTTTCTCAGGATCCATCCTGAGTCTGGTATCCGAGATAACGTAACCCAAGAAGGGAAGGGCAGACTGTTCAAAAACACACTTCTCATGTTTAGAGTCAGTTCTCCCTAAGACGCTAAATAACTTACTGAACGTCTGTGAGAGGCCACATCCGTAGAAAATGCCAAAATATCGTCAAGATACACAACAACGCAAGAATAAAGACAGGTCCCGGAAGATATCATTGATGAACTCTTGAAAAACTGCCGGTGCATTATTGAGACGGAAGGGCATCACTCGGTATTCATAATGCCCGTCCCTGGTGTTGCAGGCCGTCTTCCACTCATCTCCCCGGCGAATGTGGATTAGATTGTTGGCGCCTCTTAAATCTAATTTGGTGAAAAACCTGGCACCCCTTAATTGGTCAAACAACTCAGGGAATAGTGGGATAGGGTATTTATTTTTCACCGTGATTTGGTTGAGGCCCCAATAGGGGCGATCTGATCCGTCTTTATTTTTAACGAAGAAAAACTCGGCCTCAGCATGAGAGGAGGACTTCCGAATGAACTCCTTGGCCAGATTCTCCAGAATGTATTCTGACATAGCTTGAGTCTCAGCTGGAGACAGTGGATAAATTCAGCCTCTAGGGGGTGTAGATCTGGGAATCAAGTTGATAGGGCAGTCATACGACCTGTAAGGTGGCACAGTCTCAGCGGACGGCAGACCAGGCAACAAAGCTGGAGAAGACGGCGCCTTAGCCGGACGTAGAGTGGTGAGACAATGCTCATTGGCAGGAATGTCCCCAGCGGAGCACCTCTGCAGTCCTCCAGTCCAACACAGGTTTGTGTTGTCATAGCCATGGTAGGCCTAAGAGAAAGGCATGAGACATGTGGGAAAGAACATAGGAGACTATCTTCTCAGTATGAAGCATCCCTATATGGACCTCAAGCGGCTCAGTAGCCAGATGAACCGTCTCCTGAAGAGTTCTCCCATCGACAGATGTTATTGCCAGAGGGTTTTAGAGCAGACGAACTGGGATTTGGAAGTGATCCACTACAGCGTGGAGGATAAAATTTCCTGCTGCCCTGGAATCCAAATATGCAGTCTCAATAAACTTGGATTCACTGGTGGTCACGGCCACAGTAAGGGTCAGGGGTAGATAGGTGTCTTTTCCATCTAGAGAGGCCTCTCCTACCCACCCTAGATGCTGGAGTTTTCCGGCCTCACCGAAGTGGTCCATGTTTCCACAATGCAGGCAGTGGCCTTTAGCGCGGCGATCCCTCTGTTGCTGACTGGCGAGGGCAGGTGAGGCCTCAACAGGGCATGGCAGAGGAACAAGCGGCCTTTGGAAGGATGGAACCAGGCTCTGCGATCCTCTTGGGTGCCAACTCTCGAACGCTCTTGTAAACAAAGGTCTATACGGATCAGATAGTTGGTAGGCTTTGACCGGCTAGCTCATCCTTAATGTTTCTGGAAAGCCCATCCCAGAACGCCGCCACCAAAGCTTTATTATTCCATATGAGTTCAGATGCCAGAGTGCGGAAGCGTACCGCATATTGTCCCACAGGAGAATTGGACTGACGTAAACGGAGAAGAGCGGAAGCCGAAGGGGTGGTTCGCCTGGGTTCATCGAATACTTTGCAAAAAGCCTCCAAGAATGCCGGAAAATTGGAGATGATTGGGTCCTCTCTCTCCCATAATGGGTTCAACCACGCCAGGGCCTCGCCTCCATGGTGCGGCATAAGGAATGCTACCTTTGTTCGGTCCGACGGGAAGAGGTGAGGAAGAAGTTCAAAATGTAGCCGGCACTGATTGATGAACCCGCGGCAGAGCTTTGGATTGCTGTCAAAGCGTGGTGGAGCCGCGAGTCGGGGGCCTGAACCTCGAAATAAGCAAACAGACTGAGAAGGTTCCGAAGAAGACACAACTGCTTGAACATGAGGGGACTCTGGAGAGATATTTAAGTCCTCAAACTTGGTAGTCAGGGACTGTAACTGTATGAACAACTTCTCCTGCACGCCTTTCTGTCAGCAGAGCTCATGGTACATGGTTTGATCAGATGGGATCCGGGGTCCAGAGGAGTCCATGGCCTGAGCAAACTGTCACGAACGTGGTTTGTGGAACCACTGTGCTACGGGCCAAGGAGTGCCTGGAGGGGCGTAACTATGGGCCTCGCCCAATCTGACCCCGGATGCACGGCGGTTTTACGGCTCCGCAACCCTAGGAAGGATGAGGGAGGTGTCCCAGGTGCTACTCCAGGCTAGACCAATGGACGTGAAGCAGCTGGACCCAGTAGGACAGGCAGGATGGTGCTCAGGAGTGGCAAACAGGATAGCACTGGAGAATGTCAGGCTGGGTTGCATCGGAGAGCGGCAAGGTTGCACTGAAGTGCAGCAGGGCTAGTTGCACCTGAGTGAAGCAGGCTAGATTTCACCAGAGTGCAGAAGGGTTGCACCTTTACAACATAGACTGTAGAACAGGAAGGTTGACCAGGCACCTCCCCAGCAGGGAGGAAGCAATATATATGTAATGTCCCACACCCATTGGCTGGGGACGTAATAGCAAGTGTGCATGCTGGCCCTTTAAGAGGGCGGGAGCACGCACGCGCGTGCCCTAAGGACACGACCAGAAGCCCTGCTGGAAGCAGGCAGATCACGGGGAGGGAAGCGCTGGGCGCAGTGCGGGTGAGTGAAGTGACACACCGGAGTCCCCGCCTGTCAGAGCGGGGATCAGGCATGGCCCTAACACAATGCTAAAGATTTCACTTACTTCTTACATTACATGAGTGATATCTATTTTAAATTCTACAATAGCTCAGAAATCGGCGAATCCTTGCAGCGCACAGTGCATGACTTGGGAGGATTCGAAAGTTTTCATTTTAGACCAGACAGTATAGTCCTCCAATACAGTGTTGTGTGCACCACGTAGCCCTGCATACAGTATAATGAGCCCATATACTGCTTCATACAGAATAATGGACCCCATATATTGCTCCATACAGAATAATGGGCCCCATATAATGCTCCATACAGAATAATGGACCCCATATAATGCTCCATACAGAATAATGGAACCCATATATTGCTCTATACAAAATAATGGACCCCATATATTGCTCCATGCAAAATAATAGACCCCATATCATGCTCCATACAGAATAATGAATCCCATATAATGCTTTATACAGAAAAATGGGCCCCATATAATGCTCCCCATATAATGGGCCCCATATAATGCTCCACACATTATGGGCCCCATAAAATGCTTGATACACTGTAGGCCTCATATCATGCTCCATACATTATAGAACTCATATAGTGCTCCATACATTATGGGCCCCATATAATGCTCATATATAATGGGCCCCATATAATGCTCCATACAAAAAAAAATCAAATACTCAACTCTCCTTGCTGGCCGCTGCTCTGGACTCCTAATTGTGGGCGTCTTCCCGCTCCCCCTCTGCACTGTAATTACTCAGCATAGGGCGCACTGTAGTGACGTCATCGCGCCCTCTGCACTTAGACATCACTGTCAGGAGACGCGGATGAGAGAGACAGGACCTGCAGAGGAACGGGGAGAGGTAAGTATTCCGAGTTCCGGGGCCCTGAGTAAGCGGGGGAAGGGGGGGAATCGCGACCACTGGCACCGGGCTTCCCCGAGTCACTGTGTCCCCAAAGGCAAGTGGCTCCCCCGCTTGCTCAGGACCCAGGCACTTGCCGGATTCATTCGGGTGCTGATGCCGGGCCTGCTCTCACTGACTAGAAAAACAACAATATTAAGCATATGTCTTTGGCACTATACAAATGTTTTGAAGATACTAATTTCTGCTGAATGATCCAGTTAGACTTTAAATGGACTCTGTCAGCACAGAATGACTTTTAATCCTGCAGCCTGTGCACAATTAACATATTGGACTGGCTACACTCAAATTGATTGTAATGTACATGACTATAGATCTTCACAGCCTAAGCACTTTTCTCTTTAAATTAGACCCAATGGAATGGTCCTCAGGTAATGTTCAGAAGTGGATACTATGGACAGAGCACCAGTATCGACTTCCGCAAGTGGGTCGCAGCTTCCAAGACTTAACAGGAAGAGACTTATGTGCACTGAGTGAAGATGGCTTTAGAGACAGGTCCCCATTGTGTGGAGATGTCTTGTATGCTCATTTGGACATTTGGAAGTCAGGTAACATTTCTGAAACAACTAGTAGAATTTGAATGTGATTTTGGATAGCTTTGTAGCTTTTTTTTTCTTCTTTTTTTTTTTTATATTTTGGTTGTCTTTGCAGCAGCCTGGATGAAAGAGAAAACAGGACCTGGGAACATGAGATATTGTGGTAAGAAAGTCTTTACCCTCACTGAGTTTTGCCGCAAAGTAGGATATCCTTACAATCTCTGATAAAAAATATATCCTGACACATTGCTTAATTTACAAGATGTACCATAAATATGTTTATTTTTCAAAGCCCTTATTTGAATATTTAGTGTTGCAAGACTTACCTCACACAATAGAGATATAATTCACCTAACTCAGAGGGACTCTGTTCCAGTTTACACAGTAAAGCTAACTGGCGAGAAACAGAACACAGGAAATGCAGACTTACTGTGACTGCTGCAGAGGCTGGAGTGAAAACATTAGCAGTTTAACAATTTTATTAGGATAGTCAGGTAACAACACAGTAACAGTTTTAAGGTTGAAAGAAGACTAAGTCCATCTAGTTCAACCCATAGCCTAACATGTTGATCCAGGGGAAGGCAAAAAAAACCATGTGGCAAACACTAAGCTCCACATTGGGGAAAAAAAATTCCTTCCCGACTCCATACGACAATCAGACTAGTTCCCTGGATCAACGCCCTATCATGGAATCTAGTATATATAACCTGTAATATTATACTTTTCAAGAAAGGCATCCATGCCCTTCTTAAATTTTAATAGTGAGTCACTCATTACAACATCATGCGGCAGAGAGTTCCATAGTCTCACTGCTCTTACAGTAAAGAATCCCCGTCTGTGATTACGATTAAACATTCTTTCCTCCAGACGTAGAAGATGCCCCCTTGACCCCGTCTCTGGCCTCAGAGTAAAACGATCAGTAGAAAGGTCTTTGTACTGTCCCCTCATATACTTGTACATAGTAATAAGATCACCCCTAAGCCTTTGTTTTTCCAAACTAAATAATCCCAAGTGTAATAACTAGTCTTGGTATTGCAAACCCCCCAGTCCTCTAATAACCTTGATCGCTCTTCTCTGCACCCGCTCTAGTCTAGCTATGTCTTTCTTATACACCGGAGACCAGAACTGTACACAGTATTCCAAGTGTGGTCGCACTAGTGAATTGTATAAAGGTAAAATTATGTTCTCCTGATGAGCATCTATGCCTCTTTTAATGCATCCCATTATTTTATTTGCCTTTGCAGCAGCTGCCTGACACTGGCCACCAAACGTGAGCTTGTCGTCCACCAATACAACCAGATCTTTCAGTGACAGTTTTGCCCAGTGATTTACAATTAAGCATATAATTATACATTTTATTTCCTCTACCCAAGTGCATTAACTTACATTTATCCCCATTAAAGCTCATTTGCCATTTATCAGCCCAAGCTTCTAGTTTACATAGATCCTCCTGTAATATAAAATAGTCCTCCTCTGTATTGATTACCCTGCAGAGTTTAGTGTCATCTGCAAGCATTGAAATATTACTATTTATGCCCCCTACAAGGTCATTAATAAATATGTTAAAAAGAAGCGGGCCCAATACTGACCCCTGTGGTACCCCACTGTTAACTGTGACCCAGATTGAGTGTATTCCATTAATAACCACCCTTTGTTTCCTATCACTGAGCCAATTCTTAACCCACATACATATATTTTCCCCTATCCCCATTGTTCTCATTTTATGTATCAACCTTTTGTGTGGAACCGTATCAAAAGCTTTTGAAAAGTCCATCTACATAACATCCACTGCATTTCCTTGGTCCAGTCCAGAACTTGCCTTCTCATAAAAACTAATCAGATTAGTGTGACAGGAACGGTCCCTCGTAAACCCATGTTGATATTGGGTCATGAGGTTATTCCTCTTCAGATACTCTAGTATAGCATCTCTTAGGAAACCCTCCATGATTTTACCCACAGTAGAGGTTAAGCTTACTGGCCTATAATTTCCATGTTCAGTTTTTGTCCCCTTTTTGAATATTGGCACCACATTTGCTATACGCCAGTCCTGTGGTACAGACCCTGTTATTATGGAATCTTTAAAGATTAAAAATAATGGTCTATCTATGACGTTACTTAATTCCTGCAGTACTCGCGGGTGTATCCCATCCGGGCCCGGGGATTTGTCAACTTTAGTGATTTTTAGACGCCGCCGTACTTCCTGCTGGGTTAAGCAAGTGGCATTTAATAGTCATGTAAAATAGATTTGCCTAACTCATTCGTTCTCTAATGATAATCAGATTTCTCTTCTATTTCTGTTAGCATTAAAGCAAAAACAGCAAAACATTTTCTTATCAAAACCTTGATAATAGAAACCTGATTAAAGTAATTTTTTATGATACATTCAACCTAACTAGACTGTGCATAAATAAGTAAAGTTTCCACTACTGACAAAATATTAAACCTCTTGTTGAATACTTCCCTCATCTTAGTGAATGAAAGTATGATTTAAGTTTAACTCTTCTCCTTCATTCCTGAACTATTTTCCGTGTTTTCACTTTTCCTCCCCTTCTTCCAAGAGCATAAACTTTTTTCTTTTTCTTTTGAGGGATTGTGTCACAATTCCACCACTCATTATGTCCTAGGGATGCAGTGAGTGACAGCTTAGCAGCCCTATGGATTTCAGGGGCATGCTGGGCTGTCAGTTTTATGAATGGGATGGCTCGGCTGCCCAATTAAGGGCTCGGGTGTGCCGGGCTATATCCATGCAAATTAAGGATTGTCCAGCAGTCTAATCAATCCGAGCCTCCTGGGTTTCCTCCAGCTCCCACAATTTTGGGATGATTACCTGGCTATTTAACTATCTAGCTAGGTGGTGTGTGTTCCTTGTGCTCAGTGTTTTGTTACTCTGACTTCTGTTGCTGAACTCAGATATTGTCTTTGACTATTTGTTTATCTTTGCTCCTTTGCCTGTGATGTAATGTGATCTCTGTTGCCTGACCTTGGACTTTGTTTTGACTATTAGTTTGTCTTTGCCACTTTGCGTGTGATGTACTCTGATTTCTGTTGTCTGACCTCAGACTTTGCGTTTGAATATTTGTTTGTCCTGGCCCTTTGCCTTTGACATAAACACCTGGTATTTGACCATGGACTCCTTGACTCCCCTGTCTCATGGATTGTACATGAGAAGTGACTAGCCAGCGTCCTTGTCACGCAAGGTGTGGGAAAGACTTAGTGCAACACAAAGGGAAGAGGGAAAGGGAGCCCAGACTCTAGGGAAAGGGGGGAAGTGGAGACCTCCTAGGTTGATCAAGCGTCACCCTGTGTTCCCTAACGTCCCTATATTGGCTCTTCACCAATCACTGCATGCATACCTCGCCCTGTCTTTCCCTGGCGTTAGGCTTAGGCTAGGGACGGGAGGAGATGAGCACTAGTCGATCTCCACTAAATACAACAAGGGTAGAAAAACAGGGGGAAATTGCTTAGCTTAGCTTTAGATGACTCCAGACAAATGTGCACACATCCTCAAGCTCCAGAGAGGACGAAGTACTGCTCTTGCTTAAGCCTTCACAAGTAGTAATGAATATCACCGGCACCTCCCTCTGAAACACAGCAGGTATTTATACACCCAGGCAGGGTGTTAATTAGCCAGAAGAAGGTAGCCGCTGGGTTCTAGACACAGCCTCTAAGAAGATGTCTGTAATGGCAAACGTAGAGATCTCCTGCAGCCAACTGCAGGGCGACTGTCTGTCACTTCTGACACACCTGTGACAGTTATATTATGACTGGCCATGTTGATTTTTTTTTCTTCTCTAGTACTGATCCCATTCATACACTTTGTGATCAGGTGGTGAATGTGACTCAAGTGATTCAGGACCTGGTTAAAGAGTACCAGAGCCTTGATTCATCACTGTCCCAGTTGCAGAGTCAGGTTTCTAGCTTGATGAAAGTTTCCTATAGCTCTTCACTGCCGGCAGGGACTGAGATGTTGGTACCCTCAGATGTGCAGTTGGTTTCTCTCGAACCTACAGTAGCATTACTAATAAGTTTCTGTGACAGCTTAGGGTTAATCTATGGCAAACCTGGGAGAATCCTGGTCACTGAGGCTAAGATCATGAACATTTCACAGGGAAGCTGCACCAAAATCTGTTAATGATCCACTGAGGTTCAGTGGAATGATTCAGCCCTCAGGTGTCAATTCCACAGGGACCTTTCCAAAGCTCATAAAGACGCTCTGGCTCTTCATGCTCCCTCTTTTTATCTGGTGAATGCCATGTCCCAGATCATACAGATGGACTGTAGAATTTGTGAGAGACATGGTGATCAAAAAGGTGCCTTTTATTCTCCCCCTGAGCATGTCCATTTACATAAGGTGGAGCAGATGGAAGTTGGAGCTTCCAGTTCTCATGCTGTGGAGAGAAGTTAGCACAATCTTTCACTCTGTCTCTATTGTGGTCTTGCTGGATGCTTTCTAAATGATTGTCTAACCCAAACTCAAGCAAGCCGTCAAGAAATGCCTAGGACTGAGTGATTGTCGAGTCACTCAGACTTTCAGGTACTCTTTTTCTCTTCTGATAAATTACCTTATAATGTGGTCCTATCTTTCAAGAACCAGAGATTTTCAGCATTGGCTTTTATTGACTGTGTGTCTGCAGCTAACTTTATTGATTTGGGACAGGTTCTGAAATTAGAATTAGGGACTGTTAGTTTGGAAAGACCCATTCAAATTTTTTGCCAGTGGAGTAACAGTGGAATTCACAATCCAAATTGGAACACTTCACACTGAATCCATCTCTTGTTTTATTTTGGATAATTTACTTTCAAGGTTGGTACTGGGGCTTCCATGGCTGCTGATTCACAACCCTGTAATTAGTTGCTGTCAGAAATAAATTATTAAGTGGAGCCCCAATTGTTATGAGGAATGTCTTGGTTCAGTACAAATACAGTGGGGAAAAAAGTATTTAGTCAGCCACCAATTGTGCAAGTTCTCCCACTTAAAAAGATGAGAGAGGCCTGTACTTGAAGAAGTTACAGGTCTGTGAGAGCCAGAAATCTTGCTTGTTTGTAATTGACCAAATACTTATTTTCCTCCAAAATTTGATAAAAATTTCTTTCCAAATCAGACAATGTGATTTTCAGTATTTGTTTTCTCATTTTGTCTCTCATAGTTGAGGTCTACCTATAATATCCATTACAGGCCTCTTATCTTTTTTAGTAGGAGCACTTGCACAATGGTGGCTGCCTAAATACTTTTTTTCCCACTGTATGCTCCTTTAGTCTGGAGATTCTGCCAGACTAAAAGACTTCTGAAAGACTTGGGTTGTGTTGATGTGTTTTCGGAAAATGAGGCATAGATATTACCTTAGAATTGTCCCTATGATTATGCTATTGATTACATTTTGTCTGGGCTTGAATATTCCGCCATGAAAGAGTATGTGAACGAAAGTTTACAGAAGGTTCATATCCATCGTTCCTCCTCCACTGTAGTGGCTGGATTTTTCTTTGTAAAAAAGAAAGATGGTGGCCTCAGTCCTTGCTTTGAGTTCCCAGAGCCGAACAAAATCACAGTTAAGAATACATACCCACTTCCACTCATCGTCACTCTATTTAATCAGCTAAGTGATTTTCTAAGCTTGGTCTTAGAGGGGCTTACAATTTACATCCAGAAGGGTGAGGAGTGGAAAACTGTTAGAACCTTGCTCTTAGGTTTTTTTTCCTTTGCTGGTCACATGAACTTGTTGGCCTATTTAATCCTGCTCCGCCCTTCTGGCTTTGCTGGACTTCATTGTATATCTACTTTCTAGCTAGCCTGTGCTCTGTGTCTTGCTCTGTTAGTTTGCTTGGTCTACTGACCTCTATTTTCTATATATTTTGTTTGTTCGTCTCTCTGCTACTATTTCTATTAGGAGGTGTCCCTTATTCCTCCCAGACCTTAGTACTTGTAGGGATTCCTTCCCCACATCTATAGGTCTCCGTACAGACTAGCTTAGGACTTTAGCAGGTCTGATCGCAGGATCAGGTCCCCTGTTACATCGTAGGGATTAAGCTGAGTTCTATCGTAGGGACAGATCTCCTCTCTTTCCTTAGCTCTGGTAGCAGAACATAACAGTAAGTCCAGCCTGCAAATTCTCTAAGGAAAGATTTTTCTGTTCCATCATGGTGTCGGTTCTGGATTTGGCTAAACGCCTGCAGGGACTCTCTCTGGAGGTGGCCGAGCTCCATCAGCACGTGAGTAACTGTCCTGGAGCACATTTCTTGGAGCCTAAGGTATGTTTGCCGGATTTATTTTTTGGTGAACACCGAGAATTTTTTTCATTTAAAAATGCTTGCTTATTGTATTTTCGTTTGAGACCTAAGTCCTCTGGGGATGAATCCCAGCGCGTAGGGTTCATAATGTCACTTTTGCGCAAAGAGCCTCAGGAGTGGGCCTTTTCTTTGCAACCTAGTGATACATGCTTCAGATCAGTGGATAGTTTTTTTTCTGCTTTGGGGCTATTATATGATGATCCTGACCGTGTCGCATCAGCTGAGACTGAGTTGAGACGTTTAAAACAAGGATCAGGTAATGTGGAAAAATATTGTACTCATTTCCGTCGTTGGTCTACTCAAACAGGGTGGAACGATTCTGCTCTGAAAAGTCTATTTCTTGCTGGACTCAGTGAAAGGGTTAAAGACCTGCTAATTGCTTATCCTACACCTGAAGATTTGCAACAGGCTATGCAATTAGCTATACGGGTGGATAGAAGACTGCGTGCAAGGGTTAATGAGAGCAAATCCTCTGCTATGTCAGTTTCTGGTTATGAGAATGTGTGTACTAACAGTGGTGAACCGATGGAGATTGGATCGGTGACACCTCGCTCTCAAGAAAAAGACCGTCGATTTTCTGAAGGCTTGTGTTTCTATTGCGGAAAATCTGGTCATTTGATTAGGCTGTGAGCTTCGTATGAAGAAAGAAAAAAAAATGGTCAGTCACGCCCGTATTGCCTGTTTAAATTCCAAGGGTATATTTTTAGCTGCTTCCACGATTGCTCAGAAAAAATTAATGGAATTTCGGGTATTTGTTGATTGCGGGTCTACTCTGAATGTAATTGATGGGGGATTCGTGGAAAGACTCAATTTAAAACCTGAACCTTTATCATCCCCCATTGCTGTGGTTTCTGTGGATGGTTCCCCTTTGAAGAATATTACTCTCAAGGTCTGTGAATTTCCTCTCACTATTAATGGTGTTCACCATGAGAAATTGGATTTGGTAGTGTTGAATAACTTGCCTTCTCCAGTAATATTGGGATTGCCCTGGTTAAAATTTCACAATTCTGTACTGGATTGGTCTACCAGTGAAATTAAATCCTGGAGCCATAAATGTTATGACAAGTGTTGTAACGGGCGTATTGCAGCTTTGGATAGGGGAGAATTGCCTGTTCCTATTCAGGATTTTTGGAGAGTTTTTTCTGAGAAGGAATCGCAGGTTTTGCCTCCCCATAGAGACTATGATTGTTCTATTGAATTTGTCCCTGGAGCGACTCTTCCTAAAAGTCGTTTATTTAATCTTACTATTCCTGAGAGGAAGGCTTTGGAGGAATACATACAGACAAGTTTGGCCGCCGGTCACATTAGGCCCTCTAAGTCTCCTGTGGCGGTTGGATTTTTTTTTGTAAAAAAAAAGGACGGCGGTTTACGTCCTTGTCTGGATTTTCGTGAGATTAACAAAATTACTGTACGCAATCCTTACCCACTGCCATTGATTCCTAATCTGTTTAACCAGTTAATGGGGGCCAAGTGGTTCTCTAAAATTGACCTTAAGGGGGCATACAATCTGTTGCGCATGAAGGAGGGTGACGAATGGAAGACTGCTTTTAACACTCCTGTGGGTCATTTTGAGAATCTGGTTATGCCTTTTGGTCTTACTAATGCTCCTGCATTTTTTCAGAATCTGATTAATGACATCCTTAGACCTTTGATCGGCAAAAATGTGGTTGTGTATTTGGATGACATTTTGATTTATTTGCCGGATCTGGAGTCTCATTGGCGGAGCGTGCGTGAGGTATTACAGTTATTAATGGACAATTCGCTTTTTGCTAAGCTGGAGAAATGTGAGTTCGCTGTACAGAGAATTAGTTTTTTGGGCTACATTATCTCCAGCAAAGGTTTTGAGATGGATCCGGTTAAGGTTCAGGCTGTGCAGGAATGGCCTAGGCCTATTGGTTTGAAATCGATACAGAGGTTTTTGGGTTTCGCCAATTACTACAGAAAATTCATAAAAAATTTTTCTAGTATTGTCAA
This sequence comes from Phyllobates terribilis, assembly GCF_046119375.1. Taxonomy (NCBI): domain Eukaryota; kingdom Metazoa; phylum Chordata; class Amphibia; order Anura; family Dendrobatidae; genus Phyllobates; species Phyllobates terribilis. The sequence goes on from NW_027362762.1 coordinate 584,464,755, forward strand.
ACCTCTGACTGATCTCACCAGGAAAGGTGCTGATGCGGTTCAGTGGTCTTCTGAGGCCATTGAAGCTTTTGTGTATCTCAAGGAGAGGTTCACCTCTGCTCCCATCCTTATGCAGCCTGATGTTACTAGGCCGTTTTTGGTTGAGGTTGATGCTTCCTCTGTGGGGGTTGGCGCTGTATTGTCTCAGGATAACGGGGATGGATTACATCCCTGTGCCTTTTTTTCAAAAAAATTTTCGGAGACTGAACTGAATTACGATATTGGTAATCGGGAATTATTGGCTATTAAACTCGCATTTGAACACTGGCGCCACTTCTTGGAAGGTGCGGAATTTCCCGTTCAGGTTCTTACGGATCATAAAAATCTGATATATCTTGATGCTGCCAAGCGCCTGAATGCCCGTCAGGCTAGGTGGGCACTGTTTTTCTCGCGGTTTAATTTCTCCGTTACTTACATCCCTGGTACTAAGAATGTTAAGGCGGATGCCTTGTCTCGCAGTTTTTCTCCCATAGTCGGTGCTGAGAAAGAGGAGAACATTTTACAAGAAGGTGTTGTGATAGCTGCTTTGGACTCCGTTTTGGAAGATGAGATTCTTAAAGCACAGGAGAATGCCCCATCTAACACTCCTCATGGGAGGTTGTTTGTGCCTGGGACCTTTAGGAGAGATTTGTTTGTTGAGTGTCACGAATCTCGGTTGGCAGGTCATCCCGGAATCTCTGAGACCAAGAGACTGGTGGGTCGCAGTTTTTGGTGGCCTGGATGGCAGAAGGAAGTCATTAAGTGGGTGCGCCAATGTACTATATGTGCTAGATCTAAGTCCTCACATACTCCTGCTGCGGGGTTACTTTGTCCTTTGGAGGTCCCCAGTGCTCCTTGGACACATTTGGCTATGGACTTTATAACTGACCTTCCCCCCTCTGAGGGTTTTACTGTCATCTGGGTGGTCGTGGACCGTTTTAGCAAGATGTGTCACTTGGTTCCCTTCGTCAAACTGCCCTGCGCTAAAACTCTCGCTAAGGCCTTTGTCAAGGAAATTGTCAGACTTCATGGCGTTCCTACTGACATTGTTTCTGATAGGGGTCCTCAGTTCGTGGCTCGTTTTTGGCGTGCCTTTTGTGACAGGTTGGGAATTCATTTGTCGTTCTCGTCCGGATATCATCCTGAATCTAATGGCCAGACAGAAAGGAAAAACCAGGATGTTGAGCAGTTCTTGCGTTGTTTTGTGGCAGACAATCAAGAGGGGTGGTCTGAGTTTCTGCCACTTGCTGAATTTGCTCTGAACATACATCTTCTTCTGCTGGTTGTTCGCCTTTTTTTTGTTGTTCTGGGAGACATCCGTCGTTTGGGTCGTTCTCCAAGTTGGGATCTGCCGTGCCTGAGGAGGAGAATTTTTCCGGTGATTTGGAGAGAGTTTGGACGGATGTGCGTGGTAATCTTCAGGAGGCCAACAGAAAATCTAAGGACTACTTTGATAGGAAACGACAGGAGGTTTTGTTCGCTGTTGGTGACATGGTTTGGTTGTCCTCTAGGAATCTGCGGTTGAGGATTCCTTCTAAGAAATTGGGTCCCAAGTTTGTAGGGCCCTTTAAGGTGCTTCAGGTTGTCAACCAATCTGCTGTTAGGTTGGAGGTTCCTACCTCCTGGAGAATTAATCCGGTATTTCATGTCTCTCTGTTAAAAAAAGCTGTTGTGTTGAATGGTGACGCCTCTGCCTCTGTTCCTCCGGTGGTGGAGGACGGGGAATATGAAATTTCTCGCATCCTTAACTCTAGACGGTATAGAGGTAGTTTGCAGTATCTTGTGGCCTGGAAAGGTTTCGGACCCGAGGATAACTCTTGGGTGAGGTCAGATGATGTTTCCGCGTCCAGACTTATCAGAGCGTTTCACAGGAGATTTCCTGATAAGCCTGATCCTAGGGGATCCGGAGGATCCTCTTAGAAGGGGGGGTACTGTTAGAACCTTGCTCTTAGGTTTTTTTTCCTTTGCTGGTCACATGACCTTGTTGGCCTATTTAATCCTGCTCCGCCCTTCTGGCTTTGCTGGACTTCATTGTATATCTACTTACTAGCTAGCCTGTGCTCTGTGTCTTGCTCTGTTAGTTTGCTTGGTCTACTGACCTCTATTTTCTATATATTTTGTTTGTTCGTCTCTCTGCTACTATTTCTGTTAGGAGGTGTCCCTTATTCCTCCCAGTCCTTAGTACTTGTAGGGATTCCTTCCCCACATCTATAGGTCTCCGTACAGACTAGCTTAGGACTTTAGCAGGTCTGATCGCAGGATCAGGTCCCCTGTTACATCGTAGGGATTAAGCTGAGTTCTATCGTAGGGACAGATCTCCTCTCTTTCCTTAGCTCTGGTAGCAGAACATAACAAAAACGGCATTTTTACAAACTGAGAATTAGTGATGGGTGAGCTCTAAAATGCTCGGGTGCTTGATGCTCAGGTCAAGCAAATTGGAATGCTCGGGTGCTTGACTCGAGCAACGAGCCCAACGTAAGTCTATGGGAAACTTGAGAATTTTTCAGGCGACTCCCCCCGGCGGTCTGCAGAGGGCCTAAAAATTGCCCAAATCGATGGGAACAGTGCTCAAATGACATGGGAACAGCATGGAGAAGACCCCTGGAAGCATTTTTGACTCCCTGGTCACTGCAGTCAACAACGTTGTCATAGGTATTATGCCACTTTTACGGACTCACAATAAAACATACAAAAACAAAACCAGAATGGATTTTCCTGGGAAATATGTTAAGGAACATTATTTACAGGGTAATGACTTGTATATAAGGCAAAATAAATGCTCCTCCACACCTTGGCCTATATTTACACGTAGCGTTTTTGATGCATTTTTGCACTTTTCATTGCTTTCAATGGTGAAAAATACATTCACCGGTAAATGTAATTTAAACATTTTACTACCTTATCTGGTCATGTGATGTGTGAGACATGATCAGACAGATTCATACAGTGCTGAAATGACATGGGAACAGCATGGGGAAGACCCCTGAAGCATCTCTGCATCCCAGGTCACTGCCTAAAACCGCGGTCATCAGACGTGATTCTATATTACTGCAGTAATAATACAGACATTTTTGGCAACTTGACAAATGTTAAACTCCATTTAAAATGGGCAAGGCGCGTGGCAAGGGACAGGGATGTGGACGAAATGGTGATGGTGCACGCAGAGGCCGAGGCCGTGGGCAAGATGAAACTGTGCCTGCTGAGGGAGCACAACAAGCACCCATATCATGTCGGCCTAACTTCCTGTCCCACTTTCTAGGGGACCATGGAATACCACTCTTGAAGTTAGACCTGTGTGAAAAGGTTGTTGGTTGAATAGCAGATAAATAGATAATGCTTCCAGTCAGTTTGCAACCACCACCACCCTGTCTTCCACATGGTCCAGTCTCGGTAGCCGTGAGTCTGGACCACATTATTATTATTTATTATTATAGTGCCTTACATGTGAAAAAGGGGTATAAATAGCAAAAAGAATTTCAGTAATCTTGAACAAAAATGTGATGGTGACTGGTACAGGAGGAGAGAGGACCCTGCTCGCGAGGGCTCTGTCTACAAGGGATGGGTGAGGATAAAGTAGGTGAGGTTTTAGCTGGTCATGCAGCGGTATGGTGGAGCGGTGGTTACTGCAGGTTGTAGGCTTATCAGAAGAGGTAAGTCTTCAGGTTCCTTTCGAAGGTTTCCACGGTAGGTCAGAGCCTGATATGTTGGGGTAGAGAGTTCCAGAGTAGGGGGGGGGAGTGCACGGGAGAAATCTTGTATGCAATTGTGTGAAGAGGAGATAAGAGTGGTGTAGAGAAGGAAATCTTGTGAGGATCGGAGGTTGCGTGCAGGTAAGTACCGGGAGACTAGGTCAAAGATATATGAAGGAGACAGTTTGTGGATAGCTTTGCATGCCAAGGTTAGGGTTTTGAACTGGAGTCTCTGGGCAATGGGGAGCCAGTGAAGGGATTGACGGGGGGACAGGTGGATTAGTCGGGTAGCAGAGTTTAGGATAGATTTGGGGAGTGCGAGAAGGGAGGCCACAGAGTAGGAGGTTGCAGTAGTCGAGGCGGGAGATGATGAGGGCATGTACAATTGTTTTTGCAGATTCTTGTTTGAGGAATGTGCGGATCTGGGAGATTTTTTTACTTGGAGTTGGCATATTCCTCATATGTCCCTCAGCGTTCAGTCCTTGGAACACAAGCGCAAATACGCAGCAACCCACCCATCCAACCGCAGGCCACAACACTAAACTGACACATTTCTCGACTGATTGCACTAGAAATTTTGCCTTTTAGGCTCATGGAGGTAGGAGCTTTCCGCAACCTCATGGCAGTACTCGTTCCCCAGCCGCCACTATTTCTCCCGGTGTGCTGTCCCCAACTTATACAAGCACGGGTCCCAGAACATTACCCGTACCCTCACCAATGCAGTTACTGGGAATGACCACCTAACCACAGACACATGGACAAGTGATTGTGGCCAGGGACAGTATATCTCACTGATGGCGCACTGGGTTAAAATTGTGGAAGCCGGGATCCAGTCGGACGCTGGGACGGAACACATCCTCCCGACGCAGAGGATTGAGGGCCCTGGGTCAATCAAACTTCAGCACAATGTTCATAAGGTGGACAGCAGAGGTTGTCGGTCTCCTAGACAACGAGCAAACTCCTTCATGATGATAGAGGCCACCATCTCCTTAGCTTGCTGGTACTTTTCTGCGGGAATGAGCTTGTCTCCAACCAGCCAAGAATATCCAGTGAATGGCACGCCATGGTTTGGTATTAACACCCAGTACTAGAAGCAGAGCAATCCACAATTTTTTTCTCAGGAATTTTATTTGGTAGACGGGCTGCCCAAACATTATCTTCTCACAAAGGAGCTGAAGACACTGAGTGGTAGTATGTGCAAGTTTCTCCAGCATGACCGGTTTGTTAGATATCAGAGGAAGAACAGAATTGGGCTTTGCCAAGGTGCCAGATTGCTCTTAAGTATTGTTGGGCGAACACGAACTGTAAAGTTTGACGTCCGTACCGAATATTTACTGTACGGTCCCGGACCCCAAACACGTGTTACTGATCGCAGGAAGCACAACCTCTGATCGTCGGTAATTGCATTACCGTGATCAGAGCGCTGTGCCATCATGCTGACAGGTGTCAGCATGATGCCACAGCAGTGACAGTGGCCTGGTTTCCAACGCTGTCACTTTCGTGACAGTGCAGGAAACACAGCCTCTGATCGGCGGTAATTGCATTACCGCAATCAGAGTGCTGTGACATCATGCTTGCTGACTGGTGTCAGCATGATGCCACAGATGTCACAGTGGCCTGGTTTTCCACGCTGTCACTTGCATGACAGCACAGGTAACACAGCCTCTGTTATAGCATTATGTCTTGTTATGGTCTTGAGACCTTTTTTAGCATTGATCAATAAAAGTTATATCTTAAAATTGCGGTTTTGATATGATGACAGTTTGATATTTGACCATAGGAACATTATACTTATTTTAAAAGTATCCCAGGTCAATGCTGTCAACAGTGTTGTCAGAGGTATTACACCAGTTTTATGGACTCACAATAAAACATACAAAAACTAAACCAAAAAGGATTTTCCTGGGAAATATGTTAAGGAACATCCTTTCCAGGGTAATGACTTGTAGAAAAGGCAAAATAACTATACAAAAACAAAAATGCTCCTCCACACCTTGGGCTATGTTCACATGTAGCGTTTTTGATGCATTTTTGCACTTTTGCATTGCTTTCAACCAAGACAAATGCATTCACCTAGAAATGTCATTTTAACATTTTACAACCTTATCTGGCCATGTGGTGTGTGACATATCATCAGACACATCCTGTTTAATTTATGATGGAGGGATTCTGAAAGTCACAAAGTCTATTTTTATAGGGCCATCAGGTGGCCCTTACTATTCTTAAAGGGCCAGCAGTCGGCCATCGCTATTGTTAGAGAGCCATTAGCCGGCTATGCTTTGTTGTTCCCATTATTAACGAGTCGGTCTCCTATACTGTTATTGCCTATGCAGTGACTGCTAGGGCTGCCAAAAATTTGGACGCAACACAATACCCCTTTGAAGAGACAGAGGAGGGTCTCAGTAAAAAAATTGTTCCCATTATAAAAGAGCGGGTCTCCTATAGTGGTAATGCCCATGCTGTGACTGCAAGGGCTGCCAAAATTTGGGAAAAAAAACACTAACAATTTAAAGACACATAGAGCTGGGCCACAGTAATGAATACGACATGTTCCCATTAGAAAGGAGAGGGTCTGCTATTCAGTTGTATGGTATGCAGTGAGTGCAACGGCTGCCGAAATTTAGGAAAAAACCCTCCTAACAATTTAAAGACACATACAGCTGGGTCAGAGTAACGAGTATGACATGTTCCCATTAGAAAGGAGAGGGTCTCCCATACTGTTTGCCTATGCAGTGAATGCAATGGCTGTCAAAAATTTGGAGGCACTCCAATGCCACTTGCAAGAGACGTAGAGGTCAGAGGGCCCCCTGAAAGCAATATTCCCATTATTAGGAAGTGGGTCTCCCATACTGTTTGCCTATGCAGTGAAGCAATGGCTGCCAAAAATTTGGAGGAACTGCAGTGTCCCTTACAAGAGACGTAGATAAGTTGATATAATACATATGGTGTTGATATGGTGGTGGAAAATGAGGATGCAGAGAAGGAGGGGCACAAGAGCAAGTAGACAAAATCAGAAAGCGAGTACCCATGTCTGGGTATGAAGACAGAGGTGCATGGGAATAGAGTTAGACCTCCCAAAAAATAGACACTGGATTTGAGTTTATGTTACACTGCTATGATTCAGTGGTATTGAGAAGTCTGTCCCAATCCAGCCCTTGTTCATTATTATAAGAGTCAGCCTGTCAGCATTTTCAGTTGACAGATGGATGCGCCTATCTGTTATAATTCCGCCAGCGGCACTAAAAACCCGCTGTGACAAAACGCTAGCGACAGGGCAGGCCAGGACCTTCAAGGTGTAGAGAGCCAGTTCATGCCACGTGTCCAGCTTAGATACCCAATAATTATAAGGAACAGAGGAATCACGGAGGACGTTGGTACGGTCGACAATGTACTTCCTCACCATCTTCCGAAACTCTTCCCTCCTTGGGAGAGTACCCCGTGCCTCCGGGCCTGTGCGATGGGAGGGTCAGAGAAAACTGTCCCAGAACTTTGACAGTGTTCCCCTGCCTCAGCTGGATTGCATTTATGGCTCTCTTGCTTGTACTCCTTGGTTGTCCAACGAATTGTGACCTCTGCCCCCAGCGTTTTCAGATGGGAATTTTTTTATAATTCCGCAACAAGGGGATTCTGGTACTGCCCAATTTTATTAGGCCTTTTCAGCTTGGGAATAAAAGACAGAAAGTTTTTCTTGTAGCATGGGTCTAGAAGTGTCACCAACCAGTAATGACTGTCACCCAAAATTTGGAGAACGCGAGGGTCACAGGAAAGGCAGCGTAACATAAACTCAGCCATGTGTGCCAGACTGCAAAGAGGCGAGACTTCTGTGTCCTCACATGAGTCATGTCCTCACGAGAGGATGACTAACTATGCTCACCTGCTCATCCTCCTCTTCTTCCTCCTCCTTCCTGTCCTCAGGCCATCCACGCTGAACAGACGGTATGACAGTTGTGCCGGTAGTACCGTTTATACTGTAGTGCAGGAAACTAGCTTCTGTTCTTCCTCCTCCTCCTACTCATTGTCACCCAATCCACGTTGGGATGAGATGAGGCTAGGCTGTGTGAAATAATCCTGTATAGTTCCTTGCTCCATCTCATCATGCTCCACCTGCAATGTATCTTCTTTAATTGTGAGCAGAGAGCGTTTCAGTAGACAGAGAAGCGGGATGGTGACGCTAATTGGAGGATGGTACATATATCTTACATCCATGTCTACTCCTGAGGACTTATGTGTGGAGTCTGAACTGAATACCGACGGCCTTGTTGATGCTGGTACTCAACAACTGCACTCTTCTGCTCACAAATCCTTCCCAACATCTGGAATGTAGAGTTCCAACACGTGGGAACATCGCAGATCAGTCGTTGAGCTGAAAGCTGCAAACTCTGCTGAAGCACGGCAGGGGTGACGGAAGCTGTAGATGACTTTCTAAAATGGACACACAGGTGGCGTACTTTGACAAGCAGATCTGGAAGATCCAGGTAGCTTTTGAGAAACCGCTGAACCACGAGGTTAGGCACATGGTCCAGGCATGGTACGTGTGTGAGCTTGCCTCGCCTCAGAGCCGCCACCAGGTTCCGGCCATTGTCACACACGACCATGTCTGACTGTAGGGATAGCAGTATCAGCCACAGATCTGCCTGCTCTTTGAGAGCTGTCCACAATTCTTCAGCGTTGTGCTGCTTTTTACCTAAGCATATTAGCTTCAGCACGGCCTGTTTCCACTTGGTTGAGGCAGTGCTGCAGTGATCCAGCTTGCGACTGATGTGGTCATTTCGGAGATGGAGGCTGAAGAGGAGGAGAAGGCTTAAGAGGAGGAGGTGAAGGAGCTGTAGACTGTGGGGGCAACCCTGATTGACCTAGGGCCTGCAATCCTTGGTGTCGGGAGGACGTGTTCTGTCCCAAGGTCCCGGCTTCCACTATGTTAACCCAGTGTGGCGCCAGCGAGATGTACTGTCCCTGCCCACAAGCGCTTGTCCTCGTGTCCATGTTTAAGATGGACTTTCCCAGTAACTGTGTTGTTGAGGCCACGTCTAATGTTTTGGGACACGTGCTTGTGTAATGTGGGAATGGCACACCGGGAGAAATAGTGGCAGCTGGGGACCAAGTACCGAGGGACGGCCGCCTCCATCAGGTTACAGAATGCTTCCGTCTCCACAAGCCTAAAAGGCAACATTTCGAGTGCAAACAGTTGCGAAATGTGGGAATTTAGTAGTGTGGCCTGTGGGGCGCTGGCTGCGTATTTGCGCTTGTGTTCCAAGGACTGGGGTATAGACAATTGAACGCTGTGCTAGGACAAGGACATGGACGTGCTTCTTTATGCTGCTACTTGAGAGTGTGCAACGAAAGGTGCAGGGCAGGAGGCATCTTCAGCCCACAAAGTCGGGTGCTTTACTGCCATGTGCCTGATCATGCTGGTGGTGGTCAGGCTGGTAGTTTTACCACCCCTGCTGATGCTGGCCTGGCAGGTGTTGCAAATGGCCTTTTTGGGGTTATCGGCACAGTCTTTAAAAAACAACCAGACTCGGGAAGACCTAATAGTTGTACTGGCAACTTCCTTCACGTTGGTGTTACGGGGAACGGTTGCCTGCCTTCTTTCTGCGGCCACCACACTGCTTCCTCCTGCCTGTTGGGGTGCTCTGCCTCCCTCTCCCTGTGTGCTGCTGTCCTCGCTCTGCATGTTCTCCTGCCAAGTTGCGTCAGTTACTATATCATGCACTTCCGCACCTTGGTCATCCTTCTGACTTTCTGGCAATTGTTTCTCATCATCGTCCACCTCTTGTGACACTTTCCCACTGTCACCTTCATGAGACCGTGGACGCTCAAATATTTGGGCATTGCTACATGCGATCTCCTCATGCCGCCCTTCAAGTGGACCGGCCGAGAGGCCCGAATCTATAAATGGAAAAGTGAACAGCTCTTCGGAGTGTCCAAGTGTGGGATCAGTTGTCTCCGGGCACTCGGCATGGTGCGAGGAAGGAGGATCAGAGTGAGAAATATGCAGTCCAGACTCACGGCTACTGAGACTTGACCATGTGGAAGACAGGGTGGTGATGGTGGCAAAGTGACTGAAAGCATTATCCGCTATCCAACCAACAACCTTTTGACACTGCTCTGGGTTCAATAGTGGTGTCCTGCGGTCCCCTAGGAATTGGGACAGGAAGGTCGGGCGAGAAGATGTGGGTGTTTGTTGTGCCACAATTTCAGCTTGCCCACGGCCTCGGCCTCTGCATTCACCATCACCATCACCATCATGTCCAGTTTCCCGTCCCTTGCCACACGCCTTGGCCATTTTAAATGGAGGACAAAATCTTCCACGCTTACTACAAATGTCTGAATTTGGAGCGAAGTTATATGTGAATCGTGTAGAATAGAGAAACTACCGCACTCCTGGAGTGGTGAGGTGCCCAGGTAGGGTTGCAAGCCGAAAGTAATATCAGAAAATAACCTGGCATTAAATAGACTAGTAAGTATTTCTTTAGTAAATGTTTAATAATTATAACGTAGTACAATATGCAGACGTTTCGGTCACGGGGACCTTCATTGGTGTACAGAAAATGATGATGATGTGAATGAGGCTGAAGCCTGGAGGGGAAGGTGAGCTCCATGGCTACACTTGGTCTGAACACCACACAGCTCACCTTCCCCTTCCAGGCTTCAGCCTCATTCACATCATCATCATTTTCTGTAACCTGAGTGCCAGGTTATTTTCTGATATGTAAATCGTGTGACAGACAAACCACAGTCTCAAATACCTGGCCTGTAGGTAACTATTTTGAACAGCAAGCCGGTGTCAAAAACTTTGCTGACACACTGAAACAAAATTGTAATGGAGGCCAGAAATGGCAATATTTTCAGCGCAATTATATGTGATCCGTGTGATGGACAAGCCACATTTTTAAATAGCTGGCCTGTAGGTAACTATTTTGAACAGCAAACTGGTGCCAGTTTTAAATAGCTGGATTTTTAGTGCTGTAATATGGAAAGGACCTGGCTGTATTCTGCAGTGCTAACAAGCAAATGGCGCAGATAAACGGTGTTCTCTGGATTGCTTTTTAAGCAAATAATTTTTTTTGGATCTTAATACTCATTATTCCTGGCCCCTGAGACGTGGGCCTATGTCTAGAAATGTCTAACAGCAGCAGCAGCAGACAGAACTTGAATGGAACCTCTTGTGCTATATGCACTGCAGTCTGCTATACACAATGCCTGCCTGATATCTCTGCAGATGGATTAGACCTCAGAAGGACTGTTTGTTGAGATGGATATGTGTAACATACTTCTGTTCTACCTACACTACCTAATAAACAAGCAAATCTATCCCTAGCTCAGCAGAACCTCTCCCTACACTGTCTGATTGCGGAGTAGACTGACGAGCACGGCGACGCCAGGTCTGATATAGACCTGATGACGCTGTGCGGCCAGCCAATCACTGTAATGCCACAACGAACATGGCTGCGGCATTACAGTGAGTGGCAGGCAATCCCTGCATGTTCATTGGTGTAGCGCTGGCGTCCCTGCCCTCTGCTAGGCAGGGACGCTGCTCCCCTCACCGCTCTGCTCCATGCCCGGCGTCCTCTCCCCGCTCTGCTGTCAGCGCGCGCTCCTTCCCGGCGTCCTCCTCCCGCTCTGCTCTCAGCGCGCGCTCCTTCCCGGCCCCTGTGCTTAGGGCGCGCGCGCGCGCGCTCCCCTCCTCTTAAAGGGGCCGCGCGCGCCGTCCTAAGGAGTCCCCGGCCAATGGCCGGAGGACTTCATCATATATAAGGCACCTCCTCCAAAATGGAGGTGCCCGAGCAATGTTGTTTGCACCTGTGTCTCACCTGTGCTTCAGCCCTCAGGTCCCGTTGCCAGTTTCCTGTCAGTTACCTGCCAGTTTCCTGCCAGTTACCTGCCTGATTCCTGCTGGAATACTTGTTACCTGTCTGCCAGTCTGAGGTCCGACGGTCTGCCTTACTACTCCTGTCAGTCTGTCTAAAGGACCAGCCTGCCCGCTCACCTGGGAGCGCACATCAGCTACCTGCCTACTTTCCTGAGGTCCGACGGTCTGCCTTACAACTCCGGTCAGTCTGTCTATGGACCAGCTTGCCCGCTCACCTGGGAGCGCTTCTCCGTTACCTGCCTGCTTGCCAGCCCGGAGGCTCCGTTGTCACGTGCTGTGACCATCAGCTACTTCAGACTCTTGTCCGCTCACCTGGGAGCGCTTCTCCGTTACCTGCCTGCTTGCTAGCCCGGAGGCTCCGTTGTCACGTGCGGCGACCATCAGCTACTTCAGAGACTCTTGCCCGCTCACCTGGGAGCGCTTCTCCGTTACCTGCCTGCTTGCCAGCCCGGAGGTTCCGCCGTCACGTGCCGTGACCACCTGTTATTCCAGAGACTCTCGCTTGCTCACCTGGGAGCACACATCTACCATCTGCCTGCTAGCCTACCCGGAGGCTCTGCCATCTCAGGTCGTACCTACCCTTTACCCGGAGACTGCCCTGATCACTTGCCGTATCTCCCTGTCCGTTCATCCAGAGACTGCCACCCGCTCCCTTACAAGGGCTGCCCCCTTGTATAGTAGCTCAGAGGTTCCGCCTCCCAGACCCGTTACAGTTTGCTCGGGCCATGGAACCCGGTGGCACCCAAGCTCCCTCGCTCTCGGACCTCTGTCTTGAACTGTCCCGTCAGAGGTCCCAACAGGAGGCCATCCTGGGTCACCTGCGGAATGTTAATACTCGCCTGAACACTCTGTCTGATCCACCAACAACCTCCGCCAGTGCCATATCTTGCAATCCGGCAGCTCCGCTGCCCACTAATACCATGGTATCCTACCCCGGACCCCGGCTTTCTGCACCTCCTCGCTTCGGAGGCAACTCCGTCCAGGCTCGGGGCTTCTTAAATCAGTGCACCCTGCATTTTGAACTTTTGTCCTACCAGTTTAACTCCGACCGGGCCAAAATTGCCTTCATCATGTCCCATCTCACCGGGGAGGCCCTGGCCTGGCTAAATCCTCTATGGGAGAGAGGAGACCCCCTGGTGTCCAACTTGCCTGCTTTTCTCACGGCTTTCCGGAAAGTCTTCGACGAACCCGGACGGAGGACCTCATCTGCATCATCGTTGCTACGCCTCCGTCAGGGGAGTCTCACCGTGGGCCAATATGCCATACGGTTCCGTACCCTTGCCTCGGAGCTGACCTGGGATAACGACGCTCTGGTTTCCGTCTTCTGGGAGGGTCTGTCCGGCCGTATTAAAGATGAACTAGCCGGTCGGGACACTCCTACCACTCTCGATGACTTAATAACTCTTGCCACCCGGATTGACCTACGGTTCCAGGAGCGTGCCAGAGAGGTCACCCGTGAGAGGAGGTTACCACGTCTAGCTCCTACTTTTCAGAAACCCGTCACTCCTTCTGTCTCTAACCAGGTACACCCTCCTGAGCCTATGCAGGTCGACCAGACCAAGATGGTCAAGACCCGCCAGGACTTACGCCGTGCCGAGGGGACCTGCTTCTACTGTGGCAGTAAGGAGCACCAGATCCGTGCCTGCCCGGAAAGGTCGGGAAACGCCTGTGTCTAGGTTCGCTCAGAGAGGTCCACCTAGACAAGAATAAATCCTCTCCATCCCTGCTGTTGTCAGTTTCAATCGTCTACGGGGAGAACCGTTATTTCGAACTAGCCCAACTGGACTCTGGAGCAGCCGGGAATCTTATTTCACAGTCCCTGGTAGAGAAATACCGCATCCCCACCAAACCTCTGGCTGTACCCTTGTCTGTGGCTGCCGTAGATGGGGGGCTCTTACCACGCCCCATCCAACTCATCACCGAATCCATTACTCTGCAGGTGGGAATGCTGCATTCTGAGAGTATCTCCTTTCATGTTCTGCCTGGACTCTCTCACGCCCTCTTGCTAGGTCTGCCTTGGCTCCAGAGACATGCACCCGTGCTTGACTGGCAAACCGGAGAAGTCCTTCGCTGGGGACAAGACTGTCATAAGACCTGCCTGGTTCCCGTCCATCCCGTCCGTCCCTCTCCTACCCCAGCTAATCTACCTGGACTTCCAATTCCTTATTGGTCTTATGCTGATGTCTTTAATAAAAAGGAGGCAGAGACATTACCCCCTCATAGACCATACGACTGTCCCATCGACCTGTTACCCGGTACTACTCCTCCCCGTGGGCGTATTTATCCTTTATCCGCTGCTGAGACCCGGTCGATGTCCGAATATATTGAGGAGAATCTGGCCAGGGGATTCATCCGGAAATCTACCTCCCCGGCGGGAGCAGGCTTCTTTTTCGTTAAAAAGAAGGACGGCTCTCTCCGTCCCTGTATAGACTATAGAGGCCTAAACCAGATCACGGTGAAGAATAAGTACCCCCTTCCGCTCATTCCAGAATTATTTGATCGTCTGAGGGGGGCTAGAATCTTCACCAAACTAGACCTCCGTGGGGCGTACAACCTGGTTCGTATCCGTCAAGGGGATGAATGGAAGACGGCATTCAACACCCGGGACGGCCACTATGAATACCTGGTAATGCCCTTTGGTCTCTGTAACGCTCCTGCCGTTTTTCAAGAGTTGGTCAATGACATCTTCCGGGACCTTCTCTACTCCTGCGTAGTGGTGTACCTGGACGACATCTTGGTCTTCTCTCCGGATCTCCAGACTCACCGGAGGGACGTTCGTCAGGTCCTGCTCAGGCTCAGGCAGAATCACCTCTTCGCTAAATACGAGAAGTGCCTCTTTGAGCAGACCTCGCTTCCGTTTTTGGGCTACATTATTTCTCAGACCGGCCTACGAATGGATCCAGAGAAACTGTCTGCCATCGAGAAATGGCCTCGACCGGAGGGGCTGAAGGCCATTCAGCGGTTCCTGGGCTTCGCCAACTACTACCGCCTCTTCATACCACACTTCTCTTCCCGGACTGCCCCAATTTCCGCGCTCACCCGTAAGGGTACTAATCCCAAAGAGTGGCCGCACGAAGCAGAAGAAGCCTTTCTTTCCTTAAAACAGGCCTTCTCTTCCGCCCCGGTGCTGCATCGCCCGGACGGCAACAAGCAGTTCTTCCTGGAAGTGGACGCCTCCTCCTCTGGAGCTGGAGCGGTACTTACTCAAAAATCTTCTTCCGGGAGGATGGTAACTTGCGGCTTCTTCTCTAAACTCTTCTCCTCCTCAGAGCGCAATTATTCCATAGGAGATCGAGAGTTATTGGCCATCAAACTGGCATTGGAGGAGTGGCGTTACCTGCTTGAGGGGGCTCTTCACCCGGTAATAATTTACACTGACCACAAGAACTTGGCTTATCTCCAGCATGCCCAGAGACTTAACCCGCGCCAAGCCCGGTGGTCCTTGTTTTTTGCTCGTTTTGATTTTGTCCTTCATTTTCGCCCGGCTGACAAAAACGTCAAGGCGGACGCCTTGTCTCGATCCTTTCTGGTATCTGATCTCGAGGAAGATCCGAAACACATCATCGATCCCGCCAGAGTAATGCAGGTGGCTCCCGTGAGTCTAAATCGTCTTCCTCCCGGAAAGACGTTCGTATCAGTACCTGATCGGGAGAAGATCCTTCACTGGGGTCACTCGTCTAAACTGGCTGGCCACGCTGGTCAGAAGAAGACCCTCCAGCTTATTTCCCGGCACTACTGGTGGCCTACCCTGCACAAGGATGTAATAGACTTTGTTTCTGCCTGTGTGTCCTGCGCCCGCAACAAGGTTCCGAGACATCTGCCAGCCGGTCGCCTCCTTCCGCTCCCAGTACCTGCTGCCCCCTGGCAGCATATTGCAATGGACTTCATAACTGACCTCCCACTCTCTGCCGGTTGTACGGTCATTTGGGTGGTCGCTGACCGCTTCTCCAAGATGGCTCATTTCGTTCCCCTGCCAGGCCTCCCGTCTGCACCCGAGCTAGCTAGAGACTTTATTCGTCACATCTTCCGTTTTCATGGCCTGCCCCTCCACATCGTGTCGGATCGTGGGGTACAGTTCACCTCACGATTCTGGAGAGCCACTTGTAAACTACTAGACGTCTCCCTGGACTTCTCTTCCGCTTACCACCCACAGTCCAATGGTCAAGTGGAGCGGATCAATCAGAACCTGACCAGTTACCTCCGGCACTTCGTTAATGCCCACCATTCTGACTGGGTGGATCTCCTACCATGGGCCGAGTTCTCTTACAATAATCACGAGAGTGAATCCTCCTCCAAATCCCCGTTTTTTGTAGTCTTTGGTCAGCATCCTCGGATTCCTTTTCCTGTCTCCACCTCGGTGGACAACCCGGCTGCGGAATCTCTCGTTAGCAAATTTTCCTCCATTTGGGAGAGTACCCGATCCGCACTCCTTCAGTCTTCCGAGCGTATGAAAAGACACGCTGACAAAAAACGTCTGGACCCTCCTCAATTCCGTCCTGGGGATAAAGTCTGGCTCTCGTCCAAATATGTCCGGCTCAAGATCCCTTCCTATAAGTTAGGGCCTCGGTTCATCGGCCCACTGGAGGTCATCAGTCAGATCAACCCGGTGGCCTATAAATTGAAACTCCCGGCCAACTTACGGATCCCTAACTCCTTCCATGTATCTCTCCTCAAACCTGTGGTACTTAACTCTTTTTCCAAGTCTACAGGTACGCCTCCTGCTCCGGTTTCTGCTGTGGACGAGTTTGAGGTAGAGAACATTCTTGCCACCAAAAGGGTAAGAGGAAAGACCTTTTTTCTGGTAGATTGGAAGGGGTTTGGTCCTGAGGAGAGAACGTGGGAGCCCCGGGAGAACATCCATGCCCCTCTCATCCTAGCTAAATTTCTGTCTGGCCTAAAAAAGGGGGGGCCTAAAGGGGGGGTACTGTAGCGCTGGCGTCCCTGCCCTCTGCTAGGCAGGGACGCTGCTCCCCTCACCGCTCTGCTCCGTGCCCGGCGTCCTCTCCCCGCTCTGCTGTCAGCGCGCGCTCCTTCCCGGCGTCCTCCTCCCGCTCTGCTCTCAGCGCGCGCTCCTTCCCGGCCCCTGTGCTTAGGGCGCGCGCGCGCGCGCTCCCCTCCTCTTAAAGGGGCCGCGCGCGCCGTCCTAAGGAGTCCCCGGCCAATGGCCGGAGGACTTCATCATATATAAGGCACCTCCTCCAAAATGGAGGTGCCCGAGCAATGTTGTTTGCACCTGTGTCTCACCTGTGCTTCAGCCCTCAGGTCCCGTTGCCAGTTTCCTGTCAGTTACCTGCCAGTTTCCTGCCAGTTACCTGCCTGATTCCTGCCTGAATACTTGTTACGTGTCTGCCAGTCTGAGGTCCGACGGTCTGCCTTACTACTCCTGTCAGTCTGTCTAAAGGACCAGCCTGCCCGCTCACCTGGGAGCGCACATCAGCTACCTGCCTACTTTCCTGAGGTCCGACGGTCTGCCTTACAACTCCGGTCAGTCTGTCTATGGACCAGCTTGCCCGCTCACCTGGGAGCGCTTCTCCGTTACCTGCCTGCTTGCCAGCCCGGAGGCTCCGTTGTCACGTGCTGTGACCATCAGCTACTTCAGACTCTTGTCCGCTCACCTGGGAGCGCTTCTCCGTTACCTGCCTGCTTGCTAGCCCGGAGGCTCCGTTGTCACGTGCGGCGACCATCAGCTACTTCAGAGACTCTTGCCCGCTCACCTGGGAGCGCTTCTCCGTTACCTGCCTGCTTGCCAGCCCGGAGGTTCCGCCGTCACGTGCCGTGACCACCTGTTATTCCAGAGACTCTCGCTTGCTCACCTGGGAGCACACATCTACCATCTGCCTGCTAGCCTACCCGGAGGCTCTGCCATCTCAGGTCGTACCTACCCTTTACCCGGAGACTGCCCTGATCACTTGCCGTATCCCCCTGTCCGTTCATCCAGAGACTGCCACCCGCTCCCTTACAAGGGCTGCCCCCTTGTATAGTAGCTCAGAGGTTCCGCCTCCCAGACCCGTTACAATTGGTTCTGTTAAGAGCGCCAAACATGCAGGGAGGGGACCCGAGCATCCGCCCGAGCATCTCGCAAGTACTCAGCGAGCTCTGAGCATCTCAAGTACTGAGATGCTCCGGCGAGTACCGAGTACTTACCAGTATGTTTTGTCATCACTAGTAGAGAGGTGTCTTTTCCGTCTAGGGATGCCTCTCCTACCGACCCTAGATGCTGGAGTTTTCCGGCTTCATTGGACAGGCGTGAATGGAGTGGCCCATGACTGGTGAGGGCAAAGCGATCGACCTGCATGGGTTCCGGTGAACCCTCGACAGGGGAGGGCTGAGGAACAAGCGTCTTTGAAAGGATGGAGGCAGGTGCCGCAATCCTCTTTCGCAAGCCACCTCACAGGCACGCTCTTTGAAACGAAGGTCTATACGGATGGCGAGGGAGATCAGGTCGTCGAAGGTAGTTGGTAGGTCTCGACCGGCTAGCTCATCCTTAATGTTTCTGGAAAGCTCCTCCCAGAATGTCGTCACCAAAGCTTCATTATTCCATCCCACTTCGGATGCCAGAGTACAGAAGCATACCACTCATCCTATAAATGAGTTGGACTGACGTAAACGGAGAAGAGTTGAAGCTAAAGAGGTGGTTCATCGAATACTTTGTGAAAAGCCTCCACGAATACCAGCAAATTGGAGATGATCGGGTTCTCTCTCTCCCATAATGGGTTCAACCACGCCAGGGCCTCACCTCCAAGGTGCGACATAAGGAATGCTACCTTTGTTCGGTCCGACAGGAAGTGATGAGGAAGAAGTTCAAAATGTAGCCGGCATTGATGAACCCATGGCAAAGCTTCAGATTGTCGTCAAAGCATGGTGGAGCTGCGAGTCCGGGACCTGAAGCTCGAGTTAAGCAAACAGATTGAGAATTTTCCAAAGAAAACACGGCTGCTTGAATGTGAGGAGACTCTGGAGAGATGTTTAAGGCCTCCAACTTGGTAGTCAGGGACTGCAACTGCATCGACAACTTCTCCTGCATGCTTTTCTGTCGGAAGAGCTCTTGGTACATGGTCTGTTCAGGCGGGATCCGGGATCCAGCGGGGTCAATGGCCTGAGCAAACTGTCACGGACTTGGTTTGTGGAACCACTGTGCTACGGACCGCGGAGAGCCTGGAGGGGCGTGACTAATTGAGCACCTGACTGTTAACTATAGAGTCTCTGATGGTGATGTTAGACTTGGCTCCCAATGAACGCCAGGTGCCACTCCAGCACAGACCAACGGATGCGCAGTAGGACAGACTGGATGGTGGAGCCGGTGGACTTTGTAACACAATGCGGCGGGCAGGATCTGCACCAGAGTGCAGCGGGCAGGATCTGCACCAGAGTGCGGCGGGCAGGATCTGCACCAGGGTGTCGCTGGCTGGCAGGCTCTGCACCAGAGTTCGGCGGGCAGGATTAGCACCAGAGTGCGGCGGGCAGGATTAGCACCAGAGTGCGGCGGGCAGGATCTGCACCAGAGTGCGGCGGGCAGGATCTGCACCAGAGTGTCGCTGGCTGGCAGGCTCTGCATCAGAGTGCAGCAAGGACTGGTAAGAAACCTTATACAACTTAGACTGCAGAGCAGAAAGGTTGCTCAGGCTCCTCCCCAGTGGGCAGGAAACAATATATACATAATGCCAAACAGCCATTGGCTGGGGAGGAAATAGCAAGTGCACACGCTGGCCCTTTAAGAGGGAGGGAGCGTGCGCGCGTGCCCTAAGGACATGGCTGGAAGCCCTGCTAGAAGCAGGCAGAGCATGGGGAAGGGAAGCACCGACCGCAGCGCGGATGAGTGAAGTGACATGCTCGAGACCCTGCCTGTCAGAGGAGGGATCCGGTGTGGTGCTAACAGGTTTTAAATGGCAGGCCTGTAATTTACTAATACTATTCTTAACAGACACCTAGTGTGAATAACTTGACCGACACACTGCAACAGAATGAAAATGGAAGAAATGGCTGATTTTGGAACACTCTTATAAGTGATATGCCTGACAGAGAACCACGGTTTTAAATGGCAGGCCTGTAATTTACTAATACTATTCTTCACAGACACCTAGTGTGAATAGCTTGACCGACACACTGCAACAGAATGGAAAAGGAGACCAATATTTTCCACGTTCAATTCAAATTTCTGGATTTGTATCGCTGAAATATGGAACCAATCTGTCTTTATTCTGCAGTGAGAACAAGCAAATGGAGATGAAAAATGGCGTACTCTGGATTTCTTTTTAAGAAAATAACCAGGATTAAGATAAAAAAAAATTGTTCTGGTCCCTGATATCTGGGGCTATGTCTACAAATATCTGTAATTATTACAGCAGCAGCAGACAGGACGATCAATGGACCCTCTTGTGCTGTATCATACACTGCAGTCTGCCACATACATTGCCTGCCTGCCTAGCACTGATAATATGCAGCTGGATTAGTCCTCAGAAGGACTGTTAGTTCAGTTGGATATATACTGTATGTATATATATATATATATATATATATATATATATATATATATATATATATATATATATATACAGTACAGACCAAAAGTTTGGACACATATTCTCATTTAAAGATTTTTCTGTATTTTCTTGACTATGAAAATTGTACATTCACATTGAAGGCATCAAAACTATGAATTAACACATGTGGAATTATATACTTAACAAAAAAGTGTGAAACAACTGAAAATATGTCTTATATTCTAGGTTCTTCAAAGTAGCCACCTTTTGCTTTGATGACTGTTTTGCACACTCTTGGCATTCTCTTGATGAGCTTCAAGAGGTAGTCACCGGAAATGGTCTTCCAACAATCTTGAAGGAGTTCCCAGAGATGCTTAGAACTTGCTGTCCCTTTTGCCTTCACTCTGCAGTCCAGTTCACCCCAAACCATCTCGATTGGGTTCATGTCTGGTGACTGTGGAGGCAAGGTCATCTGGCGTAGCACCCCATCACTCTCCTTCTTGGTCAAATAGCCCTTACACAGCCTGGATGTGTGTTTGGGGTCATTGTCCTGTTGAAAAATAAATGATGGTCCAACTAAACGCAAACCGGATGGAATAGCATGCCGCTGCAAGATGCTGTGGTAGCCATGCTGGTTCAGTATGCCTTCAATTTTGAATAAATCCCCAACAGTGTCACCAGCAAAGCACCCCCACACCATCACACCTCCTCCTCCATGCTTCACGGTGGGAACCAGGCATGTAGAGTCCATCCGTTCACCTTTTCTGCATCGCACAAAGACACGGTGGTTGGAAGCAAAGAACTCAAATTTGGACTCATCAGACCAAAGCACAGATTTCCACTGGTCTAATGTCCATTCCTTGTGTTCTTTAGCCCAAACAAGTCTCTTCTGCTTGTTGCCTGTCCTTAGCAGTGGTTTCATAGCAGCTATTTTACCATGAAGGCCTGCTGCACAAAGTCTCCTCTTAACAGTTGTTGTAGAGATGTGTCTGCTGCTAGAACTCTGGTGGCATTGACCTGGTCTCTAATCTGAGCTGTTGTTAACCTGCGATTTCTGAGGCTGGTGACTCGGATAAACTTATCCTCAGAAGCAGAGGTGACTCTTGGTCTTCCTTTCCTTGGGCGGTCCTCATGTAAGCCAGTTTCTTTGTAGCACTTGATGGTTTTTGCAACTGCATTTGGAGACACTTTCAAAGTTTGGCCAATTTTTCAGACTGACTGACCTTCATTTCTTAAAGTAATGATGGCCACTCATTTTTCTTTACTTAGCTGCTTTTTTCCTGCCATAATACAAATTCTAACAGTCTATTCAGTAGGACTATCAGCTGTGTATCCACCAGACTTCTGCACAACACAACTGATGGTCCCAAACCCATTTATAAGGCAAGAAATCCCACTTATTAAACCTGACAGGGCACACCTGTGAAGTGAAAACCATTTCCGGTGACTACCTCTTGAAGTTCATCAAGAAAATGCCAAGAGGGTGCAAAGCAGTCATCAAACCAAAAGGTGACTACTTTGAAGAACCTAGAATATAAGACATATTTTCAGTTGTTTCACACTTTTTTGTTAAGTATATAATTCCACATGTGTTAATTCATAGTTTTGATGCCTTCAGTGTGAATGTACAATTTTCAAAGTCATGAAAATACAGAAAAATCTTTAAATGAGAAGGTGTGTTCAAACTTTTGGTCTGTACTATATATATATATATATATATATATATATATATATATATATATATATATATATATATATACAGGGTGGTCCAAAAGTAGGTGGACAGAAAGTATAATAAGGTTATGAAGGGGGAGATTTATCAAACATGGTGTAAAGTGAAACTGGCTTAGTTGCCCTTAGCAACCAATCAGATTCCACTTTTCATTCCTCACAAAGTTTATAGTCGAAAACCAAAAAGTGTCAGTGATTTGAAAAATTACATAAGAGATGCATTTCAAGAAATTAATACCCAAAGAGACTGGTACAAAAAAGTTTGTCGAAGTGTAAGAGGCAGACTTCAAAGCTGTGCAAATTGTAATGGAAAACAGTTTGAGCACCTGCGATGATATAATTTAAGGACTTTTGTATTATTGTTCAAAATAAAATTTAATTGTCAATGTTATGCTTGTGTTAGTAAATATAATTTTATATATAAATCAAAATAAATGTTATTATTTTCTGTCCACCTACTTTTGGACCACCCTGTATATATATATATATATATATATATATATATATATATATATATATATATATATATATATATATGTTGTGGAATACCTATATTAACTATAAACAAGCAAATCTCTCCCTGACGCAGCAGCACCTCTCCCTACTCTGCCTGATTCCGGGATAGACTGTGATGAGCATAGCGGCGCCAGGTCATATATAGACCTGATGACGCTGTGCAGCCAGCCAATAACTGTAATGCCGACTTTCAACATGGCTACTGCATTACAGTGCGTGGCAGGCAATCCCTGCATGTTCATTGCCTCTCTAAAGAGCACCAAACAAGCAGGGAGGAGACCCGAGTTCCCATCCGAGCAACCCGGAAATACTCGCCGAGTTCAACTCGTTGCATGTGCTTGAAAATACACACTGTGCATGCGCAGACCTTTTTTGCCAGGAATACACTGAGTCAGTGTATTGCCTCGTTATTTGGATTGCGTCGGAAAGGTAAGGATGAGGTTGGTTTATTATTTTACTTTTATTACAGGTGATCGTGGGCTTCGGGGGATTAGCGGTAAGGTGAGTATATGGTGTTTTTGTTTTTTTTGCAACATCGGAGAGAAGATGTAGGTGAGTATAATGTGTTTTATTTTTATTTTAATATTTTTTTAATAATTGTAACTTTTTTTTTTTAAACATTCAGCACAGCACAGGCGCCAGCGAATGGGAGATTACTGCTCCCATCCAGCGGTGCCTGTGCTCGCTGTTTCCAATGGCAGGAGGCGCTGGCTGATGGTGGTAGTAGTACCATTAGCTGGCGCCTATGATCCACGGTAAGCTTTTTACCGCAGGCACTGTCACAGCTGTGGCATCATCCTGACACCTGTCATCATGATGCCACAGCGCTCTGATCGCGGTAATGCAATTACCGCCGATCAGAGCCTGTGTTTCCTGCGCTGTTACACAAATGACAGCATGGGAAACCAGGTGAATTTGGGTCCCCCATTCAAATTAACTTTTAAAAAGCTGTTCAGTGTTTGGCTATATTAGCCGAACCCGAACAGTGATGGGTTCGCCCATTGCAAGTCATAAGTCTTATAAATTTCTGGAGCCATTCCACAGTAAAGAAACAGCCAAACAGTGTCCGGGAACCTTCACACAGACTTTTCTTAGCCAGGGCTGCTTCTCAGTGAAAGTTGTATTTCACCACAGCCATATTCTTTAGCTCAGTGAAAGGACTGGCATAGAGGGAAACCGTATCTACTCCAGCTGTAATTTCTCCACCACCAGGTTCAGGGTGGCAGTGAGAGCCACAGATTTGTCTGCTCTGTTACAGCTTTCAACAACTCTGCAGCAGTGTGTCATCTAAGCATACTATCTTCAGCACAGCCTGTTGCCGCTTGGCTGAAGCAGTGCTGCAGTGCTTCCAGCTTGACACTGATGTTGTCATTTCATAGATGGAGGCCGAAGGAGAGGAGAAGGAGGAACTGGAGCTGTAGAATGTGATCACATTAAGGTTACATTGGTGAGTCTGGTTTTTATACTAAATATCCTGCTGTTTTTTTTTGTTTGTTTGTTTTTTTTTAGGCAGCCCTTAAAATTGCTGCATACGCAATAACAGTATAGGAGATCCACTCCTTAATAATGGGAAGGACAATTCAAATAGACTCTATATTCTAGAATATTACCTGTCTTATCTGCAATTCGTTTACGGGTGAGCCATAACAGTAGGGATAGCGTATTACACCGATCCAGCCAGGTAGTATTGCCTCATACTGCGTGCTGCTGGTGCTGCAAAAAACAAATACAAATCTATTCTATTCCGTATCGAATCTGCTGTTAGATGCATTTACAATAGGGACCGGTGCTGCTAGGTGGTATCATCAGCTCGAGATGGGTGTTCACTCTGGTCACATAAATATCTTTCACAGTCCATAACTTTTTATTTTTTTTGTTATTTATTTGGCCTTATATACAACTCATGGCAAAGCAAAGAATGTTTCTAAGGTTATGTGCCCAGGATGCAGAAATGCTCAGGATTTTTTCCTCAGCGTTTCTACATCTCCCTGGCAGAAAAAAAACACATGCGGATTGTACATGCGTTTTCCTGCCAGGGACATGCCAGGACGTTCTTCACTTGCATTTCCGCATGGGGGTTGACAAGCACTTTCCAAGCGATTTTAGCATCACTTGGAAAGTGCTTGTCAACTTGGTCACACTATATAAATCCATGCAAACGGCATGGATTTATATACTGTGACCGGAAGAATGTTAAAAAATAAAAAAATAAATATATACTTACCCTCTGATGGCCCCCCGGTGTCTTGCTTCCCTCCGTTCTCCCTTGCTGGCAGTGGTACACTGAAGGACCTGCCGATGTCAGCGTCGCGTGACCTGTCACATGACTATGACATCAGCGCAGGTCCTTCAGTCCATCGCGATTTGCCGGCATGAAAGGACGAGTGCAGCGGGGGCTGTCAGAAGGTAAATATAATCTTTATTTTTTATTTTATTCTTTTTTTCACAGTTTTCTGTGGTACCCGGGTTCCAAAGGAGAGTCTCCTCTCCTCTAGACCTGGGTACCATCCGCACATTGAACTCATGCATTCCGCATGTCCTTATCTAGTGAAGCGGAATGCATGCGTTCTAATGCAAGTCAATGGCGGCGAAAACACAGCACTTTCGCAAAATAATTGGTAGTGCTGCGTTTTTTTCCGCAATGATAATCCACAGCACATGCGGATTATCATTGGAGAACATGGCAGGCCTTCTACCATGCATTTTTTAAGCGTTTCTGCAGCGTTTTTTCCTCTGCGAAAACGCTTAAAAAACGCACCGTGGACACACAGACTTAATATTTCTTCCAGGAAAATCCATTTTAGCTTTGTTTTAGTATGTTCTATTGTCAGTCCATAAAAGTGGCGTAATACTCTGATAACATGGTTCACTGATATGGTATTGGTCAACGACCAACTGTAAATATGTTTGAACAACACATAACTGGCAGACTTTAACTGGAGTGTAATATTTTGCACGCTCCCAAAAAATTTGGGATTATTAGTGCAGTAATATCTGATCCTGTCTGATGACCACGGTTTTAGGCAGTAGAGTTAGAGATAAGATATTGGTTAACGACTAAGTGTGAATAGATTGAACAACACACAATTGGAAGACTTTAAATAGAGTGTCATATTTGTCACGCTCCAAAAAATATCACTATTATTACCGCAGTAATATGGGATCACGTCTGATGATGGACAAGTTTCTCTGCTTCCACAATACAACAATGCGAATAAAATAAAAAAAAAATCTGGCTGTATTCTGCTAACAAGCAAATGGAGCAGTAAAATGGTGTACTGTATTGCTTTTTAAGCAAATAATCAGGATTAAGAACAAAAAAAAATAGCCCTGATATCTAGGGCTATGGATATCTGTAACAGCAGCAGACTGAACGTGCAATGGACTCTATTCTGCTGTTTACAGTGTCCACAAACTCTGCCTGCCTAACTCCTGCTATCACCAGTTATACAGTTATATGAAAAAGTTTGAGCACCCCTATTAATCTTAAGCTTAATGTTTTATAAAAATTGGTGTTTTTGCAACAGCTATTTCAGTTTGATATATGTAATAACTGTTGGACACAGTAATGTTTCTGCCTTGAAATGAGGTTTATTGTACTAACAGAAAATGTGCAATCTGCATTCAAACAAAATTTGACAGGTGCATAAGTATGGGCACCCATATCATTTTCTTGTTTTAAATACTCCTACCTAATTTTTACTGACTTACTAAAGCACTTTTTTTGGTTTTGTAACCTCATTGAGCTTTGAACTTCATAGCCAGGTGTATGCAATCATGAGAAAAGCTACTTAAAGTGGCCACTTGCAAGTTGTTCTCCTGTTTGAATCTCCTCTGAAGAGTGGCATCATGGGCTCCTCAAAACAACTGTCAAATGATCTGATTATTCAACATAGTTGTTCAGGGGAAGGATACAAAAAGCTGTCTCAGCGATTTAACCTGTCAGTTTCCACTGTGAGGAACATAGTAAGGAAATGGAAGAACACAGGGACAGTTCTTGTTAAGGCCAGAAGTGGCAGGCCAAGAAAAACATCAGAAAGGCAGAGAAGAAGAATGGTGAGATCAGTCAAGGACAATCCTCAGACCACCTCCAGAGAGCTGCAGCATCTACTTGCTGCAGATGGTGTCACTGTGCATCGGTCAACTATACAACGCACTTTGCACAAGGAGAAGCTGTATGGGAGAGTGATGCGAAAGAAGCCGTTTCTGCAAGCACGCCACAAACAGAGTCGGCTGAGGTATGCAAAAGCACATTTGGAGAAGCCAATTTCTTTTTGGAAGAAGGTCCTGTGGACTGATGAAACCAAGATTGAGTTGTTTGGTCATACAAAAAGGCGTTATGCATGGCGGCAAAAATACACAGCATTCCAAGAAAAACATTTGCTACCCACAGTAACTACGCAGGGGATGGATCTTTCAGCAAGACAATGAGCCAAAACACCGCTCCAAATCTACTCAGGCATTCATGCAGAGGAACAATTACAATGTTCTGGAATGGCCATCCCAGTCCCCAGACCTGAATATCATTGAACATCTGTGGGATCATTTGAAGAGGGCTGTCCATGCTCAGCGACCATCAAACTTAACTGAACTGGAATTGTTTTGTAAAGAGGAATGGTCAAAAATACCTTCATCCAGGATCCAGGAAATCATTAAAAGCTACAGGGAGCGACTAGAGGCTGTTATTTTTGCAAAAGGAGGATCTACTAAATATTAATGTCACTTTTCTGGTGAGGTGCCCATACTTATGCACCTGTCAAATTTTGCTTGAATGCAGATTGCACATTTTCTGTTAGTACAGTAAACCTCATTTCAAGGCAGAAACATTACTGTGTCCAACAGTTATTACATATATCAAACTGAAATAGCTTTTGCAAAAACACCAATTTTTATAAAACATAAAGCTTAAGATTAATAGGGGTGCCCAAACTTTTTCATATAACTGTATATGCAGATGGGTTAGTCCTTAGAAGGACTGTTAGTTCAGATGGATATATATCTTGCTGTGGAACACCGATACCAACTAATAAACTGCCAATTCTCTCCCTCACTCAGCAGCACCTCTCCCTACTCAGCCTGTTTCCGGGGTAGATTTTGACAAGCATAGGGTCACCAGGTCTTATATAGACCTGATGACGCTATGCGACCGCCAGCCAATCACTATAATGCCGCAACGAACATGGCTATGGAATTACAGTGAGTGGCAGGCAATCCCCACATGTTTATTCTCTGTCTGAAGAGTGGCAAACATGATGGGAAGGGACTCGAGCTCCCGCTCGAGCATCCCGGAAGTACTCGCCGAGAAATTGCTAGCACGCTCGCTCATCACTAGTGCTCACACTTCAAAAGCTCTAAACTCATTCCGTAACATCAACAACTGCGCATATGCAGCCATAGAGTGTCCGGGAACCTTCCCACACAATTTTCTTAGGGAGGACTGCTTCTCGGCAGAGTTGGACAGTCCCACCAGAGAATCCTCTGGTGTGCTCTGGCTTCTACATCAGGAGAGTTAATGATAGCGCTAACTTTACAGCATCTATGGGGCTCTTGAGCGGGCGAGAAAGGTGAGCCCTCAGAATCAAATCCTCTGGTGGGCCCAATGTTTTTCAATATGAAGCAGCTTCTCAGTAGGAGTTGTATTTAACCACAGCCATATTCTTTAGCTCAGTGAAAGGACTGGCATAGAGGGAAACCGTATCTACTCCGGCTGTCATTTCTCCGTCACCAGGTTCCGTCCATTGTCACACACGACCTTACCTGACTGTATGTTCAGTAATGAGAGCCACAGATCAGGCAGCTGTGTTACAGTTTTCAATAACTCTGCAGCGCTGGGAGGTTTGTCACCTAAGCATTAAGCATATTATCTTCAGCACAGCCTGTTGCCGCTTGACCAAGGCAGTGCTGCAGTGCTGTCAGCTTGTGACTGATGTGGTCATTTCGGAGATGGAGTAGGAGGTGCAGGAGCTTAACAATGTGATTACATTGAGGTTACATTGGCGACTCTGTTTTTTATACTAAAGAAAGATCTGTTTTTTAAATACTGTTTTTTGTTTTTTTACATTATTTTTTAAGACAAATGCATTCACCGGGAAATTTCATTTTAACATTTTACAATCTTATCTGGCAATGTGGTGTGTGACACCTCATCAGACACATCCTGTTTCATTTATAATGGAGGAACTCTGAAAGTCACAAAGCCTATTTTTATAGGGCCATCAGGCGGCCCTTACTATTCTTAAAAGGCCAGCAGTCGGCCCTCGCTATTGTTAGAGAGCCATCAGCTGGCTATAGTTTGTTGTTCCCATTATTAATGAGTGAGTCTCCTATACTGTTGTTGCACATGCAGTGACTGCAAGGGCTGCCAAAAAGTCGGACGCAACCCAACACCCCTTTGAAGAGACATAGAGGAGGGTCTCAGTAAAAAATTTTTTCCCATTATAAAGGAGCGGGTCTCCTATAGTGGTAATGCCCATGCTGTGACTGTGTAGCACCCCGAGGGCTCGGCTGCTACAGGGGTATTGCACCTCGAACTAGAGGTGTGATATTCCACTCCCGGGTAAGGATGGAGTGTGGACCAGGACTCGGTAGGCTGCATGCACCACACACAGCCCATTTCCGAGGGACAGCTCAACGGTGCTCCCACTAGACAGAAGTGCAGGCACGACAGCATCTGTCCCTGGCTGGAGTGGGGAGGGGAAAGTACACCCAGTGGTGTAGGAGCAGATAGGGGTGGGTCTCCGGGCATAAGTAGGAGCCCATTGGTTGCTAGTCACCTGGGCTCACACATAGAGGAAGGTATAAAAGGTGGGCACCATCTTAGAACAGTGTTCAGTCCCGTGGTCAGTTCAGAGAGGAGTGGTGACAGGGAGCAGAGCTGCTGCATGGGCTCTGCTCCACGGGCAGGCCTTGTCAGGAGGCCAGGGCCCGAGAGAGAGAGAGAGGAGAAGGAACAGAAAGGAACTGGAACAGAGGAGAAAGGAGGCAAGGAATGAAACATCAAGAGAGGCCCAGAGACACGAGTAAAGAAGGAACCCCATATGCCCAGGAGATACAGGGTGAAGGGTTGGCAGAACAGGGTACCGGAACCCAAATTGGTGGAGGCAACAGATTCCTCAGCCAAAGACTGGAGGTCGTTACCACATCTTGGTGCGACCCGTCACTACATCCACCAGGAAAGCATACCGCATAGGGTCAGGGAAACCGGAGATAGGTTTCGCCAAGAGAAGGCCCGAGGAAGCTGGACAAAGGTGGGTCACTGGTGGGGACGGCCAGAGAAAGGAAGAGAAGGGAGCCCTGTGCCACACTCTGGAATTGCCTGGGAGTTGACCGAGTCCCTCACCTGGTGGACGCAGCACGGCTTGGGCAGTCATCGCCTGCAGGATTGACACGAGTAACAACTGTGAGTAAAGCATTGGAAACTGCAACCACACGTCTCTGTGTTTCATCGCCGCACCAGCACCATTAGTACTGGGACGCTCACATCATCACTCCCATCTTCCACACTAGCTGCCCTGAGACAATACTTCTCCCGTGGGGAGTTATCCCATACTCAGCTGTGCAAACAACATCAGCCTCAGCGGTCTGCAGCGCAGCGGCAGTCCCCACTGACCGCAATCCACGGGTGGCGTAGTCGGACACTTATTATAACACCACTAAAACTGCCACTGGTTTGACCGCCCTGGGCACGGACCGGGTCACAGCCACACTGAGACTACAATCCCCAGCGATCCGGCTCCAGGTATCCCCTGCACAACACAGGCCCAGGGGGCGCGTCAACTTTGGCGTAGTCGGCAGGATCGTGACCAACCCGCCACAAACGGGTATTGCGTGCCTGAAGAAGATTGTACATGTACCTTAAAAAGAAGTCTCCCGCCATTTCCAGAAGTTTCCCGCCATCCGGAGCCGATTCCCGCCATCGGACGCCATCTTGGACCGTTTCCCGCCATCTTCATCCGTTTTTCCCACCCTGGCAGAGCGGACGCCATTATGTGTGCACCAGAAGACAGCAGGAAGCCACCTCCCATCGTGGGCCAGGTCCCAGAATGGCGCCAAAGAAGGAGCCCGCCCCCACCAGCCATGAATGCAGCAGTGGAGATGTCCATCAACGTGGGGGGGCTGCCCCTAAGGGTGATTCTCAGCAGATGCCCCCAAGACCACCCCCCATGGGGGCGGATAGGAAAGAAAACTGAGGGGCTGGGTGCGGCCATGATCAGTCTGGACCTGCTGCACCCGAAGATGGAGGGAGCAGCGAACTCCACCAGCACCCTGGCCCGCAGCCTGCTGCAAGCTGAGCCACCCTGCAGCCTGACAGAGTTGCTATCCCAGCTGCCCAGGGACCCGGACTGTGCGCGCACAGCGCTAGAAGATTTGAACAGGAGGATGGTCCGGGTGCAGCAAGAAGTGTTTGCCAGGTGGAGAGAGGAGTTGGCCCGGCAGCACGAAGATGACCAGCAGAGGACCCCGCGGGGACCGAGCAGCGCGCCTGCTGCTGGGCGCGGAGAAGAGGGGTCAGCAGCTGCAGACGACGCCGCGGAGGAGGCCGCGGAGGCCGAGGCAGGTAACGGGGACGCCACTACCCCAAGCCCTGAGACCACCAGCCTGCCCCCACCCTCCGTTGCGGGACCCGAAGCCCCGGGGACCGTACCTGACACCACGACTCCACCGCCGCCAGCTAGGCCTCAGGCAGCAAGGACCGTCATCACGCCCCGCCCCGCACTGTGCCCTCTGAACCCGGGCGCCGCTGCCTCACCAGCGCCCCCTACCTTGGCGGTGCCACCCCCGGGCGCGACCAACCAGCGACCACCGGCCTGGTCACAAGGCCGAGTGACCCCGGGCGCTGCCACCCGCCCGAAGCCCGCGGTACCACCCCTGGGTGCGGACCTGTACGCCCAACATACCAGCCCGGACGGACTGCCCTTTGAGTGGCCACCGGAGTTTGTCAACCCCCGTCTCCGGAGACAACAACCCCTGAGTGAGCCTCTGATCCCGGCCCCGGAGCCCGCCAACATCGCTCCACCCCCGCCGGAGGATGCCCAGGTTGCATGGGACCCCACCGGCGAGAATCTAATGGGGTTCCCCCAGGAAACACAGGCGGACGCAGCTCATGACCTGGATTGCTGCGATCAGCACCTGGCCACCTTTGAAAGGGAGCGGCGGCAGAGACGCATCAGGGAGGAGCGACTCCAAGCCCGGAGCGCGGAGCAGAAGAGGAGGGCCCGGCAAAACCCCCACGCCATCCGCGGTCCCCGAGCCACCGGGACCGTAGTCAAGTTCCAGCTGGAGCATGGCTGAGGCTTCATCCGAGACCCGGAGGCTGCAACCGACGTCTTTGTCACCAGGAGAGACATGGAAAGCCTCCTGCCCGAGGGACATCACGGCCGTAACCTGTACCCCGGTGACGTGGTCACCTACACCCGGCACAAGGGCGCAAAGGGACTGTATGCCCTCCATGTCCACCGCCTAACCGAGGAGGAGCTGCGGTACCGCCCAGATATGAACTACCCTGAGGGCCCGGACGGGTCTGAAGAGTATGAAGCAGGAGGACATCGCCACTGAAAGGTGATGGTACACAAACTGTACATAGTTACCCGTCAGGGTATAAGAACTGTTGCTGATTGAAGTGTGATCCCCGTTGGGACTGTCATGGAACTGTTGTGGAACTGTTTGAAAGTTACCCCTTGTCCCTAACCAGGCTGAGGACTGTGAGCAGCCATTCCCCTATCCCCACTGGCCGAGGACTGAGAGCGGCCACCCTTGTATATAGTTGCGCTTCTTAAAGCGCCCCCTACTGATTTTATACGAAACTGCAACGTCTACCTCGGAATTAAATGGACTGTTGCACCTTTACCTGGTCGCAAGTTGCACAGCGGCCAGAACTCAAGAATCGGTCTTGGAAATGTTTTACTTGAAAATATTTTTGCTTAAGAATGTCCTATACTGAAAAAGTTTCATATGCTGCTAAAAGAGTTTATAGTATTTTATATGTGTGTGAAGAAAGTCTTATAATGTTTTATGATGTTTATACCAGTAACGTTTAAAAGGAAAAGAGTACCTCCCATAAAGGGATGGGTTAAAAGTTATTGTCTTATATACGAATGCATTCTAAAAATTTGTATGTTTAAATTGTTTTGCTCTTTTCCAGCCCGAGGACGTGCTGTGATTTACCAGGGGGGAATGTAGCACCCCAAGGGCTCGGCTGCTACAGGGGTATTGCACCTCGAACCAGAGGTGTGATATTCCACTCCCGGGTAAGGATGGAGTGTGGACCAGGACTCGGTAGGCTGCATGCACCACACACACCCCATTTCCGAGGGACAGCTCAACGGTGCTCCCACTAGACAGAAGTGCAGGCACGACAGCATCTGTCCCTGGCTGGAGTGGGGAGGGGAAAGTACACCCAGTGGTGTAGGAGCAGATAGGGGTGGGTCTCCGGGCATAAGTAGGAGCCCATTGGTTGCTAGTCACCTGGGCTCACACATAGAGGAAGGTATAAAAGGTGGGCACCATCTTAGAACAGTGTTCAGTCCTGTGGTCAGTTCAGAGAGGAGTGGTGACAGAGAGCAGAGCTGCTGCATGGGCTCTGCTCCACGGGCAGGCCTTGTCAGGAGGCCGGGGCCCGAGAGAGAGAGAGAGGAGAAGGAACAGAAAGGAAAGTAGGAAAGGAACTGGAACAGAGGAGAAAGGAGGCAAGGAACGAAACATCAAGAGAGGCCCAGAGACACGAGTAAAGAAGGAACCCCCATATGCCCAGGAGATACAGGGTGAAGGGTTGGCAGATAAGGGTACCAGAACCCAAATTGGTGGAGGCAACAGATTCCTCAGCCAAAGACCGGAGGTCGTTACCACATCTTGGTGCGACCCCTCACTACATCCACCAGGAAAGCATACCGCATAGGGTCAGGGAAACCGGAGATAGGTTTCGCCAAGAGAAGGCCCGAGGAAGCTGGACAAAGGTGGGTCACTGGTGGGGACGGCCAGAGAAAGGAAGAGAAGGGAGCCCTGTGCCACACTCTGGAATTGCCTGGGAGTTGACCGAGTCCCTCACCTGGTGGACGCAGCACGGCTTGGGCAGTCATCGCCTGCAGGATTGACACGAGTAACAACTGTGAGTAAAGCATTGGAAACTGCAACCACACGTCTCTGTGTTTCATCGCCACACCAGCACCATTAGTACTGGGACGCTCACATCATCACTCCCATCTTCCACACTAGCTGCCCTGAGGCAATACTTCTCCCGTGGGGAGTTATCCCATACTCAGCTGCGCAAACAACATCAGCCTCAGCGGTCTGCAGCGCAGCGGCAGTCCCCACTGACCGCAATCCACGGGTGGCGTAGTCGGACACTTATTATAACACCACTAAAACTGCCACTGGTTTGACCGCCCTGGGCACGGACCGGGTCACCGCCACACTGAGACTACAACCCTCAGCGATCCGGCTCCGGGTATCCCCTGCACAACACAGGCCCAGGGGGCGCGTCAACTGCAAGGGCTGCTAAAATTTGGGAAAAACCCCACTAACAATATAAAGCAGGGCCACCGTAATGACATGTTCCCATTAGAAAGGATGAAGGTCTGCTATACAGTTATAGGGTTTGTAGTGAGGCCAAGGGCTGACAAAATTTAGGAAAAACCCCACTAACAATTAAAAGACACATAGAGCAGGGCCACAGTAATGACAAATTCCCATTAGAAAGAAGAGGGTCTCCCATACTGTTTGCCTATGCAGTGAAGCAACTGCTTCCAAAAATTTGGGGGAACTCCAATGCCCCTTGGAAGAGACGTTGAGGGCCTCATAAAAAAATTATCCCATTAGAAAGGACCTGGTCTCCTATACTTGTAATGCCCATGCACTAAGTGTATGAGCTGACAAACATTTACCCCTGGTGGGTATACATGAACATACTGTATAAAAAATTTTTTTTACGGGTATCATAAACACCCTTTAAAAAAATTATGTGGGTGTTGCATCACGGACCACAGTCGCCCTGGTGATATGGTGGTGAAGGATGAGGAGGATGAGAAAGATTAGGACAAGAGCAAATCGCCAAAATCAGGAAGCGTATACCCATGTGTGGGTGTGAAGAGGTGCATGGGAATACACCTCCCAAAAAAAGACACTGGATTTGAGTTTGTTACGCTGCTTTCATTTGGTGGTGGTGAGAAGTCTGGCCCAATCCAGCCCTTGTTCATTTTTATAAGAGTCAGCCTGTCAGCATTTTCAGGTGACAGGCGGATGCGCTTATCAGTTATAATTCCACCAGCGGTACTAAAAACCCGCTCTGATAAAACGCTAGCGGCAGGGCAGGCCAGGACTTCCAAGGAGTAGAGAGCCAGTTCATTCCACGTATCCAGCTTGGATACCCAATAATTATAAGGCACAGAGGAATCATGGAGGATTTCAGGGGCGTGCTGGGCTGTCAGTTTTGTGAATGGCATGATTTGGCTGCCCAATCAAGGGCTGGAGCATGTCGGGCTATCTCCATGCAAATTAAGAACTATCCAGCAGCCCAATCAATCTGGACTTGCTGAGTTTTCTCCAGATGTTACCTCTCCTGTGTGATTGGCTGGCTATTTAGCTATCTGACAACAGTCAGACTATAGCTAATCATAGCTTAGCTCAGTGGTTTGTGTTTCATGTGCTCTGTGTTTTGTTTCTCTGATCTCTGTTGCCGGACCTTGGACTTTGTCTTTGACTATTCCTTTGTCCTGTCTCTTTGCCTTTGACATACACTTCTGGTATTTGGCACCAGAATCTTTGACTCCACTGTCTAATGGATTGTCCATGAGCAGTGACTAGCGAGCGTCACAGCTTATTTTTTGTGGGATGAGTTGTACTTTTAAATGACACCATTCACTTTATCATGTGATGCACTGGAAAGCGGGTACAAAATTTGAATTTGCAAAAAAAAGTGCAATTCCACAATTGTTTTTTGGGCTTTTTATTTAGCACGTTCACTATATGGTAAAACTGACCTGGCAATATAATTGTCCAGGTCAGTACGACTGTGCATATATCAAACATTTATAGTTTTCTTTTTTATTTAAGTGATGAAAAAAAGATCAGTAAAATAATATATATATTTTCTCACCATTTTTCAAGACCAGTAACGTTTTCAGTTTTCAGGATATGGGACTGTTTGAGGGCTTATTTTTTGTGCAATGAGCAGACATTTTTGCTTATACCATTTTGGGGTAGGTACAAATGTCTTTATCGTCTCTTATTCCATTTTATTGCAATGTAGCAGTGGACAAAAAAACCTTAGGGTATGTGCACACGTAGCGTTTTTCAAGCGGATATGCTGCGGAATTTCCACAGCGTAAACGCTTATGAAACGCTATGTTATCCGCCCTCCATAGTCCCCAATGTGATTACGCAAGTTCAATGCCCATGCTGCGGATTTTTCCGGAGAAAAATGGGCAGCATGTTCATTAATGTTGCTTTTCTGCAAGCAGAATTGCCGTTGCAGTGCAATAAAAAACGCAAGGCAATTCTGCATGTGGAAATCGCGCGATAAACGCACGATAAATGCGTGCGGAATTCCGCATGTGTTTATCCGGGAGAGGACATGCAGAAATGAAGCAGAAAATTTCTGCTTCATTTCCGCAGCGTGGGCACATAGCCTTACTTCTGGCATTTACATTTTTTTCTCGTTACGCTATTTACCGATCGGATTAATTTATTTAATATCTTCATAGATCAGACTTTTCTGAACGCGGCACTACCAAATACTGTATGTGTTGTTTTCTTTTAATTATTTTATTATTAGTGGACAAAAGGAAATAATTTAAACTTGTGTTTTTTAAATTTGTTCAGATTTTTTTTTAAATTTTTTTTTTCTTAGTTTTCACCATATTTGTTAAAAACTTGAAGCTGTTATCATCTAATCGCTTGTGCTATACATAGCAGTGCATCAGAACTGCTATGTGTAGGTAAAATCACAATCTCCTATGAACGTCAGCTTAACACTGGCTTTCATAAGAGTATCGTAATGACAGGCACAGATGTCTTCAGCAGATCCTCAGCTATCATGGCAACCCATCGGCAGCATGCGATCACATCAGGAGCACGTCGATGGGTGCGTGGAATGATGCACCCTCTGTGTGTGTTAAATGCCGCTGTCAGAGATTAACAGTGTCAGTTAACATGTTAACAACCACACCTGCAACTGGTGGAGACACATGATGGCTGAATAAATCAGCCATAATCTCATGGGAAAGATGTGAGCCCGGAATGTGAGACCGCATCAAGGTATCAAGGCAGGGCATATGACATAACTGTATATCATATGTGTGAAGAGGTTAAGGTAAGCTTGAGGTAAACTCCTGACTGTTTCTGTGCTGAGCTTTTAACAATAATTTTTTTTACTTCCTTATTTTCTGTATTCAGCAGGAAATGGAGTTACTGAAGAGTGCTGGGCAGATGCAGAGGTCGACTCCTCCAGTTCTGGGCAGCCAATTCATTTATGGCAATTTTTAAAAGAGCTTTTGCTAAAACCACACAGTTATGGACGTTCCATACGTTGGCTCAACAAAGAAAAAGGTAAGAAGTGTTCTATTTTTCTTAAAACTGTATTATTACAAACACATGATGGAAAAGTAGGTGTATTTTAGCATTCACATTATAATGAAGTAATTCAGATGACATGCATGTGTATATAATAATAATCCAATCTTTATTTCAAGTTAATTATAATTAGCTGCTCAGTATTTTTGTTAATAACTGAATTAATGACATTACATAGACTTTTTTCCAAGCAGAAGACAAAGGATTTTTACTGTTGAGCCTTATGCCCCGGCCTCACTATCAGTATTCTGTCAGTATTTTTTCTCAGCAGTGGGAGCCAAAACCAGGTGAGGAACAATCAGAGAAAAGGTATAATAGAAACAAGTCACCAATTCTGCATTTATCACCCACTCCTGGTTTTGGCTCCCACTCCTGAGAAAAAATACTGACCAAATACTGACCAAATACTGATAGTGGGGCCATAGCCTTAAAAGGATTGCAAAGTAGTGATGAGCAAGCACTAAAATGCTCGGGGAATCGTTATTTGGGTTGAGTTGGGTGCTCGACCCAAGTAACGAGCCCAATGTAAGTCAATGGAAATCCCGAACATTTTTCCAGCGGCCACGGGGGGTCTGGAAGGTGCCTAAAAATTGCTGAAATTGATGGAAACAGTGCTGAAATAACACAGGAACAGCATGTGGAAGACCCCTCAAAGCATCTCTGAATCCCAGATCACTGCCTAAAAGTGTGCCCATCAGAAGTGATCCTTGCCGCATCAGAAGATACAGACTTGCAACTATCCCCGTGCAAGTCCTTGTCCCAGGGCAGTGTTCAATTGTACCTCCCCCATTCCTTGCAATGCAAGCACAAATATGCAGCCAACCACCCACCCACCCGCAGGCTGCAATACCATACTGCTAGCTTGCACTTGAAATGGGGCCTTTTAGTTTTGAGGAGGCCGAAGCTGGCCACTACCTCATGGCTGCTTCGGCAGCGAGGTATCCATACTCAGTCCCCAGCCGCCCGGCGGCCGGGTGTCCATGCTCGGTCCCCAGCCGCCAGGGGGCGGCCGGGTGTCCACACTCGGTCCCCTGCCGCCCCGCGGCCGGGTGTCCACGCACGGTCCCCAGCCACCTGGGGGCGGCCGGGTGTCCATAAACGGTCCCCAGCCGCCCCGATTTCTCCTGTTACTGACCCACACACTTTTCTTAGACTGGCCTGCTTTAGGGCAGCATTGGACGAGCCCACCAGAGAACCAGACTCCTCCAGTGGGCCCTGGCTTCTCCATCAGGGGAGTTGAGAGTGCCAAGGTGAGAAGAATGATGATGATAGAAGTTAGCATCTGCTTTGTTTTCTTGGAATGCAAGCACATGTATGTAGTAGCGGCTAGGCCTTAGGTGGTCAGCGTTTTGGCGCATATCCTACCTCCTACGAGGATTGCTGGATGTTTTCCTGCTACTATCCCAGTTCTATGACTCCTGTTAAAACAAAGCTTCAGGTGATAAATGATGGATGAGGTGGTGGCAAAGGAGAAAGAGCAGGAGGAACAGAGACCATTCACTTCAATATCAGGCCAGTCAACCACACATGTCTTGTAGGATATGTTTCTGTAACAAAAGGTGCGGTTCTGCTACACAATTATAGGGCATACAGTGAGTGCAATGCCTGCCAAACATTTCGAGGCATTCCAATGCCCCTTGGAAGTGACATGGAGGTCAGAGGGCCTTAACTAAACCGTTTTTTTCATTTATAGCAACTTGGTCTCCTGTACACTGTTGGCCTAAGCAGTGAATGGAAGGCTTTCCAAAAATTATGAGGAACTGCAATGCCCCTTGAAACAGATGTGGATTACAGCAAACTAAAAACCTTCTACCCATTATTGGGGAGTGGGTCTCCGTTAGTTTTCGCCTTTGCATTGAAAAGCAAAAGCTGACTAAAATTAGGAGGAAATGCAATGCCCGTTGGAAGAGTCGTGGAGGTTAGAGGTAATTAAAAACAACATTTCAATGCCCCTTGGAAGAGACGTGGAGGTCCCAGTAGCTTAACAAGACCGTTTTAATGCCCCTCGGAAGAGACGTGGAGGTCAGAGTGGTATAACAAGATGGTTTTAATGCCCCTCAGAAGAGACGTGGAGGTCACAGTAGCTTAACAAGACGCTTTTAATGCCCCTTACAAGAGCCATACAGTACAGCATCTTAAAAACATTATTCCCATTATTGGGGAGTGTGTTTCCCATAGTCTTTGCTTATGCCTTCCAAGCAAAAGCTGCCAAAAATTAGGATGGAGGAACTTGCAATGCCCCTTACAAGAGCCATGCAGTACAGCATATTACAAACATTATTCCCATGATTGGGGAGTGGGTCTCCCATAGTATTTTCTTATGCCTTCCAAGCAAAAGCTGCCAAGAATTAGGATGGAGGAACTTGCAATGCCCCTTACAAGAGCCATACAGTGCAGCATCTTAAAAATATTATTCCCATTATTGGGGAGTGGGTCTCCCACAGTCTTTGCTTATACCTTCCAAGCAAAAGCTGACAAAAATAAGGACGGAGGAACTTTCAATAATGGCAACACGGACCACTGTCACCCTGGTGGTATTGTGGTGGTGGAGGCTGAGGATAAGGAGAAGAACATAAAACAGCCTAAATGAGGAAGCGTATCCCCATGCGTGGGTGTGAAGCGGTGCATGTGAATATACCTCCCGAAAAAACACAGTGGATTTGACTTTGTTACTCTGCTGTCATTTGGTGATGATGAGAAGTCTGGCCCAATCCAGCCCTTGTTCATTTTGATAAGGGTCAGCTTGTCAGCATTGTCAGTTGACAGGCGAGTGTGCTTATCAGTTATAATTCCCCCAGCGGCACTAAAAACACACTCCGATAACACGCTAGCGGCAGGGCAGGCCAGGACCTCCAAGGCGTACAGAGCGAGTTCATTCCAAATGTCTAGCTTGGATACCCAATAATTAAAAGGCACAGAGGAATCATGGAGGATGCTGTTACGGTCGACAAGGTACTCCCTCACCATCTTTTGAAACTTTCCATTCCTTGTGAGAGTACCCCGCGCCTCAGGGCCTGTAAGCTTGGCGGGTCTCAGAAAACTGTCCCAGAACATTGACAGTGTTCCCCTGCCTCTGCTGGTTTGGAGTTGCCTCTCTCTCGCTTGTACGCCTTGGTTGGTCAACGAACTGTGACCTCTGCCGCTAGCGTGTTCAGATGGAAGCTTTTTTAACAGTTCTGCAGCAAAGGCCTTCTGGTACTGCCCCATTTTTGTAGACCTCTCCACCTCAGGAATAAGAGAGTGAAAGTTCTCCTTGTAGCGGGGGTCTAGAAGTGTCACCAACCAGTAATGACTGTCACCCAACATTTTGACAACGCGAGGGTCATGGTTAAGGCAGCGTAACATAAAGTCAGCCATGCGTGCCAGACTGGTAACTGGCAAGACTTCCGTGTCCTCACCATGATGACGACTGACCATGCTCTCCTCCTCCTCCTCCGCCCTGTCCTCAGGCCACCCATGCTGAACCGACGGTATGACAGTTGTACAGGTACTACCGTCCACAGCGCATGACACAAGCTCCTGTTCTTCCTCCTCCTCCTCCTCCTCCTCCTCTCCCTCATTGTCCCCCAATGCACGTTGGGATGAGATGAGGCTGGGCTGTGTGAAATCGACCGCTACGGCTTCTTGATCCATCTCATCATACTCTGGCTGCAATGTCTCCTCTTTAATTCTCTGCAGAGAGCGTTGCAAAAGACAGACAAGTGGAATGTTGACGCTAATGATGGCATCATCGCCACTCACCATCTGGGTGGACTCCCCAAAGTTTGTCAAGATGGTACAGATGTCAGACATCCAGGTCCACTCCTTAGGTCTTATGTGTGGAGTCTGACCTGAATATCGACGGACTTGTTGCAGCTGGTACTCCACAACTGCTCTCTTCTGCTCACAAATCCTTTGCAACATGTGGAGGGTAGAGTTCCAACATGTGGGGACATCACACACCAGTCGGTGTGACAGAAGCTGCAAACGCTGCTGCAACACAGCAAGGGCGGCGGAAGCTGTAGCCGACTTGCGAAAATGAGCTGACAGGCGGCGTACTTTGACGAGCAGATCTGGCAACTCTGGGTACGATTTAAGAAACCGCTGAACCACGAGGTTAAGCACATGAGCCAGGCATGGTACGTGTGTGATTTCGCCTCGCCTCAGAGCCACCACCAGGTTACGTTCATTGTCACACACGACCATGCCTGGATGTAGGTTCAGCGGTCTCAGCCACAGATCTGCCTGCTCTTTCACAGCTGTCCACAAATCACAAGCAGTATGAGGTTTCTCACCTAAGCTTAGGAGTTTCAGAACAGCCTGTTGCCGCTTGGCGGAGGCAGTACTGCAGTGCTTCCAGCTTGTAACTAATGTGTTGATATCTGAGATGGAGGCTGAACATGAGGAGGAGGAGGATGATGCGCAGGAGCTGAACATTGTGGGGGCAACTCTGACTGACATAGGGCCCGCAATCCTCGGTGTGGGGAGGATGTGTTCCGTCCCAAGGTCCGACAGGGTCCCGGCTTCCTCTATGTTACCCAGTGTGCTGT
Source organism: Phyllobates terribilis (assembly GCF_046119375.1). Lineage (NCBI taxonomy): Eukaryota > Metazoa > Chordata > Amphibia > Anura > Dendrobatidae > Phyllobates > Phyllobates terribilis. The sequence goes on from NW_027362762.1 coordinate 584,506,156, forward strand.
CAGGGAGATGTACCGTCCCTGGCCACAAGCACTTGTCCACGTGTCCGTTGTCAGGTGGACTCTCACAGTAACTGCGTTGTTGAGGGCACGGCAGATGCTTTGGGACACGTACTTGTGTAGTGCGGGGATGACACACCGGGCAAAATGGTGTCGGCTGGGGACCGAGTACCGAGGGATGGCCACCGCCATAAGGTTGCGGAAGGATTCCGTCTCCACCAGCCTAAAAGACAGCATTTCCAACGCAAGCAGTCGTGAAATGTGCGAATTTAGGACTGTGGCCTGTGGGACGTTAGCTGCGAATTTGCGCTTTCGTTCAAAGGTCTGGGATATGGACAATTGAACGCTGCGGTGGGACGTGGACGTGGACGTTGATGCTGTTTCTTGAGAAACTGCCATAACAAGTGAAGACTGAGAGGAGGGGGCATCTTTGCATGCAGTATGGACAGGGGATTACCTTGAACACACAACAGGGGGTTCTATTGCACGCACAACAGCGGAAGAAGCAGTGGTGACACCCGCTGACACTGGTCGTGGACCCTGGGGTTCGCCCCACAAAGTTGGGTGCTTTGCTGCCATGTGCCTGATCATGCTGGTGGTGGTCAGGCTGGTAGTGTTGTCACCCCTGCTGATGCTGGCCAGGCAGGTGGTACAAATGGTCTTTTTGGGGTTATCAGCAGAGTCTTTATAAAAATTCCAGACTCTGGAAGACCTACCGCTTGTACTGGCAACGTCCCTCGTGTTGGTGTTACGGGGAATGGTTGCCCGCCTTCTGTCTGCGGCCACCGCACTGCTTCTTCCTGCCTGTTGGGGTACTCTGCCTCCCTTCCCCTGTGTGCTGCTGGCCTCACTCTGCATGTCCTCCTACCACGTTGGGTCAGTTACTAGATCATCCACCACCTCCTCCTCTTCCACTTGCGCACCACGATCCTCCTCCTCACTTCCTGGCAATTGTGTCTCGTCATCGTCCACCTCTTGTGACAAATTGCCAGCATCTACTTCCTGTGGCCGTGGCTGTTCAAATATTTGTGCATCGCTACATGGGATCTCCTCTTCCACCACTTCAAGCGGAGCAGGCGAGGGGCACAAATCTGGAAATGGACCAGTGAACAGCTCTTCAGAGTGTCCAAGTGTGGGATCAGTTGCTGTCTGACGACACTCGGCATGGTGGGAGGAAGGAGCATCAGGGTGAGGAGGAGTATGCGGTCGAGACTCACGGCTACTAAGAGTCGACCGTGTGGAACACAGGCCGGAGGTGGTGGTGGCCAGGTAACTGGAAGTATTATCTGCTATCCAATTAATAACCTGTTCACACTGATCAGTTCGCAATACTGGTGTTGTTCTGTGCTTCCCTAGTAATTTGGTCAAGAAGTGGGAGCGAGAAGATGTGGCCGTTGGTTGTGGCACATTTTCACCTTTGCCACGGCCCCGTCCTCTGCACCCACCATCAACAGAACGTCCACTTCCACATCCCTTGCCACGCGCCTTGCCCATTGTAATGTAAGTAAAATAGCTTACACTCACACTATCAATGGAAAAAGGGTAATAAAAAGTAGATTAGAACCGTGGAAGAGGAAAACCACAGTTCTATTTCTCTGGCCTACTCCCGACTCTTTTAAACAATCTGAACAATCAGGGAGAAAATATTACTGTTTTTCTTTACGGAAAAAATACCAAAAGCTGAATAATAGAGATTTCTTACCGTGGAACAGCAAAACCACAGTTATAATTTACTGGTGTATGTAGACGAGACTTTTTTAAATATATATATTTGCGGCTGAACAGTGAGCGACACACTCAAACTGTTTTTTTTTAGATACAAATGGCCCAAAAGTGGATAATACAGAGATTTGAACCGTGGAACTGCAAAACCTTGTATTTCTCGGGCCTACACCAGACTATTTTCAACAGATATATTTGTGTCTGAACAATCAGGAGACCCTATTATTTATTTTTTTACAGCCAAAAATTGCAAAAAGCAGGATAATACAGAGATCTGACCCGTGGAACTGCAAAACCACACTTGTATTTCTCGGGCCTACACCAGACTATTTTCAACAGATATATTTGTGTCTGAAAAATCAGGGAGACACTATTATTTTTTTTGTTACGCCAAAAATAGCCAAAAGCAGGATAATAGAGATTTTTTACCGTGGAACAGCAAAACCACAGTTATAATTTACTGTTGTATACCAGATTTTTTTTAATATATATATATTTGCGGCTGAACAGTGAGCGACACACTCAAACTGGTTTTTTTTTAGATACAAAAGGCACAAAACTGGATAATACAGAGATTTCACCAGTGGAACTGCAAAACCACACTTCTGTTTCTGTTGCCTATACCAGACTCTTTTCAGCAGATATATTTGTGTCTGAAAAATCAGAGACACACTTTTTTTTTTTTGGGGGGGGGGGGACATCAATAGGTTAATAAGACGGGTATTTGTACAGTGTGAAGGAGGAAAAAAAAAAGAGGATTTAGATGAAAAAAAAGATTTTTCCTGGCCCCAGAGACCTGGAGCTAAGTCCAGAAATTTCAGAAACAGGAGCACACAGGACTGTAATACAGCGTTTGCTGGTATAACCCTACTGCGTCTCCTACACAGCCTGCCTGTCTGCCTGATATCTGGTATGGATATTAGTCCTGAGAAGGACTGTTTGTTTGTTCTGGCTGGCTTTACAGACCATACACTAACAATTTTGCAGGATAAATCTCTCCATAGCTCAGCAGCGCTGTCCCTACACTGTCTAATCCGGAGCGACTGTGTCCAAGATGTCGGCGTCCGTTTTTAAATACTCGAGGTGACGCTGTGCGGCCAGCCAATCACTGTAATGTCCACAAACAACATGGCTGCAGCATTACAGTGACTGGCTGGCAATCCCTGCATGTTCATTGGCTCTGTAAAGAGCACCAAACATGCAGGGCAGAGACCCGAGCTCCCGCCCGAGTAACCCGGAAATGCTCGGTGCTCGCCGAACACCCCGAGTAGCGTGATGCTCAGGCGAGTACCGAGCAGTGTCGAGCATGCTCGCTCAACACTAGTGATAGACCATTTTACTCGATTTGCTCAAGCATATGCCACCACCAATAAAGTGGGTCAAACAGCGGCAGAGAAGATCTTCAATGATTTTGCTTTGAGGTTTGTATTCCCCACGAGGTTACACCATGACCAAGGAAGAGAATTTGAGAACCAGCTCTTTGCCAAGCTAGGAAAGTACTGTAGAATTCAGAGATCCCACACAGCACCCTATCACCCAGAGGGTAATGGACAAGTTGAACGTTTTAACCGGACATTATTGTCTATGTTGGGCACTTTAACAGCTAACGAGAAAAAAGACTGGAAGAGTTCTCTGTCAAAATTGGTACATGCCTATAACTGTACAAAGAGCGATGCAACAAGTTACTCACTCTTCTTCCTATTGTGCGGATGATCGCCAAGACTGCTAATCGACATCATGTTCGGTACGCCGGTGTCAGAGACTTACAGAACATATCCAGAGTACATTCAGAAATGGAAGGAACGGATGGCAGAGGTATGCAACATAGCGTCCAAAGTGGTTATTCAAGGACAGAGCAAGAGTAAGGACTACTATGATCGAAAATGTTATGGAGCAGAATTGGAATCCGGAAGCCGGGTGCTAGTCAAGAACGTATGTGAGAAAGGTGGTCCAGGAAAACTTTGTTCGTACTGGGAAGACAAGGTGTATGTGGTCGTAAGGAGGAAAGCTGATGACAGTCCATTGTATGAAATCCGATTGAAAACGGGAGACAAGAAAACCAGAATAGTCCATCAGAATTTACTACTACCCTGTGATTATCTCCCACCGCAACAAGACTTCCCAGAAGTAGACTGACATCGTCCGAGATCGACTAAGGGACCACCACAGACTGAAGCTCCGGAGGTGGATAGTGACCTTGAAAGTTACGATGAAGAAGAGCACACCGTTGTATTTCTCGGACCCGCAAGGAGAGGGATGTACCATCCTCAGGAGAGTGAAATAAGTCCCGAGGCTCCAGAGTTTGTACCAAGGAGCACAGATGAAGTCCAATTCAGATCTGATGATCGAACACCGGTCCTTGAAGAGACCGATCAACACTCAGGAGGAGCGGAATTACCAGACCATGCGCAAACAGGTAATTCAGAAGTACAGGATTTTACAGAGGCAGATCCAAGAGCATCTGAGGAAGCATGGGAAATGAGTGCGGTGGAAGAAACTCCTGTGACCGAACAACCTGTGCTATCTGAGGAACAATCCACCAGGAGGATGTTGATTCGAGAAGTGAGGAGGCCCGTGATGCTGAAGTACGAGACACTTGGTGTGCCAAGGACTGTCGACTGGAAACAGGTATCTCTTCCTGTGGACCAGGTAAGCCTACTTGGTATTCACCACCGAGAGGCAGTATGGAAGATGTTGCCTGGTTGAAAGACTTGTTTTCATGCTTTGATTTTCCTTAAAAGACTTTGTAGAAACAAAGAACTGTTAAGGCCTAGAGTGAGAGAGTGCTGGTTGAAGACGTATAAAAAGCTCCAGCTGAAGAGAAGCTGATTGTTTTAATTGTGTTGTTTATTTCTTACAGGAGTCCAACAAGAAAAAGGTCATAAGAATAGGTTATCAATGTTAATGAATGTTATACCAATTTGACAATTCCAGTTTGTATATAAAGTTACTCAACTTTCACCACTGTCTCAGAATTGGTCAGATCGACCAATTAAGGCGAATGTCGAGGACGACATTCAAAAAGGAGGGGTGAGTGTGACATGCAGAAGTAGTGCTGTTGCTTCAAAAGCATCTAGCAACTATAAGAGTTAACACAGCCACAAGAGACAGGAAGTGTTGTGCTTCAGAGGCATCCAACAACTAGAGGGTTTAACACAGTCACGGGAGACAGGCAGGGTTTAGCAGTGCCCCAGGGGGATTGTGGGGAACTTGTTTATTAGTCTGGCTGGAGCCTAAGAGAAAGGTGGTGTGTGATCTGTATCTCACAGAAGCCAAGTGAACAGAATTCAGGTCAGGAGGGAAGCTAAACATGGGTCAGAGACTCCCTGAACTAACAGTGCAGAGTATTATTGGGCAGGAAGATAAGGAGTGGAAGGAATCGTGTCACAGGGATCATCTCCCTCATCAAACCTTCCCCCCTCCATGCTGTGCACTATTTTGTCCTTGTGAAGGAAAAGCCTGTGGTTGTGGGTGCATAGAAGTGTGCTGCAAAGAGATCTAATCTGTGCTGAATTATGCTACTGAAGAGACTGACCTTACTGTGCCTGCTTTAATAGACTGTACTGTGGTGAAGCCTGTTGCTTCAAAGAGTTAAATGGTACTGGCCGTACTTGATTAAACTCCACTGTTCAACTGGTTACGAAGACTCTTGTTAGATGTGTCTGGTCAGCAATTGAATCTATCTTGTGCCTGAGAGAAGCTGTCGCCTATGGTTGCCCTGAGTAACGGTTCCCCCAGGATTCCAAAGAATTCATGAAACACGTCTCTCCCTATCTGAACCTAGTGGCGTTCGTTTAACACAAACCTGCTCCTTGGACTGATGGGAGGATACTACCATGTTTAGTGAGGAGGACACTTTGTGGTTTCCCCGAATTACATATTGGGGCTCTACATAGATGATATTCTGGTACTCTGGGCTGGAGACGAACAATCTTTTAAAGGGGTATTCCCATCTCCAACATCCTATCCCAATATGTAGTAGGTGTAATAATATTAGCAAATACTTCCAATTAGAAATGTAGTATAGTATTTTTGATTCACTATCTCTCTTTCCTCATGTGCAGTCATTGCAGGACCTTAAGTATCCATGGTTACGACCACCAGCAGCTAGCTAACTAACTGTGAATTTATCAGTGGACGAAGCTGACACGCCCCCTGGGCCGTGGGGCACTCGGATCCGGGCAATAGGGGAACGATGGGGGTAGTAGTGGCAACCCGGTTCCGTGGCTCAGGGTGGTCAGGCCAGTGGTAGTCTGCTATGTGCTGTTGATAACGTCCGACTATGCCACCCGTGGATTTGCGGTCACTAGGAACCGCCGCTGCAGGGCAGACCGCTGGGGCTGATGGTGTATGCAGCTGAGGTGGTGTGACTCCCCACGGGAAGAGTGCAGCCCCAGGGCAGTGTAGTGGATGGTGGGAGTGATGGTGGTGAGAGTCCCAGTGCTGATAGTGCTGGAGGAGCAAGGAGCACACAGACAACAGGTTGCAGTCCAGGGTCTTTACTAGAGCAGGTAAACTGACCCACAAACAGTCCCGGCTAGGAGGGGACCTGGATGTCTGAGAGCAATTGGGAAATTGGCCCTGGTCAGGGTGAGGGTGTAGGCCTTCCGTGCTTTCTGTGCTCCTTCTGGCTATCTCCCCCTTATAGGGTAACAGCACACGTTTCCGAGCTTTCCGTGTACTCTCGCCTGTATGGCTTGCGACGTGGGTTCCTTTCTGCTCCCGGCCTGGTACGGCTGTGCTGGTCCCTTCTGTTGTGGCAGAGCCTCCAGGCTTCTTGGGCCAAGGAATATACAGTCCCCTTCGGACTGGTTATCTGCTGTAGGATGTGGAATCCTCCCAGCCTCAGACACCAAAGTCTGGTAAATTAAGTACTTTATCTGCCAAGACAGGCTCACTTCGCCTCTTGTCTCTGGCTTGTGTCTCTCCTCCTGCCACACTTCCTCTTAGGTGCAATACAACTTTCTGTCCCTGCTCTGCTCTGGGACAAGTCTCAGTCCTGAGACAGGTCGTCCAGTTCTCTCTAACCCTGCCCCCAGCACCAGCTTTTATAGGGGCAGCCTGCTCCCCCTACTGGCCTGAGACAGGAGGTACTGCATGCTAATGTTCCCCTGACCAGAGAACCTCCCCCTTTCTCTCAGACACAGCTTTATTACACTTGTGGCATCCAGGCCAGGGTGACACATAACCATGGATACCTAAGGTCCTGTGATACCTGCACATGAGGAAAGAAACCTAGTGAATCTAAAATACTATACTACATTTCTAATTGGAGGTATTTGCTAATATTATTATTATTATTACACCTACTAGATATTGAGATAGGATCTTGGAGATGGGAATACCCCTTTAAGTCTTTTGAGGCACATCTGAACTGTAATGAAATTGGACTAACCTTCACCTGCGAGTTAGATGAGGATAATATTGTGTTCCTTGCCACAGTTATTTCAAAAGAGAGGGATGGCTCTCTAAGAACATCTCTGTTTCACAAAAAAACTTTAACAAACAATTTGTTGAGATGAGAGAGTCACGACCCCAAGAATCTCTTCACAGGCATTCCCAGGGGTCAATTCCTGAGATTACGGCAAAATTATTCTGACTTTGGTGACTTTCAGCAAAAGAGCAATGAGCTGAAGGCCAGATTTAGGAGGAGAGGTTACCCTGGTTATGTCATAGATGAGGCACATCGCCACGCATCATCAAGGGATAGGAGATCCCTTCTTGTACCACGAATCAAGCAGGAGAATAAAAAGATCACGAGACTTATTGGGACATACTGTATGATAATCAAATTGATAAAGTCATGGGAATCTTGAGGAGGTTCTGGGGGTTCTCAGGGCGGACCCAGATATTGATAGATACATAGCACCAGTACCATCAGTTACATTTAGAAAACGCAGGCCTCTGAGGAACACTTAGTCCATAGTCACTACACCCCCCCCCCAAACCTGAAGGTACCTGGCTGGATCGCAATCCACTGGGGGCCTTTAAGTGTGGCTTGTGCAATTTCTGCAGATTTGTTACCCAGTCTAAAACATTTTGTGGAACCAGAACAGGTAAGGATTACCGGATGAAGGATTTTGCCAATTTTAGAACCTCTGGGGTAGTGTACCAATGCACCTGCTCATGTCCTATGGATTACATAGGCTAAACTAAAAGACAACTCTGGGTTAGGATTAGTGAGCATTTGAGGGATATGTGGAATGGTAGGGATACCCTCCTAGCACGTCATGTGAATCAGGCGCATAAAGGGATCATCGAGGTAGTTACCCTCTCAGCTAAATTAAGTGATTGGGATAAAAAAATTCTTCAACGCAAAGTTAGATGGATTTTTTGTCTTGAGTCTGTGGCCCCAGGAGGGCTAAAAGAGCAGCTTAGCTTTGCCAGCTTTCTATGATCTCCTTGCGTCCACTATTTGATGGTCCTGTTTATGGAATTGCATAGCATAATGAGTATATAGGCATTCTTGGCGTGCCTAGATTTATTGCTGACTTGTTTTTATCTACTTATTCTTCTCTTTTGTTTGGGGGGTGTCATTTGGCTATTCCATCTTTCTGTCAACTCCCTCTCATGTTATAAACTGGTTATACAATCATATATTTACTGATGTTGATTAAGGTCTATGGCATTTCTCAGTTTGATATCTTGTAATCTTCTGAACAAGTGACATATAATATCTTACCAACATTTGCCTATTAACTGGTCACATTAATATGGATAGCCTAATGTTTTGGTTATAACTCTCTGGGGAATATTGATGCACACGTACTACCTGTTACCGCATCTGCACTTAAGGATTCGGTGACTCAATCATAGGAGCACTTTCGGCCTTTTGATAGGCTCCTTTTTCACTTATGTGGTGATACATCTATGCCTTATCTCCATGTTACCTTTATCGTGCATTTCCGGTGATGTGGCCGCATCTGCGTTCCAGCGCGCCATGTTTGTAGGCTGATCCAGCGAGTAATGAGATGGGCTGGATTGGAGCTCCCATTGACTGAGCAGCTGAGACAGGGGGGGCTTGGCTGTGACATGCCAATGAGGCTGACCTTACCATAAAATGGTGAGCACTACTTTAAATTTAGAATGCTGAGTGCGTTCCAGGCCAGCATACCATCACTCCTATTTGGGAGAGTGCCCGTTGTGATGCTTCCTTTTTAGGCATTTAGACATTTAATCCCCTGATGAACCTCTACCACTAGAGGGGCAGAAAATGAATAGGGATGAATATTGGACTATCATGGAGGATAAATACTGTTTAAATATTATCTACCTCTTTGTCTTTATTTGGGCTATTTTTGTATTGTATGTTCCTGTGTCTTTATTTGGCAGCTGTGGCTGATCCAGAAATAATCTTGGATCACCTTGCACCAAATTAATTCCCTTGGGCATGCTCTAAACCAGGGGTCTCAAAAACGCTGCCCGAGGGCCGCATGCGGCCCCTGAGGCTGCTTAATGAGGCCCGCAGGCACCGGAGCCCCAGTAATGATTAGGCCTGGTCCTGAGGGCTGCTGAAGTCAGTGATTTGTGTCACCCAGGGGGAATGTAGGGGACTCGGTACCCGGGCCTTTTACCTTGTTTAGGAGGTCACGGCAGTCGGCTCCCGGGCCCGTACTCTGGGTCTCTCTTTAAAAAGGGGTTTTAGTGTACAGTTTATCACGTGACGCCACCTGTGGTTTTCGGTAATGGTTACCGACGCTGCTGCAGACCTCCGGGGGTGATGGGATGGCAGCTGGGATGTTCTTGCTCCCCACAGGCGGAGCGGGCCCCCGGGGCAGTGTACGTGCAGATGGTGGTGATGCTGGGGATTGTAGTGCAGGCAAGATGGCGCAGCAGGAGTAACTGACAGAGACAGGGGATTCACTTCAGTACCTTTACTGGTGCGGATGTCAGGTACGGTCCAGGGTACTCAGTAGGAAAGGTGCACTTGAGGACTTCTCCCCAGTGAGCGGGTATAAGGCCTCCTGGTCCGTGTCTCCCTCTCTCTAAGCTCCTGGCCAGCCTGCAACTGGGCCTAGCTTCTGTGTCATGCTGTTCCTTCACCTGTCGCTTGGTAGTAGGACCTTTTTCTGGCAACCACTATCCCTGGACGCTGGGGCCTTCGTGGTTCCTAGTCCTGTCAAGGGTTTAGCTTCAGGTCGACCAGGGACTTGTAGTCCTTCTGGTATGTCGGTGATCTCTACTGGGTATAAAGGACCCTCTAGGCGCGGACCCGATGTCCGGTTTGTGTCTTGGGGTGAGCCTATGATGCTCCTCTGCCCCCTCAACTCCTTTCTCCTCTCCTTACTGCCTCCGGCCACTCTCGGGACCCTCAATCCTGCAGCAGAGGTGCTGCGTCTTCACTGCTCTCAGTGGCAGCAAACTCTCTGAACTCTCTCTCAGACTGACTGCCTAACTCCACCCTCCATATATATATCCCTATCCGGGCTCCCTCTGGTGGTATGAGGTGGAAGGGTGGAGGTATTTGTTTGTAACGAGGGCCTCTTGTGGAGAAGTCCGTCCATGCACCCTTTTGGGTCCTGTGGTACCTGTGAACATCAGGGTGCCACAGATTCTTTTCAGTTGAGTGTTCTACAAGTTAGGGACCAACATGGGCCATTACTACAAGACGGGGACCAGGATGGGCACATTACTACAAGATGACGATCAGGATGAGCACATTACTACAAGATGCGGACAAGGATGTGCATATTGCTACAAGATGGGGACCAGGTTGGGGACATTACTGTAAGATGGGGACTGGGATAAGCACATTACTACAAGATGGGGACCAGGATGGGCACTTTACTACAAGATGGGGACCGGTACGGGCACATTACTACAAGATGGGGACCAGGATGAGTACATTACTACAAGATGGGGACCAGGATGGGCACATTACTACAAGATGGGGCCCAGGATGGGCACATTACTACAAGATGCGGACAAGGATGTGCATATTGCTACAAGATGGGGACCAGGTTGGGGACATTACTGTAAGATGGGGACTGGGATAAGCACATTACTACAAGATGGGGACCAGGATGGGCACTTTACTACAAGATGGGGACCGGTACGGGCACATTACTACAAGATGGGGACCAGGATGAGTACATTACTACAAGATGGGGACCAGGATGGGCACATTACTACAAGATGGGGCCCAGGATGGGCACATTACTACAAGATGGGGACCAGGATGGGCACTTTACTACAAGATGGGGACCGGTACGGGCACATTACTACAAGATGGGGACCAGGATGAGTACATTACTACAAGATGGGGACCAGGATGGGCACATTACTACAAGATGGGGCCCAGGATGGGCACATTACTACAAGATGGGGCCCAGAATGGGCACATTACTACAAGATGGGGACCAGGATGGGCACATTACTACAAGATGGGGACCGGGATGGGCACATTACTACAAGATGGGGACCAGGATGGGCACATTGCTATAAGATGGGGACCGGGATGAGCACATTGCTACAAGATGGGGACCAGGATGAGCACATTGCTACAAGATGGGGACCAGGATGGGCACATTACTACAAGATGGGGACCGGGATGGGCACATTACTACAAGATGGGGACCAGGATGGGCACATTGCTATAAGATGGGGACCGGGAACAGCATATTACTACAAGATGGGGACCGGGATGGCACATTACTACAAGATGGGGAACAGGATGGGCACATTACTACAAGATGGGGCACAGGATAGGCACATTAATACAAGATGGGGCACAGGATAGGCACATTAATACAAGATGGGGCCCAGGATGGGCACATTACTACAAGATTGGGCACAGGATAGGCACATTAGTACAAGATGGGGCCCAGGATGGGCACATTAGTACAAGATGGGGCCCAGGATGTGGACATTACTACAAGATGAGGACAAGGATGAGGACATTGCTACAAGATGGGGACAAGGATGGGGACCTTACTACAAGATGCGGAGAAGGATGGGGACAATACTACAAGATGGGGACCAGGATGGGCACATTACTACAAGATGGGCAGAGTACTACACGATGAGGACCAAGATAGGGGGCATTACTGCAAGATTGTGAACAAGGATGGTGACATTACCATGAGATAGGGAAAGTACTACAAGATGGGGACATTACTATAAGAAGTTGGTCAGAACTACTATATGGTGAAAACTGTAAGAGAAAAAAATCACTATGTGGCCAATTAGGGGACACAAAAAGGAAATCAAAATTGTAAAAACTGTCAACTTGTAAAAACTATAAAACTGTAAAAAAATGAAATAAAGCCAAAAATGCTCAAAAAATTATCCAAAAGATGTATAGAAAAAACAATATGGTATCATTAAAAATTTCATATCATCCTGCAAAGAATGCGGCCCTTCAAATTCACATTTTTTCTATGTACGGCCCATATACTTAGCTGCTTTAAACCCTGCTTGAGGGATTACTACCAACTCTCAATGTTATTAATAGACAATATTATTTGATATTTTTTAGAAGTGGATCCTCACTAATGATGAGCAAACACTAAAATGCTCGGGTGCTCGATGCTCAGGTCGAGCAAATTGGAATGCTCTGGTGCTCGACCCAAGCAACGAGCCCAATGTAAGTCTATACGAAACAAGCATTTTTCAGGTGGCTCTCCCCGGCGGTCTGCAGAGGGCCTAAAAATTGCCAAAATCGATGGGAACAGTGCTCAAATGACATGGGAACAGCATGGGGAAGACCCCTGGAAGCATTTATTACTCCCAGGTCACTGCTGTCAACAACGTTGTCAGAGGTATTACGCCACTTTTACGGACTCACAATAAAACATACAGAGAGGGGGCGGGGTGAGGAGGTAGTGTGGGAGTGGGAGACGCTAAATGTGCGGTTAGAAAGGTATGAGAAGATCCAAGATCGCATTGTCGGTTGTTGAAGAGAGAGTTAGATGAGAAGTGAGAGGAAAGTTCAGCGTGAACGTTTTGCTCAAGGAGTTTGGAGGCAAATGGGAGCAGCAATATGGGGTGGTAGCTTGACAAGGCGATTGTGTCGAGGGATGGCTTTTTGAGGATGGGCGTGATTGTAGCATGTTTGAAGGCAGCGAGGAAGGTACCAGAAGTTAGTGATAGGTTGAAGAGATGGGTTAGGGATGGGATGAATGTGGGGGTGAGGTTGGGGAGGAGGTGAGATGGGATGGGGTCGAGTGCACAAGTGGTGAGTTGTGATTTGGAGAGGAGACGAGTAAAGTCTCTTTCCGTGATGTTGGGAAGGGAGGTTATGGGGGAAGGGCCTACCATGCAAACTTTCAAAAGGAACCAGAAGACCCACCTCTTCCGACAAGTGTACAACCTGCAGTAACCCTCGATCCACCATACTGCGGCACAACCAGCTCTACCCTCACCCACTGTATCCTCTCCCATCCCTTGTAGTTTGTTTGTGAGCCCTCACGCGGGCAGGGTCATCTCTCCTCCTGTACCAGTTGGTGACCCCTTTTCACATGTAAAACCCCTTGGAATAAATGGCACTATAATAATAAATAATAATAATAATTATATTATTTGTACTGTGGGTCAATTGATGCCACTTTTCCTGGTGTCTTCCCACAATTTGAGCGGTTTTGGCAGCTTTGGGGCCCCTTTGAAGGTGTGTATGCATTTGGTTTTGCCTCCCATTGAATGCAATGGGATTCAGATATGTTAAACGAACTGTTCAACGAATTGTTCGGAGAACATCGGGAAGTTCGCCGATCTGAAACGAATCGAACCTTGAGATGTTCGCTCATCTCTTGTCCTGGGTTCAGATCCAACCTTGGACAACATCTGCAAGAACTTTGTATGTTCTCCCCGTGTTTGCATGGGTTTCCTCTCACACTACAAAGACAGTCTGATAGGAAAATTAGATTGTGAGCCCCAATGGGGACAGTTTCGATAATGCCAGTAAAGCGCTGTGGAATTAATGGCACTATATAAGTGTGTAAAATAAAATAGATAAATAAATTACTGTAATTCTAGCGATTACTGGATCCTAATGGGCAGCAAGGTAATATAAAATTGGACTACTTGCAGATCTTGATGTCAGGCTTGTTTTAAATCCATAGCTAGAAAGTCCATATCATGTCTAGAAGGTAAAAGCAAAAAGCAAAGCTTGTAATATGATGTTTGAGAATTTAGACTACTTCAGGCAATAGGAGTGTATACTATGGAAAAATAGCACTTGTGGCTCCAGAGCTTGCTGTGTGGCATTGGGAACTGTCACAATCGTATATGACAAGTGTCTGGGATGTTGTGTCATGATGTTGGTGATTCCCAGTGCCTGGCACTTTTCATGGGAAAACTGTATTGACAGTGAGAGATGGGGTCCATATCATGAACGTAATTTTCTGTTTTATTGTGATCCTACTGGAAGGTGGTGGTAAGGTATTGAGTTGTGGGGCTCAGACGACAGTCCATCATGTTTTCTTATACAGGGGATGTAGTAGTAGGACTGGCAGCAGGGGTCTGACCAACATGAGTGAAAGAAAGGAAAGGTAAGAGGAATGCAGCTTCTTAACTCAAGGGCTGTCACAAGTAGTGTTGAGCGAATTTGTTCTGCATTTCAAATTCGGGTTCGTGTTCGGGGTTCCGGCTTGTTCACGCCAAAAAATCAGCTCCGCCCATGAACATCCATGATTAGCCACGCTGTCATGCACTAGTCACAAGTAGGCAGAAAGTGAGCAATGTGCAGATTCTGTGCTTTAGGGAGCAGAGATGATGGCTGTGTTCCCTGCATCCTACCTTCTTCAAAGAGCAATATGAAGGGGAGATACAGGTGCTTCTTACAAAATTAGAATATCATCAAAAAATTAATTTCAGTTCTTTAATACAAAAAGTGAAACTCATATATGATATAGAGTCATTACAAACAGAGTGATCTATTTCAAGTGTTTATTTCTGTTAATGTTGATGATTATGGCTTACAGCCAATGAAAACACAAAAGTCATTATCTCAGTAAATTAGAATAATTAACAAAAAACACCTGCAAAGGCTTCCTAAGCATTTAAAAAGGTCCCTTAGTGTAGCGCTGGCGTCCCTGCCCTCTGCTAGGCAGGGACGCTGCTCCCCTCACCGCTCTGCTCCGTGCCCGGCGTCCTCTCCCCGCTCTGCTGTCAGCGCGCGCTCCTTCCCGGCGTCCTCCTCCCGCTCTGCTCTCAGCGCCCGCTCCTTCCCGGCCCCTGTGCTTAGGGCGCGCGCGCGCGCGCTCCCCTCCTCTTAAAGGGGCCGCGCGCGCCGTCCTAAGGAGTCCCCGGCCAATGGCCGGAGGACTTCATCATATATAAGGCACCTCCTCCAAAATGGAGGTGCCCGAGCAATGTTGTTTGCACCTGTGTCTCACCTGTGCTTCAGCCCTCAGGTCCCGTTGCCAGTTACCTGCCAGTTTCCTGCCAGTTACCTGCCTGATTCCTGCCTGAATACTTGTTACCTGTCTGCCAGACTGAGGTCCGACGGTCTGCCTTACTACTCCTGTCAGTCTGTCTAAAGGACCAGCCTGCCCGCTCACCTGGGAGCGCACATCAGCTTCCTGCCTGCTTTCCTGAGGTCCGACGGTCTGCCTTACAACTCCGGTCAGTCTGTCTATGGACCAGCTTGCCCGCTCACCTGGGAGCGCTTCTCCGTTACCTGCCTGCTTGCCAGCCCGGAGGCTCCGTTGTCACGTGCTGTGACCATCAGCTACTTCAGACTCTTGTTCGCTCACCTGGGAGCGCTTCTCTGTTACCTGCCTGCTTGCCAGCCCGGAGGCTCCGTTGTCACGTGCTGTGACCATCAGCTACTTCAGACTCTTGTCCGCTCACCTGGGAGCGCTTCTCCGTTACCTGCCTGCTTGCTAGCCCGGAGGCTCCGTTGTCACGTGCTGTGACCATCAGCTACTTCAGAGACTCTTGCCCGCTCACCTGGGAGCGCTTCTCCGTTACCTGCCTGCTTGCCAGCCCGGAGGTTCCGCCGTCACGTGCCGTGACCACCTGCTATTCCAGAGACTCTCGCTTGCTCACCTGGGAGCATCTGCCTGCTAGCCTACCCGGAGGCTCTGCCATCACAGGTCGTACCTACCCTTTACCCAGAGACTGCCCTGATCACTTGCCGTATCTCCCTGTCCGTTCATCCAGAGACTGCCACCCGCTCCCTTACAAGGGCCGCCCCCTTGTATAGTAGCTCAGAGGTTCCGCCTCCCAGACCCGTTACAGTTTGCTCGGGCCATGGAACCCGGTGGCACCCAAGCTCCCTCGCTCTCGGACCTCTGTCTTGAACTGTCCCGTCAGAGGTCCCAACAGGAGGCCATCCTGGGTCACCTGCGGAATGTTAATACTCGCCTGAACACTCTGTCTGATCCACCAACAACCTCCGCCAGTGCCATATCTTGCAATCCGGCAGCTCCGCTGCCCACTAATACTATGGTATCCTACCCCGGACCCCGGCTTTCTGCACCTCCTCGCTTCGGAGGCGACCCCGTCCAGGCTCGGGGCTTCTTAAATCAGTGCACCCTGCATTTTGAACTTTTGTCCTACCAGTTTAACTCCGAACGGGCCAAAATTGCCTTCATCATGTCCCATCTCACCGGGGAGGCCCTGGCCTGGCTGAATCCTCTATGGGAGAGAGGAGACCCCCTGGTGTCCAACTTGCCTGCTTTTCTCACGGCTTTCCGGAAAGTCTTCGACGAACCCGGACGGAAGACCTCATCTGCATCATCGTTGCTACGCCTCCGTCAGGGGAGTCTCACCGTGGGCCAATATGCCATACGGTTCCGTACCCTTGCCTCGGAGCTGGCCTGGGATAACGACGCTCTGGTTTCCGTCTTCTGGGAGGGTCTGTCCGGCCGTATTAAAGATGAACTTGCCGGTCGGGACATTCCTACCACTCTCGATGACTTAATAACTCTTGCCACCCGGATTGACCTACGGTTCCAGGAGCGTGCCAGAGAGGTCACCCGTGAGAGGAGGTTACCACGTCTAGCCCCTACTTTTCAGAAACCCGTCACTCCTTCTGTCTCTAACCAGGTACACCCTCCTGAGCCTATGCAGGTCGACCAGACCAAGATGGTCAAGACCCGTCAGGACTTAAGCCGTGCCGAGGGGACCTGCTTCTACTGTGGCAGTAAGGAGCACCGGATCCGTGCCTGCCCGGAGAGGTCGGGAAACGCCTGTGTCTAGGTTCGCTCAGAGAGGTCCACCTAGACAAGAATAAATCCTCTCCATCCCTGCTGTTGTCAGTTTCAATCGTCTACGGGGAGAACCGTTATTTCGAACTAGCCCAACTGGACTCTGGAGCAGCCGGGAATCTTATTTCACAGTCCCTGGTAGAGAAATACCGCATCCTCACCAAACCTCTGGCTGTACCCTTGTCTGTGGCTGCCGTGGATGGGGGGCTCTTACCACGCCCCATCCAACTCCTCACCGAATCCATTACTCTGCAGGTGGGAATGCTACATTCTGAGAGTATCTCCTTTCATGTTCTGCCTGGACTCTCTCACGCCCTCTTGCTAGGTCTGCCTTGGCTCCAGAAACATGCACCCGTGCTTGACTGGCAAACCGGAGAAGTCCTTCGCTGGGGACAAGACTGTCATAAGACCTGCCTGGTTCCCGTCCATCCCGTCCGTCCCTCTCCTACCCCAGCTAATCTACCTGGACTTCCAATTCCTTATTGGTCTTATGCTGATGTCTTTAATAAAAAGGAGGCAGAGACATTACCCCCTCATAGACCATACGACTGTCCCATCGACCTGTTACCCGGTACTACTCCTCCCCGTGGGCGTATTTATCCTTTATCCGCTGCTGAGACCCGGTCGATGTCCGAATATATTGAGGAGAATCTGGCCAGGGGATTCATCCAGAAATCTACCTCCCCGGCGGGAGCGGGCTTCTTTTTCGTCAAAAAGAAGGACGGTTCTCTCCGTCCCTGTATAGACTATAGAGGCCTAAACCAGATCACGGTGAAGAATAAGTACCCCCTTTCGCTCATTCCAGAATTATTTGATCGTCTGAGGGGGGCTAGAATCTTCACCAAACTAGACCTCCGTGGGGCGTACAACCTGGTTCGTATCCGTCAAGGGGATGAATGGAAGACGGCATTCAACACCCGGGACGGCCACTATGAATACCTGGTAATGCCCTTTGGTCTCTGTAACGCTCCTGCCGTCTTTCAAGAGTTGGTCAATGACCTCTTCCGGGACCTTCTCTACTCCTGCGTAGTGATGTACCTGGACGACATCTTGGTCTTCTCTCCGGATCTCCAGACTCACCGGAGGGACGTTCGTCAGGTTCTGCTCAGGCTCAGGCAGAATCACCTCTTCGCTAAATACGAGAAGTGCCTCTTTGAGCAGACCTCGCTTCCGTTTTTGGGCTACATTATTTCTCAGACCGGCCTACGAATGGATCCAGAGAAACTGTCTGCCATCGAGAAATGGCCTCGACCGGAGGGGCTGAAGGCCATTCAGCGGTTCCTGGGCTTCGCCAATTACTACCGCCTCTTCATACCACACTTCTCTTCCCGGACTGCCCCAATTTCCGCGCTCACCCGTAAGGGTACTAATCCCAAAGAGTGGCCGCCCGAAGCAGAAGAAGCCTTTCTTTCCTTAAAACAGGCCTTCTCTTCCGCCCCGGTGCTGCATCGCCCGGACGGCAACAAGCAGTTCTTCCTGGAAGTGGACGCCTCCTCCTCTGGAGCTGGAGCGGTACTTACTCAAAAATCTTCTTCCGGGAGGATGGTAACTTGCGGCTTCTTCTCTAAACTCTTCTCCTCCTCAGAGCGCAATTATTCCATAGGAGATCGAGAGTTATTGGCCATCAAACTGGCATTGGAGGAGTGGCGTTACCTGCTTGAGGGGGCTCTTCACCCGGTAATAATTTACACTGACCACAAGAACTTGGCTTACCTCCAGCATGCCCAGAGACTTAACCCGCGCCAAGCCCGGTGGTCCTTGTTTTTTGCTCGTTTTGATTTTGTCCTTCATTTTCGCCCGGCTGACAAAAACGTCAAGGCGGACGCCTTGTCTCGATCCTTTCTGGTATCTGATCTCGAGGAAGATCCGAAACACATCATCGATCCCGCCAGAGTAATGCAGGTGGCTCCCGTGAGTCTAAATCGTCTCCCTCCCGGAAAGACGTTCGTATCAGTACCTGATCGGGAGAAGATCCTTCACTGGGGTCACTCGTCTAAACTGGCTGGCCACGCTGGTCAGAAGAAGACCCTCCAGCTTATTTCCCGGCACTACTGGTGGCCTACCCTGCACAAGGATGTAATAGACTTTGTTTCTGCCTGTGTGTCCTGCGCCCGCAACAAGGTTCCGAGACATCTGCCAGCCGGTCGCCTCCTTCCGCTCCCAGTACCTGCTGCCCCCTGGCAGCATATTGCAATGGACTTCATAACTGACCTCCCACTCTCTGCCGGTTGTACGGTTATTTGGGTGGTCGCTGACCGCTTCTCCAAGATGGCTCATTTCGTTCCCCTGCCAGGCCTCCCGTCTGCACCCGAGCTAGCTAGAGACTTTATTCGTCACATCTTCCGTCTTCATGGCCTGCCCCTCCACATCGTGTCGGATCGTGGGGTACAGTTCACCTCACGCTTCTGGAGAGCCACTTGTAAACTACTAGACGTCACCCTGGACTTCTCTTCCGCTTACCACCCACAGTCCAATGGTCAAGTGGAGCGGATCAATCAGAACCTGACCAGTTACCTCCGGCACTTCGTTAATGCCCACCATTCTGACTGGGTGGATCTCCTACCATGGGCCGAGTTCTCTTACAATAATCACGAGAGCGAATCCTCCTCCAAATCCCCGTTTTTTGTAGTCTTTGGTCAGCATCCTCGGATTCCTTTTCCTGTCTCCACCTCGGTGGACAACCCGGCTGCGGAATCTCTCGTTAGCAAATTTTCCTCCATTTGGGAGAGTACCCGATCCGCACTCCTTCAGTCTTCTGAGCGTATGAAAAGACACGCTGACAAAAAACGTCTGGACCCTCCTCAATTCCGTCCTGGGGATAAAGTCTGGCTCTCGTCCAAATATGTCCGACTCAAGATCCCTTCCTATAAGTTAGGGCCTCGGTTCATCGGCCCACTGGAGGTCATCAGTCAGATCAACCCGGTGGCCTATAAATTGAAACTCCCGGCCAACTTACGGATCCCTAACTCCTTCCATGTATCTCTCCTCAAACCTGTGGTACTTAACTCTTTTTCCAAGTCTACAGGTACGCCTCCTGCTCCGGTTTCTGCTGAGGACGAGTTTGAGGTAGAGAACATTCTTGCCACCAAAAGGGTAAGAGGAAAGACCTTTTTTCTGGTAGATTGGAAGGGGTTTGGTCCTGAGGAGAGAACGTGGGAGCCCCGGGAGAACATCCATGCCCCTCTCATCCTAGCTAAATTTCTGTCTGGCCTAAAAAAGGGGGGGCCTAAAGGGGGGGGTACTGTAGCGCTGGCGTCCCTGCCCTCTGCTAGGCAGGGACGCTGCTCCCCTCACCGCTCTGCTCCGTGCCCGGCGTCCTCTCCCCGCTCTGCTGTCAGCACGCGCTCCTTCCTGGCGTCCTCCTCCCGCTCTGCTCTCAGCGCGCGCTCCTTCCCGGCCCCTGTGCTTAGGGCGCGCGCGCGCGCGCTCCCCTCCTCTTAAAGGGGCCGCGCGCGCCGTCCTAAGGAGTCCCCGGCCAATGGCCGGAGGACTTCATCATATATAAGGCACCTCCTCCAAAATGGAGGTGCCCGAGCAATGTTGTTTGCACCTGTGTCTCACCTGTGCTTCAGCCCTCAGGTCCCGTTGCCAGTTACCTGCCAGTTTCCTGCCAGTTACCTGCCTGATTCCTGCCTGAATACTTGTTACCTGTCTGCCAGTCTGAGGTCCGACGGTCTGCCTTACTACTCCTGTCAGTCTGTCTAAAGGACCAGCCTGCCCGCTCACCTGGGAGCGCACATCAGCTTCCTGCCTGCTTTCCTGAGGTCCGACGGTCTGCCTTACAACTCCGGTCAGTCTGTCTATGGACCAGCTTGCCCGCTCACCTGGGAGCGCTTCTCCGTTAACTGCCTGCTTGCCAGCCCGGAGGCTCCGTTGTCACGTGCTGTGACCATCAGCTACTTCAGACTCTTGTTCGCTCACCTGGGAGCGCTTCTCTGTTACCTGCCTGCTTGCCAGCCCGGAGGCTCCGTTGTCACGTGCTGTGACCATCAGCTACTTCAGACTCTTGTTCGCTCACCTGGGAGCGCTTCTCTGTTACCTGCCTGCTTGCCAGCCCGGAGGCTCCATTGTCACGTGCTGTGACCATCAGCTACTTCAGACTCTTGTCCGCTCACCTGGGAGCGCTTCTCCGTTACCTGCCTGCTTGCTAGCCCGGAGGCTCCGTTGTCACGTGCTGTGACCATCAGCTACTTCAGAGACTCTTGCCCGCTCACCTGGGAGCGCTTCTCCGTTACCTGCCTGCTTGCCAGCCCGGAGGTTCCGCCGTCACGTCCCGTGACCACCTGCTATTCCAGAGACTCTCGCTTGCTCACCTGGGTGCATCTGCCTGCTAGCCTACCCGGAGGCTCTGCCATCACAGGTCGTACCTACCCTTTACCCAGAGACTGCCCTGATCACTTGCCGTATCTCCCTGTCCGTTCATCCAGAGACTGCCACCCGCTCCCTTACAAGGGCCGCCCCCTTGTATAGTAGCTCAGAGGTTCCGCCTCCCAGACCCGTTACACTTAGTCTGTTTCAGTAGGCTTCACAATCATGGGGAAGACTGCTGACTTGAGAGATGTCCAGAAGGCAGTCATTGACACACTCCACAAGCAGGGTAAGCCACAAAAGGTCATTGGCTGGAACACTGGCTGTTCATAGAGTGCTGTATCCAAGCATATTAATGGAAAGTTTAATAGAAGGAAAAAGTGTGGTAGAAAAAGGTGCACAAGCAACTGGGATAACCGCAGCCTTGAAAGGATTGTTAAGAAAAGGTCATTCAAAAATTTGGGGGAGATTCACAAGGAGTGGACTGCTGCTGAAGTCATTGCTTCAAGAGCCAGCCCACACAGACATATCCAGGACATGGGCTACAAGTGTCGCATTCCTTGTGTCAAGCCACTCATGACCAATAGACAACGCCAGAAGCACCTTACCTGGGCCAAGGAGAAAAAGACCTCGACTGTTGCTCAGAGGTCCAAGGTGTTGTTTTCAGATGAAAGTAAATTTTACATTTCTTTTGGAAATCAAGGTCCCAGAGTGTGGAGGAAGAGTGGAGAGGCACACAATCCAAGCTGCTGGAGGTCTAGTGTGAAGTTTCCACAATCAGTGATGGTTTGGGGAGTCATGTCATCTGCTGGTGTAGGCCCACTGTGCCAAGACCAAGGTCAGCGCTGCCGTCTACCAGGAAATTTTAGAGCACTTCATGCTTCCCTCTGCCGACAAGCTTTTTGGAGATGAAAATTTCTATGTTACAAATTATTGTATATCCTACTATTATTGTATTTCAGGTCAGGAATAGTTTCTCAGGATTGTGAAGTGGCGGGGATTGTGCCCCCCTTACTCCCCATACTCTAAGATATCGGATTTGGCAGTAGAGTAGTTAATCCGGTATCTGGCTGTCTATGCCCTGTGTCACTTTAAGCACTGCAGTTTTTTACTCTATTCTTTGTGCTCAGCACTGTACATGTTATATATTTTAGAATTATTTTAATAAAAGTTTATTTTTAGAGGGTTCCTTCTTGTAAAAATGTTTAAATACCCCTAAAGAGTATATAGTTCCTTTTGTAATCTGCTCATAGACTTACAATGAGAGCTTGCCACGTAGCTTCTGACTAGTGTTGAGCGAATTTGTTCAGCGAATTTTCAAAAGTTTCAAATTCGGCACGAATATGGCACATTCGGATTGGTGATCGCAAAGGCGAGCAAATTTTCTTAAAATCTGAAAAGTTCGAGGAATTTGCGTGGGACTGCGAATACAGGGCGACCACGGCATTTTGAACAGTTTTGTTAGCATAGTGCAAGCGTATGATGAGCGGTGACATGTGCCAGGTGAGTGTGGGGGCTGTGAAAAGACTAGAACAGGTAAGATCAGCGGTGCACTGTTTTTTTTTTTCCTGTGGGCGGTAACTTTAACTGAGGAAAGTGTGGCCAGCCAATCATGGCGCAGGAACTATCTACACTATCCAGACATAAGGGCTTCTGCAATTGGCTGCAGAAATCACATGTCCTCTCAATATAAAAAGCGGCCATGTTCCCTCAGCGCCATTATATCCATGTCACTGATGGAGACAGACGCAGCTCAGTGTTCTCCTGTGTAATGAGAGATATTAGCTAGATAGATGGGCGCTTGTGCGGTAGTCAGATAGTGTAGATAATTCTTGGCCTGTGTACCTCTGTAACTGATGGTGCAGCACATTTTTGGTGTTCTTGTGCAAGTACTGAGATTCTGACAGAAACAGAGGGCCCATGCCATACAATAGTGATGTGCACAGCTGGTATAGAGCTCCATGTCTCAGTATACCTTGAATCTTTTTTTGCACTTGCTAATGTGATCAAGCACAGTGCACCTTTTCATTTAGTGGGGTTGAAATTGTGCTCTGCACAGTCTGCAGAGCTTCTTGTTGCAGAGCACAAAATCAGTTTTTTTTTCTGTTGCTATTGTGATATTGAAAGCTGTGTGCACTAAAGTTTTCTTTAGTGTCAGATACTATTTTAGTGGAGTTGAACTTCAGGTGGTTTCAGAGTAAAACAATACATTTTTTCTCTTGCTACGCCCAGTCCAAAAAATATTTTTTTCCTGTGCCAAAAGTCATACAGTGCTATAAGCCAGCTACTACGTCAGTGGCGGTCAAATTCAGCTTGTACGCACAGTCAAACCTATATATATTTTTGGTTGGAAGGCAGAGTCCACCAAAGGTTTTTTACTGTGGCAAAGTTGATCCAGTCCGCTAAAAGGCAGATCCTATTTTAGTGGTGTTCAACTTGTCCTGATTTCACAGTGAAAAAAAAAACTTCTCTTACTAGGACCAGTCCAAAAATTTTTTTTTCCTGTGCGAAAAGTCATACAGTGTGTAGCATCGGTGTCTCTGCCCCCTGCCAGGCAGAGACGCCGCCCCCCTTTCCGCCGTGCTCCTGGTCTGGCGTCTTCCGGCCTCACTTGCTGCTGCTGGTGCACGCAGCTTCCCGGGCACTGTGCTTAGGGCACGCACTCCCTCCCTCCCTCTTAAAGGGGCCGCGCCATCCTAAAAAGGCCCTGGTCAATGGCCGGAGGACTTTTCCTATTTAAACTCCTCCTCCAATATGGAGATGCCCGTGCAAGGTTGTTTCTCTGTGATTCTTACTGTTGCTTCAGTCCTCTGGTCCCTCTGCAAGTCAGTCCAGCCCGCCAGTCTGACTACTATCCAGCCCAACAGTCTCTCTACAGTCCAGTCCGCCAGTCTGTCTATGGGCTCTGCCCGCCTGCTTACCTGGAAGCCGCTGCCTGTTACCTGCTGTGCCCGCCAGCCTGCTTACCTGGATGCACCTGCCTGCTACCTGCCATGCCCGCCAGCCTGCCTACCTGGAAACACCTGCCTGTTATGTGCCGTGCCCGCCAGCCTGCTTATCTGGAAGCACCTGCCAGTTACCCTTTGTGCTCGCCAGCCTGCCTACCCGGAGCACCCTTCTGGCTATCAGCCTGCTTGTCTACCCGGACCACCCGTCAGCCTGCCTGCCGTGCTCATCCGCTGTACCGGTCAGTTCCTGCAATCTGACCCGTGGGAGTCACCTGCTCTCATACAAGGTCAGACCCAGAGTGGCACCTAGTCCCCCTGCTCGGTCCCTCCCTGGTTCATGGAGTCGATTGAGCCGACGTGCAACTTTGGTCAGGCTGAGTAGGTACTTAGTCACGCCCCTCTGGTCCCTCCTTGCACCGCAGCACAGAGGTTTCACCACCCGGATCCATAATACTGTGCTATAAGCCAGCTACTATGTCAGTGGCGGTCAAATTCAGCTTGTACGCACAGTCAAATCTATATATATTTTTGGTTGGCAGGCGGAGTCCACCAAAGGTTTTTTTTACTGTGGCAAAGTTGATCCAGTCTGGTTTCACAGTAAAAAAAAAACAACTTCTCTTACTAGGCCCACTCCAAAAAAGATTTTTTCCTGTGGAAAAAGTCATACCGTGCTATAAGCCACAACAATGTCAGTGGCGGTCAAAGTCAGCTGGACGCAGAGCTTATGCAGAGTAACCCTAAAAGATTTTTTGCTCTGAGTAAAGTGATACAGCTGGCTAGATCTGAGTTTCAAATATTTTGGAGCATATATTCTATATCATACTGGCCTCATCTACATTAAAAAAAAAATTATTTTGTTCCTAAGGTAATGACTCACCCCCTAGGCCGTGGGGCACTCGGAACCGGGCAATAGGGAGACGATGGGGGTAGTAGTGGTGACCCGGTCCCGTGGCTCAGGGTGGTCAGACCAGTGGCAGTCTTTTAGATGTTTTAGATAATGTCCGACTACGCCACCTGTGGATTGTGGTTATTAGGAACCGCCTCTGCAGGGCAGACCGCTGGGGCCGATGATGTATGCAGCTGGGATGGTGTGACTCCCCACGGGAAGAGTGCGGCCCCAGGGCAGTGTAGTGGATGGTGGGAGTGATGGTGGTGAGAGTCCCAGTGCCGTTAGTGCTGGAGGAGCGAAAGAGCACACAGACAACGTACTGCAGTCCAATGTCTTTTACTCACAGTTCAGGTACTCCGGGTCACTTCTGTACAGGTAGTGACCGCCCGAGCCGTGCTGCGTCCACCAGGTGAGGGGCTCGGTCAACTCCCAGGCAGCTCAGGAATATGGCACAGGACCCCCTTCTTTCCTTTCTCTGGCCTGCCTCATCAGTGACCCACTTTTGTCCAGCTGCCGCGGACTTGTGCGGGTAAACGTGGGCCCCGTTCTCCGCTGTCCTATATGGTGCCTTCCTAGCAGGTTTGATGAGGCGTCGCACCAATAAATCATCACGACGTCCGGTCTTTGGCTGAGGGTAGTTTCTCCTCCACCAACTTGGGATCCGGCACCCTTAATCTGCCTGACCCTTCACCCTGTATTCTCGTGGGTTCTTAGGGTCCCTTCCACCTTCTTGTTCCTGAGCTCTTCTGTTTCTCTGTCTCTTCTTCTCTTTTTCTGTTCCTTCCTGTTCCTTTCTCGTGGAGCTGGGATGAGACGTAATCACAGCTCCCTTTCACCTCCTCTCTCTCTCTCTTTCACTCTCTCTTCCTTGGCCTCTCTCTAGGCCCGCTCCTGAGTGGAGCTCCTACAGAGCCTCCACTCCCGGTCTTCTCCTCTCACTGACTGAACAGACTGAACTACTCCAGAGCTAAGATGGTGCCCACCTTATATACCTCCCTCTGACCATGAGCCCAGGTGACCAGCAACCAATGGGCTCCTTCCTACGCTCAGGAACCAACCCCTATCTGCCCCTACAGCACTGGGAATTCCACCCCCCTCCCCACTCCAGCCAGGGACATAGTCGGTCGTGCCTGCACTTCTGTCTAGTGGAAGCACCGTTGAGCTGTCCCTCGGAAATGGGGTGTTTGTGCTGTATGCAGCTAACTGAGCCCTGGTCCATACTCCATCCTTACCCGGGAGTGGAATACCTCTGGCAGAGGTGCAATACCCCTGTAGCGGCCGAGCCCTCGGGGCGCTACAGTAATACAGCAGGGAACATCTCAGTTTGAAATTGTTTGGAGAATATCTCGTAGGTTTTATCGGCCTCATGCAGACTAACAAATTTCTTTTGTCTGTTAGCAACGTTATATGGCAGGCCATATCTTACCTTGTCATTTAGTGTCGCTGAAATTCAGGTGTTTGCTGCACAGGAAAAAAACATATTTTTTTTTAGTTAATTGTGTGCTTCTACCACTGTATCTGACCAACATGAGTGGGAAAAAGAGAGGGTGTGGTGGAAGGGGGAATAGGCTTGGTGTTCAAGGTGTACGTGGGGTAAGTGGTAATGTTAGTGAAAACACTAGTGAACCAACACAAACAGGTCCTATCCAAAAACAGCTGACAACTTATGTTAGTGGATGACCTACTGCACTCTCTTCCTTTGGCAGCCGCACAGCTATACGCCTTGTTGATAAGGCCCAGAAAGAGCAGGTGCTCCAGTGGATGGCAAGCTCTGCTTCCAGTGGCCTCTCCTCTTCTTCCTCCCCCTCAACATCACAGTACAGTCCACAGAGGTGGCACCCCAATTACCCATGCTTCCCCCTGCGTCACAACTGGCCAACTGCCCAACTGACTGTAGCGAACCATAGATGGGCGAGTCTGTAGAACTCTTAACCCATCCTACACCATGGGCAACAGAAGTGTACTCCAAACAGTCACAGAGTGCAGAGGAGGAAAGCATCTGTACTGATGCCCAATTTTTTTTTTACTTTTTAGCTTGGATACGGGGCAGGACGAAATAGGGTCCGAGCAGGTTCCTGACCCTAGTCACCAGACGTTAACCTCCGGGGAGAGAGGTGATCCCGATGAGACTCAGATACCTGAGGCTCATGTGGACTGTACTGTGCTGTCAGGGCAACTAGGGGAGAGGAGTCACTCTGAGGGCGAGGAATGGCATAACACATTGGATGATGACGAGGTTGAAGATCCTACTTGATGTGAACCCAGAGTCCTGCAGCCGAGTAGCTCATCTGAGAAGGTGAAGGAGGAAGACGAGAAAGTTACATTTCGCC
Organism: Phyllobates terribilis; assembly: GCF_046119375.1. Taxonomy (NCBI): domain Eukaryota; kingdom Metazoa; phylum Chordata; class Amphibia; order Anura; family Dendrobatidae; genus Phyllobates; species Phyllobates terribilis. The sequence goes on from NW_027362762.1 coordinate 584,533,502, forward strand.
CTATGGCGCAGACACGGAGTGATGCTAGCACGAGGAGCATTGCATCTTTAGCCACATGCCAGCAGGAGTCACGGGTCTGCAGCTCGCAGGGGCTGCCTAGCATGGGCCTTTTTTGTCACTGCAAAGGATGAGCCAACTCACATTATCTGCAAACTTTGCGATAAAAACTAGAGGTAGAGGGAAAAACTGCAATAATTTGACTACTACATGCATGACCGTTCACATGCTCAAACAAAATTCTTTACGCTGGGAATCTTACTGCGCTGAAATGCGGACCAGCGCACCTCAATAACCATCAGCTGCCCCATCAAATGCATCCGCTGCTTCTTCCCCCTCCTCTGTTACCATGCCAAGTATTGTCACGCAGGTCTCCCATCGCAGAAACTCTGGTTCTTTACCCACTCCAGTCAGGCTGAGTGACAGCCCGTCAGCTGTAACGGAAGTAGACATGCCTGCTGTGTTTGTTTCACCGAGCACATCGCATGTTTCTCAATCCACCGTAACATCTGCACATCACTCACGCTCCACCAGTTTTTCCGGTTCACCATACTCCACCCTCTCTCAGCACGTTAGCCAGACCTCAGTTGTGGTCACGTAAAAGATTGTTTTATCCTATGCATGACAAAGCTAAGAGATTGAACTCCACCGGGGGCTGCTCCACAAATCTTGGAATCCTCAAGGCTTGCAGAAGAAATCTCTGTATTTCCCACTTCCTCCGCTGCATCTGCATCCTCCACCTCCTCTAGGGCCTCCACTTGCGCACTCAACCTCTGCCTTAATGAGACACGCGTTCCCAGAGTGCGGAGCCACACCACCTCCGTACTGGGCAGTCAGGGCTCACCGTAATCAGGCAGTCTTCAAATTAATATGCCTTGGAGATCGCAGTGATACAGGTGAAGAGTTGTGGGCAGCTTTCCAGGCTCAGTTTGAGCAATGGCTGTCTCCGCTGAACCTGGAGCCATTGAAGGCCGTGTGCGATAACGGTGCGAACCTGTTTGCGGCCCTAGGCCGAGGCAAGCTCACAAACGTGCCTTGTATGGCTCACGTCCTCAACCTGGTGGTACTCATCCAGGCCACTATCCTGGCCTGGATGAGCTGCTTCACAAAGTACGGAAGCTGTGTGCTTACTTCCGCCATTCGCACCCCTCATGTCATCGACTTGCATCGATACAGAGGTCTTTGTCCGTGCCAGTTAACAGGTTGATCTGCAATGTGCCGACACTGTTGAATTCCACTCTGCACATGTTGCAGCAATGAGCTCTGACGCAGTATGTCATGACGTAAAGCTTGAGGCAACGCAATACGGACTAGAGGTATATCACGTCTGTGGAGTGGGAACAGATTAAGAACCTCTGCACCCTTCTGCACGGTTTTGAAATGGCTACTAAACTGGTTAGCGCTGATGATGCCATCATCAGCATCACTATTACAGTCATATACAGTACAGACCAAAAGTTTGGTGGCTACTTTGAAGAACCTAGAATATAAGACATATTTTCAGTTGTTTCACACTTTTTTGTTAAGTATATAATTCCACATGTTAATTCATAGTTTTGATGCCTTCAGTGTGAATGTACAATTTTCAAAGTCATGAAAATACAAAAAAAATCTTTAAATGAGAAGGTGTGTCCAAACTTTTGGTCTGTACTGTACATGCTGGAGTAAACTTTGAATAACCTGCGGCAGGAGGTGGTGGCCCCAAAAGAAGAGGAGGATGAGGAAGGAATACCAATGTCTCAAATTTCCAGACTGTGATCACACAGGCGAATGCCAAGTGACGGTGGATTACAGCGATCGAGGGGGTTTGGTGATACCAGGCAAACTGTTAGTGAAGGTGCAAGAGCTGAGGAACTAATGGAGGAGGAAGAGGTGATGGGCTAGCAGCTCTCAGAGGATGAAGAGGATAATCATCCCCTCTCGTTTGAACGCGGTTGGCAGGAGGGGACAGAGGAAACAAGCATCAGTGTTACGCAGCTCACAATACAGCCTGGCTTTGGACCTCCTGGAAGAGCCCGACATATGACTGTCTTCTTGATGCACTATCTGCAACATGATCCCCATATAGTTAGGATTCTAAATAATGCTGACTACTGGGTTACCACTCTGTTAGATCCATGTTATAAAAGTCAATTTTGCCTGATGCTTTACGCCCTGGAAAGGGACCCGCTTATGTTGGAGTATCGAAACAAGCTTTTACGCAACCTTAATAGAGTTAAGTGACTCACACAGTGTGCATCACAGCTGTAGTCTTTCAACCTCCGGCACGTCAGTTCATCAACGCCGAAACATTTGCAGCAGAGTAAGTGGCAGAAGCAATTTCTGGGAGTCCTTTCACACATTTTTTGCACCAAAGACTGACACGTGGTGAACAACTGGAGAGGATGGTTTAGGAGTATCTAGAGCTTAATATGAATACCATCAGGGAGGATTTTGACCCTTTTACATTTTGGTCTTCAAAAATAGATGAATGGCCTGAGCTCGCCTTCATGCCTTGGAGGTTTTATCAGGCCCGGCAGCCAGCGTTCTCTCTGAATGTGTCTTCAGCGCTGCTGGTAGTGTCTTGACGGATAAGCGCACCCGGCTGTCCCCTAAAAGTGTAGACCACCTAACTTTCATCAAGATGAACAAGTCATGGATCTCCAAGGATTTTTGCACCCCAATTGCAGACTGTACAAAGTAGACAATGTTGTCATTTTGAGTGTGCTGCATTGATCTCTTGAAATTGCAGTCTGTGATATGGCTTCTGTGCCTGCTCTTGCTGCTGCTGCTGCTGCAGGTTTTAGGCCCTAATTTTGGGAAATGTGGAGAATTCTGATTGTGTCTCCATCCATAGGATTGGCTGTATTGGGTTTGGGTAGGTTTGGGTCTGCGTTAAACTACTTGTAGTCTGATGACATTGATAACACTTTGGTGGTGTTAGGCCCTAATTTAGGGCAATGTGAACACTCCTGGTTAGGTCTCCATCTCCTGCATTGGCTGTACTGAAAGAGGTATTGGGTTGGCTGTAGACAGTGTCGGACTGGGGTACCTAGGGCCCACCGGTAGAACTAACTCTAGGGGCCCACTCTAAATTTGAATACTCAGGCTAGGTTCACATTCGCATTGTAGTATTTGTTAGGAGACTCAGTCGTAAGTTCATCATATTTACTGGAGGATCAGGAGCAACAATGCTCCACGTTTTCTTCCGTTAAAAACATTGACACCCTAACGGAAACAAAAAAGACCTGATTATATTCAAATGGTTCTGTCTATCTATTTGTGTTTGTCATGTAACAGATCCATTTGTTTTATGAGTTAAATTTTTCTGTTTCTATAACAATACAAGAGAAAAAAACAGAACCCTGAACACCAATATGATCATATTTCATTTTTAGGCCTTCAGGATGCATTATTTTTTTTTCAGATATTTTTTATTTTTAACTTTACATAACGGCTTATTTTTTTTTTCAATGTCATCAACTGAGGGTGCATATTATTTACAGGGGTTGTCCAGCATAAAAGATTATTATTTCGTAGGCTCGGGGACACAAGAAAGAAGAAATGAGTTTCTATGATATGCACGTTTTTGCTACAGAGCAGTCTTCAAGAACATGACGGAGGCGAGTCTTTACAGACATCTTATTGCAATTCTTTTGTGTGTGTTAATAGTGAGTTTCTTCTAAGCAGAAGATGCCACAATAATGGACTGCTGACTTCTTTTAACCATTTTTCATCTTTGAAAACCTAAAGAGGTGATTAGAAAAAGTATGAATTTAGTCATTTTTACATTGCTATTCAATTTTTGGGGGGTATTTTCCCAGCTCAATAATCCTGAAAAAAACTCTGTGTGCATATAATCTTACTCACTCTACCTCTTGCTGCCGATCTGGCCTTTGTTGATTGGCTATAGTGGTGACTGCATGTCTACAGCGCTATCACTGAGCTCAGTACCTTGTAACATCTATATCAAACGATAAGTCGAGTGATTGGCTGCAACGCTGTAGTCAATCAACAAAGAGCATAGAAAGAGTAAAACCTCAGTTTTTCTATTTGCCCTAAAGCGTATGAAGTAATTGTTGAAATGGCAACCCCAAAAAAGATTATTAACTTCTTTAGGGTTGGGTAGGTTTCTTTCATATTTTTGCTATAAATAACATTATAGATGTATTAACTTATTCATTCTGGGGTTATTTTTTTAACCCCTTCACGACGGATGACGTACATTTACATCATCGGCCTTGTCCCTGCCTTAGATGCGGGCTCACACACTGAGTCGGCATCTGTCCCCGCACTTGATGGCTAATCTAATCAACCAACAAGTGCCTCTAACAATCTCAGAACCACCCACAGCTGTTAACCAGTTTAATACCACTGTCAATCAATGACAGCGGCATTTAACACACACAGACAGGAAGCGTGTCATTGATCCTTTCTGTCAGGTAATAGCAGGGTGCCGATGGGTTATCATGACAGCCAGAGGACTGGTGAAGACCCCCGTGCCTGTCATTACGATACTCCTGCGAACCCCGGCCCATGGCTGGCGTTCATAGGAGATCGTGATTTCTGCTATACACAGCAGTGCTGAAGCCCTGCTATCTATAGCACAAGAGATCAGATGATAGCAGCTTCAAGTCTCTGAAGGGGATTATTAAATACAACAAAAAGTAAAAAAAAAAAAAATTTTTAAAAATATAATAAAGAAAAAAATACAAAAGTTCAAATCGCTTCCCTTTAGTCCTATTAAAAATAAAACAAAACAAACAAAAAATACTCATTTGTAATTCCGTGTTCAGAAATGTCCAATGTATGAAAATATTAAATAATTAAATCTAATCGATGAAACGGTGTAATGAGAAAAAAATTTAAATGCCAGAATTACGTTTTTTTTGTTTCTACGACATTCCAATAAAATGCAATAAAAGGCGATCAAAACATCGTATCTACCCCAAAATGGTAGCAATAAAAATGTCAGCTCAGGGTGCAAAAAATAAGTCATCATCAAGCCCCAGATCACGAACAATGAGAACGTTATAGGTCTCAGAATATGGTGACAAAAGTTTTATTTTTGACAAATTTCTGAATTTTGTTTCATCACTTAAATAAAAAAAAACCCTACATATGTTTGGTATCTGCGCACTTGTACTGATATGGGGAATCATAATGACAGGTTAGTTTTACCACATAGTGAATATGGTAGATAAAAAAAAACAAAAATCATTGTGGAATTGCACTTTTTTGCAATTTGTCCGCAAAAAACAAGCCCTCATGCAGCTATATGGCTGGAAAAATAAAAAAGTTATAGCTCTTGGCAGAAGGGGAGGGAAAAACAAACGAATAATGGAAAATCAATCAGGGGTGAAAGGTACAAGTAGGGACATGTGTTTTGGCATTTTTTATAATTTTTTGTGGCGCTTTTAGTATAAATTATGCTTTTTAATGCCTGAATTGTATCACTAAAAATGTCCCACATATATACATTCACTTATTCACACAACTGCACACATACTGTATGCACTATAATTGTATCTATAATATAATCGGCTAAGCGTCCCTCTGTCTGAAGCCTCTATAGACTGCGCATGTGCGACGCGCAGTCTGGCTCCAGACAGAACGCTTGGAGCCATTACAGGTAAGAGGAGTATATGGCGCCGGAGATCACGATCTCCGGCGCCATACTTACCTGACTGAGAGGAGCGTTGCCGCGGTGCTTCTCTTTTCGCCGAAGACCGGGGCAGGAGTGAGGCGTCGGATCGGTGCAGGATCAGCGCATGAGCATAGCGCTATCCAGCGCCATTTTACTGAAGACACATTTGCAGTGTGTCTTCAGCAAAATGGCGCTGGACAGCACGGTGCTCCGGTGCTGCACTCCTCCCCCGGCCTCCGGCAGAACAGAACACAGCAGCGCTGAAGCACAGAGGAGAAAGGTGAGTATCAGGGCCGGCGTCAGCACCCGGCGCACCCAGGGCAAGTGCCGGAGCCCTGAGCAGGCGGGGGGCCCCCTCGCCGTTGGGCTCTCCGCCGCGCTATGGGACCCGTGAGTGGAGGAGAGCGGTGTCAACGCCCGCTCCCCTCCGCTTGCTCAGGGCCCCGACACAATACTTACCTCTTCCCGTGCCTCCGCAGCAGCTCCGGTCTCTTACACGTACTCTGACTGTGACGTCTCTGGTCAGAGGTCGCAGTGACGTCTTTCCACTGCACTCTCTCCTGAGCCGTCACAGTGCAGAGTGGGAAGACGCCGGCGACGCTGGAGTCCAGAGCAGTGGCAGCAGATGAGAAGTGAGGTGAGTATTTGATTTTTTTTTTTTTAATGCATGGGCATTATAAGGGTGTGGGGGGGGACAAGTAACATCCTGCATGGGGCATTATAAGGGAGGGGGGGTGTGACATCCTGCATGGGGCATTAAAAGGGGGAGTGACATACTGCATGGGGCATATCCTGCATGGGGCATTATATGGGGGGGAGTGACATCCTGAATGTAGCATTAAAAGGGGGGGAGTGACATCCTGCATGTGGCATTAAAAGGGGGGGAGTGACATCCTGCATGGGGCATTAAACAGGGGGGTGACATCCTGCATGGGGCACTATATGGGGGGGAAAGTAACATCCTGCATGGGGCATTATAAGGGGGGGTAACATCCTGCATGGGGCATTATAAGGGGGGTGACATCCTGCATGCTGCATTATAAGGGGTGGGGACATCCTGCATGGGGCATTATAAGGGGGGGTGACATCCTGCATGGGGCATTATGTGGGGGGAACAGCCTGCATGAGGCATTATGTGGGGGAACAGCCTGCATGGAGCATTGTGTGGGGGCACAGCCTGCATGGAGCGTTATATGGGGGCCAGTATTCTGTATGGAGCATTATAAGGGGGCCACTATCCTGTATGGAGCATTATATGGGGGCCAGTATCCTGTATCGAGCATTATAAGGGGGCCAGTATCCTGTATGGAGCATTATATGGGGGCCAGTATCCTGTATGGAGCATTTTATGGGGCCCAGTATTCTGTATTCACCTGAGCTATTGTGGAATTTACAATAGATATCGGTCATGTAATGTAAGAAGTGAAATCTTTGACATTGTACTATATATATATTTCTCTGCGGTATCTGTGCATCATGAATCGTGGTATGTGTTAAAGGGGCCCACTGAGACTTTTTCGCCCAGGGCCCACAAAAACCTGAAGCCGGCCCTGGTGAGTATAACTGTTTATTTTTTTGTATATGTGTATAGCGTGAAAGGGATGAGGGGGCCACACATACCAGGATTGTGGAGTGAGGGGACCATGCATATCAGGATTGGGGGGTGAGGGGGCCACACATACCAGGATTGTGGGGTGAGGGGACCATGCATACCAGGATTGTGGGGTGAGGGGATCATGCATACTAGGATTGGGGGATGAGGGGTACCACACATACCATTATTGGGGGATGAGGGGACCATGCATATCAGGATTGGGTGGTGAGGGGTGCCATGCATACCAGAATAGGGATGAGGGGTACCATACATACCAGTATGAGGGATGGGGAGCCATGCATTCCAGGATGAAGGGTACCATACATACTATAATAAGGATGAGTGGTACCATACATGCCAGGATAGGGATGAGGGGTACCATGTATACCAGGATTGGGGATGAGGGGTACCATGTATACCAGGATTGGGGATGAGGGGCCTATGCATACCAGGATAGGGGATGAGGGGCCCATGCATACCAGGATAGGGATGAGGGGTGCCATGCATACCAGGATGGGGGTGAGGGAGCCATGCATACCAGGATTGGGGATGAGGGGTACCATGTATACCAGGATTGGGGATGAGGGGCCCATGCATACCAGGATAGGGATGAGGAGTGCCATGCATACCAAGATGGGGGTGAGGGAGCCATGCATACCAGGATTGGGGATGAGGGGTACCATGCATACCAGGATTGGGGATGAGGGAGCCATGCATACCAGGATTGGGGATGAGGGAGCCATGCATACCAGGATTGGGGATGAGGGAGCCATGCATACCAGGATTGCGGATGAGGGGTGCCATGCATACCAGGATTGGGGATGACGGAGCCATGCATACCGGGATTGGTGATGAGGGGTACTATGTATACCAGGATTGGGGATGAGGGGCCCATGCATACCAGGATAGGGGATAAGGGGCCCATGCGTACCAGGATAGGGATGAAGAGTGCCATGCATACCAGGATGGGGGTGAGGGAGCCATGCATACCAGGATTGGGGATGAGGGAGGCATGCATACCAGGATTGGAGATGAGGGAGCCATGCATACCGGGATTGGGGATGAGGGGTGCCACGCATACCGGGATTGGGGATGAGGGGTGCCACGCTTACCGGGATTGGGGATGAGGGGTGCCACACATACTAGGATTGGGGATGAGGGGTGCCACGCATACCAGGATGGGGGATGAGTGGTGCCACGCATACTAGGATTGGGGGATGAGGGGTACCACACATACCATTATTGGGGGATGAGGGGACCATGCATATCAGGATTGGGTGGTGAGGGGTGCCATGCATACCAGAATAGGGATGAGGGGTACCATACATACCAGTATGAGGGATGGGGAGCCATGCATTCCAGGATGAAGGGTACCATACATACTATAATAAGGATGAGTGGTACCATACATGCCAGGATAGGGATGAGGGGTACCATGTATACCAGGATTGGGGATGAGGGGTACCATGTATACCAGGATTGGGGATGAGGGGCCTATGCATACCAGGATAGGGGATGAGGGGCCCATGCATACCAGGATAGGGATGAGGAGTGCCATGCATACCAGGATGGGGGTGAGGGAGCCATGCATACCAGGATTGGGGATGAGGGGTACCATGTATACCAGGATTGGGGATGAGGGGCCCATGCATACCAGGATAGGGATGAGGAGTGCCATGCATACCAGGATGGGGGTGAGGGAGCCATGCATACCAGGATTGGGGATGAGGGGTACCATGCATACCAGGATTGGGGATGAGGGAGCCATGCATACCAGGATTGGGAATGAGGGAGCCATGCATACCAGGATTGGGGATGAGGGAGCCATGCATACCAGGATTGCGGATGAGGGGTGCCATGCATACCAGGATTGGGGATGATGGAGCCATGCATACCGGGATTGGGGATGAGGGGTACTATGTATACCAGGATTGGGGATGAGGGGCCCATGCATACCAGGATAGGGGATGAGGGGCCCATGCGTACCAGGATAGGGATGAAGAGTGCCATGCATACCAGGATGGGGGTGAGGGAGCCATGCATACCAGGATTGGGGATGAGGGGTACCATGCATACCAGGATTGGGGATGAGGGAGGCATGCATACCAGGATTGGAGATGAGGGAGCCATGCATACCGGGATTGGGGATGAGGGAGCCATGCATGCCAGGATGGGGATGAGGGGTGCCATGCATACCAGGATTGGGGATGAGGGAGCCATGCATACCGGGATTGGGGATGAGGGTTGCCACGCATACCGGGATTGGGGATGAGGGGTGGAACGCTTACCGGGATTGGGGATGAGGGGTGCCACACATACTAGGATTGGGGATGAGGGGTGCCACGCATACCAGGATGGGGGATGAGTGGTGCCACGCATACCGGGATTGGGGATGAGGGGTGCCATGCATACCAGGATAGGATGGTGGGGACAGGATGGGGGCCGCACAAATACCAGGATGGGGGCAGCACATACCAGCATGGGAGACCATATACCAATAAAAATGCTTGCCGCCCGGGCGTACAATGGGTTCAGTAGCTAGTATTTATATAGTGTACACAGGGGTGGATTAAGAGTAGCCAGGGCAATTTAGAAGGGGGGCCCAACCCGGGTACCTGATGCATCACGTGACATGTCACATGATCCCCTTTGATAAATCATGTGATAGGTCATATGAGCAACACACAGGTGCTTTGGTGCATATCTGTATCTGTAGATGGAAAAAAGCAGAAAGCGCAAATGTTTCCCTTGTGTACAGCATTATACATAACATAGCGTTATACAAAATAGAGCAGGAGTGGGAGATCAATTTTCCCAAGGGGCCACATGAGAGACCGTGACTGTTGTGGAGGCCGCACCAATAGGCTGAAATGAATTTTGCTCAATATTAATATTAACATTTTAATTATAATTATTTGTTTACATTAATTGTATAACTTAATAACTTAATATTGAGCACTATTAAGTATGCTGACATCCCCCTATATACAGTATGAACCCTCCATAGCTGGTTATATACAGTATGAGCCCCCATAGCTGGTTATATACAGTATGAGCCTCCCCTATAGCTAGTTATATACAGTATGAGCCCCCATAGCTGGTTATATACAGTATGAGCCCCCATAGCTGGTTATATACAGTGTGAGCCTCCCCTATAGCTAGTTATATACAGTATGAGCCCTAATAGCTGTTTATATACAGTATGAGCCTCCCCTATAGCTAGTTATATACAGTATGAGCCCCGATAGCTGGTTATATACAGTAAGAGCCCCCATAGCTGGTTATAAACAGTATGAGCTCCTATAGCTGGTTATATGCAGTATGAGCCCCCATAGCTGGTTATATACAGTATGAGCCCCCATAGCTGGTTATATACAGTATGAGCCCCCATAGCTGGTTATATACAGTATAAGCCCCCCATAGCTGGTTATATACAGTATGAGCTCCCAATAGCTAGTTATAAACAGTATGAGCCCCCCATAGCTGGTTATATACAGTATGAGCCCCCATAGCTAGTTATATACAGTATGAGCTCCCATAGCTACTTATATATAGTATGAGCCCCCATAGCTAGTTATATACAGTATGAGCCCCCCATACCTGGTTATATACAGTGTTAGCCCGCCATAGCTGGTTATATACAGTATGAGCCCGCCATAGCTGGTTAAATACAGTTTGAGCCCCCATAGCTGGTTATATACAGTATGAGCCCCCATAGCTAGTTATATACTGTGAGTCCCCCATAGCTGGTTATATATAGTATGAGCTCCCATAGCTAGTTATATACAGTATGAACCCCCACAGCTAGTTATATACAGTATGAGCCCCCATAGCTGGATATATATATATATATATATATATATATACAGTATAACTAAAAAAATAAACATAACAAATACTCACCTCGCTCCCGTACCCCCGACGCTGTGCTCCAGATGGTACCATAACTGTTAAATAAATGCGCCTGGCCACCCTCGCTGTGTATGCTGGGTTCACTCTGCCTGACGTCATGCAGCAAGGCGGGCTCAGCATCATTCAAGCCGCCTGCGGCCGCGAGCCCACGGCGGTGACTTAACATATGGGATTGCGAATTATAATGGGGGCAATTCATGGGCCCCCCGGAGCCTCGGGCCCCCGGCGGCAGCCCAGATTGCCCTCATTATAATCCGCCTGAGTGTACATGTGTGCATTTATGTATACGCTATACACACAAAGAGATTAGCCGAATCTCTTAACAGCAAGCACCATAAAAATATTGGACCCCCTGTCACCATCACAGGACAGCAGTAGGGGAAAACATTGTTACATTATCAACTAGAGGGCAGTGGGAAGGTGTGGGGGGAGGGGGAGTAAGAAAAGTGCAGCTGTGTGGGTCAAATTGGAAAAAGCGGCTTTTGTTGGAGTGAGGATGGTAGAGGGTGATGGGGACAGAGACATAATACAAGAAGCTCCAGTACTCACTTCAAGTCCAGCATGATGTGATTCTGTAGCCACCCATCCCCCTCCTGCTAGTGCCAACTACAGAACTTAGCTGACAGCACTGCAGGAGAGAGGGGACACGATCTCTTTAGATCTTTCTCTTAGTTCTGCAGTTGGGATTACACAGCTCTCCTATCTGCATTCACAGCAGTTCTGTGCTTGTGAGCGGGTGAGGCTCCAGGAGCAGCATAGTGAGTGCAGTGCAGGGGAATGACTGTGCTGAGCCTCCCTCCCCCATATCCTACACAGACACTTCTGGGGAGGGGGAGAGAAGGAGAGAGGATACTCACCCAACGGAGGATTCATGGATGCTGCAGTCTGAGCTTGCTCAGGCTCTGATCCCCACCTCTCCAGCTATGTGTTGAATAGACAAAGCAGAAGCTGACATTTCTCCCCTTGTCTGATGAACGGGTAGGGGCGGGGCTTAAATTGGGTATGCAGCCCATGTGCTGTATGCTGAGAAGAGAGAAACTGTCGGGTGTCAGGGCCTACCGGAGTATCCACCGACTTCCCGGTGGGCCAGTCCGAGCCTGGCTGTAGAGGAACTGGTGAAATTGATGCCACTTTGGTGTTGTTAGGCCCTCATTTAGGGCAAAGTGAACACTCCTGGTTAAGTCTCCATCTCTTGGGTTGTCTGTACTGGAAGAGATGTGGGTCTCATTTACACTATTTCTACTGTAGTGAAATTGATTACTTTTTGCTGGCGTCTGCCAATAATTTTTGGAAATGTGGGGAATCCTGAATGGGTCTTCATCCATTGAGTTGACTATAGTGGAAGAGGTTTTGGTTTCCATGCATTTCTATAGTTATTGTGTAGTGAAATTGAGCATTTGGTGCAGATATTGTTCTCTCCAAACGGGTATGCAAACGTGATAAACTCTAAATTGATTTTCAATAAACAACCATCAGCCGCCCCATCAAATACCTCTGCTGCTTCTTCCTCCTCCTTTGTTACCATGCCAATTTGTGTCACGCAGGTGTCCGATAGAACCAGCTGTATACCCGTTGCAGTTAGGCTGAGTGACAGACCGTCAGCTGTAAGTGAAGCGGACATGCCAGCTGTGTTTGTATATCTGAGCACACCACACGTTTCTCAATCCACCGTAACATCTCCGCCTGCACCTCACTCACGGTCTATCGGTTTGTCCGTTTCACCGTACTCTGTCCTCTCTCAGCACTGCAGCCAGCCCTCAATCCCGCTGTTGTGATCACATAAAAGATTGTTTCATCCTACACATGACAAAGCTAAGAGATTGAACTTCACCATCTCCAATATGTTGGCCATGGAAATGGTGGTCTTAGGCCCTATTTTTTTAAATGTAAACAGTTCCGATTGAGTCTGCATCTCCTGGGTTGGCTGTAGTGGGACAGGTATGGGTCTGCCTTAAACTACTTGTAGTCTGATGTCATTGATGCCACTTCAGTGGTGTTAGGCCCTCATTTAGGGCAATGTGAACACTCCTGGTTAGGTCTCAATCTCCTGGGTTGGCTGTACTGGAAGAGGTATGGATCTTATTTACTCTATTTCTACTGTAGTGAAATTGATTAGACATTGCTAGTGTCTGCCACTAATTTTTTTAAATGTGGGGAATCCAGATTGGGTCTCCATCTATTGGGTTGGCTGTAGTGGAACCTTCATGTTCTGCAGTCTAAGTTGTGTAAGGTTATGTACCATTCCTTGCTGCACCCCTGATACAGACTCTTCCTGCTGCACTCCTGATGCATACTCTGCCTGCTGCACTCCTGATACAGACTCTGCCTGCTGCACTCTGATACAGATTGTGCCTGCTGCACTCCTGATACAGGCTCTGCCTGCTGCACTCCTGATACAGGCTCTGCCTGCTGCACTCCTGATACAGACTCTGCCTGCTGCACTCCTGATACAGACTCTGCCTGCTGCACTCCTGATATAGACTCTGCCTGCAGCACTCCTGATACAGACTCTGCCTGCTGCACTCCTGATACAGATTCTGCCTGCTGCACTCCTGATACAGACTCTGCTTGCTGCACTCTGATACAGACTCTGCCTGCTGCACTCCTGATACAGACTCTGCCTGCTGCACTCCTGATACAGATTCTGCCTGCTGCACTCCTGATACAGATTCTGCCTGCTGCACTCCTGATACAGATTCTGCCTGCTGCACTCCTGATACAGATTCTGCCTGCTGCACTCCTGATACAGACTCTGCTTGCTGCACTCTGATGCATACTCTGCCTGCTGCACTCCTGATACAGACTCTGCTTGCTGCACTCTGATACAGATTCTGCCTGCTGCACTCCTGATACAGACTCTGCTTGCTGCACTCCTGATACAGACTCTGCCTGCAGCACTCCTGATACAGACTCTGCCTGCTGCACTCCTGATACAGATTATGCCTGCTGCACTCCTGATACAGACTCTGCTTGCTGCACTCTGATACAGACTCTGCCTGCTGCACTCCTGATACAGACTCTGCCTGCTGCACTCCTGATACAGACTCTGCCTGCTGCACTCCTGATACAGACTCTGCCTGCTGCACTCCTGATACAGACTCTGCCTGCTGCACTCCTGATACAGACTCTGCCTGCTGCACTCCTGATACAGACTCTGCCTGCTGCACTCCTGATACAGACTCTGCCTGCTGCACTCCTGATACAGACTCTGCCTGCTGCACTCCTGATACAGACTCTGCCTGCTGCACTCCTGATACAGACTCTGCCTGCTGCACTCCTGATACTGACTCTGCCTGCTGCACTCCTGATACAGACTGTGCCTGCTGCACTCCTGATACTGACTCTGCCTGCTGCACTCCTGATACAGACTGTGCCTGCTGCACTCCTGATACTGACTCTGCCTGCTGCACTCCTGATACTGACTCTGCCTGCTGCACTCCTGATACAGACTGTGCCTGCTGCACTCCTGATACAGACTCTGCCTGCTGCACTCCTGATACAGACTCTGCCTGCTGCACTCCTGATACTGACTCTGCCTGCTGCACTCCTGATACAGACTCTGCCTGCTGCACTCCTGATACAGACTGTGCCTGCTGCACTCCTGATACAGATTCTGCATGCTGCACTCCTGATACAGACTCTGCCTGCTGCACTCTGATACAGACTCTGCCTGCTGCACTCTGATACAGACTCTGCCTGCTATACTCTGATACAGACTCTGCCTGCTGCACCATCTAGTCTGTCCTACTGAGTCCAGCTGCTGTGCGTCCATTGATCTGTCCTGGAGTGGCACCTAGCGTTCATCGGGAGCCAAGTCTAACCTCACTATCAGAGGCTCTAGTGAACAGTCCGGTTTGTGACAGTGCACCCTCGCAGGCAGGGTCCTCTCTCCTGTTGTACCAGTCGGTGACCCCATTTGACATGTAAAGCGCAACTGACTAGTTGTCGCTGTCACAGTAATAATAATTATAGTACTTGTACTCTGGGTCAATTGATGGCTCTCCCCTGGTGTCTACACCTAATTTGATGTGTTTTGGCAGCTTTTGGTCCCATTTCTAGGTGTTGTCTATGCATTTTTTTGGTCCCCCATTGACTCCTTTGTGATTCAGAAATGTTCGACGAACATTCGGCGAATAAATTCGGCAAATATCAATTTGTTCGGCAAACTTTTCTGAACCGAACATTGAAATGTTTGCTCATGCCTACTTCTGACTTCTGGCCAGTCAGAAGCTGCGTTCACAAAATGACGCAGTGGGACTGGAGCAGTGCCGAAAAATGGTGAAGACTCCGTGAGTATATGACCGGGGGCTGGAGTGGTGCTTTAAGTCTTTGAATTAATTAATTGTTTCCACTACAACAATTTTGATAAGATAGTCTAGTCCACAGAATCACAGTTCTCATAATAAAGAATTCTTGTCACTTCTGGAGACCAAACTGTTTTTTCCTCTAGATGGTGGGGGTCCCTTCTTGTCTTTTGAGAGTACACTCCCTAAATGTACTAAACTTATGGAAGATACTGCTTTGATATTGCAGCAGGCAACAATGTTACAGACTGGGCCAGTAGATTTCTATGGGAGCTAAAGATCTGTACCAAATAATGATTTCTAAAATGAACTATAAACAACTGACAATTCTAATGTAATGTTTTCTCAGGTATCTTTAAAATTGAAGATTCTGCTCAAGTTGCACGTCTTTGGGGTATCAGAAAAAACCGTCCTGCAATGAACTATGATAAACTAAGCCGCTCTATTCGACAGTACTACAAAAAAGGCATCATCCGTAAGCCTGATGTGTCTCAACGTCTTGTGTATCAGTTTGTGCAACCACTGTAAAGTCTACACATAAATTCTAAAATGGTTATGTGACAGAAAAGAAAAAATCTGCATGTGCGAGCAACTAGAAGAACAGATACATTCTTGTAGAGACTATTTTCTACAGATCATTTTTGTGAAAAATAGCAATAGATTCTTCTCTTTGCCAAAGTGAGCAAGCCCTGGTGCACATCACAAATATGCTGTTTGCAAAATGTCATGCTTCAAGAGACACTATCCGACACAAAAAAGTTTAAACAGTACAGTTACTTGGATTTCTTTATTACTTGCGGGCTTTAGAAGTACTCACTGATGTGAGACCTACTGGACTCAATGACCTTGCAGGACAATGGGAGGTGGGGAGAAAGCAGGACATAATGACCAAAAAGCATTGCAAGCATATTATAAAAATAAGGGAACACTTAGAGCAAAGCTTTATGCGAATTAATGTTTGTCAGTCTGTATAACTCTATGAAGTAATATGTTTTATAAGCATTATTTATTATAGTACATAACCTGTTAATTAAACCCAGAAAGTGCCAATATGGGTGTAGAGTTAAAATGTATAAATTCATTGCTAGGAACAGACTGAAGATATTGAACATATTGGTGCATATTGATAAAATGTGATTTCTTAATGGGTGTAATCAATTATTTCTTTATTCTGTAGAGATTACAATACTGCCAAATACATTTCACGCCTATAAAAATGTGTCCTAAATTTTCATCATTTAATAACTTGTATGTTTTTCTTTCATCTAAAGATGTTGTTGATTTCCACTTTAACGTTTATTAAATGAAATAGAAATTCTTTATAAATAGTGAAGTAACAGGTTAATTACAATAAAGTATGTGTTAATTCTAAGTCTTCCTATTCACAGTAATGTAAAACAGTGCCAACAATGATAGAATTGCTTCATACGAAGCCAACACTAGATAACAGCTAGGTCGCTAATAGAGTTGCCTTAGACTAAATCAGGAAATGGAGTCTAATGAAATATGTGTTCTCCATCCTTAACATTGCAAAGGGGTATGGACTCTCCAAGGGAGAGATCCAGGTCACAGCCCCTGGAGTAAACACCATTGGTTGGTGCAAGAGGTCAGAAGCCTCCTAGTCATAGTGCCACAGTAGTCAGGCAACTGGGTTTATAGCAAATGCAATATGAACAAGGATACCTTTGTAGATTTTAAAAGTGAAAAATACTTGCTGAGGCAAGGAAACTGAGAACTTGAGATTAGAGATGAGCAAATAAATTTAATTGCAATTGAATTCTCAAATTTTACAAACATATGAATTTGCCAAAACGCAGATCTTTTGTAAATCGAATCTACACGTATTGAGCTGCCTCTGACCTCCATTATTCTGACCCAGAGTAGGCCATCAAAATACTCCTCTCACTGCTCACCTCCCTTTGTTACTTACAGCAAACAGTCTTGTCCTCAGTGCATTTTCAGATCACTTTCATTTGCGCAAAGGTTCCTGGGCCTCTCACGCTAGCCTAGGGCTTCTGGATTTGATAGGCCTGGGAGGACTCTGCACATGTGCCTTTTGTGGGAGCATGTGCAGAACCCTCCTGAGCCTTTAAAACGAAGAAGCCTTAGTCTAGTGTGAAAGGTTTGGAGATTTCTGCACAACCGATGGCAAACCAAAGATACGTAAAGGACTAAACAGATGGCCGGGAGCAGAGTGGAGCAGGTGAGCGGTAAGGTGAATAAAAATTTTTTTTTTCACATGTTACTTTTACATTTATTATAATCCCGGGATTTTATCACATAAAATTACAATAAAATACATTTAAGTGGTCTAACGTGAAAAATGTGGAAAAGTTCATAGGGTATAAATACTTCTACAAAACACTGTATGTACAGTACAGACCGAAGGTTTGGACACACCTTCTCATTTAAAGATTTTTCTGTATTTTCATGACTTTGAAAAATTGTACATAGTCATGAAAATACAGAAAAATCTATAAATGAGGATGTGCGTCCAAACTCTTGGTCTGTGCTGTATATATATACCGTATATTCCGGCGTATAAGACGACTTTTGAAGACTGAAAAATCTTCTGTCTAGTCTGGGGTCGTCTTATACGCCGGTAATGCTTTTGAACTTTCAGAAATTGACATGCGGGGATACTCTGGGGGTGTTAATAAGCTGCCGTGGCCGTATCCCTGCCATGTCGGAGTTAATATAAGGTGGAGGGAGTTAAAATATGGCGGCGGTAGGTCCAGACAGTCAGCGCTTCTGTGCTGAAACTGACACATCGCTGCGTATTCCCAGCTCCGGACACAGCGCAGGGCTTCTGTGCCGACAGCTTTCACTTGTCACAGAAGCGCTGCGCTGTGTCCGGAGCAGGGAAGTTCGCATCGCTTCTGTGACAATATATGAAAAGCCGGCAATTCAGCATACACCGGTACCCGACAATTTAGAATAGAAAGAATAGAGCTTCACACATAGATTAGATAGATAGAAACATGTCAGTCACATATATATGAAATACAGTGACAGTGTTGCTTACTGTACTTGTCATTTAGTGTAAAGGATTTATTAAAACAAATAATAGTGTTTTCATGCACCGTCTCTTTAAAAAAGCCGGCCGGCAATTCAGCATCTGTACCCGACAATTTAGAACAGAAAGATAGAGCATCACACATAGATTAGATAGATAGAAACATGTCAGTCACATATATATGAAGTACAGTGACAGTGCTGGTTACTGTACTTGTCATCTAGTGTTAAAATAACGGATTTATTAAAAAAAAAATTGGTGTGGGGTTCCCCTTAATTTTAGTCTCTAGCGGAGGTTAAGCAGACAGCTGGGGCAGATGTTTGAAGCCTGGGAAGGGGATAATACCCACGGAGCTTCCCAGGCTACTAATATCAGCCCCCAGCTGAATACCTAGCCTTTACTAGCTATTAAAATGGGGGATCCCAAAAAAATGACGTGGGGTCCCCCCTATTTTAATAGCTAGCAAAGGCTAGGCAGACAGCTGGAGGCTGATATTAATAGCCCAGGAAGGGAGCCATGAATATTGGCCCCCTCCCAGGCTAGAAACACCAGCCGTCAGCCGCCCCAGAAATGGCGCATCCATAGGATGCGCCAATTCTGGCACTTAGCCTCGCTCTTCCACGCTGCCCTGTAGCGGTGGCAGTGGGGTAATAGGGCTGGGGTTGATGTCAGCTTATAATGCCAGCTGACATCAAGCCCAGGTTAGTAATGGAGAGGCGTCTATAAGACACCCCCATTACTAACCCCATAGTCAAAGTTACAAAAAAACACAAACACCCAGAATAAAGTCCTTTAATTGAAATAAACACACAATTCTTTATTGTTCTAAATTAAACCATACTTACCATCACGCCCATTCCAGCTGAAGCCAACGATCTCCTGCAATAAAAGTAAAATAATAAAGCAACCTCATCCTTACCTTTCCATGGTTCCCAGGACGGCTCCAGCTCTGCTACATCGAGATGACAGGCTGGACCGCAGCAGAACGCTGCCATCCAGCCTGTCATCCCGCAGACACTGAGAAGCGCAGGCATGCTTGCGCTCCTCAGTGTCTGACTGTGACGGCATAAAGATGAGCCGACAATGAACTCAGCTCACCTCCTGGACGTCCGTCACTGACAGCGTGGGAAACTTCTACTGCGCATGCGGGGAGCAGGAGAATTTTCCCACGCTGTCAGTGACGTGCATGAGGTGAGCCGAGTTCATTGGACATGATCTCGGCTCATCTGGATGCCGTCACAGTCAGACACTGAGGAGCACAAGCATGCCTGCGCTTCTCAGTGTCTGCGGGATGACAGGCTGGATGGCAGCATTCTGCTGCGGTGCAGCGTGTCATGTGAATGTAGCAGAGCTGGACCGGTCCTGGGAACCATGGAGAGGTAAGGATGATGTTGCTTTATTATTTTACTTTTATTGCAGGAGATCGTTGGCTTCAGCTGGAATGGGCGTGACGGTAAGTATGGTTTAATTTAGAACATTAAAAAATTGTGTCTTTATTTCAATTAAAGGACTTTATTCTGGGTGTTGTGTTTTTTTAAATACTTTACTAGAAATTCATGGCGGTCATGTCTAATACTGGCGTGACCCCATGAATTTCGGGCTTAGGGCCAGCTGATAATGCCAAGCTGGCCCTAACCCCTTTATTACCCAGTGAGCCACCGCACCAGGGCCCTGGATGAGTTGGGTACAGCGCCAGAAGATGGCGCTTCTATGAACGCGCCATTTTCCGGGGTGGCTGCGGACTGCAATTTGCAGCGGGGGGGCCCCAGAAAGCTTGGGTCTCCCTGCGCTGCAGATTCCAGCCCCCAGCTGCCTAGTTGTACCTGGCTGGACACAAAAATAGGGCGAAGCCCCACGTATTTTTTTTTTTAATTATTTCATGAAATAATTAAAAAAAAAAGGGCTTCCCTATATTGTTGTGTCCGGCCAGGTACAAATAGGCAGCTGGTGGTTGGGTGCAGCCCGTTCCTGCCTGCTGTACCTGGCTGGACACAAAAATATGGCGAAGCCCCACGTCAACATTTTTGGGAAAAATTAATTACAAAATTAATAATTTAGGGACTGCATCTTTATTAACCCCTCAATTGTCATTTAGTGTTAAAATAAAGGATTTTTTAAAAAGAAAATTGGCGTGGGATCCACCATCATTATAGTCTCTAGCGGAGGTTAAGCAGACGGCTGGGGCAGATGTTTGAAGTCTGGGAAGAGGGTAATACCCACGGAGCTTCCCAGGCTACTAATATCAGCCCCCAGCTGAATACCTAGCCTTTACTAGCTATTAGAATGGGGGACCCCCCCAAAAAATGACGTGGGGTCC
Organism: Phyllobates terribilis; assembly: GCF_046119375.1. Classification (NCBI taxonomy): domain Eukaryota; kingdom Metazoa; phylum Chordata; class Amphibia; order Anura; family Dendrobatidae; genus Phyllobates; species Phyllobates terribilis. The sequence goes on from NW_027362762.1 coordinate 584,554,268, forward strand.
CCCCTATTTTAATATGTTTATGAGTGACAGTCTTCCTGCTATATACCTGCATGTCATAAGAATTTAAATTAAAAAAGGACCATGTTAAATTCAAATCTGTTTTTTTTTAATTTTTACCGGTGTTTGGTATGCGTTGGAAAAGGGGTAGTCTTATACGGTGAATATATCCTAAACTCTATATTTTAACAGGAAAGTAGGGGGGTCGTCTTATGCACCAGGTCGTCTTATACGCCGGAATATACGGTATATATATATATATATATATATATATAATACACAGGGTGGCCATTTATATGGATACACCTAAATTAAATGGGAATGGTTGGTGATTTCAACTTCCTGTTTGTGGCACATTAGTATATGGGAGGAGGAAAACTTTTTCCAGATGGGTTGTGACCATGGCGGCCGTTTTGAAGTCAGCCATTTTGGATCCAACTTTATTTTTTTCAATGGGAAGATCAAACTTATTGAGAATTTCATAAAACCAAGCACACCATTGTTTTTCTTAACGTAACTTTATTCTTTCATGAGTTTTTACAAGTTTATGACCACTTATAAAATGTGTTCAAAGTGCTGCCCATTGTGTTGGATTGTCAATGCAACCCTCTTCTCCCACTCTTGACACATTGATAGCAACACCACAGAAGAAATGCTAGCACAGGCTTCCAGTATCCGTTGTTACCAAAATGGCCAACTTCAAAATGGCCGCCTTCAAAATGGCCACCATGGTCACCACCCATCTGGAAAAGTTTCCCCCCTCCCATATACTAATGTGCCACAAGCAGGAAGTTGATATTACCAACCATTCCCATTTAATTTAGGTTTATCCATATACAGTACAGACCAAAAGTTTGGACACACCTTCTCATTTAAAGATTTTTCTGTATTTTCATGACTATGAAAATTGTACATTCACACTGAAGGCTTCAAAACTATGAATTAACACATGTGGAATTATATACTTAACAAAAAAGTGTGAAACAACTGAAAATATGTCTTATATTCTAGGTTCTTCAAAGTAGCCACCTTTTGCTTTGATGACTGCTTTGCACACTCTTGGCATTCTCTTGATGAGCTTCAAGAGGTAGTCACTGGAAATGGTCTTCCAACAATCTTGAAGGAGTTCCCAGAGATGCTTAGCACTTGTTGGCCCATTTGCCTTCACTCTGCGGTCCAGCTCACCCCAAACCATCTCGATTGGGTTCATGTCTGGTGACTGTGGAGGCCAGGTCATCTGGGGTAGCACCCCATCACTCTCCTTCTTGGTCAAATAGCCCTTACACAGCCTGGAGGTGTGTTTGGGGTCATTGTCCTGTTGAAAAATAAATGATGGTCCAACTAAACGCAAACCGGATGGAATAGCATGCCCCTGCAAGATGCTGTGGTAGCCATGCTGGTTCAGTATGCCTTCAATTTTGAATAAATCCCCAACAGTGTCACCAGCAAAGCACCCCCACACCATCACACCTCCTCCTCCATGCTTCACGGTGGGAACCAGGCATTTAGAGTCCATCCGTTCACCTTTTCTGCGTTGCACAAAGACATGGTGGTTGGAACCAATGATCTCAAATTTGGACTCATCAGACCAAAGCACAGATTTCCACTGGTCTAATGTCCATTCCTTGTGTTCTTTAGCCCAAACAAGTCTCTTCTGCTTGTTGCCTGTCCTTAGCAGTGGTTTACTAGCAGCTATTTTACCTTGAAGACCTGCTGCACAAAGTCTCCTCTTAACAGTTGTTGTAGAGATGTGTCTGCTGCTAGAACTCTGTGTGGCATTGACCTAGTCTCTAGTCTGAGCTGTTGTTAACCTGTGATTTCTGAGGCTGGTGACTCGGATAAACTTATCCTCAGAAGCAGAGGTGACTCTTGGTCTTCCTTTCCTGGGGCGGTCCTCATGTGAGCCAGTATCTTTGTAGCGCTTGATGGTTTTTGCAACTGCACTTGGGGACACTTTCAAAGTTTGCCCAATTTTTCAGACTGACTGACCTTCATTTCTTAAAGTAATGATGGTCACTCGTTTTTCTTTACTTAGCTGCTTTTTTCTTGCCATAATACAAATTCTAACAGTCTATTCAGTAGGACTATCAGCTGTGTATCCACCTGACTTCTGCACAACACAACTGATTGTCCCAACCCCATTTATAAGGCAAGAAATCCCACTTATTAAACCTGACAGGGCACACCTGTGAAGTGAAAACCATTTCCGGTGACTACCTCTTGAACCTCATCAAGAGAATGCCAAGAGTGTGCAAAGCAGTCATCAAAGCAAAAGGTGGCTACTTTGAAGAACCTAGAATATAAGACATATTTTTAGTTGTTTCACACTTTTTTGTTAAGTATATAATTCCACATGTGTTAATTCATAGTTTTGATGCCTTCAGTGTGAATGTGCAATTTTCAAAGTCATGAAAATACAGAAAAATCTTTAAATGAGAAGGTGTGTCCAAACTTTTGGTCTGTACTGTAAATGGCCCACTTTGTATGTATGTATATATATATATATGTTAATATAGTTTATATACAGTGGCATGTAAAAGTTTGGGCATCTCTGGTCAAAATTACTGTTGTTGCGAACAGTTAAGAAAGTTGAAGGTAAAATGATTTCTAAAAGGCCTAAAGTTAAAGATGACACATTTTAAAAATTACAAAAAGAAAAATGGGCCATTGGAAACATTTGGCCACCGTGCATGGTGCACCCTACTTAGTAGCACCACCTTTTGAAGGTATCACATGCTTTTTGTAGCCAGACAAGAGTCTTACAATTTTTGTTTGAAGGATTGTAATCCATTAATCCCTGAAAATTTTTATAATTCCTCTGAGATTCTTGCGTGCAGTGCTATTTTGAGGTCTAGCAACAGATTTTCAATGATGTTCAGATTCGGGAACTGTTAGGGACATTGTAAAACCTTCAGCTCGCATCTTTTGAGGTAGTCTATTGTGTGTGTGTTTAGTTAGGATCATAATTAAGTAAGCACTAAAATGCCTGGGTGCTTGTTACTTGGACCAAGCAATTCCTAATGCTCAAGTGCTTGTTTCGAGTAATGAGTATAATGGCAGTCAATGGGAAATTCAAGCATTTTTCCAGAAAATCCTACAAGGTGGTCTTGGGGACAGTGAAAATGTTCAAATGGATGGGAAAAGTGCTTAATGGAAGGAGAACAGTATGGAGAAGGTCCCTGAAAACATCTCTGACTCCCAGATCGCTGCTGAGAACAATGCTGCCACACTTTTACTCCACTTTAAGTACTGACAATAAAACATTCCAAATCAACAAGAAATTGCAGTTGACAGGATCAATAATGTTAAAAAACATTTTTTCCTGTATAATGACTTGGCAAAATTTAAAAAGGAAAAGATTAAAATAAATTATAATTTAAGTAAACCAAAATTGAATTGTTTATGATAAAAAGGAAATTTCAGTGTAATTTATGAAGGATACAAGAACGTCAAAAATTAGGGACTCAGAGGGACTCAGATACATCCTGTTTTGGACATAAAGGAGGGCCTCATACACAATCTGTTCACATTCTGTTCAAATTTTAATGTAGGGGTTCTCCTAGACTCATGTAGTGCTTTATTCAAATATTTTGAAAAAAAGTGTAGTTATGGTACTCCTACGCTCATAACTAAAAAAATTAGAAGTTAGGGTCATCCATAGACCCTAGAGGGCAGCGACTGGCGGGCCTCATTAAAATATAACATTAAACACTCTTTATGTGCTGCTGTCATCTGGTGGTGTGTAAAAGTAGGGTCTAAGCCATGCTTTGTTCATTGTTATCAGAGTAAGCCTGTCAGCACTTTCTGTTGACAGACGAAAGGATTTCCCCGGCGGCACTAAAAATCCACTCAGACAAGATGTAAGTTGCAGGGCAGCACAATATCTCCAAGGCATAGAGAGACAGCTCATGGCAATTGTCCGGCTTTGAGACTCAATAGCTGAAGGTTAGAGGGGAATTAGGGAATACGCTGTTTGGTCAGCCAGGTATTGCGTGACCATTATTGTTGAGCGAGCACTAAAATGCTCGGGTGCTTGCAGCTCGGGCCGAGCTCACCGTGATACTCGGGTGCTCGACCCGAGCAATGAGCCCAATGTTAGTCTATGGGAGACCTGAGCATTTTTGCGGCGGCACCCCCGGCAGTCTGTAGAAAGCCTAAAAAGTGCCCAAAACGATAGTGACAGTGTTCAAATGACATGGGGACAGCATGGGGATCGCCCCAGGAAGCATTTCTGACCCCCAGGTCACTGCTGTCAGCAACGTGGTCAGAGGTATTAAACCACTTTTACGGGCTCACAATAAAACGTTCAAAAACGAAACTGAAACGGTTTTCCTGTGAAATATGGTAAGGAACTTCCTTTCCAGGGTAAAGGCTTGTGTATAAGGTAAAATAAATAACCAAAAGCAAAAATACTCCTCCACACCTTGGGCTATGTTCACAAGTAGCATTTTTTATGCTTTTTTTCACTTTTGTATTGCTTTCAACCGTTACAAATGCATTCACCGGGAAATGTCATTTTTACATTTTACAATCTTATCTGGCCATGTGCTGTGTGACACATGCATGCAATGCTGAAAAAACATGGGAACAGCATGGGGAAGACCCCTGGAGGCATCTCTGACTCCCAGGTCACTGCCTAAAAGTGTGCCCATCAGAAGTGATCCTTGCCGCATCAGAAGATGCAGACTTGCAACTATCCCCGTGCAAGTCCTTGTCCCAGGGCAGTGTTCAATTGTACCTCCCCCATTCCTTGCAATGCAAGCGCAAGTATGCAGCCTGCCACCCACCCACCCCCAGGCTGCAGTACCATACTGCTAGCTTGCTTGCACTTGAAATTAGGCCTTTTAGGCATGTGGAGGCAGACGCCAGCCACCATGTCATGGCTGCGTCGGCGGCCTGGTATCCATACTCAGTCCCTAGCCGCTCGGCGGCCGGGTGTCCACGCTCGGTCCCCAGCCTCCAGGGGGCGGCCGGGTGTCCATAAACGGTCCCCAGCCGCCCCTATTTCTCCTGTGAACTTCCCCCACACTTTTCTTAGACTGGCCTGCTTTAGGGCAGCATTGGACGAGCCCACCAGAGAACCAGACTCCTCCGGTGGGCCCTGGCTTCTCCATCAGGTGAGTTGAGAGTGCCAAGGTGAGGAGCATGATGATGGTGATGATAGAAGTTAGCATCTGCTTTGTTTTCTTGGAATGCAAGCGCATGTATGTAGTAGCGGCTAGGCCTGAGGTGGTCAGCGTTTTGGCGCATATCCTACCTCCTCCGAGGATTGCTGGATGTTTTCCTGCTACTATCCCAGTTCTATGACTCCCGTTAAAACAAAGCTTCAGGTGATGAATGATGGATGAGGTGTTGGCAAAGGAGAAAGAGCAGGAGGAACAGGGACCATTCACATCAATATCAGGCCAGTCAACCACACATGTCTTGTAGGATATGTTTCTGTACCAAAAGGAGCGGTTCGGCTACACAGTTATAGGGCATACAGTGAGTGCAATGCCTACCAAAAATTTCGAGGCACTCCAATGCCCCTTGGAAGTGACCTGGAGGTCAGAGGGCCTTAACTAAACCGTTTTTTCCATTTATAGCAACTTGGTCTCCTGTGCACTGTTGGCCTAAGCAGTGAATGGAAGGCTTTCCAAAAATTATGAGGAACTGCAATGCCCCTTGAAACAGACGTGGATTACAGCATACTAAAAACCTTCTACTCATTATTGGGGAGTGGGTCTCCCTTAGTGTTCGCCTATGCATTGAAAAGCAAAAGCTAACTAAAATTAGGAGGAAATGCAATGCCCGTTGGAAGAGTCGTGGAGGTTAGAGTTAATTAAAAACAACATTTAAATGCCCCTTGGAAGAGCTGTGGAGTTCAGAGTGGTTTAACAAGACGGTTTTAATGCCCCTTGGAAGAGACGTGGAGGTCGCAGTAGCTTAACAAGACGGTTTTAATGCCCCTTGGAAGAATGGTGGAGGTCGCAGTAGCTTAACAAGACTGTTTTAATGCCCATTGGAAGAATGATGGAGGTCGCAGTAGCTTAACAAGACGGTTTTAATGCCCCTTGGAAAAGCGGTGGAGGTCGCAGTAGCTTAACAAGACGGTTTTAATGCCCCTTGGAAGAGACGTGGAGGTCGCAGTAGCTTAACAAGACGATTTTAATGCCCCTTACAATAGCCATGCAGTACAGCATATTAAATACATTATTCCCATTATTGGGGAGTGGGTCTCCCATAGTCTTTGCCTATGCCTTCCAAGCAAAAGCTGCCAAAAATTAGGATGGAGGAACTTGCAATGCTGGCAACACGGACCATGGTCACCCTGGTGGTTTAGTAGTGGTGGAGGCTTAGGATAAGGAGAAGAGCAAAAAACAGCCGAAATGAGGAAGTGTATACCCATGTGTGGGTGTGAAGAGGTGCATGGGAATACACCTCCCGAAACAACACAGTGGATTTGACTTTATGTTACTCTGCTGTCATTTGGTGGTGATGAGAAGTCTGGCTCAATCCAGCCCTTGTTCATTTTGATAAGGGTCAGCTTGTCAGCATTGTCAGTTGGCAGGCGAGTGCGCTTATCAGTTATAATTCCCCCACCTGCACTAAAAACACGCTCCGATAACACGCTAGCGGCAGGGCAGGCCAGGACCTCCAAGGCATACAGAGCGAGTTCATTCCAAGTGTCCAGCTTGGATACCCAATAATTAAAAGGCACAGAGGAATCACGGAGGACGCTGGTGCGGTCGGCAAGGTAGTCCCTCACCATCTTTTGAAATTTTCCACTCCTTGTGAGAGTACCCCGCACTCAGGGCCTGTAAGCTGGGCGGGTCTCAGAAAACTGTCCCAGAATGTTGACAGTGTTCCCCTGCCTCTACTGGATTGAAGTTGCATCTCCCTTGCCTGTACGCCTTAGTTGGTCAACGAACTGTGAACTCTGCCACTAGCGTGTTCAGATGGGAATTTTTTTAACAGTTCTGCAGCAAGGGCCTTCTGGTACTGCCCCATTTTTGTAGACCTCTCCACCTCAGGAATAAGAGAGTGAAAGTTCTCCTTGTAGCGGGGGTCTAAAAGTGTCACCAACCAGTAATGACTGTCACCCAACATTTTGACAACGCGAGGGTCACTATTAAGGCAGCGTAACATAAAGTCAGCCATGCGTGCCAGACTGGTAATGAACAAGACTTCCGTGTCCTCACCAAGATGACGACTGACCATGCTCTCCTCCTCCTCCCCCCTGTCCTCAGGCCACCCACGCTGGACCGACTGTATGACAATTGTACAGGTACTACCGTCTACAGCGCATGATACCAGCTCCTGTTCTTCCTCCTCCTCCTCCTCTCCCTCATTGTCCCCTCTCTCTGGAGAGAGCGTTGAAAAAGACAGACAAGTGGGATGCTGACACTAATGATGGCGTCATCGCCACTCACCATCTTGGTAGACTCCTCAAAGTTTGTCAGGATGGTACATATGTCAGACATTCAGGTCCACTCTTGAGGTCTTATGTGTGGAGTCAGACCTGAATATCGATGGCCTTGTTGCAGCTGGTACTCCACAACTGCTCTCTTCTGCTCACAAATCCTTTGCAACATGTGGAGGGTAGAGTTCCAACGTGTGCCGGAAGTTGCAAACGCTGCTGCAACCCAGCAAGGGCGGCGGAAGCTGTAGCCGACTTGTGAAAATGAGCTGACAGGCGGCGTACTTTGACGAGCAGATCTGGCAACTCGGGGTACGATTTAAGAAACCGCTGAACCACGAGGTTAAGCACATAAGCCAGGCATGGTACGTGTGTGATTTCGCCTCGCCTCGCCTCAGAGCCGCCACCAGGTTACGGCCATTGTCACACACGACCATGCCTGGATGTAGGTTCAGCGGTCTCAGTCACAGATCTGCCTGCTCTTTCAGAGCTGTTCACAACTCACAAGCAGTGTGAGGTTTCTCACCTAAGCTTATGAGTTTCAGCACAGCCTGTTGCCGCTTGGCTGAGGCAGTACTGCAGTGCTTCCAGCTTGTAACTGAAGTGGTGATATCTGAGATGGAGGCTGAACATGAGGAGGAGGATGATGCGCAGGAGCTGTACACTGTGGGGGCAACTCTGACTGACATAGGGCCCGCAATCCTCGGTGTTGGGAGGATGTGTTCCGTCCCAAGGTCCGACTGGGGTCCTGGCTTCCACTATGTTTACCCAGTGTGCCGTCAGGGAGATGTACCGTCCCTAGCCACAAGCACTTGTCCACGTGTCCGTTGTCAGGTGGACTCTCCCAGTAACTGCATTGTTGAGGGCACGGCAGATGTTTTGGGACACGTGCTTGTGTAGTGCGGGGATGGCACACGGGGCAAAATAGTGTCGGCTGGGGACTGAGTACCGAGGGACGACCAACGCCATAAGGTTGCGGAAGGATTCCGTCTCCACCAGCCTAAAAGACAGCATTTCCAACACAAGCAGTCGTGAAATGTGCGAATTTAGGACTGTGGCCTGTGGGGCGTTGGCTGCTAATTTGCGCTTTCGTTCAAAGATCTGGGATATGGACAATTGAACGCTGCGGTGGGACATGGACATGGACGTGGACGTTGATTCTGTTTCTTGAGAAACTGCCATAGCAAGTGAAGACTGAGAGGAGGGGGAATCTTTGCATGCAGTATGGACAGGGGATTGCCTTGCACGCACAACAGGGGGTTCTATTACATGCACAACAGCGGAAGAAGCAGTGGTGACACCCGCTGACACTGGGGTTTGCCCCACAAAGTTGGGTGCTTTGCTGACATGTGCCTGATCATGCTGGTGGTGGTCAGGCTGGTAGTTTTGTCACCCCTGCTGATGCTGGCCTGGCAGGTGGTACAAATGGCCTTTTTGGGGTTATCAGCAGAGTCTTTAAAAAAATTCCAGACTCTGGAAGACCTACCGCTTGTACTGGCAACGTCCCTCGTGTTGGTGTTACGGGGAACTGTTTGCCCGCCTTCTGTGTGCGGCCACCACGCTGCTTCTTCCTGCCTGTTGGGGTACTCTGCCTCCCTTCCCCTGTGTGCTGCTGGCCTCGCTCTGCGTGTCCTCCTGCCACGTTGGGTCAGTTACTAGATCATCCACCACCTCCTCCTCTTCCACTTGCGCACCACAATTCTCCTCCTCACTTCGTGGCAATTGTGTCTCGTCATCGTCCACCTCTTGTGACAAATTGCCAGCATCGACTTCCTGTGTCCGTGGCTGTTCAAATATTTGGGCATCGCTACATGGGATCGCCTCTTCCACCACTTCAAGCGAAGCAGGCGAGGGGCACAAATATGGAAATGGACCAATGAACAGCTCTTCAGAGTGTCCAAGTGTGGGATAAGATGCTGTCTGACGACACTCGGCATGGTGGGAGGAAGGAGCATCAGGGTGAGGAGGAGTATGCGGTCGAGACTCATGGCTACTAAAACTTGACCGTGTGGAAGACAGACCGGAGGTGGTGGTGCCCAGGTAACTGGAAGCATTATCTGCTATCCAATTAATAACCTGTTCACACTGATCACTTCGCAATACTGGTGTTGTAGTGTGCTTCCCTAGTAATTTGGTCAAGAAATGGGAGCGAGAAGATGTGGCTGTTGGTTGTGGCACATTTTCACCTTGGCCACGGCTCCGTCCTCTACACCCACCATCACCAGAAGGTCCAGTTCCACTTACCTTGCCACGCGCCTTGCCCATTGTAAATGAAGTAAAATAGCTTACACTCGCGCTATCAATGGAAAAAGGGTAATAAAAAGGAAATTAGAACTGTGGAAGAGGGAAACCACAGTTCTATTTCTCTGGCCTACACCAGAATCTTTTAAACAGATATATTTGTGTCTGAACACTGAGCGAGACACTCAATTTTTTTATTTTTTATGTAAAAAAGGCAAAAAGGTGGATAATACAGAGATTTGAACTGTGGAACTGCAAAACCACAGTTATGGTTATGTGGCCTACACCAGAATATTTTAAACAGACATATTTGTGTCTGAACAGTCAGGGAGACACTATTACTGTTTTTTTTTACGGAAAAAATGCCCAAAGCAGGATAATACAGAGATTTGACCCGAGGAAATGCAAAACCACAGTTCTATTTCTCTGGCCTACACCTGACTCTTTTAAACAGATATATTTGTGTCTGAACAGTCAGGGAGACACTATTACAGTTTTTTTTTACGGAAAAAATGCCAAAAGCAGGATAACACAGAGATTTGACCCGTGGAACTGCAAAACCACAGTTCTATTTTTCTGGCCTATACCAGACTCTTTTAAACAGATATATTTGTGTCTGAACAGTCAGGGAGACACTATTACAGTTTTTTTTAATGGAAAAAATGGCAAAAGCAGGATAATACAGAGATTTGACCTGTGGAACTGCAAAACCACAGTTCTATTTCTCTGGCCTACACCACACTATTTTAAACAGATATATTGGTGTCTAAACAGTCAGGGAGACACTATTACAGTTTTTTTTATGGCAAAAAATACCAAAAGCAGGATAATACAGAGATTTGACCCGTGGAACTGCAAAACCACAGTTCTATTTCTCTTGGCTACACCAGACTCTTTTAAACAGATATATTGGTGTCTGAACAGTCACAGACACACTCAATTTTTTTTTTGGTGGGAAAAAAATACCAAAAGGTTAATAAGATGCGTATTTGTACAGTCTGATGGAGGAAAAAAAAAATACAGGATTTAGATGTAAAAAAAAGGATTTTTCCTGGCCCCTGAGACCGGGGGATAAGTCTAGCAATTTGACCAACAGGAGCACACAGGACTGTAATGCACTGCGTCTCCTATACAGCCTGCCTGCCTCCCTGATATCTGGGATGGATATTAGTCCTGAGAAGGACTGTTTGTTTGATTTGGCAGGCCTTAGAGACCCTACACTAACTATTTCGCACTATATATCTCTCCCTAACTCAGCAGCACTCTCCCTACACTGTCTGATCCGGAACGACTGTGTCCAAGATGGCGGTGCCCGGTTTTAAATACTTGAGGTGACGCTGTGCGGCCAGCCAATCACTGTAATGCCCACAAACAACATGGCTGCGGCATTACAGTGACTTGCTGGCAATCCCTGCATGTTCATTGGCTCTGTAAAGAGCGCCAAACATGCAGGGCGGAGACCCGAGCTCCCGCTCGAGCAACCCGGAAATGCTCGGTGCTCACCGAACATCGCGAGTAGTCAGATGCTCGGGCGAGTACCGAGCAGTGTCGAGCATGCTCGCTCAACACTAGTGACCATCTTTTAAAACTTTTCCTTCCAAGTCAAAAATACCCGTCATGAAGGCATGGATGCTGGGAGGTTGTCATCAAATTGGCCCAGGCCTTTGACACTGTACCCCTACTGTGTGTCTCGCTCATCTATCCTCCTTGGATGGGCAAGGAAGGTTGCCCTCTGCCACTAGCGTTGCCTCATGAGAATTTTTTCAACAACTTTTCCATAATGGCCTTCTGATATAGCACCATTTTAGAAGACCCATCTCTCTGCCTCAGGAAGAAGAGATGCAAAGTTCTTCATGCAGCATGAGTCTAGCAGGGTGAACAACAAGTACTCTTTTTTGGCCAAGATAAATGTAATGTGAGGGTAACATGAGGGAAAGGCAGCGGTACATAAATTCTGCCATATTTGCCAAGCTCCCTACAGTTAACACGTCTCCACTATGATGACAACTCTCTATCTCCTCTTCCTCCTCCATCTCTTCCTCCTGATTCACATCCTCAGCTTATCCATGTCGGGTAGACGGGACTAAGCTTGTGTGGGTAATACTCACTTTTGCGCTAGCCACCATGTCCTGTTCCTCCTCTTCCTCCTCCTTCTCAGCGTCCACTTCCTCATTATTACCCAATCCGCACTGAGCAGATGAGATGAGGCTTGGTAGACTCTCTCTGTTTTGTGTCTTCCTCCATCTCTATCAGCCAGATTCTGATCCTCCTCCTCAGCCTTCACCTCCTCATTATTAACCAATCTGTGCTGAGCAGATGAGATGAGGCTGGGCTGGGTATTAGCTCCCTGTCTCGTGTCATTCTCCAGCTTCACCAGGTCCGCATTCAAAGCTTCATGTTTAATTGTCACCAGCAACTTTTTAAATAGGCGCAGAAGCATGATCGTTGTGCTGATGATGGTGTCATTGCCACTCACCATCTTTGTGGAGTCCTCAAAGTCTTGAAGAACTGCACAAATGTCAGACATCCATGCCCGCTCTTCAATTTTTACGTGTGGAGGCTGACCAGAATACCAATACATGTTAGTATTCCACAACTGGCTTCTACTGCTCACAAATCCTTGCCAGCATGTGCAGTGTGGAGTTCCAGTGAGTGGTCACATCGCACACCAGTTGATGAGCTGGCACTTGCATGAGCTGCTGCAACACTGCTAGAATGAAGGCCGCTCTATCTGACTTGTGTAAATGTGCATTGACACATGTACCTTGACCATAAGCTTTGGTAAATCTGGGTAGGTTTTCAGAAAACACTGAACTACCAAGTTGAGCACATGACAATGCCTGGTTGGAGGTTCAGCAGCAAAAAACACAGATCTGCCTGGTCTATTATTTATTTAAGTAACTCTCCCATGGTGTGCTTTTTGTCTCAGACAAATTAGCTTCATCAGAGCCTGTTGCTGCTTTGCTAAAGCAGTGCTGCAGAGCTTCCGGCTGATGTGGACGACGTGCTCTGAGATAGCACATTGGAAATGGAGGATGAGAAGGAGCAAGAGGGGGTGCAGGAACTGATGTAGGAGGTGGAGGAAACCCTGATAGAAGTAGGACCAACAATCCTCAGCGTAGAGAGCACATGTCGTGACTCGGCCCCGGCCACTACATTATTCACCCAGTGTGATGTCAGGAAAATGTAGCGTCCCTAGCTACAAATGCTTGTCCACACGTTGGTCGTTAAGTGGAAAATTCCAGTAAGTGCATTGGTAAGAGCATGGGTGATGTTCCTGGACATGTACTGGTAGAAGATTGGGGAAACACAACGGGAGAAACAGTGGCAGCTGGGGACCGAGTAGCGAGGAAGCAAATTTTGACACTGGTATCAGGACAATTTTATTGTTTATTGTTATTTCTAATCAACAAAATTTCACATAAAATAAGTTCTACAGTATATGTGACAATAGTCAAATTTTGAAAAACTAAATTTCTATAGCTGCACCAGGCCAATTTTGTTTTTTATGTCAAAACAACAAAATTTCACATGAACCAACTTCAACAGTATATATCACAAGTAGGTCACCTTTTTTCTACATCATTTAAAAAAAAAATTAACTGTACAGTTTGCAGCAATGAAATATCTTTTACTGAAAAGATTGTTAACAAAAAGCAAACCGTGTGACAAAATCTTTGTTGTAAAAAAAAAATCTTGATGGTAATATAGTCAATTTTTGAACAACCTAATTTCTACACATGCAGCAGGCTATTTTTGTGTTGTTTTTTTTTAAAACCAACAAAATTACACACAAACCAATTTTTGGAGTATATGTGACAATTGTCTATGTTTGAAGAACCAACTTTCTACACTTGTTTCAGGCCAATTTTGCTTTTTTATTTCAAACCAACGAAATTTCACACAAACCAAGTTTCACACAAACCATGCTCATCTCTACTTGTAATGCCTACAAACAAAAACCGGAGTCATACACTTATAAAATCATAGAATTTATTAAAAAAACATAGATACAAATACCACAAATAAATTATTTTAAAATACATAGAGGTGCAAACAGAAGGACTCAGAATATAATCCCTGTAGGGTGAGCAGCAACAAAATATGCACCACGTCACTTATATATGAATATATTCGTATATTTCAGCATATGCACACATAATTAATAAATGCCCAAATGCCACATAACTCCCATTAATCTCATTAAGTGCCATATGCTGATTATGTAGCCACACATCAAGTTAATCCCCGCGCCAAACATGGGAAACAAGACTCATGCAGCAATTATATGCATAGATTTACAGTGCCTACAAGTAGTATTCAACCCCTGCAGATTTAGCTGGTTTGATAAGATGCAAATAAGTTAGAGCCTTCAAACTGCAAACGAGAGTAGGTTTTATGAACAGAAGCATAAATCTTACAAACCAAAAAGTTATGTTGCTCAGTTGAATTTTATTAAATTTTAAACATAAAAGTGTGGGTCAATTATTATACAACCCCTATGTTTAATATTTTGTGGAATAACCCTTGTTTGCAATTGCAGCTAATAATCGTCTTTTCTAAGACCTGATCAGGCCGGCACAGGTCTGTGGAGTTATCTTGGCCCACTCCTCCATGCAGATCTTCTCCAAGTTATCTAGGTTCTTTGGGTGTCTCATGTGGACTTTATTCTTGAGCTCCTTCCACAAGTTTTCAATTGGGTTAAGGTCAGGAGACTGACTAGGCCACTCCAACACCTTGACTTTTTCCCTCTTGAACCAGGCCTTGGTTTTCTTGGCTGTGTGCTTTGGGTCGTTGTCTTGTTGGAAGATGAAATTACGACCCATCTTAAGATCCTTGATGGAGGAGCGGAGGTTCTTGGCCAAAATCTCCAGGTAGGCCGTGCTATCCATCTTCCCATGGATGCGGACCAGATGGCCAGGCCCCTTGGCTGAGAAACAGCCCCACAGCATGATGCTGCCACCACCATGCTTGACTGTAGGGTTGGTATTCTTGGGGTCGTATGCAGTGCCATCCAGTCTCCAAACGTCACGTGTGTGGTTGGCACCAAAGATCTCGATCTTGGTCTCATCAGACCATAGAACCTTGAACCAGTTTGTCTCAGAGTCCTCCAAGTGATCATGAGCAAACTGTAGACGAGCCTTGACATGACGCTTTGAAAGTAAAGGTACCTTACGGGCTCGTCTGGAACGGAGACCATTGCGGTGGAGTACGTTACTTATGGTATTGACTGAAACCAATGTCCCCACTGCCATGAGATCTTCCCAGAGCTCCTTCCTTGTTGTCCTTGGGTTAGCTTTGACTCTTCGGACAAGCCTGGCCTCGGCACGGGAGGACAATTTCAAAGGCTGTACAGGCCGTGGAAGGCTAACAGTAGTTCCATAAGCCTTCCACTTACGCATGATGCTCCCAACAGTGGAGACAGGTAGGCCCAACTCCTTGGAAATGGTTTTGTACCCCTTGCCAGCCTTGTGACCCTCCACGATCTTGTCTCTGATGGCCTTGGAATGCTCCTTTGTCTTTCCCATGTTGACCATGTCTGAGTGCTGTTCACAAGTTTGGGAAGGGTCTTAAATAGTCAGAAAAGGCTGGCAAAAGAGATCTTTAATCCACACATGTTAAGCTCATTATTCTTGGTGCCTGAACTACTTCTTGATACTTTAGGGGGACCAAACAGAATTCTTGTGGTTTGAGGGGTTGAATAATAAATGACACTCTGAATTAACTTTTAACGTTTAAAAAAACAAAAACAAAAACAAAATTTGCTGCAGTGCATTTCCGACTTCCAGGCTGATCTACAGTACAAATGTCACAATGCCAAGTTAATTCCGCATGTGTCAACCAGCTAAATCTGCAGGGGGTTGAATACTACTTGTTGGCACTGTAATTAAAGTGACTTACCCATCACAATGGTGATACTCACACCCGGGAGACACCCTTGAACGCGCGTTTCGCGTTAGCTTTATCAACAAGGAGGTACTGACCCCGTTATGCTGTGCTGCTTTTTTTAGTGAAGCTGTCATAAACTAATCTGAGTTGCGCATGCGCATCGCCCTATGACCACGGAAGAAGAAATCCACTTCCGGCATTCACGTAGCGCGCACGTCATAGTGAATTCCCTCATTGACGTCACTGACATGCTCACTAGCTATATTGAAGCCGTCAAAGGATTCCCCCCCGTGAGATCGTGAGGCGCATGTGCTTACTAGTCTCCAGTACCTGGTGCAATTTACGCTCTAGGAGGGGGAGAGAATGGCAACACCGGATTTCATATCTATATAAGATCATAAACCAGGTGAGATTTTACATACCATATAAACACTTTTCACTTAATGATAACATAGTTATTATCCAGATATAGCAGGACTATAGTGCTTATTGGTCAATCAAGGTCATATTGAATACCAAATTAATGAATTATGGGAAAATATAAAAAGAGACACATTTAAAGTGATACCGACACCAAAATACTCAGGACCATTGTCCAGAGCCACAAGCCCCCTACGAAAATAAAATTCATATAATATAAATAATAACCAATAGATCAAAAAGTGAAAAGTGACAAATAATTAGGCCTTCATAAGAATTCAATATATGAAGGGGAAATAAAGTGACAAATAATTAGGCCTTCATAAGAATTCAATACATGAAGGGGAGATAAAGTGACAAAAAAAAAAATAAATATGCCATCTCTACTTGTACAGGTGCTTCTCACAAAATTAGAATATAGTCAAAAATTTAATTTATTTCAGCTCTTCAATACAAAAAGTGAAACTGTATATTATATACAGTCATTATAAACAGGGTGTTCGATTTCAAGTGTTTATTTCTGTTAATGTTGATGATTATGGCTTACAGCCAATGAAAACACAAAAGTTATTATCTCCGTAATTTAGAATACTTCATAACACCAGCTTGAAAAATGTTTTTAAAATCTGAAGTGTTAGCCTACTGAAATATATGTTCAGTAAATGCAGTCAATACTTGGTCGGGCCTCCTTCAATTACTGCATCAACGTGGCGTGGCATGGAGGCAATCAGCCTGTGGCACTGCTGAGGTGTTATGGAAGCCCAGGTTTCTTAGATAGCAGCCTTCAGCTCTTCTGCATTGTTGGGTCTGGTGTCTCTCATCTTTCTCTTGACAATTAAGGTCAGGCAAGTTTGCTGGCCAATCAAGCACAGTGATACTGTTGTTTTTAAACGAGGTATTGGTACTTTTGGCAGTGTGGAAAGGTGTCAAATAGTGATGAGTGAGCACTAAAATGCTCGGCTACTCGTTGCTCGGGTTGAGCAAGTTGCTCGGGTGCTCGACCCAAGCAACGAGCCCAATGTAAGTCTATGGGAAACTCAAGCATTTTTCAGGCAGCTCCCCCCGGCAGTCTGCAGAGGGCCTAAAAATTGCCCAAATCGATGGGAACAGTGCTCAAATGACATGGGGACAGCATGGGGAAGATCCTTGGAAGCATTTCTGACCCCCAGGTCACTGACGTCAACAACGTTGTCAGAGTATTACGCCACTTTTACGGACTCACAATAAAACATACCAAAACGAAACTAAAATGGATTTTCCTGGGAAATATGTCATGGAAAGGATGTTCCTTAACATGTACAATATGAATAAAGCAAAATAAATAACCAAAAACAAAAATACTCCTCCACACCTTGGGCTATGTTCACACGTAGCGTTTTTATGTGTTTTTGCGCTTTTGCATTGCTTTCAACCAAGACAAATGCATTCACCAGGAAATTTCATTTTAACATTTTACAACCTTATCTGGCCATGTGATGTGTGAGACATCATCAGACACATGCCTACAGTGCTGAAAAGACATGGGAACAGCACGGGGAAGACCTCTGGAAGCATCTCTGACTCCCAGGTCACTGCCTAAAAGTGTGCCCATAATAAGTGATCCTTGGCGCATGCGAAGATGCCTCCCACCATGAACCTGTCTTTGCAGACTTGCAACAATCACCGTCCACGTTATTGTCCCACTGCAGCGTTCAGTTGTCCCTACCCCATTTCATGGAATGCAAGCGCAAGTATGCAGGCAGCCACCCACCCACCCACAGGCCGCAATACTAAACTGCCAGATTTTTTTGCACTTGAAATATGGCCTTTTAAGCTCGTGGAGGTGGAAGCTTTTCACAACCTCATGTCGGCAGCGGCCAGGTGTCCATACCCG
The DNA here is from genome assembly GCF_046119375.1 of Phyllobates terribilis. Classification (NCBI taxonomy): domain Eukaryota; kingdom Metazoa; phylum Chordata; class Amphibia; order Anura; family Dendrobatidae; genus Phyllobates; species Phyllobates terribilis. The sequence goes on from NW_027362762.1 coordinate 584,572,087, forward strand.
GTCCCTATGATCCACTATATTTCCTGGTATCGCCTCCACCTTCCACAAGCACGGGTCCCACAACATTACCCGTGCCCTCCCCAGTGCACTTACTGGGAAGGACCGCCTAACCACAAACACGTGGACAGGTGAATGTGGCCAGGGACGGTACGGAGCCAGTCCACAACTTTTTTTGCTGACAGTTGTGTTTAGCTCGGTGAAAGGACTGGCATAGAGGGAAACCCTATCTACCCTGCATGTCATTTCTCACAGGAAGTCCTGTAATGCAGCTTGTTTCAGAAGCAATGGCAGCCCATCCAACATCAACTCACTCTTGTTGGTGGTGCTTTGACACACACACACACACATCTTTCTTTGCGCATTTAATTTCTTGAATACAGAGTTGGACAATGGCCTGATCTGTAATGAGGTTCGAGAAACAACATGCATAAGCATGGCCGATCCACGTTAAAAAAGCAGCCATAGAGTGTCCGGGAACCTTCCCCCACACTTTTCTTAGCCAGGGCTGCTTTTCAGCAAGGTTGGACGGGCCCACCAGAGAACCGGAGACTCCTCCGGCGGGCCCTGGCTTCTCCTTCAGGAGAGTTCATAGTGCCGAGGTGAGGCCATGATGATGATAGAGCCCACCATCTGCTTAGTTTTCTGTTACTTGGAATGCAAGTGCAAGTATGCAGTCATCCACCCACCCACCCACAGTGTAATACTATTGAAGGAACTCGAGGATTCTGATAGCGTGGGGCAATGAACAAGCAGAGACAGGTTTCTTTAATGCAAATAATGTATTTGTGCAACAGCAATAACACCCAAAAACAATATACAGATAACCCGTAGTGACATACAATGAAATAAGTCCAGCGATATTAAGTCTTTGGAACCTATATAGCAAGTCTGCAATGTTCTTACGACGAAGTCCTCACACAAATGTGATCAAAAGGAAAGTCTAACAGACTGGTGACGTGGCCACAGGGAAGTCCAAGAACAAGTTCACAGGTTAATCCTAGATGAGGCGTAGATTCAGGGAAGTCCAGAAAAAAGTTCACATTTAAGTAATATTCCAGTAAATAGTTCCAGCAGCCCTCACCGGAGAGAGTGAACGAAAGGTTAAACAACAACACAGTTCAGAAACACAGTTCTTACGGGGTGGAGTGAGGCAAGGGTTAAATTCCAAAGTCAACAGGTTAATGATAACACAGTGAGTGTAGCTTACATAGGCAGAGAATGTCCAGAGCCACAGGCGTGAAGATTAACCTGGTAAATACACACGAGATCTGGGAGATAATAGTAGGACAAGGCAGCTTGACTGAAGGGAAGCAGAAGCAGAATACTCCAGCAAGGAAGCCAGCACCTGAGCCGGGTTTTAAACAAACGAACAGGAAGTAGGGCATACAAAAACAGCAAACTCCATCTTAACAAAGGGCAAAATCATTCACAAGGTTACCTAAAAAACCTGGAATACTGACACACAGGCTGCAACACTAAACTGCCAGATTTATGGGCAGCTTTTTGCACTTGAAATATGGCCTTTTAAGCTCGTGGAGGCAGAAGCTTTACACAACCTCATGCCGGCGGCGGCCGGGTGTCCATACTCGGTCCCCAGCCGACACTATATTTCCCGGTATCGCATCCGCCTTCCACAAGCACGGGTTCCACAACATTACCCATGCCCTCCCCAGTGCACTTACTTGGAAGGACCGCCTAACCACAAACACGTGGACAGGTGAATGTGGCCAGGGACGGTACGGAGCCAGTCCACAGCTTTTTTTGCTGACAGTTGAATTTAGCTCAGTGAAAGGACTGGCATAGAGGGAAACCCTATCTACCCTGCATGTTATTTCTCACAGGAAGTCCTGTAATGCAGCTTGTTGCAGAAGCAATGGCAGCCCATCCAACATCAACTCGCCCTTGTTGGTGGTGCTTTAATACACACACATCTTTCTTTACGCATTTAATTTCTTGAATACAGAGTTGGACAATGGCCTGATCTGTAAAGCGGTTTGAGAAAAAACATGCATAAGCATGGCCCAACCACATTAAAAAAGCAGCCATAGAGTGTCCGGGAACCTTCCCCCACATTTTCTTAGCAAGGGCCAGAGAACCGGAGACTCCACCGGCGGGCCCTGGCTTCTCCTTCAGGAGAGTTATAGTGCCGAGGTCAGGCCATGGTGATGATAGAGGCCACCATCTGCTTAGTTTTCTGTTACTTGGAATGCAAGTGCAAGTATGCAGCCAGCCACCCACCCACCCACAGGCTGCAACACTAAACTGTCAGATTTCTGGGCAGCTTTTTGCACTTGAAATATGGCCTTTTAAGCTCGTGGAGGCGCAAGCTTTTCACAACCTCATGCCTCGTGTCCATACTCGGTCCCCAGCCGTCACTATTTCTCCCGGTGTTGTCTCCGTCTTCTACAAGCTCGGGTCCCTGAACATTACTGCTGGTACTTTTCTGTGGGAATTTGCTTGCCTCCTACCAGCCTGGAATATTTCCAGCAAACTATGGTTCGACGCCATGGTATTAGCACTGCCCCCAGTACCAGTAGTGAAGCCATCCCCAATTTCCTTCTCAGGAATTTTATTTGGTAGACTGAGTGGCTGCCCAAATACATTTTCTCACAAAGGAGCTGAAGATATAGTGGCAGTATGTGCAAGTTTCTCCAGCCTGTTAGATATTAGCAGGTGAACGGCAGCTCATTGGGTCAGTGGTTAGCACTGAAGACTTGCAGCACTGGGATACTGGGTTCAAATCCCAGCATGGACAACATCTGCAAGGACTTTGTATGTTCTCCCCATGTTTACGTGTTTTTCCTCCTCAGTAAAAAAGCAGCCATAGAGTGTCCGGGAACCTTTCCACACACTTTTCTTAGCCAGGACTGCTTCTTGGCAGGGTTGGACGGTCCCACCAGAGAATCCTCTGGTGTGTCTTGGCTTCTACCTCAGGAGAGTTCATGATAGCGCTAACTTTGCAGCTACTATGGGGCTCTTGAGCGGGGGAGAAAGGTTAGCCCTCAGAATCAAATCCTCTGGTGGGCACAATGTTTTTCAATCTGAAGCAGCTTCTCAGTGGGAGTTTTATTTCACCACAGCCATATTCTTTAGCTTGGTGAAAGGACTGGCATAGAGGGAAACCGTATCTACCCAGGCTGTCATTTCTCCGTCACCAGGTTCCACCCATTGTCACACTCTACCATGCCTGGCTGTATGTTCAGCGGTGAGAGCCACAGATCAGGGTGCTGTGTTACAGCTTTCAACAACTCTGCAGCGCTGGGCGATTTGTCAATTAAGCATTAAGCATGTTATCTTCAGCACAGCCTGTTGCCGCTTGGCCAAGGCAGTGCTTCAGTGCTGTCAGCTTGTGACTGATGTGGTCATTTCGGAGATGTAGGAGGAGGTGCATGAGATGAACAATGTGATTACATTGTTTTTAAATTGGTGACGCTGTTTTTTATACTAAAGAAAGATCATATTGTTTTGTTTTTTTTTTACTTTTTTATTTAAGACAATTGCATTCACCGGGAAACGCCATTTTAACATTTTACAGCCTTATCTTGCAATGTGATGTGTGTCACATCATCAGACACATCCTGTTTTATTTATGATGGAGGGACTCTGAAAGTCATAAAGCCTATTTTTATAGGGACATCAGACGGCCCTTACTATTCTAAAAAGGCCAGCAGTCGGCCCTAGCTATTGTTAGAGAGCTATCAGCCGGCTATGCTTTGTTGTTCCCATTATTAACAAGTGGGTCTCCTATACTGTTATTGCATATCCAGTGACTGCAAGGGCTGCCAAAAATTTGGACGCAACCCAATACCCCTTTGAAGAGACATACAGGAGTGTCTCAGTAAAAAAAAGGTTCCCATTATAAAGGAGCGGGTCTCCTATAGTGGTAATGCCCATGCTGTGACTGCAATGGCTGCCAAAATTTGGGAAAAACCCCACTAAGAATTTAAAGACACATAGATCAGGGCCACAGTAACAAGGTACGACATGTTCTCATTAGAAAGGAGAGGGTCTGTTATACAGTTATAGGGTATGCAGTGAGTCCAACGGCTGACCATTTTTTTTATAAAAACCCCACTAGGAATTTAAAGACACACAGAGCAGGGCCACAGTAACAAGGTACGACATGTTCCCATTAGAAAGAAGAGGGTCTGTTATACAGTTATAGGGTATGCAGTGAGTCCAACGGCTGACCAATTTTAGGAAAAACCCCTCTAAGAATTTAAAGACACACAGAGCAGGGCCACAGTAACAAGTACGACATGTTCCCATTAGAAAGGAAAGGGTCTGCTATACAGTTAGAGGGTATGCAGTGAGTCCAACGGCTGAACAATTTTAGGAAAAGCCCCTCTAAAAATTTAAAGACACATAGAGCAGGGCCACAGTGATGACAAATTCCCATTAGAAATGATAGAGTCTGCTATACTGTTATAGGGTATGCAGTGAGTCCAACGGCTGACCAATTTTAGAAAAAAACCCCACTAAGAATTTAAAGACACAAAGAACAGGGCCACAGTAACGACAAATTCCCATTAGAAAGGAGAGAGTCTCCCATAGTGTTGGCCTATGCAGTGAATGCAAGGGCTGCCAAAAATTTGGAGGCACTTCAATGCCCCTTGAAAGAGACGTGGAGGAGGGCCTCATAAAAAAAATGTTTCCATTAGAAAGGAGTGGGCCTCCTATACTTGTAATGCCCATGCACTAAGTGTATGGGCTGACAAACATTTTCCCCTTGGGGGGTATACATAAACATACTGTATAAAAAGAATTTTTCACGGGCATCACGGACCACGGTCACCCTGGTGATATGGTGGTGGAGGATAAGGAGAAGGAGGAGGACAAGAGTAAATAGCCAAAATCAGGAAGCGTATACTAATGTATGGGTGTGAAAAGTTGCATGGCAATACACCTCCCAAGAAAAGACACTGGATTTTAGTTTATGTTACGCTGCTATCATTCGGTGGTGTTGAAAAGTCTGGGCCAATCCAGCCCTTGTTAATTTTTATAAGAGTCAGCCTGTCAGCTTTTTCGGTTGACAGGCAGAGGCGCTTATCAGTTATAATTCCCCCAGCGGCACTAAAAACCCGCTCAGATAAAACGCCAGGACCTCCAAGGCATAGAGAGCCAGTTCATTCCACACGGGAATCACGGAGGACATTGATACGGTCGGCAAGGTTCTCCCTCAGCATCTTCCCAAACTTTGCACTCCTTGTGAGAGTACCCCGCGCCTCAGGGTCTGTGCAATGGGAGGGTCTGAGAAAACTCTCCCAGAACTTTGGCAGTGTTCCCCTGCCTCCACTGGATTGAAGTTGTGTCTCTCTCGCCTGTACTCCTTGGTTGTCCAACGAAGTGTGCCCTCTGCCGCCAGCGTTTTCAGATGGGAATTTTTTTAATAGTTCCGCAACAAGGGCCTTCTGGTACTGCCCCATTTTTGTACACCTGTCCGCCTCAGGAATAAGAGATAGAAAGTTCTCCTTGTAGCGTGGGTCTAGAAGTGCCACCAACCAGTAATGACTGTCACTCAAAATTTTGAGAACGCGAGGGTCATGGGAAAAACAGCGTAACATAAACTCAGCCATGCGTGCCAGACTACTAACAGGCAAGACTTCCATGTCCTCACCAAGAGGATGAATAACCATGCTCTCCTCCTCCTCCTCTCTGTCCTCTGGCCAACCACGCTGAACAGACGGTATGACAGCTGTGCAGGTAGTACCGTCTATAGTGCATGAAACTAGCTCCTGTCCTTCCTCCTCCTGCTCCGCTTCCTCATTGTCACCCAATCCATGTTGGGATGAGATGAGGCTTGGCTGTGTGTAATCACCCTTTATGGTTCCTTGCTCCATCTCACCATGCTCCGCTTGCAATGTATCCTCTTTGATTGTGAGCAGAGAGTGTTTCAGAAGACAGAGAAGCGGGATGGTGATGCTAATTATGGCGTTATCGCTGCTCACCATCTTGGTGGAGTCCTCAAAGTTTTGGAGGATGGTGCATATGTCTGACATCCATGTCCACTCCTGAGGTCTTATGTGTGGAGTCTGAACTGAATACCGACGGCCTTGTTGATGCTGGTACTCAACAACTGCCCTCTTCTGCTCACAAATGCTTCCCAACATCTGCAGTGTAGAGTTCCAACGCGTGGGGACATCACACACCAGTCTGTGAGCCGGAAGCTGCAAACGCTGCTGAAACACTGCAAGGGCGGCTGAAGCTGTAGCTGACTTTCTAAAATGGGCACACAGGCGGCGTACTTTAACAACCAGATCCGGCAGCTCCAGGTAGGATTTGAGAGGTTAAGCACATGGGTCAGGCATGGTACGTGTGTGAGCTCGCCTCGCCTCAGAGCCACCACCGGGTTCCGGCCATTGTCACAAACTACCATGCCTGGCTGTAGGTTCAGCAATGTCAGACACAGATCTGCCTACTCTTTCAGAGCTGTCCACAACTCTTCAGCATTGTACGGTTTTTCACCTAAGCATGTTAGCTTCAGCACAGCCTGTTGCCACTTGGTCGAGGCAGTGCTGCAATGCTTCCAGCTTGTGACTGATGTGGTCATTTTGGAAATGGAGGCTGAAGAGGAGGCGAAGGCTGCGGAGGATGAGGTGCAGGAGCTGTAGACCGTGGGGTCAACCCTGATTGACCTAGGGCCCGCACTCCTTGGCTTCGGGAAGACGTGTTCCGTTCCAAGGTCTGACTGGGTCCTGGCTTCCACTATGTTAACCCAGTGTGCCATCAGCGAGATCTACCATCCCTGCCCACAAGCACTTGTCCACGTGTCCGTGGTTAGGTGGACTTTACCGGTAACTGCCCTGTTAAGACACGGCTAATGTTTTGGGATACGTGCTTGTGTAATGCGGGGACTGCACACCGGGAGAAATAGTAGCGGCTGGGGACCAAGTACCGAGGGATGGCCGCCGCCATAAGGTTGTGGAATGCTTCCGTCTCCACGAGCCTAAAAGGCAACATTTCGAGCGCAAGCAGTCGTGAAATGTGAGAATTTAGTAGTGTGGCCTGTGGGGTGTTGGCTGCATATTTGCGCTTGCGTTCCAAGAGCTGGGGTATGGACAACTGAATGCTGCGCTGGGACAAGGACATGGACGTGCTTCCTGATACTGCTACTTGAGAGTGTGCAACGACAGGTGCAGGGCAGGATGCGTCTTCGAAAGCACAATGGACAGGGGATTGGCTTGCATGCACAACTGCGGAAGAAGCAATGGTGCCACCCGCAGACACTGTTCCTGGACCCTGGGGTTCGGCCCACAAAGTCGGGTGCTTTGCTGCCATGTGCCTGATCATGCTGTTGGTGGTCAGGCTGGTCGTTTTGCCACCCTTGCTGATGCTGGCCTGGCAGAGTCTTTAAAAAACTACCAGACTTGGGAAGACCTAACAGTTGTACTGGCAACTTCCTTCGTGTTTGGTGTTACGGGGAACGGTTGCCTGCCTTCTATCTACAGCCACCACGATGCTTCTTCCTGCCTGTTGGGGTGCTCTGCCTCCCTCCCCCTGTGTGCTGCTGTCCTCGCTCTGCATGTCCTCCTGCCAGGTTGGGCCAGTTACTATATCATCCACCACCTCGTCTTCCACTTCCGCACCCTGGTCCTCCTCCTGACTTTCTGGCAATTGTGTCTCATCATCGTCCACCTCCTGTGACACTTTCCCACCGTCGCCTTTGTGTGACCGTGGCTGCTCAAATATTTGGGCATCGCTACACGTGATCTCCTCTTGCCCCGCTTCAAGTGGACCGGGCGAGAGGCCCGAATCTATAAATGGAAAAGTGAACCGCTCTTCAGAGTGTCCAAGTGTGGAATCAGTTGTCTCTGGGTACTCGGCATGGTGGGAGGAAGGAAGATCAGGGTGAGGAATATGCGGTCCAGACTCATGGCTACTGAGACTTGACCGTGTGGAAGACAGGATGGTGGTGGTGGTGGCTAAGTGACTGGAAGCATTATCCGCTATCCAACCAATAACCTTTTGACACTGCTCTGGGTTCAATAGTGGTGTGCTGCGGTCCCCTAGAAATTGGGACAGGAAGGCCAGGCAAGAAGATGTGGGTGTTTGTTGTGGCACAATTTTGGCTTGCACATGGCCTTGTCCTCGGCCTCTGCATGCACCATTACCATCATGTCCAGTTCCCCGTCCCTTGCCACGTGCCTTGCCCATTTTAAATGGAGGACAGTATCTTCCACGCTCACTACAAATGACTGAGTTTGGAGCGAATTTATATGTGATCCGTGTGATGGAGAAAACAGAGTTTTAAATACCTGGCCTGTAGGTAAGTAATTTGAACAGCAAACTGGTGTGAATTGCTTCACTGACACACTGAAATAAATTTTTAATGAAGGCCAGAAATGGCAGTATTTTCTGACAACGTATATGTGAGCCGTGTGACGGAGAAAACACAGTTTTAAATACCTGGCCTGTAGGTAACTGTTTTGAACAGCAATCTGTTGTCAATTGCTTCACTGACACACTGAAATTTTTTTTTAATGGAGGCCAGAAATGGCAGTATTTTCAGAAAACGTATATGTAATCCGTGTGACGAAGAAAACACAGTTTTAAATACCTGGCCTGTAGCAAACCAGTGTCAAAAACTTTGCTGACACACGGAAATTTTTTTTTAATGGAGGCCAGAAATGGCAGTATTTTCTGAAAACGTATATGTGATCCTTGTGACGGAGAAAACACAGTTTTACATAGATGGATTTTTAGCGCTGTAATATGGAAAGGACCTGGCTGTATTCTGCAGTGTCAACAAGCAAATGGCACAGAAAAACCATGTTCTCTGGATTGCTTTTAAGCAAATAATGAGGATTAAGATGCAGAAAAAATTATTATGGAGCATCTTGTGCTATATGCACTCCAGTCTGCTATATACGCTGCCTGACTATATACACTGCCTGGCTGATATCTCTGCAGATGGATTAGTTAGTCCTCAAAAGGACTGCTTGTTAAGATGGATATGTGTAATGTACTGTTTTTATCCCTACGCTACCTAATACACGATTAAATCTCTCCCTGACACAGCAGCAGCTCTCCCTACACTGTCTGATCCGGAGTGACTGTGAAGAGCATGGCGGCGCCAGGTCTGATATAGACCTGATGATGCTGTGCGGCCAGCCAATCACTGTAATGCCCACAACCAACATGGCTAATGCATTACAGTGAGTGGCAGGCAATCCCTGCATGTTCATTGGCTCTCTAAAGAGCGCCAAACATGGAGGGAGGGGACCCAAGTTCCTGCCCGAGCAACCCGGAAATACTCGCTGAGCGCCGAGCTTGTCTAGCACCATGATGCTCAGGCGAGTACCGAGTAGTGGCGAGCACGTTTGCTCATCACTACCGGACACATTTTGAGGCCATCCACAAGTTCTTGCATTACAACGATAATGCACGGTGTTCTGCACGATATGACTCCAACTTTGATCGTTTTATCAAAGTTCGGCCAGTTATCGAGCACTTCAACAACAAGTTTGCTGAAGTGTATGTGCCCCAAAGGGACATCTGCGTGGATGAGTTCCTAATTAATTTTAAAGAGAGGCTTGGATTTTGGAAGTACCTGCCCAGTAAGAGGGCCAGGTAGGAAATTAAGCTGTACAATCTTTGTGAGAGTACCTCAGGCTACACCCACAAGTTTAGGGTTTATGAAGGAGAGGACTCCCGGAATGAACCTCCTGAATGCCCACCTGTCCTTGAAGCGAGTGGGAAAATTGTGTGGGATTTGGTGCACCCACTGCTGGATAAAGGTTATCACCTCTACATGGATAACTTTTATACCAGCATCCCACTGTTCACGTCCCTCTCTGCACAAGGTACCACAACCTGTAGTACTGTCCGCAAAATTCAGAGAAGCCTCCCGAAGATTATAATTGGGCAGATGCTCAGAACGGGTGAGAGCAGAGCCCAATATAGCAACCACCAGCTGGTGGTCAAGTACAACGACAAAAGGGATGTCCTTCTCTTGATCACTAAACATGGTGATGGCGGCACCCCCAGCACTGTACAAGGTTCCTCTACATAGATCGTCAAACCAGACTGTGTAGTGGGGTACAACAAGTACATGGGGGGAGTTGATCTCTTTGATCAAGTCCTCCAACCGAACAGAGCTTTGAGAAAGGCCAAGGTGTGGTACAAGAGGCTGTTCGTGCATAACAAACAGATGCAATGTACAACGCTTTCCTGCCTACCCAATGTGCAGGCCAGACTTTTACGTCATACCTTCAGTTCCAGGAGGTAGTGATCAACGCCCTGATATTTGGCAGTGGTGTAGGAGCGGGCCCCATTACTTCCATAACTGAAAGACCTTGAATCGTTCCAGGCCAGCATTTCCCGGGGGAGATCCCTCAAAACGGAAAAAAAGGTAAGTCAAAAAGAGTGTGCTACAAAAGGGGAATACGTAACGACACCATTTATCAATGTGACACCTGCCCCGACAAACTTGGCCTGTGCATGAAAGAATGCTTCAGACTGTACCACACATCCATGGACAACTAAATTAATTTCTGACTTACACAACTGACGCATGACAACTTGACAAACATTACACAACTAACGTATGACAACCTGACGAACACCACACAACTGACGTATGACACTACGTTATAAAATTCACATATCAGGAATCAGTAGATCAGTTCCAAAAAGGGAGCACTTGTTGGGCATTTTCACTGTTTAGGCACATCAGGGGCTCTGCAAACGCGATATGACACCCACAGACCATTCCATCAAAGTCTGCATTACAAAACGTCACTCCTTCCCTTTGGAGCCCTTACGTGCGTGCAAACAGTAGTTTTCTCCAACACATAGGGTATCAGCGTACTCAGGAGAAATTTTGCAACAACTTTTGAGGTCCAATTTCTCCTTTTACCCTGATGAAAATAAAAAAAATTGCGGCTAAAAGATTGTTTTTCTGGAAAAAAGTGTTTTTTTTTCACGGTTCTACGTCATAAACTTTGACAAAGCACTTGGGGGTTCAAAGTGCTCACCCTACATCTAAATAAGTTCATCTGGGGTCTGGTTTCCAAAATGAGGTAATTTGTGGGGGGTTTCGAGTGCCTAGGCATATCAGGGGCTCTCCAAACGCGATATGGCGTCCGCTTTCAATTCCAGCAATTTTTGCATTGAAAACGTCAAACGGTACTCCTTCCCTTCCAAGCCCTACTGTGCACCCAAACAATGGATTTCCCCCAATCTTCGGGTACCAGCATACTCAAGAGAAATTGTACAACAACTTCTGGGGTCCAATTTCTCCTGTTACCCTCATGAAAATAAAAAAATTGGGGTCTAAAGTAACATTTTTGTGAAAAAAGTTAAATGTAATTTTTTCCTTTCATATTCGATTAATTGCCGTGAAACATGTGAAGGGTTATTAAACTTCTCGAATGTGGTTTTGAGCACCTTGAGCGGTGCAGTTTTTAGAATGGTGTCACTTTTGGGTATTTTCTGTCATATAGACCCTTCAAAGTGACTTCAAATGTGGTGTGGTCCCTAAAAAATGGTGTTGTAAAAATGAGAAATGGCTGGTCAACTTTTAACCCTTATAACTTTCCAACAAAAAAAAATTTGGCTCCAAAATTGTGCTGCTGTAAAGCAGACATGTGCAAAATGTTATTTATTAACTATTTTTTGCCAAATTTCCGATTATTTCACAAATAAACGCAAGTCATATTGAATAGATTTTAACACTATCATGAAGTACAATATGTCATGAAAAAACAATCTCAGAATCAGTGGGATCCGCTGAAGCCTCCCAGAGTTATTACCTCATAAAGTGACACTGGTTAGAATTGTAACAATTAGCCTGGTCATTAACATGCAAACCACCTTCGGTGGTAAAAGGGTCAAATAGAGTATATTCGGAATTCTCCACAAATTGTATTATTAACGCAGTAATATGGGATCACGTGTGACAACCACAGTTTGTGGAAGTGGCCTTGTAGTATAGTATTGGTCAGCGACCAAGTGTGAATAGGTTCAACAACACACAGCTGGCTGACCTTAAAGGGGTTACTTTACTACTTTATATGTTCCCCCAATGTATTTCCCCTGTGCCCCTAAGTGTTTCTCTAAATATCTTGTGGTGCCTTTTCTGCCTGTGATCCGTGCCATCACTGGCCGCTCACAGGCATCACGTGACCCCCAGCTGCAGCTGGCTCTGACATCCACTGATGTTACGTCAAGTTCCTGCTGCAGCAGGGGGTATTCATTTCTGCGTTCCACGGTGGACGCTGGGCTGTGGGCGGGGTTACCCAGCACGTCACACCCTGCATCCACTGCATGCTCTCCCTCTCCTCATTCATTGGGAAAGCGTGCAGTGGATGCTGGGTGTGACGTGCTGGGTAACACCGCCCACAGCCCAGCATCCACCACGGGGAGCTCGTCACTGATGTCACGCCTCACTTGACGTGACATCAGTGACGGGTCACGTGATGCCTCTGAGCCGCTAGCAATAGTGCCACTCAGAGGCAAAAAAGGCACCTCAAGGTATTTACAAAAACCCTTCTGGGCCCCGGGGGGTTCATATAAAGTAGTGGACAACTTCTTTAAATGGAGCATATTTGGCACGCTCTCAAAATGTCTGTATTATTACCGCAGTAATATGGGATCACGTGTGGCGACCACGGTTTTTGGCAGTGGCTTTGTAGTATAGTATTGGTCAGTGACCAAGTGTGAATAGGTTCAACAACACACAGCTGGCTGACTTTAACCCCTTTTTAATGTGTATTATTACCGCAGTAATATGGGATCACGTCTGATGATTAACAAGTTTCTCTGCTTCCACAATACAGCAATGCGAATAAAATAAAAAAAAACTGGCGGTATTCTGCTTACAAGCAAATGGAGCAGTAAAATGGTGTACTTTATTGCTTTTTAAGCAAATAATCAGGATTAAGAGCAAAAAAAAATTAGCCCTGATATATAGGGCTAGGTATACAGGGTGGGCCATTTATATGGATACACCTAAATAAAATGGGAATGGTTGCTGATATCAACTTCCTGTTTGTGGCACATTAGTTTATGGGAGGGGGAAAACTTTTCCAGGTGGTTGGTGACCATGGTGGCCATTTTGAAGTCGACCATTTTGGATCCAACTTTATTTTTTTCAATGGGAAGAGGGTCACGTGACATATCAAGTTTATTGAGAATTTCATAAAAAAAGCAATGGTGTGCTTGGTTTTAACGTATCTTTATTTTTTCATGAGTTATTTACAAGTTTCTCTTTGTTTACAGCCATTGACATGTCGCAGAGGTTAACACGTGAGGAGCGGATAGAAATTGCGTTGATGTCTGGTGAACGCAGTACCTGGGTCATTGCAGCAAATTTCAATGCAAGACACCCTATGAGACCACCTCTCTCCCATGCTACAGTTAGCAAACTGCTTGCCAAAATTCGTGAAACTGGTTCAGTGTTGGATTTGCCAAAATGTGGATGCAAGAAAACTGTCACTAATGAAACATCAGTGGCTGTCCAACTTCATTCAGCAAGAGCCCACAGCGTAGCACTTGCCGCATGTCACTGGAGAGTGACATCAGTCGAACATCCCTTCGGCGGATATTAGCTACTCACAAATGGCACCCTTACAAAATCCAACTGCTGCAGCATCTCAACGAGGATAACCCAGATCGGTGCACTGAAGTTGCAGAATGGGCAAAGCAAAAATTGGAACAGGACCCTCAGTTTACACAGAACATTATGTTCAGTGATGAGGCAAACTTTTTTGTGAATAGTGAAGTTAACAAACAAAACCACCGCTATTGGTCTGACACTAACCCACAGTGGATAGATCCCTCCAAGACTGTTCGAACACAAAAATTGATGGTATGGTGTGGTGTATGGGGTACAAAGATAGTGGGGCCATTCTTCATCAATGGAAACCTCAATGCCACTGGATATCTGAAATTGCTACATGATGATGTGTTGCCCTCTTTATGCACTGAAGATGGCACGTTCCCTGAGTTTTTCCAACAAGATGGTGCACCACAACATTATGGGTGTCAGGTCCGAGCATTCTTACATGAACAGTTTCCTGGAAAGTGGATTGATCATCATGGGCCAGTTGAATGGCCACCAAGGTCTCTCGATCTGACCCCCTTAGACTTTTATCTTTGTCATCTGAAGGCAATAATCTATGCTGTGAAGATACGATATGTGCAGCATCTGAAACAGCGGATACTGGAAGCCTGTGCTAGCATTTCTTCTGCGATGTTGCCATCAGTGCGTCAAGAGTGGGAGAAGAGGGTTGCATTGACAATCCAACACAATGGGCAGCACTTTGAACACATTTTATAAGTGGTCATAAACTTGTAAAAAACTCATGAAAGAATAAAGTTATGTTAACACCAAGCACACCATTGTTTTTCTTATGAAATTCTCAATAAGTTTGATGTGTCACATGACCCTCTTTAGATTGAAAAAAATAAAGTTGGATCCAAAATGGCCCTCCCATATACTAATGTGCCACAAACAGGAAGTTGATATCACCAACCATTCCCATTTTATTTAGGTGTATCCATACAAATGCCCTCCTTGTATATGTAACAGTAGCAGCAGACAAAACGTGCAATGGACACTATTCAGCTGTATACAGTGTCCACAATCTCTGCCTGCCTAACTCCTGCTATCACCAGTAATATATGCAGCTGGATTAGTCCTCGGTAAGACTGTTAGTTCAGATGAATATATATACAGTGTGGTCCAAAAGTAGGTGGACAGAAAATGTAATAAGGTTATGAAGGGGGAGATTTATCAAACATGGTGTAAAGTTAAACTGGCTCAGTCGCCCTTAGCAACCAATCAGATTCCACTTTTCATTCCTCACAGACTCTTTGTAAAATGAAAGGTGGAATCTGATTGGTTGCTAAAGGCAACTGAGCCAGTTTCACAGATATAGTTTTCACAGATAGATCTCTCCAAAATCTGTTTTCTTTTCAGATTATTCAGATAATGTGGATATGTTCTCTTTTGTTATGGAATGTTATTTCTTTTTCTGTTTTATGCTAATAAAGTGTTTGAGAAAGAACCGTAATGAAGGTCGAAACATCACAATTACAGTGATATTTTATCATGAAAGTATGGCATTTTAAGTAGAAGCATGCAATGGTGATTTCCTCATTTCAAACAATTTATTGAAACAAAAGCCAACAGTGGTCGGTATATCCCAGCAAAAATTGTCAATGTCTCAATAACTTGTCATGTGGTCTTGAGCATCAATTACTGCTTGACAACGATGTCTCATGCTGTTCACAAGTCGAGATATTGTCTGCTGAGGCACGGCGACTCAGCTGAACCTAGAGGTTTTCTATGAGATCCAGGTCTGGAGAAAGTGGAGGCCACTCCATTTGAGTCTCCAGCAGTTATTCAAGTAGTAAAGGCTTGTCACTATACCATTCACAAAGTGTAGGGCAGTTTTGAATTGCCTAGACACACCTGCGCACACTGTAAAACCACCACAAAAGGCTCGTATGGTAACAACAGTGGCAGTGGCTGATGCATTTCACTCTCCTTGACGATTTCAACATCAATTGTGGCAATCATTTCTGCTCAGCGTGTATTGATTTTCATCGGTGAATAGCACTGAGGCCCACTGGTCCCTCATCCAGCATAGATGCTCCCTGGTCCATGTAAGACAATGATGCCAGTGCCTGGTGGTGTGGTCAGGTACCCTTGCAGACCGCCTAACTCGCAGAACACGCTGATATAAATGATTTTGAATGGTCTGACGTGACACTCGGGTGCCTCTTACCTCCCTTAAATGTGCCTGGAGTTGTTTGGCATTCATCACCCGGTTCCGAGGGGCATTTTTCACAATGAAGTGGAGTGTGGGATTTTGGCCAAAGAATGTCCACTTCTCTACCTTTCTGTCACTCTTACAGTCTCTCTGTATCTCTGTTGCAATGTGCTGATGACACTCTCTGACACACTTAGCTCAATGGCTACTTCCATCTGAAAACATCCTGCTTGAAGCCTTGCAAAGGTGAGGTATTGTTGATTAATTGATCATAGAATGTAGAGTTGGAGGGGACCTCCAGGGTCATCTGATAATCTCAATGCAGGATTCACTAAGCCATCTCAGACAGATGTCTGCCCAGCCTCTGTTTGAAGACTGCCATTGAAGGAGAACTCACCTCCTCTTGTGGCAGCCTGTTTCACTCATCAATCACCCTCACTGTCAAAAAGTTTTTTCTAACATCTAATCTGTATCTTCTCCCATTCAATTTCATACCATAACTATTAGTCTTTCTTTGTGCTAATTAGAATAAAGCTGATCCCTCTACGGTGTGACTGCCCTTGAGATATTTGTAGACAGCTATCACGTCTCCTCTCAGTCTTGACTTTTGTAATTGAAACATCCCCAAATCTTCTAATCGTTCCTAATATGTCATTGTTTGCAAACCAGTCACCCTTCTCTGAACTTGCTCCAGTTTCTTCATGTAATTTTTAAGATGTGGTGCCCAAAAGTAGATACAGAATTCCAGATGAGGCCTGACCAAAGGGGAGTAGAAGTGGATAATTACTTGATGTGATCTAGATTGTATGCTTCTGTTAATGCAACCCAGAATTGTGTTTGCATTTTTTGCTGCTGCATCACACTGTGGACTCATGTTCAGTCTGTGATCTATTAGTATATCCAAGTCTTTTTCACATGTGCTTTTGCTTAGCCATATTCCTCCCATTCTGTATATTCTTTTTTCATTTTTCTTGCCCAGATGTAGGAATTTGCATTTCTTTTTTGTTAAAAACCTTTCTATTAGTTGCTGCCCACAGTTCCAGTGGTTTACCCTCAATTCCTTCATCTAAATCATTGATAAAAATGTTGAACAACATAGGGTCCAGGACAAAGCCTTGTAGTACCCCACTTGAGACATTCTTCCATTTGGATGTGCAACCATTTATGACCACTTTTTGGGTCCAATCACTAAGCCAGTTGTGAATCCACCTAACAGTTGCCTTGCCAATTCCCTAGTTGGTCTTTTTTTCTGTAAGTATGGTGTGAGATACTTTGGAAAATGCTTTGCTGAAGACAAGATATACAATATCTACTGTGTTTCCCTGATTCTGTCATAGAAGGAAATTAAATTAGTCTGACATGACTTATTAGTTACAAACCCATGTACTTGCATGCATGTTGTTTAATAATTTGTTCAAAGATCTTTCCTGGTATAGAAGTAAGGCTCACATATGCCTATAGTTCCCTGGGTCTACCTTCTTCCCCTTTTTGAAGATAGGGACAACATTTGCTCTTCTCCAGTCTTCTGGCACTTCTCCTGTTCTCCAATAATTTTCAAAGATTATGGAGAGTGATTCAACAATTTTCTCTGCTATCTCCTTCAGTACACTAGGATGTAATTCATCTAGACCTGCAGACTTGAATTATTTTTTGTTAGCTAAGTATTCTCTCACTATCTCTCTGTTTATAGATAGTGTGAATTCTTCAATTCTATGATGTCAAAATGTGAACAACATGATGTGGAGGACTGTTTAAATATGAATTCTAATTGAACCCCGAAATGTATTGGCCGATTCATGGATCAAACACCTGTTGTGAATTTTGCCATTAAGCTCCTTGTTAGAGAACATCAAGTTGTGCAAAAAGTACTGAAATATTATACAGTTGGACATGTGCAATCAAAAGTTTAGAGAACCAATATAAAGTCTAATGAGGGGTCGGTCGTTCACTGTTATTTAAAAGAGTTAGGGTGCTCTGAAGAAAAAAGATCCAATATATGTAGAGAAAACTTCGGCACTCCAGTTAGGATAAAAGAAAAACCATTTATTTGTATGTTTATTGGTCTATACAAGAAGCCCCTCCAAGGCAAAAAAATTCATTTGTATTCATGTACCAAAAAACGTTATGATCAAAAACCAATGTTTTAACCTATATCGGTCTTTATCAAGGTTTGTCTAAACAAAAAGAAAAACAATAAGAGCATCAAATTCAAATATATTATATCGAGATTTAGATATAAAGAAATAAAGGACTGTCTAAAGACAAAACTTATGTATTCAGCAAAATAATAGAGATATTCATGGCAACGAACAAAGATTCAATTAATTCATTCGAAAGAGGAGGAATTGATAGCAACATACCGTTATAACATATGAATTTAAATATTCCAAAACAAGAAGGGATTCATAATAGATGTAAGACTCACTGAGCAGTGGTTTAGGTTCAATATGGATGTATACCCGGTGCTGAATAGGTCAATAAGACCCTATGTAAAGAAAAAAGATTGGCATGTGGAAAATAGTATAGCCTTAACATAATGCTACCAGCAAAACATGTCATGATCTGTGAGAAAATGGGGCTCATGTACGTACCTGCTCATTATGGAAAGTGCCTTCAGGATAAGTGCCAGTGACAGGGACTATGTGCAAAGAAACATGGCATATCTACTTGCTTATATATGCCCAGTGTCCCAAAATAAATTGAGAAACGCGCTCTTTTCGACATTGCCGGTTATGCCCAATAGAGGAGGAGCACATGAGCACCGCGGTTGTAGTTCATACTCCCTATTCATACCCTTTGGTGTCAGGGTTTGCAATGTATGAATCCAATAGTATTCGCGTTCTTTAAGTCTCAATATGCGATTGCGCCCTCTTCTGTTGAGTGAAATATGATCAATCACCTGAAATCTTAACTGAGACACTGAGTGGGACATGGCTGAAAAATGGGCTGGAATTGGTAAAATAGTCCGATTGCACCTAATTGTAGATTTATGTTGTGAGATGTGGTCCCAGATATGTTGTGTGGTTTCCCCAACATACCCGAGACCGCACGGGCACTTGATTAAGTATACAACATAACTAGAATCACATGTGAAATACCCTTTGATGGGATATCTTTTACCAGATTGAGGATGTGTGAAAGAGTCGCCCTTTGTGATATTGGAACATTGTAAACATCCCAAACAGGGAAAGGTACCTCTGCGAGGGGTAGCTAAGGTGCGCTGGATTGGTCCAACACGTGTTGAGCCCACATCCGCCTTAACTAAATAGTCCTGAACATTCCGAGTCCTTTTATTACAAAGTAAGGGTGTAGCTGAGGACTCTGGTATTGTAGGATAGGATCGTGTCAACAGGGTCAAATGGCGTTTGAAACATTTGAAAATAAACCCACTAAATAGGTGATACGTGTTAACAAACGCCAATCGTGGGATTTTGTCAGTCATTTCTTTACATGTCATGGATGGCAACTGGTATACATAAGAAGGCTATTCTTGTCAGTTGGTTTTATGTATAGATCACTTTCAAGTGTTCCTGTATTGGACACTATTATTATTGTGTCCAAAAAATGAATAGAGTGTTGATCACAATGTTTGGTAAAAGTAAGGTTAGGTACCCTTGTATTCAGGTAATCAAAAAACGTTGTGAGTTCGTTGTCTGTACCCATCCAGATCAAAAAAATGTCGTCTATAAACCTTTTTCAATATGATACGTTTTTTTGGTAAGAGGAATAGGTATATACAAAACTATTCTCAAAACCTGCCATGAAAATATTTGCATATGGGGGAGCAACATTCGAACCCCTGGCGGTCCCCCTTTTTTGTAGGTAAAATTGATCTTCGAAAAGGAAGAAATTTGTGGTTAGGATGAGAGTAAGCAAATCAATACAGAAACAGATCTGTTGTGATGTAAGATCAGTGTGGGTGTGGAGGAAATGAGAAGTTGCTCGGATGCCCCCTTAATGGTCTATACTAGTGTATAGACTATTAACGTCCATAGTGACTAATATACTGTTAAAAGGAATTGGGCCTAGTTCTCTAATAGTTAGGAAATGAGAAGTATCTTTCAAATATGAAGTAATCTTTGAGATGTGGGGAGTCAGAATCTTTTCAAGGACAATATTTCTTATTGTTTTTCTTTTTCTTAATGTTTAGAGAAACCTTGATAAAGACCGATATAGGTCGAAACGTTGGTTTATGATCATAACATTTTTTGGTACATGAATACAAATGAAATTTTTGCCTTGGAGGGGCTTCTTGTATAGACCAATAAACATACAAATAAATTACTTTTCTTGTATCCTAACTAGAGTTGAGCGATACCTTCCGATATCGGGAAATATCGGATCGAATTGGATCGGACCAATACCCAAAAAATATCGGATATTGCCGATTCCGATACCGGAAACCAATGAAAGTCAATGGGACACAAATATCCGAATGAAAATAAACCCTTTCTTTCCTTGTAGGTTAATTCTACATGAAGGAAAACAACTAAGAATAACGTAGAATGTATTACATGAAAAGCCAGCAATTCAGCAGCGGCATACACCGATACCCGACAATTTATAACAGAAAGAATAGAGCATCACACATAGATTAGATAGATAGAAACATGTCAGTCACATATATAAGAAGCACAGTGACAGTGTTGCTTACTGTACTTGTCATTTAGTGTTAAAGGATTTATGAAAAAAAA
Organism: Phyllobates terribilis; assembly: GCF_046119375.1. Lineage (NCBI taxonomy): Eukaryota > Metazoa > Chordata > Amphibia > Anura > Dendrobatidae > Phyllobates > Phyllobates terribilis. The sequence continues at coordinate 584,592,500 of NW_027362762.1, forward strand.
TAATAGTGTTTTCATGCACCGTCTCTTTAAAAAAGCCGGCCGGTAATTCAGCATCTGTACCCGACAATTTAGAATAGAAAGAATAGAGCATCACACATAGATTAGATACATAGAAACATGTCAGTCACATATATAAGAAGTACAGTGATAGTGTTGATTACTGTGCTTGTCATTTAGTGTTAAAATAAAGGATTTATTAAAAAAAAAATTGGCGTGGGGTTCCCCGTAATTTTAGTCTCTAGCGGAGGTTAAGCAGACGGCTGGGGCAGATGTTTGAAGCCTGGGAAGGGGGTAATACCCACGGAGCTTCCCAGGCTACTAATATCAGCCCCCAGCTGAATACCTAGCCTTTACTAGCTATTAAAATGGGGGACCCCCAAAAAAATGACGTGGGGTCCCCCCTATTTTAATAGCTAGCAAAGGCTAGGCAGACAGCTGGGAGCTGATATTAATAGCCCAGGAAGGGTGGCATGAATATTGGCTCCCTCCCAGGCTAGAAACACCAGCCGTCAGCCGCCCCAGAAATGGCGCATCCATAGGATTCGCCAATTCTGGCACTTAGCCTTGCTCTTCCCACTGCCCTGCAGTGGTGGCAGTGGGGTAATAGGGCTGGGGTTGATGTCAGCGTATAATGCAAGCTGATATCAAGCCCAGGTTAGTAATGGAGAGGCATCTATAAGACACCCCCATTACTAACCCCATAGTCAAAGTTAAAAAAAAAACACAAACACCCAGAATAAAGGCATGCTTGCGCTCCTCAGTGTCTGGCTGTGACGGCATAAAGATGAGCCGAGGTCATGTCCAATGAACTCAGCTCACCTCATGCACGTCACTGACAGCGTAGGAAAATTTTCCTGCGCTTGCTATGAGCATGAGAGAATTCTCCTGCTGAAGCGCTGAGCGCAGGAGAATTTTCCCACGCTGTCAGTGACGTGCATGAGGTGAGCTCATGTCCAATGAACTCAGCTCACCTCATGCACGTCACTGACAGCGTGGGAAAATTCTCCTGCGCTCAGCGCTTCAGCAGGAGAATTTTCCCACGCTGGGATGGCATTGAGATGACAGGCTGGATCGCAGCTGAACGCTGCCATCCAGCTTGTCATCCTTCAGAGACACTGCAGAGCGCAAGCATGCCTGTGCTCTGCAGTGTCTATGAAGGATGGCATGCTGGATGGCAGCACTCAGCTGCGATCCAGCCTGTCATCTCAATGCCATCCCAGCATGGGAGAATTCTCCTGCTGAAGCGCTGAGCGCAGGAGAATTTTCCCGCGCTGTCAGTGACGTGCATGAGATGAGCCGAGTTCACTGGACATGACCTCGGCTCATCTTTATGCCGTCACAGCCAGACACTGCAGAGCGCAAGTATGCCAGCGCTTCTCAGTGTCTGCGGCATGGCAAGCTGAATGGCAGCTTTCGGCTGCGATCCAGCCTGTCATGTGAATGTAGCAGAGCTGGAGCCATCGTGGGAACCATGGAAAGGTAAGGATGAGGTTGCTTTATTATTTTATTTTTATTGCAGGAGATCGTTGGCTTCAGCTGGAATGGGCGTGATGGTAAGTATGGTTTAATTTTGAACATTAAAAAATTGTGTGTTTATTTCAATTAAAGGATTTTATTCTGGGTGCTGTGTTTTTTTAAATACTTTACTAGAAATTCATGGCGGTCATGTCTAATATTGGCGTGACCCCATGAATTTCGGGCTTAGGGCCAGCTGATAATGCAAAGCTGGCCCTAACCCATTTATTACCCAGTGAGCCACCGCACTAGGGCCCTGGATAAGTTGGGTACAGCGCCAGAACATGGCGCTTCTATGAACGCGCCATTTTCTGGGGTGGCTGCGAACTGCAATTTTGAGCGGGGGGGCCCAGAAAGATTGAGCTTCCCTGCGCTGCGGATTCCAGCCCCCAGCTGCCTAGTTGTACCTGGCTGGACACAAAAATAGGGTGAAGCCCCACGTATTTTTTTTTTTTAATTATTTCATGAAATTCATGAAATAATTAAAAAAAAAGGGCTTCCCTATATTGTTGTGTCCGGCCAGGTACAAATAGGCAGCTGGTGGCTGGGGGCAGCCCTTTCCTGCCTGCTGTACCTGGCTGGACACAAAAATAGGGCAAAGCCCCACAGCAATTTTTTTAAAATTATTTCATGAAGTTCATGAAATAATAATAAAAAAAAAAGGGTTACCTATATTGTTGTGTCCGGCCAGGTACAAATAGGCATCTGGTGGTTGGGGGCAGCCCGTTTCTGGATGCTGTACCTGACTGGCATACAAATATATGGCGAAGCCCACGTCAAAATTTTTGGGGAAAATTAATTAAAAGTAATAATAAAAAAAAATAATTTAGGGACTGCATCTTTTTTAACCTCTCATGTGGAGGGGTTAATAAAGATGCAGTCCCTAAATGTGTTTTTTTTTTTTTTAATTTATTGAATTTTTCAACAAAAATTTGACGTGGCCTTCGCCATATTTTTGTGTCCAGCCAGGTACAACAGGCAGGAACGGGCTGCCCCCAACCCCCAGATGCCTATTTGTACCTGGCTGGAAACAGAAATACAGGGAAGCCCTTTTTTAATTATTTCATGAATTTCATGAAATAATAAAAAAAAAATTGCCGTGGGGCTTCGCACTATATTTGTGTCCAGCCAGGTACAGCAGGCAGGAACGGGCTGCCCCCAACCACCAGCTGCCTATTTGTACCTGGCCGGACACAACAATATAGGGAAGCCCTTTTTTTTTCAAATTATTTCATGAATTTCATGAAATAATTAAAAAAAAAATACGTGGGGCTTCACCCTATTTTTGTGTCCAGCCAGGTACAACTAGGCAGCTGGGGGCTGGAATCTGCAGCGCAGGGAGTCCCAAGCTTTCTGTGCCCCCACCGCTGAAAATTGCAGTCCGCAGCCACCCCAGAAAATGGCGCGTTCATAGAAGCGCCATGTTCTGGCGCTGTACCCAACTCATCCAAGGCCCTGGTGCGGTGGCTCACTGTGTAATAAAGGGTTAGGGCCAGCTTGGTATTATCAGCTGGCCCTAAGCCCGAAATTCATGGGGTCACGCCAGTATTAGACATGAACGCCATGAATTTCTAGTAAAGTATTTAAAAAAAAACAACACCCAGAATAAAGTCCTTTAATTGAAATAAACACACAATTCTTTATTGTTCTAAATTAAACCATACTTACCATCACGCCCATTCCAGCTGAAGCCAACGATCTCCTGCAATAAAAGTAAAATAATAAAACAACCTCATCCTTACCTTTCCATGGTTCCCACGACAGCTCCAGCTCTGCTACATTCACATGACAGGCTGGATCGCAGCCGAAAGCTGCCATTCAGCTTGCCATGCCGCAGACACTAAGAAGCGCTGGCATGCTGGCGCTCCTCAGTGTCTGGCTGTGACGGCATAAAGATGAGCTGAGGTCATGTCCAATGAACTAAGCTCACCTCATGCACATCACTGACAGCGTAGGAAAATTTTCCTGCGCTTGTAGTGAGCGCAGGAAAATGGCTTGTTTCTTTCTTTTGAATTATGTATTTAATGAATCGCATGAATAAAATATACAGTCATGGCCAAAAGTGTTGAAACCTTTTAAATTGTTCCAGAAAATGAAGTATTTCTCCCAGGAAATTATTGCAATTACACATGTTTTGTTGTACACATGTTTATTTCATATGTGTGTATTGTAGCAATACAACAAAAAAAGGGAAAAAAAGTAAAATTGTACATCATTTCTCACAAAACACCAAAAATGATATGGAAAAAAATGTTGGCACTTTTCAAAACTTGTTCAAAATTTGTTTCAAGCATGTGATGCTCATTCAAACTTACCTGTGGCAAATAACAGGTGTGGGCAATATGAAAATCACACCTAAAACCAGATAAAAAGGGGAGAGTTTGACTCAATGTTTGCATTGACTGTGACTGTGTGTGCTGCCCTAAGCTTGGAGAACAGAAAGAGGAGAACTGTCTGAAGACTTGAGAACCAAAATTGTTGGATATAATCCACAATCTTAAGGTTACAAGTTAATCTCCACAGATTTTGATGTTCCTTTGTCCATGGTGCGCAACATAAGCTAGAAGTTTGCAATCCATGGCACATGATAGTCTGGATGGTGGATAAGCAGCCCAAAAAAAGTTCCAAAGAAATGCAAGCTGTGCTGCGAGATCAGGGTGCATCAGTGTCAGCGCGAACTACAGTAGTGTTCAAAATAATAGCAGTCCAATCACGGTTTTTGGTATAAATTATATTACCACATGTCAAACAATGTACAAGTTGGTGCAGTAGATTGTAAGAAAACTAACAGGCTCAGCATTCATGATCTGCATGATTTTGAGTCTGTGTATTTGAATAATTAATTGAAAGGGGGTATGTTCAAAATAATAGCAGTGTGGAGTTCAATTAGTGAGGTTAATCATTCTGTGAAGAAACAGATGGCCCCTATTTAAGGGTGAAGTCAGCACATGTAGTACTTGCATTTCTCCTTGAAAACCTGAGAAAATGGGTTGTTCGAGACATTGTTCAGAAGAACAGCGTACTTTGATTAAAACATTTATTGGAGAGGGTAAAACTTATAAAGAAGTGCAGACAATGATAGGCTATTCAGCTAAAATGATCTCCAATGCTTTAAAATGGAAAGCAAAACCAGAGAGACATGGAAGAAAACGAAAGACTACCATTCAAATGGATAGAAGAATAGCCAGAATGGCAAAGGCTCAGCCAATGATCAGCTCCAGGATGATCAAATACAGCCTCAAGTTACCTGTGAGTACTGTGACAGTTAGAAGACACCTGTGTGAAGCTAATCTCTTAACAAGAAGTCCCCGCAAAGTCCAACTGTTAAAAAAAAACAACAAAAAAAAAAAAAACATGTACATGTACTGAAGGGGATACAATTTGCCAAAGAGCACATCAACTGGCCTAAAGAGAAATAGAGAAATATTTGTGGACTAATGAAAGTAAAATTGTTCTTTTTGGGTACGAGGGCCGCAGACAGTTCATCAGACGACTCCCAAACTCTACATTCAAGCCACAGTACATTCTGAAGACAGTGATACATTGTCATGCAAGCATCATGATATGGGCATTGTAAGGTGGCTAACAGACACATAGTTGATGGGAGGTATGTATCATAGAGATGGCTGTCCTCTGTGATGTAATCCGGATTATTGCTTTAGTGCACATAAGCATTAAGAGGACTGTTTGGTGCACCTGGGAGCCGGATTACGGGTAGTTGGAGAGATAGGCGGGTTTATCTACCCACATATCTCACCTCTGGGTGTGGTTAAGGTATGAAATGGAGGCCGTTGTTTGACACATGGTCTGTGTGTTTGGAGGGAGAAGGCCTCCTGTGTGTTGTAGTCTCCCGACTGAGCCACAGGACTGGATAACCAGAGACTTTGACTGAAGGACTCTTTACTTTGTTTTTGCCTTTAGGCTGTTTGTATTCCTTTTGCTTTTGCCTGGTTTAAGAAGTAATAAACCGAATTGGACATTTAAAGGAAAACGCTTCCTGTTTGCCTCCCGACGCACCCAAGTGAGTAGAAACCCCACAGCATGTTTCTCTCACTATGGTGCCAGACCTATTCACCGCATACCAGGGATCATAGACCAGTTTGCATAAATTAAAATACCTGAAGAGGTCATTTTGCCTTACGCTGAAGAGGATATGCACCCCTCACCCCCAATCCCGGTGTGTGTGGTACCCCTCACCCACCAATCCTGGTATGCGTGGTACCCCTCACCCCCCAATCCTGGTATGTGTGGTACCCCTCACCCCCCAATCCTGGTATGCATGGTCCCCTCACCCCCCAATCCTGGTATGTGTGGTACCCCTCATCCTGGTATGCATGATCCCCTCACCCCACAATCCTGGTATGTGTGGCCCCCTCACCCTCCAATCCTGGTATGTGTGGCCCCCTTACCCCCCAATCCAGGTATGTATGGCCCCGCTCATCCCTTTCACACTGTACACACATACAAAAAAATAAACACTTATACTCACCTATCTTCTCTGTGCTCCAGCGCTGCTGCGTCCTGTTCTGCCGGAGGCCGAGGGAGGAGTGCGGCGCCGGAGCACCGTGCTGTCCGGCGCTATTTTGCTGAAGACACACTGTAAATGTGTTTTCAGTAAAATGTCGCTGATCCAACACCTCACTCCTGCCCCAGTCTCCGGTGAAGAGAGGCGCCGCGGCAACACTCCTCCGGTCAGGTAAGTATGGCGCTGGAGATCGCGGTATGCTTTCAGTGCCTACGCATACCGCGATCTCCGACGCCATACACCTCCTCTTACCTGTAACGGCTGGATGCCTGCCTCTGTCTGGAGCCAGACTGCGCATCGCACATGCGCAGTCTATCGAGGCTTCAGACAGAGACACGCATCCCCGGTTATATTATAGATATATACTGTATATATATGTTGTAAGATGGCTGCCCGACAAGTCCTTGAGGGGAGATATGCATCATCAAGGTTGGTAGCTTCGGTGATGTAAACCCAGGAAATCATGCTCCAGCACCTAAGATGCTGAAAGGATTAATAGGGTGTATCAGGGCCGAGTTTTACAAGCACTCATAACAGATAGGTGGAAATGGCTGCTCACATATCCCCACCCCGGAGGCGTGGTTGGTAAATAAAATGGAGACCAAGTGTCTCAATCAATGTCTGTGACTGGAGGTGTTGAGACCTCCAGGTTGTTTATGTTTATGGACAGACACTGACCTGAAAGGACGAACCAGCACTACTGTATGGACTGTTTATTTTCTGTTTTTCCACTTTTTGCCGGAAAAGGCTGTCGTTTTGTTTACTACTAAAGGGTAGTTTATGCAGTTATAATAAACCTCCCTTGGACATTTTAAAGAAACCAGTTTCCTGTGCCTACCTCAACTGCTGCTGAGTGAGTAGAACCCTACAATTAGTGCTAGAATCATGGGCATGAATCTCAAGGGGCAGTGTGACTGCTACAGGAAACCGTATATATCCTGGGTGAAGGCTGCCAGTCAGCAAGGGACGTCCGGCAGCATGGAGGATCTGATAAAGCAAAAGGTGTAGGCTAATCTCTAGCAGCATCAAGAGCAGCAGCAGCAGTGGCATCAACAACAGCAGCTGCAGCAGCACAAGCAGCAGATGGAACCCCTAGCTGAGGTGATCCGTGGCAGGGAAACCGCCCCTACAGTGTCCATTTTAGGACATGATCAGATATCAAAATCAAAACATCAGAATGATGTCAGTTTGAGACTAAATACCCTGTCTGAGAACTGATTTTGACATGTGACTTTGACATGTGACTTTGATAAGGGACTTTTACAATTATAATAAAAAAGTCACTGTTTGTTGATGGGACTTGAATCCAAAACTCTGCATCTAGAAGCCAGTGCACTAACCATTGAGCTATAAACTCAGTTGAAGAAATCTAGGTGTTCTATTTGGTTATGGGATTTTCAGTACAAACCTGTCTGAAACTCATTGGAACATTAACAAATACCTCCTCCAAGTCAAATTCAAATGATGTGTGATTTTGATGCAAACATCAGAATCAGAATCACAATGACTTTTAGTCACCCTGAGTATTTTCATGGTTGATCTCATAACACAAGAAAAGCTACCAATCACTATTACTTGACATGATGGCTTAATGGTAATGCATCAGCCACTGATACTACAGTGTCTGGGTTCAAATCTCAATAAAAGTAGAATTTTGTTTTAAAAATGTTTTGCTTAGTTAGCACAAAAACAACAAGGATGTTTTACTTTTAATATGTGACATTCTGATTGTCATCCTGACGTGTTAAAAGTTTCAGACACGCTGTCTATTTGCATGGTAAATCACATAGCCAAAGTAAATTGGGAGGCACTAATTTACTACATATCTATTTCCAAGTGACTGTACATTTGCATAATTTCTTAAAGGGGTCTAATGATAAATTTCTTTATTGTAAATTTTTCTTTCCATCCACCCAAGAACTAGCTGCAAACTTCCAATTTATTTTGGCTATGTGATTTACCATGCAAATAGACAGCGTGTCTGAAACTTTTAACTCGTCAGGATGACAATCAGAATGTCAGATATTAAAAGTAAAATACCCTTGTAGTTTGGGTGCTAACTAATCAACAATTCTATTTCTATTGGGATTTGAACCCAGACACGGTAGTGTCAGAGGCTGATGCTTTACCATTAAGCCAATGAGGTCAAATGATAGTGACTGTTAGCTTTTCTTGTGTTATGAGATCAACCATGAAAATACTAAGGGTGACTAAAAGTCAGGGTATGTGCACACGAAGCAGAAATGAAGCAGAAAATTTCTGCATCATTTCTGCATCTCCCTGGCAGAAAAAACGCATGCAGATTGTGCATGCATTTTTCCTGCAGAATACATGCGGATCCACATGCAGATTCACATGCGTTTCCGCATGCAGATTGACAAGCGCTTTCCAGGCGATAGCATCACTTGGAAAGTGCTTGACAACTAGGTCACACTATATAAATCCATGCAAACAGCATGGATTTATATAGTGTGACCCGAGAGAGTGTATATACTTACCTCCGATGGCCCGCGCTGTCCTGCTCACTCCGTTCTCCCTCGCCGGCAACTTTGAATTGAAAGACCTGCCGACGTCAGCGTCACGTGACCAGTCACATGACTCTGACGTCACCGCAGGTCCTACAACTCACTGCAAGTGCCGGGAACCAAGCGGGAGCACTGCGCGGGCCGACAGAAGGTAAGAATACATTTATTTTTTATTTTATTCTTTTTTTTACAGCTTTTTTAATGGTACCTGGGTGTGGATGAGACTCTCCTCTCCTCCACACCCGGGTACCATCCGCACATTAGAACGTGCCAATAACGCAAGTACAAATGCTGTCTTGCGGAATTGGCGCGTTCTAATGCAAGTCAATGGCGGCGAAATCGCCGCGTTTCCGCAAAATTAATTGACATGCTGCGGATTTTTGACCGCAGCGTTAACGCTGCGGAAAAATCCGCATCATGGGCACAGCACATGCGGATTTCCATTGGGGAACATTGCTTCCCTTCTACCATGCGTTTTTCATGCGTTTCCGCGGCGTTTACGCAACTGCAAAAACGCCGCGGAAACGCATGAAATACGCATCGTGTGAACTCAGCCTCATTGTGATTCTGATGTTTGAAGAAAGTCACACATCAGACTCACACATCAAAATCACACATCATTTGAATTTGGCTTTGAGGGGGTATTTGTTAAAGTCTCAATGAGTTTCAGACAGGTTTGTACTGAAAATCCCATAACCAAATAGAACGCCTACATTTCTTCAATTTAGTTTATAGCTCAATGGTTAGTGCGCTGGTTTCTAGATATAGAGTTTTGGGTTCAAGTCCCATCTGCGAACAGTGACTTTTTTTTATTATTATTACAGTTCTAAAAGTCCCTTGTCAAAGTCACTTGTCAAAGTCAGTTCTCAGACAGGGTATTTAGCCTCAGAATAACATAATTCTGATGTTTGATTTTGATATTTGATTATGTCCTAAAATGGACACTGTACGCCCCACTCCAGGTGATGACTCACATGTGAGGAAGGCGGTAAGAAGAGCCTTACAAAAGATGACCCCGGGTGATGATGTCGAGGCTTTCCTGACGGTTTTTGAAAGGATGGCGAAGCGGGAGAAATTGCCTCTGGAGCAGTGGGCGGAGGTTCTGGCGCCATATTTAACAGGGGAGCTGCAGAAGGCCTATTATGACCTGGCCTTGCAGGACACAAAAGAGTACGCTAAGTTGAAAATTGAGATTTTAACACACTTAAGAGTGACTCTGACTGTCAGGGCGCAATGGATGCACCACTGGGCCTATTGCAGTGACAAACCTCCCCGGTACCAAATGTTTGACCTCCTACACCTGGTCAAAAAGTGGTTGCAACCTGAATCTTCCTCCCCAGCACAGATGGTGGAGAGGGTCATCATGGACAGGTTTATACACTCTCTTCCGAGGCCAGTACAATACTGGGTTGCCCAGGGAGATCCCCATAATGCTGATGACCTGGTGGGGTTGGTGGAAAGGTACCAGGTGGTTGAGAGTGCTTTGGAGAAGCAAGGGGTTGTAGCATCTCCATACTGGGGTTCCCAAAGGGAGACTGACACCCAAAAGAGGGGAACTAAAGCCATATCTGTGGGGCGTCCAAGAGCCCCGGAGGGGTCTGAGTTGCTGCCAAAGGCCCCATCCAATTGCGTAATTTGTTGGAGATGTCACACCCCGGGTCACATAGCCTCCCATTGCCACATAACCAACGAGCCAATGGACTGCAGCATAGGACGGCACTGTTCGTACTTTGCATATCCTGCCTGCAGTGCTGTCCCTCAACCTGGCGAGGGACCACAGTCCTGCCCCGTGTCAGTGAATGTAGTGCCAATGACTGGTTTGTTGGACTCGGGAGTTTGGTAACCCTAGTGAGGGCCACAATTGCTCATTGGGTGATTCTGGGGAAAAAGGTGGGTGTCCACTGTATCCATGGGGACGTTAAGGACTACCCTGTGGCCCGCGTGGTCATAGACACAAATTGTGGACCCCAGTCACATGAGGTGGGCGTAGTCAAGGACTTATTGCACCCTGTTATAATAGGGCAGGACTTTGCCTTGTTTTGGACTTGTGGGAGAAAGGGAGGAAGTCGGGTTGTCCGGACAACAGCCAAGTCGCTCCTAAAGTAACTTGTCGCAGGACGCAGCTGACAGGTTTCCCTTTTGTGTGCTTGTTGGAGATGAGGATGAGGCAGCATCCCCGGAAGCCAACATCCCTGAGCTCGATGTGTCCAGGGGAAACTTTGGAACCGCCCAGCTCAGGGACCAAACTCTAAAAGGGGCGTTTAATAATGTCACTGTTCTGAATGGTGTGGCTCAAGAGTCGGGTACTGACACCCGATATCCATACTTTGATGTAAATGGGGAGTTACTATATCGGATTATGAAGCTCAGAAAGGAGGTAATCAAGCAGTTACTAGTGCCAGGACCATAAAAACGCAAAGTATTAGACATGGCCCATGCACATGTGTTAGGTGGTCATCTGGGGGTAGAAAAAACCCAGGAAATTGTAAATGATTGTAGGTCATGTCCCACCTGCCAGCTGACCTCCCTGGTGGCTCTCTTCCGTAGCTCCTTAGTGCCATTACCGATCATTGAGGTGCCATTTGATCACATAGCCAAGGATCTAGTGGGACCCCTGGTCAAGTCTGCCAGGGGGCATCAGTATATCCTGGTATTCTGGACTATGCTACAGAGTACCCAGAGGTCGTACCACTACTTCTCTGTCAAATGCATAGCCAGGGAGTTGGTCCATATCTTTTCTAGAACGGGGTTGACTAAGGAGATCCTAACAGACCAAGGAAACCCATTTATGCCAAGGATGATAAGGGAGTAGTGCAAAACCCTGCAAATCACAACTCCGGACCTCCGTCTACCATCCCCAGACAGATGGCTTGGTAGAAAGGTTTAATAAAACCTTGAAGGCCATTTTTAAGAAGGTCATAGAGAAGGACGGCTTAGACTGGGACTGTCTACTGCCGTACCTTCTATTCTACATCAGCAACGTCCCACAGGCCTCTACAGGATTCTCCCTTCTTGAGCTGTTGTATGACCGACACCCCCGCGGACTCCTGGACGTAGCGAGGGAGACCTGGGAGTCGGAGTTTACACCCTACAGGAGTGTAATCAAACATGTGGCCTTCTATTCTCCATCAGCAACGTCCCACAGGCCTCTACAGGATTCTCCCTTCTTGAGCTGTTGTATGACCGACACCCCCGCGGACTCCTGGACGTAGCGAGGGAGACCTGGGAGTCAGAGTTTACACCCTACAGGAGTGTAATCAAACATGTGGCCCGGATGCAAGAGAGGATTGCAGAGGTGATGACCATTGTGAAAGAGCACCTCCTCAAAGCACAAGAGGCACAGTCAAGGGTGTACAATAGATCGGCGAGCGTGAGACACTTCAAACCTGGGGATCGGGTACTGGTGCTGGTACCTATGGTGGAGAGCAAATACCTGGCCAAATGGCAGGGCCCATATGAAGTAGTTGAGAAGGTGCGTGACGTCAACTATAAAAGTCCACCAATCAGGGAGAAGGAAGCCCTATCAGGTGTACCACATCAACCTGACTAAGCAATGGTGAGATAGGGAGCCTTTGGAAGCTCCATGTTTGGTGGCTAAGTCTGAAGCCAACGTGAAAGAAGTCAAGATGGCAGAAATGCTGTCACATGCCCAAAAGCAACAGTGCCGAGAGTTGCTACATCGGAACAGAGACCTGTTCTCTGAACTACCAGGTTATACCCAGATCATAGAGCATTAGGTTCTTATGGGGCCTCATGTCTGGGTAAACCTGAAGCCGTATCAGATTCCCGAAGACCACCGAGAGGTGATCTCGAAAGATGCTAAGTCTGGGAGTCATTGAAGAGTCCAAGAATGGCTGGTCCTAACCCATAGTCTCAGTGCCGAAACCAAATGGAAAATGGTGGTTTTGCAATGGCTATAGGAAACTGAATGAGGTCTCTAAGTTTGATTCATACTGTAAGGCGGCGGTGTTCACACCATGCAGTAACTGAGGCAGTGACCCAAGCAAGTCCAACATAAACAGCTTTTATTTCAGCAACTCACAGTTTAACAGAAAGTCCTCCGGTTCGCAGCCGGGTTACCAGAAAGTCCATACACAATATTTGCCGGGGACAACGGCCACACCGGGCCGCTCAGAGCCTGACAGGTGCAGAGCCTTCCCAGGCAGTGGTTCAGCCACCCTCAGTCCTGCTGAGCTAACCTGCTGTGCTCCTAGCAGGTTGCAACATAGAACAACACTAATAGTTAGTGCAGGAGTTTTAAAGGACCTGTGGCAAGAGCCACTGGAAAACCCGGGTTGGAGGGAGGAGGCCGCCCCACTGCCTCCTGTGACCTCCTTCAAGAAATGAAGGCCCTGCCGGGTTTTACTTAATCTGCCTTAGCCAGGTAGTCTGACCAGGTCATTGCTCACCTTCATTCCTGCATTGCAGCCGCAGCTGTGTGTGTGACTGCAATGCACTCCAATGGATTTAATAGGTCTCTGTACACATTCTGGGGGATATATAACGTCCCTCGTATATGATTCCGGTCACTGCCTCACATATCCCCCCCCCCTATGTTCAAACTTGTGGGGTTGAACATTTGCCACCATACAGGGTGCCCGGGACAGGGCATCCGCGTTTGCTTGCAACTTCCCAGGGCGATGTTCTACAGAGAAACTGAAATTTTGCAGAGACAGGAACCACCTGGTGACTCGCGCATTCCTCTCCTTGACATTCCTCATCCATACCAAGGGTGAGTGGTCCGTCACCAAGCGGAACTGACGCCCGAGTACATAATAACGTAGTGATTCCAAGGCCCACTTAATAGCCAAACACTCCTTCTCTACCACGCTATAGTTTTTCTCTGCCGAGACAAGTTTTCTACTCAAGTAGGTGACCGGGTGCTCTTCACCATTCACTTTTTGTGACAATACCGCCCCTAGGCCTACGTCCGAGGCATCTGTCTGTACAATGAAGATTTCACTGAAGTTGGGGCTGATGAGGACCGGCTGTCCACACAGGGCCAACTTCATGGACTGAAAAGCTTCTTCTGCCTGAGGGTTCCACCGAACCATTACCGATTTTTTTCCCTTCAAGAGATCGCTCAGGGCCACCGTTCACCCAGCAAAATTAGGTAAAAACCGGCGGTAATACCCAAGGATGCCAAGGAACGCCCTCACCTGTTTTGTACTTGACGGTTTAGGCCAGTTTTTTATAGCCTCAACTTTATTGATTTGAGGCTTGATAGCTCCTCGGCCTATCACATACCCCAAATATCGGGCTTCCTCTAGCCCTATCGCACATTTTTTGGGGTTTGCCGTTAACCCTGCGGCTCTGAGAGAATCCAGCACTGCCTGTACCTGTGATAGGTGGGTATGCCAGTTGGTGCTAAAGATGATAATATCATCTAGATACGCGGACGCGTACTCCTGATGAGGCTTTAGCACTATGTCCATCAACCTCTGAAATGTAGCCGGGGCCCCATGTAACCCAAAAGGTAAGACCAGATACTGGTATAGACCCTCTGGAGTTACGAAGGCGGTCTTTTCCTTCGCCGAATCTGTGAGAGGTACCTGCCAGTAACCCTTGGTGAGATCGAGCGTGGTAAAGTACTGGGCCTGCCCCAGTCTCTCAATCAGCTTGTCCACCCGGGGCATTGGATAAAGGTCGAACTTTGACACTTCATTCAATTTCCAGAAATCGTTACAGAAGCGTAATGATCCGTCTGGTTTTGGAATCAGTACGATATGGCTAGCCCACTCACTCCGTGATTCCTCTATGAAGCCTAACTGAAGCATTTGTTTTACCTCAGCCGTGATGGCTTGCCTCCGGGCCTCGGGTACCCGGTACGGTCTTATTCGTACCTGTACCCCAGGTTCGGTGACAATGTCATGTTGGATAACCGTAGTCCTACCTGGTAGCTCTGAGAACACGTCGGTATTGTGCTGCACCAGCGAGCGAGCCTCCCGTCGCTGCTGTTTAGTAAGGGCATCACTTATCCTGACCTCCCCCTCGGATGCTTCCCTGGCTGAAGGTGGAGAATTCTCTGGTGTTATGCCCGGGGTGACGTCTGTAACTAAACACTCTCCATCTTTCCAAGGCTTTAGCAGGTTTACATGGTAAAGCTGCTCAGGTTTCCTCCTTCTGGGCTGATACACCCGGTAATTTACCTCCCCCACTTTTTCTCGAATCTCATATGGTCCTTGCCACTTGGCCATGAACTTACTCTCGGCTGTGGGTACCAGTACTAACACCCGATCACCCTTGTTAAAAGTTCTGACTCTGGCTCTTTTATTATATGTGCACCTCTGAGCTGCCTGGGCATCTAACAGATGCTCTTTCACGATGGGCATGACCGCCGCGATCCGGTCCTGCATACTAGCCACGTGTTCAATTATACTCCTATGCGGAGTTGGCTCTTGTTCCCATGTCTCTTTGGCTACGTCCAAAAGACCCCCTAGGGTGTCTGCCGTACAATAACTCAAAGGGAGAGAACCCTGTGGAAGCCTGGGGTACCACACGGACGACGAACGTCAAATAGGGTAACAACATGTCCCAATCCCTTCCATCCTTAGAAACCACCTTTTTTAACATGGACTTGAGGGTTTTATTGAACCGTTCTACTAGCCCGTCGGTTTGAGGGTGGTACACCGAGGTGCGCAATTGTTTAATTTTTAGCAATTTGCATAGTTCCCTTGTCACTTTGGACATAAAGGGGGTCCCCTGATCCGTCAGGATCTCCTTGGGGAGTCCAAGGCGACAGAACATGGCAAACAGCTCACGTGCAATCAGTTCTGCCGAGGTGTGGCGTAGTGGTATAGCTTCCGGGTACCGAGTGGCATAGTCGACGACTACCAGTATATGTTGGTGTACACGGGCGGATTTTACAATGGGTCCAACCAAATCCATTGCAATCCGTTCAAAAGGCACCTCTATCACTGGCAGAGGTACCAATGGGCTACGGAAACTTGCAGTGGGTGTGGTCAACTGACATTCGGGGCAGGATTCGCAGTACCTTTTGACCTCCGAGTAAACCCCAGGCCAAAAGAACCGCTGCAAGATACGTTCTAGCGTCTTTTTTACCCCTAAGTGTCCACCCAGCAGGTGTGAGTGTGCCATCTCGAGAATCGCCCGACGGTACGACTGAGGTGCCACTAACTGATCCACAACCTCGTCCCTGATCTTATCTATCCTATAGAGCAACTCACTGTTGATTACCATGCGTGGAAATACAGTATCGGCACCGGGCTGTTGAGCTACGCCATTTACCTCTAACACCCTTTCCCGCGCCTGAGCCAGGGTGGGATCCTGTAGCTGAGCCGTTCCAAACATGGCCCGGGACACTTCCAGCTCGGGGATCGATGGGATCTCCTTGACCTCTCCTGCCAGCACCTCTAAGGGAAACCTATCGGGGTCACACTCTGTCCCTAGGTTGGACACCCCTATGGCAGGTTCCCCTGACTCTGTTTCGTCGGGTACAATGCCTGTAATACATTTTACCGGGGGAGAGTGGATTTTGTTTTTCCACAGAGTCCAGAACAGGGGCAAGTCTCTTCCCAACACAGTCCCATAGGGAAGAGTTTTTACCACCCCTACCACATGTTTTATTTCTCCACACGGCGTGGACAGGACTACCTCCTCAGTTGGGTACTCTCGGAGGTCCCCATGGATACACACAACCCCAACGGGCCGTTCACCGGGGTTGTCTCCTGCCACCAACGACCCATGTACCAAAGTCACAAGGCTCCCTGAGTCCAAGAGGGCCTCCGTGGGGTACCCATTAACCAGTACCTGGCATAGTTGGAGTTCACTGTCCCGGGATTCGGCGCTCTCTGTGCAGACAGTCTGGGCGTACATTGAGACCCGGCGGTTATATCCGCAGTCCATGGGTTCCGTAGTCAGGGGACAATTAGCAATCACATGTCCCAGCCCCTGACACCGCCAGCACCTAAGGGTGGTGGCACTGTTAGGTCTTATGACAGTTTGGGAGGGAACCGGTCTCCTGCCACTCTCACTCCGGGGTTCCCCTTCAGCACGGGTACAGTGCTGACTGTCCCCAGCAGAGGGATGCGACCCCTTTCCAGACTCCTGGGTTGGCAGGGATCGGCGTGACAGCCGAGAGGGGGCGGAGTCTCGAATGAAGTCCTGAGTAGCCGAGTAGCGCTCGACCAAACTGACCACCTGGTTGAGGGTGCCGGGGTCCCCTTGCCCCACCCAACGTTGGATAGCGACTGGCAGAGTCCTCACCAGCCGGTCAACCACCACCCTCTCCACTATCTGGGCTGGGGACAAAGTCTCAGGTTGGAGCCACCTCTTTACCAGCTGCAGGAGGTCATAAGCCTGAGACCGGGCAGGTCGGGTCTCCACATAGGCCCACGAAAACACACGCTGAGCCCTCACGTATGTATTGACCCCCAGCCGGGCAAGGATCTCACCTTTGAGCCTCTGGTAGTCCCGGGCGTCCTCCTGACTGAGGTCGAAACAGGCCTTCTGGGCATCGCCAACTAAAAACAGAGCCACCACTTCCGCCCACTGGTCGGCTGGCAGGTTTTCCCGCTCTGCTGTGCGTTCGTAGATGGTAAGGAAGGCTTCCACGTCGTCCTCCGGTCCCATCTTCCTCAACGCTGAACGAACCTTGTCCCGGGCGTCTCGACGTTCCGGGGCTGATGCCGTCGGCGTCTCCCACAGGGCAGCAATCTGTTGCATCATCAGTTCATTTGTTTTTTGCTGCTGCCGTTGGAGATCCTGGTGCAGCTCCTGCTGTTGCCGTTGGAGACTCAGGTACTGCTCCTGCTGTTGCTGCTGAGACTGCATCTGCTGCTGCTGGGTGAGTACCAGCTGCTTAAACAGCTCCTCCATTTTGTCCATGGGGTGGAACTGAAAGGTGGCAGGCCGAATTGTGGTCATGCAGCGGCCGGTGGGGTATGCCTCAGTCACTATGCCTGCATTCTCCACCAAGCTGTAAGGCGGCGGTGTTCACACCATGCAGTAACTGAGGCAGTGACCCAAGCAAGTCCAACATAAACAGCTTTTATTTCAGCAACTCACGGGTTAACAGAAAGTCCTCCGGTTCGCAGCCGGGTTACCAGAAAGTCCATACACAATGGTTGCCGGGGACAACGGCCACACCGGGCCGCTTAGAGCCTGACAGGTGCAGAGCCTTCCCAGGCAGTGGTTCAGCCACCCTCAGTCCTGCTGAGCTAACCTGCTGTGCTCCTAGCAGGTTGCAACATAGAACAACACAAATAGTTAGTGCAGGAGTTTTAAAGGACCTGTGGCAAGAGCCACTGGAAAACCCGGGTTGGAGGGAGGAGGCCGCCCCACTGCCTCCTGTGACCTCCTTCAAGAAATGAAGGCCCTGCCGGGTTTTACTTAATCTGCCTTAGCCAGGTAGTCTGACCAGGTCATTGCTCACCTTCATTCCTGCATTGCAGCCGCAGCTGTGTGTGTGCCTGCAATGCACTCCAATGGATTTAATAGGTCTCTGTACACATTCTGGGATATATATAATGTCCCTCGTATATGATCCCGGTCACTGCCTCACAATACCCAATGCACATGGTAGATAAACTGATTGAAAGGCTAGGGCCGGCCAGGTACATTACCACACTTGACCTCACAAAAGGGTATTGGCAAATTCCTATGTCCCAAGATGCCAAGGAGAATGCCAGATGGTTGTTTCCAGTACACAAAGATGCCATTTGGGTTTCAAAAAGCTCCAGCTACCTTCCAGAGAGCCATGGACTGGATCCTAGCTTCCCACAAGAAGTATGCAGCGGCCTACCTGGATGACAGCATGATCTACAGCCAGGATTGGGGAAGCCATCTGAGCCAAGTCCAGGCAATATTTGATGCTCTACGGCAGGCGGGATTTTCCATCATGCCATGGGCCTTGAGGAAGCCAAATATTTGGGCTATGTTGTAGGCAGGGGCAAGATAAAGCCCCAAATAAATAAAGTTGACGCGATCCAGAGTTGACCGCAGCCTCTCTCAAAAAAGCAGGTCAGGTTGTTCCTGGGTATTGTGGGCTACTACCGCCGGTTCATTCCTAACTTCGCCATGATAGCCGCCCCTTTGAGAGACCTCCTAAAAAGGGACAAAATGGGCTATGGCTAAGTGGTCTCCAGAAGCTGAGACGGCATTCCAGGAACTAAAGCATGCCCTGTATAAACAGCCAGTGTTGGTGGCACCAGATTTCTCTAAGGAGTTTGTGGTGCAGACGGATGCATCAGATACTGGGCTGGGTGCTCTCCTATCACAAGAAATGAACGGGGAAGTACATCCCATAATGTATTTAAGCCGGAAGCTGATATCTTGTGAGAAAAATTACTCCACAGTGAAGAAGGAATGTTTGGCCATCAAGTTGGCGTTGGACACTCTAAGATACTACCTCTTAGGCAGAAAGTTCAGTCTGGTGTCAGACCATGCCCCACTAAGGTGGATGATTGAGAAGGGGAACAATGCCCGAGTGACCAAGTGGTTCCTAGCCCTTCAGGATTTTAGCTTCCATGTAGAGCATAGGCCTGGGAAACTGCATGGCAATGCTGACGCACTGTCGAGAGTCCACTGTTTGATAGCGGAAGGTGCCAAGCCCCCCAGCTTTGAGTAGAGGGGGGTATGTCAGATGGCCAATGAACAAATCCTTGAGGGGAGATATGCATCATCGAAGTTGGTAGCTTCATTGATGTAAACCTGGGAAAGCATGCTCCAGCACGTATAGTGCTGAGAGGGTTACTAGGGCATATCAGGACCTGGTTTTATGAGCAGTCATAAGAGATGGGTGAGAATGGCTGCTCACATATCCCCAACCCGGGGGCGTGGTTTGGTAAATAAAATGGAGACCAAGTGTCTCATTCAGTGTCTGTGACTGGAGATGTGGAGACCTCCAGGGTGTTTTTGTTAAAGGACACTGACCTGAGCGGGCAAACCCGCACTACTGTATGGACTGTTTATTTTCTGTTTTTCCACTTTGTGCCAGAAAAGGCTATTCTTTTGTTTACTACTAAAGTGCAGTTTATGCAGCTATAATAAACCTGTCTTGGACATTTTAAAGAAACCGATTTCCTGTTCCTACCTGAACCGCAGCTGAGTGAGTAAAAATCTACAATATATACAGTATATATATATATATATATATATATATATATATATATATATATATATATACTAGATGTAGGCCCGATGCTATCACATCGGGAGGGCAGTAATGTCACGATGGGGGCAGGCTTTGCAGCGTTGAGAATCTCTTCCCCCATGTGCTCACCCATCTATCCACTCTCTCTTTCCCCCATGTGCTGACTTCTCCCGTCTGTGCTCTCTTCTTTGACCTGTCTACCCCATTTGCTATCTCCTTTGTCTGCTGTCTCTCTCCTTCCTGTGCTGTGTTCTCCCCTCATGTGCTGTCCCATTTGAGCTGTCTCCCCCCTGTGCTCTGTCTCTCGCCCCCTGTGCGCTTTCTCTCTCCCCCATCTGCTTTCTCCTCTCATGTGATCTCTTCTTTGACCTGTGTACCCCATGTGCTCTCCCCCTTGTCTGCTCTCTCTCTCCACCCCTGTGCTGTCTTCTTCCCTCATGTGTTCTCTCATTTGAGCTGTCTCCACACGCAGTAAATCAGACTGCCGGCATCTTTGTGCAGGCAGATAGCGGCGGTCACATGAATACTGTGCATGCGCTCCTCCTGTACAAAGATGGGGGCGGTCAGTGAATCATTCGGCTGATGCCAGCGGTGGCATGTACGGTGTGTTCGCGACGGTGTTCCTCTGGTGGTACCACGCAAGAGGCTGCATACAGTGTATACAGTGTGTTTGTGTGTGTGTGTGTGGTGCATACGGCGTATACAGTGTGTGTGGTGCGTACGGCGTATACAGTGTGTGTGTGGTGTGTACAGCGTATACAGTGTGTGTGTGTGGTGGTGCGTATGGCGTATACAGTGTGTGTGGTGCGTATGGCTTATACAGTGTGTCTGTGTGTGGTGCGTACGGCATATGCAGTGTGTGTGTGTGGTGCGTACGGCATATGCAGTGTGTGTGGTGCATACGGCGTATACAGTGTGTGTGTGTGTGGCGGTGCATATGGCGTATACAGTGTGTGTGTGGTGCGTATGGCATATACACTGTGTGTGTGGTGTGTATGGCATATACACTGTGTGTGCGTGTGGTGCGTACGGCATGTACAGTGTGTGTGTGTGGTGCGTACGGCATATACAGTGTGTGTGTGTGGTGCGTATGGCATATACAGTGTGTGTATGTGTGTATGTGGTGCGTACAGCGTATACAGTGTGTGTGTGTGTTGCGTACGAAGTATACAGAGTGTGTGTGTGTGTGTGGTGCGTACGTCGTAAACAGTGTGTGTGGTGGATACGGCGTATACAGTGTGTGTATGTGTGTGGTGCGTACTGCATATACAGTGTGTGTGTGTGTGTGTATGTGGTGCGTATGACGTATACAGTGTGTGCGTGTGCTGCGGACGGCATATACAGTGTGTGTGTGTATGTGGTGCATACAGAGTATACAGTGAGAAAGGGGCTGGAAGCAAGGGAAGCTAGATGGAAGCCCCACATGACCGGGATGGGCTACGAGGGTGCAATTTTTGAAATAAAGGATCAGGATTGGGTATTAGAGCAGAGGGGCGGGCAGTTGGTGGTGGTGGGGGGTGAGTATATTATGGAAAAGTGCGGGAAATAGTCAGTCCGGCAGGGGAGTTACAGGAGAAAGTTCACAGAAACAGACATAGAGAGAGAAAATTTTAATAACCGCTCACCCATTGATTCTGGACACTGACCGGGCGTAATGGAGACGGTGGAATCCCTATTTAGCAGACTGCGGGATGCATCTCGATCCAGGCGTGGAGGGTGGCTGGAGGCACAGCTGGAAGGGTTGCTGCATGGCTCATCCGAGGAATCGCCGGCGGGGTCAGGAAGGAGGGCAAGGAGAACGCGGCCCCCGAGAGGCTTTTGCCTGAAATTCCCACGTGCCGTAGGCGCAGGCTGCGGAGCCCCTCAAGGGACCCCGAGTCAGGTGAGCTCGGTGGCGGAATCCCCCGTCGCCGCGCCCGCGCTGCAGGAATCCGCCCAGCCGGCCTGTGGGCACTTCCATCAGTGGATCGCAATCTGAAGTGCGGCCTGCTCCAGCGGCACGCCGCAGTAATGGAGCCCGGGCAGTGCCGGAAGCAAGTCGGGGGACGTGGCTTCGCCGGAAGTTCGGCCCGCGTCACTTCCTGTGCCTGTGGCACGTGACAGGGCCGGACAGAAAGTCGCGGGTGCAGCGATAACGCTGGCTCCCGCAACCAGGGCCAGCAGCGGTTCCCGGCGGCGGACGGCCATTAAGAAAGGGGCCAGGAGGAGCAGCAGCACGGCAGGCACACCTGGCGATGTACCAGTCGGGGTGCCTGCCAGTCCAATCAACAGTGGAGGACAGTATGGCGGTTTTACGGGCAGGCAGCAGCAGATTTAAGACCTGTTGCCTGGCTCCAATCACCTGAGTCAAGGTAGTAGAGCGGCGGGCAGCAGCATGGAGCTGCCTGGCAGCCTCCCACAGATCAGCACGGACTGGGCTGGGCAGCCCGGGTCCAGAGATTGTTCTGGGTCACGGACTGCAGGAAGGATCGGCGCAGAGACGGGCAGCGGACGAGCTGCGGGGGCATCGGCACGTGCTCAGGTCCCCCCTGGTGACGAGGAGGTCAGGGGCGCGGGCCTTGAGCAGCAGCGAGAGGGAGGATCGGAATACGGAGAGGATCGGAACGACCCAAGGAATCGACAGGACTCGGGACGTACGGCTGGCGGGGACACAGTACCTGCGCAGCTCGGTGAGTATGCGTCTATGTATTGTTTGTCACCCGCAGGGTCGGTAGTGGATCAGGTAGGGGATAGGCAGTTGACAGGGCCCTGTGGTGAAAATGTTAGGGGGAGGCGTGGGTCAGATGTCGTGTTGCTCAGGGATATTTTGGCAAGCATGCCACAAATCCTGGCTAGGATAGACGCTGGTGGAGCCAGCGAGGCAGGGTTATCTCCGATCGGGGCTTGGTTACCCAGTCGACCTGTGGCGTCGCAGGTGGGGAGTGAATCGGCAAGGGCAGCGAGAAGGAAGCGGGAACTTGCTGGCAATTTAATGATGGCCAGTGTAAGTACGGGAACTCCTGCAAATTTAAACATGTGTGCTCCCATTGCAACGGAAGTTCACACGGAGCATCTAAATGCTTTAAGAAGGGTAAGGGAAAAATGCCAATGGGTGCCGGTCAAGGGGGTGACTCCGGTGAGGGTTCACGAGATGGCCCCCTTTCTAAGTAGGTATCCAGATCAGTTGAAGGTTAAGGTCATTTCAGATGGTATTTTGGAAGGTTTTAGAATTCCTCCTCCTGATCATGAGGTCCCGTTTTCTGTTAAAAACTTGATGTCGGCTTCCCTTCATCCGGAAGTGGTTAGTTTGAAACTGGCAAAGCAGGTTGAATTGGGCAGGATGGCCGGTCCGTTTCAGGATTTACCTAGCAGCAAGGTGATTGTTTCGCCGTTGGGGGTTGTGCCCAAAAAAGAGGTTAATAAGTTTCGTTTGATTCAGCATTTGTCGTACCCTAAGGGGTTTTCGGTGAATGATGGCATTGCGCAATAATTGTGTTCTGTGGAGTATACATCATTCGATGCGGCGGTGGGATGGGTACGGAGATATGGGCCAGGAACGTTGCTAGCTAAGACTGATATCAAGTCGGCTTTTAGGTTGCTGCCAGATCACCCGGATAGCATCCCGTTGTTAGGTTGTTTTTGGAAAGGGGAATACTACGTGGATAGGTGTTTGCCAATGGGCTGTGCAATTTCGTGTTCCCTGTTTGAAATGTTTAGTACCTTTTTGGAATGGGTGGTGAGGGACCTGGCATCAGTTCAGTCGGTCATTCATTATTTGGATGACTTTTTGTTCATAGGCCCTCCGCAATTGTTGTTGTGTAGGAATTTGTTAGGAACTATGGTGTGGGTAGCGGAGCATTTTGGCATACCTTTGGCGAAGGAAAAAACAAAGGGACCTTGCACCTTGTTAAGTTATTTGGGCATTCTACACTGTGTTCCAAATTATTATGTGAATAATATTTTCTCAGATTTTCCCAAATTAACTATATGAATTGCAGTCATTGTAATTTTCCAGTCAAATAATTATTAGAGTACAATTGAAAGGTTTTTGTACAAAGTGCCTATGATAACAGTATATTTTTAAAAAAATAAAACACTCAAACTGCACTCAAAATGCATGTTCCAAATTATTATGCACAGCAGAGTTTTCAACATTTTCATTTTAATAAAGAACAAAAAAATGGTCATTTTTGAAATTCTAAGCATTAGCAGGTTATTGCAAACTGAAATCAAACAGTTTTCAACTCAAAACTTTATTCTAGGTGATGTAACATTTGCACATAGGACCCCTTGTTCGAAAGGAGCTTCTGAACTCTCTCATTCATTGAATTTGTCAGGTTTTGGATGGTTTCTGCTTCAATTGTTTTGCATGAGGACAGAATACCCTTCCAGAGCTGTTGCTTAGATGTGAACTGCCTCCCGCCATCATAGACACTCCTTTTGATGATGCTCCAGAGGTTCTCAATGGGGTTGAGGTCAGGGGAGCATGGGGGCCACACCATAAGTTTGTCCCCTTTTATGCCCACAGCAGCTAGAGATGCAGATGTGTTATGTGCAGCATGAGATGGGCAATATCATGCATGAAATGATCTCGATGGTCCAGATGGATGGAGTGGAGGATGGCTGGTTGATGGACACTCCATGCAAACACGGCTATGGCGCCAACAAGGAGGAGGTGGAGTAATGTTTTGGGCTGGAATCATGGGGAGAGAGATTGTCGGCCCTTTTAGGATCCCTGAAGGGGTAAAGATGAACTCCATAATGTATGTTGAGTTTCTCAAACAGCACTTCCTTCCATGGTTCAAGAAGAAGAACCGTGCATTCCGCAGCAAGATCATTTTCATGCATAATAATGCCCCGTCTCATGCTGCACATAACACATCTGCATCTCTGGCTGCTATGGGCATAAAAGGGGACAAACTTATGGTGTGGCCCCCATGCTCCCCTGACCTCAACCCCATTGAGAACCTCTGGAGCATCATCAAAGGGAGTGTCTATGATGGCGGGAGGCAGTTCACATCTAAGCAACAGCTCTGGGAGGGTATTCTGTCCTCATGCAAAACAATTGAAGCAGAAACCATCCAAAACCTGACAAATTCAATGAATGAGAGAGTTCAGAAGCTCCTTTCGAACAAGGGGTCCTATGTGCAAATGTTACTGTAGCATCGGCGTCTCTGCCCCCTGCTAGGCAGAGACGCTGTCCCTCTCACCTTCCTGTTCAGCGCACTGCATCCTCCAGCGCTCCTTCCCTCGCTGCTGCCGGCGCGCGCTCCTTCCCGGGCACTGTGCTTAAGGTGCGCGCGCGCGCTCCCCCTCTCTTAAAGGGACCGCGCGCGCCGTCCTAAGGAGTCCCCGGCCAATAGCCGGAGGACTTCCCATATATAAGGCACCTCCTCCAAAACGGAGGTGCCCGAGCAAAGTTGTTGCAAAGCATACTCACCTCTGCTTCAGCCCTCAGGTCCCGTTGCCAGACTGACTACCAGTCCTGTCTGCCTGCTTGTGACGCGCCCCCTGGGCCAGTGTTGTTTTTGGGGAATACCCGGAGCCGGATCAGATGGGGGTTGTAGTCTCCGAGTGGCTGTGACCCGGTCCGTGCCCAGGGTGTCAAGCTCAGTGTGTGGCAGTCCTTACAGATGTTATTAGTGTTCTTTTGTGTCGACTACGCCACCCGTTGATGTGCGGTCAGTACGGCCGCCGCTGCAGCAGGGTCCGCTGAGGCTGGTGGTGATTGTGCAGCTCTGGTAGTATAACCCCCAACGGGAGGGGTATAGCCTCAGGGGGTCAGTTGTAGAGGATGGTGGTTGTGGTGGTGCAGTGAGGATGGAAATCAGACTCAGAGTCGGGCTATGCAGTTCAGGGTTTTTACTTACTGCTGTTCTTGTGGTCACTCCGGCCTTGAGTGACCGCCCGAGCCGTGCTGCGTCCACCAGGTCCTGGACTCGGCCAACCCCCAGGTGATTCTGGAGCGTGGTCCTGAGCTCCCTTTCTGACTTGTCCTCCTCTCTGGCCTTTCCCACCAGGGATCCACCTAAGTCCGGCTCCCTCGGGTCTCTTGGTGGTAAACCCTTGTCTCTGGGTTACCTGACCCTATTCTTGGTTTGCCTTCCGGGTGGATGTAGTGGGTGGTCGTGGCAGATGCTGCCCACGACCTCCGGTCTCTGGCTGAGGATTAGTGCCCTCCACCAGCTTGGGTTCCGGTACCCTTGTGCCAACTCTTCACCCTCTGATCTAATTTTGGGTTCTTGGAGTTCCCTCTTCTCCCCCTCTGGGTCCTTCTTTCTCCTCTCTCTTTCTCTCTTGGCCTTGGAGCTGGCTGAGCTGCTCTGCTTCTCCGACTCAACTCTGACAGACTGACCCTGATCTAAGATGGTTCCCACCTTATATACTCCCTCTATGTGTGAGCTCAGGTGACCAGCACCCAATGAGCTCCTAGCTTTACCCAGACTGCTCCCCCTATCTGCCCCTACACTACTGGGATGTTCCACCCCCCTCCCACTCCAGCCAGGGACAGACACTGTCATACCTGCACATTTCTCTAGTGGGAGTACCATTGATCTGTCCCCCGGAAATGGGATGTATGTAGTGCATGCAGCCTACTGAGCTCAGTTCCACACTCCATCCTTACCCGGGAGTGGAATATCACACCTCTGGGTTGAGGTGCAATACCCCTGTAGCAGCCGAATCCTCAGGGTGCTACATTCCCCCCTGGTAAACCACAGCACGTCCTCGGGCTGTAAGATATTAAAAACATCAAACATACAATTTTTTTTTTTTCAAAACATCATAAACAAATAAAACATCATATATATATATCATCAACAGCAATTAACTCTTCATATAAAACTTTTCACTATAAACATTCTTGTTCCTCCGGCCATGGTGCAACTTGTGACCGGGTAAAGTGCGACAGTCTCTTGCAGAACAAGGCTTTCCTATAAAACCAGTAGGGGGCGCTTTAAGAAGCGCAACTATATACAAAGGAAATATGGCCGCTCTCAGTCCTCGGCCAGTGGGGTTAAGGGACACACGGGTTAACAGTTCACTCTTTGTCCCAACGGGGAACATATTTAACTCAGCAACAGTTCACTGTACCCCGACGGGTAACTATATACAGTCTCTTCTCTACCGTACTCAACGACGACGCCCTCCTGCTCTTTCTTGTTGGTTAGTTTCTGTTTCAGACCCGTCCGGGTCCTCTTGCTCCTCCTCACACCGCAGCTCCTCCTCCGTCAGGCGATGCACATGGAGGGCGTAGGGTCCTTTGGCACACTTGTGCCGGGTGAACGTGACCTCGTCCCCTACATATAGGTCACGACCTCTGTGTCCCTCCGGCAGATGGGACTCCACGTCTCTGCGCGTTACAAAAACGTCGCCGGGGGTATGATGGTCTCTAATAAAGCCCCATCCGTGCTGCATATTGAACTTTATCACAGTCCCGGTGGCACGGGGACCATGAGCTGCACGGGGGTTCCTCCTGGTCCGGCTCTTCTGCTCCGCGCTCCTTATCTGCGCTTGCTGTTCCCGGACCCGCCTCTCTCTCCGCTCCCTCTCGAAGTCCTCGAGCTGCTGCCGGCAGCACTCTGCACGCTCCGCTGCGGCCGCCCGAGTCTCCTGAGTGAACCCCATGAGGTCTTCTCCGGTGGGGTCCCACTCAAACTGTGCCTCCTCCAGCGGGGGCTGGGTCCTTTTTACGGGCTTCGGAGCCGGAATCAGGGGCTCGCACATGGGCCTTGCTCTCTGGAGTTCCAGCTGAATGTACTCCTGGGGCCATACAAAGGGCTCCCCATCCGGGCACGTATGCTGGGCAAATAGGTCTTTGCCCAGGTGCGGCACTCGAGATGTTATGGGCGCTGTGGTGGTAGCGGCGCCCGGGTTAACCAGGCCTTGCGACCAGGCTTGGGGCACCCTAAAGGCAAAGGGCACCGTAAGAACGGCGGCGCCCTGGGTTACTCGGCCCTGCGACCAGGCCGGGGGCTCCGCGGAGGTAGGGGGCGCTGTTGGTATTGCGGCGCCCGGGGGTACTAGGCCTTGCGACCAGGCCGATGGTATTTCCTGCTTCGCCACGTTCGGGGTCGAAGCGCGTGACGTCACAGGGGTCGCGGCCGCGGCTTCCGGTTGGGGCCTAGTCTGCGGCGGTGACGATGCAGCGACGGGCACAGCAGGGGGAACTTCGGGCTCTGCGACGGGGAGCTGGGGCAGGCACGCGGTTTCCCGGCTCGGGGTAGAGACGTCCCCTTTACCTGCCTCCGTCCGTTCAGCTCCCTTCTCTTCGCCGTCTCCGGCCTCGAGTCCTCCTGCACCATCCTCAGAGGCGGTCTGTCTCCTCGTCTCGGGTGGCGTGCTCCGCTGACGGGTTTCGGTCTTCTGGGCCATCTCTCGGCTCCACTCCGTCAACGCCTCCCGCTGCGCCCGGGCCATCCTCCGTGCGAGGCCCTCCAGCGCGGTCTGTGCACACTCCCGGTCTCGGGGGAGCTGTGCCAGGACCTCCACTAAGCTTAGTGGAGTCGTTGCTTGCAGCAGGCTCCTGACCACTGGGTCGGTGCTGCCTGTCTCTCCCTCCATCTCCGGGTGCGTTTTCTCTGGACTCTTCTCCAGACGTCTTGTCTCCGGGTGCTCTCTCTCCAGACTGCTCCAGGCGGCACCCATCTTTGCTCTTTTGTTCTGTCTCCGCCCACATTGAGGGTGGTCCCGGGGCAACTTCAGTTCCAGGGGCAGTTCTCTCACGCTGATGGACACTTCCAGTATCACAGTCTCTGTTGGTGGGCGCGGTTTCCGCTTTTGGCGCCATTTTTCAACCTGGCCCACGATGGGAGGTGGCCTTCTGCCACCATCTGGCACGCCCATAATGGCGTCCACTCTTCCAAGGCGGGAAATCTTTAGAAATGGCGGGAATCGTCTCCCAGTGGCGGGAAACTCCATGGATGGCGGGAAAAAGCTGCAAATGGCGGACAACCGGCGGGAAACGACCTGTGATGGGGTCCGTTGGCGGGGACCCTCCGGAACCGGCGGGAGACTTCTTTTTGAGGTAACGGTGAACTTTTCTTCAGGCACGCAGTACCCAGTTGTTGCGGGCACGTTATCCTGCCGACTACGCCAAAGTTGACGCGCCCCCTGGGCCAGTGTTGTTTTTGGGGAATACCCGGAGCCGGATCAGATGGGGGTTGTAGTCTCCGAGTGGCTGTGACCCGGTCCGTGCCCAGGGTGTCAAGCTCAGTGTGTGGCAGTCCTTACAGATGTTATTAGTGTTCTTTTGTGTCGACTACGCCACCCGTTGATGTGCGGTCAGTACGGCCGCCGCTGCAGCAGGGTCCGCTGAGGCTGGTGGTGATTGTGCAGCTCTGGTAGTATAACCCCCAACGGGAGGGGTATAGCCTCAGGGGGTCAGTTGTAGAGGATGGTGGTTGTGTGGTGCAGTGAGGATGGAAATCAGACTCAGAGTCGGGCTATGCAGTTCAGGGTTTTTAC
This sequence comes from Phyllobates terribilis, assembly GCF_046119375.1. NCBI lineage: Eukaryota > Metazoa > Chordata > Amphibia > Anura > Dendrobatidae > Phyllobates > Phyllobates terribilis. The sequence continues at coordinate 584,621,622 of NW_027362762.1, forward strand.
TTACTGCTGTTCTTGTGGTCACTCCGGCCTTGAGTGACCGCCCGAGCCGTGCTGCGTCCACCAGGTCCTGGACTCGGCCAACCCCCAGGTGATTCTGGAGCGTGGTCCTGAGCTCCCTTTCTGACTTGTCCTCCTCTCTGGCCTTCCCCACCAGGGATCCACCTAAGTCCGGCTCCCTCGGGTCTCTTGGTGGTAAACCCTTGTCTCTGGGTCACCTGACCCTATTCTTGGTTTGCCTTCCGGGTGGATGTAGTGGGTGGTCGTGGCAGATGCTGCCCACGACCTCCGGTCTCTGGCTGAGGATTAGTGCCCTCCACCAGCTTGGGTTCCGGTACCCTTGTGCCAACTCTTCACCCTCTGATCTAATTTTGGGTTCTTGGAGTTCCCTCTTCTCCCCCTCTGGGTCCTTCTTTCTCCTCTCTCTTTCTCTCTTGGCCTTGGAGCTGGCTGAGCTGCTCTGCTTCTCCGACTCAACTCTGACAGACTGACCCTGATCTAAGATGGTTCCCACCTTATATACTCCCTCTATGTGTGAGCTCAGGTGACCAGCACCCAATGAGCTCCTAGCTTTACCCAGACTGCTCCCCCTATCTGCCCCTACACTACTGGGATGTTCCACCCCCCTCCCACTCCAGCCAGGGACAGACACTGTCATACCTGCACATTTCTCTAGTGGGAGTACCATTGATCTGTCCCCCGGAAATGGGATGTATGTAGTGCATGCAGCCTACTGAGCTCAGTTCCACACTCCATCCTTACCCGGGAGTGGAATATCACACCTCTGGGTTGAGGTGCAATACCCCTGCAGCAGCCGAATCCTCAGGGTGCTACACTTGTCTTCTCTCCAGCCCGACAGTCTGTCTCCTGCATCCGCCAGTCTGTCTATGGGCAAGTCCACCTGCGGACAAGGAAGCACCTGCCAGTTACCTGCCTGCTACCTGCCGTACCTGCTATCTCGCTCACCTGGGAGCGCTCACCTGCTACCCGCCCGCTAGCCTACCTGGAGGCTCCGCCGTCACTTGCCGTGACCAACTGCCTGCCAGCCAAGAGACTATTACCTGCTCTGCCGTCACTTCCCGTGACCACCTGCCTGCCTGCCAAGAGACTCTTACCCGCTCTGTCGTCACTTGCCGTGACCACCAGCCTGCCTGCCAAGAGACTCTTACCCGCTCTGCCGTCACTTGCCGTGACCACCTGCCTGCCAGCCAAGAGACTCTTACCTGCTCTTCCGTCACTTCCCGTGACCACCCGCCTGCTCACCCAGAGACTGCTACCTACCTGTTGTGTCCACCCGCTACTCCGGTCAGTCCCAGCAATCTGACCCTTGGGAGCCACCTGCTCTACTACAAGGTCGTCCCAGTATAACACCTGCCCCTCGGGGTCCCTCCTTGTTCCTAGGCACAGAGGTTCCACCACCCGGCCCCGTTACAGTTACATCACCTAGAATAAAGTTTTGAGTTGAAAACTGTTTGATTTCAGTTTGTAATAACCTGCTAATGCTTATAATTTCAAAAATGACCATTTTTTTTTTCTTTATTAAAATGAAAAGGTTGAAAACTCTGCTGTGCATAATAATTTGGAACATGCATTTTGAGTGCAGTTTGAGTGTTTTATTTTTTTAAAAATATACTGTTATCATAGGCACTTTGTACAAAAACCTTTCAATTGTACTCTAATAGTTATTTGACTGGGAAATTACAATGATTGCAATTCATATAGGTAATTTGGTAAAATCTTAGAAAATATTATTTGCATAATAATTTGGAACACAGTGTAATTGATACGGAAAGGATGGAGTGTCAGTTACCTGATGATAAATTGAGTTTGCTCAAGCAGGAGGTCGATAGAGTCAGGAGGTTGCGTAAGGTGACGCTGAAGGAGCTACAATCCCTGTTAGGTCGTTTAAATTTTGCATGTAGGATTATGCCAATGGGCAGGATATTTTGCCGCAGGTTGTCGGGGGTGACAGCAGGAGTGCGTGCGCCCCATCATTTCATTCGTTTAAATAAGGATCACAAGGAGGATTTGAAGGTTTGGAAAATGTTTTTGGAAAATTATAACCGCAGGTCGTTAATTCAGCATGAGTTTTTGAGCAGTTGTGATTGTGAGATTTTTACGGATGCTGCAGGAGGTGCTGGTTATGGGGCCTATTGGAGGGGGCGTTAGAGTGTTGGGGTATGACCGAGTGGGTGGAAGAAGAGGGGGCTTACGAGGAACCTGGCGTTTTTGGAATTGTTTCCTATTGTAGTGGCGGTTTGAATTTGAGGGGAGTGTTTTGCGAACAGGAGGATACGTTTTCATTGCGATAACATGGGAGTAGTGTCTGTCATCAACAGCTTGTCGGCCTCGTCTCCTCCGGTGATTAGGCTGCTGAGGGATCTTGTTCTTTGTTGTCTTAATATGTACGCTTGGATTATGGCAGTCTATGTTCCAGGTGTGCAAAATTCCATCGCAGATGCCTTGTCTTGTTTTCAGTGGGATCGTTTTCGGGTGATAGCACCAGAGGCAGAGGACGTGGGACAGAACTGCCCTTCGCATCTGTGGCAGCTGGTTATGGAGGAGCGGGACGGTTAATACGGGAGTCCATTACGAGGCAGACCTGGTCATCATACGAGGCATCGTGGCGAGTATGGCAAAGTTGGATACTGCAGTGGGGTTTGGTGGAGAATGACGGTGATAGGGAGATGGCGGTGTTACTTCTTGTGGGTAGGGCAGCGGAGATTGGATGGTCTGTTTCAAAAGTGGGCAAATTCATTGCAGGACTTGCGTTTGGTTTTAAGTTGCAGGGGATAAGAGATGTTGCAAAGTCCTTTTTAGTGAAGCTAGCACTCAGGGGCTTTAGGAGAGGAGGTAAGGTGCTGGATAAAAGAAGACCAGTGACTTTTAGCATCTTGGAAAGGTTGGGTTTAGTGTTAGATGAAATTTGTTGTTCAGTTTTTGAAGCTACATTGTTTAGGTTAGCCTTTTCGTTGGCGTTTTTTGGTGCGCTGAGATTGGGTGAATTGGTGGCACCAAGCAGGGATAGGGTTGGGGGTTTGTTTGTGGAGGATGTGAGCTGTTGGGATAGGGGCATTGAATTTTGGATCAGGCGTTGGAAGACTGATCAATTAGGCAGAGGTAAGCGAGTGGTATTGGGTGAGGTTAATGGAGCTTTCATGTGCCCTAAAAAATGTTTATCAGCGTACTGGCAGTTTTGGTCTGGGCGTGTGGGTCCCTTATTATGTCATGAAAATGGGGAGTTTTTGTCATGTTTTCAATTCATAGCAGTATTTAAGAAAGGAGTTCGGGAGTTGGGCCTTCGCCCGGAGGTGTACAGCTCACATTCTTTTAGAATTGGCGCGGCGTCAGAAGCTGATGGCTTGAGTTTAGGCAAGGACGTGATAAAGCGGATCGGGAGGTGGAGTTCCGATCGTTATTTGTCCTATGTACGGCATTAGGTATGGGGGGCTTAGGTTGTTTTCATCTTGTTAAGTATTGAATACCTTGTGGTTGTTTGTTGCAGATGGCATCCCGTTGTTAGCGTGGATTCTGGGACATTCCTTCGTCCACTGGGGGGCGCTGCGAGCGGACGTGAGGCCAGATGGTAGGCAGTTGGGTTTTAGTAGAGAGCAAGTTGTGGTTCGGTGGCTCGGCTTCAGAGGCATGGTATGGAGAAGGGTGCTGCTTGAATTTCATAAGGCAGCCCGTTTGGACCGGTCGCCAGATATTTTGGTGGTGCATATGGGGGGGAATGACTTGGGGGCTCGCCCGGTCAGGGAATTGATGAGGGATATTCGATGTGATTTTTTAAGGTTGTGGACATCCTTTCCGGAGGTGTTGATGGTCTTGTCTGACATTGTGCCAAGGAAAAAGTGGAGGGAGGCTAGATCTTTGAAGGGGATTAATAGGGCAAGAGTAAAGTTAAATAGAGCCATATCAGCCTTTGGGTCCAGGAATGGGGGAGTAAGCGTTCGACATTTTGAACTTGAGGCGGGGGTTGGAAATTTTTGGGCAAAGGATGGTGTGCACTTGAATGACATTGGTACCGATTTGTGGGCATTGGCTATATAGGAGGGGATTGAGAGGGCGTTGGCGGTGTTGGGGCACTCACGAGCCTGAGGTGGTCAGAGCTGTTTGTTTGTGGTGGGGGGTGGGGTTCTTGGAGTTGGCACAGAAGTGTCAGTGGGAAGAATTTGGTTAAAATTACAGGCAGTTGGTTAATTGAGCGGGGTGATCTGGCATTTGGTTTTTGGGCTCTGGACGGGGTTTTACCCTGGGAGCTTTTGGTGGCCTTGAGCTGGTGATGGACGGCTGAGGGTAACATGGTGGTTCAAGTTCGGTTTAATTTATGCCAGATCTAATTTTAACTCCAAGAACCCTCCCTTCTTATTTATTTTATAACACTGTTAATATATTAATGTTGTTTGTTAATAAAACGGCCACTGTGGCCAAATTTATCCAAAAGAAATACAGATGCAGTGTTTTTATTTGTGGGAAAAGGTGAGTGCTGGGAAATGGGAGGAACAGGTTAAACGGTGGAACGCGGGTTGGCCGTACACGGTCATGTGTGTGTGTGTTGCGTACGGCGTATACAGAGTGTGTGTGTGTGTGTGGTGCGTACGACGTATACAGTGTGTGTGGTGCGTACGGCGTATACAGTGTGTGTGTGTGTGTGGTGCGTACGGCATATACAGTGTGTGTGTGTGGTGCGTACGGCATATACAGTGTGTGTGGTTCATACGGCGTATACAGAGTATGTTTGTGGCGGTGCGTACGGCGTATACAGTGTGTGTGTGGTGCGTACGGCGTATACAGAGTAAGTTTGTGGCGGTGCGTACGGCGTATAAAGTGTGTGTGTGGTGCATACGGAGTATACACTGTGTGTGTGTGTGGTGCGTACGGCGTATACAGTGTGTGTGTGTGTGTGTGTGTGTGTGTGTGTATGTGGTGCGTACGGTGTATATGACGCGCCCCTGGGCCTGAGTCGCGCAGCGTTGCGCACGCGGGAGCCTACCCGGAGCCGGATCAGATGGGGGTAGTAGTCTCGTGGCGGTGACCCGGTCCGTGCCCAGGGAGTCAGACTAAGTGGCAGTCTTTTAGCAGTAGATGGTGGATGACTACGCCACCCGTTGAATGCAGCTATGGAGCTGCCGCTGCAGGGCAGACCGCTGAGGCCGGTGGAAGGATGGTGCAGCGTGGATGGTATAACCCCCAACGGGAGGGGTATGGCCTCAGGGCAGCCGACGTGGATGATGGGGGTAGCAGGAACCACTCAGAGACGGTGCGGTGTAATTCAGGGTCTTTACTGGTAACAACGATAGACCCTCCCGGAGTACTTGCTAGCGAACGGGGCCTGGTCAGTCCTTGAGCAGATGGGATCTCCCCTGGCCAGGCGGAGTTGTAGGCCTCCCAAACTGACTGTACTCTTCTGGCTACCTTGCTAGAAGCGGATATAAGTAGCCCACGTCCCTGAGTGTACCGTGTGGTGCTCACCCGTATGGCCGGTGACTCGGGGCCTTCTAATGGCTTCCGCTCCACGATGGCGGTGCTGGTCCCACGCGTGTGACCGTGCCTTCAGGTTTCTGGGCCTGAGGACCTGAAATCCCCTGCCGGTCGGCTTCTGCTGCTGGGTAAGAGTTAGTCCCCACAGCCTCGGACGCCGGGTCCGGTAAGAAAGCTTCTCAGTCAGGGCGAGCTCTGCAGCTGCCAGCCCCTGACTCGTAGTAGTATTGCTCCCACTGAGCTTCTGCTGTTTCTTCCTATGACTGTTTCTCGTCTCTACTTCTTCTCTACTCCGGGCATGGCCCAGGAGCTGGGCCCCAGCCGGAGCCACAGCTCCCTGTCAGCCCTCCTGGCTGAACTCTCCCTCTGAACTCTCTAACCCTGCCTCAGCCCCAGTTTTATATAGGGGAAGTTCTTCCCCTCCCAGGACTGGGCAGGAGGTGTGGCATGCATAGGATTCCTGACCAAGAGACCTCCCACCTGCTCTCAGACATAACATGGCTGTTACTGTGGAAACCAGACCCCTGGGGTGCCACATTCCCCCCTAGTGAAATTTAGTACTCCGGGACTAAACATATTTTTGGAAAAACATAACAAGGTATAACAATAACAATACAATAAAGAAACACATAAAGGTGGTCACGGCATGTCCGTAACCGGGTGCAGTCTTTGAAGAAAGCAAGGTGTCCATTTCACCAAAACAGGGAGACGTAACCCGGTAGGGGTCTGTCCTGCCCCGAGTCCTTAACAGTCTTTAGTCCGTCCTGGGTTACGCTCCAACTATGTACAAAGGATTCCCGGTAAATCCACCAAAGACTCCCATAAATTACTAGAAACACATAATTATTTACAGGATATGGCCGCTCTCAGTCCTCGGCCAGGTAGAGGGAAAGAACGACCGCTCTCAGTCCTCGGTCAGTGGGAATAAGGGATGGCTGCTCACAGTCCTCAGCCTGTGGGGAAAAAGGGATGGCTGTTCACAGTCCTCAGCCTGGTAAGGGATAGGGACACACGGGGAACAATTCACTAATCCCAACGGGGACCATATTTTAATTAGCAGCAGTCCTTGTACCCTTACGGGTAACTATTTACAGCTCTTTATTCACGCTACTTCCCTTCAGTAGCTATGTCCTCTTTGTGCTCTCTCCTGAGGGTAGTCCTCAGACCCGTCCGGGTCCTCTTGGCTTTCCTCGTATTGGTAGTACTGCAGCTCCTCCTCGGTTAGCTGGGTTAGTATCTCTGCGACAGTCCTCCTCCCAGGTGGCCAGGACTTTACCTCCCTTTGGGCTGCCCCGGTTAATTGGGCCACCAGGATGCTCACTTTTTGCTCTTCTGTGAGGGGGTACACCTGGAAGAGGCTATCCAGCTTTTCTCTAAAGTCATGCAGGGTATGCGACTCCCCTGAGTACTGGGGTAGCCAGGCTGCCCCCGGGATATAGGGCATGATGAAGGGCATAACTGCAGCAGCGGTGGCGCTGGCGGGGGTTGAGGCAGTGAAGCTCTCCTCCGTATTCGACATCTTCCTCCCCCCTAGTGGACCGTGGCCTACCTTGCGATGATCCTGTTCCGTAGGCCGCGGCTCCGCAGTAGATCGTCAGGGTTGAGGACCTTCCGTCGCGCTCCTGTGACGTCGGCGTCTGCTGGGCTCCTTCCAGGACCTTACGCAACGTCCGGACGTGAGGCGGGGCTTCAGTTCTCGCGCGCTTTCGGAGTCCACGCCCCTCTTCTTCCCGCGCGGCGTCTTCAAGATGGCGGCCAACGGCGGGAAAACTCCACGGATGGCGGGAAGAAGGCTGAAGATGACGCCGGATGGCGGGAAAACCTCACGGATGGCGGGAAGAAGGCTGAAGATGGCGCCGGATGGCGGGAAAACTTCACGGATGGTAAGTTTTAAAAGTCTCTTTTTCAGGCACGCAGTACCCGGTGGTTGCGGGCACGAAATCCTGCCGACTACGCCAAAAGTTGACGCGCCCCTGGGCCTGAGTCGCGCAGCGTTGCGCACGCGGGAGCCTACCCGGAGCCGGATCAGATGGGGGTAGTAGTCTCGTGGCGGTGACCCGGTCCGTGCCCAGGGAGTCAGACTAAGTGGCAGTCTTTTAGCAGTACATGGTGGATGACTACGCCACCCGTTGAATGCAGCTATGGAGCTGCCGCTGCAGGGCAGACCGCTGAGGCCGGTGGAAGGATGGTGCAGCGTGGATGGTATAACCCCCAACGGGAGGGGTATGGCCTCAGGGCAGCCGACGTGGATGATGGGGGTAGCAGGAACCACTCAGAGACGGTGCGGTGTAATTCAGGGTCTTTACTGGTAACAACGATAGACCCTCCCGGAGTACTTGCTAGCGAACGGGGCCTGGTCAGTCCTTGAGCAGATGGGATCTCCCCTGGCCAGGCGGAGATGTAGGCCTCCCAAACTGACTGTACTCTTCTGGCTACCTTGCTAGAAGCGGATATAAGTAGCCCACGTCCCTGAGTGTACCGTGTGGTGCTCACCCGTATGGCCGGTGACTCGGGGCCTTCTAATGGCTTCCGCTCCACGATGGTGGTGCTGGTCCCACGCGTGTGACCGTGCCTTCGGGTTTCTGGGCCTGAGGACCTGAAATCCCCTGCCGGTCGGCTTCTGCTGCTGGGTAAGAGTTAGTCCCCACAGCCTCGGACGCCGGGTCCGGTAAGAAAGCTTCTCAGTCAGGGCGAGCTCTGCAGCTGCCAGCCCCTGACTCGTAGTAGTATTGCTCCCACTGAGCTTCTGCTGTTTCTTCCTATGACTGTTTCTCGTCTCTACTTCTTCTCTACTCCGGGCATGGCCCAGGAGCTGGGCCCCAGCCGGAGCCACAGCTCCCTGTCAGCCCTCCTGGCTGAACTCTCCCTCTGAACTCTCTAACCCTGCCTCAGCCCCAGTTTTATATAGGGGAAGTTCTTCCCCTCCCAGGACTGGGCAGGAGGTGTGGCATGCATAGGATTCCTGACCAAGAGACCTCCCACCTGCTCTCAGACATAACATGGCTGTTACTGTGGAAACCAGACCCCTGGGGTGCCACATATACAGAGTGTGTGGTGCCACTGTGGCCAAATTTATCCAAAAGAAATACAGGTTCAGTGTTTTTATTTGTGGGAAAAGGTGAGTGCTGGGAAATGGGAGGAACAGGTTAAACGGTGGAACCCGGGTTGGCCGTACACGGTCATTTGTGTGTGTGTTGCGTACGGCGTATATAGAGTGTGTGTGTGTGTGTGTGTGGTGCGTACGGCATATACAGTGTGTGTGGTGCGTACGGCATATACAGTGTGTGTGTGTGTGTGGTGCATACGGCATATACAGTGTGTGTGTGTGGTGCGTACGGCGTACACTGAGTATGTTTGTGGCGGTGCGTACGGCGTATAAAGTGTGTGTGTGGTGCGTACGAAGTATACACTGTGTGTGTGTGTGTGGTGCGTACGGCGTATACAGTGTGTGTGTGGTGCGTACGGTGTATACAGTGTGTATGTGGTGCGTACGGTGTATACAGTGTGTGCGTTGTAGTGCGTACGGCGTATACAGTGCGTGTGTGTGTATGTGGTGCGTACGGAGTATACAGTGTGTGTGTGGTGCGTACGGAGTATACACTGTGTTTGTTGCGTACGCCGTATACACTGTGTGCGTGCGTATGGTGCGTACGGCGTATACAGAGTGTGTGGTACGTACGGTGTATACAGAGTATGTGTGTGGCGGTGTGTACGGTGTATACAGTTTGTGTGGTGCGTACGGTGTATACAGTGTGTGTGATGAAGCATACGGCAAATACAGTGTGTGTGTAGTCCATACGGTGTATACAGAGTGTTTGTGTGGTGGTGCGTATGGTGTATACAGTGCGTGTGTATGTGGTGCGTACGGCGTGTGTGTGTGGTGCGTACAGTGTACACAGTGTGTGTGTGTGGTGCATACGGCTTACACAGAGTGTGTGTGTGGTGCGTACCGTGTATACAGTGTGTGTGTGTGGTGCATACGGTGTATACTGTGTTTGTGGTGCATACAGCGTATATAGAGCGTGTGTGGTGCGTACGGCATATACAGTGTGTGTGGTGCGTACAGTACAGTGTGTGTGTGTGTGTGGTGTGTACGGCATATACAGTGTGTGTGTGTGGTGCGTACGACATATACAGTGTGTGTGTGATGCGTACGGCGTATACTGAGTATGTTTGTAGCGGTGCGTGCGGCGTATAAAGTGTGTGTGTGGTGCGTACGGAGTATACACTGTGTGTGTGTGGTGCATACAGCGTATATAGAGCGTGTGTGGTGCGAACGGCATATACAGTGTGTGTGGTGCGTACGCCGTATACACTGTGTATGTGTGGAGCATATGGAGTATACAGAGTATGTGTGTGGCGGTGCGTACGGCGTATACAGTGTGTGTGTGGTGCGTACGGTGTATACACTGTGTGTGTGCGTGTGGTGCATAATGCGTATACAGTGTGTGTGTGTGTGTATGTGCTGCGTACGGCATATACAGAGTGTGTGGTGCGTAGGGCGTATACAGAGTATGTGTGTGGCGGTGAGTACGGTGAATACAGTGTGTGTGTGGTCATACGGTGTATACAGTGTGTGTGTGGTGGAGCGTACGGCGAATACAGTGTGTGTGTGGTCCGTACGGTGTATACAGAGTGTTTTTGTGGTGTGCGTACGGTGTATACAGTGCGTGTGTGTGTGTATGTGGTGCGTACGGCGTATACAGTGTGTGTGTGGTGCGTACAGTGTATACAGTGTGTGTGTGGTGCGTACGGAGTATATAGAGCGTGTGTGGTGCGTACGGCGTATACAGTGTGTGTGTGGTGCATGTGTGTGTGGTGCGTACGGCATATGCACTGTGTGTGTGTGTGGTGCATGTGTGTGTGTGTGTGTGGTGCGTACAGAGTATACACTGTGTGTGTGTGTGGTGCGTACGGCGTAAGCACTGTGTGTGCGTGTGGTGCGTACAGCGTATACAGTGTGTGTGTATGTGGTGCGTACGGCGTATACAGAGTATGTGTGTGGCGGAGCATGCGGTGTATACAGTGTGTGTGGTGCGTACGGTGTATACAGTGTGTGTGTGGTGGAGCGTACGGCGAATACAGTGTGTGTGGTCCGTACAGTGTATGCATAGTGTTTGTGTGATGGTGCATACTGTGTATACAGTGCGTGTGTATGTGGTGCGTACGGCGTATACAGTGTGTGTGTGGTGCGTACGGCATATACAGTGTGGTGCGTACGGCGTATGCACTGTGCGTGTGGTGCGTACGGCGTATACAGATTGTGTGTGGCGGTGCGTACAGCATATACAGTGTGTGTGTGTGGTGCGTGCGGCGTATACACTGTGTGTGTGGTGCGTACGGTGTATACACTGTGTGTGTGGTGCATAGGGCGTATACAGAGTATGTGTGTGGAGCTGCGTACGGTGTGTCATGGTACATCGTTTTCCCTGTCCTGCATTTCTGTATAAAATGTCATGATGTGATGTAAATACCCATGCTCTTTCCCAGATCTTTGTTCTTCAACCATAATTTAACTTGGGCTTGTGTCAACACCGCTAGAGGACTCCCCATTGTTCTCTTAAGCAGGGGGAGAACTCACAGTACACATCTTTATAGACACATCGGAGCCATGCCATGGACTAAACCATCGACTAGGAGGGGGGGAAAACTCTCCTCCCCTACCCTTGGGCTGTTCCCGGTAGCCCAAGACAATGGACTTATGCGTGACCAGTGTTGTGTTGGGAGATCTTTGGAGGAAGAAGTGTGGGGGCTCTTAGCTGCGGCAAGACCTCACACCCGTCGGAGATTGTGGACTTATTATGAACCTTAGGAATAACTAGGATTTTTGATTTGGTATGCTGCCTGCCTTAATAAATCCCGTTGGAGCGTTCTTAGTCCGTTGGTCTCTTCTTGCTCTGCCGCATACCCCGTCACAAACTGGTTGGCAGCGGTGGGATCAGAGCAGAAGGAATGGAGGACAACGGCCCATCAACTGCTGGAACCAGAGCCTCAGAGTACAAGAACTGGACTGTGGTGAGCTTACTGTAAAGGGTCTGGGAGGTGGAACCTCGGAGCAACTATACAAAGGGGCAGTCCTTGTAAGGAAGCGGGTGGCTCCCAGGGAAGGCGGGAAGGTAGTCACGGCAACTGACAGGGACAGTCTCTGGGTAGAAGGGCAGGAGGTCACGGCAAGTGATGGGGACAGTCTCTTGACAGGCGGGTGGTCACGGCAAGTGACAGCAGGGTATGAGTCTCTAGACAGGCAGGTGGTCACGGCAAGTGACAGCGGGATAAGAGTCTCTAGACAGGCGGGTGGTCACGGCAAGTGACAGCAGGGAAAGAGTCTCTAGACAGGCAGGTGGTCACGACACGTGACGGCAGAGCCTCCAGGTAGGCTAGCAGACAGGTAGCAGATGAGCGCTCCCAGGTGAGCGGGCAAGAGCCTCTGGACAGGCAGGTGGTCACGGCACGTGACGGCGGAGCCTCCAGGTAGGCTAGCAGACAGGTAGCAGGTGAACGCTCCCAGGTGAGAGGGCAAGAGTCTCTGGACAGGCAGGTGGTCACGGCACGTGACTGCAGGGTCTCCAGGTAGGCTAGCAGGCAGGTAGCAGGTGAGCGCTCCCAGGTGAGCGGGCAGACTGATCCATAGACAGACTGGCAGGGCTGGTAGGCAGACTGTTGAACCGCAGGAATGAAAGCAGATAGATAAGTATCAGGCAGTTATCAAGCAGGAATCTGGCAGGTGACTGGCAGGTAACTGGCAGGTAACTGGACCTGAGGGCTGAAGCAGAGTTGAAAGTCTTTGCAACAACATTGCTCGGGCACCTCCATTTTGGAGGCGGTGCCTTATATATGGTGAGGTCCTCCGGCCATTGGCCGGGGACTCCTTAGGACGGCACGCGCGGCCCCTTTAAGAGAGGGGGAGCGCGCGCCCTAAGCAGAGTGGCCGGGAAGCAGCGCACGCTGCCAGCAGAGCGGGAGGAAGACGCCGGGCACGGAGCGGAGAGGTGAGGGGAACAGCGCCCCTGCCTAGCAGGAGGCAGGGACGCCGACGCTACACTTACAAACAAAGGCCCGTGAACTGGGGGTCAGCTACAAGGGATTCTCAAAGGAGCAGCTAACTGAGGCTTTGGAAGGAGTTCGCCTGCAAGAGGACGCTGAGGAAGCACCTCCACGGCCAATGGAGGAAAGGCGACAGGCAGAGGTAAATACCCAAAAAAGTCAGTGGGCTGTGTGGTACGAGGAGGAGATGGCAATGATGGGAGAGGAGGTCTCCATAGACTATAAGATGGAGGTCATGTGAGGAGCTAAGGAGATGGCATTGCTGGAGAGGCAGATAGCTTTGGAAGCAGCTAGAAGTGCCAGACAGACTGTAACCCCAGCACCCACCATGAGGGAACTCCCCAGAGTGTTCCGCAAAGATTTCAAGCCGTTCCAGGAGGCTGCAGGTGACATTTAGGGCTTCTTCCAGGACTTTGAGCTTCAGTGTCGATTAATGGAAGTCCCAGAAAGGGAGCGAATCCGATATCTGGTGGGGCTCTTAGAGGGTAGAGGTGCCGCAGCCTATAGTGCTATGGACCCTCGGGGGGACTGTGAGTATGCGGACATTAAACGGACTATTCTGGAACACTACGCTGTGACCCTAGACACTTATAGGACCCAGTTTCGTACTTTGGCCTGTGATGAGGAGGTGTCCTTCGAGATGTATGCCCACAGACCCAAACAAATATGTCATCGCTGGCTGGAGGGAGAGGAGGCCTTAACTTGGGGGGCCTTCCTCCAGGTCATCTTGAAAGAGCAGTTTTACTTCAAGTGTCCCGCTGAGATCCGAGAATGGGTGCGTGAAAGGAGACCAGCCACGGTGGAGGAAGCTGCAGCTCTAGCGGATGAGGCTCTCACCATCAAGCCTCAATGGAAAAAATTACTACTCAGTGAGAAAAGAACTACCAGCCCCCTGACGATGGCAGCCCCTGGTCCTTCGGCCTCCCATACTCACCATCCCAATAGACCATCCACTCATGGTGACTTTCATGTGACTGTGCCTCGCATTACTCCTGCTCCGCCTTCGGGACTACGACGTGGAGGAAGAGTCCCAGAGCGCAGATGTTATAGATGTGGGCAGCCTGGGCATCTGCAATTCCAATGTCCAGGTGTTCGGAGGCAGGACAGCTAAAGACCGCCTTTGCCGGTTCATTATCTACAGACACCCTCGCCAGGAGAAGAGCTGGATTCAGTCCCTGACGACTTGCCAAGTGACTCCGATACCCTGGCTCCCATACCAGGAGTCTATGGGGTGCGAGCCCCAGCCACCTGTTCTTCTGACCGTCAGCACAAACATCTACAGGAGGTCATGCTGGATGGCCAAAAGGTTGTCGGCTTCCGTGACACTGGGGCTTTTCTCACCATAGCCGATCTCCGTGTACTTCAGCCAGAAGCAATTCAAAAGGGACCAGAAATTGCCATTGAATTGGCTGGAGGCACCCAGAGATATATTCCAAGAGCGAGGGTGACCCTGGATTATGGCTTTGGGGCAAAACAATGCGTGGTCGGTGTGATGAGCTGCCTCCCCGCAGACGTTCTTTTAGGAAATTATGTGGGACATCTGCATTGCCACTTCGTCGGTGCGGTAACCAGAAGTCAAGCCAAGAGAGCAGCAGATGGGGATGCATACAACTCATCCATAGAAATGAGGCCACCAGAAACGCCGACACCGCCGGTGAGTGATTCTTCTTGTGGGGACAATGTGAGTGATACCTGGGATAGAGTTCAGTTTCGACAAGAGGTCGATACTGACCCCACCCTAGCTAGTTTTAGAGCGCGAGCTGAGACAAGGCAGTTAGGGGAGAACAGGGAAAGGATTATCCGAGAAAATGGACTTTTGTATAGGGTTACCAATGCTGCCTCCCCAGATAAGCCCTGGACTTGTAACAAACAGATGATTGTTCCTCAGAAATACAGGATTCCCCTACTACACCTTGCTCATGATATCCCTACTGCTGGCCATCAAGGCAAAACCCGCACCGAGAGACGATTGACTCAAACCTTCTATTGGCCAGGGATTTCTCAGGCAGTGGCACATTTCTGCCGAACTTGCGATATATGTCAGCGTAGAGGGCGACCCGGAGATCACCCAAAGGCCGCTTTGCAATCACTCCCTATCATAGAAGAGCCATTTCAAAGATTAGCTGTTGATATCATTGGGCCTCTAGCTAAGCCAAGTAGATCAGGAAAGCAGTACATTCTCACTCATGTGGACTACGCCACCTGATATCTGGAAGCTGTGGCCTTGTCCAGTATTTCTGCAGCCAAGGTGGCCGAGGCCCTGGTTACCATTTTCACCAGAGTAGGATTTCCCAGTGAGATCTTGTCGGACCAAGGCTCCCAGTTTATGTCAGAACTAGTCCAGTGTCTGTGGCGCACCTGTGGAGTACGAGCGATTCGAACGACACCGTATCATCCACAAACAAATGGACTTTGTGAACGATTTAACGGCACTCTGAAGAATATGCTGAGGGCCTTCACGGACAGAGATTCAGACTGGGAGAAATACCTACCCCATCTCTTGTTTGCCTATCGGGAAGTTCCTCAGGAGTCCACCGGGTTTTCCCCCTTTGAACTCCTCTATGGAAGAAAGGTCCGAGGACCCTTAACTCTGCTCAATGAATACTGGGCAGGGCAGGTTGAAGATACAGGCACCCCTGTTGTCCCTTATGTCCTAAAGCTGCGAGAAACCCTGGCTCAACTTGCTAGTTTTGCCCAGAGTCATGTGCATATGGCTCAAACCCGACAGAAGACCTGGTATGACCGTAAAGCACGCTATCGGGAGTTTGTAGAAGGACAACCGGTCTTAATGATTATTCCCCATCCACAAAATAAACTGCAGACCACGTGGGAGGGTCCCTTCCGGGTTCTCAAGAAACTAAATGACACCAATTACCTTCTTGCTCTAGATGATCAGGGACTAAGACAAAAGACTGTCCATGTGAATATGATTAAGGAATACCACGACCGGACCAATGATAGCAAGCTGTCGGCTAGCTTCAGAAGACGGTCCCGAGGAAGAGGACTCCCTACCAGATCTCGTGGAAGCCACGAGAGCCCCGTCCACTGTGGAACAGGTTCCTCTGGGAGATCACCTGGACCCCTTACAGAAAGACCAGATGCTGGGAGTGCTTCAACAGAGACAGGCTGCTTTCTCATCTCAACCAGGTCGAACCACCGTCACCCAACATCATGTAGACACTCAGGGTATCCGTCCCATACAACAGGCTCCTTACCGGGTACCTGAATCAGTTCGAAACACCATGCAGCACGAACTAGAGGAGATGTTACAGCTGGGGGTAATACAGGCCTCTCATAGCCCTTGGGCCTCTCCTGTGGTGTTAGTACCAAAGAAGGATGGGAGTACTCGATTTTGTGTGGACTACAGACGACTTAATGAACATACTGTCAGTATATCCTCGCTCTTGGAATATATCTCTGGGTGCCTCCAGCCAATTCAATGGCAATTCCTGGTCCCTTTTGAATTGCTTCTGGCTGAAGTACGCGGGGATCGGCTATGGTGAGAAAAGCCCCAGTGTCACGGAAGCCGACAACCTTTTAGCCATCCAGCACGACCTCCTGTAGATGTTTGTGCTGACGGTCAGAAGAACAGGTGGCTGGGGCTCGCACCCCATAGACTCCTGGTATGGGAGCCAGGGTATCGGAGTCACTTGGCAAGTCGTCAGGGACTGAATCCAGCTCTTCTCCTGGTGAGGGTGTCTGTAGATAATGAACCGGCAAAGGCGGTCTTTAGCTGTCCTGCCTCCGAACACCTGGACATTGGAATTGCAGATGCCCAGGCTGCCAACA
This sequence comes from Phyllobates terribilis, assembly GCF_046119375.1. Taxonomy (NCBI): domain Eukaryota; kingdom Metazoa; phylum Chordata; class Amphibia; order Anura; family Dendrobatidae; genus Phyllobates; species Phyllobates terribilis. Next base: position 584,637,936 of record NW_027362762.1, read on the forward strand.
TCTAGAACATCTGCGCTCTGGGACTCTTCCTCCACGTCGTAGTCCCGAAGGCGGAGCAGGAGTAATGCGAGGCTCAGTCACACGAAAGTCACCATGAGTGGATGGTCTATTGGGATGGTGAGTATGGGAGGCCGAAGGACCAGGGGCTGCCATCGTCAGGGGGCTGGTAGTTCTTTTCTCACTGAGTAATAATTTTTTCCATTGAGGCTTGATGGTGAGAGCCTCATCCGCTAGAGCTGCAGCTTCCTCCACCGTGGCTTGTCTCCTTTCACGCACCCATTCTCGGATCTCAGCGGGATACTTGGAGTAAAACTGTTCTTTCAAGATGACCTGGAGGAAGGCCCCCCAAGTTAAGGCCTCCTCTCCCTCCAGCCAGCGATGACATATTTGTTTGAGTCTGTGGGCATACATCTTGAAGGACACCTCCTCATCACAGGCCAAAGTACGAAACTGGGTCCTATAAGTGTCTGGGGTCACAACGTAGTGTTCCAGAATAGTCCGTTTAATGTCTGCATACTCACAGTCCCCCCGAGGGTCCATAGCTCTATAGGCTGCGGCAGCTCCACACTCTAAGAGTCCCACCAGATGTCGGACTCGCTCCCTTTCTGGGACTTCCATTAATCGACACTGAAGCGCAAAGTTCTGGAAGAAGCCCTCAATGTCACCTGCAGCCTCCAAGAACGGCTTGAAATCTTTGCGGGACACTCTGGGGAGTTCCCTCATGGTGGGTGTTGGGGTTACAGTCTGTCTGGCACTTCTAGCTGCTTCCAAAGCTATCTGCCTCTCCAGCAATGCCATCTCCTTAGCTCCTCGCATGACTTCCATCTTGTAGTCTATGCAGACCTACTCTCCCATCATTGCCATCTCCTCCTCGTACCACACAGCCCACTGACTTTTTTGGGTATTTACCTCTGCCTGTCACCTTTCCTCCATTGGCCGTGGAGGTGCTTCCTCAGTGTCCTCTAGCAGGCGAACTCCTTCCAAAGCCTCAGTTAGCTGCTCCATTGAGAGTTTCTTGTAGCTGACCCCCAGTTCACGGACCTTTCTTTGTAAGCTCACCACAGTCCAGTTCTTGTACTCTGAGGCTCTGGTTCCAGCAGTTGATGGGCCGTTGTCCTCCATTCCTTCTGCTCTGATCCCACCGCTGCCAACCAGTTTGTGACGGGGTATGCGGCAGAGCAAGAAGAGACCAACGGACTAAGAACGCTCCAACGGGATTTATTAAGGCAGGCAGCATACCAAATCAAAAATCCTAGTTATTCCTAAGGTTCATAATAAGTCCACAATCTCCGACGGGTGTGAGGTCTTGCCGCAGCTAAGAGCCCCCACACTTCTTCCTCCAAAGATCTCCCAACACAACACTGGTCACGCATAAGTCCATTGTCTTGGGCTACTGGGAACAGCCCAAGGGTAGGGGAGGAGAGTTTTCCCCCCCTCCTAGTCGATGGTTTAGTCCATGGCATGGCTCCGATGTGTCTATAAAGATGTATACTGTGAGTTCTCCCCCTGCTTAAGAGAACAATGGGGAGTCCTCTAGCGGTGTTGACACAAGCCCAAGTTAAATTATGGTTGAGGAACAAAGATCTGGTAAAGAACATGGGTATTTACATCACATCATGACATTTTATACAGAAATGTAGGACAGGGAAAACGATGTACCATGACAGATGAGAGTACTCGATTTTGTGTGGACTACAGACGACTTAATGAACATACTGTCAGTGATCCTTACCCAATGCCCCATATTGACGAACTTCTAGACCGAATGGCTGGATCCCGATATGCCACTACCTTAGATCTCATTAAGGGATACTGGCAAATTCCTCTGACGGAGGAAGGGAGAGGACGGTCCACTTTTATAACCCCCTTTGGTCTGTATGAATGTTTAAGCATGCCTTTTGGAATGAAAATGCCCCGGCAACCTTCCAGAGAATGGTAGATCAGATCCTCCGGGGATGTGGTGACTTTGCTTGTGCCTACTTAGATGATATCGCCGTCTTCAGCCAGACGTGGGAGGAACATCTGAATCAAGTAGCCGTTATTCTTGACCTGATTCTTGCAGCCGGCCTAACCATTCGACCCGATAAATGTCAATTGGGGATGGGTGAAGTCCAGTACCTAGGGAATAGAGTAGGGGGAGGGAAGCTCCGTCCAGAACCTGCAAAAATCCAGGCTATTAGAGACTGGCCTGTACCCCAAACTAAGAAACAAGTTATGGCTTTTTTGGGCACTGCTAGCTACTACCGAAAATTTGTTTCTCATTTTAGCACTGTGGCCAAGCCTCTTACCGACCTGACCAAGAAAACGATGCCCAGGCTGGTAATCTGGACTCCAGCCTGTGAAGAGGCTTTTAACCGGCTGAAGGACGCCCTGGTCTGTGACCCTGTTCTGGCTGCTCCGGACTACAAGAGGTGATTCATTGTGCAGATGGACGCCTCTGCTTATGGATTGGGAGCTGTACTCAGCCAGGTGAATGCAGTGGGGAACGAGCACCCCGTCGCCTACCTCAGCAGGAAACTGCTGGACCGAGAAGTGGCCTATGCAACTGTAGAAAAAGAATGTCTGGCTATAGTGGGCCCTCCGGAAACTAAAGCCGTATCTGTATGGACGAGAATTCACTGTGGTTACTGATCACAATCCCCTCACTTGGCTGAACAGAGCCTCTGGGGACAATGGACGCTTACTACGATGGAGCCTGGCTCTGCAACCCTATAACTTTACAGTACAGTATAGAAGAGGCAGCCAACACCGAAATGCAGATGGACTGTCCAGACAGGAGGAGCACTGAGTCCGGTCAGCCCTGCCTGTGTGTACTTAACAAGCGAACTGTAGAGGTCCCTCGTACGTACACAAAATTGGAGGAGAAGGAATTGTCATGGTACATCGTTTTCCCTGTCCTGCATTTCTGTATAAAATGTCATGATGTGATGTAAATACCCATGCTCTTTCCCAGATCTTTGTTCCTCAACCATAATTTAACTTGGGCTTGTGTCAACACCGCTAGAGGACTCCCCATTGTTCTCTTAAGCAGGGGGAGAACTCACAGTACACATCTTTATAGACACATCGGAGCCATGCCATGGACTAAACCATCGACTAGGAGGGGGGAAACCTCTCCTCCCCTACCTTTGGGCTGTTCCCGGTAGCCCAAGACAATGGACTTATGCGTGACCAGTGTTGTGTTGGGAGATCTCTGGAGGAAGAAGTGTGGGGGCTCTTAGCTGCGGCAAGACCTCACGCCCGTCGGTGATTGTGGACTTATTATGAACCTTAGGAATAACATGGATTTTTGATTTGGTATGCTGCCTGCCTTAATAAATCCCATTGGAGCGTTCTTAGTCTGGTGGTCTCTTCTTGCTCTGCTGCATACCCCGTCACACGGTGTATACAGCGTGTGTGTGGTCGTATGGTGTATACAGAGTGTTTGTGTGGTGGTGTGTACGGTGTATACAGTGCGTGTGTGTGTGTATGTGGTGCATACAGTGTATACAGTGTGTGTGTGTGTTGCATACGGAATACAAAGAGTGTGTGTGTGGTGCGTATGGTGTTTACAGTGTGTGTGTGTGGTGCGTACGGCGTATACAGTGTGTGTGGTGCGTACGGCGTATACAGTGTGTGTGTGGTACGTACGGAGTATACACTGTGTGTGTGATGCGTACGGCGTATACACTGTGCGTGCGCGTGGTGCGTACGGCGTATACAGTGTATGTATGTGGTGCGTTCGGCGTATACAGAGTGTGTGGTGCGTATTGCGTGTGTGGTGTGTGGTGCGTATACAGAGTATGTGTGTGGTGCGTACGGTATATACAGTGTGTGTGTGTGGTGCGTACGGCGCATACAGTGTGTGTTTGGTGCGTACAGCGTATATAGAGCATGTGTGGTGCATATGGCATATACAGTGTGTGTGGTGTGTACGGCGTATACAGTGTGTGTGTGTGGTGAGTACGTCATATACAGTGTGTGTGTGGTGGTGCATATCGCATATACAGTTTGTGTATGGTGCGTACAGCATATCCAGTGTGTGTGTGTGTGTGGTGCGTATGGTGTATACACTGTGTGTGTGTGGTGCGCACGTCGTATACATTGTGTGTGTGTGGTGCGTACGGCATATACAGTGTGTGTGTGTGGAGCGTACAGCGTATACAGTGTGTGTGTGGTGGTGCGTACGACGTATACAGAGTGTGTGTGGTGGTGCATACCGAGTATACAGTGTGTGTGTGGTGCGTACGGCATATACAGTGAGTGTGTGGTCCGTACAGTGTACACAGAGTGTTTGTGTGGTGGTGCGTACGGCACATACAGTGTGTGTGGTGCGCACAGCGCATACAGTGCATTTGTGTGTGGTGCGTACGCCGTATACAGTGTGTGTGTGGTGTGTATGGCGTATACAGTGTGTGTGTGGTGCGTACGGCATATACAGAGTGTGTGGTGCGTACGGCGTATACAGAGTATGTGTGTGGCGGTGCGTACGGCGTATACAGTGTGTGTGTGGTGGTGCATACGGCGAATACAGTGTGTGTGTGGTGCGTATGGCGTATACTTTGTGTGTGTGGTGCGTACGGCGTATACAGTGTGTGTGTGGTGTGTACGCCGTATACGGTGTGTGTGTGGTAGTGTGTACGGCGTATACAGTGTGTGTGGTGCTAACGGCATATGCAGAGTGTGTGTGTGGTGGTGCGTACGACATATACCGTGTGTGTGTGGTGCGTACGGCGTATACAGTGTGTGTGTGGTGCGTACGACGTATACAGTGTGTGTGTGTGTGGTGCGTATGGCATATACAGTGTGTGTGTGTGTGTGGAGCGTACAGCGTATACAGTGAGTGTGTGGTCTGTACGGTGTACACTGACTGTTTGTGTGGTGGTGCGTATGGCGTATACAGTGTGTGTGGTGCATACAGCGTATACAGAGTATGTGTGGCGGTGCGTACGGTGTATACAGTGTGTGTGTGGTGCGTACGGTGTATACAGTGTGTGTGTGATGGAGCGTATGGCGAATACAGTGTGTGTGTGGTACGTACGGTGTATACAGAGTGTTTTTGTGGTTGTGCGTACAGTGTATACAGTGCGTGTGTATGTGGTGCCTACGGCGTATAAAGTGTGTGTTTGGTGTGTACAGTGTATACAGTGTGTGTGTGGTGCTTACGACGTACACAGAGTGTGTGTGTGGTGCGTACGGTGTATACAGTGTGTGTGTGTGTGGTGCGTACGGCGTATACAGTGTGTGTGTGGTGCGTACAGCGTATATAGAGCATGTGTGGTGCGTACGGTGTATACAGTGTGAGTGTGGTGCATGTGTGTGTGTGTGTGTGTGTGTGTGTGTGGTGCATACGGCGTACACAGAGTGTGAGTGAGGTGCGTACAGCGTAAACAGTGTGTGTGTGTGGAGCGTACAGCGTATACAGTGTGTGTATGGTGGTGTGTACGGTGTATACAGTGTGTGTGTGGTGGTGCATACTGCGTATACAGTGTGTGTGTGGTGCGTACGGCATATACAGTGAGTGTGTGGTCCTTACGGTGTACACAGAGTGTTTGTGTGGTGGTGCGTACGGCGTATACAGTGTGTGTGGTGCGTATAGCGTATACAGTGCATGTCATTCAGCCATGGAGGGTCCTTGTTGGAGTCGGGGTATCCCCGTAACAAGAAATACACAGACACGTAGTGTATAATCAAGTACTGGGAAGCCCCTGAGCGCGTCTGCCTCTATAGGTGCAGTCCCTTTATTTATATTAATAATCATTTCATTCATTTTTTTTTTTTTTTTTTTTTGTCAGACATGCGCAGTAAAATGCCTTTGTTTCACAAGCAGTGAAGTGATGATTCATAACAGTGGAATGTTGATAAGAAAGTTTCATAAACAGAAAAGTGATAATTAGTAGAAGGTTGCTGAGACAGCTAAAAACAAGTTACAATCTAGTTTCTGGGCGTCAGTCCAAATGTCCAGATAAGGGAAGAATAACTTCATCTGTGTCTTACATCGTAGTCTTGCGTGAAGTACAACTCCCATCATCCTCTCAGTCCCCCCTTTGATTCTTCCTTATGGACTTTTGGTAGAAGACCTGGTCCGGGAGTTCTTTTCTTTCATATTCTTGAGTCCGTGTTACAAAGCTTATTTATGCATATTAAAATAATATTTAATCCTATTTTAAACACTACATATATGACTACTATAATTAGCACAATCTGTAATATACCTTGCAGAATTCCAGCCACCCAACCTCCAATACCCTTAAACCAGTTCTTTGGGTTGAGAAAGGAGAAGGTGTCTGACCACCAGCTATCTTTATTTTGGTCATTGTGTCTGTCATATTCATCCCACATCTGCATCAACATTGGATACACAAAGAAAGTGCTGAATATTTTATTAGGAATTCCCATTTGGACCACATGTGGCCTACCTGAAGGTCTAGGCGAGTTGTCGGCTGCTCTTTTGTATAGTGTGTGTTTAGGTACTGCTTGCATATCTACCTGCTGATTCTGAACTATAAATGTGGCCGGTGTTAAGCGTCCTAGAGTACATGCACCTTTTATTCCTACTGGGAGCCATTTGTATGCTCCATTTCCACAAATCCAGAAGGTTCCTTCAGGCAGATCCCATATTGCAGAGTGTTGGAGCACCAACCTATGTACCAAATCTAAAAATTTAGATACATTCTGAAGTATACACCAAGGGGGTTTTTGACCTAATGGACTACAGTATCCTGCATCTGGATTTTCACAAGTCGGTGTACCTGGGTCATATGCACTTGACTCATTACATAATATATTACCTGGTATTTTTGAACATGTATCATTGTTTCCATCGGGGAATAATTGTGAATATTTCCAACCATTATTGTGTATGTATTTTTCTACTATATCAGGTTTAAAAGGTTGAGAAAAAGATACTGTGCTACTAAAACTGAGTTGTATATTTTCTGTAGGAATTAACCCTAAGTCTGTTAGTCCCGTCTTATTTCTAGGAACCCATACACCTCCTTTAAACGCTAAATATTGTAAGTTGTTTATTTTTCCGGTCATATTACCTTGCCACCAGGGAAATCCCACCCACCCCACAACTGGGATGGCAACAGTGGTGTTCCATAATCTAGAATTAACGGTTTGGTTATTTGCTAATTTGTCTGAGCAATTAGTCCATGTAAACACTTCCTCAGGGGTCATGGGTATGGCCAGGAAGGGTATGCTCGTGGCTGATATTGGAGAATGCGTACAAATCCAACAGTCTGCTATTTTCTGTCCGCCATCGAGCAGCCCGTTTACCAATGTCTCATGATGTTTTATAAATTTATTACCTGCAGGTTTTGGGGAACTTAGTTTATCCCACAGGTCTCCCTGATCTATCGTTATAGCTAACACAAGTACAATCACCACTATTTCTTTTTGCAATGGCTTGCATGTACCCATGCTGATTTTCCTTCCAATTTTACTGCAGTTGGAGTTGTCAATAACACCTGATATGGACCCTCAAATCTGGGTTCTAGCGTTCTTCTGTTATGTCTTTTTACGTAGACTTCGTCTCCTGGTTGCAGCTTGTGCGTTCCCTCAATGGAATCTGGATCTGGAATGGAAGAGAACACTAAAGAGTGTATTTTAGACACATGCTTACATAAATTTTGTACATAAGCAGTTAAGCTTTCAGTTTCTAACATTAAAGTCTGTGGGAAATACAATCCTGTATTGGCAACTCTACCAAACAATATTTCATGGGGGGTGAGTTTGCTCTTTCCCTGGGGGGTGTTTCTGACTGAATACAATGCTATTGGGAGACACTCAGTCCATGGTTTCTGTGTTTCTGCCATGGCTTTCTGTATTTTTAACTTAAGTGTTCCATTCATTCTCTCAACCTTACCAGAACTCTGTGGGTGGTAAGGGGTGTGTAGTTCACTTTTTATACACAACATTTTCATTACATTCTGAAAGATCTCTCCAGTAAAATGTGTACCTCTATCCGACTCGATCACTTCTGGGATACCATAACGGGGTACCAGTTCATGTGCTATTTTTACTGCAGTAACTTTAGCCGTGGCTGTATGAACTGGATAAGCCTCTGGCCACCCCGAAAACATGTCCACACATACCAGTACATACTCATAGTGTCCATGCTTAGGCATCTGGATGTAATCGATCTGAAGTCTCTGGAACGGATATAGTGGTCTTACATGGTGCTTCTGGGGGGTCTTAACAGTCTGTCCTGGATTGTGGGCTAAACAGATTTCACAAGAACCACATTTTGCTCGAGCTACCTGGCCGAACCCTGGGGCTAACCACTTCTGTCTGACCCTCTGTATCATACCGTTTGCAGACACATGTGTAGGTCCGTGGGCTTCACTGACCACAACAGGGTACCACGCTCGGGGGAGACAAAGCTCATCTCCTTTTTTCCATAGTCCTTCTTTTTCTTCTGCCCCCTGTTTCTGCCACTCTTCTTTTTCTTCTCTACTCACCTGCTGGTGGGCTTCTTTGAGCCGTGTAATTAAGTCAAATTCTGATACTGCACTAATAGTGTGGTCAGTTGTCAGAGGTTTTACTGCAGCTCGCTTAGCAGCCTTGTCGGCTCGGTCATTACCCCTAGCTATCTCGGTGTTGAGTCTTACATGTGCAGGTACTTTTATTACTGCTACTTGTTTGGTTGAGGCAGCTGATTCTAGGATTTGTCTAATCATTTGTCCATGTTTTACTGGTTGACCTGAAGCTGTCATGTAACCTCTAGCTCTCCATATACATCCAAAATCATGTACAATACCATATGCATATCAGTAAAAATATTAGCGGTTTTTTCTTTTGCTAACTGTAATGCTCGTATTAGAGCTAATAGTTCAGCTTCCTGGGCTGAACAGCTGGCCTGCATTGGCTCAGCTTCAATAACATCATGATCTGATACAATGGCATAACCTGTGTGAAAGTTACCAGTTTCATCTGCATACCTACTACCATCTATATACATATGTAGGTCTGGATTGTCAAGAGGGGTGTCCTGTACATTAGGTAGCCCTTGTGTTTCTTGTTCTATACACTGTAAGCAATCATGTATTATATTGTCTTGTTCGTGGTATTGTAAAAAATTTTCATCTTCGTCTTCCTGACCTCCTTCCACTCCCCCCTTTGTCTCTAGTGGTAACAGAGTGGCTAAATTTAGAGACAATATGGGCGAAAAGTGAGGTTTGGTGGCATTAGTAAGGAGCATTGTAATCTAAGATGTCTAGCCATTGAAATGTGTTTTGGCAATACCTGATTCAGTATGCCATGTACATCATGTGTAGTTTGTACTATTAGGGCATGGTCTAGTACTATTTCTGAGGCTTTTTCTACCAAAAGAGAGACAGCTGCTACTACTCTGACACATGATGGTGCAGCTTTGGTAACATTATCTAATTGAGCAGAATAGTATGCGACAGGTCTTTGTTTATTTTCATGTTTCTGTGTTAGTACTCCTGTAGCATGATTAGACATTTCCGCAGCCATTAATTGGAATGGTTTGGCGTAGTCTGGGATTCCCAAGGCCGGGGCTGACATGAGACCTTTCTTGAGGTCTTGAAAGGCTATGAGTGCTGATTCAGTTAACTGAAAAGGCTCGATTTTTAAACAATCATATAGAGGTTGCATAAGCTGACTAGCATGTATAACCCATTGTCTGCAGTGTGATACTATTCCCAAAAATGCTCTTAATGTTTTGTAGTTCTTGGGAGGAACAAGATCTCTAATGATTTTTAGTCTGTCGGCGGTGAGGTGCCGAATACCTTGTGAAATGCAGTGTCCTAGAAATACTACCGTAGTCATACAAAGTTGTACTTTTTTCTTGTTAACTTTACAGCCCATGTCTGCTAGAAATATTAACAACCTTATTGTGTTGCTGTTTGCGGACTCTTGAGCAGGGGCACATAACAATAGGTCATCAACATATTGAAGAATTACAACCTCATCCGTAGGTTTGAAATTTTGAAGAACTGATCTCATAGCTTCTGAGTACAAGGTAGGTGAATGTATCATACCCTGTGGTAATCTTGTCCATGCTAATTGTCTATTCTTAAATGTAAATGCAAACAGTTTGTAACAGTCTGGGTGTAATGGTACTGAAAAAAATGCATTTGATAAGTCTATGACAGAAAATACTCGTGCTGTTGCTGGGATCTGTGATAGCAACGTGTGTGGATTTGGCACAACAGGAGTAATAGGTTCCAAAATTTTATTTATCTCTCTTAAATCATGTACCATCCGGTATCTAGCAGCTGACCCCTCAGTAGATTTCTTTTTTTACGGGGTACAACGGTGTATTGGCTGGTGACTTTACTTCTATCAGTACTCCAGTTTTTAGATAATCTTTTATCTGTTCTCCTATGGCGTGTTCTTGTTGGGCACTAATAGGATACTGTCTCAATTGGGGTAGTGTCACACCTGGAACAGGAGTGACTTTTACAGGAGCTATTGGCATTAGTCCTACATCGGTGTCATGTTGTGCCCATAATTTTTCTGGTACCTCAGAAAGATCTAAAATAATTTGGGTAGGGGCAGGATCTTTCTCATCCTCTAAGGCTTGGACTTTTACAATGTTTTCTAGAGACTCTTGGTCATCAGGCACCAAAATTTGGACTCTACCATCCTTTGTCTCTTACCACTCCTGCTTTTCTAGCCCGAATGTCCTCCCATAGTTTCCTGTTAAACCTGTCATGCCTTGCTACCTGAAAAGTTTTGCAAACTTTCCCTAAATTCTTAGTTGCTTCTACACCACACCTTTCTTTCACGATTGTATAGACATCTTGTTCATCATTTGTGGTCTTAGTCTGTTTGTTGCCCATTTTTCCTGACTATTCTTACCTTAGGAGGCTTTTTGGGTTAGATAAAATATATTCTATATTTTACCTTTCCTCATTACCTATTCTGTCCTAAGGAGCCAGTATCTTGTTGCCCATTTTTCCTGACTATTCCTACCTTAGGAGGCTTTTTGGGTTAGATAAAATATATTCTATATTCTACCTTTCCTCGTTACCTATTCTGTCCTAAGGAGCCAGTATCTGAAACGGTTTCTCTGGACCGTTTTGTCTGAAGTGTAGAGTAATTCTAACACACATATATATGGCAACAAGGGCAAGACCAACAATACATAAAATGAACCATACAGTCTCCATTATATATCGTGTCCCTGGAGTATTATCATTACTTCCATGGGCTCATTCTGTCAATCTCTTATCCGTCAAAAAGGAGGACAAAGGTTCGGGAGTTAAGCGTGAGCGAAGGTTTCCCCGAAAGGACACAACCTTATGACTCAGTTAGGCAATCTCCGTAATACTTATGTCATCTACCTTAGTGCGGCTTATGAGGCTATTCCCGACATCCACATCTCTTTCATACCATCCGTTTCATAACCTTCTCTGACCTCTCCTTCGGCAGATCCTACAGTATATACATGAATGACCCGAGCTATAGGTATCCTTCTCTACTAGTTCCTCAATCCCAACACAAGATATGCATGAAATTTACGGACTATCGCAGAGCAGATGTAAGAGAACTAACAGTGTCTCTTACCTGGCCAGGTTTGTCATCTGCTGTTCCGATGTCCCAATCTCAGCGGTTACTCGTGCCGGTCGATGAACTTGAAGGAATACGCAGACCTCGGGTCCCTGTTTCAGGCGCCAGGAATTGTTAGGATCATTCAGCCATGGAGGGTCCTTGTTGGAGTCGGGGTATCCCCGTAACAAGAAATACACAGACACGTAGTGTATAATCAAGTACTGGGAAGCCCCTGAGCGCGTCTGCCTCTATAGGTGCAGTCCCTTTATTTATATTAATAATCATTTCATTCATTTTTTTTTTTTTTTTTTTTTGTCAGACATGCGCAGTAAAATGCCTTTGTTTCACAAGCAGTGAAGTGATGATTCATAACAGTGGAATGTTGATAAGAAAGTTTCATAAACAGAAAAGTGATAATTAGTAGAAGGTTGCTGAGACAGCTAAAAACAAGTTACAATCTAGTTTCTGGGCGTCAGTCCAAATGTCCAGATAAGGGAAGAATAACTTCATCTGTGTCTTACATCGTAGTCTTGCGTGAAGTACAACTCCCATCATCCTCTCACAGTGTGTGTGGTGCGTATAGCGTATACAGTGCATGTGTGTGTGGTGCGTACGGCGTATACAGTGTGTGTCTGGTGTGTACGGCGTATACAGTGTGTGTGTGGTGCGTACGGCGTATATGACTCGCCCCCTGGGCCGTGGGGCACTCGGATCCGGGCAGTAGGGGAACGATGGGAGTAGTAGTGGCAACCCGGTTCCGTGGCTCAGGGTGGTCAGGACAGTGGTAGTCCGTTATGTGCTGATGTTTATGTCCGACTACGCCACCCGTGGATTGCGGTTATTAGGAACCGCCGCTGCATGCAGACCGCTGGGGCTGATGAGGTGTGCAGCTAGGGTAGTGTGACTCCCCATGGGAAGAGTGTGGCCCCAGGGCAGTGTAGTAGATGTTGGGAGTGATGGGGGAGCAAGGAGCACGCAGACAACAGGTTGCAGTCCAGGGTCTTTACTAGAACAGGTAAACTGACCCATAAACAGTCCCAGCTAGGAGGGGACCTGGATGTCTGAGAGCAACGGGGAAATTGGCCCTGGTCAGGGTGAGGGTGTAGGCCTACCGTGCTTTCTGCGCTCCTTCTGGCTATCTCCTTGTTATAGGGTAACAGCCCACGTTTCCAAGCTTTCCGTGTATTCTCGCCTGTATGGCCTGCGACGTGGGTTCCTTTCTGCTCCCAGCCTTGTACGGCTTTACTGGTCCCTTCGGTTGTGGCAGGGCCTCCAGGCTTCTTAGGCCAAGGAATATACAGTCCCCTGCGAACTGGTTATCTGCTGGGGGATGTGGAATCCTTCCAGCCTCAGACACCAAAGTCTGGTAAATTAAGTCCTTTATCTGCCAAGACAGGCTCTCTTCGCCTCTTGTCTCTGGCCTGTGGCTCTCCTCCTGCCACACTTCCTCTTAGGTGCAATACGACTGTCTGTCCCTGCTCTGCTCTGGGACAAGTCTCAGTGCTGAGACAGGCCATCAAGTTCTCCCTAACCCTGCCCCCAGCACCAGCTTTTATAGGGGCAGCCTGCACCCCCTACTGGCCTGAGACAGGAGGTACTGCATGCTAATGTTCCTCTGACTAGAGAACCTCCCCCTTACGCTCAGACACAGCTTTAATTACACTTGTGGCATCCAGGCCAGGGTGACACATATACAGAGTGTGTGGTGCGTACGGCGTATACAGAGTATGTGTGTGGCGGTGCGTACGGCGTATACAGTGTGTGCGTGGTGGTGCATACGGCAAATACAGTGTGTGTGTGGTGCGTATGGCGTATACAGTGTGTGTGTGGTGCGTACGGCGTATACGGTGTGTGTGTGGTAGTGTGTACGGCGTATACAGTGTGTGTGGTGCTAACAGCATATACAGAGTGTGTGTGTGGTGGTGCGTACGACGTATATAGTGTGTGTGTAGTGCGTACGGCATATACAGTGTGTGTGTGGTGGTGCGTACGGCGTATACAGTGTGTGTGTGTGGTCCGTACGGCGTATACAGTGTGTGTGTGGTGCGTACGGCATATACTGTGTGTGTGTGTGTGGTGCGTACGGCGTATACAGTGTGTGTGTGTGTGTGTGTGTGGAGCGTACAGCGTATACAGTGAGTGTGTGGTCCGTACGGTGTGCACTGACTGTTTGTGTGGTGGTGCGTACAGCGTATACAGTGTGTGTGGTGCGTACAGCGTATACAGAGTATGTGTGGCGGTGCGTACGGTGTATACAGTGTGTGTGTGGTGCGTACGGTGTATACAGTGTGTGTGTGGTGGAGCGTACGGCGAATACAGTGTGTGTGTGGTACGTACGGTGTATACAGAGTGTTTTTGTGGTTGTGCGTACAGTGTTTACAGTGCGTCTGTATGTGGTGCCTACGGCGTATAAAGTGTGTGTTTGGTGCGTACAGTGTATACAGTGTGTGTGTGTGGTACATACGGTGTACACAGAGTGTGTGTGTGGTGCATACGGTGTATACAGTGTGTGGTGCGTACGGCGTATACAGTGTGTGTGTGGTGCGTACAACGTATATAGAGGGTGTTTGGTGCGTACGGCGTATACAGTGTGTGTGTGGCGCATACGGTGTATACAGTGTGTGTTGCTTACGGCATATACAGTGTGTGTGGTGCATATGGCATATACAGTGTGTGTGTGTGTGTGTGGTGCGTAAAGCGTATACACTGTGTGTGTGTGTGTGTGTGTGTGTGTGTGGTGCGTACGGCGTATACAGTGTGTGTGGTGCGTACGCATATACAGTGTGTGTGTGGTGGTGCGTATCACATATACAATGTGTGTGTGGTGCATACAGCGTATACAGTGTGTGCGTCGTGTGTACAGCATATACAGAGTGTGTGTGGTGGTGCATACAGCGTATACAGTGTGTGTGTGGTGCGTACGGCATATACAGTGAGTGTGTGGTCCGTACGGTGTACACAGAGTGTTTGTGTGGTGGTGCGAACGGCGTATGCAGTGTGTGTGGTGCGTACAGCATATACAGTGCATGTGTGTGTGGTGCGTACGGTGTATACAGTGTGTGTGTGTGGTGTGTACGGCGTATACAGTGTGTGTGGTGCGTACGGCGTATACAGAGTGTGTGGTGCGTACGGCGTATACAGAGTATGTGGTGCGTACGACGTATACAGAGTATGTGTGTGGCGGTGCGTACGGCGTATACAGTGTGTGCGTGGTGGTGCATACGGCAAATACAGTGTGTGTGTGTGGTGCGTATGGCGTATACAGTGTGTGTGTGGTGCGTATGGCATATACAGAGTGTGTGAAGCGTACGGCGTATACAGTGTGTGTGTGGTGTGTACGGCGCATACGGTGTGTGTGTGGTAGTGTGTACGGCGTATACTGTGTGTGTGGGTGGTGCGTACGGCGTATACAGTGTGTGTGTGGTGCGTACGGCGTATACTGTGTGTGTGTGGTGCGTACGGCGTATACTGTGTGTGTGTGGTGCGTACGGCGTATACTGTGTGTGTGTGTGTGTGTGTGTGTGTGTGTGTGTGTGGTGCGTATGGCTTATACAGTGTGTGTGTGTGTGTGTGTGGAGCGTACAGCGTATACAGTGAGTGTGTGGTCTGTACGGTATACACTGACTGTGTGGTGGTGCGTATGGCATATACAGTGTGTGTGGTGCATACAGCGTATACAGAGTATGTGTGGCGGTGCGTACGGTGTATACAGTGTGTGTGTGGTGCGTACGGTGTATACAGTGTGTGTGTGGTGGAGCGTACGGTGAATACAGTGTGTGTGTGGTACGTACGGTGTATACAGAGTGTTTTTGTGGTTGTGCGTACAGTGTATACAGTGCGTGTGTATGTGGTGCCTACGGCGTATAATGTGTGTGTTTGGTGCATACAGTGTATACTGTGTGTGTGTGGTGCATTCGGTGTACACAGAGTGTGTGTGTGGTGCGTACGGTGTATACAGTGTGTGTGTGTGGTGCGTACAGCGTATATAGAGCGTGTGTGTTGCTTACGGCATATACAGTGTGTGTGGTGCGTACGGCATATACAGTGTGTGTGGTGCGTACGGCGTATACAGTGTGTGTGTGGTGTGTACGGCGTATACAGTGTGTGTGTGGTGCGTACGGCGTATACGGAGTATGTGTGTGGCGGTGCGTACGGCGTATACAGTGTGTGCGTGGTGGTGCATACGGCAAATACAGTGTGTGTGTGTGGTGCGTATGGCGTATACAGTGTGTGTGGTGCGTACGGCGTATACGGTGTGTGTGTGGTGGTGCGTACAACGTATATAGTGTGTGTGTAGTACGTACGGCATATACAGTGTGTGTGGTGCGTACAGCGTATACAGAGTATGTGTGGCAGTGCGTACGGTGTATACAGTGTGTGTGTGGTGCGTACGGTGTATACAGTGTGTGTGTGGTGCGTACGGCGTATACGGTGTGTGTGTGGTGGTGCGTACAACGTATATAGTGTGTGTGTAGTACGTACGGCGTATACAGTGTGTGTGGTGCGTAAAGCGTATACAGAGTATGTGTGGCGGTGCGTACGGTGTATACAGTGTGTGTGTGGTGCGTACGGTGTATACAGTGTGTGTGTGGTGGAGCGTACGGCGAATACAGTGTGTGTGTGGTTCGTACGGTGTATACAGAGTGTTTTTGTGGTTGTGCGTACAGTGTATACAGTGCGTGTGTATGTGGTGCCTACGGCGTATAAAGTGTGTGTTTGGTGCGTACAGTGTATACAGTGTGTGTGTGGTGCATACAGTGTACACAGAGTGTGTGTGTGGTGCGTACGGTGTATACAGTGTGTGTGTGTGTGGTGCGTACGGCGTATACAGTGTGTGTGTGGTGCGTACAGCGTATATAGAGGGTGTGTGGTGCGTACGGCATATACAGTGTGTGTGTGGCGCATACGGTGTATACAGTGTGTGTGTGGTGCGTAAAGCGTATACACTGTGTGTGTGGTGCGTACGGCATACACAGTGTGTGTGTGTGTGTGTGTGGTGCGTACGGCGTATACTGTGTGTGTGTGGTGCGTACGGCGTATACAGTGTGTGTGTGGTGCGTACGGCGAATACAGTGTGTGTGTGGTTCGTACGGTGTATACAGAGTGTTTTTGTGGTTGTGCGTACAGTGTATACAGTGCGTGTGTATGTGGTGCCTACGGCGTATAAAGTGTGTGTTTGGTGCGTACAGTGTATACAGTGTGTGTGTGGTGCATACAGTGTACACAGAGTGTGTGTGTGGTGCGTACGGTGTATACAGTGTGTGTGTGGTGCGTACAGCGTATATAGAGGGTGTGTGGTGCGTACGGCGTATACAGTGTGTGTGTGGCGCATACGGTGTATACAGTGTGTGTGTGTGTGTGTGTGTGTGGTGCGTAAAGCGTATACACTGTGTGTGTGGTGCGTACGGCATACACAGTGTGTGTGTGTGTGTGTGGTGCGTACGGCGTATACTGTGTGTGTGTGGTGCGTACGGCGTATACAGTGTGTGTGTGGTGCGTACGGCATATACAGTGAGTGTGTGGTGGTGCGTATCGCATATACAATGTGTGTGTGGTGCGTACAGCGTATACAGTGTGTGCGTCGTGTGTACAGCATATACAGAGTGTGTGTGGTGGTGCATACAGCGTATACAGTGTGTGTGTGGTGCGTACGGCATATACAGTGAGTGTGTGGTCCGTACGGTGTACACAGAGTGTTTGTGTGGTGGTGCGAACGGCGTATACAGTGTGTGTGGTGCGTACATCATATACAGTGCATGTGTGTGTGGTGCGTACGGCGTATACAGTGTGTGTGTGGTGTGTACGGCGCATACAGTGTGTGTGTGGTGCGTACGGCGTATACAGAGTGTGTGGTGCATACGGCGTATACAGAGTGTGTGTGTGGTGGTGCGTACGGCGTATACAGAGTATGTGTGTGCGTGGTGGTGCATACGGCAAATACAGTGTGTGTGGTGCGTACGGCATATACAGTGTTTGTGTGGTGCGTACGGCGCATACGGTGTGTGTGTGGTAGTGTATACGGCGTATACAGTGTGTGTGGTGCTAACCGCATATACAGAGTGTGTGTGTGGTGGTGCGTACGATGTATATAGTGTGTGTGTGTAGTGCGTACGGCATATACAGTGTGTGTGTGTGTGTGTGTGTGTGGTGGTGCGTACGGCGTATACAGTGTGTGTGTGTGGTGCGTACGGCGTATACAGTGTGTGTGTGGTGCGTATGGCGTATACTGTGTGTGTGTGTGTGTGTGTGTGGTGCGTATGGCGTATACAGTGTGTGTGGAGAGTACAGCGTATACAGTGAGTGTGTGGTCTGTACGGTGTACACTGACTGATTGTGTGGTGGTGCGTACGGCGTATACAGTGTGTGTGGTGCGTACAGCGTATACAGAGTATGTGTGGCGGTGCGTACGGTGTATACAGTGTGTGTGGTGCGTACGGTGTTTACAGTGTGTGTGTGGTGGAGCGTACGGCGAATACAGTGTGTGTGGTACGTACGGTGTATACAGAGTGTTTTTGTGGTTGTGCGTACAGTGTATACAGTGCGTGTGTATGTGGTGCCTACGGCGTATAATGTGTGTGTTTGGTGCGTACAGTGTATACTGTGTGTGTGTGTGGTGCATTCGGTGTACACAGAGTGTGTGTGTGGTGCGTACGGTGTATACAGTGTGTGTGTGTGGTGCGTACAGCGTATATAGAGCGTGTGTGTTGCTTACGGCATATACAGTGTGTGTGGTGCGTACGGCATATACAGTGTGTGTGGTGCGTACGGCATATACAGTGTGTGTGGTGCGTACGGCATATACAGTGTGTGTGTGTGTGTGTGGTGCGTAAAGCGTATACACTGTGTGTGTGGTGCATACGGCATACACAGTGTGTGTGTGGTGTGTACGGCGTATACTGTGTGTGTGTGGTGCGTACGGCGTATACATTGTGTGTGTGGTGCATACGGTGTATACAGTGTGTGTTGCTTACAGCATATACAGTGTGTGTTGTGCGTACGGCATATACAGTGTGTGTGTGTGTGGTGCGTAAAGAGTATACACTGTGTGTGTGGTGCATACGGCATACACAGTGTGCGTGTGTGTGTGTGTGTGTGGTGCGTACGGCGTATACTGTGTGTGTGTGGTGCGTACGGCATATACAGTGTGTGTGTGGTGGTGCGTATCGCATATACCATGTGTGTGTGGTGCGTACAGCGTATACAGTGTGTGTGTCGTGTGTACAGCATATACAGTGTGTGTGTGTGTGGTGAGTATGGTGTATACACTGTGTGTGTGTGGTGCGCACAGCGTATACATTGTGTGTGTGGTGCGTACGGCATATACAGTGTGTGTGTGTGTGTGTGTGTGGTGCGTACGGCGTATACAGTGTGTGTATACTTAGTCTTCCTTCAACCTTAAAAACTATGTTACTGTAACCACTATATGGGGACATAACTACAATATGGAAACTGGATGGGAACATAACTACAATAAGGGTACTTAACTACAACATGGAGACCGGATGGGAACATAACTACAATAAGGGTACTTAACTACAACATGGGGACATAACTACAATATGTGGACATAGCTACAATATTTGGATCTGGATGGGGATATAACTACAATTAGTGTTGAGCGATACCTTCCGATATCAGGAAATATCGTATCGGATTGGATCGGACCGATACCCAAAAAGTATCGGATATCGCCGATTCCGATACCGGAAACCAATGCAAGTCAATGGGACACAAATATCGGAATGAAAATAAACCCTTTCTTTCCTTGTAGGTTAATTCTACATGAAGTAAAACAACTAAGAATAATGTAGAATGTATTACACGAAAAGCCGGCAATTCATCAGCGTCATACACCGGTACCCGACAATTTACAACAGAAAGAATAGAGCTTCACACATAGATTAGATAGATAGAAACATGTCAGTCACATATATATGAAGTACAGTGACAGTGTTGATTACTGTACTTGTCATTTAGTGTTAAAATAAAAGATTTATTTAAAAAAAAATTGGCGTGGGGTTCCCCTTAATTTTAGTCTCTAGCGGAGGTTAAGCAGACGGCTGGGGCAGATGTTTGAAGCCTGGGAAGGGGGTAATACCCACGGAGCTTCCCAGGCTACTAATATCAGTCCCCAGCTGAATACCTAGCCTTTAATAGCTATTAAAATGGGGGACCCCCTCAAAAAAATGACGTGGGGTCCCCCCTAATTTAATAGCTAGCAAAGGCTAGGCAGACAGCTGGGGGCTGATATTAATAGCCCAGGAAGGGTGCCATGAATATTGGCCCCCTCCCAGGCTAGAAACACAAGCAGTCAGCCGCCCCAGAAATGGCGCATACATAGGATGCGCCAATTCTGGCACTTAGCCTCGCTCTTCCCACTGCCCTGTAGCGGTGGCAGTGGGGTAATAGGGCTGGGGTTGATGTCAGCTTATAATGCCAGCTGACATCAAGCTCAGGTTAGTAATGGAGAGGCTTTTATAAGACACCCCCATTACTAACCCCATAGTCAAAGTTAAAAAAAAAACACAAACACCCAGAATAAAGTCCTTTAATTGAAATAAACACACAATTCTTTATTGTTCTAAATTAAACCATACTTACCATCACACCCATTCCAGCTGAAGCCAACGATCTCCTGCAATAAAAGAAAAATAATAAAGCAACATCATCCTTACCTTTACATGGTTCCCAGGACAGCTCCAGCTCAGCTACATCGAGATGACAGGCTGGACACAGCAGCAGAACGCTGCCATCCAGCCTGTCATCCCGCAGTCACTGAGAAGCGCAGGCATGCTTGCGCTCCTCAGTGTCTCTCTGTGACGGCATCCAGATGAGCCGAGTTCATGTCCAATGAACTCAGCTCACCTCATGCACGTCACTGACAGCGTGGGAGAATTCTCCTGCACTCAGCGCTTCAGCGTGAGAATTTTCCCACGCTGTCAGTGACGTGCAGGAGGTGAGCTAAGTTCATTGGACATGACCTTTGCTCATCTTTATGCCGTCACAGCCAGACACTGAGGAGCGCAAGCATGCCTGCGCTTCTCAGTGTCTGCGGGATGACAGGCTGGATGGCAGCGTTCTGCTGCGGTCCAGCCTGTCATCTCGATGTAGCAGAGCTGAAGCTGTCGTGGGAACCATGGAAAGGTAAGGATGATGTTGCTTTATTATTTTTCTTTTATTGCAGGAGATCGTTGGCTTCAGCTGGAATGGGCGTGACAGTAAGTATAGTTTAATTTAGAATAAAGAATTGTGTGTTTATTTCAATTAAAGGACTTTTTTCTGGGTGTTGTGTTTTTTTTAAATACTTTACTAGAAATTCATGGTGGTCATGTCTAATATTGGCGTGACCCCATGAATTTCGGGCTTAGGGCCAGCTGATAATGCCAAGCTGGCCTTAACCCCTTTATTACCCAGTGAGCCACCGCACCAGGGCCCTGGATGAGTTGGGTACAGCGCCAGAAGATGGCGCTTCTATGAATGCGCCATTTTCCGGGGCGGCTGCGGACTGCAATTTGCAGCGGGTGGGGCCCAGAAAGCTTGGGCCTCCCTGCGCTGCGGAATCCAGCCCCCAGCTGCCTAGTTGTACCTGGCTGGACAGAAAAATAGGGCGAAGCCCCACGTATTTTTTTTTTAAATTATTTCATGAAATTCATGAAATAATTAAGAAAAAAAAGGCTTCCCTATATTGCTGTGTCCAACCAGGTACAAATAGGCAGCTGGTGGTTGGGGGCAGCCGGTTCCTGCCTGCTGTACCTGGCTGGACACAAATATAGTGCGAAGCCCCACGTCAATTTTTTTAAAATTATTTCATGAAATAATTTTTTAAAAAAAGGGCTTCCCTATATTGTTGTGTCCGGCCAGGTACAAATAGGCAGCTGGTGGTTGGGCGCAGCCCGTTCCTGCCTGCTGTACCTGGCTGGACTCAAATATAAGGCGAAGCCCCACATCAATTTTTTTTAATTATTTCATGAATTTCCTGAAATAATTAAAAAAAATTGACGTGGGGCTTCGCACTATATTTGTGTCCAGCCAGGTACAACTAGGCAGCTGGGGGATGGAATCTGCAGCGCAGGGAGGCCAAAGCTTTCTGCCCCACCCCCCGCTGCAAATTGCAGTCCGCAGCCACCCCGGAAAATGGCGCGTTCATAGAAGCTGGATGCTGTACCTGGCTGGCATACAAAAATATGGCAAAGCCCACGTCAAAATTTTTGGGAAAAATTTATTAAAAAATAAATAATAATTTAGGGACTGCATCTTTATTAACTCCTCAAATGTCATTTAGTGTTAAAATAAAGGATTTATTTAAAAAAAAATTGGCGTGGGATCCCCCATAATTTTAGGCTCTAGCGGAGGTTAAGCAGACGGCTGGGGCAGTTGTTTGAAGCCTGGGAAGTGGGTAATACCCACGGAGCTTCCCAGACTACTATCAGCCCCCAGCTGAATACCTAGCCTTTACTAGCTATTAAAATGGGGGACCCCCCCAAAAAATGACGTGGGGTACCAACTATTTAATATCTTGCAAAGGCTAGGCAGACAGCTGGGGGCTGATATTAATAGCCCAGGAAGGGTGCCATGAATATTGGCCCCCTCCCAGGCTAGAAACACCAACCATCAGCCACCCCAGAAATGGCTCATCCATAGGATGCGCCAACTCTGGCACTTAGCCTCGCTCTTCCACGCTGCCCTGGTGCGGTGGCAGGGGGTAATAGTGGTGGGGTTCATGTCAGCGCCAGCTGCCATGAAGCCCAGGTTAGTAATGATGGGCGTCTATAAGACACCCCCATTACTAACCTGCAAAGTGTTAAAAAGAAAAAACACACTACACCCAGAAAAAAATAATTTATTTGAAATAAAACACACAATTTTATTTAATTCTTAGTTTACTAAAAAAAAATAGTTACCTTTCCACGTTCCTGCGCTGATCTCCCATGCACAGCTGTCACATCTGGAGATGGTGACAGCTGTGCATGGCTGCTGTAAGCTCACACTGCCGGGAACACGTCCGCTCCCGGCAGCGGGAGCCACTGACTGAGGTCACCGGAGTGTATTCAGTCAGCGCAGCTCCGAAGACCTCCTTTACGGCACTGCTGTACCGTGGGAATTTCTCACGATACAGCAGGGCCGTAAAGGAGCTAACCGGAGCAGCGCTGCCTGAACTCCGGCGAACCCGCTTATGCAATGACGGGGCTGCTTTACGGCTCCATCATTCTAGCGGCGGCAGCGGTTCAGAGCGGTCACATTCTATGTGGCTGCTCTAAACTGGAGATCATCGTGGAACACTCGTGGACTACTATGGAGGGGTAAGGATAAGGTTGTGGTTTATTATTTTATATTTTATTACAGGAGATCGATGGCTTCGGGGAATTAGGTGTCTAGGTGAGTATAGGTGTGGTTTTTTATTTTTTACTTTATTTTAGGTGGCGATCGGCGGGGACAGGTAATGTATAAACTAATTTATTGTAGGCAACCACTGGCCACCAATGACATGTATTTAACATTTATTGGGGACACAGTAGGGCAATTTATATAGCAGGATCAGGCTGATGGGAACTACTGCTCCCATCGAGCTGATCCTGCTGGCACGAGTGGACGGGGGACAGACATAGGCCGATGGGAGTAGTAGTGTCACATCGGCCTATGTCTGCCTGCACGCACACACTCGCAGACATCGCACAGACACCGCACACACCCGCAGACATCGCACACACCCGCAGACATCGCACAGACACCCCGCACACATCGCACAGACACCCCGCACACACCAATCATGACGGGCTGATGGTCTGGGAGGTGAGGCTGACCTGTGCGGCCGTGGGAAAGTTCATGTGAGTTCATGCAATGCAGTCAAGCATGAACTCACATGAACCCTCTGAGGGCACCGCGGCTACTTCAAATGAACAGCTGATCGGCATCACCTGATACCTCAGCTGTTCATTTGAAATAACCGGCGGGAAAGCGCAGCACAGAACGGGAAAGCCGGCGGTGAAGTCTTTTCACTACCGGCTTCCCCGCCCGGGTCCTTCGCTCCCCGCTCCTTGGTGCTGCGCTCCCCGCCCGGTCCTAACTTACGATCGGGATGAGAGGTGGCGAGGGGAGCGGAGGATCGGGGTGGGAGGCTGCGGGGAAGCAGTATGGAGCTATGTGATTGTTTAAAAGCCGGCGGCTTTTTACCGATCAGGAGAATTCTCCCACGCTGGGATGGCATTCTGATGACAGGCTGGATCTCAGCTGAGCGCTGCCATCCAGCTTGTCATACTTCAGAGACCTTGCAGAGCGCAGGCATTATGGGAACTTCCGATTCCGGTATTCGATATTGTAAAAGTATCGGAATTAAGTATCGGAATTCCGATACCGCGAATATCGGCCGATACCCGATCTTTCAGTATCGGAATGCTCAACACTAACTACAATATAATGACGTAACAAAAATATGGGGACCGAAATGGTGACACAAGTACAATATTGGGACCTGGATGGGGATATAACTGCAATATTAGGACCTGGATGGGGACATAACTACAATATGTGGACATAACTAAAAAATCGGGACATAACTACAATATTGGGATAGAACTACAATATGTGGACATAGCTGTAATATTTGGACCTGGATGGGGATATAACTACAGTATGAGGACATAACTAAAATATGGAGACCTGAATGGGGACATAACTACAATATGGGGAGATAACAACAATATGTTGATCTGAATGAAAACATAACTACAATATGGGGACCTGGATGGGAACATAACCGTAATATGGGGACCTGGATGGGAATATAACTGCAATATGGTGACATAACTATTATATGGGGACCTCGATTGGGACATAACTACAATATCGGGATATAACTACAATATGGGGACATAACTACAATATGGGGACCAGAATGGGGACATAACAGAGAATATCCTCATAAAGCAAATAGATGTAATGTTCCCATTATTAATCAGTGGGTCTCATATACTGTTATTGTGTATGCAGTGGCTGCAAGGGCTGCCAAAAATTTGGAAGCACCCCAATACCCCTTTGGAGATATATAGAGGAGGGCCTCAGAAAAAAAATCCCATTATGAAGGAGCAGATCTCCTATATTGTTATTGAATATGCAGTGACTGCAAGGGCTGACAAAATTTGGTTGCTCCCCAAGACCCCTTTGAAGAGACAGAGGAGGACCTCAGTTTAAAAACTGTTGCCATTATTGATGAGAGGGTTTCCCATACTGTTATTGTGTATGCAGTGACTGCTGTTATGTTCTGCTACCAGAGCTAAGGAAAGAGAGGAGATCTGTCCCTACGATAGAACTCAGCTGAATCCCTACGATGTAACAGGGAACCTGATCCTGCGATCAGACCTGCTAAAGTCCTAAGCTAGTCTGTACGGAGACCTATAGATGTGGGGAAGGAATCCCTACAAGTACTAAGGACTGGGAGGAAAATGGGACACCTCCTAACAGAAATAGTAGCAGACAGACGAACAAACAAAATATATAGAACATAGAGGTCCGTAGACCAAGCAAACTAACAGAGTTAGATACAGAGCACAGGCTAGCTAGAAAGTAGTTATACAATGAAGTCCAGCAAAGCCAGAAGGGCGGAGCAGGATTAAATAGGCCAACAAGGTCATGTGACCAGCAAAGGAAAAAACCTAAGAGCAAGGTTCTAACAACTGCAAGGGCTGCCAAAAATTTGAACGCACTCCAATACCATTTTGAAGAGATGTAGAGGAGGGTCTCATACAAAAAAATTGTTCCCATTATTAAGGAGCATGTCTCCTGTACTGTTATTGCATATGCAGTGACTGCAAGGGCTGCCAAAAATTTGGTTGCACCCAAAAACCCCTTTGAAGAGACATAGAGGAGGGCCTCAGTTTAAAAACTGTTCCCATTATGAATGAGTGGGTCTCCCATACTGTTATTGTGTATGCAGTGACTGCAAGGGTTGCCAAATATTTGGACGCACCCCAATACCCCTTTGAAGAGATATAGAGGAGGGCCTCAGTAAAAAAAAATGTTCCTATTGTAATGGAGCGAATATCCTATATTGGTATTGCATATGCAGTGACTGCAAGACCTGCCCAAAATTTGGAAAAACTCCAACATATCTTTGAAGAGACAGAGGGGGGCCTCAGTATAAAAACTGTTCCCATTATAAAGGAGCAGATCTCCTATATTGTTATTGTGTATGCAGTGACTGCAAGGGCTGCCAAAAATTTGGACACACCCCAATACCCCTTTGAAGAAACAGAGGAGGGCCTCAGTAAAAAAAAAAATCCCATTATAAAGGAGCAGATCTCCTATATTGTTATTGCATATGCAGTGACTGCAAGGGCTGCCCAAAATTTGAACGCACTTCAATACCCTTTTGAAGAAACGTAGAGGAGGGCCTCAGTTTAAAAACTGTTCCCATTATTAATGAGTGGGTCTCCCATACTGTTATTTTGTATGCAGTGACTGCAAGGGTTGCAAAAAATTTGGACGCACCCCAATACCCCTTTGATGAGACATAGAGGAGGACCTCAGTAAAAAAAAATGTTCCCATTATAAAGGAGCGGATCTAATATATTGATATTCCATATTCAGAGCCTGCAAGGGCTGCCAAAAATGTAGACGCACCCCAAAATCCCTTTGAAGAGACGTAGGGGAGGGTCTCAGTTAAAAAAATGTTCCCATTATAAAGGAGCAAGCCTCCTATACTGTTGTTGATTATACAGTAACTGCAAGGTCTGCCCAAAGTTTGGAAAGACCCCAATACACATTTGAAGAGACATAGAGGAGGGCCTCATTAAAAAAAAGTTTCCATTATTAACCCCTTCCCGACATGTGCCGTATATGTACTGCTCTGCGGGGATTGCGTTCCCACAAAGATCAGTACATGTACGGTGCAGTGATCGGGCGGGCTGACACTAATTGCCGTCGCGATCACATGCGGGTGTCAGCTCTGTGTGAGAGCAGACACCCCGCAGAACCGCCCACGATCAGTGCTAGCACCGATCACAGGCGGTTAACCCCTTGATGCCGCTTTCCATAGGCGGATTATAATGAGGGCAATCTGGGGTACCGCCCGGGGCCCGGAGCTCCGGGGGGGCCCTTGGCAAGATTGCCCTCTTTATAATGTGTGCGCCGCTGATGCGGAACACATATCCTGGCAGGCAGGGGCGGGCCGCTCCCCCAGCAGCTGCGCAGGACCCCTGCTTCCTCTTTTGGCTAGGAGACATGGCCCTGTACGCGGCTGTGTCTGCAAACATGATGTCAGGCAGTGCGCCCTGCACTGCTGCACCGGAGAGGATCTGGACGACACGGGAGCCGAGCAGAGGGATGGTGAGTGACGTGTGTGTGTGTGTGTGTGTGTGTGTGTGTGTGTGTGTGTGTGTGTGTGTGTGTGTGTGTGTGTGTGTTTGTTTATCTATGTACACTGGCCACAATACAAATTAATGAAATTAATCTTCATTTATTAAAAAAAATAATGAGAACAGGCAATGGAAGAAAAAGTGCACAATGCAAATGGCTATGTGAATAAAGGACGTGCAGCCGTGGAGACAAAAGTCATGGTAATATCAAAACAATATATACATACAGTATATGTGTTTGTTCCCTCCATATCATGAAATCATGACCATGCTAATACACAGTAATGCAGCACATTTATACATATACCTGCATGTCACCCCTATCAAAAATATAATGGCATTCCCTGCCAGGTTAGGGGTAATCCAGAACTGTAGGAGTGAAGGAAGGCAACAGGCTCCAACAGCAACAACTCTTTCCTTTGCTTCCTCTGGTCCATGTTGAGTGTGGTACACACCATGTCACCAAACAGCACAGTGAGTATCTGTAGCCCTATATACAGGCCCACTGACTGATTACAAGATTGTAGACACCTGTGATGCTAATTAGTGGACACAACTTAATTTAACATGACCCTTTTGTCACATTATTTTCACTGGAACCATCATTTCTGTCCAGGCCTATTTCATGAGTTTAATTTTTTTTTAAATTCTGTGGAAGCAGAAAAGCAATGTCTGACTTTCATTTGTTCATTTTCATAGATTTTTAATTTATTATTACTTTTGTCAGATTCAAGTTATTTCTGTCACCATTGTGGGTTTTTCTTTCATTAAACGAGGGGTACCAACAATTTTGACCATGTGTGTATGTAGGGTATCATACTGTATACAGGAGGATGTCAGTATACTTAATTGTGCTCAATATTAAGTCATACAATTAATGTGAAAAAATAATTATAATTAATATTAATATTGAGCAGAATTAATTTCAGCCTATTGGTGCGGCCTCCACAACAGTCACGGTCTCTCATTTGGCCCATTAGGAAAATTAATCTCCCACCCTGCTCTATTTTGTTTAGCACTATGTTATGCAGAGCGCTGTACACAAGGGATAAATTTGCGCGCCGCTATCTCTATCTTTTTCTGTTTACAGATCTGCACCAGAGCACCTGTGTGTTACTCACATAAACTATCACATGATTTATCAAAGGGATCATGTGACATGTCATGTGATAAATCAGGTACCTGGGTGGGGGGGGCAGACCTTTTAAACTGCCCGGGACCCTGGCTACTCTTAATCCACCCCTGCCGCTGTCAATAGTGACAGTGACATTGCAGGGCATCGCAGAGGGAGTGGGCTCCCTCTGTGATCCCATCAACACAACGCGATGATTGCGTTGTGTTGATGGTCTCCATGGAGATCCCTGGTCCCAAGATGGCCATGGGGTCCTGTAGGAAGGTGGCCTGTCAGCGCCTGTTCTGAGAGCAGGAGCTGAGATGCCTCCTTCCTTCCTGTCAAACACTGCTCTGATGCTCTGCAGTGCAGATGCATTGCAGAGCATCAGATCAGCGATCTGAAAGTTTGATAATGATGTCCCACCCTGGGACAATGTAAAAAATTAATAAAACATTTAATAAAAATTATAAAAATATATTTTTTTAAAATCACAAAATAAATAAAGAAAAAATATTAATCCAATAAATATATTTATCTGTGTAAAAAAAACAAAAAACAATAAAAGTACACATTTGGTATTGCCGTGTCCGACCTATAAAACTGTCCCACTAGTTAACCCCTTCAGTGAACACCGTAAAAAAAAAGGAAAAAACAAGGAAAAAAACGATGCTTTATCATCATACCGCCAAACAAAAAGTAGAATTAAAGGCAATCAAAAAGACGCCTGTAAATAAATATGGCACAACTGAAAACATCATCTTGTCCCGCAAAAATAAGTCGCCATACAGCTCCATTAGCAGAAAAATAAAAAGTTACAGTTCTCAGAATAAAGCGATGCCAAAATAATTTTTTTTCTATAAAATTGTTTTTATTCTGTAAAAGCACCAAAACATAAAAAAAAATATAAATGTGGTATAGCTGTAATTGCACGACCCGAACAATAAATCTGCCTCATCAATTTTACCACAAGCAGAACGGCATAAAAAAAATCCCCCCCAAAAATCCTGAATTGCTGGATTATGTTCATTCAGCCTCCCAAAAAACTGAATAGGAAGCGATCAAAAAATGTCATATGCCCAAAAATGGTACCAATAAATACGTCAACTCGTTCCGCAAAAAACAAGCCCTTACATGACTTTGTTGGCAAGAAATATAGACATATTATAGCTCTCAAAATATGGCAATGCAAAAACTTGTTTTTACAATAAAAAGCGTCTTTTAGTGTGTGACAGCAGCCAATCATAAAAACCCAATATAAATCTGGTATCACTGTAATCGCACTGACAGGAAGAATAAAGTTGTCTAATCACTTATACCACACGAGAAAAGGAGTAAAAAAAATATAAAACCAATTCTTCACATGCTATTGATTGGTTCTGAGCTGAGCGCTTACACTGGGGTTTCTGTGCAAATCTCTGAAATGTGATTCAGACGGGACCCCCAGTGGAAGATTCCCTATAATGAGGCAGACGGAGGCACTGTGGATGCTGTCTGGCCTATGATCCCACGGTGTCCGTATTTTTTTTAGGCGTGCATAAAAGTGCCGTCGGCCACAGTTCTGTGCACGTCTGAAAGGAAGGACGACACTGAACAGAGGCCAGACGGAGTCCAGACTAACTCTGCTGCCTCATTATAGTGAATGGATCCCTTGGGAATTTCATCTAAATCACATCACTCGGAGATTTAGATGGAAACCCCGATATAAGTGCTCAGCATAGAGCACAGGAAAAACGTGATCCAAAATGTTATGTAAAATGTTCCCAATAAAAGCTTCAACTCCATTCACAAAAAAAGCCCCCACTCAGGTCCGTCATCTGCTAAACATAATATAGGGGCTTCCACATTACTGGTAGCACAAATGCTTTGGAAAAACTAAATGGCTCATCGCCCTCTAAAAGTAATCAAGCGAATTCTGCGCTCCCAAATTCAAATGTCCCCCTCCATTCTGTGCTCCAGTGCGTGTTTAAACCACAGTTAATGTCCACATGTTTGGCATTTCTGTAGCAATGAGAGCCTGCCTAATTTATGGGTGCATGTCTCCCGAAGAATGAGCTGGGCATAATGTACTAGTCACTACAACGTACTGGTCACTACAGAGTACTTGTTAGAACCCTTCTGTTTGTTTTTTCCATCTTGTTTTTTGCGGTCACGTGACCATCTGCCTTTATATTCCAGCTCTGCCCTTTTGGCTGTGCTGGACTTCAGTGTTTGACTGTTTCTCTAGCCAGGTGCTTCTGTGCCTTTCTCTGTCAGTTTGTTTGGTCCTTCTGGGTCCTCTAGTACTTTTTGTCTGTTTGTCTTTTTGTGTTCTGCAACAACTTCTCTGTTTAGGAGGTGTCCCATTTTTGTCCCAGTCCTTAATTCTTTTAAGGACCCCTCTCCTTCTGCTATAGGTCTTCGTTCAGACTAGCCGAGGACTAAGGCGGGTCTGTTCGCTAGGAACAGGCAGCCCGCTACATCGTAGGGATTCAGCTTAGTCTTACTGTAGGGACAGCTTTCCCCTATCTTTCCTTAGTACATGTTGCAGTAAGTCCAGCCCAAAAAAGAAGAACTAAAGGAAAGAAATTCAGGGATCAGTATGGCTTCCGTCCAAGTTTTGGCTCAACGCTTGCAGGGATTGTCTCTGGAGGTGGCCGAGCTCCAGCAACACGTGAGTAGCTGTCCTGGAGCACATTTTGTGGAACCCAAGGTAGGACTGCCTGATGTTTTTTATGGTAAACAGCAAGATTTTTTTTCCTTTAAAAAATGATTGTTTATTATATTTTCATTTGAGACCAAGGTCCTCTGGGAATGAATCACAGTGCATTGGTTTTATTATGTCACTTTTGCGCAAAGAACCACAGGGGTGGGCCTTTTCTCTCCAACCAAATATCCATGCTTAAGGTCTGTAGAAGAATTTTTTTCGGCTATGGGTCTATTATAAGACGATCCTGATCGAATCTCATCTGCTGAGGCAGAACTCAGGCGTTTGAATCAGGGGTCAGGTGATGTTGAAAATTATTGCACACACTTTAGAAGATGGGCTTCAGAAGTCAAAAGGAATGATCCTCCTCTGAAATGTCTATTTCTTGCTGGTCTGAGTGAAAGGGTTAAGGATTTGCTAATTGCATTCCCCGCACCTGAGACTCTGCAGGATGCCATGCAATTAGCTGTTCGTGTGGATAGGAGGCTGAGATTTAGGCAGGATGAGGTAAAGACTCTTGTAATGCCAGGTCCTAGTCCCCAGAAAATCTGCTCTGACGGCGGAGAACCGATGGAGGTTGGGGCGTAGTCGCTCTCCTCTCAGGAAAGAGACCGGAGGTTCGCCGAGGGATTGTGTCTTTATTGTGGTAAATCTGGCCATTTGATTAAGTATTGTGAACTTTGTTTAAGTAAAGAAAAAAAAAGGTCAGGTACACCCTTACAGCTGGTTTACGCTCTGCAGGAGTATTTATTTCAGGGAGTACTACTTTGCAGGAAAATTTGATTGAATTTCAGGTATTTGTGGATTGTGGTTCAACACTTAATGTGATTGATAAAGGGTTTTTGGAAAAACTTAAATTGAAATCCAAACCTTTGTCATCACCTATTTCTGTGATTGCAATTGATAACACTCCCTTGAAATGTATGACTCACAAGGTTGCTGCATTTCCCCTCATTATCAATGGAGTTCACCAAGAAATTTTGGACTTGGTTGTATTAGATAATTTACCCTCTCCGGTCGTTCTAGGATTGCATTGGTTAAAACTGCACAATCCTTTACTGGACTGGTCTACTAATGTGATTAAGTCTTGGAGGAGGAGTCACAAGTTTTACCTCCTCATAGGGATTATAATTGCACCATTGAATTTGTTCCGAGAGCTACTCTTCCCAAGAGTCGCTTGTTTAATCTGACTATCCCTGAAAGAAAGGCCTTGGAGGAGTACATACAGACTAGCCTGGCTGCTGGTCACATTAGACCTTCTAAGTCGCCAGTGGCAGTTGGATTTTTCTTTGTTAAAAAAAGGACGGCGGTTTACGTTCATATCTGGACTTTCGTGAAATTAATATGATTACTGTACGCAATTCCTACCCATTGCCATTAATTCCTGACTTGTTTAACCAGATGGTGGGGGCCAAGTGGTTTTCTAAAATTGATCTCCGGGGGGCATACAATTTGTTACGAGTGAAGGAGGGTGATGAATGGAAGACTGCTTTTAACACTCCGGTAGGTCATTTTGAGAATCTGATGATGCCTTTTGGTCTTACCAATGCACCTGCATTTTTTCAGAACCTTATTAATGACATCCTGAAACCTTTGATTGGTAAGAATGTGGTTGTGTATTTGGATGACATTTTGATTTATTCACCAGATCTAGAGTCCCATTGGCAGAGTGTACATGATATTTTGTAGTTATTGAGTGATAATTCACTCTTTGCTAATCTGGAGAAATATGAGTTCGCTGTGCAGAAAATTAGTTTTTTGGACTACATTTTCTCCAGCGAGGGCTTTGAGATGGACCCGGTGAAGGTTCAGGCTGTGCAGAAATGGCCTAGGCCTATTGGTTTGAAATATATACAGAGATGTTTAGGTTTTGCCAATTATTACAGGAAATTCATTAAGAATTTTTATGTAATTATTAAGCCTCTAACGGATCTAACCAGGAAAGGTGCAAATACAGTCCAGTGGACTACTGAGGCCATTGAAGCGTTTAAGTATCTCAAAGAGAGGTTCAGTTCTGCCCCTATCCTTATGCAGCCTGATGAGACCAAGCCTTTTTTGGTCGAGGTTGAATCTTCATCGGTGGGGGTTGGAGCAGTTTTGTCCCAGGAGAACAGGGATGGAGTACATCCTTGTGCCTTCTTTTCGAAAAAAATTTCGGAAACTGAACTGAATTATGATGTTGGTAATTGAGAGTTGCTGGCTATTAAACTCGCGTTTGAACATTGGCGTCATTTTTTGGAAGGCGCTAGATTTCCTATTCAGGTTTTCACAGATCATAAGAATTTGATCTATCTGGATGCCGCCAAGCGCTTGAATGCCCATCAAGCTAGGTGGGCACTTTTTTTTTCTCGGTTTCATTTTTCTGTTACCTATATTCCTGGTACTAAGAATGTTAAAGCCGATGCTTTATCTTGCAGCTTCTCTCCTACGGTCGGTACCAAGGAGGAGTTGAGCATTTTACAGAAAGGAGTTGTGGTGGCGGCATTGGACTCCGTTTTGGAGAATGGAATTCTAAAAGCTCAACCTTTAGGAGAGATTTGTTTGTGGAGTGTCATGAGTCTCGGTTGGCAGGTCATCCAGGAATTTCAGAGACTAAGAGACTTATCAGTCGCAGTTTTTGGTGGCCTGGATGGCAGAAAGAAGTCATCAAGTGGGTGCGTTAATGTATGATGTGTGCTAGGTCAAAGGCTTCACATACTCCTGCTGGGGGGTTCCTTTGCCCTCTGGAGGTTCCTAGTGCACCTTGGACGCATCTCACAGTGGATTTTATTACTGATCTTCCTGTGTCCGAGGGTTTTACTGTCATCTGGGTGGTCGTGGACCGTTTAAGTAAGATGTGTCATTTGGTTCCATTCATTAAGTTGCCCTGCGCCAAGACACTCGCTAAGGTGTTTGTTAAGGAGATTGTCAAGCTTCATGGCGTTTCCAAGGATAATGTTTCTGATAGAGAACCTCAGTTTGTGGCTCGCTTTTGGCATGCATTTTGTGACAGGTTGGGAGTCCATTTGTCATTTTCGTCTGGGTATCATCCTGAGTCTAATGGACAGACTGAAAGAAAGAACCAGGATGTAGAACAGTTTTTGCATTGTTTTGTGGTGGACAATCGAGGTGTGGTCTGAGTTTCTGCCTCTTGAAGAATTTGCTCTTAACAATCATACATCCTCCTCTGCTGGGTATTCTCCTTTTTTTTGTTATACTGGGAGACATCCGTCTTTTGGTTCGTTCTCCAAATTGGGGTCGGAGGTGCCGGAGGAGGAGAATTTTTCCAGTGATTTCGAGAGAGTTTGGACTAATGTACGTTGCAACCTTCAAGAGGCTAACAAGAAGTCCAAGAAGTATTTTGACAGGAAACGTAAGGAGGTTTTGTTTACTGTGGGTGACATGGTTTGGTTGTCCTCAAAGAACCTGTGGTTGAGGATTCCCTCTAAAAAACTGGGTCCTAAGTTTGTGGGTCCATTTAAAGTGCTGCTGTTAAGTTGGATATCCCTACTTCCTGGAAGATTAATCCTGTTTCATGTTTCCTTGTTGAAAAAGGCTGATGTATCAGATAGGGATGCCACTGTCACAGTTCCTCCTGTGGTGGAAGACGGCGAATATGACATTTCTTGTATCTTGAATTCTAGATGGCATAGAGGGAGATTACAGTATCTTGTCTCCTGGAAGCATTTCAGTCCCGAAGATAATTCCTGGGTAAGGGCGGATGATGTCTCTGCTCCTAGGCTTGTTAGAGCTTTCCACAAGAGATTTCTGGATAGGCATGGGCCTGGAGGATCTGGAGGATCCTCATAAAAGAGGGGGTACTGTTAGAATCCTCCTGTTTGTTTTTTCCATCTTGTGTTTTGTGGTCACGTGACCACCTGCCTTTATATTCCAGCTCCGCCCTTTTGGCTGTGCTGGACTTCAGTGTTGTTTGACTGTTTTTCTAGTCAGGTGCTTCGGTGCCTATCTCTGTCAGTTCGCTTGGTTATTCTGGGACCTCTAGTACATTTTTGTCAGTTTGTCTTTTTATGTTCTGCAACAACTTCTCTGTTTAGGAGGTGTCCCATTTTTGTTCCAGTCCTTAATTCTTTTAGGGACCCCTACCCTTATGCTATAGGTCTTCATTTAGACTAGCCAAGGACTAAGGCAGGTCTGTTCGCTAGGAACAGGCAGCCCACTACATCGTAGGGATTCAGCTTAGTCTTACTGTAGGGACAGCTTTCCCCTACCTTTCCTTAGTACATGTTGCAGATCTTAACAGGATGAGGATATATCTACAATATGGGGACCTAAATGGGGATATAACTACAATATGATGACCTGGATGGGGACATAACTTCAATATGGGGGCATAACTACAATATGGGGAACTGGATTGGGATATAACTATAATATAGCGACCTGGATGGGGATATAACTATAATATGGGGACCTGAATAAGGACATAACTACAATATGTAAACGTCGATGGAGACATAACTACAATATGGGGGCATAACTACAAAATGACCTGGATGGGGACATATGTACAAAATGGGGACCTTGATGGGTACATAACTACAATATTGGGATATACAGTTATATGAAAAAGTTTGGGCACCCCTATTAATCTTAAGCTTAATGTTTTATAAAAATTGGTGTTTTTGCAACAGCTATTTCAGTTTGATATATGTAATAACTGTTGGACACAGTAATGTTTCTGCCTTGAAATGAGATTTATTGTACTAACAGAAAATGTGCAATCTGCATTCAAACAAAATTTGACAGGTGCATAAGTATGGGCACCCTTATCATTTTCTTGTTTTAAATACTCCTACCTACTTTTTACTGACTTACTAAAGCCCTTTTTTGGTTTGGTAACTTCATTGAGCATGGAACTTCATATCCAGGTGTATGCAATCATGAGAAAAGCTACTTAAAGTGGCCACTTGCAAGTTGTTCTCCTGTTTGAATCTCCTCTGAAGAGTGGCATCATGGGCTCCTCAAAACAACTGTCAAATGATCTGAAAACAAAGATTATTCAACATAGTTGTTCAGGGGAAGGATACAAAAAGCTGTCTCAGAGATTTAACCTGTCAGCTTCCACTGTGAGGAACATAGTAAGGAAATGGAAGAACACAGGGACAGTTCTTGTTAAGGCCAGAAGTGGCAGGCCAAGAAAAACATCAGAAAGGCAGAGAAGAAGAATGGTGAGATCAGTCAAGGACATTCCTCAGACCACCTCCGGAGAGCTGCAGCATCAACTTGCTGCAGATGGTGTCACTGTGCATCGGTCAACTATACAACGCACTTTGCACAAGGAGAAGCTGTATGGGAGAGTGATGCGAAAGAAGCCGTTTCTGCAAGCACGCCACAAACAGAGTCGGCTGAGGTATGCAAAAGCACATTTGGAGAAGCCAATTTCTTTTTGGAAGAAAGTCCTGTGGACTGATGAAACCAAGATTGAGTTGTTTGGTCATACAAAAAGGCGTTATGCATGGCGGCAAAAAAACACAGCATTCCAAGAAAAACACTTGCTACCCACAGTAAAATTTGGTGGAGGTTCCATCATGCTTTGGGGCTGTGTGGCCAATGCCGGCACCGGGAATCTTGTTAAAGTTGAGGGACGCATGGATTCCAAGTATCAGCAGATTCTTGACAATAATGTTCAAGAATCAGTGACAAAGTTGAAGTTACGCAGGGGATGGATCTTTCAGCAAGACAATGATCCAAAACACCGCTCCAAACCTACTCAGGCATTCATGCGGAGGAACAATTACAATGATCTGGAATGGCCATCCCAGTCCCCAGACCTGAATATCATTGAACATCTGTGGGATCATTTGAAGAGGGCTGTCCATGCTCGGCGACCATCAAACTTAACTGAACTGAAATTGTTTTGTAAAGAGGAATGGTCAAAAATACCTTCATCCAGGATCCAGGAAATCATTAAAAGCTACAGGAAGCGACTAGAGGCTGTTATTTTTGCAAAAGGAGGATCTGCTAAATATTAATGTCACTTTTCTGGTGAGGTGCCCATACTTATGCACCTGTCAAATTTTGTTTGAATGCAGATTGCACATTTTCTGTTAGTACAATAAACCTCATTTCAAGGCAGAAACATTACTGTGTCCAACAGTTATTACATATATCAAACTGAAATAGCTGTTGCAAAAACACCAATTTTTATAAAACATTAAGCTTAAGATTAATAGGGGTGCCCAAACTTTTTCATATAACTGTAACTACCATATGTGGACATTGTTATAATATGGGGACATAACTACCATATGGGGCCTGGATGCGGATATAACTAAAATATGGGGACATGGATGGGAACATACAGGGGTTGGACAAAATAACGGAAACACCTTGAAACATCAACAAAAGTTTGTTTAATATTAGTGTTGAGCGAACATGCTCGACACTGCTCGGTACTCGCCCGAGCATCACGCTACTCGGGATGTTCGGCGAGCACCGAGCATTTCCGGGTTACTCGGGCGGGAGCTCGGGTCTCCGCCCTGCATGTTTGGCGCTCTTTACAGAGCCAATGAACATGCAGGGATTGCCAGCCAGTCACTGTAATGCCGCAGCCATGTTGTTTGTGGACATTACAGTGATTGGCTGGCCGCACAGCATCACCTCGAGTATTTAAAACCGGGCGCCGCCATCTTGGACACAGTCGCTCCGGATCAGACAGTGTAGGTACAGCGCTGCTGATTTAGGGAGAGATATATCCTGCAAAATAGTTAGTGTAGTGTCTGTAAAGGCTGCCAGATCAAACAAACAGTCCTTCTCAGGACTAATATCCATCAAAGGTATATCAGGCAGGCAGGCAGACTGTATAGGAGACGCAGTGGTTATACCAGCAAATGCTGCATTACAGTCCTATGTGCTGCTCCTGTTGCTGAAATTGCTGGACTTAGCTCCAGGTCCCGGGGGCCAGGAAAAATCCTTTTTTTTTATCTAAATCCTCTTTTTTTTTCCTCCTTCACAATGTACAAATACCCATCTTATTAACCTTTTGGTGTCCCCCCCCCAAAAAAAAAAAAAAGTGTGCCTCTGATTTTTCAGACACAAATATATCTGTTGAAAATAGTCTGGTGTAGGCCAGAGAAATAGAAGTGTGGTTTTGCAGTTCTATGGGCCATTTGTATCTAAAAAAAACAGTTTGAGTGTGTCGCTCACTGTTCAGCCGCAAATATATACTGTATATTTAAAAAAGTCTGGTATACACCAGTAAATTATTACTGTGGTTTTGATGTTCCACGGTAAAACATCTCTATTATCCTGTTTTTGGCATTTTTTGCTGTATAAAAATAATAATAGTTTCTCCCTGATTTTTCAGACACAAATATATCTGTTGAAAATAGTCTGGTGTAGGCCAGAGAGACAGAAGTGTGCTTTTGCTGTTCCACGGTAAAAAATCTCTATTATCCTGCTTTTTGCATTTTTTGCTGTAAAAAAAAAAATAATAGTGTCTCCCTGATTTTTCAGACACAAATATATCTGTTGAAAATAGTCTGGTGTAGGCCCGAGAAATACAAGTGTGGTTTTGCAGTTCCACGGTACAAACCTCTGTATTATCCACTTTTGGGCCATTTGTATCTAAAAAAAACAGTTTGAGTGTGTCGCTCACTGTTCAGCCGCAAATATATATATATTTTAAAAAGCCTGGTATACACCAGTAAATTATAACTGTGGTTTTGCTGTTCCACGGTAAAACATCTCTATTATCCTGCTTTTGGCATTTTTTGCCGTAAAAAATAAATAGTGTCTCCTGATTGTTCAGACACAAATATATCTGTTGAAAATAGTCTGGTGTAGGCCCGAGAAATACAAGTGTGGCTTTGCAGTTTCACGGTTCAAACCTCTGTATTATCCACTTTTGGGCCATTAGTATCTAAAAAAAACAGTTTGAGTGTGTCGCTCACTGTTCAGCCGCAAATATATATATATTTAAAAAAGTCTGGTATACACCAGTAAACTATAACTGTGGTTTTGCTGTTCCACGGTAAAACATCTCTATTATCCTGCTTTTGGCATTTTTTGCCGTAAAAAATAAATAGTGTCTCCTGATTGTTCAGACACAAATATATCTGTTGAAAATAGTCTGGTGTAGGCCCGAGAAATACCAGTGTGGCTTTGCAGTTTCACGGTTCAAACCTCTGTATTATCCACTTTTGGGCCATTTGTATCTAAAAAAAACAGTTTGAGTGTGTCGCTCACTGTTCAGCCGCAAATATCTCTATTTAAAAAAGTGTGGTATACCCCAGTAAACAATAACTGTGGTTTTGCCATCCCACGGTAAAAAATCTCTATTATTCAGGTTTTGGTAGTTTTTTCTGTAAAGAAAAACAGTAGTGTCTCCTGACTGTTGTGACACAAAAATATATCTGTTGAAAATAGTCTTGTGTAGGCCCGACATCCCAGTGTGGTTTCGCAGTTCCACGGGTCAAATCGCTGTACTATCCAGTTTTGGGCCTTTGGTATCTAAAAAAAAAGCAGTTTGAGTGTGTCGCTCACTGTTCAGCCGCAAATATCTCTATTTAAAAAAGTGTGGTATACCCCAGTAAACAATAACTGTGGTTTTCCTCTTCCACGGTTCTAATCTACTCTTTATTACCCTTTTTCCATTGATAGTGCAAGTGTAAGCTATTTTACTTCATTTACAATGGGCAAGGCGCGTGGCCAGGGACGTGGAAGTTGACGTTCTGGTGATTGTTCGTGCAGAGGACGGGGCCGTGGCCAAGGTGAAAATGTGCCACAACCAACAGCCACATCTTCTCGCTCCCACTTCTTGACCGAATTACTAGGGAAGCACAGAACAACACCAGTATTGAGAACTGATCAGTGTGAACAGGTTATTAATTGGATAGCAGACAATACTTCCAGTTACCTGGGCACCACCACCTCCGGTCTGTCTTCCACACGGTCAACTCTTAGTAGCCGTGAGTCTCGACCGCATACTCCTCCTCACCCTGATGCTCCTTCCTCCCACCATGCCGAGTGTCGTCAGACAGCAAGTGATCCCACACTTGGACACTCTGAAGAGCTGTTCACTGATCCATTTCCATATTTGGGCCTCTCGCCTGATACGCTTGAAGTGGTGGAAGAGGAGATCCCATGTTGCGATGCCCAAATATTTGAACAGTCACGGCCACAGGAAGTCGACGTTGGCAATCTGTCACAAGAGGTGGACGATGACGAGACACAATTGCCAGGAAGTGAGGAGGAGGATCGTGGTGCGCAAGTGGAAGAGGAGGAGGTGGTGGATGATCTAGTAACTGACCCAACGTGGAAGGAGGACATGCAGAGTGAGGCCAGCAGCACACGGGGAGGGAGGCAGAGTACCCCAACAGGCAGGAAGAAGCAGTGTGGTGGCCGCAGACAGAAGGCAGGCAACCGTTCCCCGTAACACCAACACGAGGGACGTTGCCAGTACAAGCGGTAGGTCTTCCAGAGTCTGGAATTTTTTTAAAGACTCTGCTGATAACCCCAAAAAGGCCATATGTTCCACCTGCCATGCCAGCATCAGCAGGGGTGACAAAACTACCAGCCTGACCACCACCAGCATGATCAGGCACATGGCAGCAAAGCACCCGACTTTGTGGGGCGAAACCCAGGGTCCACGACCAGTGTCTGCGGGTGTCACCACTGCTTCTTCCACTGTTGTGCGTGCAATAGAACCCCCTGTTGTGTGTGCAAGGCAATCCCCTGTCTATACTGCATGTAAAGATGCCCCCTCCTCTCAGTCTTCACTTGTTATGGCAGTTTCTCAAGAAACAGCATCAACGTTCACGTCCACGTCCCACCGCAGCGTTAAATTGTCCATATCCCAGACCTTTGAACGAAAGCGGAAATTTGCAGCTAACGCCCCACAGGCCACAGTCCTAAATTTGCACATTTCACGACTGCTTGCATTGGAAATGCTGCCTTTTAGGCTGGTGGAGACGGAATCCTTCCGCAATCTTATGGCGGTGGCCGTCCTTCGGTACTCGGTCCCCAGCCGACACTATTTTGCCCGGTGTGCCATCCCCGCACTACACAAGCACGTGTCCCAAAGCATCTGCCGTGTCCTCAACAACGCAGTTACTGGGAGAGTCCACCTGACAACGGACACGTGGACAAGTGCTTGTGGCCAGGGACGGTACATCTCTCTGACGGCACACTGGGTAAACATAGTGGAAGCCGGGACCCAGTCGGACCTTGGGACGGAACACATCCTCCCCACACCGAGGATTGCGGGCCCTATGTCAGTCAGAGTTGCCCCCACAGTGTACAGCTCCTGCACATCCTCCTCCTCCTCCTCCTCCTCATGTTCAGCCTCCATCTCAGATATCACCACATCAGTTACAAGCTGGAAGCATTGCAGTACTGCCTCCGCCAAGCGGCAACAGGCTGTGCTGAAACTCATAAGCTTAGGTGATAAACCTCACACTGCTTGTGAGTTGTGGACAGCTGTGAAAGAGCAGGCAGATCTGTGGCTGAGAACGCTGAACCTACATCCCGGCATGGTCGTGTGTGACAATGGCCGTAACCTGGTGGCGGCTCTGAGGCGAGGTGAGATCACACACGTACCATGCCTGGCTCATGTGCTTAACCTCGTGGTTCAGCGGTTTCTTAAATCGTACCCCGAGTTGCCAGATCTGCTCGTGAAAGTACGCCGCCTGTCAGCTCATTTTCGCAAGTCGGCTACAGCTTCCGCCGCCCTTGCTGTGTTGCAGCAGCGTTTGCAGCTTCCGGCACACCGACTGGTGTGTGATGTCCCCACACGTTGGAACTCTACCCTCCACATGTTGCAAAGGATTTGTGAGCAGAAGAGAGCAGTTGTGGAGTACCAGCTGCAACAAGGCCGTCGATATTCAGGTCAGACTCCACACATAAGACCTCAGGAGTGGACCTGGATGTCTGACAGATGTACCATCCTGACAAACTTTGAGGAGGCCACCAAGATGGTGAGTGGCGATGACGCCATCATTAGTGTCAGCATCCCACTTGTCTGTCTTTTGCAACGCTCTCTGCAGAGAATTAAAGAGGAGGCATTGCAGCCAGAGTATGATGAGATGGATCAAGAAGCCGTAGCGGGCGATTACACACAGCCCAGCCTCATCTCATCCCAACGTGCATTGGGGGACAATGAGGGAGAGGAGGAGGAGGAGGAGGAAGAACAGAAGCTGCTATCATGCGTTGTAGACGGTAGTACCTGTACAACTGTCATACCGTCGGTTCAGCGTGGGTGGCCTGAGGACAGGGGGGAGGAGGAGGAGAAGAGCATGGTCAGTCATCATCTTGGTGAGGACACGGAAATCTTGCCCGTTACCAGTCTGGCACGCATGGCTGACTTTATGTTACGCTGCCTTAACCGTGACCCTCGCGTTGTCAAAATGTTGGGTGACAGTCATTACTGGTTGGTGACACTTGTAGACCCCCGCTACAAGGAGAATTTTCACTCTCTTATTCCTGAGGTGGAGCGGTCTACAAAAATGGGGCAATACCAGAAGGCCCTTGCTGCAGAACTCTTAAAAAATTCCCATCTGAACACGCTAGCGGCAGAGGTCACAGTTCGTTGCCCAACCAAGGCGTACAGGCGAGAGAGATGCAACTCCAATCCAGCAGAGGCAGGGGAACACTGTCAACGTTCTGGGACAGTTTTCTGACACCCGCCCAGCTTACAGGCCCTGAGGCGCGGGGTACTCTCACAAGGAGTGGAAAGTTTCAAAAGATGGTGAGGGAGTACCTTGCCGATCGTACCAGCGTCCTCCGTGATTCCTCTGTGCCTTTTAATTATTGGGTATCCAAGCTGGACACTTGGAATAAACTCGCTCTGTACGCCTTGGAGGTCCTGGCCTGCCCTGCCGCTAGCGTTTTATCCGAGCGTGTTTTTAGTGCCGCTGGGGAAATTATAACTGATAAGCGCACTCGCCTGTCAACTGACAATGCTGACAAGCTGACCCTTATCAAAATGAACAAGGGCTGGATTGGGCCAGACTTCTCATCACCACCAAATGACAGCAGAGTAACATAAAGTCAAATCCACTGTGTTATTTCGGGAGGTGTTTTCACATGCACCGCTTCACACCCACACATGGGTATACGCTTCCTCGTTTTGGCTGTTTAATCTTCTTCTCCTTATCCTCAGCCTCCACCACCACTATACCACCAGGGTGCCAGCATTGCAAGTTCCTCCGTCCTAATTTTTGGCAGCTTTCGCTGGGAAAGCATAAGCACATACTATGGGAGACCCACTCCCCAATAATGGGAC
Organism: Phyllobates terribilis; assembly: GCF_046119375.1. NCBI lineage: Eukaryota > Metazoa > Chordata > Amphibia > Anura > Dendrobatidae > Phyllobates > Phyllobates terribilis. The sequence goes on from NW_027362762.1 coordinate 584,680,811, forward strand.
TTATGTTTGTAATATGCTGTACTGCATGGCTCTTGTAAGGGGCATTGCAAGTTGCTCCGTCCTAATTTTTGGCAACTTTTCCTGGGAAAGCATAAGCAAATACTATGGGAGACCCACTCCCCAATAATGGGACTTATGTTTGTAATATGCTGTACTGCATGGCTCTTGTAAGGGGCATTGCAAGTTGCTCCGTCCTAATTTTTGGCAGCTTTTGCTGGGAAAGCATAAGCAAATACTATGGGAGACCCACTCCCCAATAATGGGACTTATGTTTGTAATATGCTGTACTGCATGGCTCTTGTAAGGGGCATTGCAAGTTGCTCCATCCTAATTTTTGGCAGCTTTTGCTTGCAAGGCATAAGCAAATACTATGGGACACCCACTCCCCAATAATGGGACTTATGTTTGTAATATGCTGTACTGCATGGCTCTTGTAAGGGGCATTGCAAGTTGCTCCGTCCTAATTTTTGGCAGCTTTTGCTGGGAAAGCATATGCAAATACTATGGGAGACCTACTCCCCAATAATGGGACTTATGTTTGTAATATGCTGTACTGCATGGCTCTTGTAAGGGGCATTTCAAGTTGCTCCATCCTAATTTTTGGCAGCTTTTGCTGGGAAAGCATAAGCAAATACTATGGGAGACCCACTCCCCAATAATGGGACTTATGTTTGTAATATGCTGTACTGCATGTGACGCGCCCCCTGGGCCGTGTGTACACGTGTGTGGGATACCCGGTGCCGGGTCTCTGGGGTCTGTAGTCTCCGTGGCGGTGACCCGGTCCCGTGGCTCAGGCTGGTCAAACCAGTGGCAGTCTTTCTTAGGTTTTGAGGTTAATTGTCCGACTGCGCCACCCGTGGATTGCGGTCAGGGAGTACCACCGCTGCGAGGCAGACCGCTGAGGCTGGTGTTGTGTGCGCAGCATAGAATGGGATAACTCCCCTCGGGAGGAGTATAGCCTCAGGGCAGTGAGTGTGGATGATGGGGGTGATGGTGCACGAGCGCAGAAGGATCGACTCAGAGTCTTTGCAGTGCAGTTCAGGGTCTTTACTGATGATTATAAGGTAGACCCTCCCGGGAGTACTGGCTAGCATAAGAGGCCTGGTCAGTCTGTAAGCAAGCAGGAGTTCCCCTGGCCAGGTGGAGTTGTAGGCCTCCCCGTCTGTCTGCACTCGTCCTGGCTACCTTGCTGTAAGCGGGTAGAAGTAGCCCACATCCCTGAGTGTACCGTGTAGTGCTCACCCGTATGGCTGGTGACTTGGGGCCTTCTGTTAGCCTCCGCTCCACGACGGCGGTGCTGGTCCCTTGCTTGTGACTGAGCCTCCGGGCTTCTATGGCCAGAGGACCTGAAATCCCCTGCTGGCTGGTTTCTGCTGCTGGATATATAAGTCCTCACAGCTTCGGACGCCTGTGTCCGGTTCCTATTGTCTTCTGCCAGGGCGAGCTCTGCTCAGCTTCCAGCCCCTGGTCTTTAGATCCTAGCTCCTACAGAGCTCCTTGCTGTTACTTTCCCTTGCTCTCACTCTGACTCTGACTGTTCTCTGACTCACTCAACCCTGCCCCAGATCCAGTTTATAAGGGCAGAATTCTCCCCTCCCAGGACTGGGGCAGGAGGATGTTGCATGTTTAAGGCATCCTGACCAGGAAACCTCCCACTTGTTCTCCGACGTAATATCTCTATTACTGTGGTGACCAGAGCCCTGGGGTGCCACACATGGCTCTTGTAAGGGGCATTGCAGTTCCTCATAATTTTTGGAAAGCCTTCCATTCACTGCTTAGGCCAACAGTGCACGGGAGACCCAGTTGCTATAAATCGAAAAAAAGGTTTAGTTAACGCCCTCTGACCTCCATGTCATTTCCAAGGGGCATTGGAGTGGCTCGAAATTTTTGGTAGGCATTGCACTCACTGTATGCCCTATAACTGTGTAGCCGAACCGCTCCTTTTGTTACAGAAACATATCCTACAAGACATATCTGGTTGACTGGCCTGATATTGATGTGAATGGTCCCTGTTCCTCCTGCTCTTTCTCCTTTGCCACCACCTCATCCAACATTTATCACCTGAAGCTTTGTTTTAATGGGAGTCATAGAACTGGGATAGTAGCAGGAAAACATCCAGCAATCCTCGGAAGAGGTAGGATATGCGCCAAAACCCTGACCACCTCAGGCCTAGCTGCTACTACATACATGCGCTTGCATTCCAAGGAACAGAAAGCTAAGGAGGTGGATGGCCTCATGATCATGAATAATTTACTCGTTGTGTAGGAGGCCGACCACTGCTGCTGTCTACCTTCTGAACTTTGTGTTGAAGCCTAATTGACCCAGGACCCGCAATCCTCTATGTCTGGAGGACGTGTTGCATCCCAGTGTCCAACTGTGTCCCGGCTTCCACAATATTAACCCAGTGTGAAGGCGTCAGTGAGATGGACCATTCCTGGCCACATTCACTTGTCCACGTGTTTGTGGTTAGGCTGTCCTTCCCACTAAATGCACTGGGGAGGGCACAGGTAATGTTTTGGTATGCGCGCTTGTGTATAAGGTGCACCGGGACAAATAGGGGCGGCTGGGGACCGTTTATGGACACCCGGCCACCCCCACGCGGCTGGGGACTGTGTGTGGGCACCCGGCCGCGGGGCGGCTGGGGACTGAGTATGGACACCCGGCCGCCCCATGGCGGCTGGGGACCAAGCGTGGACACCCGGCCACCGGGCGGCTGGGGACTGAGTATGAATACCAGGCTACTGACGCAGCCATGACGTGGTGGCCAGATTCCACCTCCACATGCCTAAAAGGCCCAATTTCAAGTGCAAGCAAGCTAGCAGTATGGTATTGCAGCCTGGGGGTGGGTGGGTGGCAGGCTGCATACTGGCGCTTGTATTGCAAGTTATGGGGGAGGTACAATTGAACACTGCCCTGGGACAAGGACTTGCACGGGGATAGTTGCAAGTCTGCATCTTCTGATGCCGCAAGGATCACTTCTGATGGGCACACTTTTAGGCAGTGACCTGGGGGTCAGAGATGCTTCCAGGGGTCTTCCCCATGCTGTTCCCATGTCTTTTTAGCACTGTATGCATGTGTCACACAGCACATGGCCAGATAAGGTTGTAAAATGTTAAAATGACATTTCCCGGTGAATGCATTTGTCACGGTTGAAAGCAATACAAACGTGCAAAAACGCATAAAAAATGCTACTTGTGAACATAGCCCAAGGTGTGGAGGAGTATTTTTGTTTTTGGTTATTTATTTAACCTTATACACAAGTCTTTACCCTGGAAAGGATGTTCCTTAACCCCTTTCCGACCTGGTCAGTAATAGTACGCACCAGGTCGGGAAGGCCGGTTCAGCGGGGGCTCCGGCGGTGAGCCCGCACTGAAGCGAGCACATGTCAGCTGATTATTGGAATCGCAATCCACCCGCGGCTGTTAACATGTTAAATCTCTGACAGTGGCATTTAACTCGCGCTTCCGGGAGTCCTAAGCCCCGCCCATCAGTGACCCCGTCACGTGATCGCGGGTCACCAATGGGTGGGCATGACAACTCAGGGTCTGCAGCAGACGCCTGTGGTTGTCATGTCTCAATTGCTATGAGCGCCACCTAGTGGTCAGCGCTCATAGCAAGTGAGCATTTCTCCTGCATACAAGCGATCTGCTCATCGCTTGTATGCAGTAGAAGCAATCAGACAACTGCTGCTTCTAGTCTCCTCTGGAGACTATAGAAGCAAGCAGAAAGTGTAAAAAAAAAGTTTTTAAAAAAATAAAAAATTTATAAAAGTTTAAGTCACCCCCCTTTCGCCCCATTCAAAATAAAATATATATATATAAAAAAAAAAACACATACACATATTTGGTATCGCCGCGTTCAGAATCGCCCGATCTATCAATATAAAAGAAGAATTAATACAATCAGTAAACGGCGTAACGAGAAAAAAATTTTAAACGCCAGAATTAAGTTTTTTTGGTCGCTACAACTTTGCAATAAAATGCAATAACGGGCGATCAAAACATCGGATCTACCCCAAAATGGTATCAATAAACACGTCAGCCCGGCACGCAAAAAATAAGCCCTCACCTGGCCCCAGATCCCGAAAAATGGAGAAGCTAAGGGTCTCGGAAAATGGTGTCATTTTTTTTGTTTTTTTTAGCAAGCTTTGGATTTTTTTTTCACCACTTAAATAAAAAAGAACCTATACATGTTTGGTGTCTATGAACTCGTAACGACCTGGAAAATAAAGATGGCAGGTCAGTTTTAGCAATCTGTGAACGTGGTAAAAAAAGGACCCAAAAAACAACTGTGGAATTGCATTTTTTTTGCAGTTTCACTGCACTTGGAATTTTTTTCCCATTTTCCAGCACACGATATGGTAAAACCAGTGATGGTGTTTAAAAGTACAACTCGTCCCGCAAAACATAAGCCCTCACATGGCCATATTGAACGAAAATTAAAAAAGTTCTGGCTCTGGGAAGAAGGGGAGCAAAAAAGGAAAACACAAAAACAGAAAGACCCATGGTCGTTAAGGGGTTAACATATTTCACAGGAAAGCACTTTCACTTTCATTTTTGAACGTTTTATTGTGAGCCTGTAAAAGTGGCTTAATACCTCTGACCACGTTGTTGACAGCAGTGACCTGGGGATCAGAAATGCTTCCAGGGGCGATCCCCATGCTGTCCCCATGTCATTTGAGCACTGTCACTATAGTTTTGGGCACTTTTTAGGCTTTCTACAGACTGCCGGGGGAGCCGTCGCAAAAATGTTTGGGTCTCCCATAGACTAACATTGGGCTCGTTGCTCGGGTCAAGCACCCGAGTATCACAGTGAGCTCGGCCCGAGCTTCGAGCACCCGAGCATTTTAGTGCTCGCTTAACACTATATAATATGGTGCAGGTCCACCTTTTGCGGCGATTCATACAAGGTGTGAATTCTTTCCCAAGGAATTTTAGCCCTTTCTTCAGTTAATACACCCTCCAATTCTTTGAGCGACTATGGCGGCGGAAAACGACGTCTAACTTGAATCTCTAAAATCGACCATAAATGCTCAATAATGTGGAGGTCTGGGGATTGTGGGTGCCAGATGAGATGCTCAACTTAATTAGAATGTTCCTCGTGCCATGCTTTAACGATTCTAGCTGTATGAATTGTTGCATTATCATCCTTAAAGATGGCTTTCCCCTCCGGGAACAGTGCTTGAACCATAGGATGCACTTGGTCACTCAAAATGCCTAAATAATCTCGACTGTTCATTCTTCTGTGAAGGGATATCATTGGCCCAGCGGATCTCCACGAAATATCACCCCAGATCATGACAGAACCTCTGCCATGTTTTACGGTTGGGAGAAGGCAGTCTGGATGGAAGGCTTCTTTCGGCTGTCTCCAAACGTACACTGGGCCGGAGGTCGGAAAATGGGTAAACGATGATTCGCCGGAGAACATCACATGTTTCCACTGCTTGAGGGACCAGTTCTTGAGGTTTCTACATCTCTCTAAATGATTGGAAACATTTGTCATTGAGAGCAGCGGTTTTCTAATTGCAGCTCTTCCGTGGAATCCAGATTTGTGCAGCTCCCGATGAACAGTTTTCATGGAAACTGGATTCTGTATGTGTTCATTGAGCTCAGAAGTGATTTTTGGAGCCGTGGTCTTGCGATCCTCTCTCACAATTCGCTTTAGAGTCCGACGGTCTCTCTCAGTCAACTTCGACTTTCGGCCGGACCTGTGCTTTGCTGCGGACGTTTTTCCTTCTCTTTCAATCGCAGTCATTACTTTGGAGACAGTAGCTCTTGACACGCCAAGCATTTGGACACTTTCGGTTACATTAGCGCCTGTCATACGAGCACCAACAATTTGTCCTCTTTGAAAATCCGAGAGGTCTGCCATAGGTATCAGGTTCTCATCAATGTTCTTACAATTCTGCTAAACAAACAGTTAATTTACATACACATATCACATAACACAAATAATCAACTACAAAACATTACCATATGTCATGGTTTGCATGTTTATAACATGTTCGAAGATTATGATGCCAAAACGTTAGGTGTTTCCATTATTTTGTCCAATCCCTGTAACTACAATATGGGGACATAACTACAATATGGGGATCTGGATGGGGACATAACTACAATATGGGGATCTGAATGGGGATATAACTACAATATGGGTATTTGGATGGGGCATAACTACAATATGAGTACATAACTACATTTATGGGGACATAACTACAATATGTGGACATAATCAAAATATGGTGTAATGCAGCGACTTGCTGGCATTACGGTAATGGTCCAGGATGTGTTTTACCTGACCATGTACCTTTCCCCCTCAGGTGACTGGTCACATGACTGTGACATAGCACAGGTCCTGCACGCACAGAATGTCTGTCTGATCACATGACTGTGACATCAGCAAGGTCCTGTCAGTATGTGTGTGTGTGTGCACGGGATGCATATATAAACCATGCTTGATGGGAGACAGGTGTGTTCTGTGAGAGAGGCGTGAGGCCTGTTCCCCGTGTGTGTGGGACACCGTGATACCGTGAAGCCTGGCAGCCTGAAAGGTCGAGACTGGATCCTGTGTGGATGCTAGTGGCCTTGGAAGGCAGCGGCTTTGGAGTGAAGCCTGGTACCTGAAAGGTCGAGATCGGATCCTGTGTGGATGCTAGTGGCCTTGGAAGGCAGAGGCTTGGTGAAGAGTCCTGAAAGGCAAAGCCTGGATCCTGTGTGGATGTCAGTGGCCTTTGAGGGAACGTCGGCTGGAGACCCCTACCTGGGAAGCCACAAAGCTACAGTGGTGGCGGAGTAATGGACTGAGACAGCTAAACCCGGCAAAGGTAATACCCTGTGTTATATGGACATTAATATGGACATTGATAATTTATTACCTTGCCGTAGGCTGTAACCTGGAGCAAGTGGGCCTGTGTGTCACTTGGCTCATGAATATTGTATATATGTGTGTCGGCGTGCCACTGAGTTGGACCCGGTTCATATGCAGTTTATGCAGTAATAAACGGCTGTATTGAGAAATAACGGAAAGACATTGCACGTGTGCATTGATTGTCGCAGCGAAGCGAGTATTCCCCATTATGACGTCTAGCGCTGCCTTACATATGGTTCGAGAATGCGGGCAGCTGCAGCCCGGTTGCTAGCGGCAATGACAACCCGGTTGCTAGGGGCAACGGCACAGGACGAGTGTGGATTAAAGCATCTGGCTGCAACTCGGCGGGGTTGCGAAGATTGGCGTCGCACTCAAACCTGGTTTGCTGTGGCTCGGCGGGGTTCACGAAGTTTAAAGCATCTGGCTGCAACTCGGCGGGGTTGCGAAGGTTGTCGTCGCACTCAAATCCGGTTTTGCTGTGGTTCAGCGGGGCCACGAAAATTTTCCGGGGAGAGCGGTGAAGTTCTGGTGTGAACAGTGCACCGCGATGGCTGTGAACGGAGCAGCAAATGGGTCTGATGAGTCGGACCGCATATATGAGAAATGTCTACTGGACATGAAACTGGACATGGTGCCGGAACCACAGGAGCTGTGGGCACCATATGGAATGGTGGCAGTGGACCATTCTATGAACTTTCTGGGGTCGCCAGTGTTGTCCCAGAGTGCCCGGGGAGGTGGTAAGAGCTGTTGTGAACTGAGTCCTAAGACTATTATTAATTTTTCTTGTAAAAATTTCCCTGCTGGTGTGGTTGTTAAAAAGGGGGCGGAGTCTAAAAAGGGGCGGTTGTTAAAAACAGCGCGGAGGATAGAAAATAAAAAAAAATTACTGGTGGTGGGTTGGTACCTCCTAAAAATGACAATGTGACCGTTGATAACGGGGTAGCTCCAGTAGAAGGGGGTGACGTCAAAGTGGGAGGTGACCTGTTAGTCCACAACACCATGGGGAGTGACACAGACCCCGTAGCTGACTGTGACACAATGAAAGTAAAAAGTGAGTTCAGTCAGCAGGGGCTAGACGAGGGGAGAGAGTCCCCCTCTCGTCATCGATGGCGCAAGGGCCACAAAAAGGTTGCTCAGGTTGTCCTCGCTGAAAATGAAAATAAAGAGAATGTAGTACTGTGTGCCTTTGCTTCAAGTGTAGATCCTCCATTAGAGATAGAAAAGGAGGTGATGTTGCCAGTAGCAACCTCCGGTACGGTACCGAGTCGGAAGGATCTGACAGCCCTGAAAGAGGAGGCGGCCAGTCATGACAAAGAGCTGGAGCCTATCAGGCGGCAGTATCAGAGTGACGTGCAGCAACTAAGGGAAAACCTGGGGAACGTGTCCTCAGACCAGCTGAACCTGGAATCTGAACAGCAGAAAATATACCAGGTTATGAGGAACTGGCAGCGAGACGTGGAGGGAAGCAACGCGGAAATTAACCATTGGAAGGAAATGTTCTACGGAATTAAGGAGGACCGCCGCAAAATCAAGGAGGAGGTTTTTCCATTAGAGGTTGACAGAGCGGTGTGTGAAGATGAGTTATGCGAGGTGAAAGATCGCTTCTCCCTGGTACAGTTAGAGCTGTCTGCCCTCAAAGAGGCGCTGCAGCATGAAGTTGCTGGGCGTGAACAAACCCTCAACCAGGAGCTGTGTGACTCCAAGAAGGAGTGTGGTGAACGTAGTAGGGAACTGCAACAGAGTAAGAGAGATTATGAGGATCTCCTCAAGGTGAAGAAAAAACTAGAGGAGGATAAGGCGGGTGCAGAGCAAGTGCGCCAAGTGGTTGAGACAACTCTGCAAGACACCCGTGAGGAGAATGATGATCTCCGGGGAAAGACCCTAGATCTGGAAGCTCAGGTGAAGGAGCTACAGATGTCCTGTGATACTCTCCAGAAGGCGGAGACATACCTTAAGGAAACAGTCAGCAAGATGGAAGCTGAGCGAGAGAGGATGGAGGAGTCCATAGGAAAAGCCACAGTCCAGGGCCAGGAGTTGACCACTGGTGATGGGAGGTATGAAGCAGATACCTCCTCGAGTGATGTGGGCTCGGAGGGTTCGGTGGATGTCGGAGCCGAGATCAAGCAGCTCAAGGAGTTGCTACAAACCCAGTGGACGCAAGAGAAGCGTGAGAGACTGGCTATTGAGAGCCGAGTGGGTGCATTGGAGACGGAGAGGTCTGAGAGAGCTCTGCTGCTGGAAGAGCAGTTGAAGCAGGAAGAGCTTCAGAGACGGGCCGCTGAGAGGTGAGTGGCGGAGCTAGAGGAAAAGGTTTCCGGGCTCAAAAGTCACCTGACAAAGTATCACTCAGTGAACGAGGCCTTCTTGGAGAAGGAAAAGGGCGAACATGTTGAACTCACTCCCTTATACCATGAGAAGGTGGACTTGAGGAGAGCTAAGAGAGTGTTAACCACAGATAAATATGAGATGGAAGTGGTCAAGACGAAAATTCGTGAATTTGTAGCTGTGAGTCAGCTCAGGAGAAGCATACAGGGTGAAGAAGCTGGAGGTCAGTTGCCCCTGAAACCTGAGCTGGTTGATCGTCTGGAAACCACTGGTGAGACCGAAACATCTTGGTACAAGTGCCTCGTAGATGTGCCCGAGGATTTGAGGGAAGAATGCACCAGTGAGTCCGTGCATGAGGAGTTTAAGAAGGCCGTGGGAGCCTGTAAGGTGTACTTGACCTCAGAAGCTAAACAGCTGGTGGTCCTGTCCACGACCAAAGTCACAGTGAAGAGGGTGGCTATCCTAAGTGAAATGCACTGGCGATGTATTCGCACGAAGCGGTTTCTCCGGTTGAAGATGGAACAAGCCGTTAGGAAACTGGAGTTGATGAGGAAAGCTCACAGTATGCGTGAAGAGGTCATCCGGGAGCCTCATGAACTGGTGAAGAAGCTCGTTGGGAGAAATGGTCGAGCCATGCAGATGATGGTCAAGAAGTCTGGTGTGGTGAAAGTAAGCAGTCCACGTGATCATCAGGACTGGATACCAGATGAAGACGGCATGGTATCATTCTCCGCTGTAGGAACAGAAGAAAGCCTGGGATATATGCGCATGCTGTTAGAATACCGAGTGACCTACCTGCAAGAGGTAGAACAGTTGAATCTCGCTAGACTGCGAGTGGATAGACAGCATCATCTGAGTAGCAGAAGATGGCAGCCATCTAGAAATTATGAGACCAGACAGAGAAAGGGCCCCCTAAATAACAGAACAGCTATAGCTGGAGTTAGGGACCTTTCAAGATGTCCTGAGAGTAGTGGGCGTGGGTTTAGAGGTAGTGAGACCTCCAGTAACTCGGGTTTGAGCAGCCCATACAAACGACCCAATAGAGGACGGGACATTACAGAGTCGAACCGGACCTTAGATACCAGGGCATGTGAGTCACACCGCTGTATGACTGACCGCTGGGAGCGGGGGAGACCTGACAAGGTTACAACTGACCGCTGGGAGCGGGGGAGCTCTGACAAGTTTACGACCCGGAAAGGTGACCTGACGAAGTCAGTGACAGTGACAAATGGTAGGTCCCTAAGGAATGGGCTAATGTCATTGACTAATATTCCAGGGGCTGAACAGCGCAATTGACAAGTACATGGTCTCTGTATGAGCTGTGGGATACGAGGTGATTGTGTATATTATGTGTTCAACCCCACAAGTTTGAACAGAGGGGGGGGGGGGGGATATGTAATGCAGCGACTTGCTGGCATTACGGTAATGGTCCAGGATGTGTTTTACCTGACCATGTACCTTTCTCCCTCAGGTGACTGGTCACATGACTGTGACATCAGCAAGGTCCTGTCAGTATGTGTGTGTGTGTGTGTGTGTGTGCACGGGATGCATATATAAACCCTGCTTGATGGGAGACAGGTGTGTTCTGTGAGAGAGGCGTAAGGCCTGTTCCCGTGTGTGTGGGACACCGACCGTGTGAGGCCTAGTGAGGCCGAGTGAAGCCTGGTGTCTGAAAGGCAAAGCCTGGATCCTGTGTGGATGCTAGTGGCCTTGGAAGGCAGAGGTTTGCGGAAGAGTCCTGAAAGGCGCAGGCTGGATGTGAGTGAAGACATACCAGTAGCCTTCGAGGAACGATGGCTGGAGACCCCTACCTGGGAAGCCGCAAAGCTACAGTGGTGGCGGAGTAATGGACTGAGACAGCTAAACCCGGCAAAGGTAATACCCTGTGTTATATGGACATTAATATGGACATTGCTATGTTATTACCTTGCTGAAGGCTGTACCTGGAGCAAGTGGGCCGGTGTGTCACTTGGCTCATGAATATTAGATATATGTGTGTCGGCGTGCCACTGAGTTGGACCCGGTGAACTGTGGTTTATGAAGTGCAATAAACTGCAGCATTGTGAAATACTGGAAATACATTGCTGGTGTGCTTTGATTTACCCGGTGCAGCGAGTATCCCCCATTATGATGACTAGTGCTGCCTTACACTACTAAGATGGTTAGTGCTGACAATGCCATCATCAACATCACTGTCGGAGGAGGTGGTCGTCCCAGAGGAAGGAGAGGATGCAGAAGGGATAACAATGTTTTAAAGTTCCAAATGGTCATCACACTGGGAGGGTGGACTACTGCGATCGAGGGGGGCTGATGATACCAGACAAACTGTTGTGAAGGTTCAAGAGCCGAGGAAAAAATGGAGGAGGAAGGGGTGAAGGGTGAGCAACAGTCAGGAGATGAAGAGGATAATCATTCCCTCTCTGTTGTTCGTGGTTGTCGGGAGGGGACGGAGGAAACAAGCATCAGTGTTACCCAGCCACAAACACAACATGAGCTTGGACCTCATGGAAGAACCTGACATATGAGAGTGCAGCAAGAAGACAATCAGCAACATGATCCTCGTATAGTTATGATTCGAATTAGTGCTGACTACTGGGTTGCCTATTTTTTTCATTTGCTAATGTGATACCACAAGCTATACTAGTCCACCTTGTCATTTTTCAGCTGTATGCACAGTAAAAAAAAAATCTATTTTTTCTGTTGCTAACCTGAGTAAAAAATATATTTTTTTTCTGTGACAAACGTGATACAGTACGTCATATGTCACCTTGTCATTTTGTGAAATTGAATTTCAGCTGTTTTCAGAGTAAAAAAATCTATTTTTTCAGCTGCTAACCAGAATAATCCAGCAACCTAGTAATCCACGTTAGCACAAGTCTGACACGTGGTGAACGCCTGGAGAGGATGGTGCAGGAGTATCTAGAACTCAATATCAATACAATCAAGGAGGGTTTGGACCCTTTGACATTTTGGTCTTCAAAAATGGATGCATGTCCTGAGCCCGACTGTCGTACCTTGGAGGTTTCATGCCCGGCAGCCAATGTTCTCTCAGAACCTGTCTTCAGTGCTGCTGGTGGTATACTGATGGATAAGCGCAGCCGGCTGTCCCCTGTAAATGTGTAGACCACCTAACTTTCATCAAGATGAGCAAGTCATGGATCTCTAAGGACTTTTGCACCCCAATCGCAGACTGTACAGACTTGGCGATGTAGTTTTTAGTGTGCTGCATTGATCTCGTGTAATTGCAGTCTGTGATATCTTTAGCGTGGCTCTTGCTGCTGCTGCAGGTGTTAACACAAATTTTTGGAAATGTGAACACTCCTGATTGTGTCTCCATCTGCTGGGTTGGCTGTAGTGGAAGACGTTTTGGTCTCCATTACAATATTTATATTCTAGTGAAATTAATTTTTTTGGTGCAGATATTGTTGTCTTCACAGGGGTACACGGACATGATAAACTCAAAATTGGTTTTCTTACTACCATGGTTTATAAAGCAGGCTACATATCAGCTTAAAATTCTTTGGTGTAAATATTGTTATCCATACTGGAGGGGGGAGAGGTGGGGAGGGTCCGAGCAGCTTCCTGACCCTCGTCAACAGATGTTAACCCCCGGGGAAAGATAGGTGATCCTGGTGAGACTCAGATACCAGAGGGTCACACGGACTGTACTGTGCTGTCAGGACAAGAAGAGAAGGAGGGTGACTCTTAGGTTGAGGAATAGGATAACAGATTGGGTGATGATGAGGTTGTAGATCGCACTAGGTGTGAAGCCAGAGGTACACATTATGTCCAAAGGCGCAGACACAGAGTGATGCAACCGCGATGAGCACTGCATCCTTGCCCACAACTGTGGCAGTGACCAGTAGCAGTCAGGGGTCTGCAGCTTGCAGGGGCAGCAAAGGTTGTCTAGCATGGGCCTTTTTTGACACCGCAAAGGATGAGCCAACTCATGTTATCTGCCAACTTTGCAAGAAAAAACTCAGTGGAGAAAAAGTGCAATAATTTGACTACTACATGCATGAACCTTCACATGCGCAATCAACATGCGTTACTATGGCAATCTCACTGCGATAAAATGTGGACCTCAACAACCATCAGCCGCCCCATCAACCACATTTGCTGCTTCTTCCTCCTCCTCTGTTACCGTGCCAAGTATTGTCACGCAGGTCTCCCACCACAGAACCTCCGATTCTTTACCCGCTTCAGTCAGGCTGAGTGAGAGCCCATCAGCTGTAACGGAAGCGGACATGCCTGCTGGTTTTGACCGATCTCAGAGAACGAGCCCACCACAACTTTATCAATCCATCATAACTAGTGATGGGCGAGCACTAAAAAGCTCGGGTGCTCGATGCTCGGGTCGAGCGATGAGCCCAATGTAAGTCTATGGGAATCTCAAGTATTTTTCAGGCGCCACCCCCCCACACCCACGGCGGTCTGCAGAGGGACTAAAAATTCCCCAAATCGATGGAAACAGTGCTCAAATGACATGGGAACAGCATGGGGAAGACCCCTGGAAGCATTTCTGACTCCCTGGTCACTGCTGTGAACAACGTTGTCAGAGGTATTAAGCTACTTTTATGTCACGGGTGTGTTGCCACGAAGATCGTCACGAGTACACAGCCTGACTTCTCGCAGCTGACTTGTTGGTGCTTTGTGTTTCTCGGCAGTGAGGGAGTTAATTCTCTCTCTCTCTGGGCTAGATGAGGTCCAGCCTCGCCCAGCTGCAATCAATACTTCTGTAGTGAGACTCCTTCATATACCTGCTGGTCTGTTTGGGAGGTGTCGGTGAAAGCATTTCATTCAGACTGACAGAGCGGATCGTGGTGTTTGGAGTTGCTGAGATAAGTGTATTTGGATGTGTTTTTTCCCTTTCCTCGCTTTATCATTTATCTCCTTTCCCGTTGGTTTTCCCTCTGTTGTAGTTGAGTAGTTGTTGTATGCAAGGTGGTTTTGGTTTTTCCCTTGTACTGTCTCGTTCGTCTAAGTACTGTGTTTGGGCATATTATTTCTTGTTCCCTTTGGTTGTGATCGGGGTCCTTCTCAGGACTAGATTACTGAGGTGCAGGGATCTTCAGGAGGTAGGAGTTACGCTGGCGGCCTGGACCTCTGTACCTTTAACAGTACCTCCAGGTTGAGGGATTAGTCAGGGCCCCAGCTTAGGGTCAGCTTAGGCCCCCTACCTCCAGTATACAGAGACAGCGTGACATTTTCACCGACCAACTTAGTTTTTCTCCAGCTACCATGGATCCAGTAGCCGGTCTAGCTCGGCAATTGCAGAGTTTGTCCATGGAGCTGGCGGACGTTAGGTCCAAGGTTTGGCATCCTCAGGAGCAAGCCGGACCAGAACCTAAAGTAGCTCTCCCTGACAGGTTCACTGGGGGGCGGGACAAGTTTTTTGTTTTCCGGGAGGCATGCAAATTGTACTTTCGGCTGCGGCCTCGGTCATCGGGGAGTGAAGAACAAAGGGTGGGAATTGTCATCTCGCTCCTACAAGGGGACCCACAATCTTGGGCGTTCTCTCTTCCCCCGGTTTCCCCGGCTCTCCAGTCAGTGGATAGGTTTTTCGCTGCTCTGGGACTCGTATATGATGACCCAGATCGGATCTCCCTTGCTGAGTCTAAGTTACGTAGGATCCAGCAGGGAGATCGTCCGGCGGAGGAATTCTGTTCGGAGTTCCGTAGGTGGGCCACGGACACCCAGTGGAATGACCCGGCTCTTAGGAGCCAGTTTTGTCATGGTTTATCCGACAAATTACAGGATGTGTTGGCTCAGTATGACTCTCCCGTGTCACTGGAAGCCGCTATGGCCCTTGCTATTCGCGTGGACAGACGGCTTCGGGAGAGGTGCGGGATAACTCTACCCCCTGTGATGACTCCACCTCCTACAAGGTCCCCTCATATGGTGGTTCCCCTGGTCAGTCCAGAGGAGCCTATGCAATTAGGAGGGACATCATTTCGGGGGAGGGGACCAGTGGTGCGCCATAAGGCAGGAAGGTGTTTCTTCTGCGGGAGAAAGGGACATTTTATTGGGGGGTGTCCATCCCGTCCCTTGCAGAGTGAAGAGTCGTCGGAAAACTGTTGATCCCAGGTTGTGTGGTGGACGGCAATCTGGGAGTAGGTATTTCGTCCCTAGGTTCGTCTCAGTTTCTCGTACCGGCGGAGGTGGTGGTGGGTACGAGAACTGAGAGGATATCTGTTCTTCTGGATAGTGGGGCCGGGGCTAATCTGGTTGATGCTCGGTTTGCCCGGGTTCAAGGTATGCGGTTGAGTGAGTTGGCTAAACCCATCCCCATATTCTCGATCGATGCCAGGCCTCTCGGTCAGGGAAGTTTTTTGCAAGCTGTGCATGACGTAAAACTTCAAGTGGGGGCAATACATAAAGAACTGTTGTCTTGCTACGTGTTGGAGGGTCATCCCACTCCTATTGTGTTGGGCCTTCCTTGGTTAGCTAAGCATAACCCGGTTATTAATTGGCAAACCAGGGAGATAAGCCAATGGAGTAAATTCTGTAATAAAAACTGCATGAACACGGTCATTGGTGCGGTTACTCCTTGGGTCTTACCTCCATTTCTGGCGGACTTTGAGGATGTATTCTCGGAGAAAGGGTGTCAGGAACTACCTCCTCATCGCGTGTATGACTGTTCTGTAAAACTGCTCCCTGAGGCCAAGTTACCTAAAGCTAGGTTGTATAACCTTTCTGGTCCTGAGAGGCAGGCCATGAAGGATTATATTTCAGAAAGTCTGGCTAAGGGGCATATTAGACCTTCATCTTCACCGGTGGCTGCGGGGTTCTTCTTTGTTAAGAAGAAAGATGGAGGCCTACGCCCTTGCCTGGATTTCCGTGAACTTAATCGGATTACGGTCCGAGATCCGTATCCGCTCCCACTTATTCCCGATCTCTTTAATCAGATCGCGGGCACCAAATGGTTCTCTAAGTTGGATCTCAGGGGGGCGTACAATCTGATTAGGATGAAGGAGGGGGATGAGTGGAAGACGGCGTTTAACACTCCGGAGGGGCATTATGAGAACCTTGTCATGCCATTCGGTCTGACTAATGCCCCGGCGGTGTTTCAACACTTTGTTAATGACATTTTTCGCCGCCTGGTGGGACAGTTTGTTGTCATATATCTGGATGATATCTTAATTTACTCGCCGGATCTGGTGTCTCATCAGGAGCACGTTAGGCAGGTGTTACAGATCTTGCGGGATAATAAACTGTATGCCAAGTGGGAAAAGTGTGTGTTCGCCGTACAGGAACTCCAGTTTTTAGGCTTTCTGGTTTCAGCGTCCGGTTTTCGTATGGACCCTGGGAAAGTGCGGGCAGTTCTTGAGTGGGATCGGCCAGAGAATCTTAAGGCACTACAACGTTTCCTGGGGTTTGCTAATTATTACCGGAAGTTCATTCGTAATTTCTCGTCCTTGGTTAAGCCTCTCACTGACATGACTAAAAAGGGGACGGATTTTTCTAGGTGGTCTGACAAGGCTTGTCAAGCATTCTCCTCCTTGAAAAAATGTTTTGCCTCGGCACCCATACTCATTCAACCTGATGCGTCTCAGCCATTCATTGTAGAGGTAGACGCTTCCGAGGTAGGGGTGGGAGCAGTATTGCCACAGGGTTCGTCCCCTGGTAAGTGGCATCCGTGCGCCTTTTTCTCTAAAAAATTGTCATCCGCTGAGAGGAATTACGATGTCGGCAATAGGGAACTCTTGGCCATTAAGTTAGCTTTTGAGGAGTGGCGCCATTTTTTGGAGGGGGCAGTTCATCCGGTCACCGTCATCACCGATCACAAGAACCTGCTATATCTGGAGTCCGCGAAACGTCTGAATCCCAGACAAGCTAGGTGGTCATTGTTTTTTACCAGGTTTAATTTTGTCGTTACATATCGTCCTGGGTCAAAAAATGTAAAGGCGGATGCCTTATCTCGTAGTTTCCCGGGGGCCGGGAATACGGACGACCCGATTCCTATCCTTCAGGAGGGGGTGGTGGTTTCGGCAGTATGCTCTGAGCTTGAGGAGGAACGATTTTCCTCATCACTCGCTTCAGTATGGAGAGGGGTGCTGAAGAATCTGAATACTATGGGGAACCGATACAAACGTATGGCTGATAGGAGGAGAGTGTCTGGTCCGGACCTAAGTGTGAACGATCGGGTATGGTTGTCTACCAGGAATATTAAACTTAAGGTTCCCTCCTGGAAACTGGGTCCCAGGTTCATCGGGCCGTACAGAATCAGTTCTATTATTAATCCGGTGGCATTCCGTCTTGACCTCCCCCCTACGTTTAAAATTCACAACGTGTTTCACAGATCATTGCTTAAGAGGTATGTGGCGCCGGTGGTACCATCACCTTTACCTCCCCCTCCAGTGGTTGTCAATGGTAACTTGGAGTTCCAGGTATCGAGGGTCATTGATTCACGCTTTAATCGCCGGTCCCTTCAGTACCTGGTTCATTGGAAGGGGTATGGTCCTGAGGAGAGGATGTGGGTTCCTGCGTCGGATATTAACGCAGACCGATTAGTTCGGGCCTTCCACACGACTCACCCGGATAAACCTGGCCCTGAGGGTCCGGAGGCCCCTCGTAGAAGGGGGGGTACTGTCACGGGTGTGTTGCCACGAAGATCGTCACGAGTACACAGCCTGACTTCTCGCAGCTGACTTGTTGGTGCTTTGTGTTTCTCGGCAGTGAGGGAGTTAATTCTCTCTCTCTCTGGGCTAGATGAGGTCCAGCCTCGCCCAGCTGCAATCAATACTTCTGTAGTGAGACTCCTTCATATACCTGCTGGTCTGTTTGGGAGGTGTCGGTGAAAGCATTTCATTCAGACTGACAGAGCGGATCGTGGTGTTTGGAGTTGCTGAGATAAGTGTATTTGGATGTGTCTTTTCCCTTTCCTCGCTTTATCATTTATCTCCTTTCCCGTTGGTTTTCCCTCTGTTGTAGTTGAGTAGTTGTTGTATGCAAGGTGGTTTTGGTTTTTCCCTTGTACTGTCTCGTTCGTCTAAGTACTGTGTTTGGGCATATTATTTCTTGTTCCCTTTGGTTGTGATCGGGGTCCTTCTCAGGACTAGATTACTGAGGTGCAGGGATCTTCAGGAGGTAGGGGTTACGCTGGCGGCCTGGACCTCTGTACCTTTAACAGTACCTCCAGGTTGAGGGATTAGTCAGGGCCCCAGCTTAGGGTCAGCTTAGGCCCCCTACCTCCAGTATACAGAGACAGCGTGACATTTTATGGACGCACAATAAAACATACAAAAACTAAACCAAAATGGATTTTCCTGGGAAATATGTTAAGGAACATCATTTCCAGGTTAATGACTTGTATATATGGCAAAATAAATAACTAAAAACAAAATACTCCTCCACACCTTGGGCTATGTTCATTCACACGTAGCGTTTTTGATGCATTTTTGCACTTTTGCATTGCTTTCAACCGTGACAAATGCATTCACCGGGAAATGTCATTTTAACATTTTACAACCTTATCTGGCCATGTGGTGTGTTAGACATTATCAGACACATCCTGTTTAATTTATGAAGGAGGGACTCTGAAAGTCACAAAGCCTATTTTTATAGGGCCATCAGGCGGCCTTTACTATTCTTAAAGGGCCAGCAGTCGGCTCTCACTATTGTTAGATAGCCATCAGAGGGCCTCCTGAAAAACAATGTTCCCATTATTAGGAAGTGGGTCTATTGTTGGCCTATGCAGTGAATGCAAGGGCTGCCAAAAATTGGGAGGCACTCCAATGCCCCATTAGAAAGGAGCAGGTCTCCTATACTTGTAATGCCCATGCACTAAGTGTATGGGCTGACAAACATTTACCCCTGGGGGTATACATGAACATACTGTATAAAAAAAATGTTTACGGCATCGTAAAGACCATTTAAAAAATTTTGTGGGTGTTGCATCATGGACCACAGTCACTCTGGTGATATGGTGGTGGAGAATGAGAATGAGAAGAAGGAGGCGGACATGAGCAAATAGCCAAAATCAGGAAGAGTATACCCATGTGTGGGTGTGAAAAGGTGCATGGGAATATACTTCCCAAAAAAAGACACTGGATTTGAGTTTATGCTGCTATCATTCGGTGGTGTTGAGAAGTCTGGCCCAATCCAGCCCTTGTTCATTTATAGAAGAATCAGCAAGTCAGCATTTTCAGTTGACAGGCGGATGTGCTTATCAGTTATAATTCCAACAGCGGCACTAAAAACTCACTGTGATAAAACACTAGCGGCAGGGCAGGCGAGGACCTCCAAGGCAGAGAGAGCCAGTTCATTCCACGTGTCCAGCTTGGATACCCAATAATTATAAGGCACAGAGGAATCACGGAGGATGTTGGTACAGTCGGCAAGGTACTCCCTCAGCATCTTCCCAAACTTTGCACTCCTTGTGAGAGTACCCCGCGCATCAAGGCCTGTGCAATGGGAGGAGCTGAGAAAACTCTCCCAGAACTTTGACAGTGTGCCTCTGCTAGATTGGAGTTGTGTCTCTCTTGGCTGTACTCCTTGGTTGTCAAACTGCCCTCTTCTGCTCACAAATCCTTCTCAACATCTGCAGTGTAGAGTTCCAACGCGTGGGGAAATCACACACCAGTCGGTGAGCCGGAAGCTGCAAATGCTGCTGAAGCACAGCAAGGGCGGCGGAAGCTGTAGCTGACTTTCTAAAATGGGTACACAGGTGGCGTAATTTGACAAGCAGATCGGGCAGCAAGATCTGTTTTTTCAGGGCAGGTTTTGAAAAACCGCTGAACCACGAGGTTAAGCTCATGGGCCAAGCATTGTATATGTGTGAGCTCACCACGCCTCACATGACCATGCCTGGCTGTAGGTTCAGCGGTGTCAGCCATAGATCTGCCTGCTCTATCAGAGCTGTCCATAACTCTTCAGCATTGTGTGGTTTGTCACCTAAGCATATTAGCTTCAGCACAGCCTGTTGCCGCTTGGCTGAGGCAGTGCTTCCAGCTTGTGACTGATGTGGTCATTTCAGAGGTGGAGGCTGAGGTGCAGGAGCTGTAGACCATGGGGGAACCCTGATTGACCTAGGGCCCGCAATCCTCGGCGTCGGGAGGATGTGTTCCGTCCCAAGGTCCGACTGGGTCCCGGCTTTCATTATGTTAACCCAGTGTGCCGTCAGTGAGATGTACCATCCCTGCCCACAAGTTTTTATCCACGTGTCCGTGATTAGGTGGACTTTCCCTGTAACTGCATTGTTGAGGGCACGGCTAATGCTGTGGGACACGTGCTTGTGTAATGCGAGGATGGCACACTGGGAGAAATAGTGGCGGCTGGGGACCGAGTATCGATGGACGGCCGCCACAATCAGGTTGCGGAAAGCTCCCGTCTCCACGAGCCTAAAAGGCAACATATCGAGCGCAAGCAGTCGCGAAATGTGGGAATTTAGTAGTGTGGCAATGGCTGCGTATTTGCACTTGCGTTCCAAGGACTGGGGTATGGACAACTGAATGCTGCGCTGGGACAAGGACGTGCTTGCTGATGGTGCTAGTTGAGTGTGCAATGACAGGTGCAGGGCAGGAGGCATCTTCGCATGCACTATGGACAGGGAATTGGCTTGCACGCACAACAGCGGAAGAAGCAGTGGTGTCACCTGCAGACACTGTTTCTGGACCCTGGGGTTCGGCCCACAAAGTTGGGTGCTTTGCTGCCATGTGCCTGATCATGCTGGTGGTGGTCAGGCTGCTATTTTTGCTACTCCTGCTGATGTTGGCCTGGCAGGTGGTGCAAATGGCCTTTCTGGGGTTATCTGCAGAGTCTTTAAAAAACAACCAGACTCGGGAAGACCTAATAGTTGTACTGGCAACTTCCGTCGTGTTGGTGTTACGGGGAATGGTTGCCGCCTTCTCTCTGCGGACACCACACTGCTTCTTCCTGCCTGTTGGGGTGCTCTGCCTCCCTCCCCCTGTGTGCTGCTGTCCTCGCTCTGCATGTCCTCCTGCCAGGTTGGGTCAGTTACTATATCATCCACCACCTTGTCTTCCACTTCCGCACCCTGGTCCTCCTCCTAACTTTCTGGCAATTGTGTCTCATCATCGTCCACCTCTTGTGACACTTTCCCACCGTCGCCTTTGTATGACTGTGGCTGCTCAAATATTTGGGCATCACTACATGCGATCTCCTTTTGCCCCCCTTCATGTTGACCAGGCAAGAAGTCCGAATCTATAAATGGAAAAGTGAACAGCTCTTCTGAGTGTCCAAGTGTGGGATCAGTTGTCTCTGGGCACTCAGCATGGTGGGAGGAAGGAGGATCAGGGTGAGGAATATGCGGTCCAGACTCCCGGCTATTGAGACTTGACCGTGTGGAAGACAGGGTGGTGGTGGCTAAGTGACTGGAAGCATTATCTGCTATCCAACCAATAACCTTTTCACACTGCTCTGTGTTCACTAGTGGTATTCTGCAGTCCCCTATTTATTGGGACAGGAAGGTCGAGCGAGAACATGTGGGTGTTTGCTGTGGCACAATTTCAGCTTGCCCACGGCCTCGGCCTCTGCATGCACCATCACCCTCACGTCCAGTTCCCCATTTTAAATGCAGGACAATATCTTCCACACTCACTACAAATGGCTGAATTTGGAGTGAACTTATGTGATCCATGTGATGGACAAACCACAGTCTTAAATAGCTGGATTTTTAGCGCTTTAATATAGAAAGGACCTGGCTGTATTCTGCAGTGCCAACAAGCAAATGGCGCAGAAAAACTGTTCTCTGGATTGCTTTTTAAGCAAATAATCAGGATTAAGATTAAAAAAAAATATTCCTGGCCCCTGATACCTGGGGCTATTTCTACAAATATCTATAAAAGCACCAGCAGACAGAACTGGAATGGCCCCCCTTCTATGTGCACTGCAGTCTGCTATATACAGTGCCTGCCTGCCTAGCACTGATATCTCTGCAGTTGGATTAGTCCTCAGAAGTACTGTTAGTTGAGATGGATATGTAGAGAATCTTGTAGAATACCTACACTAACTAATAAACAACCGAATCTCTCCCTAGCTCAGCAGCACCTCTCCCTACACTGCCTAATTGTGGACTAGACTATAACGAGCACGGCGACGCCAGGTCGGATATAGACCTGATGACACTGTGAGGTCAGCCAATCACTGTAATGCCACAACCAACATGGCTGCGGCATTACAGTGTGTGGCAGACAATCCCTGCATGTTGATTGGCGCTCTAAAGCAGCCTATATTTTGTTTTTAATTCTTTGATGCAAATATTGTTCTCCATACAGGGGAAAAAAAATATTTCTTTTGTTACTAATATGATATAGTCGGGGACATCTCAGTTTGAAATTGTTTGGAGCATATCTCCTATGTTATACAGGCCTCATGCACACCAAAAAAAATTCCTTCTTCTGTTATTAATGTGATACTGTAGGGGACATCTCAGTTTGAAATTGTTTGGAGCATATCTTCCATGTTATACAGGCCTCATTCACACTAAAAAAAATATTTCTTCTGTTACTAACTTCATACAGCAGGCCAGATATCAGTTTCAAATTTTTGGGTGCTGATATTGTTCTCCACACAGGGGTACATATGATTAAATCGAAATTGGTTTTCTTACTACCGTGGTGCATAACGCAGGCTACATTTTATCTTTTAATTCTTTGGTGCTAATATTGTTCTCCATACAGCGGTACACATTTTTGACGAGCAAGTACTAAATGTGCTAAAATTAGTGGTTCAGCGGTTTCTCAAAACCTACTGAGATCTGGAAGAGCTGCTTGTGAAAGTACGCCGTGTGTATGTCCATTTTAGAAAGTCAGCTACAGCTTCCGCCACCCTGGCAGTGCTTCAGCAGCATTTGCAGCTTCCAGCTCACCGACTGGTGTTTGATGTCACCACATGTAGGAAATCAACGTTGCAGATGTTGGAAAGGATTTGTGAGCAGCAGAGGGCAGCTGTTGAGTACCAGCTTCAACAGGCCCATTGGACTTCAGGTCAGCCTCCTCACATAAGAGCTGCTGAGTGGGCATGGATGTCTGACATCTGTGCCATCCTCCAAAAGTTTGAGGACTCAACCAAGATGGTGAGCGGCTATGACGCCATAATTGGTGTCACCATTAGAGATGAGCGTTGTTCTACTCGAACTGTTCGCCAATCTCAAATTCGAGCTGTTTTGGGCGGTGTTCGAGCCATTCGGCGAACACGAACAATTTGAGAAAAATTCGGCTGTTCGAGGTTATGTTCGATAACTGTTCGTGCACCAAAATCATAACTGGATTTTTTCTCAGTAATGATGAAAATTAATGTTAATACGCAGTTTGAGTGTACAGCGGGGTGGGGGGAGGGGCAGGGGATGGATCTCTGCAGGAACAATGAAGATCTCCATTTTTTTTTCTCTTTCCCGCATTTACAGTGGGGAGGTGCAATCTGTCAGCCTATCAGCAGCGCACACACGGAGCGAAGTGCTTTTTTTCACACAAGCAAGGGCATGTGTCATTGGCAGTGTATGTCACATGTCCTTGCCCTATAAGACCAAGCCATTTTCCCCGTCGCCACCATTTTCTCACTGCTGCAGCTGCGTGTTAGACGGTACCGCTGTTGCTGTGTGCGCTATACCTTGTTAATTTCAAGCCAATTTTCGCACAAATCTACAGATAGCTTGGGAGTAGGGAATAGTTGTGATTGCAGTCCTTTTAAGGACTAGGTTACAGCATTTCCTACGACTTTTATCAGGCAGGTCTGTGCTCTTAAATAGATAGATTGTGGGAGTAAAGACTAATTGTAATTGGAGTCCTTTTCAGGACTAGGTTACATCAGTTCCTATCAGTTTTTGCCAGGCAGGTCTGTGCCAGTGCTGTGCAAGTTTTTTTCACAGCATTTGGCTGAATCTAGCAAAACTAATCCTTTTTGGCCTATTGCAGAGTGTGTTAGAGTGTGTTAGTCAGTGGAGTAGCCTATCTGTGTTGCAAGATATACCACCTGTGTATAGAATACCAATTTTTTTACTGCACCTAGTGAAGTAAAATCTTTTGGGCATAGCATCATTCTATTAGTCCATCTATACTGACCTCCATCAGGTTGCAAATTGAATATAATTTTTTTCTGCATCTAGCTCTGAAAAAATATTGGGCTTCTAGCTGTGTGTGGGACTTGTTGTATTAGTCCATCTATACTGACCTCCATCAGGTTGCAAACTGAATATATTTTTTTCTGCATCTACCTCTGAAAAAATATTGGGCTTCTAGCTGTGTGTGGGACTTGTTCTATTAATCCATCTATACAGACCTCCATCAGGTTGCAAACTGAATATATTTTTTTCTGCATCTACCTCTGAAAAAATATTGGGCTTCTAGCTGTGTGTGGGACTTGTTGTATTAGTCCATCTATACTGACCTCCATCAGGTTGCAAACTGAATATATTTTTATCTGCATCTACCTCTGAAAAAATATTGGGCTTCTAGCTGTGTGTGGGACTTGTTCTATTAATCCATCTATACAGACCTCCATCAGGTTGCAAACTGAATATATTTTTTTCTGCATCTACCTCTGAAAAAATATGTGGCCTTCTAGCAGTGTGTGGGACTTTCTCTATTAGTCCATCTATACTGACCTCCATCAGGTTGCAAACTGAATATAATTTTTTTCTGCATCTAGCTCTGAAAAAATATTTGGCCTTCTAGCAGTGTGTGGGACTTTCTCTATTAGTCCATCTATACTGACCTCCATCAGGTTGCAAATTAAAAATAATTTTTATCTGCATCTACAGTACCTCTGAAAAAATATTTGGGCTTCTAGCTGTGTGTGGGACTTGTTCTATTAGTCCATCTATACCGACCTCCATCAGGTTGCAAATTGAATATAATTTTTATCTGCATCTAGCTCTGAAAAAATATTTGGCCTTCTAGCAGTGTGTGGGACTTTCTCTATTAGTCCATCTATACTGACCTCCATCAGGTTGCAAATTGAATATAATTTTTATCTGCATCTAGCTCTGAAAAAATATTTGGCCTTCTAGCAGTGTGTGGGACTTTCTCTATTAGTCCATCTATACTGACCTCCATCAGGTTGCAAATTAAAAATAATTTTTATCTGCATCTACCTCTGAAAAAATATTTGGGCTTCTAGATGTGTGTGGGACATGTTCTATTACTCCATCTATACTGACCTCCATCAGGTTGCAAACTGAATATATTTTTTTCTGCATCTACCTCTGAAAAAATATTGGGC
Organism: Phyllobates terribilis; assembly: GCF_046119375.1. Taxonomy (NCBI): domain Eukaryota; kingdom Metazoa; phylum Chordata; class Amphibia; order Anura; family Dendrobatidae; genus Phyllobates; species Phyllobates terribilis. The sequence goes on from NW_027362762.1 coordinate 584,706,185, forward strand.
TTCTAGCTGTGTGTGGGACTTGTTGTATTAGTCCATCTATACTGACCTCCATCAGGTTGCAAATTAAAAATAATTTTTATCTGCATCTACAGTACCTCTGAAAAAATATTTGGGCTTCTAGCTGTGTGTGGGACTTGTTCTATTAATCCATCTATACAGACCTCCATCAGGTTGCAAACTGAATATATTTTTTTCTGCATCTACCTCTGAAAAAATATGTGGCCTTCTAGCAGTGTGTGGGACTTTCTCTATTAGTCCATCTATACTGACCTCCATCAGGTTGCAAACTGAATATAATTTTTTTCTGCATCTAGCTCTGAAAAAATATTTGGCCTTCTAGCAGTGTGTGGGACTTGTTCTATTAGTCCACCTATACTGACCTCCATCAGGTTGCAAATTCAAAATAATTTTTTGTCTGCATCTAGCTCTGAAAAAATATTTGGCCTTCTAGCAGTGTGTGGGACTTTCTCTATTAGTCCATCTATACTGACCTCCATCAGGTTGCAAACTGAATATATATTTTTTCTGCATCTACCTCTGAAAAAATATTGGGCTTGTAGCTGTGTGTGGGACTTGTTCTATTAATCCATCTATACAGACCTCCATCAGGTTGCAAACTGAATAAAAAAAATTTCTGCATCTACCTCTGAAAAAATATTTGGGCTTCTAGCTGTGTGTGAGACTTGTTCTATTAGTCCATCTATACTGACCTCCATCAGGTTGCAAATTGAATATAATTTTTTTCTGCATCTAACCCAGCCAATAGTTTTGGCCTAATACCACAGTTTGGCCACTCAGCTCTGCTCGGTTCCCATCCATTGTTTTTTTGTGCAAACAACTCCAGAGTTGTGAATTAGTTAACCACCAAAATGAGTGGAAAAAGGCCTGCTGCTGGTGGAAAGGGGAATAGGCGTGTTGGGAAGGGGAAAAAAGGTTGTGTCCGTGGGGTAGGTGTTAAAGCAACAGTAACATCTGCAGAAGAAAGACCATCTTCCAGCCAAACTAAAATGTCTACTTCTTTTAGCGGACAATGTGATAAGATCCCTTTCTTACGGCCACGCCAATCGCTACAAATTCCAGATGAGGCACAAAAACAGCAGGTGCTTCAATGGATATCAAGTGCTCCTTTAAGTGGGCTCTCCTCCACATCAACTTCAACATCACAAATACTCCAGTCCTCAAAGGTGTCACCCCAATCGCACTTGCTTCCTCACAGCTCCCAAATCTCCAGCTGCCCGTCTGAGTATGAGGTAGAACAGATGGTTGAGTCTGCAGAGCTGTTTACTCATACTATAGCCTGGGAATCAGAGGTCGACTCCAGCGCTTCTGTGAATCCAGACGAGGAAATGATCTGCACTGATGCCCAGAATCTTTATGAGTCGGATCCAGGACCAGACGCAGAAGGTTCTGACCATAATGTAGACCCTCATTCCCAAACTGTAACTCCTGTTGGTGGAGACAATGAGGAAGACGATGATAAGACTCAAATATCTGATTGGAGCGACAACTTTAGTTTTTTGTCAGGGCAGGAACAGGTTGGCTCTGAGGACGACGGGTGTGATAACGCACAGGGTGATGATGATGAGGTTGGAGATCCCACTTACTGTCAACCCACAGTCAGCCAAGAGATGAGGTCAGCAGAGGAGGTGGAGGAAGATGCTAATGACGGCGAGGTCAGGTTGCGCCTTCCTGGACAGAGACGTAGTACTGGAAGCACGTCAACAACTGCATCCTCAAACACAACTCTGCCTCTCACCACAAGTCGTGGTGGCTCTTCAGGTCGCATGGGTGCTAAGCCTTGCATAGCCTGGGTATTTTTTCAGATCGATAATGATGACCCAACTCGTGTTATCTGTAACATTTGTCAGCAAAAGCTAAGTAGAGGCCAAAAAATACATAGTTTGAGTACTTCATGCATGAACCGGCACATGGACATGAAGCATAAGTTGCAGTGGGAAGCTCAGTGTGCTACAATGCGGCCTAGCCGGCCGGGCCAACCGCCGTCTGCCATATCTTGTGCATCCGCGGCCTCTTCATCCTCTGTGACTGGGGGGACAGCAGTCACACCTGTTTTGGGGCGCAGACCTGCCACCTCTTTACCCGCAACAGCCAGCGTGATTGGCAGGTCATCATTTTCTTTGGAGGTGGTAACAGCAGCTGGTGTTGAGCGCTGTCCGACATCGATAGCACCACCTTTGGATCAAGGCAACCTAACATGTCCGCCTGCATCTTCCTCACAGACCGGCAGTTTGCCGGGGACACCCTTATCAACCCCGTCTAAGCACAATAGCCAGCCCTCGGTCCCTCAGATGTGGACAAGTAAAAGACCATTTCCTCCTAGCCATGAGAAAGCTAAGAGGTTGAATTTCACCATCTGCAAGCTCTTGGCTACAGAAATGCTGCCTTTCCGCCTGGTGGACACAGAGGATTTTCGAGACCTTATGTCCGTCGCAGTGCCCCAGTACCAGATGCCCAGTCGGCACTACTTCTCAAAGAAAGGTGTGCCTGCGCTCCACCAGCATGTCGCACACAACATCACCGCTTCTTTGAGAAACTCTGTGTGTGACAGGGTGCATTTCACCACAGACACTTGGACGAGTAGGCATGGACAGGGGCGTTACATGTCGCTGACTGGGCACTGGGTAACTATGGTGACAGCAGGACAAGGGGCTGCTGTCCAAGTCTTGCCGTCCCCGCGAGTTGTGCGTCAATCCTCTTTATGTCAAAGTTCCTCCACTGCTTCTGCCTCCTCAACCTCCTCTCGGTCTTCCACCTGCACCCAAAGCCTGTCTGGTCATGCCACAAGCTTTCTAACTGCGCAGAAGGGATCCTGCACACCTCCTTACTATGCTGGCAGTAGGGCTCAACATCATCAGGCGGTTTTTACATTGAAATGTCTGGGAAATGTGAGTCACACAGCTGAGGAGTTGTGGTCAGCTCTGGAGAACCAATTTCATGAATGGTTGTCTCCACTGGACCTGAAACCAGGGAAGGCCGTGTGCGACAATGCTGCAAACCTGGGTGCGGCCCTTCGCCGGGGCAATGTCACACACGTGCCTTGTATGGCTCACGTGTTGAACCTGGTTGTCCAGCAATTTTTAGCCCACTATCCCAGACTAGATGGCCTTCTGCAGAGGGCACGGTCGCTGTGTGCTCACTTCCGCCGTTCGCATCCCGCAGCTCAGCGACTTACATCTCTACAGAAGTCGTTGGGCCTGCCACTTCACCGGCTAAAATGCGATGTGCCTACCCGGTGGAATTCAACTCTGCACATGTTGCAGCGACTGTGGCAGCACCGACAAGCCCTGGTGCAATACGTTCTGACGTATAGCCTGGGCCAACGAGATCCAGAGGTGGGGCAAATCACGCTGGAGGAGTGGTCTCAGATCAGGGACCTATGCACCCTTCTGCACAGTTTTGAAATGGCGACGAAGATGTTTAGTGCTGATGATGCCATTATCAGCATGACTATTCCGGTGATTTACATGCTGGAGCACATGTTAAACAGAATTCGGAGTCAGGTGGTGGCACAAGAGGAGGTGGAGGAAGTAGAGGAGGAGGAGTTGTATGCGGAAGGGCTAACATCTGCAAGGTCCAGACGGTCGGCAGCACCAAGGCGGCAGGCATGTGAGGGTGGGGGAGATGGTTTTACCAGGGCGCATGGTAGCAGCCAAACTAGTGAGGAAGGTGCAGGAGCCCAGGAAGAAGTGGAGGACGAACTGATGGAAGACTCATCAGATGAGGGAGACCTTGATCACATTTCTGTTGTGCGAGGTTGGGGGGAGAGGACAGAGGAAGGAAGCATGATTGTTACCTCGCCACCAACACAACAGGGACTTGGTGCTCCTGGATGCGCAACACACATGAGTGCCTTCTTGCTGCACTACCTGCAACATGACCCTCGAATTGTGAGAATTAGAAATAATCCTGACTACTGGGTTGCCACACTGTTAGATCCCCGGTACAAAAGTAAATTTGCAGAAATTATTCCTGCCATAGAAAGGGATGCACGCATGCAGGAGTATCAGCAGAGACTGTTGCAGAATCTTACATGTGCTTTTCCACAAAATACCAGTGGTGCACGTAGTGAATCTCACAGTTCCAACTTGCCAACCGTGGGACCGTCAAGTGTTCAGCACTCAAACCGTAACAGAACCACAGTATCTGCTGGTAACATCAATTTTGCGGAATCATTTCACCACTTTTTTAGCCCATCCTTTCAAGGCCACAGGAGACAAGAAGTCTGACACATAGTCAACGCCTAGAGACGATGGTACAGGAGTATCTCCAAGTAAACATTGAAGCCATGACTGTGTCACTGGACCCTTGCTCTTTTTGGGCTTCCAATCTGGATAAATGGCCGGAGCTAGCCACTTACGCCTTGGAGATCTTGTCATGCCCCGCAGCCAGCGTTCTGTCTGAATCTGTGTTCAGCGCTGCTGGTGGTGTGCTGACAGATAAGCGCACGCGGCTCTCCACTGATAATGTAGACAGACTCACGTTCATAAAGATGAACAAATCATGGATCCTTAACGACTTTTCTACCCCTGTGTCATCCTGGGGAGAGTAAAAGCTTGATGATTGGTTAAAATCACCCTACCAACCGTTTTAAGCTTTCAAATTACTAATCATGTTTATCTGTATCTTGGCTGGAAAATAATTTGGGCTTTGTAGCAGTGTGCAGCACTGATTCTATTAGGCCATCTATAATAAGCTCCACCAGATTTAAAATTACTAATCATGTTTATCTGTATCTTGACTGGAAAATAATTTGGGCTTTGTAGCAGTGTGCAGCACTGATCCTATTAGGCCATCTATACTAAAGCTTCACCAGATTTAAAATTAATAATAATTTTTAGCTGCATCTAGCCCGGAAAATAATTTTGGGGCTCCGAGATGCGCAAGACACATAAGTGCCTTCTTGCTGCACTACCTGCAGCATGACCCTCATATTGTCAGAATTCGAAGTAATCATGACTACTGGGTTGCCACACTCTTAGATCCCCCAAACTTTTCGATCAACCTTTTCATTTTAATAAAGACCAAAAAAATGGTCATTTTTGAAATTATAAGCATTAGCAGGTTGTTAGAAACTGAAATCAAACAGTTTTCAACTCAAAACTTTATTCTAGGTGATGTTACATTTTCACATAGGACCCCTTGTTCGAAAGGAGCTTCTGAACTCTCTCGTCCATTGAATTTGTCAGGTTTTGGATGGTTTCTGCTTCAATTGTTTTGCATGAGGACAGAATACCCTCCCAGAGCTGTTGCTTAGATGTGAACTGCATCCCGCATCATAGACACTCCTTTTAATGATGCTCCAAAGGTTCTGAATGGGGTAGAGGTCAGGGGAGCATGGGGGTCACACCATAAGTTTGTCCCCTTGTATGCCCATATCAGCCAGAGATGCAGATGTTTTATGTGCAGCATGAGATGGTGCATTATCATGCAGAAAAATTATCTTGCTGTGAAATACACGGTTCTTCTTCTTGAACCATGGCAGGAAGTGCTGTTTGAGAAAATCCACATACATTATGGAGCTCATCTTTAGCACCTTCAGGGATCCTAAAGGGGCCGACAATCTCTCTCCCCATGATTCCAGCCCAAAACATTACTCCACCTCCTCCTTGTTGGCGCTGTAGCCGTGTTTGCGTGGGGTGTCCATCAACCAGCCATCCTCCACTCCATCCATCTGGACCATCGAGCGCTGCACGGCACTCATCCGTGAACAAAACAGTTTTGAAATCAGTCTTCATGTAATGTTTGGCCCACTGGAGCCGTTTCTGCTTGTGTGAAGTGGATAGAGGAGGTCGACAGGATGGCGTATGCACAGCTGCAAACCTCTGAAGGACCCTGAATCTTGTTGTTCGGGGGACGTTGGAGGCACCAGCAGCTTCAAAAACTTGTCTGCTGCTATGACAAGGCTTTTTTGCCGCTGCTCTTTCAACCTGACGTAATTGCCTGTAGGAAAGAGTCCTCAATTTGCCCTTATCAGCACGCACACGTGTGTACTGTGAATCAGCTACATACTTCTTGATTGCCAAGACACTTCATCCTGATAATCGCACAATGTTGATTGTAGTCATGCCTTGACCTAAACACTCCACAATTTGTTGCTTCTCAGCAGCCGACACATCCTTTTTCTTTCCCATTTTGGCAGAAAATGTAGGCTGCTTAATAATGTGAGACAGCCTTCTTAAGTAGTCTTGCCTTTCATTGGACACACCTGCCAAACTAATTAGCACAGGTGTCTGCAATTGCTTACAGTGATATAAAGAGCCCTGACACACATCACCATCAATGAGTTTAACTGACAAACAAACAAATTCTTCCCTTATCTCTGCTAAACACTTTTTGCATAACAATTTGGAACACAGTGTACATGTGCTTTTCCACAAAACACCAGTGGTTCACGTAGTGAATCTTACAGTTCTAACTTGCCAACCGTGGTCTGTATGGAGTTGTTCAATAAAGGGCCCAAAATGAAGATAACATAGATGGGAGAGGTCTCTATGAATAGGAATTCCTAAGTATTTGATACCCTGTGAGGGCCAGGCAAAGGGAAAGTTGGACTGGATGGAATCCTATATGGATTTGGGGAGGGAGACATCGAAGGCCTCAGACTTCGCTGCATTGATTTTAAAATTTGACCATGTAACAAAGTGATCTATTTCAGCCATAACAGCATGGATGGATATATGTGATTGAGTGATATATACTAGGACATCATCAGCAAATAGAGAGCACTTGAACTCGGTGCCTCCCACCTCAATCCACCTAATATTGGGGTTATGGCGAATTGATGAGAGCAGGTGCTCCGTCACTAGGATGTATAAGAGAGGGGACAGAGAACATCCCTGCCTTGTCCCATTGGTGATTGTGAAAGGTGATGAAAATGTTCTGACGCGCCCCCTGGGCCTTGGGACACCAGGAGCTGGACCCTTTTTGGTGGATGCTGGTGGTTGTAGTCTCCGTGGCGGCGACCCGGTTCCGTGGCTCAGGGCGGTCAAACCAGTGGCGGAACTATTTATGTGGTTTTTATGTTTAAATGTCCGACTACGCCACCCGTGGATTGCGGTCAGAGTGAACCGCCGCTCCAGGGCAGACCGCTGAGGCTGGTGTTGTGGGTGCAGCAGAGCATAGCATAACTCCCCACGGGAGGAGTATAGCCTCAGGGCAGTGTATGCGGAGGATGGGGGTGATGGTGCAGGGCAGCAGCAGTAACGACACGGAGTCAGTGATGCAGTCCAGGGCCTTTACTCACAGTTCTTATTATCCAGACCACGTCTGCAGGTAACGGCTGCCCACGTCGTACTGTGCTCACCAGGTGAGGGGCTCAGACAACTCCCAGATAACTTTGGAGCGCTTCACAGGACCCCCTTTGTGTGTCCTTTGTCTGGCCTTTCTTACCAACCCTTCTGTCCGGCTGCCTCGGGCCTCCTCTTGGTAAACTTGGCGCCAGTTTCCCTGACCCTATGTGGTGCCTTCCTAGCGGGTGTAGCGAGGGGCTGCGCCACATAAAATGTCACAGCCTCCTGTTTCTAGCTGAGGGTCGTTTCCTGCCTCCACTAGTTTCGGGGACCAGTCTCCCCCTTTGGCCTGACCCCTCCACGTAGGTGGATTCGGGCGTGCGGTGGCGACTCGCCCGTCCGCACCCCTGGGATCCCTTCATTCCTCGTTCCTGGAGCCTTCTCCGATCCTCTTCCTTCCTTCTCCCTCTTCCAGGCCTGGGCCTCTGTTACTAGGCCCGCCTCCGGAGCAGAGCTCATGCAGAGCCCCTGCTCCCTGCCACTTCTGCTCAGACTTCTCTGCACTGAACTAAGATGGTGCCCACCTTTTATACTCCCTTCTCAATGCACCCAGGAACTGCTTCCTCCCTGCTCCTGCACTACAGGGTTCCCCTTCCTCAGTGTTCCCTCCCCCCACTCCAGCCAGGGACAGGGACTGTCGTGCCCATCTCAGGGGCATATTGGTCGCCCTGCCCCACGGCAATGTGGTGTAATGCATGTAGGTGTCGGGTCCTGATCCACACTACATCCTTACCTGAGAGTGAGATATCACACCTCTGGGTGAGGTGCAATACCTCTGTAGCAACCGAGCCCTCAGGGTGCTACAGTTCCATTTATCTTCAGCCTAGGTGACGTATTGCGATACAGGGCCGTGATTTTGGCTATAAAAGGGTCCCCTAGACCCCTACCCCAAGCTTTTTAAGAGAATCATATATGGCGTGCCAGGAGACTCTATGGAATGCTTTCTCAGCATCCAACGAGAGTATCTAATTACAAATTTTTAACTGCATCTAGCCCAGGAAATACTTTGTGCCTAGTAGCAGTGTCTGCTAGTCAGCGGATTATCCCGGCTGTTAAGCAAGCTACACCACCTGTAGTTTGGACACTTAATTTTTTCAAAGGAAATGCTTCGGGACCACGGGATACTCAGTGAAGAGCATCAGGAGGCACCCCAAGGCATAGGGGCTGGGACTGGCAGTAGGATGCCTTGCGGTGGACAGCCGAGCTCGATCCTTATAAAAGCTTTTTAACTGCAGCAGCTTTAGTGGACGCTACTGGAGCTGGAATTACGCGGCTGCTGGCATGAGACTTGCCCTCCAATAGATCCTTGTAAATGGATTTAAAGTGTATTCATTCAAATTAGAGAGACAATTTAAATTAAAAAGCTTAGAGCTGCCTCCACCACAGGGGGGCTCGCTCGACCCACCAGCGGACAGGCACCAGTATTGGGAGAGGGGGGCTGGCCGTCAGGGTTCACCGCGGCTCTGGCACAAACCCGGCGACGCGGAGGTGGCACGGGCAGGAGCGGACTGAACGTGGCTTCTCACTTTTTGGATTTTAGAAGGGCATGACATGCCTATATCTGTGTCTCCCCCTCCTTTTACTCCTCCACCTCTTTTCTTTTCGCATGACTATATGTACTTGTCACTTTTCCATGTGTTAGTTGTGTCTTCTGAGCAGTTTGTCAGCTTTTGGACACCTTTGAAGGTGTTTTCTATGTGTTTCTATGTGTTTTTGTTTGCCTGCCATTGGTTTTAACGGTGTTCGAAGGTGTTCGACGAACAGTTCGACGAACAGTTCGACGAACACACGGGTGTTCGACGAACCGAACCGAACTCGAACACTACGGGGGTGGCTCAACACTGGTCACCATCCCGCTTCTCTGTGTATTGAAATGCTCGCTGCTCACAATTAAAGAGTAGGCATTGCAGGCGAAGCAAGGAACTATACAGCGTGATGCTACAGAGCCCAGCCTCATCTCATCTTAACGCAGATTGGGTCATAATGAGGATGAGGAAGAGAACATGGACAGTTGTCCTCATGGTGAGAACAGGGAAGTTTTTGCTGTCTTGGAAGTGTTGATACCCCTCTTTCAGTCTGTGGGAAAGCTGTATGAGTTTCGTTTAATGATGACCTCAGTGGCCTAAACCGTGGCTTTGCTTATGCGTGTTATTTCTCAAAACGCATTGCAGATCAGGCCATTGCCCAACTCTGTAGTCATGAAATTCAATATAAAGTCAAATGAGGGGTCGCTCACTGTAATTATTGTGTGCTCTGAAGAAATAGAAATCCAGTATATATAAAGAACTTCAGCACTCCAGTTGAGATGCAAGAAAATTATTTATTAAATGAAAACCCCTAGATGGCAAAGCAGCAGAAAAAATAATATGCCAACGTTTCGACCTCTATCGGTCTTTATCACAGTATTTCTAAATAAAAGAAAAATAATGGAATATCAAAATGAAATATATTGAAGAAAATTAACATCTATGAAAAGACAACTACTGTAATCTATCTAAGGACACAGTGAAAGTCAATAATATAGGGAAATACAATGGTAATTAACATAATACCAATAAGTCAATATGTAATGGAGAGAATGATAGCAACACACTGTCACTGACATACAGAAAATATTTAAGTAGAGACAAGAGATTAGGAAGAAACCATGACGTATTCAAAACTTACTGAGTAATGGCTTTAGTTCAGTATAGGTATAAACCGGGTGCTGAATAGACCAATACAGTACTAGATAAACGGAGAGGGTGACATGAGAATATGCATATCTAAAGAGTATTTAGTTCCTATATGGAGCTGATACCAGACCGTGTCTTTAAAACAAGGAAGGGTTAAGGATCACGGACATACCTGCTTGTGTGAAGGGGTGCCTTCCATATGAGTGTGTTGGTGACAGGGCCATGTGTGAAGTGGCAGGACGTGACCCTTCTTATAGTACCGGGTGCCTCCAGGGAGATCACAGATATTTATCAAAAGATTTCAGATCCCTACTGTTTTATTGGTGTTGTACTTCATATTCTCTATTTAAACCCCTTGGTGTCAAAGTTTGCAATGTGTGTATCCAGTAGGATTCACGTTCTTTTAGCCTCATAATGCGGTTACCCTTATTCCTATTAGGTGGAATATGGTCAATCACCTGATATCTTAACTGTGACCAGGGCCGGCGTCAGCACCCGGCGTACCCGGGCAAGTGCCGGGGCCCTGGACCATCAGGGGGGCCCGGGCAGCTTCCCCGGCATCTGTGCAGGGCCGCAGGTGCTGTCCGAGCCCTGTTCTGCTTCATGTGCTGCTGCTCCACCAATCAGGCCCAGTCAGGGGCGTCACTATGCACTTTGATCCGGGGCCTGGATCATAAGTGCGAGTGCACGCACCACACAACAGGCAGGGTTCAGGCTCCCCTGCATGCAGTGGATGTGCTTCTCTCCCTGCTCGTCCTTCTGGCAAGTCAGAGCAGAGGATCCATGTGCAGAGTAGTGTTGAGCCACCCCCGTAGTGTTCGAGTTCGGTTCGGTTCGTCGAACACCCGTGTGTTCGCTTAACTGTTCGTCGAACACCTTCGAACACTGTTAAAACCAATGGCAGGCAAACAAAAACACATAGAAACACATAGAAAACACCTTCAAAGGTGTCCAAAAGCTGACAAACTGCTCAGAAGACACAACTAACACATGGAAAAGTGACAAGTACATATAGTCATGCGAAAAGAAAAGAGGTGGAGGAGTAAAAGGAGGGGGAGACACAGATATAGGCATGTCATGCCCTTCTAAAATCCAAAAAGTGAGAAGCCGACACGGCCAGTCCGCTCCTGCCCGTGCCACCTCCGTGTCGCCGGGTTTGTGCCAGAGCCGCGGTGAACCCTGACGGCCAGCCCCCCTCTCCCAATACTGGTGCCTGTCCGCTGGTGGGTCGAGCGAGCCCCCCTGTGGTGGAGGCAGCTCTAAGCTTTTTAATTTAAATTGTCTCTCTAATTTGAATGAATACACTTTAAATCCATTTACAAGGATATATTGGAGGGCAAGTCTCATGCCAGCAGCCGCGTAATTCCAGCTCCAGTAGCGTCCACTAAAGCTGCTGCAGTTAAAAAGATTTTATAAGGATCGAGCTCGGCTGTCCACCGCAAGGCATCCTACTGCCAGTCCCAGCCCCTATGCCTTGGGGTGCCACCTGATGCTCTTCACTGAGTATCCCGTGGTCCCGAAGCATTTCCTTTGAAAAAATTAAGTGTCCAAACTACAGGTGGTGTAGCTTGCTTAACAGCCGAGATAATCCGCTGACTAGCAGACACTGCTTCTAGGCACAAAGTATTTCCTGGGCTAGATGCAGTTAAAAATTTGTAATTAGATACTCTCGTTGGATGCTGAGAAAGCATTTCATAGTCTCCTGGCACGCCATATATGATTCTCTTAAAAAGCTTGGGGTAGGGGTCTAGGGGACCCTTTTATAGCCAAAATCACGGCCCTGTATCGCAATGCGTCACCTAGGCTGAAGATAAATGGAACTGTAGCACCCTGAGGGCTCGGTTGCTACAGAGGTATTGCACCTCACCCAGAGGTGTGATATCTCACTCTCAGGTAAGGATGGAGTGTGGATCAGGACCCGACACCTGCATGCATTACACCACATTGCCGTGGGGCAGGGCGACCAATATGCCCCTGAGATGGGCACGACAGTCCCTGTCCCTGGCTGGAGTGGGGGGAGGGAACACTGAGGAAGGGGAACCCTGTAGTGCAGGAGCAGGGAGGAAGCAGTTCCTGGGTGCATTAAGAAGGGAGTATAAAAGGTGGGCACCATCTTAGCTCAGTGCACAGAAGTCTGAGCAGAAGTGACAGGGAGCAGGGGCTCTGCATGAGCTCTGCTCCGGAGGCGGGCCTAGTAACAGAGGCCCAGGCCTGGAAGAGGGAGAAGGAAGGAAGAAGAGCTGAGAAGGCTCGAGGAACGAAGGGATCCCAGCGGTGCGGACGGGCGAGTCGCCACCCCACGCCCGAATCCACCTGCGTGGAGGGGTCAGGCCAAAGGGGGAGACCGGTCCCCGAAACTAGTGGAGGCAGGAAACGACCCTCAGCTAGAAACCGGAGGCTGTGACATTTTATGTGGCGCAGCCCCTCGCTACACCCGCTAGGAAGGCACCACATAGGGTCAGGGAAACTGGCGCCAAGTTTACCAAGAGAAGGCCTGAGGCAGCCGGACAGAAGGGTTGGTAAGAAAGGCCAGACAAAGGACACACAAAGGGGGTCCTGTGAAGCGCTCCAAAGTTATCTGGGAGTTATCTGAACCCCTCACCTGGTGAGCACAGTACGACGTGGGCAGCCGTTACCTGCAGACGTGGTCTGGATAATAAGAACTGTGAGTAAAGGCCCTGGACTGCATCACTGACTCCGTGTCGTTACTGCTGCTGCCCTGCACCATCACCCCCATACTCCGCATACACTGCCCTGAGGCTATATTCCTCCCGTGGGGAGTTATGCTACGCTCTGCTGCACCCACAACACCAGCCTCAGCGGTCTGCCCTGCAGCGGTGGTTCACTCTGACCGCAATCCACGGGTGGCGTAGTCGGACGTTTAAACATCAAAACCACAAATAGTTCCGCCACTGGTTTGACCTCCCTGAGCCACGGAACCGGGTTGCCGCCACGGAGACTACAACCACCAGCATCCACCAAAAAGGGTCCGGCTCTGGGTGTCCCAAGGCCCAGGGGGTGCATCAGAACATTTTCATCACCTTTCACAATCACCAATGGGACAAGGCAGGGATGTCCTCTGTCCCCTTTCTTATACATCCTAGTGACGGAGCACCTGCTCTCATCAATTCACCATAACCCCAATATTAGGTGGATTGAGGTGGGAGGCACAGAGTACAAGTGCTCTCTATTTGCTGATGATGTCCTAGTATATATCACTCAATCACATATATCCATCCATGCTGTTACATGGTCAAATTTTAAAATCAATGCAGCGAAGTCTGAGGCCCTCGATGTCTCCCTCCCCAAATCCATACAGGATTCCATCCAGTCCAACTTTCCCTTTGCCTGGCCCTCACAGGGTATCAAATACTTAGGAATTCCTATTCATAAAGACCTCTCCCGTCTATGTTATCTTAATTTTGGGCCCTTTATTGAACAACTCCATACAGGCCACGGTTGGCAAGTTAGAACTGTAAGATTCACTACGTGAACCACTGGTGTTTTGTGGAAAAGCACATGTACACTGTGTTCCAAATTATTATGCAAAAAGTGTTTAGGAGTGATAAGGGAAGAATTTGTTTGTTTGTCAGTTAAACTCATTGATGGTGATGTGTGTCAGGGCTCTTTATATCACTGTAAGCAATTGCAGACACCTGTGCTAATTAGTTTGGCAGGTGTGTCCAATGAAAGGCAAGACTACTTAAGAAGGCTGTCCCACATTATTAAGCAGCCTACATTTTCTGCCAAAATGGGAAAGAAAAAGGATGTGTCGGCTGCTGAGAAGCAACAAATTGTGGAGTGTTTAGGTCAAGGCATGACTGCAATCAACATTGTGCGATGATCAGGATGAAGTGTCTTGGCAATCAAGAAGTATGTAGCTGATTCACAGTACACACGTGTGCGTGCTGATAAGGGCAAATTGAGGACTCTTTCCTACAGGCAATTACGTCAGGTTAAAAGAGCAGCGGCAAAAAAAGCCTTGTCATAGCAGCAGACAAGTTTTTGAAGCTGCTGGTGCCTCCAAAGCCCCCCGAACAACAAGATGCAGGGTCCTTCAGAGGTTTGCAGCTGTGCGTAAGCCATCCTGTCGACCTCCTCTATCCACTGTACACAAGCAGAAACGGCTCCAGTGGGCCAAACAATACATGAAGACTGACTTCAAAGCTGTTTTGTTCACAGATGAGTGCCGTGTAACGCTCGATGGTCCAGATGGATGGAGTGGAGGATGGCTGGTTGATGGACACCCCACGCAAATACGGCTACAGCGCCAACAAGGAGGAGGTGTAGTAATGTTTTGGGCTGGAATCATGGGGAGAGAGATTGTCGGCCCCTTTAGGATCCCTGAAGTGGTAAAGATGAACTCCATAATATATGTGGAGTTTCTCAAACAGCACTTTCTGCCATGGTTCAAGAAGAAGAACCGTGTATTCCACAGCAAGATCATTTTCATGCATGATATTGCACCGTCTCATGCTGCACATAACACATCTGCATCTCTGGCTGATATGGGCATAAAAGGGGACAAACTTATGGTGTGACCCCCATGCTCCCCTGACCTCTACCCCATTCAGAACCTCTGGAGCATCATCAAAAGGAGTGTCTATGATGGCGGGAGGCAGTTCACATCTAAGCAACAGCTCTGGGCGGGTATTCTGTCCTCATGCAAAACAATTGAAGCAGAATCCATCCAAAACCGGACAAATTCAATGGACGAGAGAGTTCAGAAGCTCCTTTCGAACAAGGGGTCCTATGTGAAAATGTAACATCACCTAGAATAAAGTTTTGAGTTGAAAACTGTTTGATTTCAGTTTGTAATAACCTGCTAATGCTTATAATTTCAAAAATGACCATTTTTTTTGGTCTTTATTACAATGAAAAGGTTGATCGAAAAGTTTGGGGGATCTAAGAGTGTGGCAACCCAGTAGTCAGGATTACTTTGAATTCTGACAATATGAGGGTCATGTTGCAGGTAGTGCAGCAAGAAGGCACTTATGTGTCTTGCGCATCTCGGAGCCCCAAAATTATTTTCCAGCCAAGATACAGATAAACATGATTAGTAATTTTAATTCTGGTGGAGCTTAGTATAGATGGCCTAATAGAATCAGTACTGCACACTGCTACAAAGCCCAAATTATTTTCCAGCCAAGATAAAGATAAACATGATTAGTAATTTGAAAGCTTAAAAAGGTTGATGAGGTGATTTTAACCAATCATCAAGCTTTTACTCTCCCCAGGATGACACAGGGGTAGAAAAGTCATTTCGGATCCATGATTTGTTCATATTTATGAACGTGAGTCTGTCTACATTATCAGTGGAGAGCCGCGTGCGCTTATCTGTCAGCACACCACCAGCAGTGCTGAACACACATTCAGACAGAACGCTAGCTGCGGGGCATGACAAGATCTCCAAGGCGTAAGTGGCTAGCTCCGGCCATTTATCCAGATTGGAAGCCCAAAAAGAGCAAAGGTCCAGTGACACAGTCATGGCTTCAATGTTTACTTGGAGATACTCCTGTACCATCGTCTCTAGGCGTTGACTATGTGTCAGACTTCTTGTCTCCTGTGGCCTTGCAAAGGATGGGCTAAAAAAGTGGTGAAATGATTCCGCAAAATTGATGTTACCAGCAGATACTGTGGTTCTGTTATGGTTTGAGTGCTGAACACTCGACGGTCCCACGGTTGGCAAGTTGGAACTGTGAGATTCACTACGTGCACCACTGGTGTTTTGTGGAAAAGCACATGTAAGATTCTGCAACAGTCTCTGCTGATACTCCTGCATGCGTGCATCCCTTCTATGGCAGGAATAATTTCTGCAAATTTACTTTTGTACCGGGGATCTAACAGTGTGGCAACCCAGTAGTCAGGATTATTTCTAATTCTCACAATTCGAGGGTCATGTTGCAGGTAGTGCAGCAAGAAGGCACTCATGTGTGTTGCGCATCCAGGAGCACCAAGTCCCTGTTGTGTTGGTGGCGAGGTAACAATCATGCTTCCTTCCTCTGTCCTCTCCCCCCAACCTCGCACAACAGAAATGTGATCAAGGTCTCCCTCATCTGATGAGTCTTCCATCAGTTCGTCCTCCACTTCTTCCTGGGCTCCTGCACCTTCCTCACTAGTTTGGCTGCTACCATGCGCCCTGGTAAAACCATCTCCCCCACCCTCACATGCCTGCCGCCTTGGTGCTGCCGACCGTCTGGACCTTGCAGATGTTAGCCCTTCCGCATACAACTCCTCCTCCTCTACTTCCTCCACCTCCTCTTGTGCCACCACCTGACTCCGAATTCTGTTTAACATGTGCTCCAGCATGTAAATCACCGGAATAGTCATGCTGATAATGGCATCGTCAGCACTAAACATCTTCGTCGCCATTTCAAAACTGTGCAGAAGTGTGCATAGGTCCCTGATCTGAGACCACTCCTCCAGCGTGATTTGCCCCACCTCTGGATCTCGTTGGCCCAGGCTATACGTCAGAACGTATTGCACCAGGGCTTTTCGGTGCTGCCACAGTCGCTGCAACATGTGCAGAGTTGAATTCCACCGGGTAGGCACATCGCATTTTAGCCGGTGAAGTGGCAGGCCCAACAACTTCTGTAGAGATGTAAGTCGCTGAGCTGCGGGATGCGAACGGCGGAAGTGAGCACACAGCGACCGTGCCCTCTGCAGAAGGCCATCTAGTCCGGGATAGTGGGCTAAAAATTGCTGGACAACCAGGTTCAACACGTGAGCCATACAAGGCATGTGTGTGACATTGCCCCGGTGAAGGGCCGCACCCAGGTATGCAGCATTGTCGCACACTGCCTTCCCTGGTTTCAGGTCCAGTGGAGACAAGCATTCATGAAATTGGTTCTCCAGAGCTGACCACAACTCCTCAGCTGTGTGACTCACATTTCCCAGACATTTCAAAGTAAAAACCGCCTGATGACGTTGAGCCCTACTGCCAGCATAGTAAGGAGGTGTGCAGGATCCCTTCTGTGCAGTTAGAAAGCTTGTGGCAGGACCAGACAGGCTTTGGGTGCAGGTGGAGGACCGAGAGGAGGTTGAGGAGGCAGAAGCAGTGGAGGAACTTTGAGATAAAGAGGATTGACGCACAACTCGTGGGGACGGCAAGACTTGGACAGCAGCCCCTTGTCCTGCTGTCACCATAGTTACCCAGTGCCCAGTCAGCGACATGTAACGCCCCTGTCCATGCCTACTCGTCCAAGTGTCTGTGGTGAAATGCACCCTGTCACACACAGAGTTTCTCAAAGAAGTGGTGATGTTGTGTGCGACATGCTGGTGGAGCGCAGGCACACCTTTCTTTGAGAAGTAGTGCCGACTGGGCATCTGGTACTGGGGCACTGCGACGGACATAAGGTCTCGAAAATCCTCTATGTCCACCAGGCGGAAAGGCAGCATTTCTGTAGCCAAGAGCTTGCAGATGGTGAAATTCAACCTCTTAGCTTTCTCATGGCTAGGAGGAAATGGTCTTTTACTTGTCCACATCTGAGGGACCGAGGGCTGGCTATTGTGCTTAGACGGGGTTGATAAGGGTGTCCCTGGCAAACTGCCGGTCTGTGAGGAAGATGCAGGCGGACATGTTAGGTTGCCTTGATCCAAAGGTGGTGCTATCGATGTCGGACAGCGCTCAACACCAGCTGCTGTTACCACCTCCAAAGAAAATGATGACCTGCCAATCACGCTGGCTGTTGCGGGTAAAGAGGTGGCAGGTCTGCGCCCCAAAACAGGTGTGACTGCTGTCCCCCCAGTCACAGAGGATGAAGAGGCCGCGGATGCACATTGTAGCACAGTGAGCTTCCCACTGCAACTTATGCTTCATGTCCATGTGCCGCTTCATGCATGAAGTACTCAAACTATGTATTTTTTGGCCTCTACTTAGCTTTTGCTGACAAATGTTACAGATAACATGAGTTGGGTCATCTTTATCGATCTGAAAAAATGCCCAGGCTATGCAAGGCTTAGCACCCATGCAACCTGAAGAGCCACCACGACTTGTGGTGAGAGGCAGAGTTGTGTTTGAGGATGCAGTTGTTGACGTGCTTCCAGTACTACGTCTCTGTCCAGGAAGGCGCAACCTGACCTCGTCGTCACTAGCATCCTCCTCCATCTCCTCTGCTGACCTCATCTCTTGGCTGACTGTGGGTTGACAGTAAGTGGGATCTCCAACCTCATCATCATCACCCTGTGCGTTATCACACCCGTCGTCTTCAGAGCCAACCTGTTCCTGCCCTGACAAAAAACTAAAGTTGTCGCTCCAATCAGGTATTTGAGTCTCATCATCGTCTTCCTCATTGTCTCCACCAACAGGAGTTACAGTTTGGGAATGAGGGTCTACATTATGGTCAGAACCTTCTGCGTCTGGTCCTGGATCTGACTCATAAAGATTCTGGGCATCAGTGCAGATCATTTCCTCGTCTGGATTCACAGAAGCGCTGGAGTCGACCACTGATTCCCAGGCTATAGTATGAGTAAACAGCTCTGCAGACTCAACCATCTGTTCTACTTCATACTCAGAGGGGCAGCTGGAGATTTGGGAGCTGTGAGGAAGCAAGTGCGATTGGGGTGACACCTTTGAGGACTGGAGTATTTGTGATGTTGAAGTTGATGTGGAGGAGAGCCCACTTAAAGGAACACTTGATATCCGTTGAAGCACCTGCTGTTTTTGTGCCTCATCTGGAATTTGTAGCGATTGGCGTGGCCGTAAGAAAGGGATCTCATCACATTGTCCGCTAAAAGAAGTAGACATTTTAGTTTGGCTGGAAGATGGTCTTTCTTCTGCAGATGTTACTATTGCTTTAACACCTACCCCACGGACACAACCTTTCTTCCCCTTCCCAACACGCCTATTCCCCTTTCCACCAGCAGCAGGCCTTTTTCCACTCATTTTGGTGGTTAACTAATTCACAACTCTGGAGTTGTTTGCACAAAAAAACAATGGATGTGAACCGAGCAGAGCTGAGTGGCCAAACTGTGGTATTAGGCCAAAACTATTGGCTGGGTTAGATGCAGAAAAAAATTATATTCAATTTGCAACCTGATGGAGGTCAGTATAGATGGAGTAATAGAACAAGTCCCACACACTGCTAGAAGCCCAAATATTTTTTCAGAGGTAGATGCAGAAAAAAATTATATTCAGTTTGCAACCTGATGGAGGTCAGTATAGATGGACTAATAGAACAAGTCCCACACACTGCTAGAAGGCCAAATATTTTTTCAGAGCTAGATGCAGATAAAAATTATATTCAGTTTGCAACCTGATGGAGGTCAGTATAGATGGACTAATAGAACAAGTCCCACACACTGCTAGAAGGCCAAATATTTTTTCAGAGCTAGATGCAGATAAAAATTATATTCAGTTTGCAACCTGATGGAGGTCAGTATAGATGGACTAATAGAACAAGTCCCACACACTGCTAGAAGGCCAAATATTTTTTCAGAGCTAGATGCAGAAAAAAATTCTATTCAATTTGCAACCTGATGGAGGTCAGTATAGATGGACTAATAGAATGATGCTATGCCCAAAAGGTTTTACTTCACTAGGTGCAGTAAAAAAATTGGTATTCTATACACAGGTGGTATATCTTGCAACACAGATAGGCTCATCCACTGACTAACACACTCAGCAATAGGCCAAAAAGGATTAGCTTTGCTAGATTCAGCCAAATGCTGTGAAAAAAACTTGCACAGACCTGCCTGGCAAAAACTGATAGGAACTGATGTAACCTAGTCCTGAAAAGGACTGCAATTACAATTAGTCTTTACTCCCAACCTATCTATTTAAGAGCACAGACCTGCCTGATAAAAGTCGTAGGAAATGCTGTAACCTAGTCCTTAAAAGGACTGCAATCACAACTATTCCCTACTCCCAAGCTATCTGTAGATTTGTACGAAAATTGGCTTGACATTAACAAGGTATAGCGCACACAGCAACAGCGGTGCCGTCTAACACGCAGCTGCAGCAGTGAGAAAATGGTGGCGACGGGGAAAATGGCTGGGTCTTATAGGGCAAGGACATGTGACATACACTGCCAATGACACATGCCCTTGCTTGTGTGAAAAAAAGCAGTTCGCTCCGTGTGTGCGCTGCTGATAGGCTGACAGACTGCACCTCCCCACTGTAAATGCGGGAAAGAGAAAAAAAAATGGAGATCTTCATTATTCCTGCAGAGATCCATCCCCTGCCCCTCCCCCCGCCCCGCTGTACACTCAAACTGCGTATTAACATTAATTTTCATCGTTACTGAGAAAAAATCCAGTTATGTTTTTTGTGCACGAACAGTTATCGAACATAACCTCGAACAGCCGAATTTTTCTCAAATCGTTCGTGTTCGCCGAACGGCTCGAACACCGCCCAAAACAGCTCGAATTTGAGATTGGCGAACAGTTCGAGTCGAACAACGCTCATCTCTAGTGCAGAGCAATTGCACAGCGCCACCTAGGGGGAGTATATGTTGGATGGGGGGAGAAAGGAGGTTAATGAGGCCTCAGGCCAGGTCTGTCAGGGAATATAGCCACTGGCTTTAGGGAGAGGTGATAGAAATCACAACTCTCTCCTCTGTGCCTGCACAGCACCCCATCCCCCACCTCCTGTAATGTTACAGACAGCTCAGCAGTCGTGACGGGGGAGGGTGTGCAGGGCTGAAGGGGTGTACAAGCTGCTCCTACTGCGGATTTCCAAGGTCAGGATTCACCACTGCTGCCACTGGATAAATGCTGATGAAGAGAGTATGTATATGTCATGTCCCAGTATAATGTGTGTAGATATATATCTATATATATATATATATATATGGTCATGTGTATATAGGTAATGTATTTGTATAATGTGCCAACAGATTATGTCTCTGTATAATGCGTAGGTCATGTGTCCATATAATGCGTATAATGCGTAGGTCATGTGTCCATATAATGCGTATAATGCGTAGGTCATGTGTCCATATAATGCGTAGGTCATGTGTCCGTATAATGTCTATATGTATAATGCGTAGGTCATGTGTCCGTATGTCTATATGTATAATGCGTAGGTCATGTGTCCGTATAATGTCTATATGTATAATGTGCAGGTCATGTGTCCGTATAATGTGTATATGTATAATGCGTAGGTTATGTGTCCATATAATGTGTATGTGTATAATGCGTAGGTCTTGTGTCCATATAATGTGTATATGTATAATTTCTCTGCCGTATCTGTGCATCATGAATGGTGGTATGTGCTAAAGAGGCCCACTGAGACTCTTTCGCCCGGGGCCCACAAAAACCTGGAGCCGACCCTGACTGTGACACAGTATGGGACATGACCGAGAACAGGGCCGGGATTGGTAGCATTGTGCAACCACACCTAATAGTAGATTTATGTTGTGAGATGTGGTCCCAGTTATGATGAGTGGTCTTCCCAACATATCCGAGACTGCACGGGCACTTGATTAAATATATAATGTAACTTGAGTCACATGAAAAATATCCTTTAATGGGATATCGTTTTCCGGTTTGAGGATGTGTGAAGGAATTGACCTTCATGATGTTAGAATATTGTAGACGTCCCATGCAGGGCAAAGTGCCTCGGCGTGGAGTGGCTAAAGTACGTTGGATTGGTCCAACCCTTGTGGACCCAACATCTGCCCTGACCAAATAGTCATGAACATTACAAGATCTTTTATGGCAGAGTAAGGGTGTCACTGAAATTTCTGGTACCGTGGGTAAGACTGTCCCAGCAGAGGCCAGTGGTGTTGGATACATTTATAAATTGCTCCACTGAAAGGGTGATATGTATTTACGAATGCTAATCGTGGAGATTTATTCACAATGGGGGTCCGTCTTGTTTGCTGATTTAAAGAATCATTGGGGTAGCCTCTTTGACAAAACTTTACATCCATTTCTGTGTGTCTCATACTCCGGATTGTTTCTGACAGCACAATAAGATCAACCCTACAATGCTCGGACTTTGGGAGAGATTTTTTCACATGCTGCGGATTGCAACTGGAATACATTAGGAGGCTATTTTTGTCTATTGGTTTCACATATAAATCACTCTCGAATATTCCTGTATAGGGCAATATGATCTAAGAAATGGATGGAGTGTAGATCACAATGTTTAGTAAAAGTGAGATTGGGTACTCTCGTGTTAAGATAATCGAAAAACATTGTAAGTTCATTATCTGTGCCTGTCCAAATCAAAAATATATCATCTCCAATATAGCACATGTGTTTGGTAGGAGGTATGAGTATGTACGAAATTGTTCTCAAAGTCTGCCATAAAAATATTAGCATAGGGGGGAGCAACATTTGAGCCCATCGCTGTCCCCCTTCTCTGCAGATAAAATTGGTCTTTAAAGACAAAATTATTTTTCGTTAGGATAAGGGTAAGTAGATCAATACAAAGCCGAATCGGTTGTGTTGGGAAGTTAGTACAAGTATGAAGAAAATGAGATGTTGCTCGGATGCTCCCTTCATGATCAATACTGGTGTACAAACTATTGACGTCCATAGTGACCAGTATACTGTGGGTAGGCTACCAATTGTAGTTAGAAAATGGGAGGTATCCTTAAAATAAAAAGATCTTGGAGATATGAGGGGTCAGAATCTTCTCTAGGACAATAGCTAGGGGGATAGGATGGAATCAGTTGAGGCGACGATCTTTCTACCAGTTGGTGTTTGCAAATTTTTATGTATTTTGGGAAGTGTATAAAATACAGGCATAGTAGGATGAGTATTAACCAAAAATTCAGCAAGTTTTGAATCGATCATGCCTGCATGCTGGTTGGTGATCAAATCAGCAATAAGGCTGGTTATTTCGGAGGTGGGATTGTATGATATAGGTAAGTATGTGTCTATGTCCATTAACTGTGAATGGATCTCTGAAACATAGTATGAGTGGTCCATCACCACCACTGCTCCCCCTTATCTGCAGGCTTAATGATCAGATCCTCCCTATTTTTAAGAGAAGATAAAGCTCTGTTTTCTTCTTTGGTCAGATTGTTTTTATTATGGAACTGGTCCCTCTTGATTGCCTGTAGAATGTCATTAATATCCCTCTGAACTAAGTCAATATATGCTTCAACATGATGGTATGACCATGGGGGTTGAAAATTATTCGGGATACGTAATTGCAAATCATGTAAATAAAACATATCATCCTTACAGTTCTCTAAAGAGGAATCCTTAGGACCCCTATCCATGGAAAGAATGCACTTTAAGTCTCAAAGTCCTGTAAAAGCGAAATAACTCCTGTTCCAGAACGAATGTATTAAATGGAGGAGTGGGACAAAAAGAAAATCCTTTTTGGAGTACAGTTAGCTCGGCCGGTGCCAAGTTGAATGATGAACTGTTGAAGACGATGTTATTTGTCCTACCTGGGACCGAGTCGTCATCCTGGTGTTGTCTAGTTGATGATGCGCGCCTCCCCCTCCTCGTCTTGTTTTGACGGGGCAGGGTCTGCGTTAGTGTAAAAAATGACCAGAATAACTTGTATCCCTCTCGCTGTCGGTCTATGAGTTGCGGCCTGGTGATGAAGTACAACTTCGTCTGTAAAGGTTTATGTTTGGATAAATATCTGTTTAACTAATATTTTATGATGTTTCTTGCACTAAAGATTCAACATATTCATTATGTGCTGAATCATTATCACTGTTACTGAAATATTTAATCAGTATCTTTGCTATACCATGTTATACCACTTATTGATATACTGTCATTACCAGAAAATGCTAAAATTATCGGCATACCCAATTGTTTGTATCTGATCTCTTTCCTTCTCTTCTTTAATAGGTCACCAACTAGTACCTTTACAAAGAGGTGCCCAAGATCTTTTCAATATACATGTTATAGATTGGGGCGATAAATCTAGCTTATGCATCACTTTTTTCTCTCCTCTTCTTCCTCATAGCGGTTGATATCTTCCTATACATCCTTTCCCCTTCTATGGGAATGCCACTACCGCTTGCGTTCCATGGATGCATTCCAGCTTCAAACCGGAAGTGCATAGTGCGCACGTCCAGAAGTCATATGCGGTCCATTCCGCATTTCATGCGTTTCACTCACCACTGCACATGTCCAGAAGTCCCCAAGTAGCGCGCACACTGTGATCTCCCTGGAGGCACCCGGTACTATAAGAAGGGTATTGACTTATTGAAATTATGTTAATTACCATTGTATTTCCCTATATTATTGACTTTCAATGTGTCCCTAGAAAGATTATTTGTCTTTTCATAGATGTTAATTTTCTTCAATATATTTGATTCTGATATTCCATTATTTTTCTTTTATTTTGAAATACCGTGATCAAGACCGATAGAGGTCAAAACGTCGGCATATTATTTTTTCTGCTGCTTTGCCATCTAGGGGTTTTCATTTAATAAATAATTTTCTTGCATCTCAACTGGAGTGCTGAAGTTCTTTATATATACTGTCATGAAATTCAAGGCGTAAAGAAAGATCTTTGTGTGTCAAAGCACCACCGAGAAGTGTCAGATGATGTTGGATGGGCTGCCATTGCTTATGCAAAAAAGCTGCATTAGAGGACTTCCTGGGAAAAATGACAGTTGGAGTAGATACAGTTTCCCTCTATGACAGTCCTTTCACTGAGCAAAAGAATATGGCTGTGGTGAAATACAACTCTCACCGAGAAACGGTGTCAGACTGAAGAACATTGGGCCCACCAGAGGATTTGATTCTGAGGGCCCACCTTTCTCCCCCACTCAAGAGCCCCATAGCAGCTGCAAGGTTTGCGCTATGAACTCTACTGAAGGAGAAGCCAGGGCCCACCAGAGGAGTCTCCGGTTCTCTGGTGGGCCCGTACAACCCTGCCGAGTAGCAGCCCTGGCTAAGAAAAGTCTGTGTGAAGGTTCCCGGACACTATATGGCTGCTTTTTCACTGAGGAGGAAACAGGAGAACACGGGTAGGACATCCAAACTCCTTGCAGATGTTGTAATTGGTGGGATTTGATCCCAGGACCCCAGTGCTGCAAGGCTGCAGTGCTAACCACAGAGCCACCGTGCTGCCCTCTCTGTTCTCCCTCTGATACCTAACATGATGGAGAAATGTGCACCTACTGACACTCAGTGTCTTCAGCTCCTTTGTGAGAAACTAAAGTTTGGGCAGCCACTCAGTCTACCAAATAAAATTTCTGAGAAGGAAATTGTGGATGGCTTTGCTTTGGGTACTGGGTGCACTGCCAATTCCATGGCATGCCATAATTCACTAGAAATATTCCATGCTGGTTGGCGACAAGCTCATTACCACAGAAAAGTACCAGCAGCAAGCTAAGGAAATGGTGGCCTCTATCATCATCACAACCTGCAAGGTTTGCATTATGAACTTTCCTGAAGGAGAAGCCAGGGCCAACAGGAGGATTCTCCAGTTCTCTGGTGGGTCCGTCCAACTCTGTTGAAAAGCAGCCCTGGCTAAAAAAAAAGTCTGTGTGAGGCTATGTGCCCACGAAGCAGAAATTTTTCGGAGCATTTCTGAATGTCCTTGGCAAAAAAAACGCATGCTGACTTTGCACGTGTTTTTAAGCGTTTTTACTTGCGGATTTGTCATGCGTTTTTCTAATGCATTGTATAGGCAAATCCGCATGCGGAAACGCACAAGAAATGGTCATGCTTAGTTTTTTTTCCGCACCTAAAATCCGTGCAGAAAAAATTCTGACCATGTGCACAGAACTTCAAAATTTCATAGGAAGTCATGGAATAAGATGTGCAATGTGTTTCTGCTGCATTTCCGCACGGAAAAAAACGCACCAAATCCGCATTGTGTGCACATAGCCTGAAGGTTCCCGGACACTTTATGGCTGCTTTTTTACTGTGGACTGGTTCCAGCAATCTATAAGATCCCTTCATTGGCTCCCAATTGCCCAGTGTATCCAGTTAAACTACTAACACTGACCTACAAAGCTATCCGTAATCTTTCTCATCCGTACATCTCTGAACTAATCTCCCGATATATTCCCTAATGTAATCTCCGGTCCTCCTCTCATTCTCTCCTCCACAGTTATTCGTTCCTCACCCAATTACCTCCAAGACTTCTCCCGAATATCCCCCATCCTCTGGAATTCTGTGCCTCAACACGTCCGATTAGCCACCACATTCGGATCCTTCAGACGGAACCTGAAAACTCATCTCTTCAAGACAGCCTACAGCCTGCCATTACCTTGCTGCCACCTCAACACCACTGGAGCTACTGCAACCCCCCAACTACTGTCTCCTTCCCCACCATCCTGTAGAATATAAGCCTGCAAGGGCAGGGTCTATAAGACTTAAGATGCAATCTGGCACCTTCGCAAAGCAAAATTCTGTTCTCACTCTGATATCTAACAATAACAAACAGGTCATGCTGGAGAAATGTGCACCTATTGCCACTCAGTGTCTTCAATGTCTCCAATCCTAGCTGTTTAGTAGTTTAGTTTTCCAACCCCTGTTGTATATTAGTTTAGTTCTCCATGTTCTGGTGTGTATTTGTTTCATTCTCCAATCCATCCATGCCCACCCCCAGGGGTTAACATCTGGTGACGAGGGTTTGGATTCTGCTCTGACCCTACTTCGTCTGGCCCGGATCAACTGAAAAAATTTTGGGCATCGCTACACTTGCTTTCCCCCTCTTGAGTCTGTTAAGCTTTGTATCAGACCTCTGATGCCCCATAATAGAACATGTTCGTGAACAGCTTGGCAAATTCGCCCATCTGTGGTTCCCCACAGTGAGTTGGGCAATTGTAGAGTTGTGATGTGGGGGAAAACAAGGGTAATTGGGGTGGCACCTCTGAGGACTGTACTGTGTGTGATGTTAAGGTGGAGGAAGAGGAGCAGAGGCCACTTGGCGCAGTACTTGTTATCTACTGTAGCACATGTTATTTCTGGCTCTCATCTACAAAGCGTACCGCTGTCCCGGCATCACTGACTTGGCCCTATGTTGGATCTCTTCATACCTAACCAAATGGACATTCAGTGTCTCACACTCACACTCCACTTCCTCATCTCACCCCCTATGTGTCGGTGTCCCCCAAGATTCAGTTCTAGGACCCCTCCTCTGCTCCATCTACACCTTCGGTCTGGGACAGCTTATGGTCTCACTGCTTTCAGTATCACCTATATGCTGATGACTCATAGATCTACCTCTCTGGACCTGATATCACCTCCTTACTACCCAGAATCCTACAATGTGTGTCCGCTATTTCATCCTTCTCTGCTAGATTTGTAAAATATTTAGATTTGAGAATCCTCAGTGGTTGATACCTTTTAATGGCTAACTGAAAAGATGGTAACAAATTGCAAGCTTTCGAGACTACTTGGGTCTCTTCATCAGGCATAGCATACCACAAAATCTGAAGAGTATAAGGCAGCGCTAGTCATGATACTGGGGGATACTCGCTGCACCGGGTCAATTAAAGCACACATGCAATATCTTTCCGGTATTTCACAATGCAGCAGTTTATTATTTATCATAAACCGCTTATCACACATATAATGTCCACGAGCCTTTCCGGTGGCAGCTATGCCCACTTGGCTCCAGTTACAGCCTTCAGCAAAGTAACTAACAATGTCCATATAACGTACCGCTTTTACCTTTTGCCGGGTCTTAACGGTTTCAGACTTATTCTGCCACCACTGTGGCTTTTAGGCTTCCCAGGTGGGGGTCTCCAGCCCTCGTACCTTCAAAGGCTACTGGTATGTCTTCACACTCAACATCCAGCCTCTGCCTTTCAGGACTCTTGTCTTTCAAGCCTCTGCCCTCCAAGGCCACTGGCATCGCTTACACCTAAGGATCCAGCCTCCACCTTTCAGGCTTCACACTAACTGTGTCCCACATGGGAACAGGCCTCATGCCTTACACACCCCTGTCTCAAAACTACCAGGGTTTATATATCTTCCAATGCATACAGGACCTGTGCTGATGTCAGTCATGTGATCAGACAGTCTGTGCATACAGGACCTGTGCTATGTCACAGTCATGTGAACAGTCACCTGAGGGCGAGGTACATGGTCAGCTAAAACACACCCTGGACCATTACAGTAATGCCAAGCAAGCCGCTGCATTACATATCCCCCCCCTCTGTTCAAACTTGTGGGGTTGAACACATAGTATACGCAATCACATTATAACCCCCAGTTCACACAGAGACCATGTACTTGACAATTGTGCCGCTCAGCCCCTGGAACCTTAGTCATCGACATTAGCCCATTCCTTAAGGACCTACCATCCGTCATTGTCACCGACTTTGTCAGGTCACATTTCCGGGTCGTAACTTTGTCAGACCTCCCTCGCTCCCAGCGGTCAGTCGTAACTTTGTCATACCCCCCCCCGCTCCCAGCGGTCAGTTGTAACCTTGTCAGGTCTCCCCTGCTCCCAGCGGTCAGTCATACAGCGGTGTGACTCACATGCCCTGGTATCTAAGGTCCGGTTTGACTCCGCACTGTCCAGTCCTCTATTGGGTCGTTTGTATAGGCCACTCAGACCTGAGTTACTGGATGTCTCCCTACCTCTAAACCCACGCCCACTACTCTCAGGACATCTTGAAAGATCCCTAACTTCAGCAGTAGCCGTTCTGTTATTTAGGGGGCCCTTTCTCTGTCTGGTCTCACATTTTCTAGACGGCTGCCACCATCTGCCACTCAGGCGATTCTGTCTTTCCACTTGCAGTCTAGCGAGATTCCACTGTTCTACCTCTCGCAGGTAGGTCACTCGGTACTCCATCAGCATGCGTATATATGTAAGACTTTCTTCCGTTCCTGCAGCGGAGAATGACACCATGCCGTCTTCATCTGGTATCCAGTCCTGTCGATCACGTGGACTGCTTACTCTCATCACACCAGACTTCTTTACCATCATCTGCATGGCTCGACCATTTCTCCCAATGAGCTTTCTCACCAGAACATGAGGCACCCGGATGACCTCTTCCCGCAGACTGTGAGCTTTCCTCATAAGCTCCAGTTGTCTAACGGCTTGTTCCGTCTTCAACCGGACAAACCGCTTTGTGCGAATACATCGCCAGTGCATGTCACTTAGGATAGCCGCCCTCTTCATTGTGACTTCGGTTGTGGACAGGACCACCAGCTGTTTAGCTTCTGAGGTCGAGTACACCTTACAGGCTCCCATGGCCTTCTTAAACACTTCATGCACGGACTCACTGGTGCATTCTTCTCTCAAATCCTCGGGTACATCTATGAGACATTTGTAGCAAGACGTTTCTGTCTCACCAGTGGTTTCCAGACGATCAACCAGCTCAGGTTTCAGGGACAACTGACTTTCAGCTTCTTCACCCTGTGTTATGAAGACTAAGGAAAAGAGAGGAGATCTGTCCCTACAATAGAACTAAACTAGATCCCTACGATGTAACGGGGAACCTGATCCTGCGATCAGACCCGCTAAAGTCCTCGGCTAGTCTGAACGCAGACCTATAGATGTGAGGGAGGGATCCCTACAAGATCTAGGGACTGGGAAAAGTTGGACACCTCCTAGCAGAAATAGTAGCAGTCAAAGACAAACACACAACAAAAAGGCATAGGGGTCAGAAGACCTAGCAAAACTAACAGAGAACGGCAACAGAGCAACAAGCTAGCTCAACAGTAGTAAATACAAATGAAGTCCAGCAAAGCCAGGAGGGCGGAGCCGGATTAAATAGGCAAAATGGTCATGTGACCAGCAAATGAAAAAAAAACTAACAGGAGAGTTGTAACAGTACCCCCTCTTCTAAGAGGATCCTCCGGATCCCCTAGGCCCAGGCTTACCAGGAAACCTCCTGTGAAACGCTCGGACAAGTCTGGGAGCAGAAACATCATCCGCCCTCACCCATGAGTTATCCTCAGGTCCGAAACCCTTCCAAGCGACGAGATACTGCAAACTCCCTCTATACCATCTAGAATTTAGGATGCGGGAAATTTCATATTCCCCGTCCTCCACCACCGGAGGAACAGTGGCAGAGGCGTCACCATCCGACACATCAGCCTTTTTCAACAGAGAAACATGAAACACCGGATTAATCTTCCAGGACGTAGGAACCTCCAGCCTAACAGCAAATTGGTTAACTATCTGAAGTACCTTAAAGGGCCCTACGAACTTGGGACCCAATTTTTTAGAAGGAATCCTCAATCGCAGATTCTTAGAGGACAACCAAACCATGTCACCAACAGCAAACAAAACCTCTTGCCGTTTCCTATCAAAGTACCTCTTAGATTTCTTGTTAGCCTCCTGAAGATTACCACGCACATCCGTCCAAACTCTCTCCAAATCACCGGAAAAACTCTCCTCCTGAGGCACAGCCGAAACCAATTTGGAAAATGACCCAAAAGACGGATGTCTCCCAGAACAACAAAAAAAAGGCGAACACCCAGCAGAAGAGGATGTATGGTTGTTAAGAGCAAATTCAGCAAGTGGCAGAAACTCAGACCACCCCTCTTGGTTGTCTGCCACAAAACAACGCAAGAACTGCTCAACATCCTGGTTCTTCCTTTCTGTCTGGCCATTAGACTCAGGATGATATCCGGATGAAAACGACAAATGAACTCCCAACCTGTCACAAAAGGCACGCCAAAAACGAGCCACGAACTGAGGTCCCCTATCAGAAACAATGTCAGTAGGAACACCATGTAGTCTGACAATTTCCCTGACAAAGGCCTTGGCGAGTGTCTTAGCGCAAGGCAGTTTGATGAAGGGAACCAAGTGACACATCTTGCTAAAACGGTCCACGACCACCCAGATGACCGTGAAACCTTCAGAGGGAGGAAGGTCAGTAATAAATTCCATAGCCAGATGTGTCCAAGGTGCACTAGGAACCTCCAGAGGGTAAAGCAACCCCGCAGCAGGAGCATGCGAAGACTTGGATCTTGCACACACAGTACATTGGCGCACCCACTTAATGACTTCCTTCTGGCATCCAGGCCACCAAAAACTGCGACCCACAAGTCTCTTGGTCTCAGAAATTCCTGGATGACCTGCCAACCGAGACTCATGACACTCAACAAACAAATCTCTCCTAAAGGTCCTAGGCACAAACAACCTCCCATGGGGAGTGTTAGATGAGGCATTCTCCTGTGCTTTAAGAATCTCATCCTCCAAAACGGAGTCCAAAGCAGCAATCACAACACCTTCTTGTAAAATGCTCTCCTCTTCCTCCTCAAGACCGACCATGGGAGAAAAGCTGCGAGACAAAGCATCCGCTTTAACATTCTTGGTACCCGGGATGTAAGTAACGGAAAAATTAAACCACGAGAAAAAACGTGCCCACCTAGCCTGACGGGCATTCAAGCGCTTGGCAGCATCAAGATAGATCAGATTTTTATGATCAGTGAAAACCTGAATGGGAAATTCAGCACCTTCCAAGAGATGACGCCAGTGTTCAAATGCGAGTTTAATCGCCAGCAATTCCCGATTACCAATATCGTAATTAAGTTCAGTCTCGGAAATTTTTTTTGAAAAAAAGGCACAGGGATGTACTCCATCCTTGTTTTCCTGAGACAACACCGCACCAACCCCCACCGAAGAAGCATCAACCTCAACCAAAAACGGCTTAGTCACATCAGGCTGCATAAGGATGGGAGCAGAGGTGAACCTCTCCTTTAGAAACACAAAAGCTTCAATGGCCTCAGAAGTCCACTGAACCGCATTAGCACCTTTCCTGGTGAGATCGGTCAGCGGTTTGTCAATAATAGAAAAAATTTTTATGAATTTTCTGTAATTGGCGAAACCCAAAAACCTCTGTATCGATTTCAAACCAATAGGCCTAGGCCATTCCTGCACAGCTTGAATTTTAACCGGGTCCATCTCAAAACCTTCACTGGAGATAATATAGCCCAAAAAACTAATTCTCTGTACAGCGAACTCACATTTCTCCAGCTTAGCAAAAAGCGAATTGTCCATTAGTAACTGTAATACCTCACGTACGCTCCGCCAATGAGACTCCAGATCCGGCGAATAAATCAAAATGTCATCCAAATACACAACCACATTTTTGCCGATTAAAGGTCTAAGGATATCATTAATAAGATTCTGAAAAAATGCTGGAGCATTGGTGAGACCAAAAGGCATAACCAGATTCTCAAAATGACCCACAGGAGTGTTAAAAGCAGTCTTCCATTCATCACCCTCCTTCATGCGCAACAAATTGTATGCCCCCCGGAGATCAATTTTAGAGAACCACTTGGCCCCCACTAACTGGTTAAATAAATCAGGAATCAATGGCAGTGGGTAAGGATTGCGTACAGTAATTTTATTAATCTCACGAAAGTCCAGATAAGGACGTAAACCGCCATCTTTTTTTTTTACAAAAAAAAATCCAACAGCCACAGGAGACTTGGAAGGCCTAATGTGACCGGTGGCCAAGCTTGTCTGTATGTATTCTTCCAAAGCCTTTCTTTCAGGAATAGTAAGATTAAATAAACGACTCTTAGGAAGAGTCGCGCCAGGGACAAATTCAATGGTACAATCATAGTCTCTATGGGGAGGCAAAACCTGCGACTCCTCCTCAGAAAAAACTCTCCAAAAATCCTGAATAGGTACAGGCAATTCCCCTCTATCCACAGCAGCAATGCGCCCGTTACAACACTTGTCATAACACTTAGGGCTCCAGGACTTAATTTCATTGGTAGACCAATCCAGTACAGGATTGTGCAATTTTAACCAGGGTAACCCCAATATTACTGGAGAAGGCAAATTATCCCATACCACCAAATCCAAATTCTCTTGATGAATACCATTAATAGTGAGGGGAAATTCACAGACCTTGTGAGTAACACTCTTCAAGGGAGAGCCATCGACAGAAACCACAGCAATAGGGGATGACAAAGTTTTAGGTTCTAATCTAAGTTTTTCCAAGAATCCCCCATCAATCACATTCAGAGTAGATCCACAATCCACAAATACCCGAAATTCAATTAATTCATCCTGAGCAGCAGTAGTGGCAGATAGGAATACTCCCTTAGAATTTAAACAGGCAATACGGACATAACTGACCATTTTTTTTTCTTTCTTCTTACGAAGCACACAGCTCTTAATAAAATGACCAGAATTTCCGCAATAGAAACACAAGCCTTCAGAAAGTCGGCGGTCTTTTTCCTGAGAGCGGGGTGCCATCGCCCCAATTTCCATCGGCTCTCCATTGTCAGCACAGAGCCTCTCAGGACTCGAAGCTGACATAGCAGAGGATTTGCTCTCATTAACCCTTTCACGCAGTCTCCTGTCTACCCGTATAGCTAATTACATTGCCTCCTGCAAGTTTCCAGGTGTGGGATAAGCAATCAGTAAATCCTTTACCCTTTCACATAGCCCTGCAAGAAACAAGCTTTTCAAAGCAGAATCGTTCCACCCCACCTGGGCAGATCACCGACGGAAGTGAGAACAATATTTTTTCACATTACCTGATCCCTGCCTCAAACGTCTTAATTCAGACTCAGCAGATGAGACACGATCAGGATCATCGTACAACAAACCCAAAGCAGAAAAAAAACTATCCACTGATCTAAAGCACGGATCACTAGGTTGGAGAGAGAAGGCCCATCCCTGAGGATCTTTGCTCAAAAGTGACATTATGATCCCTATGCGCTGTGATTCATCACCAGAGGATCCGGGTCTCAAACGAAAATATAATAGACAAGCATTTTTAAAAGAAAAAAAATCTTGTTGTTCGCCAAAAAATAGATCAGGCAGACGTACCTTAGGTTCCACAAAATGCGCTCCAGAACAGCTACTCACGTGTTGTTGGAGCTTGGTCACCTCCAGAGTAGTGTTGAGCCACCCCCGTAGTGTTCGAGTTCGGTTCGGTTCGTCGAACACCCGTGTGTCCGCCGAACTGTTCGTCCACCGTTAAAACCAATGGCAGGCAAACAAAAACACATAGAAACACATAGAAAACACCTTCAAAGGTGTCCAAAAGCTGACAAACTGCTCAGAAGACACAACTAACACATGGAAAAGTGACAAGTACATATAGTCATGCGAAAAGAAAAGAGGTGGAGGAGTAAAAGGAGGGGGAGACACAGATATAGGCATGTCATGCCCTTCTAAAATCCAAAAAGTGAGAAGCCGACACGTTCAGTCCGCTCCTGCCCGTGCCACCTCCGTGTCGCCGGGTTTGTGCCAGAGCCGCGGTGAACCCTGACGGCCAGCCCCCCTCTCCCAATACTGGTGCCTGTCCGCTGGTGGGTCGAGCGAGCCCCCCTGTGGTGGAGGCAGCTCTAAGCTTTTTAATTTAATTTGTCTCTCTAATTTGAATAAATACACTTTAAATCCATTTACAAGGATCTATTGGAGGGCAAGTCTCATGCCAGCAGCCGCGTAATTCCAGCTCCAGTAGCGTCCACTAAAGCTGCTGCAGTTAAAAAGCTTTTATAAGGATCGAGCTCGGCTGTCCACCGCAAGGCATCCTACTGCCAGTCCGAGCCCCTATGCCTTGGGGTGCCTCCTGATGCTCTTCACTGAGTATCCCGTGGTCCCGAAGCATTTCCTTTGAAAAAATTAAGTGTCCAAACTACAGGTGGTGTAGCTTGCTTAACAGCCGGGATAATCCGCTGACTAGCAGACCCTGCTACTAGGCACAAAGTATTTCCTGGGCTAGATGCAGTTAAAAATTTGTAATTAGATACTCTCGTTGGATGCTGAGAAAGCATTCCATAGAGTCTCCTGGCACGCCATATATGATTCTCTTAAAAAGCTTGGGGTAGGGGTCTAGGGGACCCTTTTATAGCCAAAATCACGGCCCTGTATCGCAATACGTCACCTAGGCTGAACATAAATGGAACTGTAGCACCCTGAGGGCTCGGTTGCTACAGAGGTATTGCACCTCACCCAGAGGTGTGATATCTCACTCTCAGGTAAGGATGTAGTGTGGATCAGGACCCGACACCTGCATGCATTACACCACATTGCCGTGGGGCAGGGCGACCAATATGCCCCTGAGATGGGCACGACAGTCCCTG
This sequence comes from Phyllobates terribilis, assembly GCF_046119375.1. NCBI lineage: Eukaryota > Metazoa > Chordata > Amphibia > Anura > Dendrobatidae > Phyllobates > Phyllobates terribilis. The sequence goes on from NW_027362762.1 coordinate 584,741,067, forward strand.
TCCCTGGCTGGAGTGGGGGGAGGGAACACTGAGGAAGGGGAACCCTGTAGTGCAGGAGCAGGGAGGAAGCAGTTCCTGGGTGCATTGAGAAGGGAGTATAAAAGGTGGGCACCATCTTAGTTCAGAGCAGAGAAGTCTGAGCAGAAGTGGCAGGGAGAAGGGTTCTGCATGAGCTCTGCTCCGGAGGCGGGCCTAGTAACAGAGGCCCAGGCCTGGAAGAGGTTGAAGGAAGGAAGAGGAGCGGAGAAGGCTCCAGGAACGAGGAACGAAGGGATCTCAGGGGTGCGGACGGGCGAGTCGCCACCGCACGCCCGAATCCACCTGCGTGGATGAGTCAGGCCAAAGGGGGAGACCGGTCCCCGAAACTAGTGGAGGCAGGAAACGACCCTCAGCTAGAAACAGGAGGCTGTGACATTTTATGTGGCGCAGCCCCTCGCTATACCCGCTAGGAAGGCACCACATAGGGTCAGGGAAACTGGCGCCAAGTTTACCAAGAGGAGGCCCGAGGCAGCCGGACAGAAGGGTTGGTAAGAAAGGCCAGACAAAGGACACACAAAGGGGGTCCTGTGAAGCACTCCAAAGTTATCTGGGAGTTGTCTGAGCCCCTCACCTGGTGAGCACAGTACGACGTGGGCAGCCGTTACCTGCAGACGTGGTCTGGATAATAAGAACTGTGAGTAAAGGCCCTGGACTGCATCACTGACTCCGTGTCATTACTGCTGCTGCCCTGCACCATCACCTCCATCCTCCGCATACACTGCCCTGAGGCTATACTCCTCCCGTGGGGAGTTATGCTACGCTCTGCTGCACCCACAACACCAGCCTCAGCGGTCTGCCCTGGAGCGGCGGTTCACTCTGACCGCAATCCACGGGTGGCGTAGTTGGACATTTAAACATCAAAACCACATAAATAGTTCCGCCACTGGTTTGACCGCCCTGAGCCACGGAACCGGGTTGCCGCCACGGAGACTACAACCACCAGCATCCACCAAAAAGGGTCCGGCTCCGGGTGTCCCAAGGCCCAGGGGGCGCGTCAGAACATTTTCATCACCTTTCACAATCACCAATGGGACAAGGCAGGGATGTTCTCTGTCCCCTCTCTTATACATCCTAGTGACGGAGCACCTGCTCTCATCAATTCGCCATAACCCCAATATTAGGTGGATTGAGGTGGGAGGCACCGAGTACAAGTGCTCTCTATTTGCTGATGATGTCCTAGTATATATCACTCAATCACATATATCCATCCATGCTGTTATGGCTGAAATAGATCACTTTGTTACATGGTCAAATTTTAAAATCAATGCAGCGAAGTCTGAGGCCCTCGATGTCTCCCTCCCCAAATCCATATAGGATTCCATCCAGTCCAACTTTCCCTTTGCCTGGCCCTCACAGGGTATCAAATACTTAGGAATTCCTATTCATAGAGACCTCTCCCATCTATGTTATCTTAATTTTGGGCCCTTTATTGAACAACTCCATACAGACCATGGTTGGCAAGTTAGAACTGTAAGATTCACTACGTGAACCACTGGTGTTTTGTGGAAAAGCACATGTACACTGTGTTCCAAATTATTATGCAAAAAGTGTTTAGGAGTGATAAGGGAAGAATTTGTTTGTTTGTCAGTTAAACTCATTGATGGTGATGTGTGTCAGGGCTCTTTATATCACTGTAAGCAATTGCAGACACCTGTGCTAATTAGTTTGGCAGGTGTGTCCAATGAAAGGCAAGACTACTTAAGAAGGCTGTCTCACATTATTAAGCAGCCTACATTTTCTGCCAAAATGGGAAAGAAAAAGGATGTGTCGGCTGCTGAGAAGCAACAAATTGTGGAGTGTTTAGGTCAAGGCATGACTACAATCAACATTGTGCGATGATCAGGATGAAGTGTCTTGGCAATCAAGAAGTATGTAGCTGATTCACAGTACACACGTGTGCGTGCTGATAAGGGCAAATTGAGGACTCTTTCCTACAGGCAATTACATCAGGTTGAAAGAGCAGCGGCAAAAAAGCCTTGTCATAGCAGCAGACAAGTTTTTGAAGCTGCTTGTGCCTCCAACGTCCCCCGAACAACAAGATGCAGGGTCCTTCAGAGGTTTGCAGCTGTGCATACGCCATCCTGTCGACCTCCTCTATCCACTTCACACAAGCAGAAACGGCTCCAGTGGGCCAAACATTACATGAAGACTGATTTCAAAACTGTTTTGTTCACGGATGAGTGCCGTGCAGCGCTCGATGGTCCAGATGGATGGAGTGGAGGATGGCTGGTTGATGGACACCCCACGCAAACATGGCTACAGCGCCAACAAGGAGGATGTGGAGTAATGTTTTGGGCTGGAATAATGGGGAGAGAGATTGTCGGCCCCTTTAGGATCCCTGAAGGCGTTAAAGATGAACTCCATAATGTATGTGGATTTTCTCAAACAGCACTTCCTGCCATGGTTCAAGAAGAAGAACCGTGTATTTCACAGCAAGATCATTTTTCTGCATGATAATGCACCATCTCATGCTGCACATAAAACATCTGCATCTCTGGCTGATATGGGCATAAAAGGGGACAAACTTATGGTGTGACCCCCATGCTCCCCTGACCTCTACCCCATTCAGAACCTTTGGAGCATCATTAAAAGGAGTGTCTATGATGGCGGGAGGCAGTTCACATCTAAGCAACAGCTCTGGGAGGGTATTCTGTCCTCATGCAAAACAATTGAAGCAGAAACCATCCAAAACCTGACAAATTCAATGGACGAGAGAGTTCAGAAGCTCCTTTCGAACAAGGGGTCCTATGTGAAAATGTAACATCACCTAGAATAAAGTTTTGAGTTGAAAACTGTTTGATTTCAGTTTCTAACAACCTGCTAATGCTTATAATTTTAAAAATTACCATTTTTTTGGTCTTTATTAAAATGAAAAGGTTGATCGAAAAGTTTGGGGGATCTAAGAGTGTGGCAACCCAGTAGTCATCATTACTTCGAATTCTGACAATATGAGGGTCATGCTGCAGGTAGTGCAGCAAGAAGGCACTTATGTGTCTTGCGCATCTCGGAGCCCCAAAATTATTTTCCGGGCTAGATGCAGCTAAAAATTATTATTAATTTTAAATCTGGTGAAGCTTTAGTATAGATGGCCTAATAGGATCAGTGCTGCACACTGCTACAAAGCCCAAATTATTTTCCAGTCAAGATACAGATAAACATGATTAGTAATTTTAAATCTGGTGGAGCTTATTATAGATGGCCTAATAGAATCAGTGCTGCACACTGCTACAAAGCCCAAATTATTTTCCAGCCAAGATACAGATAAACATGATTTAGTAATTTGAAAGCTTAAAACGGTTGGTAGGGTGATTTTAACCAATCATCAAGCTTTTACTCTCCCCAGGATGACACAGGGGTAGAAAAGTCGTTTCGGATCCATGATTTGTTCATCTTTATGAACGTGAGTCTGTCTACATTATCAGTGGAGAGCCGCGTGCGCTTATCTGTCAGCACACCACCAGCAGCGCTGAACACACGTTCAGACAGAACGCTGGCTGCGGGGCATGACAAGATCTCCAAGGCGTAAGTGGCTAGCTCCGGCCATTTATCCAGATTGGAAGCCCAAAAAGAGCAAGGGTCCAGTGACACAGTCGTGGCTTCAATGTTTACTTGGAGATACTCCTGTACCATCGTCTCTAGGCGTTGACTATGTTTCAGACTTCTTGTCTCCTGTGGCCTTGCAAAGGATGGGCTAAAAAAGTGGTGAAATGATTCCGCAAAATTGATGTTACCAGCAGATACTGTGGTTCTGTTACGGTTTGAGTGCTGAACACTTGACGGTCCCACGGTTGGCAAGTTGGAACTGTGAGATTCACTACGTGCACCACTGGTATTTTGTGGAAAAGCACATGTAAGATTCTGCAACAGTCTCTGCTGATACTCCTGCATGCGTGCATCCCTTTCTATGGCAGGAATAATTTCTGCAAATTTACTTTTGTACCGGGGATCTAACAGTGTGGCAACCCAGTAGTCAGGATTATTTCTAATTCTCACAATTCGAGGGTCATGTTGCAGGTAGTGCAGCAAGAAGGCACTCATGTGTGTTGCGCATCCAGGAGCACCAAGTCCCTGTTGTGTTGGTGGCGAGGTAACAATCATGCTTCCTTCCTCTGTCCTCTCCCCCCAACCTCGCACAACAGAAATGTGATCAAGGTCTCCCTCATCTGATGAGTCTTCCATCAGTTCGTCCTCCACTTCTTCCTGGGCTCCTGCACCTTCCTCACTAGTTTGGCTGCTACCATGCGCCCTGGTAAAACCATCTCCCCCACCCTCACATGCCTGCCGCCTTGGTGCTGCCGACCGTCTGGACCTTGCAGATGTTAGCCCTTCCGCATACAACTCCTCCTCCTCTACTTCCTCCACCTCCTCTTGTGCCACCACCTGACTCCGAATTCTGTTTAACATGTGCTCCAGCATGTAAATCACCGGAATAGTCATGCTGATAATGGCATCGTCAGCACTAAACATCTTCGTCGCCATTTCAAAACTGTGCAGAAGGGTGCATAGGTCCCTGATCTGAGACCACTCCTCCAGCGTGATTTGCCCCACCTCTGGATCTCGTTGGCCCAGGCTATACGTCAGAACGTATTGCACCAGGGCTTGTCGGTGCTGCCACAGTCGCTGCAACATGTGCAGAGTTGAATTCCACCGGGTAGGCACATCGCATTTTAGCCGGTGAAGTGGCAGGCCCAACGACTTCTGTAGAGATGTAAGTCGCTGAGCTGCGGGATGCGAACGGCGAAAGTGAGCACACAGCGACCGTGCCCTCTGCAGAAGGCCATCTAGTCTGGGATAGTGGGCTAAAAATTGCTGGACAACCAGGTTCAACACGTGAGCCATACAAGGCACGTGTGTGACATTGCCCCGGCGAAGGGCCGCACCCAGGTTTGCAGCATTGTCGCACACGGCCTTCCCTGGTTTCAGGTCCAGTGGAGACAACCATTCATGACATTGGTTCTCCAGAGCTGACCACAACTCCTCAGCTGTGTGACTCACATTTCCCAGACATTTCAATGTAAAAACCGCCTGATGATGTTGAGCCCTACTGCCAGCATAGTAAGGAGGTGTGCAGGATCCCTTCTGCGCAGTTAGAAAGCTTGTGGCATGACCAGACAGGCTTTGGGTGCAGGTGGAAGACCGAGAGGAGGTTGAGGAGGCAGAAGCAGTCGAGGAACTTTGACATAAAGAGGATTGACGCACAACTCGTGGGGACGGCAAGACTTGGACAGCAGCCCCTTGTCCTGCTGTCACCAAAGTTACCCAGTGCCCAGTCAGCGACATGTAACGCCCCTGTCCATGCCTACTCGTCCAAGTGTCTGTGGTGAAATGCACCCTGTCACACACAGAGTTTCTCAAAGAAGCGGTGATGTTGTGTGCGACATGCTGGTGGAGCGCAGGCACACCTTTCTTTGAGAAGTAGTGCCGACTGGGCATCTGGTACTGGGGCACTGCGACGGACATAAGGTCTCGAAAATCCTCTGTGTCCACCAGGCGGAAAGGCAGCATTTCTGTAGCCAAGAACTTGCAGATGGTGAAATTCAACCTCTTAGCTTTCTCATGGCTAGGAGGAAATGGTCTTTTACTTGTCCACATCTGAGGGACCGAGGGCTGGCTATTGTGCTTAGACGGGGTTGATAAGGGTGTCCCCGGCAAACTGCCGGTCTGTGAGGAAGATGCAGGCGGACATGTTAGGTTGCCTTGATCCAAAGGTGGTGCTATCGATGTCGGACAGCGCTCAACACCAGCTGGTGTTACCACCTCCAAAGAAAATGATGACCTGCCAATCACGCTGGCTGTTGCGGGTAAAGAGGTGGCAGGTCTGCGCCCCAAAACAGGTGTGACTGCTGTTCCCCCAGTCACAGAGGATGAAGAGGCCGCGGATGCACAAGATATGGCAGACGGTGGTTGGCCAGGCCGGCTAGGCCGCATTGTAGCACACTGAGCTTCCCACTGCAACTTATGCTTCATGTCCATGTGCCGGTTCATGCATGAAGTACTCAAACTATGTATTTTTTGGCCTCTACTTAGCTTTTGCTGACAAATGTTACAGATAACACGAGTTGGGTCATCTTTATCGATCTGAAAAAATGCCCAGGCTATGCAAGGCTTAGCACCCATGCGACCTGAAGAGCCACCACGACTTGTGGTGAGAGGCAGAGTTGTGTTTGAGGATGCAGTTGTTGACGTGCTTCCAGTACTACGTCTCTGTCCAGGAAGGCGCAACCTGACCTCGTCGTCACTAGCATCTTCCTCCACCTCCTCTGCTGACCTCATCTCTTGGCTGACTGTGGGTTGACAGTAAGTGGGATCTCCAACCTCATCATCATCACCCTGTGCGTTATCACACCCGTCGTCCTCAGAGCCAACCTGTTCCTGCCCTGACAAAAAACTAAAGTTGTCGCTCCAATCAGGTATTTGAGTCTTATCATCGTCTTCCTCATTGTCTCCACCAACAGGAGTTACAGTTTGGGAATGAGGGTCTACATTATGGTCAGAACCTTCTGCGTCTGGTCCTGGATCCGACTCATAAAGATTCTGGGCATCAGTGCAGATCATTTCCTCGTCTGGATTCACAGAAGCGCTGGAGTCGACCTCTGATTCCCAGGCTATAGTATGAGTAAACAGCTCTGCAGACTCAACCATCTGTTCTACCTCATACTCAGACGGGCAGCTGGAGATTTGGGAGCTGTGAGGAAGCAAGTGCGATTGGGGTGACACCTTTGAGGACTGGAGTATTTGTGATGTTGAAGTTGATGTGGAGGAGAGCCCACTTAAAGGAGCACTTGATATCCGTTGAAGCACCTGCTGTTTTTGTGCCTCATCTGGAATTTGTAGCGATTGGCGTGGCCGTAAGAAAGGGATCTTATCACATTGTCCGCTAAAAGAAGTAGACATTTTAGTTTGGCTGGAAGATGGTCTTTCTTCTGCAGATATTACTGTTGCTTTAACACCTACCCCACGGACACAACCTTTTTTCCCCTTCCCAACACGCCTATTCCCCTTTCCACCAGCAGCAGGCCTTCTTCCACTCATTTTGGTGGTTAACTAATTAACAACTCTGGAGTTGTTTGCACAAAAAAACAATGGATGGGAACTGAGCAGAGCTGAGTGGCCAAACTGTGGTATTAGGCCAAAACTATTGGCTGGGTTAGATGCAGAAAAAAATTATATTCAATTTGCAACCTGATGGAGGTCAGTATAGATGGACTAATAGAGAAAGTCCCACACACTGCTAGAAGGCCAAATATTTTTTCAGAGCTAGATGCAGATAAAAATTATTTTTAATTTGCAACCTGATGGAGGTCAGTATAGATGGACTAATAGAGAAAGTCCCATACACTGCTAGAAGGCCAAATATTTTTTCAGAGCTAGATGCAGATAAAAATTATTTTTAATTTGCAACCTGATGGAGGTCAGTATAGATGGACTAATAGAGAAAGTCCCACACACTGCTAGAAGGCCAAATATTTTTTCAGAGGTAGGTGCAGAAAAAAATATATTCAGTTTGCAACCTGATGGAGGTCTGTATAGATGGATTAATAGAACAAGTCCCACACACAGCTAGAAGCCCAATATTTTTTCAGAGGTAGATGCAGAAAAAAATATATTCAGTTTGCAACCTGATGGAGGTCAGTATAGATGGACTAATACAACAAGTCCCACACACAGCTAGAAGCCCAATATTTTTTCAGAGGTAGATGCAGAAAAAAATATATTCAGTTTGCAACCTGATGGAGGTCTGTATAGATGGATTAATAGAACAAGTCCCACACACAGCTAGAAGCCCAATATTTTTTCAGAGCTAGATGCAGAAAAAAATATATTCAGTTTGCAACCTGATGGAGGTCAGTATAGATGGACTAATACAACAAGTCCCACACACAGCTAGAAGCCCAATATTTTTTCAGAGGTAGATGCAGAAAAAAATATATTCAGTTTGCAACCTGATGGAGGTCTGTATAGATGGATTAATAGAACAAGTCCCACACACAGCTAGAAGCCCAATATTTTTTCAGAGGTAGATGCAGAAAAAAATATATTCAGTTTGCAACCTGATGGAGGTCAGTATAGATGGACTAATACAACAAGTCCCACACACACCTAGAAACCCAATATTTTTTCAGAGGTAGATGCAGAAAAAAATATATTCAGTTTGCAACCTGATGGAGGTCTGTATAGATGGATTAATAGAACAAGTCCCACACACAGCTAGAAGCCCAATATTTTTTCAGAGGTAGATGCAGAAAAAAATATTCAGTTTGCAACCTGATGGAGGTCAGTATAGATGGACTAATACAACAAGTCCCACACACAGATAGAAGCCCAATATTTTTTCAGAGGTAGATGCAGAAAAAAATATATTCAGTTTGCAACCTGATGGAGGTCTGTATAGATGGACTAATACAACAAGTCCCACACACAGCTAGAAGCCCAATATTTTTTCAGAGGTAGATGCAGAAAAAAATATATTCAGTTTGCAACCTGATGGAGGTCAGTATAGATGGACTAATACAACAAGTCCCACACACAGTTAGAAGCCCAATATTTTTTCAGAGGTAGATGCAGAAAAAAATATATTCAGTTTGCAATCTGATGGAGGTCTGTATAGATGGATTAATAGAACAAGTCCCACACACAGCTAGAAGCCCAATATTTTTTCAGAGGTAGATGAAGAAAAAAATATATGCAGTTTGCAACCTGATGGAGGTCAGTATAGATGGACTAATACAACAAGTCCCACACACAGCTAGAAGCCCAATATTTTTTCAGAGCTAGATGCAGAAAAAAATTCTATTCAATTTGCAACCTGATGGAGGTCAGTATAGATGGACTAATAGAATGATGCTATGCCCAAAAGATTTTACTTCACTAGGTGCAGTAAAAAAATTGGTATTCTATACACAGGTGGTATATCTTGCAACACAGATAGGCTACTCCACTGACTAACACACTCTGCAATAGGCCAAAAAGGATTAGCTTTGCTAGATTCAGCCAAATGCTGTGAAAAAAACTTGCACAGCACTGGCACAGACCTGCCTGGCAAAAACTGATAGGAACTGATGTAACCTAGTCCTGAAAAAGACTCCAATTACAATTAGTCTTTACTCCCACAATCTATCTATTTAAGAGCACAGACCTGCCTGATAAAAGTCGTAGGAAATGCTGTAACCTAGTCCTTAAAAGGACTGCAATCACAACTATTCCCTACTCCCAAGCTATCTGTAGATTTGTGCGAAAATTGGCTTGAAATTAACAAGGTATAGCGCACACAGCAACAGCGGTGCCGTCTAACACGCAGCTGCAGCAGTGAGAAAATGGTGGCGACGGGGAAAATGGCTTGGTCTTATAGGGCAAGGACATGTGACATACACTGCCAATGACACATGCCCTTGCTTGTGTGAAAAAAAGCACTTCGCTCCGTGTGTGCGCTGCTGATAGGCTGACAGATTGCACCTCCCCACTGTAAATGCGGGAAAGAGAAAAAAAAAATGGAGATCTTCATTGTTCCTGCAGAGATCCATCCCCTGCCCCTCCCCCCACCCCGCTGTACACTCAAACTGCGTATTAACATTAATTTTCATCATTATTGAGAAAAAATCCAGTTATGATTTTGGTGCACGAACAGTTATCGAACATAACCTCGAACAGCCGAATTTTTCTCAAATTGTTCGTGTTCGCCGAACTGCTCGAACACCGCCCAAAACAGCTCGAATTTGAGATTGGCGAACAGTTCGAGTAGAACAACGCTCATCTCTACTCCAGAGAGAGTCCCTGCAAGCGTTGAGCCAAATCTTGCACCAAGACCATGAAGGAAAACTGGAGGTCTTTCCTTAGAGAAATTTTTTTTTTTTTTTTTTATGGCTGGACTTACTGTTATGATCTGCTACAGAGACTAAGGAAAGAGAGGAGATCTGTCCCTACAATAGAACTAAACTAGATCCCTACGATGTAACGGGGAACCTGATCCTGCGATCAGACCCGCTAAAGTCCTCGGCTAGTCTGAACGCAGACCTATAGATGTGAGGGAGGGATCCCTACAAGATCTAGGGACTGGGAAAAGTTGGACACCTCCTAGCAGAAATAGTAGCAGTCAAAGACAAACACACAACAAAAAGGCATAGGGGTCAGAAGACCTAGCAAAACTAACAGAGAACGGCAACAGAGCAACAAGCTAGCTCAACAGTAGTAAATACAAATGAAGTCCAGCAAAGCCAGGAGGGCGGAGCCGGATTAAATAGGCAAAATGGTCATGTGACCAGCAAACTAAAAAAAACCTAACAGGAGAGTTGTAACACCCTGTATGCTTCCCCTGAGCTGACTAACAGCTACAACTTCAAGAATTTTCATCTTGACCACTTCCAATTCATATTTATCTTCTGTTAACACTCACTTAGCTCTCCTCAGGTCCACCTTCTCATGGTATAAAGGAGTGAGTGCAACTTGTTTGTCCTTTTCCTTCTCCAAGGAGGCCTCTTTTACTGAGTGATACTTTGCCAGGTGACTTTTGAGCTTGTAAGCTCCTTCCTCTAGCTCAGCTACTCGCCTCTCAGCAGCCCATCTCTGAAGCTTTTCCTGCTTCAGCTGCTCCTTTAACAGTAGAGTTCTCTCAGACCTCTCTGTCTCCAATGCGCCCACTCGGCTCTCAACAGCCAGTCTCTCAAGCTTCTCTTCCTTCCAATGGGCTTGTAGCGACTCCTTGAGCTCCTTAATCTCGGCTCTTACTTCCACCGAATCACCCGAGCTCGTATTATTCGAGGAGGTATCTGTTTCATACCTCCCATCTCCAGTGGCCAACTCCTGGCCCTGGTCTGTGGCTTCTCTGATATACTCCAACTTTTTCCACTCAGCTTCCATCTTGCTGACTCTTTCCTTAAGGCACGTCTCTGCCCTCTGGAGATTATCACAGAACGTCTGCAGCTCCTTCACCTGAGCTTCCAGACCTAGGATTTTTCTGCGGAGATCACCATTTTCATCGCGGGTGTCCTGCAGAGTGGTCTCAACCACTTGGCGCATGTGCTCTGCATCAGTTTTATCATCCTCTAGTTTTCCTTAACCTTGAGGAGATCCTCATAGTCTCTCTTGCTTTGTTGCAGTTCCCTATTGAACTTTTCATGCCTCACGATCGTGACCAGACACTTCATCTTTTATTGCTTCTTTCAGGGCGGATAGCTCCCGGTCTCGCTGGTACAGAGTCCACCAGCCGCTCCTTCTCCTGCATTAGAGGCTTTACTTGGTCCTGGAATTGCTGCAGCTCCCTCATGAGTTCACCATATTCCTTCTTGGAGTCACACAGCTCCTGGTTGAACTGTTCATGCAGTCGTTCTAGGTTTTGGTCACGTCCAGAAACTTCAACCTGCAGTGCCTATTTTAAGGCAGACAGCTCTCTATCCTTCTGGTGTAGTCCCTCATCCAGTTTTTGCTTCACTTGTATCAGGTTCTCCCTGGTACACATAGAGCTATCTTTCAACTCGCACAGCTCATCTTCAAACTCCGCTTTGTCAAGCTCCAACTGAAAAACCTCCTCTTTATTTTTCTGGAACTTTTCCTTCCAATTGTTGACTTCCTTGCTGCTTTCCTCCAGTTCTCGCTGCAAGTTTCTCACAACCTGGTTTATTTTCTGCCGTTCAGACTGCAGGCTCAGCTGGTCTAAGGACACGTTCCCCAGGTTTTCCCATAGTTGCTGCACGTCACTCTGACACTGCTGTCTGATAGGCTCCAGCTCTTGGTCATGACTGGCCACCTCCTCTTTCAGGGCTGTCAGACCCTGATCCTTCTGTCTCAGTATTGTACTGGAGGTTGCTACTGGCAACGTCACCATCTCTTCTGCCTCTAAAGGAGGATCCATACTTGAAGCAAAGGCACACAGTACTACATTTTCTTTATTTTCACTTGCAGCAAAGACTACAGGAGCAACCTTTTTGTGGCCCTTGCGCTGTCGACGACGAGAGGGCGACTCTCTCCCCTCGTCTAGCCCCTCCTGACTGACCTCTCTTTCTACTTTCATAGTGTTACTGTTAGCTACGGGGTCTGTGTCACTCCTGATGGTTTTGTGGACTAACAGGTCACCTCCCACTTTGACGTCAACCCCTTCTACTGGAGCTACCCCATTATCAACGGTCAAATCGTCATTTTTAGGCGGTACCAACCCACAAGCAGTAACAAATTTTGGTTTTCTATACTCTATGCTCTTGTGAAAATCCGCCCCCTTTTGAGACTCCACCCCCTTTTGGACACCCACACCTGTAGGGGGGGAATTTTACAAAAAAAATCAACAATAGTCTTAGGACCCAGTTCACAACATATCTTACTACCTCCCTGGGCACTCTGGGATAGCACTGGCGCCACAGGAGAACTCAAGGAATGGTCTGCTACCGCCATTCTGTAAAGGCCCCACAGCTCCTGCCCTTCCTGTACCAAGACCTGTTGTCGTTTCTCAAATGCCAGCTGTTGTTTCTCAAATGCCTGCTGCTGCAATTTTAACAGGCACCTTAATCGTTCAACAGCTTCAGTCTCTTCTGCTGCTCACTTCACAGCCATTTTTATCAGCTCCTGCGTTTCTTCAGGATGCTCCATTTTGCTGCAGAGCGTTTGCAGCCGGTCATCTAACCACTTCTCCATTCCGTCTGGGAATACTGCTCCATTCATAGCCATCGCGGTACACTATTCACACTAGACACTTCACCGCTTTCCCCGGAAAAATTTTCGTGGCCCCACCGAGCCACAGCAAACCAGGTTTGAGTGCGAGGACAATTTTCGTAACCCCGCTGAGTTACAGCCAGATGCTTTAATTTTCGTGACCCCGACGAGTCACAGCAAGATGTTTGTATCCACACTCGTTGCCCCTAGCAACCGGCCTGCAGTTGCCTCTAGCAACCGGGCTGCAGTTGTCCCTAGCAACTGGGCTGCAGTTGCCCCTAGCAACCGGGCTGCAGTTGCTCGCATTCTCCAACCACATGTAAGGCAGCGCTAGTCATCATACTGGGGGGTACTCACTGCATCGGGTCAATTAAAGCACACATGCAATGTCTTTCCGGTATTTCACAATGCAGCAGTTTATTATTTATCATAAACTGCTTATCACACATATAATGTCCACGAGCCTTTCCAGTGGCAGCTATGCCCACTTGGCTTCAGTTACAGCCTTCAGCAAAGTAACTATAACAATGTCCATATAACGTACTGCTTTTACCTTTTGCCGGGTCTTAACGGTTTCAGACTTATTCTGCCACCACTGTGGCTTTTAGGCTTCCCAGGTGGGGGTCTCCAGCCCTCGTACCTTTGAAGGCTACAGGTATGTCTTCATACTCAACATCCAGCCTCTGCCTTTCAGGACTCTTGTCTTTCAAGCCTCTGCCCTCCAAGGCCACTGGCGTCGCTTATGTGGCACCCCAGGGGTCTGGTTTCCACAGTAACAGCAATGTTATGTCTGAGAGCAGGTGGGAGGTCTCTTGGTCAGGAATCCTATGCATGCCACACCTCCTGCCCAGTCTTGGGAGGGGAAGAACTTCCCCTATATAAACCTAGGGCTGAGGCAGGGTTAGTGAGTAGAGAAGAAGTAGAGACAGAGAAGAGAAGCAGATATAGGAAAAGAACATCAGGAGCTCTGTGGGAGCAGTGCTACAAGGAGTCAGGGGCTGTCAGCTGCAGAGCTCGCCCTGACTGAGAAGCTATCACCGGACCCGGAGTCCGAGGCTGCAAGGACTAACTCCTATCCAGCAGCAGAAACCGACCGGCAGGGGATTTCAGGTCCTCTGGCCAAGAAACCCGAAGGCACGGTCACACGCGTGGGACCAGCACCGCCGTCGTGGAGCGGAAGCTACTAGAAGGCCCCGAGTCACCGGCCATACGGGTGAGCACCACACGGTACACTCAGGGACGTGGGCTACTTATACCCGCCTCTAGCAAGGTAGCCAGAAGAGTACAGTTAGTTTGGGAGGCCTACAACTCTGCCTGGCCAGGGGAGATCCCATCTGCTCAAGGACTGACCAGGCCCCAATCGCTAGCCAGTACTCCGGGAGGGTCTATCTTTGTCACCAGTAAAGACCCTGAACTACACCGTACCGTCTCCGAGTGGTTCTTGCTACCCCCATCATCCACGTCGGCTGCCCTGAGGCCATACCCCTCCCGTTGGGGTTGATACTATCACGCTGCACAATCCTACCACCGGCCTCAGCGGTCTGCCCTGCAGCGGCAGCTCCTTCGCTGCATTCAACGGGTGGAGTAGTCGTACAACATCTACCGCTAATACAGCGCCACTTAGTCTGACTCCCTGGGCACGGACCGGGTCACCGCCACGAGACTACAACCCTCAACAGATCCGGCTCCGGGTAAGCTCCCGCGTGCGCAACGCTGCGCGACACAGGCCCAGGGGTGCGTCAACTTTGGCGTAGTCGGCAGGATTTCGTGCCCGCAACTACCGGGTACTGCGTGCCTGAAAAAGACTGTTCAAACTTACCTGTGGTGAAGATTCCCTCCATCCGGCGCCATTTTCCGCTTCCTTCCCGCCATCGGTGGAGTTTTCCCGCCATTCGGCGCCATCTTCGGCCTTCTTCCCGCCAGCCGTGGAGTTTTCCCGCCATTGGACGCCATCTTGAGGACGCCGCGCGGGAAGAAGAGGGGCGTGGACTCCGAAAGCGCGCGAGAACTGAAGCCCCACCTCACGTCCGGACGTTGCGTAAGGTCCTGGAAGGAGCCCAGCAGTCGCCGACGTCACAGGAGCGCGACGGAAGGTCCTCAACTCTGACGATCCACTGCAGAGCCGCGGCCTACGGAAGAGGATCATCGCAAGGTAGGCCACGGTCCACTAGGGGGGAGAAGGATGTCGGATACAGAGGAGAGCTTCACCGCTTCAACCCCCGCCAGCGCCACCGCTGTTGCGGTCATGCCTTTCACCATGCCCTATATCCCGGGGGCAGCCTGGCTACCCCGGTACTCAGGGGAGTCACATACCCTGCATGACTTTAGAGAAAAGCTGGATAGCCTCTTCCAGGTGTATCCCCTCACAGAGGAGCAAAAAGTGAGCATCCTGGTGGCCCAATTAACCGGGGCAGCCCAAAGGGAGGTAAAGTCCTGGCCACCTGGGAGGAGGACTGTCGCAGAGATACTAACCCGGCTGAGGGACACCTTTGATACCCGCACCTCAGCCGAGATCAAGCTTAGATTCTACGGGTGCAAACAGCGGGCACATGAGAGTATAAGGGACTATGCATTAAACCTACAAGAAGCCCTGAGAGCCATTAAGCAGACCGACCCTGACGGCGTGGGGGACGAGGACAGGCTGTTGACTGAACAATTTATAGAGGGTTTATATTGCAATGCCCACCGAACCCAGTTGCGGGCAATGGCCTTACAGGACCCTCATCTGGGATTTGCACAGTTCAAGGACAGAGCCATCCGGGTGCTCCGGGAACCGGCACCAGGTGGCGTTGTGACCCACAGACGCCCCACTACCACTTACCACCAGGAGGCGGCGCCCTTGTCGGCAGGGCCTGTGGGAGCTGATGCGCAGGCTTTGAACAATGACCCGGCTCCAGACCTGCACCATCAGGTCCAGGAGCTAGCTAAAAGCGTTGCTGCGCTAACCCGAACTGTGCAGTCTTTACAGGTTTCCACTCCAGGGAAGATCCAGCTGGCATCCGGACCGGAGGACATCCCGTGGCGTCGACCAAGGAGGACCCCACCGGCCAGAGGAAGACCCAGCGACCGATACAACGAGGACGGACAACCCATCTGCCGCCGCTGTAATCAACCCTGACATATGGCAAGGTACTGTCCTTTAAACTGGCACAACCTAGGGTAGAGGGCCAACCCCTAGGAAAAAGATCATCAGGCCCATCGAACTGGCGCGACAAATATGTGGGAGGACGTCCAGTCTTGCCTGTGGTACTGGATGGCATTCCTATGAGTGCCCTACTGGACACCGGGTCACAGGTCACCACCATCCCGTACGTGCTCTTCAAGCAGTACTGGAATGACTCGGATATTACCCGCTACCCTGACGACGACTTGAGTATCATCGCCAGCAATGGTCAGCCCGTGCCACAGATCGGATTTAAAGAGGTGACCATTAAAATTGGTAGAGTTGAACTGGCAGCACAGGGACTGATCATTGTAGACATTGACAAACACGAGAGTCACCCAAAGATAACTCTGGGAACTAATGTAATTGAAAATTGTCTTGCAGAGGTGATTTTCCTTTTACAGCAGGTTGCCAAGAACGCCAGCTCCGGCCAGCAGCGAGTGCTACAGAAAGAGATCCGGGCACTGATGCGACGGCAACAGCTAGAACTCTCCGGTGGTGAGATTGGTAGCGTAAGAATGTGTGACCCTTTCCCTATTGCCATGCCCCCAAAAAGTGAAATGATGATTTGGTGCCGGGCAGCTATTGGTCTGAGAGGTAGAGATTACCAGGCAATGGTAGAACCAGTTTACTCAGACAGTAGGCCCACCATTTTGACAGCACAGGGGGTGGTCAATGTACGCCATGGGAGGGTGCCCGTTCGCATAATAAATATCGGGAAGAGGGAAGTGTACCTGCCCCGGTATGCCACGCTAGCCAAATTGTATACCATCAATCAAGATTCCATACAGTCCGTAGAACCCTTGCCTCCATCTTCCCCGGAGGAAGGTAACGGCTCTAAGAAAACAATGGAGGACTGGTGTCAGCAACTACATTTGGGTACTGACTCCACTCCCTCACACCAGAAACAGGGAGTCTATCGGGTGGTCCAAGAGTACGAGAGAGTGTTTAGTAAACACCCGTTAGACTTCGGGCGAGTCAAGGGGGTAGAACACCACATCCCCACGGGAGACCATCCTCCCATAAAAGAGAGGTATCGACCCGTACCCCCTGCACACTACCAACACGCCAAGGGGATGCTTAGAGACATGAAGGAGGCTGGGGTGATCAGGGATAGCTGTAGCCCCTGGGCAGCTCCACTAGTCTTAGTCAAAAAGAAAGACAACACCATGAGGATGTGTGTAGATTACCGGAAAATCAACCGTATCACACACAAGGATGCGTACCCCTTACCAAGGATAGAGGAGTCTTTGGCTGCTTTAAGATCTGCTAACTTCTTCTCTACCTTGGATCTCACTAGCGGGTACTGGCAGGTTCCTGTAGCAGAGGCGGACCGGGAGAAGACCGCATTCACCACTCCGATGGGACTTAGCGAGTTTACCTGCATGCCGTTCGGACTCTGCAACGCACCAGGAACCTTCCAACGACTAATGGAGTGTTGTCTGGGCCACAGAAACTTCGAGACGGTCCTGTTGTACCTGGACGATGTCATCGTATATTCCAAGACGTATGAGGACCACCTGAAACACCTGGCGGAAGTGTTCGAAGCTCTGGCAAGCTACGGCCTAAAGGTGAAACCCTCCAAGTGTCACCTCCTGAAACCAAAGGTGCAGTACCTGGGACACGTGGTGAGCGCTGACGGAGTGGCTCCCGACCCTGATAAGATCACCGCAATTAAGGAATGGCCAAGTCCCTCCAGTGTAAAGGAAGTGCGGCAGTTCCTCGGGTTGGTAGGCTATTACCGCAGATTCATCCCCGGTTTCACCAAAAAGGCAGCTCCTATGCAGGACCTCCTGATAGGCCAGTCCCGGAAGGCCAAGAACCAGAAGCCGCCCTTCAAATGGGAGAAGTTAGAAGAAGAGTCCTTCCGCCAGCTGAAGATGGCCCTCACGGGGGATGAAATCCTGGCGTACCCTGATTACAGCCAGCCCTTTATCCTCTACACCGACGCAAGTAACATCGGGCTAGGAGCCGTACTGTCCCAGATCCAGCAGGGGAAAGAACGAGTAATCGCTTACGCCAGCCGAAAACTGCGACCCACCGAAAGAAACCCTGAGAATTACAGCTCATTTAAGCTAGAGTTCCTGGCAGTGGTGTGGGCAGTCACCAAACGCTTTAAGCACTACCTCGCTTCTTCCCGGTTCACCGTGTACACGGATAACAACCCGTTGACACACCTGGACACAGCAAGACTCGGTGCCCTAGAGCAGAGATGGATGGCCCGTCTGTCCAACTACGAGTTCACAATCAAATACCGGGCAGGACGCTCCAATACCAACGCGGACGCCCTGTCCAGGATGCCAAACCTACCGGACGTAGGAGAAGATCCAGAGGGACTGGAAGAAGTCGAACTCCCCGCGTTCCACCGGCATGGGACTATCCAGTATTCCCACCGGGTAAGGAGTAAGCAAGCCGCTACGTTTAACTCCTTGCCTCACTACAACTGGGAGGAAACGCAAGACAGTGACCCTGCCGTCCGACTGGTAAAGGAGATGCTGACTCGGCCAGAGGCTCGCCTTGACCCAGACGCTCCGGAGGAAGCCAAGTAACTGTGGGCTGAGAAGAGTCGACTGTTCCTTTACAAGGGGAAGTTGTGCCGCAGAATGGTTAACTCCCGGACGCATGAACTAATCTGGCAAGTAGTGGTGATTAGTGTTGAGCCACCCCCGTAGTGTTCGGGTTCGGTTCGGTTCGTCGAACACCGGGATGTTCAAGGAACTGTTCGTCGAACTGTTCGTCGAACACCTTAGAACACCGTCGAAAACCGTTAAAACCAATGGCAGGCAAATAAAAACACATAGAAACACATAGAAAACACCTTCAAAGGTGTCCAAAAGCTGACAAACTGCTCAGAAGACGCTTTCTTTTAAAAAGTCGGCCGGCAATTCAGCAGCGGCATACACCGGTACCCGACAATTTAGACAAGAAGGAATAGAGCCTCACACATAGATTAGATAGATAGAAACATGTCAGTCACATATATATGAAGTACAGTGACAGTGTTGCTTACTGTACTTGTCATTTAGTGTAAAGGATTTATTAAAAAATATAATAGTGTTTTCATGCACCGTCTCTTTAAAAAAGCCGGCCGGCAATTCAGCAACTGTACCCGACAATTTATAACAGACAGAATAGAGCTTCACACATAGATTAGATAGATAGAAACATGTCAGTCACATATATATGAAGTACAGTGACAATGTTGCTTACTGTACTTGTCATTTAGTGTAAAGGATTTATTAAAAAATATAATAGTGTTTTCATGCACTGTCTCTTTAAAAAAGCCGGCCGGCAATTCAGCAACTGTACCCGACAATTTATAACAGACAGAATAGAGCTTCACACATAGATTAGATAGATAGAAACATGTCAGTCACATATATATGAAGTACAGTGACAATGTTGCTTACTGTACTTGTCATTTAGTGTAAAGGATTTATTAAAAAATATAATAGTGTTTTCGTGCACCGTCTCTTTAAAAAAGCCGGCCGGCAATTCAGCAACTGTACCCGACAATTTATAACAGACAGAATAGAGCTTCACACATAGATTAGATAGATAGAAACATGTCAGTCACATATATATGAAGTACAGTGATAGTGTTGGTTACTGTACTTGTCATTTAGTATTAAAATAAAGGATTTATTATTAAAAAAAATTGGCGTGGGGTTCCCCTTAATTTTAGTCTCTAGCGGAGGTTAAGCAGACGGCTGGGGCAGATGTTTGAAGCCTGGGAAGGGGGTAATACCCACGGAGCTTCCCAGGCTACTAATATGAGCCCCCAGCTGAATACATAGCCTTTACTAGCTATTAAAATGGGGGACCCCCCCAAAAAAATGACGTGGGGTCCCCCCTAATTTAATAGCTAGCAAAGGCTAGGCAGACAGCTGGGGGCTGATATTAATAGCCCAGGAAGGGTGCCATGAATATTGGCCCCCTCCCAGGCTAGAAACACCAGCCGTCAGCCGCCCCAGAAATGGCGCATCCATAGGATGCGCCAATTCTGGCACTTAGCCTCGCTCTTCCACGCTGCCCTGGTGCGGTGGCAGGGGGTAATAGGGCTGGGGTTGATGTCAGCTTATAATGCCAGCTGACATCAAGCCCAGGTTAGTAATGGAGAGGCGTCTATAAGACACCCCCATTACTAACCCCATAGTCAAAGTTAAAAGAAAACACAAACACCCAGAATAAAGTCCTTTAATTGAAATAAAGACACAATCCTTTATTGATCTAAATTAAACCATACTTACCATCACGCCCATTCCAGCTGAAGCCAACGATCTCCTGCAATAAAAGAAAAATAATAAAGCAACCTCATCCTTACCTTTCCATGGTTCCCACGACAGCTTCAGCTCTGCTACATCGAGATGACAGGCTGGATCGCAGCAGAAAGCTGCCATCCAGCCTGTCATCCCGCAGACACTGAGAAGCGCAGGCATGCTTGCGCTCTGCAGTGTCTGGCTGTGACGGCATAAAGATGAGACGAGTTCATGTCCAATGAACTCGGCGGCGCACCTCATGCACGTCACTGACAGCGTGGGAAAATTCTCATGCTGAAGCGCTGAGTGCAGGAGAATTCTCCCACGCTGTCAGTGACGTGCATAAGGTGAGCTCATGTCCAATGAACTCAGCTCACCTCCTGCACGTCACTGACAGCGTGGGAGAATTCTCCTGCACTCAGCGCTTCAGCGTGAGAATTCTCCCACGCTGAAGTGCTGAGTGCAGGAGAATTTTCCCACGCTGTCAGTGACGTGCATAAGGTGAGCTCATGTCCAATGAACTCAGCTCACCTCCTGCACGTCACTGACAGCGTGGGAGAATTCTCCTGCACTCAGCGCTTCAGTGTGAGAATTCTCCTACGCTGAAGCGCTGAGTGCAGGAGAATTTTCCCACGCTGTCAGTGACGTGCATGAGGTGAGCCGAGTTCATTGGACATTAACTCGGCTCATCTGGATGCCCTCACAGATAGACACTGTGGAGCGCAAGCATGCCTGCGCTTCTCAGTGTCTGCGGGATGACAGGCTGGACGGCAGCGTTCTGCTGCGGTCCAGCCTGTCATCTCGATGTAGCAGAACTGAAGCTGTCATGGGAGCCATGGAAAGGTAAGGATGATGTTGCTTTATTATTTTTCTTTTATTTCAGGAGATCGTTGGCTTCAGCTGGAATGGGCGTGATGGTAAGTATAGTTTAATTTAGAACAATAAAGAATTGTGTGTTTATTTCAATTAAAGGACTTTTTTCTGGGTGTTGTGTTTTTTTTAAATACTTTACTAGAAATTCATGGTGGTCATGTCTAATATTGGCGTGACCCCATGAATTTTGGGCTTAGGGCCAGCTGATAATGCCAAGCTGGCCCTAACCCCTTTATTACCCAGTGAGCCACCGCATCAGGGCCCTGGATGAGTTGGGTACAGCGCCAGAAGATGGCGCTTCTATGAACGCGCCATTTTCCGGGGTGGCTGCGGACTGCAATTTGCAGCGGGGGTGGCCCAGAAAGCTTGGGCCTCCCTGCGCTGCGGATTCCAGCCCCCAGCTGCATAGTTGAACTGGGCTGGACACAAAAACAGGGCGAAGCCCCACGTCAATTTTCTTTAAATTATTTCATGAAATAATTAAGAAAAAAAGGGCTTCCCTATATTGTTGTGTCCGGCCAGGTACAAATAGGCAGCTGGTGGTTGGGGGCAGCCCGTTCCTGCCTGCTGTACCTGGCTGGACACAAATATAGTGCGAAGCCCCACTTCAATTTTTTTAAATTATTTCATGAAATTCATGAAATAATTAAGAAAAAAAGGCCTTCCCTATATTGTTGTGTCCGGCCAGGTACAAATAGGCAGCTGGTGGTTGGGGGCAGCCCGTTCCTGCCTGCTGCACCTGACTGGACACAAATATAGTGCGAAGCCCCACGTCAATTTTTTTTTAATTATTTCATGAATTTCCTGAAATAATTAAAAAAAATTGAAGTGGGGCTTCGCACTATATTTGTGTCCAGCCAGGTACAGCAGGCAGGAACGGGCTGCCCCCAACCACCAGCTGCCTATTTGTACCTGGCCGGACACAACAATATAGGGAAGGCCTTTTTTTCTTAATTATTTCATGAATTTCATGAAATAATTTAAAAAAATTGAAGTGGGGCTTCGCACTATATTTGTGTCCAGCCAGGTACAGCAGGCAGGAACGGACTGCCCCCAACCACCAGCTGCCTATTTCTACCTGGCCGGACACAACAATATAGGGAAGGCCTTTTTTTCTTAATTATTTCATGAATTTCATGAAATAATTTAAAAAAAAATACGTGGGGCTTCGCACTATTTTTGTGTCCAGCCAGGTACAACTAGGCAGCTGGGGGCTGGAATCTGCAGCGCAGGGAGGCCCAAGCTTTCTGGGCCCCCCCGCTGCAAATTGCAGTCCGCAGCCACCCCGGAAAATGGCGCGTTCATAGAAGCGCCATCTTCTGGCGCTGTACCCAACTCATCCAGGGCCCTGGTGCGGTGGCTCACTGGGTAATAAAGGGGTTATGGCCAGCTTGGTATTATCAGCTGGCCCCAAGCCCAAAATTCATGGGGTCACGCCAGTATTAGACATGACCGCCATGAATTTCTAGTAAAGTATTTAAAAAAAACACAACACCCAGAATAAAGTCCTTTAATTGAAATAAACACACAATTCTTTATTGTTCTAAATTAAACTATACTTACCATCACGCCCATTCCAGCTGAAGCCAACGATCTCCTGCAATAAAAGAAAAATAATAAAGCAACCTCATCCTTACCTTTTCATGGTTCCCACGACAGCTTCAGCTCTGCTACATCGAGATGACAGGCTGGACCGCAGCAGAACGCTGCCATCCAGCCTGTCATGCCGCAGACACTGAGAAGAGCAGGCATGCTTGCGCTCCTCAGTGTCTCGCTGTGACGGCATAAAGATGAGCCGAGGTCATGTCCAATGAACTCGGCTCACCTCATGCACGTCACTGACAGCGTGGGAAAATTCTCACGCTGAAGTGCTGAGTGCAGGAGAATTCTCCCACGCTGTCAGTGACGTGCAGGAGGTGAGCTCATGTCCAATGAACTCAGCTCACCTCATGCACCTCACTGACAGCGTGGGAAAATTCTCCTGCACTCAGCGCTTCAGCGTGAGAATTCTCCCACGCTGTCAGTGACGTGCATGAGGTGAGCCGAGTTCATTGGACATGACCTCGGCTCATCTTTATGCCGTCACAGAGAGACAATGTGGAGCGCAAGCATGCCTGCGCTTCTCAGTGACTGCGGGATGACAGGCTGGATGGCAGCGTTCTGCTGCGGTCCAGCCTGTCATCTCGATGTAGCAGAGCTGAAGCTGTCGTGGGAACCATGGAAAGGTAAGGATGAGGTTGCTTTATTATTTTATTTTTATTACAGGAGATCGTTGGCTTCAGCTGGAATGGGCGTGACGGTAAGTATGGTTTAATTTAGAACAATAAAGAATTGTGTCTTTATTTCAATTAAAGGACTTTATTCTGGGTGTTTGTGTTTTTTTTAACTTTGACTATGGGGTTAGTAATGGGGGTGTCTTATAGACGCCTCTCCATTACTAACCTGGGCTTGATGTCAGCTGGCATTATAAGCTGACATCAACCCCAGCCCTATTACCCCCTGCCACCGCACCAGGGCAGCGTGGAAGAGCGAGGCTAAGTGCCAGAATTGGCGCATCCTATGAATGCGCCATTTCTGGGGCGGCTGACGGCTGGTGTTTCTAGCCTGGGAGGGGGCCAATATTCATGGCTCCCTTCCTGGGCTATTAATATCAGCCCCCAGCTGTCTGCCTAGCCTTTGCTAGCTATTAAATTAGGGGGGACCCCACGTCATTTTTTTGGGGGGGGTCCCCCATTTTAATAGCTAGTAAAGGCTATGTATTCAGCTGGGGGCTGATATTAGTAGCCTGGGAAGCTCCGTGGGTATTACCCCCTTCCCAGGCTTCAAACATCTGCCCCAGCTGTCTGCTTAACCTCCGCTAGAGCCTAAAATTAAGGGGAACCCCACGCCAATTTTTTTAATAATAAATCCTTTATTTTAATACTAAATGACAAGTACAGTAACCAACACTATCACTGTACTTCATATATATGTGACTGACATGTTTCTATCTATCTAATCTATGTGTGAAGCTCTATTCTGTCTGTTATAAATTGTCGGGTACTGCTGCTGAATTGCCGGCCGGCTTTTTTAAAGAGACGGTGCATGAAAACACTATTATTTTTTTTGATAAATCCTTTACGCTAAATGACAAGTACAGTAAGCAGCACTTTCACTGTACTTCGTATATATGTGGCTGACATGTTTATATCTATCTAATCTATGTGTGAAGCTCTATTCTTTCGGTTCTAAATTGTCGGGTACCGGTGTATGCCGCTGCTGAATTGCCGGCTTTTCATGTTTCACTGTTGGCACTGTTCCCATCGATTTGGGCAATCACTGTAATGCCACAACCACCATGGCTGTGGCATTACAGTGAGTGGCAGACAATCCCTGCATGATTGGTGCTCTAAATAGCACCAGACATGCAGGACACGCTTTTGGTGCACGAACAGTTATCGAACATAACCTCGAACAGCCGAATTTTTTGCAAATCGTTCGGGTTCGTCGAACAACTCGAACACCGCCCAAAACAGCTCGAATTTGAGATTGGCGAACAGTTCTAGTCGAACAACGCTCATCTCTAGTGGTGCCACGAAGAGACGCAGCCATGGTGATGGAGGCATACCACGACGGGGCTGGACACTTCGGATGGAAGAAGCTGGAGTTCCTGCTGCGCGGGCGGTTCCACTGGGTAGGCATGAGGGGAACCATCGAGAGGTGGTGCAGAGACTGTGGCCCGTGCAACCTAAGAAGGAAGGACCGTGCCAGCCAGAAGACTCCCCTGCAGTCCATCATCACCCGGCAGCTGTTGGAACTGGTAGCCTTGGATCATGTAAAACTGACCCCAAGCAGAAGTGGCTACGTCTACGCGTTAACCATCGTGGATCATTACTCCCGGTTCTTGGTTGTCGTCCCCATCAAGGACTTAACGGCTCAAACAGCAGCTAGAGCCTTCCAGCAGCACTTCTGCCGTCCACACGGGTACCCGGACCAAGTGCTGACGGACCAGGGACCTGCCTTTGAAGCGGAGGTCTTCCAGGAATTCTGCAATCTGTATGGCTGCCGGAAGATAAGGACGACACCCTATCATCCGCAAACTAATGGACTTTGTGAGAAAATGAACCAGGTGGTAATGGATCTTCTGAAAACGTTGCCCCTGGAAGAACGCAGTCTGTGGCCTGAGAAGCTGCCCGATCTGGTGGACCTATACAACCACATCCCGGTAGGTTCCACCAACTGTACCCCGGCTTACCTAATGAGGGCGAGACCTGGTAAGTTACCTGTTGACCTGGAAATGGGAGTCCTGACACCCAAGGACACTTCACCAGAAGCAGACTGGGACACAGAGAGGCAGCAGCAGTACCGGAAAGTACAGGAGAGCGTGGAGCGAA
The DNA here is from genome assembly GCF_046119375.1 of Phyllobates terribilis. NCBI lineage: Eukaryota > Metazoa > Chordata > Amphibia > Anura > Dendrobatidae > Phyllobates > Phyllobates terribilis. The sequence goes on from NW_027362762.1 coordinate 584,766,410, forward strand.
GTCTCTGTCAGGCTAGGGAAAGACAAGAGAAAACTTACAACCAGTATGCTCCCGCTGTTCCCCTGGTACCTGGAGAGCAGGTCTTGAAGAGGAAAAGACGGCTCCACAAGTTGGACGACCAGTGGGAGAAGGACCCGTACACCGTACTGCCCTCAAGCCACGAGAACCCGAAAGTCTGTACCATCAGTAAAGACGGAGGGGAGACCATAGCCATTGTATCCCGGGATCACCTGAAGAAGTGTCCTGAACAGCTACGGAACCCTGAAGAGGAACAAGAAGACCATCGACCCGTAGAGGAAAGGGAAGATATGGTTAGTACTGTGCTCGGAGACTTCCCTCGGTCTTGGACTCAAGTCAATGGTGCAGTTGTGGTACCCGTACTCACCTTCCTCCAACCAGCATCCCAAGCACCTACGGAGCAACAGGTAGAGCTGGAAGAACAGCCGGTCCAGGAGGCGGAAGACCCCATACCAGCAGACCAGGAGGATCAACCCTCTGCTTATAGTGAGCCTGCCATGCCCCTAGTGAGCCAAAGGGCCCGTAGACAGCTGCCCAGTTTACCCTTGACAGCTCCTACACCCTGTAGTTCAGGGCCAGACAGTCAGCTCCGTAGGTCCACTAGGGCCACTAGAGGCCAGTTACCCGCACGTTGGAGGATTTGAAGTGTATAAATTGTTTTATTTATGGTTACCTGTTTTCCTTGTTGCTTGTGTGTAATTATGTGTTTCCAGTTATTATAGGAGTCTTTGGTGGATTTACCGGGAATCCTGTGTACATAGTTGGAGCGTAACCCAGGACGGACTAAAAGACTGTTAAGGACTCGGGGCAGGACAGACCCCTACCTGGTTACGTCTCCCTGTTTTGGTGAAATGGACACCTTGCTTTCTTCAAAGACTGCACCCGGTTACGGACATGCCGTGACCACCTTTATGTGTTTCTTTATTGTATTGTTATTGTTATATCTTGTTATGTTTTTCTAAAATATGTTTAGTCCCGGAGTACTAAATTTCACTAGGGGGGAATGTGGCACCCCAGGGGTCTGGTTTCCACAGTAACAGCAATGTTATGTCTGAGAGCAGGTGGGAGGTCTCTTGGTCAGGAATCCTATGCATGCCACACCTCCTGCCCAGTCTTGGGAGGGGAAGAACTTCCCCTATATAAACCTAGGGCTGAGGCAGGGTTAGTGAGTAGAGAAGAAGTAGAGACAGAGAAGAGAAGCAGATATAGGAAAAGAACATCAGGAGCTCTGTGGGAGCAGTGCTACAAGGAGTCAGGGGCTGGCAGCTGCAGTGCTCGCCCTGACTGAGAAGCTATCACCGGACCCGGAGTCCGAGGCTGCAAGGACTAACTCCTATCCAGCAGCAGAAACCGACCGGCAGGGGATTTCAGGTCCTCTGGCCAAGAAACCCGAAGGCACAGTCACACGCGTGGGACCAGCACCGCAGTCGTGGAGCGGAAGCTACTAGAAGGCCCCGAGTCACCGGCCATACGGGTGAGCACCACACGGTACACTCAGGGACGTGGGCTACTTATACCCGCCTCTAGCAAGGTAGCCAGAAGAGTACAGTTAGTTTGGGAGGCCTACAACTCTGCCTGGCCAGGGGAGATCCCATCTGCTCAAGGACTGACCAGGCCCCAATCGCTAGCCAGTACTCCGGGAGGGTCTATCTTTGTCACCAGTAAAGACCCTGAACTACACCGTACCGTCTCCGAGTGGTTCCTGCTACCCCCATCATCCACGTCAGCTGCCCTGAGGCCATACCCCTCCCGTTGGGGGTGATACTATCACGCTGCACAATCCTACCACCGGCCTCAGCGGTCTGCCCTGCAGCGGCAGCTCCTTCGCTGCATTCAACGGGTGGCGTAGTCGTACATCTACCGCTAATACAGCGCCACTTAGTCTGACTCCCTGGGCACGGACCGGGTCACCGCCACGAGACTACAACCCTCAACAGATCCGGCTCCGGGTAAGCTCCCGCGTGCGCAACGCTGCGCGACACAGGCCCAGGGGTGCGTCACTTACACCTAAGGATTCAGCCTCGACCTTTCAGGCTTCACTAACTGTGTCCCACACGGTAACAGGCCTCACGCCTTACACACCCCTGACTCAAAACTACCAGGGTTTATGTATCTTCCAATGCATACAGGACCTGTGCTGATGTCACAGTCATGTGACCAGTCACCTGAGGGGGAGGTACATGGTCGGCCAAAACACACCCTGGACCATTACAGTAATGCCAAGCAAGCCGCTGCATTACAAGAGTCACATATTTATACACAATAAGACACACAAAAAATGCAATAGGTAAGACAGGTGATGAAAAGCAGAGTTATTATGGAAGAGATAAACAGTTCTGGCTATAAATATAGCAGTTAATAGATAAGGAGTGTGAAGGTTTTATTGTCCTGTGTTGTGATGGCCTCAAAAGTCTGAGGAGCACATTCCTTAGTTGATGTAGAATGACATAAATCCATGCGACACATTCATTCCTGCTCTGAAAGTGTTAAAGGTCAAGATCAGTTTATATTCTGAGATTCTTCTCTCTCTTTAAGATTTGAAGTTACATTTTAATACCAGTAATTTCATGTATTTTATGCTGTGATCAGAGGAACAAAAATGCTTGGCTACATGTAGATCTATTCTTTTTTCTTTTATTGTGTGGCGATGATGATTCATCCTTGTTCTAAGTTTTTGCCCTGTCTCCCCTACATAAAGACCCCCAGCTGGACATTTGGTACATATAATTAAGTACACTACATTAGATGTGATACAGCTGAACGTACCTGGGATCTTACAGTCCTGATGTGAATTGGGAATCTTTATCTTGTCTGTGGTCGTTATAAACGGACAGATTTTACATTTTTTCTGGTTGCAAGAAAAGGTACCTGTAGCTGGTGGAGATGACAGGGAGCTTCTGACAATGATGCTTCTTAGATTTAGGGCAGTCTGAAACACAGAAGTGGGGGGTCTGGAAATATGGGTTGTAATTGGGCATCTTTTTGTAGTAAGGGTTGTAGTTTCCGTGCAGCTCTTCTTGGCACCTCCAGATTTGGATTGTAAGTGACTACTAGTGGCACCCAGTTGTTTTCTTGTTTGGTTTTGTAATGTAGGAGATGATTCCTTGATAGTCTGGTGGCTCTTGTAATCTGGTTCTCAATTGTTCTTGGATGGTAGCCCTGTTTCAAAAAGGTCTTTCTGAGGTCATCAAGGTGTTTGTCTCTATCCATCTGGTTGGAATATATCATCTGATTGTATCTGATGGCTTGGCTGTAAACAATAGAGTTTTTTTGTGTTTTGGATAGAAACTCGGAGGAAAACAATTACAGAAAATACAGAGCAAAAATTACAGCAATACTATAGCAAACTACGGACCCTTCTGATTTATAACAAGGAAAAGAAGCTGCACAGATTGCGCCTAAATTCAGGACGCTATAGAAACAGTTACAAAACAAAGCTATAACCTGACAATTTGGACAACCACTCCATTCCAGACACAGAAGCATCTAACTGTGTCATCAATCTCTCAGATTATACACCCAACAAAGCAGAGTTGGCTGTGCTTTCTAGGGGACTCTCATTTTGTCCTACTAAGGCCCTAGATAAAACTGAACTCTGCAGTGATATGGAAAATTATTTCAGGAGACTGCGCCTGAGGGAATACTTCAATGCTACAGAAGATTCAGAACCCACCCAAACTGAAGGAAAAGGGATCTTGACAGCCAAGAAGAGGTCAGATTGGACACCTCCACCTGGACGAAACCCTCATTTGGATACATATATAGACTCCTTCAGACATGTGATAAAATCCACCATCCTAGACACAAACAGGAGACAAGCATCCAACATCAGTGCCCAGGAGAGAAAGGCCATACAATCTTTGAAAACCAACAAAAAAATCATCATTAAACCTGCTGACCAGGGTGGTGCAATATTCATGATGAACACATCAGACTACATGAAGGAAGCAAACAGACAACTGATGGACACGCGCTACTACAAAAAACTGGAGTCTGACCCTACACAGGACTATTACAAGGAACTAAACAAGTTGGTATCTTGTCTGCCTGACGAATCCATAAGAGCCGATGACCTGATACCAGAGAGTCTAAGAATAGGGACATTCTATATGTTTCCCAAAATCCACAAATCTGGAAATCCAGGAAGACCAATTATTTCATGTGTGGGCACCCTTGCTGAGCAAGTTTCTGCGTGGGTAGAGTGTGTTCTTAAACCACACCCAGCTACATTCAGGACACTTCAGACCTACTGAATAAACTAACAGCAATAGGTCCTCTACCAGAAGGAACCATCCTGGCCACCATGGATGTGGAATCTTTGTATTCTAATATCCCACACAAGGATGGATTAAATGCCTGCAAAATCTTCATAGAAAATACAGGAATTGTTGCTGAATCTGTGGTCAAACTTACAGAATTCATCCTCACCCACAATTACTTTGAATTTGATAACAACATATATCTACAGGAAACTGGTACAGCGATGGGAAGTAAAATGGCTCCACAGTACGCAAATCTTTTCATGGCCAAGCTTGAAAGTGACTTTTTGTCCTCATGTCCCATCAGGCCTCTGGCCTACTATCGTTTCATTGACGATATTTTAATCATCTGGATGGGTTCTGAGCAACAGCTGAAGACGTTCCATGAACACTTTAATCGATTTCATCCCACCATCAACCTAACACTCAACTACTCCTGTACTGAAATTAACTTTTTGAACACCATCATCAAGCTACAGAACAATGAAATAGAGACATCCTTGTACCGGAAACCAATCGACCGTTCTACATACCTTAAATGGGACAGTTTCCATCCAAAACACATAAAAAACTCTATTGTTTACAGCCAAGCCATCAGATACAATCGGATATGTTCCAACCAGATGGATAGAGACAAACACCTTGATGGCTTCAGAAAGACCTTTTTGAAACAGGGCTACCATCAAAGAACAATTGAGAACCAGATTACAAGAGCCACCAGAATATCAAGGAATCATCTCCTACATTACAAAACCAAACAAGAAAACCTCTAGTAGTCACCTACAATCCAAATCGGGAAGCGCTAAAAAGAGCTGCACGGAAACTACAACCCTTACTACAAAAAGATGCCCGATTACAATCGATATTTCCAGACCCCCCACTTCTGTGTTTCAGACAGCACCCAAATCTAAGAAGCATAATTGTTAGAAGCTCCCTGTCATCTCCACCAGCTACAGATACCTTTCCTTGCAACCAGAAAAAATGTAAAACCTGTCCGTTTATAACGAACCACAGACAAGATAAAGATTCCCAATTTACATCAGGACTATAAGATCCTAGGTACGTTCAGCTATATCACATCTAATGTAGTGTACTTAATTATATGTACCAAATGTCCAGCTGGGGGTCTTTATGTAGGGGAGACAGGGCAAAAACTTAGAACAAGGATGAATCATCATCGCCACACAATAAAAGAAAAAAGAATAGATCTACATGTAGCCAAGCATTTTTGTTCCTCTGATCACAGCATAAAATACATGAAATTACTGGTATTAAAATGTAGCTTCAAATCTCAAAGAGAGAGAAGAATCTCAGAATATACACTGATCTTGACCTTTAACACTTTCAGAGCAGGAATGAATGTGTTGCATGGATTTATGTCATTCTACATCAACTAAGGAATGTGCTCCTCAGACTTTTGAGGCCATCACAACACTGGACCTAGTCACAGGACAATAAAACCTTCACACTCCTTATCTATTAACTGCTATAATATTTATAGCCAGAACTGTTTATCTCTTCCATAATAACTCTGCTTTTTATAACCTGTCTTGCCTATTGCATTTTTTGTGTGTCTTATTGTGTATAAATATGTGACTCTTCAGATTTTGTGGTTTACTATCAAGCAATGTGAACTGAGGTCTAAGATGGTACACATGCAAGAAATAGGAGCATGTTCACACTAGCAAAAAGATGCAAAACCTACAAAAGACAAAAAATATCTCATACCCTACCATCGTTATATATAAATGTAAAGCAAAGTTGCATATGAAATATAGGGTACTTAGTAAACTATTTTTGATCAAAAAAAGTATACAAGCCGTCCCACCAGCGACAATGTGACCCTAAATTGGGACGGTCCTACACTGTCTATATTAAAAACCTTACTGTATATCAAAGTTGAAGTGATGCATATAAAAGGGTAGACCAATAGAACCAGGTCCCAATATCAGACCACCCAAGCCCGTGGTAAGCTACATATATACTAACCAGCTCAACAAGGGGGATGCCACACCCCTAATTTGCACAGAATGCAAACAAGACAAAAAACCAAGCAATGTGAACTGAGGTCTAAGATGGTACACATGCAAGAAATAGGAGCATGTTCACACTAGCAAAAAGATGCAAAACCTACAAAAGACAAAAATATCTCATACCAAACCATCGCTATATATAAACTAGCTATTGAACCACCCGTTCTACGCCCGGGTGGCGAGCATTTTTATTGGTATATGGTCTCCCATGCTGGTATGTGCTGCCCCCATCCTGTCCCCACCATCCAATCCCGGTATGCGTGGCTCCCCTCATCCCCGATCCCGGTATGCGTGGCTCCCCTCATCCCCATTTCCGGTATGCGTGGCTCCCCTCATCCCCATTTCCGGTATGCGTGGCTCCCCTCATCCCCATTTCCGGTATGCGTGGCTCCCCTCATCCCCAATCCTGGTGTGTATGGTATCCCTCATCCTGGTATGCATGGCACCCTATCCCTCACTCCCAATCCCGGTATGCGTGGCACCCCTCACCCCCCAAATCCTGGTATGCGTGGCACCCCTCACCCCCCAATCCTGGTATGTGTGGCCTCCTCAACCCCCCATTCCTGGTATGTGTGGCCTCCACAATCCAAGTATGCTGGTATGTGTGACCTCCTCAATCCCCTAATCCCTGGTATGTGTGGCCTCCACAATCCCCCATCCCTGGTATGTGTGGCCTCCACAATCCCCCATCCCTGGTATGTGTGGCCTCCTCAATCCCCCATCCCTGGTATGTGTGGCCCCCTCAATCCCCTAATCCCTGGTATGTGTGGCCCCCTCAATCCCCTAATCCCTGGTATGTGTGGCCTCCTCAATCCCCCATCCCTGGTATGTGTGGCCTCCTCAATCCCCTAATCCCTGGTATGTGTTGCCTCCTCAATCCCCTAATCCCTGGTATGTGTTGCCTCCTCAATCCCCTAATCCCTGGTATGTGTTGCCTCCTCAATCCCCTAATCCTGGTATGTGTGGCCTCCTCAATCCCCCATTCCTGGTATGTGTGGCCTCCTCAATCCCCCATTCCTGGTATGTGTGGCCTCCTCAATCCCCCATTCCTGGTATGTGTGGCCTCCACAATCCCCCATTCCTGCTATGTGTGGCCTCCTCAATCCAAGTATCCTGGTATGTGTGGCCTCCTCAATCCCCTAATCCCTAATCCCTGGTATGTGTGGCCTCCTCAATCCCCCATCCCTGGTATGTGTGGCCTCCTCAATCCCCTAATCCCTGGTATGTGTTGCCTCCTCAATCCCCTAATCTCTGGTATGTGTTGCCTCCTCATCCCCTAATCCTGGTATGTGTGGCCTCCTCAATCCCCCATTCCTGGTATGTGTGGCCTCCTCAATCCCCCATTCCTGGTATGTGTGGCCTCCTCAATCCCCCATTCCTGGTATGTGTGGCCTCCACAATCCCCCATTCCTGGTATGTGTGGCCTCCTCAATCCAAGTATCCTGGTATGTGTGGCCTCCTCAATCCCCTCATTCCTGGTATGTGTGGCCTCCTCAATCCCCCATCCCTGGTATGTGTGGCCCCCTCAATCCCCTAATTCCTGGTATGTGTGGCCTCCTCAATCCCCCATTCCTGGTATGTGTGGCTTCCTCAATCCCCCATTCCTGGTATGTGTGGCTTCCTCATCCCCCCAATCACTGCACACATAAAACAATAAACACTAATACTCCCCTTCCTCACCTCTGCTCCAGCGCTGTGTCCTGTCTGCAGCAGCTGCTGCCGGCACATTCACGCTTCTCCATGCGGGGACTATGGGCGTGGAGAAGCGTGAATATGCTTTCTCTTTAGTGGCGGCCACTGACAGCAGGAGCCGCGGCTCAGCGCTCCTCCGTGGCCGCCGCTAAAGAGAATGAATATTCCGTCTTCTCCACGCCCATGGGAGTGGCCTCAGAGGGAATATTCATGTCCCTTTAGCAGCGGGCACACGTGGTAGTGTGCTCCGCTCCTCCACTGCCGCAACCCGCTCCTCTGCCGCCGCAACCTCCTACTCGCCTATCCTCCTCGCTCCCACGCTGCTTGGGGCCCTCACGGGCCCCCTCCGGCCATGGGCCGGGCCCCATTGCAGTGACCGTCTTACCTGTAACGGCTGGATGCGGGTCTTCTGTCTGGAGCCAGACTGCGCGTCACACATGCGCAGTCTATCGAGGCTTCGGACAGAGACACGCTTCTGCTGTTATATTATAGATGTAAAGCAAAGTTGCATATGAAATATAGGGTACTTAGTGAACTATTTTTGATCAAAAAAAGTATACAAGCCGTCCCACCAGCGACAAGGTGACCCTAAATTGGGACGGTCCTACACTGTCTATATTAAAAACCTTACTGTATATCAAAGTTGAAGTGATGCATATAAAAGGGTAGACAAATAGAACCGGGTCCCAATATCAGACCACCCAAGCCTGGGGTAAGCTACATATATACTAACCAGCTCAACAAGGGGGATGCCACACCCCTAATTTGCACAGAATGCAAATAAGACAAAAAACCAAGCTGGTTTTGAGCTGGTTAGTATATATGTAGCTTACCACGGGCTTGGGTGGTCTGATATTGGGACCCGGTTCTATTTGTCTACCCTTTTATATGCATCACTTCAACTTTGATATACAGTAAGGTTTTTAATATAGACAGTGTAGGACCATCCCAATTTAGGGTCACCTTGTCGCTGGTGGGACGGCTGTATACTTTTTTTGATCAAAAATAGTTCACTAAGTACCCTATATTTCATATGCAACTTTGCTTTACATTTATATATAACGATGGTAGGGTATGAGATATTTTTTGTCTTTTGTAGGTTTTGCATCTTTGTGGTATACTATGCCTGATGAAGAGACCTGAGTAGTCTTGAAAGTTTGCAATTTGTTACCATCTATTCAGTTAGCCATTAAAAGGTATCAACCACTGAGGACTCTCAAATCTAAATATTTTTCTATCTACTGGCTAACACGATACAAGAATATATATTTTCCCTATATGCTAGATTTGTAAAACTTAACTTGGATAAAACCGAATTCATCATCTTTCCAACATATCATTCACCCCCCTCCATAACTAACCCATCTATCAAAGTCAATGGCTGCTCACTCTGTCCTTTAAATGTCATATACAAGCCTTTCCACTTGCTTACGACTCCAACTCCAAAATATGTATTGGCACATTCCTCAACTATGCATCTACCAAAACACCAGTGCACGCCCGCATCATCTCACCTCAACTACTGCAAACTCCTGCTCCTCCCTTCTATCACTCACTTACCCCTCCAATCTATCCTAAACTATGCTGGCCGACTAATCCACCTGTCACCCCGCTATTCCCCAGCTTCTCCCCTCTGTCAATCCCTGCGCTGGCTCCCCTGTTGGGCAGAGACTTCAGAAAAGCCTAACTTTGGCATACCAAGCCATTCAAAACCTGTTTCCTCCATACATTTGTGACCTAGTCTCCCGGTACTTACCTGCACGCAATCTCCCATCCTTCCAAGATCTCCTTCTATACTTCCCTCTTATCTCTAATTGCCACAATCGCATAAAAGTTTTGTCCTGTGCATCTCCCCTACTGTGGAACTCTGTACCCCAGCACATCAGACTATCGGCTACTATACATACATTGAATAGGAAGCTGAAGATGACCCACTTCTTCTGACAAGCATACAATCTGCAGTAACCCTTGCTTCACCATACCACTGCACGACCAGCTGTACCCTGACCTACTGTATCCCCACCCATCCCTTGTAGATAGTTTGTGAGCCCTAGCGAGCAGGGTCCTCTCTCCTCTTGTACCAGTCAGTGACCCCTTTTCACATGTAAAACGCCGCAGAATAAATGTCGCAATAATAATAAATAATAATTATAGTATTTGTACTCTGGGTCAATTGATGGCACTTTCCGGGTGTCTGCCTTAATTGTATGTGTTTTGGCAGCTTTTGGACCCGTTTAAAGGTTATTTGTATGCGTTTGTTGAATCCAATGGCGTTCGGTAATGTTCGACGAATATTTGTTTCGTAATCTGAGCCGAATATTGAAACATTCGCTCATCTCTAGTCCTAATTATACTAGAATCATAGAATGGTAGAGTTGTAAGGGACCTCCTAGGTCATCTGGTCCAACCCCCTGCTCAAAGCAGGATTCACTAAATCATCTTGTGATGATTTAGTGATGCTCTAGTGAAATTGATGCCACTTCGGTTGTGTCTGCCACTAATTTTTGGAAATGTGAACACTCCTGGCTGGGTCTCCATCTGCTGGGGTGGCTGTAGTGGAAGAGGCGTAAGTTAATGATGAGCAAGCATGCACGCTCCTGCTCTGTACTCGCCCGAGCATCTCACTGTTCGAGATGCTTGGCGAGGTCTTCCAGCATGCTCGGGCATGAGCTCGAGTCCCCGCCTGTCATGGATATATTGAAAATTCTCTCTTCTCCCCTGTCATAGAAATGAAGAAAATATTTTTTCCCCCTCTACCCCCTCTAAGCCATTCTTTCCTCTTCCCTTATCCACCATCTGTCTTTGTGCTAATTAGCAGGCACAGGCTAAGTGGCTTGTAGGCCAGTACCCAGAGAGGTGGCAAAACCAATTAACAGAGACCTGCGATAAATTTACATCTAGCTAAGGAAGATTTAGTTCCAGGGATTCAAAAGAATTCAACAGAAATCTGCAGCCGGGCTGGCGCCAACACGAAATATGGAATATCTAAAGTTCGATATGTCCGATAATAATGGAATAATAGTGGCAGGGTCAGCTAAGGAACATTATGCTTAATTTTCCATTGCTGTAAGCCTCTTTGGGGAGCTGTGGCATAAAAGTGTCAAAATAACAGACCGCAGCAATGTCATGTGTGGTCTCTAAAGAAACGTAAATTCATAATAGAAATTATGGCGTCATTTGCAAGCTTTTGTGAACGAGCAATAAGTTATCCCAGAAGTTAGCGATTTTAAAAAAATGTGAAGGCTGGAGCCCAGCCCACGTGATGTCATCCCAGGGGTATGTGGGCAGGTCTCCCCCTTTGGCATAAAAGACCCCACTGAGGATGGATCAGCATTCATTGCCGAGGGTATATATTCTATAAGCAAAAGATCACGTTCGATAATGGTCAAATCAAAGTGGGGCGCCCCCCCTCCAGCTATACTGAATCATCTCTGCGATCTTATAGTAAGTTCTTCTTTAAAAGTGATAAACGAGCACTAAAACGCTTGAGTACTTGTTGTTCGAGTCGAGCAAATATGTTTCAATCCAGGTCGCCATATTGTAGTTAAGTCACCATATCATAGTTATTAGTGATGAGCGAGCACTAAAATGCTCGGGTACTCGTTGCTCGGGTCAAGCAAATTGGAATACTCAGGTGCTCGACCCGAGCAACGAGCCCAATATAAGTCTATGGGAAACTCGAGTATTTTTCAGACTACTCCCCCCGGCGGTCTGCAGAGGACCTAAAATTGCCCAAATTGACGGGAACAGTGCTCAAATGACATGGTAACAGCGTGGGGAAGACTGATGAAAGCATTTCTGACTCCCAGGTCACTGCTGTCAACAACGTTGTCAGAAGTATTGCGCCACTTTTACGGACTCACAATAAAACATACAAAAACGAAACCAAAATTGATTTTCCTGGGAAATATGTTAAGGAACATCCTTTCCGGGGGAATGACTTGTATATAAGGCAAAATAAATAACCAAAACCAAAAATACTCCTCCACACCTTGGGCTATGTTCACACGTAGTGTTTTTGATGCGTTTTTGTACTTTTGCATTGCTTTCAACCAAGACAAATGCATTCACCGGGAAATGTCATTTTAATATTTTACAACCTTATCTTGCCATTTGGTGTGTGACACATCATCAGACACATCCTGTTTCATTTATGATGGAGGGACTCTGAAAGTCACAAAGCCTATTTTTATGGGGCCATCAGGCGGCTCTTACTATTGTTAAAGGGCCAGCAGTCGGCTATGCTTTGTTGTTCCCATTATTAACGAAAGGGTCTCCTATACTGTTATTCCATATGCAGTGACTGCAAGGGATCCCAAAAATTTGGACGCAACCTATTACCTCTTTGAAGAGACATAGAGGAGGGTCTCATTAAAAAAAATGTTCTCATTATAAAGGAATGGGTCTCCAATAGTGGTAATGCCCATGCTGTGACTGAAAGGGCTGCAGAATTTGGGAAAAACCCCACTAACAATTTAAAGACACAAGGAGAGGGCCACAGTAACAGCATGTTCCCATTACACATGAGAGGGTCTGCTATTCAGTTCAGAGTATGCAGTGAATCCAACAGCTGTCAAAATTTAAGAAAAACCCCACTAACAATTTAAAGACACATACACCTGGGCCACAGTAACGAGTACGACATGTTGCCATTAGAAAGGAGAGGGTCTGCTATTCAGTTATAGGGTATGCAGTGAAGCAATGGCTGCCAAAAATTTGGAAGAACTCCAATGCCCCTTGCAAGAGATATAGAGGTTGGAGGGCCTCCTGCAAAAAATGCTCCCATTATTAAGAAATGTGTCTCCCATACTGTTTGCCTATGCAGTAAAGCAACGGCTGCCAAAAATTTGGAGGAACTCCATTGCCCCTTGCAAGAGACATAGAGGTCGGAGGGCCTCCTGCAAAAAATGCTCCCATTATTAGGAAGTATGTCTCCCATACTGTTTGCCTATGCAGTAAAGCAACGGCTCCCAAAAATTTGGAGGAACTACAATGCCCCTTGCAAGAGACGTAGAGGTCGGAGGGCCTCCAACAAAAAATGCTCCCATTATTAGGAAGTGGGTCACCCATACCATTTGCCTATGCAGTGAAGCAACGGCTGCCAAAAATTTGGAGGAACTCCAATGCCCCTTGCAAGAGACTTAGAGGTCAGTGGGCCTCTTGCAAAAAATGCTCCCATTATTAGGAAGTGTGTCTCCCATACTGTTTGCCTATGCAGTGAAGCAACGGCTGCCAAAAATTTGGAGGAACTCCAATGCCCCTTGCAAGAGACTTAGAGGTCGGTGGGCCTCTGGCAAAAAATGCTCCCATTATTAGGAAGTGTGTCTACCATACTGTTTGCCTATGCAGTGAAGCAACGGCTGCCAAAAATTTGGAGGAACTTTAATGCCCCTTGCTAGAGACGTAGAAGTCGGAGGGACTCCTGCAAAACATGCTCCCATTATTAGGAAGTGTGACTCCCACACTGTTTGCCTATGCAGTGAAGCAACGGCTGCCAAAAATTTGGAGGTACTCCAATGCCCCTTGCATGAGACGTAGAGGTCAAACTCCAATGCCCCTTACAAGAGACATAGAGGTTGGAGGGCCTCCTGCAAAAAATGCTCCCAATATTAGTAAGTGTGTCTCCCATACTGTTTGCCTATAAAGTGAAGCAACGGCTGCCAAAATTTTGGAGGAACTCCAATGCCCCTTGCAAGAGACAAACCAAAAACAAGAAAAATACCCAAATAACTGGAAGTAAATGGATAGATCGCACAGTGCAAAAATAATAATAAATAATAGAGGGTATTTAGTTAACATAATTTTGATCAAAATAATGTAAAAGCCATCCTGCCACGTCACAGCAACCCTTATGGGACAGTCCTAACTCTAATATTAAAAACCTTACCATTTGTCAAGTGACATACATATGGACAAGGGCAGAGAGACTGGATCCCTAGTTTAAGCATAAGTCTGAGGCAGAATGAGCGTCTCAGCTCAGACAAATGGCGGCCACACCCTTTTATATGCACTAAAGCATACTGAACTGCAAAGAAAAAACCTGGAGGTCTGAACTGAAACGTAAATTGATGTGCATGCAAAATGTAAATGCATGTTCACACAAGGCCATTAAACAGAGAGAAACCCAAAACATGTGTGAATATGCATTTACATTTTGCATGCACGTCAATTTATGTTTCAGTTCAGGCCTCCGGGTTTTTCCCTTGCAAGAGACGTAGAGGTCAGAAGGCCTCCTGAAAACAATATTCCCATTATTAGGAAGTGTGTCTCACATACTGTTTGCCTATGCAGTGAAGCAATGGCTGCCAAAAATTTGGAGGAACTCCAATGCCCCTTGGAAGAGACGTAAATATGTTCATATGGTACATATTGTGGTGATATGGTGGTGGAGGATGAGGATGCAGAGAAGGAGGAGGACAAGAGCAAATAGACAAAATCAGGAAGTGTATACCCATGTCTGAGTGTGAAGACAGAGGTGCATGGGAATAGAGTTAGACCTCCCAAAAAAAAGACACTGTATTTCAGTTTATGTTACGCTGCTCTCATTCCGTGGCGTTGAGAAGTCTGGCCCAATCCAGTCCTTGTTAATTTTTATAAGAGTCAGCCTGTCAGCATTTTCAATTGACAGGCGGATGAGTCTTGGCAGTTATAATTCCACCAGCGGCACTAAAAACCCACTGTGACAAAACCCTTGCGGCAGGGCAGGCCAGGAACTCCAAGGCGTAGAGAGCCAGTTCATGGCACGTGTCCAGCTTGGATAGACAATAATTATAAGGCACAGAGGAATCACAGAGGACGTTGGTACAGTCGGCAAGGTACTCCCTCACCATCTTCCGAAACTTTGCATTCCTTGTGAGAGTACCCCGCGCATCAGGGCTTGTGCCATGGGAGGGTCTGAGAAAACTGTCCCAGAACTTTGACAGTGTTCCCCTGCCTCTGCTGGATTGCATTTGTGTCTCTCTTGCCTGTACTCCTTGGTTGTCCAACGAACTGTGACCTCTGCCATCAGCGTTATCAAATGGGAATTTTTTAAATAATTCCACAAGGGCCTTCTCGTACTGCCCCATTTTATTAGGCCTGTCCTGCAAGGGAATAAGAGACAGAAAGTTCTCTTTGTATCGTGGGTCTTGAAGTGTCACCAACCTGTAATAACTGTCACCCAAAATTTGAACAACGCGAGGGTCACGGGAAAGGCAGCGTAACATAAACTCAGTCTTGCGTGCCAAACTGCAAAGAGGCAAGACTTCCGTGTCCTCAGCAAGAGGACGACTGACCATGCTCTCCTCCTCATCCTCCTCCTCCTCCTCCCTGTCCTCAGGCCATCCACGCCGAACAGACGGTATGACAGTTGTACAGGTTGTACCATCTATCGCGCAGGAAACTAGCTCCTGTTCTTCCTTCGACTCTTCCTCATTGTCACCCAATCCACATTGGGATGAGATGAGGCTGGGCTGTGTGGAATCGCCCTGTATGATGGTTCCTTGCTCCATCTCATCGTGCTCGCCTGCACCTGAGCAAAGAGCGTTTCAGAAGACAGAGAAGCGGGATGGTGACGCTAATTATGGCGACATCTCTGCTCACCATCTTGGTGGTACAAATGTCTGACATCCATGTTGTCCACTCCTGAGGTTTTATGTGTAGAGTCTGACCTAAATACCGACAGCATTGTTGATGCTGGTAGTCAACAACTGCCCTTTTCTGCTCACCAATCCTTCCCAACATCTGCAATGTAGAGTTTAAACGCGTGGGGACATCGCAGATTAGTCAGCGAGCTGGAAGCTGCAAACGCTGCTGAAGCATGGCAATGGTGGCGGAAGCTGTAGCCGACTTTCTAAAATGGGCACACAGGCGGCGTACTTTTACATGGAGATCTGACAGATCCGCGTAGGTTTTGAGAAAAAGCAGAACCACGAGGTTAAGCACATGGGCCAGGCATTGTACGTGTGTGAGCTCGCAGCACCTCAGAGCCGCCACCAGGTTCAGGCCATTGTCACACACGACCATGCCTGGCTGTAGGTTCAGTTGTGTCAGCCACAAATCTGCCTGCTCTTTCAGAGCTGTCCACAACTGTTCAGCATTATGTGGTGTCACCTAAGCATATTAGCTTCAGCACAGCCTGTTGCCGCTTGGCCGAAGCAGTGCGGCCGTGCTTCCAGCTTGCACCTGATGTGGTCATTTCGTAGATGAAGGCTGAAGAGGAGGAGGTGCAGGAGCTGTAGAATGTGGTTGCAACCCTGATTGACCCAGGACCCGCAATCCTCGGCGTCGGGAGGATGTGTTCCGTCCCAAGGTCCGACTGGGTCCCCGACTTCCACTAAATTAACCCATTGTGTCGTCAGCGAGATGTACCGTACCTGCCCACAAGAACTTGTCCACGTGTCCGTGGTTAGGTGGACTTTCCCAGTAACTGCGTTGTTCAGAGCACGACTAATATTGTGGGACATGTGCTCGTGTAATGCGGGGATGGCACACCGGGAGAAATAGTGGCGGCTGGGGACCGAGTACCGAGGGATGGCCGCCACCATCAGGTTGCGGAAAGCTTCCGTCTTCACGAGCCTAAAAGGCAACATTTCAAGTGCAAACTGTCACGTCAGGTGTGAGTGCCACACAGAGTCACGCCATGTGTGAGTGCAACACAGAGGGGAAAGGGAAAGGGAGCCCAGACACTAGGGAAAGGGGGAAGAGGTGACCTCCTAATCTGGACTAGCATCACCCTGTCTCCCCCTAACGTCCCTATACAGCCTCTGCAGCTGTCGCCGATCACGTGCCTCACCCTACTATGCCTGGCGTAAAGCTATATCTAGGGGAGAGAGGAGAAGAGCGCTAGTCAACCTCCGCTAGCACTCTAAAGACAAAAGGGGAAGACAACACAGGGGAACAACAACTCAGCTTTAGAAGAACTCAGGGCACATGGCCTCAAGACTCCAGAAAGGACGTGATGCTGATTCAGCCAAGTTCCAAGTAGAAATGAGTATAACCTGCGACGCCCACCTAGACACACCAGGTATATATACACCCAGACTAAAAGGGAGGTAGTCACTGTGTCCTAAAAACAGCCTCCTATCTAGGCAGCTGTCTGCATTGCCAAACGTGGAGATCTCCTGCAAACCATTGCAGGGCAACTGTCTGTCACCTCTGACACACCCATGACAGGACACTCAGGACAGGGTTTCTCAGGAAAAGAGGTGTGAAAAGAGCGAACCAATCTGGGAGTGTTCACCTGACACTGAAACCCATGTCCTCTCCTCCGGACCATAGCCTTTCCAGTATTGCAGAGAACGACGTTGGAGATGAGAATCTACTATCCTCGAATTCTCAAACTCCAAATTACCATCAACCATTACTGGGGGCGGTGGTAGAGGTGAGGGCTCAAGACAGGGCCGGCTCCAGGTTTTTCTGGGCCCCGGGCGAAAGAGTCTCAGTGGGCCCCTTTAACACATACCACGATTCATGATGCAGAGATACGGCGGAGAAATATATATATATAGTACAATGCAAAGATTTCACTTCTTACATTACATGAGTGATATCTATTGTAAATTCCACAATAGCTCAGAAACCGGTGAATCGCTCCACACAGAATACTGGTCCCCATATAAGGCCCCATACGGAATACTGGCCCCCATATAAGGCTCCATACGGAATACTGGCCCCCATACGGAATACTGGCCCCCATATAAGGCTCCATACGGAATACTGGCCCCCATACGGAATACTGGCCCCCATATAAGGCTCCATACGGAATACTGGCCCCCATATAAGGCTCCATACAGAATACTGGCCCCCATATAACGCTCCATACAGGATACTGGTCCCCTTATAAAACTCCATACAGGATACTGGCCCCCATATAACGCTCCATACAGGATACCGGTCCCCTTATAACGCTCCATACAGGATACTGGCCCCCATATAATGCTGCATGCAGGCTGTTACCCCCCACATAATGCCCCATACAGGCTGCCCCCCCCTTATAATGCTCCATGCAGGCTGTTACCCCCCACATAATGCCCCATACAGGCCCCCCCCTTTTAATGCTCCATGCAGGCTGTTACCCCCCACATAATGCCCCATACAGGCTGTCCTCCCCCTTTATAATGCCCCATGCAGGCTGTTCCCCACCTTATAATGCCCCATGCAGGCTGTCACCCCTCCTCTTTATAATGACCCATGCAGGATGTCCCCCCCCCCTCATTATAATGCCCCATGCAGGCTGTTCCCCACCTTATAATGCCCCATGCAGGCTGTCACCCCTCCTCTTTATAATGCCCCATGCAGGATGCCCCCCCCTTCTCTTTATACTGCCCCATGCCTCCATACATTAAAAAAAAAAAAATCAAATACTCACCTCCCTTCTCCTCACCTGCTACCTGCTACCTGCTGCCTGCTGCCCGCTGTCCGCTGCTCGGGTCCGAACTCCAGCGTTGTCGGCGTCTTCCCGCTCAGCGCTCCCTGTGACGGCTCAGGGGAGGGCGCGGTGTAAAGGCGTCACCGCGCCCTCTGACCTGAGACGTCACAGGGAGCGCAGAGCAGGAAGACAGCTGATCTGCGGAGGCACGGGGAGAGGTAAGTATCCAGCTGCCGGGGCCCTGAGCAAGCGGAGGAGAAGGGCGGGCGCTGACACCGCTCTCTTCCGCCCATAGCCCAGCGGGGTGCGCGACCGCCAGTGGGCCCCTCTGCCTGCTCAGGGCCCCGGCATTTGCCCGGGTGCGCCGGGTGCTGACGCCGGCCCTGGCTCAAGAGGTTCTACGTATCTTTTGAGTAAGGACCTGTGGAACACATTTTGGACCTTAAGGGCCCGAGGAAGTTCAAGATAAAACGCTGCTCTTTTAATGACGGCGGTAATTTTGTAGGGACCGATAAACCTAGGTCCCAGCTTCCAAGAAGGAATTTTCAATCTTATATTCTTGGTAGACAACCACACAAAGTCATTCACTTTCAGGTTCGGACCTGGCAAGTGTTTTCTGTTAGCCATATGTTTATACCTGTCACCCATGGTCTTCAAATTACACAGAACACCCAGCCACACCGAAGAGAGCGACGGAGCAAACCGTTTCTATTCAGGAACTCCTTAAGCTCCTCCCCCACTGAAAGTACCAAACTGTGGATGATAATTGTATGCACCGAAAAACGGTGACCTGCCAGTGGATTCTTGATGATGATTATTGATGGCAAGTTCTGCCAGCGGTAAGTAGGATGCCCAATCCTGATTTTCAGAGACGAAACACCTGAGGTATGCCTCCAAGTTCTGATTGACCCGCTCGGTCTGACCATTCGACTGAGGGTGGAAGGCAGAGGAACAGGACAGCTGCACCCCCAGTCTAGAACAGAATGCCTTCCAGAACTTGGAAACAAACTGGGTCGCCGATCAGACACCACATCAGGGGGAACCTCGTGAAGTTTCACAATCTCATTTATGAATACCAGAGCAAGTGTCTTAGCATTTGGAAGTGCAGGTAAAGCGACGAAGTGAACCATTTTACTGAACCTATCTACTACTACCAAAACCACCGTTTTGCCTGCAGAAAATGGTAGGTCAGTAATAAAATCCATGAACAAGTGTGTCCATGGCCTGCTATTGATAGGTAGCGGAAGAAGAGTACCAGATGGACAGGTGTGCGAAACCTTAGAACACGCGCAAATACTTCAAGCAGCTACGTGTTCAATTACATCCCGATGCAACTCCGGCCACCAAAAACGACGAGACAGGAGGTCCGCTGTTGCCTTACCACCTGGATGCCCAGCAAGCACAGAGTTATGTTCCTTGATTACTTTATGGCACAGAACTTTCCTGAAGGGCAGGAGGCAGGGGCATCCCTCTGAGCCTCCAGCACCTCACCCTCCAGTTCAGGAAAAAGAGACAAAATAACTATCCCTTTCTGTAATATCGGGGCAGGGTTCTCATGGTCACCACCACCAGGGAAGCTCCGGCACAAAGCATCAGGCTTGATGTTTTTGACCCCTGGACGAAAAGTGACAACAAAATTGAACCTAGTAAAAAACAGGGACCATCTGGCTTGCCTAGGGTTGAAACGTTTTGCTGACTGGAGATATGACAGATTCTTATGGTCATTAATAACAGTAATAGGATGGACAGCCCCCTCCAACCAATGTCGCCATTCCTCGAACACCAATTTGATCTCCAAGAATTCCCTATTACCCACATCATAATTTTTCTCTGCCGGAGATATTTTTTTTAGAAAAAAAGGCGCATGGACACCATTTACCAGGGGACGAACCCTGAGACAAAACAGCCCCAACCCCGACATCCGAAGCATCGACCTCCATATAGGGTTGAGAAACATCGGGTTGGCCGAGAATAGGTGCAGAGGCAAAATGATTCTTTAAGGAAGAAAAAGCCTGGAGGGAAGCCTCCGACCACTTGGAAAAATCATAACCCTTCTTAGTCATGTCAGTAATGGGTTTCACTACTACCAAGTAATTTTGGATGAATTTCCTGTAAAAATTAGTAAAGGTGATAGATGTTCATTTATGAAATAAATACGGAGCTTTATGTCATCCAATATAGCAATATTCATCTCTGGAACCATATTGGCGGCCTATGAGACCCCTGGTTGATCCCTTTGACTATCCTTTCCTGTTTCGATTCATAGTCTTTTATTACCCATTTAGAGATATCTTTGGGTTGGGCATTTCCATTGGGAAGGCATCAACTTTATTAGATGGACCTTGGTGGGTATGGTATGTTTTTTAATCTCTTCTAAATTTGTCTTTGACTTCTCTTCCCCTTTTTTCTTCTTCATTTTTTCTTTTCTCCTTTTTCATTAGTTTACTTATTTGTCCTCTCATGTCTGTGCCCTCTGGACATTTGCACCATTGACAAAATGTCAGGGTCTATATCTTTTTGAACGTCCCGGGCACATGGCACTTGCAAACTCCTTTCTGTGTATATATTACATTATCTTGATACTGACCCAGAGCTTCACCCTCTACTCCTAGTGCACCTATCTAGGTTTCCCTGTTGTCCTACCTCATGCTCCATAGCGCTCTAAAGCTCCACCTATTGTGAACACCGCACCGGCCCGATATCACTTTGGCGCTTTACCCCTTGTCACGGGGTTGTGCGCATGCGTGCCCATGTCGCTCGGGTTCTAACGGTCATGCGCAAGTGGGATGGCATGCGTTCCACACGTGTCCCAGTGCATAGTCCGGAAGTCCCTCCCTTTAGACAACGAGCGAATCATGAGCTATCCATGCACCTCTCATACCCCGTGATACAATGGGTGTATTCCTTCTGACCACCAATGGATGCGCTTATTATAATGCTGCAGGATGTATGCATACACTCCCCATGATTTCATTGGCTTTGGCAGTATATTGAAGCATACTCCCCTCTCCTGTTAACGCCCCTTTGGGAAAAAGCACTTATGCAAAACGGCGGAGTTGGGGTATATCATTGACCTCTAGGATCAACTTTTTTATGTGAGTATACCACAGTTACTGACCATATAGAAATCTGGATAGCTACGCAGTTTACTGGTCTCGTACATGACATTTACCCAACCTACTCCTAGCCTGCTCTATTTCTAACTCCATGCAGTCCTCATTTTACTTCATTTTCCTCTTTGAACATTGATGGAGCCATGTAATTCTGAAGTATTTTTTAGGCTAATAGGAAATGGTGCAATAACACATTGATTGCCTTCTTTTGTACTTGTAATTCATGGTCACTTGTTTATTTATTTATTTGGGGGCAGTGAGCAATACTAGATCCATTTCTTTTACTCTCTGGCCATGTCCATATGAATCACCACACCAATGCTGCCCAAATTAAATTACAAATTGTAACTATAGTATTCTCATTTCTTTGCATGTGTATCATTTATATTTGATGAACTGAAGTTCTTTGCCTTCAGTACGAACTGTTGATCCTGAGGCTTGATTTTCATTCAGCTTGTTTAAATTTTTATGTGTTTCATGTTTTTAATCTATGATCAATAAAGATATACTTTTTTAATATTGGCATATACAGTACAGACCAAAAGTTTGGACACACCTTCTCATTTAAAGATTTTTCTGTATTTTCATGACTTTGAAAATTGTACATTCACACTGAAGGCATCAAAACTATGAATTAACACATGTGGAATTATATACTTAACAAAAAAGTGTGAAACAACTGAAAATATGTCTTATATTCTAGGTTCTTCAAAGTAGCCACCTTTTGCTTTGATGACTGCTTTGCACACTCTTGGCATTCTCTTGATGAGCTTCAAGAGGTAGTCACCGGAAATGGTTTTCACTTCACAGGTGTGCCCTGTCAGGTTTAATAAGTGGGATTTCTTGCCTTATAAATGGGGTTGGGACCATCAGTTGTGTTGTGCAGAAGTCAGGTGGATACACAGCTGATAGTCCTACTGAATAGACTGTTAGAATTTGTATTATGGCAAGAAAAAAGAAGCAGCTAAGTAAAGAAAAACGAGTGGCCATCATTACTTTAAGAAATGAAGGTCCGCAGAGTGAAGGCAAAAGGTCCAACAAGTGCTAAGCATCTCTGGGAACTCCTTCAAGATTGTTGGAAGACCATTTCCGGTGACTACCTCTTGAAGCTCATCAAGAGAATGCCAAGAGTGTGCAAAGCAGTCATCAAAGCAAAAGGTGGTTACTTTGAAGAACCTAGAATATAAGACATATTTTCAGTTGTTTCACACTTTTTTGTTAAGGTTATAATTCCACATGTGTTAATTCATAGTTTTGATGCATTCAGTGTGAATCTACAATTTTCAACGTCATGAAAATACAGAAAAATCTTTAAATGAGAAGGTGTGTCCAAACTTTTGGTCTGTACTGTATATCTTCACTTACCTGAGCCAACATGTAGACCCGGGTGTTTTTTTATTCAAAAATTAGTAAAGCCCAGAAAACGTTGTAGAACCTTCAGGTTCTCGGGACATTCCCAGTCAAGGACTGCATGGATCTACTCCGGATCCATCCGAAAACCTGAAGATGGCAACAAGTACCCCAAAAACTGCACCTCCTGAACAGCAAAAACACATTTTTCTAGTTTGGCATAAAGTTTGTTATCATTTAATATCTGGAGCACCTGCTTAACATGCCCCCGATGGGTCTCAAAATCAGGTGAATAAACCAAAATATTGTCCAGATAGACCAGAAAAACCTCCCCACCAAATGATGAAAAATATCATATATGAAATGCTGGAATACCGCAGGTGCATTGGTGAAACCAAAAGGCATAACCAGACTCTAAAAATGACCTTTCGGTGTATTGAACGCTGTCTTCCATTCGTCGCCCTCTCTGATTCTAACCAGATTGTAGGCTCCCCTTAAATCCAACTTGGAGAATACAGTAGCTCCCACAACCTCGCTGAACAAATCAGGAATCAGAGGAAAGAGGGTATGGATCACAGATGGTAATTTGATTTAACTCTGGGAAATCTAAACAGGGACGTAGACCACCATCTTTTTTCTTCACATGTAATGCAGGTGCCGGAATGCAGTACACAGAGACACAAAGCAAGGACAGTCAGAGATGAATATAAATAGTTTATATATAGATATAACAGGTATTCTGAACAAGGGAATGGCAACAGGGGAATGGCAGTCCTGCTGATAGCCAGAAACTCATTATAGTGTGAAAGCTATCAGCAGGACACCTTATCAACTCTTTTTTCTAATCTTTACTCCTGATGAACCTTTGATATGGGGAAACGCGTTGAGGAATAAGGAACCCCACAGCATATTGGGGAGGCAGGATTCCCGCATATTTTGATAGGATAATAAGATAAGTAAAATCTTCTGCACTTTTTCTCCCATGTATAACTGTATTGGTGAAGTTAGTGTCTTCTAAAGTGTATTGGGTGGATGGGACCCGTGCACACTATAATGAGTTTCTGGCTATGTATTCCTATTACTGATGTTGGTAGCTGGATAGGATAGGTTTTGTCTTTATGCTTTTTTCTTGTCATATTTTGCGGGGGGTGACACCTGCCACTATATCCCAACTGGGGAAATATTATCACATTGTTAGACTGGAGAAGAATATGGTTCCTACCTGGTAATTATTGCATTTTTAAGATTGCACATGGACAGTCATCTTCTTTGGTTCATGCATTGGGATTATGAGGGTGATATGAAGAAACATTGTGTGCATATTAGTGTTGAGCGAGCATGCTCGACACTGCTCGGTACTCGCCCGAGCATCACACTACTCGGGATGTTCGGCGAGCACCGAGCATTTCCGGGTTACTCGGGCGGGAGCTCGGGTCTCCGCCCTGCATGTTTGGAGCTCTTTACAGAGCCAATGAACATGCAGGGATTGCCAGCCAGTCACTGTAATGCTGCAGCCATGTTGGTTGTGGGGATTACAGTGATTGGCTGGCCGCACAGCATCACTTCGAGTATTTAAAACCGGGCGCCGCCATCTTGGACACAGTCGCTCCTAATCAGACAGTGTTGGGACAGCGCTGCTGATTTAGGGAGAGATATATCCTGCGAAATAGTTAGTGTAGGGTCTGTAAAGGCTGCCAGATCAAACAAACAGTCCTTCTCAGGACTAATATCCATCCCAGATATCAGGCAGGCAGGCAGGCAGGCTCTATAGGAGGCACAATGGTTATACCAGCAAACGCTGCATTACAGTCCTGTGTGCTCCTGTTCTTGAAATTGCTAGACTTAGCTCCAGGTCTCGGGGGCCAGGAAAAATCCTTTTTTTTCATCTAAATCCTCTTTTTTTTTTCCCTCCTTCACACTGTACAAATACCCATCTTATTAACATTTTGGTGTCCGTCCCGCACCCTCCCAAAAAAAAAGTGTGTCTCTGATTTTTCAGACACAAATATATCTGTTGAAAATAGTCTGGTGTAGGCCAGAGAAATAGAAGTGTGGTTTTGCAGTAACATGGGCCATTTGTATCTAAAAAAAACAGTTTGAGTGTGTCGCTCACTGTTCAGCCGCAAATATATATATTTAAAAAAGTCTGGTATACACCAGTAAATTATAACTGTGGTTTTGCTGTTCCACGGTAAAAAATCTTTATTATCCTGTTTTTGCCATTTTTTGCCGTAAAAAAAAAAATAATAGTGTCTCCCTGATTTTTCATTACCCTCTATTGATCCTCCCACCCTCTGCACACTGCGACAGCCCCACTTCTAACACACAGGCTGGATTTTTGGAGGTATCTATTCCTAACTCCAGGGATTCACATTCCCTTTATTTTTGGGCTTATTTCTTTAGATGCCTCCCCCCTGTGGATTTTCCTATTGAATTTAATAGAACCAGGATAGACTGGTAGCTTATTTTGAGAGCATAGAGGCTGATACGGGTTAATTTGCACTGATAGATGCACTTTAATGTTTCAGACACCCATTTATGGTATCTTTGCTTTGGGATAGGAGGTTTTACTATTATCATTTTTTGGCTATTGTTGGTACATATTGATATGTGATACTTTTTTGTGGTTTCTACTGAAGCATCATGTTTTTTTAAATGCTTTTAAATTTCCAAGTTGTGTCTAGTTCAGTATTCACTCAATAAAAATTATGACATTTTTTACCCATATGCTCCCTGTCTAATTATACATACCACTTTTTCTTGCTGTATGTCTTTGGAAGAGGAGATCCCATGTAGCGATGCCCAAATATTTGAAGAGCCATGGCCACAGGAAGTCGAGGCTGGCAATTTGTCACAAGAAGTGGACGATGACGAGACACAATTGCCATGAAGTGAGGAGGAGGATCGTGGTGCGCAAGTAGAAGAGGAGGAGGTGCTGGATGATCTAGTAACTGACCCAACGTGGCAGGAGGACATGCAGAGTGAGGCCAGCAGCACACAGGGGGAGGGAGGCAGAGTACCCCAACAGGCAGGAAGAAGCTGTGTGGTGGCCACAGACAGAAGGCGGGCAACCATTCCCCGTAACACCAACATGAGGGATGTTGCCAGTACAAACGGTAGGTCTTCCAGAGTCTTGAATTTTTTTAAAGACTCTGCTGATAACCCCAAAAAGGCCATTTGTACAACCTGCCATGCCAGCATCAGCAGGGGCGACAAAACTACCAGCCTGACCACCACCAGCATGATCAGGCATATGGCAGCAAAGCACCCGACTTTGTGGGGCGAACCCCAGGGTCCACGACCAGTGTCAGCGGGTGTCACCACTGATTCTTCCACTGTTGTGCGTGCAATAGAACCCCCTGTTGTGTGTGCAAAGCAATCCACTGTCCATACTGCATGCAAAGATGCCCCGTCCTCTCAGTCTTCACTTGTTATGGCAGTTTCTCAAGAAACAGCATCAACGTCCACGTCCCACCGCAGCGTTCAATTGTCCATATTCCAAACCTTTGAACGAAAGTGGAAATTCGCAGCTAACGCCCCACAGGCCACAGTCCTAAATTCGCACATTTCTCGACTGCTTGCATTGGAAATGCTGCCTTTTAGGCTGGTGGAGATGGAATACTTCCCAACCTTATGGTGTTGGCCGTCCCTCGGTACTCGGTCCCCAGCCGACACTATTTTGCCCGGTGTGCCATCCCCGCACTACACAAGCACGTGTCCCAAAACATCTGTCGTGCCCTCAACAATGCAGTTACTGGGAGAGTCCACCTGACAACGGACACGTGGACAAGTGCTTGTGGCCAGGGATGGTACATCTCCCTGACGGCACACTGGGTAAACATAGTGGACCCCGGGACCCAGTCGGACCTTGGGACGGAACACATCCTCCCCACACCGAGGATTGCGGGCCCTATGTCAGTCAGAGTTGCCCCCACAGTGTACAGCTCCTGCGCATCATCCTCCTCCTCCTCCTCATGCTCAGCCTCCATCTCAGATATCACCACATCAGTTACAAGCTGGAAGAACTACAGTACTGCCTCTGCCAAGCGGCAACAGGCTGTGCTGAAACTCCTAAGCTTAGGTGAGAAACCTCACACTGCTTGTGAGTTGTGGACAGCTGTGAAAGAGCAGGCAGATCTGTGGCTGAGATCGCTGAACCTACATCCAGGCATGGTCGTGTGTGACAATGGCCGTAACCTGGTGGCGGCTCTGAGGCGAGGCGAGATCACACACGTACCATGCCTGGCTCATGTGCTTAACCTCGTGGTTCAGCGGTTTCTTAAATCGTACCCCGAGTTGCCAGATCTGCTCGTCAAAGTACGCCGCCTGTCAGCTCATTTTCGCAAGTTGGCTACAGCTTCCGCCGCCCTTGCTGTGTTGCAGCAGTGTTAGCAGCTTCCGCCACACCGATTGGTGTGTGATGTCCCCACACGTTGGAACTCTACCCTCCACATGTTGCAAAGGATTTGTGAGCAGAAGAGAGCAGTTGTGGAGTACCAGCTGCAACAAGGCCGTCGATATTCAGGTCAGACTCCACACATAAGACCTCAGGAGTGGACCTGGATGTCTGACATCTGTACCATCTTGACAAACTTTGAGGAGTCCACCCAGATGGTGAGTAGCGATGACGCCATCATTAGCGTCAGCATTCCACTTGTCTGTCTTTTGCAACGCTCTCTGCAGAGAATTAAAGAGGAGGCATTGCAGCCAGAGTATGATGAGATGGATCAAGAAGCCGTAGCGGGCGATTACACACAGCCCAGCCTCATCTCATCCTAACGTGGGGGACAATGAGGGAGAGGAGGAGGAGGAAGAACAGGAGCTTGTATCATGCGCTGTAGACGGTAGTACCTGTACAACTGTCATACCGTCGGTTCAGCGTGGGTGGCCTGAGGACAGGGGGGAGGAGGAGGAGAGCATGGTCAGTCATCATCTTGGTGAGGACACGGAAGTCTTGCCCGTTACCAGTCTGGCACGCATGGCTGACTTTATGTTACGCTGCCTTAACCGTGACCCTCGCGTTGTCAAAATGTTGGGTGACAGTCATTACTGGTTGGTGACACTTTTAGACCCCCGCTACAAGGAGAACTTTCACTCTCTTATTCCTGAGGTGGAGAGGTCTACAAAAATGGGGCAGTACCAGAAGTTCCTTGCTGCAGAACTGTTAAAGTTCCCATCTGAACACGCTAGCGGCAGAGGTCACAGTTCGTTGACCAACCAAGGCGTACAAGTAAGAAAGAGGCAACTCCAATCCAGCAGAGGCAGGGGAACACTGTCAACGTTCTGGGACAGTTTTCTGAGACCCGCCCAGCTTACAGGCCCTGAGGCGCGGGGTACTCTCACAAGGAGTGGAAAGTTTCAAAAGATGGTGAGGGAGTACCTTGCCGACCGTACCAGCGTCCTCCGTAATTACTCTGTGCCTTTTAATTATTGGGTATCCAAGCTGGACACTTGGAATGAACTCGCTCTGTACGCCTTGGAGGTCCTGGCCTGCCCTGCCGCTAGCGTGTTATCGGAGCGTGTTTTTAGTGCCACTGGGGGAATTATAACTGATAAGCGCACTCGCCTGTCAACTGACAATGCTGACAAGCTGACCCTTATCAAAATGAACAGGGGCTGGATTGGGCCAGACTTCCCATCACCACCAAATGACAGCAGAGTAACATAAAGTCAAATCCACTGTGTTATTTCGGGAGGTGTATTCACATGCACCGCTTCACACCCACACATGGGTATACGCTTCCTCATTTTGGCTGTTTTATGTTCTTCTCCTTATCCTCAGCCTCCACCACCACTATACCACCAGGGTGACCGTGGTCCGTGTTGCCATTATTGAAAGTTCCTCCATCCTTATTTTTGTCAGCTTTTGCTTGGAAGGCATAAGCAAATACTATGGGAGACCCACTCCCCAATCATGGGAATAATGTTTGTAATATGTTGTACTGCATGGCTCTTGTAAGGGGCATTGCAAGTTCCTCCGTCCTAATTTTTGGCAGCTTTTGCTTGGAAGGCATAAGCAAATACTATGGGAGACACACTCCCCAATAATGGGAATAATGTTTTTAAGATGCTGTACTGTATGGCTCTAGTAAGGGGCATTAATAGCGTCTTGTTAAGCTACTGCGACGTCCACCACTTTTCCGAGGGGCATTAAAAGCGTCTTGTTAAGCTACTGAGACCTCCACCACTTTTCCGAGGGGCATTAAAACCGTCTTGTTAAGCTTCTGGGACCTCCACGTCTCTTGCAAGGGGCATTCAAACAGTCTTGCTAAGCTACTGGGACCTCCACGTCTCTTCTGAGGGGCATTAAAAGCGTCTTGTTAAGCTACTGGGACCTCCACCACTTTTCCGAGGGGCATTAAAAGCATTTTGTTAAGCTACTGGGACCTCCTCCACTTTTCCGAGGGGCATTAAAACCGTCTTGTTAAGCTACTGGGACCTCCACCACTTTTCCGAGGGGCATTAAAAGCGTCTTGTTAAGCTACTGTGACCTTCACCACTTTTCCGAGGGGCATTAAAAGCGTCTTGTTAAGCTACTGGGACCTCCACCACTTTTCCGAGGGGCATTAAAAGCGTCTTGTTAAGCTACTGTGACCTCCACCACTTTTCCGAGGGGCATTAAAAGCGTCTTATTAAGCTACTGTGACCTCCACCACTTTTCCGAGGGGCATTAAAAGCATCTTGTTAAGCTACTGGGACCTCCACCGCTTTTCCGAGGGGCATTAAAAGCGTCTTGTTAAACCACTCTGAACTCCATGTCTCTTCCATGGGACATTAAAATCATCTTGTTAAACCACTCTGAACTCCATGTCTCTTCCAAGGAGAATTAAAACCGTCTTGTTAAGCTACTGTGACCTCCACGTCTCTTCCAAGGGGCATTAAAACCGTCTTGTTAAGCTACTGGGACCTACACCACTTTTCCGAGGGGCATTAAAAGCGTCTTGTTAAGCTACTGGGACCTCCACGTCTTTTCTGAGGGGCATTAAAAGCATCTTGTTAACCCTCCGTCACATACAATATCGGTTCTATCAAGTTCACATACAATGTGACTGTCAGGCGCAGGCTAGAAAAATACCTATAATATCTAATGTTTGCAGTTTCAGTGCTCTAAAAGTGATCAGTGACCTTCATAGGGATGTAATAAAAGAGACTACACATAATCAGGTGCAAAAAAACCCCATTTACTTAACATAAAACTAATAACTCTGAAATACAAACATTTCAAAACTCCCGCCAAATAAAAGAGATGTGCCTGTCAGGCTTATTGTATGTGACGGAGGGTTAAGCTACTGGTACCTCCACCACTTTTCTGAGGGGCATTCAAACTGTCTTATTAAGCTACTGGGACCTCCACATCTCTTCTGAGGGGCATTAAAAGCGTCTTGTTAAACCACTCTGAACTCCACGTCTCTTCCAAGGGACAGTAACATCGTCTTGTTAAACCACTCTGATCTCCATGTCTCTTCCAAGGGGAATTAAAACCGCCTTGTTAAGCTACTGTGACCTCCACGTCTCTTCCAAGGGGCTTTAAAACCGTCTTGGTAAACCACTCTGAACTCCACATCTCTTACAAGGGGCATTAAAAGTGACTTGTTAAGCTACTGGGACCTCCACCACTTTTCCGAGGGGCATTAAAAGCGTCTTGTTAAACCACTCTGAACTCCACAGCTCTTCCAAGGGGCATTGAAATGTTGTTTATAATTAACTCTAACCTCCACGACTCTTCGAACGGGCATTGCATTTCCTCCTAATTTTTGGCAGCTTTTGCTTGGAAGGCATAAGCAAAGACTATGGGAGACACACTCCCCAATAATGGGAATAATGTTTGTAATATGCTGCACTGCATGGCTCTTATAAGGGCATTGCAAGTTCCTCCATCCTAATTTTTGGCAGCATTTGCTTGGAAGGCATAAGCAAATACTATGGGAGACCCACTCCCCAATAATGGGAATAATGTTTTTAAGATGCTGTACTGTATGGCTCTTGTAAGGGGCATTAAAACCGTCTTGTTAAGCTACTGCGACCTCCATCACTTTTCCGAGGGGCATTAAAACCGTCTTGTTAAGCTACTGTGACCTCCATGTCTCTTCAAAGGGGCATTAAAAGCATCTTCTTAAGCCATTTTGAACTCCACAGCTCTTCCAAGGGGCATTGCATTTCCTCCTAATTTTAGTCAGCTTTTGCTTTTCAATGCAAAGGCGAAAACTAAGGGAGACCCACTCCCCAATAATGGGTAGAAGGTTTTTAGTACGTCTGTTTCAAGGGGCATTGCAGTTCCTCATAATTTTTGGAAAGCCTTCCATTCACTGCTTAGGCCAACAGTGTACAGGAGACCCAGTTGCTATAAATGGAAAAAACTGTTTAGTTAAGGCCCTCTTACCTACATGTCATTTCCAAGGGGCATTGGAGTGCCTCAAAATTTTTAGTAGGCATTGCACTCACTGTATGCCCTATAACCGTGTAGCTGAACTGCTCCTTTTGTTACAGAAACATATCCTACAAGACATATGTGGTTGACTGGCCTGATATTGATGTGAATGGTCCCTGTTCCTCCTGCTCTTTCTCTTTTGCCACTGCCTCATCCATCATTTATCACCTGAAGCTTTGTTTTAACGGGAGTCATAGAACTGGGATAGTAGCAGGAAAACATCCAGCAATCCTTGGAGGATGTAGGATATGCGCCAAAACGCTGACCACCTCAGGCCTAGCCGCTACTACATACATGCGCTTGCATTCCAAGAAAACAAAGCAGATGCTAACTGTTATGCCGTGGGGCTCAACGGGAACCATGGCCTGAGCAAACTGTTATGCACACGCCCGGACTGACTGGCGTGTGCGTGTTTAGTGTTCCCACTGGACCATGAACCGGAGAGTGCCTGGAGGGGCTTAACTAAGTATCTACCCGATCCGACCAAGGTCGCACGACGGCTAACGACTCCAGTGCACCAGGGAGGAACCGAGCAGAGGGACCAGGTGCTACTCCAGGTCAGACCCCGGACACGGCTGTTGACCCACACCGGAGAATACAGGAACAGGCAGGTTAGACTGGCACACTGACTGGTGGGTATAGGCAGGCACGGCAGGTATGCAGACAGGCGGGCACTGGTAAGCACGACTGGTATGCAGGAAGGGAGTACTGGCAAGCACGGCTGGAGTGCCGACAGGGAGGCACTAGCAGGTTGGAGCACAGACTGGATAAGGTCCAGTACAGACTGGGACTCAGGAACAGAACCGCAGATGTGGTAGACAAGCAGAGCAGAGCGAGACCGCCGGAGAGGTGAACAAGAGCAGAGCAGGGCGAGGCTGCCGGAGCGGTGAGCAAGAGCAGAGCGAGACCGCCTGGAGCGGTGAGCAAAGGCAGGGCAGAGTGAGACCGCTTGGAGCGGTGAGCAAAGGCAGAGCAGAGCGAGACCGCTTGGAGCGGTGAGCAAAGGCAGAGCAGAGCGATGCCGCCTGGAACAGTGAGCAAATGCAGAGCAAAGCGAGGCCGCCTGGAGCGGTGAGCAAAGGCAGAGCAGAGCGAGACCGCCTGGAGCGGTGAGCAAAGGCAGAGCAGAGCGAGACCTCCTGGAGCGGTGAGCAAAGGCAGAGCAGAGCGAGGCCACCTGGAGCGACGAGCAAAGGCAGAGCAGAGCGAGAACCGCCGGAGCGGTGAGCAAGGCAGAGCAGAGCGAGAACCGCCGGAGCGGTGAGCAAGGCAGAGTGGGCAGAAACCGCAGGAGGGGTGAGCAAGGCAGAGCGGGCAGAAACCGCCGGAGCGGTGAGCAAGGCAGAGCGGGCAAGAACCGCCGGAGTGGTGAGCAAGGCAGAGCGGGCAAGAACCGCCGGAGCGGTGAGCAAGGCAGAGCGGGCAAGAACCGCCGGAGCGGTGAGCAAGGCAGAGCAGGCAAGAACCGCCGGAGCGGTGAGCAAGGCAGAGCGGGCAAGAACCGCCGGAGCAGTGAGCAAGGCAGAGCAGGCAAGAACCGCCGGAGCGGTGAGCAAGGCAGAGCGGGCAAGAACCGCCAGAGCGGTGAGCAAGGCAGAGCAGGCAAGAACCGCCGGAGCGGTGAGCAAGGCAGAGCAGGCAAGAACCGCCGGAGCGGTGAGCAAGGCAGAGCAGGCAAGAACCGCCGGAGCGGTGAGCTAGGCAGAGCAGGCAAGAACCGCCGGAGCGGTGAGCAAGGCAGAGCAGGCAAGAACCGCCAGAGTGGTGAGCAAAGGCAGAGCAGAGGGGACAGGGCTCTTTTCACACGGAACAGTCTGGAAGGGAAAGGCAGAACCAGATACACACAAGATACTTGCAATGAAGTAGCGAGTGGACTCTAAACTCACAAATGGAAGTACAGCAACAACGAGTAGGAGTTAGGTGCAGGAACAGACTCTGCAGAAAAAGGGAAGGTACGGACATAGAGAAAAACAGGAAAAAGGCTAGGAGAGTGTTCAGACAGGAACTGACACTGCAGCGAGATACAGGAGCGAGTCTGGGTATGCGGCCCCCAGAAAAGGCGTAACGAACAGGCTAGGAGCGTGTTCAGACTGGCCTGGAAATACAGCCTCCAGGAAGGCGGACAGACAGGCAAGAAAACACAGATAACAGATCTAGGTATGCGGCCCCTAGAAGGTGG
This sequence comes from Phyllobates terribilis, assembly GCF_046119375.1. NCBI lineage: Eukaryota > Metazoa > Chordata > Amphibia > Anura > Dendrobatidae > Phyllobates > Phyllobates terribilis. Next base: position 584,799,830 of record NW_027362762.1, read on the forward strand.
GACGAACAGGCTAGGATACAGTTCAGACAGGAACTGCTACTGAAAGAGATACAGGAGCCAGTCTGGGAATCCAGTCCCGAGAGTGGCGGAAACAGACAAGAACAGAACAGGACCTGGCACATTCAGAGTCATGGAGCACACTGAATGATAGAGTTGCTCAGGCATCAGTTTCCAGGTGGAGCTGGTTTAAATATCCAGTGACAGACAGCAAGAGGCTGAAGACGCATTAGGGGTGTGCCCACAGCAGCTACAAGAAATAGGAAGTAATCGGGCCGTCAGAAAAGAGACAAACAGACAGCATGAATAGAAGCCAGGCTAGCAGACTGGACTGAGGATCAAGTTTGCGATCTTGCATGGTGAGAGATGGTGCACCATGCAAGCCCGCCACTAGGTATGTTACACTAACTTCTATCATCATCATCATGCTCCTCACCTTGGCACTCTCAACTCCCCTGATGGAGCCAGGCGGCTGGGGACTGAGTATGAATTCCTGGCCGCCAACTCAGCCATGATGTGGTGGCCAGATTCCGCCTTCACATGCCTAAAAGGCCCAATTTCAAGTGCAAGCAAGCAAGCAGTATGGTATTGCAACATGGGGGTGGGTGGGTGGGTGGCAGGCTGCACACTTACGCTTGCATTCCAAGAAAACAAAGCAGATGCTAACTTCTATCATCATCATCATGCTCCTCACCTTGGCACTCTCAACTGCCCTGAAGGAGAAGCCAGGGCGCACCGGAGGAGTCTGGTTCTCTGGTGGGCTCGTCCAATGCAGCCCTAAAGCAAGCCGGGCTAAGAAAAGTGTGTGGGGGGAAGTTGACAGGAGAAATAGAGGTGGCTGGGGACAGTTTATGAACACCCGGCTGCCCCCAGGCGGCTGGGGACCGTGTGTGGACACCCGGCCGCGGGGCGGCTGGGGACCGAGTATGGACACCCGACCGCCCCCTGGCGGCTGGGGACCGAGTGTGGACACCCGGCCGCCGGGCGGCTGGGAACTGAGTATGGATTCCAGGCCGCCAACGCAGCCATGACATGGTGGCCAGATTCCGCCTCCACATGCCTAAAAGGCACAATTTATGTGCAAGCAAGCTAGCAGTATGGTATTGCAGCCTGGGGGTGGGTGGGTGGTTGGCTGCATATTTGCACTTGCATTGCAAGGAATGGGGGAGGTACAATTGAACACTTCCCTGGGACAAGAACTTGCACGGGGATAGTTGCAAGTCTGCGTCTTCTGATGCGGCAAGGATGACTTCTGATGGGCACACTTTTAGGCAGTGACCCGGATGTCAGAGATGCTTCCAGGGGTCTTCCCCATGCTGTTCCCATGTCTTTTCAGCACTGTATGCATGTGTCACACAGCACATGGCCAGATAAGGTTGTAAAATGTTAAAATGACATTTCCCGGTGAATGCATTTGTCACGGTTGAAAGCAATACAAAAGTGCAAAAACGCATAAAAAAATGCTACTTGTGAACATAGCCCAAGGTGTGGAGGAGTATTTTTTTGGGGGGGGGGTTATTTATTTTACCTTATACACAAGTCTTTACCCTGGAAAGGAACTTCCTTAACATATTTCACAGGAAAGCCGTTTCAGTTTCGTTTTTGAACGTTTTATTGTGAACCCTTAAAAGTGGCTTAATACCTCTGACCACGTTGTTAACAGCAGTGACCTGGGGGTCAGAAATGCTTCCTGGGGCGATCCCCATGCTGTCCCCATGTCATTTGAGCACAGTCACTATCGTTTTGGGCACTTGTTAGGCTTTTAAAAGACTGCCGGGTGTGCCGCCGCAAAAATGCTCGGGTCTCCCGTAGACTAACATTGGGCTCGTTACTCGGGTTGAGCACCCAAGTATCACGGCGAGCTCGGCCCGAGCTTCGAGCACCCGAGCATTTTAGTGCTCGCTCAACACTAGTGCATATAATATTTATTTCCTACCGGGTTCATCTTTAGAACCACAGCAGACCAGTGTTATTCACTGGCTGCACTCCTAGTGGTGTTTTGTATAATAATGATCCTTCACTGAGAGGGGTGAATAAGCTTTGATTGAGAGATATCCAAATTAATGTTTCTCTCTGGTGCTAATATATATGTCATAAAATTCCCTCTGACATTTGAAGTAATTATTTACTGACAGTGGATGGGTCAAATACTTTTTACTTTTATTGTTCATTTCTGTCTATTTCTGTGGTTTTTGGTAGTTAGTGTGAGCCTTAAGGCAACGTTTTAATGTAATCTATTAAAAATTATCTTTTAATTGGGTTTCTTTTATGTGAGACAATAGGTTCAGCTAAAGCACAGCAAGCGAGACCATGAGTTTTCACAAACTCAGCATCAACCATGCTGACCTCGGCTCCACTGTCAACAAACACAGAAATTTTTTCGGTTTTGCTCTCTAGCACCACCTCTGCTGTCAGGACAAAGCGGGAACGGCAGTTTGGCCACAAATACACCCCTTGTTTATCCAAGTCCAGACTACTGAGAGTTAATCGAGTCTCTTTGTTTAGGAATTGAAGGACAGGTCCCAACAAAGTGTCCCTTCTTCCCACAAAAAAAAACATAAGCCTTTTTTCTTGCGAATCTCCAGGGAGATGTATGATGTAGAGACACCTACTAACTGCATAGGTTCCTCCACCTCCCCCACTACTGGTTCACCCCAAGACCGCTTCCTTGGCAAAGGTACATAACCCTGACAAGAAGGCCCCGGAGAATAAGGTTGCATCTGTCTATCCTGAAGGCGCCTATCCAGACGTTTGGCCAAAGACATGGCAGCCTCCAAGGACTGAGGGGTATCATATACAGCCAAGGCATCTTTCAACCTTTCAGTAAGCCCCTCACAAAATTGACTTTTAAGGGCTGAGTCATTCCATTTGGAATCCGTTGTCCATCTACGGAATTCCGAACTGTATGTTTCCACTGACCGATTGCCCTGCTGAAAGTGACGTAGCTTAGACTAGATGAGGGCAAGAGCTCCAAAAAAAACCTCCACAGACTGGAGACAAACTGAGTCCTGCGGTAACGAAGACGCCCATGACTGAGGATCGCCCTGCAGTAGAGAGATCACAATACCAACCCATTGCTCCTCATTACCGGAGAAGTAGGGAAGAAGTTTGAAGTACAATTTGCATGCCTCCTTAAACACAAAAAACTTGTCCCTACCTCCTGAAAACCTGTCCGGGAGGGCAACCTTGGGTTCAGGCTGGACAGGCCTACCTGCAGAGACCCCCACATTGGCAGTCTGTAACCGCCGCTGAACCTCACAGTGCAGGTCATTCACCTCCAGAGACAGACAGCGGAACTGCTCTGCAAGTTCTGCCACTGATCCCATATTAAAGGGAGTAAAGAAACCAAAAACACGCAAAGAAAAACAAAACAAAATGTGTCATTTTTTTTTCCCAAAATGTGCTCGGCCGGTTATAATGTCACGCCAGGTGTGAGTGCAACACAGAGGGGAAAGGGAAAAGGAGCCCAGACACTAGGGAAAGGGGGAAGAGGTGACCTCCTAATCTGGACTAGCATCACCCTGTCTCCCCCTAAAGTCCCTATACAGCCTCCGCAGCTGTCGCCTATCACGTGCCTCGCCCTGCTATCCCTGGCGTAAGGCTATAGCTGGGGGAGGAAGGAGATGAGCACTAGTCAACCGCTAGCACTCTAAAGACAAAAGGGGAAGACAACACAGGGGAACAACAGCTTAGCTTTAGAAGAACTCGGGGCACAAGGCCTCAAGACTCCAGAAAGGACATGATGCTGCTTCAGCCAAGTTCCAAGTAGTAATGAGTATAACCTGCGACGCCCACCTAGACACACCAGGTATATATACACCCAGACTAAAAGGGAGGTAGTCATTGGGTCCTAAACACAGCCTCCTATCTAGGCAGCTGTATGCATTGCCAAACATGGAGATCTCCTGCAAACCATTGCAGGGCGACTGTCTGTCACCTCTGAGACATCCGTGACACAAACATTCGTGAAATGTGTGAATTTAGTAGTGTGGCCTGTGGGGCATTGGCTGCGTATTTGTGCTTGCGTTCCAAGGACTGGGGTAGGGAAAACTGAACGCTGTGCTGGGAGAAGGATGTGCTTGCTAATGGTGCTAGTTGAGATTGTGCAATGACGGGTGCAGGGCGGGAGGCATCTTGGCATGCGCCATGGACAGGGGATTGGCGTGCACATACAACAGCTGAACAAGCAGTGGTGTCACCCGCAGACACTGTTGCTGGACCCTGGGGTTCGGCCCACTTAGTCGTGTGCTTTGCTGCCATGTGCCTGATCATTTTGGTGATGCTCTGGCTGCTCGTTTTGCTACCCCTGCTGATGCTGGCCTAGCAGGTGGTGCAAATGGCCTTTTGGGGTTATCTGCAGAATCTTTAAAAAATAACCAGACTCGGGAAGACCTAACAGTTGTACTGGCAACTTCCGTCGTGTTGGCGTTACGAGGAATGCTTTCTCGCATTGTGTCTGCGGCCACTACGCTGCTTCTTCCTGCCTGTTGTTGCACTACACCTCCCTCCCCTTTTGTGCTGCTGTCCTCGCTGTCTATGTCCACCTGACAGGTTGGGTCAGTTACTATATCATCCAACACCTTGTCTTCCACTTCCGCACCCTGGTCCTCCTCCTGACTTTCTGCCAATTGTGTCTCATCGTCATCATCATCATCATCCACCTCTTGCGACAGTAATTTCACTTTCCCACCGTCGCCTTCGTGTGACCGTGGCTGCTCCAATATCTGGCCATCGCTACACTAATTCTCCTCTTGACTGGCTTGAAGCTGGCAGGTGAGAGGCCCGAATCTACAAGTGGAAAAGTTAACAGCTCTTCTGAGTGTCCAAGTGTGGGATCAGTTGTCTCCGGGCACTCTGCATTGTGGGAGGAAGGAGGATCAGAGTGAGGAATATGTGGTCCAAACTCACGGCTACTGAGACTTGACCGTGTTGAAGACAGGGTGGTGGTGGCTAAGTGACTGGAAGCATTTTCTGCTATCCAACCAATAACCTTTTGACACAGCTCTGTGTTCAATAGTGGTGTTCTGCGGTCCCCTAGTAATTGGGACAGGAAGGTTGAGCGATAAGATGTGGGTGTTTGTTGTGGCAAAATTTCAGCTTGCCCACAGCCACGTTCTCAGCCTCTGCATGCACCATCACCATCACGTCCACTTCCCCGTCCCTTGCCACGCACCTTGCTTATTTTTAATGGAAGATAATATTTTCCACGTTCACGAGAAATGGCTGATTTTGGAGCGCAGTTATATGTGATACGTCTGACAGAGAATAGGTGTTATGTCTGACAGAGAACCACGGTTTTAAATAGCAGGCCTGTAATTTGCTAATACTACCCTTCACAGACACCTAGTGTGAATAGCTTGACCGACACACTGCAACGGAATGAAAATGGAAGAAATGTTTGATTTTGGAACACTCTTATAGGTGTTATGTCTGACAGAGGACCACGGTTTTATATAGCAGGCCAATTATTTGCTAATACTATCTTTCACAGACACCTAGTGTGAATAGCTTGACCGACTGTCACGGGTGTGTCAGAGGTGACAGACAGTCGCCCTGCAGTGGGTTGCAGGAGATCTCTATGTTTGGCATTGCAGACAGTTTCTTTGATAAGAGGCTGTCTTTAGGACCGAGCTGCTACCTCTCTTGCTAATTAGCTCTCTGGCCTGGGTGTATATATACCTGGTGTGTCGGAGAGAGAGTTGCCGGCTAGATCCATTTCTACTTGTGAAGCTTAGCAGGAGCAGTACTTTGTCCTTTCTGGAGCTTGAGGCCGTGTGCTTATTTGGAGTTCATCAAAAACTAAGCCATTTCCCCTGTTTTGTCCACCCTTGTTGTCTATAGAATTTAGTGGAGATTGACTAATGCTCATCTCCTTCCATCCCTAGCTGTAGCCATACGCCAGGGAGAGTAGGGCAAGGCACACATGTGGCGATTGCTGAGGAGGCAATATAGGGAAGAGAATTGAGACAGAGAGACGATAGACCAGACTAGGAGGTCTCCACTTCCCCCTTTCCCTAGTGTCTGGGCTCCCTTTCCCTTTTCCCTCTGTGTTGCACTAAGTCTTCCCCACACCTGACACTCTAGCCGGCCGAGCACGTTTTGAAAAGGGTAAAAAAAAAAGGAAACTGACATTTTTTTTTCTTTGTGTGTTTTTGGGTGCACTTTTTTTTCCTTTCTCCCTTTGGTATTGTTAGAACTCTCCTGTTAGTTTTTTTTTAGTTTGCTGGTCACATGACCATTTTTGCCTATTTAATCCGGCTCCGCCCTCCTGGTCTTGCTGGACTTCATTGTATTTACTACTCTTGAGCTAGCTTGGTGCTCTGTTGCCGTTCTCTGTTAGTTTTGCTAGGTCTTCTGACCTCTATGCTTTTTGTTGTGTGTTTGTCTTTGACTGCTACTATTTCTGCTAGGAGGTGTCCAACTTATCCCAGTCCCTAGTTCTTGTAGGGATCCCTCCCTCACATCTATAGGTCTTCGTTCAGACTAGCCGAGGACTTTAGCGGGTCTGATCGCAGGATCAGGTTCCCCGTTACATCGTAGGGATCTAGTTTAGTTCTATTGTAGGGACAGTTCTCCTGTCTTTCCTTAGTCCCTGTAGCAGATCATAACAGTAAGTCCAGACTTAAAAGAAAAAAAAAAAATTTTCTCTAAGGAAAGACCTCCAGTTTTCCATCATGGTCTCGGTTCAAGATTTGGCTCAACGCTTGCAGGGACTCTCTCTGGAGGTGGCCAAGCTCCAACAACACGTGAGTAGCTGTTCTGGAGCACATTTTATGGAACCAAAGGTACGTCTGCCTGATTTATTTTTTGGCGAACAACAAGATTTTTTTTCTTTTAAAAATGCTTGTTTATTGTATTTTCGTTTGAGACCCGGATCCTCTGGTGATGAATCACAGCGCATAGGGTTCATAATGTCACTTTTGCGCAAAGATCCTCAGGGATGGGCCTTCTCTCTCCAACCTAGTGATCCGTGCTTTAGATCAGTGGATAGTTTTTTTTCTGCTTTGGGTTTGTTGTATGATGATCCTGATCGTGTCTCATCTGCTGAGTCTGAATTGAGACGTTTAAGGCAGGGATCAGGTAATGTGGAAAAATATTGTTCTCACTTCTGTCGGTGGTCTGCCCAGGTGGGGTGGAACGATTCAGCTTTGAAAAGCTTGTTTCTTGCAGGGCTAGGTGAAAGGGTTAAGGATTTACTGATTGCTTATCCCACACCTGGAAACTTGCAGGAGGCTATGCAATTAGCTATACGGGTGGACAGGAGACTGCGTGCAAGGGTTAATGAGAGCAAATCCTCTGCTATGTCAGCTCCGAGTCTTGAGAGGGTCTGTGCTGACAATGGAGAGCCGATGGAGATTGGAGCGATGACACCCCGCTCTCAGGAAAAAGATCGCAGGCTTTCTGAAGGCTTGTGCTTCTATTGCGGAAATTCTGGTCATTTTATTAAGAACTGTGTGCTTCGTTTGAAGAAAGAAAAAAAAATGGTCAGTTATGCCCGTATTGCCTGTTTAAATTCTAAGGGAGTATTCCTATCTGCCACTACTGCTGCTCAGGATGAATTAATTGAATTTCGGGTATTTGTGGATTGTGGTTCTACTCTGAATGTGATTGATGGGGGATTCTTGGAAAAACTTAGATTAGAACCTAAAACTTTGTCATCCCCTATTGCTGTGGTTTCTGTTGATGGCTCTCCCTTGAAGAGTGTTACTCATAAGGTCTGTGAATTTCCCCTCACTATTAATGGTATTCACCAAGAAAATTTGGATTTGGTGGTATTGGATAATTTGCCTTCTCCAGTAATATTGGGGTTACCCTGGTTAAAATTGCACAATCCTGTACTGGATTGGTCTACCAATGAAATTAAGTCCTGGAGCCCTAAGTGTTATGACAAGTGTTGTAACGGACGTATTGCTGCTGTGGATAAAGGGGAATTGCCTGTACCTATTCAGGATTTTTGGAGAGTTTTTTCTGAGGAGGAGTCACAAATTTTGCCTCCCCATAGAGACTATGATTGTACCATTGAATTTGTCCCTGGAGCGACTCTTCCTAAAAGTCGTTTATTTAATCTTACTATTCCTGAGAGAAAGGCTTTGGAGGAATACATACAGACAAGCCTGGCCGCCGGTCACATTAGGCCTTCCAAGTCTCCTGTGGCTGTTGGATTTTTTTTTGTAAAAAAAAAAAGATGGCGGTTTATGTCCTTGTCTGGACTTTCGTGAGATTAATAAAATTACTGTACGCAATCCTTACCCACTGCCATTGATTCCTGATTTATTTAACCAGTTAGTGGGGGCCAAGTGGTTCTCTAAAATTGATCTCCGGGGGGCATACAATTTGTTGCGCATGAAGGAGGGTGATGAATGGAAGACTGCTTTTAACACTCCTGTGGGTCATTTTGAGAATCTGGTTATGCCTTTTGGTCTTACCAATGCTCCAGCATTTTTTGAGAATCTTATTAATGACATCCTTAGATCTTTAATCGGCAAAAATGTGGTTGTGTATTTGGATGACATTCTGATTTATTCGCCTGATCTGGAGTCTCATTGGCGGAGCGTACGTGAGGTATTACAGTTATTAATGGACAATTCGCTTTTTGCTAAGCTGGAGAAATGTGAGTTCGCTGTACAGAGAATTAGTTTTTTGGGCTACATTATCTCCAGTGAAGGTTTTGAGATGGACCCGGTTAAAGTTCAAGCTGTGCAGGAATGGCCTAGGCCTATTGGTTTGAAATGGATACACAGGTTTTTGGGTTTCGCCAATTATTACAGAAAATTCATAAAAAATGTTTCTATTATTGTCAAACCGCTGACCGATCTCACCAGGAAAGGTGCTAATGCGGTTCAGTGGACTTCTGAGGCCATTGAAGCTTTTGTGTTTCTAAAGGAGAGGTTCACCTCTGCTCCCATCCTTATGCAGCCTGATGTGACTAAGCCGTTTTTGGTTGAGGTTGATGCTTCTTCGGTGGGGGTCGGTGCGGTGTTGTCTCAGGAAAACAAGGATGGAGTACATCCCTGTGCCTTTTTTTCAAAAAAATTTTCTGAGACTGAACTTAATTACGATATTGGTAATCGGGAATTGCTGGCGATTAAACTCGCATTTGAACACTGGCGTCACCTCTTGGAAGGTGCTGAATTTCCCATTCAGGTTTTTACTGATCATAAAAATCTGATCTATCTTGATGCTGCCAAGCGCTTGAATGCCCGTCAGGCTAGGTGGGCACTTTTTTTCTTGCGGTTTAATTTTTCCGTTACTTACATCCCGGGTACCAAGAATGTTAAAGCGGATGCTTTGTCTCGCAGCTTTTCTCCCATGGTCGGTGTTGAGGAGGAAGAGGAGAGCATTTTACAAGAAGGTGTTGTGATTGCTGCTTTGGACTCCGTTTTGGAGGATGAGATTCTTAAAGCTCAGGAGAATGCCCCATCTAACACTCCCCATGGGAGGTTGTTTGTGCCTAGGACCTTTAGGAGAGATTTGTTTGTTAAGTGTCATGAGTCTCGGTTGCCAGGTCATCCAGGAATTTCTGAGACCAAGAGACTTGTGGGTCGCAGTTTTTGGTGGCCTGGATGGCAGAAGGAAGTCATTAAGTGGGTGCGCCAATGTACTGTGTGTGCTAGATCCAAGTCTTCGCATGCTCCTGCTGCGGGGTTGCTTTGCCCTCTGGAGGTTCCTAGTGCACCTTGGACACATCTGGCTATGGACTTTATTACTGACCTTCCCCCCTCTGAAGGTTTCACGGTCATCTGGGTGGTCGTGGACCGTTTTAGCAAGATGTGTCCCTTGGTTCCCTTCATCAAACTGCCTTGCGCTAAGACACTCGCTAAGGCCTTTGTCAAAGAAATTGTCAGACTACATGGTGTTCCTACTGACATTGTTTCTGATAGGGGACCTCAGTTCGTGGCTCGTTTTTGGCGTGCCTTTTGTGACAGGTTGGGAGTTCATTTGTCGTTTTCATCTGGATATCATCCTGAGTCTAATGGCCAGACAGAAAGGAAGAACCAGGATGTTGAGCAGTTCTTGCGTTGTTTTGTGGCAGACAATCAAGAAGGGTGGTCTGAGTTTCTGCCACTTGCTGAATTTGCTCTTAACAACCATACATCCTCTTCTGCTGGGTGTTCGCCTTTTTTTTGTTGTTCTGGGAGACATCCGTCTTTTGGGTCATTCTCCAAATTGGTTTCGGCTGTGCCTGAGGAGGAGAGTTTTTCCGGTGATTTGGAGAGAGTTTGGACGGATGTGCGTGGTAATCTTCAGGAGGCTAACAAAAAATCTAAGAGGTACTTTGATAGGAAACGGCAAGAGGTTTTCTTTGCTGTTGGTGACATGGTTTGGTTGTCCTCTAAGAATCTGCGATTGAGGATTCCTTCTAAAAAATTGGGTCCCAAGTTCGTAGGGCCCTTTAAGGTGCTTCAGATAGTTAACCAATCTGCTGTTAGGTTGGAGGTTCCTACGTCCTGGAAGATTAACCCGGTGTTTCATGTTTCTCTGTTGAAAAAAGCTGATGTGTCTGATGGTGACGCCTCTGCCACTGTTCCTCCGGTGGTGGAGCACTGGGAATATGAAATTTCCCGCATCCTAAATTCTAGACGGTATAGAGGGAGTTTGCAGTATCTCGTCGCTTGGAAGGGTTTCGGACCTGAGGATAACTCATGGGTAAGGGCGGATGATGTTTCTGCTTCCAGACTTGTCAGAGCGTTTCACAGGAGGTTTCCTGGTAAGCCTGGGCCTAGGGGATCCGGAGGATCCTCTTAGAAGATGGTGTACTGTTAGAACTCTCCTGTTAGGTTTTTTTTAGTTTGCTGGTCTCATGACCATTTTTGCCTATTTAATCCGGCTCCGCCCTCCTGGTCTTGCTGGACTTCATTGTATTTACTACTCTTGATCTAGCTTGGTGCTCTGTTGCCGTTCTCTGTTAGTTTTGCTAGGTCTTCTGACCTCTATGCTTTTTGTTGTGTGTTTGTCTTTGACTGCTACTATTTCTGCTAGGAGGTGTCCAACTTATCCCAGTGCCTAGTTCTTGTAGGGATCCCTCCCTCACATCTATAGGTCTTTGTTCAGACTAGCCGAGGACTTTAGCGGGTCTGATCGCAGGATCAGGTTCCCCGTTACATCGTAGGGATCTAGTTTAGTTCTATTGTAGGGACAGTTCTCCTGTCTTTCCTTAGTCCCTGTAGCAGATCATAACAGGTATGGGTTTAGTTGCAGAGCAGTTCCACTGTCTGTCTCTGGAGGTGATTGACCTCCGCTGTGAGGTTCAGCAGCAGCATCAGTGGTTACAGGTCGCCAATATGGGGGTCTCTGCAGGTAGGCCTGTCCAGCCTGAAACCAAGGTTGCCCTTCCGGACAGGTTTTCAGGAGGTAGGGTCAAGTTTTTTGTGTTTAAGGAGGCATGCAAATTGTATTTTAAATTTCGTCCCTACTCCTCCAGTAATGAGGAAAAACGGGTTAATATTGTGATCTCTCTATTGCAGGGCAATCCTCAGTCATTGGTGTTTTCGTTACCACAGGACTCGGTTTTTCTCCAATCTGTGGAGGGGTTTTGGGAGCTCTGGCCCTCATCTGATGACCCTGACCGAGTCACCTTGGCTGAATCTAGGCTACGTCGCCTTCAGCAGGGGATTTGGTCAGTGGAAACATACAGTTCCGAATTCCGTAGATGGGCAATGGATTCCAAATGGAATGACTCAGCCCTTAAAAATCAATTTTGTGAGGGGCTTACTGAAACGTTAAAAGATGCCTTGGCTGTATATGAAACTCCTCAGTCCTTGGAGACTGCCATGTCTTTGGCCATACGTCTTGATAGACGCCTTCAGGATAGATGGGTGCGACCACCTTCTTCGGGGCCTTCTTGCCAGGGTTGTGTACCTCTGCCAAGGAAGCGGTCTGGGGGTGAACCTGTACTGGGGGAGGTGGAGGAATCCATGCAGTGAGGGAGTGTCTCTACATCATACATCTCCCCGCAGATTCAGAAAAAAAAAGGCGTTTGTTTTTTTTGTGGGAAAAAGGGACACTTTGTTGGGACCTGTCCCTCAATTCCTAAACAAAAGGAGACTCTATTAACTCTCGGTAGTCTGAAGTTGGATAAACAAGGGGTGCATTTGTGGCCAAACTGCAGTTCCCGCTTTGTCCTGACTGCAGAGGTGGTGCTAGAGAGCAAAACCGAAAAAAATTTCTGTGTTTGTTGACAGTGGAGCCGGGGTCAGCATGGTTGATGCTGAGTTTGTGAAAACTCATGATCTTGCTTGCTGTGCTTTAGCTGAACCTATTCCCATCTTTGCCATTGACTTGGCGCCACTTGCATAGAAAGCATTTACTCAGATTGTAGATAATTCATCCGCTTCCAGTTCATTGTGAAATCATCCCTTGCTTTGTTCTGGACAATCTTCCTACTCCGATTGTCTTGGGTATACGTTAGCTTTTTAAACATAATCCATTGGTGGATTGGCAAACTGGGAAGATTATTGAATGGGGGAGATTACTGCCAAGAGAACTGTCTAGATATTTCCATTGCTACTGTCTCTATGGAAATATTACCTGCTTTTCTGTCTGGTTTTGAGGATGTTTTTTCTGAGAAGGAGTGTCAGGATTTGCCTCCTCATCGTGCTTATGACTGTCCTATTAACCTGACCCCTGGAGCTAAACTACCGAAGTCCAGACTGTTCAATCTTTCTGGCCCTGAGAGACAAGCCATGAAGGAAAGTCTGGAGAAGAGACATATCAGACCCTCATCTTCGCCTGTGGTGGCAGGGTTCTTCTTTGTGAAGAAAAAAGATGTCGGTCTACATCTCTGTTTAGATTTCCATATTTTACATATCCTCTTCCTCCGATTCCTGATTTGTTCAGCCAGGTTGTGGGAGCTAAGGTATTCACCAAGTTGGATTTAAAGGGAGCCTACAATCTGGTTAGAATTAGAGAAGGAGACGAATGGAAGACAGCATTCAATACCCCACAAGGATATTTAGAGAGTCTGGTTATGCCTTTTGGTTTGACCAATACACCTGCGGTATTCTAGGGTTTCATAAATTATATTTTCCATCATTTGTTGGGGAGGTTTGTGGTGGTCTATCTGGACGATATTTTGGTTTATTCACCTAATTTTGAGACTCATTGGGGGCATGTTAAGCAGGTGCTCCAGATATTAAGGGATAACAAACTTGTTGTCATCTTCAGGCTTTTAGATGGATCCGGAGAAGATCCGTGCAGTTCTTGACTGGGAACGTCCCAAGAAACTGAAGGCTCTACAACGTTTTCTGGCCTTTACTAATTTTTACAGGAAATTCATCCAAAATTACTCTGTTAAAGTGAAACCCCTTACTGACATGACTAAGAAGGGGTCTGATTTTTCCAAATGGTCGGATGCTTCCCTCCAGGCTTTTTCTTCCTTAAAGAATCATTTTGCCACTGCACCTATACTCAGTCAACCCAATGTTTCTCAATCCTTTAATGTGGAGGTCGATTTTTCGGATGTTGGGGTTGAGGCTGTGTTGTCTCAAGGTTTGTCCCTGGCATCCATGCGCCTTCTTTTCTAAAAAATTGTCTTCGGCTGAGAGAAATTATGATGTGGGTAATAGGGAACTTTTGGTGATCAAACTGGTGTTCGAGGAATGGAAACATTGGTTGGAGGGGGCTGTCCATCCTACTACTGTTATTACTGACCAGAAGAACCTGTCTTATCTCCAGTCAGCTAAACATCTCAACCCTAGGCAAGCCAGATGGTCCCTGTTTTTTACTAGGTTCAATTTTCAATTTTGTTGTCACTTTTCATCCAGGGGTCAAAAATGTCAAGGCTGTTGCTTTGTCCCGAAGCTTTCCTGGTGGTGGTGACCATGAGAACCCTTCCCCAATATTACAGAAAGGGGTAGTCATTTTGGCTTTTTCCTGAACTGGAGGGTGAGGTGTTGGAGGCTCAGGGGGACGCCCCTATCTCCGGCCCTTCAGGAAAGTTATTTGTACCATCTCATCTGCGCCGCAAAGTAATCAAGGAACATCATAACTCTGTGCTTGCTGGTCATTCAGGTGGTAAGGCAACCGCGGACCTCCTCTCTCGTAGTTTTTGGTGGCTGGGGTTGCATCGGGATGTAATTGAACATGTAGCTGCTTGTAGTATTTGCATTTGTTCTAAGGTTTCGCATACCCGTCCATCTGGTACTCTTCTTTCGCTACCTATCTCTTGTAGGCCGTGGACAGACTTGTCCATGGATTTTATTACTGACCTACCGGTTTCTGCAGGAAAGTGATGGTTTTGGTCGTAGTATATAGGTTCAGTAAAACGGTTCACTTCGTCGTATTACCTGCACTTCCCAATGACAAGACACTTGCTCAGTTGTTCATAAATGAGATTGTGAAGCTTCACTGGGTTCCCTCCGATGTGGTGTCTGATCGGGGGACCCAGTTTTTTTCCAAGTTCTGGAAGGCATTCTGTTCTAGACTAGGGGTGCAGCTGTCCTTTTTCTCTGCCTTCCACCCTCAGTCGAATGGTCAGACTGAGTGTGTCAATCTGAACTTGGAGGCATACTTCAGGTCTTTCGTCTCTGAAAATCAGGAGGATTGGGCATCCTACTTACCGCTGGCAGAATTTGCCATCAATAATCATCGTCAAGAATTCACTGGCAGGTCACCGTTCTTCGGTGCATATGACGCGCCCCTGGGCCTGTGTCGCGCTGCGTTGCGCACGCGGGAGCTTACCCGGAGCCGGATCTGTTTAGGGTTGTAGTCTCGTGGCGGTGACCCGGTCCGTGCCCAGGGAGTCAAACTGGACGGCAGTCTGTTAGCGGTAGAAAATGGTTGATGACTACGCCACCCGTTGAATGCAGCCAGGGGGCTGCTGCTGCAGGGCAGACCGCTGAGGCCGGTGGAAGGATGGTGCAGCGTGATAGTATAACCCCCAACGGGAGGGGTATGGCCTCAGGGCAGCCGACGTGGATGATGGGGGTAGCAGGAACCACTCAGAGACGGTATGGTAGCGTTCAGGGTCTTTACTGGTAACAACGATAGACCCTCCCGGAGTACTTGCTAGCGAACGGGGCCTGGTCAGTCCTTGAGCAGATGGGATCTCCCCTGGCCAGGCGTAGTTGTAGGCCTCCCAAGCTGACTGTACTCTTCTGGCTACCTTGCTAGAAGCTGATGTAAGTAGCCCACGTCCCTGAGTGTACCGTGTGGTGCTCACCCGTATGGCCGGTGACTCGGGGCCTTCTAATGGCTTCCGCTCCACGATGGCGGTGCTGGTCCCACGCGTGTGACCGAGCCTTCGGGCTTCTGGGCCAGGGGACCTGAAATCCCCTGCCTGACGGATTCTGCTGCTGGGTAGAAGTTAGTCCCCACAGCCTCGGACTCCGGGTCCGGTAAAGAATCTTCTTAGTCAGGGCGAGCTCTTTAGCTGCCAGCCCCTGACTCCTTGTGACTCTGCTGCTTCCTATGCTGCTCTTGTCTCTACTCTTCCTGGACTCACTAACCCTGCCTCAGCCCCGGGTTTATACAGGGGAAGTTCTTCCCCTCCCAAGGCTGGGCAGGAGGTGTGGCATGCACAGGATCCCTGACCAAAGGACCTCCCACCTGCTCTCAGACGTAATATCTCTATCACTGTGACAACCAGACCCCTGGGGTGTCACACTCCCCCCTAGTGAAATTTAGTACTCCGGGACTAAACACTTTTTAGAAAAATATAACAAGGTATATCAAAGAACAATAAAATACAATAAGGAAACACAATAAGATGGTCACGGATGTCCGCAACCGGGTGCAGTCTTTGAAGAAAAGCAAAGGTGTCCATTTCACCAACACAGGGAGACGTAACCAGGTAGGGGTCTGTCCTACCCCGAGTCCTTAACAGTCTCTAGTCCATCCTGGGTTACGCTCCAACTATATACAAAGGATTCCCGGTAAATCCACCAAGGTTTCCTAAAAATAACTAGAAACACAAAATTATACACAAGCAACAATAAACAGGTAAACATTGTAAAACAACTTAAACATTTAGATCCTCCAACGGGCGGGTAACTGGCCTCTAGTGGCCCTAGTGGACCTACGGAGCTGACTGTCTGGCCCTGAACTACAGGGTGTAGGAGCTGTCAAGGGTAAACTGGGCAGCTGTCTACCGGCTCTTTGTCTCACTAGGGGTACGGCAGGCTCACTATAAGCAGAGGGTGGATTCTCCTGTTCCGCTTGGGTGGAGTCTTCTGCCTCCTGGACCGGCTGCTCTTCCAGCTCTACCCGTTGCTCCGTAGGTTCTTGGGATGATGGTTGGAGGAAGGTGAGTACGGGTACCACAACTGCACCATTGACTTGAGTCCAAGACCGAGGGAAGTCCCCGAGCACGGTACTAACCATATCTTCCCTTTCTTCCACGGGTCGATGGTCTTCCTGTTCCTCCTCAGGGTTCCTCAGTTGTTCGGGGCACTTCTTCAGGTGGTCCCGGGATACAATGGCTGTGGTTTCCCCTCCGTCTTTACTGATGGTACAGACCTTCGGGTTCTCGTGGCTTGAGGGCAGTACGGTGTACGGGTCCTTCTCCCACTGGTCGTCCAACTTGTGGAGCCGTCTCTTCCTCTTCAAGACCTGCTCTCCGGGTACCAGGGGAACAGCGGGAGCATACTGGTTGTAAGTCTTCTCTTGTCTTTCCCTAGCCTGACAGAGACTTCGCTCCACGCTCTCCTGTACTTTCCGGTACTGCTGCTGCCTCTCTGTGTCCCAGTCTGTTTCTGGTGAAGTGTCCTCGGGTGTCAGGACTCCCATTTCCAGGTCAACAGGTAACTTACCAGGTCTTGCCCTCATTAGGTAAGCCGGGGTACAGTTGGTGGAACCTACCGGGATGTGGTTGTATAGGTCCACCAGATCGGGCAACTTCTCAGGCCACAGACTGCGTTCTTCCAGGGGCAACGTTTTTAGAAGATCCATTACCACCTGGTTCATTTTCTCACAAAGTCCATTAGTTTGCGGATGGTAGGGTGTCGTCCTTATCTTCCGGCAGCCATACAGATTGCAGAATTCCTGGAAGACCTCCGCTTCAAAGGCAGGTCCCTGGTCCGTCAGCACTTGGTCCGGGTACCCGTGTGGACGGCAAAAGTGCTGCTGGAAGGCTCTAGCTGCTGTTCGAGCCGTTAAGTCCTTGACGGGGACGACAACCAGAAACCGGGAGTAATGATCCACGATGGTTAACGCGTAGACGTAGCCACTTCTGCTGGGGGTCAGTTTTACATGATCCAAGGCTACCAGTTCCAACGGTTGCCGGGTGACGATGGACTGCAGGGGAGTCTTCTGGCTGGCCCGGTCCTTCCTTCTCAGATTGCACGGGCCACAGTCTCTGCACCACTTCTCGATGGTTCCCCTCATGCCTACCCAGTGGAACCGCTCGCGCAGCAGGAACTCCAGCTTTTTCCACCCGAAGTGTCCAGCTCCGTCGTGGTATGCCTCCATCACCATGGCTGCGTCTCTTCGTGGCACCACTACTTGCCAGAGTAGTTCATGCGTCCTGGAGTTAACCATTCTGCGGCACAACTTCCCCTTGTAAAGGAACAGTCGACTCTTCTCTGCCCATAGTTGTTTGGCTTCCTCTGGAGCGTCTGATTCCAGGCTAGCCTCCGGGCGAGTCAGCATCTCCTTCACCAGTCGGACGGCAGGGTCGCTGTCTTGCGTTTCCGCCCAGTTGTAGTGAGGTAAGGGGTTCAACGTAGCAGCCTGCTTACTCCTTACCCGGTGGGAATACTGGATAGTCCCATGACGGTGGAACGCAGGGAGTTCAACTTCTTCCAGTCCCTCCGGATCTTCTCCTCCGTCCGGCAGGTTGGGCATCCTGGACAGGGCGTCCGCGTTGGTATTGGAGCGCCCTGCCCGGTATTTAATTGTGAACTCGTAGTTGGACAGACGGGCCATCCACCTCTGCTCCAGGGCACCGAGTCTTGCCGTGTCCAGGTGTGTCAGCGGGTTGTTATCCGTGTATACGGTGAACCGGGAAGAAGCGAGGTAATGCTTAAAGCGCTCGGTGACTGCCCATACCACGGCCAGGAACTCTAGCTTAAATGAGCTATAATTCTCGGGATTCCTTTCGGTGGGTCGCAGTTTTCGGCTGGCATAGGCGATTACTCGCTCTTTCCCCTGCTGAATCTGGGACAGTACGGCTCCTAGCCCGACGTTACTGGCGTCGGTGTAGAGGATGAAGGGCTGGCTATAGTCCGGATACGCCAAGATTTCATCCCCCGTGAGGGCCATCTTCAGCTGGCGGAAGGACTCTTCCTCTAGCTCTTCCCATTTGAAGGGCGGCTTCTGGTTCTTGGCCTTCCGGGACTGGCCTATCAGGAGGTCCTGCATAGGCGCCGCCTTTTTGGTGAAACCGGGAATAAACCTTCGGTAGTAGCCTACCAACCCTAGGAACTGCCGCACTTCTTTTACGCTGGAAGGGCTTGGCCATCCTTTGATTGCGGTGATCTTATCGGGGTCGGGAGCCACTCCGTCAGCGCTCACCACGTGTCCCAGGTATTGCACCTTTGGTTTCAGGAGGTGACACTTGGAGGGTTTCACCTTTAGGCCGTAACTCGCCAGAGCTTCGAACACCTCCGCCAGGTGTTTCAGGTGGTCCTCATAAGTTTTGGAGTATACGATGACATCGTCCAGGTACAACAGGACCGTCTCGAAGTTTCTGTGGCCCAGACAGCACTCCATTAATCGTTGGAAGGTTCCTGGGGCGTTGCAGAGTCCGAACGGCATGCAGGTGAACTCGCTAAGTCCCATCGGGGTGGTGAATGCGGTCTTCTCCCGGTCCGCCTCTGCTACAGGAACCTGCCAGTACCCGCTAGTGAGATCCAAGGTAGAGAAGAAGTTAGCAGATCTTAAAGCAGCCAATGACTCCTCTATCCTTGGTAAGGGGTACGCATCCTTGTGTGTGATACGGTTGATTTTCCGGTAATCTACACACATCCTCATGGTGTTGTCTTTCTTTTTGACTAAAACTAGTGGGGCTGCCCAGGGGCTACAGCTATCCCGGATTACCCCAGCCTCCTTCATGTCTCTAAGCATCCCCTTGGCGTGTTGGTAATGTGCAGGGGGTACGGGTCGATACCTCTCTTTTATGGGAGGATGATCTCCCGTGGGGATGCGGTGTTCTACCCCCTTGACTCGCCCGAAGTCTAACGGGTGTTTACTAAACACTCTCTCATACTCTTGAACCACCCGATAGACTCCTTGTTTCTGGTGTGAGGGAGTGGAGTCAGTACCCAGATGTAGTTGCTGACACCAGTCCTCCATGTCTTTCTTAGAGCCGTTACCTTCCTCCGGGTGAGATGGAGGCAAGGGTTCCACAGATTGTATAGAATTTTGATTAGTGGTATATAATTTGGCTAGCGTGGCATACCGGGGCAGGTACACTTCCCTCTCCCCGATATTTATTATGCGAACGGGCACCCTCCCATGGCGTACATTGACCACCCCCCGTGCTGTCAAAATGGTGGGCCTACTGTCTGAGTAAACTGGTTCTACCATTGCCTGGTAATCTCTACCTCTCAGACCAATAGCTGCCCGGCACCAAATCATCATTTCACTTTTTGGGGGCATGGCAATAGGAAAAGGGTCACACATTCTTACGCTACCAATCTCACCGCCGGAGAGTTCCACTTGTTGCCGTTGCATCAGTGCCCGGATCTCTTTCTGGAGCACCCGCTGCTCGCCGGAGCTGGCATTCTTGGCAACCTGCTGTAAAAGGAAAATCACCTCTGCAAGACAATTTTCAATTACATTAGTTCCTAGAGTTATTTTTGGGTGACTCTCATGTTTGTCAATATCTACAATGATCAGTCCCTGTGCGGCCAGTTCGACTCTACCAATTTTGATGGTCACCTCTTTAAATCCGATCTGTGGCACGGGCTGACCATTGCTGGCGATGATACTCAAGTCGTCGTCAGGGTAGCGGGTAATATCCGAGTCATTCCAGTACTGCTTGAAGAGCACGTACGGGATGGTGGTGACCTGTGACCCGGTGTCCAGTAGGGCACTCATGGGAATGCCATCCAGTACCACAGGCAAGACTGGACGTCCTCCCACATATCTGTCGCGCCAGTTCGATGGGCCTGGTGATCTTTTTCCTGGGGGTTGGCCCTCTACCCCAGGTTGTGCCCGTTTAAAGAACAGTACCTTTCCATATGTCCGGGTTGATTGCAGCGGCGGCAGATGGGTCGTCCGTCCTCGCTGTATCGGTCACTGGGTCTTCCTCTGGCCGGTGGGGTCCTCCTTGGTCGACGCCACGGGATGTCCTCCGGTCCGGATGCCAGCTGGATCTTCCCTGGAGTGGAAACCTGTAAAGACTGCACAGTTCGGGTTAGCGCAGCAACGCTTTTAGCTAGCTCTTGGACCTGATGGTGTAGGTCTGGAGCCGGGTCATTGTCCAAAGCCTGCGCATCAGCTCCCACAGGCCCTGCTGACAAGGGCGCCGCCTCCTGGTAGTAAGTGGTAGTGGGGCGTCTGTGGGTCACAACGCCACCTGGTGCCGGTTCTCGGAGCACCCGGATGGCTCTGTCCTTGAACTGTGCAAATTCTAGATGAGGGTCCTGTAAGGCCATTGCCCGCAACTGGGTGCGGTGGGCATTGCAATATAAACCCTCTATAAATTGTTCGGTCAACAGCCTGTCCTCGTTTCCCACTCCATTAGGGTCGGTCTGCTTAATGGCCCTCAGGGCCTCTTGTAGGTTGAGTGCATAGTCCCTTATACTCTCATGCGCTCGCTGCTTGCACCCGTAGAATCTAAGTTTAATCTCGGCTGAGGTGCGGGTATCAAAAGTGTCCTTCAGCCGGGTTAGTATCCCTGCGACAGTCTTCCTCCCAGGTGGCCAGGATTTTACTTCCCTTTTGGCTGCCCCAGTTAGTTGGGCCACCAGGATGCTCACTTTTTGCTCTTCTGTGAGGGGGTACACCTGGAAGAGGCTATCCAGCTTTTCTCTAAAGTCATGCAGGGTATGTGACTCCCCTGAGTACTGGGGTAGCCAAGCTGCTCCCGGGATATAGGGCATGGTGAAGGGCATAACTGCAACAGCGGTAGCGCTGGCGGGGGTTGAGGCAGTGGAGCTCTCCTCCGTATCCGACATCTTCCTCCCCCCTAGTGGACCGTGGCCTACCTTGCGATGATCCTGTTCCGTAGGCCGCGGCTCCGCAGTGGATCGTCAGGGTTGAGGACCTTCCGTCGCGCTCCTGTGACGTCGGCGTCTGCTGGGCTCCTTCCAGGACCTTACGCAACGTCCGGACGTGAGGCGGGGCTTCAGTTCTCGCGCGCTTTCGGAGTCCACGCCCCTCTTCTTCCCGCGCGGCGTCCTCAAGATGGCGTCCAATGGCGGGAAAACTCCACGGATGGCGGGAAGAAGGCTGAAGATGGCGCCGGATGGCGGGAAACTTCACCGATGGCGGGAAGAAGGCTGAAGATGGCGCCGGATGGCGGGAATCTTCACCGATGGCGGGAATCTTCACCACTGGTAAGTTTGAACAGTCTTTGCTTTTCAGGCACGCAGTACCCGGTGGTTGCGGGCACGAAATCCTGCCGACTACGCCAAAGTTGACGCGCCCCTGGGCCTGTGTCGCGCTGCGTTGCGCACGCGGGAGCTTACCCGGAGCCGGATCTGTTTAGGGTTGTAGTCTCGTGGCGGTGACCCGGTCCGTGCCCAGGGAGTCAAACTGGACGGCAGTCTGTTAGCGGTAGAAAATGGTTGATGACTACGCCACCCGTTGAATGCAGCCAGGGGGCTGCTGCTGCAGGGCAGACCGCTGAGGCCGGTGGAAGGATGGTGCAGCGTGATAGTATAACCCCCAACGGGAGGGGTATGGCCTCAGGGCAGCCGACGTGGATGATGGGGGTAGCAGGAACCACTCAGAGACGGTATGGTAGCGTTCAGGGTCTTTACTGGTAACAACGATAGACCCTCCCGGAGTACTTGCTAGCGAACGGGGCCTGGTCAGTCCTTGAGCAGATGGGATCTCCCCTGGCCAGGCGTAGTTGTAGGCCTCCCAAGCTGACTGTACTCTTCTGGCTACCTTGCTAGAAGCTGATGTAAGTAGCCCACGTCCCTGAGTGTACCGTGTGGTGCTCACCCGTATGGCCGGTGACTCGGGGCCTTCTAATGGCTTCCGCTCCACGATGGCGGTGCTGGTCCCACGCGTGTGACCGAGCCTTCGGGCTTCTGGGCCAGGGGACCTGAAATCCCCTGCCTGACGGATTCTGCTGCTGGGTAGAAGTTAGTCCCCACAGCCTCGGACTCCGGGTCCGGTAAAGAATCTTCTTAGTCAGGGCGAGCTCTTTAGCTGCCAGCCCCTGACTCCTTGTGACTCTGCTGCTTCCTATGCTGCTCTTGTCTCTACTCTTCCTGGACTCACTAACCCTGCCTCAGCCCCGGGTTTATACAGGGGAAGTTCTTCCCCTCCCAAGGCTGGGCAGGAGGTGTGGCATGCACAGGATCCCTGACCAAAGGACCTCCCACCTGCTCTCAGACGTAATATCTCTATTGTTATGCACACGCCCGGGCTAAGCGGCGTGTGCGGTTGATTGGTAGTGATTCCACTGGACCGTGCCGGAGAGTGAATGCCTGGAGGGGCGTAACTAAGTATCTGCCCGATCCGACCAGGGTCGCACGACGGCATACGACGCCAGAGCACCAAGGAGGAACCGAGCAGAGGGACCAGGTGCTACTCCAGGACAGACCCCGGACACGGCTGTTGACCCACACAGGGGAATACAGGAACAGACTGGTAGACTGGCACACAGACTGGGATGCAGGCAGGCGGATATGCAGGCAGGCGGGTATGCAGGCAGGCGGGTATGCAGGCAGGCGGGTATGCAGGCAGGCGGGTAAAGGTAAGCACAGATAGAGTGCAGACAGGGAGGCACTAGCAAGTAGGAACACAGGCGGGATAGGACCCAGTACACACCGGGATTCAGGAACAATACAGGCAGAGGGGTACAGGCAAGCACAACTAGAGTGCAGAAGACTGAGCAGGGAGGACAGGGCTCTGTTCACACTGAACAGACAGGAAGGGAAAGGCAGAGCCAGACACCCACAGGGTACTTGCAGTGAAGTAGCGAGTGGACCACAAACTCACAAACGGGAGTACAGAGACAACAGGCAGGAGTTAGGTACGAGTTCAGACTCTGCAGAAAAAGGAAGGGAACGGGCAAAGAGGCAAAACAGGTAGAGGATAGGAGAGAGTTCAGACTGGAACTGAGTGTACGGAGGAGACCGACACTGCAGCGGGATACAGGAGCGGGTCTGGGAATACTGCCCCCAGAGAGGCGGGACGAACAGGCAAGGAGCGTGTTCAGACAGGACAGACAAGATACAGGAGCGGGTCTAGGTAATCGGCCCCTAGAAGGCGGGAGGAACAGGCTAGGAGCGTGTTCAGACAGGACAGACAAGATACGGGAGCGGGTCTAGGTAATCGGCCCCTAGAAGGCGGGAGGAACAGGCTAGGAGCGTGTTCAGACAGGACTGACAAGATACACAGAAAGGACTCAGTTCAGACACGGGAACTAATACCGCAAAGCAGGAGACATACAGGACTTAGTTCAGACACGGGAACTAATACCATAAAGCAGGAGACATACAGGACACAGTTCAGACACGGGAGCTGACACCGCAAGGCAGGAGACATACAGGACTTAGTTCAGACACGGGAACTAATACCGTAAAGCAGGAGACATACAGGACACAGTTCAGACACGGGAGCTGACACCGCAAGGCAGGAGACATACAGGACAAAGTTCAGACACGGGAGCTGACACCGCAAGGCAGGAGACATACAGGACTTAGTTCAGACAGGCCTGGAAATACAGCCTCCAGGAAAGGCGGACAGGGAAACAGGAACGGGACCTGGCATCTCAGAGTGCAAGCACACACTGAAAGAAACACATATGCACAGGCAGGGATAGAAGGGAGCTGCTGAACTATATACCAAGTGACAGACAGCGATAGGCTGAGGACGCACAAGGGGTGTGACCCACAGCAGGTACAAAAAGCAGGAAGTGATCGGGCGCCGCCCTTAAGCAGCAGAGACAGACACAAACAGACAGCATGGAGGGAAGCCAGAGAGACATGCTGGACAGGAGATCAAGTGCGCTCTCTTGCACAGTGGGAGATGGACCACCATGCAAGGACGCCGCCAGGTATGTTACATCTATCACTGTGACAACCAGACCCCTGGGGTGTCACACATACGGTTATCATCCACAGTTTGGTACCTTCAGTGGGGGAGGAGCTTCAGGAATTCCTGAGGAGGAATGGTTTGCTTTGTCGCTCTCCTCGGTATGGCAGGGTGTTCTGTGTAATTTGAAGACCAAGGGAGACAGGTATAAAGATATGGCTGACAGAAAACGCTTGCCAGGTCCGGACCTGAATGTGAATGACTTTTTGTAGTTGTCTACCAGGAATATAAGATTGAAAGTACCTTCTTGGAAGCTGGGACCTAGGTTTATTGGTCCCTATAAAATAACCGCCGTCATTAACCCAGCAGTGTTTCATCTTGAACTTCCTCAGGCCCTTAAGGTTCACAATGTGCTCCACAGATCCTTACTCAAAAGGTATGTGGAACATCTTGAGCCCTCACCTTTACCACCGCCCCCAGTAATGGTTGATGGTAATCTCGTGTTCCAGATTTCGAGGATTGTAGATTCTCATCTCCAACGTCGTTCTCTACAATACTTGGTTCACTGGAAAGGCTATGGTCCAGAGGAGAGGATGTGAGTTTCAGCTTCAGAGGTGAATGCTCCCAGATTGGTTCCTCTCTTCCTGAGAATCCCGGTCCTGAGTGTCCGGAGGCCACTCGTAGAGGGGGGGGGGTATTGTCACAGGTGTGTCAGAGGAGACAAACAGTCGCCCTGCAGTGAGTTGCAGGAGATCTCTACGTTTGGCATTGCAGTTTCTTAGATAAGAGGCTGTCTTTAGGATAGAGCGGCTACCTCTCTCTTGCTAATTAGCTCTCTGGCCTGGGTGTATATATACACCAGTGTCGGAATAGAAAGCGATCAAAAAATGGCATGTGCCTGAAAATGATACCAATAAAACCGTCAACTCGTCCCGCAAAAAACAAGCTATCACTTGACTCTGTCTGCCGAAATATGGAAAAGATATAGCTCTCAAAATATGGCGATGCAAAAACTATTCTTTGCAACAAAAAAAAGCGTCTTTTACTGTGTGATGGCTGTCAATCATAAAAACACGATATGAATCTGGCATCGCTAAAATTGCACCGACCCGAAGGATAAAGTCGTCTAATCACTTATACCACACGAGGAAAGGCGGAAAAAATAAACTCTAGGGTTAGGGTTGTGCTAGGGTTAGGGTTATGCTAGGGTGCTAGGGTTAGGTTTAGGGTTGAGCTAGGGTTAGGGTTGTGTTGGGGTTGCGATTTTTTCAAAAGTAAAGAAAAAAAATGACGATATGGTGACTAGTGTTGAGCGCAAGTGCTCGCTACTTGAGTTTGCATCTGGTGTTCAGGTATGCAATGAGTATCGCGGGTGCTCGAGTGACATGCTCGAGTCTCCGCCCCCATATGTTTTGCAGCCAAAAAAAACCTTGCAGGGATAGCCTGCCATTATTATTAAAGCACCATTTATTCCATGGTGCTTTACATGTGATAGGGATATACATAGCAAAAACATTTACATAATCTTAAAACGAGTCAGCGACTGGTACAGGGTGAGAGAGGACCCTGCCCGCGAGGGCTCACAGTCTACAAGGGATGGGTGAGGATACAGTAGGTGGGGGTAGAGTAGGTCATGCAGTAATGTGGTGGGGCGGTGGTTACTGCAGGTTGTAGGCTTGTCGGAAGAGGTAAGTCTTCAGGTTTCTTTTGAAGGCTTTCATGGTAGGCGAGAGTCTGATTTGTTGGGGTAGAGGGTTCCAGAGTAGGGGGGATGCGCGGGAGAAATCTTGTATGTGATTGTGGGAAGAGGAGATAAGAGGAGAGTAGAGAAGGAGATCCTGTGAGGATCGGGGGTTGCGTGCAGGTAAGTACCGGGAGACTAGATCACAGATGTATGGAGGGGACAGGTTGTGGATGGCTTTGTATGACATGGTTAGGGTTTTGAACTTGAGTCTCTGGGCAATGGGGAGCCAGTGAAGGGATTGACAGAGGGGAGAGGCTGGGGAATAACGGGGGGACAGGTGCATTAGTCGAGCAGCAGAGTTTAGGATAGATTGGAGGGGCGCAAGAGTGTTGGAAGGGAGGCCACAGAGCAGGAGGTTGCAGTAGTCAAGGCGGGAGATGATGAGGGCATGCACTAGTGCAGAGTCTTTGCTGAGGAATGCACGGATCGGGGAGATATTTTTGAGTTGGAGTCGGCAGGAAGTGGAAAGGGCTTGGATATGTGGTTTGAAGGAGAGATCAGAGTCCAGGGTTACCCCAAGGCAGAGAGCTTGTGGGACTGGGGAGAATGAACAGCCATTGACGTTGATGGATAGGTCAGATGGGGGATATGAATGAGAGGGTGGAAAGATGATGAACTCTGTTTTATCCATGTTAAGTTTTAGAAATCAGGCAGAGAAGAAGAATGAGATGGCAGACAGACATTGTGGGATTTGCCATGCATGAGCGATCCCCGCATGTTTTTTTTTTGGGTGTCTAACAACCATGAAACATGCGGGGCGGGGACTCGAACATGTCACTCAAGCACCTGTGATACATGGTGCATACCCAAGTACCCGATGCAAACTCAAGTAGCGAGCACTTGCGCTAAAGACTAATGACAACTTATTCAATATAATGACCTAATGTTATCAATTTCTGTGTCGTACCTCTGGGTTCAAAATGTTCACTATACCCTTGATAAAATCCTTGAGGGGTCTAGTTTCCAAAACTGATTCACTTGTGGGGGTTTCTCACTATTTAGGCACATCAGGGGCTCTCCAAACGCAACATGGTGTCTGTAAAGATCTGAGGTTGTGGGTTGTAAGTAATCACCTAGGCAGGTTAACGATGCAACAATATTTTATTGATCACAGCCATGGTAATAAAGCAATTCCAGGTAAATGGCCAAAATACAGTTTTCCTCAGTCCTCAAGTACCCCATCTGGGTTCAGTAGTTCCACTGGCTTTGTATAAGGCCATACTCACTGTTTCCCAACTTTTGGTTGGCCCACAGATTTCGTATCTCCAGCCAGTATAGTCAGTAGTCACAGTCCATGATCCTCTAGACGGCAGATAAAACGATGAAAGCACAGGTATCCAGTAGCAGCAGTCCTTTTAAGAAAATGTAAATCCAAACGACATAATCCATAATGGTAACATGTTTATCCATTTATCCTTCCAAGTCCACGGTCTCAATCCTCTTCCTTCAATCCTTCCACACACTCTCTAAAACATGTCTCCACTTTCTTCCATTGTGATCAGTCCCCTCCCAGGTCAGAAGTGATCACATCCCCCCCTTAAACATTCACTGTTCGCTAAAACAATGAAGAATATTCTAGAAGCCTTCATCTGAGACTGCATGTAAGACCCCCTGTGGTGATGGCTCCACTGTGTCCACAATCCACACCCGCACAATGAGACCATTGGCTGTTGGAACAATGGCCTCCTGAGATAAAGATGAGATTAGTGGAATGCTGGACATTTTACAAGTGAATCTTACATACTGACAAGTAAGCAGAATTATATAAAACATAACAAGTAAATCACTAATAACACACAATAATAATATTGACGAAAATGGTGGTCCGTGCTGGAAAAGTATCATAGTCTTTAGTAAGTGGGCAGCTCCTCACAGTGTCCGCTCTCAATTCCAGCCAATTTTGCGTTCAAAAAGTCACACAGCGCTCCTTCCCTTCCGAGCCCTGCCGTGGGCCCAAACAGTGGTTTGCCCCCATATATGGGGTATTGGCTTGATCAGGAAAATTACTTAACAAATTTTGTGGTCCATTTTTTCCTGTTACCCTTGCAAAAATAAAAAAAATTGGGGTCTAAAGTAACATTTTTGTGAAAAAAGTTAAATGTTCATTTTTTTCTTCCACATTCCAAAAATTCCTGTGAGGCACCTGAAGGGTTAATAAACTTCTTGAATGTGGTTTTGAGCACCTTGAGGGGTGAAGTTTTTAGAATAGTGTCACTTTTGGGTATTTTCTGTCATAAAGGCCCCTCAAAGTCACTTCAAATGTGATGTGCTCCCTGAAAAAATGGTTGTGTAAAATTTGTTGGAAAAATGAGAAATCGCTGGTCAACTTTTAACCCTTATAACTTCCTAACAAAAAAAAATGTTGGTTCCAAAATTGTGCTGATGTAAAGTAGACATGTGAAAAATGTTATTTATTAACTATTTTGTGTGACATACCTCTGATTTAAGGGCATGAAAATTCAAAATTTGAAAATTGCAACATTTTCAAAATTGTCACCAAATTTTTGATTTTTTTCACAAATAAACACAAGTTATATCGAAGAAATTTTACCACCATCATGAAGTACAATATGTCACTAAAAACAGTCTCAGAATCAGTGGGATTCATTGAAGCATTTTAGAGTTATTACCTCATAAAGTGACAGTGGTCAGAATTGTAAAAATAGGCCTGGTCATTAACGTGCAAACCACCCTCAGGGGTAAAGGGGTTAACGTACTGCCATGAGGTTTTCACCCACTCACAAGCTTGGGTGATAATGGGCCTCTTCATTCTGCCAGTTGGTGTCAGATCATGATTTCCAGCAGCCATTAATTTGTTTCACTCTTCTCTCATGAAAACTTTAAATGGCTTGTTGATGGAAACGTCCAAAGGATGCAACTCTCTGGTAAGCCCCCCAGGAATTGCGGTGAGGTGGGTTTTCCATTCTTTAAATCTGCTTTGTAGCTTCAGTGATATGTGCCCTAAATTGGTCAAGCACTAATAAAGCAGGTTTTTTCAGAAGCCCTCCAGGACGTTTGAACCACACTTTTCCTACCCATATCTTCATGCCATTTTTGTCCATCCATCCTTTGTCATTAACATGAACAATAACTCCTCTTGGGATAGCCTCTTTTGGCATGTTTTTTCTCTTGAAAATCAGCATTGGTGGCAGTTTGGTTCCATCTGCACAGCAGGACAACACAACCGTGTAATGAGTTTTCTCATGCCCTGAGGTTTTCACGGTTATGGTTTTGGCATCTTTCACATAAACAGTCTTGTTTGATGGAACATCAAAAGTTGATGGGACTTCATCCATGTTCCCAATCTGGCTCATTTCAAATCCAACTTTCTTTCTTGCATCCAGTACAAATTTGTGAAAAGACACAATCTTCGATTAGTATTCTTTAGGCATTTTTTGTGCAATCCTAGTTTTTGTGCACATAGCAAGTCCACATCTTTTCATAAATCTGTGGCACCATGATGGTGACCCAGTGAAGTTCTCAATGCTTTTCTCTGCAGCAAGACTTTTGGCTTCATATATGATCATTTTTGTTGATACTGAAAAGCCATTGTTCCTGTGATGTGTGATCCACTCTTTCGTATCCACTTCTAACTGTGGTCATTTTGCAGCATGACCACGAAAACAGTGTTTCGTTTTGTCCATTTTTTTGCTGCTGATCCTCCTGTTTCCTCCATTCCCGTATCATTTTTTTCAGTTGGAGGTGGCCCAAATTGTCTCTCTGCTGCTCTGTTCCCATGTTCTTTGGCGTACTTCACTACCTCCAGTTTAAAAAGGATTTTATATGAAAACCTTTTCTGCTTTGACATCTTTCCACAATTACGGTAGATTCAGCAGGAGACTGCGGTACGCTATAGTATCTTTCTGCAGCAAAACACAGTAATGACAGAATTATCAGCACTTTGTCCTTGATAGTTATGGGGGGATCAGCTGCTGATACTTATGGCATAGATCTGCTGCTTTAGGGCCACTGGTTGTGCCTTTTTGTATGGTGACAGCCAGGGGCGGATATCTGTGATGTTCTCAAGAAGAGATGATAAGACGAGGTTCCCCTCTCACTGTCGGTATGTAATGTTAATGTAATGTTAAGATCAGGCGTCTGTCTGCAGTCATTCTATCTGAGGCATTGTCTGATTTATGTCAGCAGACTGACCCTCACACAGTTCAGGCCACGCTGTCAGTGGGGTCATCGGCTCCAGATCGGTATGGAAGGTCACTCTACAGTCATAACTCAGTGAGGATCAGATACATCAACTGCAGACAGGAGTATACAGCAACAAAACCTAACAAAAGGGTTTATGGGGTATGATGTATTTGTCAAGTTATTAATAACCAATATATCAAAAGACCCAAACATCCAGAAGATGTAGAGAAAAAAATATATAATTTTATTCATACAAAATACATATATTTTGAACAAACCATGATAGATGATGAGAGAGAGACAACTAAAACCATGGAGGGATAAGTTAGAAAATATCCCAACCGAAAACTAGAGACAAACCCACATAACGTCCCAGGAAGTAAATAATACCAAATCAATGGGGGACTTATCAAGGTAAAAAGATAATACAATGATGATAAATATACTATGGCACAGCTAAGTGTATAACAGACAGTACCAAAGATGACAAGTTGAAATTAGACTGCAAAAAATATATATACAGTTTATCAAATTACAGTACATATGCAAAGTGCATAGGAGATTGTCAGAGATGCAACAAATATATGGTATATCCCCTATAGTAAGTCAAAAAATTCAGATCCAAATAGGTGACAATGTAGTGTGCAGTCTGTGCACAGATGGACTGATGTAAGTCCAAAGCTATGCACAACTAATCCTGAGTAATATGGTGATAATTGGAAATCATACAGCATTGTGTGCCATATATAAACCAGGCATACGCAATTTGGATCATGATGTAAGACATCGGACTGTATGGAGGGATCAACCAAGTGCCTCGACGCACGTTTCACCTCATGGCTTCGTCAGGAGGCGTGGTCTAAATAAAAGGTGGGTCTTATTTATGTGACAGCAGTGTAGGAATAAACCAATCGGTGCGCTGCCGATCGTGTTGCCCCACCCACCATGATGATGCGGCCTGGGAGGGTGGAACGTCATTCCCTTCATCGTCCAGGCAACGCCGCACGGACCGAGACACCACAGGGGCGCCGCAGCGCATGAATGGAGCGCATCCATATATATGAGATAAAAAGATAGTAAGGTAAGCGGCAGACAGCAGGCTGACCCTCACACAGTTCAGGTTGCGCGGTCAGTGGGGTCATTGGCTCCAGCATTGACCTTCCATACAGATTTGGCAATCTGAAGCCATAACTCAGTGAGGATCAGATACAGTGACTGCAGACAGGAGTATACAGCACCATGCACTATCTGATCCTCAGCCTACAGGACATCATATAGTATATATCTATAATATCACGGTAGATGCGTCCCGCTGTCCAAAGCCTCTATAGACTGTGCATGTGCAGTCTGGCTCCAGACAGAAGAATGCATCCAGCCATTCCAGGTAAGAGAATGGCTGCTGTGGGCATAAAAGGGGACAAACTTATGGTGTGACCCCCATGCTCCCCTGACCTCAACCCCATTGAGAACCTCTGGAGCATCATCAAAAGGAGTGTCTATGATGGCGGGAGGCAGTTCACATCTAAGCAACAGCTCTGGGAGGGTATTCTGTCCTCATGCAAAACAATTGAAGCAGAAACCATCCAAAACCTGACAAATTCAATGGACGAGAGAGTCCAGAAGCTCCTTTCGAACAAGGGGTCCTATGTGCAAATGTTACATCACCTAGAATAAAGTTTTGAGTTGAGAACTGTTTGATTTCAGTTTGTAATAACCTGCTAATGCTTAGAATTTCAAAAATGACCATTTTTTTGTTCTTTATTAAAATGAAAAGGTTGAAAACTCTGCTGTGCATAATAATTTGGAACATGCATTTTGAGTGCAGTTTGAGTTTTTTATTTTTTTTAAAATATACTGTTATCATAGGCAGTTTGTACAAAAACCTTTCAATTGTACTCTAATAGTTATTTGACTGGAAAATTACAATGACTGCAATTCATATAGGTAATTTGGGAAAATCTAAGAAAATATTATTTGCATAATAATTTGGAACACAGTGTATAACCATATATTATAGCATGTGAGGTCCTGTAGACAGGAGCAGGATCAGTCAGTGCATATAACGGTATCTCTATGCATAGGATAACACATTCAGTGTACACATTATTATATACCATTTGATGTCTGTAGCTACAGTATAGTATATACTAATCTGTATACTGGCTGTGCTGTATTGTGTGCACAGACATCAGATGGTCCGTGCTGTAACTAGAGTCCTATGGTCCCTGGTGCTAAATTTGGACCAGAGACCGTACTAGCATGTTTGTCAGATAGATGTGCCCCTGTAAGAATATCCCTCGTCCGGTCATAAAGTTCTCCTCTTTGTGCTCTCCTAAAACACGTTTAAGGACAAAAAAAAACCACCATCTCTCACCAGTCTGCGTTTCCACGGGGAGGAGTGTCCTGTTCCTTCTCCATAAATGGCGCAGGGGGTGAGCCTCACACAGCGGTGACGTCATGCACTGCCTGTGACCAGCACACCTATGTCAGCTGCTGGTCTCTGATAGGCCAGTGGGCACTAGAGCTATTGTGGTGCGGGGAGCTGGCGACTCTCTGTGCTGCTATGTATTTCAGCTGAATGTGAGTCCCTGGCCGCACATTCACCTGCAGATGAAGCAGGCGTCCGCAGCCCCCTGACTCCACTGGCCTGCTCACGGTCACACTCTGCAACCTCGATCATTATGCCCCTGCACCTGTTATCTATAGGATAATAAGGGCCGGTATAATATCGAAACTTCGAAAGTGCTTGACAACTAGGTCACACTGTATAAATCCATACAAACGGCATGGATTTATACAGTGTGACCATAAAAATAAAAAAATAAAGCTATACTTACCTCCGATGCCGCCGCGTGTGCTGTCGCGCTCCTTCCTGGCTTCTTCCGGGTTGCCGGCATCTCGCGAGACAGCCCGCGGTCACATGACCGCGACATCATCTCAGGTCCTGGAAGGTAAGCGCTGCAGGGGCCGCCGGACAGGTGAATATAAACTTTATTTATTATTTTATTCTTTTTTTCACAGGTACAATGGTACCCAGGTCTGGATGAGAGTCTCCTCTCCTCCAGACCTGGGTACCATCCGCACATAGAGACGCATATAATCCGCTTGTACAAATGTACAGACGCGCATTATATGCATCTCCATGCAAGTCAATGGCGGCGCTTCCGCAATATTAATGAACATGCTGCGGATTTATTTGCGCTGCAGAAACGCTGCGGAAAAATCCGCAGCATGTGCATTGACATTGCGGAATGCCATTGGGGACCATGGGGTGCGGAATACAATGCGTTTTTGATGCGTTTCCGCTGCCAGCAGAAACGCATGAAAAACGCATCGTGGGCACGCAGCCTTAGGTTGGATTCACACCATATTTCCAAATGTAACCAGGTCCATTATACAGAAAGGATATAACTGTATGCCAATAATATTCTGCTTTGAAGAAGCCTCCAATTGACCTTTTTTCCCCTAATCCTGTGTAAATGTTGTGTAGTTTTGTGTCAGTGGGTTAATATACCCACCGATCACCGTTTTCTACAGTGTCCAGCGCTGTTCTGCTCCTCTTCTGAGTCACCTGAAAGCGATTCAGACTCTCCGCATTACACTGCGCTCTCATTGACCCATTAGTGGCTTTTACAGAGTAATTCTCTGGAGCATCAGAACTAGGCTCCATAGATTTACATTGTAAGGCCATGGTCCCACTATCAGTATTTGATCAGTATTCGGTCAGTATTTTTTTTCAGGAGTGGGAGCCAAAACCAGGAGTGAGTGATAAATGCAGAATTGGTGACTTATTTCTATGATACCTATTCTCTGATTGTTCCTCACCTGGTTTTGACTCCCACTCCTGAGAAAAAATACTGACCGAATACTGATAATGGGGCCGTGGCCTAACAATGTAAATCTATGGAGCGAGTTCTGATGCTCCACAGACTTACACTTTAAAAGCCACTAATGAGTCAATGAGAGCGCAGTGTAATGCAGAGAGTCTGAATCACTTTCACGTGACTTAGAAGAGAAGAGGAGCAGAACAGCGCTGGACACTGTAGAAGACTGCGATCGGTGGGTATATTAACCCATTGACACTAAACTACACAACATTTGCACAGAATTAGGGAAAAAAAGGTTCATGGCAAGCTTCCTTAAGTGGACTGTTTTGTCTATTTTACAACGAATAATGGCATGTTATATACAACTAGATTTTATCAGGACAACATGAAATTTCCAATGCTTTGCAAGTACAGTTGTGCTCAAAAGTTTACATAATCCGGCAGAATTTTTCCTTTCTTGACCTTGTTTCAGAGACTATGAATGATAACCAAAAACTTTTTCTCCACTCATGGTTATTGGTTGGGTGAAGCCATTTATTGTCAAACTACTGTGTTTTCTCTTTTTCTATCTTAATGACAAGCAAAAACATCCAAACAGAGGAAACCGCGCACGTGCGGAATCCAGCCGAGAACTGCATGTCACAGGGCCCTGTGACATGCAGGGGAGGTGGGGAGAGTATGGAAATAGGGCTAGTAGGTGGGCATTTCTTGGCGTCTGGGGAACGCAATGCTTAGCAGAAATAATTTAATAAAAAAACTATTACACAGAAATCAGACCGCTAATATGGGCCATACAGGCAAGTATAGATTCACACTTCTATCACCTGTATGCCCATATTAGCGGTCTGAAAAGTCCGAGGGGGTGACAGATTCCCTTTAAAAGGTTTTTCTGGCAAAGTTTGCTTCCGGATTGGGAAGTGAGTGGTGCTGATATCCTGCCAGCAAGCCTACCAAGGCACCTGCATGATAGCTACCAATCATGCACCTGTCTTGTCAGGTATGTGTAGACATGATGTTCTCAACACTGCTCACCTCCCAATGCGGAAGTACCGTAAGCTGCGCAGAACAAACACTTTATAGAAAATGTGACAGCTGATACATACGGACTGTGGATCAGGCTGACTGTATCAGACACTGGAAGTACAACCTAAGGGCAGGGACACATGGCCGTATATCTCGTGCGATGATCGCATCACACTAAAGGAACAGGCCGGGGCATCTACTGACCTGTGCGTGACACCATGATGGATTTCTATGCAGCTGTCAAGCTCAGGTCAGGAGAGATGCCAGCCAGTACGAAGTTTACCATGCGATCCTCGGACGAGAAATACTGCAGTGTCCCTGCCAAGGGCGGACACTGACAGTTTTGGGCCCCTGTGCAAGAAATGTGTCTGGGCCCCCCTCCGTACTCGGCACGCCGCTTATGATTAGGGCAATCTGGCAATGGGACACCCGGAGCCTTGGGCTACGTGCAATAGGCCAGGTTTCCCTCATTCTTGCCACCCTGCAAGCAGGGGCGAACATAGAAATCACAGGGCCCCATAGCAGCCCCTCGGCCTGTGTCCGGTCCAGCTGTGCAGGGCTGCCAGCTTGTCTGATGGCCATCACATGTCCTGAATCATCAGAAGGGCCCACTCGCCATTGTGGCCCACAAAGCTTCCCCAGCATCTCCGCAGGGAGGACCTCCGGCGGTGTTTGATTGCCGGCACTTCATCAGGGTCCCCCTCCTGCTCCACCGGCGCTGCTTAATTGACGGCACTTAATCAGGGCCCCCTTCAGGGCCTCCCTTCATCAGGACCCATCTCCATAAGTGCCCCCATCGGGGCCCCCCTTCATCAGGACCCCTTCTTCATCGGGGCCCCCCCTCCTCCGCTGCTTTATTGCTGCCGCTGCTCCCCAGCACTGTTTTCGTGCCCACTATGCGTTTTTCAAGCGTTTTTGCTGCGGAATTTCTGCTGCGGAAACGCTTGAAAAACGCTTGGTAATACGTGCCCCATGGTCCCCAATGATAAGCCACATGTGCTGTGCCTATGCTGAGGAAATTTCCGCAGCGTATTTTAGGCTGAGTGCCCACGTAGCGTTTTTCAAGCGTTTATGCTGCGGAATTTCCGCAGCATAAACGCTTGTGAAACGCTAGGTAATCCGCACCCCATGGTCCCCAAGGGGATTCCGCATGTTCTATGCACATGCTGCAGATTTTTCCGCAGCGTTTATGCTGCGTACAAAAATCCGCAGCATGTCATTTAATTTTGCGGAAGCGCAGCGGAACTCCCGACATTGACTTGCAATGAGACGCATAGAAACCGCGACTGTACATTTTTACAAGCGGCTTCTATGCGTCTCTATGTGCGGATGGTACCCAGTTCTGGAGGAGAGGAGACTCTCATCCAGACCTGGGTACCATTCTACCTGTAAAAAAAGAATAAAATAACAAATAAAGTTATATTCACCTGTCCGGCGTCTTCTCTCTGAATGCCGGCATCGCTTGAGGGCCTGCGGTGACGTCACAGTCATGTGACCGCAGGCCCTTCACCGCTCTGTCTCGCGATGTGCCGGCAACCCGGAAGAAGCCAGGACGACCGCTGCAGCACACGCCGGGGCCTCGGGGGTGAGTATAGCTTTGTTTTCATTTTTACGGTTCACACTATATAAATCCATGCTGTTTGCATGGATTTATACAGTGTGACCTAGCTGTCAAGCACTTTCCAAGTGATGCTATCGCCTGGAAAGCGCTTGTCAATCTGCATGCGGAAACACATGTGAATCCGCATGTGGATCCTCATGTATTCTGCAGGAAAAACACATGCACAATCTGCAGGCGTTTTTTCTGCCAGGGAGATGCAGAAATGCTGCAGAAATTTTCTGCTTCATTTCTGCATCGTGGGCACATAGCCTTATGTGCGGAAAAATCCACAGCATGTCCATTATTTGTGCGTTTACGCGTGCGGAATTGCCTACTCAGGCTGCGTGCCCACGTTGCGGATTACAAGCATTTTTGCTGCGGATTTACCGCAGCGGAAAAGCTTGTAAAACGCTTGGTAATCCGCATCCCATTGTCCCCAATGAGAATCCGCAAGTTCTATGCCTATGCTGCGTTCAAAAATCCGCAGCATGTCCATTAATTTTGCGTTTCTGCATGCGGAATTGCCTTGTGCAATGCATTAAAAATGCAAGGGAATTCCGCATGTGGAAAACGCGCGATAAGGCTGAGTGCCCACGGAATTTCCGCAGCATAAACGCTTGTGAAACGCTAGGTAATCCGCACCCCATGGTCCCCAAGGGGAGTCCGCATGTTATATGCACATGCTGCGGATTTTTCCGCAGCGTTTATGCTGCGTACAAAATTCCGCAGCATGTCATTTAATTTTGCGGAAGCGCAGCGGAACTCCCGCCATTGACTTGCATTGAGACGCATAGAAACCGCGACTGTACATTTTTACAAGCGGCTTCTATGCGTCTCTATGTGCGGATGGTACCCAGTTCTGGAGAAGAGGAGACTCTCATCCAGACCTGGGCACCATTGTACCTGTAAAAAAAGAATAAAATAACAAATAAAGTTTATATTCACCTGTCCGGCGGCTTGTCTCTGAATGCCGGCATCGCTGGAGGACCTGCGGTGACGTCACAGTCATGTGACCGCAGGCCCTTCACCGCTCTGTCTCACGATATGCCGGCAGCCGGGAACCAGACAGGAACGAGCGCTGCAGCACACGCCGGGGCCTCGGGGGTGAGTATAGCTTTATTTGTTTTAATTTTTACGGTCACTCTATATAAATCCATGTCTTTTGCATGGATTTATACAGTGTGACCAAGTTGTCAAGCAGTTTCCAAGTGATGCTATCGCCTGGAAAGTGCTTGTCAGTCCGCATGCGGAAACGCATGTGGATCCGCATGTATTCTGCAGGAAAAACGCATGCACAATCTGCATGCGTTTTTTTCTGCCAGGGAGATGCAGAAATGCCGCAGAAATTTTCTGCTTCATTTCTGCATTGTGGGCACATAGCCATAATGCATTAGAAAAACGCATGGCAAATCCGCATGCCCAAAACGCTTCAAAAACGCGTGTTAAATTCCGCACGCCATTTTTACTGGCAAGGACATGCAGAAATGAAATGTTCCGCTTCATTCCGGCATCATGGGCCTATTCCCCAGCCTCATTATCAGCCGGATCCAGCCTGCAGATACTCTGGTCTAACCCGACTAGCGTGCAGGTCTGAGGAGCTCCCGGCATCACCTCCATGCTTGGCGCTTCAGCACTGAACTCTACAGTACTTGCTCCGGTGAGATCCTCACTAGTGGATTGTGTATTGTGGAGCTGCTTGTCTGCACTCAAGTATGAACGATTAGAGCAGAGTACTGCAGCTGTTACGGACTGTAATCTCGGACTCCAGAAACATGGCGCTATACAACTACCGCGAGATTATGTGCTTCTTAAGCGCATGCGCGGAGATCTCCGCCCTTTCTCGTGGCGGATCCCCTGGTGTGTGCATTATGAGGTACGGTCAGCGTTCTAGAATCGGTTGGCATCCGGGAGATATTGTGCCGCTTTTACACTTAGAACGATTATGTTTAGTGAAGAAAGGGTCACTGGTCACCCGAGCTTCGCGTTGTCTGCAGCGGCGGCTTCTGAGGTCGGGAGTGTGTAGGCCTGTGCTGTGACAGCTCCCCATGCCTGGGCCTGCCGCTGCCGGCGACGTGTCGCAGTAATGGCGGCCAAGTCTTCTAGTCTTCTGGTAGGGTCTGGGTGGCTGTGTCCCAGCGGTGATTCTCACTCACCCTGTAGTTTCTGTTCTGTGGCCTGGCCGTGCGGCTTGCACTCCTCTGTACTTTGGACACTATAGTTTGAGGTGAATATAGTGTAGTTATCTGGTCGGTGTGTAGGCTATGTTCACATGCAGTATTTTTTTTTTTTTGGCTAAAGGTTTGACCCTGATAGAAATAAAGCCTAATACTCTGTCGGCACTTGTGTTCCTGGGGCTCACTGACACATGATCCAGGCGCCCAGTCATCGCTGGTGTCACTGTCCCCAGCATTGTATGAATTGAAGGTAAAGTGGAAGCCAGATATCAGCTGCATCCCTGACAAAGGTTGCCACATTACACCGCATTACACCGCATGGGAGGAGAGAATAAGCCTTTTTTATATTATTGGGGCCAAACCTTTAGCTCAAAAAACGGTTTGTCTAGTAGTGGACAGCCCCTTTAAATCTGCAGAGTGTATTTCTTTGAGTGTTTGTATCTTTTTTTTCACCCATAAGGGTATGATGCAGAAATGCTCAGGATTTTTTCCTGAGTGTTTCTGCATCTCCCTGGCAGGAAAAAACGCATGCGGATTGTACATGCGGATTGTACATGCGGATTGTACATGCGGATTGTACATGCGGATTGTACATGCGTTTTCCTGCCAGGGACATGCAGATGTGAAGCTTTCTTCACTTTCATTTCCGCATGCGGGTTGACAAGCGCTTCCCAAGCGATTTTAGCATTATTTGGAAAGTGCTTGTCAACTTCACACTATATAAATCCATGCAACCGGCATAGATTTATATAGTGTGTGGATGTCAAAAAATAAATCTATACTTTACCCTCTGATGGCCCCCGGTGTCCTGCTTCGCTCGGTCCCGGCAGCCGGCAGTGAAGACTTTAGGACCTGCTGACGTCAACGTCACGTGACCCGTCACATGACTCTGACGTCAGCGAAGGTTCTTCTTCACATCAGACCACATGAAAAGCGCATCAACATATACAGTAATGCGGATTCCATGCGGTCTAATGTAAGTCAATGGCGGCAAAAAAAGCAGCGTTTCCGCAAAATTAATTGACATGCTGCGGATTTTTGAGCGCAGCGTTTACGCTGCGGAAAAATCCGCATCATGGGCACAGCACATGCGGATTTCAATTGGGGAACATTGCTGCCCTTCTACCATGCGTTTTTAATGCGTTTCCATGGCGTTTTTGCAGTTGCGGAAACGCATTAAAAATGCATGGTAGAAGGGCAGCAATGTTCCCCAATTGAAATCCGCATGTGCTGTGCCCATGATGCGGATTTTTCCGCAGCGTAAACGCTGCGCTTAAAAACGCATTGTGTGAACTCAGCCTTAAAGTGTGAAAAAAAATGCCACTGTATTTGGTGAATAAATATAACATTATTAAACATGCACTGTAGAGAAGTCACACATGTAACCCACACAAAAAAAAGCAGGAGCAGGATTTGGCTGCAGGAAAAAATGCTGTGGAGGCAGATTCTCATGCAGATCTGTGTCAGCTCATAGTCTTGAAAAGCTCATTTACATGTAAGAAAAAGATGGATTTCTCTGGAATAAGACATTAGACCACCAATATTAAAGGCTATCTGTTATCACCTGGGAGATTGCCCATATTAGAGGTCTTACAGGTTATAGAAATGTATACTATACTTCCTGTATGGCCCATATTAGCGGTCTGCTTGCAGAGAAATGTAGTTTTATAAAATCTGTTTTCACATGCTTGATGCCCAGGGGATGCCAAGGAATCCCTGAATATCAGTTTTTTATTCATGCTTAGCTCCCCCCACCATCATCCCCTGCATTTCACAGGGCCCTGTGACATGCACTTGACTCACTTCCTGCACATGCGCAAATTGCCGCTATCTGGAGTGCTTTTCTTCCTCCCGACCCATGTTTTCTCTGCAGTGTTCTCACTGACTTCCGGGCACCTGCGCAATAGAACACTGCAGAGACAAACTGAGCTAGGAGGAAAAAAAGCGCTCCAGATGATGGTGATTTGCACAGGGAGTGACATGATTGCAGTGGATGGGGGGGTATACTAAAAAAACCTGCTAGGCGAGGATTTCTTGGCGTCCCCTGTGCGTCAAGCATGTGAAAAACAATTTTATAAGATG
Organism: Phyllobates terribilis; assembly: GCF_046119375.1. Lineage (NCBI taxonomy): Eukaryota > Metazoa > Chordata > Amphibia > Anura > Dendrobatidae > Phyllobates > Phyllobates terribilis. The sequence goes on from NW_027362762.1 coordinate 584,840,516, forward strand.
CACCTAGGTTTTAGAGGAGGGAAAAAAAAAATCTGTGTTGATGAGGGGGAGGGAGTCTTCTGCTGACACTGGTATTGGGGTAATGTTCCCCATCCTGGTATATATGCCCCCCTTCCTTTTATACGTGGTCCCCATCCCCAGTCTCCTCTTCACCAAACCCTGGGTACCATCCGCACATTGAATCGCATGTGCTCATACGGATATTATGCGATTCAATGCTAGTCAATGGCGACAGTTGCGCTGCTTGTCCGCAAAATTAATGGACATGCTGCGGATTTTTCTGCAATGATAATCCCCAGCGGAAATTTCCACAGCATGTGCACAGCACATGTGGATTATCATTGGGGACCATGGGGCACGTATTACCAAGCGTTTTCACTACGGAAATTCAGTGACAAAAACGCTTGAAAAACGCATAGTGGGCACGCAGCCATTCAGGTTTAATTAAAGGGGTTGAACAAAAATATCCTGAAAAACATTTAGGAATTGCAACTATTTTTCTAGTCTACTAACTTCTCAGGCTCTATAGCAGGGGTCCTCAAACTTTTTAAACACGGGGCCAGTTCACTGTCCCTCGGACCATTGGAGGGCCGGAATATAGTTTTTTTTTTTAAAAACTATGAAAAAATTCCTATGCACACTGCACATATCTTATTTTGACGTAAAAAAACCCAATACACGAACAAATACAATATTTAAAATGAAGAACAAGTAAAGTTAGATAAACCGGTATTTCAATGGGCAGGTAAATGTCCCCAATGGGCAGGCTATTTCCCCCTTATAATGCCCCATGCAGGCTGTCACCCCCCATATAATGCCCCATGCAGGATGTCCCTTTCTCCCCCCATATAATGCCCCATGCAGGATGTCACCCCTCCCCCCCATATAATGCCCCATGCAGGATGTCACTCCCCTGTCGTTATAATGCCCCATTCAGGATGTCACACCCCCCCCCATATAATGCCCCATGCAAGATGTCACTCCCCCGTCGTTATACTGCCCCATTCAGGATGTCACCCCCCCCCCCCCTCATATAATGCGCCACTCAGGATATCACTCCCCTGTCGTTATAATGCCCCATGCAGGATGTCACCCCTCAATATAATGCCCAATGCAGGATATCACTCCCCTGTTATAATGCCCCTTTCAGGATGTCACCCCCCCCCCCCCCATATAATGCGCCACGCAGGATATCACTCCCCTGTCGTTATAATGCCCCTTTCAGGATGTCACCCCCCTCATATAATGCTCCATGCAGGATATCACTCCCCAGTCGTTATGATGCCCCATTCAGGATGTCACCCCCCTCATATAATGCCCCATGCAGCATGTCACCCCCCCCCCCCAATATATAATGCCCCATGCAGCATGTCACCCCTAATATTATGTCCCATGCCTCCATACATGAAAAAAAAAAATGCAATACTCGCCTCCCTCCTCCTCACCTGCTGCCGCTGCTCAGGTCTGTACTCCAGTGTTGCCCCGCTCTGCGCTGCCTGTGACTGCTCAGGGGAGGGCGCGGTGTAAAGACGTCACCGCACCCTTCTGACCTGACACGTCACAGGGAGCGCGCACCAGGAAGACAGCGGATCTGCGGAGGCACGAGGAGAGGTAAGTATCCGGCTGCCGGGGCCCTGAGCGGGAGGGAGCGGGCGCTGACACCACTCTCCTCTGCCCACAGCCCGGCGGGCCGGATAAAAATCCTCCGCGGGCCGCAGTTTGAGGACCCCTGCTCTATAGCAATTGAATGAATTACAAAATATTAAAAATGTTATATATAGTAGAGAATCCTTTGCAGGCAAAGACTGCCTGAAGTCTGTAGGTCTTGGACATCACCGAACGCTGGGTTTCCTCTGTGATGCTTTGCCAGGGCTTTACTGCAGCTGACCAATTGTTTCTTGTGAAGTTTTTCTGCCTTAAAGGGATTTGGTCACCTGCTGGGAGATATCAGACCTCTACTATGGGCATACAGGTTATTGAAAAGTAAATCTCTACATACCTGTATATCCCATAGTAAAGGTTTGATTGCAGAGAAAAGTGCTTTTATAAACTCCTTTTTGCACAGGCTTGATGTCCGGGGGACGCCAAGAAATCCCCACCTACCTGTTTATTTTTCCCCTAAATCCCCGCCTATATGCTTAGTTATCATATCCTCCCCTCCTCCTCCCCTGCACATCACAGGGCCCAGTGACCGGACTTCTCGGGCTTGCGCAAAGCACCGCTCACATAGAGCGCGCTTTGCTTCATCCCTGCCTCGGTCTCTCCATGTACTGCGCTGCAGGGTTCTATTGTGCAGGTGCGGGGGGAGTCGTCACTTGAGGTGGGGATTTCTTGGCGTCCAGGGGACACTAAGCCTGTGGAGAAACTGAGTTTATAAAAACACTTTTTTCTGTAACCAGACCTCTACTATGGGCCATACAGGTATGTATAGATTTAGTTTTCTATAACTTGTATGCCCATAGTAGAGGTTTGGTATCTCCCAGGGAGCAACAGATTCATAAGTTTTGCCTTAAGCATGTGCAAATTCTTTTCAGAAAGGAAGAGTACTAGAAGTCTAGTGCCACCTATAGGAAGTAGCAATCCTAAAAGTCAATATAGACTCTAAGGAGCCTTGTCACATAACTTTTAATAGAAGCCAAAACCAGAATCTGTTTGCACTGACAAGGGGCAGTACCCTGAAACAATGTCTGCAAAGTGGGAGATCTGGTTTGGCTGGGTAAGAGGCGTTTGACCAGGATCCAAGGGGTAACATTTCTCCTTGCAAAGAGTGATGTCAAGCATGCCAAGGTGAGGAGACTTTTAAGCCACAATGCTTCTCTAGGTAATATGCAAATTGTTCAGTACAGTGTCTGCAAATTGAGAGTCTGGTTTTAGCTCTTATCCTTAGTCATGTGACAAGGCTTGTTAGTTGATATTGACTTTTAGGATTTCTACATCCTATAAGTGGCACTAGAGTTCTAGTTCTCTTCCTCTATGAAGAGACAATTTGCATATTTCCCAGAGGAGCATTTTGGCTTAAAGAAGTTGTCCACTACTTTTACATTGATGCCCTATCCGTATGCCGGAAGTCCTTACCTGGGGTGCTTGGCCGTCCATCTGTAGTGGCCGCCGCAGTACACCGTGGCGGCCACTACAGCTTGATGGCCAGACACCGCAGGCAAGGACTTCCTGCCGGCGGCAGCTGGCACTGATAACAGCTGATCGGTGGGGGTTCCGCATGCAGGACCCTGGCTGATCATGAATTGATGGGCATCAATGTAAAAGTAGTGGACAACCCCTTTTAAGTCTCCTCACCTTGGCATGCTTGACATGTCTCTCTAAAAGGATAAACTTTACTAATGTGAAATGCATACTCTATGGGTTTGAGATCTACTGATTTACTTGGCAATTGCAGAATATTCCACTTCTTTGCCTTAAACACCTGGGTTGCTTTTGCAGTATATTTTGGGTCTTTGTCCATCTGTACCGTGAATGAACCTTACTGCATTTGGTAGAATCTGAGCAGAAAGTAAAATCCTATAAACTTTGGCTTTCATCTGGCTTCTTCAAGTCTTCAGTCAATCTGTCTTCATCTAATCAATAAACACTAGTGACCCAGTGCCATAGGAAGCATGGATGCCCATGAAATTGAAATTATACTGCCTCCCACAATGTTTTGCCCAGGTCTGCTCTATACTGTGCCATAGTCTACTTTTACTAGTTATTAGTGATGAGCGAGTATGTTTTGTTAACCCTTTCGCTGAGCACCGAGTATTTATAGAATGCTCGGGCTTAAGTTTTCCTCGCTCCGTGAACATGATTTGCAACTGTTTGACTGATTTAATACATGTGAGGAATGCTAGAAAAAAACAGGCATTCCTCACATGTATTAAATCTGTCAAACAGTCGCAACGAAAACTTAAGCCCGAGCACGCTATAAATGCTCTGCGCCTGGCCGAGTATACTTGGCGAAAGGGTTAGCAAAACATACTCTCTCATCACTACTTGTTACTTGGCCGAGCATCACCGTACTCGAGATGCTGGTTACTCGGAGAGTACTTTTTGAATGTTTGGGCCGAAGTTACAGTCCCTTCTCTGCATGTTGGGTGCATTTTAGGCAGCCAATTAACATGCAGGGATTGCCTGTCAGTCACTGTAATGTCATAGCCATGTTTGCCGTGGCATTCGTGATTGGCTGGCTGCATAGCGTCATCGGATCTATATTAGACCCGTGACCCTATGCTTGTCAGTCTACCCATCAGACAGGCAGAGTAGGGAGAGGTGCTGCTGTGCGAGGAAGAGAATTGGCACTTATTTTAAACACACAACCACAATTAAGTCTTTCATGACCTTAGCATTTTTCGTTGTTTGCTCCCCTTCTGAGAGCCATAACTTTTTTTTTTTGGTCAGTATGGGCCATGTGAGGGCTTATGTTTTGTGGGACAAGTTGTACTTTTGAACGACATCACAAGTCTTGCCATACAGTGTACTGGAAAACGGGGGGAAAAAAATCCCAAGTGCAGTGAAATTGCAAAAGAGTGCAATTCCACAGTTGTCTTTTGTTTTTTTTTTCTTAGCATGTTTACTGAATGCTAAAACTGACCTGCTATTATTCTCCAGGTCACTATGCGTTCGTAGATGCCAAACATGAATAGGTTCTTTTTTTTATTTAAGTGGTGAAAAAAATCCAAAGTTTGCTTAAAAAAATCTATATATATGGCGCCATTTTTCAAGACTTGTAGCGTCTCCATTTTTCATGATCTGGGGCCGGACGAGGGCTTATTTTTTGTGCGCGGAGCTGACGTTTTTGATACCATTTTGGGGTCGATACGATGCTTTGATCGCCCGTTATTGCATTTTATTGCAATGTTGCAGCGACCAAAAAAAGTAATTCTGACATTTAAAATTTTTCTCTCGTTACGCCAATTACCGATTGGATTCATTTTTTTTATATTGATCAGGCTATTCTCAATGTGGCAATACCAAATGTGTTTTTTTGTTGTTTTTTACTGTTTTATTTTGAATGGGGTGGAAGGAAGGTGATTTAAACGTATATTTTTAAAAAAAAAAAAAAAATTTTTTTCTTGCATTCTTCAATAGAACTGGATAACAGCCACGGGTGGATCGCGATTCTACCTGTGGCTGTTTGCGGGCACATGTCGGCTGTATAGATCAGGTGACATGTACCCGGAAACAGGGGGATCTGACGTGGGGCATACTCTTCAAAAAAGGGGTTAATCTACTCTAAGGCTATGTGCCCACAATGCGGAAATGTTGTGGAATTTTCCTGAACGTTTCTGCATCTCCCTGGCAGAAAAAGTTCATGCGGATTGTGCATGCGTTTTCCTGCCAGGGACATGCGGATGTGAAGCGTTCTTCACTTGTATTTCCGCATGTGGGTTGTCAAGCGCTTTCCAAGCGATTTTGGCATCACTTGGAAAAGTGCAACCAGCATGGATTTACAGAGTGTGACCAAGTTACAATGCAGCATCAATGGTTAAAAAAAAAAAAAAGCCCCCAAACATTATCCTTGCCTTCAGATGGCCCCCAGTCTCCTCAGCGATGCGTCCGGGATCTTCGGCTTCTCTTGGTGCTCTTAAAAGGACCTTCCCTGACGTCTTTTAGTCATGTGATGGTCACGCGACCATCACCTGACCGCTGACGTCAGCGGTTGTGACAGTCACATGACTAAATGACGTCACAGAAGGTCCTTGCAGACTACCTCTGGAAGCCAAGGAGATGGCAACGCGGTCAGAGGAGACCGGGGGACGACGGCAAGGGGAGTATAAGGTGTGTTTATTTTTTTTATTTTTTTTTCTTTAACTACAGATACCCATGCGTTTCAATGTGCAGATGGTACCCGGGTCTGTAGGAGTCTCCTTCTCCATACCACGGTACCAGCCATTGAACGCATAATATCTGCACATGCGGATTATCATTGGGGAACATTGCAGACCTTCCACCAAGCGTTTCCGCGGCGGAAATGCTTAAACGCCTAGTGGGCACAGAGCCTTACAGTCTTTGTAAGGGCTCATTCCGAAGAAAATATTAATACTGCTGTTCAGGGCTGTGGAGTCGGAGCCCATTTTGATGGAGTTGGAATAAAATGGACTGACTGCTAAAATATATAATAAATTGGGTACAGTAGTTCAATGCAGTTTGTGGGGAATATTTTTTCATAAGAATTTGGGAAAGTTATGAAATGTCCTATAAATGTCTGTCCTATTCCTGATCTAAGGGTCTAGACTTTTAGCTGAGATGAATCTGTGCTACAGTAAATTTATCACTTAAACATGAGCCATGTATGAGGGAGTCGGAGTCTGTGTAAGGCTGCGTGCCCACTATGCGTTTTTCAAGCGTTTTTACTGCGGAATTTCTGCAGCGGAAACTCTTTTAAAACGGTTGGTAATACGTGCTCCATGGTCCCCAATGACAATCCGCATGTTCTGTGCCCATGCTGTGGAATCTTCCGCAGCGCATTTTATGTGCGGAAAAATCCACAGCACGTCCATTATTTGTGCGGATTTGCCTACTCAATGCATTAGAAAAACGAATGTAAAAAAGCTTCAAAAACGAGTGTTCAAATCCGCATGAGTTTTTACTGGCAAGGACATGCAGAAATGAAAAGGAAATTTTCCGCTTAAATTTTGCATCGTGGGCACATAGCCTCATGGAAATTGAGTCTGAGGTTTGGCTTACCGACTCCACAGCCCTGCTGATGGCACTAGTTAGGCAGAGTTTGTGGATAGCTTCTATATATACAGAATAGGGTCGATTGCATGTTCTGTCTGCTGCTGGAACTCTTATCAATAGCCCTTATATCAGGGATAATTGTTTTTGCTCTTAATCCTGCTAATTTTGGTGAAAAGCAATATAATACACCATTTTTAGTGCTTCATTTGCTTGTTGGCAGCATACAGCCAGATTTGGTTGATTTAAATAGAATTGCTGTATCGGGGAAGCAGAGAAACTTGTCCATCTCAGGTGGTCAAATATTACTTCGTAATGTTTTTGAAGCTGCAAAATATTAGACTCCATCTAAAGTCTGCTACTTGTGTGTCCAAAATATGTTCACACTTGTTCGCTGACAAAAGTATAGCTGTATCGTCACTGGGCAAAAGAATTGTTCATCAGATGTGATTCAATACTGTGGTATTAAGGCTATGTGCCCACGATGCAGAAATGCTCCGGATTTTTCCTGAGCGTTTCTACATCTCCCTAAAAGAAAAAACGCATGCGGATTGTGCATGCGTTTTTCCTGCCAGGGGCAAGTGGAAGTGAAGCGTTTTTCACATGGATTTCCGCATGCTCTTTCCAGGCGATTTTAGCATCACTTGGAAAGTGCTTGACAACTTGGTCACACTATATAAATCCATGCAACCGGCATGGATTTGTATACTGTGACCTTAAAAATGTTTAAAAATAAAAAAATAAATCTATACTTACCTTCTGATGGCCCCCACAGTCTTGCTTCCCTCCGTTCTCCCTTGTCGGCAGATCGCGGTACACTGCACTGAAGGACCTGATGTCAGTTCAGGTCCTTCAGTCCACCGCGATCTGCTGGCAAGCGAAGACAAGTGCATCGGGGGCCATCAGAAGGTAAATATAACACTTATTTTTTATTTTATTCTTTTTTTTTACAGTTTCTATGGTACCCGGGTCCGGAGGAGAGTCTCCTCTCCTCCACACCCGGGTACCATCCGCACATTGAAACGCATGGGTTCCTCATGTACAGATGCAGTGATGCGTAAACCATGCGTTTCAATGCAAGTCAATGGCTGCGAAAACGCAGCACTTCTGCAAAATAATTGGTAGTTCTGCGTTTTTTTCCGCAATGATAATCTGCAGCGGAAATTTCCGCAGCATGTGCACAGCAAATGCGGATTATCATTCGGGACCATGGCAGACCTCCTACCATGCATTTTTTTTTTTTTTTTTTTTTTAAGCGTTTTTGCCGCTGCGGAAACTCTTAAAAAAAAAAAAAAAAAAAACGCATCGTGGGCACACACCCTAATCCTTTATTTTTTATTTTTTTGCTAGCTGGAAAAGATTATACTCCACTTTAAAGTGGGCAAGACGTGTGGTAAGGGATGGGGAAGTGGACCTGATGGTGCATGCAGTGGCTGAGGCCATTGGCAAGATGAAACTACCTGCTGAGGAAGCACAACAAAGACGCACTTCATGTTGACCTAGCTTCCTGTCCCACTTTCTAGGGGGCCGCGGATCAGGGCTGTGGAGTCAGTAAGCCAAACCTCCGATTCTCAATTTCCCTGACTCCACAGCCCTGGGTCTGAGACTACTTGTGAGCATTAATTTTCATGAACAGCCAGCTTATTGCTGTTGGCTAGCACTCTGCCTGCACAGGATGTTTCTACTATAGCATTCACTCTAAAAGCAGTAGAACAAATCACTTGTAATGTATACTTGATGCTCACTGATGGTGTGCGTACACATCAATGCTAAATGCATCGGTCAGACACCTTAGTGACTTGGGGAGCACTACAAAAGGTGCAGCCACAGGCTTTCATGGCTAACAGTAGCATTGGTGGTATTGGAATAAAGGACGGACTACTGTTATCTGACTGGTAGAGAGAGAAGTTTCAGCTACATGCAATGCCACAGCTGTTATCCCCATCCAAATTGCATCCCTACCTCATGTGATATGAGGTAGCACCTTACGGTTGCCTACTTCTGCCTGTACTTCGTCCCATAATTTGGACTGTCTGCAGCGCTGACCTTTCGACAGCAATGTAGACTACACTGGCTGAAGTCAGGCGTTGAGACGTCATCCCTTCAAATACTAGGACGGCTGTGGAGAGCCATTACTGAATTTGGGGCGTTGAAGTAATGTTTAGTGTTCTAAAATAGGAAAACTCCCTCTAACATGTTCACTGAGTTTTTCTTTTTCTTACTTTTAGTAGTAAAGTTTCTCGTGATACGCTGTATGAAGCAGTGAAGGAAGTACTGGTCGGAGCAAAGCGGAAAAAAAGAAAGTAAGCAACATCTTGCATGCACACTTACATTGAACCGCAGTTCCATGTGCCCAGCAGCCTGTAACATGTCAAATGCCTACTAAACACTCCTGTGCCCTCCATGAGGCAGCTTGATTGAAGTTCAGCCTGTGCTTCAAAAGATAGATTTTTGCTATATACTGCAATATATGGTGGTACAAGCCATTTGATTGCGAGTTAATTCCTGATGTGGTTAATTTCAGGGGTTTTTTTGTTTTGTTTTCCTCCCCTGTCCGTATTGCCATATGGAAGCTTTTTTGTTGGACTAGTTGAAGAAAAAAATGCATGCGGATTTTACATGCGTTTTTTCTGCAAGGAACAAGCGGAAGTGAAGCGTTTTGCACATGCGATTTTACATGCAGATTGTCAAGCGCTTTCCAAGCGATTTTAGCATCACTTGGAAAATGCTTGACAACTTGGTCACACTATATAAATCCATGCCAGTTGCATGGATTTATATAGTGTGACCAAGTTAATAGTTTAAAAAAAAAAGTAAATTGGAAAATAAACATTAATCTCACCTTCCGATGGCCCCTGGTCTTTCTCCGGTGCGTCTGATGTCTTAGGCGGCTCGCGGTGGAGTAAAAAGGACTTTCCATGATATCATTTAGTCATGTGACAGGTCACGTGACCTGTCACATGACTAAATGACGTCATGGCAGGTCCGAAGGTCCTTTTTACGCCGCTGAGGAGACCGTGGGCCATCAGAAGGCAAGTATAATGTTTTTTTTTTTTTTATTTTTATTTTTTTCTTACAGGTACCATGGTACCCGAGTCTGGATGAGTCTTCTCTTCTCCAGACCCGGGTACCTTCTGCACATTGAATCACAGAATATCCGCATGTGCACATGTAGTCATGCGGATATTAAGTGATTCAATGCAAGTCAATGGTGGCAAAAATGCTGCGATTACGCAAAAGTAATGGTAGTGTTGCGTATTTTTCTGCAATGATAATCCGCAGCGGAAAGTTCCGCAGCATGTGCGCAGCACATGCGGATTATCATTGGGGAACATGGCAGACCTTCTACCAAGCGTTTAAGCTTTTTTGCGGCGGAATTGCTGCTGCGGAAACTCTTAAACTCATTCTGGGCAGGCAACCTAAATGTGCTCCTGCTGTGTACTGTGTAATGGCTGTGTCTGACCATGTACAGGAACATGGTCTGATTATGTCACAGCTCCTCTGCAGGTAGGGAACTAAAGAATATACAGACATTACAGGTAAAATATTGTTTAAAAACAGGCAGTGAAATGTTTTACTCACAAAAATAATCGCCTCTGATTCCAGGCAGGCATGTCTGTATATTCTTTTGCTTTCCCCTCCTGCTCAGGAGCTGTGGTATGATCAGACCATGTTCCTGTACGGTCAGACACAGCCATTACACAGTACACAGCGGAGCACATTTATAAGATTATCTCAACAAATGAATATTTTAAACACATCAAATTGTAGAGTTTTTTTATTTCAAGATCTGTGGATTAAAATATACTTTTGTTCGTTGGACAACCCCTTTTAAATAAAAAAAAAAAAAACTAAAAACATACACGTCCTCATCTGTAAAAGTCTTTTTATTTTTCAAAATATGAAGTTTATCCAATAAAAAGAAACCTTAAAGGGAAATGGAAATGCCATAATCACATTATATGATCATTTGCAGGAATCGAAAAAATATAGTGGAAAGCATCTACCCCAAACCAATAGTCAGCTGGCCACCCAAAAGCAGGCAATCGCATGGCACAATCAACCCTGGCATCCCACCACAAGCTTGAGTGTTAAGATATTGTTTTATCTGTATGCCCAAAAATGTTCAGGATGAAGATGTGAAGTGACTTCTAGGCTGTGTGCCCACTATGCGTGTTTAAGCATTTCCACAGCGGGAATTCCGCTGCAGAAATACTTAAACCACTTGGTAGAAGGTCCGCCATGTTCCCCAATGATAATCTGCATGTGCTGTGCACATGCTGCGGAAATCTCCGCTGCGGATTATCATTGCGGGAAAAGACGCAGCACTACCAATTATTTTGCGTAATCGCTGCGTTTTTGCTGCCATTGACTTGCATTGAATCGCATAATATCCGCATGACTACATGTGCACATGCGGAATTCAAGCGTTTCAATGTGCGGATGGTACCCGGGTTCAGACAAGAGGAGACTCCTCTGGACCCAGGTACCACAGTACCTGTAAAAAAAAAAAAAACTTATATTTACCTACTGATGACCCCCGGTCTCCATAGCGATGCGTCCTTGTTTGCCCACAACTCACGATGGTCTGAAAAGGACCTGCCGTGACATCATTTAGTCACTCGACCGCTGATGTCAGTAGGTCCTCTAGTCTACCGCGAGCTGCCGGCAAGCCAGGATGCATCGGATAAAGACTCCGGGAGTCATCGGAAGGCAAGTATATATTTATTTTTTACCATTCTTTTACAGTCACACTATATAAATCCATGCCGGTTGCATGGATTTATATAGTGTGACCAAGTTGTCAAGCACTTTCCAAGTGATGCTAAAATTGCCTGGAAAGCGCTTGACAACCCGCATGCTGAAATGCATGTGAACGCTTCACATCCTCATGTACAATCTGCATGCATTTTTTATCTGCCAGGGAGATGCAGAAACGCTCAGGAAAAATCCGGAGCATTTCTGCATCGTGGGCACATAACTTTTTTTCAACTTACACAAAGCTAATAGCCTTAGAGTATGTGCTCTGCATTGATTAGAGGAATGAAGCTGGCACCTCTATCTAGTGGGAGTCGTTGGGAATCCAACATGGTAGACAAGGTTTACAAAACATGACAGAAAAATACTTGGATAAATAGTACATGAAGTATTTATGTACAGGGTCCGATGTATAGTGAAAAAATATATCCATTTACAAAAATCCTGAAAATGTATACATGCTAGTTTTCCACGTAATTATATTATATAGTCATAAGGAAGTATTTTGAGCACAAAAACCATATATACTAGCAGTATGTTGAGATGGAAAAAAGTAATCTGCTCACCTTCCAGGAACCTGAAACTTGTAACCTTATGGATCCTTAATCTTTCTTTTTACTCTTAAAGTTTTTAATTGCACAGTATGTTGTGTTAACATTTTCACATTGCTGCAGGAGCCAAGTCCTCATGTACACTTCTATTTCTGACATGGGTGCACAGCTGCACATTTGTCAAGATGTATGTAGTGACAGCTGGTGCTGTCGTGAAACTTTTACCACACAAACTGTACATTAATAAAGCTAAATTAAAAATAGCCCACTTTTTGCCCTTTAGTTTTAAGCTTTTCTAAGAATAACTTTTTTTCTTTTCTGATGTTGCTATGAGGGCAGTTGCATTCTACATGCTCCATCTACATGCCACTGTCAGTGATTGACTGTTGCATGGAACTGAGTGCAGTGCTAGCTGCTGTGTAATGGTGCTAGTATCTAACTGGATCGGAGCTGGCTCACCTACAGAGCTTGCGCCATACACACTGCAAGCGTCCTGTGCTTAAAAATATACATCACAGGTTGTTAAATAATTTGGCTCAGGCCCTTAAATGGTTACAGTTGCAAAATGCAAAACATTTTACCTGTAGTAAATTTCCCTGTTGAGTACAGAGGACTTTTAATAACGCTCAATACAGCTCATTGCCTGGCACTGGCCACACAGCTGTTTCAGTAGCTGATCACCTAGGGAAGGAGCACATGCCACTGGCAAGGCTGTATTCTTGAGGCTGCTTGAAGGATGGCTAGATCAAAGGGTAAAATCAACCTCTCCCCCTGCACTTCTACCAAGCAGGCAAAGCAGCCTGTTTAAAATGCTCAGTTTGGTCAGTGGTGCTGCTATGCCACTGGTCTGAACAGTCATTCTTCAGGAGTTGTGTACTTCTGTCCTCTTATCATAAGGGGCTGTAATAAGGCATGTACACATTTATTACTCTTGAAACTTTACATTATTTTAAATACCAAAGATGTCAGTTTTGCACTGATGAGGTTGGCTTTGTGGTGATTAACATGATTTTTGACAGTATTGTTTGCATTGGCTGCAATGTTCATGCTAACATTTCCTTCACTTCTAGGTTTCTGCAAACAGTGGAGCTTCAGATCAGCCTTAAAAACTACGATCCTCAGAAAGACAAGCGTTTCTCTGGCACAGTCAGGTTTGGACACTCCTATTCTCACCCAGATTTTGCCTTTCATATACCTCCTACTTTTTTTTTTCTTCTGGAGGGAAATCATTCTGGCAAACATGGGTAGTTCAGTTACCTTGATCAAAAGGCTGGCTGGACGGACCCTCACCCTGGGTCTTAAAATATGAGGGGAGGTGTGGTTTGGTCTTCTAACTCACCGAATAATACTTTGGTATTATGCAAGGTTTGTTCCTAGATGTAATTTCTTTATAAACATGCTGGAGTATGGAGTACTATTCCCTTATTTTTTTAAACCTTAGAACTCTACTTTAAATAGCTGGGTCACACTTAGTACCTGATCCCAGTTAGCTTCATTGCCACTGTATTCTGGATGCTGTAGAAAGAAATCGACCTTGTATAGTGGCATCAGCATCACATGTTGATGGCACTGTACAAGGTGGGCCATTTATATGGATACACCTAAATTAAATGGGAATGGTTGGTGATATCAACTTCCTGTTTGTGGCACATTAGTATAAGGGAGGGGGGAAACTTTTCCAGAAGGTTGGTGACCATGGCGGTCATTTTGGATCCAACTTTATTTTTTTCAATGGGAAGAGGGTCATGTGACGCATCAGACCTATTGAGACTTTCATAAGAAAATCAATGATGTGCTTGGTTTTAACGTAACTTTATTCTTTCATGAGTTTTTTACAAGTTTATGACCACTTATAAAATGTGTTCAAAGTGCTGCCCATTGTGTTGGATTGTCAATGCAACCCTCTTCTCCCACTCTTGACACACTGATCGCAACACCGCAGAAGAAATGCTAGCACATGCTTCCAGTATCCGTTGTTTCAGATGCTGCACATCTCTTATCTTGATGGTATGGGGTACAAAGACAGTGGAGCCATTCTTCATCAATGGAAACCTCAATGCCACTGGATATCTGAAATTGTTACAGGATGTGTTGCCCTCTTTATGCACTGAAGATGTGGGCACGTTCCCTGAGTTTTTCCAACAAGATGGTGCACCACCACATTATGGGTGTCAGGTCTGAGCATGCCTACATGAACAGTTTCCTGGATAGTGGATTGGTCGTCGTGGGCCAGTTGAATGGCCACCAAGGTCTCCCGATCTGACCCTCTTAGACTTTTATCTTTGGGGTCATCTGAAGGCAATTGTCTATGCTGTGAAGATACGAGATCTGCAGCATCTGAAACAACAGATACTGGAAGCCTGTGCTAGCATTTCTTCTGCGGTGTTGCTATCCGTGTGTCAAGAGTGGGAGAAGAGGGTTGCATTGACAATCCAACACAATGGGCAGCACTTTGAAAACATTTTATAAGTGGTCATAAACTTGTAAAAAACTAATGAAAGAATAAAGTTATGTTAAAACCAAGCACACCATTGTTTTTCTTATGAAATTCTCAATTAGTTTGATGTGTCACATGACCCTCTTCCCATTGAAAAAAAAAGTTAAATCCAAAATAGCCAACTTCAAAATGGCCGCCATGGTCACCACCCATCTGGAAAAGCTTTCCCCCTCCCATATACTAATGTGCCACAAACAGGAAGTTGATACAACCAACCATTCCCATTTAATTTAGGTGTATCCATATAAATGGCCCACCCTGTAGTGTGTGTGACCTGGTAATAGTCTGGAGTGCTATTGCCTTTCGGAGAAGCTATGGTCACAGCTGGAAACTAAAGGGACAGTGTCCCCCTCTGGGGTGGGATCCTAGTTCAAGGATCACTGCCAATAGGATCTTCTGTCCCTTGGTTCTGACAAATCAAGTTTTCAAAATGATGGTACACTTTAAACAAGGAGTTCTCTAACCTTTTTCTGTACCTCCAGGCTAAAGTCTACACCTAGACCCAAGTTTTCAGTTTGTGTTTTGGGAGACCAGCAGCACTGTGATGAGGCAAAAGCAGTTGAATTGCCCCACATGGACATAGAAGCCCTTAAGAAGCTGAATAAGAACAAGAAAATGGTGAAAAAGCTGGGTGTGTGATTTATATATTAAATTGTTTGACAACAATAAGATTTATAGTTATCTGTAACCGCTGCACTCATGGTGCAGCTGTCATTTACGTATGAAATTACTTTGCTGCAATTCTATTACCATAAAAATGTTGATGGTGATTAAGGCATTGAGTTAAACAGTTACAGTTGTCCACTACGGCTATCGCTGAGGTCACATCATGATTCCGGATGCAGCCGGGGGTTTCTCTTCTGTGTTCCACTGGTGGCTGCTGGGTTGTGGGCGGAGTGACCCTGTGCGTCACACCCGGTGGAGGATGGGTGTGACGCGCAGGATAATCCCACCCACAGCCCAGCATCCACCGTGGGGACCGCGTCACTGATGTCACACCTCACTTGACGTGACATCAGTGGCAGGTCACGTGATGCCTGTGAGCTACCAGTGGTAGCGCCACTGAGAGGCAGAACCTGCAACAGAAGGTAATTACAAAGACACTTATGGGCCCCAGGGGAATACATTGGGGGCATAAGTTGTGGCCAACTTCTTTAATAACTATATTTCTCCACAGCTAAGAAATATGATGCATTTTTAGCATCTGAATCATTGATCAAGCAGATTCCTCGTATCTTAGGACCTGGTTTGAACAAAGCTGGGAAATTTCCTTCCTTGCTAACACACAATGAAAACATGGTGGCAAAAGTTGATGAAGTAAAGTCCACCATCAAATTCCAGATGAAAAAGGTAGGTTGAGCTTACTGCTAGACTTTGATTATTAAAATGGTTGTACACTACTTGGACAACACCTTTTCAGTCACGGTTTCCCTCTTGTAAAATGACACTCTGCTGTCTGCGCTGGTCATGCTAGCCTCTCCTCCCACCCCCACTTCAGCTATAATTGACATCCAAAGGAAGGGAGAGCTGCAACTTCTCACTCCAGATGCCTGACTTGTCTGAAGACAGGGATAGTGAAGTGGTCACTGATTGGCCACAGGGATTACTTGACATCACAACTCACTTGAGCCCTGGGAGAGCCAGTTCTGACTTGATGGAGCAGTGCCAGTAGTTAGTTTAGTCATTTTCTTTGATAGCCGGCACACTGTAGCCGCAGTGCGGCTCCTGCTGCAGCTCTGCGGTCAGTGTGCCTGCTTTTAAAGGCCATGAATATTCACTACAGCCCATGGGAGTAGGTTGTAGCGAATATTCATGAGCTTTAATAGCAGGCACACAGACCACAGAGCTGCAGGAGCCACGCTGGGGGTACATTTTGCCGGCTATTAACCCCTTCGCAACCTTGGATTTTGTCGTTTTTGTTTTTTGCTCCCCTTGTTCCCAGAGCCATAGCGTTTTTATTTTTTGGTCAATATGGCCGTGTGAGGGCTTATTTTTTGCGGGACGAGTTGTACTTTTCAATGCCATTACTAGTTTAACCATATCGTGTACGGGAAAACGGGAAAAAAATTCCAAGTGCGGTAAAAGTGCAATACCAGTTTTTTATTTACTTTTTTTACCACGTTCACTGAATGCTAAAACTGACTTGCCATTCTTATTCTCCAGGTCATTATGAGTTCGTAGACACAACATGTATAGGTTCTTTTTTTATTTAAGTGGTGAAAAAAAATCCAAAATTTGGTAAAGAAAAAAAAAAAACAAAAAAACTCCATTTTCTAAGACCTGTAGTCTCCATTTTTCGGGATCTGGGGCTGGGTGAGGGCTTATTTTTTGCACGCCAGGTTGACTTTTTTATTGATAACATTTTGGGGTAGATCCGATGTTTTGATTGCCCGTTATTGCATTTTATTGCAATTTTGCAGCGACCAAAAAACGTAATTCTGGCGTTTAGAATTTTTTTTTCTCGTTACGCCGTTTACCGTTCAGATTAATTCTTTTTTTATATTGATCGGACGACTCTGAACGTGGCGATACCAAATATGTCTATGTAGGTTTTTTTTTAAATTTATTTTGAATGGGGCGAAAGGGGGATGATTTAAACTTTTAGGCTGTGTTCACACGATGCGTATTTCATGCGTTTCCGCGGCGTTTTTGCAGTTGCGTAAACGCCGCGGAAACGCATGAAAAACGCATGGTAGAAGGGCAGCAATGTTCCCCAATGGAAATCCGCATGTGCTGTGCCCATGATGCGGATTTTTCCGCAGCGTTAACGCTGCGGTCAAAAATCCGCAGCATGTCAATTAATTTTGCGGAAACGCGGCGATTTCGCCGCCATTGACTTGCATTAGAACGCGCCAATTCCGCAAGACAGCATTTGTACTTGCGTAATTGGTGCGTTCTAATGTGCGGATGGTACCCGGGTGTGGAGGAGAGGAGAGTCTCATCCACACCCAGGTACCATTAAAAAAGCTGTAAAAGAAGAATAAAATAAAAAATAAATGTATTCTTACCTTCTGTCGGCCCGCACAGCGCTCCCGCTTGGTTCCCAGCACTTGCAGTGAGTTGTAGGACCTGCGGTGACGTCAGAGTCATGTGACGGGTCACGTGACGCTGACGTCGGCAGGTCTTTCAATTCAAAGTTGCCGGCGAGGGAGAACAGATTGGGCAGGACAGCGCGGGCCATCGGAGGTAAGTATATACACTCTCTCGGTTCACACTGTATAAATCCATGCTGTTTGCATGGATTTATATAGTGTGACCTAGTTGTCAAGCACTTTCCAGGTGATGCTAACATCGCCTGGAAAGCGCTTGTCAATCTGCATGCGGAAACGCATGTGAATCCGCATGTATTCTGCAGGAAAAACGCATGCACAATCTGCATGCGTTTTTTCTGCCAGGGAGATGCAGAAATGATGCAGAAATTTTCTGCTTCATTTCTGCATCGTGTGCACATACCCTTATTTAATTTTTTTTTTATATATTTTTAAACGTGTTTTTTTCACTTTTTGCTTGCTTCAATAGTCTCCATAGGAGACTAGAAGCAGCAACTATCCGAACGCCTCTGCTACATACAGGGGACCAGCAGATCCCCCTGCATATAGCAGAATTGGTCCTGTGCTATGAGTGCCGACCACTAGGTGGCACTCATAGCGACCCGCTCATGACAACCACAGGCGTCTGCTGCAGACCCTGGGTTGTCATGCCCACCCATCGGTGACCCGCGATCACGTGACTGGGTCGCCGATGGGCGGGGCTTATGACGCGCTATCCGGAAGCGCGCGTTAAATGCCGCTGTCGGAGATTGACAGCGGCATTTAACATGTTAACAGCCGCGGGTGGATTGCGATTCCACCCGGGGCTGTTGCGGGCACATGTCAGCTGTAAGAATCAGCTGACATGTGCTCTGTTCAGTGCGGGCTCAGTGCAGCAGCCCTCACTGAATGGGGGGATTCAAATTGTGTGTACTAAGACGTCATGGGTTGCAAAGGGGTTGAAGGAAATTAATATTCATTGCTCTCTACTCCCATGGACGTGGGAAGCAGGGAATATTAATTTTCTTCAGTAGTGGGCACAGCGTAGGCTGCAGCAGGCGGCTGCTGCCTCCTGTGCCACGCTGATCCTCTGCTGCCGCTCCCCCACACCTCCTACCACACAGAGCAATACAGTATATACTGTACATACAGGTATATAGTATTCGGACTATAAGACGCACCCCCACTTTTCTCCAAAAAACTGTTTATATGTATAATTATATTATATTTGTCTTTTTGATTGGGTTTTATTCCACTATTTGTGCAGTATGATAAAGCACTGTTTTTTGTTAAGTTTCTATTTTTTTTAGTGTTCACTAAAGGGGCTAACTGGTGTTACAGTTTTATAGGTCAGGCTGTTCCAGAGGCGGCGGTACCAAATCTGTACTAGTCCCTCCGTCCTCATATTTATTAATGATATGTATGTGTATCTATAACTAACTTGCTGGTGCCTAGTGACCCGGATGTCGTCATGACATGAGGTCACCGTGGCGACGACCGGGACCCTGTGCTGACAGCTTGGGGTTTCTGATCCAAGAGCAGAGGACTGACACAATGAGGAAGAAAAAAAATTAACTTAACTTTTTTTTTTTTTCACAAATGAAGTTTAGACCCAATTTTTTTTTTCACAAGGGTAACATAAAAATGGACCCCGAAATGTATTGTATAATTTCTCCTGAGCATGCTGATACCCAATATGTGGGGGAAAACCACTGTTTGGGCACACGGCATGGTTTGGAAGGGAAAGAGCATCTTTACTTTTTGAATTCAAAATTTGATGGAATAATTAGCGGACGCCATGTTGCATTTGGGGAGCCCCTGATGTGCCTAAACGGTGGAAACACCCCACAAGTGTCCCCATTTTGGAGACTAGACCCCGCAATGAACTTATCTAGTAGATGTGTATTGAGCACTTTGATCCCCCAGGTGCTTCACAGAAGTTTATAACCGTGTAAATAAAAAAATCACAATTTTTTTTAGCCGTATTTTTTTTTTTTTTTTTCACAAGGGTAACCGGAGAAAATGGACCTCTCATTTTGTTGTGCAATTTCTCCTGAGTATGCTAATACCCTACATGTAATTGGGAACTACTATTTGAGGCACAGTCCAAAGGTCAGAAGGGAATGAGCACCTATATTACAGTTCAGATTTTATTGTTATGGTTTGAGGGTGCCATGACCCACTGGAAGAGCCCCTGAGGTGCCAGAACAGCAGTATCCCCCCCCACCCCCCTTAAGTGACCTAATTTTACAAACTACACCTCTCAATGAACTCATCTAGGGGTGCAGTGATCATATTGACACCAGGTGTGTCACAGAATTTCATACCATTGGGCAGTGAGGAAAAAATAATTGCATTTTTTACTGCAAAAATGTTGTTTTTAGCCCCAGATTTAACATTTTCTAACTGGGATAATGGATAAAAATGGCACCAAATTGTCCCATATTTTCTGCTTAGTGTGGCAATCAATACCTCACATATGGTTGTA
Source organism: Phyllobates terribilis (assembly GCF_046119375.1). Classification (NCBI taxonomy): domain Eukaryota; kingdom Metazoa; phylum Chordata; class Amphibia; order Anura; family Dendrobatidae; genus Phyllobates; species Phyllobates terribilis. Next base: position 584,860,508 of record NW_027362762.1, read on the forward strand.
CAGTATTGCTTAGCCACACGGCGAGACTCTGGATGGACTGAGCACTATTTGCCTCTTGGAGTGCAGATTTTCCTAGAATAGTTTGTGGACTCCATATACAGAGCTCCTAAGAGCTAAAGAGCAGAATCCCCATTCACATGATCCCATTTTGGAAATTATACCCCTGCCAAACATGTGGCTACTAAATGCGGTTTAGATGCACACTGGGGCTCAGAAGGGAGGAGGGGGAGATTTGGGAGTGAATTATTTGCTGAATTTCTTTTTCGCTTTTCTAGAGCCTTTTCTTTGTACTACTAGTAACTTGGAAGCCGCCTGTACTTCCATTAGCACATGACAGACTTGAGTGGGGGCTTTTTTATGTGAAGCTTTTATTGGGATCATTTTACTTAACATCTTGCATCACATTTGTCCGGCGCTCTACGCTGAGCACTTACTTTGGGGTTTCCATCTAAATCTCAGAATGACGTGATTCAGGTGAAGCCCCTGAGGGTTTCACATCTCACTCTAATGAGATGAGGCAGCAGAGTTACTCTGGACTCCGTCATGACGACCCCAGGTCACCATGGCAACGGTCAGGCCCCCACAATGACACCGATCTGAAGGCAGAGGGAGCTCCCGTCCCTCTGCCTGCCTCCTGAATGCTGCGATTGCAGCATTTGGGGGGGTTGACAGCTGGAGCAGCGCTGACACTGCTCCTGGCTGTTTTGTGCAGGAGCTTGGCCACTGGCAGCGCTGCGCTCCTGCAATGATTGGGCAGGAGACGCTGATATTTCAGCGCCTCCTGCACAATCTTGCAGTGATCGGTCAGATTGACTGACAGATCACAGCGATCTGGGTGCGGGAACTGCCGGCATGGGTCCCTGCACCCCTTCCCCAGCCGCTCCGCTATCAGCAACGAATTGCAGTGACAGTTCAAAGTCATGACATGGATATCTGGACATGGTGTGCGAACTGACATCCTGCTATGACAGGTTATCCGTCATTGGGTATTGAAGGGTTAAATTAGTGATGCTTAAAATGTAAACATTGGCCCACCAAGGTGTGAAATTGAACAATGCCTAAGCAAATCAATGGCAGACCATAGTGTGAAAGTAAATGGTGTCCTTCAAACTGAATACACTGCCAGTGTCTTGGGTAAACTATTCCTGAACAATTCACCACCCCCCACTGTTACATTTGTAATTCCGGTTAATATGATTTCTCATGTCTTGCATTGGTGACCTGTGTTCATTCTTCTGTGATAAAAGCAAAGTTGAACTTTGAGATCCTGAAAAACGCACTAAAACCCATGTTTTTGCCGCAGCTTCTTTCCTGCCAAGAGATCAGGTTTTGCTGCAGAAAAACAATGAAAAAACACCTAGTGGGAACATACCTCTATAGAGGAGAAAAAACAAAACTTTTACATCACCTATTGGATGCAGCAAGGATCATTTAGAGTTGAGTTGGTATGAGAAGCAAACCAAGACTTGTAGTTAATGTGGATCTACTTTGCACTGATGAGAGGATTTACACTCTGAAACAAAGTATATGGTTTGGCTTCCTAACCTGGCTGATGAAGTGTATTTTAGATTGCTAAATCCATTATGTGGTGCTAGTGTTCTGGGCCTTTCCTCTCCGAAGAGGCTATTGGCATATTTAACTTCCGAAAGGAGCTTGACACTCTCCAGAATGCAAAATATTCCCTCTTTGGCACTTACAGGAAATAATCATTCACATGATATACTGCAATGTTGCATTGTATTAAACAAGCTCAAAAGATTGCAGGTTCTCTACTCAAGAGGATTAAAGTTTAAAATTGAAAAAAAATGGATGCTTCAAAGTGGCGAAGAGAATGTGCAGCAAAAATTCTTGCTCCAAAACTAATCTCTTGTCAAAGATGGGTTCTGCATTTTTCCATACATTACATTGTTATCCATTAATTTGGGTGAAAAACGCTGGAAGAATTGACATGCTGCAGACTGTAACTGCCTCAATTCTCTAAGGGGAAAATTGGCAGCATATACACTTTCAGAAATTTTCTTTTTTTTTTCCCCCTAAGGCTATGTTCATGGTTTTTAATGTGAATTTTTAGCTGCATTTTGCAGTACCAGCAAAGTCTGAGATTCCAGAATTCTTAGTTCACACGTGTTTTTTTTTTTTTTTTTTTTTTCCAGTCATTGGAAGTAATAAGTAATGTAAAACCACCTAGTGCTAACATGGCGATTAGGTGTTTCAGAGTTTTTGTGAAAATAAATAAGTACAACAGTATGTGAAAAAAAATTATTTTTGTTATTTTACCAACTTGTCTTGGTCACCGAGATGGTAGTTGTATAAGGCTATGTGCCCACGATGCAGAAATGCTCTGGATTTTTTCCTGAGAATTTCTGCATCTCCCTGGCAAAAAAAACCCATGCGGCTTGTACATGCGGGTTGACAAGCGATCTTGGCGTCACTTGGAAAGTGCTTGTCAACTTGGTCACACTATAAATACATGCCGTTTGCATGGATTTATATATAGTGTGACCCCCAAAGAATGTCAAAAAATAAATCTATACTTGCCTTCTGATTGCCTCCGGAGTCGTACTTCGCTTTGTCCTGGCTGCCAGCAGCTCGCGATACACTACACTGAAGGACCTGCCATCACATGACTATGACTAGATGTGCTTGTCTTTGCTGCTGGTAAGCCAGGACGGAGCGAAGCAGGACTCTGGGGGCCATCAAAGTAAATATAACATTTATTTTTTATTTTATTCTTTTTTTTACAGGTTCTATGGTACCCGTGTCCGGAGGAGTCTCCTCTCCTCCACACCCGGGTACCATCCGCACATTAAAACGCTTGGGTTTCGCATGTACAGATGCTTAATTCATGCGTTCCAATGCAAGTCAATGGCGGCGAAAACGCAGCACTTCCGCAAAATAATTGGTAGTGCTGCGTTTTTTTCCGCAATGATAATCCGCAGCGGAAATTTCCCCAGCATGTGCACAACACATGCAGATTATCATTGGGGACCATGGCAGGCCTTCTACCATGCGTTTAAGCGTTTCTGCAGCTGCGGAAACGCTCAAACGCATCGTGGGGTACACAGCCTAAGGAGAGTTTAAATTAGTGCGGTGTAAACATTAACTGATCTACGTGTGAGCAAGAAAACTGCATCACAAATCCTGAACAACCTCCTGGCAAGAGAATCTATGCAGAAAAAAAGTGTAAACCTAGCCTAATACTACTAACTACAGTGTCTCGTGGTACAGAAATTTCTGCTGCAAGCTGTGCACACATACTTTTGGGGCTTGTTCACATGAGTTTTTGCCGTAAAACCTGCAGCCCTTTACTGGAGCACCAAAATGAATGAGATTTCTGAACTCGGATGCGCATGCTGCTTCTTTGCAGTTTTAAATTGGACCTATCACCAGGAAAAACGCTATTAACCTGCAGATATGGGCTTAATCTGCAGGTTAATGGCATTCCTAACCTGCCCACACTTAGCTGAATGCTGTGGGAAGAAAATTAACTTAATTCCCCCTGCAGCATATTGTGGATTCAGACACCAGTTCTGCACCCAATGCAGAGCGAGTGTCAGCCAGGGCCGGGGTTGTGGTTACAGCAGCTGTTCTCTATTCTGAGAGCAGGTCACTGAATGCTGCAGGGGGAATAAAGTTCAATTTCTCGCTGCAGCGTTCGGCTAAGTGTAGACACTAGGCAAGTTATTAATGCTATTCACCTGTAGATCAATCCCATACCTGCAGTTTAGTGGTGGTTTCTGGTGACAGGTTCCCTTTAAAAGTAGCAACCTTAAAGGAGTTGGCCTCTTTATGACTTCCCCTATCAATTGACCCTGTGCCGAAGTGTTTTTGTAATTACTTCCTGCTCTTGCCTGCGAGCGGCGCTAACGCTGCCTGCTCACAGGCATCACGTAACCAAGCCCCTTCCCAGTGCTGATGTCACGTCAAGTGAGGCGTGACGTCAGTGATGCGGTGGCTGTGAGCAGGGTTACCCCATGCGGCACCCCCACCATCCACCGTGTGCTTTCCCAATAAATGAGGAGAGGCAGAGTGCACAGTGGATGCGATACATGGGGTAACCCCATCCACAGCCCATCACTCACCATGGAACGCAGAAGTAAGTCACCCGTGGCTGCAACTGGGGGTCATGTGATGCCTGTGAGCGGCCAGTGATGGTGCTGATCACAGGCAAGTAGGACAGCAGGAGGAAATTACAAAAACACTTAAGGGCACAGGGTCAGTCTATTAGGGCATTTATAAAAAGTAGTGGCCAACTTCTTTAATGTTTCACACATTGAAATGAAAGCAGGAAATTACTGTGTAAATCTTTTTCTGACAAACTGTTTTTTATTTTTTTTTATTTTACCCTTTCCCCTAAGACACCATTTTTGCCATAAAACGTGTTCTGCTAATGAAGGTGTCCACATAATCCCCACACTGCATGATCAATAGGCTCGCAAGTTAAGTGTACCACTCAAAGAATTTAACAAAGTCTCATCCTTAGGTCCTGTGTCTGGCTGTTGCAGTTGGCCATGTGAAGATGTCTGAAGAGGAGCTGGTCTATAATATCCACTTGGCAATTAACTTCTTGGTGTCATTGTTGAAAAAGAATTGGCAGAATGTAAGGGCTCTTTATATTAAGAGCACAATGGGCAAACCACAGCGTCTGTACTAATTTCTGATAAATTCCGATAATAAATTCCTCTCCTCTGGTTTTGGCTTCTGTGTCCTTGTAGCCTGAATGAATGAGATGTTGCTCTTCCCAACATTACATTAATTGCTTTTGTTTTCACCCTCTTCAGTGTGTGTGTGTGTGTGTGTGTGTGTGTGCTTTTTTTTTTTTTAATTTTTTAACAGGTGTAGTTTTGACCCCTTAGTGGCCGGACCAATTTTTTGAAATCTGACTAGTGTCACTTAATGTAGTTTTAACTCTGGAATGCTTCAACATATCCCATTGATTGAGACTGTTTTTTTTTTTTTTTTTGTTTGAGACACATGAAACTTAATAATAATGGTTATGTTTTGCATTTATAAAAATACCAGAAATGTGACCATGTTTTAAAAAGTGCAATTTTCAAACTTTGACCGACTATCCCTTTAATCCCAATAGTCATACCACACAAACATTAGTAAATAACATTTCTCTCATATCTGCTTTATTTTGTTAGCATTTTAGAAGGTTTAAAAATATAGCAGTAATTTTTTTTTTCAGGGAAATTTACAAAACTTATTTTTATAGGGACCTGTTCAGTGTTGAAGTGATTTTGGGGTCCCATATGTTGGAAACCTCCCAAAAGTGATACCATTTTAAAAACAGCACCCCTCAACTTATTTAAAATTGCTTTCAGGTAGTTTATTAACCCTTTTGGTTCTTTTCAGGAACATAACTAGAATGAAAGTTAATTTTTACTACCTAAATTTTGATAACTTCTGAACAGGCCTCTAATAGCCAGAAGACTCTTAGGCTGCATTCACACATTGTGTATTTTCGTGTGCTTTTTTGCGCACGCTTTTTCAAAATACTCAACGTGCCTTGTGTCTGCCAGCAAAGTGAATGGGAAATTCACTTTGCCGTTCAGACACTGTGATTTTACACAGCGCGAAAGCGCAGCTGCGTAAAGAATTGACATGTCAATTCTTTACGCAGCTGCGTCCCGCGCTTTCTTCTATTGTGCCCATTATAAGCGATGGAATTGCGCAGCGGTGTTCACACACTGCATAATTCCAGCGCTTTTTTTTATGGAGGCGCAGGAGAAACTATGGATACTCGCCTATCCGATGGATGGGAGAGCCGTCCGGTCCTGCGCTTCCAGCATCTGCTGGTGAAGCGATCAGCTGTAAGCTAACCGGCTTGTAACCGGCTTCCGGTCAGCTGATTTACAAGCCGGTCAGCTGACAGTCAGCTGATCGCTTCACGGCAGATGCTGGACCGGAGCGGACATCTCTCCCATCCATCGGATAGGTGAGTATCCATAGTTTTTCTTTTAAAGCAGTGTATGTACTGGAGCCAGAAGCTGTCTGTACATACACTGCTAGGGGGACACTCACACGACACATAGACACACAGACACATACATTACACATGTCGCACTTCATTTCACACTGCGTTTTTTGCTGCGCTTTTTTACGCAGTGTGTGAATGGAGGTGCTTTTTTTTTTTTTACCTGCGTGAAAAAAAAGCAGGGAAATACGCAATGTGTGAACGCAGCCTAAAGGCCCCGTCACACTAAGCGATGCAGCAGCGATCCTGACAACGATACGACCTGTCAGGGATCGTTGCTGCATCGCTAATACATCGCTGGTGAGCTGTCAAACAGGCAGGCTCACCAGCGATCAGGGGAGCAGCGATATCGTGGAAAGAATCGTTCCACGATGTCCTGCTCCAGTTACCAGCCTGCTGCAAGCAGGAGCAGGCTGGTAACTATGGTAAACATCAGGTTACTAAGTGCGCGTGTGCCCCTAGTAACCCACTGTTTACCATGGATACCACTCTGCTTCGGTGCGCGGGAGCCTCCGAGCACCGTAGCAGAGTGGTATCCATGGTAAACAGCGGGTTACTAAGTGCGCACGTGCCCCTAGTAACCCGCTGTTTACCATGGTTACCAGCCAGATCGTTGGTCCCGCTGGTCAGCGGGAGGCCAACGACCAAAAAATGGTCCAGGACACTTTGCAGCGATCAGCGACCTCACAGCAGGGGCCTGATCGTTGCAAAGTGTCACACACACCGACATCGCTGGTGAGGTCGCTGGTGAGTCGCTATGTGAGACGGGGGCTTAAGGCTGTTATTTGGCCGCAAACTGCCAAGCCAAACCTCAGGACCACACAATGAAGATCTCAGGGTGCCAATGAGGTTAATGAGGGAGCCCACACACTGTGAACTATTTAGATACTGTAATCACTATTGTCAGCAGAATCTAAGGAGTTAAACTTCCATGGTCAGTGCAAACACTGATGTGGCTGCAGCAAGTTGGCAGCTATAGTGTACAGGTGACAGTTACAGGATTGTCCCCTGTTGGGTAACGCTAGTCTGTATCGCAGGTCAGTAAAAAGATGTCTGTTGGTCACTAAGGGGTTAAATTGCACTATTCTTCTGCCTTTCAGTCTTGAGTAACAGGAAAAGAAAATAGTGTGGTGAAACTGTGCCAAAAGGTAATACACAATTGATTTTTGGGGCTTTGTAATGGACACCTCTGTAATGGAGATGGTAGAATCCAAACTTTTTAAAATATTTATAAAAGGTTGTCCAGTCTGTTTTCTGTGTGTGCACCTAGGCTAGGGAATATTAAGTTTGTAATGCATTCCATTCTGCACGCTCCACTGTTTCTTAGATGCCACACTTTGGTATGGGGCCATCCTCCTTTGTCTATTCTGGAGGAGCTGATCACCGCCCAACTAGTCTTCCTTTCTGAAGTGTACACATATTACAGCTGACATTATGCCCAAGTATCCAGCAGGTCCTCTTACCTGCATAGCTGCTTCTACTGAACTGTGCAAGTGCTCAAACAGTTCTGGTACTTGTGCAGTGAGCCGTTTTTAATCTGTTGCTGTCACACTGGTAGTTTGAGACGGTACATGTCTGCTCTGGGTGAATACTGATTGGACAGCTTAGTCTGATCAGCTGGAAAGAGGGATATTTGAAGTATATTCACAGCAAGTGCATGAGCAGTTTTGGCACTCAAACAGTACTGTTTTGGGAATCGCATTTGGAAGGAAAGCCTAACCGATGCATCTTAAAGAACTGGCTGCTGCCTCTGCTCCTCCAAACTTTGTTCCAAAGCCTCATCAGTGAGTTACCAGCACTGTCTGCACAGCAGTGCCTGTTCTCCAATGTGCAGTCAGTTTCTGCTCCAATCTGGTGTGGACTGAGATACAGGAGGCACTGGACTAGAAACTCAGTGGTGTGAAGTGAGGACCATAAAAGGAGTGAGCAATGAGAAAATTATATCCTGCATGGCTGCTCGTCACCTACATCCATTTTTTTTTTTTTTGCGCATAACTATGTTTATAACTAAGAAAAAAGGCTGTTCTCATAATAGTGTTTTCCATATACAGGTATCCAAGAGGTAACATTTATCTTGGACTTGGGATATAAGCCAGAAACTCAATTTGCAGATAATGTTTTTTTGGCGTACTGCCCCTCGTCAGTGCAAAGTTTGAGTTCTGGTTTGGCTGGGTGGGAGGTGTCAGACCGGTATCCAAGGGGGTAACATTTCTCCTTGTGGAGAAAGACCTGCTAAGCTTCTCCTTCCTGAAAGTCTAGAGTTCTAGTCCTCTTCCTCTATGATGAGACAATTTGCATGTTTCCCAGAGGAGCATTGCGACTTTAAAAGTCTCCTCACTGTGACATGCTTAACATGTTGCTCTCCGCAAAGGAGAAATGTTGCCCCTTGGATACTTGTCTGACGACTCTCGCCCAGCCAAACCAGAACTCACACTTTGCACTGACAAGGGGCAGTACCCCAAAGCGGTATCTGCAAATTGAGTTTCTGCTTCTGGCTTCTATTCCAAGATGTGATAAGGCTTGTTAAAGGGTCACTATTGACTTTTAGGATTGCTACTTCCTGTAGGTGGCACTAGAGTTCTAGTCCTCTTCCTCTCGGAAGAGACAACTTGCATATTTCCATATACACAGGCACTGGGTATACTGTACATCTGATTCCAAATGAAAATTAAGTTTTGTTAGTGGCTGGATCTTTTTTTTTTTTTTTTTTAAATCTTATCAGTGTTGCTTCATGTTGTAAACTTAGGAATGCTTCCAACATAGCCCATTGATTTTTGATTTTTTTTTTGTGACATTATACTTTTTATAATGGTAAACTTGGGTTGATGTGTTTATAAAAATAACAAATTTTACAAATTTTAAAATTGCAATTTTCAAACTTTGACTATACCTTTTTAATTTACTTAGTCATACCATTCACAAACATTAATAAATAACATTTCCCTAATGTCTGCCTTACATCAGCACCATTTATAACATGTTTTATTTTGTTAGCATTTTAGAAGGTTTCAAGATGTAGCAGTAATATTTCATTTTTTTTTCTCAAGGAAATTTAAAGAACATTTTTTTTTGTTTGTTTTGGGGACCTGTTCAGATTTGATGTGACTTTGGTGGTTCTATGTATTGGAAACCACCCAAAAGTGATACCATTTTAAAAACGAGGTAGTTCATTAACCCTCCAGGTCCTTTACAGGAATTATTGCAAAGAGGCATGACAGAAATGAAAGTTTATTTTTACCACCTAAAGTTTGATAATGTGGCACCCCAGGAGTCCAGTTGCCACATTGGTATTGCGTCCCTCACAGGGGCTGATGCCATGCTTAGGAGCAAGGAGGGGTTCCCTTATCAGGTAACGCCAGCATCCAACACATTTCCTGGCTCCAGACCAGAAGGGGGAGCTCTATCCCAGTTTCAGGGGAGCTTCCTCTTTAAATTGGAGCCTGGGGACAGGAGTTAGAAAAGTCAGTTGGAGACATGAGAGAGACTAGGGAGAACCTGGGGAGTGGAGCAGTGACCAAGCTCGCCCCAGAGAAAAACACCAGAAACTGGACACCGGAGTCCGTGGTTATTTGGGTACTGAAGTTCTGGCAGCTAAATACAGAGGGCAGGAGACCGCAGGTCTCCTGGCCCCACCACACACCCGGTGGCTCAGCCGCATACTAGAGCCCGAAGCCGCCACAACTGAGCGACGCCTGAAAAAGGCTAAAGCTGCCTGCTGTATGGATGAGGATTAAATGATTGCTTGGGAAAGAGGGCTGCAGCATAGCTTCAGGCAGCAGGGCCAAAGAGGACAGCGCAGAAGAAAGGCCTACTACTCCACCTGGCGAGGTGGATCCCCCAATTGCTTCTAGGCCACCTGTACCCCATCACCAGCTATTACCAGTGCCCCGGTCTACACCTTCAACCCTCAAGTAAAGGTAGAGGAAACTGCCATTCTTGTGTCATCTGCTCATTATCTGCACCCTCAGTCCTGCACCCCAACCTTCATCCAATATACGGCCCTGTGGCCTAGCTCTGCCCGTGGAAAGCTGCACTATCTCAGCTGCGTCACCATCAGCCCCAGTCGATCTGAAAAGCAGCGGCGGCCCCCTATAGCCGCAAACCACGGGTGCCGTCACAAAACTTTTCCCCTAAACAAACTGTCCTTGCCCTTTTTCTTGACCGCCTAGGGCCCTGGACCGGGTCACGCCCTGTGACAATCCCAAAGAACCGACTGACCCGGTGGCGAGTACCCCATGGTCCCAGGGGGCACATCACTATTGACAGCAGCATCTAAGGGGTTAAACGGCCATGGTCAGTGCCAAAACTGATCTGACTGATGCAGTAAGTTGTCAGCTGTGATGTACAGCTGACTGCTACAGCATTGTCACTTGTCGGGCGATGCAAGTCTCTTATATCGCAGGTCAGTAAAAAGACTTATTGGTCTGGTGGTCATAAAGGGGTTAAACTGAAAATACAATTGACTGCATCTTTTACAAACCAAAATATTTCCAGTATAACTGAAAATAGTTTACAGCATTATGGCTTATGTTAGATCACTGCACTAATATGTAGTTTTTCAAACACCAGTAAGTATAAAAATAATTTCTATTTAAATTCCATTAAAACTAACAGATCAATGAAAAACATCAAATATCTGCCATGGTTAGCAAGAAAATACCTTAGTTAGGCTGAGTTCACACGATGCGTTTTTCATGCGTTTCCGCGGCGTTTTTGCAGTTGCGTAAACGCCGCGGAAAAGCATGAAAAACGCATGGTAGAAGGGCAGCAATGTTCCCCAATTGAAATCCGCATGTGCTGTGCCCATGATGCGGATTTTTCCGCAGCAAAATCCGCAGCATGTCAATTAATTTTGCGGAAACGCTGCTCTTTTGCCGCCATTGACTTGCATTAGACCGCATGGAATCCGCATCACTGTATATGTTGATGCGCTTTTCATGCGGTCTAATGTGCGGATGGTACCCGGGTGTGGATGAGAGGACTCTCATCCAGACCCAGGTACCATTAAAAAAAAAAGAATAAAATAAAAAATATATATATTCTCACCTTCTGACGGCCCGCGCAGCGCTCCTGCCGGCTTCCCGCGCACTTTGCGGTTGAATGAAGGACCTTCGCTGACGTCAGAGTCATGTGACGGGTCACGTGACGCTGACGTCGGAAGGTCCTACAGTCTTCACTGCCGGCAGCCGGGACCGAGCGAAGCAGGACACCGGGGGCCATCAGAGGGTAAAGTATAGATTTATTTTTTGATATCACACACTATATAAATCCATGCTGTTTGCATGGATTTATATAGTGTGAAGTTGACAAGCACTTTCCAAGTGATGCTAAAATCGCTTGGGAAGCGCTTGTCAACCCACATGCGGAAATGAAAGTGAAGATCGCTTCATTTCCGCATGTCCCTGGCAGGAAACCGCATGTACAATCCGCATGCGTTTTTTCCTGCCAGAGAGATGCAGAAACGCTCAGGAAAAAATCCTGAGCATTTCTGCATCGTGTGCACATACCCTTACAGTACAAAGAAACAGTTGTGCAAGTTTCTTTTTAAGGCTGAGAGGGCATCAATTACTTAGCAGTAGGGGAATTGACAATAAGAAACAGTGCTGAAAGTTGTTTTTGAGCAGAAACCAAATAAAAGAGAAAAAAAATCCTGATAAATTTAATCATTTTTGAAGTTCATGCCATAAGGGTACCTGGCAGTTGCAAAACAGTTAAATACTAACTGTAGATTAACTGGCTCTTGCTGGACTTTGTGCAACACTGCTGTTTTGTCTACTGTCAGTGGTTTTGCACTGAGTTGGACCCCCGTGTAATTATAACTGCTGGGATTCTGGTGCAGACAACTGGCTGTGACCCGTTACCACATCGAGATCTGATTAGTTCAGGTCCTGATGACTTCAGTCATGCTAGTAAATGAGGGTAATTACGGAGAAAGTTTGTTGTAGAAACAAACATTAGTGTTTGTAAACCAACAACCAGGAGTGGGTAAAAAATACAAAAGTGGTGCACGTGTTGTTCCTATTATACTTTTTCTCTGTTCCACGCCTGGTTTTGGCTCACCAAAAATACTGAAGGTGTGAGTGTGGCTTTAAACAGTTCACCTCCAGAATCGGGTGTGCTGTGTAAAAAGACCCGGGGGCATGGATGTCGGATGCTGGTACCCACATCCTCTCAGGACTGTAACCCTTCCACTGTACCAGGTACTGAAGTAACCCTTGAACTAAGCGGCAATCAGCGATCTTGGCTATTTAGAATTCCATCCACAATGACCGGAGATGGTGGTAGTGGACGCAACGTATTTTTTGAGTGGCGACGGGTGAAACACATTATGGATCCTAAAGGTGGGCAGCAAAGCAAGGTGTAAAGGCCCCGTCACACATAACGAGATCGCTAGCGAGATCGTTAGTGCGTCACCGTTTTGGGATCGCTGGAGAGTTGTTTCGTGATCGCTGGGGAGCTGTCAAACATGCTGAACTTCCCAACGATTTCGGCCGCCCCAGCGATCTAACTAACGATCTCAGCGGTCGTTGGGACGCTTTCACACAGCAGCTATTTCAACGATCCACACCTTGATAGGGACTGTACTGTCACAAAGGCGTGCATAAAATCACTTTTCCACGCCCCCTCATCTCCGATTGGTGGACGCTACTGCGTTCTGATTGGGCTGCCTTGGTTTAACATCGCTACTGCGTCTCCGGTCCGACGAGATCGCTACTGCGTCTCCGGTCCGACGGGAACATTGGTGTGTGCATTGTTCCTGTACAGATGTATGGATGTCCATAATTTATATGAATATATATATATATATATATATATATATATATATATATATATATATATATAGAGAGATGTAAATGGCCATTTATGTGTATGCATATCTGTATGTTTGAGAGTATGTATGTGTATATACGTATAGTTATCTGTATACGTATGTGTATATGAGTGTGTGTGTATATATTTATGTACTTAAAAATATGCATGAGTACATGGATGAATCTGTTTACATACGAGTACACGAATGTACAGTGCCTACAAGTAGTATTCAACCCCCTGCAGATTTAGCTGGTTGACACATGCGGAATTAACTTGGCATTGTGACATTTGTACTGTAGATCAGCCTGGAAGTGGGAAATGCACTGCAGCAACTTTTTTTTTTTTTTTTTTTTTTTTTTTTTTTTTTAAACCTTAAAAGTGTCATTTATTATTCAACCCCTCAAACCACAAGAATTCTGTTTGGTCCCCCAAAAGTATTAAGAAGTAGTTCAGGCACCAAGAATAATGAGCTTCACATGTGTGGATTAAAGATCTCTTTTGCCAGCTTTTTCTGACTATTTAAGAACCTCCCCAAACTTGTGAACAGCACTCAGACATGGTCAACATGGGAAAGACAAAGGAGCATTCCAAGGCCATCAGAGACAAGATCGTGGAGGGTCACAAGGCTGGCAAGGGGTACAAAACCCTTTGCAAGGAGTTGGGCCTACCTGTCTCCACTGTTGGGAGCATCATCCGTAAGTGGAAGGCTTTTGGAACTACTGTTAGCCTTCCACGGCCAGGACAGCCTTTGAAAGTGTCCTCCCGTGCCGAGGCCAGGCTTGTCCGAAGAGCCAAGGACAACAAGGAAGGAGCTCCGGGAAGATCTCATGGCAGTGGGGACATTGGTTTCAGTCAATACCATAAGTAACGTACTCCACCGCAATGGTCTCCGTTCCAGACGAGCCCGTAAGGTACCTTTACTTTCAAAGAGTCATGTCAAGGCTCGTCTACAGTTTCCTCATGATCACTTGGAGGACTCTGAGACAGACTGGTTCAAGGTTCTATAGTCTGATGAGACCAGGAAAAAGATCTTTGGTGCCAACCACACACGTGACGTTTGGAGACTGGATGGCACTGCATACGACCCCAAGAATACCATCCCTACAGTCAAGCATGGTGGTGGCAGCATCATGCTGTGGGGCTGTTTCTCTGCCAAGGGGCCTGGCCATCTGGTCCGCATCTATGGGAAGATGGATAACACGGCCTACCTGGAGATTTTGGCCAAGAACCTCCGCTCCTCCATCAAGGATCTTAAGATGGGTTGTAATTTCATCTTCCAACAAGACAACGACCCAAAGCACACAGCCAAGAAAACCAAGGCCTGGTTCAAGAGGGAAAAAGTCATGGTGTTGGAGTGGCCTAGTCAGTCTCCTGACCTTAACCCAATTGAAAACTTGTGGAAGGAGCTCAAGAATAAAGTCCACATGAGACACCCAAAGAACCTAGATAACTTGGAGAAGATCTGCATGGAGGAGTGGGCCAAGATAACTCCACAGACCTGTGCCGGCCTGATCAGGTCTTATAAAAGACGATTATTAGCAGTAATTGCAAACAAGGGTTATTCCACAAAATATTAAACATAGGGGTTGTGTAATAATTGACCCACACTTTTATGTTTAAAATTTAATAAAATTCAACTGAGCAACATAACTTTTTGGTTTGTAAGATTTATGCTTCTGTTCATAAAACCTACTCTCGTTTGCAGTTTGAAGGCTCTAACTTATTTGCAACTTATCAAACCAGCTAAATCTGCAGGGGGTTGAATACTACTTGTAGGCTCTGTATATGCGTGTATGTATGTATGTGTCTGTATACGCATGTGTATACATATGTATGTATGTATGTATATATATATTATATATATATATGGACTGCTTACTGCGGTGACTACTGCTACTACTGAAAGAATGAGAAACAAAGCTCTTGCATAGTAGAACACAGTTTATTAGACACAGTAGAGAAATGTCAGTAGTGTAGAAACATGAGTAGTTGCCCACTATAGGTTCTGATGCTGCCAAGGAACTGCACCAGGACCGTTAAAATACTGGCAGTAGTTGTCGCGGCAGGTCTTCGCATCATGGGTGTTTCTGCCATGTCCCAGTGGTTGAAGGCCTGAAATTGCAGGATCGTTTGCACGCCATTCACCGAGCTCCACTTCCCCATCGGCTAGGTCCACAGAGTCCACGAAGCCAGGCGGACAGTACGTAGTTGCATCTCGTCGACGAAGAAAGTTGTGAAGCGTGCAACAGGCCAAAACAACAGAGTCTATTGATTTAAGCTTCATGTTAATTGGCGTGTGAAAAACTGAAGCGGTTGGCCAGGACAGCGTGTCAGAAAACGTGCTGTGTGGGTGTGTGTGCACGAGACCCCTAAAATATCTGCCCATGCAAAAGCATATATATACAGATAGAAGCCAAGCCCTCCCTCCCTGAAAAGCAATGATAGCAGATAATTGGTAGATGTCCTATAAATGAATTAAAAATGGAAACTCATTTGAGACCCCAAACAATACCTACCTCGCTAAAGTTGTCTGATTTCTTCAAAGTGGAGTCACAGCCAGAGAACGCTGGTGGGATCCGAAAAACAAGGACGCAGTAGCGACCACCAGTCGGGGACGAGGGGTACGGAAAAGTCCAATTTATGCACGCCTACGTGTCTCAGTTCTGAATTGCTAACGAGGTCGTTGATAAGGTGTCAAATACAGCGATGTACACTGCCCAGCGGGAGCGCAACGATCCAGGAATGGTCTAGGAAGCTTTGTAACGATCAGCGATCTCACAGCAGGGGCCTGATCGTTGTTACCTGTCAGACATAACGAGATCACTAGCGAGATCGCTATTGCGTCACGAAAACCGTGACGCATCAACGATCTCGCTAGCGATCTCGTTATGTGTGACGGGGCCTTAATGATACAGGATTGATGAGGGCCATAATCTTATAAGGACTGATGAACCTGGGAACCAGTTTCCAAGAGGGAACCTTCAACTTAATGTTCTTTAAGGATAACAACATACAGGTCTGGACCCGCCACACTCTTGGATCCCATCTTCCTCAAGCTATTAAGCACCCCTTGCCACAGAGACGTAATAGAAGATGAAAGTCATTCTTCAGGTATTCCTAAAGAACGATTTCTATTAAACGAGCTGAACTGAGGATGAAATCCATATGCCCTGAAGAACGGGGACTTACCAGTAAATTCATGACCACGATTATTCACCGCAAATTCAGCCAACGGTAAGTAACCCAATCCTACTGATTCTCAAACACAGAACACCTAAGATAAGTTTCAAGATTCTCGTTAACACGTTCAGTTTGCCCATTAGACTGTGGGTGAAATGCTGAAGAGAATGACATAAATCCCCAACCAAGTGTAAAGTGCCCTCCAAAATTTAGAAATAAATTGCACCCCCGCCCATCAAACAATATCAGTAGGGATCCCATGTAATTTTACGATCTCTGATGAAAATCTGTGCCAAAGTCTTGGTGTTGAGTAATACAGGTAGTGCAATGAAATGTGACATCTTACTGAATCTGACCACCAAATTTACAGTATTTCCTGCCGACATGGGAACAGTGATACAATCGACAAATGAGTCCACTGTCTAGTGGGAATCACCAATGGTTGGAGAGACCCAGACGGGAGAGGTCTTAGAATGCGCACACACATTGTAGGCGTCTACATACTCCCGAACATGAACCCCTGACCACCAAAAACGCAAAGTAAGTAGCTCTGTCGTGGCTTTACCAGGATGTCGGGCAAAGACTGAATCATGGTGTTCACTTAAGAACTCCTAAGACTGAGATTCACTGGTAATAATAATAATCTTTATTTTTTTTTATATAGCACTAATATATTCTGCAGTGCTTTACATACATTGTCATTGCTGTCCCCACAATCTAGATTCACTATCAGTATGTCTTTGGAGAGTGAGAGGAAACTGGAGAAAACCCATGCAAACACAGGGAGAACATACAAACTCCTTGCCGATGTTGTCCTTGGTGGGATTTGAACCCAGGACCCTGCTGCTGCAAGGCTGCAGTGCTAACCACTGCGCCACCGTGCTGCCCTAGGTACAAACCGTTTACCTAATGGACAAGCAGCAGGGGCCCCTGAGCCTCAACGATCTCAAGATCTGAGCATATAGATGCATTAACCACCCCTTTTTGAAGTATAGGTACCGGTTCACAATTCTCTCCACCTCCAGGAAACCCGAGATAAGTCATCCGCCTTAATGTTATTGTTACCTGGCCTATATAAACCTGGTGAACAATAACGCCCATCTTGCCTGTCTAGGCGTTAGACATTTTTCAGACACTAGATATTCTTAATATCTTATTCCAGATTCTTATGCTCCGTGATTACCATAACCAGATGAATTGCCCCCTCCAGAAAATGACGCCACTCTTCAAAAGTTTACTTGATTGCCAAGAGTTCCCTGTTACTAATGTTTTTTTTATTTATAAATGTCATAATTTCTCTCAGCGGGTGACAGTTTTTTAGAAAAGTTTGCACATTGATGCCAATTACCAGGAGATGCACCCTGCGACAAAACAGCCCCCACATCAGACTCGTCAACTTCTAGAATGAATGGCTCAGTGACGTCAAGCTGTGTCAGAATCTGCGCCAATGCAAAACACTCCTTCAAGGTATTAAATGCCTCCCTGACCGGAATAGACCATTTGGAAAAGTCTGCCACTTTCCCAGTCATATCCGTCAGAGGTTTGGCCTCTACTGTAAAGTTTTTGATGAACTTGTACTAGTAGTAGTTCGCAATGTGACTCAAGGTCAGGTGAATAAATTAATATGTCATCAAGATAGATCACCAGAAATCTACCTGCCAAGTGACCAGAAATGGTTACCTTGTTTTTTCCCAGATGGATTTTAGCCAGCAGGAAAAAATGTGACCTACCCACGGAGGTGATATGTACACCCGGGTTGCTAATTTTCCTGCAACCCGGGCTCCTTATTTTTCTGGCAACTCTTCCTCCCATGGTAAAAACATACTCCCCTTTACGCCGAACTCCAGTTTGATCCCCAGAATGAGTTTCCCCACCCAACTGCATGGGCTCTTCAGCTGACTCATACCAAGTTTCCCTTGGCCCTGGACCTTCCGCATATTGGGGTGTCTTTTTATGTCTCTGGTGAAGACTGCAATCCACCCGGATCACCAGAGATGTGGCCGCTTCAAGAGAAGCGAGTCTCATACAATACAAGGGCATCCTTCACCCTTGCAGATAGCTGATGACAAAACAGGCTACAGAGTGTGGGGTCATTCCACTTAGTGTCAGTGGACGACCTCCGAAAGTCTGAGCAATACTCCTCTGCTGGCCGGTCTCCCTGCTGAAGCTGATGTAACATCGACTCAGCCAGGGAAATGCAGTCGGGGTGGTCGAATATATATTTGACCGAGCGCTAGAAAAAATTCCCCCACAATCCGGAGCGACTGGGAGTCTGGCTGGAGAGAAAATGCCCATACTTGGATGTCACCCAGAAGGAGCGAGATTACTATCCACCCATTGCTCCTCAGTTCCTGAGGCGGTAGGATGTAACCGGAAGTACAGCTTACAGGCTTCCCTGAAAACATGTCACGCCCCCCAGAGAACCTGTCAGGCAAAGCAATCTTGGGCTCCACTGGGAATTGTCTAGGAGTAACAGTCCCCAAACCTGATGTGTTGGGGTTCTGCAAAACTACAGTGCATAAGTCTGCAACCTCCAGGCTGAGTTGCTGCAGTTCCTTTCAGCTCCTCCCGAGCTTTTGTCAATTGTGCTCGGGAGGAGCTGAAACGTTTTGCAGATTTACTGATGTGGAATAAACGATCTACACGTAAGTGCCAGGATCTCTTTCCTTCTATACTACCTTTCCATGTGCACCACCGAAGGAGTATGGATGAGTTGCGGAGTGCCGACTGTATTCTATTTCTGAGTTGGTGCAGTTGTCCTATCAGCTGAGATAGGATCCATGATGAATCAGAAAATTGTTTCGACCATAGCTAATGTCACGACTGTCGGGTAGCCAGGGGCTCCTTCCCTGTCACTAACGGTAGGGGCGCCTTAGCTGACCCTGTTAACCAGAATAATTCGGAAGGTGAAGATGCCGGAACCATGTACCTTGTCTGAGCTCCTCAATCTGCCCTCATTCTGTTCCCTTCCCCCACCCAGGGAAGAGGGCAGTAGTAGTGTATGGCAGTACACCAGCAAGACTAACAAGGTAATACAAACAGGGCTAATGGAAAATACCAAACATACAAATATATATGCACACAAACAAAAAGGGAAACACTGGGGAGTGGAGGATGGGGGGAAAAAAAACAAAATAGAAGAGGATTCCACACAAACTAAATCATGCAACAGTCTTAGCTTAAATCCTCCAAACGCCTTCTCAAACACTCCACCACACCTAGAACCATGTAGCCTAAGCTAGCTCTGGCAATGACTCCAAGCCAAATCTCAGAATATATGAATGGGGAGCGGCTAATACTGGATAGCTGAGAGCCTTAAAGCAGGTAAGCTTCCAGGAGCTCACAACTGAGCAGATTAACCCATGCACTGCTGAAAGAAACCTGCACCATTTAGGTAAAAGGCTTCTAGTGAGTGCAGGAAAGGGAGGAATCAGAGGCTGCGGTCTTATGGCTCCACTGTTGTGGTAAACCCATGACACGTGCCCGGAAATGGTACCAATAAAAATGTCAACTCGTTCTGCAAAAAACAAGCGCGCAAGTGATTTGGCAGAAATATGGAAAAATTATAGCTCTCAAATTGTTTTTGCAAAAAAAAAAAAACGTCTTTGTGTGGGATGGAGGTCTAAGGGGTAGCATTTCTCCTTGTGGAGAGTGACATACCGGCTCTGACATGTCAAGGTAAGGAGGCTTATTCGCTGTGAAATGCTCCTCTGGGAAATTTAATATGCAAATTGCCTCTTCAGAGAAAAAGAGGACTTGAACTCTATAGCGCCAACTATTGGAAGCCACAATACTTTACACAATCAGTCACAACCCTGTAACGAATCATGCAATATGACTTAGGATAAAAGCCAAATCAGAATCTCAATTTGATTTTATCCTAAGTCATATTGCACGACTCGTTAAAGAGTTGATTGTGACTTGTAGGATTGCTGCTTTCAATAGGTGGCGCTATAGAGTTAAAGTCCTCTTTTTCTCTGAAGAGGCAATTTGCATATTAGTGTGGGACAGCAGCCAAACTTAAAACAAAATAAATCTGTAATCTCACCTACTGTTGATTTGTTCATTCTGCCTCCCAAAAGATTGCAGTATGGCTCGGCTCATATTTATCCTGCACTCTGCACTGAGCGCTTAAACCAGGGTTTCCGGTTATTTCTCAAATAAGTGATTCAGACAGAACCCCCGGCGGAAGATTCCCTATAATGAGGCAGATGGAGGCACTGTGGACGCTGTCTGACCTGTGATCCGGCGGTGTCTGTCTTCACAGTTTTGTGCACCTGTGAAAAGGACATTGCTGAACAGAGACCAGACTGAGTCCAGAGTAAATCTGCTGCCTCATTATAGTGAATGGATCCCTCAGGGGTTTCATCTGAATTATGTCACTCTGAGATTCAAATGGAAACCCCGATATCAGTGCTCAGTGTAGAGCTCAGGATAAATGTGAGCATTTTACGTAACATTTTGGATCACAATAAAAGCTTTGACTCAATCCACAAAAAAGCAAGTCCCCACTTAGGTCTGTCATCTGTTAAAGGAAATATAGAGGCTTCCACGTTACTAGTAGCACAAAGGCTCTGGAAAAGAGAAATGACCCTTGCCCCCCAAAAGAAATTCAGCAAATTCTGTGCTCCCAAATACAAATGCCCACCTCTCTTTTGAACCCCACAGTGTGTCTAAACCGCAATTAGAGTCCACATGTTTGGCATTTCTGTAGCAATGAAAACTCACCTAATTTATGGGTGCATGTTTCCCGAAGCATGAGCTGGGCATAACGTACTGGTCACCCCACCCCAGTTTCCAATTTTCACTCGTCAACATCCACTGCTGCTTGTTTCTGGAAAACACTCATGCAGTTAAAATTCTCACCACACCTGTTGATAAATTCCCAAAGGGGTATAATTTCCAAAATGGGGTCACTTGTGGGGGGATTCTGCTTTTCTAGCACTTAGGGTTTCTGTATATGGAGTCTGCATATTATTCTAGGAAAATCTGCACTCCAGGAGGCAAATAGTGCTCCAAGTCTCGCCGTATGGCTAAGCAGTACTGTACAGCCGCATATGGGATATTTCTACATTCCGCAAAAATTGTGACAAATTTTGGTGCCATTTTACCCATTTCCCAGTGTGATAATGTCCCTGTGCCTTATGGACCAGGTACGTATTACGCACAGGCGATCACACCTGCACACAGGCTGTGCGGGACCGATAGTGCCAGGAGCGGTGCGGGCACTGCTCCCAGCACTTTATCCCCCCTAAATGCTGCCCCCCTAAATTTAACCCAGCACTTTAGCCCCTCTGCTCTTGGATTGGAGATCATTGCCATGGTGATCTGATGTCATAACGACATCCAGGGGCTTCAGCAACTTAATGATAGATATATAGATACACATACATATACATACCATTAATAAATATTATGAGAAAAAAAAACAATAAAAGTACACATTTGGTATCGCCGCATCTGGAATGACCTGACCTATAAAATTTTCCCACTAGTTAACCCCTTTAGCGAACACTGTAAAAAACAAAGCAAAAAACGGTGCTTTATTATCATACCACAGAACAAATGGTGGAATAAATTGAATCAAAATGACGAGTGTAAATAAAAATGTCACTGCTGAAAACGTCATCTTGTCTCCTCTGCATGAGCGATCAGGTGAATGTCACAGCGGGAGACATCTTCCGACAGGTGAGTACAAGGATTTTTTTATTTTAGTCTTATTTTTACACCAGGACAAAGTGAGCAGAATACTACTCCCAGCATTGTCCCTCGCTCGTGCTGATCGCAGTGCCAGAAGGGGACAATGATGAGGGCAGCGTTCAGCACCCGTTGCTTGGGAACAGCGCTAACTGTACACTGATTCTCAGGAGCCAGTACATGTCACGCTGACGACACACGGATGTATGCAAAAAAACGAATCTCGATGTGTTTTGCCCATGGACACACTGTCTATGGAACTACAGTGACATGTGCACAGACCCATTCATCTGTCAGTGTCTCCGGTACGTGTGGAAACTATCACCACACATACCGGACACACCAACGTGGGAAAGAAGCCTAACTTTGCTGCCTCATTACAGTAAATGGATCCCTCTGGGTTCATCTGAATTACGTAGGAGCTGTGTATATGGATTCTGCATACTATTCTATTAAAATCGGCGCTCCAGGAGGCAGATGGCCCTCCAGGAGGCAAATGGCGCTCCGTCCCTCCAGATTCTCACCGTGTGGCTAAGCAGATGGCCCTCCAGGAGGCAGATGGTGCTCGGTCCCTCCCGAGTCTCACCGTGTGGCTAAGCAGTACTGTACAGCCACATATGGGGTATTTCTACATTCAGAAAATTTTTTTTAGTGCCATTTTATCCATTTTCTAGTGTGAAAATGTAAAATCTGCGGCTAAAGCAAAACTTTGGTGGTAAAAATTCTGTGAGGCACATGTGTTATCAACATGCCCACTGCACCCCTAGCTGAATTCATTGAGAGGTGTAGTTTGTAAAATGGGGTCTCTTATGGGGAGTTGTGCTGTTCTGACACCTTAGGGGCCTGCCAATGTGACATGGCACTTTCAAACCAGCCCAGCAAAATATGAACTCCAATATGATACTTCTTCCCTTCTGAGCTTTGCACTATGCCTCAAAAGTAGTTTTTGACCACATGGGGTATCTGCGTACCCAGGAGAAATTGAACAACAAATTTTGGGGTCCATTTCTCCTGCTGTCCTTGTAAAAATGAAAATATTGGGGGCTAAAACAACATTTTTGTGGGAAAAATAATTTTTTTAATTTTTACAGACCCATATTGTAAAATTTTGTGAAGCACCTGTGAGTTCAAGGTGCTCACCACATATCTAGATAAATTCTTTGGGGGGGGGGGGGTCTAGTTTCCAAAAAGGCGTCACTTGTTGGGAATTTTCACTGTTTATGCACATCAGGGGCTTTGCAAACGCGACATGAGGCTCTCAGACCATTCCATCAAAACCTGCATTCCAAAACATCACTCCTTCACTTCCGACCCCTGTCATGCGCACAAACAGTAGTTTTCTCCCACATATGGGGTATAGGCGTACTCAGGAGAAATTGCACAACAACCTTTAGGGTCCAATTTCTCCTGTTACCTTTTGTGAAAATAGAAAAATTGGGGCAAAAAAATAATTTTTGTGGAAAAAAATTGATTATTTTATTTTCACGGCTGTACACTAAACTTTTGTGAAACACTTGGGGGTTCAAAGTTCCTTAAGGGGTCTAGTTTCCAAAATGGGGTCACTTGTGGAGGGTTTCTACTCTTTAGGCATATCAGGGGCTCCCCAAATACGACATTGCGTCCGCTAATTATTCAAGCAAATTTTACATTCAAAAAGTCGAATGGCGCTCCTTCCCTTCTGAGCCATGCTGTGTGCCCAAACAGTGTTTTTTCCACCACGTATGCGGTATCTGCTTACTCAGGAGAAATTGCACAATAAATGTTATGGTGCAATTTCTCCTGTTACGATTATGAAAATGCAAAATTTTTGGCTGAAAAACATTTTTGTGGTAATATGAAAATTTTATTTTTTACTGCTCAATGTTATAAACTTCTGTGAAGCACCTGAGGGTTCAAGGTGCTCACCACACATCCAGAGAAGTTCCCTAAGGGGTCTAGTTTCCTAAATGGTGCCACTTGGGGGGGGGGGGGGTTCCACTGTTTGGGAACATCAAGGGGTCTCCAAACGTGACATGGCGTTTGCTAATTATTCAAGCAAATTTTACATTCAAAAAGTCAAATAGTGCTCCTTCCCTTGCGAGCCGTGCAGTGTTGCCCAAACAGTGGTTTTCCCCCACATATGGGGTATCGGGCATGTTCAGTAGAAATTGTACAACAAATTTTGGGGTCCATTTTTTCCTATAAGGCTGTGTGCCCACGATGCGTTTTTTAAGCATTTCCGCAGCGGCAAAAATGCTGCAGAAATGCTTAAAAAACGCATGGTAGAAGGCCTGCCATGTTCCCCAATGATAATTCGCATGTGCTGTGCACATGCTGCGGAAATTTCCGCTGCGGATTATCATTGCGGAAAAAAACGCAGCACTACCAATTATTTTGCGGAAGCGCTGCGTTTTCGCCGCCATTGACTTTCATTGGAACGCTTGGATTCCGCATCCCTACATCTGTACATGCGGAATCCATGCGTTCCAATGTGTGTATGGTACCTGGGTGTGGGGGACACGGGTACCATAGAACCTGTAAAAAAAAGAATAAAATAAAAAATAAATATTATATTTACCTTCTGATGGCCCCCGCTCTCCTTGTCTTCACTTGCCGGCAACTCGCGGTGGACTGAAGGACCTGCACTGACGTCATGTGATGGTGTACACTTCAGTGTAGTGTACCGCGAGTTGCCGGCAGCCAGAACGGAGCGAAGCAAGACTCCGGAGGCCAACGGAAGGTAAGTATAGATTTATTTTTTTATTTTTAACCATTATTTTACGGTCACACTATATAAATCAATGCCGTCTGCATGGATTTATATAGTGTGACCAAGTTGACAAGCACTTTCCAAGTGATGCTAAAATCGCTTGGAAAGCGCTTGTCAACCCGCATGCGGAAATGCATGTGAAGAACGCTTCACATCCGCATGTCCCTGGCAGGAAAAACGAATGTACAATCCGCATGTGTTTTTTATGCCAGGGAGATGCAAAAACGCTCAGGAAAAATCTGGAGCATTTCTGCATCGTGGGCACATAGCCTTACCTTTGCAAAAATTTCAAAAAACTTTGTATGAAAAAAAGTTAAATGCTCATTGTTTTCTTCCACATTCCAAAAATTCCTGTGAAGTCGCTGAAGGGTTAATAATCTTCTTGAATGTGGTTTTAAGCACCTAGAGGGGTGCAGTTTTTAGAATGGTGTCACTTTGGGCTATTTTCTGTCATAAAGGCCGCTCAAAGTCACTTTGCTTTGTAAATTTTTTGGGGAAAAATTAGAAAATGCTGGTCAACCTTTTAACCCTTATAATTTCCTATAAAAAAAATAATAATTTGATTCCAAAATTGTGCGGATGCAAAGTAGACATGTGGGCAATGTTATTTATTAACTATTTTTGTGACATATCTCTGATTTAAGGGCATGAAAATTCAAAGTTTGAAAATTGCTAAATTTTCAAGAATTTTGCCAAATTTACATTTTTTTCACAAATAAACACCAGTCATATCACATAAATTTTACCACTATCCTGAAGTATAATATGTCACGAAAAAACAGTCTCATAATCAGTAGGATCTGTTAAAGTGTTCCATAGTTATTACCTCTTAAAGCGACACTGATCAGAATTCTAAGAATTGGCCTGGTCATTAACATGCAAACAGCCTTCGGGGGTAAAGGGGTTATACTATGTTATTATAGCACCATTTATTTCATGGCAATTTACATGTGAAAAGGGGTATATATTATAAATAACAAGTACAATAATCATGAACAATACAAATCACCCACTGGCAAAGGAGGAGAGAGGACCCTGCCCGCGAGGGCTCACAGTCTTCAAGGGATGGGTGAAGGGAGAGCTGGTTCTGGTTGTGCAGCGGAATAGAGGAACAAGGGTGACTGTAGGTTGTAGGCTTGTCAGAAGCGATAGATCTTCAGGTTTCCTTGGAAGGTTTCCACGGTAGGCGAGGGCCATTATACTGTAGCCCACTATGGGGGACACATTATAGTGGTGCACTATATGGGGCCATTATACAAAGGGCAGCATGACTCGGCAACTGTGAGTGATGTAGTTACTAACATCAGCTCCGTTCAAAGCCGCCAGGTCGCGTGCAGCGCAGTGGGACCCAGAGTGGCTGCTGCTACAGGCTATGGAGCTTCGTACTCTGAACAAGGCCCTATAGCCTTTGGATGTCGCATTCGGGGATCATTGTGGTATCATACCTGCATGGGAACTTTGATTTCTAATAAATTGGTGAAACAGGGACAGTCTTGTCTTTTTATTTCTCTCTTTTTTTTTTGTTTTTTTTTGTTCAGGTTTCCATTTGTGGACTACAGCGGATTCCTTGTGCTACAGCAGACCTGCATGAGTTTTTTTTCCCCAAAATTAAATTGGTGAACCACAGAAACTGTTGGGGTGTCTTTTCAAATTTTTTTTTTTTCTCTGTGTGTTTTTTTTTTTTTTTATA
This sequence comes from Phyllobates terribilis, assembly GCF_046119375.1. Taxonomy (NCBI): domain Eukaryota; kingdom Metazoa; phylum Chordata; class Amphibia; order Anura; family Dendrobatidae; genus Phyllobates; species Phyllobates terribilis. Next base: position 584,886,617 of record NW_027362762.1, read on the forward strand.
CTGGGTTAGTAATCCGGCTGATAGACACCTCTCCATTACAAATTTTGACAATTCACAGCTGTCATCAACCCCAACTACTATTACCCCGATTGCCACAGCACCAGGGCAATCAGGAAGTACCGGTCAAAGCACTAGAATTGAAACATCTAATGTGATGCACCAATTCTGGGGTGGCTGTGTGCTTGTATTTTTAGGCTGGGAAGGGCCCAATAATCATGAAACTTCCCAGCCTGATATCCGTTCACAGCTGTCTGCTTTACCTTGGCTGGGTATGAAAAATAAGGTAGGGGGGAACCCAATACATTTTTTTAGTTTTATTAAGGTAAACAAGGCTAAACACCCTTTAGTTATTATATGTAGGGGGCTTGTGAAATTATTTATCTACCGGACATCTATCCATACTTTTTACCTATTCTGTCTACCTGTGAAGCCATTATACTGTATGGTGCACTATGAGGGGCCATTAGACTGTGGAGCACTAAGACCCATTGAACTATATGGAGAATCTAGGGGGTTCAATGGGACAAAAAAATTACCTTTATAAGGGCTGCAAGGTTATGAGATATGCTCTCCCGTGACCCCTCTGAGTATTACTTTTTTTTAATATGCGTGACCCTGCTCTGTGTACTTCTATGAGAGTAGTAATATAGTGGATGGAGAGAGGTCACTACTCCCACACAAGTGGATGAAGCGGGGTCACGCATTACACCTCTGCTTCCTTAGAGCAGGATCACACTTTTCTGTCCACTTTTATGGGAGAAGTTCTGTAATGCGCTACCCCGCTCTGTCCACTTCTATGGCAGCAGTTGTGTAATGCATGCCCCACTCTGAGCTAGGTTCTGCATGTGTAGAGTGGGCTCAGGAGTAGAGATGTGTGAATATGTTCGAAAAATGATCGCCAATTTCAAATTCGGCACGAAGATGGCACATTCCGATTCGTGATCGTACATACGAGCATTTTTTCTTAAGATCTGCAAAACAGTAAAAAGTCGGTGAAAGTGTGGGAAATTATTGCGTTGCCACCATAGTATTTTTATCACTTTGGATAGGATAGTGGTGGTGTATGATGAGCCATGTTTGATGAGGGGAGAGGGTGGGTAGAGCTCAGAGGAGCGGCATGCGTGTAATCTTTTTTTTTTTTCTTCCTTAACCCCTTTACCCCCGAGGGTGGTTTGCACGTTAATGACCAGGCCAATTTTTACAATTCTGACCACTGTCACTTTATGAGGTAATTACTCTGGAACGCTTCAACGGATCCCCCTGATTCTGAGACTGTTTTTTCGAGACATATTGTACTTCATGATTGTGGTAACATTTCTTCGATATCACTTGCGTTTATTTGTGAAAAAAACGGAAATTTGGCGAAAATTTTGAAAATTTTGCAATTTTCAAAATTTTAATTTTTATGCCCTTAAATCAGAGAGATATGTCACACAAAAGAGTTAATAAATAACATTTCCCACATGTCTACTTTACATCAGCAGAATTTTGGAACCAAAATTTTTTTTTGTTAGGGAGCTATAAGGGTTAAAAGTTGACCAGCGATTTCTCATTTTTCCAACAAAATTTACAAAACCATTTTTTTAGGGACCACATCACATTTGAAGTCACTTTGAGAGGTCTTTATGACAGAAAATACCCAAAAGTGACACCATTCTAAAAACTGCACCCCTCACGGTGCTCAAAACCACATTCAAGAACTTTATTAACCCTTCAGGTGCTTCACAGGAATTTTTGGAATGTGGAAGAAAAAAATGAACATTTAACTTTTTTCGCAAAAATGTTACTTTAGACTCATTTTTTTTTATTTTCACAGGGAGGGGTAACAGGAAAAAATGGACCCCAAAATTTGTTGTGCAATTTCCCCTGGGCACGCAGATACCCCATATGTGGGGAAAAAACACTGCTTGGGCGCACGGCAGGGCTCGGAAGGGAAGGAGCGCCATTTGACTTTTTGATTGTAAAATTTGCTTGAATAATTAGCGGACGCCATGTTGCGTTTGGAGAGCCCCTGTGTGCCCAAACATTGGAGCTCCCCCACAAGGGACCCCATTTTGGAAACTAGACCCCCCAAGGCACCTATCTAGATGCATAGTGAGCACTTGGAACCCCCAGGTGCTTCACAAATTGATTCGTAAAAATGAAAAAGTGTTTTTTTTTTTCACCTTTTCATTTTTACGAATCAAGATGACGTTTTCAGCGGTACCATTTTTATTTATTTTTGTCTTTTTGATAGCGTGTTATTCCATTTTTTGTTTGCCAGTATGGTGATAAAGCATTGTTTTTTGCTTCGTTTTTTATTTTATTTTTTTACCGTGTTCACTGAAGGAGTTAACTAGTGGGACAGTTTTATAGGTCAGGTTGTTCCGGACGTGGCGGTACTAAATATGTGTACTTTTATTGGTTTTTTTTTTGTTTTTTTTATAATAATATTTATTGATGGGTACATTATATTTTTATTTTTGGTGGATTATATTTTTTATTTTTTTTTAAATATTTTTGCAATTTTTTTTTTTTTTTTTTCCACTTTCTGATAGTTTTTTTACTTTTTTACTTTGTCCCACTATGGGACTTTCACTTTTTTTTCTCTGATCGCCTGCATGGCACAGGAATGCAGCACCATCCCTGTGCCATGCAGGCTGTCAGCGCTGGACAGGGAGAAGATTGTTGGGGGATGCACTGCGCATGTCCAAAAAATCTTCCTGCTGTCTGGTGACACGGATGTTGTCATGACGACATCGGGTCGTCATGACAACATCCTGGAAGCCGGGGCAGACATCGCTGGAGGCCGGAAGAGGAGGTGAGTATCGGCGATCACCTCCCCTTGCCACCGCACTGCTGCGATCGACTTCGATCGCAGCATTGCGGGGGTTAATGTGCTGACCGTTCCCTGCACATAGCCCTGGGTGTCAGCTGTGACAATCAGCTGACACCCGGCGGCGATCGTGTCCACACAGCCTGTGTGCGGGCGAAATCGCCAGGGCGTACTAATACGTATCTGGTCCATAAGTCCCAGGGCACAGATACGTATTAATACGCCCTTGGTCGTAAAGGGGTTAACCTTGGCTAGCCACAATTTGCACACAATCAGGGCGCAGGAACCATCCACAATGTCCAGACACAAGGGCTTGTGCCATTAGCTGCTGAAATCACATGTCCCTCTCTATGTAAACAGCAGACATGTTGTTATAGCATCATTCTATCAGAGAGGATGCTCTTGGTCTGCTCCTGGATTCATTAGAGATTTTAGCTAGTTAGCTGAGCGGTTGCTTCTAAGTCAGATAGTTAGATATATCGGGTCCTGTTTGGCTGTGAAATCGACCTTCCAGCAGATTTTTTTTCTTGTGCCATTAGTGAGGTTCAGACAAAGACAGCAGGGCACATTTTGAAGAAGTCTGTTGTGCACTGCTTCTATTGTACTTCATGCACGAGTCCACCTTTAAAAATCTATTTTTTTTCAGTTGCTAAATAGATTCAGCACGCCATATCTGACCTTGTTGTTTAGTGGCACTGAAATTCAGCTATGTGCAGAGTAAAAATAAGTGTTTTTTCAGTTGCTAACTTCATTCAGGATGCCATATCTCACCTTGTCATTTTGTGGCGTTGAAATTCAGCTGTGTGCAGAGATGGTGCAGAGTAAAAAATATAACTTTTTGTTTCTAATAGCATGCTCCTACCACACAATCTTTGCAACATGAGTGGGAAAAAGAGAGGTCGTGATGGAAGGGGAAATAGGCTTGGTGTTCAAGGTATATGTGGGGGAGGTGGTAATGTTAGTGAAAGCACTAGTGAACCAACACGGTCACATCCTATCCAAACACAACTGTCAACTTCTGTTACTGGATGGGCTACTCCACTCCCTTTCGTTGGCCTACGCACAGCGGTACGCCTTGTTGATGAGGGCCATCAAGATCATGTGCTCCATTGAATGACAAGCACTGCATCAAGTGGCCTCTCTTCCTTTTCCTCCACCTCAACATAAGGCTGCGTACCCAATATGCGTTTTTCAAGTGTTTTTGCCGCGGAATTTCCGCAGCGAAAACACTTAAACGCTTGGTAATACGTGTCCTATGGTCCACAATGATAATCCGCATGTGTTGTGCACATGCTGCGGAAATTTCCGCTGCAGATTATCTCTGCCGAAAAATCCGCAGCATGTCCATTAAACGGAAACGCAGCGTAATTGCCACCATTGACTTGCATTGAATCGCATAATAGCCGCATGACTACATGTACACATGCGGATATTAAGCGATTCAATGCACGGATGGTACCCGGGTCTGGAGAAGAGGAGACTCTCCTCCAGACCCGGGTACCATAGTACCTGTAGTTAAAAAAAATTAAAATAAAAAAAACATACTCACCTTCTGATGGCCCCCGGTCTCCTTTACAGTGCGTCCGGTGTCTTCGGCGGCTCACAGTGGTGTAAAAGGACCTTCAATGACGTCATTTAGTCATGTGACGTCGGCGGTCGCGTGACCTGTCACATGATTAAATGACGTCATGGAAGGATCTTTTACACCACCGCGAGCTGCCCAAGACACCGGACGCACCAGAGAAGGAGAACGGGGGCTATCAGAAGGTGAGTATAATGTTTTATTTTGTTTTTTACCATTTTTATTCTTTTTTTAACTATTAACTTGGTCACACTATATAAATCCATGCTGGTTGTATGGATTTATATAGTGTGACCAAGTTGTCATGCACTTGCGCTTGATAACTCGCATGCGGAAATGCATGCAAAACCGCTTTACAAATGCTTCTACCTGGCAGGAAAAACGCATGTAAAATCCGCATGCGTTTTTCCTGCCAGAGAGATGCAGAAAAAATCCGGAGCATTTCTGCATCGTGGGCACTTAGCCTAACACACTCTTAAGTTCACAGAGGTGGCACACTAATTACCCTTGCTTCCCCCCACGTCACAACTCTCCAACCGCCCAACTGACTGTAGGGAATCACAGATGGGTGAGTCTGCAGAGCTGTTCACACATTCTATGCCATGGGCATCAAAAGTGTACGCCAAAGATTCACAGAGTCAAGAGGTTTGATCCCTCGTCACCAGACGTTAACCCCTGGGGGGGAGGTGATCCTGATGAGACTCAGATACCTGAGGCTCATGCAGACTGTACTGTGCTGTTAAGGCAGGAAGAGGAGGAGGGTGACGCTGAAGGCGAGGAATGGGATATCACAAAGGATGATGATGAGGTTGCAACTGACTAAGTCATCTGAGGAGGTGGAGGAGGAAGATGAGTAGGTGACATTGCGCCCTACAGAGCAGACGTGGAGTGATGCAACCATGTAGAGCACTGCATTCTTAGCCACAACTGTGGCTGTGGCCAGCAGCAGTCTTGAATCTGCAGCTCACAGGGGTGGCAGGGGTTGCCTAGCCTGGCCCTTTTTTGATACCGCAAAGGATGAGCCAGCTCACCTTATTAGTGATGAGCGAGTACCGTAATATTTGTAATCGCTATACTCGTAACGAGTACTTTGTAATAATCGCGTATTCGTTCCGAATAGCGAGTACAATGTAAGTCAATGGGAAATGTCGGTAATTTTCTGCTGGAGCCTACAAAGGGGTCTGGGGGCCTGAGGAAAAGGCTGAAATGGATGGGAAAATGATGAAACAGAATTGGAAGAGCCTGGAGAATATGCCTGCATGCATTTCTGACTCACATATGGTTTCTGGGAATAAGTTTGTCGCAGTATTATGCCACTTTTACAGACACACAAGAGCAACTGCCAAACCTAACCTAAATTGCATTTAATAGGCCAAAAAGGTTAAACAGTTTTTCCTGCATAATCATTTGTATATAAGGCTAAATAAACTAGAGAAACCATAAAAATATCCCTTTTAGCGTTTGTTCACATATACTGTTTTAGCTTTTTTTTCGCCTTTTACAATTGGGAGAGCACTGAACGGACCCTCCATCCTTGACACTCAGATAGTGGAATACATATTCCATAGCAGTTTTCAATGTGCCCATTGTAGCCCGCATCAGCATTATCATCCCAAGGGCCTCCAATCACAAATAGTAGTTAGGCTGGAGTAGGAATACTGTCCTGGTTTGTCCACTGCACAATGTGCATAGGGTTTGTAAAAAATTAGCCCTATGGGTTGAGTCATGGTTGACGAAGGAAGGAAATGGGTTTTTATGGAAAGGGGGTGACATTAACAGCAGTAGCATGAATCTGCATTTTTGGTGAATTTAGGTTGGCTTGCTGTCATCTGGAGGAATTACAAACTGTGGAGATATCCAGTTCTTTTTGAATTTAATCAGAGTAAGTCTGTCTACATTTTCTGTGGAGAGGCGTGTGCGCCTATCAGTGATGATTGCCCCAGTGGAACTGAAAACATGCTCTGATACCACACTAGCAGCCGGGCAGGCCAGCACCTCCAAGGCATGTAAGGAGAGGTTGGGCCAAGTGTTCAGCTTAGACACCCAATAATTAAAGGGAACTGAAGCATCAGAAAGGACGCACATATGGTCACTTAAGTACCCCTTGACCATGTTCTGCAACTTATCCCTCCTTGGCATTGTTACAGGCACAGATAGCCCTTGCTGTTGTGCTGTTTTATTGAAAATTGCCTAATTTGTGCACATTTTACCCCCACCTTTGTTGGAGCTGGTGTTCGTGTCTCTCCCCATTATCCCTTGGTGTTGAAAAGAGCTGGTACGTCTGCCACCAGCATTGTCTGATGGTGATGTTTTCAGCAACTGATCTACACTGGCCCTTTTGAACAATTTCATTGTAAAACTCTTTGGTGACTCCAAAAGGAGAGAAGAAAATTTCTCCTTGTACAGTGGCTCGAGAAACGTGGCCAAGCAGTATAGGTTGTTGGATAAAATGTGTATCATGCGAGGGTCTTGCCACAGACATTTACACATGAACTGTGCCATGTGGGCCAAGCTGCAAAAAGGCAAATGTTCTGTGTCGCCAACAATAGAAACAGTACTCATCCTCTCTTCGCACTGACTCACCTCCTCCTTTCCTGCCCATCCTGGCTGGACAGACATGAAGCTTGGGTAGCATTACGAGTCCCCTTGGTAGCACAGAAAAACAAGTCCTCTCCCAACTCACCCTCCTCATCTTCCTCTTAATCTTCCTCCTCATCACTCATTGTTGCCTCAGAATATTGGCTGGGTAGTATCACCCATCGGGAAATCTGGCTCCATACCAACATGCTGGGCACTCAAAGCTTCCTCTTTGAGATTATGCAGTGATTGTTTCAAGAGACACAGCAGCGGGATGGTTACACTGATAACCAGCACAGTGGGGTGCTCTTGGGAACAGTTGACCCAGTTCTCACTGTTCTCACGAGGTTGGTGCAGTACTCAAAAGTTCTCAAGAACCTCACAAATGTCAGCGATCCATACCCACTCGACAGTTATGTGTGGTGGCTGATTCTCAGTCTGATGGGCATGTTGAAGCTGGTATTCAGCTACTGCCATCTGCTGTTCACTAATCCTCGCCAACATATGATAGGTTGAGTTCCACCACGTGGGCAGGTCGCAAATGAGTCAGTGACTTGGCAAATTCAAGCGCTTTTGCAGCGCTGTAAGAGCAGAAAAAGCGGTAGAGGAATGGCGGAAATGGGCATTAATACGGCGCACCTTCTCAAGTAGGTATGGCAAGTCACGGTAAGTTTTCAGAAATTTCTGAACAACTAGGTTCAGCATGTGAGCCATGCATGGCACGTGTACCAGGTTGCTGACCTTTAAAGCCGCCACCAAGTTACGCCCATTATCGCAGACGACCAGAGTGGGTTGGAGGTGCAGCAGGGAGAGCCACTGATCCGTCTGTTGTTTTAAAGCTTGCCACAGCTCTGCTGCAGTGTGTGCTTTCTGACCTAAACAGATCAGCTTCAGCAGAGCGTGTTGCCTTTTTGCCGATGCACTGCTGCACAGGTCCCAGCTTGGCAGTGAGGGGGAGGGTAATTAAGCAGAGGATGAGGAGCAGGAGGAGGGGAGAGAGGAAGTGGAATATGAAGAGGCGGAAACCCTGACAGAATTTGGGCCCGCTATTCTTGGTGGGGGTAGGATGTGTGATGTTCCAGTTTGCACCTTTGTCCCACCCTCCACCAGGTTCACCCAGTGTGCCGTGACAGAAATGTATCGTCCCTGTCCACAATAACTTGTCCAGGTGTCTCTTTTTAAGTGGACCTTCCCGGTTACGGCGTTGGTGAGAACACGGTTCAGATTGTTTTAACACGTGTTTGTGTAACGCAGGGACAGCACACCAGGTAAAATAGTGCCGGCTGGGAACACTATCGTGGGGCAGCCACAGCCAAGAAATCACGGAAAAACTGTGTTCCCACAAGCCTACACGGCAACATCTCCACAGCTAGCAATATGGCAATGTGTGAGTTTAGTATTTGTGCATGTGTGGCTGGTTATTTACGCTTTCTTTCCAAGCTCTCAGGCATGGACAATTGGACGCTTCATTGAGACAAGGAAGTTGATGTTGTTGATGTTTTCTGTGTGTGAGCAACCGCAGCTTGTGGACAGAAGGTATGAGCGCCTGCTTCCCGAACAGCAGAAGGACATAGCCCAAGTGATATGGCATTGGTTTGACCAGCATGCGAAGATTTGGTACCCTGGTGTTCCGCTGACCTACTGGGGTGCTTGGCTGCCATGTGCATTCACATACTGGTGGTGCTCAGGTTGCTTTTGCCCTGGCCTTTGCTCAACTTGGTATGGCGGTTGCTACAGACTACAATGTTTTTCTCTAAAGGACTTTCAGAAAAAAAAATACACACAGCAGCTGAATGCCCCCTTGCCCTGACATGGCACACAGTGGGGGTGCTCTTGGGAACAGTTGACCCAGTTCTCACTGTAGGAAAACCATGACCCCTTGGTGACTCTGTTGGTGCTACATATCCATCTCCCTCTGTTTTGCTGTCATGGCTATGCATGCTAACGCTCCAGGTCGGATCAGTGAACTCATCATCGACCATCTCGTCTTCCATCTCATCCTCCTTCCCAGTTGACATTGTAGGCTGAACTGATGGCAACTGTGTCTCATCATCATCAGCCTCCACCTCTGGAGACAGTAAATGATGTTCCTCCAAGTGGCTTTCTTCTGGCCGTAGGTCCTCAAATACTTGAGCTTCAACGCACGCCACCTCCTCTTGTCCCTCTTCAATGCTGCACGGTGATAGGCCAGAGCCAACCTAAGGATGCGTACCAAACAGATCCTCGGAGTGGCCAAGCTTGGGGTCATATGTCTCCTGTGCCTGATAATGGATGGAGGAAGGAAAACCTGCTTCAGGATTGGATGGGCCAGCCTTCTCTGTATCGACAGTAGACTGTGTGGTCGTGGGAGATTTGTTGCTGCTTGGCAAATGTGTAGAGGCCTTGTCTGCTATCCAAGACGGAATCTGCTCTTGCTCTTCTGGCTTCCACACACTTTTATGTTCCACACCGGGAAATTTTTTACAGCAACATAGTGGATGCATCAAGCTTCTTCTGACCTGACACAAACTGAGTGCCTTCTTGTGCACCACTGACACCATGTCCACGTCCCTTAACAACAGGCTTTTTTAGCATTTTGGGTTTTGTTGACAGATTTTCAGATGTTGATGGCACAAACCAAGCTAGCTGTCACAGCCAAAATAGTGGGTAAAATGGCCTGGTGCGTGCTTGGTAGCAGGCAGTAGGAAATGTTTGGACTACTGCTTTGCGTAGTGTACTAAATGCCTTTTTAAGTGGACTAATGTGGACAGCAGAAGCCAGGCTCTGACACCTAAAACAGCAGGGAAAATAGACCAGTGTGTTTAAAAAAAAGGCATCACAAAATGCTACTACTCTGTGTGCTGGAAAAATATTGCTTTGCCTCTGACAAGAGCTGTTTTAAGATGGACATTGGAAGAACACTTTAACTTCTCCCTATCTAATACAAAATCTCTCCCTCCCTGTACTCTGACTTTGTTGTGTGTCTTCAGCTCTGAAAAGAGCTATTTTTTGGTGGTATTATGGAGCTACTGAGCGGCTTCTTTAAACTGTCCCTGCTCGAGTATCTCTCCCTCCCTACTCTACACTGAACTAGTATACACTGCAGGTAGCCCTTAAAAGGGCTTTTGTTTTATCAAGGGGCCTAAACACTCTCCCTAGCAGCTCAGTGATCTCTCCCTATACTTGTAGAACGGCAGGCTTCGGACACAATGTGCACAAAATGGCGGCGGTGGGGCTTAAATAGACCCTAAGATGCTGAATGGCCAGCCAATCACAGTAATACCACAACCAAGATGCCTGCGGCATTACTGTGATTGGTTAAGAAGCCCAGCATGTTTAGTGGCTGCAAAGGAGGCACCAAAACTGCAGGGCAGGACATCCGAATATAGCAAGGCGAGTACATAAATGCTTGCAATATAACGAGTAACCCGAATACCGTACTATCCGTGCGAATAGCGAATACTACATGCACGAACCTTCACATGCGCAATCAACATGCATTACTTTGGCAATCTCCCTGCAATAAAATGTGGACCTCAACAACCGTCAGCCGCCCCATCAACTGCATCTGCTGCTTCTTCCTCCTCCTCTGTTACCGTGCCAAGTATTGTCACGTAGGTCTTCGACTGCAGAACCTCCGATTCTTTACCCACTCCTGTCAGGCTGAGTGAGAGGAAGCAGATATGCCTGCTGTTTTTGACCGATCTCCGAGAACGAGCGCACCGCAACTTAAACAATCCACCATAATATTTCTGCCTGCATGTCACTCACGGTCCAGCAGTTTGTCCGGTGCACCGTACTCCTCTCTCAGCACTGTAGCCAGCCCTAACCCGCAGTTGTGGTCAAATAAGATCGTTTCCTCCTACACATGACAAAGCTAAAAGGTTGAACTCCACCATCTCTAATCTTTTGGCCATGGAAATTCTGCCTTTCCACCTGGTAGATACAGACGGTTTCCTAAAGCTGATGGCGGTCGCAGTCTTCCAGTACCAGTTGCCCAGTCACCATTACTTTTCTAAGAAAGCTGTGCCTGCATGTCTCAGACAACATCACCTGTTCCTTGACTAAATCTATGTCTGCCAGGGTGCATTTCACCACAGACACCTGGACGAGTAAGCATAGCCAAGGGCATTGCATCTGCATCTCGCTGACTGGGCATTGGGTGACTCTGGTGGCTGAGGGGTCAAGCAGGGAAGGGGCTGCTCCACAATTCTTGGAATCCTCAAGGTTTTCAGGACAAACCTCTGTATTTCACGCTTCCTCCACTGCTTCTCTCTCCTTCACCTTCTCTAAGGCATCCACCTGCGCACTTAACCTCTGCCTTTATGAGAGACACGTTCCAACAGTGCAGAGCGAATCCCCAACACCTCTGTCCTGCGCAGCCAGGGATCACCACAATCAGGCAGTCTTAAAATTAATCTGCCTTGGAGATCACAGTCATACCGCTAAAGAGTTGTGGACAGTTCTCCAGGCTGAGTTTGAGCAATGGCTGCCTACCCGGAACCTGAATCCAGGGAAGGCCGGGGGCGATGACGGTGCTAGCCTAGTGGCGGCCCTACACCGAGGCAAGCTCACACACATGCCTTGCATGGCGCACATCCTCAGCCTGGTGGTACAGCGATTTCTCCACCACTATCCTGGCCTGGATGAGCTTCTGTAAATGACATGGAAGCTGTGTGCTCACTACCGCCGTTCGCACCCCTCATGTCATCAACTTGCATCAATACAGAGGTCTTTATCCATGCCAGATAACAGGTTGATATGCAATGTGCCAACACGGTGGAATTCCCCTCTGCGCATGTTGCAGCGACTGTGGCAGCAATGAGCCTGATGCAGTATGTCATGACGAATGGCCTGGGCAGTACGGACTTGGGACATATGGCATTTATGGAGTGGGCACAGATTAAGAACCTCTGCACCCTTCTGCACAGTTTTGAAATGTCTACTAAGATGGTTAGCGCTGACTATGCCATCATCACCATCACTATTCCGGTCATCTACATGCTGGTGCCGACTTTGAATAGCCTGCGGGAGGAGGTAGCGGTCTCAGAGGAAGAGGAGGATGCGGAAGGGATAAGAATGTCTCAAAGTTCCAGACTGTCGTCAAACAGGTGGGTGCCAGGGGAGGGTGGATTACATCAATCGAGGGAGGCTGGTGATACCAGACAAACTGTTAGTGAAGGGCCAAGAGCCGAGGAACAAATGGAGGAGGAAGAGGTGATGGGCGAGCAACAGTCACTAGATGAAGAGGATAATCATCCCTCTCTGTTGTTCGTGGTTGGCGGGAGGGGACAGAGGAAACAAGCATCAGTGTTACCCAGCCACCAACACAGCATGGGCTTGAAGAGAATTACAGCAAAGGTAAATAGAAGGTCGGGAGAGAAGGACTACAGCGCCTCTCATCCAAGCGCCGCTCCCGCTGATAACAGCAAGAGCGGCGTGGCTGGGGGGAGCAGCAGTAGTCTGCTCTGCCCAGCCCAGCCCGCGTGCCCACGGTAGTAAACAAATAAAAAAACACCTTATACTCACCTGTCCGGCGGCCCCCTGGTGTTCTCCTGGTCCCTGGCGGTGTACCTCTCCTGGTGGTACACTGCAATGACGTGAGCAATCAGCTGATCGGTCACGTGATATCACCATAGGAACATTCTCAAGAATGTTCCCACGGTGGTTAGCTCACCCGGACTCATCAGCTGATCTTCAGTTGATGAACCCCAGTGACCTCCTGCAGCAATGTATTCTGGCAGGAGTAATTTTACACCCCTGTCAGTATACATTGCTGGTTTTCTACAGAAGTGACATCAGTGACTGCATCGTGACGGTAGACAAGTGAGGGATATGGTTGTTTGTTTGTTGTTTTTTACTTTTTCTTCAGAAGATCAAGGGCTTCGCGGACCCAGTACAATAAAAAAAAAATTAAAAACCATGTGTTTTTTATTTCATTAAAATACTTTATTCTGGCCATGTATTTATTGAAAAAGCGCCGACAACTTTACTATCCAGTTAGTAATGGTGGGGTCTTACTGTATGTACGTTCTCCGTTACTATCCTGGGCTTCACGTCAGCAGCCAATACAAGGCTTACGTGAACCCCCAACCCCATTACCCCACTCGGCACCTCTACAGGGCCGTGGGAAGAGCATAGGCTAAGCGAAAGATTTAGGGCATCTTATGGATGCGCCACTTCTGGGACTGCTGAGGGGTGATATTAATAGCTGCGGAGGAGGCTAGTATTCATGGCCCCTTCCCTGGCTATTAATATCAGCCCGCAGCTGTCTAGTTTAGCCTTTGCTGGTAAGATTTTGTAGGGGGACCCTACGTAATTTTTTTTCTGGGGTCCCTCTGTAATCTAGCCAGTAAAGGCTAAACAAACAGCTGTGGGCTGATATTAATAGCCATGGAACATTGTTGGCTAATGCCCCCTTCCCCAGGTACTAATATCAGCCCCAGTGGTCAGCTTTCCCTCTGCTGGTTCTAAAAATGACTCAAGAGTCCACACCATTTTTTTTTTCAATTTAGGCTCTTTGCACACTATCTGGATGTAGCAGCGCTTTGGATGCATATTTTTTGCTGCATCCAAAACATTTCATTCCATTGAACACAGGTAAATTCACATGCGTTCACTAAACCATGCATATTTACTGCATTCTATACTTTGTAGTGGTCAAATTTCTGTTACATATACTAGCGATTCTGCAATAGAATTTGACATGCTGCGGTCCTGAAAGATGCGCCGCATGTTAGTGTCCATGGGTGATTCTCAGCCTTTGATGCACGCATAGTGGACATGGCATTTCTAGAGATCCCATCCACTATGCTGTAACATCTGGACACTGCGGGTTTGACACTGTATAAACACGCAACGTCAAACCTGCAGCGGATCCTGACTGTGGCCACGTACCCTGACTCACCCGCAGCATGTCAATTTCTGTAGCGGACACGCTAGTCTCCGCTGCAGATTTTGACCAATTGAAGTGTCATTATATGCGGTGGATTCACACATACCGACAACAAAAGTGCGGCATTAGAACACCGTGTATTGGACGCAACAAAAATACGCTGTGTCCAAAGTGCTGCTTGTTGCTGTTCATGGAGACGTAGTGGCTAACAAAACAGCTGTGAGCTGTTATTAATGGCCAGGGACCATGTTTTCAAATGGCAACTTCCCAGACTAAGAATAGCAGCTCACAGCTGCCACATAAATTACGTGAATAGAAATGCTAATGAAGATTGGGTGAATGGGAACAGCTGACACCTAGTTCTTTTATTTGGTGATGACAAGGTGTCAATCAGACCTTTTCATGACCAAACCTTATTAAAGTAAACTAAAGAGTTAAATAAACACACAGACATATAGCAAACATTTTATTTGAAATACAACAGACACATTCTTTAATTTAAATTAACCAATTAACATCACCCCAGTTCTGATGGTAATTCAAGGGTTTAAGCAATGTCCCATCAAATAACTTTATTTAGCTCCAAAAAGCATTCATTGATGTACAAAAACGCTTCAAAAACCGTGTCAAAAACACACTGCGTTTTTCTTGCCAAGGAGATGCAGAAACGCTCAGGAAATTTCTGCTTCAAATCCTGATCATGTGGATATAGGCAGGCAGGCAGTGTATGTGTCAGACTGCAGTGCATAAGAGGGTCCATTGAACGTCCTGTCTGCTGCTGCTGCTGTCATTACAGATATTTGTAGACATAGCCCTGATATCAGGGGCCAGGGCAATTTTTTTTTATCTTAATCCTGGCTATTTGCTTAAAAAGCAATCCAGAGTGCACCATTTTTCTGCTTCATTTGCTTGTTAGCACTGCAGAATAAAGACAGATTGGTTCCATATTTCAGCGATAAAAATCCAGAAATTTGAACTGAACGTGGAAAATATTGGCCTCCTTTTCCATTCTGTTGCAGTGTGTTGGTCAAGCTATTCACATTAGGTCTCTGTGTAGAATAATGTTAGTAAATTACGGGCCTGCTATTTAAAACCGTGGTTCTCTGTCAGACATATCACATATAAGTGTTCCAAAATCAGCCATTTCTGCCTTTCATTTCGTTGCAGTGTGTCGGTCAAGCTGTTCACACTAGGTCTCTGTGTAGAATAATATTAGTAAATTACAGGCCTGCTATTTAAAACTGTGGTTTTCTGTCAGACATATCTAATTTAACAGTGTTCCAAAATCAGCCATTTCTGCTTTACATTTCTTTGCAGTGTGTTGTTCAAGTTATTCACACTAGGTCTCTGAAGAAAAGCATCAGTAAACTACAGGCCTACTATTTAAAACCGTGGTTCTCTGTCAGACGTATAACATATAACTGTGGTTCAAATCCAGCCATTTGTAGTGAACGTGGAAAATATTGTCCTCCATTTATAGATTGTAGCAGTGTGTCAGTGTAAACCATTTTACAGCTCCATTTGCTTGTTCGCAGAATACAGCCAAATTTTTTTAGTTTTATTCTTATTACTGTATTGTGGAAGCAGAGGAACTTTTTTCAATGATCAGACGCACGTGATCCATATGGCTGCCAAAATCATACAGAAATTTTATGGATCGTGCCAAATATTCCACTCCATTTAAAGTCAGCCACCTGTGTTTTGTTGAACCAATTGACTCTTGGTCGCTGACACCATATTAGGCGACTGCTTGAAACCGTGGCCATCAGACGTGATCCCATGTTACTGCCCTAATAATCCAGCAATCATTGTGAGAGTGTCAAATATTACACTCCATTTAAAGAATGCAGTTGTGGGTTCAAACCTATTCTCAGTTGGCCGCTGACAAATAGCATATCTGTGAACTGTAGTGCCGGCGTCCCTGCCCTCTGCTAGGCAGGGACGCTGCTCCCCTCACCGCTCTGCCCCGTGCCCGGCGTCCCTCTCCCGTTCTGCTGTCAGCGCGCGCTCCTTCCCGGCGTCCTCCTCCCGCTCTGCTCTCAGCGCGCGCTCCTTCCCGGCCCCTGTGCTTAGGGCGCGCGCGCGCGCGCCCGCGCTCTCCTCCTCTTAAAGGGGCCGCGCGCGCCGTCCTAAGGAGTCCCCGGCCAATGGCCGGAGGACTTCATCATATATAAGGCACCTCCTCCAAAATGGAGGTGCCCGAGCAATGTTGTTTGCACCTGTGTCTCACCTGTGCTTCAGCCCTCAGGTCCCGTTGCCAGTTACCTGCCAGTTACCTGTCAGAATCCTGCCTGATTACTTGCTACCTGTCTGCTAGTCTGAGGTCCGACGGTCTGCCTTACTACTCCTGTCAGTCTGTCTAAGGACCAGCCTGCCCGCTCACCTGGGAGCGCACCTCAGCTACCTGCCTGCTTGCCTGAGGTCCGACGGTCTGCCTTACAACTCCGGTCAGTCTGTCTATGGACCAGCTTGCCCGCTCACCTGGGAGCGCTTCTCCGTTACCTGCCTGCTTGCCAGCCCGGAGGCTCCGCTGTCACGTGCTGTGACCACCAGCTACTCCAGACTCTTGCCCGCTCACCTGGGAGCGCTTCTCCGCTACCTGCCTGCTTGCCTACCCGGAGGCTCCGCTGTCACGTGCTGTGACCACCAGCTATTCCAGAGACTCTTGCCCGCTCACCTAGGAGCGCTTCTCCGCTACCTGCCTGCTTGCCTGCCCGGAGGCTCCGCTGTCACGTGCTGTGACCACCAGCTATTCCTGAGACTCTTGCCCGCTCACCTGGGAGCGCTTCTCCGTTACCTGCCTGCTTGCCTACCTGGAGGCTCCGCCGTCACGTGCTGTGACCACCTGCTATTCCAGAGACTCTCGCTTGCTCACCTGGGAGCACACATTCTTCATCTGCCTTGCTAGCCTACCTGGAGGTTCAGCCATCACAGGTCGTACCTACCCTTTATCCAGAGACTGCCCCGATCACTTGCCGTGTCCTCCTGCCCGTACACCCAGAGACTGTCCTGGTCACCTCCTGTGACTACCTGCCTGGTCGCCACCCGCTCCCTTACAAGGACCGCCCCCTTGTATAGTAGCCCAGAGGTTCCGCCTCCCAGACCCGTTACAGTTTGCTCGGGCCATGGAACCCGGTGGCACCCAAGCTCCCTCGCTCACGGACCTGTGTCATGAACTGTCCCGTCAAAGGTCCCAACAGGAGTCCATCCTGGGTCACCTGCGGAATGTCAATACTCGCCTGGACACTCTGACTGCTCCACCAACAACCTCCGCCAGTACCATGGTATCCTATCCCGGACCCCGGCTTTCTGCACCTCCTCGCTTCGGAGGCGACTCCGCCCAGGCTCGGGGCTTCATAAATCAGTGCACCCTGCACTTTGAACTTTTGTCCCACCAGTTTAACTCCGACCGAGCCAAAATTGCATTCATCATGTCCCATCTCACCGGGGAGGCCCTGGCCTGGCTAAATCCTCTATGGGAGAGAGGAGACCCCCTGGTGTCCAACTTGCCTGCTTTTCTCACGGCTTTCCGGAAAGTCTTCGACGAACCCGGACGGAAGACCTCATCTGCATCATCATTGCTACGCCTCCGTCAGGAAGGTCTCACCGTGGGCCAATATGCCATACGGTTCCGTACCCTTGCCTCGGAGCTGGCTTGGGATAACGACGCTCTGGTTTCCGTCTTCTGGGAGGGTCTGTCCGGCCGTATTAAAGATGAACTTGCCGGTCGGGACATTCCTACCACTCTCGATGACTTAATAACTCTTGCCACCCGGATTGACCTACGGTTCCAGGAACGTGCCAGAGAGGTCACCCGTGAGAGGAGGTTACCACGTCTAGCTCCTACTTTTCAGAAACCCGTCACTCCTTCTGTCTCTAACCAGGTACACCCTCCTGAGCCTATGCAGGTCGACCAGACCAAGATGGTCAAGACCCGTCAGGACTTACGCCGTGCCGAGGGGACCTGCTTCTACTGTGGCAGTAAGGAGCACCGGATCCGTGCCTGCCCGGAGAGGTCGGGAAACGCCTGTGTCTAGGTTCGCTCAGAGAGGTCCACCTAGACAAGAATAAATCCTCTCCATCCCTGCTGTTGTCAGTTTCAATCGTCTACGGGGAGAACCGTTATTTCGAACTAGCCCAACTTGACTCTGGAGCAGCCGGGAATCTTATTTCTCAGTCCCTGGTAGAGAAATACCGCATCCCCACCAAACCTCTGGCTGTACCCTTGTCTGTTGCTGCCGTGGATGGGGGGCTCTTACCACGCCCCATCCAACTCATCATCGAATCCATTACTCTGCAGGTGGGAACGCTGCATTCTGAAAGTATCTCCTTCCATGTTCTGCCTGGACTCTCTCACGCCCTCCTGCTAGGTCTACCTTGGCTCCAGAGACATGCACCCGTTCTTGACTGGCAGACCGGAGAAGTCCTTCGCTGGGGACAGGGCTGCCATAAGACCTGTCTGGTTCCCGTTCATCCCGTCCGTCCTTCTCCTACCCCAGCTAATCTACCTGGACTTCCGATCCCGTATTGGTCTTATGCTGATGTCTTTAATAAAAAGGAAGCAGAGACACTACCTCCTCATAGACCATACGACTGCCCTATCGACCTGTTACCTGGTACTTCTCCTCCCCGTGGGCGTATTTATCCATTATCCGCTGCTGAGACCCGCTCGATGTCCGAATATATTGAGGAGAATCTGGCCAGAGGATTCATCCGGAAATCTACTTCCCCGGCGGGAGCAGGCTTCTTTTTCGTCAAAAAGAAGGACGGCTCCCTCCGTCCCTGTATAGACTATAGAGGCCTTAACCAGATCACGGTGAAGAATAAGTACCCCCTTCCGCTCATTCCGGAGTTATTTGATCGTCTGAGGGGGGCTAGAATCTTCACCAAACTGGACCTCCGTGGGGCGTACAACCTGGTTCGTATCCGTCAGGGGGATGAATGGAAGACGGCATTCAACACCCGGGACGGCCACTATGAATATCTGGTAATGCCCTTTGGCCTCTGTAACGCTCCTGCCGTCTTTCAAGAGTTGGTCAATGACATCTTCCGGGACCTTCTCTACTCCTGCGTAGTGGTGTACCTGGACGACATCTTGGT
This sequence comes from Phyllobates terribilis, assembly GCF_046119375.1. Classification (NCBI taxonomy): domain Eukaryota; kingdom Metazoa; phylum Chordata; class Amphibia; order Anura; family Dendrobatidae; genus Phyllobates; species Phyllobates terribilis. The sequence continues at coordinate 584,905,565 of NW_027362762.1, forward strand.
CTTTTCTCCGGATCTCCAGACTCACCGGAGGGACGTTCGTCAGGTCCTGCTCAGGCTCAGGCAGAACCATCTCTACGCTAAATTTGAGAAGTGCCTCTTTGAACAGACCTCGCTTCCGTTTCTGGGCTACATTATCTCTCAGACCGGCCTACAAATGGATCCTGAGAAACTGTCTGCCATCGAGAAATGGCCCCGACCGGAGGGGTTGAAGGCCATTCAGCGATTCCTGGGCTTCGCCAACTACTACCGCCTCTTCATACCACACTTCTCTTCCCGGACGGCCCCAATTTCTGCGCTCACCCGTAAAGGTACTAATCCCAAAGAGTGGCCACCCGAAGCTGAGGAGGCCTTTCTTTCCCTAAAACAGGCCTTCTCTTCCGCCCCGGTGCTGCATCGCCCAGATGGCAACAAGCAGTTCTTCCTGGAAGTTGACGCCTCCTCCTCTGGAGCCGGAGCGGTACTTACTCAAAAATCATCTTCCGGGAGGATGGTAACTTGTGGCTTCTTCTCTAAACTCTTCTCCTCCTCAGAGCGCAATTATTCCATAGGAGACCGAGAGTTATTGGCCATCAAACTGGCATTGGAGGAGTGGCGTTACCTGCTCGAGGGGGCTCTCCACCCGGTAATAATTTACACTGACCACAAGAACTTGGCTTACCTCCAGCATGCTCAGAGACTTAACCCGCGCCAAGCCCGGTGGTCCTTGTTTTTTGCTCGCTTTGATTTTGTTCTTCATTTTCGCCCGGCTGACAAAAACGTCAAAGCAGACGCCTTGTCCCGATCCTTTCTAGTGTCCGATCTCGAGGAAGATCCGAAACACATCATCGATCCCGCCAGAGTAATGCAGGTGGCTCCCGTGAGTCTAAATCGTCTTCCTCCCGGAAAGACATTCGTATCAGTACCTGATCGGGAGAAGATCCTTCACTGGGGTCACTCGTCTAAACTGGCTGGCCACGCTGGTCAGAAGAAGACCCTCCAGCTTATTTCCCGGCACTACTGGTGGCCTACCCTGCACAAGGATGTAATAGACTTTGTTTCTGCCTGTGTGTCCTGCGCCCGCAACAAGGTTCCAAGACATCTGCCAGCCGGTCGCCTCCTTCCGCTCCCAGTACCTGCTGCCCCCTGGCAGCATATTGCAATGGACTTCATAACTGACCTCCCACTCTCTGCCGGTTGTACGGTCATTTGGGTGGTCGCTGACCGCTTCTCCAAGATGGCTCATTTCGGTCCCCTGCCAGGCCTCCCGTCTGCACCCGAGCTAGCTAGAGACTTTATTCGTCACATCTTTCGTCTTCATGGCCTGCCCCCCCACATCGTGTCGGATCGTGGGGTACAGTTCACCTCACGCTTCTGGAGAGCCACTTGTAAACTACTAGACGTCACCCTGGACTTCTCTTCCGCTTACCACCCACAGTCCAATGGTCAAGTGGAGCGGATCAATCAGAACCTGACCAGTTACCTCCGGCACTTCGTTAATGCCCACCATTCTGACTGGGTGGATCTCCTACCATGGGCCGAGTTCTCTTACAATAATCACGAGAGCGAATCCTCCTCCAAATCCCCGTTTTTTGTAGTCTTTGGTCAGCATCCTCGGATTCCTTTTCCTGTCTCCACCTCGGTGGACAACCCGGCTGCGGAATCTCTCGTTAGCAAATTTTCCTCCATTTGGGAGAGTACCCGATCCGCACTCCTTCAGTCGTCCGAACGGATGAAAAGACACGCTGACAAAAAACGCCTGGATCCTCCTCAATTTCGTCCAGGAGATAAGGTCTGGCTCTCATCTAAATATGTTCGACTCAAGATACCTTCTTACAAGTTAGGGCCTCGGTTCATCGGACCTCTGGAGGTCATCAGTCAGATCAACCCGGTGGCCTATAAATTGAAACTCCCGGCCAACTTACGGATCCCTAACTCCTTCCATGTATCTCTCCTCAAACCTGTGGTACTTAACTCTTTTTCCAAGTCTACAGGTACGCCTCCTGCTCCGGTTTCTGCTGAGGACGAGTTTGAGGTAGAGAACATTCTTGCCACCAAAAGGGTAAGAGGAAAGACCTTTTTTCTGGTAGATTGGAAGGGGTTTGGTCCTGAGGAGAGAACGTGGGAGCCCCGGGAGAACATCCATGCCCCTCTCATCCTAGCTAAATTTCTGTCTGGCCTAAAAAAGGGGGGGCCTAAAGGGGGGGGTACTGTAGTGCCAGCGTCCCTGCCCTCTGCTAGGCAGGGACGCTGCTCCCCTCACCGCTCTGCCCCGTGCCCGGCGTCCCTCTCCCGTTCTGCTGTCAGCGCGCGCTCCTTCCCGGCGTCCTCCTCCCGCTCTGCTCTCAGCGCGCGCTCCTTCCCGGCCCCTGTGCTTAGGGCGCGCGCGCGCTCTCCTCCTCTTGAAGGGGCCACGCGCGCCGTCCTAAGGAGTCCCCGGCCAATGGCCGGAGGACTTCATCATATATAAGGCACCTCCTCCAAAATGGAGGTGCCCGAGCAATGTTGTTTGCACCTGTGTCTCACCTGTGCTTCAGCCCTCAGGTCCCGTTGCCAGTTACCTGCCAGTTACCTGTCAGAATCCTGCCTGATTACTTGCTACCTGCCTGCTAGTCTGAGGTCCGACGGTCTGCCTTACTACTCCTGTCAGTCTGTCTAAGGACCAGCCTGCCCGCTCACCTGGGAGCGCACCTCAGCTACCTGCCTGCTTGCCTGAGGTCCGACGGTCTGCCTTACAACTCCGGTCAGTCTGTCTATGGACCAGCTTGCCCGCTCACCTGGGAGCGCTTCTCCGTTACCTGCCTGCTTGCCAGCCCGGAGGCTCCGCTGTCACGTGCTGTGACCACCAGCTACTCCAGACTCTTGCCCGCTCACCTGGGAGCGCTTCTCCGCTACCTGCCTGCTTGCCTACCCGGAGGCTCCACTGTCACGTGCTGTGACCACCAGCTATTCCAGAGACTCTTGCCCGCTCACCTGGGAGCGCTTCTCGGCTACCTGCCTGCTTGCCTGCCCGGAGGCTCCGCTGTCACGTGCTGTGACCACCAGCTATTCCTGAGACTCTTGCCCGCTCACCTGGGAGCGCTTCTCCGTTACCTGCCTGCTTGCCTACCTGGAGGCTCCGCCGTCACGTGCTGTGACCACCTGCTATTCCAGAGACTCTCGCTTGCTCACCTGGGAGCACACATTCTTCATCTGCCTTGCTAGCCTACCTGGAGGTTCAGCCATCACAGGTCGTACCTACCCTTTATCCAGAGACTGCCCCGATCACTTGCCGTGTCCTCCTGCTCGTACACCCAGAGACTGTCCTGGTCACCTCCTGTGACTACCTGCCTGGTCGCCACCCGCTCCCTTACAAGGACCGCCCCCTTGTATAGTAGCCCAGAGGTTCCGCCTCCCAGACCCGTTACATGAACAATGTTGTCAGAGTATTATGCCACTTTTGCGGACTGACATAAAAAAAACATACAATAAACAAGCTAAAATGGAAAAAAATGTTAAGAAACATTCTTTCCAGGGGAATGACTTGTATATAAGGCCAAAGAAATAAAAAAAAATAAAGTTATGGACTGTGGAAGACATTTAATGCACCAGAATGAACACTCATCTGTAGCTGGTGATGATACCACTCAGCTGCACCTGTCCCTATTGTAAATGCATCTAACAGCGTTATCGATAGGAAATTGAGTAGATTTTAATTTTTTTGGGGATAGCAGCACGCAGTATAAGGCAATAATACCTGGCTAGATCGGTGTAATACGCTATCCATACTGCTACACCTCACCCGTAAATGAATTTCAGATAAGACCGTTAGATTCTATATTCTAGAATATTATTTGAATTGTCCTTCCCATTATCATTGTCTCCTATACTGTTATTGCATATGCAACAATTTCAAGGGCTGCCAAAAATTAGAACGCACTCCAATACACATTTGAAGAGACGTAAAAAAATCATAACACAGTAGGATCTTTCTTTAGTATAAAAACCAGACTCGCCAATGTAACCTCAATGTAATCATATTGTTCAGCTCCTGCACCTCCTCCTCTAGTTCAGCCTCCATCTCCGAAATGACCACATCAGTCACAAGCTAGAAGCACTGCAGCACTGCCTTGGCCAAGTGGCAACAGGCTGTGCTGAAGATAATATGCTTAATGCTTAGGTGACGAATTGCCCACTGCTACAGAGTTGTTGAAAGCTGTATAGGATTCAATGCGGGGGACAATAAATACACATACACAACACCTTCAAACGGGCCCAAAAGCTGCCAAAACACATCAAATTAGACACCTGGAAAGTGCCATCAATTGTCCCAGAATACAAGTACTATAATTATTATTACTATTACAGCAACATTTATTCCGTGGCGCTTTACACGTGAAAAGAAGTCACCATCGGTGACTCATTAACTGGAACAAGAGGAGAGAGGGCCCTGCCCGGCAGGACACACAAACAATCTACAGGGGATGGGTGAGGGTACAGTAGGTCAGGGTACAGCTAGTCGTGCAGCGGTATGCTGGTGTGAGGGTTACTGCAGATTGTACGCTTGTCACAAGAAGTGGGTCTTTAGCTTCCTTTTCAAGGTTTGCATGGTAGGAGAGAGTCTGATGTGTTGAGGTACAGAGTTACACAGTAGCGGAAATGCACGGGACAAACCTTGCATGCGATCATGACAAGAAGAGATAAGAGTGAAGTATAGAAGGAGATCTTGGAAGGATGGGAGGTTGCATGCATGTAACTAGTACAGGGCGACTAGGTCACACATGTATGGAGGAGACAGGCTTTCGATGGCTTGGTATGCCAAAGTTAGGCTTTTCAACTGGAGTCTCTGGGCAACAGGGAGCCAGCGCAGGGATTGACAGAGAGGAGAAGCTTGGGAATAGCGGGGTGACAGGTGGATTAATCAGCCAGCATAGTTTAGGATAGATTGAAAGGGTGCGAGAGTGGTAGAAGGGAGGCCGCAGAGCAGGAACTTGTAGTAGTTGATGCGGGAGATGATGAGGGCGTGTGTGTCACCCCAGGCCTGGATGTCACAAATAGTTAAAGGCTGTGTCTGAGAGCAGGAGGGAGGTTCTCTTCAGGGACCATTAGCATGCAGCACCTCCTATTCCAGGCCAGTAGGGGGAGCATGAAATCCTATCAGCCGACCAAATAATATATGGTCTGTCACCTCTACAATACTAACAACACCGACAAAAAGTTCAGTTAGGGAAAAGAAAATGAAACGGACAGGGAGAAAATCCCTGTACTATAAGTAGTTACTTCTATTATTCTATAGATAATCCCAGACTGACACAAAAGGGGTTTGAATCAAAAAGTATATAAATTTTATTGCACAATATTACATTTAATTACACAATAACGATAAAAAGGTGTAAAAGTGGATGGGGAGGAGAGAGGACAGCTAAAGGAAGCAGGGTAAAGCAGAAATACCCCGTTCAGAGACTAACATCCCCAAGAGAGTAGCTTACAATGTATACCAGATTAAAATATAGGCTGTTTACTAGATAGTGCACGCCTCCTGACGAAGCCATTTCCGGGCGAAACGCGCGTCGAGGCTGCCAGGCATCCCCAGCACCTTACTCCACGCTGTCCCCCATTATTGCCCTGTTACCCGGTTCCGAGTGCCCCACGGCCCAGGGGGCGAGTCAGCTTTGGCGTAGTCGGCAGGATTGTGACCAACCCGCCACAAACAGGTATTGCGCGCCTGAAGAGACTGCGTACCTTGACAAGGCAGTTTCCCGCCATCCAGGGCCGTTTCCCGCCATCTTCAGCCGTTTTCCCGCCATCTTCAGCCGTTTTCCCGTCATCGGACGCCATCTTCAGGACGCCGCACGGGAAGAAGAGGGGCGTGGACGTCAAAAACGCGTGAGACTTGAAGCCCCGCCCTACGCACCGATGTTGCGCAAGGTCCTGAAAGGAGAGAGAGCGACGCTGACGTCACCAGGACACGACGGAAGGTCCTCGCACGGAGCAGCACCAGAGGAGCCGCGGCCTACGGAAGAGAATCAACGGAAGGTAGGCCACGGTAAACTAGGGAGGAAGATGACGGATGCGGAGGGACCTTCTACCACCAGTGTGGCTGCAGTAGCGGTGATGCCCTTCTCCATGCCCTATATCCCCGGAGCAGCCTGGCTGCCCCAATACTCAGGGGAATCCCATATCTTGACTGACTTTAAGGAAAGACTGCACAGTTTATTTAAAGTTTATCCCCTGACAGAGGAACAGAAGGTGAGCATTCTGATGGGGCAGCTCACCGGTGCAGCACAGCGGGAGGTTAAATCATGGTCAGATGAGGAGAAAAGGACTGTAAAGGACATTCTGGCCGGGTTGCGGAGCACCTTTGATACCCGTACCTCAGCAGAAATAAAAATGCGGTTCTATGGCTGTAAGCAGCGAGCCCAGGATAGTATCAGAGACTATGCCTTGAACCTGCAAGAAGCCCTGAGAGCTATCAAACAAGCTGACCCTGGTAGCGTGCAGTACACCGATAAGCTGTTAATTGACCAGTTCATAGAAGGTCTGCTGTCCAGCGCCCACAGAACCTAGCTGCGCCTCATGGCCCTGCAGAACCCCGATTTGACTTTTGCGCAGTTCAAGGATAGGGCCATCCGGGTGCTCCGAGAACCCCCACCAAGTGGCGCTGTAGCTTCCCGGCGCCCTACCATTACTTACCACCAGGGGGCGGCGCCCTACCCTGCAGACCTTGTGGGGGCTGATGCGCAGGCCTCAAACCCAGCCCCGCCTGCAGACCTGCACCATCAGGTTCAGGAACTAACCAGGAGTGTTGCTGCATTGACCAGGACCGTACAGTCATTACAGGTGGACCCGTCAGTACTCATCAAGCTGGTTTCCAGTCCGGAGGATGTCCCGTGGCGTCGACAAGGGAGGATCCCGTCGTTCAGAGGGAGGCTCGCCGACCGTTACACTGAGGATGGACAGCCGGTTTGCCGCCGTTACAGTCAGCCAGGACACATAGCAAGGTACTGTACTTTAAATGGGTCCGACCTGAGGTAGAGGGCCAACCCCCAGGCATAAGGTCATCAGGCCCATCTAATTGGCGCGTTAAGTACGTGGGGGGATGCCCGGTCTTACCCGTAGTGCTGGACGGTATCCCCATGAGTGCACTGCTGGACACCGGGTCTCAAGTGACTACCATCCCCTACGTACTTTTCAAGCGGTACTGGAATGACGCGGATATAACCCTTTATCCAGACGATGACTTTAGCATCATCGCCAGCAATGGCCAACCTGTGCCGCAAGTGGGGTTCAGAGAGATGACCATCAAGATTGGTAAGGTTGAACTGCCGGCACAGGGAGCGATCGTTGTGGACATTGATCGCCGTGAGAGTCACCCTAAAATAACTGTGGGTACTAACGTGATTGAAAACTGTCTTTCAGAAGTAATTATGATTTTGCAGCAGGTGGCTATGAATGCGAGCTCCAGCCAACAGAGGGTCCTCTAGAAAGAGTTTAGAGCTCTGATGAGGTGGCAACAGGTAGAACTGTCTGGTGGTGAGATCGGTAGCGTGAGGATGAGCGACCCGTTCCCCATTGCCATGCCTCCCAAAAGTGAAATGATGATCTGGTGTCGGACTGCAATCGGGTGAAGAGGGAGAGACTACCAAGCCATGGTAGAACCCGTGTACTCGGACAGCAGGCTCACCATTTTGACAGCCAGGGGGGTAGTTGATGTCCACCATGGAAGGGTGCCCGTCCGAAACTTAAACATCGGGGAAAGGGAAGTATAATTGCCCCGGTACGCTACACTAGCTAAATTGTTTGCCGTCCAACACAATGCTATCAGGGTCGTGGAACCCTTGCCTCCATCTTTCCCGGTGGAGAGTAATGGCTCACAGAAACACAAGGAGGACTGGTGCCAGGAACTCCATGTGGGTGCTGACTCCACTCCCCTGCACCAAAAACAAGGAGTCTACTGGGTGGTACAGGAGTACGAGAGAATCTTTAGTAAGCACCCGCTAGACTTTGGCAGAGTAAGAGGGATAGAACAACATATCCCCACGGGGAGCCACCCACCAATAAAAGAGAGACACAGGCCTGTACCTCCTGCACATTATCAAAACGCAAAGGGTATGCTGAGAGAAATGAAAGAAGCTGGGGTCATTAGAGATAGCTGTAGCCCCTGGGCAGCCCCCTTGGTTCTGGTAAAAAAGAACGACGGTACCATGAGAATGTGCGTGGACTATAGAAAGGTCAATCGCATCACTCATAAAAACGCGTATCCGCTACCTAGGATAGGGGAGTCTTTAGCAGCCCTAAAATCAGCTAACTTCTTCTCTACTTTGGACCTTACTAGCGGGTACTGGCAGGTTCCTGTGGCAGAGGATGACAAGGAGAAGACCGCCTTCACCACCCTGATGGGACTGATCAAGTTCAACTGTATGCCCTTCGGGCTCTGCAACGCACCAGGGACCTTCCAGAGGCTGATGGAATGCTGTCTAGGGCACCGAAACTTCGAGACGGTCCTCCTTTACCTGGACGACGTGATCGTCTATTCGAAGACTTACGAGGACCATCTAAAGCACCTGGCCGAGGTGTTCGAAGCCCTGGCAGGCTATGGCCTGAAGGTGAAACCCTCAAAGTGTCACCTGTTGAAACCGAAGGTACAGTACTTAGGGCACGTGGTGAGTGCCGAGGGAGTAGCTCCCGACCCCGACAAAGTGACAGCCATCAAGAGCTGGCCAAGCCCCTCTAACATCAAAGAAGTGAGGCAATTCCTCGGGTTGGTAGGCTACTACCGAAGGTTCATCCCCGGGTTCAGTAAGATGGCAGCCCCTATGCAGGACCTCCTGATAGGACAGTCTAAGTCCAGAAGCCAAAAGCCACCCTTCAAGTGGGACAAGCCGGAAGAGGAGTCCTTCCGCCAGTTGAAGATGGTCCTCACAGGGGATGAGATCCTGGCCTACCCCGATTATGGCCTGCCTTTATCCTCCACACAGACGCCAGTAATGTGGGGCTGGGAGCCGTACTGTCACAGAACCAACAGGGCAGAGAAAGGGTGATCGCATTCGCCAGCCGGAAGCTGAGGCCCACCGAGAGAAACCTGGAGAATTACAGCTCCTTCAAGCTAGAATTCTTGGCAGTGGTGTGGGCCGTAATGGAGCATTTCAAGCATTACCTGGCCTCTGCGAAGTTCACTGTGCACACGGACAACAATCCGTTAACGCATCTGGACAATGCGAGACTTGGTGCACTAGAGCAATGGTGGATGGCCCGGCTAGCAAATTATGACTTGACCATCAAGTACCGGGCAGGCCGAGCCAATGCTAATGCAGATGCCCTATCGAGAATGCCCCACTTGCCCGATGAGGGAGAAGATTCGGACAAGCTGGAGGAAGTAGAGCTCCCTGCATTCCACCGGTATGGGGCCACTCAATACTCCCACCGCGTGAAGGAGGATGACTTAACAACCATCATGATCAATCCCCTACCTCACCACAGCTGGGCCGAGACCCAAGATAGTGACCCTGCAGTCCGCATGGTGAAAGACCTGCTGACCCGAGAAGACGCCTGTCTAGGTCCGGATGCCCCAGAGGAAGCCAAGCAGCTATGAAAAGAGAAGAGCAGGCTGTTCCTCTATGAAGGTAAGCTGTGCAGAAGACTCGTCAACCACCGGACGCACGAGCTGACCTGGCAAGTCGTGGTCCCAAGGCGAGATGCAGCTATGGTCCTGGAGACTTACCATGACAGAGCGGGGCACTTCAGCTGGAAGAAACTGGAGTTCCTGCTAAGAGGACGGTTCTTATGGATCGGCATGAGAGGGGCTGTAGAGAAGTGGTGCAAAGACTGTGGCCCTTGTAATCTAAGGAGGGAGGACCGCACCAGCCAGAAGACACCCTTGAGGCCCATCGTCACCAAGCAGCCTCTTGAGCTGGTAGCTCTGGACCACGTCAAATTGGCTCCAAGCCGGTCAGGATACGTTTATGCCCTGACAATCGTGGACCACTATTCCCGTTTTCTAGTGGTGGTCCCGGTAAAAGACTTGACAGCCAAAACGGCGGCCAGAGCCTTCCAGCAAAACTTCTGCCGCCCACACGGGTATCCGGAACAGGTCCTGACAGACCAAGGTCCAGCGTTCAAGGCTGAAATCTACCAAGAGTTCTGCAACCTCTATAGCTGTAAGAAGATTCCGACAACCCCTTACCACCCACAGACCAACGGGATGTGTGAGAAAATGAACAATATAGTCATTGATCTCCTGAAGATGTTGCCCCTGGAGGAACGCAGCCTGTGGCCAGAAAAACTGCCGGACCTGATAGACTTATACAACCATATCCCGGTGAATGCTACAAACTGCACCCCGGCTTACCTGATGCGAGCCAGACCATGTAAGCTGCCCATAGACCTGGATATGGGAGTCTTAACACCCGAGGACACCTCCCCAGATGCGGACTGGGATACGGAAAGGCGACTGCAGTACAAGAAGGTACGGGAGAGTGTGGAGAAGAGCCTGGCCCAGGCGAGAGAAAAGCAAGAGAGGCTCTTCAACCAACACGCCCCTCCTGGTCCCCTGGAACCTGATGAGCAGGTCCTGAAGCGAAAGAGAAGGCTACACAAGCTGGACGACCAGTGGGAAAGGGAACCCTACACCATACTGCAATCAGATCACGACAACCCGAAGGTGTGCGTGATCACTAAGGATGGAGGAGAAACCACTAGTACCGTCTCCAGAGATCACCTAAAAAGGTGCCCCGAGCAACTACAGGGTGCATAAGAGGATCAAAGTGACCTTGAACCCGCAGAGGACAAGGAAGAAATGATGAGCACCGTTCTCGGAGAGTTCCCCTGGACCTAGACTCGGATAAACGATGCCATAGTGGTACCCGTCCTGCATTTCCTGCAACCAATTCAGCAACAACCTACACCAGAGGAGGAAAGTGAAGAAGAACAAGCAGCTCCAGAGGAAGAAGAGCCTGTACTAGCAGCCCAGAAGAGTCAACCCTCTGCTGACAGTGAGCCTGGGGGGCTCCCGTGGGGAGCCATACTACTCAGTGCTGAACATTTACATCTGCCCCAGCGGTCTGCACTGCAGCGGCGGTTAACCCTGACCGCAATCCACGGGTGGCGTAGTCGGACATTTAAAACCCTACAAATAGACTGCCGCAACATTTGGTCTGACCAGCCTGAGCCACGGACCGGGTTGCCACTACTACCTCTATTATTGCCCCGTTGCCCGGTTCCGAGTGCCCCACGGCCCAGGGGGCGAGTCAGCTTTGGCGTAGTCGGCAGGATTGTGACCAACCCGCCACAAACAAGTATTGCACGCCTGAAGAGACTGCGTACCTTGACAAGGCAGTTTCCCGCCATCCAGGGCCGTTTCCCGCCATCTTCAGCAGTTTTCCCGCCATCTTCAGCCGTTTTCCCGTCATCAGACGCCATCTTCAGGACGCCACGTGGGAAGAAGAGGGGCGTGGACGTCAAAAACGCGTGAGACTTGAAGCCCCGCCCTACGCACCGATGTTGCGCAAGGTCCTGAAAGGAGAGAGAGCGACGCTGACGTCACCAGGACTCGACGGAAGGTCCTCGCATGGAGCAGCACCAGAGGGGCCGCGGCCCACGGAAGAGGATCAACGGAAGGTAGGCCACGGTTAACTAGGGGGGAGGAAGATGACGGATGCGGAGGGACCTTCTACCACCAGTGTGGCTGCAGTAGCGGTGATGCCCTTCTCCATGCCCTATATCCCCGGAGCAGCCTGGCTGCCCCAATACTCAGGGGAATCCCATATCTTGACTGACTTTAAGGAAAGACTGCACAGTTTATTTAAAGTTTATCCCCTGACAGAGGAACAGAAGGTGAGCATTCTGATGGGGCAGCTCACCGGTGCAGCACAGCGGGAGGTGAAATCATGGTCAGATGAGGAGAAAAGGACTGTAAAGGACATTCTGGCCGGGTTGCGGAGCACCTTTGATACCCGTACCTCAGCAGAAATAAAAATGCGGTTCTATGGCTGTAAGCAGCGAGCCCAGGATAGTATCAGAGACTATGCCTTGAACCTGCAAGAAGCCCTGAGAGCTATCAAACAAGCTGACCCTGGTAGCGTGCAGGACACCGATAAGCTGTTAATTGACCAGTTCATAGAAGGTCTGCTGTCCAGCGCCCACAGAACCCAGCTGAGCCTCATGGCCCTACAGAACCCCGATTTTACTTTTGCGCAGTTCAAGGATAGGGCCATCCGGGTGCTCCGAGAACCCCCACCAAGTGGCGCTGTAGCTTCCCGGCGCCCTGCCATTACTTACCACCAGGGGGCGGCGCCCTACCCTGCAGACCTTGTGGGGGCTGAAGCGCAGGCCTCAAGCCCAGCCCCGCCTGCAGACCTGCACCATCAGGTTCAGGAACTAACCAGGAGTGTTGCTGCATTGACCAGGACCGTACAGTCATTACAGGTGGACCCGTCAGTACCCATCAAGCTGGCTTCCAGTCTGGAGGATGTCCCGTGGCGTCGACAAAGGAGGATCCCGCCGTTCAGCGGGAGGCTCGCCGACCGTTACACTGAGGATGGACAGCCGGTTTGCCGCCGTTGCAGTCAGCCAGGACACATAGCAAGGTACTGTACTTTAAATGGGTCCGACCTGAGGCAGAGGGCCAACCCCCAGGCATAAGGTCATCAGGCCCATCTAATTGGAGCGTTAAGTACGTGGGGGGACGCCCGGTCTTACCCGTAGTGCTGGACGGTATCCCCATGAGTGCACTGCTGGACACCGGGTCTCAAGTGACTACCATCCCCTACGTACTTTTCAAGCGGTACTGGAATGACGCGGATATAACCATTTATCCAGGCGATGACTTAAGCATCATCGCCAGCAATGGCCAACCTGTGCCGCAAGTGGGGTTCAGAGAGATGACCATCAAGATTGGTAAGGTTGAACTGCCGGCACAGGGAGTGATCGTTGTGGACATTGATCGCCGTGAGAGTCACCCTAAAATAACTGTGGGTACTAACGTGATTGAAAACTGTCTTTCAGAAGTAATTATGATTTTGCAGCAGGTGGCTATGAATGCGAGCTCCAGCCAACAGAGGGTCCTCCAGAAAGAGTTTAGAGCCCTGATGAGGTGGCAACAGGTAGAACTGTCTGATGGTGAGATCGGTAGCGTGAGGATGAGCGACCCGTTCCCCATTGCCATGCCTCCCAAAAGTGAAATAATGATCTGGTGTCGGACTGCAATCGGGTTAAGAGGGAGAGACTACCAAGCCATGGTAGAACCCGTGTACTCGGACAGCAGGCCCACCATTTTGACAGCCAGGGGGGTAGTTGATGTCCACCATGGAAGGGTGCCCGTCCGAATCTTAAACATCGGGGAAAGGGAAGTATACTTGCCCCGGTACGCTACACTAGCTAAATTGTTTGCCGTCCAACACAATGCTATCAGGGTCGTGGAACCCTTGCCTCCATCTTCCCCGGTGGAGAGTAATGGCTCACAGAAACACAAGGAGGACTGGTGCCAGGAACTCCATGTGGGTGCTGACTCCACTCCCCTGCACCAAAAACAAGGAGTCTACCGGGTGGTACAGGAGTACGAGAGAATCTTTAGTAAGCACCCGCTAGACTTTGGCAGAGTAAGAGGGATAGAACAACATATCCCCACGGGGAGCCACCCACCAATAAAAGAGAGGCACAGGCCTGTACCTCCTGCACATTATGAAAACGCAAAGGTTATGCTGAGAGAAATGAAAGAAGCTGGGGTCATTAGAGATAGCTGAAGCCCCTGGGCAGCCCCCTTGGTTCTGGTGAAAAAGAACGACGGTACCATGAGAATGTGCGTGGACTATAGAAAGGTCAATCGCATCACTCATAAAGATGCGTATCCGCTACCTAGGATAGGGGAGTCTTTAGCAGCCCTAAAATCAGCTAACTTCTTCTCTACTTTGGACCTTACTAGCGGGTACTGGCAGGTTCCTGTGGCAGAGGCTGACAAGGAGAAGACCGCCTTCACCACCCCGATGGGACTGATCGAGTTCAACTGTATGCCCTTCGGGCTCTGCAACGCACCAGGGACCTTCCAGAAGCTGATGGAATGCTGTCTAGGGCACCGAAACATCGAGACGGTCCTCCTTTACCTGGACGACGTGATCGTCTATTCGAAGACTTACGAGGACCATCTAAAGCACCTGGCCGAGGTGTTCGAAGCCCTGGCAGGCTATGGCCTGAAGGTGAAACCCTCAAAGTGTCACCTGTTGAAACCGAAGGTACAGTACTTAGGGCACGTGGTGAGTGCCGAGGGAGTAGCTCCCGACCCCGACAAAGTGACAGCCATCAAGAGCTGGCCAAGCCACTCTAACATCAAAGAAGTGAGGCAATTCCTCGGCTTGGTAGGCTACTACCGAAGGTTCATCCCCGGGTTCAGTAAGATGGCAGCCCCTATGCAGGACCTCCTGATAGGACAGTCTAAGTCCAGAAGCCAAAAGCCACCCTTCAAGTGGGACAAGCCGGAAGAGGAGTCCTTCCGCCAGTTGAAGATGGTCCTCACAGGGGATGAGATCCTGGCCTACCCTGATTATGGCCTGCCTTTTATCCTCCACACAGACGCCACTAATGTGGGGCTGGGAGCCGTACTGTCACAGAACCAACAGGGCAGAGAAAGGGTGATCGCATACGCCAGCCGGAAGCTGAGGCCCACCGAGAGAAACCCGGAGAATTACAGCTCCTTCAAGCTAGAATTCTTGGCAGTGGTGTGGGCCGTAATGGAGCATTTCAAGCATTACCTGGCCTCTGCGAAGTTCACTGTGCAGACGGACAACAATCCGTTAGCGCATCTGGACAATGCGAGACTTGGTGCCCTAGAGCAATGGTGGATGGCCCGGCTAGCAAATTATGACTTGACCATCAAGTACCGGGCAGGCCGAGCCAATGCTAATGCAGATGCCCTATCGAGAATGCCCCACTTGCCCGATGAGGGAGAAGTTCCAGACGAGCTGGAGGAAGTAGAGCTCCCTGCATTACACCGGAATGGGGCCACTCACTACTCCTACCGCGTGAAGGAGCAAGACTTAACAACCATCATGATCAACCCCCTTCCTCACCACAGCTGGGCCGAGACCCAAGATAGTGACCCTGCAGTCCGCATGGTGAAAGACCTGCTGACCCGAGAAGACGCCTGTCTAGGTCCGGATGCCCCAGAGGAAGCCAAGCAACTATGAAAAGAGAAGAGCAGGCTGTTCCTCTATGAAGGTAAGCTGTGCAGAAGACTCGTCAAACACCGGACGCACGAGCTGACCTGGCAAGTCGTGGTCCCAAGGCGAGATGCAGCTATGGTCCTGGAGACTTACCATGACAGAGCGGGGCACTTCAGCTGGAAGAAACTGGAGTTCCTGCTAAGAGGACGGTTCTTATGGATCGGCATGAGAGGGGCTGTAGAGAAGTGGTGCAGAGACTGTGGCCCTTGTAATCTAAGGAGGAAGGACCGCACCAGCCAGAAGACACGCTTGAGGCCCATCGTCACCAAGCAGCCTCTTGAGCTGGTAGCTCTGGACCACGTCAAATTGGCTCCAAGCCGGTCAGGATACGTTTATGCCCTGACAATCGTGGACCACTATTCCCGTTTTCTAGTGGTGGTCCCGGTAAAAGACTTGACAGCCCAAAACGGCGGCCAGAGCCTTCCAGCAAAACTTCTGCCGCCCACACGGGTATCCGGAACAGGTCCTGACAGACCAAGGTCCAGCTTTCAAGGCTGAAATCTTCCAAGAGTTCTGCAACCTCTATAGCTGTAAGAAGATTCCGACAACGCCTTACCACCCACAGACCAACGGGATGTGTGAGAAAATGAACAATATAGTCATTGATCTCCTGAAGATGTTGCCCCTGGAGGAAAACAGCCTGTGGCCAGAAAAACTAACGGACCTGATAGACTTATACAACCATATCCCGGTGAATGTTACAAACTGCATCCCGGCTTACCTGATGCGAGCCAGACCAGGTAAGCTGCCCATAGACCTGGAGATGGGAGTCTTAACACCCGAGGACACCTCCCCAGATGCGGACTGGGATACGGCAAGGCGACTGCAGTACAAGAAGGTACAGGAGAGTGTGGAGAAGAGCCTGGCCCAGGCGAGAGAAGAGCAAGAGAGGCTCTTCAACCAACATGCCCCTGCTGGTCCCCTGGAACCTGGTGAGCAGGTCCTGAAGCGAAAGAGAAGGCTACACAAGCTGGACGACCAGTGGGAAAGGGAACCCTACACCGTACTGCAATCAGATCACGACAACCTGAAGGTGTGCGTGATCACTAAGGATGGAGGAGAAACCACTAGTACCGTCTCCAGAGACCACCTAAAAAGGTGCCCCGAACAACTACAGGGTGCATAAGAGGATCAAAGTGACCTTGAACCCGCAGAGGACAAGGAAGAAATGATGAGCACCATTCTCGGAGAGTTCCCCCGGACCTGGACTCGGATAAACGATGCCATAGTGGTACCCGTCCTGCATTTCCTGCAACCAATTCAGCAACAACCTACACCAGAGGAGGAAAGTGAAGAAGAACAAGCAGCTCCAGAGGCAGAAGAGCCTGTACCAGCAGCCCAGGAGAGTCAACCATCTGCTGACAGTGAGCCTGCTATGCCTGTGGTAAGCCAGAGGACCCGCAGACAGCTGCCTGCCCTGCCTGTAAGTCTAGCCAGTGACTGCACCCCGAGCGCTAGTGGGAAAAGCCAGGTTAGACCACCACCAGACAGTGGGTTACGTAGATCAACCCGAAGCACTAAGGGGCAAATACCAGCTTGCTGGAAGATCTAAATGGATAATGTATATATTTAATGTGTTATGTTGTACCCTGGTTATTAATTATGTTTTTCTAGTTTTTCTAGCTCATGGACTGACAGGTTATGGACGCTGAATAACCGGAACTACATTGTAAATAGTTTCACTTGATGCCTCTTGCGAAGAAGGCCACGGAAGAAAAACCTGTCTGGCATGGCCCCGTGTGGTCCAAAGTAGGTAGTTTCGCCTTGCAGCCATGCCCAGGGCCAACGTTTGGGGTTTGCTTTGGACAGGTCCCCACATCGCTCAAAGACTTCGCCTTGTTGGGTGAAATGGACACCCGGTCACGGAAGCGCCGTGGCCTTAAGGACAAAATACACTTGTGCATATGTTATGTTGTTGTTTATAACTGGAGATGAGCGTTGTTCGACTCGAACTGTTCGCCAATCTCAAATTCGAGCTGTTTTGGGTGGTGTTCGAGCCGTTCGGCGAACACGAACGATTAGAAAAAAATTTGGCTGTTCGAGGTTATGTTCGATAACTGTTCGTGCACCAAAATCATAACTGGATTTTTTCTCAATAATGATGAAAATTAATGTTAATACGCAGTTTGAGTGTACAGCGGGGCGGGGGGAGGGGCAGGGGATGGATCTCTGCAGGAATAATGAAGATCTCCATTTTTTTTTCTGTTTCCCACATTTACAGTGGGGAGGTGCAATCTGTCAGCCCATCAACAGCGCACACACGGAGCGAAGTGCTTTTTTTCACACAAGCAAGGGCATGTGTCATTGGCAGTGTATGTCACATGTCCTTGCCCTATAAGACCCAGCCATTTTCCCCATCGTCACCATTTTCTCACTGCTGCAGCTGCGTGTTAGACTGCACCGCTGTTGCTGTGTGCGCTATACCTTGTTAATTTCAAGCCAATTTTCGCACAAATCTACAGATAGCTTGGGAGTAGGGAATAGTTGTGATTGCAGTCCTTTTAAGGACTAGGTTACAGCATTTCCTACGACTTTTATCAGGCAGGTCTGTGCTCTTAAATAGATAGGTTGGGAGTAAAGACTAATTGTAATTGCAGTCCTTTTCAGGACTAAGTTACATCAGTACCTATCAGTTTTTGCCAGGCAGGTCTGTGCCAGTGCTGTGCAAGTTTTTTTCACAGCATTTGGCTAAATCTAGCAAAGCTAATCCTTTTTGACCTATTGCAGAGTGTGTTAGTCAGTGGAGTAGCCTATCTGTGTTGCAAGCTACACCACCTGTGTATAGAATACCAATTTTTTTACTGCACCTAGTGAAGTAAAACCTTTTGGGCATAGCATCAGTCTATTAGTCCATCTATACTGACCTCCATCTGGTTGCAAATTGAATATCATTTTTTTCTGCATCTAGCTGTGAAAAAATATTTGGGCTTCTATCAGTGTGTGGGACTTGTTCTATTAGTCCATCTATACTGACCTCCACCAGGTTGCAAATTGAATATAATTTTTTCTGCATCTAGCTCTGAAAAAATATTTGGGCTTCTAGCACTGTGTGGGACTTGTTGTATTAGTCCATCTATACTGACCTCCATCAGGTTACAAATTAAAAATAATTTTTATCTGCATTGAGCTCTGAAAAAATATTTGGGCTTCTAGCAGTGTGTGGGACTTGGTCTATTAGTCCATCTATACTGACCTCCATCAGGTTGCAAATTAAAAATAATTTTTATCTGCATCTAGCTCTGAAAAATTATTTGGGCTTCTAGCAGTGTGTGGGACTTGGTCTATTAGTCCATCTATACTGACCTCCATCAGGTTGCAAATTAAAAATAATTTTTATCTACATCTAGCTCTGAAAAAAATATTTGGGCTTCTAGCAGTGTGTGGGACTTGGT
The DNA here is from genome assembly GCF_046119375.1 of Phyllobates terribilis. Taxonomy (NCBI): domain Eukaryota; kingdom Metazoa; phylum Chordata; class Amphibia; order Anura; family Dendrobatidae; genus Phyllobates; species Phyllobates terribilis. The sequence goes on from NW_027362762.1 coordinate 584,924,124, forward strand.
CTATTAGTCCATCTATACTGACCTCCATCAGGTTGCAAATTAAAAATAATTTTATCTGCATCTAGCTCTGAAAAAATAGTTGGGCTTCTAGCAGTGTGTGGGACTTGGTCTATTAGTCCATCTATACTGACCTCCATCAGGTTGCAAATTTAATATAATTTTTTTCTGCATCTAGCTCTGAAAAAATATTTGGGCTTCTAGCAGTGTGTGGGACTTGGTCTATTAGTCCATCTATACTGACATCCATCAGGTTGCAAATTAAAAATAATTTTTATCTGCATCTAGCTCTGAAAAAATATTTGGGCTTCTAGCAGTGTGTGGGACTTGTTCTATTAGTCAATCTATACTGACCTCCATCTGGTTGCAAATTGAATATAATTTTTTTCTGCATCTAGCTCTGAAAAAATATTTGGGCTTCTAGCAGTGTGTGGGACTTGGTCTATTAGTCCATCTATACTGACCTCCATCAGGTTGCAAATTAAAAATAATTTTTATCTGCATGTAGCTCTGAAAAAATATTTGGGCTTCTAGCAGTGTGTGGGACTTGGTCTATTAGTCCATCTATACTGACCTCCATCAGGTTGCAAATTGAATATAATTTTTTTCTGCATCTAATCCAGCCAATAGTTTTGGCCTAATACCACAGTTTGGCCACTCAGCTCTGCTCGGTTCCCATCCATTGTTTTTTTGTGCAAACAACTCCAGAGTTGTGAATTAGTTAACCACCAAAATGAGTGGAAAAAAGGCCTGCTGCTGGTGGAAAGGGGAATAGGCGTGTTGGGAAGGGGAAAAAAGGTTGTGTCCGTGGGGTAGGTGTTAAAGCAACAGTAACACCTGCAGAAGAAAGACCATCTTCCAGCCAAACTAAAATGTCTACTTCTTTTAGCGGACAATGTGATAAGATCCCTTTCTTACGGCCACGCCAATCGCTACAAATTCCAGATGAGGCACAAAAACAGCAGGTGCTTCAATGGATATCAAGTGCTACTTTAATTGGGCTCTCCTCCACATCAACTTCAACATCACAAATACTCCAGTCCTCAGATGTGTCACCCCAATCGCACTTGCTTCCTCACAGCTCCCAAATCTCCAGCTGCCCGTCTGAGTATGGGGTAGAACAGATGGTTGAGTCTGCAGAGCTGTTTACTCATACTATAGCCTGGGAATCAGAGGTCGGCTCCAGCGCTTCTGTGAATCCAGACGAGGAAATGATCTGCACTGATGCCCAGAATCTTTATGAGTCGGATCCAGGAACAGACGCAGAAGATTCTGACCATAATGTAGACCCTCATTCCCAAACTGTAACTCCTGTTGTTGGAGACAATGAGGAAGACGATGATGAGACTCAAATACCTGATAGGAGCGTCAACTTTCGTTTTTTGTCAGGGCAGGAACAGATTGGCTCTGAGGACGACGGGTGTGATAACACACAGGGTGATGATGATGAGGTTGGAGATCCCACTTATTGTCAACCCACAGTCAGCCAAGAGATGAGGTCAGCAGAGGAGGTGGAGGAGAATGCTAGTGACGACGAGGTCAGGTTGCGCCTTCCTGGACAGAGACGTAGTACTGGAAGCACGTCAACAACTGCATCCTCAAACACAACTCTGCCTCTCACCACAAGTCGTGGTGGCTCTTCAGGTCGCATGGGTGCTAAGCCTTGCATAGCCTCTGCATTTTTTCAGATTGATAAAGATGACCCAACTCATGTTATCTGTAACATTTGTCAGCAAAAGCTAAGTAGAGGCCAAAAAATACATAGTTTGAGTACTTCATGCATGAACCGGCACATGGACATGAAGCATAAGTTGCAGTGGGAAGCTCACTGTGCTACAAAGCGGCCTAGCCGGCCGGGCCAACCACCGTCTGCCACATCTTGTGCATCCGCGGCCTCTTCATCCTCTGTGACTGGGGGGACAGCAGTCACACCTGTTTTGGGGTGCAGACCTGCCACCTCTTTACCCGCAACAGCCAGCGTGATTGGCAGGTCATCATTTTCTTTGGAGGTGTTAACACCAGCTGGTGTTAAGCGCTGTCCGACATCGATAGCACCACCTTTGGATCAAGGCAACCTAACATGTCCGCCTGCATCTTCCTCACAGACCGGCAGTTTGCCGGGGACACCCTTATCAACCCCGTCTAAGCACAACAGCCAGCCCTTGGTCTCTCAGATGTGGACAAGTAAAAGACCATTTCCTCCTAGCCATGAGAAAGCTAAGAGGTTGAATTTCACCATCTGCAAGCTCTTGGCTACAGAAATGCTGCCTTTCCGCCTGGTGGACACAGTGGATTTTCGAGACCTTATGTCCGTCGCAGTGCCCCAGTACCAGATGCCCAGTCGGCACTACTTCTCAAAGAAAGGTGTGCCTGCGCTCCACCAGCATGTCGCACACAACATCACCGCTTCTTTGAGAAACTGTGTGTGACAGGGTGCATTTCACCATGGACAGGGGCGTTACATGTCGCTGACTGGGCACTGGGTAACTATGGTGACAGCAGGACAAGGGGCTGCTGTCCAAGTCTTGCCGTCCCCACGAGTTGTGCGTCAATCCTCTTTATCTCAAAGTTCCTCCACTGCTTCTGCCTCCTCAACCTCCTCTCGGTCCTCCACCTGCACCCAAAGCCTGTCTGGTCATGCCACAAGCTTTCTAACTGCGCAGAAGGGATCCTGCACACCTCCTTACTATGCTGGCAGTAGGGCTCAACGTCATCAGGCGGTTTTTACTTTGAAATGTCTGGGAAATGTGAGTCACACAGCTGAGGAGTTGTGGTCAGCTCTGGAGAACCAATTTCATGAATGGTTATCTCCACTGGTCCTGAAACCAGGGAAGGCCGTGTGCGACAATGCTGCAAACCTGGGTGCGGCCCTTCACCGGGGCAATGTCACACACGTGCCTTGTATGGCTCACGTGTTGAACCTGGTTGTCCAGCAATTTTTAGCCCACTATCCTGGACTAGATGGCCTTCTGCAGAGGGCATGGTCGCTGTGTGCTCACTTCCGCCGTTCGCATCCCGCAGCTCACCGACTTACATCTCTACAGAAGTCGTTGGGCCTGCCACTTCACCGGCTAAAATGCGATGTGCCTACCCAGTGGAATTCAACTCTGCACATGTTGCAGCGACTGTGGCAGCACCGACAAGCCCTGATGCAATACGTTCTGACGTATAGCCTGGGCCAACGAGATCCAGTGGTGGGGCAAATCACGCTGGAGGAGTGGTCTCAGATCAGGGACCTATGCACACTTCTGCACAGTTTTGAAATGGCGACGAAGATGTTTAGTGCTGACGATGCCATTATCAGCATGACTATTCCGGTGATATACATGCTGGAGCACATGTTAAACAGAATTCGGAGTCAGGTGGTGGCACAAGAGGAGGTGGAGGAAGTAGAGGAGGAGGAGTTGTATGCGGAAGGGCTAACATCTGCAAGGTCCCGACGGTCGGCAGCACCAAGGCGGCAGGCATGTGAGGGTGGGGGAGATGGTTTTACCAGGGCGCATGGTAGCAGCTAAACTAGTGAGGAAGGTGCAGGAGCCCAGGAAGAAGTGGAGGACGAACTGATGGAAGACTCATCAGATGAGGGAGACCTTGATCACATTTGTGTTGTGCGAGGTTGGGGGGAGAGGACAGATGAAGGAAGCATGATTGTTACCTCGCCACCAACACAACAGGGACTTGGTGCTCCTGGATGCGCAAGACACATGAGTGCCTTCTTGCTGCACTACCTGCAACATGACCCTCAAATTGTGAGAATTAGAAATAATCCTGACTACTGGGTTGCCACACTGTTAGATCTCCGGTACAAAAGTAAATTTGCAGAAATTATTCCTGCCATAGAAAGGGATGCACGCATGCAGGAGTATCAGCAGAGACTGTTGCAGAATCTTACATGTGCTTTTCCACAAACACCAGTGGTGCACATAGTGAATCTCACAGTTCCAACTTGCCAACCGTGGGACCGTCGAGTGTTCAGCACTCAAACCGTAACAGAAACACAGTATCTGCTGGTAACATCAATTTTGCGGAATCATTTCACCACTTTTTTAGCCCATCCTTTGCAAGGCCACAGGAGACAAGAAGTCTGACACATAGTCAATGCCTAGAGACGATGGTACAGGAGTATCTCCAAGTAAACATTGAAGCCATGACTGTGTCACTGGACCTTTGCTCTTTTTGGGCTTCCAATCAGGATAAATGGCCGGAGCTAGCCACTTACGCCTTGGAGATCTTGTCATGCCCCGCAGCCAGCGTTCTGTCTGAACGTGTTTTCAGCGCTGCTGGTGGTGTGCTGACAGATAAGCGCACGCGGCTCTCTACTGATAATGTAGACAGACTCACGTTCATAAAGATGAACAAATCATGGATCCGAAACGACTTTTCTACCCCTGTGTCATCCTGGGGAGAGTAAAAGCTTGATGATTGGTTAAAATCACCTCACCAACCATTTTAAGCTTTCAAATTACTAATCATGTTTATCTGTATCTTGGCTGGAAAATAATTTGGGCTTTGTAGCAGTGTGCAGTACTGATTCTATTAGGCCATCTATACTAAGCTCCACCAGATTTAAAATTACTAATCATGTTTATCTGTATCTTGGCTGGAAAATAATTTGGGCTTTGTAGCAGTGTGCAGTACTGATTCTATTAGGCCATCTATACTAAGCTCCACCAGAATTAAAATTACTAATCATGTTTATCTGTATCTTGGCTGGAAAATAATTTGGGCTTTGTAGCAGTGTGCAGTACTGATTCTATTAGGCCATCTATACTAAGCTCCACCAGATTTAAAATTAATAATAATTTTTAGCTGCATCTAGCCCGGAAAATAATTTTGGGGCTCCGAGATGCGCAAGACACATAAGTGCCTTCTTGCTGCACTACCTGCAAAATGACCCTCAGATTGTCAGAATTCGAAGTAATCCTGACTACTGGGTTGCCACACTCTTAGATCCCCCACACTCTTCGATCAACCTTTTCATTTTAATAAAGACCAAAAAAATGGTCATTTTTGAAATGATAAGCATTAGCAGGTTATTAGAAACTGAAATCAAACAGTTTTCAACTCAAAACTTTATTCTAGGTGATGTTACATATGCACATAGGACCCCTTGTTCGAAAGGAGCTTCTGGACTCTCTCGTCCATTGAATTTGTCAGGTTTTGGATGGTTTCTGCTTCAATTGTTTTGCATGAGGACAGAATACCCTCCCAGAGCTGTTGCTTAGATGTGAACTGCCTCCCGCCATCATAGACTCTCCTTTTGATGATCCTCCAGAGGTTCTGAATGGTGTAGAGGTCAGGGGAGCATGGGGGTCACACCATAAGTTTGCCCCCTTTTATGCCCATATCAGCCAGAGATGCAGATGTGTTATGTGTAGCATGAGACGGTGCATTATCATGCATGAAAATGATCTTGCTGTGGAATACACGGCTCTTCTTCTTGAACCATGGCAGGAAGTGCTGTTTGAGAAACTCCACATACATTATGGAGTTCATCTTTTCCCCTTCAGGGATCCTAAAGGGGCCGACAATCTCTCTCCCCATGATTCCAACCCAAAACATTACTCCACCTCCTCCTTGTTGGCGCTGTAGCAATGTTTGCGTGGGGTGTCCATCAACCAGCCATCCTCCACTCCATCCATCTGGACCATCGAGCGTTGCACAGCACTCATCCGTGAACAAAACAGTTTTGAAATCAGTCTTCATGTATTGTTTGGCCCACTGGAGCCCTTTCTGCTTGTGTGCAGTGGATAGAGGAGGTCGACAGGATGGCGTACGCACAGCTGCAAACCTCTGAAGGACCCTGCATCTTGTTGTTCGGGGGACGTTGGAGGCACAAGCAGTTTCAAAAACTTGTCTGCTGCTATGACAAGGCTTTTTTGCCGCTGCTCTTTTAACCTGACGTAATTGCCTGTAGGAAAGAGTCCTCAATTTGCCCTTATCAGCACGCACACGTGTGTACTGTGAATCAGCTACATACTTCTTGATTGCCAAGACACTTCATCCTGATCATCGCACAATGTTGATTGTAGTCATGCCTTGACCTAAACACTCCACAATTTGTTGCTTCTCAGCAGCCGACACATCCTTTTTCTTTCCCATTTTGGCAGAAAATGTAGGCTGCTTAATAATGTGGGACAGCCTTCTTAAGTAGTCTTTCCTTTCATTGGACACACCTGCCAAACTAATTAGCACAGGTGTCTGCAATTGCTTACAGTGATATAAAGAGCCCTGACACACATCACCATCAATGAGTTTAACTGACAAACAAACAAATTCTTCACTTATCACTCCTAAACACTTTTTGCATAATAATTTGGAACACAGTGTACATGTGCTTTTCCACAAAACACCAGTGGTTCACGTAGTGAATCTTACAGTTCTAGCTTGCCAACCGTGGTCTGTATGGAGTTGTTCAATAAAGGGCCCAAAATTAAGATAACATAGACGGGAGAGGTCTTTATGAATAGGAATTCCTAAGTATTTGATACCCTGTGAGGGCCAGGCAAAGGGAAAGTTGGACTGGATGGAATCCTGTATGGATTTGGGGAGGGAGACATCGAGGGCCTCAGACTTCGCTGCATTGATTTTAAAATTTGACCATGTAACAAAGTGATGTATTTCAGCCATAACAGCAGGGATGGATATATGTGATTGAGTGATATATACTAGGACATCATCAGCAAATAGAGAGCACTTGTACTCGGTGCCTCCCACCTCAATCCACCTAATATTGGGGTTATGGCGAATTGATGAGAGCAGGTGCTCCGTCACTAGGATGTATAAGAGAGGGGACAGAGGACATCCCTGCCTTGTCCCATTGGTGATTATGAAAGGTGATGAAAATGTTCTGATGCGCCCCCTGGGCCTTGGGACACCCGGAGCCGGAGCCTTTTTGGTGGATGCTGGTGGTTGCAGTCTCCGTGGCGGCGACCAGGTTCCGTGGCTCAGGGCGGTCAAACCAGTGGTGGAACTATTTATGTGGTTTTGATGTTTAAACGTCCGACTACGCCACCCGTGGATTGCGGTCAGAGCGAACCGCCGCTGCAGGGCAGACCGCTGAGGCTGGTGTTGTGGGTGCAGCAGAGCGTAGCATAACTCCCCACGGGAGGAGTATAGCCTCAGGGCAGTGTATGGAGAGGATGGGCAGCAGCAGTACCGACACGGAGTCAGTGATGCAGTCCAGGGCCTTTACTCACAGTTCTTATTATCCAGACCACTTCTGCAGGTAACGGCTGCCCACGTCGTACTGTGCTCACCAGGTGAGGGGCTCAGACAACTCCCAGATAACTTTGGAGCGCTTCACAGGACCCCCTTTGTGTGTCCTTTGTCTGGCCTTTCTTACCAACCCTTCTGTCCGGCTGCCTCGGGCCTCCTCTTGGTAAACTTGGCGCCAGTTTCCCTGACCCTATGTGGTGCCTTCCTAGCGGGTGTAGCGAGGGGCTGCGCCACATAAAATGTCACAGCCTCCGGTTTCTAGCTGAGGGTCATTTTCCGCCTCCACTAGTTTCAGGGACCGGTCTCCCCCTTTGGCCTGACCCCTCCACGCAGGTGGATTCGGGCGTGCGGTGGCGACTCGCCCGTCCGCACCCCTGGGATCCCTTCGTTCCTCATTCCTGGAGCCTTCTCCGCTCCTCTTCCTTCCTTCTCCCTCTTCCAGGCCTGGGCCTCTGGTACTAGACCCGCCTCCGGAGCAGAGCTCATGCAGAGCCCCTGCTCCCTGTCACTTCTGCTCAGACTTCTCTGCACTGAACTAAGATGGTGCCCACCTTTTATACTCCCTTCTCAATGCACCCAGGAACTGCTTCCTCCCTGCTCCTGCACTACAGGGTTCCCCTTCCTCCGTGTTCCCTCCCCCCACTCCAGCCAGGGACAGGGACTGTCGTGCCCATCTCAGGGGCATATTGGTCGCCCTGCCCCACGGCAATGTGGTGTAATGCATGCAGGTGTTGGGTCCTGATCCACACTCCATCCTTACCTGAGAGTGAGATATCACACCTCTGGGTGAGGTGCAATACCTCTGTAGCAACCGAGCCCTCAGGGTGCTACAGTTCCATTTATCTTCAGCCTAGGTGACGTATTGCGATACAGGGCCGTGATTTTGGCTATAAAAGGGTTCCCTAGACCCCTACCCCAAGCTTTTTAAGAGAATAATATATGGCGTGCCAGGAGACTCTATGGAGTGCTTTCTCAGCATCCAACGAGAGTATCTAATTACAAATTTTTAACTGCATCTAGCCCAGGAAATACTTTGTGCCTAGTAGCAGTGTCTGCTAGTCAGCGGATTATCCCGGCTGTTAAGCAAGCTACACCACCTGTAGTTTGGACACTTAATTTTTTCAAAGGAAATGCTTCAGGACCACGGGATACTCAGTGAAGAGCATCAGGAAGCACCCCAAGGCATAGGGGCTGGGACTGACGGTAGGATGCCTTGTGGTGGACAGCCGAGCTCGATCCTTATAAAAGCTTTTTAACTGCAGCAGCTTTAGTGGAAGCTACTGGAGCTGGAATTACGTGGCTGCTGGCATGAGACTTGCCCTCCAATAGATCCTTGTAAAAGGATTTAAAGTGTATTCATTCAAATTAAGGAGACAATTTAAATTAAAAAGCTTAGAGCTGCCTCCACCACAGGGGGGCTCGCTCGACCCACCAGCGGACAGGCACCAGTATTGGGAGAGGGGGGCTGGCCGTCAGGGTCCACCGCGGCTCTGGCACAAACCCGGCGACACGGAGGTGGCACGGGCAGGAACGGACTGGCCGTGTCGGCTTCTCACTTTTTGGATTTTAGAAGGGCATGACATGCCTATATCTGTGTCTCCCCCTCCTTTTACTCCTCCACCTCTTTTCTTTTCGCATGACTATATGTACTTGTCACTTTTCCATGTGTTAGTTATGTCTTCTGAGCAGTTTGTCAGCTTTTGGACACCTTTGAAGGTGTTTTCTATGTGTTTCCATGTGTTTCTGTTTGCCTGCCATTGGTTTTAACGGTGTTCGAAGGTGTTCGAAGAACAGTTCGACGAACACACGGGTGTTCGACGAACCGAACCGAACTCGAACACTACGGGGGTGGCTCAACACTATTTATAACCTGTATTTGTGTTTCCTGTTAGTCCCGCAGTACTAAACTTTACTAGGGGGGAATGTGTCACCCCAGGCCTGGATGCCACAAATAGTTAAAGGCTGTGTCTGAGAGCAGGGGGGAGGTTCTCTGGTCAGGGACCATTAGCATTCAGCACCTCCTGTCCCAGGCCAGTAGGGGGAGCAAGCTGCCCCTATAAAAGCTGGAACTGGGGGCAGGGTTAGTGAGTTCTGGACGACCTGTCTCTGGAGTGAGAGGTGTCCCAGAGAAGGGAGAGTCAGTTCAGCTGTAGCTGAGGAGGTCGTGTGGCAGCAGAGGAGCCACGAGCCAGGGACGGAAGGCGAGGTGAGCCTGTCCTGGCCGAGAGAGAAACTGATCTACCGGACTTGGTGTCCGAGGCTGTTAGGATTCCAAGTCCTACAGCAAATAACCAGTCCGCAGGGGATTGTATGTCCCTTGGCCTAAGAAGCCCGGAGGTTCCGCCACAGCAGAAGGGACCAGCAAAGCTGCACCAGGCCAAGAATAGAAAGGAACCCAAGTTGCAAGCCATACAGGCGAGAAGACACGGTGAGCTCAGGAACGTGGGCTGTTTCACTAGAAGGAGGGAAATAGCCAGAAAGAGCGCAGAGAATACGGTAGGCCTTCAGCCTCACCCTGACCAGGGCCAGCTTCCCACTTGTTCTCAGACATCCAGGCCCCCTCCTAGCCGGGACTGTTTTTGGGTCATCTCACCTGTTCTAATAAAGACCCTGAACTGTTTAAGAGGCCTCCGTTTCCTGGCTATTGCGGTCGGAATCATCCCCTCCATCATCCATCTATATACTGCCCTGGGGCCACACTCCTCCCGTGGGGAGCCATACTACTCAGTGCTGCACATTTACATCTGCCCCAGCGGTCTGCACTGCAGCGGCGGTTAACCCTGACCGCAATCCACGGGTTGCGTAGTCGGACATTTAAAACCCTACAAATAGACTGCTGCAACATTTGGTCTGACCACCCTGAGCCACGGACCGGGTTGCTACTACTACCCCCATTATTGCCCTGTCGCCCGGTCCCGAGTGCCCCACGGCCCAGGGGGCGAGTCACGTGCACTGGTGTTTTTCTACATTCATGGTTGAGGAACGTGCGGATCCCCGAGATACTTTGGAGTTGGGGTCAGCAGCAAGTGGGAAGGGCTTGGATCTGACATTTGAAGGACAGATCAGAGTCAATCTTGCGGGACTGGGGAGAGTGGGCAGCCATTCACTTTGATGGATTGGTCAGTTGGGGGGGGGGAGTGAATGAGATGGTGGAAAGATGATGCATTCTGTTTTATCCATGTTAATTTTTACAAATCTAGCAGAGAATAAAGATGAAATACAGGACACACATTATGGGATTCTGGTTAGTAAGGAGGTGAAATCAGGTCCAGAGAGGTAGATCTGTATGTCATCAGCATAGAGGTGATACTGAAAGTCGTGAGACCATGAGCTGTCCCAGGCCGAAGGTGTAGATGGAGAAAAACCTGGATCTTACAACTGAACCTTAGGGACACCGACACATAGGGGGTGAGATGAGGAGGTGGTGTGTGAGTGGGAGACACTGAATGTCCTGTTGGTTAGGTATGAAAAGATCCAAGACAGGGCCAAGTCTGTGAGAGATGAAAGTCTGTAGTAAGAGTCTACTGTGACGAAGGCAGATGACAGGTCTAGGAGGAGGAAGACAGAGTAGTCTGGCTTGGAGTTGGCAGTTAGTATGTCATTGGTGACTTTAGTCAGGGCAGTTTCAATGGAATGGTGAGGTCAGAAGAATGATTGTAAGTGGTCAAAGAGGGAGCAGGAGGAGAGGTGGGAGGACAGTTCAAAATAGATGTGTTGATCCAGTAGTTTGGAGGCATAGGGGAGAAGTGAGATGGGGCAATAGCTAAACATAGGATGGGTCAAGGGAGGGCTTTTGGAGGATGGGTGTGATCGAGGTATGTTTGAATCATGAGGGGAAGACACCAGTTATTAGTGACAGGTAGAAGAGGAGAGTTAGGCTTTGGATGGAGACTGTGGTACAGTTTGAAATGAGGTGGGATGGTGTTAAGTCAAGTTCACAGGTGGTGAGATGTGATTTGGAGAGTAAAGATGATCTTCTGTGATGGCGGAGAAGCTGATTTTGGAGGAGGAAAGTTGAGTCGTTATGAGAGAGAAGGGCCTGTTGGGACTTTAAGCAAAAGCTTTGCCCTATGTTGTCATTCTTCTGCTTGAAGATTGAGACTATGTCTTCAGCTGAGATGAGAGGAGAGTAGAGGGAGGGGTAGCTGGTGCAAAGAGGAGGGACTTGAAAGTACTGAATAGCTGTTTAAGGTTGTTACAGATGTATGATATGAGAGATGAGAAGTAGGTTTGTTTTGCTGCAGTGAGCAATTGTGCAGCATTTTTAAAACTTCTGTTTCTGGACTCCACTCCCTTTCTTTGGCATTCACACTGCGGGACGCCTTGTAGATGAGGGCAGGAAGAACATGTGCTCCTGTAGATGACAAGCATCAAGTGGCATCTGCTCCTTAACATTAGACACAGTACAGTCCTCAGAGTTGGCACCCCAATTACCCTTGTTTTCACCCACGTCACAGCTCTCCAACCGGCCAACTGACTATGGGGAAGCACAGATGGGCAAGTCTGCAGAGCTGTTCACACATTATATTCTGGGGCATCCGAAATCTGTTCCAAAACTTCACAGACTCAAGACGGGGAAAGCATTTGTAGTGATGCCCAAAAAAATTTTCATTTGATCCAGGCCCAGATGAAGCAGGGTTCGAGAAGAATCCAAACCCTCGTCAGCAGACGTTAACCCCTAAGGGTAGGCATAGATGGGTTGGAGAAAGAAATAAATACACACCAGAACATGGAGAACTAAGCTAATAGAAAACAGGGGTTGGAGAGCTAAACTAATAAGACAACAGGGGTTGGAGAACTAAACTACCAAACAGCTATGGTTGGAGAACTAAACCACTACACACCAGGGGATGGAGAACTAAACCACTAGACACCAAGGTGTCACTAGACAGCAAGTGTTGGAATCCCCAAGGCTTGCGGGACAAACCTCTGTATCTAGCGCTTCCTCCAGTGCTTCTGCATCCTCCACCTCCTCTAGGGCCTCCACCTGTGCCCTCAATCTCTGCCTTACTGAGACACATGTTCCAACAGTGCAGAGAGAATCCCCCCCACCTCCGTACTGCGCAGCCAGGTCTCACCGCCATCAGGCAGTGGTAAAATTAATATGCCTTGGAGAACGCAGTTATACAGCTGAAGAGTTGTGGACAGCTCTTCAGGCCGAGTTTGAGCAATGGCTGTCTCCACAGAACCCAGAGCAAGGGAAGGCCTTGTGCGATAACAGTGTAAACCCGGTGACAGCCCTATGCCGGGGCAACCTCATATATGTGCCTTGCATGGCTCGCATCCTCAACCTGATGGTACAGCAATTTCTCTGCCACTATCCCGGCCTGGATATGCTGCTGCAGAAACCATGATCTCTCTCTGCGTGCTCAATTAAAACTATAAAAATGAGCAGGATCTTTAGTATAACAGCCAGGCTACTAGACAACGGGCAAACTCCTTCATGATGACAGAGGCCACCATCTCCTTAACTTGCTGGTACTTTTCTGTGGGGATGAGCTTGTCTCCAAACAGCCAGGAATGTCCAGTGAATGGCACACCATGGTTTGATATTACCACCCAGTACCAGAAGTAAAGCCATCCACAATTTCCATACCTCAGGAATTTTATTTGGTAGACTGGCTGAGCAAACATTAGTTTCTCACAAAGGAGCTGAACAAAACTGAGTGGCAGTAGGTGCAAGTTTCTCCAGCATGACCTGTTTGTTATTGTTAGATATCAGAAGGAGAACATAACTGGGCTTTGCCAATGTGCCATATTGAATCTTAAGTCTTATAGACCCTGCACTTGCGGCCTTACATTCTACAGGATGGTGGGGAAGGAGACAGTAGGTCATAGAGTTGCATTAGCTCCGGTGGTGTTGAGGTGAGGTGGAAGCGAGGCAATGGCAGGCTGTAGGCTGTCTTGAAGAGATGGGTCTACAGGTTGTATCTGAAGGATCCGAATGTGGTGGCTAATCGGACGTGTTGAGGCACAGAATTCCAGAGGATGGGGGATATTTGGTAGAAGTACTGGAGGTGATTGGGTGAGGAACAAGTAAGTGTGGAAAGAATGAGGTCTTGGGAGGACCGGCGATTACGTACGGGAATATATCAGGAGATTAGTTCAGAGATGTATGGAGAAGAAAGGTTATGGATGGCTTTGTACGTCAGTGTTAATAGTTTGAACTGGATACGCTGGGCAATTGGGAGCCAGTGAAGGGATCTTATAGATTGTAATCTTATGGATTGCTGGAGCCAGTCCACAGTAAAATAGCAGCCATAGAGTGTCCGGGAATGTTTCCACACACTTTTCTTAGCCAGGGATGCTTCTCGGCAGGGTTGAATGGGCCCACCAGAGAACCGGAGAATCCTCCAGTGGGCCCTGGCTTCTCCATCAGGAGAATTCATAGTGCATAAGTTTAGGTTGTGATGATAATGAGGCCATCCATCTCCTTAGTTTTCTGTTACTTGAAATGCAAGCACAAGTATGCAGCCAGCCACCCACCAACCCACAGGCCGCAATACTAAACTGCCACATTTCTGGATAGCTGCTTACACTTGAAATGTTGCCTTTTAGGCTCGTGGAGGCGGAAGCTTTTCACAACCTCATGGCAGCGGCCAGGTCTCCATACTCGGTCCCCAGCTGCCACTATTTCTCCCGGTGTCATCCCCACCTTCCACAAGCACGAGTTCCGGAACATTACCCGTGCCCTCCACAGTGCACTTAGTGGGAAGAACCGCCTAACCGCAAACACCAAACACGTGGACAAGTGAATGTGGCCAGGGATGGTACGGAGTCAGTCCACATTAAAAAAGCAGCCATAGAGTGTCCGGGAACCTTCTCACAGACTTTTCTTAGCCACGGATGCTTCTCGGCAGTTTTGGACGGGCCCACCAGAGAACCAGAGACTCCTTTGGTGGGCACTTTCTTCTCCTTCAGCAGATTTCATAGCGCAAACTTTGCAGCTGCTATGGGGCTCTTTAGCGGGGGGGAAAAAGGTGGTCCCTCAGAATCAAATCCTCTGGTGAGCCCAATGTTCTTCAGTCTGACACTGCTTCTCGGTGAGAGTTGTATTTCACCACAGCCAAATTCTTTAGCTCGGTAAAAGGACTGGCATAGAGGGAAACCGTATCTACTCAGGCTGTCATTTCTCCCAGGAAGTCCTCTTATGCAGCTTGTTGCAAAAGCAATGGCAGCCTGTCCAACATCAGCTCACCCTTCTCGGTGGTGCTTAGTCACAGACAAAGATCTCTCTTTATGCCTTGAATTTAATCACTACAGAGTTGGACAATGGCCTGATCTGCAATGCGTTTTCAGAAATAACGTGCATAAGCAAAGCCACAGTTTAGGTCACAGAAAGTCATTAAGCGAAACTCATACAGCTTTTCCACAGACTGAAAGAGGGATATCAAGACTTCCAAGGCAGCCAAGAATTCCCTGTCCTCCCCAAGAGGACAACTGTCTATGTTCTCCTCTTTATCCCCCTCCTCTTCATTATCACCCAATCCGCATTAAGATGAGATTAGGCTGGGCTGCATAGTTCCTTGCTCCACCTGCAATGCCTCTTTTTAATTGTGAGCACCAAGCGTTTCAGTAGACAGAGAAGTGGGATGGTGACGTTAATTATGGCGTCATCGCCGCTCACCATCTTGGTGGAGTCCTCAAAGTTTTGTAAGATGGCACAGATGTCACACATCCATGCCCACTCATCAGTTCTTATGTGCGGAGCCTGACTTGAATACTGAGCTGGTACTCAACAACTGCACTCTGCTGCTCACAAATCCTTCCCAACATCTGCAACGCTGATTTCAAACATGTGGTGACATTGCACACCAGTCGGTGAGCTGGAAGCTGCAAATGTTGCTGAAGCACTGCCAGGGTGGCGGAAGCTATAGCTGACTTTCTGAAATGAGCACACACGCATTGTATTTTCACAAGCAGCTCTGGAATATCTGGGTAGGTTTTGAAAAACCGCTGAACCACTAAGTTGACCACATTTAGTGCTCTCTCATTACTAATGTGTACCCCTGTATGGAGAAAAATATCAGCACTGAAAAATTAAAAGATTAAATATAGCCTGCTTTATATACCACGGTACTAAGAAAATCAATTTTGATTAATTTTGTGTACCCCTGTAACAAAAATATCTGCATCAAAGAATTAATTTCACTAAAGTAGAACTAGTATAATGGTGACCGACAACTCTTCCACTACAGCCAAACCCAATAGATTGAGACACAATTAGGAGTGTTAATAGTTAAAAAAATGAGGGCCTAAAACCACCAAAGTGGCATCAATTTCACTAGAGTAGAAGTTGTATAATGGAGACCGACACCGCTTCCACTACAGCCAACCCATAGATGGAGACACAATCAGTATTCCCCACATTTCCAAAAATAGTGTCAGACACCAGCAAAGTGGCATCAATTTCACTACAGTAGAAATTGTAAAAGAAGGTTGGAAGTGTAGAGCTGCGATGAACTCTGTGTGCCTCACTGCTGGCTTGGGGAAAACCTATCTTAAGGTTGTGTAAAAGCGTGTTTCCATACTCCAGCATTTGCTGGTCCCTTTCCAGGGCAGGAAGGATCTGGCAAAATTTACTCTTATAACGTGGATCTAACAGAGTGGCAACCCAGAAGTCAGCACTATTTTGAATCATAACTATACGGGGATCATGCAGATAGTGCAGCAAGAACGCTCTCATATGTCGGCCTCTTTCCTGAGGTTCAAGCCCATGCTGTGTTGGTGGCTGGGTAATTCTGATGCTTGTTTCCTCTGTCACCACCCGCCAAACATGAACAGAGAGGGGATGATTATCCTTTTCATGTTCTGACTGTTGCTCGCCCATCACCTCATCCTCTTCCATTTGTTCCTCACCTTCACTAACACCTTCACTAATAGTTTTTCTGGTATCGCCAACCTCCCTCGATCGCAGTGAACCACCCTCCCTTGGCACCCTGAGATGTCCCCTAGTGTATGACATTAGTAACAGAAGAAAGTATTTTTTTTGGTGTGGATGAGGCCTGTATAACATAGGAGATTAGGAGATATGCTACAAACAATTTCAAACTGAGATGTCCCCTACTGTATCACAATAGTAATACTGTATCACATTAGTAATAGAAGAAAGTATTTTTTTGTTGTGGATGAGGCCTGTATAACATAGGAAATATTCTCCAAACTAATTCAAACTGAGATATCCCTGCTGTATAACGTTAGGAATCAAAGAAAAAATGACAAACTGGGCTAACACAGCTTGCACTATCACATTAGCAAATAAAAAAAAAAGTTTTTTGTGCTCTGCACTGACAAGCTCTGAAGATAGCTGAATTTCAACCCCACAAAATCAAAAAGTGGCCTACAAGGGCTTGCTTTATCGCATTAACAAGTGCAAAAAGAGATTGAAGGTCTGCATGGAGCACAGACAGTTAAACCGGAGCACAGCACTGTTCTGAGCCATAGACCCTGCTCTTTCTGTAAAAATCTCAGTAATTGCACAAAAACAAAAAGAAGGGCTGCAAGGTCAATTCAACAGGTACACAGCACATAACGTATCTACACTATCTAACTTCCACAGAAGCGCCCATCTATCTAGCTAATATCTCTCATTACACAGGACACAGCACACTCAGCAGCGTCTATCTCCTTACAGTGGCATGCATAAAATGGCGCTGAGGGAACATGGCCAGTTTTTATATGGAGAGGACATGTGATTTCAGAAGCTAATTGCAGAAGCCCTTGTGTCTGGGACACTGTGGATGCTTCTTGCGTTCTGATTGGCTAGCTGCGCTTTCCTGACTTAAAGTTACCACCTACAGGGAAAAAAAAGTGCACCGCTGATCTGACCTGTTCTGAGCTATCACCAGCACCCCCACTCATCTGCCATGTCTCCCCACTCATCATACACAAGCACTATGCTAACAAAACTGTAAAAAGCACTGTAGTTGGCCCGCAATCGCGTAACCTCATAAATTCGCCCAAAGTTACCGAATTTAACAAATTTTTCTCACCTCTCCGATCACGAATGTACCACATTTGTGTCGAACGTCTGGAGATCAGATCTCGAAAATTTTCGCTCATCACTTCTCAAGAGCCCCATAGCAGCTGCAAAATTTGCACTATCATGAACTCTCTTGATGGAGAAGCCAGGGCCCACCAGAGGATTCTCGGGTGGGCCCGTCCAACCCTGCTGAGAAGCAGCCCTGTCTAAGAAAAGTGTGTGGGAAGGTTCCTGGACACTCTATGGCTGCTTTTTTACTGAGGGTGAAACCCATGCAAACATGGGGAGAACATACAAAATCCATTCAGATGTTGTCCTTGGTGGGATTTGAACCCAGGACCCAGGACCCAGGACCCAGGACCCAGGACCCAGGACCCAGGACCCAGGACCCAGGACCCAGGACCCAGGACCCAGGACCCAGGACCCAGGACCCAGGACCCAGGACCCAGGACCCAGGACCCAGGACCCAGGACCCCAGCGCTGCAAGGCTTCAGTTCTAACCACTGAGCTGCTGTACTGCCCTCTCTGTTCTGTCTCTGATATCTAACATGCTGGAGACACTTGCACCTAATACCACTCAGTATCTTAAGCTCCTTTTTGAGAAACTAATGTATTTGGGCAGAAGAAAAGGAAATTGTGGATGGCTTCGTCACTGGTACTGGGAGCACTGCTAATACCATGGTGTTGTGCCAAAGTTCACTGGAAATATTCCAGGCTGGTTAAAGCCAAGCTGATTCCCATAGAAAAGTACCAGCAGCAAGCTAAGGACATGGTGGCCTCTATCATCATCACAGACTCACCTTGACACTATAAACTCTCCTAAAGGAGAAGCCAGGGCCCACTGGAGGAGTCTTTAGTTCTCTGGTGGGCCTGTCCAACCCTGCAGAGAAGCAGCCCCAGCTAAGAAAAGTCTGTGGGAAGGTTCCTGTACACTCTATGGCTGCGTTTTTTACTTTGGCTGGCTCCAGCAATCTATAAGATTGCAATCTATGATCCCTTCACTGGCTCCCCTTTGGCCAGAGACTTCAGTTCAAAACCGTAAACATGACATGCAAAGCCATCCACAACCTGTCTGCTACATATATTTCAAAAAAGAAATCGCCGCACTACTGTAGAGGTACACGAGTAGGGTCCAAAACCAAACATATAAAGAATAACCTCGACACTCAAAACATAAGTAAGTGTAGAATTTAATGTAGTCCAAACAAAGTAACAACAGACTTTTCGGCCTTGACAAATGGCCTTCATCAGTGTGGTCAGACTGTTTGGAGTCAGGTGTCTAGGGAGAGGATGGGCGAAGTGCCTCTGGGAATATGTGTCAATACCTGTGTGCCATTAGCAGGGGTCTTAGAGTTAGAACGCGGTATCCACCGCTGGTTCAGTGTGGTCGCTCATGTCACCTGCACCTTAAAAACTCCAGAAGTCGACCTTTTCTCACTTTTGATACTGCAAAAACTTACTGTCGCTCTTAATCACTAGTGTAACTGTCTTCTAATTGGTCTCCCTCTAAACAAACTGTCTCTCTCGAATCCCTTCTGAATGCAGCAGCCATTGTCGTATATCTATCAAACCGCTTCAACAACGCCTCTACCCTGTGCCAGTCATTGCATGGGTTAGCTTAAACAATCACTACAGAATACAATACAAACTCATCTCTCTCACCCCCAAGCTCTCCACAGTTCTGCACCGGCCTATATCTCTTCCCTCACTTCTGTGTATCACTCCTTCTGTGCCCTCCATTCTGCAACTGATCTAAGACAGACATCCTCCTTAATCAGAACCTCACAGCTCTGTCTCCAAGAATTCTCTTGTGCCGTGCCAGTTTTCTATAATGCCGAAAATGCGTACAACGCGATGGTCATGGTAAAGGCAGGGGAACATAAAATCGGCCTTGTGTGCCAGACTGCCAACAGCTAAGACTTCCCTGTTCTCACCAAAAGTATGACTGTCTATGTTCAGTTCCTCCTCCTCCTCATTATCACCCAATCCGCATTGAGATGACATGAGGCTGGGCTGGGTAGCATCACCCTGTATAGTTCCTTGCTCCACCTGCAATGCCTCCTCTTTAATTGTGAACAGCGAGTGTTTCTGTAGACAGAGAAGCAGGATGGTGATGCTAATTATGGCATCATCGCCGCTCACCATCTTGGTGGAGTCCTCAAAATTTTGTAGAACGGCACAGATGTCAGACATCCATGCCCACTCATCAGTTTTTATGTGCAAAGGCTGCCCTGAATACCAATGGGCATGTTGAAGCTGGTACTCAACAACTGCCCTCTGCTGCTCACAAATCCTTCCCAACATCTGTAACGTTGATTTCCAACATGTGGTGACTAGTGTTGAGCCACCCCCGTAGTGTTCGGGTTCGGTTCGGTTCGTCGAACACCGGGATGTTCGAGGAACTGTTCGTCGAACACCTTAGAACACCGTCGAACACCGTTAAAACCAATGGCAGGCAAGCAAAAACACAGAGAAACACATAGAAAACACCTTCAAAGGTGTCCAAAAGCTGACAAACTGCTCAGAAGACGCTCTCTTTAAAAAAGCCGGCCGGCAATTCAGCAGCGGCATACACCGGTACCCGACAATTTAGCCAAGAAGGAATAGAGCATCACACATAGATTAGATAGATAGAAACATGTCAGTCACATATATAATAAGTACAGTGACAGTGTTGCTTACTATACTTGTCATTTAGTGTAAAGGATTTATTTAAAAAAATATTAGTGTTTTCATGCACCGTCTCTTTAAAAAAGCCGGTCGGCAATTCAGCAGCGGTACCCGACAATTTAGATCAGAAAGATAGAGCATCACACATAGATTAGATAGATAGAAACATGTCAGTCACATATATAAGAAGTACAGTGACAGTGTTGGTTACTGTACTTGTCATTTAGTGTTAAAATAAAGGATTTATTAAAAAAAAAATTGGCCTGGGGTTCCCCGTAATTTTAGTCTCTAGCGGAGGTTAAGCAGATGGCTGGGGCAGATGTTTGAAGCCTGGGAAGGGGGTAATACCCATGGAGCTTCCCAGGCTACTAATATCAGCCCCAGCTGAATACCTAGCCTTTACTAGCTATTAAAATGGGGGACCCCCCCCAAAAAAATGACGTGGGGTCCCCCCTATTTTAATAGCTAGCAAAGGCTAGGCAGACAGCTGGCGGCTGATATTAATAGCCCAGGAAGGGTGCCATGAATATTGGCCCCCTCCCAGGCTAGAAACACCAGCCGTCAGCCGCCCCAGAAATGGCGCATCCATAGGATGCGCCAATTCTGGCACTTAGCCTCGCTCTTCCCACTGCCCTGTAGCGGTGGCAGTGGGGTAATGGGGTTGGGGTTGATGTCAGCTTATAATGCCAGCTGACATCAAGCCCAGGTTAGTAATGGAGAGGCGTCTATAAGACACCCCCATTACTAACCCCATAGTCAAAGTTAAAAAAAAACGCAAACACCCAGAATAAAGTCCTTTAATTGAAATAAACACACAATTCTTTATTGTTCTAAATTAAACCATACTTACCATCACGCCCATTCCAGCTGAAGCCAACGATCTAATGCAATAAAAGAAAAATAATAAAGCAACATCATCCTTACCTTTCGATGGTTCCCAGGACAGCTCCAGCTCTGCTACATTGAGATGACAGGCTGGACTGCAGCAGAACGCTGCCATCCAGCCAGTCATCCCGCAGACACTGAGAAGCGCAGGCATGCTTGCGCTCCTCAGTGTCAGGCTGTGACGGCATCCAGATCAGCCGAGGTCATGTCCAATGAACTCAGCTCACCTCATGCACGTCACTGACAGCGTGGGAGAATTCTCCTGCGCTCAGCGCTTCAGCGTCAGAATTTTCCCAGGCTGTCAGTGACGTGCATGAGGTGAGCTCATGTCCAATGAACTCAGCTCACCTCATGTACGTCACTGACAGCGTGAGAAAATTCTCCTGCACTCAGCGCTTCAGCGTGAGAATTTTCCCACGCTGTCAGTGATGTGCATGAGGTGAGCTCATGTCCAATGCACTCAGCTCACCTCATGCACGTCACTGACAGCGTGGGAGAACTCTCACGCTGAATCGCTGAGTGCAGGAGAATTTTCCCACACTGTCAGTGACGTGCATGAGGTGAGCTCATGTCCAATGAACTCAGCTCACCTTATGTACGTCACTGACAGCGTGGGAGAATTCTCACGCTGAAGCGCTGAGTGCAGGAGAATTTTCCCACGCTGTCAGTGACGTGCATGAGGTGAGCCTAGTTCATTGGACATGAACTCGGCTCATCTGGATGCCGTCAGAGCGAGACACTGAGGAGCGCAAGCATGCCTGCACTTCTCAGTGTCAGCGGGATGACAGGCTGGATGGCAGCTTTCTGCTGCAGTCCAGCCTGTCATCTCGATGTAGTAGAGCTGAAGCTGTCGTGGGAACCATGGAAAGGTAAGGATGATGTTGCTTTATTAGTTTACTTTTATTGCAGGGGATCGTTGGCTTCAGCTGGAATGGGTGTGATGGTAAGTATGGTTTAATTTAGAATAATAAAGAATTGTGTCTTTATTTCAATTAAAGGACTTTATTCTGGGTGTTTGTGTTTTTTTTTTTAACTTTGACTATGGGGTTAGTAATGGGGGTGTCTTATAGACGCTTTCCATTACTAACTTGGGCTTGATGTCAGCTGGCATTATAAGCTGACATCAACCCCAGCCCTATTACCCCACTGCCACCGCTACAGGGCAGTGGGAAGAGCGAGGCTAAGTGCCAGAATTGGCGCATCCTACGGATGCGCCATTTCTGGGGCGGCTGACAGCTGGAGTTTCTAGCCTGGGAGGGGGCCAATATTCATGGCACCCTTCCTGGGCTATTAATATCAGCCCCCAGCTGTCTGCCTAGCCTTTGCTAGCTATTAAAATAGGGGGGACCCCACGTCATTTTTTGGGGGGGTCCCCCATTTTAATAGCTAGTAAAGGCTAGGTATTCAGCTGGGGGCTGATATTAGTAGCCTGAGAAGCTCCGTGGGTATTACCCCCTTCCCAGGCTTCAAACATCTGCCCCAGCCGTCTGCTTAACCTCCGCTAGAGACTAAAAT
The DNA here is from genome assembly GCF_046119375.1 of Phyllobates terribilis. Lineage (NCBI taxonomy): Eukaryota > Metazoa > Chordata > Amphibia > Anura > Dendrobatidae > Phyllobates > Phyllobates terribilis. The sequence continues at coordinate 584,946,391 of NW_027362762.1, forward strand.
TATGGGGAACCCCACGCCAATTTTTTTTTTAAATAAATCCTTTATTTTAACACTAAATGACAAGTACAGTAATCAACACTGTCACTGTACTTCATATATATGTGACTGACATGTTTCTATCTATCTAATCTATGTGTGATTCTCTATTCCTTCTATTCTAAATTGTCGGGTACCGCTGCTGAAATGCCGGCCGGCTTTTTTAAAGAGACGGTGCATGAAAACACTATTATTTTTTTTAATAAATCCTTTACACTAAATGACAAGTACAGTAAGCAACACTGTCACTGTACTTCATATATATGTGATTGACATGTTTCTATCTATCTAATCTATGTGTGAAGCTCTATTCTTTCTGTTCTAAATAGAGATGAGCGTTGTTCTACTCGAACTGTTCGCCAATCTCAAATTCGAGCTGTTTTGGGCGGTGTTCGAGCCGTTCGGCGAACACGAACAATTTGAGAAAAATTCGGCTGTTCGAGGTTATGTTCGATAACTGTTCGTGCACCAAAATCATAACTGGATTTTTTCTCAGTAATGATGAAAATTAATGTTAATACACAGTTTGAGTGTACAGCGGGGTGGGGGGAGGGGCAGGGGATGGATCTCTGCAGGAACAATGAAGATCTCCATTTTTTTTTCTCTTTCCCGCATTTACAGTGGGGAGGTGCAATCTGTCAGCCTATCAGCAGCGCACACACGGAGCGAAGTGCTTTTTTTCACACAAGCAAGGGCATGTGTCATTGGCAGTGTATGTCACATGTCCTTGCCCTATAAGACCAAGCCATTTTCCCCGTCGCCACCATTTTCTCACTGCTGCAGCTGCGTGTTAGACGGCACCGCTGTTGCTGTGTGCGCTATACCTTGTTAATTTCAAGCCAATTTTCGCACAAATATACAGATAGCTTGGGAGTAGGGAATAGTTGTGATTGCAGTCCTTTTAAGGACTAGGCTACAGCATTTCCTACGACTTTTATCAGGGAGGTCTGTGCTCTTAAATAGATAGGTTGTGGGAGTAAAGACTAATTGTAATTGGAGTCCTTTTCAGGACTAGGTTACATCAGTTCCTATCAGTTTTTGCCAGGCAGGTCTGTGCCAGTGCTGTGCAAGTTTTTTTCACAGCATTTGGCTGAATCTAGCAAAGCTAATCCTTTTTGGCCTATTGCAGAGTGTGTTAGTCAGTGGAGTAGCCTATCTGTGTTGCAAGATATACCACCTGTGTATAGAATACCAATTTTTTTACTGCACCTAGTGAAGTAAAATCTTTTGAGCATAGCATCATTCTATTAGTCCATCTATACTGACCTCCATCAGGTTGCAAATTAAAACTAATTTTTATCTGCATCTGCAGTACCTCTGAAAAAATATTTGGGCTTCTAGCAGTGTGTGGGACTTGTTCTATTAGTCCATCTATACTGACCTCCATCAGGTTGCAAACTGAATATATTTTTTTCTGCATCTACCTCTGAAAAAATATTGGGCTTCTAGCTGTGTGTGGGTCTTGTTCTATTAATCCATCTATACTGACCTCCATCAGGTTGCAAACTGAATATATTTTTTTCTGCATCTACCTCTGAAGAAATATTTGGCCTTCTAGTAGTGTGTCGGACTTTCTCTATTAGTCCATCTATACTGACCTCCATCAGGTTGCAAACTGAATATAATTTTTTTCTGCATCTAGCTCTGAAAAAATATTTGGCCTGCTAGTAGTGTGTCGGACTTTCTCTATTAGTCCATCTATACTGACCTCCATCAGGTTGCAAATTAAAACTAATTTTTATCTGCATCTACAGTACCTCTGAAAAAATATTTGGGCTTCTAGCAGTGTGTGGGACTTGTTCTATTAGTCCATCTATACTGACCTCCATCAGGTTGCAAACTGAATATATTTTTTTCTGCATCTACCTCTGAAAAAATATTTGGCCTTCTAGTAGTGTGTCGGACTTTCTCTATTAGTCCATCTATACTGACCTCCATCAGGTTGCAAACTGAATATAATTTTTTTCTGCATCTAGCTCTGAAAAAATATTTGGCCTTCTAGTAGTGTGTCGGACTTTCTCTATTAGTCCATCTATACTGACCTCCATCAGGTTGCAAATTAAAACTAATTTTTATCTGCATCTACAGTACCTCTGAAAAAATATTTGGGCTTCTAGCAGTGTGTGGGACTTGTTCTATTAGTCCATCTATACTGACCTCCATCAGGTTGCAAACTGAATATATTTTTTTCTGCATCTACCTCTGAAAAAATATTGGGCTTCTAGCTGTGTGTGGGTCTTGTTCTATTAATCCATCTATACTGACCTCCATCAGGTTGCAAACTGAATATATTTTTTTCTGCATCTACCTCTGAAAAAATATTTGGCCTTCTAGTAGTGTGTCGGACTTTCTCTATTAGTCCATCTATACTGACCTCCATCAGGTTGCAAACTGAATATCATTTTTTTCTGCATCTAGCTCTGAAAAAATATTTGGCCTTCTAGTAGTGTGTCGGACTTTCTCTATTAGTCCATCTATACTGACCTCCATCAGGTTGCAAATTAAAACTAATTTTTATCTGCATCTACAGTACCTCTGAAAAAATATTTGGGCTTCTAGCAGTGTGTGGGACTTGTTCTATTAGTCCATCTATACTGACCTCCATCAGGTTGCAAACTGAATATATTTTTTTCTGCATCTACCTCTGAAAAAATATTTGGCCTTCTAGTAGTGTGTCGGACTTTCTCTATTAGTCCATCTATACTGACCTCCATCAGGTTGCAAACTGAATATAATTTTTTTCTGCATCTAGCTCTGAAAAAATATTTGGCCTTCTAGTAGTGTGTCGGACTTTCTCTATTAGTCCATCTATACTGACCTCCATCAGGTTGCAAATTAAAACTAATTTTTATCTGCATCTACAGTACCTCTGAAAAAATATTTGGGCTTCTAGCAGTGTGTGGGACTTGTTCTATTAGTCCATCTATACTGACCTCCATCAGGTTGCAAACTGAATATATTTTTTTCTGCATCTACCTCTGAAAAAATATTGGGCTTCTAGCTGTGTGTGGGTCTTGTTCTATTAATCCATCTATACTGACCTCCATCAGGTTGCAAACTGAATATATTTTTTTCTGCATCTACCTCTGAAAAAATATTTGGCCTTCTAGTAGTGTGTCGGACTTTCTCTATTAGTCCATCTATACTGACCTCCATCAGGTTGCAAACTGAATATAATTTTTTTCTGCATCTAGCTCTGAAAAAATATTTGGCCTTCTAGTAGTGTGTCGGACTTTCTCTATTAGTCCATCTATACTGACCTCCATCAGGTTGCAAATTAAAACTAATTTTTATCTGCATCTACAGTACCTCTGAAAAAATATTTGGGCTTCTAGCTGTGTGTGGGACTTGTTGTATTAGTCCATCTATACTGACCTCCATCAGGTTGCAAATTCAAAATAATTTTTTTCTGCATCTAACCCAGCCAATAGTTTTGGCCTATTACCACAGTTTGGCCACTCAGCTCTGCTCGGTTACCATCCATTGTTTTTTTGTGCAAACAACTCCAGAGTTGTGAATTAGTTAACCACCAAAATGAGTGGAAAAAGGCCTGCTGCTGGTGGAAAGGGGAATAGGCGTGTTGGGAAGGGGAAAAAAGGTTGTGTCCGTGGGGTAGGTGTTAAAGCAACAGTAACATCTGCAGAAGAAAGACCATCTTCCAGCCAAACTAAAATGTCTACTTCTTTTAGCGGACAATGTGATAAGATCCCTTTCTTACGGCCACGCCAATCGCTACAAATTCCAGATGAGGCACAAAAACAGCAGGTGCTTCAACGGATATCAAGTGCTCCTTTAAGTGGGCTCTCCTCCACATCAACTTCAACATCACAAATACTTCAGTCCTCAAAGGTGTCACCCAAATCGCACTTGCTTCCTCACAGCTCCCAAATCTCCAGCTGCCCGTCTGAGTATGAGGTAGAACAGATGGTTGAGTCTGCAGAGCTGTTTACTCATACTATAGCCTGGGAATCAGAGGTCGACTCCAGCGCTTCTGTGAATCCAGACGAGGAAATGATCTGCACTGATGCCCAGAATCTTTATGAGTCGGATCCAGGACCAGACGCAGAAGGTTCTGACCATAATGTAGACCCTCATTCCCAAACTGTAACTCCTGTTGGTGGAGACAATGAGGAAGACGATGATAAGACTCAAATACCTGATTGGAGCGACAACTTTAGTTTTTTGTCAGGGCAGGAACAGGTTGGCTCTGAGGACGACGGGTGTGATAACGCACAGGGTGATGATGATGAGGTCGGAGATCCCACTTACTGTCAACCCACAGTCAGCCAAGAGATGAGGTCAGCAGAGGAGGTGGAGGAAGATGCTAGTGACGACGAGGTGAGGTTGCGCCTTCCTGGACAGAGACGTAGTACTGGAAGCACGTCAACAACTGCATCCTCAAACACAACTCTGCCTCTCACCACAAGTCGTGGTGGCTCTTCAGGTCGCATGGGTGCTAAGCCTTGCATAGCCTGGGCATTTTTTCAGATCGATAAAGATGACCCAACTCGTGTTATCTGTAACATTTGTCAGCAAAAGCTAAGTAGAGGCCAAAAAATACATAGTTTGAGTACTTCATGCATGAACCGGCACATGGACATGAAGCATAAGTTGCAGTGGGAAGCTCAGTGTGCTACAATGCGGCCTAGCCGGCCGGGCCAACCACTGTCTACCATATCTTGTGCATCCGCGGCCTCTTCATCCTCTGTGACTGGGGGCACAGCAGTCACACCAGTTTTGGGGCGCAGACCTGCCACCTCTTTACCCGCAACAGCCAGCGTGATTGGCAGGTCATCATTTTCTTTGGAGGTGGTAACACCAGCTGGTGTTGAGCGCTGTCCGAGATCGATAGCACCACCTTTGGATCAAGGCAACCTAACATGTCCGCCTGCATCTTCCTCACAGACCGGCAGTTTGCCGGGGACACCCTTATCAACCCCGTCTAAGCACAATAGCCAGCCCTCGGTCCCTCAGATGTGGACAAGTAAAAGACCATTTCCTCCTAGCCATGAGAAAGCTAAGAGGTTGAATTTCACCATCTGCAAGCTCTTGGCTACAGAAATGCTGTCTTTCCGCCTGGTGGACACAGAGGATTTTCGAGACCTTATGTCCGTCGCAGTGCCCCAGTACCAGATGCCCAGTCGGCACTACTTCTCAAAGAAAGGTGTGCCTGCGCTCCACCAGCATGTCGCACACAACATCACCGCTTCTTTGAGAAACTCTGTGTGTGACAGGGTGCATTTCACCACAGACACTTGGACGAGTAGGCATGGACAGGGGCGTTACATGTCGCTGACTGGGCACTGGGTAACTATGGTGACAGCAGGACAAGGGGCTGCTGTCCAAGTCTTGCCGTCCCCACGAGTTGTGCGTCAATCCTCTTTATGTCAAAGTTCCTCCACTGCTTCTGCCTCCTCAACCTCCTCTCGGTCTTCCACCTGCACCCAAAGCCTGTCTGGTCATGCCACAAGCTTTCTAACTGCGCAGAAGGGATCCTGCACACCTCCTTACTATGATGGCAGTAGGGCTCAACGTCATCAGGCGGTTTTTACATTGAAATGTCTGGGAAATGTGAGTCACACAGCTGAGGAGTTGTGGTCAGCTCTGGAGAACCAATTTCATGAATGGTTGTCTCCACTGGACCTGAAACCAGGGAAGGCCGTGTGCGACAATGCTGCAAACCTGGGTGCGGCCCTTCGCCGGGGCAATGTCACACACGTGCCTTGTATGGCTCACGTGTTGAACCTGGTTGTCCAGCAATTTTTAGCCCACTATCCCAGACTAGATGGCCTTCTGCAGAGGGCACTGTCGCTGTGTGCTCACTTCCGCCGTTCGCATCCCGCAGCTCAACGACTTACATCTCTACAGAAGTCGTTGGGCCTGCCACTTCACCGGCTAAAATGCGATGTGCCTACCCGATGGAATTCAACTCTGCACATGTTGCAGCGACTGTGGCAGCACCGACAAGCCCTGGTGCAATACGTTCTGACGTATAGCCTGGGCCAACGAGATTCAGAGGTGGGGCAAATCACGCTGGAGGAGTGGTCTCAGATCAGGGACCTATGCACCCTTCTGCACAGTTTTGAAATGGCGACGAAGATGTTTAGTGCTGACGATGCCATTATCAGCATGACTATTCCGGTGATTTACATGCTGGAGCACATGTTAAACAGAATTCGGAGTCAGGTGGTGGCACAAGAGGAGGTGGAGGAAGTAGAGGAGGAGGAGTTGTATGCGGAAGGGCTAACATCTGCAAGGTCCAGAAGGTCGGCAGCACCAAGGCGGCAGTCATGTGAGGGTGGGGGAGATGGTTTTACCAGGGCGCATGGTAGCAGCCAAACTAGTGAGGAAGGTGCAGGAGCCCAGGAAGAAGTGGAGGACGAACTGATGGAAGACTCATCAGATGAGGGAGACCTTGATCACATTTCTGTTGTGCGAGGTTGGGGGGAGAGGACAGAGGAAGGAAGCATGATTGTTACCTCGCCACCAACACAACAGGGACTTGGTGCTCCTGGATGCGCAACACACATGAGTGCCTTCTTGCTGCAATACCTGCAACATGACCCTCGAATTGTGAGAATTAGAAATAATCCTGACTACTGGGTTGCCACACTGTTAGATCCCCGGTACAAAAGTAAATTTGCAGAAATTATTCCTGCCATAGAAAGGGATGCACGCATGCAGGAGTATCAGCAGAGACTGTTGCAGAATCTTACATGTGCTTTTCCACAAAACACCAGTGGTGCACGTAGTGAATCTCACAGTTCCAACTTGCCAACCGTGGGACCGTCAAGTGTTCAGCACTCAAACCGTAACAGAACCACAGTATCTGGTGGTAACATCAATTTTGCGGAATCATTTCACCACTTTTTTAGCCCATCCTTTGCAAGGCCACAGGAGACAAGAAGTCTGACACATAGTCAACGCCTAGAGACGATGGTACAGGAGTATCTCCAAGTAAACATTGAAGCCACGACTGTGTCACTGGAACCTTGCTCTTTTTGGGCTTCCAATCTGGATAAATGGCCGGAGCTAGCCACTTACGCCTTGGAGATCTTGTCATGCCCCGCAGCCAGCGTTCTGTCTGAACGTGTGTTCAGCGCTGCTGGTGGTGTGCTGACAGATAAGCGCACGCGGCTCTCCACTGATAATGTAGACAGACTCAAGTTCATAAAGATGAACAAATCATGGATCCGAAACGACTTTTCTACCCCTGTGTCATCCTGGGGAGAGTAAAAGCTTGATGATTGGTTAAAATCACCCTACCAAACGTTTTAAGCTTTCAAATTACTAATCATGTTTATCTATATCTTGACTGGAAAATAATTTGGGCTTTGTAGCAGTGTGCAGCACTGATCCTATTAGGCCATCTATAATAAGCTCCACCAGATTTAAAATTAAAAATAATTTTTAGCTGCATCTAGCCCGGAAAATAATTTTGGGGCTCCGAGATGCGCAAGACACATAAGTGCCTTCTTGCTGCACTACCTGCAGCATGACCCTCATATTGTCAGAATTCGAAGTAATCATGACTACTGGGTTGCCACACTCTTAGATCCCCCAAACTTTTCGATCAACCTTTTCATTTTAATAAAGACCAAAAAAATGGTCATTTTTGAAATTATAAGCATTAGCAGGTTGTTAGAAACTGAAATCAAACAGTTTTCAACTCAAAACTTTATTCTAGGTGATGTTACATTTTCACATAGGACCCCTTGTTCGAAAGGAGCTTCTGAACTCTCTCGTCCATTGAATTTGTCAGGTTTTGGATGGTTTCTGCTTCAATTGTTTTGCATGAGGACAGAATACCCTCCCAGAGCTGTTGCTTAGATGTGAACTGCCTCCCGCCATCATAGACACTCCTTTTAATGATGCTCCAAAGGTTCTGAATGGGGTAGAGGTCAGGGGAGCATGGGGGTCACACCATAAGTTTGTCCCCTTTTATGCCCATATCAGCCAGAGATGCAGATGTTTTATGTGCAGCATGAGATGGTGCATTATCATGCAGAAAAATGATCTTGCTGTGAAATACACGGTTCTTCTTCTTGAACCATGGCAGGAAGTGCTGTTTGAGAAAATCCACATACATTATGGAGTTCATCTTTAGCGCCTTCAGGGATCCTAAAGGGGCCGACAATCTCTCTCCCCATGATTCCAGCCCAAAACATTACTCCACCTCCTCCTTGTTGGCGCTGTAGCCGTGTTTGCGTGGGGTGTCCATCAACCAGCCATCCTCCACTCCATCCATCTGGACCATCGAGCGCTGCACGGCACTCATCCGTGAACAAAACTGTTTTGAAATCAGTCTTCATGTAATGTTTGGCCCACTGGAGCCGTTTCTGCTTGTGTGAAGTGGATAGAGGAGGTCGACAGGATGGCGTATGCACAGCTGCAAACCTCTGAAGGACCCTGCATCTTGTTGTTCGGGGGACGTTGGAGGCACAAGCAGCTTCAAAAACTTGTCTGCTGCTATGACAAGGCTTTTTGGCCGCTGCTCTTTCAACCTGACGTAATTGCCTGTAGGAAAGAGTCCTCAATTTGCCCTTATCAGCACGCACACGTGTGTACTGTGAATCAGCTACATACTTCTTGATTGCCAAGACACTTCATCCTGATCATCGCACAATGTTGATTGTAGTCATGCCTTGACCTAAACACTCCACAATTTGTTGCTTCTCAGCAGCCGACACATCCTTTTTCTTTCCCATTTTGGCAGAAAATGTAGGCTGCTTAATAATGTGAGACAGCCTTCTTAAGTAGTCTTGCCTTTCATTGGACACACCTGCCAAACTAATTAGCACAGGTGTCTGCAATTGCTTACAGTGATATAAAGAGCCCTGACACACATCACCATCAATGAGTTTAACTGACAAACAAACAAATTCTTCCCTTATCACTCCTAAACACTTTTTGCATAATAATTTGGAACGCAGTGTACATGTGCTTTTCCACAAAACACCAGCGGTTCACGTAGTGAATCTTACAGTTCTAACTTGCCAACCGTGGTCTGTATGGAGTTGTTCAATAAAGGGCCCAAAATTAAGATAACATAGATGGGAGAGGTCTCTATGAATAGGAATTCCTAAGTATTTGATACCCTGTGACGGCCAGGCAAAGGGAAAGTTGGACTGGATGGAATCCTATATGGATTTGGGGAGGGAGACATCGAGGGCCTCAGACTTCGCTGCATTGATTTTAAAATTTGACCATGTAACAAAGTGATCTATTTCAGCCATAACAGCAGGGATGGATATATGTGATTGAGTGATATATACTAGGACATCATCAGCAAATAGAGAGCACTTGTACTCGGTGCCTCCCACCTCAATCCACCTAATATTGGGGTTATGGCGAATTGATGAGAGCAGGTGCTCCGTCACTAGGATGTATAAGAGAGGGGACAGAGAACATCCCTGCCTTGTCCCATTGGTGATTGTGAAAGGTGATGAAAATGTTCTGACGCGCCCCCTGGGCCTTGGGACACCCGGAGCCGGACCCTTTTTGGTGGATGCTGGTGGTTGTAGTCTCCGTGGCGGCAACCCGGTTCCGTGGCTCAGGGCGGTCAAACCAGTGGCGGAACTATTTATGTGGTTTTGATGTTTAAATGTCCGACTACGCCACCCGTGGATTGCGGTCAGAGTGAACCGCCGCTCCAGGGCAGACCGCTGAGGCTGGTGTTGTGGGTGCAGCAGAGCGTAGCATAACTCCCCACGGGAGGAGTATAGCCTCAGGGCAGTGTATGCGGAGGATGGGGGTGATGGTGCAGGGCAGCAGCAGTAACGACACGGAGTCAGTGATGCAGTCCAGGGCCTTTACTCACAGTTCTTATTATCCAGACCACGTCTGCAGGTAACCACTGCCCACGTCGTACTGTGCTCACCAGGTGAGGGGCTCAGATAACTCCCAGATAACTTTGGAGCACTTCACAGGACCCCCTTTGTGTGTCCTTTGTCTGGCCTTTCTTACCAACACTTCTGTCCGGCTGCCTCGGGCCTCCTCTTGGTAAACTTGGCGCCAGTTTCCCTGACCCTATGTGGTGCCTTCCTAGCGGGTGTAGCGAGGGGCTGCGCCACATAAAATGTCAGAGCCTCCGGTTTCTAGCTGAGGGTCGTTTCCTGCCTCCACTAGTTCGGGGACCGGTCTCCCCCTTTGGCCTGACCCCTCCACGCAGGTGGATTCGGGCGTGCGGTGGCGACTCGCCCGTCCGCACCCCTGGGATCCCTTCATTCCTCGTTCCTGGAGCCTTCTCCGCTCCTCTTCCTTCCTTCTCCCTCTTCCAGGCCTGGGCCTCTGTTACTAGGCCCGCCTCCGGAGCAGAGCTCATGCAGAGCCCCTGCTCCCTGCCACTTCTGCTCAGACTTCTCTGCACTGAACTAAGATGGTGCCCACCTTTTATACTCCCTTCTCAATGCACCCAGGAACTGCTTCCTCCCTGCTCCTGCACTACAGGGTTCCCCTTCCTCAGTGTTCCCTCCCCCCACTCCAGCCAGGGACAGGGACTGTCGTGCCCATCTCAGGGGCATATTGGTCGCCCTGCCCCACGGCAATGTGGTGTAATGCATGCAGGTGTCGGGTCCTGATCCACACTCCATCCTTACCTGAGAGTGAGATATCACACCTCTGGGTGAGGTGCAATACGTCTGTAGCAACCGAGCCCTCAGGGTGCTACAGTTCCATTTATCTTCAGCCTAGGTGACGTATTGCGATACAGGGCTGTGATTTTGGCTATAAAAGGGTCCCCTAGACCCCTACCCCAAGCTTTTTAAGAGAATCATATATGGCGTGCCAGGAGACTCTATGGAATGCTTTCTCAGCATCCAACGAGAGTATCTAATTACAAATTTTTAACTGCATCTAGCCCAGGAAATACTTTGTGCCTAGTAGCAGTGTCTGCTAGTCAGCGGATTATCCCAGCTGTTAAGCAAGCTACACCACCTGTAGTTTAGACACTTAATTTTTTCAAAGGAAATGCTTCGGGACCATGGGATACTCAGTGAAGAGCATCAGGAGGCACCCCAAGGCATAGGGGCTGGGACTGGCAGTAGGATGCCTTGCGGTGGACAGCCGAGCTCGATCCTTATAAAAGCTTTTTAACTGCAGCAGCTTTAGTGGACGCTACTGGAGCTGGAATTACGCGGCTGCTGGCATGAGACTTGCCCTCCAATAGATCCTTGTAAATGGATTTAAAGTGTATTCATTCAAATTAGAGAGACAATTTAAATTAAAAAGCTTAGAGCTGCCTCCACCACAGGGGGGCTCGCTCGACCCACCAGCGGACAGGCACCAGTATTGGGAGAGGGGGGCTGGCCATCAGGGTTCACCGCGGCTCTGGCACAAACCCGGCGACACGGAGGTGGCACGGGCAGGAGCGGACTGGCCGTGTCGGCTTCTCACTTTTTGGATTTTAGAAGGGCATGACATGCCTATATCTGTGTCTCCCCCTCCTTTTACTCCTCCACCTCTTTTATTTTCGCATGACTATATGTACTTGTCACTTTTCCATGTGTTAGTTGTGTCTTCTGAGCAGTTTGTCAGCTTTTGGACACCTTTGAAGGTGTTTTCTATGTGTTTTTATGTGTTTTTGTTTGCCTGCCATTGGTTTTAACGGTGTTCGAAGGTGTTCGACGAACAGTTCGACGAACAGTTCGGCGAACACACGGGTGTTCGACGAACCGAACCGAACTCGAACACTACGGGGGTGGCTCAACACTAGTTCTAAATTGTCGGGTACCGGTGTATGCCGCTGCTGAATTGCCGGCTTTCCATGTTTCACTGTGAGCACTGCTCCCATCGATTTGGGCAATCATTGTAATGTCACAACCACCATGGCTGTGGCATTACAGTGAGTGGCAGACAATCCCTGCATGATTGGTGCTCTAAAAAGCGCCAGACATGCAGGACACGCTTTTGGTGCACGAACAGTTATCGAACATAACCTCGAACAGCCGAATTTTTTGCAAATCGTTCGGGTTCGTAGAACAACTCGAACACCGCCCAAAACAGCTCGAATTTGAGATTGGCGAACAGTTCTAGTCAAACACCGCTCATCTCTAGTGGTGACATCGCACACCAGTCGGTGAGGTGTAAACTTCAAACGCTACTGAAGCCTTGCCAGGGCGGCGTAAGCTGTAGCTGACTCTCTGAAATGAGCACACACGCGTTTTACTTTCTCAAGCAGCTCTGGCAGATCCGTGTAGATTTTGAGACACTGCAGAACCTCTAAGTTGAGCACATGGGCCAGGCAAGGCGCATGTGCGAGCTTGCCGAGCTTCAGAGCCACCACCATGTTCTTTAATACATCTTTCAACAACTCTGCAATGGTGTGCGCTTTGTTGCCTAAGAATACAGTCCTGCTTATTGTTATTGGTACACATGAAGATTAAGTAAATAATCTGAAATATGTCCTGAAAAAATGAATCAAGTGATAGAGATGGAGGCTGAAGATGAGGAGGAGGAGGTGATGCAGGAGCTGTAGAATGTAGGTGTAACCCTGATTGACCCATGGCCCACAATCCTCTGCGTCGGGAGGACATGTTCCATCCCAGGGTCCCACTGGGTCCCGGCTTCCACAATTAACCCAGTGGAATGCGTCAGCGAAATGAACCGTCCCTGGCCACATTCACTTGTCCACGTGTTTGTGGTTAGATGGTCCTTCTCACTTAAGTGCACTAGGGAGGGCACAGGTTATGTTCTGGAACTCGTGCTTGTGGAAGGCAGAGACGATACCGGGAGAAATAGTGGCGGCTGGAGACCGATTGTGGACACCCGACTGCCATGAGGTTGTGAAAAGCTTCCACCTTCACGAGTCTAAAAGGCAACATTTCAAGGCAAGCAGTCCAGAAATCTGGCAGTTTAGTATTGCGGCCTGTGGGTGGTTGGCTGCATACTTGTGCTTGCATTCCAAGGACTGTGGTAGGGACAACTGAACGCTGCAAAGGGACAAGGATATGGAAGGTGATGGCGGCAAGTCTGCAATGACAGATGCAGGGTGGGAGGCATCTTCGCATGCACCATGAACAGGAGATTGACATGCACACACAACAGCAGAAGAGGCAGTAGTGTCACCCGCAGACACTGTTTCTGGACCTTGGTGTTCGGCCCAGCCAGTCAGGTGCTTTGCTGTCATGTGCCTGAGCATGCTGGTAATGGTCAATCTGGTATTTTGGTGTTCTTGCTTATGCTGGCCTGGCAGGTGTTGCAAATGGCCTTTTTAAGGTTATCTAAGCAGTCTTTAAAAAAGAACTAGACTCAGGAAGACCTAACAGTTGTACTGGCAACTTCCGTCATGTTTGTGTTTCGGGAAGTAGTTGCCAGCCTTGTGTCTGTGGCCACCACACTGCTTGTTCCTGCCTGTTATGGTGCTACGCCTCCCTCTCCCTGTGTGCTGCTGTCCTCGCTCTGCATGTCCCCTTGCCAGGTTGGGTCAGTGACTTCATCATCCACTGCTTCGTCTTCCACTTCCACACCCTGGTTCTCCTCCTGACTTTCTATCCATTGTGTCTCATCATTATCCACCTCTTGCGACAGTAATTGTTTTTGCGATGTATACCCTTTTTCACATGTAAAGCGCCATAGAATAAATGGCGATAAAGTAATAATAATGTGGTCCAGACTCACATCTACTGAGACTGGACCATGTGGAACACAGGGTGGTGGTGGCAAACTGACTGGAAACTATATCTGCCATCCAACCAACAACCTTTTCACATTGCTCTGGCTTCAATAGTGGTTAGAAATTGGAACAGGAAGGTAGTTCGACATGACATGGGTGTTTGTTGTGCTCCCTCATGTTGCCCATGGCCTCTGCGTGCACTATCACCATCACCATAACGTCCACTTCCCCATCCCTTGACACACACCTTGCCCATTTTAAATGGAGTTTGAGATTTGTCACATTGCCAAAAAATGTCTGTATATTACCGCAGTAATATAGAATGATGTCTGATGAGATGACCACAGTTTTAGGCAGTGCCCTGGGAGTCAGAGATGCTTCCATTGGTTTTCCCCATGCTGTTCCCATATCACGCACCACATGGCCAGATTAAATTGTAAAATGTTAAAATGACATTTCCCGGTGAATGCATTTTTCAAGGTTGAAAGCAATGCAAAAGTGCAAAAATGCATCAAAAACGCTACATGTGAACATAGCCCAAGATGTGGAGGAGCATTTTTGTTTTTGTATATTTATTTTGCCTTATATCACAAGTCATTACCCTGGAAAGGATGTTCCTTAACATATTTCCCAGGAAAATCCATTTTGGTTTTGTTTTTGTATGTTTTATTGTGAGTCCGTAAAAGTGGGGTAATACCTCTGACAACATTGTTGACAGCTGTGACCTGGGAGTCAGAAATGCTTCCAGGGGTCTTACCCATGCTGTTCCCATGTCATTTGAGCACATTTGAGTTCCCATCGATTTGGGCAATTTTTAGGCCCTCTACAGACCGCTGGGAGGGGGAGGGGCGCCAGAAAAATGCTTGAGTTTCCCATAGACTTACATTGGGCTTGGACCAAGCACTCGAGCATTCCAATTTGCTCGACCCGAGCAACGAGTTCCCGACCATTTTAGTGCACGCTCATCGGTAGATGTGATCCAATAAGTAACCTGTTTCAATAGTATATAAAATGTCAGTTGGAAAAATACATGAATGATAAACATTTTGATATGGCACTGATACCAATAAATACAATAATAAATATATCTGTACTCAGTGTTCATCCATGTGTGATAACCATTGGTTGATCAGAGTATTTAAATCATATTAATGATGAAATAAAAAGAAAAATAAATGGAATGTCCTCACCCATTAAAGGGTGCAAGGCGGTCAGACAGGAGTATTACACGGGTATCATTCAGCAGACACAACGGGAATGGCACATGATACTGCCCCTGACAGTCCCTGAGGGGTCTGCGATAACCTGTTACCCCTTTACTCCCACCCTGACAAGGGCAATCCACAGCTACAATATTTGGCCCTGCTCTTTCCCTCTGTATGTTTTAGCAAGAGTCCCAATGCATTTCCTCCACTGGATTCATGTATGCATAGTTCATTCACCTGTGTGCATAGTGTTAAGAGGACCTAGGCTATAATTCTAAACCTGGCACCCATTTCTTTGTCTATTAAGTCAGGGAAAAGTCCTATAGTGATGAGGGTTAATATATCTGTGTCAGCATGATTTGGAACCAAATGCAAGTGGTATACCTCAAGGATCTGTCCAATCATATGGCCCTATGTTAATTACCACAAAGGGTATACATCTGTTTTAATTCTGTAAATATTTGTTGAGCTATGAATCCCATCTGATGCAAAAACCATGCGGTCCAATGGCATGCGTGTTATCCTGGAATGTAGGCAGATACATAGACACGCAGCATGGAACTTCTAGTGACCGTCCATAGTAAATGTCATCACTTCCGGTCATGCGGTCCAAGGGTGCGTGCGCCATCCTGGAACGCAAACACATCCTGGACCACATAAAACGTCACTTACAGTGACTCTCCATATCGACAGCATCATTTCTCGTCATATGCAGACGCGCAGGTCGGATAGAGCTGGATATATTACCCAATTCACTGCCCTGATGGTACGCATAGTGACAATGGGAGGGGCCTAAACACTTTGTCTAAGGTATAAAAGCCCCTGGTGACTCAATAAGTAATAAACATATAGCATCATTAGGTCTCACACAATCTAATTTTTATAAGCACCTTATTTAGATGTAAGTATAAAAGATTGTATAATCAAGTAGCGTGGGGAACCAATATTGCATGTCTGGAGTTCACAGGGACGACACCGGGAAGATCACACAATATGCCACTGCTGCTGTCACTCTGTCAGGATCGAGCAGGGATTCGCGCGCACAAACCCGATTACTCGCTATGTAGGTATCGCACAGTGAGCATATGGCATACACACCTCTGGATTCCAACACATGGAATATGTGTATACGCCCCTGTAGGGTCACTGCCAGCTTCAAATAGCCCACTTAACATTATTCGCTGCCACCTCCGACCAAATTTGAAATATAATACAGACCTGGTTGGACGCCTGTTTTCTGGTAGCGTATGGCTTCGGGGGAGGGATTGATTACAGAGCAAAAGAAACAGGACTATTAAATTTTATATTTAATCCAAAAGGAAGGCAGTGTTTATGAAAAATATACAAAAGGTTTTACAGAAGGAGATATTTACAGTACAGAATATACACAAAATAAACAGGGTTAAAGAAGAACTTAGTCAACAGATCGCAGAGACGATTCAGTCTAGCTGGAGGGGAGGTGCTCCAATTGGTTTGAACGTTATCGAACAGGATCTTGGCTTATAAAATCTATACCCCCCGGCAATGAATACTGACCCATCTTTGGTTAGGTCTTTTATGCCGAAGGGGGAGACTAGCGCACACACCCCCTGTGATGACCTCACGTGGACTGGGCTCCAGCCTTCATATTTTCATTAGAATCTCTAACTTCTTGTATAACTTTTTGCTGGTTGATCGCAGAAGCTTGCAAGTGACGCCATATTTTCCATTATGAATTTACCTTTCTTTAGAGACCACACATGATATAGCTGTGGTTTGTTATTTTGTAGTTTTGCATTACCTCTCCCAGGAGGGGCATTCAGCTATGGAAAATGATGCGTATTGTTCCTTGGCTGACCCTGCCACTAAAAATATGGGCCCCATTGTTATTGAAGGTATAGAACTTTAAATATTCCATATTTCATGTCGGTGCCGGACAGACTGTACATTTCTGTTGAATTCTTTTGAAGCCAGGGACTAAATCTTCCTCACCTAGGTTTAAATTTATCACAAGCTTGTCCCACTGGAAAACACACTTGCATACTAAATGGGTTAGTAGCTCAATTTGTGCTAGCATTTACTTTGCACACTCTTGGCATTCTCTTGATGAGCTTCAAGAGGTAATCACCGGAAATGGTTTTCACTTCACAGGTGTGCCCTGTCAGGTTTAATAAGTGGGATTTCTTGCCTTATAAATGGGGTTGGGACCATCAGTTGTGTTGTGCAGAAGTCTGGTAGATACACAGCTGATAGTCGTACTGAATAGACTGTTAGAATTTGTATTATGGCAAGAAAAAAGCAGCTAAGTAAAGAAAAACGAGTGGCCATCATTACTTTAAGAAATGAAGGTCAGTCAGTCTGAAAAATTGGGAAAACTTTGAAAGTGTCCCCAAGTGCAGTTGCAAAAACCATCAAGCGCTACAAAGAAACTGGCTCACATGAGGACCGCCCCAGGAAAGGAAGACCAAGAGTCACATCTGCTTCTGAGGATAAGTTTATCCGAGTCACCAGCCTCATAAATAGCAGGTTAACAGCAGCTCAGTTTAGAGACCAGGTCAATGCCACACAGAGTTCTAGCAGCAGACACATCTCTTCAACAACTGTTAAGAGGAGACTTTGTGCAGCAGGCTTTCATGGTAAGATAGCTGCTAGGAAACCACTGCTAAGGACAAGCAACAAGCAGAAGAGACTTGTTTGGGCTAAAGAACACAAGGAATGGACATTAGACCAGTGGAAATCTGTGCTTTGTTCTGATGAGTCCAAATTTGAGATCTTTGGTTCCAACCACCGTGTCTTTGTGCGACTCAGAAAAGGTGAACAGATGGACTCTACATGCCTGGTTCCTACTGTGAAGCATGGAGGAAGAGGTGTGATGGTGTGGGGTGCTTTGCTGGTGACACTGTTGGGGATTTATTCAAAATTAAAGGCATACTGAACCAGCATGGCTACCGCAGCAGCATGCCATTCCATCCGGTTTGTGTTTAGTTGGACCATCATGTATTTTTCAACAGGACAATGACCCCAAACACACCTCCAGGCTGTGTATTGGCTCTATGACCAAGAATGAGAGTGATGGGGTGACCTGGCCTCCACAGTCACCAGACCTGAACCCAATCGAGATGGTTTGGGGTGAGCTGGACCGCAGTGTGAAGGCAAAAGGGCCAACAAGTGCTAAGCATCTCTGGGAACTCCTTCAAGATTGTTGGAAGACTATTTCCGGTGACTACCTCTTGAAGCTCATCAAGAGAATGCCAAGAGTGTGCAAAGCAGTCATCAGAGCAAAAGGTGGCTACTTTGAAGAACCTAGAATGTAAGACATATTTTCAGTTGTTTCACACCTTTTTGTTAAGTACATAATTCCACATGTGTTAATTCATAGTTTTGATGTCTTCAGTGTGAATGTACAATTTCCATAGTCAAGAAAATACAGAAAAATCTTTAAATGAGAAGGTGTGTCCAAACTTTTGGTCTGTACTGTACATCATTACAATTCTTACAGAATAATATAGATTACATTGCGTGCCGCTGCTAGCTGTCTAGTAGCGGGATTACCCACAACTGTAGATCGGCTGCATAAATGTAACCCAACCCCGAGCTAAACGCCTCCTGTTGATCAGGGCATGGCTCTGTGTTGTATTACATGTCAAATCCATTATGTTAGATTCTGGTTTTACAGATCCTTTCAAAATAAAATTGCTTTTATCAGTCCATGCTGTAAGATTTTTGTTCTGCAGTAATCTGCTTAGCAGAAAATCAGCATTCTTTTTATATCGATGATTTACATGGCTTACAATTTCAGTGACCGCTTGAATTTTAACAGGGTCTGAATCTGGCAGTTGTTAGGGATCAATTTCAGTTTGTGCAAAAAACGACTTTCAATATTATGCAACAAGTGTTTTACAAAATAGCCGATTCCAGAATTAGATGGGACTATTAGAGTTCATGAGAATGGGTGTTGCAGCCGTGGGTATATCACATTCTACAATCTACAACTAATAGCCAAATGGCAGGGTTGTGAAATCATTTAATAGCTGCCGGTATGTGTAAACGTGCTTTTGTATTTTGCATAATGGGGGGTGTTTCAATGTGTCAGTACTTTTGGTGGTGAAATCTTTGAATAGCTGTCGGTGTGTATGTAAACGAGCTTTTGCATTATGCATAACGTGCTTGTTTCAATGTATCAGTACTTTTTGTTTTGCACAATACCCATTTGTTCAATGATAATACGTCTCTGTGGGTAGTTCAGAACTAGATCTTTGAGACTGCTAAAATTAATAGATTGTGTGTTACCAATATTTAGTTGTATGACCATAACTTTTAAGACAGTTTTACCACTGTTGAGTTTATATCCGCAAGTTTCTGGCCTCGCAGACACAAATGTGTGTCACCAAGTTTCTTGTGTTTTGTTGACAGTGTGATGACCTTTTGCATATTTCCAATTAATGGCCGCAGTTTCACCATCAATAAAATACAGCATTGAAATGTCATAGTATGGTAGAAACACATACTGAAAGTTCACATCGGGGGTTGCTAACAGTGCTGGTAAATTTTTAATTATATCTGTGAAATCTCTTCCCTTAAAGAATTTATGAAAAGTTTGGAGATTTGTGGTTTATATTAAATAACATAGAGAAATACAATTATTTCACAATTATTACAAAATAATATACAAATAAAGTAGTTACTAATAATTGACTTCAACAGTGCACCACCTAGGATAACTGAAGCCTCCTACTTATCCCTGAGATGTAATTTATTGTAGGGGCAAACAGATCATCAGTGGTTTTAGGAAAATGCCATATTTCATATATGTGCGCGATCCTATACCCTTTTTTACAGCCATCTCAAGCTCTATAGTTCACCATTTATCTGTCAGAGAACGCTCTTCATCACAATGCGTGCAAACCTTTGGTGGCGAATTTACAGCACATGTGTAGCAATGGGGGAGCATTAATATTTTGTTGAGTTTTAGAGGTGTGGAGGTTTCACCAATTTGAGATACACTAGCTAACTGCTCTCCTCCAAATTAAAGATGTCTGAGTGCATGCAAAGAAGCTAATTAACCAAATTTGCTAATCTGGTTGAAAAACTTCACTCAGAAACTTAACCACGCAAAATCCACTGCCTGCAGTATGAGACCATTCCCAGGAAAGCTTGGAGTTGTTGGACAGTTCTCGGGTACGGGATGTCACAGATAGCAGTTTTCCACTCTTCAGTGAGATGCTTGGTACCTTGGGATATGCAATGACCCAAAAATACAACTTTGTAGCTTTTGCAGAGTAACTTTGCATCCGATGGTGGCCAGAAATTGGAGCAAGAAATAGCTGAACCTGTGGCAAGTTTGGTCATCGGGACAGCAGAGGAGTAGATCATCGACATATTGTATCAATGTGACTTCAGAGTTCTCACTCTTCCAGGGTTGGAGACAGGTAGTTAAGGCCAGTGTGAAGTGATGAGGGGAGTTCTGAGCTCCATGAGGCATAACGGTTCAGGTGTACTGTACTCCTCTGTGTGTAAAAGCAAAAAGATACTGACAGTCCCACAAGTTAATACACGACTTAATAGAGGATTGGACGGCCCCGCATTTCCGCGCCCTAATGGCGTCTTAATACATGACTTATCAGCAACGTCACTCTCCACGTGCCTGTGTTATAAACAAAGAAATTTTCCTAAATTCTCAAGTGTATACTTGTACGTCCCTGCTTACAAAGATCGTTCTAATGGGATGGAACACCTCAGAAACCACAGAGCAGCAGTTAGCCAGGAGCAACTACACACCAAAGTTCTTGGAATTACACAGCAGGGACCCAACCAGTCGCACGGGGCTGTCCCTAAGGGCCAATCTAGACACCACAAACTCACCAGAGACTGCTCAAAATACGAATAAGCACTACGGATTCATTAAAACTGCAGACTTACCGTATTCAGTGATGAGAGTTGATCACGCTCTCGCTTTGAGCAGTCCCAGCTCGTCCGTAGGTGGTCTGGTGATGGGCACCCCAAGACCTAGAGTCCCCTCGAGTGTATTCTGAGTCACGGCACCATTTGTGGAGGTTTCACCAATTTAAGATACACCAGGTAACTTCTCTCCTCCAAATTAATGATGTCCGAGTGCCTGAGAAGTGCTCTGTAAACAAATGCCAACCAAGCTAATTAACCAAATTTGCTAATCTGGTTGAAAAACTTCACTCAGAGACTGAACAATGCAAAATGACATACTTAATTACGTTGACATGGGGTTATATAGTATCCTACTTCTTGGTGGGATTAGTAAAATTCATTGCTCTTTCTGATAGCTTGGCACACTTGCTCCATGTATCTCTTGGCCTCAGTAACGCCTTAGGAATTCTGATGGGAGGGGTGAATTCGTCTCTCAGCGCCATCTTTGCCAGCTCGACATGAATTTCTCAGTAATCAGCCATGCACATGCATACGTCATTCCCAGGAAATCATTTAGTTGTTTATGCCTTAACAAAAGAACAGAAACTGTTAGTTATATATTAATTAACTATTAACATAATCCATGTGCATATACACATTTGCATACATACATACATACACACAGATTATTCCATCATCTCTATATTAATTCACACTGATTAGATAATCTATTAAAAGAAACTAATTGATTTTCTATAATATATATATTTTACCTTGACAGAGGCAGAGTAGGAAAAAATACATTTCTTGGAGGGTACAGCCTGACTATGGCAATACCATAGTATTTTTAATGAAACCAAAATCGTCATAGATATCTGGATGTTATACGGGGTATGTTTTAGTTTTGTTTACAAAGGGATACAGAGTGCTGAAATCCTAGTAATGTAAAGTCTCCGCGTATTCCAGATGGTCATGGAGTTTAATGGCTTTAGTTTGACATCCATAAAGGATATTGTGGGTATCTAAAGGTGTTAGGAATTCCATTTGGAAAGAAAATGCTTGAAGATTAGAATCTTTTTCAACCATTTCATTCCACTCATGCTCCCATATTGCTCTTAGTGTGTCTCTGGATCAGTGCAAGTAATGAATACTTTTTTAGCTAAAGAGGGCTAATATCTTTTTTGGGAGAAATTTAAATTTGTACATTGACATACATACAGAGGCCAGTGTGATGCATTGAAAAGAACCAACACATCGGGACACTACAATTCTTTTATTTTGCGGCTTATAGAGTTCACACGAATGCCGCAAAATTTCAACACCTTGCCTGCAATAAGATTTTTAGCTCACATTTAAGGTCAAAAGCTGAATGTGTCTGGTTCTCATACCGTTTCATGAACTCCCCTTTCTCACTAGGTGACATGTATCCAACCCCCATAATATTTTACAGCAGGTAGGGGTCCAACATAGTTTTGATTTTCTACAGTGTTAAAAAAGTGTGGGAAATGATCTTTTAAGCCTGAAAAACCCATAGTTTGTGGTAGTTTGCTAAGCTTCATAGGAACTAAATTTAGCAAATCAATGAATCTTATTTCCAAATCAGGCAACGTTACTCACAAGACATGTCCCCCTTGGGTTATCATTTGAACTTGACGTTTTTCAGAAACAAGAATAATTATACTTGTGATGAAACACCGAATTGCACCTCCCACAAAAGCAAGGCTCAACGATAAAACCCTTCATATTTCATCATGATAACCACTACTACAGTATCAAAAATATGACGGGTTTTACCACAATCTGTGTTAGCTGTTTGAAAATTTGTAATTGTTAATCTTGTACAGCCATTGCCTGCGCCAAGGTGCCCTTTACTGTTTTCTTTGTAAAAAAATCTGTATTTTGCTGCAAATGAACAAGATTATGTTGCTGATAAAGTTGTTACTGCTATTGACGTTGCCCCAAATGTACGCGGGCGCAGATCACTCAGTATTTGTACAATATTTTTATCACCATCAAACACACAGCCAAAATTTCAATGTGCACATATATATCGACCATTTCAAATTTGTAAATTTAGACTGTATACATTCATTTGTAGCCGCTCTGAATGCCTTCCATGCAACCATTAGCGGACAGAATCAACGAAATATCGAGCCTGATGATTTTGTACAGTTAAGACTCGAAGGAAGTGACAGTGTAGATCCCATTTTCTCTACAAAACAAACATAAGAGGATTTTAGTTCTGAATAATTTTTAAATGCTGTTGCTCACAAACTACAAAGTAATGCTAACTGTTTGACACCCAATTCAGTGAAATTAGTCATTAAAATCATTAAAAACAGATGAGTCAGTGTAAAAAGACGTTTAAAACCTATAGCGGGCAGTCAAATCAAACAAAAGAGGCACATTACAAATCAGTGTTTTGCTAATAGCGTGTGCGCAAACTTTCAAACAGCTAACACAGATTGTGGTAAAACCCTTCATATTTTTGATACCGTAGTAGTGGTTGTTGTCAGGGAAATATTGAGAAAAATTGAAAATATTCTTCTCCCATCTCATAGATATTAAGAGAATATTAACCAATTCTCCAAAGTCCCTCTCTCCTCTCCCGTATCCACCCTGTCACAAGAAGAGAGGTGAGAGCACTGTCTGTATGCAATTAACACATGCCTGAGAACTGCTCTGTAATCAAATGCCAACCAAGTCGTACTATGACCTAATTAAAAATACGAGGGTCTTTCCCCTGATTTAGGCAGGGGATGATTAGACGCAGGCTTGCGATAATTTACATGTAACTGTTGAAGCTTGCTTCTCGAGCTTCAAAAGGAAATCTATTGTCAGGCCAGCACCGATACGGAATATGGAGTATTGTAAGTTCCATAATTCCGATAATAATGAGACCTATATTTTTAGTGGCAGGGACAGCCAAGGAGCGGTATGCTTATATTTCAATAGCTGTAAACCCCTCCGCAAAAGCATCAGAATAACGGGTCGCAAATATACCATGCGTGATCTCTAAATGAAAGTAAAATGATAAGGGAAAAAATGGCATCGTTTTCAAGCTTCTGCGATCAGCGAGCGATAAGTTATCCCAGAATTTAGAGTTTTTAATAAAGACATGAAGGGTGGAGCCCAGCCCCTGTAATGTCAGCACAGGGGGTGTGTGGGAAGGTTTCCCATTAGACATAAAAGAGACGATGGAGGATAGAGAAGCACTCATTGCCAGGGGGGTATAAATACTATAAGCAACGGGTCACGTTCGATAACTTCCAAATCAAATCGGGGAGCCGCTCTTCCACCTATAATGAATTGTCTCAGCGATCTTTTAGTAAGTCTCTTTTTTAATCCTTATTATTTTGTGTAACTGCTTATGTATTGTATTGTCTCCTTTGTAAAATCTTGTATATTTTTCTTAAACAACTGCTTCCTTTTTACATTAAATATAAAATTTAATACTTCTGTTTCTTTGTCCTGTAATCGTTCCCTCCCCTGAAGCCATACGCTACCAGAATGCAGGCGTCCGCCCAGGCCTGTATTATATTTGAAATCTGGATGTGGTGACAGAGAATAATAATAATTGGGTATCGTGAAGCTGACAGTGACCAAACGGGGCGTGTACACATATTCCATGCGTTGGAATCCAGAGGTGTGACGCCATACGCTCACTGGTCGCTTACCGATACCTACGTAAAGAGTAGTGGGGACCGTGTGCTTACGGATCCCTGATGAAATCTGTGACAGAGTGACGGCAGTGGTGAGATATTGTGTGGTCTCCCCGCTGTCATCTCTGTGAGTTCTCTGACAAATTGGTGGCAAGTGGTGGGATATTACAGAACATAAGTGGCTGGATTGAGCAATCATTACAGTCACTGAAAACTTGCATGGTTCTTGCAATAATTCTGTGCAGAGTTTTAAAAAATTAGACTCAGTGTTTTAATATTTTTTTACCTACATTACTGTACGTATAGCAGTTGCATCCCCTCCCCTTCTCTTGTTTTTCTGTCCTATCTTTTAATTGGTAACAATGGCAACATGTGGAGGTCACTGGTATAGTCAGCAGTCGAAGGTATCTCTCACTGCCCTTTGTGAGCTGAGACAGATTGACCTCACGGGCAAAAACAAGGCCCAAATGTTGCTGAACTGTTGCAATGTGCCGCAGAGCCAGTCCAACAACCGAGCCCTGATGATGGGGCGGCCAGCCAAGGCCCGGATGGCGCTGCTGCAGGGGTCCCACCTGTGATCGCCAGCCATACCCGCAGCTAGGGTAGTGTGGACCCCCACCTGCAGATGGCTTTGGACCAGCTCGCTGCAGACGATCATGACGGACGACTGCAACTGATCCTGAAATTCCAGCAGTGAGAGGATCAGAGAGCTGAGCATCAGGCCCAAGCTGACCAAGAGGAGCGCCAGGCCAAAGCTGACTGAGAGAAGCGCCAGGCCCAAGCTGACTGATAGGCTACTGAGCAGTAGTGACAGTACCAGCTGGAGCTAGCCCGGATTCAGAAGGAGCCATCCACCCTACAGATCCGTGAGTCCAACAGCGCCAACAGCTTTGAACCCCGGACGGAGAATTTTCCTGTAATGGAGAAAGACGGGGACTTGGACATATTTCTGCATGGGTTTGAAAAAGCCTGCAGGCAGTACCAGCTGCTGGAAGCCCAGTGGGCCAGGTATTTAACTCCAAGGCTCAGAGGAAAAGCTCTGAAGGTGTTTGCTTCTCTCCCTTGAGAACAAGATGGAGACTACGAGGTCGTCAAGCAGTCCCCGATAAAGTACCATTTGACTCCGGAGGCTTACTGGAAAAAGTTCAGAGCCCTCCAACGTGGCTACATGACAGCTACAGTGACGTGGAAGATGGGCTCAGGACCAACTTTGAGCAGTGGGTCCAAGGACTGTCAGTCACCACCTTCAAGGAACTGAAGGATCTGATGGTGAAGGACCAGTTTCTTCATCTTTTCCCTGTGGAGGTGAGACTATGCTGGACTGGGAGCCAAAGGAAGCCACCAAAGCAGCCCAGATTGCAGATACCTATGAGGCAAACCGCACACCAGAGGTGTGGAAGTCAGCCGCCGCCAGCTGGAAAGAGGGTAAGCCTACAATCACCCCCAGTGTTCCAGCCAGCCAGCCCTCAGTGGGTTCTGCCCCATCTTCTGGCACCTGGACTGCATTGGACTCCTGTAAGTGATATACTTGTGATCAAGTATACATCAGCCTTGTCTGCCCGGAGAGGCAGAAGATGGACCCCACACCTGAGGCCCCAGGGCCTACTGCAGCCACTCTTTTTGTGGGTGAGGCGGTTGGCCGGGCCCATGAGAACTTACAACTGGTTACTGTAGGCAACACCGTTACTGTTGGCCTTAAGGACACTGGCGCAGAATGTACCCTTATCTGCCCTGAGTTCGTGTTACCAGAGAAACTCATTCCTGGGAAGACCCTGACTGTCACCAGGTTTGGGAGTGTGCGCCGTCCCATATCGATGGCCCGAGTTTTCCTAGAATGGGGTGCAGGAAAGGGTTAAGGGAAGTGGGGGTGTTGGAGAATCTCCCCACTAATGTTCTATTTGGGATTGATCTGGGATGGATGGTTGCCCGATACATCCCTGACTACCCTCCCAGATCTGATATGTCATGTAATGCCGCTATCAATAATGTCAATGTGATGTATAATAAAAGTGTGTGTTGTGGTAAAGGGGAACTCAGCCACCTCACCCTGCGGGGTGATGCTGCTGAGGATCCCCTAAAGTGAGCCAGCATAAATGCTATCAGCAAAGGGGAGCAGGCATGGACACCAGGAAGCAGGTCACCCCGTGCAGGTGATCAGGATCACGCCAGATAGTGACATGGTCAATGGTAGCTGCCCCATGACTAGCATGGCTCCAAAGGTGATGAGCAGGGATGGGGAGAAACACAGGGATCATAGGGAAAATGGTCCCGTGCCGCTGACCGGTGTTGCAACGGACTGTGACAGAGCCAGTCGTAGCTCCCACCTAGTTAGCACGGCTTTCAAGGCAAAGATGATGGCAGGAAGGGTAGGCCCCACAACCAGGCAAGGTAACAGAAGTGTGTATCCCCCTGTCTGTCAGGAGTATGGGAGGAAGGTACCCATAGCCTGTCGGAGGTGTGGGGAAAATGTATCCCGAACCGGTCAGGGTGATTGGAAAACTGGATCCTCAATCAATCAGGGTGGTGGTCAAGTTGGGTCCACGGCTTGTCGGATCAGCAGGAAGGGTGGGCCAAGAGGTGGGCTTAAATGGGCGATCTGTTAATCAGCCCCCTATGCCACCTCAAAGAGAAGGGTGTCAGGGAAATATTGAGAAATATTGAAAATAATCTTCTCCCCTGTTATAGATAGTAAGACAATATTAACTATTTCTCCCAAGCCCCTCTCACCCTCCCTTATCCATCCTTTGTCACAAGAAGAGAGCTGAGAGCTCTGTCTGTATGCAATTAACACATGCCTGAGAAGTGCCCTATAAACAAATGCCAGCCAAGATGTGCTATGACCTAATTAAAAATGTGAGGGTCTTTCTCCTGATAGAGGCAGGGGATGATTAGACGCAGGCTTGCAATAATTTACATGTAACTGTTGAAGCTTGCTTCCCGAGCTTCAAAAGGAAATCAATTGTCAGGCCAGCACCGATACGGAATATGGAATATTATAAGTTCCATAATTTCGATAAAGATGGGACCTATATTTTTAGTGGCAGGGACAGCCAAGGAGCGATATGCTTATTTTTCCATAGCTGTAAACCCCTCCGTGGAGCTGTAGCGCAAAAGCACCAGAATAACGGGTCGCAAATACACCATGCGTGGTCTCTAAATGAAGGTAAAATAATAAGGGAAAAATGGCATAGTTTTCTAGCTTCTGCGATCAGCGAGCGATAAGTTATCCCAGAAGTTAGAGTTTTTAATAAAGACATGACGGGTGGAGCCCAGCCCCTTTGATGTCAGCAGAGGGGGTGTGTGGGAAGGTTTCCCCTTAGACATAAATAGACGACGGAGGATAGAGGAGCACTCATTGACAGGGGGGTATAGATACTATAAGCAACGGGTCACGTTCGATAACTTCCAAAGCTCTTCCACCTATAATGAATTGTCTCAGCGATCTTTTAGTAAGTCTCTTTTTTAATCCTTATTATTTTGTGTAACTGCTTATGTATTTTATTGTCTCCATTGTAAAATCTTGTATATTTTTCTTAAACACTGCCTCCTTTTTGGATTGAATATAAAATGTAATAGTTCTGTTTCTTTTGTCCTGTAATCATTCCCTCCCCTGAAGCCATACGCTACCAGAACGCAGATGTCCGCCCAGGCATGTATTATATTTCAAAAGAATGGTCTATTCTCATCAGATCTATATCCACAGGTGTACACCACCAAAATAGTCATGTAAGATAGGGAAAGGGGAAAGTAGGAAAAGTGTGGATATAAAGAAATTTAAAATGCATAAACTTTATTGATTAATTAAAATCCTATAGATGTAAAATTGCTCATGCATCTATAGATGCATATAAGGTAACCACCTACTGATAGAAAAAGTGGTACCCACTAATAGATCTGGCTGGATGTAGTGTAGGGCAAATTATGGGACACCTCAGTCAAGTCCCTCTAATGTAGGACCGAGGTTATATATATATATGTGATATCCCCATATATTGGAATAGCCTAAATATGAATGTCAGGTGGAACAATTAAAGTTGAAAATATATATAGTTGCTAAAGTAGCAAAATGTACATGTATAAGTCTGCCTTAGGGCATTACTATTCACCACCTGACGGACATATATATATATATATATATATAGGCTTGCATAAATCCAGTTGTTTTAAGTATTGTAACAGTGGGAGATATCAGACATCAGCACTCACCCTCTGCTCAATCACACAATTGCACAGTATATGTATTTATACTGCTTATTAATGAGCTGCCACTGTTCAAAATCATTAGCAGGAGGAGATCACACTGTCAAGCGATCGTCTCCTCTGTTACACTGAGGAGCCGTCCGCTGCACCGAGCGACTCCTCACATGTCAGAGGTTAATGATCACACTGTAATTCAGCCTGTCCAGCTGTACGGTTGATCGCCTGAGTGAGGAATAGTCTATTATCCCCTGTCTCATTCCCTGCACACACACAGTGCCGGCGTGCCCAGCACAAACAGCTGATCGCTGCAGTGTGGAGCAGTCCGCTGTCTCGTAGCTCCACACGTGTTTGATATGTCCGACTCAGACAGCCGAACACTGCGGTTATACTCTTTACAATCCGCTACAGCTAAGAGTGCTGACACAGTTCTCCCTATTATTGAAATGCCGCCATATTGTGCATATTCCTAGGGTTAATTCTCATACCCCCCTACACTATCATGCAGCTCAGATAATTTCCCTGACGCGCGTTTCGCCGGTATACCGGCTTTTTCCTAAGGAAGGTATACCGGCGAAACGCGCTTCAGGAAAATTATCTGAGCTGCATGATAGTGTAGGGGGGAATGAGAATTAACCCTAGGAATATGCACAATATGGCGGCATTTCAATAATAGGGAGAACTGTGTCAGCACTCTTAGCTGTAGCGGATTATAAAGAGTATAGCCGCAGTGTTTTAAGTATTGTAACAGTGGGAGATATCAGACATCAGCACTCACTAAGGAAAAAGCCGGTATACCGGCGAAACGCGTGTTACAATACTTAAAACAACTGGATTTATGCAAGCCTATATATATATATATATGTCCGTCAGGTGGTGAATAGTAATGCCCTAAGGCAGACTTATACATGTACATTTTGCTTCTATAGCAACTATATATATTTTCAACTTTAATTGTTCCACCTGACATTCATATTTAGGCTATTCCAATATATGGGGATATCACATATATATATATAACCTCGGTCCTACATTAGAGGGACTTGACTGAGGTGTCCCATAATTTGCCCTACACTACATCCAGCCAGATCTATTAGTGAGTACCACTTTTTCTATCAGTAGGTGGTTACCTTATATGCATCTATAGATGCATGAGCAATTTTACATCTATAGGATTTTAATTAATCAATAAAGTTTATGCATTTTAAATTTCTTTATATCCACACTTTTCCTACTTTCCCCTTTCCCTATCTTACTGTATTATATTTCAAATCTGGATGTGGTGGCAGAGAATAATAATAATTGGATATCGTAAAGCTGACAGTGACCGTACAGGGCGTGTACACATATTACATGCGTTGGAATCCAGAGGTGTGACGCCATATGCTCATTGGTCACTTGATGATACCTACGTAGAGAGTAGTGGGGACCGTGTGCTCACGGATCCCTGACGAAATCCGTGACAGAGTGACAGCAGTGGTGAGATAATGTGTGGTCTCCCTGGTGTCGTCTCTGTGCATTCTCTGACAGTTATCATGATGAAATATGAATAGTGTTGAGCAAGCATGCTAGACACTGCTCGGTACTCGCCCGAGCATCTCACTACTCTGGATGTTCGGTGAGCACCAAGCATTTCCGGGTTACTCGGGCCGAAGCTCGGGTCTCCGCCCTGCACGTTTGGTGCTCTTTACAGAGCCAATGAACATGCAGGGATTGCCAGCCAGTGACTGTAATGTCGCAGCCATGTTGGTTGTGGGCATTACAGTGATTGGCTGGCCACACAGCATCACCTCGAGTATTTAAAACCGGGCGCCGCCATCATGGACATAGTAGCTCCGGGTCAGACAGTGTAGGGAGAGTGCTGCTGAGTTAGGGAGAGATTTATACTGTGAAGTAGAGTCTCTAAAGTCTGCAAAATCAAACAAACAGTCCTTCTCAGGACTAATATTCATCCCAGATATGAGGCAGGCAGGCTGTATAGGAGACGCAGTGGTTATACCAACAAGCAATGCATTACAGTCCTGTGTGCTGCTTTTCAAATTGTTAGACTTAGCCCCAGGTCTCATGGGCCAGGAAAAATCCTTTTTTTTCATCTAAATCCTCTTTTTTTCCCCTCAGTCAGACTGTACAAATACCTGTCTTATTAACCTTTTGGTATTCCCCTCCCCCCCAAAAAAAATTGAGTGTGTCTGTGAGTGTACAGACAAAAATATATCTGTTTAAAAGAGTCTGGTGTAGGCCAGATAACTAGAACTGTGTTTTTTCTCTTCCACGGTTCAAATCTGGGTGTAAGCCACCTTTTTGCATAAAAAAAACATTTTGAGTGTCTCGCTGACTGTTCAGACACAAATATATTTTTAAAAGATTCTGGTGTAGGCCAGAGAACTGGAACTGTGGTTTTCCTCTTCCACGGTTCAAATCTGGGTGTAATTCACCTTTTTGCATTAAAAAAAACATTTTGAGTGTCTCGCTGACTGTTCAGACACAAATATATCTGTTTAAAAGATTCTGGTGTAGACCAGAGAACTAGAACTGTGATTTTGCAGTACCATGGTTCAGATCTCTGTATTATCCACTTTTTTGCCTTTTTTCCATAAAAAAAAACATTTTGAGTGTCTCGCTGACTGTTCAGACACAAATATATCTGTTTAAAAGATTCTGGTGTAGACCAGAGAACTAGAACTGTGGTTTTGCAGGTCCTTGGTTCAAATCTGGGCGTAAATCACCTTTTAACATATAAAAAATTTTTTTTGAGTGTCTTGCTGACTGTTCAGACAGAAATATATCTGTTTAAAAGATTCTGGTGTAGGCCAGATAACTAGAACTGTGTTTTTCCTCTTTCACGGTGCAAATCTGGGCGTAATCTACGTTTTGCATAAAAAAAAAATTTTGAGTGTCTCGCTGACTGTTCAGACACAACTATATCTGTGTAAAAGATTCTGATGTAGGCCAGAGAACTAGAATTGTGGTTTTGCAGTTCCACGGTTCAAATCTCTGTGTTATCTACTTTTTTGCCTTTTTTCAATAAAAAAAAACATTTTGAGTGTCTCGCTGACTGTTCAGACACAAATATATCTGTTTAAAAGATTCAGGTGTAGGCCTGATAATTAGAACTGTGTTTTTGTGCTTTTACGGTTCAAATATGGGTGTAATCCACCTTTTTGCAGAAAAAAAAACCTTTTGAGTGTCTCGCTGACTGTTCAGACACAAATATATCTGTTTAAAATATTCAGGTGTAGGCAATATAACTAGAACTGTGTTTTTCCTCTTCCACGGTTAAAATCTTGGTGTAATCCACCGTTTTGCATAAAAATATTTTTTGGAGTGTCTCACTGACTGTTGTGACACAAATATATCTGTTTAAAAAATTCTGGAGTAGGCCAGATAACTAGAACTGTGTTTTTCCACTTCCACGGTTCAAATCTGGGTGTAATCCACCTTTTTCTATAAAAAAAAAACATTTTTAGTATGTCGCTGACTGTTCAAGCACAAATATATCTGTTTGAAAGATTCTGGTGTAGGAAAGAGGACTAGAACTGTGGTTTTGCAGTTCCACGGTTCAAATCTCTGTATTATCCACTTTTTTGCCTTTTTTCAATAAAAAAAAACATTTTGAGTGTCTCGCTAACTGTTCAGACACAAATATATCTGTTTAAAAGATTCTGGTGTAGGCCAGATAACTAGAACTGTGTTTTTCCTCTTCCACGGTTAAAATCTTGGTGTAATCCACCGTTTTGCATAAAAATATTTTTTGGAGTGTCTCACTGACTGTTGTGACACAAATATATCTGTTTAAAAAATTCTGGAGTAGGCCAGATAACTAGAACTGTGTTTTTCCACTTCCACGGTTCAAATCTGGGCGTAATCCACCTTTTTGCATAAAAAAAAACATTTTGAGGGTCTCACTAACTATTCAAACACAAATATATCTGTTTAAAAGATTCTGGTGATGGCCAGAGGACTAGAACTGTGGTTTTGCAGTTCCACGGTTCAAATCTCTATATTATCCACTTTTTTGCCTTTTTTCCATAAAAAAAACATTTTGAGCGACTCGCTGACTATTCAGACATAAATATATCTGTTTAAAAGATTCTGGTGTAGACCAGATAACTAGAACTGTGTTTTTCCTCTTCCACGGTTCAAATCTGGGTGTAAGCCACCTTTTTGCATAAAAAAAAACATTTTGAGTGTCTCGCTGACTGTTCAGACAAAAATATATTTTTAAAAGATTCTGGTGTAGACCAGAGAACTAGAACTGTGGTTTTGCAGTTCCACGGTTCAGATCTCTGTATTATCCACTTTTTTGCCTATTTTCCATAAAAAAAAACATTTTGAGTGTCTCGCTGACTGTTCAGACACAAATATATCTGTTTAAAAGATTCTGGTGTAGACCAGAGAACTAGAACTCTGGTTTTGCAGGTCCTTGGTTCAAATCTCTGTGTAATCCACTTTTTTGCCTTTTTAAAAAAAAAAAAAACATTTTGAGTGTCTCGCTGACTGTTCAGACACAAATATATCTGTTTAAAAGATTCTGGTGTAGACCAGATAACTAGAACTGTGTTTTTCCTCTTCCATGGTTCAAATATGGGCGTAAATCACCTTTTAACATATAAAAAATTTTTTTTGAGTGTCTTGCTGACTGTTCAGACAGAAATATATCTGTTTAAAAGATTCTAGTGTAGGCCAGATAACTAGAACTGTGTTTTTCCTCTTTCACGGTACAAATCTGGGCTTAATCCACCTTTTGCATAAAAAAAACATTTTGAGTGTCTCGCTGACTGTTCAGACACAAATATATCTGTGTAAAAGATTCTTATGTAGGCCAGAGAACTAGAATTGTGGTTTTGCAGTTCCACGGTTCAAATCTTTGTGTTATCTACTTTTTTGCCTTTTTTCAATAAAAAAAAACATTTTGAGTGTCTCGCTGACTGTTCAGACACAAATATATCTGTTTAAAAGATTCAGGTGTAGGCCTGATAATTAGAACTGTGTTTTTCCGCTTCTACGGTTCAAATATGGGTGTAATCCACCTTTCTGCAGAAAAAAAAACCTTTTGAGTGTCTCGCTGACTGTTCAGACACAAATATATCTGTTTAAAAGATTCTGGTATAGGCCACATAACTAGAACAGTGTTTTTCCTCCTTCACGGTACAAATCTGGGCGTATTCCAACTTTTTGTATAAATAAAAAATTTTGAGTGTCTTGCTGACTGTTCAGACTGAAATATATCTGTTTAAAAGATTCTGGTGTAGGCCAGATAACTAGAACTGTGTTTTTTCGCTTTCACGGTACAAATCTGGGCGTAACTCACCTTTTTTCATAAAAAAAAACATTTTGAGTGTCTCGCTGACTGTTCAGACACAAATATATCTGTTTAAAAGATTCAGGTGTAGGCCATATAACTAGAACTGTGTTTTTCCTCTTCCACGGTTAAAATCTTGGTGTAATCCACCTTTTTGCATAAAAATTTTTTTTTGGAGTGTCTCACTGACTGTTGTGACACAAATATATCGGTTTAAAAAATTCTGGAGTAGGCCAGATAACTAGAACTGTGTTTTTCCTCTTCCACGGTTCAAATCTGGGTGTAATCCACCTTTTTCTATAAAAAAAAAAAACATTTTTAGTATGTTGCTGACTGTTCAGGCACAAATATATCTGTTTGAAAGATTCTGGTGTAGGCCAGAGGACTAGAACTGTGGTTTTGCAGTTCCACGGTTCAAATCTCTGTATTATCCACTTTTTTGCCCTTTTTCAATAAAAAAAAACATTTTGAGTGTCTCGCTAACTGTTCAGACACAAATATATCTGTTTAAAAGATTCTGGTGTAGGCCAGATAACTAGAACTGTGTTTTTCCTCTTCCACGGTTCAAATCTGGGCGTAATCCACCTTTTTGCATAAAAAAAACATTTTGAGGGTCTCACTGACTGTTCAAACACAAATATATCTGTTTAAAAGATTCTGGTGATGGCCAGAGGACTATAACTGTGGTTTTGCAGTTCCACGGTTCAAATCTCTGTATTATCCACTTTTTTGCCTTTTTTCCATAAAAAAAAACATTTTGAGCGACTCGCTAACTATTCAGACACAAATATATCTGTTTAAAAGATTCTGGTGTAGGCCAGATAACTAGAACAGTGTTTTTCCTCTTCCACGGTTCAAATCTGGGCTTAATCCACCTTTTTGCATAAAAAAAAAAATTTTGAGTGTCTCGCTGACTGTTCAGACACAAATATATCTGTTTAAAAGATTCTGTTGTAGGCCAGATAACTAGAACTGTGGTTTTGCAGTTCCACAGTTTAAATCTCTGTATTACCCACTTTTTTGCCCTTTTATAATAAAAAAATACATTTTGAGTGTCTCGCTAACTGTTCAAACACAAATATATCTGTTTAAAAGATACTGGTGTAGGCCAGATAACTAGAACTGTGTTTTTCCTCTTTCACGGTACAAATCTGGGCATAATCCACCTTTTTCCATAAAAAAAAACATTTTGAGTGTCTCGCTGACTGTTCAGACACAAATATATCTGTTTAAAAGATTCTGGTGTAAGCCAGATAACTAGAACTGTGTTTTTCCTTTTCCATGGCTCAAATCTCGGCGTATTTCACCTTTTTGCATAAAAAAAACATTTTGAGTGTCTCGCTGACTGTTCAGACACAAATATATCGGTTTAAAAGATTCTTGTGTAGGCCAGAGGACTAGAACTGTGGTTTTGCAGTTCCACGGTTCAAATCTCTGAACTATCCACTTTTTTGCCTTTTTTCCATAAAAAAAACATTTTGAGTGTCTCGCTGACTGTTCAGACACAAATATATCTGTTTAAAAGATTCTGGTGTAGGCCAGATAACTAGAACTGTGTTTTTCCTCTTCTACGGTTTAAATCTGTGCGTAATACTCCTTTTTGCATAAAAAAAAACATTCTAAGTGTCTCACTGACTGTTC
Source organism: Phyllobates terribilis (assembly GCF_046119375.1). Classification (NCBI taxonomy): domain Eukaryota; kingdom Metazoa; phylum Chordata; class Amphibia; order Anura; family Dendrobatidae; genus Phyllobates; species Phyllobates terribilis. Next base: position 584,981,905 of record NW_027362762.1, read on the forward strand.
AGTCACAAATATATCTGTTTAAAAGTTTCTTGTGCAGGCCAGAGAACTAGAACTGTGGTTTTGCAGTTTCACAGTTCAAATCTCTGAATTATCCACTTGTTTGCCTTTTTTCAATAAAAAAAATCATTTTGAGTGTCTCGCTGACTGTTCAGACACAAATATATCTATTTAAAAGATTCTGGTGTAGGCCAGACAACTTGAACTGCGTTTTTCCTCTTCCACGGTTTAAATCTGGGCGTAATCTACCTTTTTGCATAAGAAAAACATTTTGACTGTGTTGCTGACTGTTCAGACACAAATATATCTGTTTAAAAGATTCTGGTTTAGGCCAGAGAACTAGAACTGTGGTTTTGCATTTCCACGGTTCAAATCTCTGTATTATCCACTTTTTTTGCCCTTTTCAATTAAAAAAAAAACATTTTGAGTGTCTCGCTAACTGTTCAGACACAAATATATCTGTTTAAAAGATTCTGGTGTAGGCCACAGAACTAGAACTGTGTTTTTCCTCTTCCATGGTTCAAATCTGGGCGTAAATCACCATTTAACATAAAAAAAAAATTTTTTGAGTGTCTTGCTGACTGTTCAGACAAAAATATATCTGTATAAAAGATTCTGGTGTAGGCCACATAACTAGAACTGTGTTTTTCCGGTTCAAATATAATTGTAATCCACCTTTTTGCAGAAAAAAAAACCTTTCGAGTGTCTTGCTGACTGTTCAGACACAAATATATCTGTTTAAAAGATTCTGGTATAGGCCAGATAACTAGAACAGTGTTTTTCCTCCTTCACGGTAAAAATCTGGGCGTAATCCCCCTTTTTCCATAAAAAAAAACATTTTGAGTGTCTCGCTGACTGTTCAGACACAAATATATCTGTTTAAAAGATTCAGGTGTAGGCCAGACAACTAGAACTGTGTTTTTCTTCTTCCACTGTAAAAATCTGGGTGTAATCCACCTTTTTGCATAAAATTTTTTTTTGGAGTGTCTCACTGACTATTCTGACTCAAATATATCTGCTTAAAAGATTCTGCAGTAGGCCAGATAACTAGAACTGTGTTTTTCCTCTTCCACGGTCCAAATCTGGGCTTAATATACCTTTTTGCATAAAAAAAACATTTTGTGGGTCTTGCTGACTGTTCAGACACAAATATATCTGTTTTAAAGAATTTTGTGAAGGCCAGAGGACTAGAACTGTTGTTTTCCTCTTCCACGGTTCAAATCTGGGCGTAATCCACCTTTTTGCATAAAACAAAACATTTTGAGTGTCTCACTGACTGTTGAGACACAAATATGTCTGTTTAAAAGATTCTGGTGTAGGCCAGAGAACTAGAACCGTGGTTTTGCAGTTCCACGGCACGGTTCAAATCTCTGTATTATCCACTTTTTTGCCTTTTTCCATAAAAAAACAACATTTTGAGTGTCTCTAGCTGACTGTTCAGACACAAATATAAAATGTTTAAAAGATTCTGGTGTAGGCCATATAACTAGAACTGTGTTTTTCCTCTTTCACTGTACAAATCTGGGCATAATCCACCTTTTTCCATAAAAAAAAACATTTTGAGTGTCTCGCTGACTGTTCAGACACAAATATATCTGTTTAAAAGATTCTGGTATAGGCCACATAACTAGAACAGTGTTTTTCCTCCTTCACGGTACAAATCTGGGCGTAATCCAACTTTTTGCATAAATAAAAAATTTTGAGTGTCTCGCTGACTCTTCAGACTGAAATATATCTGTTTAAAAGATTCTGGTGTAGGCCAGATAACTAGAACTGTGTTTTTTCTCTTTCACGGTACAAATCTGGGCGTAATTCACCTTTTTTCATAAAAAAAAACATTTTGAGTGTCTCGCTGACTGTTCAGACACAAATATATCTGTTTAAAAGATTCAGGTGTAGGCCATATATCTAGAACTGTGTTTTTCCTCTTCCACGGTTAAAATCTTGGTGTAATCCACCTTTTTGCATAAAAATTTTTTTTTGGAGTGTCTCACTGACTGTTGTGACACAAATATATCTGTTTAAAAAATTCTGGAGTAGGCCAGATAACTAGAACTGTGTTTTTCCTCTTCCACGGTTCAAATCTGGGTGTAATCCACCTTTTTCTATAAAAAAAAAAACATTTTTAGTATGTTGCTGACTGTTCAGGCACAAATATATCTGTTTGAAAGATTCTGGTGTAGGCCAGAGGACTAGAACTGTGGTTTTGCAGTTCCACGGTTCAAATCTCTGTATTATCCACTTTTTTGCCCTTTTTCAATAAAAAAAAACATTTTGAGTGTCTCGCTAACTGTTCAGACACAAATATATCTGTTTAAAAGATTCTGGTGTAGGCCAGATAGCTAGAACTGTGTTTTTCCTCTTCCACGGTTCAAATCTGGGCGTAATCCAACTTTTTGCATAAAAAAAACATTTTGAGGGTCTCACTGACTGTTCAAACACAAATATATCTGTTTAAAAGATTCTGGTGATGGCCAGAGGACTATAACTGTGGTTTTGCAGTTCCACGGTTCAAATCTCTGTATTATCCACTTTTTTGCTTTTTTTCCATAAAAAAAAACATTTTGAGCGACTCGCTGACTATTCAGACACAAATATATCTGTTCAAAAGATTCTGGTGTAGGCCAGATAACTAGAACAGTGTTTTTCCTCTTCCACGGTTCAAATCTGGGCTTAATCCACCTTTTTGCATAAAAAAAAAAATTTTGAGTGTCTCGCTGACTGTTCAGACACAAATATATTTGTTTAAAAGATTCTGGTGTAGGCCAGATAACTAGAACTGTGGTTTTGCAGTTCCACAGTTCAAATCTCTGTATTACCCACTTTTTTGCCCTTTTATAATAAAAAAATACATTTTGAGTGTCTCACTAACTGTTCAAACACAAATATATCTGTTTAAAAGATACTGGTGTAGGCCAGATAACTAGAATTGTGTTTTTCCTCTTTCACGGTACAAATCTGGGCATAATCCACATTTTTCCATAAAAAAAAACATTTTGAGTGTCTCGCTGACTGTTCACACACAAATATATCTGTTTAAAAGATTCTGGTGTAAGCCAGATAACTAGAACTGTGGTTTTCCTTTTCCATGGCTCAAATCTCGGCGTATTTCACCTTTTTGCATAAAAAAAACATTTTGAGTGTCTCGCTGACTGTTCAGACACAAATATATCGGTTTAAAAGATTCTTGTGTAGGCCAGAGGACTAGAACTGTGGTTTTGCAGTTCCACGGTTCAAATCTCTGAACTATCCACTTTTTTGCCTTTTTTCCATAAAAAAAAATTTTGAGTGTCTCGCTGACTGTTCAGACACAAATATATCTGTTTAAAAGATTCTGGTGTAGGCAAGATAACTAGAACTGTGTTTTTCCTCTTCTACGGTTTAAATCTGTGCGTAATACTCCTTTTTGCATAAAAAAAAACATTCTGAGTGTCTCACTGACTGTTCAGTCACAAATATATCTGTTTAAAAGTTTCTTGTGCAGGCCAGAGAACTAGAACTGTGGTTTTGCAGTTTCACAGTTCAAATCTCTGAATTATCCACTTTTTTGCCTTTTTTCAATAAAAAATATCATTTTGAGTGTCTCGCTGACTGTTCAGACACAAATATATCTATTTAAAAGATTCTGGTGTAGGCCAGATAACTTGAACTGCGTTTTTCCTCTTCCACGGTTCAAATCTGGGCGTAATCTACCTTTTTGCATAAGAAAAACATTTTGACTGTGTTGCTGACTGTTCAGACACAAATATATCTGTTTAAAAGATTCTGGTGTAGGCCACAGAACTAGAACTGTGTTTTTCCTCTTCCATGGTTCAAATCTGGGCGTAAATCACCATTTAACATAAAAAAAAATTTTTTTGAGTGTCTTGCTGACTGTTCAGACAAAAATATATCTGTTTAAAAGATTCTGGTGTAGGCCACATAACTAGAACTGTGTTTTTCCGGTTCTACGGTTCAAATATAATTGTAATCCACCTTTTTGCAGAAAAAAAAACCTTTCGAGTGTCTTGCTGACTGTTCAGACACAAATATATCTGTTTAAAAGATTCTGGTATAGGCCAGATAACTAGAACAGTGTTTTTCCTCCTTCACGGTAAAAATCTGGGCGTAATCCCCCTTTTTCCATAAAAAAAAACATTTTGAGTGTCTCGCTGACTGTTCAGACACAAATATATCTGTTTAAAAGATTCAGGTGTAAGCCAGACAACTAGAACTGTGTTTTTCTTCTTCCACTGTAAAAATCTGGGTGTAATCCACCTTTTTGCATAAAATTTTTTTTTGGAGTGTCTCACTGACTATTCTGACTCAAATATATCTGCTTAAAAGATTCTGCAGTAGGCCAGATAACTAGAACTGTGTTTTTCCTCTTCCACAGTCCAAATCTGGGCTTAATATACCTTTTTGCATAAAAAAAACATTTTGTGGGTCTTGCTGACTGTTCAGACACAAATATATCTGTTTTAAAGAATTTTGTGAAGGCCAGAGGACTAGAACTGTTGTTTTCCTCTTCCACGGTTCAAATCTGGGCGTAATCCACCTTTTTGCATAAAACAAAACATTTTGAGTGTCTCACTGACTGTTGAGACACAAATATGTCTGTTTAAAAGATTCTGGTGTAGGCCAGAGAACTAGAACCGTGGTTTTGCAGTTCCACGGCACGGTTCAAATCTCTGTATTATCCACTTTTTTGCTTTTTTCCATAAAAAAACAACATTTTGAGTGTCTCTAGCTGACTGTTCAGACACAAATATAAAATGTTTAAAAGATTCTGGTGTAGGCCATATAACTAGAACTGTGTTTTTCCTCTTTCACTGTACAAATCTGGGCATAATCCACCTTTTTCCATAAAAAAAAACATTTTGAGTGTCTCGCTGACTGTTCAGACACAAATATATCTGTTTAAAAGATTCTGGTGTAAGCCAGATAACTAGAACTGTGTTTTTCCTTTTCCATGGCTCAAATCTCGGCGTATTCCACCTTTTTGCATAAAAAAAACATTTTGAGTGTCTCGCTGACTGTTCAGACACAAATATATCTGTTTAAAAGATTCTGGTGTAGGCCACAAAACTAGAACTGTGTTTTTCCTCTTCCACGGTTCAAATCTGGGCGCAATCTACATTTTTGCATAAAAAAAACATTTTGCGTGTCTGGCTGACTGTTCAGACACAAGTATATCTGTTTAAAAGATTCTTGTGTAGGACAGAAAACTAGAATTGTGTTTTTCCTCTTCCACGGTACAAATCTGGGCGTAATCCACATTTTTGCATTAAAAAAAACATTTTAAGCTTCTCACTGTCTGTTCAGACACAAATGTATCTGTTTAAAAGATTCTGGTGTAGGCCAGAGGACTAGAACTGTGGTTTTGCAGTTTCATGGTTCAAATCTCTGAGTTATCCACTTGTTTGCCTTTTTTCAATAAAAAAAATCATTTTGAGTGTCTCTCTGACTGTTCAGACACAAATATATCTATTTAAAATATTCTTGTGTAGGCCAGATAAGTAGAACTGTGTTTTTCCAATTCCACAGTTCAAATTTGGGCGTAATCCACCTTTTTGCATAAAAAACATTTTGAGTGTCTCGCTGACTGTTCAGACACAAATATATCTGCTTAAAAGATTCTGGTTTAGGCCAGAGAACTAGAACTGTGGTTTTGCATTTCCACGGTTCAAATCACTGTATTATCTACTTTTTTGCCCTCTTCGATTTAAAAAAACATTTTGAGTGTCTCGCTAACTGTTCAGACACAAATATATCTGTTTAAAAGATTCTGGTGTAGGCCAGAGAACTAGAACTGTGTTTTTCCTCTTCCATGGTTCAAATCTGGGCGTAAATCACCTTATAACATAAAAAAAATTTTTTTGAGTGTCTTGCTGACTGGTCAGACACAAATATATCTGTTTAAAAGATTCAGGTGTAGGCCAGATAACTAGAACTGTGTTTTTCCTCTTCCACGGTTAAAATCTGGGTGTAATCCACGTTTTTGCATAAAAATTTTTTGTTTGGAGTGTCTCACTGACTGTTCTGACACAAATATATCTGTTTAAAAGATTCTGGAGTAGGCCAGATAACTAGAGCTGTGTTTTTCCTCTTCCACAGTCGAAATCTGGGCTTAATATACCTTTTTGCATAAAAAAACATTTTGTGGGTCTCTCTGACTGTTCAGACACAAATATATCTGTTTAAAAGATTCAGGTGTAGGTCACATAACTATAACTGTGTTTTTTCCTCTTCCACGGTTCAAATCTGGGCGTAATCTACCTTTTTGCATAAGAAAAACATTTTGACTGTGTTGCTGACTGTTGAGACACAAATATATCTGTTTAAAAGACACTGGTGTAGGCCAGAGGACTAGAACAGTGGTTTTGCAGCTCCACGGTTCAAATCTCTGTATTATACAATTTTTTGCCTTTTTTCCACAAAAAAAAAGCATTTTGAGTGTCTTGCTGACTGTTCAGACACAAATATATTTGTTTAAAAGATTCTGGTGTAGGCCAGATAACTAGAAATGTGTTTTTCCTCTTCCATGATTCAAATCTGGGTGTAATCCTTCTCTTTGCATAAAAAAAAACATTTTGAGTGTCTCGCTGACTGTTCAGACACAAATATATCTGTTTAAAAGATTCTGGTATAGGCCAGATCCCTACAAGAGTGTTTTTCCTCCTTCACGGTACAAATTTGGGCGTAATCCACCTTTTTGCATAAAAATTTTTTTTTGAGTGTCTCGCTGACTGTTCAGACAGAAATATATCTGTTTAAAAGATTCTGGTGTAGGCCACATAACTAGTGTTGAGCCACCCCCGTAGTGTTCGAGTCCGGTTTGGTTCGTCGAACACCCGTGTGTTCGCCGAACTGTTCGTCGAACTGTTCGTCGAACACCTTCGAACACCGTTAAAACCAATGGCAGGCAAACAAAAACACATAGAAACACATAGAAAACACCTTCAAAGGTGTCCAAAAGCTGACAAACTGCTCTGAAGACACAACTAACACATGGAAAAGTGACAAGTACATATAGTCATGCGAAAAGAAAAGAGGTGGAGGAGTAAAAGGAGGGGGAGACACAGATATAGGCATGTCATGCCCTTCTAAAATCCAAAAAGTGAGAAGCCGACACGTTCAGTCCGCTCCTGCCCGTGCCACCTCCGTGTCGCCGGGTTTGTGCCAGAGCCGCGGTGAACCCTGACGGCCAGCCCCCCTCTCCCAATACTGGTGCCTGTCCGCTGGTGGGTCGAGCGAGCCCCCCTGTGGTGGAGGCAGCTCTAAGCTTTTTAATTTAAATTGTCTCTCTAATTTGAATGAATACACTTTAAATCCATTTACAAGGATCTATTGGAGGGCAAGTCTCATGCCAGCAGCCGCGTAATACCAGCTCCTGTAGCGTCCACTAAAGCTGCTGCAGTTAAAAAGCTTTTATAAGGATCGAGCTCAGCTGTCCACCGCAAGGCATCCTACTGCCAGTCCCAGCCCCTATGCCTTGGGGTGCCTCCTGATGCTCTTCACTGAGTATCCCGTGGTCCCGAAGCATTTCCTTTGAAAAAATTAAGTGTCAAAACTACAGGTGGTGTAGCTTGCTTAACAGCCGGGATAATCCGCTGACTAGCAGACACTGCTACTAGGCACAAAGTATTTCCTGGGCTAGATGCAGTTAAAAATTTGTAATTAGATACTATCGTTGGATGCTGAGAAAGCATTCCATAGAGTCTCCTGGCACGCCATATATGATTCTCTTAAAAAGCTTGGGGTAGGGGTCTAGGGGACCCTTTTATAGCCAAAATCACGGCCCTGTATCGCAATACGTCACCTAGGCTGAAGATAAATGGAACTGTATTACCCTGAGGGCTCGGTTGCTACAGAGGTATTGCACCTCACCCAGAGGTGTGATATCTCACTCTCAGGTAAGGATGGAGTGTGGATCAGGACCCGACACCTGCATGCATTACACCACATTGCCGTGGGGCAGGGCGACCAATATGCCCCTGAGATGGGCACGACAGTCCCTGTCCCTGGCTGGAGTGGGGGGAGGGAACACTGAGGAAGGGGAACCCTGTAGTGCAGGAGCAGGGAGGAAGCAGTTCCTGGGTGCATTGAGAAGGGAGTATAAAAGGTGGGCACCATCTTAGTTCAGTGCAGAGAAGTCTGAGCAGAAGTGGCAGGGAGCAGGGGCTCTGCATGAGCTCTGCTCCGGAGGCAGGCCTAGTAACAGAGGCCCAGGCCTGGAAGAGGAGCGGAGAAGGCTCCAGGAATGAGGAATGAAGGGATCCCAGGGGTGCGGACGGGCGAGTCGCCACCGCATGCCCGAATCCACCTGCGTGGAGGGGTCAGGCCAAAGGGGAGACCGGTCCCCGAAACTAGTGGAGGCAGGAAACGACCCTCAGCTAGAAACCGGAGGCTGTGACATTTTATGTGGCGCAGCCCCTCACTACACCCGCTAGGAAGGCACCACATAGGGTCAGGGAAACTGGCGCCAAGTTTACCAAGAGGAGGCCCGAGGCAGCCGGACAGAAGGGTTGGTAAGAAAGGCCAGACAAAGGACACACAAAGGGGGTCCTGTGAAGCGCTCCAAAGTTATCTGGGAGTTGTCTGAGCCCCTCACCTGGTGAGCACAGTACGACGTGGGCAGCCGTTACCTGCAGACATGGTCTGGATAATAAGAACTGTCAGTAAAGGCCCTGGACTGCATCACTGACTCCGTGTCGTTACTGCTGCTGCCCTGCACCATCACCCCCATCCTCCGCATACACTGCCCTGAGGCTTTACTCCTCCCGTGGGGAGTTATGCTACGCTCTCCTGCACCCACAACACCAGCCTCAGCGGTCTGCCCTGGAGCGGCGGTTCACTCTGACCGCAATCCACGGGTGGCGTAGTAGGACATTTAAACATCAAAACCACATAAAATAGTTCCGCCACTGGTTTGACCGCCCTAAGCCACGGAACCGGGTCGCCGCCACGGAGACTACAACCACCAGCATCCACCAAAAAGGGTCCGGCTCCGGGTGTCCCAAGGCCCAGGGGGCGCGTCAGAACATTTTCATCACCTTTCACAATCACCAATGGGACAAGGCAGGGATGTTCTCTGTCCCCTCTCTTATACATCCTAGTGACGGAGCACCTGCTCTCATCAATTCGCCATAACCCCAATATTAGGTGGATTGAGGTGGGAGGCACCGAGTACAAGTGCTCTCTATTTGCTGATGATGTCCTAGTATATATCACTCAATCACATATATCCATCCATGTTGTTATGGCTGAAATAGATCACTTTGTTACATGGTCAAATTTTAAAATCAATGCAGCGAAGTCTGAGGCCCTCGATGTCTCCCTCCCCAAATCCATATAGGATTCCATCCAGTCCAACTTTCCCTTTGCCTGGCCCTCACAGGGTATCAAATACTTAGGAATTCCTATTCATAGAGACCTCTCCCATCTATGTTATCTTAATTTTGGGCCCTTTATTGAACAATTCCATACAGACCACGGTTGGCAAGTTAGAACTGTAAGATTCACTACGTGAACCGCTGGTGTTTTGTGGAAAAGCACATGTACACCGCGTTCCAAATTATTATGCAAAAAGTGTTTAGGAGTTATAAGGGAAGAATTTGTTTGTTTGTCAGTTAAACTCATTGATGGTGATGTGTGTCAGGGCTCTTTATATCACTGTAAGCAATTGCAGACACCTGTGCTAATTAGTTTGGCAGGTGTGTCCAATGAAAGGCAAGACTACTTAAGAAGGCTCTCTCACATTATTAAGCAGCCTACATTTTCTGAAAAATGGGAAAGAAAAAGGATGTGTCGGCTGCTGAGAAGCAACAAATTGTGGAGTGTTTAGGTCAAGGCATGACTACAATCAACATTGTGCGATGATCAGGATGAAGTGTCTTGGCAATCAAGAAGTATGTAGCTGATTCACAGTACACACGTGTGCGTGCTGATAAGGGCAAATTGAGGACTCTTTCCTACAGGCAATTACGTCAGGTTGAAAGAGCAGCGGCAAAAAAGCCTTGTCATAGCAGCAGACAAGTTTTTGAAGCTGCTTGTGCCTCCAACGTCCCCCGAACAACAAGATGCAGGGTCCTTCAGAGGTCTGCAGCTGTGCATACGCCATCCTGTCGACCTCCTCTACCCACTTCACACAAGCAGAAACGGCTCCAGTGGGCCAAACATTACATGAAGACTGATTTCAAAACTGTTTTGTTCACGGATGAGTGCCGTGCAGCGCTCGATGGTCCAGATGGATGGAGTGGAGGATGGCTGGTTGATGGACACCCCACGCAAACACGGCTACAGCGCCAACAAGGAGGAGGTGGAGTAATGTTTTGGGCTGGAATCATGGGGAGAGAGATTGTCGGCCCCTTTAGGATCCCTGAAGGCGCTAAAGATGAACTCCATAATGTATGTGGATTTTCTCAAACAGCACTTCCTGCCATGGTTCAAGAAGAAGAACCGTGTATTTCACAGCAAGATCATTTTTCTGCATGATAATGCACCATCTCATGCTGCACATAAAACATCTGCATCTCTGGCTGATATGGGCATAAAAGGGGACAAACTTATGGTGTGACCCCCATGCTCCCCTGACCTCTACCCCATTCAGAACCTTTGGAGCATCATTAAAAGGAATGTCTATGATGGCGGGAGGCAGTTCACATCTAAGCAACAGCTCTGGGAGGGTATTCTGTCCTCATGCAAAACAATTGAAGCAGAAACCATCCAAAACCTGACAAATTCAATGGACGAGAGAGTTCAGAAGCTCCTTTCGAACAAGGGGTCCTATATGAAAATGTAACATCACCTAGAATAAAGTTTTGAGTTGAAAACTGTTTGATTTCAGTTTCTAACAACCTGCTAATGCTTATAATTTCAAAAATGACCATTTTTTTGGTCTTTATTAAAATGAAAAGGTTGATCGAAAAGTTTGGGGGATCTAAGAGTGTGGCAACCCAGTAGTCATGATTACTTCGAATTCTGACAATATGAGGGTCATGCTGCAGGTAGTGCATCAAGAAGGCACTTATGTGTCTTGCGCATCTCGGAGCCCCAAAATTATTTTCCGGGCTAGATGCAGCTAAAAATTATTTTTAATTTTAAATCTGGTGAAGCTTTAGTATAGATGGCCTAATAGGATCAGTGCTGCACACTGCTACAAAGCCCAAATTATTTTCCAGTCAAGATACAGATAAACATGATTAGTAATTTGAAAGCTTAAAACGGTTGGTAGGGTGATTTTAACCAATCATCAAGCTTTTACTCTCCCCAGGATGACACAGGGGTAGAAAAGTCGTTTCGGATCCATGATTTGCTCATCTTTATGAACGTGAGTCTGTCTACATTATCAGTGGAGAGCCGCGTGCGCTTATCTGTCAGCACACCACCAGCAGCGCTGAACACACGTTCAGACAGAACGCTGGCTGCGGGGCATGACAAGATCTCCAAGGCGTAAGTGGCTAGCTCCGGCCATTTATCCAGATTGGAAGCCCAAAAAGAGCAAGGGTCCAGTGACACAGTCGTGGCTTCAATGTTTACTTGGAGATACTCCTGTACCATCGTCTCTAGGCGTTGACTATGTGTCAGACTTCTTGTCTCCTGTGGCCTTGCAAAGGATGGGCTAAAAAAGTGGTGAAATGATTCCGCAAAATTGATGTTACCAGCAGATACTGTGGTTCTGTTACGGTTTGAGTGCTGAACACTTGACGGTCCCACGTTTGGCAAGTTGGAACTGTGAGATTCACTACGTGCACCACTGGTATTTTGTGGAAAAGCACATGTAAGATTCTGCAACAGTCTCTGCTGATACTCCTGCATGCGTGCATCCCTTTCTATGGCAGGAATAATTTCTGCAAATTTACTTTTGTACCGGGGATCTAACAGTGTGGCAACCCAGTAGTCAGGATTTTTTCTAATTCTCACAATTCGAGGGTCATGTTGCAGGTAGTGCAGCAAGAAGGCACTCATGTGTGTTGCGCATCCAGGAGCACCAAGTCCCTGTTGTGTTGGTGGCGAGGTAACAATCATGCTTCCTTCCTCTGTCCTCTCCCCCCAACCTCGCACAACAGAAATGTGATCAAGGTCTCCCTCATCTGATGAGTCTTCCATCAGTTCGTCCTCCACTTCTTCCTGGGCTCCTGCACCTTCCTCACTAGTTTGGCTGCTACCATGCGCCCTGGTAAAACCATCTCCCCCACCCTCACATGCCTGCCGCCTTGGTGCTGCCGACCGTCTGGACCTTGCAGATGTTAGCCCTTCCGCATACAACTCCTCCTCCTCTACTTCCTCCACCTCCTCTTGTGCCACCACCTGACTCCGAATTCTGTTTAACATGTGCTCCAGCATGTAAATCACCGGAATAGTCATGCTGATAATGGCATCGTCAGCACTAAACATCTTCGTCGCCATTTCAAAACTGTGCAGAAGGGTGCATAGGTCCCTGATCTGAGACCACTCCTCCAGCGTGATTTGCCCCACCTCTGAATTTCGTTGGCCCAGGCTATACGTCAGAACGTATTGCACCAGGGCTTGTCGGTGCTGCCACAGTCGCTGCAACATGTGCAGAGTTGAATTCCACCGGGTAGGCACATCGCATTTTAGCCGGTGAAGTGGCAGGCCCAACGACTTCTGTAGAGATGTAAGTCGCTGAGCTGCGGGATGCGAACGGCGGAAGTGAGCACACAGCGACCGTGCCCTCTGCAGAAGGCCATCTAGTCTGGGATAGTGGGCTAAAAATTGCTGGACAACCAGGTTCAACACGTGAGCCATACAAGGCACGTGTGTGACATTGCCCCGGCGAAGGGCCGCACCCAGGTTTGCAGCATTGTCGCACACGGCCTTCCCTGGTTTCAGGTCCAGTGGAGACAACCATTCATGAAATTGGTTCTCCAGAGCTGACCACAACTCCTCAGCTGTGTGACTCACATTTCCCAGACATTTCAATGTAAAAACCGCCTGATGACGTTGAGCCCTACTGCCAGCATAGTAAGGAGGTGTGCAGGATCCCTTCTGCGCAGTTAGAAAGCTTGTGGCATGACCAGACAGGCTTTGGGTGCAGGTGGAAGACCGAGAGGAGGTTGAGGAGGCAGAAGCAGTGGAGGAACTTTGACATAAAGAGGATTGACGCACAACTCATGGGGACGGCAAGACTTGGACAGCAGCCCCTTGTCCTGCTGTCACCATAGTTACCCAGTGCCCAGTCAGCGACATGTAACGCCCCTGTCCATGCCTACTCGTCCAAGTGTCTGTGGTGAAATGCACCCTGTCACACACAGAGTTTCTCAAAGAAGCGGTGATGTTGTGTGCGACATGCTGGTGGAGCGCAGGCACACCTTTCTTTGAGAAGTAGTGCCGACTGGGCATCTGGTACTGGGGCACTGCGACGGACATAAGGTGTCGAAAATCCTGTGTCCACCAGGCGGAAAGGCAGCATTTCTGTAGCCAAGAGCTTGCAGATGGTGAAATTCAACCTCTTAGCTTTCTCATGGCTAGGAGGAAATGGTCTTTTACTTGTCCACATCTGAGGGACCGATTGCTGGCTATTGTGCTTAGACGGGGTTGATAAGGGTGTCCCCGGCAAACTGCCGGTCTGTGAGGAAGATGCAGGCGGACATGTTAGGTTGCCTTGATCCAAAGGTGGTGCTATCGATGTCGGACAGCGCTCAACACCAGCTGGTGTTACCACCTCCAAAGAAAATGATGACCTGCCAATCACGCTGGCTGTTGCGGGTAAAGAGGTGGCAGGTCTGCGCCCCAAAACAAGTGTGACTGCTGTCCCCCCAGTCACAGAGGATGAAGAGGCCGCGGATGCACAAGATATGGCAGACGGTGGTTGGCCCGGCCGGCTAGGCCGCATTGTAGCACACTGAGCTTCCCACTGCAACTTATGCTTCATGTCCATGTGCCGGTTCATGCATGAAGTACTCAAACTATGTATTTTTTGGCCTCTACTTAGCTTTTGCTGACAAATGTTACAGATAACACGAGTTGGGTCATCTTTATCGATCTGAAAAAATGCCCAGGCTATGCAAGGCTTAGCACCCATGCGACCTGAAGAGCCACCACGACTTGTGGTGAGAGGCAGAGTTGTGTTTGAGGATGCAGTTGTTGACGTGCTTCCAGTACTACGTCTCTGTCCAGGAAGGCGCAACCTGACCTCGTCATCACTAGCATCTTCCTCCACCTCCTCTGCTGACCTCATCTCTTGGCTGACTGTGGGTTGACAGTAAGTGGGATCTCCGACCTCATCATCATCACCCTGTGCGTTATCACACCCGTCGTCCTCAGAGCCAACCTGTTCCTGCCCTGACAAAAAACTAAAGTTGTCGCTCCAATCAGGTATTTGAGTCTTATCATCGTCTTCCTCATTGTCTCCACCAACAGGAGTTACAGTTTGGGAATGAGGGTCTACATTATGGTCAGAACCTTCTGCGTCTGGTCCTGGATCCGACTCATAAAGATTCTGGGCATCAGTGCAGATCATTTCCTCGTCTGGATTCACAGAAGCGCTGGAGTCGACCTCTGATTCCCAGGCTATAGTATGAGTAAACAGCTCTGCAGACTCAACCATCTGTTCTACCTCATACTCAGACGGGCAGCTGGAGATTTGGGAGCTGTGAGGAAGCAAGTGCGATTTGGGTGACACCTTTGAGGACTGGAGTATTTGTGATGTTGAAGTTGATGTGGAGGAGAGCCCACTTAAAGGAGCACTTGATATCCGTTGAAGCACCTGCTGTTTTTGTGCCTCATCTGGAATTTGTAGCGATTGGCGTGGCCGTAAGAAAGGGATCTTATCACATTGTCCGCTAAAAGAAGTAGACATTTTAGTTTGGCTGGAAGATGGTCTTTCTTCTGCAGATGTTACTGTTGCTTTAACACCTACCCCACGGACACAACCTTTTTTCCCCTTCCCAACACGCCTATTCCCCTTTCCACCAGCAGCAGGCCTTTTTCCACTCATTTTGGTGGTTAACTAATTCACAACTCTGGAGTTGTTTGCACAAAAAAACAATGGATGGTAACCGAGCAGAGCTGAGTGGCCAAACTGTGGTATTAGGCCAAAACTATTGGCTGGGTTAGATGCAGAAAAAAATTATTTTGAATTTGCAACCTGATGGAGGTCAGTATAGATGGACTAATACAACAAGTCCCACACACAGCTAGAAGCCCAAATATTTTTTCAGAGGTACTGTAGATGCAGATAAAAATTATTTTTAATTTGCAACCTGATGGAGGTCAGTATAGATGGACTAATAGAGAAAGTCCGACACACTACTAGAAGGCCAAATATTTTTTTAGAGGTAGATGCAGAAAAAAATATATTCAGTTTGCAACCTGATGGAGGTCAGTATAGATGGACTAATACAACAAGTCCTACACACAGCTAGAAGCCCAAATATTTTTTCAGAGGTACTGTAGATGCAGATAAAAATTATTTTTAATTTGCAACCTGATGGAGGTCAGTATAGATGGACTAATAGAGAAAGTCCGACACACTACTAGAAGGCCAAATATTTTTTCAGAGGTAGATGCAGAAAAAAATATATTCAGTTTGCAACCTGATGGAGGTCAGTATAGATGGACTAATACAACAAGTCCCACACACAGCTAGAAGCCCAAATATTTTTTCAGAGGTACTGTCGATGCAGATAAAAATTAGTTTTAATTTGCAACCTGATGGAGGTCAGTATAGATGGACTAATAGAGAAAGTCCGACACACTACTAGAAGGCCAAATATTTTTTCAGAGCTAGATGCAGAAAAAAATTATATTCAGTTTGCAACCTGATGGAGGTCAGTATAGATGGATTAATAGAACAAGACCCACACACAGCTAGAAGCCCAATATTTTTTCAGAGGTAGATGCAGAAAAAAATATATTCAGTTTGCAACCTGATGGAGGTCAGTATAGATGGACTAATACAACAAGTCCCACACACAGCTAGAAGCCCAATATTTTTTCAGAGGTAGATGCAGAAAAAAATATATTCAGTTTGCAACCTGATGGAGGTCAGTATAGATGGGCTAATACAACAAGTCCCACACACAGCTAGAAGCCCAAATATTTTTTCAGAGGTACTGTAGATGCAGATAAAAATTAGTTTTAATTTGCAACCTGATGGAGGTCAGTATAGATGGACTAATAGAGAAAGTCCGACACACTACTAGAAGGCCAAATATTTTTTCAGAGCTAGATGCAGAAAAAAATTATATTCAGTTTGCAACCTGATGGAGGTCAGTATAGATGGATTAATAGAACAAGACCCACACACAGCTAGAAGCCCAATATTTTTTCAGAGCTAGATGCAGAAAAAAATATATTCAGTTTGCAACCTGATGGAGGTCAGTATAGATGGACTAATACAACAAGTCCCACACACAGCTAGAAGCCCAATATTTTTTCAGAGGTAGACGCAGAAAAAAATATATTCAGTTTGCAACCTGATGGAGGTCAGTATAGATGGACTAATACAACAAGTCCCACACACAGCTAGAAGCCCAAATATTTTTTCAGAGGTACTGTAGATGCAGATAAAAATTAGTTTCAATTTGCAACCTGATGGAGGTCAGTATAGATGGACTAATAGAGAAAGTCCGACACACTACTAGAAGGCCAAATATTTTTTCAGAGGTAGATGCAGAAAAAAATATATTCAGTTTGCAACCTGATGGAGGTCAGTATAGATGGACTAATACAACAAGTCCCACACACAGCTAGAAGCCCAAATATTTTTTCAGAGGTACTGTAGATGCAGATAAAAATTAGTTTTAATTTGCAACCTGATGGAGGTCAGTATAGATGGACTAATAGAGAAAGTCCGACACACTACTAGAAGGCCAAATATTTTTTCAGAGCTAGATGCAGAAAAAAATTATATTCAGTTTGCAACCTGATGGAGGTCAGTATAGATGGACTAATAGAACAAGACCCACACACAGCTAGAAGCCCAATATTTTTTCAGAGGTAGATGCAGAAAAAAATATATTCAGTTTGCAACCTGATGGAGGTCAGTATAGATGGACTAATACAACAAGTCCCAAACACAGCTAGAAGCCCAAATATTTTTTCAGAGGTACTGTAGATGCAGATAAAAATTAGTTTTAATTTGCAACCTGATGGAGGTCAGTATAGATGGACTAATAGAGAAAGTCCGACACACTACTAGAAGGCCAAATATTTTTTCAGAGGTAGATGCAGAAAAAAATATATTCAGTTTGCAACCTGATGGAGGTCAGTATAGATGGACTAATACAACAAGTCCCACACACAGCTAGAAGCCCAAATATTTTTTCAGAGGTACTGTAGATGCAGATAAAAATTAGTTTTAATTTGCAACCTGATGGAGGTCAGTATAGTTGGACTAATAGAGAAAGTCCGACACACTACTAGAAGGCCAAATATTTTTTCAGAGCTAGATGCAGAAAAAAATTATATTCAGTTTGCAACCTGATGGAGGTCAGTATAGATGGATTAATAGAACAAGACCCACACACAGCTAGAAGCCCAATATTTTTTCAGAGGTAGATGCAGAAAAAAATATATTCAGTTTGCAACCTGATGGAGGTCAGTATAGATGGACTAATACAACAAGTCCCACACACAGCTAGAAGCCCAATATTTTTTCAGAGGTAGATGCAGAAAAAAATATATTCAGTTTGCAACCTGATGGAGGTCAGTATAGATGGACTAATACAACAAGTCCCACACACAGCTAGAAGCCCAAATATTTTTTCAGAGGTACTGTAGATGCAGATAAAAATTAGTTTTAATTTGCAACCTGATGGAGGTCAGTATAGATGGACTAATAGAATGATGCTATGCCCAAAAGATTTTACTTCACTAGGTGCAATAAAAAAATTGGTATTCTATACACAGGTGGTATATCTTGCAACACAGATAGGCTACTCCACTGACTAACACACTCTGCAATAGGCCAAAAAGGATTAGCTTTGCTAGATTCAGCCAAATGCTGTGAAAAAAACTTGCACAGCACTGGCACAGACCTGTCTGGCAAAATCTGATAGGAACTGATGTAACCTAGTCCTGAAAAGGACTCCAATTACAATTAGTCTTTACTCCCACAACCTATCTATTTAAGAGCACAGACCTCCCTGATAAAAGTCGTAGGAAATGCTGTAACCTAGTCCTTAAAAGGACTGCAATCACAACTATTCCCTACTCCCAAGCTATCTGTATATTTGTGCGAAAATTGGCTTGAAATTAACAAGGTATAGCGCACACAGCAACAGCGGTGCCGTCTAACACGCAGCTGCAGCAGTGAGAAAATGGTGGCGACGGGGAAAATGGCTTGGTCTTATAGGGCAAGGACATGTGACATACACTGCCAATGACACATGCCCTTGCTTGTGTGAAAAAAAGCACTTCGCTCCGTGTGTGCGCTGCTGATAGGCTGACAGATTGCACCTCCCCACTGTAAATGCGGGAAAGAGAAAAAAAAATGGAGATCTTCATTGTTCCTGCAGAGATCCATCCCCTGCCCCTCCCCCCACCCCGCTGTACACTCAAACTGCGTATTAACATTAATTTTCATCATTACTGAGAAAAAATCCAGTTATGATTTTGGTGCACGAACAGTTATCGAACATAACCTCGAACAGCCGAATTTTTCTCAAATTGTTCGTGTTCGCCGAACGGCTCGAACACCGCCCAAAACAGCTCGAATTTGAGATTGGCGAACAGTTCGAGTAGAACAACGCTCATCTCTAGTATTAACATTAATTTTCATCATTACTGAGAAAAAATCCAGTTATGATTTTGGTGCACGAACAGTTATCGAACATAACCTCGTACAGCCGAATTTTTCTCAAATCGTTCGTGTTTGCCGAACGGCTCGAACACCGCCCAAAACAGCTCGAATTTGAGATTGGCGAACAGTTCGAGTAGAATAACGCTCATCTCTACACATAACTAGAACTGTGGTTTTCCTCTTCCATGGTTCAAATCTGGGTGCAATCCACCTTTTTGCATAAAAAAAAAGCATTTTGAGTGTTTCACTGACTGTTCAGACAGAAATATATTTGTTTAAAAGATTCTGGTGTAGACCAGAGGACTAGAACTGTGGTTTTGCAGTTCCATGGTTCAAATCTCTGTATTATCCATTCTTTTGCCTTTTTTCCATTAAAAAAACATTTTGAGTGTCTTGCTGACTGTTCAGACACAAATATATCTGTTTAAAAGATTCAGGTGTAGGCCAGATAACTAGAACTGTGTTTTTCCTCTTCCACGGTTAAAATCTGGGTGTAATCCACCTTTTTGCATAAAAATTTTTTGTTTGGAGTGTCTCACTGACTGTTCTGACACAAATATATCTGTTTAAAAGATTCTGGAGTAGGCCAGATAACTAGAGCTGTGTTTTTCCTCTTCCACAGTCGAAATCAGGGCTTAATATACCTTTTTGCATAAAAAAAAAACATTTTGTGAGTCTCTCTGACTGTTCAGACACAAATATATCTGTTTAAAAGATTCAGGTGTAGGTCACATAACTATAACTGTGGTTTTCCTCTTCCACGGTTCAAATCTGGGCGTAATCTACCTTTTTGCATAAGAAAAACATTTTGACTGTGTTGTTGACTGTTCAGACACAAATATACCTGTTTAAAAGACATTGGTGTAGGCCAGAGGACTAGAACAGTGGTTTTGCAGCTCCACGGTTCAAATCTCTGTATTATCCAATTTTTTGCCTTTTTTCCATAAAAAAAAACATTTTGAGTGTCTTGCTGACTGTTCAGACACAAATATATTAGTTTAAAAGATTCTGGTGTAGGCCAGATAAATAGAAATGTGTTTTTCCTATTCCATGATTCAAATCTGGGTGTAATCCTTCTCTTTGCATAAAAAAAAACATTTTGAGTGTCTCGCTGACTGCTCAGACACAAATGTATTTGTTTAAAAGATTCTGGTGTAGGCTAGATAACTAGAACTGTGGTTTTGCAGTTCCACGGTTCAAATCTCTGTATTATCCACTTTTTTGCCTTTTTTCCATTAAAAAAACAGTTTGAGTGTCTCGCTGACTGTTCAGACACAAATATATGTGTTTAAATGATTCTGGTGTAGGCCAGATAACTAAAACAGTGTTTTTCATCTTTCACGGTACAAATCTTGGCGTAATCCATCCTTTTGCATAAAAAAAAACACTTTGAGTGTCTCACTGACTGTTCAGACACAAATATATCTGTTTAAAAGATTCTGGTGTAGGCCATAGAACTAGAGCTGTGGTTTTTGTAGTTCCACGGTTTAAATCTCTGCATTATCCACTTATTTGCCTTTTTTGCATTAAAAAAAACATTTTGAGTGTCTCGCTGACTGTACAGACACAAATATATCTGTTTAAAAGATTCAGGTGCAGGCCACATAACTAGAACTGTGTTTTTCCTCTTCCACGGTTCAAATCTTGGCGTAATCTACCTTTTTGCATAAAAAAAAATATTTTGGGTGTCTCGCTGACTGCTCAGACACAAATGTATTTGTTTAAAAGAGTCTGGTGTAGGCTAGATAACTAGAACTGTGGTTTTGCAGTTCCTCGGTTCAAATCTCTGTATTATCCACTTTTTTGCCTTTTTTCCATAAAGAAAACAGTTTGAGTGTCTCGCTGACTGTTCAGACACAAATATATCTGTTTAAAAGATTCTGGTGTAGGCCAGATAACTAAAACAGTGTTTTTAATCTTTCACGGTACAAATCTTGGCATAATCCATCCTTTTGCATAAAAAAAAACAGTTTGAGTGTCTTGCTGACTGTTCAGACACAAATATATCTGTTTAAAAGATTCTGGTGTAGGCCATAGAACTAGAGCTGTGGTTTTTGGAGTTCCACGGTTTAAATCTCTGCATTATCCACTTATTTGCCTTTTTTGCATTAAAAAAAACATCTTGAGTGTCTCGCTGACAGTACAGAAACAAATATATCTGTGTAAAAGATTCAGGTGTAGGCCAGATAATTAGAACTGTGTTTTTCCGCTTCTACGGTTCAAATATGGGTGTAATCCACCTTTTTGCAGAAAAAAAAACCTTTTGAGTGTCTTGCTGACTGTTCAGACACAAATAAATCTGTTTAAAAGATTCTGGTATAGGCTAGATAACTAGAACAGTGTTTTTCCTCCTTCACGGTACAAATCTGGGCGTAATCCACCTTTTTGCATAAAAAAAATTTTTTTGAGTGTCTCACTTACTGTTCAGACTCAAATATATCTGTGTAAAAGATTCTGAGGTAGGCCAGAGAACTAGAATTGTGGTTTTGCAGTTCCACTCTTCAAATCTCTGTGTTATCTACTTTTTTGCCTTTTTTCAATAAAAAAAAACATTTTGAGTGTCTCGCTGACTGTTCAGACACAAATATATCTGTTTAAAAGATTCTGGTATAGGCCAGATACCTAGAAGAGTGTTTTTCCTCCTTCACGGTACAAATTTGGGCGTAATCCACCTTTTTGAATAAAAAAACATTTTGAGTGTCTCACTGACTGTTCAGACACAAATAAATCTGTTTAAAAGATTCTCGTGTAGGCCAGAGAACTAGAACTGTGGTTTTGCAGTTCCTTGGTTCAAATCTCTGTGTTATCCACTTTTTTGCCTTTTTTCCATAAAAAAAAACATTTTGAGTGTCTCGCTGACTGTTCAGACACAAATATATCTGTTTAAAAGATTCTGGTGTAGGCCAGATAACTAGAGCTGTGTTTTTTCACTTCCATGGTTCAAATCTGGGCGTAATCCACTTTTTTGCGTAAAAAAAAACATTTTGAGTGTCTCACTGACTGTTCAGACACAAAAATATGTGTTCAAAAGCTTCTAGTGTATGCCACATAACTAGAACTGTGTTTTTCCTCTTCCACGGTTCAAATCTGGGCGCAAACTACATTTTTGCATTAACAAAAACATTTTGAGCTTCTCACTGACTGTTCAGACACAAATATATCTGTTTAAAAGATTCTGGTGTCTGCCAGAAAAGTAGAACTGTGTTCTTCTGCTTCTACGGTTCAAGTCTAGGTGTAATCCACCTTTTTGCATAAAAAAAACTTTTTGAGTGTCTCGCTGACTGTTCAGACAGAAATATATCTGTTTAAAAGATTCTGTTGTAGACCAGATATCTAGAACTGTGGTTTTGCAGTTCCACGGTTCAAATCTCTGTGTTATCAACTTTTTTGCCTTTATGCAATTAAAAAAAAACATTTTGAGTGTCTCGCTGACTGTTCAGACACAAATATATCTCTTTAAAAGATTCTGGTGTAGGCCAGATAAGTAGAACTGTGTTTTTCTGCTTCTACGGTTTAAATCTAGGTGTAATCCACATTCTTGCATAAAAAAACATTTTGAGCATCACGCTGACTGTGCAGATACAAATATATTTGTTTAAAAGATTCTGGTGTAGGTCAGATAATAAGAACTGTGTTTTTCCTCTTCCACGATTCAAATCTCGGCATCATCCTTCTTTTTGCATAAAAAAAAACATTTTGAGTGTCTCGCTCACTGCTCAGACACAAATGTATTTGCTTAAAAGATTCTGGTGAAGGCCAGATAACTAGAGCTGTGGTTTTGCAGTTCCATGGTTCAAATCTCTGTATTATTCAATTTTTTGCCTTTTCTCCATAAAAAAAAACAGTTTCAGTGTCTCGCTGACTGTTCAGACACAAATATATCTGTTTAAAAGATTCTGGTGTAGGCCAGATAACTAAAACAGTGTTTTTCATCTTTCACGGTACAAATCTTGGCGTAATCCATCCTTTTGCATAAAAAAAACATTTTGAGTGTCTCGCTGACTGTTCAGACACAAATATATCTGTGTAAAAGATTCTGATGTAGGCCAGAGAGCAAGAATTGTGGTTTTGCAGTTCCACGGTTCAAATCTACTTTTTTGCCTTTTTTCAATAAAAAAAACATTTTGAGTGTCTCGCTCACTGTTCAGACACAAATATATCTGTTTAAAAAATTCTGTTATAGGCCAGATAACTAGAACAGTGTTATTCCTCCTTCACGGTACAAATCTGGGCGTAATCCACCTTTTTGCATAAAAATTTTTTTTTTGAATGTCTCGCTGACTGTTCTCGCTAGAACTGTGGTTTTGCAGTTCCTTGGTTCAAATCTCTGTTACCCATTTTATGCATTTTTTCATAAAAAAAAAACATTTTGAGTGTCTCGCTGACTGTTCAGACACAAATATATCTGTTTAAAAGATTCTGGTGTAGGCCAGATAACTAGAACTGTGTTTTTCCTCTTCCAGGGTTAAAATCTGTGTGTAATCCACCTTTTTGCATAAAAATTTTTTTTTGGAGTGTCTCACTGACTGTTGTGACACAAACATATCTGTTTAAAAGATTCTGGAGTAGGCCAGATAACTAGAACTGTGTTTTTCCTCTTCCACGGTCCAAATCTGGGCTTAATATACCTTTTTGCATAAAAAAAAACATTTTGAGTGTCTTGCTGACTGTTCAGACACAAATGTATCTGTTTAAAAGATTCTTGTGTAGGCAAGAGAACTAGAACTGTGGTTTTGCAGTTCCACGGTTCAAATCTCTGTATTATCCACTTTTTTGTCTTTTTCCATAAAAAAAATTTTTTTGAGTGTCTCGCTGACTGTTCAGACACAAATATAAAATGCTTAAAAGATTCTGGTGTAGGCCACATAACTAGAACTGTGTTTTTCCTCTTCCACGATTCAAATCTGGGTGTAATCCACCTTTTTGCAAAAAAAACATTTTGAGGTTCTCAATGACTGCTCAAACACAAATATATCTGTGTAAAAGGTACTGATGTAGGCCAGAGGACTAGAACAGTGGTTTTGCAGTTCCATGGTTCAAATCTGTATTATCCACTTTTTTGCCTTTTTTCCATAAAAAAACCCAGTTTGAGTGTCTCGCTGACTGGTCAGACACAAATATATCTGTTTAAAAGATTCTGGTGTAGGCTATAGAACTAGAGCTGTGGTTTATGTTGTTCCACGGTTTAAATCTCTGCATTATCCACTTATTTGCATAAAAAAAAATCATTTTGAGTGTCTCGCTGACTGTTCAGACACAAATATATCTGTTCAAAAGATTCTTGTGTAGGCCAGATAATTAAAACAGTGTTTTTCATCTTTCATGGTACAAATCTTGGCGTAATCCATCCTTTTGCAGTAAAAAAAACATTTTGAGTGTCTCACTGACTGTTCAGACACAAATATATCTGTTTAAAACATTCTGTTGTAGGCCAGATAACTAGAACTGTGTTTTTCCTCTTTCACGGTACAAATCTGGGCGTAATCCGCCTTTTTGCATAAAAAAACATTTTGAGTGTCTCGCTGATTGTTCTGACACAAATAAATCTGTTTAAAAGATTCTGGTGTAGGCCAGATAACTAGAACAGTTGTTTTGCAGTTCCACAGTTCAAATTTCTTTATTATCCACTTTTTTGCCGTTTTTCCATAAAAAAAACATTTTGAGTGTCTCGCTGACTGTTCAGACACAAATAAATCTGTTTAAAAGATTCTGGTGCAGGCCAGATAACTAGAACCGTGGTTTTGCAGTTCCATCCATGGTTCAAATCTCTGTATTATCCACTTTTTTGCCTTTTTTCCATAAAAAAAAACAGTTTGAGTGTCTCGCTGACTGTTCAGACACAAATATATCTGTTTAAAAGATTCTGGTGTAGGCCAGATAACTAAAACAGTGTTTTTCATCTTTCACGGTACAAATCTTGGCGTAATCCATCCTTTTGCATAAAAAAAACATTTTGAGTGTCTCGCTGACTGTTCAGACACAAATATATCTGTTTAAAAGATTCTGGTGTAGGCCATAGAACTAGAACTGTGGTTTCTGTAGTTCCACGGTTTAAATCTCTGCATTATCCACTTATTTGCCTTTTTTGCATTAAAAAAAACATTTTGAGTGTCTCGCTGACTGTACAGACACAAATATATCTGTTTAAAAGACTCAGGTGCAGGCCACATAACTAGAACTGTGTTTTTCCTCTTCCACGGTTCAAATCTGGGCATAATCTACCTTTTTGCATAAAAAAAAAGCATTTTGAGTATCTCGCTGACTGTTCAGACACAAATATATCTGTGTAAAAGATTCTGAGGTAGGCCAGAGAACTAGAATTGTGGTTTTGCAATTCCACTGTTCAAATCTCTGTATTATCTACTTTTTTGCCTTTTTTCAATAAAAAAAACATTTTGAGTGTCTCGCTGACTGTTCAGACACAAATATATCTGTTTAAAAGATTCAGGTGTAGGCCAGATAATTAGAACTGTGTTTTTCCACTTCTACGGTACAAATATGGGTGTAATCCACCTTTTTGCAGAAAAAAATACCTTTTCAGTGTCACGCTGACTGCTCAGACACAAATCTATCTGTTTAAAAGATTCTGGTATAGGCCAGATACCTAGAAGAGTGTTTTTCCTCCTTCACGGTACAAATTTGGGCGTAATCCACCTTTTTGCATAAAAAATTTTTTTTGAGTGTCTCGCTGACTGTTCAGACAGAAATATATCTGTTTAAAAGATTCTGGTGTAGGCCACATAACTATAACTGTGTTTTTCCTCTTCCATGGTTCAAATCTGGGTGCAATCCACCTTTTTGCATAAAAAAAAACATTTTGAGCGTTTCACTGACTGTTCAGACACAAATAAATCTGTTTAAAAGATTCTGGTGTAGACCAGAGTACTAGAACTGTGGTTTTGCAGTTCCATGGTTCAAATCTCTGTATTATCCACTCTTTTGCCTTTTTTCCATTAAAAAAAACATTTTGAGTGTCTCGCTGACTGTTCAGACACAAATATATCTGTTTAAAAGATTCTGGTGTAGGCCAGATAACTAGAGCTGTATTTTTTCACTTCCATGGTTCAAATCTGGGCGTAATCCACTTTTTTGCGTAAAAAAAAACATTTTGAGTGTCTCACTGACTGTTCAGACACAAACATATCTGTTCAAAAGCTTCTGGTGTATGCCACATAACTAGAACTGTGTTTTTCCTTTTCCACGGTTCAAATATGGGCGCAATCTACATTTTTGCATTAACAAAAACATTTTGAGCTTCTCACTGACTGTTCAGACACAAATATATCTGTTTAAAATATTCTTGTGTAGGCTAGATAACTAGAACTGTGTTTTTCCGCTACTACGGTTCAAGTCTAGGTGTAATCCACCTTTTTGCATAAAAAAAACATTTTGAGTTTCTCGATGACTGTTCAGACAGAAATATATCTGTTTAAAAGATTCTGGTGTAGGCCAGATAACTAGAACTGTGGTTTTGCAGTTCCACGGTTCAAATCTCTGTGTTATCAACTTTTTTGCCTTTTTGCAATAAAAAAAACATTTTGAGTGTCTCGCTGACTGTTCAGACACAAATATATCTCTTTAAAAGATTCTGGTGTAGGCCAGATAAGTAGAACTGTGTTTTTCTGCTTCTACGGATCAAATCTAGGTGTAATCCACATTCTTGCATAAAAAAACATTTTGAGCATCTCGCTGACTGTGCAGACACAAATATATTTGTTTAAAAGATTCTGGTGTAGGTCAGATAACAAGAACTGTGTTTTTCCTCTTCCACGATTCAAATCTGGGCGTAATCCTTCTTTTTGCATAAAAAAAACATTTTGAGTGTCTCGCTCACTGCTCAGACACAAATGTATTTGCTTAAAAGATTCTGGTGAAAGCCAGATAACTAGAACTGTGGTTTTGCAGTTCCATGGTTCAAGTCTCTGTATTATCCACTTTTTTGCCTTTTTTCCATAAAAAAAAACAGTTTGAGTGTCTCGCTGACTGTTCAGACGCAAATATATCTGTTTAAAAGATTCTGGTGTAGGTCATAGAACTAGAGCTGTGGTTTCTCAAGTTCCACGGTTTAAATCTCTGCATTATCCACTTATTTGCCTTTTTTGCATTAAAAAAAACAATTTGAGTGTCTCGCTCACTGTTCAGACACAAATATATCTGTTTAAAAAATTCTGTTATAGGCCAGATAACTAGAACAGTGTTATTCCTCCTTCATGGTACAAATCTGGGCGTAATCCACCTTTTTGCATAAAAATTTTTTTTTGAGTGTCTTGCTGACTGTTCAGACACAAATATATCTGTTTAAAAGATTCTGGTGTAGGCCAGATAACTATAACTGTGTTTTTCCTCTTTCACGGTACAAATCTGGGCATAATCCACCTTTTTGCAAAAAAAAACGTTTTGAGTGTCTCGCTGACTGTTCAGACACAAATATATCTGTTTAAAAGATTCTGGTATAGGCCAGATAACTAGAACAGTCTTTTACCTCCTTCACGGTACAAATCTGGGCGTAATCCACCTTTTTGCATAAAAATTTTTTTTTGAGTGTCTCGCTGACTGTTCAGACAGAAATATGGCTGTTTAAAAGATTCACGTGTAGGCCAGATAACTAAAACTGTGTTTTTCCTCTTTCACGTTACAAATCTGGGCGTAATCCACCTTTTTGCATAAAAAAACATTTTGAGTATCTCACTGACTGTTCAGACACAAATATATCTGTTTAAAAGATTCTGGTGTAAGCCAGATAACTAAAACCGTGGTTTTGCAGTTCCACGGCTCAAATCTCTGTGTTATCAACTTTTTTGCCATTTTGCAATAAAAAAAAATCATTTTGAGTGTCTCGCTGACTGTTCAGACACAAATATATCTGTTTAAAAGATTCTGGTGTAGGCCAGATAACTATAACTGTGTTTTTCCTCTTCCATGGTTCAAATCTAGGTGTAATCCACCTTTTTGCATAAAAAAAACATTTTGAGTGTCATGCTGACTGTTCAGACACAAATATATCTGTTTAAAAGATTCTGGTGTAAGCCAGATAACTAAAACTGTGGTTTTGCAGTTCCACGGCTCAAATCTCTGTGTTATCAACTTTCTTGCCATTTTGCAATAAAAAAAAAAACATTTTGAGTGTCTCGCTGACTGTTCAGACACAAATATATCTCTTTAAAAGATTCTGGTGTAGGCCAGATAAGTAGAACTGTGTTTTTCCGCTTCTACGGTTCAAATCTAGGTGTAATCCACCTTTTTGCATAAAAAAACATTTGAGCATCTCGATGACTGTTCAGACAGAAATATATCTGTTTAAAAGATACTGGTGTAGGCCAGATAACTATAACTGTGTTATTCCTCTTCCATGGTTCAAATTTGGGTGTAATCCACCTTTTTGCAAAAAAAATAAATAATTGAGTGTCTTGCTGACTGTTCAGACACAAATATATCTGATTAAAAGATTCTGGTGTAGGCCACATAACTAGAACTGTGTTTTTCCTCTTCCACGGTTAAAATCTGGGTGTAATCCACCTTTTTGCATAAAAATTTTTTTTTAGAGTGTCTCACTGACTGTTGTGACACAAATATATCTGTTTAAAAGATTCTGGAGTAGGCCAGATAACTAGTACTGTGTTTTTCCTCTTCCACGGTCCAAATCTGGGCTTAATATACCTTTTTGCATAAAAAAAAACATTTTGAGTTTCTTGCTGACTGTTTAGACACAAATGTATCTGTTTAAAAGATTCTTGTGTAGGCCAGAGGACTAGAACTGTGGTTTTCCTCTTCCACGGTTCAAATCTGGGCGTAATCCACCTTTTTGCATAAAACAAAACATTTTGAGTGTGTCACTGACTGTTGAGACACAAATATATCTGTTTAAAAGATTCTGGTGTAGGCAAGAGAACTAGAACTGTGGTTTTGCAGTTCCACGGTTCAAATCTCTGTATTATCCACTCTTTTGTCTTTTTCCATAAAAAAAAATTTTTTTGAGTGTCTCGCTGACTGTTCAGACACAAATATAAAATGTTTAAAAGATTCAGGTTTAGGCCTCATATCTAGAACTGTGTTTTTCTCTTCCATGGTTCAAATTTGGGCGTAATCTACCTTTTTGCATAAAAAAAACATTTTGAGTGTCTCGCTGACTGTTCAGACACAAATATATCTGTGTAAAAGATTCTGATGTAGGCCAGAGAACTAGAATTGTGGTTTTGCAGTTCCACGGTTCAAATCTCTGTGTTATCTACTTTTTTGCCTTTTTTCAATAAAAAAAACATTTTGAGTGTCTCGCTCACTGTTCAGACACAAATATGTCTGTTTAAAAAATTCTGTTATAGGCCAGATAACTAGAACAGTGTTATTCCTCCTTCACGGTACAAATCTGGGCGTAATCCACCTTTTTGCATAAAATTTTTTTTTGAGTGTCTTGCTGACTGTTCAGACACAAATATATCTGTTTAAAAGATTCTTGTGTAGGCCAGATAACTAGAACTGTGTTTTTCCGCTTCTACGGTTCAAGTCTAGGTGTAATCCACCTTTTTGCATAAAAAAAACATTTTGAGTGTCTCGATGACAGTTCAGACAGAAATATATCTGTTTAAAAGATTCTGGTGTAGGCCAGATAACTAGAACTGTGGTTTTGCAGTTCCACGGTTCAAATCTCTGTGTTATCAACTTTTTTGCCTTTTTGCAATAAAAAAAAACATTTTGAGTGTCTCGCTGACTGTTCAGACACAAATATATCTCTTTAAAAGATTCTGGTGTAGGCCAGATAAGTAGAACTGTGTTTTTCTGCTTCTACGGATCAAATCTAGGTGTAATCCACATTCTTGCATAAAAAAACATTTTGAGCATCTCGCTGACTGTGCAGACACAAATATATTTGTTTAAAAGATTCTGGTGTAGGTCAGATAACAAGAACTGTGTTTTTCCTCTTCCACGATTCAAATCTGGGCGTAATCCTTCTTTTTGCATAAAAAAAACATTTTGAGTGTCTCGCTCACTGCTCAGACACAAATGTATTTGCTTAAAAGATTCTGGTGAAGGCCAGATAACTAGAACTGTGGTTTTGCAGTTCCATGGTTCAAGTCTCTGTATTATCCACTTTTTTGCCTTTTTTCCATAAAAAAAAAACAGTTTGAGTGTCTTTCTGACTGTTCAGATGCAAATATATCTGTTTAAAAGATTCTGGTGTAGGTCATAGAACTAGAGCTGTGGTTTCTCAAGTTCCACGGTTTAAATCTCTGCATTATCCACTTATTTGCCTTTTTTGCATTAAAAAAAAACAATTTGAGTGTCTCGCTGACTGTACAGACTCAAATATATCTGTTTAAAAGATTCAGGTTTAGGCCTCATATCTAGAACTGTGTTTTTTCTCTTCCATGGTTCAAATTTGGGCGTAATCTACCTTTTTGCATGAAAAAAACATTTTGAGTGTCTCGCTGACTGTTCAGACACAAATATATCTGTGTAAAAGATTCTGATGTAGGCCAGAGAACTAGAATTGTGGTTTTGCAGTTCCACGGTTCAAATCTCTGGGTTATCTACTTTTTTGCCTTTTTTCAATAAAAAAAACATTTTGAGTGTCTCGCTCACTGTTCAGACACAAATATATCTGTTTAAAAAATTCTGTTATAGGCCAGATAACTAGAACAGTGTTATTCCTCCTTCATGGTACAAATCTGGGCGTAATCCACCTTTTTGCATAAAAATTTTTTTTTCAGTGTCTTGCTGACTGTTCAGACACAAATATATCTGTTTAAAAGATTCTGGTGCAGGCCAGATAACTATAACTGTGTTTTTCCTCTTTCACGGTACAAATCTGGGCGTAATCCACCTTTTTGCAAAAAAAAACGTTTTGAGTGTCTCGCTGACTGTTCAGACACAAATATATCTGTTTAAAAGATTCTGGTATAGGCCAGATAACTAGAACAGTGTTTTTCCTCCTTCACGGTACAAATCTGGGCGTAATCCACCTTTTTGCATAAAACATTTTTTTTGAGTGTCTCGCTGACTGTTTAGACAGAAATATGTCTGTTTAAAAGATTCACGTGTAGGCCAGATAACTAAAACTGTGTTTTTCCTCTTTCACGTTACAAATCTGGGCGTAATCCACCTTTTTGCATAAAAAAACATTTTGAGTATCTCACTGACTGTTCAGACACAAATATATCTGTTTAAAAGATTCTGGTGTAAGCCAGATAACTAAAACTGTGGTTTTGCAGTTCCACGGCTCAAATCTCTGTGTTATCAACTTTTTTGCCATTTTGCAATAAAAAAAAAACATTTTGAGTGTCTCGCTGACTGTTCAGACACAAATATATCTGTTTAAAAGATTCTGGTGTAGGCCAGATAACTATAACTGTGTTTTTCCTCTTCCATGGTTCAAATCTGGGTGTAATCCACCTTTTTGCATAAAAAAAACATTTTGAGTGTCATGCTGACTGTTCAGACACAAATATATCTGTTTAAAAGATTCTGGTGTAAGCCAGATAACTAAAACTGTGGTTTTGCAGTTCCACGGCTCAAATCTCTGTGTTATCAACTTTCTTGCCATTTTGCAATAAAAAAAAAACATTTTGAGTGTCTCGCTGACTGTTCAGACACAAATATATCTCTTTAAAAGATTCTGGTGTAGGCCAGATAAGTAGAACTGTGTTTTTCCGCTTCTACGGTTCAAATCTAGGTGTAATCCACCTTTTTGCATAAAAAAACATTTGAGCATCTCGCTGACTGTTCAGACAGAAATATATCTGTTTAAAAGATTCTGATGTAGGCCAGAGAACTAGAATTGTGGTTTTGCAGTTCCACGGTTCAAATCTCTGTGTTATCTACTTTTTTGCCTTTTTTCAATAAAAAAAACATTTTGAGTGTCTCGCTCACTGTTCAGACACAAATATATCTGTTTAAAAAATTCTGTTATAGGCCAGATAACTAGAACAGTGTTATTCCTCCTTCACGGAACAAATCTGGGCGTAATCCACCTTTTTGCATAAAATTTTTTTTTGAGTGTCTTGCTGACTGTTCAGACACAAATATATCTGTTTAAAAGATTCTTGTGTAGGCCAGATAACTAGAACTGTGTTTTTCCGCTTCTACGGTTCAAGTCTAGGTGTAATCCACCTCTTTGCATAAAAAAAACATTTTGAGTGTCTCGATGACTGTTCCGACAGAAATATATCTGTTTAAAAGATTCTGGTGTAGGCCAGATAACTAGAACTGTGGTTTTGCAGTTCCACGGTTCAAATCTCTGTGTTATCAACTTTTTTGCCTTTTTGCAATAAAAAAAAACATTTTGAGTGTCTCGCTGACTGTTCAGACACAAATATATCTCTTTAAAAGATTCTGGTGTAGGCCAGATAAGTAGAACTGTGTTTTTCTGCTTCTACGGATCAAATCTAGGTGTAATCCACATTCTTGCATAAAAAAACATTTTGAGCATCTCGCTGACTGTGCAGACACAAATATATTTGTTTAAAAGATTCTGGTATAGGTCAGATAACAAGAACTGTGTTTTTCCTCTTCCACGATTCAAATCTGGGCGTAATCCTTCTTTTTGCATAAAAAAAACATTTTGAGTGTCTCGCTCACTGCTCAGACACAAATGTATTTGCTTAAAAGATTCTGGTGAAGGCCAGATAACTAGAACTGTGGTTTTGCAGTTCCATGGTTCAAGTCTCTGTATTATCCACTTTTTTGCCTTTTTTCCATAAAAAAAAAACAGTTTGAGTGTCTTTCTGACTGTTCAGACGCAAATATATCTGTTTAAAAGATTCTGGTGTAGGTCATAGAACTAGAGCTGTGGTTTCTCAAGTTCCACGGTTTAAATCTCTGCATTATCCACTTATTTGCCTTTTTTGCATTAAGAAAAACAATTTGAGTGTCTCGCTGACTGTACAGACTCAAATATATCTGTTTAAAAGATTCAGGTTTAGGCCTCATATCTAGAACTGTGTTTTTTCTCTTCCATGGTTCAAATTTGGGCGTAATCTACCTTTTTGCATAAAAAAAACATTTTGAGTGTCTCGCTGACTGTTCAGACACAAATATATCTGTGTAAAAGATTCTGATGTAGGCCAGAGAACTAGAATTGTGGTTTTGCAGTTCCACGGTTCAAATCTCTGGGTTATCTACTTTTTTGCCTTTTTTCAATAAAAAAAACATTTTGAGTGTCTCGCTCACTGTTCAGACACAAATATATCTGTTTAAAAAATTCTGTTATAGGCCAGATAACTAGAACAGTGTTATTCCTCCTTCATGGTACAAATCTGGGCGTAATCCACCTTTTTGCATAAAAATTTTTTTTTGAGTGTCTTGCTGACTGTTCAGACACAAATATATCTGTTTAAAAGATTCTGGTGCAGGCCAGATAACTATAACTGTGTTTTTCCTCTTTCACGGTACAAATCTGGGCGTAATCCACCTTTTTGCAAAAAAAAACGTTTTGAGTGTCTCGCTGACTGTTCAGACACAAATATATCTGTTTAAAAGATTCTGGTATAGGCCAGATAACTAGAACAGTGTTTTTCCTCCTTCACGGTACAAATCTGGGCGTAATCCACCTTTTTGCATAAAAAATTTTTTTTGAGTGTCTCGCTGACTGTTTAGACAGAAATATGTCTGTTTAAAAGATTCACGTGTAGGCCAGATAACTAAAACTGTGTTTTTCCTCTTTCACGTTACAAATCTGGGCGTAATCCACCTTTTTGCATAAAAAAACATTTTGAGTATCTCACTGACTGTTCAGACACAAATATATCTGTTTAAAAGATTCTGGTGTAAGCCAGATAACTAAAACTGTGGTTTTGCAGTTCCACGGCTCAAATCTCTGTGTTATCAACTTTTTTGCCATTTTGCAATAAAAAAAAAACATTTTGAGTGTCTCGCTGACTGTTCAGACACAAATATATCTGTTTAAAAGATTCTGGTGTAGGCCAGATAACTATAACTGTGTTTTTCCTCTTCCATGGTTCAAATCTGGGTGTAATCCACCTTTTTGCATAAAAAAAACATTTTGAGTGTCATGCTGACTGTTCAGACACAAATATATCTGTTTAAAAGATTCTGGTGTAAGCCAGATAACTAAAACTGTGGTTTTGCAGTTCCACGGCTCAAATCTCTGTGTTATCAACTTTCTTGCCATTTTGCAATAAAAAAAAAACATTTTGAGTGTCTCGCTGACTGTTCAGACACAAATATATCTCTTTAAAAGATTCTGGTGTAGGCCAGATAAGTAGAACTGTGTTTTCCGCTTCTACGGTTCAAATCTAGGTGTAATCCACCTTTTTGCATAAAAAAACATTTGAGCATCTCGCTGACTGTTCAGACAGAAATATATCTGTTTAAAAGATACTGGTGTAGGCCAGATAACTATAACTGTGTTATTCCTCTTCCATGGTTCAAATTTGGGTGTAATCCACCTTTTTGCAAAAAAAAAAAATAATTGAGTGTCTTGCTGACTGTTCAGACACAAATATATCTGATTAAAAGATTCTGGTGTAGGCCAGATAACTAGAACTGTGTTTTTCCTCTTCCACGGTTAAAATCTGGGTGTAATCCACCTTTTTGCATAAAATTTTTTTTTTAGAGTGTCTCACTGACTGTTGTGACACAAATATATCTGTTTAAAAGATTCTGGAGTAGGCCAGATAACTAGTACTGTGTTTTTCCTCTTCCACGGTCCAAATCTGGGCTTAATATACCTTTTTGCATAAAAAAAAAACATTTTGAGTGTCTTGCTGACTGTTTAGACACAAATGTATCTGTTTAAAAGATTCTTGTGTAGGCCAGAGGACTAGAACTGTGGTTTTCCTCTTCCACGGTTCAAATCTGGGCGTAATCCACCTTTTTGCATAAAACAAAACATTTTGAGTGTGTCACTGACTGTTGAGACACAAATATATCTGTTTAAAAGATTCTGGTGTAGGCAAGAGAACTAGAACTGTGGTTTTGCAGTTCCACTGTTCAAATCTCTGTATTATCCACTTTTTTGTCTTTTTCCATAAAAAAATTTTTTTTTGAGTGTCTCGCTGACTGTTCAGACACAAATATAAAATGTTTAAAAGATTCTGGTGTAGGCCATATAACTAGATCTGTGTTTTTCCTCTTCCACGGCTGAAATCTGGGTGTAATCCACCTTTTTGCATAAAAAACACATTTTGAGTGTCTCGCTGACTGTTCAGACACAAATATATCTGTTTAAAAGATTCAGGTGTAGGCCACATAACTAGAACTGTGTTTTTCCTCTTCCACGATTCAAATCTGGGTGTAATCCACCTTTTTGCAAAAAAAAACATTTTGAGGTTCTCAATGACTGCTCAAACACAAATATATCTGTGTAAAAGGTACTGGTGTAGGCCAGAGGACTAGAACAGTGGTTTTGCAGTTCCATGGTTCAAATCTGTATTATCCACTTTTTTGCATTTTTTCCATAAAAAAACCCAGTTTGACTGTTTCGCTGACTGGTCAGA
This sequence comes from Phyllobates terribilis, assembly GCF_046119375.1. NCBI lineage: Eukaryota > Metazoa > Chordata > Amphibia > Anura > Dendrobatidae > Phyllobates > Phyllobates terribilis. The sequence goes on from NW_027362762.1 coordinate 585,017,101, forward strand.
CACAAATATATCTGTTTAAAAGATTCTGGTGTAGGCTATAGAACTAGAGCTGTGGTTTCTGTTGTCCACGGTTTAAATCTCTGCATTATCCACTTATTTGCATTAAAAAAAATCATTTTGAGTGTCTCGCTGACTGTTCAGACTCAAATATATCTGTTTAAAAGATTCAGGTGTAGGCCAGATAATTAGAACTGTGTTTTTCTGCTTCTACGGTTCAAATATGGGTGTAATCCACCTTTTTGTAGAAAAAAAACCTTTTGAGTGTCTCGCTGACTGTTCAGACACAAATATATCTGTTTAAAAGATTCTGGTAAAGGCCAGATATGTAGAACAGTGTTTTTCCTCCTACATGGTACAAATCTGGGCATAATCCACCTGTTTGCATAAAAAATTTTTTTGGAGTGTCTCGCTGACTGTTCAGATAGAAATATATCTGTCTAAAAGATTCTGGTGAAGGCCCGATAACTATAACTGTGGTTTTCCTCTTCCATGGTTCAAATCTGGGTGTAATCCACCTTTTTGCATAAAAAGAACATTTTCAGTGTTTCGCTGACTGTTCAGACACAAATATATCTGTTTAAAAGATTCTGGTGTAGGCCAGAAGACTAGAACTGTGGTTTTGCAGTTCCACGGTTTAAATCTCTGTATTATCCACTGTTTTGCCTTTTTTCCATAAAAAAAAACCTTTTGAGTGTCTCGCTGATAGAGATGAGCGTTGTTCTACTCGAACTGTTCGCCAATCTCAAATTCGAGCTGTTTTGGGCGGTGTTCGAGCCGATCGGCGAACACGAACAATTTGAGAAAAATTCGGCTGTTCGAGGTTATGTTCGATAACTGTTCGTGCACCAAAATCATAACTGGATTTTTTCTCAGTAATGATGAAAATTAATGTTAATACGCAGTTTGAGTGTACAGCGGGGTGGGGGGAGGGGCAGGGGATGGATCTCTGCAGGAACAATGAAGATCTCCATTTTTTTTTCTCTTTCCCGCATTTGCAGTGGGGAGGTGCAATCTGTCAGCCTATCAGCAGCGCACACACGGAGCGAAGTGCTTTTTTTCACACAAGCAGGGGCATGTGTCATTGGCAGTGTATGTCACATGTCCTTGCCCTATAAGACCAAGCCATTTTCCCCGTCGCCACCATTTTCTCACTGCTGCAGCTGCGTGTTAGACGGCACCGCTGTTGCTGTGTGCGCTATACCTTGTTAATTTCAAGCCAATTTTCGCACAAATATACAGATAGCTTGGGAGTAGGGAATAGTTGTGATTGCAGTCCTTTTAAGGACTAGGTTACAGCATTTCCTACGACTTTTATCAGGGAGGTCTGTGCTCTTAAATAGATAGGTTGTGGGAGTAAAGACTAATTGTAATTGGAGTCCTTTTCAGGACTAGGTTACATGAGTTCCTATCAGTTTTTGCCAGGCAGGTCTGTGCCAGTGCTGTGCAAGTTTTTTTCACAGCATTTGGCTGAATCTAGCAAAGCTAATCCTTTTTGGCCTATTGCAGAGTGTGTTAGTCAGTGGAGTAGCCTATCTGTGTTGCAAGATATACCACCTGTGTATAGAATACCAATTTTTTTACTGCACCTAGTGAAGTAAAATCTTTTGGGCATAGCATCATTCTATTAGTCCATCTATACTGACCTCCATCAGGTTGCAAACTGAATATAATTTTTTTCTGCATCTAGCTCTGAAAAAATATTTGGGCTTCTAGCAGTGTGTGGGACTTGGTCTATTAGTCCATCTATACTGACCTCCATCAGGTTGCAAACTAAAAATAATTTTTTTCTTCATTTAGCTCTGAAAAAATATTTGGGCTTCTAGCAGTGTGTGGGACTTGTTCTATTAGTCCTTCTATACTGACCTCCAGCAGGTTGCAAATTGAATATAATTTTTTTCTGCATCTAGTTCTGAAAAAATAGTTGGGCTTCTAGCGGTGTGTGGGACTTGGTCTATTAGTCCTTCTATACTGACCTCCAGCAGGTTGCAAATTGAATATCATTTTTTTCTGCATCTAGCTCTGAAAAAATAGTTGGGCTTCTAGCGGTGTGTGGGACTTGGTCTATTAGTCCATCTATACTGACCTCCATCAGGTTGCAAATTAAAAATAATTTTTTTCTGCATCTAGCTCTGAAAAAATATTTGGGCTTCTAGCAGTGTGTGGGACTTGGTCTATTAGTCCATCTATACTGACCTCCATCAGGTTGCAAACTAAAAATAATTTTTTTCTTCATTTAGCTCTGAAAAAATATTTGGGCTTCTAGCAGTGTGTGGGACTTGTTCTATTAGTCCTTCTATACTGACCTCCAGCAGGTTGCAAATTGAATATAATTTTTTTCTGCATCTAGCTCTGAAAAAATAGTTGGGCTTCTAGCGGTGTGTGGGACTTGGTCTATTAGTCCTTCTATACTGACCTCCAGCAGGTTGCAAATTGAATATAATTTTTTTCTGCATCTAGCTCTGAAAAAATAGTTGGGCTTCTAGCGGTGTGTGGGACTTGGTCTATTAGTCCATCTATACTGACCTCCATCAGGTTGCAAATTAAAAATATTTTTTTTCTGCATCTAGCTCTGAAAAAATATTTGGGCTTCTAGCAGTGTGTGGGACTTGGTCTATTAGTCCATCTATACTGACCTCCATCAGGTTGCAAATTAAAAATAATTTTTTTCTTCATTTAGCTCTGAAAAAATATTTGGGCTTCTAGCAGTGTGTAGTACTTGTTCTATTAGTCCTTCTATACTGACCTCCAGCAGGTTGCAAATTGAATATAATTTTTTTCTGCATCTAGCTCTGAAAAAATAGTTGGGCTTCTAGCGGTGTGTGGGACTTGGTCTATTAGTCCATCTATACTGACCTCCATCAGGTTGCAAATTAAAAATATTTTTTTTCTGCATCTAGCTCTGAAAAAATATTTGGGCTTCTAGCAGTGTGTGGGACTTGGTCTATTAGTCCATCTATACTGACCTCCATCAGGTTGCAAATTAAAAATAATTTTTTTCTTCATTTAGCTCTGAAAAAATATTTGGGCTTCTAGCAGTGTGTGGGACTTGTTCTATTAGTCCATCTGTACTGACCTCCAGCAGGTTGCAAATTGAATATCATTTTTTTCTGCATCTAGCTCTGAAAAAATAGTTGGGCTTCTAGCGGTGTGTGGGACTTGGTCTATTAGTCCATCTATACTGACCTCCATCAGGTTGCAAATTAAAAATAATTTTTTTCTGCATCTAGCTCTGAAAAAATATTTGGGCTTCTAGCAGTGTGTGGGACTTGGTCTATTAGTCCATCTATACTGACCTCCATCAGGTTGCAAATTAAAAATAATTTTTATCTGCATCTACAGTACCTCTGAAAAAATATTTGGGCTTCTAGCTGTGTGTGGGACTATTTGTATTAGTCCATCTATACTGACCTCCATCAGGTTGCAAACTGAATATATTTTTTTCTGCATCTACCTCTGAAAAAATATTTGGCCTTCTAGTAGTGTGTCGGACTTTCTCTATTAGTCCCTCTATACTGAGCTCCATCAGGTTGCAAATTAAAACTAATTTTTATCTGCATCTACAGTACCTCTGAAAAAATATTTGGGCTTCTAGCTGTGTGTGGGACTATTTGTATTAGTCCATCTATACTGACCTCCATCAGGTTGCAAATTCAAAATAATTTTTTTCTGCATCTAACCCAGCCAATAGTTTTGGCCTAATACCACAGTTTGGCCACTCAGCTCTGCTCGGTTACCATCCATTGTTTTTTTGTGCAAACAACTCCAGAGTTGTGAATTAGTTAACCACCAAAATGAGTGGAAAAAGGCCTGCTGCTGGTGGAAAGGGGAATAGGCGTGTTGGGAAGGGGAAAAAAGGTTGTGTCCGTGGGGTAGGTGTTAAAGCAACAGTAACATCTGCAGAAGAAAGACCATCTTCCAGCCAAACTAAAATGTCTACTTCTTTTAGCGGACAATGTGATAAGATCCCTTTCTTACGGCCACGCCAATCGCTACAAATTCCAGATGAGGCACAAAAACAGCAGGTGCTTCAACGGATATCAAGTGCTCCTTTAAGTGGGCTCTCCTCCACATCAACTTCAACATCACAAATACTCCAGTCCTCAAAGGTGTCACCCAAATCGCACTTGCTTCCTCACAGCTCCCAAATCTCCAGCTGCCCGTCTGAGTATGAGGTAGAACAGATGGTTGAGTCTGCAGGGCTGTTTACTCATACTATAGCCTGGGAATCAGAGGTCGACTCCAGCGCTTCTGTGAATCCAGACGAGGAAATGATCTGCACTGATGCCCAGAATCTTTATGAGTCGGATCCAGGACCAGACGCAGAAGGTTCTGACCATAATGTAGACCCTCATTCCCAAACTGTAACTCCTGTTGGTGGAGACAATGAGGAAGACGATGATAAGACTCAAATACCTGATTGGAGCGACAACTTTAGTTTTTTGTCAGGGCAGGAACAGGTTGGCTCTGAGGACGACGGGTGTGATAACGCACAGGGTGATGATGATGAGGTCGGAGATCCCACTTACTGTCAACCCACAGTCAGCCAAGAGATGAGGTCAGCAGAGGAGGTGGAGGAAGATGCTAGTGACGACGAGGTCAGGTTGCGCCTTCCTGGACAGAGACGTAGTACTGGAAGCACGTCAACAACTGCATCCTCAAACACAACTCTGCCTCTCACCACAAGTCGTGGTGGCTCTTCAGGTCGCATGGGTGCTAAGCCTTGCATAGCCTGGGCATTTTTTCAGATCGATAAAGATGACCCAACTCGTGTTATCTGTAACATTTGTCAGCAAAAGCTAAGTAGAGGCCAAAAAATACATAGTTTGAGTACTTCATGCATGAACCGGCACATGGACATGAAGCATAAGTTGCAGTGGGAAGCTCAGTGTGCAACAATGCGGCCTAGCCGGCCGGGCCAACCACCGTCTGCCATATCTTGTGCATCCGCGGCCTCTTCATCCTCTGTGACTGGGGGGACAGCAGTCACACCTGTTTTGGGGCGCAGACCTGCCACCTCTTTACCCGCAACAGCCAGCGTGATTGGCAGGTCATCATTTTCTTTGGAGGTGGGAACACCAACTGGTGTTGAGCGCTGTCCGACATCGATAGCACCACCTTTGGATCAAGGTAACCTAACATGTCCGCCTGCATCTTCCTCACAGACCGGCAGTTTGCCGGGGACACCCTTATCAACCCCGTCTAAGCACAATAGCCAGCCCTCGGTCCCTCAGATGTGGACAAGTAAAAGACCATTTCCTCCTAGCCATGAGAAAGCTAAGAGGTTGAATTTCACCATCTGCAAGCTCTTGGCTACAGAAATGCTGCCTTTCCGCCTGGTGGACACAGAGGATTTTCGAGACCTTATGTCCGTCGCAGTGCCCCAGTACCAGATGCCCAGTCGGCACTACTTCTCAAAGAAAGGTGTGCCTGCGCTCCACCAGCATGTCGCACACAACATCACCGCTTCTTTGAGAAACTCTGTGTGTGACAGGGTGCATTTCACCACAGACACTTGGACGAGTAGGCATGGACAGGGGCGTTACATGTCGCTGACTGGGCACTGGGTAACTATGGTGACAGCAGGACAAGGGGCTGCTGTCCAAGTCTTGCCGTCCCCACGAGTTGTGCGTCAATCCTCTTTATGTCAAAGTTCCTCCACTGCTTCTGCCTCCTCAACCTCCTCTCGGTCTTCCACCTGCACCCAAAGCCTGTCTGGTCATGCCACAAGCTTTCTAACTGCGCAGAAGGGATCCTGCACACCTCCTTGCTATGCTGGCAGTAGGGCTCAACGTCATCAGGCGGTTTTTACATTGAAATGTCTGGGAAATGTGAGTCACACAGCTGAGGAGTTGTGGTCAGCTCTGGAGAACCAATTTCATGAATGGTTGTCTCCACTGGACCTGAAACCAGGGAAGGCCGTGTGCGACAATGCTGCAAACCTGGGTGCGGCCCTTCGCCGGGGCAATGTCACACACGTGCCTTGTATGGCTCACGTGTTGAACCTGGTTGTCCAGCAATTTTTAGCCCACTATCCCAGACTAGATGGCCTTCTGCAGAGGGCACGGTCGCTGTGTGCTCACTTCCGCCGTTCGCATCCCGCAGCTCAGCGACTTACATCTCTACAGAAGTCGTTGGGCCTGCCACTTCACCGGCTAAAATGCGATGTGCCTACCCGGTGGAATTCAACTCTGCACATGTTGCAGCGACTATGGCAGCACCGACAAGCCCTGGTGCAATACGTTCTGACGTATAGCCTGGGCCAACGAGATTCAGAGGTGGGGCAAATCACGCTGGAGGAGTGGTCTCAGATCAGGGACCTATGCACCCTTCTGCACAGTTTTGAAATGGCGACGAAGATGTTTAGTGCTGACGATGCCATTATCAGCATGACTATTCCGGTGATTTACATGCTGGAGCACATGTTAAACAGAATTCGGAGTCAGGTGGTGGCACAAGAGGAGGTGGAGGAAGTAGAGGAGGAGGAGTTGTATGCGGAAGGGCTAACATCTGCAAGGTCCAGACGGTCGGCAGCACCAAGGCGGCAGGCATGTGAGGGTGGGGGAGATGGTTTTACCAGGGCGCATGGTAGCAGCCAAACTAGTGAGGAAGGTGCAGGAGCCCAGGAAGAAGTGGAGGACGAACTGATGGAAGACTCATCAGATGAGGGAGACCTTGATCACATTTCTGTTGTGCGAGGTTGGGGGGAGAGGACAGAGGAAGGAAGCATGATTGTTACCTCGCCACCAACACAACAGGGACTTGGTGCTCCTGGATGCGCAACACACATGAGTGCCTTCTTGCTGCAATACCTGCAACATGACCCTCGAATTGTGAGAATTAGAAATAATCCTGACTACTGGGTTGCCACACTGTTAGATCCCCGGTACAAAAGTAAATTTGCAGAAATTATTCCTGCCATAGAAAGGGATGCACGCATGCAGGAGTATCAGCAGAGACTGTTGCAGAATCTTACATGTGCTTTTCCACAAAATACCAGTGGTGCACGTAGTGAATCTCACAGTTCCAACTTGCCAACCGTGGGACCGTCAAGTGTTCAGCACTCAAACCGTAACAGAACCACAGTATCTGCTGGTAAAATCAATTTTGCGGAATCATTTCACCACTTTTTTAGCCCATCCTTTGCAAGGCCACAGGAGACAAGAAGTCTGACACATAGTCAACGCCTAGAGACGATGGTACAGGAGTATCTCCAAGTAAACATTGAAGCCACGACTGTGTCACTGGACCCTTGCTCTTTTTGGGCTTCCAATCTGGATAAATGGCCGGAGCTAGCCACTTACGCCTTGGAGATCTTGTCATGCCCCACAGCCAGCGTTCTGTCTGAACGTGTGTTCAGCGCTGCTGGTGGTGTGCTGACAGATAAGCGCACGCGGCTCTCCACTGATAATGTAGACAGACTCACGTTCATAAAGATGAACAAATCATGGATCCGAAACGACTTTTCTACCCCTGTGTCATCCTGGGGAGAGTAAAAGCTTGATGATTGGTTAAAATCACCCTACCAACCGTTTTAAGCTTTCAAATTACTAATCATGTTTATCTGTATCTTGACTGGAAAATAATTTGGGCTTTGTAACAGTGTGCAGCACTGATCCTATTAGGCCATCTATACTAAAGCTTCACCAGATTTAAAATTAATAATAATTTTTAGCTGCATCTAGCCCGGAAAATAATTTTGGGGCTCCGAGATGCGCAAGACACATAAGTGCCTTCTTGCTGCACTACCTGCAGCATGACCCTCATATTGTCAGAATTCGAAGTAATCATGACTACTGGGTTGCCACACTCTTAGATCCCCCAAACTTTTCGATCAACCTTTTCATTTTAATAAAGACCAAAAAAATTGTCATTTTTGAAATTATAAGCATTAGCAGGTTGTTAGAAACTGAAATCAAACAGTTTTCAACTCAAAACTTTATTCTAGGTGATGTTACATTTTCACATAGGACCCCTTGTTCGAAAGGAGCTTCTGAACTCTCTCGTCCATTGAATTTGTCAGGTTTTGGATGGTTTCTGCTTCAATTGTTTTGCATGAGGACAGAATACCCTCCCAGAGCTGTTGCTTAGATGTGAACTGCCTCCCGCCATCATAGAGACTCCTTTTAATGATGCTCCAAAGGTTCTGAATGGGGTACAGGTCAGGGGAGCATGGGGGTCACACCATAAGTTTGTCCCCTTTTATGCCCATATCAGCCAGACATGCAGATGTTTTATGTGCAGCATGAGATGGTGCATTATCATGCAAAAAAATGATCTTGCTGTGAAATACACGGTTCTTCTTCTTGAACCATGGCAGGAAGTGCTGTTTGAGAAAATCCACATACATTATGGAGTTCATCTTTAGCGCCTTCAGGGATCCTAAAGGGGCCGACAATCTCTCTCCCCATGATTCCAGCCCAAAACATTACTCCACCTCCTCCTTGTTGGCGCTGTAGCCGTGTTTGCGTGGGGTGTCCATCAACCAGCCATCCTCCACTCCATCCATCTGGACCATCGAGCGCTGCACGGCACTCATCCGTGAACAAAACAGTTTTGAAATCAGTCTTCATGTAATGTTTGGCCCACTGGAGCCGTTTCTGCTTGTGTGAAGTGGATAGAGGAGGTCGACAGGATGGCGTATGCACAGCTGCAAACCTCTGAAGGACCCTGCATCTTGTTGTTCGGTGGACGTTGGAGGCACAAGCAGCTTCAAAAACTTGTCTGCTGCTATGACAAGGCTTTTTTGCCGCTGCTCTTTCAACCTGACGTAATTGCCTGTAGGAAAGAGTCCTCAATTTGCCCTTATCAGCACGCACACGTGTGTACTGTGAATCAGCTACATACTTCTTGATTGCCAAGACACTTCATCCAATGTTGATTGTAGTCATGCCTTGACCTAAACACTCCACAATTTGTTGCTTCTCAGCAGCCGACACATCCTTTTTCTTTCCCATTTTGGCAGAAAATGTAGGCTGCTTAATAATGTGAGACAGCCTTCTTAAGTAGTCTTGCCTTTCATTGGACACACCTGCCAAACTAATTAGCACAGGTGTCTGCAATTGCTTACAGTGATATAAAGAGCCCTGACACACATCACCATCAATGAGTTTAACTGACAAACAAACAAATTCTTCCCTTATCACTCCTAAACACTTTTTGCATAATAATTTGGAACGCAGTGTACATGTGCTTTTCCACAAAACACCAGTGGTTCACGTAGTGAATCTTACAGTTCTAACTTGCCAACCGTGGTCTGTATGGAGTTGTTCAATAAAGGGCCCAAAATTAAGATAACATAGATGGGAGAGGTCTCTATGAATAGGAATTCCTAAGTATTTGATACCCTGTGAGGGCCAGGCAAAGGGAAAGTTGGACTGGATGGAATCCTATATGGATTTGGGGAGGGAGACATCGAGGGCCTCAGACTTCGCTGCATTGATTTTAAAATTTGACCATGTAACAAAGTGATCTATTTCAGCCATAACAGCATGGATGGATATATGTGATTGAGTGATATATACTAGGACATCATCAGCAAATAGAGAGCACTTGTACTCGGTGCCTCCCACCTCAATCCACCTAATATTGGAGTTATGGCGAATTGATGAGAGCAGGTGCTCCGTCACTAGGATGTATAAGAGAGGGGACAGAGGACATCCCTGCCTTGTCCCATTGGTGATTGTGAAAGGTGATGAAAATGTTCTGATGCACCCCCTGGGCCTTGGGACACCCGGAGCCGGACCCTTTTTGGTGGATGCTGGTGGTTGTAGTCTTCGTGGCGGCGACCCGGTTCCGTGGCTCAGGGTGGTCAAACCAGTGGCGGAACTATTTATGTGGTTTTGATGTTTAAATGTCCGACTACGCCACCCGTGGATTGCGGTCAGAGTGAACCGCCGCTGCAGGGCAGACCGCTGAGGCTGGTGTTGTGGGTGCAGCAGAGCGTAGCATAACTCCCCACGGGAGGAATATAGCCTCAGGGCAGTGTATGCGGAGGATGGGGGTGATGGTGCAGGGCAGCAGCAGTAACGACACGGAGTCAGTGATGCAGTCCAGGGCCTTTACTCACAGTTCTTATTATCCAGACCACGTCTGCAGGTAACGGCTGCCCACGTCGTACTGTGCTCACCAGGTGAGGGGCTCAGACAACTCCCAGATAACTTTGGAGCGCTTCACAGGACCCCCTTTGTGTGTCCTTTGTCTGGCCTTTCTTACCAACCCTTCTGTCCGGCTGCCTCGGGCCTCCTCTTGGTAAACTTGGCGCCAGTTTCCCTGACCCTATGCGGTGCCTTCCTAGCGGGTGTAGCGAGGGGCTGCGCCACATAAAATGTCACAGCCTCCGGTTTCTAGCTGAGGGTCGTTTCCTGCCTCCACTAGTTTCGGGGACCGGTCTCCCCCTTTGGCCTGACCCCTTCACGCAGGTGGATTCGGGCGTGCGGTGGCGACTCGCCCGTCCGCACCCCTGGGATCCCTTCATTCCTCGTTCCTGGAGCCTTCTCCGCTCCTCTTCCTTCCTTCTCCCTCTTCCAGGCCTGGGCCTCTGTTACTAGGCCCGCCTCCGGAGCAGAGCTCATGCAGAGCCCCTGCTCCCTGCCACTTCTGCTCAGACTTCTCTGCACTGAACTAAGATGGTGCCCACCTTTTATACTCCCTTCTCAATGCACCCAGGAACTGCTTCCTCCCTGCTCCTGCACTACAGGGTTCCCCTTCCTCAGTGTTCCCTCCCCCCACTCCAGCCAGGGACAGGGACTGTCGTGCCCATCTCAGAGGCATATTGGTCACCCTGCCCCACGGCAATGTGGTGTAATGCATGCAGGTGTCGGGTCCTGATCCACACTCCATCCTTACCTGAGAGTGAGATATCACATCTCTGGGTGAGGTGCAATACCTCTGTAGCAACCGAGCCCTCAGGGTGCTACAGTTCCAATTTATCTTCAGTCCTAGGTGACGTATTGTGATACAGGGCCGTGATTTTGGCTATAAAAGGGTCCCCTAGACCCCTACCCCAAGCTTTTTAAGAGAATCATATATGGCGTGCCAGGAGACTCTATGGAATGCTTTCTCAGCATCCAACGAGAGTATCTAATTACAAATTTTTAACTGCATCTAGCCCAGGAAATACTTTGTGCCTAGTAGCAGTGTCTGCTAGTCAGCGGATTATCCCGGCTGTTAAGCAAGCTACACCACCTGTAGTTTAGACACTTAATTTTTTCAAAGGAAATGCTTCGGGACCATGGGATACTCAGTGAAGAGCATCAGGAGGCACCCCAAGGCATAGGGGCTGGGACTGGCAGTAGGATGCCTTGCGGTGGACAGCTGAGCTCGATCCTTATAAAAGCTTTTTAACTGCAGCAGCTTTAGTGGACGCTACTGGAGCTGGAATTACGCGGCTGCTGGCATGAGACTTGCCCTCCAATAGATCCTTGTAAATGGATTTAAAGTGTATTCATTCAAATTAGAGAGACAATTTAAATTAAAAAGCTTAGAGCTGCCTCCACCACAGGGGGGCTTGCTCGACCCACCAGCGGACAGGCACCAGTATTGGGAGAGGGGGGCTGGCCATCAGGGTTCACCGCGGCTCTGGCACAAACCCGGCGACACGGAGGTGGCACGGGCAGGAGCGGACTGGCCGTGTCGGCTTCTCACTTTTTGGATTTTAGAAGGGCATGACATGCCTATATCTGTGTCTCCCCCTCCTTTTACTCCTCCACCTCTTTTATTTTCGCATGACTATATGTACTTGTCACTTTTCCATGTGTTAGTTGTGTCTTCTGAGCAGTTTGTCAGCTTTTGGACACCTTTGAAGGTGTTTTCTATGTGTTTCTATGTGTTTTTGTTTGCCTGCCATTGGTTTTAATGGTGTTCGAAGGTGTTCGACGAACAGTTCGACGAAAAGTTCGGCGAACACACGGGTGTTCGACGAACCGAACCAAACTCGAACACTACGGGGGTGGCTCAACACTACTCGCTGACTGTTCAGACACAAATATATCTGTTTAAAAGATTGTGGTATAGGCCAGATAACTAGAACAGTGTTTTTCCTCCTTCACAGTACAAATCAGGGCGTAATCCACCTTTTTGCATAAGAAAAAGTTTGAGTGTCTCGCTGACTGTTCAGATAGAAATATATCTGTTTAAAAGATTCTGGTGTAGGCCAGATAACTATAACTGTGTTTTCCTCTTTCACGGTTCAAATCTGGACGTAATCCACCTTTTTGCATAAAAAAATACTTTGAGTGTCTCGCTGACTGTTCAGACACAAATAAATCTGTTTAAAAGATGCTGGTGGAGGCCAGATAACTAGAACTGTGGTTTTGCAGTTCCATGGCTCAAATCTCTGTGTTATCAACTTTTTTGCCTTTTTGCAATAAAAAAAAACATTTTGAGTGTCTCGCTGACTGTTCAGACACAAATATATCTGTTTAAAAGATTCTGGTGTAGGACAGAAAAGTAGAACTGTGTTCTTCCGCTTCTACGGTTCAAATCAAGGTGTAATCCACCTTTTTGCATAAAAAAACATTTTGAGCATCTCGCTGACTGTTCAGACAGAAATATATCTGTTTAAAAGATTCTGGTGTAGGCCAGATAACTAAAACTGTGTTTTTCCTCTTCCATGGTTCAAATTTGGGTGTAATCCATCTTTTTGCGAAAAAAAAAAAAATTGAGTGTCTTGCTGACTGTTCAGACACAAATATATCTGATTAAAAGATTCTGGTGTAGGCCAGATAACTAGAACTGTGTTTTTCCTCTTCCACGTTTAAAATCTGGGTGTAATCCACCTTTTTGCATAAAATTTTTTTTTTGGAGTGTCTCACTGACTGTTCTGACACAAATATATCTGTTTAAAAGATTCTGGAGTAGGCCAGATAACTAGAACTGTGTTTTTCCTCTTCCACTGTCCAAATCTGGGCTTAATATACCTTTTTGCATAAAAAAAAAACATTTTGAGTGTCTTACTGACTGTTTAGACACAAATGTATCTGTTTAAAAGATTCTTATGTAGGCCTGAGGACTAGAACTGTGGTTTTCCTCTTCCACGGTTCAAATCTGGGCGTAATCCACCTTTTTGCATAAAACAAAACATTTTGATTGTCTCACTGACTGTTGAGACACAAATATATCTGTTTAAAAGATTCTGGTGTAGGCAAGAGAACTAGAACTGTGGTTTTGCAGTTCCACGGTTCAAATCTCTGTATTATCTACTTTTTTGACTTTTTCCATAAAAAAAAAACATTTTGAGTGTCTTGCTGACTGTTCAGACACAAATATAAAATGTTTAAAAGATTCTGGTGTAGGCCATATAACTAGAACGGTGTTTTTCCTCTTCCACGATTCAAATCTGGGCGTAATCTACCTTTTTTCCTTAAAAAAAACATTTTGAGTGTCTCGCTGACTGTTCAGACACAAATATATCTATTTAAAATATTCTGGTGTAGGCCAGAGGACTAGAACTGTGGTTTTGCAGTTCCACGGTTCAAATCTGGGTGTAATCCACCTTTTTGCAAAAAAAACATTTTGAGGTTCTCAATGACTGCTCAAACACAAACATATCTCTGTGAAAGGTACTGGTGTAGGCCAGAGGACTAGAACAGTGGTTTTGCATGTCCATGGTTCAAATCTGTATTATCCACTTTTTTGCTTTTTTTCCATAAAAAAACCCAGTTTGAGTGTCTCGCTGACTGGTCAGACACAAATATATCTGTTTAAAAGATTCTGATGTAGGCCAGATAACTAAAACAGTGTTTTTCATCTTTCACGGTACAAATCTTGGCGTATTCCATCCTTTTGCATAAATAAAAACATTTTGAGTGTCTCGCTGACTGTTCAGACACAAATATATCTGTTTAAAAGATTCTGGTGTAGGCCATAGAACTAGAGCTGTGGTTTCTCTAGTTCCACGGTTTAAATCTCTGCATTATCCACTTATTTGCCTTTTTTGCATTAAAAAAACATTTTGAGTGTCTCGCTGACTGTTCAGACACAAATATATCTGTTTAAAAGATTCAGGTGTAGGCCAGATAATTAGAACTGTGTTTTTCCGCTTCTACGGTTGAAATATGGGTGTAATCCACCTTTTTGCAGACAAAAAAACCTTTTGAGTGTCTCGCTGACTGTACAGACACAAATATATCTGTTTAAAAGATTCAGGTGTAGGCCAGATAATTAGAACTGTGTTTTTCCACTTCTACGGTTGAAATATGGGTGTAATCCACCTTTTTGCAGAAAAAAAAACCTTTTGAGTGTCTCACTGACTGTTCAGACACAAATATATCTGTTTAAAAGATTCTGGTATAGGCCAGATAACTATAACTGTGTTTTTCCTAATTCACGGTACATATCTGTGCGCACACCTTCTTTTTGCATAAAAAAATACATTTTGAGTGTCTCGCTGACTGCTGAGACACAAATGTATCTGTTTAAAAGATTCTGGTGTAGGCCAGATAACTATAACTGTGGTTTTCCTCTTCCACAGTTTAAATCTGGGTGCAATCCACCTTTTTGCATAAAAAAAACATTTTGAGTGTCTCACTGACTGTTCAGAGACAAATATATCTGTTTAAAAGATTCTGGTGTAGGCCAGAGGACTAGAACTGTGGTTTTGCAGTTCCATGGTTTAAATCTGGGCGTAATCCACCTTATTGCATAAAAAAACATTTTGAGGGTTTGGTTGACTGTTCAGACACAAATATATCTGTTTAAAAGATTCTGGTGTAGGCCAGAAGACTAGAACTGTGGTTTTGCAGTTCCACGGTTTAAATCTCTGTATTATCCACTGTTTTGCCTTTTTTCCATAAAAAAAAACCTTTTGAGTGTCTCGCTGACTGTTCAGACACAAATATATCTGTTTAAAAGATTGTGGTATAGGCCAGATAACTAGAACAGTGTTTTTCCTCCTTCACAGTACAAATCAGGGCGTAATCCACCTTTTTGCATAAGAAAAAGTTTGAGTGTCTCGCTGACTGTTCAGATAGAAATATATCTGTTTAAACGATTCTGGTGTAGGCCAGATAAGTATAACTGTGTTTTCCTCTTTCACGGTTCAAATCTGGGCGTAATCCACCTTTTTGCATAAAAAAATACTTTGAGTGTCTCGCTGACTGTTCAGACACAAATAAATCTGTTTAAAAGATGCTGGTGGAGGCCAGATAACTAGAACTGTGGTTTTGCAGTTCCACGGCTCAAATCTCTGTGTTATCAACTTTTTTGCCTTTTTGCAATAAAAAAAAACATTTTGAGTGTCTCGCTGACTGTTCAGACACAAATATATCTGTTTAAAAGATTCTGGTGTAGGCCAGAAAAGTAGAACTGTGTTCTTCTGCTTCTACGGTTGAAATATGGGTGTAATCCACCTTTTTGCAGAAAAAAAAACCTTTTGAGTGTCTCACTGACTGTTCAGACACAAATATATCTGTTTAAAAGATTCTGGTATAGGCCAGATAACTATAACTGTGTTTTTCCTAATTCACGGTACATATCTGTGCGCAAACCTTCTTTTTGCATAAAAAAATACATTTTGAGTGTCTCGCTGACTGCTCAGACACAAATGTATCTGTTTAAAAGATTCTGGTGTAGGCCAGATAACTATAACTGTGGTTTTCCTCTTCCACAGTTTAAATCTGGGTGCAATCCACCTTTTTGCATAAAAAAAACATTTTGAGTGTCTCACTGACTGTTCAGAGACAAATATATCTGTTTAAAAGATTCTGGTGTAGGCCAGAGGACTAGAACTGTGGTTTTGCAGTTCCACGGTTTAAATCTGGGCGTAATCCACCTTTTTGCATAAAAAAAACATTTTGAGGGTTTGGTTGACTGTTCAGACACAAATATATCTGTTTAAAAGATCCTGTTGTAGGCCAGAGGACTAGAACTATGGTTTTGCAGTTCCACATTTCACTTCTCTCTGTTATCCACTTTTTGCCTTTTTTCAATAAAAAAACATTTTGAGTGTCTCGCTGACTGTTGAGACACAAATATATTTGTTTAAAAGATTCTGGTGTAGGCCAGATAGCTAGAACTGTGTTTTTCCTCTTTCACAGTTTAAATCGGGGCGCTAACCACCTTTTTGTATAAAAAAAACATTTTGAGTGTCTCGCTGACTGTTCAGACACAAATATATCTGTTTAAAATATTCTGGTGTAGGCCAGAGGACTAGAACTGTGGTTTTGCAGTTCCACGGTTCAAATCTGGGTGTAATCCACCTTTTTGCAAAAAAAACATTTTGAGGTTCTCAATGACTGCTCAAACACAAACATATCTCTGTGAAAGATACTGGTGTAGGCCAGAGGACTAGAACAGTGGTTTTGCAGTTCCATGGTTCAAATCTGTATTATCCACTTTTTTGCTTTTTTTCCATAAAAAAACCCAGTTTCAGTGTCTCGCTGACTGGTCAGACACAAATATATCTGTTTAAAAGATTCTGATGTAGGCCAGATAACTAAAACAGTGTTTTTCATCTTTCACGGTACAAATCTTGGCGTATTCCATCCTTTTGCATAAATAAAAACATTTTGAGTGTCTTGCTGACTGTTCAGACACAAATATATCTGTTTAAAAGATTCTGGTGTAGGCCATAGAACTAGAGCTGTGGTTTCTCTAGTTCCACGGTTTAAATCTCTGCATTATCCACTTATTTGCCTTTTTTGCATTAAAAAAACATTTTGAGTGTCTCGCTGACTGTTCAGACACAAATATATCTGTTTAAAAGATTCAGGTGTAGGCCAGATAATTAGAACTGTGTTTTTCCGCTTCTACGGTTGAAATATGGGTGTAATCCACCTTTTTGCAGACAAAAAAACCTTTTGAGTGTCTCGCTGACTGTACAGACACAAATATATCTGTTTAAAAGATTCAGGTGTAGGCCAGATAATTAGAACTGTGTTTTTCCGCTTCTACGGTTGAAATATGGGTGTAATCCACCTTTTTGCAGAAAAAAAAACCTTTTGAGTGTCTCACTGACTGTTCAGACACAAATATATCTGTTTAAAAGATTCTGGTATAGGCCAGATAACTATAACTGTGTTTTTCCTAATTCACGGTACATATCTGTGCGCAAACCTTCTTTTTGCATAAAAATATACATTTTGAGTGTCTCGCTGACTGCTCAGACACAAATGTATTTGTTTAAAAGATTCTGGTGTAGGCCAGATAAGTAGAACTGCTGTTTTGCAGTTCTATGGTTCAAATCTCTGTAATATCCACTTTTTTGCATTTTTTCCATAAAAAAAACAGTTTGAGTGTCTTGCTGACTGTTCAGACACAAATTTATCTGTTTAAAAGATTCTGGTGTAGGCCAGATAACTATAACTGTGGTTTTCCTCTTCCACAGTTTAAATCTGGGTGCAATCCACCTTTTTGCATAAAAAAAACATTTTGAGTGTCTCACTGACTGTTCAGAGACAAATATATCTGTTTAAAAGATTCTGGTGTAGGCCAGAGGACTAGAACTGTGGTTTTGCAGTTCCACGGTTTAAATCTGGGCGTAATCCACCTTTTTGCATAAAAAAAACATTTTGAGGGTTTGGTTGACTTTTCAGACACAAATATATCTGTTTAAAAGATCCTGTTGTAGTCCAGAGGACTAGAACTATGGTTTTGCAGTTCCACAGTTCACTTCTCTCTGTTATCCACTTTTTTGCCTTTTTTCAATAAAAAAACATTTTGAGTGTCTCGCTGACTGTTGAGACACAAATATATTTGTTTAAAAGATTCTGGTGTAGGCCAGATAACTAGAACTGTGTTTTTCCTCTTTCACGGTTTAAATCGGGGCGCTAACCACCTTTTTGTATAAAAAAAACATTTTGAGTGTCTCGCTGACTGTTCAGACATAAATATATCTGTTTAAAAGATTATGGTGTAGGCCCGATAACTATAACTGTGGTTTTCCTCTTCCATGGTTCAAATCTGGGTGTAATCCACCTTTTTGCATAAAAAAAACATTTTGAGTGTTTTGCTGACTGTTCAGACACAAATATATCTGTTTAAAAGATTCTGGTGTAGGCCTGAAGACTACATCTGTGGTTTAGCAGGTCCACGCTTTAAATCTCTGTATTAACCAATGTTTTGCCTTTTTTCCATAAAAAAACCCATTTTGACTGTTTCGCTGACTGGACAGACACAAATATATCTGTTTAAAAGATTCTGGTGTAGGCTATAGAACTAGAGCTGTGGTTTCTGTTGTTCCACGGTTTAAATCTCTGCATTATCCAGTTATTTGCATTAAAAAAAATCATTTTGAGTGTCTCGCTGACTGGACAGACACAAATATATCTGTTTAAAAGATTCAGGTGTAGGCCAGATACTTAGAACTGTGTTTTTCTGCTTCTACGGTTCAAAAATGGGTGTAATCCACCTTTTTGCATAAAAAAAACCCTTTTGAGTGTCTCGCTGACTGTTCAGACACAAATATATCTGTTTAAAAGATTCTGGTAAAGGCCAGATATCTAGAACAGTGTTTTTCCTCCTTCATGGTACAAATCTGGGCATAATCCACCTTTTTGCATAAAAATTTTTTTTGGAGTGTCTCGCTGACTGTTCAGATAGAAATATATCTGTTTAAAAGATTCTGGTGAAGGCCCGATAACTATAACTGTGGTTTTCCTCTTCCATGGTTCAAATCTGGGTGTAATCCACCTTTTTGCATAAAAAGAACATTTTGAGTGTTTTGCTGACTGTTCAGACACAAATATATCTGTTTAAAAGATTCTGGTGTAGGCCAGAAGACTAGAACTGTGGTTTTGAAGTTCCACGGTTTAAATATCTGTATTATCCACTGTTTTGCCTTTTTTCCATAAAAAAAAAACCTTTTGAGTGTCTCGCTGACTGTTCAGACACAAATATATCTGTTTAAAAGATTGTGGTATAGGCCAGATAACTAGAACAGTGTTTTTCCTCCTTCACAGTACAAATCAGGGCGTAATCCACCTTTTTGCATAAAAAAAAGTTTGAGTGTCTCGCTGACTGTTCAGATAGAAATATATCTGTTTAAAAGATTCTGGTGTAGGCCAGATAACTATAACTGTGTTTTCCTCTTTCACGGTTCAAATCTGGGCGTAATCCACCTTTTTGCATAAAAAAATACTTTGAGTGTCTCGCTGACTGTTCAGACACAAATAAATCTGTTTAAAAGATGCTGGTGGAGGCTAGATAACTAGAACTGTGGTTTTGCAGTTCCACGGCTCAAATCTCTGTGTTATCAACTTTTTTGCCTTTTTGCAATAAAAAAAAACATTTTGAGTGTCTCGCTGACTGTTCAGACACAAATATATCTCTTTAAAAGATTCTGGTGTAGGCCAGATAAGTAGAACTGTGTTTTTCCTCTTCCACGGTTAAAATCTGGGTGTAATCCACCTTTTTGCATAAAAAATTTTTTTTGGAGTGTCTCACTGACTGTTCTGACACAAATATATCTGTTTAAAAGATTCTGGAGTAGGCCAGATAACTAGAACTGTGTTTTTCCGCTTCTACGGTTCAAATCAAGGTGTAATCCACCTTTTTGCAAAAAAAAAAAAAATTGAGTGTCTTGCTGACTGTTCAGACACAAATATATCTGATTAAAAGATTCTGGTGTAGGCCAGATAAGTGGAACTGTGTTTTTCCTCTTCCACGGTTAAAATTTGGGTGTAATCCACCTTTTTGCATAAAAAATTTTTTTTGGAGTGTCTCACTGACTGTTCTGACACAAATATATCTGTTTAAAAGATTCTGGAGTAGGCCAGATAACTAGAACTGTGTTTTTCCTCTTCCACGGTCCAAATCTGGGCTTAATATACCTTTTTGCATAAAAAAAAACATTTTGAGTGTCTTACTGACTGTTTAGACACAAATGTAGCTGTTTAAAAGATTCTTGTGTAGGCCTGAGGACTAGAACTGTGGTTTTCCTCTTCCACGGTTCAAATCTGGGCGTAATCCACCTTTTTGCATAAAACAAAACATTTTGAGTGTCTCACTGACTGTTGAGACACAAATATATCTGTTTAAAAGATTCTGGTGTAGGCAAGAGAACTAGAACTGTTGTTTTGCAGTTCCACGGTTCAAATCTCTGTATTATCTACTTTTTTGACTTTTTCCATAAAAAAAAAACATTTTGAGTGTCTTGCTGACTGTTCAGACACAAATATAAAATGTTTAAAAGATTCTGGTGTAGGCCATATAACTAGAACGGTGTTTTTCCTCTTCCACGATTCAAATCTGGGCATAATCTACTTTTTTTCCTTAAAAAAAACATTTTGAGTGTCTCGCTGACTGTTCAGACACAAATATATCTGTTTAAAATATTCTGGTGTAGGCCAGAGGACTAGAACTGTGGTTTTGCAGTTCCACGGTTCAAATCTGGGTGTAATCCACCTTTTTGCAAAAATAACATTTTGAGGTTCTCAATGACTGCTCAAACACAAACATATCTCTGTGAAAGATACTGGTGTAAGCCAGAGGAGTAGAGCAGTGGTTTTGCAGTTCCATGGTTCAAATCTGTATTATCCACTTTTTTGCATTTTTTCCATAAAAAAACCCAGTTTGAGTGTCTCGCTGACTGGTCAGACACAAATATATCTGTTTAAAAGATTCTGGTGTAGGCCAGATAACTAAAACAGTGTTTTTCATCTTTCACGGTACAAATCTTGGCGTATTCCATCCTTTTGCATAAATAAAAACATTTTGAGTGTCTCGCTGACTGTTCAGACACAAATATATCTGTTTAAAAGATTCTGGTGTAGGCCATAGAACTAGAGCTGTGGTTTCTCTAGTTTCACGGTTTAAATCTCTGCATTATCCACTTATTTGCCTTTTTTGCATTAAAAAAAACATTATGAGTGTCTCGCTGACTGTTCAGACACAAATATATCTGTTTAAAAGATTCAGGTGTAGGCCAGATAATTAGAACTGTGTTTTTCCGCTTCTACGGTTGAAATATGGGTGTAATCCACCTTTTTGCAGACAAAAAAACCTTTTGAGTGTCTCGCTGACTGTACAGACACAAATATATCTGTTTAAAAGATTCAGGTGTAGGCCAGATAATTAGAACTGTGTTTTTCCGCTTCTACGGTTGAAATATGGGTGTAATCCACCTTTTTGCAGAAAAAAAAACCTTTTGAGTGTCTCACTGACTGTTCAGACACAAATATATCTGTTTAAAAGATTCTGGTATAGGCCAGATAACTATAACTGTGTTTTTCCTAATTCACGGTACATATCTGTGTTCAAACCTTCTTTTTGCATAAAAAAATACATTTTGAGTGTCTCGCTGACTGCTCAGACACAAATGTATTTGTTTAAAAGATTCTGGTGAAGGCCAGATAAGTAGAACTGCTGTTTTGCAGTTCCATGGTTTAACTCTCTGTAATATCCACTTTTTTGCGTTTTTTCCATAAAAAAAACATTTTGAGTATCTCACTGACTGTTCAGACACAAATATATCTGTTTGAAAGATTCTGGTGTAAGCCAGAGGACTAGAACTGTGGTTTTGCAGTTCCACGGTTTAAATCTGGGCGTAATCCACCTTTTTGCATAAAAAAAACATTTTGAGGGTTTGGCTGACTGTTCAGACACAAATATATCTGTTTAAAAGATCCTGTTGTAGGCCAGAGGACTAGAACTATGGTTTTGCAGTTCCACAGTTCACTTCTCTCTGTTATCCACTTTTTGCCTTTTTTCAATAAAAAAACATTTTGAGTGTCTCGCTGACTGTTGAGACACAAATATATTTGTTTAAAAGATTCTGGTGTAGGCCAGATAACTAGAACTGTGTTTTTCATCTTTCACAGTTTAAATCGGGGCGCTAACCACCTTTTTGTATAAGAAAAACATTTTGAGTGTCTCGCTGACTGTTCAGACACAAATATATCTGTTTAAAAGATTATGGTGTAGGCCCGATAACTATAACTGTGGTTTTCCTCTTCCATGGTTCAAATCTGGGCATAATCCACCTTTTTGCATAAAAAAAAAGTTTGAGTATCTCGCTGACTATTCAGATAGAAATATATCTGTTTAAAAGATTCTGGTGTAGGCCAGATAACTATAACTGTGGTTTTCCTCTTCCATGGTACAAATCTTGGTGTAATACACTTTTTTGCATAAAAATTTTTTTGAATGTTTCACTGACTGTTCAGACACAAATAAATCTGTTTAAAAGATGCTGGTGGAGGCCAGAGAACTAGATCTGTGATTTTGCAGTTCCTTGGTTCAAATCTTAGTGTTATCCACTTTTTTGCCTTTTTTCAATAAAAAAAAATATTTTGAGTGTCTCTATGACTGTTCAGACACAAATATATCTGTTAAAAAGATTCTGGTGTAGGCCAGATAACTAGAATTGTGTTTTTCCTCTTCCACAGTACAAATCTGGGCGTAATCCACCTTTTTGCTTAAAAAAAAACATTTTGAGCTTCTCACTGACTGTTCAGACACAAATATATCTGTTTAAAAGATACTGGTGTAGGCCAGATAACTAGAACTGTGGTTTTGCAGTTCCACGGTTCAAATCTCTGTGTTATCAACTTTTTTGCCATTTTGCAATAAAAAAAACATTTTGAGTGTCTCGCTGACTGTTCAGACACAAATATATCTGTTTAAAAGATTCTGATGTAGGCAAGATAACTAGAACTGTGTTTTTACTCTTCCATTGTAAAATTCTGGGCGTAATACCCCTTTTTGCTTAAAAAAAAATCTCTTTGAATGTCACGCTTACTGTTCAGACACAAATATATCTGTTTAAAAGATTCTGGTGTAGGCCAGAGGACTAGAACTGTGGTTTTGCAGTTTCATGTCTCTGAGTTATCCACTTGTTTGCCTTTTTTCAATAAAAAAAATCATTTTGAGTGTCTCTCTGACTGTTCAGACACAAATATATCTGTTTAAAAGATTCTTGTGTAGGCCAGATAACTAAAACTGTGTTTTTCCTCTTCTACGGTTCAAATCTGGGAATAGTCCACCTTTTTCCATAAAAAAAAAACACTTTTAATATCACGCTGACTGTTCAAACACAAATATATCTGTTTAAAACATTCAGGTTTAGGCCAGAGAACTAGAACTGTGGTTTAGCAGTTCCACAGTTCAAATCTCTGTGTTATCCACTTTTTTGCTTTTTTTCAATAGAAAAAAACATTTTGAGTGTCTCGCTGACTGTTCAGGCACAAATATATCTGTATAAAAGAATCTGGTGTAGGCCAGATAGCTAGAGGTGTGTTTTTTCTCTTCCATGGTTAAAATCTGGCCGTAATCCACTTTTTTGCATAAAAAAAAACATTTTGAGTGTCTCGCGAATTGATCAGACACAAATATATCTGTTGAAAAGGTTCTGGTGTAGGCCAGATGACTAGAACTGTGTTTTTCCTCTTCCACGGTTCAAATCTGGGCATAATGTACCTTTTTGCATTAAAAAACCTATTTTGCGTGTCTCGCTGACTGTTCAGATACAAATATATCTGTTTAAAAGGTTCTGGTGTAGGCTAGATAACTAGAATTGTGTTTTTACTCTTCCATGGTTCAATTCTGGGCGTAATCCACCTTTTTACATAAAAAAAAAACATTTTGAGCTTCTCACTGACTGTTCAGACACAAATATATCTGTTTAAAAGATTTTCGTGTAAGCCAGAGAACTAGAATTGCGGTTTTGCAGTTCCACAGTTCAAATCTCTATGTTATCTACTTTTTTGCCATTTTTCAATAAAAAAAAACATTTTGAGTGTCTCGCTGACTGTTCAGACACAAATATATCTGATTAAAAGATTCTGGTGTAGGCCATATAACTATAACTGTGGTTTTCCTCTTCCACGGTTTAAATCTGGGTGTAATCCACCTTTTTGCATAAAAAAAACATTTTGAGTGTCTCACTGACTGTTCAGACACAAATATATCTGTTTAAAAGTTTATGGTGTAGGCCAGAGGTCTAGAACTGTGGTTTTGCATTTCCACGGTTTAAATCTGGGCGTAATCCTCCTTTTTGCATAAAAGAAAACATTTAGTATATCACTCACTGTTCAGACACAAATATATCTGTTTAAAAGATTCTGATGTAGGCCAGAGGACTAGAACTATGGTTTTGCAGTTCTACGGTTCACATCTCTCTGTTATCCACTTTTTTTTTTGCCTTTTTTCAATAAAAAAAATTTTTGAGTGTCTCGCTGACTGTTCAGACACAAATATATCTGTTTAAAAGATTCTGGTGTAGGCCAGATAACTAGAACTGTGTTTTTCCTCTTTCATAGTTTAAATAAGGGCGTTAACCAACTTTTTGTATAAAAAAAACATTTTGAGTGTCTCGCTGACTGTTCAGACACAAATATATCTGTTTAAAAGATTCTTGTGTGGGTCAGATAACTAAAACTGTGTTTTTGCTCTTCCATGGTTCAAATCTGGGTGTAATCCACCTTTTTGCATTAAAAAAAACATTTTGAGTATCTCGCTGACTGTTGAGACACAAATATATCTGTTTAAAAGATTCTGGTGTAGGCCAGAGGACTAGAAATGTGGCTTTGCAGTACCTCAGTTCATATCTCTTTATTATCCACTTTTTTACCTTTTTCCATAAAAAAACATTTTGTGTGTCTCGCTGACTGTTCAGACACAAATATATCTGTTTAAAAGATTCTGGTGTAGGCCAAATTACTAGAGCTGTGTTTTTTCTCTTCCATGGTTCAAATTTGGGAGTAATCTACGTTTTTGCAAAAAAAAAAAACATTTTGAGTGTCTCGCTGACTGTTCAGACACAAATATATCTGTTTAAAAGATTCTTGTGTGGGTCAGATAACTAGAACTGTGTTTTTTCTCTTCCATGGTTCAAATTTGGGAGTAATCTACATTTTTGCAAAAAAAAAACATTTTGAGTGTCTTGCTGACTGTTTAGGCACAAATATATCTGTTTAAAAGATTCTCGTGTAGACAAGATAGCTAGAACTGTGTTTTTACTCTTCCATGTTTCAATTCTGGGTGTAATCCACCTTTTTGCATAAAAAAAAACATTTTCAGTTTCTCACTGACTGTTCAGACACAAGTATATCTGTTTAAAAGATTCTAGTGTAGGCCAGATAACTAGAACTGTGGTTTTGCAGTTCCACTATTTAAATTTCAGTGTTATCCACTTTTTTGCATTTTTTCAACAAAAAAACATTTTGAGTGTCTTGCTGACTGTTCAGACACAAATATATATGTTTAAAAGATTTAGGTGTAGGCCTGATAACTAGAATTGTGTGTTTCCTCTTCCATGGTTCAAATCTGGGCGTAATCCACCTTCTTGCATAAAAAAAACATTTTGAGTGTCTCGCTGACTGTGCAGACACAAATATGTCTGTTTAAATGATTCTGGTGTAGGCCAGATAACTAGATCTGTGTTTTTGCTCTTCCAAGGTTCAAATCTGGGCGTAATCCACCATTTTGCATAAAAGAAAACATTTAGTATCTCGCTGACTGTTCAGACACAAATATATCTGTTTAAAAGATTCTGGTGTAGGCCAGAGGTCTAGAACTATGGTTTTGCAGTTTTACGGTTCAAATCTCTGTGTTATCCACTTTTTTGCCTTTTTTCAAAAAAAAAACACATTTTGAATGTCTCACTGACTGTTCAGACACAAATATATCTATTTAAAAGATTCTGGTGTAGGCCAGATAACTAGAACTGTGTTTTTCCTCTTTCATAGTTTAAATCAGGGCGTTAACCACCTTTTTGTATAAAAAAAACATTTTGAGTGTCTCACTGACTGTTCAGACACAAATATATCTGTTTAAAAGATTCTTCTGTGGGTTAGATAACTAGAACTGTGTTTTTTCTCTTCCATGGTTCAAATCTGGGTGTAATCCACATTTTTGCATTAAAAAAAACATTTTGAGTATCTCGCTGACTGTTCAGACACAAATATATCTGTTTAAAAGAATCTGGTGTAGGCCAAATAACTAGAGCTGTGTTTTTTCTCTTCCATGGTTCAAATCTTGGAGTAATCTACTTTATTGCAAAAAAAAAACATTTTGACTGTCTTGCTGACCGTTCAGACACAAATATATCTGTTTAAAAGATTCTGGTGTAGGCAAGATATCTAGAGCTGTGTTTTTACTCTTCCATGGTTCAATTCTGGGCGTAATCCACCTTTTTGCATAAAAAAAAACATTTTGAGTTTCTCACTGACTGTTCAGATACAAATATATCTGTTTAAAAGATTCTGGTGTAGGCCAGAGGTCTAGAACTATGGTTTTGCAGTTTTACGTTTCAAACCTCTGTGTTATCCACTTTTTTGCCTTTTTTCAATAAAAAAAAAACATTTTGAATGTCTCGCTGAATGCTCAGACACAAATATATCAGTTTAAAAGATTGTGGTGTAGGCCATATAATTAGAACTGTGCTTTTCCTCTTCCATGGTTCAAATCTGGGTGTAATCCACCTTTTTGCAGAAAAAAAAACATTTTGAGCGTCTCGCTGACTGTTCAGACACAAATATATCTGTTTAAAAGATTCTCGTATAGGCCAGATGACTAGAACTGTGTTTTTTCTCTTTCTCGGTACAAATCTGGGCGTAATCCACCTTTTTGCATAAAAAAAAACATTTGGAGTGTCTCGCTGACTGTTCAGGCACAAATATATCTGATTAAAAGATTCTGGTGTAGGCCACATAACTATAACTGTGGTTTTCCTCTTCCACGGTTTAAATCTGGGTGTAGTTCACCTTTTTGCATAAAAAAAACATTTTGAGTGTCTCACTGACTGTTCAGACACAAATATATCTGTTTAAAAGATTCTGGTGTAGGCCAGAGGACTAGAACTGTGATTTTGCAGTTCCACGGTTCAAATCTGGGCGTAATCCACGTTTTTGCATAAAAAAAACATTTTGAGTTTCTCACTGACTGTTCAGATACAAATATATCTGTTGAAAAGATTCTGGTGTAGGCCAGAGGTCTAGAACTATGGTTTTGCAGTTTTACGTTTCAAACCTCTGTGTTAAACACTTTTTTGCCTTTTTTCAATAAAAAAAAAACATTTTGAATGTCTCGCTGACTGTTCAGACACAAATATATCTGTTTAAAAGATTCTGGTGTAGGCCAGAGGACTAGAACTATGGTTTTGCAGTTCCCGGTTCAAATCTCTCTGCTATCCACTTTTTTGCCATTTTTCAATAAAAAAAACATTTTGAGTGTCTTGCTGACTGTTCAGACACAAATATATCTGTTTAAAAGATTTTGGTGCAGACCAGATAACTAGAACTGTGTTTTTCCTCTTTCATAGTTTAAATCAGGGCGTTAACCACCTTTTTGTATAAAAAAAAACATTTTGAGTGTCTCGCTGAATGTTCAGACACAAATATATCTGTTTAAAAGATTCTTGTGTGGGTCAGATAACTAGAACTGTGTTTTTGTCTTCCATGGTTCAAATCTGGGTGTAAACCACCTTTTTGCATAAAAAAAAAAACATTTTGAGTATCTCGCTGACTCTTCAGACACAAATATATCTGATTAAAAGATTCTGGTGTAGGCCAGAGGACTAGAACTGTGGTTTTGCAGTACCTCAGTTCATATCTCTTTATTATCCACTTTTTTACCTTTTTTCCATAAAAAAAACATTTTGAGTGTCTCGCTGACTGTTCAGACACAAATATATCTGTTTAAAAGAATCTGGTGTAGGCCAAATAACTAGAGCTGTGTTTTTTCTCTTCCACAGTTCAAATCTGGGAGTAATCTACTTTTTTGCAAAAAAAAAACATTTTGACTGTCTTGCTGACTGTTCAGACACAAATATATCTGTTTAAAAGATTCTGGTGTAGGCAAGATAACTAGAACTGTGTTTTTACACTTCCATGGTTCAATTCTGGGCGTAATACACCTTTTTGCAGAAAAAAAAACATTTTGAGTTTCTCACTGACTGTTCAGACACAAATATATCTGTTTAAAAGATTCTAGTGTAGGCCAGATAACTAGAACTGTGGTTTTGCAGTTCCACTATTTAAATTTCAGTGTTATCCACTTTTTTGCATTTTTTCAACAAAAAAACATTTTGAGTGTCTCATTGACTGTTCAGACACAAATATATATGTTTAAAAGATTTAGGTGTAGGCCTGATAACTAGAATTGTGTGTATCCTCTTCCATGGTTCAAATCTGGGCGTAATCCACCTTCTTGCATAAAAAAAACATTTTGAGTGTCTCGCTGACTGTGCAGACACAAATATGTCTGTTTAAATGATTCTGGTGTAGGCCAGAGAACTTGAACTGTGGGTTTGCAGTTCCATGGTTTAAATCTGGGCGTAATCCACCTTTTTGCATAAAAAAAACACTTTGAGTGTGTCGCTGACTGTTCAGACACAAATATATCTGTTTAAAAAATTCTTGTGTAGGCCAGATAACTAGATCTGTGTTTTTGCTCTTCCAAGGTTCAAATATGGGCGTAATCCACCATTTTGCATAAAAGAAAACATTTAGTATCTCGCTGACTCTTCAGACACAAATATATCTGTTTAAAAGAATCTGGTGTAGGCCAAATAACTAGAGCTGTGTTTTATCTCTTCCATGGTTCAAATTTGGGAGTAATCTACGTTTTTGCAAAAAAAAAAACATTTTGAGTGTCTTGCTGACTGTTCAGGCACAAATATATCTGTTTAAAAGATTCTGGTGTATACAAGATAACTAGAACTGGGTTTTTACTCTTCCATGGTTCAATTCTGGGCGTAATCCACCTTTTTGCATAAAAAAAAACATTTTCAGTTTCTCACTGACTGTTCAGACACAAGTATATCTGTTTAAAAGATTCTAGTGTAGGCCAGATAACTAGAACTGTGGTTTTGCAGTTCCACTGTTTAAATTTCTGTGTTATCCACTTTTTTGCATTTTTTCAACAAAAAAACATTTTGAGTGTCTCATTGACTGTTCAGACACAAATATATATGTTTAAAAGATTTAGGTGTATACCTGATAACTAGAATTGTGTTTTTCCTCTTCCATGGTTCAAATCTGGGCGTAATCCACCTTCTTGCAGAAAAAAAACATTTTGAGTGTCTCGCTGACTGTGCAGACACAAATATGTCTGTTTAAATGATTCTGGTGTGGGCCAGAGAACTAGAACTGTGGGTTTGCAGTTCCATGGTTTAAATCTGGGCGTTATCCACCTTTTTGCATAAAAAAAACACTTTGAGTGTGTCGCTGATTGTTCAGACACAAATATATCTGTTTAAAAAATTCTTGTGTAGGCCAGATAACTAGATCTGTGTTTTTGCTCTTCCAAGGTTCAAATCTGGGCGTAATCCACCATTTTGCATAAAAGAAAACATTTAGTATCTCGCTGACTGTTCAGACACAAATATATCTGTTTAAAAGATTCTGGTGTAGGCCAGAGGTCTAGAACTATGGTTTTGCAGTTTTACGGTTCAAATCTCTGTGTTATCCACTTTTTTGCCTTTTTTCAATAAAAAAACACATTTTGAATGTCTCACTGACTGTTCAGACACAAATATATCTGCATAAAAGATTCTGGTGTAGGCCAGAGTACTAGAACTATGGTTTTGCAGTTCCACGGTTCACATCTCTCTGTTATCCACTTTTTTGCCTTTTTTCAATAAAAAAAAATTTTGAGTGTCTCGCTGACTGTTCAGACACAAATATATTTATTTAAAAGATTCTGGTGTAGGCCAGATAACTAGAACTGTGTTTTTCCTCTTTCATAGTTTAAATCAGGGCGTTAACCACCTTTTTGTATAAAAAAAACATTTTGAGTGTCTCACTGACTGTTCAGACACAAATATATCTGTTTAAAAGATTCTTCTGTGGGTTAGATAACTAGAACTGTGTTTTTTCTCTTCCATGGTTCAAATCTGGGTGTAATCCACATTTTTGCATTAAAAAAAACATTTTGAGTATTTCGCTGACTGTTCAGACACAAATATATCTGTTTAAAAGAATCTGGTGTAGGCCATATAATTAGAACTGTGCTTTTCCTCTTCCATGGTTCAAATCTGGGTGTAATCCACCTTTTTGCAGAAAAAAAAACATTTTGAGCGTCTCGCTGACTGTTCAGACACAAATATATCTGTTTAAAAGATTCTGGTATAGGCCAGATGACTAGAACTGTGTTTTTTCTCTTTCTCGGTACAAATCTGGGCGTAATCCACCTTTTTGCATAAAAAAAAACATTTGGAGTGTCTCGCTGACTGTTCAGGCACAAATATATCTGATTAAAAGATTCTGGTGTAGGCCACATAACCATAACTGTGGTTTTCCTCTTCCACGGTTTAAATCTGGGTGTAATTCACCTTTTTGCATAAAAAAAACATTTTGAGTGTCTCACTGACTGTTCAGACACAAATATATCTGTTTAAAAGATTCTGGTGTAGGCCAGAGGACTAGAACTGTGATTTTGCAGTTCCACGGTTCAAATCTGGGCGTAATCCACGTTTTTGCATAAAAAAAACATTTTGAGTTTCTCACTGACTGTTCAGATACAAATATATCTGTTTAAAAGATTCTGGTGTAGGCCAGAGGTCTAGATCTATGGTTTTGCAGTTTTATGGTTCAAATCTCTGTGTTATCCACTTTTTTGCCTTTTTTCAATAAAAAAACACATTTTGAATGTCTCGCTGACTGTTCAGACACAAATATATCTGTTTAAAAGATTCTGGTGTAGGCCAGAGGACTAGAACTATGGTTTTGCAGTTCCCGGTTCACATCTCTCTGCTATCCACTTTTTTGCCATTTTTCAATAAAAAAACATTTTGAGTGTCTTGCTGACTGTTCAGACACAAATATATCTGTTTAAAAGATTTTGGTGCAGGCCAGATAACTAGAACTGTGTTTTTCCTCTTTCATAGTTTAAATCAGGGCGTTAACCACCTTTTTGTATAAAAAAAAACATTTTGAGTGTCTCGCTGACTGTTCAGACACAAATATATTTGATTAAAAGATTCTGGTGTAGGCCAGAGGACTAGAACTGTGGTTTTGCAGTACCTCAGTTTATATCTCTTTATTATCCACTTTTTTACCTTTTTTCCATAAAAAAAACATTTTGAGTGTCTCGCTGACAGTTCAGACACAAATATATCTGTTTAAAAGAATCTGGTGTAGGCCAAATAACTAAAGCTGTGTTTTTTCTCTTCCACAGTTCAAATCTGGGAGTAATCTACTTTTTTGCAAAAAAAAAACATTTTGACTGTCTTGCTGACTGTTCAGACACAAATATATCTGTTTAAAAGATTCTGGTGTAGGCAAGATAACTAGAACTGTGTTTTTACACTTCCATGGTTCAATTCTGGGCGTAATACACCTTTTTGCATAAAAAAAAACATTTTGAGTTTCTCACTGACTGTTCAGACACAAATATATCTGTTTAAAAGATTCTAGTGTAGGCCAGATAACTAGAACTGTGGCTTTGCAGTTCAACTGTTCAAATTTCTGTGTTATCCACTTTGTTGCATTTTTTCAACAAAAAAAAACATTTTGAGTGTCTCATTGACTGTTCAGACACAAATATATATGTTTAAAAGATTCAGGTGTTGGCCAGATAACTAGAATTGTGTTTTTCCTCTTCCATGGTTCAAATCTGAGTGTAATCCACCTTTTTGCATAAAAAAAAACATCTTGAGTGTCTCGCTGACTGTGCAGACACAAATATGTCTGTTTAAAAGATTCTGGGGTAGGCCAGAGAACTAGAACTGTGGGTTTGCAGTTCCATGGTTTAAATCTGGGCGTAATCCACCTTTTTGCATAAAAAAACATTTTGAGTGTTTCGCTGACTGTTCAGACACAAATATATCTGTTTAAAAGATTCTTGTGTAGGCCAGATAACTAGATCTGTGTTTTTCCTCTTCCAAGGTTCAAATCTGGGCGTAATCCACCATTTTGCATAAAAGAAAACATTTAGTATCTCGCTGACTGTTCAGACACAAATATATTTGTTTAAAAGATTCTGGTGTAGGCCAGAGGTCTAGATCTATGGTTTTGCAGTTTTATGGTTCAAATCTCTGTGTTATCCACTTTTTTGCCTTTTTTCAATAAAAAAACACATTTTGAATGTCTCGCTGACTGTTCAGACACAAATATATCTGTTTAAAAGATTCTGGTGTAGGCCAGAGTACTAAAAATGTGGTTTTGCAGTTACACAGTTCAAATCTCTGTATTATCCACTTTTTTGCCCTTTTTCAATAAAAAAAACATTTTGAGTGTGTCGCTGACTGTTCAGACACAAATATATCTGTTTAAAAGATTCTGGTGCAGGCTAGATAACTATAACTGTGTTTTTCCTCTTTCATGGTTTAAATCGTTGCGATAACCACCTTTTTGCATGAAAAAAAACATTTTGAGTGTCTCACTGACTGTTCAGACACATATATATCTGTTTGAAAAATTCTTGTGTGGGCCAGATAACTAGAACTGTGTTTTTCCTCCTCCATGGTTCAAATCTGGGGATAATCCACCTTTTTGCATAAAAAAAACATTTGGAGTATCTCGCTGACTGTTCAGACACAAATATATCTGTTTAAAAGATTCTGGTGTAGGCCAGAGGACTAGAACTGTGGTTTTGCAGTACCACGGTTTAAATTTCTGTATTATTTACTCTTTTGCCTTTTTCAATAAAAAAAAAACATTTTGAGTGTCTCGCTGACTGTTCAGACACAAATATATCTGTTTGAAAGATTCTGGTGTAGGCCAGATAGCTGAAACTTTGTTTTTCCTCTTCCACGGTTTAAATCTGGGAGTAATCCATCTTTTTTCATAAGAAAAAACATTTTGAGTGTATCGCTGACAGTTCCAACAGAAATATATCTGTTTAAAATATTCTGGTGCAGGCTAGATAATTATAACTGTGTTTTTACTCTTCCATGGTTCAATTCTGGGCGTAATCCACCTTTTTGCATAAAAAAAAAAATTGAGTTTCTCACTGACTGTTCAGACACAAATATATCTGTTTAAAAGATTCTAGTGTAGTCCAGATAACTAGAACTGTGGTTTAGCAGTTCCACTGTTCAAATTTCTGTGTTATCCACTTTTTTGATTTTTTCAATAAAAAAAACATTTTGAGTGTCTCATTGAGTGTTCAGACACAGATATATATGTTTTAAAGATTCTGGTGTAGGCCCGATAACTAGAACTGTGTTTTTACTCTTCCACAGTTCAAATCTCTGTGTTATCTACTTTTTTGCCTTTTTTCAATAAAAAAAACATTTTGAGCGTCTCGCTGAATGCTCAGACACAAATATATCAGTTTAAAAGATTGTGGTGTAGGCCATATAATTAGAACTGTGCTTTTCCACTTCCATGGTTCAAATCTGGGAGTAATCCACCTTTTTGCAGAAAAAAAAAACATTTTGAGCGTCTCGCTGACTGTTCAGACACAAATATATCTGTTTAAAAGATTGTGGTGTAGGCCAGACAACTAGAACTGTGTTTTTTCTCTTTCTCGGTACAAATCTGGGCGTAATCCACCTTTTTGCATAAAAAAAAACATTTGGAGTGTCTCGCTGACTGTTCAGACACAAATATATCTGTTTAAAAGATTCTGGTATAGGCCAGATAACTAGAACTGTGTTTTTTCTCTTTCTCGGTACAAATCTGGGCGTAATCCACCTTTTTGCATAAAAAAAACATTTTGAGTGTCTCGCTGACTGTTCAGGCACAAATATATCTGATTAAAAGATTCTTGTGTAGGCCACATAACTAGAACTGTGGTTTTCCTCTTCCACGGTCTAAATCTGGGTGTAATCCACCTTTTTGCATAAAAAAAACATTTTGAGTGTCTCACTGACTGTTCAGACACAAATATATCTGTTTAAAAGATTCTGGTGTAGGCCAGAGGACTAGAACTGTGATTTTGCAGTTCCACGGTTCAAATCTGGGCGTAATCCAAGTTTTTGCATAAAAAAAACATTTTGCGTGTTTCGCTGACTGTTCAGACACAAATATATCTGTTTAAAAGATTCTTGTGTAGGCCAGATAACTAGAACTGTGTTTTTCCTCTTCCATGGTTCAAATCTGGGCGTAATCCACCTTTTTTCATAAAAGAAAACATTTAGTATCTCGCTGACTGTTCAGACACAAATATATGTGTTTAAAAGATTCTGGTGTAGGCCAGAGGACTAGAACTATGGTTTTGCAGTTCCACGGTTCACATCTCTCTGTTATCCACTTTTTTGCCTTTTTTCAATAAAAAAAACATTTTGAGTGTCTCGCTGACTGTTCAAACACAAATATATCTGTTTAAAAGATTCTGAAGTAGGCCAGATAACTAAAACTGTGTTTTTCCTCTTTCATAGCTAAATCGGGGCGTTAACCACCTTTTTGTATGAAAAAAACATTTTGAGTGTCCCGCTGACTGTTCAGACACAAATATATCTGTTTAAAAGATTCTGGTGTAGGCCAGAGGACTATAACTGTGGTTTTGCAGTACCTCAGTTCATATCTCTTTATTAATGTTGAGCCACACCCGTAGTGTTCGAGTTCGGTTCGGTTCGTCGAACACCCGTGTGTTCGCCGAACTGTTCGTCGAACACCTTCGAACACCGTTAAAACCAATGGTAGGCAAACAAAAACACATAGAAACACATAGAAAACACCTTCAAAGGTGTCCAAAAGCTGACAAACTGCTCAGAAGACACAACTAACATATGGAAAAGTGACAAGTACATATAGTCATGCGTAAAGAAAAGAGGTGGAGGAGTAAAAGGAGGGGGAGACACAGATATAGGCATGTCATGCCCTTCTAAAATCCAAAAAGTGAGAAGCCGACACGTTCAGTCCGCTCCTGCCCGTGCCACCTCCGTGTCGCCGGGTTTGTGCCAGAGCCGCGGTGAACCCTGATGGCCAGCCACCCTCTCCCAATACTGGTGCCTGTCCGCTGGTGGGTTGAGCGAGCCCCCCTGTGGTGGAGGCAGCTCTAAGCTTTTTAATTTAAAATGTCTCTCTAATTTGAATGAATACACTTTAAATCCATTTACAAGGATCTATTGGAGGGCAAGTCTCATGCCAGCAGCCGCGTAATTCCAGCTCCAGTAGCGTCCACTAAAGCTGCTGCAGTTAAAAAGCTTTTATAAGGATCGAGCTCGGCTGTCCACCGCAAGGCATCCTACTGCCAGTCCCAGCCCCTATGCCTTGGGGTGCCTCCTGATGCTCTTCACTGAGTATCCCGTGGTCCCGAAGCATTTCCTTTGAAAAAATTAAGTGTCCAAACTACAGGTGGTGTAGCTTGCTTAACAGCCGGGATAATCCGCTGACTAGCAGACACTGCTACTAGGCACAAAGTATTTCCTGGGCTAGATGCAGTTAAAAATTTGTAATTAGATACTCTCGTTGGATGCTGAGAAAGCATTCCATAGAGTCTCCTTGCACGCCATATATGATTCTCTTAAAAAGCTTGGGGTAGGGGTCTAGGGGACCCTTTTATAGCCAAAATCACGGCCCTGTATCACAATACGTCACCTAGGACTGAAGATAAATTGGAACTGTAGCACCCTGAGGGCTCGGTTGCTACAGAGGTATTGCACCTCACCCAGAGGTGTGATATCTCACTCTCAGGTAAGGATGGAGTGTGGATCAGGACCCGACACCTGCATGCATTACACCACATTGCCGTGGGGCAGGGCGACCAATATGCCTCTGAGATGGGCACGACAGTCCCTGTCCCTGGCTGGAGTGGGGGGAGGGAACACTGAGGAAGGGGAACCCTGTAGTGCAGGAGCAGGGAGGAAGCAGTTCCTGGGTGCATTGAGAAGGGAGTATAAAAGGTGGGCACCATCTTAGTTCAGTGCAGAGAAGTCTGAGCAGAAGTGGCAGGGAGCAGGGGCTCTGCATGAGCTCTGCTCCGGAGGCGGGCCTAGTAACAGAGGCCCAGGCCTGGAAGAGGGAGAAGGAAGGAAGAGGAGCGGAGAAGGCTCCAGGAACGAGGAATGAAGGGATCCCAGGGGTGCGGACGGGCGAGTCGCCACCGCACGCCCGAATCCACCTGCGTGGAGGGGTCAGACCAAAGGGGGAGACCGGTCCCCGAAACTAGTGGAGGCAGGAAACGACCCTCAGCTAGAAACCGGAGGCTGTGACATTTTATGTGGCGCAGCCCCTCGCTACACCCGCTAGGAAGGCACCACATAGGGTCAGGGAAACTGGCGCCAAGTTTACCAAGAGGAGGCCCGAGGCAGCCGGACAGAAGGGTTGGTAAGAAAGGCCAGACAAAGCACACACAAAGGGGGTCCTGTGAAGCGCTCCAAAGTTATCTGGGAGTTGTCTGAGCCCCTCACCTGGTGAGCACAGTACGACGTGGGCAGCCGTTACCTGCAGACGTGGTCTGGATAATAAAAACTGTGAGTAAAGGCCCTGGACTGCATCACTGACTCCGTGTCGTTACTGCTGCTGCCCTGTACCATCACCCCCATCCTCCGCATACACTGCCCTGAGGCTATACTCCTCCCGTGGGGAGTTATGCTACGCTCTATTGCACCCACAACACCAGCCTCAGCGGTCTGCTCTGCAGCGGCGGTTCACTCTGACCGCAATCCACGGTTGGCGTAGTCGGACATTTAAACATCAAAACCACATAAATAGTTCCGCCACTGGTTTGACCACCCTGAGCCACGGAACCGGGTCGCCGCCACGAAGACTACAACCACCAGCATCCACCAAAAAGGGTCCGGCTCCGGGTGTCCCAAGGCCCAGGGGGTGCATCAGAACATTTTCATCACCTTTCACAATCACCAATGGGACAA
Organism: Phyllobates terribilis; assembly: GCF_046119375.1. NCBI lineage: Eukaryota > Metazoa > Chordata > Amphibia > Anura > Dendrobatidae > Phyllobates > Phyllobates terribilis. The sequence goes on from NW_027362762.1 coordinate 585,053,741, forward strand.
GGCAGGGATGTCCTCTGTCCCCTCTCTTATACATCCTAGTGACGGAGCACCTGCTCTCATCAATTCACCATAACCCCAATATTAGGTGGATTGAGGTGGGAGGCACCGAGTACAAGTGCTCTATATTTGCTGATGATGTCCTAGTATATATCACTCAATCACGTATATCCATCCATGCTGTTATGGTTGAAATAGATCACTTTGTTACATGGTCAAATTTTAAAATCAATGCAGCGAAGTCTGAGGCCCTCGATGTCTCCCTCCCCAAATCCATATAGGATTTCATCCAGTCCAACTTTCCCTTTGCCTGGCCCTCACAGGGTATCAAATACTTAGGAATTCCTATTCATAGAGACCTCTCCCATCTATGTTATCTTAATTTTGGGCCCTTTATTGAACAACTCCATACAGACCACGGTTGGCAAGTTAGAACTGTAAGATTCACTACGTGAACCACTGGTGTTTTGTGGAAAAGCACATGTACACTGTGTTCCAAATTATTATGCAAAAAGTGTTTAGGAGTGATAAGGGAAGAATCTGTTTGTTTGTCAGTTAAACTCATTGATGGTGATGTGTGTCAGGGCTCTTTATATCACTGTAAGCAATTGCAGACACCTGTGCTAATTAGTTTGGCAGGTGTGTCCAATGAAAGGCAAGACTACTTAAGAAGGCTGTCACATTATTAAGCAGCCTACATTTTCTGCCAAAATGGGAAAGAAAAAGAATGTGTCGGCTGCTGAGAAGCAGCAAATTGTGGAGTGTTTAGGTCAAGGCATGACTACAATCAACATTGTGCGATGATCAGGATGAAGTGTCTTGGCAATCAAGAAGTATGTAGCTGATTCACAGTACACACGTGTGCGTGCTGATAAGGGCAAATTGAGGACTCTTTCCTACAGGCAATTACGTCAGGTTAAAAGAGCAGCGGCAAAAAAGCCTTGTCATAGGAGCAGACAAGTTTTTGAAGCTGCTGGTGCCTCCAACGTCCCCCGAACAACAAGATGCAGGGTCCTTCAGAGGTTTGCAGCTGTGCATACGCCAACCTGTCGACCTCCTCTATTCACTTCACACAAGCAGAAACGGCTCCAGTGGGCCAAACATTACATGAAGACTGATTTCAAAACTGTTTTGTTCACGGATGAGTGCCGTGCAGCGCTCGATGGTCCAGATGGATGGAGTGGAGGATGGCTGGTTGATGGACACCCCACGCAAACACGGCTACAGCGCCAACAAGGAGGAGGTGGAGTAATGTTTTGGGCTGGAATCATGGGGAGAGAGATTGTCGGCCCCTTTAGGATCCCTGAAGGTGCTAAAGATGAACTCCATAATGTATGTGGATTTTCTCAAACAGCACTTCCTGCCATGGTTCAAGAAGAAGAACCGTGTATTTCACAGCAAGATCATTTTTCTGCATGATAATGCACCATCTCATGCTGCACATAAAACATCTGCATCTCTGGCTGATATGGGCATAAAAGGGGACAAACTTATGGTGTGACCCCCATGCTCCCCTGACCTCTACCCCATTCAGAACCTTTGGAGCATCATTAAAAGGAGTGTCTATGATGGCGGGAGGCAGTTCACATCTAAGCAACAGCTCTGGGAGGGTATTCTGTCCTCATGCAAAACAATTGAAGCAGAAACCATCCAAAACCTGACAAATTCAATGGACGAGAGAGTTCAGAAGCTCCTTTCGAACAAGGGGTCCTATGTGAAAATGTAACATCACCTAGAATAAAGTTTTGAGTTGAAAACTGTTTGATTTCAGTTTCTAACAACCTGCTAATGCTTATAATTTCAAAAATGACCATTTTTTTGGTCTTTATTAAAATGAAAAGGTTGATCGAAAAGTTTGGGGGATCTAAGAGTGTGGCAACCCAGTAGTCATGATTACTTCGAATTCTGACAATATGAGGGTCATGCTGCAGGTAGTGCAGCAAGAAGGCACTTATGTGTCTTGCGCATCTCGGAGCCCCAAAATTATTTTCCGGGCTAGATGCAGCTAAAAATTATTATTAATTTTAAATCTGGTGGAGCTTAGTATAGATGGCCTAATAGGATCAGTGCTGCACACTGCTACAAAGCCCAAATTATTTTCCAGTCAAGATACAGATAAACATGATTAGTAATTTTAAATCGGGTGGAGCTTATTATAGATGGCCTAATAGAATCAGTGCTGCACACTGCTACAAAGCCCAAATTATTTTCCAGCCAAGATACAGATAAACATGATTAGTAATTTGAAAGCTTAAAACGGTTGGTAGGGTGATTTTAACCAATCATCAAGCTTTTACTCTCCCCAGGATGACACAGGGGTAGAAAAGTCATTTCGGATCCATGATTTGTTTATCTTTATGAATGTGAGTCTGTCTACATTATCAGTGGAGAGCCGCTTGCGCTTATCTGTCAGCACACCACCAGCAGCGCTGAACACACGTTCAGACAGAACGCTGGCTGCGGGGCATGACAAGATCTCCAAGGCGTAAGTGGCTAGCTCCGGCCATTTATCCAGATTGGAAGCCCAAAAAGAGCAAGGGTCCAGTGACACAGTCATGGCTTCAATGTTTACTTGGAGATACTCCTGTACCATCGTCTCTAGGCGTTGACTATGTGTCAGACTTCTTGTCTCCTGTGGCCTTGCAAAGGATGGGCTAAAAAAGTGGTGAAATGATTCTGCAAAATTGATGTTACCAGCAGATACTTTGGTTCTGTTACGGTTTGAGTGCTGAACACTTGACTGTCCCACGGTTGGCAAGTTGGAACTGTGAGATTCACTACGTGCACCACTGGTGTTTTGTGGAAAAGCACATGTAAGATTCTGCAACAGTCTCTGCTGATACTCCTGCATGCGTGCATCCCTTTCTATGGCAGGAATAATTTCTGCAAATTTACTTTTGTACCGGGGATCTAACAGTGTGGCAACCCAGTAATCAGGATTATTTCTAATTCTCACAATTCGAGTGTCATGTTGTAGGTAGTGTAGCAAGAAGGCACTCATGTGTGTTGCGCATCCAGGAGCACCAAGTCCCTGTTGTGTTGGTGGCGAGGTAACAATCATGCTTCCTTCCTCTGTCCTCTCCCCCCAACCTCGCAACAACAGAAATGTGATCAAGGTCTCCCTCATCTGATGAGTCTTCCATCAGTTCGTCCTCCACTTCTTCCTGGGCTCCTGCACCTTCCTCACTAGTTTGGCTGCTACCATGCGCCCTGGTAAAACCATCTCCCCACCCTCACATGCCTGCCGCCTTGGTGCTGCCGACCGTCTGGACCTTGCAGATGTTAGGCCTTCCGCATACAACTCCTCCACCTCTACTTCCTCCACCTCCTCTTGTGCCACCACCTGACTCCGAATTCTGTTTAACATGTGCTCCAGCATGTAAATCACCGGAATAGTCATGCTGATAATGGCATCGTCAGCACTAAACATCTTCGTCGCCATTTCAAAACTGTGCAGAAGGGTGCATAGGTCCCTGATCTGAGACCACTCCTCCAGCGTGATTTGCCCCACCTCTGGATCTCGTTGGCCCAGGCTATACGTCAGAACGTATTGCACCAGGGCTTGTCGGTGCTGCCACAGTCGCTGCAACATGTGCAGAGTTGAATTCCACCGGGTAGGCACATCGCATTTTAGCCGGTAAAGTGGCAGGCCCAACGACTTCTGTAGAGATGTAAGTCGCTGAGCTGCAGGATGCGAACGGCGGAAGTGAGCACACAGCGACCGTGCCCTCTGCAGAAGGCCATCTAGTCTGGGATAGTGGGCTAAAAATTGCTGGACAACCAGGTTCAACACGTGAGCCATACAAGGCACGTGTGTGACATTGCCCCGGCGAAGGGCCGCACCCAGGTTTGCAGCATTGTCGCACACGGCCTTCCCTGGTTTCAGGTCCAGTGGAGACAACCATTCATGAAATTGGTTCTCCAGAGCTGACCACAACTCCTCAGCTGTGTGACTCACATTTCCCAGACATGTCAAAGTAAAAACCGCCTGATGACGTTGAGCCCTACTGCCAGCATAGTAAGGAGGTGTGCAGGATCCCTTCTGCGCAGTTAGAAAGCTTGTGGCATGACCAGACAGGCTTTGGGTGCAGGTGGAAGACCGAGAGGAGGTTGAGGAGGCAGAAGCAGTGGAGGAACTTTGACATAAAGAGGATTGACGCACAACTCGTGGGGACGGCATGACTTGGACAGCAGCCCCTTGTCCTGCTGTCACCATAGTTACCCAGTGCCCAGTCAGCGACATGTAACGCCCCTGTCCATGCCTACTCGTCCAAGTGTCTGTGGTGAAATGCACCCTGTCACACACAGAGTTTCTCAAAGAAGCGGTGATGTTGTGTGCGACATGCTGGTGGAGCGCAGGCACACCTTTCTTTGAGAAGTAGTGCTGACTGGGCATCTGGTACTGGGGCACTGCGACGGACATAAGGTCTTGAAAATCCTCTGTGTCCACCAGGCAGAAAGGCAACATTTCTGTAGCCAAGAGCTTGCAGATGTTGAAATTCAACCTCTTAGCTTTCTCATGGCAAGGAGGAAATGGTCTTTTACTTGTCCACATCTGAGGGACCGAGGGCTGGCTATTGTGCTTAGACGGGGTTGATAAGGGTGTCCCCGGCAAACTGCCGGTCTGTGAGGAAGATGCAGGCGGACATGTTAGGTTGCCTTGATCCAAAGGTGGTGCTATCGATGTCGGACAGCGCTCAACACCAGCTGGTGTTACCACCTCCAAAGAAAATGATGACCTGCCAATCACGCTGGCTGTTGCGGGTAAAGAGGTGGCAGGTCTGCGCCTCAAAACAGGTGTGACTGCTGTCCCCCCAGTCACAGAGGATGAAGAGGCTGCGGATGCACAAGGTATGGCAGATGGTGGTTGGTCCGGCCGGCTAGGCCGCATTGTAGCACACTGAGCTTCCCACTGCAACTTATGCTTCATGTCCATGTGCCGGTTCATGCATGAAGTACTCAAACTATGTATTTTTTGGCCTCTACTTAGCTTTTGCTGACAAATGTTACAGATAACACGAGTTGGGTCATCTTTATCGATCTGAAAAAATGCCCAGGCTATGCAAGGCTTAGCACCCATGCGATCTGAAGAGCCACCACAACTTGTGGTGAGAGGCAGAGTTGTGTTTGAGGATGCAGTTGTTGACGTGCTTCCAGTACTACGTCTCTGTCCAGGAAGGCGCAACCTGACCTCGTCATCACTAGCATCTTCCTCCACCTCCTCTGCTGACCTCATCTCTTGGCTGACTGTGGGTTGACAGTAAGTGGGATCTCCAACCTCATCATCATCACCCTGTGCGTTATCACACCCGTCGTCCTCAGAGCCAACCTGTTCCTGCCCTGACAAAAAACTAAAGTTGTCGCTCCAATCAGGTATTTGAGTCTCATCATCGTCTTCCTCATTGTCTCCACCAACAGGAGTTACAGTTTGGGAATGAGGGTCTACATTATGGTCAGAACCTTCTGCGTCTGGTCCTGGATCCGACTCATAAAGATTCTGGGCATCAGTGCAGATCATTTCCTCGTCTGGATTCACAGAAGCGCTGGAGTCGACCTCTGATTCCCAGGCTATAGTATGAGTAAACAGCTCTGCAGACTCAACCATCTGTTCTACCTCATACTCAGACGGGCAGCTGGAGATTTGGGAGCTGTGAGGAAGCAAGTGCGATTGGGGTGACACCTTTGAGGACTGGAGTATTTGTGATGTTGAAGTTGATGTGGAGGAGAGCCCACTTAAAGGAGCACTTGATATCCGTTGAAGCACCTGCTGTTTTTGTGCATCATCTGGAATTTGTAGCGATTGGCGTGGCCGTAAGAAAGGGATCTTATCACATTGTCCGCTAAAAGAAGTAGACATTTTAGTTTGGCTGGAAGATGGTCTTTCTTCTGCAGATGTTACTGTTGCTTTAACACCTACCCCACGGACACAACCTTTTTTCCCCTTCCCAACACGCCTATTCCCCTTTCCACCAGCAGCAGGCCTTTTTCCACTCATTTTGGTGGTTAACTAATTCACAACTCTGGAGTTGTTTGCACAAAAAAACAATGGATGGGAACCGAGCAGAGCTGAGTGGCCAAACTGTGGTATTAGGCCAAAACTATTGGCTGGGTTAGATGCAGAAAAAAATTATATTCAATTTGCAACCTGATGGAGGTCAATATAGATGGACTAATAGAACAAGTCCCACACACAGCTAGAAGCCCAAATATTTTTTCAGAGGTAGATGCAGAAAAAAATTGTATTCAGTTTGCAACCTGATGGAGGTCAGTATAGAAGGACTAATAGAACAAATCCTACACACAGCTAGAAGCCCAAATATTTTTTCAGAGGTAGATGCAGAAAAAAAATATATTCAGTTTGCAACCTGATGGAGGTCAGTATAGATGGACTAATAGAACAAGTCCCACACACAGCTAGAAGCCCAAATATTTTTTCAGAGGTAGATGCAGAAAAAAATTATATTCAGTTTGCAACCTGATGGAGGTCTGTATAGATGGATTAATAGAACAAGTGCCACACACAGCTAGAAGCGCAAATATTTTTTCAGAGGTAGATGCAGAAAAAAATTATATTCAGTTTGCAACCTGATGAAGGTCTGTATAGATGGATTAATAGAACAAGTCCCACACACAGCTAGAAGCCCAATATTTTTTCAGAGGTAGATGCAGAAAAAAAATATATTCAGTTTGCAACCTGATGGAGGTCAGTATAGATGGACTAATAGAGAAAGTCCCACACACTGCTAGAAGGCCAAATATTTTTTCAGAGCTAGATGCAGACAAAAAATTATTTTTAATTTGCAACCTGATGGAGGTCAGTATAGATGGACTAATAGAGAAAGTCCCACACACTGCTAGAAGGCCAAATATTTTTTCAGAGCTAGATGCAGATATAAATTATTTTTAATTTGCAACCTGATGGAGGTCAGTATAGATGGGCTAATAGAGAAAGTCCCACACACTGCTAGAAGGCCAAATATTTTTTCAGAGCTAGATGCAGAAAAAAATTATATTCAGTTTGCAACCTGATGGAGGTCAGTATAGATGGACTAATAGAACAAGTCCCACACACAGCTAGAAGCCCAAATATTTTTTCAGAGGTAAATGCAGAAAAAAATTATATTCAGTTTGCAACCTGATGGAGGTCTGTATAGATGGATTAATAGAACAAGTCCCACACATAGCTAGAAGCCCAAATATTTTTTCAGAGGTAGATGCAGAAAAAAAATATATTCAGTTTGCAACCTGATGGAGGTCAGTATAGATGGACTAATAGAGAAAGTCCCACACACTGCTAGAAGGCCAAATATTTTTTTCAGAGCTAGATGCAGACAAAAAATTATTTTTAATTTGCAACCTGATGGAGGTCAGTATAGATGGACTAATAGAGAAAGTCCCACATACTGCTAGAAGGCCAAATATTTTTTCAGAGCTAGATGCAGACAAAAAATTATTTTGAATTTGCAGCGTGATGGAGGTCAGTATAGATGGACTAATAGAACAAGTCCCACACACAGCTAGAAGGCCAAATATTTTTTCAGAGGTAGATGCAGATAAAAATTATTTTTAATTTGCAGCCTGATGGAGGTCAGTATAGATGGACTAATAGAGAAAGTCCCACACACTGCTAGAAGGCCAAATATTTTTTCAGAGCTAGATGCAGACAAAAAATTATTTTGAATTTGCAACCTGATGGAGGTCAGTATAGATGGACTAATAGAGAAAGTCCCACACACTGCTAGAAGGCCAAATATTTTTTCAGAGCTAGATGCAGACAAAAAATTATTTTGAATTTGCAGCGTGATGGAGGTCAGTATAGATGGACTAATAGAACAAGTCCCACACACTGCTAGAAGGCCAAATATTTTTTCAGAGCTAGATGCAGAAAAAAATCATATTCAGTTTGCAACCTGATGGAGGTCAGTATAGATGGACTAATAGAACAAGTCCCACACACTGCTAGAAGCCCAAATATTTTTTCAGAGCTAGATGCAGAAAAAAATTATATTCAATTTGCAACCTGATGGAGGTCAGTATAGATGGACTAATAGAATGATGCTATGCCCAAAAGATTTTACTTCACTAGGTGCAGTAAAAAAATTGGTATTCTATACACAGGTGGTATATCTTGCAACACAGATAGGCTACTCCACAGACTAACACACTCTGCAATAGGCCAAAAAGGATTAGCTTTGCTAGATTCAGCCAAATGCTGTGAAAAATACTTGCACAGCACTGGCACAGACCTGCCTGGCAAAAACTGTTAGGAACTGATGTAACCTAGTCCTGAAAAGGACTGCAATTACAATTAGTCTTTACTCCCACAATCTATCTATTTAAGAGCACAGACCTGCCTGATAAAAGTCGTAGGAAATGCTGTAGCCTAGTCCTTAAAAGGACTGCAATCACAACTATTCCCTACTCCCAAGCTATCTGTAGATTTGTGCGAAAATTGGCTTGAAATTAACAAGGTATAGCGCACACAGCAACAGCGGTGCCGTCTAACACGCAGCTGCAGCAGTGAGAAAATGGTGGCGACGGGGAAAATGGCTTGGTCTTATAGGGCAAGGACATGTGACATACACTGCCAATGACACATGCCCTTGCTTGTGTGAAAAAAAGCACTTCGCTCCGTGTGTGCGCTGCTGATAGGCTGACAGATTGCACCTCCCCACTGTAAATGCGGGAAAGAGAAAAAAAAATGGAGATCTTCATTATTCCTGCAGAGATCCATCCCCTGCCCCTCCCCCCACCCCGCTCTACACTCAAACTGCGTATTAACATTAATTTTCATCATTACTGAGAAAAAATCCAGTTATGATTTTGGTGCACGAACAGTTATCGAACATAACCTCGAACAGCCGAATTTTTCTCAAATCGTTCGTGTTCGCCGAACGGCTCGAACACCGCCCAAAAACAGCTCGAATTTGAGATTGGTGAACAGTTCGAGTCGAACAACGCTCATCTCTACTCTTTATTATCCACTTTTTTACCTTTTTTCCATAAAAAAAACTTTTTGAGTGTCTCACTGACTGTTCAGACAAAAATATATCTGTTTAAAAGAATCTGGTGTAGGCCAAATAACTAGAGCTGTGTTTTTTCTCTTCCATGGTTCAAATCTTGGAGTAATCTACTTTTTTGCCCAAAAAAAACATTTTGAGTGTCTTGCTGAATGTTCAGACACAAATATATCTTTTTAAAAGATTCTGGTGTAGGCAAGATAACTAGAACTGTGTTTTTATTCCTCCATGGTTCAATTCTGGGCGTAATCCACCTTTTTGCATAAAAAAAAACATTTTGAGTTTCTCACTGACTGTTCAGACACAAATATATCTGTTTTAAAGATTCTAGTGTAGGCCAGATAACTAGAACTGTGGTTTTTCAGTTCCACGTTTCAAATTTCTGTGTTATTCACTTTTTTGCATTTTTTCAACAAAAAAAAACATTTTGAGTGTCTCGCTGACTGTTCAGACACAAATATATCTGTTTAAAAGATTCTGGTGCAGGCCAGATAACTAGAACTGTATTTTTCGTCTTTCATGGTTTAAATCGTTGCGATAACCACCTTTTTACATGAAAAAAAACATTTTGAGTGTCTCACTGACTGTTCAGACACAAATATATCTGTTTGAAAGATTCTTGTGTGGGCCAGATAACTAGAACTGTGTTTTTCCTCCTCCATGGTTCAAATCTGGGCATAATCCACCTTTTTGCATAAAAAAAAACATTTTGAGTATCTCGCTGACTGTTCAGACACAAATATATCTGTTTAAAAGATTCTGGTGTAGGCCAGAGGACTAGAACTGTGGTTTTGCAGTACCACGGTTTAAATTTCTGTAGTATTTACTTTTCTGCCTTTTTCAATAAAAAAAAAAACATTTTGAGTGTCTCGCTGACTGTTCAGACACAAATATATCTGTTTGAAAGATTCTGGTGTAGGCCAGATAGCTGTAACTGTGTTTTTCCTCTTCCAAGGTTAAAATCTGGGAGTAATCCATCTTTTTGCATAAAAAAAAAATATTGAGTTTCTCACTGACTGTCCAGACACAAATATATCTGTTTAAAAGATTGTAGTGTAGTCCAGATAACTAGAACTGTGGTTTTGCAGTTCCACTGTTCAAATTTCTGTGTTACCTACTTTTTTGCATTTTTTCAATAAAAAAAACATGTTGAGTGTCTCATTGAGTGTTCAGACACAAATATATCTGTTTAAAAGTTTCTGGTATAGGCCAGATAACTAGAACTGTGTTTTTTCTCTTTCTCGGTACAAATCTGGGCGTAGTCCACCATTTTGCATAAAAAAAACATTTTGAGTGTCTCGCTGACTGTTCAGGCACAAATATATCTGATTAAAAGATTCTGGTGTAGGCCATATAGCTATAACTGTGTTTTTCCTCTTCCGCGGTTCAAATCTGGGCGTTTTCCACCTTTTTGCATAAAAGAAAACATTTAGTATCTCGCTGACTGTTCAGACACAAATATATCTGTTTAAAAGATTCTGGTGTAGGCCAGAGGACTAGAATTATGGTTTTGCAGTTCCAGGGTTCACATCTCTCTGTTATCCACTTTTTTGCCTTTTTTCAATAAAAAAAGCATTTTGAGTGTCTCGCTGACTGTTCAGACACAAATATATCTGTTTAAAAGATTCCGAAGTAGGCCAGATAACTAGAACTGTGTTTTCCCTCTTTCATAGCTAAATCGGGGCGTTAACCACCTTTTTGTATAAAAAAAACATTTTGAGTGTCTCGCTGACTGTTCAGACACAAATATATCTGTTTAAAAGATTCTGGTGTAGGCCAGAGGTCTAGAACTATGGTTTTGCAGTTTTACGGTTCAAATCTCTGTGTTATCCACTTTTTTGCCTTTTTTCAATAAAAAAACACATTTTGAATGTGTCGCTGAGTGTTCAGACACAAATATATCTGTTTAAAAGATTCTGGTGTAGGCCAGATGACTAGAACTGTGGTTTTGCAGTTCCACAGTTCAAATCTCTGTGTTATCCACTTTTTTGCCTTTTTTCAATAAAAAAAGCATTTTGAGTGTCTCGCTGACTGTTCAGACACAAATATATCTGTTTAAAAGATTCTGAAGTAGGCCAGATAACTAGAACTGTGTTTTCCCTCTTTCATAGCTAAATCAGGGCGTTAACCACCTTTTTGTATAAAATAAACATTTTGAGTGTCTCGCTGACTGTTCAGACACAAATATATCTGTTTAAAAGATTCTGGTGTAGGCCAGAGGTCTAGAACTATGGTTTTGCAGTTTTACGGTTCAAATCTCTGTGTTATCCACTTTTTTGCCTTTTTTCAATAAAAAAACACATTTTGAATGTCTCGCTGAGTGTTCAGACACAAATATATCTGTTTGAAAGATTCTGGTGCAGGCCAGATAACTAAAACTGTGTTTTTCCTCTTTCATGGTTTAAATTGTTGCGATAACCACCTTTTTGCATGAAAAAAAACATTTTGAGTGTCTCACTGACTGTTCAGACACAAATATATCTGTTTGAAAAATTCTTGTGTGGGCCAGATAACTAGAACTGTGCTTTTCCTCCTCCATGGTTCAAATCTGGGCATAATCCACCTTTTTGCATAAAAAAAACATTTTGAGTATCTCGCTGACTGTTCAGACACAAATATATCTGTTTAAAAGATTCTGGTGTAGGCCAGAGGACTAGAACTTTGGTTTTGCAGTACCACGGTTAAATTTTTGATTTATTTACTTTTTTGCCTTTTTCAATAAAAAAAAAAACATTTTGAGTGTCTCGTTGACTGTTCAGACACAAATATATCTGTTTGAAATATTCTGGTGTAGGCCAGATAGCTGGAACTGTGTTTTTCCTCTTCCACGGTTTAAATCTGGGAGTAATCCATCTTTTTTCATAAAAGAAAAAAATTGAGTTTCTCACTGACTGTTCAGACACAAATATATCTGTTTAAAAAATTCTAGTGTAGTCCAGATAACTAGAACTGTGGTTTTGCAGTTCCACTGTTCAAATTTCTGTGTTATCCACTTTTTTGCATTTTTTCAATAAAAAAAACATTTTGAGAGTTTCATTGACTGTTCAGACACAAATATATATGTTTAAAATATTCTGGTGTAGGCCAGATAACTAGAACTGAGATTTTACTCTTCCACACTTCAAATCTCTGTGTTATCTACTTTTTTGCCTTTTTTCAATAAAAAAAAACATTTTGAGTGTCTCGCTGACAGCTCAGACACAAATATATCTGTTTAAAAGATTGTGGTGTAGGCCATATAATTAGAACTGTGTTTTTCCTCTTCCACAGTTCAAATCTGGGCGTAATCCACCTTTTTGAAGAAAAAAAAAACATTTTGAGAGTCTCGCTGACTGTTCAGACACAATTATATCTGTTTAAAAGTTTCTCATGTAGGCTAGATAACTAAAGCAGTGTTTTTAATCTTTCACGGTACAAATCTGGGCGTAATCCACCTTGTTTCATAAAATAAAACATTTTGAGTGTCTCGCTGACTGTTCAGACACAAATATATCTGTTTAAAAGATTCTGGTGTGGGCCAGATAAGTGGAACTGTGTTTATCCGCTTCTACGGTTCAAATATGGGCGTAATCCACCATTTTACATAAAAAAAACATTTTGAGTGTCTTGCTGAATGTTCAGACTCAAGTATATCTGTTTAAAAGATTCTGGTATAGGCCAGAAAACTAGAACTGTGTTTTTTCTCTTTCTCGGTACAAATCTGGGCGTAATCCACCTTTTTGCGTAAAAAAAACATTTTGAGTGTCTCGCTGACTGTTCAGGCACAAATATATCTGATTAAAAGATTCTGGTGTAGGCTATATAATGATAACTGTGGTTTTCCTCTTCAACGGTTTAAATCTGGGTGTAATCCACCTTTTTGCATAAAAGAAAAATTTTGAGTGTCTCACTGACTGTTCAGACACAAATATATCTGTATAAAAGATTCTGGTGTAGGCCAGAGGACTAGAACTGTGATTTTGCAGTTCCACGGTTTAAATCTGGGCGTAATCCACGTTTTTGCATAAAAAAAACATTTTGAGTGTTTCACTGACTGTTCAGACAAAAATATATCTGTTTAAAAGATTCTTGTGTAGGCCAGATAACTAGAACTGTGTTTTTCCTCTTCCACGGTTCAAATCTGGGCGTAATCCACCTTTTTGCATAAAAGAAAACAGACACAAATATATCTGTTTAAAAGATTCTGGAGTAGGCCAGATGACTAAAACTGTGTTTTTCCTCTTTCATATCTAAATCGGGGCGTTAACCACCTTTTTGTATAAAAATTTTTTTTGAGTGTCTCTTGTGTTCAGACACAAATATATCTGTTTAAAAGATTCTGGTGTAGGCCAGAGGACAAGAACTGTGGTTTTGCAGTACCTCAGTTCATATCTCTTTATTATCCACTTTTTTACCTTTTTTCCATAAAAAAACATTTTGAGTGTCTCACTGACTGTTCAGACACAAATATATCTGCTTAAAAGAATCTGGTGTAGGCCAAATAACTAGAGCTGTGTTTTTCTCTTCCATGGTTCAAATCTGGGAGTAATCTACTTTTTTGCAAAAAAAAAACATTTTGAGTGTCTTGCTGAACGTTCAGACACAAATATATCTTTTTAAAAGATTCTGGTGTAGGCAAGATAACTAGAACTGTGTTTTTCCTCTTCCATGGTTCAATTCTGGGCGTAATCCACCTTTTTGCATAAAAAAAACATTTTGAGTTTCTCACTGACTGTTCAGACACAAATATATCTGTTTAAAAGATTCTGGTGTAGGCCAAATGACTAGAACTGTGGTTTTCCAGTTCCACGGTTCAAATTTCTGTGTTATCCACTTTTTTGCATTTTTTCAACAAAAAAAAACATTTTGAGTGTCTCATTGACTGTTCAGACTCAAATATATATGTTTAAAAGATTCAGGTGTAGGCCAGGTAACTAGAATTGTGTTTTTCCTCTTCCTTGGTTCAAATCTGGGCGTAATCCACCTTCTTGCATAAAAAAAACATTTTGAGTGTCTCGCTGACTGTGCAGACACAAATATGTCTGTTTAAATGATTCCGGTGTAGGCCAGAGAACTAGAACTGTGGGTTTGCAGTTCCATGGTTTAAATCTGGGTGTAATCCACCTTTTTGCATAAAAAAACATTTTGAGTGTTTCGCTGACTGTTCAGACACAAATATATCTGTTTAAAAGATTCTTGTGTAGGCCAGATAACTAGATCTGTGATTTTCCTCTTCCAAGGTTCAAATCTGGGCGTAATCCACCATTTTGCATAAAAGAAAACATTTAGTATCTCGATGACTGTTCAGACACAAATATATCTGTTTAAAAGATTCTGGTGTAGGCCAGAGGTCTAGAACTATGGTTTTGTAGTTTTACGGTTCAAATCTATGTGTTATCCACTTTTTTGCCTTTTTTCAATAAAAAAACACATTTTGAATGTCTCGCTGACGGTTCAGACACAAATATATCTGTTTGAAAGATTCTGGTGTAGGCCAGAGGACAAGAACTGTGGTTTTGCAGTTCCACAGTTCAAATCTCTGTATTATCCACTTTTTTGCCCTTTTTCAATAAAAAAAAACATTTTGAGTGTCTCGCTGACTGTTCTGACACAAATATATCTGTTTGAAAGATTCTGGTGCAGGCCAGATAACTAAAACTGTGTTTTTCCTCTTTCATGGTTTAAATTGTTGCGATAACCACCTTTTTGCATGAAAAAAACATTTTGAGTGTCTCACTGACTGTTCAGACACAAATATATCTGTTTAAAGATTCTTGTGTAGGCCAGAGGACTAGAACTGTGTTTTTCCTCCTCCATGGTTCAAATCTGGGCATAATCCACCTTTTTGCATAAAAAAAAAACATTTTGAGCATCTCGCTGACTGTTCAGACACAAATATATCTGTTTAAAAGATTCTGGTGTAGGCCAGAGGACTAGAACTGTGGTTTTGCAGTACCACGGTTAAATTTTTGAATTATTTACTTTTTTGCCTTTTTCAATAAAAAAAAAACATTTTGAGTGTCTCGCTGACTGTTCAGACACAAATATATCTGTTTGAAATATTCTGGTGCAGGCTAGATAGCTGGAACTGTGTTTTTCCTCTTCCACGGTTTAAATCTGGGAGTAATCCATCTTTTTTCATAAAAGAAAAAAATTGAGTTTCTCACTGACTGTTCAGACACAAATATATCTGTTTAAAAAATTCTAGTGTAGTCCAGATAACTAGAACTGCGGTTTTGCAGTTCCACTGTTCAAACTTCTGTGTTATCCACTTTTTTGCATTTTTTCAATAAAAAAACATTTTGAGTGTCTCATTGACTGCTCAGACACAAATATATATGTTTAAAATATTCTGGTGTAGGCCAGATAACTAGAACTGTGTTTTTACTCTTCCACACTTCAAAGCTCCGTGTTATCTACTTTTTTGCCTTTTTTGCCTTTTTCAATAAAAAAAAACATTTTGAGTGTCTCGCTGACAGCTCAGACACAAATATATCTGTTTAAAAGATTGTGGTGTAGGCCATATAATTAGAACTGTGTTTTTCCTCTTCCACGGTTCAAATCTGGGCGTAATCCACCTTTTTGCAGAAAAAAAAAACATTTTGAGAGTCTTACTGACTGTTCAGACACAATTATATCTGTTTAAAAGTTTCTCATGTAGGCTAGATAACTAAAGCAGTGTTTTTAATCTTTCACGGTACAAATCTGGGCGTAATCCTCCTTTTTGCATAAAAAAAAACATTTTGAGTGTCTCGCTGACTGTTCAGACACAAATATATCTGTTTAAAAGATTCTGGTGTATTCCAGATAAGTAGAACTGTGTTTATCTGCTTCTACGATTCAAATATGGGCGTAATCCACCATTTTACATAAAAAAAAACATTTTGAGTGTCTTGCTGAATGTTCAGACTCAAGTATATCTGTTTAAAAGATTCTGGTATAGGCCAGAAAACTAGAACTGTGTTTTTTCTCTTTCTCGGTACACATCTGGGCGTAATCCACCTTTTTGCGTAAAAAAAAACATTTTGAGTGTCTCGCTGACTGGTCAGGCACAAATATATCTGATTAAACGATTCTGGTGTAGGCTATATAACTATAACTGTGGTTTTCCTCTTCAACGGTTTAAATCTGGGTGTAATCCACCTTTTTGCATAAAAAAAAAATTTTGAGTGTCTCACTGACTGTTCAGACACAAATATATCTGTATAAAAGATTCTGGTGTAGGCCAGAGGACTAGAACTGTGATTTTGCAGTTCCACGGTTTAAATCTGGGCGTAATCCACGTTTTTGCATAAAAAAAACATTTTGAGTGTTTTGCTGACTGTTCAGACAAAAATATATCTGTTTAAAAGATTCTTGTGTAGGCCAGATAACTAGAACTGTGTTTTCCTCTTCCACGGTTCAAATCTGGGCGTAATCCACCTTTTTGCATAAAAGAAAACATTTAGTATGTCGCTGACTGTTCAGACACCAATATATCTGTTTAAAAGATTCTTGTGTAGGCCAGAGGACTAGAGCTATGGTTTTGCAGTTCCACGGGTCACATCTCTCTGTTATCAGCTTTTTTGCCTTTTTTCAATAAAAAAAACATTTTGAGTGTCTCGCTGACTGTTCAGACACAAATATATCTGTTTAAAAGATTCTGGTGTAGGCCAGAGGACAAGAACTGTGGTTTTGCAGTACTTCAGTTCACATCTCTTTATTATCCACTTTTTTACCTTTTTTCCATAAAAAAACATTTTGAGTGTCTCACTGACTGTTCAGACACAAATATATCTGTTTAAAAGAATCTGGTGTAGGCCAAATAACTAGAGCTGTGTTTTTCTCTTCCATGGTTTAAATCTGGGAGTAATCTACTTTTTTGCAAAAAAAAAACATTTTGAGTGTCTTGCTGAACGTTCAGACACAAATATATCTTTTTAAAAGATTCTGGTGTAGGTAAGATAACTAGAACTGTGTTTTTCCTCTTCCATGGTTGAATTCTGGGCGTAATCCACCTTTTTGCATAAAAAAAACATTTTGAGTTTCTCACTGACTGTTCAGACACAAATATATCTGTTTAAAAGATTCTAGTGTAGGCCAAATGACTAGAACTGTGGTTTTCCAGTTCCACGGTTCAAATTTCTGTATTATCCACTTTTTTGCATTTTTTCAACAAAAAAAAACATTTTGAGTGTCTCATTGACTGTTCAGACTCAAATATATATGTTTAAAAGATTCAGGTGTAGGCCAGATAAATAGAATTGTGTTTTTCCTCTTCCTTGGTTCAAATTTGGGCGTAATCCACCTTCTTGCATAAAAAAAAACATTTTGAGTGTCTCGCTGAATGTGCAGACACAAATATGTCTGTCTAAATGATTCTGGTGTAGGGCAGAGAACTAGAACTGTGGGTTTGCAGTTCCATGGTTTAAATCTGGGTGTAATCCACCTTTTTGCATAAAAAAACATTTTGAGTGTTTCGCTGACTGTTCAGACACAAATATATCTGTTTAAAAGATTCTTGTTTAGGCCAGATAACTAGATCTGTGTTTTTCCTCTTCCAAGGTTCAAATCTGGCCGTAATCCACCATTTTGCATAAAAGAAAACATTTAGTATCTCGATGACTGTTCAGACACAAATATATCTGTTTAAAAGATTCTGGTGTAGGCCAGAGGTCTAGAACTATGGTTTTGCAGTTCCACAGTTCAAATCTCTGTATTATCCACTTTTTGGCCCTTTTTCAATAAAAAAAAACATTTTGAGTGTCTCGCTGACTGTTCAGACACAAATATATCTGTTTAAAAGATTCTGGTGTAGGCCAGAGGACAAGAACTGTGGTTTTGCAGTTCCACAGTTCAAATCTCTGTATTATCCACTTTTTGGCCCTTTTTCAATAAAAAAAAACATTTTGAGTGTCTCGCTGACTGTTCAGACACAAATATATCTGTTTAAAAGATTCTGGTGTAGGCCAGATAACTAGAACTGTGTTTTTCCTATTTCATGGTTTAAATCGTTGCGATAACCACCTTTTTGCATGAAAAAAAACATTTTGAGTGTCTCACTGACTGGTCTGACACAAATATATCTGTTGGAAAGATTCTTGTGTGGGCCAGATTACTAGAACTGTGTTTTTCCTCCTCTATGGTTCAAATCTGGGCATAATCCACCTTTTTGCATTAAAAAAACATTTTGAGTATTTCGCTGACTGTTCAGACACAAATATATCTGTTTAAAAGATTCTGGTGTAGGCCAGAGGACTAGAACTATGGTTTTGCAGTACCACGGTTTAAATTTCTGTATTATTTACTTTTTTGCCTTTTTCAATAAAAAAAAACATTTTGAGTGTCTCGCTGACTGTTCAGACACAAATATATCTGTTTGAAAGATTCTGGTGTAGGTCAGATAGCTGGAACTGTGTTTTTCCTCTGCCACAGTTTAAATCTGAGAGTAATCCATCTTTTTTCATAAAAAAAAAACATTTTGAGTGTATTGCTGACTGTTCCGACAGAAATATATCTTTTTAAAATATTCTGGTGCAGGCTAGATAACTATAACTGTGTTTTTACTCTTCCATGGTTCAATTTTGGGCGTAATCCACCTTTTTGCATAAAAAAAAACATTTTGAGTTTCTCACTGACTGTTCAGACACAAATATATCTGTTTAAAAGATTCTAGTGTAGGCCAGATAACTAGAACTGTGGTTTTCCAGTTCCACGGTTCAAATTTCTGTGTTATCCACTTTTTTGCATTTTTTCAACAAAAAAAAAACATTTTGAGTGTCTCACTGACTGTTCAGACACAAATATATCTGTTTAAAAGAATCTGGTGTAGGCCAAATAACTAGAGCTGTGGTTTTGCAGTTCCTTCGTTCAAATCTCTGTGTTATCCACTTTTTTGCCTTTTTTCAATAAAAAAAAACATTTTGAGTGTCTCGCTGACTGTTCAGACACAAATATATCTGTTTAAAAGTTTCTGGTGTAGGCTACATAACTAAAACAGTGTTTTTAATCTTTCAGTGTACAAATCTGGGCATAATCCACCTTTTTGCGTAAAAAAAAACATTTTGAGTGTTTCGCTGACTATTCAGACACAAATATATCTGTTTAAAAGATTCTTGTGTGGGTCAGATAACTCGTACTGTGTTTTTGCTTTTCCATGGTTCAAATCTGGGTGTAAGCCACCTTTTTGCATTAAAAAAAAAACATTTTTAGTATCTCGCTGACTGTTCAGACACAAATATATCTGTTTAAAAGATTCTGGTGTGCGTCAGAGAGCTAGAACTATGGTTTTGCAGTTCCATGGTTCGAACCTCTGTGTTATCCACTTTTTTGCCTTTTTTCAATAAGAAAACACATTTTGAGGGTCTCGCTGACTGTTCAGACACAAATATATCTGTTTAAAAGATTCTGGTGTGCGCCAGAGAGCTAGAACTGTGTTTTTCCTCTTCCACGATTCAAATCTGGGAGTAATTTACTTTTTTGCATGAAAAAAAGCATTTTGAGTGTCTCACTGCCTGTTCAGACACAAATATATCTGTTTAAAAGATTCTGATGTAGGCCAGAAAACTAGAACTGTGGTTTTGCAGTTCATTGGTTCAAATCTCTGTGCTATCCACTTTTTTGCCTTTTTTCAATAAAAAAAAATATTTTGAGTGTCTCGCTGATTTTTCAGACACAAACATATCTGTTTAAAAGATTCCGGTGTAGACCAAATAGTTATAACTGTGGTTTTCCTCTTCCATGGTTCAAATCTGGGCGTAATCCACCTTTTTGCTTAAAAAAAAACATTTTGAGAGTCTCGCTGACTGTTCAGACACAAGTATATCTGTTTAAAAGATTCTTGCGCAGGCCAAATAACTAAAACTGTGTTTTTCCTCTTCCACGGTTCAAATCTGGGCATAATCCTCCTTTTGCATAAAAAAAAACACTTTTAATGTCATGCTGACTGTTCAGACACAAATATATCTGTTTAAAAGATTCTGATGTAGGCCAGAAAACTAGAACTGTGGTTTTGCAGTTCCTTGGTTCAAATCTCTGTGTTATCCACTTTTTTGCCTTTTTTCAATAAAAAAAACATTTTGAGTGTCTCGCTGACTGTTCAGACACAAATATATCTGTTTAAAAGATTCTGGTGTGGGCCAGAAAGCTAAAACTGTGTTTTTCCTCTTCCACGGTTCAAATCTGCGAGTAATTTACTTTTTTGCATGAAAAAAAGCATTTTGAGTGTCTCACTGCCTGTTCAGACACAAATATATCTGTTTAAAAGATTCTGGTGTAGGCCAGATAACTAGAACTGTGTTTTTCCTCTTACACGGTACAAATCTGGGCGTAATCCACCTATTTGTATAAATAAAAACATTTTAAGTGTCTCGCTGACTGTTCAGACACAAATATATCTGTTTAAAAGATTCTGGTGTAGGCCAGATAACTAGAACTGTGGTTTTCCTCTTCCACAGTACAAACCTGGGCGTAATCCAACAATTTGCATAAAAAACATTTTGAGCATCTCACTGACTGTTCAGACACAAATATTTCTGTTTCAAAGATTCTGGTGTAGGCCAGAGGACTTGATCTGTGGTTTTGCAGTTCCACTGTTCAAATCTCTGTATTATTTACTTTTTTGCCTTTTTTCAATAAAAAAAAACATTTTGAGTGTCTCGCTGACTGTTCAGACACAAATATATCTGTTTAAAGGATTCTGGTGTAGGCCATATAACCAGAACTGTGTTTTTCCTCTTTCACGGTTCAAATCTGTGCGTAATCCACCTTTTTGCATAAAAAAAAAAACATTTTTAGTGTCTCGCTGACTGTTCAGACACAAATATATCTGTTTAAAAGATTCTGGTGTAGGCCAGAGAACTATAAGTGTGGTTTTGCAGTTCCACCGTTCAAATCTCTCCATTATCCATTTTTTGCATTTTTTCCATTAAAAAAAACATTTTGAGTGTCTCTCTGACTGTTCAGACACAAATATATCTATTTATAACATTCTGGTGTTGGCCAGATAAATAGAATTGTGTTTTTCCTCTTTCACGGTTCAAATCTGGGTGTTATCCACCTTTTTGCATAAAAAAGACGTAGTTACTTACCTGTAACCGGATTTCTCGGAACCCATGACGGCATCATGGAGAAAAGGGATCCGCTCTTCAAGGACAGGAAACCTACAGATTAAAAGGGCGGCACCTCTCTCCCGCATCAGTTGTTTCCAGAGCACAGAGAGGACCCCCAGGTTAGTAACACAAATTTTAACATTTTTAAAAGGAGCTTGCCAGACACACCCTGTGACTAAACATAGGTAATAAGTAAATGTGCACACCCATGTGTGAAGGGAGGGAATGTACGGGTGCCGTCATGGGTTCCGAGAAATCCCATTACCGGTAAGTAACTACGTCTTTCTCCTTCCCCATGACGGCACCACGGAGAGATTTGCAGAGAAGTGTCATTTAGGGAGGGACCACCGCCTCCAGAACCCTACTGCCAAAGGTAAGGTCCGAGGAAGAGGTTAGATCCAGCCGATAGTGCTTAAAGAATGTAGAAGGGGAAGACCAGGTTGCAGCTCTACTTATCTGCTTGATTGAAGCCCCAGCTTTCTCTGCCCAGGAGGCTGCCACTGCCCTAGTCGAGTGAGCCTTAAAATCCTCTGGGGCAGTTTCTCCGCTGGAGGAGTAAGCCAGGGAGAAGGTGTCCCTTATCCACCTTGCCAGAGTGCTCTTGGAAGCCTTCCGTCCCTTTCGAGGTCCCTGGAAGCACACATAAAGAGACCTGTCCTTCCTACACTCCCGTGTGGCCTCTATGTACTGGATAATGCACCTCCTGACATCTAAGGTGTGTAGGAATTCTTCCCCCTTGTTTTTTGGGTTTGAGCAAAAGCAAGGGAGGGGGACCTCCTGTGACCTGTGGAAGAGTGATCCCACCTTAATAAGGTATGCTGGGTCAGTCCTAAGTGTCACCCTGTCCTCTAGAATTTGTGTAAAGGGGGGCCCTGCTGATAAGGCTTGTATGTCACTAACCCTACGTGCCGATGTGA
This sequence comes from Phyllobates terribilis, assembly GCF_046119375.1. Classification (NCBI taxonomy): domain Eukaryota; kingdom Metazoa; phylum Chordata; class Amphibia; order Anura; family Dendrobatidae; genus Phyllobates; species Phyllobates terribilis. The sequence continues at coordinate 585,075,743 of NW_027362762.1, forward strand.
GGGCTACTAGGAGAGACGTCTTAAGAGACAGAATTTTAAGAGATGCATTCTCTAGAGGTTCAAAGTGTTGAAAGAACTAAATTTACTGTAAGTCCCAAGGAGGAGTATTCCGGGAGGGGATGGGCCTGGGCCTATAAGATGCCCTGATGAATCTGGAGATCCATCTATCCCTGGCCAGGTCGCAGTTATAGAGGGCTTCCAGTGCCACAACCTGAACCTATTAGAGTGCTTGTGGCCAACCCCCGCTCCAACCCCATTTGAAGGAACTCTAAGATGGCAGTAATGGGGGCCTCCCCTAATACTTTTGAACCTATGAATGAGAGGAATTTTTCCCAGGTTTTACCATAGAGCCTGGTGGTTACGTGTTTCATACTCTGCAGTAGGGTGGAGATTAAATTGGGGGAAAAACCTCTATCTCTTAAGAGCACCCTCTCAAAATCCAGGCTGTCAGGTGCAGGTTTGCTACCTGAGGGTGAAGGACTGGTCCCTGAGAGAGAAGATCCGAAATTTCCGGAAGGACCCAGGGGTCGGAGGTGGACAGTATCCTCAGCCAGGAAAACCAAGGTCTCTTTGGCCAGAAGGGGGTGATCATAGAATCATAGAATCATAGAATGTAGAGTTGGAAGGGACCTCCTGGGTCATCTGGTCCAACCCCCTGCTCAAAGCAGGATTCACTAAATCATCTCAAACAGATGATCAGAATTATGTTTGCCTCGTCTTCCCTGATTTTCCTCAGAACTGCCGGAATGAGAGCAATCGGAGGAAAGGCATAAGCTAACTGGTGGTTCCATGGGATTGAGAAGGCATCTAAGCTGCTGGGTTCCCCTTGGGGTCGATTGAGCAGAATATGTCCACTTTTTTGTTTTGCCAGTTGGCGAATAGGTCTATGTAGGGGATTTCCCAAGCCTTCGTGATGTGGTTGAACACCAGCTGATTCAGCTCCCACTCGCCCTGTCTCAGCTTGGTGCTGCTCAGGAAGTCTGCCGTGATATTTTCTGCCCCTTTTATGTGGAGTGCCGATAGGGACTCTAGATTGTTCTCTGCTACCTGGAAGATGGAACTTGACACTTGTAGAAGAGAATGGGACCGAGTCCCCCCCTGGCGATTTAAGTATGCCACCACTACTTTGTTGTCCAAAAAAACTCTTACATGGTGACATCGTAGAGTGTTTAAGAATTCTAAGAGGGCATATTTTACCGCCAGAAGTTCCCTCATGTTGGAAGATACCCCTTCCGAATCCTTTGACCAGACTCCCTGAGCTATCTGGTCATTTAGATGAGCCCCCCACCCCATGCGCTTGCGTCTGTCGTTAGGACCTGTGACACTGATATTGTCCACGGAACGCCTCTGGCTAAATTGTCCCCCTCTGTCCACCATGTTAGGGAAAGCAAGACTTTTGATGATAAAGTTAGCCGACCTTCTAAGTGCCCTTTTAGTGACCTTTCTGCCCACAAGATTTTCCATTGTAAGTTCCTGGTGTGTAACTGAGCCCAGCGGACCCCCGGGATGCAGGCAGTCATGGAACCTAGGAGGGACATTGCTCCCCGCAGTGTCATATAGGGATGGTTCTTTACATGGGATACTTGGGCCATCATACTCTGGATTTTCCCTGCCGGGAGATGGCATTCCTGATTCCTTGAATCTAATAGGATACCTAAATACTCTTGCACTTGATCCGGCTCCAACCTGGATTTTTTTAGATTCAGAAGCCAGCCTAAATTCATCAAGGAACCCATGACTCTTGCTAAATGGTCCTTGCAATGGTTGAACGAGTTGTCTATTATCAGCATATTGTCCAGGTACGGAACTATTAGGATGTTCTGCTCCCTCAGATGGGCTATCACCTCTGCTACTATTTTTGTGAAGACCCTCGGGGTTATCGCTAACCCGAAGGGAAGAGCCGCATATTGGTAGTGTTTGATTATGTCTTTCAGCGGTATCGCTACTCTCAGGAACTTCCAGTAGTCTCTGTGTATGGGGATGTGATAATAGGCGTCCTTCAGATCCAGGACAGCCATAAAACAGTCTGGGAACAACAATTTCACTGATGTTTTTATTGATTCCATCTTGAATGATTGTACCTTTAGAAATTTGTTCAATTTTTTTAGGTTCACGATAGTCCTGAACGTCCCGTCTGTTTTTTTTCTGAGGAACAGAGGGGAGCAGAATCCTTTGCCTTCCTCCTGAGCTGGGACTTCCTGAAGGACTGCTTTGCCTATTAGGCCTAGAACCTCCTGTTCTAGAGCTAGTTGTTCTACCCCTGAAGACCTCACAGGGGTTATGACAAAATTTGGACAGGGAATGGAGAGGAACTGGAATCTTAGTCCTGATTTTATCAGGTCTAAATTCCAAAAACTGTTTGATATTTTCTCCCAGGGCGGGAGGAAATGGAAAAGTCTCCCCCCCACCTGGGGCTGCCTTTCATTGGGCGGGTTTCCTGTTGTCACTGGGGGGCCTGTTAAATATAAACCCCTTGGCCTTTTTTTGTCTCCTATCTTACCACCTGTCATGGTCTTTGGGGGGTTTCCTATGCATAAACTTCCTGCTCCGAAAGGACTTCCTAAATGAAGTACCGGAGAGGATCGGGAAGCGTTTTTTGTTATCCCCGGCTTTATCAAGGATATCATCCAGGGTAGATCCGAAAAGGAACTCCCCCTCACAAGGGATAGAGCACAGCCTAGATTTTGTCTGGAGGTCGCCCGGCCAGCATTTGAGCCAGAGGGCCCGTCTAGCTGCGTTAGAAAAACTCCCAGCCCTGGCTGCCAGTCTGACGGAGTCGGCTGAAGCGTCAGCCAGAAAAGCTGCTGTGCCCTTCATTACTGGGATGGAGTCTATTATGCTGTCCCTTGATGTTTTATTTCTTAGTTGTGCTTCTTGCTGATCTAGCCAGATCATTAAAGGTCTGGCTGTGCATGTGGCTGACACTGCGGGTTTCAACCCCCCTCCTGCCTCCTCCCAAGCTCCTTTCAGAAAGGAGTCAGCTTTTTTGTCCATTGGGTCTCACAGCACCCCCATGTCTTCGAATGGCAGGGAAAATTTTTTAGAGGCTTTGGCTATCGCCACATCTAATTTAGGCGCCTTCCTCCAGAAGGAGCATACTGGGTCCTCGAAGGGTGCTCGCTTATAGCTGAAGAGTGCTAGAGTCTGCCAGGAAGCACTTCCCCTGTGCTTCCCTGGCAATTTTAGGCGACAATAATCCTTTCCTCTCCATTTTTTTCCATTCCCTCTTAATAAGAGAGTGTACCTTATCATTAAGAGGGAAAGATGTCCTTTTCTTTTGTTTCAGGCCACTAAACATCATATCCTGGACTGTTTTTTTAGGGCGAGGATCTATGAACCCCATAGTAGACCTAACTGCTTTAATCAGAATATCTGTACCCTCTATAGGGAAACAGCTACGACCCCCTTCCCCGGAAGATGACAAAGATGATGATAAGCAGGTTGAATCGGAGACCACCCCCTCCTCATCTGAACTACTAGATTCTGACACCGGGGATAGGTGTCTAGTTTTCCCTTGCTCCCCCCCTTTCTCCAGGGACATAAAGGTATCCTCAACCTGAGACTTAATCAGGAATCTGAGTTCTGAAGCGAACTTAGGGGTCTCCTCACAGATTGTCTGTTCGATGCATAAGTTGCACAGTCTTTTTTGCCACGTGGTAGGCAGATCTTCTGCGCAAAGTGCGCAGGTATTGTGCTTGGACTTGCCCATACTCTTCTTTCCCTGAGAAGAAAAGAGAGGGGGCCCCAAGTTACAAGTGAGCTGTAACGAAGATCACTTACCTACCCGTTGTAAGAGAGAATACCGGATTTGAAGAGGAACCCGTCCCAGTAGCTGGGTCTTTCTTCGAGATTGATGCCACGCTGGAGACCTTGCCGTGTTGTGAAGACCTGCCAGACCATCTGCTACCGCCGTCACCTTGGCTGTGTTAGCGTGGAGGGTCACTGGAGGGTCCTTTTATACACTTCCCGCATCTCTGAGGTGATGGTGATGTGAGTGGGGGTGCAGGGGCTGCATCTCCTGTAGCTCCTGCTCGCTTATAGCTGAAGAGTGCTAGAGTCTGCCAGGAAGCACTTCCACTGTGCTTCCCTGGCAATTTAATCTCTATAGGGGTCCGCCCCCTCTGGCCTGCCACCTCTGAGCTATGAGGTGTGCCCCCCTGGCTAGGCCACTGCTTTGTACTTCCAGCATGGGGGACACCCCACCCCCTCGTGCGCGCCGTCTCTCAGTTTCCCGCGCGCGTTCAAACGCCGCTCCCAGAGGGGCCCGCGGCACGTGTCACCTCCAGAGTGCGCGCCCAGCCGCGTCAGAGGGGAGCGCCGTCTGCGACCGCGCGCGTTCCCGCGCCCAGACATGCCAAATCTCCATTCCAGGGAGGCATCCGGCATGCGTGCTCCCCCGGAAGCCCAGGCAAGCATCCAATCTTGGCCCCAGAGCTCAGGCCTACTCACCAACCTGAGCCCCGGAAGCCCCGACATACTTACCAACCTGGGCCCCGTTACCACTGGAGACCGCGGGGGTCCAATCCCTGCATCATGTCTCCGTGCCACCCTGGAGGCCCACTGACCCCAGCGTTGGTGCTACAGTACACCGCACCAGCCGAGGCAGGGAACCCCCGCTGCCTGAACAGGTCTGGCCGTGCCTGGTAAGTCCATCTTTTCTTTCATCTTCGCTTCTTTCACTTTCTTTCTTCTTTCTTCTTATCTGTAGGTCCCCGTCAAGGACAGGAAACCAACTGATGCGGGAGAGAGGTGCCACCCTTTTTATCTGTAGGCTTCCTGTCCTTGAAGGGCGGATCCCCTCTCTCCGTGGTGCCGTCATGGGGAAATAGAAAAAACATTTTGAGTGTCTCGCTGACTGTTCAGACACAAATATTTCTGTTTAATAGATTAAGGTGTAGGCCAGAAAACTAGAATTGTGTTTTTCCTCTTCCACGGTTTAAATCTGGGCGTAATCCACCTTTTTGCATAAAAAAAAACATTTTGAGTGTCTCGATGACTGTTCAGACACAAATATACAGTACAGACCAAAAGTTTGGACACACCTTCGCATTTAAATATGGCTACTTTGAAGAACCTAGAATATAAGACATATTTTCAGTTGTTTAACACTTTTTTGTTAAGTATATGATTCCACATGTGTTAATTCATAGTTTTGATGCCTTCAGTGTGAATGTACAATTTTCATAGTCATGAAAATACCGAAAAATCTTTAAATGAGAAGGTGTGTCAAAACTTTTGGTCTGTACTGTATCTGTTTATATTATTATGGTGTAGGCCAGATAACTAGAACTGTGATTTTTTCCTCTTCCACCTACCTTTTTGCTTAAAAAAAACATTTTGAGTGTCTCGCTGACTGTTCAGACACAAATATATCTGTTTAAAAGATTGTGGTGTAGGCCAGACGACTAGAACTGTGATTTTGCAGTTCCACAGTTCAAATCTCTGTATTACCACTTTTTTGCCTTTTTTTCCATAAAAAAAACATTTTGAGTGTCTCGGTGACTGCTCAGACACAAATATTTATGTGTAAAAGATTCTTGAGTAGGCCAGATAACTAAAACGGTGTTTTTCCTCTTCCACGTTTCAAATCTGGGCGTAATCCACCTTTTTGCATAAAAAAAAATAATTTTGAGTGTCTCGCTGACTGTTCAGACACAAATATATCTGTTTTAATAGATTCTGGTGTAGGCCAGAGAACTAGAACTGTGGTTTTGCAGTTTCACGGTTCAAAACTCTTTCAGTGTCTCTCTCACAGTTCAGACAAAAATATATCTGTTTAAAAGATTCTGGTGTAGGCCAGATAACTAGAGCTGTGTTTTTCCTTTTTCACGGTTCAAATCTGGGCGTAATCCACCTCTTTGCATAATAAAAAACATTTTGCGTGTCTCGCTGACAGTTCAGACACAAATATATCTGTTTAAAAGATTCTGATGTAGGCCAGATAACTAGAACTGTGCTTTTCCTCTTCCACGGTTCAAATCTGTGCGTAATCCAACTTTTTGCATAAAAAAATACATTTTGAGTGTCTCGCTGACATTTCAGACACAAATATATCTGTTTTAAAGATTCTGGTGTAGGCCAGAGGACTAGAAGTGTGGTTTTGCAGTTCCACGGTTCAATATTCTGTGTTATCCATTTTTTTTGCCTTTTTTCAATGAAAAAATACATTTTGAGTGTCTCGCTGACAGTTCAGACACACATATAAATGTATAAAAGATTCTGGTGTAAGCCAGAGAACTACAACTGTGGTTTTCCTCTTCCATGTTCAAATCTGGGCGTAATCCACCTTTTTGCATAAAAAAAAAACATTCTGAGTGTCTCGCTGACTGTTCAGACACAAATAACTGTTTAAAAGATTCTGGTCTAGACCAGATAATTAGAACTGTGTTTTTCTTCTTCCACAGTACAAATTGGGGCATAATCCACCATTTTGCATATTAAAAAACATTTTGAGAGTCTCGCTGACTGTTCAGACATAAATATATCTGTTTAATAGATTCTGGTGTAGGCCAGATAACTAGAACTGTGTTTTTCCTCCTCCATGGTACAAATCTGGGCATAATCCACCTTTTTGCATAAAAAAAAACATTTTGAGTCTCGCTGACTTTTCAGACACACATATATATGTGTAAAAGATTCTTGTGTAGGCCAGATAACTAGAACTGAGTTTTTTCTCTTCCACGGTACAAATCTGGGCGTAATTCACCTTTTGCATAAAAAAAAATAATTTTGAGTGTCTCGCTGACTGTTCAGACACAAATATATCTGTTTTAATAGATTCTGGTGTAGGCCAGAGAACTAGAACTGTGGTTTTGCAGTTTCACGGTTCAAAACTCTATTATCCACTTTTTTACCTTTTTTCAATAATAAAAAAACATTTTGAATGTCTCGCTGACTGTTCAGACACAAATATATCTGTTTAAAACATTCTGGTGTAGGCCAGATAAATTGAAATGTGCTTTTCCGCATCCACGGTTCAAATCTGGGTGCAATCCACCTTTTTTCAATAAAAAAAACATTTTGAGTGTCTCGCTGACTGTTCATACACAAATATATCTATTTAATAGATTCTGGTGTAGGCCAGAGAACTAGAACTGTGGTTTTTCCAGTTCCACGGTTCAAAACTCTGTATTATCCACTTTTTTACCTTTTTTCAATAATAAAAAAACATTTGGAATGTCTCGATGACTGTTCAGACACAAATATATCTGTTTAAAACATTCTGGTGTAGGCCAGATAAATTGAAATGTGCTTTTCCGCATCCACGGTTCAAATCTGGGTGCAATCCACCTTTTTTCAATAAAAAAAACATTTTGAGTGTCTCGCTGACTGTTTATACACAAATATATCTATTTAATAGATTCTGGTGTAGGCCAGAGAACTAGAACTGTGGTTTTTCCAGTTCCACGGTTCAAAACTCTGTATTATCCACTTTTTTTCCTTTTTTCAATAGTAAAAAAACATTTTGAGTGTCTCGCTGACAGTTCAGACACAAATATATCTGTTTAAAAGATTCTGGTGTAGGCCAGAGGACTAGAAGTGTGGTTTTGCAGTTCCACGGTTCAATAATCTGTGTTATCCATTTTTTTGCCTTTTTTCAATGAAAAAATACATTTTGAGTGTCTCGCTGACAGTTCAGACACAAATACAGTATATCTGTTTAAAAGATTCTGGTGTAAGCCAGAGAACGACAACTGTGGTTTTCCTCTTCCACGTTCAAATCTGGGCGCAATCCACCTTTTTGCATAAAAAAAAAACATTTTGAGTGTCTCGCTGACTGTTCAGACACAAATATATCTGTTTAAAAGATTCTGGTCTAGGCCATATAACTAGAACTGTGTTTTTCCTCTTCCACGGTTAAAATCTGGGTGTAATCCACCTTTTTGCATAAAAAAATACATTTTGAGTGTCTTTCTGACTCTTCAGACACAAATATATCGGTTTAAAAGATTCTGGTGTAGGCCAGATAACGAGAACTGTGGTTTTACAGTTCCACGGTTCAAACATCTGTTATCCATTTTTTTGCCTTTTTTTAAATAAAAAATACATTCTGAGTGTCTCGCTGACTCTTCAGACACAAATATATCTGTTTAAAAAATTCTGGTGTAGGCCATAGGATTAGAACTGTGGTTTTGCAGTTCCACAGTTCAAATCTCTGTATTATCCATTTTTTTGCCTTTTTGCATAAAAAAAACATTTTGAGTGTCTCGGTGACTGTGCAGACACAAATATATCTGTTTAAAAGATTCTGGTGTAAGCCAGAGAACTACAACTGTGTTTTTCCTCTTCCACGGTTTAAATCTGGGCGTAATCCACCTTTATGCATAAAAAAAACATTTTGAGTGTCTCGCTGACTGTTCAGACACAAATATACCTGTTTGAAAGATTCTGGGTAGGCCAGAAAACTAGCACTGTGTTTTTCTTCTTCCACAGTACAAATCGGGGCGTAACCAACCTTTTTGCATATTAAAAAAACATTTTGAGAGTGTTTTTACTCTTCCACGGTACAAACCTCAGTGTAATCCACCTTTTTGCACAATAAAAAACATTTTGAGAGCCTAGCTGATTGTTCAGACACAAATATATCTGTTTAAAAGATTCTGGTGTAGGCCTGTAACTAGAATTGTCTTTTTTCTCTTCCATGGTACAAATCTGGGCGTAATCCACCTTTTTGCACGAAAACAACATTCTGAGTGTCTTGCTGACTGTTCAGACACAAATATATCTGTTTAAAAGATTCTGGTGTAAGCCAAAGAAGTACAACTGTGGTTTTCCTCTTCCACGATCAAATCTGGGCGTAATCCACCTTTTTGCATATAAAAAAAAACAAAACATTCTGAGTGTCTTGCTTACTCTTCAGACACAAATATATCGGTTTAAAAGATTGTGGTGTAGGTCAGATGACTAGAACTGTGGTTTTGCAGTACCGCCGTTCAAATCTCTGTATTATCCACTTTTTTGCTTTTTTTCAATAAAAAAAACATTTTGAGTGTCTCGCTGACTGTTCAGACACAAATATATCTGTTTAATAGATTGTGGTGTAGGCCAGAAAACTAGAACTGTGTTTTTCCTCTTCCACGGTAAAAATCGGGGCGTAATCCACCTTTTTGCATATTAAAAAACATTTTAAGAGTCTCGCTGACTGTTCAGACTCAAATGTATCTGTTTAAAAGATTCTGGTGTAGACCAGAGGATTAGAACTGTGGTTTTGCAGTTCCCTGGTTCAAATCTCTGTGTTCTCCACTTTTTTGCCTTTTTTCAATAAAAAAAACCATTTTGGGTGTCTCGCTGACTGTTCAGACACAAATATATCTGTTTAAAAGATTCTGGTGTAGGTGAGATAACTAGAACTGTGTTATTCCTCTTCCACGGTTCAAATCTTGGCGTAATCCAGCTTTTGCATAAAAAAAAAACATTTTGAGTGTCTCGCTGAGTGTTCAGACACAAATATATCTGTTTTAAAGATTCTGGTGTAGTCCAGAGAGCTAGAAGGGTGGTTTTTATCTTTCACGGTTCAAATCTGGGCGCAATCCACCTTATTGCACAAAAAAAAACATTTTGAGTGTCTCACTGACTGTTCAGACACAAATATATTTGTTTAAAAGATTCTGGTGTAAGCCAAAGAAGTACAACTGTGGTTTTCCTCTTCCACGATCAAATCTGGGCGTAATCCACCTTTTTGCATATAAAAAAAAACAAAACATTCTGAGTGTCTTGCTTACTCTTCAGACACAAATATATCGGTTTAAAAGATTGTGGTGTAGGTCAGATGACTAGAACTGTGGTTTTGCAGTACCGCCGTTCAAATCTCTGTATTATCCACTTTTTTGCTTTTTTTCAATAAAAAAAACATTTTGAGTGTCTCGCTGACTGTTCAGACACAAATATATCTGTTTAATAGATTGTGGTGTAGGCCAGAAAGCTAGAACTGTGTTTTTCCTTTTCCACGGTAAAAATCGGGGCGTAATCCACCTTTTTGCATATTAAAAAACATTTTAAGTGTCTCGCTGAGTGTTCAGACACAAATATATCTGTTTTAAAGATTCTGGTGTAGTCCAGAGAGCTAGAAGGGTGGTTTTTATCTTTCACGGTTCAAATCTGGGCGCAATCCACCTTATTGCACAAAAAAAAACATTTTGAGTGTCTCACTGACTGTTCAGACACAAATATATTTGTTTAAAAGATTCTAGTGTAAGCCAGAGAACTACAGCTGTGTTTTTCCTCTTCCACTGTTAAAATCTGGGTGTAATCCACCTTTTTGCATAATAAAAAACATTTTGAGTGTCTCGCTGACTGTGCAGACACAAATTTATCTGCTTAAAAGATTCTGGTGTAGACCAGATAACTAGAACTGTGATTTTGCAGTTCCATGGTTCAAATCTCTGTGTTATCCACTTTTTTGCCTTTTTTCAATAAAAAAAACATTTTGAGCATCTCGCTGACTGTTCAGACACAAATATATCTGTTTAATAGATTCTGGTGTAGGCCAGAAAACTAGAACTGTGTTTTTCCTCTTCCACGGTACAAACCTCAGCGTAATCCACCTCTTTTGCATAAAAAAAATACATTTTGAGTGTCTCACTGACTGTTCAGACACAAATATACAGTACAGACCAAAAGTTTGGACACACCTTCTCATTTAAAGATTTTTCTGTATTTTCATGACTATGAAAATTGTACATTCACACTGAAGGCATCAAAACTATGAATTAACACATGTGGACTTATATACTTAACAAAAAAGTGTGAAACAGCTGAAAATATGTCTTATATTCTAGAATCTTCAAAGTAGCCACATTTTGCTTTGATGACTGCTTTGCACACTCTTGGCATTCTCTTGATGAGCTTCAAGAGGTAGTCACCGGAAATGGTCTTCCAACAATCTTGAAGGAGTTTCCTGAGATGCTTAGCACTTGTTGGCCCTTTTGCCTTCACTCTGCGGTCCAGTTCACCCCAAACCTTCTCGATTGGGTTCAGGTCTGGTGACTGTGGAGGCCAGGTCATTTGGCGTAGCACCCCATCACTCTCCTTCTTGGTCAAATAGCCGTTATACAGCCTGGAGGTGTGTTTGGGGTCATTGTACTGTTGAAAAATAAATGATGGTCCGACTAAACGCAAACCGGAAGGAATAGTATGTCGCTGCAAGATGCTGTGGTAGCCATGCTGGTTCAGTATGCCTTCAATTTTGAATAAATCTCCAACAGTGTCACCAGCAAAGCACCACCACACCATCACATCTCCTCCTCCATGCTTCACGGTGGGAACCAGGCATGTAGAGTCCATCCGTTCACCTTTTCTGCTTCGCACAAAGACACGGTAGTTGGAACCAAAGATCTCAAATTTGGACTCATCAGACCAAAGCACAGATTTCCACTGGTCTAATGTCCATTCCTTGTGTTCTTTAGCCCAAACAAGTCTCTTCTGCTTGTTGCCTGTCCTTAGCAGTGGTTTACTAGCAGCTATTTTACCATGAAGGCCTGCTGCACAAAGTGTCCTCTTAACAGTTGTTGAAGAGATGTGTCTGCTGCTAGAACTCTGTGTGGCATTGACCTGATCTCTAATCTGAGCTGCTGTTAACCTGCAATTTCTGAGGCTGGTGACTCGGATAAACTTATCCTCAGAAGCAGAGGTGACTCTTGGTCTTCCTTTCTTGGGGCGGTCCTCATGTGAGCCAGTTTCTTTGTAGCGCTTGATGGTTTTTGCAACTGCACTTGGGGACACTTTCAAAGTTTTCCCAATTTTTCGCACTGACTGACCTTCATTTCTTAAAGTAATGATGGCCACTCGTTTTTCTTTACTTAGAATTTGTATTATGGCAAGAAAAAAGCAGCTAACAGTCTATTCAGTAGGACTATCAGCTGTGTATCCACCAGACTTCTGCACAACACAACTGATGGTCCCAACCCCATTAATAAGGCAAGAAATCCCACTTATTAAACCTGACAGGGCACACCTGTGAAGTGAAAACCATTTCCGGTGACTACCTCTTGAAGCTCATCAAGAGAATGCCAAGAGTGTGCAAAGCAGTCATCAAAGCTAAAGATGGCTACTTTGAAGAATCTAGAATATAAGACATATTTTCAGTTGTTTCACACTTTTTTGTTAAGTATATAATTCCACATGTGGTAATTCATAGTTTTGATGCCTTCAGTGTGAATGTACAATTTTCAAAAACCCATTTTGAGTGTCTCGCTGACCGTTCAGACACAAATATATCTGTTTAAAAGATTCTGGTGTAGGCCAGAGGACTAGAAATGTGGTTTTGCAGTTCCACTGTTCAAATCTCTTTGATATCCACTTTTTTGCCTTTTTTCCATTAAAAAAAAAACATTTTGAGTGTCTCGCTGACTGTTCAGACACAAATATATCTGTTTAATAGATTCTGGTGTAGGCCAAATAACTAGAACTGTGTTTTTCCTATTCCACGATTCAAATCTGGGCGTAATCCAGCTTTTTGCATAAAAAAACATTTTGAGTGTCTCGCTTACTGTTCAGACACAAATATGTCTGTTTAAAATATTGTTGTGTAGGCCAGACGACTAGAACTGTGGTTTTGCAGTACCTCGGTACAAATCTCTGTATTATCCACTTTTTTGCTTTTTTTCAATAAAAAAAAACATTTTGAGTGTCTCGCTGACTGTTCAAACACAAATATATCTGTTTAATAAATTCTGGTGTAGGTCAGAAAACTAGAACTGTGTTTTTCTTCTTCCACGGTACAAATCGGGGCGTAATCCACCTTTTTGCATATTAAAAAACATTTTGAGAGTCTCGCTCACTATTCAGACACAAATAGATCTGTTAAAAAGAATCTGGTGTAGACCAGAGAACTAGAACTGTGGTTTTGCAGTTCCATGTTTCAAATCTCTGTGTTATCCACTGTTTTGCCTTTTTTCAATAAAAAAAAAAAACATTTTGGGTTTCTCGCTGACTGTTCAGACACAAATACATCTGTGTAATAGATTCTGGTGAAGGCCAGATAACTAGAACTGTGTTTTTGCTCTTTCACGGTTCAAATCTGGGCGTAATCCACCTTTTTGGATAAAAAAAAACATTTTGAGTGTCTCGCTGACCGTTCAGACACAAATATGCCTGTTTAAAAGATACTGGTGTGGGCCAGAAAACTAGAACTGTGCTTTTTCTCTTCCACGGTACAAATCTGGGCGTAATCCACCTTTTTGGATTAAAAAAAACATTTTGAGTGTCTCGCTGACTGTTCAGACACAAATGTATCTGTTTAATAGATTCTGGTGTAGGACAGATAACTAGAACTGTGTTTTTCCTCTTCCATGGTACAAATCTGGGCGTAATCCACCTTTTTGGTTAAAAAAAAAACATTTTGACTGTGTCGCTGACTGTTCAGACACAAATATATCTGTTTAAAAGATTCTGGCATAGGCCAGAGGACTAGAACTGTGATTTTGCAGTTTCACGGTTCAAATCTCTGTATTATCCACTTTTCTGCCTATTTTCCATAAAAAAAACATTTTGAGTGTCTCGGTGACTGCTCAGACACAAATAAATATGTGTAAAAGATTCTTGTGTAGGCCAGATAACTAGAACTGTGTTTTTCCTCTTCCACGGTTCATATCTGGGCGTAATCCACCTCTTTGCATAATAAAAAACATTTTGAGAGTCTCGCTGATTGTTCAGACACAAATATACCTGTTTTAAAGATACTGGTGTAGGCCAGATAACTAGAACTGTGATTTTCCTCTTCTACTGTTCAAATCTGGGCATAGTCCACCTTTTAGCATAATAAAAAACATTTTGAGTGTCTCACCAACTGTGCAGACACAGATTTATCTGTTTAAAAGATTCTGGTGTAGACCAGATAACTAGAACTGTGGTTTTTCAGTTCCACGGTTCAAATCTGTGTTATCCACTTTTTTGCCTTTTTTCAATAAAAAAAAACATTTTGAGTGTCTCGACGACTGTTCAGACACGAATATATCTGTTTAATAGATTCTAGTGTAGGCCAGATAACTAGAACCTCTTCCACGGTCCAAATCTGGGCGTAATCCACCGTTTTGCATAAAAAAAAACATTTTGAGTGTCTCGCTGACTGTTCAGACACAAATATACAGTACAGACCAAAAGTTTGGACACATCTTCTCATTTAAAGATTTCTCTGTATTTTCGTGACTATGAAAATTGTACATTCACACTGAAGGCATCAAAACTATGAATTAACACATATGGAATTATATACTTAACAAAAAAGTGTGAAACAACTGAAAATATGTCTTATATTCTAGGATCTTCAAAGTAGCCACCTTTTGGTTTGATGACTGCTTTGCACACTCTTGGCATTCTCTTGATGAACTTCAAGAGGTAGTCACTGGAAATGGTCTTCCAACAATCTTTAAGGATTTCCCAGAGATGCTTAGCACTTGTTGGCCCTTTTGCCTTCACTCTACGGTCCAGCTCACCCCAAACCATCTTGATTGGGTTCAGGTCTGGTGACTGTGGAGGCCAGCCCATCTGGCGTATCACCCATCACTCTCTTTCTTGGTCAAGTAGCCCTTACACAGCCTGAAGATGTGTTTGGGGTCATTGTCCTGTCGAAAAATAAATGATGGTTCAACTAAATGCAAACCGGATGGAATAGCATGCCGCTGCAAGATGCTGTGGAAGCCATGCTGGTTCAGTATGCCTTCAATTTTTAATAAATCCCCAACAGTGTCACCAGCAAAGAACCATCACACCTCCTCCTCCATGCTTCATGGTGGGAACCAGGCATGTAGAGTCCATCCGCTCACCTTTTCTGCGTCACACAAAGACACGGTGGTTGGAACCAAAGATCTCAAATTTGGACTCATCAGACCAAAGCACAGATTTCCACTGGTCTAATGCTCATTCCTTGTGTTCCTTTGCCCAAACAAGTCTCTTATGCTTGTTGCCTGTCCTTAGCAGTGGTTTCCTAGTAGCAATTTTACCATGAAGGCCTGCTGCACAAAGTCTCCTCTTAACAGATATAGAAGAGATATGTCTGCTGCTAGAACTCTGTGTGGAATTGACCTGGTCTCTAATCTGAGTTGCTGTTAACCTGCAATTTCTGAGGCTGGTGACTCAGATAAACTTATCCTCAGAAGCAGAGGTGACCCTTGGTCTTCCTTTCCTGGGAAGATCCTCATGTGAGCCAGTTTCTTTGTAGCGCTTGATGGTTTTTGCAACTGCACTTGGGGACGCTTTCAAAGTTTTCCCAATTTTTCGCACTGACTGACCTTCATTTCTTAAAGTAATGATGGCCACTCGTTTTTCTTTACTTAACTGCTTTTTTCTTGCCATAATACAAATTCTAACACTGTATTCATTAGGACTATCTGCTGTGTATCCACCAGACTTCTGCACATCATAACTGATGGTCCCAACCCCATTTACAAGGCAAGAAATCCCACTTATTAAACCTGACAGGGCACACCTGTGAAGTGAAAACCATTTCCGGTGACTACCTATTGAAGTTCATCAAGAGAATGCCAAGAGTGTGCAAAGCAGTCATCATAGCAAAAGGTGGCTACTTTCAAGAACCTAGAATATAAGACATATTTTCAGCTGTTTCACACTTTTTTGTTAAGTATATAATTCCACATGTGTTAATTCGCAGTTGTGATGCCTTCAGTGTGAATATACAATTTTCATAGTCATGAAAATGCAGAAAAGTCTTTAAATGAGAAGGTGTGTCCAAACTTTTGGTCTGTACTGTATCTGCTTAATAGATTCTGGTGTAGGCCAGAAAACTAGAACTGTGTTTTTCCTCTTCCACGGTAAAAATCTGGGCGTAATCCACCTTTTTGCATAAAAAAAAATATTTTGAGTGTCTCGCTGACTGTTCAGACACAAATATATCTGTTTAAAAGATTTTGGTGAAGGCCAGATAACTAGAACTGTGTTTTTTCTCTTTCAGGCTATGTGCCCACGTTGCGGAAATGAAGCATATTTTTTACGCTTCTCCCTGGCTGGAAAAACGCATGCGGATTTTGCATGCGGTTTTCGCACCAGGTAGAAGCTATTGTGAAGCGTCTTTGCATGCATTTCTGCATTCGGGCTACCAAGCGCTTTTCCAAGCGATTTTAGCATCACTTGGAAAGTGCTTGACAACTTGTTCACACTATATAAATCCATGCAACCAGCATGGATTTATAGTAGTGTGACCATGTTGGTTAAAAAAAAGAATAAGAATGGTGAAAAATAATAATAAAAAAGTTTATACTCACCTTCCGATGTCTTCACGGTGTTTTGTCTGCTCCTTCCATTGTCTTGCACTGCTTGCGGTGGTGTGAAGGACCTGCGGTGACGTCATTGAGCCATGTGATGGGTCACGTGACTCAGTGACATCATGGCAGTTCCTTCACATCAACGCGAACATTGCAAGACACTGGACGGAGCAGACAAAACACCGGGAAGACATCGGAAGGTAAGTATAAACTTTATTTTTTATTTTAAATTCTGTTTTTTACAGGTTCTATGGTACCCAGGTCTGGATGAGAGTCGCCTCTCCTCCTGACTTGGGTACCATCCGCACATAAAAACGCATAATATCTGTGTGTACAAATCTACTGACATGGATATTATGTGTTTCAATGCAAGTTAATGGCGGCGATTACGCTGCGTGTCCACAAAATTAATAGACATGCTGTGGATTTTTGATGAATGCTGTGGAAAAATCCGCAACATGGGCATTGAAAGTGTGGCTTGTCATTGGGGACCACGGGGGGAGGATTACCAAGTGTTTCCCAAGCGTTTATGCTGCGGAAATTCCACAGCATAAACGCTTGTAAAACGCTACGTGGGCACACAGAGTGAATACAGATTCTATATCTCACAATTGCACTCAAGCCTAAAATAAATGCAAATTTCCAGTGCCTCTATAGGAAGCTTATTAGTAAGTAAATGAAAAAAAGCTATCCGTGAATTCGAACTCATGAATGCCTGTTTACAAGACAGGCACATTTACCCAGTAAGCCACAGGAGCATCACAGGTGTAAGGCAATGTAAATAAGGGCAGTGAACATTGAATCGCTAATAGGTAAGTAAAAAAAGAAATCCATTGTTTTTACTATGTTATTCTTAATGCCAATCTATACAGCGTATGATGACATCTTGCTCTTTATGAACACTTAATGCAGATTCTATATCTCACAATTGCTCTATCTCAAGCGAAACTCAATGCAAATTTCCATTGCCTCTATAGGAAGCTTACTAGTAAGTAAATGAAAAAAGTGCTATCCATTGATTCAAACTCATGAATGCCTGTTTACAAGATAGGTGCACTACCCCAGTAAGCCACTGGAACACCACAAGTGAAAGGCCATGTAAAGAAGGGCAGTGAATATTGAATCGCTAATAGGTAAGTTAAAAAAGAAATCCATTTGTTTCACTTTTGTTATTCTTAATGCCAATCTATACAGCATATGATGACATCTTGTTCTTTATGAACACTTAAAACAGATTCTATATCTCACAACAATTGCACTATCTCAAGCTCAAAATCAATGCAAATTTCCATTGCCTATATAGAAAGCTTATTAGTAAGTAAATGGAAAAAAGGTGTCCACAGATTCAAACTCATGAATGCCTGTTTACAAAACAGCTGCATTAACCTAGTAAGCCACTGGAACATCACAGACGTAATGAGATGTCAAGAACGGCAGTGAACATTGAATCGCTAATAGGTAAGTTTAAAAAGGAATCCATTGTTTTCACTGTTATTCTTAATGCCAATCTATACAGCGTATTATGACATCTTGTTCTTTATTAACACATAATACAGATTCTGTATCTCACAATTGCACTATCTCAAGCCTGACATCAATGCAAATTTTCATTGGCTCTAAAAGATGCTTATTAGTAAATAAGTTGAAAAAACCCCTCTGTGGATTCAAACTCATGAATGCTTGTTTAAGACAGGCGCATTAACCCAGTAAGCCACTTAACAAACACAGATGCAAATAAATGTCAAGAAGGGCAGTGAACATTGAATCGCTAATAGGTACGTTAAAAAAAGAAATCCATTGGTTTTACTGTTATTCTTAATGCCAATCTACACAGCGTAGGATGACATCTTGTTCTTTATGAACACGTAATACAGATTCTATATCTCTCAATTGCACTATCTCAAGCCCAAAATCAAAGCAAATTTCCATTGCCTCTATAGAAAGCTTATTAATAAGTAAATGAAAAAAAGGTGTCTGTGGATTCAAACTCATGAATGCCTGTTTACAAGACAGGTGCATTAACCTAGTAAGCCACTTGAACATCTCGGGTATAAGGCCCTGTCAAGATGGGCAGTGAACATTGAATCGCTAATAGGTAAGTTAAAAAAGAAATCCATTGGTTTCACTATGTTATTCTTAATGCACATCTATACAGCGTATGATGACATCTTATTCTTTATGAACACTTAATAAAGATTCTATATCTCACAATTGCACTATCTCAAGCCCAAAATCAATGCAAATTTTCATTGCCTCTATAGGAAGCTTATAAGTAAGTAAACAAATAAAAGCACTCCATGGATTCGTACTCATAAACTGCTGTTAACAAGACAGGCACATTAACCAAGTACACCACTGGAACATCTCAGGTGAAATGAGATGTCAAGAAGGGCAGTGAACATTGAATCGCTAATAGAGTTGAGCCACACCCATAGTGTTCAAGTTCGGTTCGGTTCGTCGAACACCTTCGAACACTGTTAAAACCAATGGCAGGCAAACAAAAACACATAGAAACACATAGAAAACACCTTCAAAGGTGTCCAAAACCTGACAAACTGCTCAGAAGACACAACTAGCTCATGGAAAAGTGACAAGTACATATAGTCATGTGAAAAGAAAAGAGGTGGTGGAGTAAAAGGAGGGGGAGACACAGTTATAGGCATGTCATGCCCTTCTAAAACCAAAAAAGTGCGAAGCTGACACGGCCAGTCCGTTCCTGCCCGTGCGACCTCCGTGTCGCGCGGGTTTGTGCCAGAGCTGCGGTGGACCCTGATGGCCAGCCCCCCTCTCCCAATACTGGTGCCTGTCCGCTGGTGGGTCGAGCGAGCCCCCCTGCGGTGGAGGCAGGTCTCAGCTTTTTAATTTAAATTGTCTCTGTAATTTGAACGAGTACACTTTAAATCCTTTTACAAGGATCTATTTGTTATGGGTCCGGGTGGTGGAACCTCTGTGCCGAGGTGCAAGCAGGGACCCAGAGGGGCGTGACTAAGTATCCACCCGAACCGACCATGGCCATACGACAGCTAACGACACCGTGACCAGGGAGGATCCGGGCTGAGGGACCAGGTGCTACTCTGGGGACGACCTTGTAGGAGAGCAGGTGGCTCCCACGGGTCATATGGCTGGGACTGACCGGTATGGCGGATGGACACCGCAAGCAGGCGGAAGTCTCTGGTAGCAGACAGGTGGTCACAGTTCGAGAAAGCAGGGCAAGTTGCAGTCTTTAGGTTTACCAGGAAGGTGGTCACAGCAAGTGACGGCAGGGTCTCCAGGCAGGCTGGCAGGAAACAGGCAGGTGCTCCCAGGTGAGCGGGCAGACAGACGAGGCAGGTAACTGGCAGGTAACAGGTGGGTGCTCCCAGGTGAGCAGGCAGACAGACGAGGCAGGTAATTGGCAGGTAACAGGTGGGCACTCCCAGGTGAGCGGGCAGACAGATGAGGCAGGTAACAGGCGGGTGCTCCCAGGTGAGCAGCCAGACAGATGAGGCAGGTAACTGGCAGGTAACTGGTGGGCGCTCCCAGGTGAGCGGTCTGACAGACAAGGCAGGTGGATGCTCACAGGTGAGCGGACAGATAGCCAAGGCAGGTAACCGGCAGGTAACAGGTGAGCGCTCCACGTGAGCAGGCTGGCAGGTAACGGGCAGATAATAGGCTGGCTGGCAGGACGAGAAGTCAGTCTATCAGCGGGACCTGAGGGCTGAAGCACAGATCAGACACAGTGCAAACAACTTTGCTCGGGCACCTCCATTTTAGAGGAGGTGCCTTATATATGGGAGGTCCTCCGGCAATTGGCCGGGGACTCCTTAGGACTGCGTGCCCAGTCCTTTTAAGAGAGGCGGAGCGCCCGTGCGCGCGCGCCCTAAGCACACAGCCGGGGAAGGA
Source organism: Phyllobates terribilis (assembly GCF_046119375.1). NCBI lineage: Eukaryota > Metazoa > Chordata > Amphibia > Anura > Dendrobatidae > Phyllobates > Phyllobates terribilis. The sequence continues at coordinate 585,095,842 of NW_027362762.1, forward strand.
GCACGTGTTGGAAGTAGTGGGGAGAGAAGTGCTAGAGGACGCCGAGCCAGGAGCGGGGAGGTTAGAGGGACGGCGTCTCTGCCTAGCAAGGGGCAGAGACGCCGATGCTACAGTACCCCCCCTTTAGGCCCCCTCTTTTTTAGGCCAGAAAGAAATTTTTCAAGGAGAAGCGGGGCGTTGATGTTCTCCCTTGGTTCCCAAGTTCTCTCCTCAGGACCAAACCCCTTCCACTCTACCAGAAAAAAGGTCTTTCCTCTTACCCTCTTGGTGGCCAGAATACTTTCTACCTCAAAGACGTCTTCAGCGGAAACCGGAGCAGGGGGAGTACCTGGATTGTTGGAAAAAGAGTTAAAGACAACGGGTTTGAGGAGAGATACGTGGAAGGAGTTGGGAATCTGTAAGGTGGCCGGGAGTGTTAATTTGTAGGCCACTGGATTAATTTGCCTGAGGATTTCGAAAGGGCCGATGAAGCGAGGACCTAACTTGTAGGAGGGTATCTTGAGCCGTACATGTTTGGAGGAGAGCCAAACCTTGTATCCCGGACAGAATTGAGGCGGATCCAGACGTCTCTTATCAGCATATCTCTTCATCCGCTCGGAGGACAGAAGAAGTGCGGACCTAGTGTTCTCCCAAATAATAGAAAACTCGCTGACAAGAGACTGCGCAGCAGGGTTGTCCACAGAGGCAGAGATGGGAAACGGAATCCGGGGGTGCTGGCCATAGACAATAAAGAACGGGGACTTGGAAGAGGATTCGCTCTTGTGGTTATTATAAGAGAATTCGGCCCAAGGAAGGAGGTCCACCCAATCAGAATGGTGGGCATTAACAAAGTGCCGGAGATAGCTGGTAAGGATCTGATTGATCCGCTCCACTTGACCATTGAACTGAGGGTGGTAAGCGGAGGAGAAATCCAGGGTGATGTCCAGCAGTTTACATGTGGCTCTCCAGATGCGTGAGGTGAACTGAACCCCTCGATCCGACACGATGTGGAGGGGTAGGCCATGGAGACGGAAGATATGGCGGATAAAGTCCTTAGCCAGCTCAGGTGCAGACGGGAAAACCAGGCAGGGGAATGAAGTGGGCCATTTTAGAAAAGCGGTCCGCAACCACCCAAATGACAGTACACCCGGCAGAAACAGGGAGATTGGTAATGAAGTCCATAGCGATGTGTTGCCACGGGGCAACAGGTATGGGAAGCGGCAGGAGATGACCAGCTGGTAAGTGTCTGGGAACTTTGTTGCGGCCACAAGATGAACATGCAGAGACGAAGTCTATCACATCCTTACGCAGGGTAGACCACCAGTAATGCCGGGAAATGAGTAGGAAGGTCTTCTTTTGGCCGGCATGGCCAGCTAGTTTAGAAGAATGACCCCAGCGAAGAACCTTCTCACGGTCAGGAGCCGCCACGAATGTCTTGCCGGGTGGTAGACGAGTCAAATCCAAGGGGGCCACATTCATCACCTTGGAGGGGTCGATAATGTGCATAGGCTCCTCCTCTTGGTCGGAGGACAGGAAGTATCAGGACAAGGCATCAGCTTTGACATTCTTGTCCGCCGGGCGGAAATGAAGGATGACATCGAAGCGGGCAAAAAACAAAGACCACCGGGCCTGACGTGGATTAAGTCTCTGGGCATTTTGGAGATATGCCAGGTTTTTGTGATCCGTGTAGATGATCACCGGGTATAGAGCCCCTTCAAGCAGATAGCGCCACTCTTCCAGCGCCAATTTGACGGCCAGCAGTTCTCGGTCTCCTATGGAGTAATTGCGCTCAGAGGAGGAGAAGATTTTGGAGAAAAAGCCGCAGGTTACCATTCTCCTGGATGAAGACTTTTGGGTGAGCACTGCTCCGGCTCCAGAGGAGGAAGCATCAACCTCCAGGTAGAACTGTTTGTTGCAGTCCGGACGGTGCAGCACAGGGGCAAAGGAGAAGGCTTGCTTCAGGGAAAGGAAGGCCTCCTCAGCTTTGGGTGGCCATACCTTGGGATTCTCTCCCTTACGGGTGAGCGCAGATATGGGAGCAGTCCGAGACGAGAAGTGAGGAATGAAGAGACGATAGTACTTAGCGAAGCCCAGGAATCGCTGTATCGCCTTCAAGCCCTCCGGACGGGGCCACTTTAGCACAGCAGAGAGCTTCTCGGGATCCATTCGCAAGCCTGTCTGGGAGATAACATAGCCTAGAAATGGAAGAGAGGTCAGCTCAAAAAGGCACTTCTCGTATTTAGCATAGAGGTGGTTCTGCCTGAGCCTAAGCAGGACCTGACGAACATCCCTCTGGTGTGTGGGAAGATCCGGAGAGAAGACCAAGATGTCATCCAGGTATACCACCACGCAGGAGTAAAGAAGGTCACGGAAGATGTCGTTGACCAGTTCTTGGAAGACGGCGGGAGTATTGCAGAGGCCGAAGGGCATCACACGGTACTCATAGTGTCCATCCAGGGTATTAAATGCCGTTTTCCACTCGTCTCCTTGACGGATACGGACCAGGTTATATGCTCCACATAGATTTAGCTTGGAAAAGATCCTGGCGCCTTTAAGGCGATCAAATAGCTCAGAGATGAGCAGAAGGGGGTATTTATTTTTAACCGTGATCTGATTGAGTCCTCTATAGTCAATACAGGGGCGTAGCGAGCCATCCTTTTTTTTGACAAAGAAGAATCCGGCTCCAGCTGGGGAAGTAGACTTCCGGATAAATCCCCTGGCCAGATTCTCCTCTATGTACTCAGACATGGCCCGGGTTTCAGCCGCAGACAACGGATAAATATGCCAACGGGGTGGAGTGGCGCCAGGTACCAGGTCGATCGGGCAATCATTTGGCCTATGAGGTGGCAATGTCTCTGCTTCCTTTTTATCGAAGACGTCAGCATAGGGCCAGTAAAGAGCCGGAAGACCGGGTAAATTAGCTGGGGTAGGTGGAGGACGAACCGGACGACCGGAACCAGGCAGGTCTTATGGCAAAGCGGCCCCCACCGGAGTACTTCACCGGAATGCCAGTTCAACACGGGTTCATGTGTCTGGAGCCAAGATAGACCTAGCAATAGGGGGTGGGAGAGTCTGGGCAACACATGGAAGGAGATTACCTCAGAGTGCAGCATTCCCACCTGCAGGGTTATGAGTTCCGTGACGAGCAGGATGGTCACCGGAAGGCGTCTTCCATCCACGGAGGCGACTGACAGAGGTTCAGCCAGAGACTTGGTGGGAATACGGTATTTCTCAACCAGGGATTGGGAGATGAGGTTTCCAGCAGATCCAGAATCCAGGTGGGCGAGTTCAAAGTGACGGTTCTCTCCCCAGGAGATAGATAAATAAAAAGTCAGGGCTGGAGAGGACTTACTTTTGTCTAGGGCGACCTCTCCGAGCGGTCCTAGACACTGCAGTTTCCCGGCCTCTCCGGGCAGGAACGGATCAGGTGCTCCTTACTGCCACAATAGAAACAGCTCCCCTCGGCTCGGCGTGAGTCTTGGCGAGATTTGACCATCTTGGTCTGGTCGATCTGCATGGGCTCGGGTGAGTGCGCCCGGGGAGTGACAGAAGAGGAGACAGGTCTCTGGAAAGTAGGAGCAAGGCGGGGAAACCTTCTCTCACGGGTGGTCTCTTTTGGTGCGCTCTTGAAACCGGATGTCAATCCGGGTAGCCAGCGACACCAGGTCATCCAGGGTGGTAGGAATGTCCCGACCGGCGAGCTCATCTTTAATCCGACCGGAAAGACCCTCCCAGAAGACGGACACCAGGGCCTCTTTATCCCAGGCAAGCTCAGAAGCGAGGGTGCGGAACCGTATGGCATATTGGTCCACGGTGAGACTCCCTTGGCGGAGACGTAGCAGAGAGGAGGCAGATGAGGTCTTTCGTCCCGGTTCATCGAAGACCCTCCGGAAAGCAGTGAGGAAAGACGACAGGTCGGACAACATGGGGTCCCCTCTCTCCCACAGGGGGTTAAGCCATGCCAGTGCCTCCCCAGTGAGATGGAACATGATGAATGCCACTTTGGCCCGGTCGGAGATAAACTGGTGAGCCAAGAGTTCAAAGTGCAGGGTGCACTGGTTTATGAAGCCCCGAGCTTGAGCGGGGTCGCCTCTGAAACGAGGAGGTGCAGAAAGCCGGGGTCCGGGGAGGGATGCCATGGTATTGGTGGGCAGCGGCGCTGCCGGGGTGCGAGTCGTGCGACTTGCGGTGGTTGCAGGTGGAGCAGTCAGTGTGTCCAGGCGGGAGTTGACATTCCGCAGGTGGTTCAGGATGGACTCCTGCTGGGATCTCTGACGGGAGACTTCCTGGTATAGGTCAGAAAGCGAGGGAGCTTGGGTGCCACCGGGTTCCATGGCCCGAGCAAACTGTTATGGGTCCGGGAGGTGGAACCTCTGTGCCGAAGTGCAAGGAGGGACCCAGAGGGGCGTGACTAAGTATCCACCTGAACCGACCCTGGCCGTACGGCAGCTAACGATACGGTGACCAGGGAGGATCTGGGCTGAGGGACCAGGTGCTACTCTGGGGATGACCTTGTAGGAGAGCAGGTGGCTCCCATGGGTCAGATGGCTGGGACTGACCGGTATGGCGGATGGACACCGCAAGCAGGCAGAAGTCTCTGGTAGCAGACAGGTGGTCACAGTTTGAGAAAGCAGGGCAAGTAGCAGTCTTTAGGTTTACCAGGAAGGTGGTCACAGCAAGTGATGGCAGGGTCTCCAGGCAGGCTGGCAGGAAACAGGCAGGTGCTCCCAGGTGAGCGGGCAGACAGACGAGGCGGGTAACTGGCTGGTAACTGGTGGGTGCTCCCAGGGGAGCCAGCAGACGAAGCAGGTAACTGGCAGGTAACAGGTGGGCGCTCCCAGGTGAGCAGGCAGACAGACAAGGCAGGTAACAGGCGGGTGCTCCCAGGTGAGAGGCCAGATAGACGAGGCTGGTAACTGGCAGGTAACTGGTGGGCGCTCCCAGGTGAGTGGTCTGACAGACAAGGCAGGCGGATGCTCCCAGGTGAGCGGACAGATAGCCAAGGCAGGTAACCGGCAGGTAACAGGTGAGCGCTCCAGGTGAGCAGGCTGGCAGGTAACGGGCAGATAGTAGGCTGGCAGGCAGTACAAGAAGTCAGGCTATCAGCGAGATCTGAGGGCTGAAGCACAGATCAGACACAGTGCAAACAACTTTGCTCGGGCACCTCCATTTTGGAGGAGGTGTCTTATATATGGGATGTCCTCGGGCAATTGGCCGGGGACTCCTTAGGACGGCGCGCGCAGTCCCTTCAAGAGAGGGGAAGCTCGGGCGCGCACGCCCTAAGCACACAGCCGGGGAAGGAGCGCGTGCCGGAAGCAGCGGGGAGAGAAGCGCTAGAGGACGCCACGCCAGGAGCGGGGAGGTTAGAGGGACGACGTCTGTGCCTAGCAAGGGGCAGAGACGCTGATGCTACACTATTGGAGGGCAAGTCTCATGCCAGCAGCCACAGTTGCAGGAGGAGGAAGAGGTGGAGCCTGCCGTGTGCTGCTGTGTTTGGTGTGTGGAGAGAGCTCCTGGGAAGGGAGGTTTTGCCTTTACCATCTGGGACTTTTTGTCTGCCCCCTTCCCAGGAAAGGAGGCTTGCTGTGGGATTGGCCTCCGGGGCTGGGCCCCCAGCTCCTGCCCCCCGGTCCAAGCCGGCAGGGGGCAGGAGAAATACCATCATGGCTGGGATGACCAGGTCCGGAAAAGGCAAGGCGTCCGGCATGAAGACCAGAGGGACCCCCGAGGCCGCGGCAGCTCCTCCCCCCGGAGGTAGGCCGAGTACGTGCAGGGGTGCTGCAGCGGTGCCCTCTGATTGGGGCACCAAGGTGGCGAAGGAGTCCACTGTCATCTATGGCTCCCGCATCCATGCGCACCTCTGCTAGTATGAGGATGCCTCTAGGAAGCTAAAATCCCTCTGGGGGGAGTTGAGGGTAGCTCAGGAGAGGTCCGACAGGGCCTCTAGCAGCAAGAAGCCTGAGCTATCTGCCGCGGTCAGGAGGATTAAGAAGGCCATCCTGGAGGTGGAGAACCGGCGGTGTACCATCCTGGCCGGCAGCGGGCCATTCAGAGAAAAGTTGGAGAATGACGACCGGTTCAGAGCCATGGCCGGTGGATCTCTGGAGGGGTCACGGAGCTCCAGCCAGGTGGTGGCGGTGGAGGATGAGGAGGAAGAGGACTGTGAGGAGGAGGTTGCACCCTACCCGCCATCTGGTGGCCTGGTAAGTGATCTCCAGGCATCGCATAGCGGGATAGCCCCTCAGCAGATGGCTCTCCTGTATGACTCTAGCCCTTCAGAGGACAGCGGGAGCGAAGGGGAGGATGAGGATGGTGGTAGTACTAGTGAGGGGGGCTGCCTCGTCATGAAGCAGATCAGGGAGATTGAGTCCCCGGTACGTTTTAACCAGGTGACGTTCGGGGATGAGATCTGCGAGGACGGGGCAACCGGGAGGGGGATGAAGAGGAAAGTGAAGAGAGCTATGAAAAAGAAAACATCGGTAACACATAAATTTGTGTATGTCCCCCTCTCTGGGGCCCCCCGGTCCCGTTGTGCGGCACCCGCCACCCACCCCGGCTCGGGCCCTGATGTGGGTCTGCAGCGAGGGGGCGGGGAGACTATAGGCCATGGTACGCAGAGCGCCGCCTCTGTTTGTAGTAATGAAGGTGGTGTGTCGGATGTGTCTGACATGGAGCATGGCACAGAGGGCGGCCCGGCGGCGGGCAAAAACCATGGTGGTGCTCAGGCTGGGTCCCCTGTGAGAGAGGGGGCTGGCCTGGCACCTGGTGTGCCTGCTGGCGTGTGGGGGGCGGCGAGCGTAACTGCCGCTGCCACCTGCTCTGCTGGCGGCACACCGGCAGCCGGGGCCGCATCTCCGGCGGCGTGTGCTGGGAAAGTGTCTGGGTCCCTCACTCACGGATCCGTTAAATCTGGATCACTTTTGGGGACCCAGGCATCCGGTAGGGCATCTGGCGGGGCAAAAAGTGCGGGGCCTGCAGCTCCGGCAGAGCCGGTTCGCAAAAGGAAGGTGGTGGGGCCTGCTCCCCCGGCGGGGTCCGTGGCGAAGTCGGGGCCCCCGGCGCAGGGGCCCAGTAAGGGGTCGGCGCTGAGGGCTCTGCCGCCGGTGGATGCCGATGGGGAGTGGCCTAGCCTGGGGCCGGCCGCCGGAGTTGCTGTGGCCAAGCTCTTTGTGGCTAAGGGAGTGACAGTGGGGGGAGCTGTGCCTACGGGAATTGGTGCCGCTGGATCAGGGACCCCCGAGAGTAGACCCGGCTCCGGGCCGGTTTTGGGGGTCCCGTCGCGGCCATTTTCGGGGGGAGTGGCCACGGAGGGCCGCACTGTGCTGCCGGGTGCAGGGGGTGTGGCTTCACAGGTGGGGGCCGCCCATGTAGGAGTGGCCACAGTGAGCAGTACTGTGCTGCCGGGTGCTGGGGGCGTGGCTTCCCGAGCCGGGTCTGCCCATGTGGGCGTGGCCACGCCCGGGGGCGGGGCTTAGCGCCGGCGCCGGTGGCTGCTCCTGGAGCAACAGACACCACAGCTGCAGCCAGTGCCAGTGTGGGGGCTGCCGCTGTAGCTGATGCGGGTGCCTGTGTGCCGGGGTCCGCTGTGTCTGGGGGCTTACCTGGGGCAGGGAATCCGGCACTGCGGGTATCCAGGAAAGCTGCAGCAGGGCTGGATGGTGCAGTGGGAGGAGCTACACCTGGCTTTCTTCCTGCCAGTAAATCAGGAAGCTCCAGGTATGCTGGGAGCAGTGGTGCTGCACTGCTTAAGTCCTGCAGTGTGGTGCTTGATAGGCCAGCAGCATTAAAAGTGAACCCCCTGGCAGGGAAGATGCCACCAGTAGGCGGCAATACTGGCAACACAAGTAATATGGACGGTGGTAGTGAAACTGTGCCCAGAAAGTGTACACAAAAAAAGAAAAACATTGACCCCGGTGCACATGGGAGTGGGAGCGGGGCGAGTGGGGTGATTGTAGACACAAATGGGGATGGTGTGGGTACGAATGTGTCTGTGGCTGGGGATGCAAATGGTGGGGTGTCTGCGGTAGGGTGCGTAAATGGAGTGTCTGTTGGTAGCGGGGAGCATGGGGGGGGGGGGACTGGTCCATCTGCTCCCCCGGCCGCGAGCCCCCGGAGTTTTGCGGGGGTAGTGGCTGGGGCCTCGGGGTCCTCTCGGGGGGTTTCCTCGCCTCTGGACCTCAGGGACGGTGACTTGCGACGCCGTTTTCTGGAGGCCCTCAAGAAGGGAGAACGGACGATCACAGTAGAGGGAAGAGAGGTGGATCTGGCCTTTTGGCTGGACAGGCATGGCCAGGCTGCCTTCCAAGATAAAAGGGAGGGGGAAACAGTGTGGTCCCTCCCGACAGCCGGGCAGGGGGTGGCCAGGAGGAATGTAGTCCGTCTTCGGTGGAGGGGTAGTGAAGCGTGCCGCCTAGAGCGAGGGTCGTGGAGCTCCTCCTGAAGATGGACTTCAGGGCAATTGACATCTTTGCCCTGATCCATCCTTTTGGTACCTCCATCTTTGATATCAGTTTTGTTCGGCCGGAGGGCTTAGAGCTTTTCTGGTCGAATTTTGAACTGGTGAAGGGGGAGCCCGGCTGGCGAGACTTTGCCGTACAGGCGGTGTCTCGCCAAAATGGCGTAAAGAGGGTGACCGTTCTAACAAATAACGAGTCACTCTCAGGGATCGATATTATGACGTGGCTTTCTCATCATGGGGAAGTCACAGAGGTCCCAAAGAAGAACAGGGACGAGTTCGGCATTTGGTCAGGGGGCTGGACCTTCATGATGAAATTGAAGGTTTCAGGTGGTACTGTCACTCACATCCCCTCCTCGGCATTCCTGGGGAGGGACAGGATCCTGATCTTCTACCAGGGGCAGCCGAAGGTCTGCCACAGGTGCGGTGACCCCCGCCACTTCAGCGTGGGCTGCAAGGTGCAGAAATGTGCCTTGTGTGGCGGGGTAGGTCATCTGGCCGCGGCCTGTGGTGACATTAGATGTCACCTGTGTCGTGATCTAGGTCACCCGTATAGCCGCTGCCCACATTCCTTTTCCAACACCATCTCTGGTCAGGCGGAGGAGGGCCGTTGGGGGGTCCCCAGTGGTTCATCTTCTGCTGGAACTGGAGGTGGGGGCGGGATGGGAGTTGAGGGGTCAGGGAGGAAAGGCGAGGCAAATACACCTGCCCACCAGTGGCAACAGGTGAGGCGCCGAAGGGACAGGGGGCAGGATAAGCCCCAGGCGACTGGGGTGATGACTGTCCCCTCCCCGGAGGTTGCAGCCGGAGCCTCTGAGGCCCTGGGGGAAAAGGCGGTGAGCGAGGAGATCAGGAGGATGGAGAGGGAGGAGGCGGCTGCTTCCGATAACTCCTTCCAGTATGAAAGTCTGGATGAGGAGGTGGTGGAGCAGCCAAAAAAATCAGGTGACAAAAGTACCAGTAGTCGGAGGAAAAAGAACAGGAAAAGGGTAAAAAAACCTAAAGCCCCCCCCCCCCCTGACCACTACGGTGCCTACGGAAGGGCTCACCGGCTCCCCTCTGATCCCCCTCTCCAATCGGTTCCAAGCCCTCGATGACTCTGCTGTGTTGGAGGTTGGGGGTAAGGAGCCAGAGACAACATCTGGGGTGCCTTCAGGGGGCGGCGGGGTCTGTCCCCCGGGGTACTCGGCTGCCCCTGGGGGGGGGACTGCCCCGGGGTCTGGAGGTGAGGAAACCTGTGCTAGGAAGGAGGTGTCCGATGCTGGAGGGGCGGGCATAGACACCTCGGTATCCCTAAAGAGGAGGGGTGACTCTGGCTCCTCCTCAGAAGGCGAGAGGAAAAAGGGGGGTACGGGGAAAAAGAAGGCCATCTAACTCAATCACCCATGATGGCGGAACCTACCCCGTTGACTCTGGCGTCGATTAATGTCGCCAGTTTAAAGTCAGATGCGGCCAGATTTACGGCCTTTGATTTTTTCACCCGAGTTGAGGCTGACATTTTATTTTTGCAGGAGACCAGACTAACGGACATGGGGGCCATTTATAAAGCAAAGAGGGAGTGGAGGTGTGGGCCCTCATACTGGTCTCTTGCGGCCGAGCCGTATAGCGGGGTAGCGGTCCTTTTTAAGGCCGCTTCGGTGGAATGCAGACGGGTGATTGAGGTAGAAATGGGGAGGTGCTTGGTTCTTGACGTCTTCATGAGGGGACAGGAGCTCCGGCTCATTAATATCTACGGCCCGCAATCTAAGTGGGACCGTAAATGTCTCTTCCTGAAGGTCAAGCCCTATCTTTTTACAAGCCGGCAGGTGGTCTTCGGTGGGGATTTTAACACTGAAACTAGATCCCGTGATAGGGGAGGCCCCGGAGACCGGTTGGCTTATGATAGCATAGCCCTGAATAGCATAGCAAGTGAAGCTCGCCTGGTGGATGTCCACATCCGGCACACCCCAGGTCACGGGGGTTTCACCTTTCATAGGGGTAGCAGTAGGTCTAGGATAGATAGGTTTTATTTAAAGGAGGAGGCCGTCTCTTCTGCAGTGTCCGCTGTGGAGGTGGAATTCTCCGATCACTGTTTCATTTTCTTTTCCTTGAATGTTACAGAGACCCCCCGGATGGGGAGAGGCCTGTGGAAGCTGAATTCGTCCCTGTTGGAAGAAGCTGATGTAAGACAATCCTTTGAGGAATTTCTTCAGAGCCAGGTACCTCTCTTGGGTCTCTGTAGTACTAAGTCTGAGTGGTGGGAGATCTTCAAAAGAAGGGTTGCAAGGTTCTTCCGTCAGCTCTCGAGCCTCAGGTGCCTGAACAGGCACCGCCTGTATCGGGATCTGGGGAGGAAACTCGAGCAGCTCGTCTCGACTGGAGGGGACCGTGAGGAAGTCTCTAGGGTGAAGGCCTTGCTCAAGGGGTGCCAGTATGATAGGCACACATCCTTGGTTTTTGAGAGGGATTTCGGGAGGTACCGCTCGCCCGACCCTTACAGGAACTGCAGGATGTCAGTGAGTTGTAAGGTGGTAACAGGACTGATCGACAGTACGGGGTCCCTGAACAGATCCAAATCAGGGATCCTGGAGGTGGTCAGATCCTTCTACTCGCACCTCTTGGGGGGGAGGGAACCTGATCGGGATGAGATGTCGGCTTTCCTGGCTGAAACCATCCCTGAGCCAGGGGATGACCCCTCTCTTCATGTTTTGGCAGAAGCAATCAGGGAAGAGGAAGTGAGACGGGCGGTTGATGGGCTCCGGCCCAAAAAGTCGCCTGGTCCGGATGGCTTAACATCTGAGTTTTACAAGACTTTTAGGGACTCCTTGGTCCCCCTCTTGACTGAGGTGTTTAATGAGTGTCTCTCCTCGGACGCTCTGCCCAGTTCAATGAGGAAGTCAGCCCTGATTATTCTGTCAAAGGGTAAAGACTCGTCACGTATTGAGAATTGGCGTCCCATAGCGCTTCTCAATACGGACCGAAAGGTTCTGGCAAAGGTGCTTTTTAATCGGTTGGTGAAATTTGCACCCCGGCTCCTTTCGGGGGCCCAGCACTGCTCTGTTCCAGGCCGCAGCACATTTAGTGCTGTGCTCGGTGTCCGAGAGGCAGTGGAGCAGAGCAGGTCAGGTCACTGGAAGGGGTACTTGCTGTCCTTAGACCAGGCGAAAGCCTTTGACCGGGTTAACCACGAGTACCTCTGGTCCGTCCTTCTGAGGTACGGTCTGCCCGGGAGGTTTGTTGATTGGTTGAGAGTTTTATACAATGGGGCAGAGACTTTTCCACTTGTGAACGGTTGGGTCGGACCCCCTTTTGAGGTGAAGTCTGGTGTCTGCCAGGGCTGTCCACTGAGCCCACTGTTATACGTATTTGCGATTGACCCCCTTCTAAGGAGGGTGGAGCGTGGACCGCTGGTGGGAGTCGGGATGGACCAGGTGGAGCCAGATGCCACCTTGAGGGTAGTGGCATACGCCGATGACGTTTCCCTTTTTGTAACCTCGAGAGGGGAGGCAGATTGGGTCATGTCTGAGGTTGAGCGCTACTCGGTGGCATCCGGGTCCATGATCAACCGGGATAAGTGTGAAAGTCTCTGGCTGGGAGGGGGAGATCCTAGTTTTGATCTCCCGGACACTCTTCCAGGGCCTCAGGCCACAGCAAAAATACTAGGCATCAGTTTCGGCCCAGGGGACTACCCCCAGCAAAACTGGGAGGGCAGACTTAAGATTGCCGCCCAGAAGGTGGATCAGTGGAAGGGCTGGTCCCTGACCCTGAGGGAAAGGGTTAGCCTGGCCAAAGGGTATTTGCTTCCTTTACTAATATACCTGGGCAGTGTCTGCATCTTGCCAGAGCCTCTTTGGACACGGGTCTACAGCCTGTTCTTTCAACTATTATGGGGGAATAGGCTGAACCTAATCAGGAGGGAGGTCACGTACCGCACGAGGAGACTGGGAGGGTTGGGTATGGTCAACCCAGTGGTGTTCCTAGTAAACACCTTTATTAAGGCAAACATCGCCAACCTCTGGCTAAAGAGGGCTCCTCCGTGGGTATTCTCTTGTAGGGGGTGGTTTCTGTCTTTCTTCCAGGAATGGGAGACAGGAGGGCAGGTGAAGGACCTTCGAACGCCTCATCGGCATCTTCCGGCTTATGCTACCCCGGTTCTGAAGGTGATCCGTCGGTGGGGTCTGGGAGTGTGGGAGATCAGGACCTTGTCAAGGAGGTTACTTGACAATAGGGTCCTGTTGACCCACTTTCAGAAGCCCCTGGCGCTCAAGGATTGCCCAAGCCGGGATCTGGAGGTAGGGCTTGGGTTATTGAACTCTAAACGGATCCCCTTGAAGTTTTGGGACTTGGCTTGGCGCTGCTTCCATGGGAGACTGTATGTGAGGGACAACCTGAAGTACAGGAACTCTGATGACCGGGATTGTCCCCGCGAGGAGTGTGGCGGCATGCTTGAGAGCATGGAGCACTTCCTGCTTCGGTGTCCCTTTAATACAGAGGTCTACAGTAGGGTGGGTGCTTCCATTGGCTGGCCCAGGCTGGCAGGCCTTTCCTATGCGGAGTGGGCCTATGGGGCATTCAGGTCCCTGGGTGGCCGAGATCGGGGCACTGTTTTCTTAGTTAGCTTAGTGACTAGGTTTTACACGTGGAACACACGGTGCTTAGTGTCCACCCAGCAGAAAGCCCTCCCCCGGGAAGAGGTGATTAGGAACATCCTGGGTGACCTGGCAAAAGTGCGCTCGCTGGAGTATGAGAGGCTGGGTGCAGGGAGGGCTTCCCTTCTATGGAGGGGGTTCTCATTCAATGTGCCCTAGGGAGAGTTAGGTTATGATTGTCTGTGATAGGGTGAGTTAATCTCCTTCTATACTTTATATTTTTTTTTTTGTAGGGTCAGGTCGTTGTGTAGGGTCAGGAAGGGACAGACAGGGACAGTCATCAGGGATAGGTAGTTTAGTATTAGGTTGGTAGTGAGGGTCAGTGAGGGACAGGTGTGTTTTTGTACTTTTATATAAAATAAAAAAGAGTTCCAGCTCCAGTAGCGTCCACTAAAGCTGCTACAGTTAAAAAGCTTTTATAAGGATGGAGCTTGGCGGACCACCGCAAGGCGTCCTACCGCCAGTCCCAGCCCCTGTGCCTTGGGGTGCCTCCCCATGCTCTTCACTGAGTGTCCCGGGGGCCCGAAGCATTTCCTTTGAAAAAATTAATTGTCCAAACTACAGGTGGTGTAGCTTGCTTAACAGGTGGGCTACTCCTCTGACTAGCATACACTGCTACTAGGCCCAAAGTATTGCCTGGGCTAGATGCAGTTAAAAATTTGTAATTAGATACTCTCATTGGATGCTGAGAAAGCATTCCATAGAGTCTCCTGGCACACCATATATTATTCTCTTAAAAAGTTTGGGGTTGGGGTCTAGGGGACCCTTTTATAGCCAAAATCATGGCCCTGTATCGCAATCCGTCAGCTAGGCTGAAGATAAATGGAACATTTTCATCACCTTTCATAATCACCAATGGAACAAGGCAGGAATGTCCTCTGTACCCTATCTTATAAATCCTAGTGATGGAGCACCTGGTCTCATCAATTCGCCATAACCCCAATATTAGGTGGATTGAGGTGGGAGGCACCGAGTACAAGTGCTCTGCATTTGCTGATGATGTCCTAGTATATATCACTCAATCACATATATCCATCCCTGCTGTTATGGCTGAAATAGATCACTTTGTTACATGGTCAAATTTTAAAATCAATGCAGCGAAGTCTGAGGCCCTCGATGTCTCCTTCCCCAAATCCATACAGGATTCCATCCAGTCCAACTTTCCCTTTGCCTGGCCCTCACAGGGTATCAAATACTTAGGAATTCTTATTCATAGAGACCTCTCCCATCTATTTTATCTTAATTTTGGGCCCTTTATTGAACAACTCCATAAAGATCTTACTTCTTGGACGGTGAAGGATTTTTCCTGGTTCGGCAGAATAAGCATACTAAGAATGAACATCCTACCTAAACTCTTATACCTCTTCCAAACCATTCCCGTGGTAATTCCCTCAAATTCTTGGAAAAGACTACGCAGTAGCTTTTAGTCTCCCCAGGATGACACAGGTGGGGCAGATGGTGGTTGTCACGGCCCGCTAGGCCGCATTTTAGCACAGTGAGCTTCGCACTGCAACTTATGCTTCATATCCATGTGACGGTTCATGCATGAAGTGCTCAAACTGTGGATTTTTTGGCCTCTACTTAGCTTTTGGTGACAAATGTTATAGGTAACACGAGTTGGGTCATCCTTAGCGTTCTGAAAAAATGCACAGGCTATGCAAGGTTTATAGCCCATGCGACTCTGCTACTAGCAATACTATCAAATGATTGGCTGGGTTAGATGCAGGGCGTCTGGGTTTGGTTGGGGGTCCCCACAGTTTTCCTAGGCTAGATGCAGTTAAAAATTCTGATTAGATACACAGGCGGTGCAGCTTGCTTCACAGCTGGGCTAACATGCCCAAAGTATTGGTAGACTCTATACTAAATAAGGAAGGATTCACTGACTGTGGTGGCCCCTCCGTGGGCCGTGTTGATTGGTGGAGATTTGGTGGATGATTATAGGAGAAAGCTCCTTAATAGAGAAAGTTGGTGGATTTATACTTTAAATACACGTGTACCAGCGAGTTTAAACATCAGACATGATTTGATGTATCATTATGAGTGATCATTTATAGATTATTATTATATATATGTTCCTTTTTCCTTCTTTTCTTTTTCTTTTTGATTATTTACATTTATATGCACTGTTTCTATGCTATACGATTTTAACATGGTATGTGTGTTTAAATTTCTGATTAGTTCAGCCTTGAACAGGTGCATAGCAGGACATGACATATAAATACCACTTCCTTGCTGTTTTTTTTGCCATGCAATGATTAAGAACTCGTATATATATTGTGCAGAAAGAAGGGTGAAAGTCCACCCAGGCGGGAGGAAATTGGAGTTTCATAACACATATTTGAACTGGAGAGGTATTAGAGGCCTGCAATGGCCACAGGTACTAATGGAGGTAATCAAGATAGGGAGAGAGGCAAGAGGTCCGGTCATCTTAGTTATACAGGCCGGGGGAAACGACATAGCTTATCACAAGAGCGCATAACTAATGGCAGTAATGAAACTAGACACTGAGCGCTTCAGAGAATTTTTCACAAAACTAACTATAGTATGGTCAGAGATTGTGCTGAGAACGGTATGGCAAGGTGCGTGAGACATCACAGCCATCGAACGGACAAGGCAGGTAATAAATATTCGGATGGCAAAATTTATAAGAGACAGAGGCTATGTAGTGATGCGACACCGACAACTGGAAGGAGATAAAGCAGGCCTCATACGGCCCGATGATGTTCACTTAATGGATATTGGACTAGACATATTCCTGTCAGGACTCCAGGACGGAGTGGAACAAGCATTAAGGGTGATGGATGGGGGTCGGAGTCCTGCATACGAGTAAGCAGGATCCTCCGTGGCCTGGAAATAGAAAGGACATGTTGGAGAGTTACACTTGTTGGCCAACTTGCCGTTGTGGAGACTGGAGACACAGGGCATGCTGCAACAAGCTGAATTATTTTAGAAATAAAATGCATTTCAAATGGAATGAGTATAAACAGTTAATAAAGCTGTGACCGATCCTCACCCATCCAGTTGTAAGAGTTACATGATTGTATTGTCAATGAAAGGGGGGCGTCAGGGGGCTGAGCGTCTGGGTTTGGTTAGGGGTCCCCACAGTCTGACTAGGCTAGATACATTTAAAAATCATTATAAGATACACAGGCGGTGCAGCTTGCTTCGCAGCTGGGTTACTACACTGACTAGCAGACACTGAAGCTTTGGAGCAGACCTCTGAGTAAACAGCTCTTCAGACTTAACCATCTATGTTACCCCAAGCCATAGTGTATGTATTTTCTTATGGTTAAGTGGGGGGGGAGACCCAACCCACCTCTAATTGACGATGGCAACGTCATGTAAAACAAAGCAAGGGGACTCCAAAAAGAGTCTCCATTTTTTCCAAAAATTTGTGGCACAGACACCACTTAAGTGGCATCAATTGCCCCAGAGTTGCTTAAAACGGTTGGTTAGAATGAGTACCAAACACTGCTACTGTGCCCAAAATTATTTTCCAGACAAGATGCAGCTAAAAATTATTAGTAATTTGAAAGCTTAACCCCTTTAGAGCCCATGACGTCTTAGTACGCACATTTGCTTACTGCCCGTTCAGTGAGGGCTGCTGCGCTGAGCCCTCACTGAACTGAGCACATGTCAGCTGATTCTTACAGCTGACATGTGCCCGCAACAGCCGCGGGTGGAATCGCGATCCACCCGCGGCTGTTAACCTGTTAAATGCCGCTGTCAATCTCCGACAGCGGCATTTAACTTGCGCTTCCTGGAAGCGCGTCCTAAGCCCCGCCCACCGGTGACCCCGTCACGCGATCGCGGGTCTCCGATGGGCGTGCATGACAACCCAGGGTCTGCAGCAGACGCCTGTGGTTGTCATGATCTGGTTGCTATGAGCGCCACCTAGTGGTCGGCGCTCATAGCACAGGACCAATTCTGCTATATGCAAGGGATCTGCTGGTCCCCTGTATGTAGCAGAGCTGATCAGACAACTGCTGCTTCTAGTCTCCTATGGAGACTATTGAAGCATGCAGTAAGTGAAAAAAAAAAGGTTTTAAAAAAATTAAAAAAATCAAAAAAATATAAAAGTTTAAATCACCCCCCTTTTGCCCCATTCAAAATAAAATATTAAAAAATAAACCCCACATTCACATATTTGGTATTGCCATGTTCAGAATCGCCCGATCTATCAATATAAAAAAAGAATTAATCCGATCGGTAAACGGCGTAACGAGAAAAAAATTCTAAACGCCAGAATTACGTTTTTTGGTCGCCGCAAAATTGCAAGAAAATACAATAACGGGTGATCAAAACATCAGATCTAACCAAAATGTTATCAATAAAAACACCAGCCCAGCACGCAATAAATAAGCCCTCACCCAGCCCCAGATCACGAAAAATGGAGACGCTACAGGTCTCGGAAAATGGTGCTATTTTTATTTTTTTTTTACCAAATTTTGGAATTTTTTTTCACCACTTAAATATAAAAGTACCTATACATGTTTGGTGTCTATGAACTCGTAATGACCTGTAGAATAAGAATGGCAGGTCAGTTTTAGCATTCAGTGAACGTGGTAAAAAAAAAAAATAAAAACAACTGTGGTATTGCACTTTTTTTGCAATTTTACCGCACTTGGAATTTTTTTCCCGTTTTCCCGTACATGATATGGTAAAACTTGTAATGGCTTTGAAAAGTACAGCTCGTCCCGCAAAAAATAAGCCCTCACATGGACATATTGACCAAACAATAAAAACGCTATGGCTCTGGGAACAAGGGGAGCAAAAAACGAAAAAGCAAAAACGACAAAACCCAAGGTTGCGAAAGGGTTAAAACGGTTGGTGAGGTAATTTTACGAAATCCTCAAGCTTTACAGGGGTAGAAAAGTCCTTGCGGATCCATGATTTGTTCATCTTTATGAACGTGAGTCTGTCTACATTCTCAGTGGACAGCCACCTGCGCTTATCTGTCAGCACACAACCAGCAGCGCTGAACACACGTTCAGAGAGAACGCTGGCTGCGGGGCATGACAAGATCTCCAAGGCGTAAGTGGCTAGCTCCGGCCATTTATCCAGATTGGAAGCCCAAAAAGAGCAAGGGTCCAGTGACACAGTCATGGCTTCAATGTTTACTTGGAGATACTCCTGTACCATTGTCTCTAGGCGTTGACTATGTGTCAGACTTCTTGTCTCCTGTGGCATTGCAAAGGATGGGCTAAAAAAGCTGTGAAATGATTCCTCAAAATTGCTGTTACCAGCACATACTGTGTTTCTGTTACGGTTTGCGTGCTGAACACTCGACAGTCCCACGGTTGGCAAGTTAGAACTGTGAGATTCACTACATGCACCACTGGTGTTTTGTGGAAAAGCACATGTAAGATTCTGCTACAGTCTCTGCTGATACTCCTGCATGCGTAGGTCCTTTTCTATGGCAGGAATTATTTCGGCAAATTTACTTTTGTATTGGGGATCTAACAGTGTGGTCACCCAGTAGTCAGGATTATTTCGAATTCTGACAATTCGAGGGTCATGATGCAGGTAGTGCAGCAAGACGGCACTCATGTGTCTTGGGTTAGCACCAAGTCCTTGTTGTGTTGGTGGCCGAGGTAACAATCATGCTTCCTTCCCCTGCCCTCTCCCCCCAACCTCGCACAACAGAAATGTGATGAAGGTCTCCCTCATCTGATGAGGCTTCCATCAGTTCATCCTCCACTTCTTCCTGGGCTCCTGAACCTTCCTCACTAGTTTGGCTGCTACCATGCACCCTGGTAAATCCATCTCCGAGCAGACACTCAATGGGTCAATACTGGGGGTGGAGCATAGAGTGGAAGTGCAGTCTGAACAGGCAGGGAGCTGGATAACAGTTAGGAGGGATAGAGGGAAGAAGTATAGGAAGGCTGGTTCAGAACCGGCATTATTGGAGCACGACAGATCCTCTGACCGCTGAGGGAGTGTATGCTCCAGTAATGAGGGGGAGGGGGGAAGTGTAGGGCAGGCAAGACAGGTTCTGGTAGTGGGTGACTCTATTATTAGGGGGAAAGACAGGGCAATCTGTCACAAAGACCGGGATCGCCGAACGGTGTGCTGCCTCCCTGGCGCTCGAGTCCGGCACATCGCGGATCGGGTTGACAGGTTACTGGGTGGGGCTGGCGAAGACCCAGTGGTCATGGTCCACATCGACACCAATGACAAAGTGAGTGGTAGATGGAGGGTCCTTAAAAATGATTTCAGGGACCTAGGTAGGAAGCTTAGGGCAAGGACCTCCAAGGTAGTTTTCTCAGAAATACTACCAATCCCGCGAGCCACACAGGAGCGCCAACGGGAAGTTAGGGAGGTGAATAAGTGGCTAAAGAGTTGGTGCAAGGCAGAGGGTTTGGGTTCATGGAGAACTGGGCCGACTTCGTGGTCGGCTACAGGCTCTACCGTAGGAACGGGCTGCACCTCAATGGGGAGGGTGCAGCGGTGCTGGGGAAGAAGATGGCTAATAGGTTGGAGGAGTTTTTAAACTAGAGATGGGGGGGGAACCAAGGAAATAGGTGGGATGTGAGGCAAGCAAGGGGGAAGGGGAGAAGTGAATATAATGAGGGTGGAGAGGGGGGTGGGGATAGTACAGTTAGATCGTTAGAGAAGAATAGGATGCTAAATAACCCCAAAGTTTTATCTTGCATGCTGACCAACGCAAGAAGCCTGACCAATAAGGCGGATGAGCTGCGGGCGCTTATATCGGAGGAGAGGTATGACATCGTAGGTATAACAGAGACTTGGCTAGACGATAGCTACGACTGGGCGGTAATTAGATTATAGTTTATTTAGAAGGGACCGGAAACAGGGGAAAGGTGGAGGAGTCTGCTTATATGTAAAGTCATGTCTAAAACCCAGACTAAGGGAAGATATAGGAGAGGGAGAAGAGGGGTCGAGTCCATGTGGGTAGAGATAGAGGGGGCAAAAAATAATAATAAAATATTACTGGGGGTCTGCTATAAGCCACCAAATATAACAGAGGAGAATGAGAATCTGCTATTAGGACAGATAGACAAAGTAGCAAAACATAATGAAGTGATTGTAATGGGGGATTTCAACTACCCAGATATTGACTGGGAAACAGAAACCTGTAGATCTCAGAAAGGAAAAAGGTTCTTGACAAATATTAAGGATAATTATCTCTCCCAACTAGTGCAGGAACCAACGAGAGGGAAGACCGTGTTGGACTTAATATTGACTAATAGGCCTGATAGAATAACTGAGGTACAGATAGGGGGGCACCTAGGTAATAGCGATCATAATATTATCGACTTCAAAATGCCCTTCAGTAGGGTTATCAATAAGGGAACAACAAAAACATTAAACTTTAGGAGGACGAAGTTTGATCAGCTGATAGAAAACCTTCAACTTATTGACTAGGACAAAGTACTTATTCAAAGGAATACGAATAGTAAATGGGAAACCTTCAAAAGAACTCTGAATACTCAGTGCGAGAGGTATATACCGTATGGGAATAAAAGGGCCAGAAATAAGAGGAAACCAATATGGTTGAATAAGAACGTAAAAGGGGCGTTAAATAGCAAAAAAGAGGCATTCAAGAGATTAAAACAGGAAATCAGTAAGGAGGCACTAATGTGTTACAAGGAAAAAACGAGAACCTGTAAAAAACAAATAAAAATAGCGAAGGAGGAAACAGAGAAACGTATTGCTAGGGAAAGTAGATCAAATCCCAAACTGTTCTTTACGTATATAAATAGTAAAAGGATTAAATCGGATAATATTGGACCGATAAAAAGTGAGGAAGGCAAAATCATAGAGAAAGATGAGGATAAAGCTAATCTATTAAATAATTTTTTTTCGACAACTTTCACAAAGGAAATAGAACTAACAGGAGAAATGAGAAGTGACAAGCTTAATCCTCCACTAAGTATGACAAATCTAACCCAAGTTGAGGTACAGAAATGCCTCAGTAACATTAAAATAAACAAATCACCAAGACCTGATGGCATACACCCACGGGTACTAAGGGAACTAAGTAATGTGATAGACAGACCGTTATATCTTATATTTAAGGACTCTGTTGAGACTGGGTCTGTACCACTTGATTGGCGACAGGCGAATGTAGTGCCAATATTCAAAAAGGGAGCAAAAAGTTATGCCGGAAACTATCGGCCGGTGAGTCTGACGTCCGTTGTGGGCAAAATTTTTGAGAGCTTCATTAAAGAGGCAATTACGGAGCATCTTGATGCTAATAATCTATTAACCCCGAACCAACATGGATTCATGAGGAATCGCTCCTGCCAAACAAACCTGATTGACTTCTACGAGGAGGTTAGCTCTCGATTATATCAGGGGGAACCAGTGGATGTCGTGTGTTTCGACTTCTCAAAAGCGTTCGATAGCGTGCCACATAATAGGTTGGTATACAAAATGAGAATGATGGGGCTGGGGGAAAATGTCTGCAAGTGGGTAGCTAACTGGCTAAAGGATAGAAGGCAGAGGGTAGTTATAAATGGAATATACTCAGATTGGGTAAGCGTCACTAGTGGGGTACCACAGGGGTCTGTACTAGGCCCAATGTTATTTAATATCTTTATTAACGACATAGTCAACGGGTTAAATAGTAAAATATCAATATTTGCAGATGACACAAAGTTATGTAAAACAATTAATACAAAAGAGGATAGCGCAGACCTACAGAGGGACTTGGATAAGCTGGGTAGGTGGAGCATTAAATGGCAAATGAGGTTTAATGAGGAGAAATGTAAGGTCATACATATGGGAATGAAAAATGGAAGTCACCAGTACTCACTGAATGGGAAATCATTGGGGAATTCAGAGATGGAGAAGGACTTGGGCATCTTAATTGATAGCAAACTAAATTGGAGTGCCCAAAGTTAGGCCGCTGCTGTAAGGGCAAACAGGGTAATGGGATGTATCAGAAGAGGTATAGCTGCAAAGGATGAGAACATTGTTCTTACACTGTACAAAGCACTGGTCAGACCACACTTGGAATACTGTGCTCAGTTATGGGCCCCAATATATAGAAAGGATATAAATGAGCTTGAAAAGGTACAAAGAAGGGCAACAAAATTAATAAAGGGAATGGAGGGACTGCAATACCCAGAGAGGTTGTCAAAACTAGGACTATTCAGCCTGGAAAAGAGAAGGTTGAGGGGGGACATAATAAATGTGTACAAATATGTAAGGGGACAGTAAAGAGACCTTGCCCGGGATTTGTTCAAAAGGAGGGATATTACGGTAACAAGAGGGCATTCACTATGACTGGAAGAGAAAAGGTTTCAGCACCAGCATAGGAAGGGGTTCTTTACGGTAAGAGCAGTGAGAATATGGAATTCACTGAGTGAGGAGACGGTAATGTCGGATTCACTAAACCAGTTCAAGCGGGGACTGGATGCATTTCCAGATACCAGGCAGATTTCAGCATATACTTAAAAATAGAATAAAATAGTATGTTGATACAGGGATTTATTCTGACTGCTGGTTTCAGAGTCGGGAGGGAATTTTTCCTCAGGTGATGATTGGCTAAATCATTTGGGGTTTTTGCCCTCCTCTGGATCAACTTTAGCAATTACAGAACTAACAGGTCGAAATTGATGGACGCAAGTCTTTATTCGGCTTTACAAACTATGTTAGTGTAGATGGACTAAGAATAAGTCCCACACACGGCTACAAGCCCAAAATTATTTTCTGAGCTAGATGCAGATAAAAATTATTTGTAATTTGCAAGTTGGAGGAGCTTAGTATAGATGGACTAAAAATAAGTCCCACACACTGCTACTAGCCCAAAATTATTTTCCAAGCTAGATGCAGATAAAAATTATTTGTAATTTGCAAGTTGGAGGAGCTTAGTATAGATGGACTAAGAATAAGTCCCACACACTTCTACACGCCCAAAATTATTTTCCGAGATAAATGCAGATAAAAATTATTTGTAATTTGCAAGCTGGTGGAGCTTAGTATAGATGATCTAAGAATAAGTCCCACACACGGCTGCAAGCCCAAAATTATGTTCCAATCTAGATGCAGATAAAAATTATTTTTAATTTGCCAGCAGGTGGATCTTAGTATAGGTGTACTAAGAATAAGTCCCACACACTGCTACAAGCCCAAAATTATTTTCTGAGCTAGATGCAGATAATTTTTTTTTGTAATTTGCAAGCTGGAGGAGCTTAGTATAGATGGACTAATAATAAGTCCCACACACTGCTACAAGCCCAAAATTATTTTCCGAGCTAGATGCAGACAAAAATTATTTGTAATTTGCAAGCTGCAGGAGCTTAGTATAGATGGACTAAGAATAAGTCCCACTCACTGCTACAAGCCCAAAATTATTTTCCGAGCTAGATGCAGATAAAAATTATTTGTAATTTGCAAGCTGGTAGAGCTTAGTATAGATGGACTAAGAATAAGTCCTACACACTGCGACAAGTCCAAAATTATTTTACGAGCTAGATGAGGATAAAAATTATTTGTAATTTGCAAGCTGGAGGAGCTTAGTATAAATGGACTAAGAATAAGTCCCACACACTGCTACAAGCCCAAATTTATTATCCGAGCTAGATGCAGATAAAAATTGTTTGTAATTTGCAAGCTGGAGGAGCTTAGTATAGATGGACTAAGAATAAGTCCCACACACTGCTACAAGCCCAAAATTATTTTCCAAGCTAGATGCAGATAAAAATTATTTGTAATTTGCAAGCTGGATGAGCTTAGTATAGATGGACTAAAAATAAGTCCCACACACTGCTACAAGCCCAAAATTATTTTACGAGCTAAATGCAGATAAAAATTATTTGTAATTTGCAAGCTAGAGAAGCTTAGTATAGATGGACTAAGAATAAGTCCCACACACTGCAACAAGCCCAAAATTTTTTTCTGAGCTAGATGCAGTAAAAATTATTTGTAATTTGCAAGCTGGAGGAGCTTAGTATAGATGGACTAAGAATAAGTCCCACACACTGCAACAAGCCCAAAATTTTTTTCCGAGCTAGATGCAGTAAAAATTATTTGTAATTTGCAAGCTGGAGGAGCTTAGTATAGATGGACTAAGAATAAGTCCCACACACTGCTTCAAGCGCAAAATTATTTTCCGAGCTAGATGCAGATAAAAATTATTTGTAATTTGCAAGCTGGTGGAGCTTAGTATAGATGGACTAAGAATAAATCCTACTCACTGCTACAAGCCTAAAATTATTTTACGAGCTAGATGCAGATAAAAATTATTTGTTATTTGCAAGCTGGAGGAGCTTAGTATAAATGGACTAAGAATAAGTCCCACACACTGCTACAAGCCCAAAATTATTTTCCGAGCTAGATGCAGATAAAAATTATTTGTAATTTGCAAGTTGGAGGAGCTTGGTATATATGGACTAAGAATAAGTCCCACACACTGCTACTAGTCCAAAATTATTTTCCGAGCTAGATGCAGATAAAAATTATTTGTAATTTGTAAGTTGGAGGGGCTTAGTATAGATGGACTAAGAATAAGTCCCACACACTTCTACAAGCCCAAAATTATTTTCCGAGATAAATGCAGATATAAATTATTTGTAATTTTCAAGCTGGTGGAGCTTAGTATAGATGGACTAAGAATAAGTCCCACACACTGCTACAAGCCCAAAATTATGTTCCGAGCTAGATGCAGATAAAAATTATTTGTAATTTGCAAGCAGGTGGATCTTAGTATAGATGGACTAAGAATAAGTCCCACACACTGCTACAAACCCAAAATTATTTTCTGAGCTAGATGCAGATAAATTTTTTTTGTAATTTGCAAGCTGGAGGAGCTTAGTATAGATGGACTAAGAATAAGTCCCACACACTGCTACAAGCCCAAAATTATTTTCTGAGCTAGATGCAGATACAAATTATTTGTAATTTGCATGCTGCAGGAGATTAGTATAGATGGACTAAGAATAAGTCCCACACACTGCTACAAGCCCAAAATTATTTTCCGAGCCAGATGCAGATAAAAATTATTTGTAATTTGCAAGCTGGTGGAGCTTAGTATAAATGGACTAAGAATAAGTCCTACACACTGCTACAAGCCCAAAATTATTTTACGAGCTAGATGCAGATAAAAATTATTTGTAATTTGCAAGTTGGAGGGGCTTAGTATAGATGGACTAAGAATAAGTCCAACACACTTCTACAAGCCCAAAATTATTTTCAGAGATAAATGCAGATAAAAATTATTTGTAATTTGCAAGTTGGAGGAGCTTAGTACAGATGGACTAAGAATAAGTCCCACACACTTCTACAAGCCCAAAATTATTTTCCGAGATAAATGCAGCTAAAAATTATTTGTAATTTGCAAGCAGGTGGATCTTAGTATAGATGGACTAAGAATAAGTCCCATACACTGCTACAAGCCCAAAATTATTTTCTGAGCTAAATGCAGATGAAAATTATTTGTAATTTGCAAGCTGGAGGAGCTTAGTATAGATAGACTAATAATAAGTCCCACACACTGCTACAAGCCCAAACTTATTTTCCGAGCTAGATGCAGATAAAAATTATTTGTAATTTGCAAGCTGGAGGAGCTTAGTATAGGTGGACTAAAAATAAGTCCCACACACTGCTACAAGCCCAAAATTATTTTACGACCTCAATGCAGATAAAAATTATTTGTAATTTGCAAGCTGGAGGAGCTTAGTATAGATGGACTAAGAATAAGTCCCACACACTGCTACAAGCCCAAAATTATTTTCTGAGCTAGATGCAGATAAAAATTATTTGTAATTTGCAAGCTGGAGGAACTTAGTATAGATGGACTAAGAATAAGTCCCACACACTGCTACAAGCCCAAAATTATTTTCCGAGCTAGATGTAGATAAAAATTATTTGTAATTTGCAAGGTGGAGGAGCTTAGTATAGATGGACTAAGAAAAAGTCCCACACACTGCTACAAGCCCAAAATTATTTTCCGAGCTAGATGTAGATAAAAATTATTTGTAATTTGCAAGCTGGTGGAGCTTAGTATAGATAGACTAAGAATAAGTCCCACACACTGCTACAAGCTCAAAATTATTTTCCGAGCTAGATGCAGATAAAAATTATTTGTAATTTGCAAGTTGGAGGAGCTTAGTATAGATGGACTAAGAATAAGTCCCACACACTTCTACAAGCCCAAAATTATTTTCCGAGATAAATGCAGCTAAAAATTATTTGTAATTTGCAAGCAGGTGAATCTTAGTATAGATGGACTAAGAATAAGTCCCACACACTGCTTCAAGCCCAAAATTACTTTCCGAGCTATTTGCAGCTAATTTTTTTTTGTAATTTGCAAGCTGGAGGAGCTTAGTATAGATGGACTAAGAATAAGTCCCACACACTGCTACAAGCCCAAAATTATTTTCCGAGCTAAATGCAGATGAAAATTATTTATAATTTGCAAGCTGGAGGATCTCAGCACAGATGGACAAAGAATAAGACCCACACACTGCTACAAGCCCAAAATGATTTTCCGAGCTAGATGCAGATAAAAATTATTTGTAATTTGCAAGCTGGTGGAGCTTAGTATAGATGGACTAAGAATAAGTCCCACACACTGCTACAAGCCCAAAATTATTTTCCGAGCTAGATGCAGATAAAAATTATTTGTAATTTGCAAGCTGGAGGAGCTTAGTATAGATGGACTAAGAAAAAGTCCCACACACTGCTACAAGCCCAAAATTATTTTCCGAGCTAGATATAGATAAAAATTATTTGTAATTTGCAAGCAGGTGGATCTTAGTATAGATGGACTAAGAATAAGTCCCACACACTGCTACAAGCCCAAAATTACTTTCCGAGCTAATTGCAGCTACATTTTTTTTGTAATTTGCAAGCTGGAGGAGCTTAGTACAGATGGACTAAGAATAAGTTCCACACACTGCTACAAGCCCAAAATTATTTTCCGAGCTAGATGCAGAAAAACATTATTTGTAATTTGCAAGTTGGAGGAGCTTAGTATAGATGAACAAAGAATAAGTCCCACACACTTCTACAAGCCCAAAATTATTTTCCAAGATAAATGCAGATAAAAGTTATTTGTAATTTGCAAGCAGGTGGATCTTAGTATAGATGGACTAAGAATAAGTCCCACACACTGCTGCAAGCCCAAAATTACTTTCCGAGCTAGTTGCAGCTATTTTTTTTTTGTAATTTGCAAGCTGGAGGAGCTTAGTACAGATGGACTAAGAATAAGTCCCACACACTGCTACAAGCCCAAAATTATTTTCCGAGCTAGATGCAGATAAAAATTATTTTTAATTTGCAAGCTGGAGTAGCTTAGTATAGATGGACTAAGAATAAGTCCCACACACTGCTACAAGCCCAAAATTATTTTCAGAGCTAGATGCAGATAAAAATTGTTTGTAATTTGCAAGCTGGAGGAGCTTAGTATAGATGGACTAAGAATAAGTCCCACACACTGCTACAAGCCCAAAATTATTTTCCGAGTTAGATGCAGATAAAAATTATTTGTAATTTGCAAGCTGGTGGAGCTTAGTATAGATGGACTAAGAATAAGTCCTACACACTGCTACAAGCCCAAAATTATTCTACAAGCTAGATGCAGGTAAAAATTATTTGCAAATTGCAAGCTGAAGGAGTTTAGTATAGATGGACTAACAATAAGTCCCACACACTGCTACAAGCCCAAAATTATTTTCCGAGCTAGATGTAGATAAAAATTATTTGTAATTTGCAAGCTGGAGGAGCTTAGTATAGATGGACTAAGAATAAGTCCCACACACTGCTACAAGCCCAAAATTATTTTCCGAGCTAGATGCAGATAAAAATTATTTGTAATTTGCAAGCTGGAGCAGCTTAGTATAGATGAACTAAGAATAAGTCCCACACACAGCTACAAGCCCAAAATTATTTTCCGAGCTAGATGCAGATAAAATTTATTTGTAATTTGAAAGCTGGAGGAGCTCAGTATAGTTGGACTAAGAATAAGTCCCACACACTACTACAAGCCCAAAATTATTTTCCGAGCTAGATGCAGATAAAAATTATTTGTAATTTGCAAACTGGAGGAGCTTAGTATAGATGGACTAAGAATAAGTCCCACACACTGCTACAAGCCCAAAATTATTTTCCGAGCTAAATGTGTAGCACCCTGAGGATTCGGCTGCTACAGGGGTATTGCACCTCAACCCAGAGGTGTGATATTCCACTCCCGGGTAAGGATGGAGTGTGGGACTGAGCTCGGAAAGCTGCATGCACTACACACATCCCATTTCCGAGGAACAGACCAACGGTACTCCCACTTAGAAATGTGCAGGTACGACCGAGTCTGTTCCTGGCTGGAGTGGGAGGGGGGTGGTACATCCCAAGTAGTGTAGGGGCAGATAGGGGGAGCAGCCTGGGTAAAGTTAGGAGCTCATTGGGTGCTGGTCACCTGAGCTCACACATAGAGGGAGTATATAAGGTGGGCACCATCTTAGATCAGGGTCAGTCTGTCAGAGTCAGTAAGAAGCAGAGGTCCAGATGAGCCTGCAGAGAGAGAGAGTGGAGCAGAGAAGGAAAGACCCAGAGGGGGAAAAAGAAAGGACTCTGAGAACCCAAATCCAATCCCCGGGTGAAGAGTCGGCAAAAGGGTACCGAATCCCAAACTGGTGGGGGCAAAAGCACACCCTAGCCAGAGACCGGAGGCTGTGGGCAGCGTCTGCCACGGCCACCCACCACATCCACCCCGAAGGCACACCACGTGGAGGGTCAGGGAACCCAGGGCCAAGGGTCTCCCAACAGAAGGCCCGAGGGAGCTGGACCTAGGTGGATCACTAGTGGGGACGGCCAGAGGAAAGGACAGAAGGAGAGCTCAGGGTCACGCTCCAGACTTGTTTGGGGGTTGGCTGAATCCAGGACCTGGTGGACGCAGCACGGCTCGGGTGGTCACTTGAAGCTGGAGTGACCGGAACATCAGCAGTGAGTAAATACCCTAAACTGCATAACCCGACTCTGTCTTCACTTAACATCTATGCTGCACCACCACAACCCCCATCCTCTGCACCTGACCCCCTGAGGCTATACCCCACCCGTTGGGGGTTATACTACCAAAAGCTGCACCAACACCATCAGCCTCAGCGGACCCTGCTGCAGCGGCGGCCATAGTGACCGCAATACAACGGGTGGCGTAGTCGACAATAAATAACTTAATAACATCTGTAGGACTGCCACATACAACTGAGCTTGACACCCTGGGCACGGACCGGGTCGCAGCCACTCGGCGACTACAACTCCCATCTGTTCCGGCTCCGGGTATTCCCCCTAAAGAATATGGCCCAGGGGGCACGTCAACTTTGGCGTAGTCGGCAGGATTACGTGCCCACAACAACCGGGTACTGCGTGCCTGAAGAAAAGTGCAAGTTTACCTCAGAAAGAAGTCTCCTGCCGGTTCCGGAGGGTCCCCGCCATCGGACTCCATCACCAGTCGATTCCCGCTGGTTGTCCGCCATCAACAGCTTTTTCCCGCCATCTGCAGAGTTTCCCGCCACTGGGAAGCGGTTCCCGCCATTTCCAAGGATTTCCCGCCTTGTCAGAGCGGACGCCATTATGGGCGTGCCAGAGGATGGCAAGAGGCCACCTCCCATCGTGGGCCAGGACCGAAAATGGCGCCAAAAGTGGAAACCGCCCCCACCAACAGAGACTGTGATGCTAGAGGTGTCGGTCAGCGTGAAAGAACAGCCCCTGGAGCTGACAGTCACCAAGTTGCCCCGGGACCGCCCTCGAAGTGGGAGGAGACGGAAGGAAAGAGCGAAGATGGGTGCCGCCTGGAGCAGTCTGGAGCGAGCGCACCCGGAGGCAAGAAGCCTGGAGAAGAGTATCGGAGGAGCTTACCCGGAGATGGCGAGAAAGCAGAGCAGCACCGGCCCGTTGGCCAGGAGCCTGCTAGAAACAGAGGAGGGAGAGCAGAGCAGCACCGGCCCGTTGGCCAGGAGCCTGCTGGAAACAGCAGGAGAGCAGAGCAGCACCGACCCGTTGGTCAGGAGCCTGCTGGAAGCAACGACCCCACTAGGCCTAGTGGAGGTCCTCGCACAGCTCCCCCGAGATCGGGAGTGTGCACAGACCGCTCTGGAGGGCCTCGCAAGGAGGATGGCCCGGGTGCAACGAGAGACGTTGGCGGAGTGGAGCCGAGAGATGGCCCAGAAGACCGAAATCCGTCAGCGGAGCACGCCACCCGAGACGAGGAGACAGACCGCCTCTGAGGATGGCGCGGGAGGACTGAAGGCCGGAGACGGCGCCGAGAAGGGAGCCGAACGAGTGGAGGCAGGTAAAGGGGACGTCTATACCCCAAACCGGGAAACCGCGTACCTGCCCCAGCTCCCCGTCGCAGAGCCCGAAGTCTATCCTGCCGTGCCCGTAATCGCCACGCCACTGCTGCAGACTAGGCCTCAACCGGAAGCCGCCGCCGCGACCCCTGTGACGTCACACGCCTCGACCCCGAGCGTGACCAAGCAGGAAGTACCACCAGCCTGGTCGCAAGGCCTAGTACCCCCGGGCGCCGCAATACCAACAGCGCCCCCTACCTCCGCGGAGCCCCCGGCCTGGTCGCAGGGCCAGGTAGCCCAGGGCGCCGCCGTCCTTACGGTGCCCTTCACCTTCCAGATACCCCAGGCCTGGCCGCAAGGCCCGGGCAACCCGGGCGCTAACACCACCGCGCCCATAAGACCAAGAGTGCCGCACCTGGGTGAGGACCTGTACGCCCAGCATACGTGCCCGGATGGGCAGCCCTTCAACTGGCCACCGGAGTTTCACCATCCCCGACTCCGGAAAGAGAGACCCCTGGATGAACCCCTGATCCCGGCTCCAAAGCCCGTCAAGAGGATCTCGCCCCCGCTAGAAGAGGCCCAATTTGAGTGGGACCCCACCGGAGAAGATCTCATGGGGTTCACTCAGGAGACTCGGGCAGCTGCAGCGGAGCGTGCTGAGTGCTGCCGCCAACAGCTCGAGGTCTTCGAGAGGGAGCGGAGAGAGAGGCGGGTCCGGGAACAGCAAGCTCAAATAAAGAGCACGGAGCAGAAGAGCCGGGCCAGGAGAGACCCCCGTGCAGCGCATAGTCCCCGCACCACCGGGACTGTGATCAAGTTCAATCTGCAGCACGGGTGGGGCTTCATCCGAGACCACCGCACCCCAGGCGACGTCTTCGTGACCAGGAGAGACGTTGAGTCCCACCTACCGGAGGGACACAGAGGTCGTGACCTTTACATCGGGGACGAGGTCACCTTCACCCGGCACAAGTGTGCCAAAGGACCCTACGCCCTCCATGTGCATCGCCTGACGGAGGAAGAACTGCGGTGTGAGGAGGAGGAGCAAGAGGACCCGGACGGGTCTGAATCAGAACCTGGAACCAAACACAAAGAACGAGCAGGAGGACGCCGTCGTTGAGTACGGTAGAGGAGAGACTGTAAATAGTTGCCCGTCGGGGCACAGTGAACCGTTGCTGCTAATATAGTCCCCGTTGGGACCAGAGAACTGAACTGTTTACCCGTATTTCCCTTAATTCCCCTGACCGAGGACTGAGAGCGGTCATTCTTTTCCCATTACCTGGCCGAGGACTGAGAGCGGCCATATCCCTTTGTATATAGTTGCGCTTCCTAAAGCGCCCCCTACCGGTTTTATAGGAAAACCATTCCTCTAGAGAAACTGTTGCATTTTTCCCGGGCACATGTTGCACAGTGTCCGGAGGAGGTACCAGAAGATAAGAATGTTTTTATGAAAAAGTTTTATATGATGTTTTATTATGTTGTTTATGCAAAAATTGTATGTTTTGGTGTTGTTTTATATCTTACAGCCCGAGGACGTGCTGTGATTTACCAGGGGGGAATGTAGCACCCTGAGGATTCGGCTGCTACAGGGGTATTGCACCTCAACCCAGAGGTGTGATATTCCACTCCCGGGTAAGGATGGAGTGTGGGACTGAGCTCGGAAAGCTGCATGCACTACACACATCCCATTTCCGAGGAACAGACCAACGGTACTCCCACTTAGAAATGTGCAGGTACGACCGAGTCTGTTCCTGGCTGGAGTGGGAGGGGGGTGGAACATCCCAAGTAGTGTAGGGGCAGATAGGGGGAGCAGCCTGGGTAAAGTTAGGAGCTCATTGGGTGCTGGTCACCTGAGCTCACACATAGAGGGAGTATATAAGGTGGGCACCATCTTAGATCAGGGTCAGTCTGTCAGAGTCAGTAAGAAGCAGAGGTCCAGATGAGCCTGCAGAGAGAGAGTGGAGCAGAGAAGGAAAGACCCAGAGGGGGAAAAAGAAAGGACTCTGAGAACCCAAATCCAATCCCCGGGTGAAGAGTCGGCAAAAGGGTACCGGATCCCAAACTGGTGGGGGCAAAAGCACACCCTAGCCAGAGACCGGAGGCCGTGGGCAGCGTCTGCCACGGCCACCCACCACATCCACCCCGAAGGCACACCACGTGGAGGGTCAGGGAACCCAAGGCCAAGGGTATCCCAACAAAAGGCCCGAGGGAGCTGGACCTAGGTGGATCACTAGTGGGGACGGCCAGAGGAAAGGACAGAAGGAGAGCTCAGGGTCACGCTCCGGACTTGTTTGGGGGTTGGCTGAATCCAGGACCTGGTGGACGCAGCACGGCTCGGGTGGTCACTTGAAGCTGGAGTGACCGGAACATCAGCAGTGAGTAAATACCCTAAACTGCATAACCCGACTCTGTCTTCACTTAACATCTATGCTGCACCACCACAACCCCCATCCTCTGCACCTGACCCCCTGAGGCTATACCCCACCCGTTGGGGGTTATACTACCAAAAGCTGCACCAACACCATCAGCCTCAGCGGACCCTGCTGCAGCGGCGGCCATAGTGACCGCAATACAACGGGTGGCGTAGTCGACAATAAAGAACTTAATAACATCTGTAGGACTGCCACATACAACTGAGCTTGACACACTGGGCACGGACCGGGTCGCAGCCACTCGGCGACTACAACTCCCATCTGATCCGGCTCCGGGTATTCCCCCTAAAGAATATGGCCCAGGGGGCGCGTCAGATGTAGATAAAAATTATTTGTAATTTGAAAGCTGGAGGAGCTTAGTATAGATGGACTAAGAATAAGTCCCACACACTGCTACAAGCCCAAAATTATTTTCCGAGCTAGATGCAGATAAAAATTATTTGTAATTTGCAAGCTGGAGGAGCTTAGTATAGATGAACTAAGAATAAGTCCCACACACTGCTACAAGCAGAAAATTATTTTCCGAGCTAGATGCAATTAAAATTTATTTGTAATTTGAAAGCTGGAGGAGCTTAGTATAGATGGACTAAGAATAAGTCCCACACACTACTACAAGCCCAAAATTATTTTCCGAGCTAGATGCAGATAAAAATTATTTGTAATTTGCAAGCTGGAGGAGCTTAGTATAGATGGACTAAGAAAAAGTCCCACACACTGCTACAAGCCCAAAATTATTTTCCGAGCTAGATGTAGATAAAAATTATTTGTAATTTGCAAGCTGGTGGAGCTTAGTATAGATGGACTAAGAATAAGTCCCACACACTGCTACAAGCCCAAAATTATTTTCCGAGCTAGATGCAGATAAAAATTATTTGTAATTTGCAAGTTGAAGGAGCTTAGTATAGATGAACTAAGAATAAGTCCCACACACTTCTACAAACCCAAAATTATTTTCCGAGATAAATGCAGATAAAAATTATTTGTAATTTGCAAGCAGGTGGATCTTAGTATAGATGGACTAAGAATAAGTCCCTCACACTGCTACAAGACCAAAATTACTTTTCGAGCTAATTGCAGCTAAATTTTTTTTGTAATTTGCAAGCTGGAGGAGCTTAGTACAGATGGACTAAGAATAAGTCCCACACACTGCTACAAGCCCAAAATTATTTTCCGAGCTAGATGCAGATAAAAATTATTTGTAATTTGCAAGTTGAAGGAGCTTAGTATAGATGAACTAAGAATAAGTCCCAAACACTTCTACAAGCCCAAAATTATTTTCCGAGATAAATGCAGATAAAAATCATTTGTAATTTGCAAGCAGGTGGATCTTAGTGTAGATGGACTAAGAATAAGTCCCACACACTGCTACAAGCCCAAAATTACTTTCCGAGATAGTTGCAGCTAATTTTTTTTTGTAATTTGCAAGCTGGAGGAGCTTAGTACAGATGGACTAAGAATAAGTCCCACACACTGCTACAAGCCCAAAATTATTTTCCGAGCTAGATGCAGATAAAAATTATTTGTAATTTGCAAGCTGGAGTAGCTTAGTATAGATGGACCAAGAATAAGTCCCACACACAGCTACAAGCCCAAAATTATTTTCCGAGCTAGATGCAGATAAAAATTGTTTGTAATTTGCAAGCTGGAGGAGCTTAGTATAGATGGACTAAGAATAAGTCCCACAAACTCCTACAAGCCCAAAATTATTTTCCGAGCTAGATGCAGATAAAAATTATTTGTAATTTGCAAGCTGGTGGAGCTTAGTATAGATGGACTAAGAATAAGTCCTACACACTGCTACAAGCCCAAAATTATTTTACAAGCTAGATGCAGGTAAAAATTATTTGCAATTTGCAAGCTGAAGGAGCTTAGTATAGATGGATTAAGAATAAGTCCCACACACTGCTACAAGCCCAAAATTATTTTCCAAGCTAGATGTAGGTAAAAATTATTTGTAATTTGCAAGCTGGAGGAGCTTAGTATAGATGGACTAAGAATAAGTCCCACACACTGCTACAAGCCCAAAATTATTTTCCAAGCTAGATGCAGATAAAAATTATTTGTAATTTGCAAGCTGGAGCAGCTTAGTATAGATGAACTAAGAATAAGTCCCACACACTGCTACAAGCCCAAAATTATTTTCCGAGCTAGATGCAGATAAAATTTATTTGTAATTTGAAAGCTGGAGGAGCTTAGTATAAATGGACTAAGAATAAGTCCCACACACTGCTACAAGCCCAAAATTATTTTCCGAGCTAGATGCAGATAAAAATTATTTGTAATTTGCAAGTTGGAGGAGCTTGGTATATATGGACTAAGAATAAGTCCCACACACTGCTACTAGCCCAAAATTATTTTCCGAGCTAGATGCAGATAAAAATTATTTGTAATTTGTAAGTTGGAGGGGCTTAGTATAGATGGACTAAGAATAAGTCCCACACACTTCTACAAGCCCAAAATTATTTTCCGAGATAAATGCAGAAATAAATTATTTGTAATTTTCAAGCTGGTGGAGCTTAGTATAGATGGACTAAGAATAAGTCCCTCACACTGCTACAAGCCCAAAATTATGTTCCGAGCTAGATGCAGATAAAAATTATTTGTAATTTGCAAGCAGGTGGATCTTAGTATAGATGGACTAAGAATAAGTCCCACACACTGCTACAAACCCAAAATTATTTTCTGAGCTAGATGCAGATAAATTTTTTTTGTAATTTGCAAGCTGGAGGAGCTTAGTATAGATGGACTAAGAATAAGTCCCACACACTGCTACAAGCCCAAAATTATTTTCTGAGCTAGATGCAGATAAAAATTATTTGTCATTTGCAAGCTGGATGAGCTTAGCATAGATGGACTAAAAATAAGTCCCACACACTGCTACAAGCCCAAAATTATTTTCTGAGCTAGATGCAGATACAAATTATTTGTAATTTGCATGCTGCAGGAGATTAGTATAGATGGACTAAGAATAAGTCCCACACACTGCTACAAGCCCAAAATTATTTACCGAGCCAGATGCAGATAAAAATTATTTGTAATTTG
Source organism: Phyllobates terribilis (assembly GCF_046119375.1). NCBI lineage: Eukaryota > Metazoa > Chordata > Amphibia > Anura > Dendrobatidae > Phyllobates > Phyllobates terribilis. The sequence continues at coordinate 585,131,627 of NW_027362762.1, forward strand.
CAAGCTGGTGGAGCTTAGTATAGATGGACTAAGAATAAGTCCTACACACTGCTACAAGCCCAAAATTATTTTACGAGCTAGATGCAGATAAAAATTATTTGTAATTTGCAAGTTGGAGGGGCTTAGTATAGATGGACTAAGAATAAGTCCAACACACTTCTACAAGCCCAAAATTATTTTCAGAGATAAATGCAGATAAAAATTATTTGTAATTTGCAAGTTGGAGGAGCTTAGTACAGATGGACTAAGAATAAGTCCCACACACTTCTACAAGCCCAAAATTATTTTCCGAGATAAATGCAGCTAAAAATTATTTGTAATTTGCAAGCAGGTGGATCTTAGTATAGATGGACTAAGAATAAGTCCCATACACTGCTACAAGCCCAAAATTATTTTCTGAGCTAAATGCAGATGAAAATTATTTGTAATTTGCAAGCTGGTGGATCTCAGTATAGATGGACTAAGAATTATTCCCACACACTGCTACAAGCCCAAAATTATTTTCCGAGCTAGATGCAGATAAAAATTATTTGTAATTTGTAAGCTGGAGGAGCTTAGTATAGGTGGACTAAAAATAAGTCCCACACACTGCTACAAGCCCAAAATTAATTTACGACCTAAATGCAGATAAAAATTATTTGTAATTTGCAAGCTGGAGGAGCTTAGTATAGATGGACTAAGAATAAGTCCCACACACTGCTACAAGCCCAAAATAATTTTCTGAGCTAGATGCAGATAAAAATTATTTGTAATTTGCAAGCTGGAGGAACTTAGTATAGATGGACTAAGAATAAGTCCCACACACTGCTACAAGCCCAAAATTATTTTCCGAGCTAGATGTAGAAAAAAATTATTTGTAATTTGCAAGGTGGAGGAGCTTAGTATAGATGGACTAAGAAAAAGTCCCACACACTGCTACAAGCCCAAAATTATTTTCCAAGCTAGATGTAGATAAAAATTATTTGTAATTTGCAAGCTGGTGGAGCTTAGTATAGATAGACTAAGAATAAGTCCCACACACTGCTACAAGCCCAAAATTATTTTCCGAGCTAGATGCAGATACAAATTATTTGTAATTTGCATGCTGCAGGAGATTAGTATAGATGGACTAAGAATAAGTCCCACACACTGCTACAAGCCCAAAATTATTTACCGAGCCAGATGCAGATAAAAATTATTTGTAATTTGCAAGCTGGTGGAGCTTAGTATAGATGGACTAAGAATAAGTCCTACACACTGCTACAAGCCCAAAATTATTTTACGAGCTAGATGCAGATAAAAATTATTTGTAATTTGCAAGTTGGAGGGGCTTAGTATAGATGGACTAAGAATAAGTCCAACACACTTCTACAAGCCCAAAATTATTTTCAGAGATAAATGCAGATAAAAATTATTTGTAATTTGCAAGTTGGAGGAGCTTAGTACAGATGGACTAAGAATAAGTCCCACACACTTCTACAAGCCCAAAATTATTTTCCGAGATAAATGCAGCTAAAAATTATTTGTAATTTGCAAGCAGGTGGATCTTAGTATAGATGGACTAAGAATAAGTCCCATACACTGCTACAAGCCCAAAATTATTTTCTGAGCTAAATGCAGATGAAAATTATTTGTAATTTGCAAGCTGGTGGATCTCAGTATAGATGGACTAAGAATTATTCCCACACACTGCTACAAGCCCAAAATTATTTTCCGAGCTAGATGCAGATAAAAATTATTTGTAATTTGCAAGCTGGAGGAGCTTAGTATAGGTGGACTAAAAATAAGTCCCACACACTGCTACAAGCCCAAAATTAATTTACGACCTAAATGCAGATAAAAATTATTTGTAATTTGCAAGCTGGAGGAGCTTAGTATAGATGGACTAAGAATAAGTCCCACACACTGCTACAAGCCCAAAATTATTTTCTGAGCTAGATGCAGATAAAAATTATTTGTAATTTGCAAGCTGGAGGAACTTAGTATAGATGGACTAAGAATAAGTCCCACACACTGCTACAAGCCCAAAATTATTTTCCGAGCTAGATGTAGAAAAAAATTATTTGTAATTTGCAAGGTGGAGGAGCTTAGTATAGATGGACTAAGAAAAAGTCCCACACACTGCTACAAGCCCAAAATTATTTTCCAAGCTAGATGTAGATAAAAATTATTTGTAATTTGCAAGCTGGTGGAGCTTAGTATAGATAGACTAAGAATAAGTCCCACACACTGCTACAAGCCCAAAATTATTTTCCGAGCTAGATGCAGATAAAAATTATTTGTAATTTGCAAGTTGGAGGAGCTTAGTATAGATGGACTAAGAATAAGTCCCACACACTTCTACAAGCCCAAAATTATTTTCCGAGATAAATGCAGCTAAAAATTATTTGTAATTTGCAAGCAGGTGAATCTTAGTATAGATGGACTAAGAATAAGTCCCACACACTGCTACAAGCCCAAAATTACTTTCCGAGCTATTTGCAGCTAATTTTTTTTTGTAATTTGCAAGCTGGAGGAGCTTAGTATAGATGGACTAAGAATAAGTCCCACACACTGCTACAAGTCCAAAATTATTTTCCGAGCTAAATGCAGATGAAAATTATTTATAATTTGCAAGCTGGAGGATCTCAGCACAGATGGACAAAGAATAAGACCCACACACTGCTACAAGCCCAAAATAATTTTCCGAGCTAGATGCAGATAAAAATTATTTGTAATTTGCAAGCTGGTGGAGCTTAGTATAGATGGACTAAGAATAAGTCCCACACACTGCTACAAGCCCAAAATTATTTTCCGAGCTAGATGCAGATAAAAATTATTTGTAATTTGCAAGCTGGAGGAGCTTAGTATAGATGGACTAAGAATAAGTCCCACACACTGCTACAAGCCCAAAATTAGTTTCCCAGCTAATTGCAGCTAAAGTTTTTTTGTAATTTGAAAGCTGGAGGAGCTTAGTACAGATGGACTAAGAATAAGTTCCACACACTGCTACAAGCCCAAAATTATTTTCCGAGCTAGATGCAGAAAAACATTATTTGTAATTTGCAAGTTGGAGGAGCTTAGTATAGATGAACTAAGAATAAGTCCCACACACTTCTACAAGCCCAAAATTATTTTCCAAGATAAATGCAGATAAAAGTTATTTGTAATTTGCAAGCAGGTGGATCTTAGTATAGATGGACTAAGAATAAGTCCCACACACTGCTGCAAGCCCAAAATTACTTTCCAAGCTAGTTGCAGCTATTTTTTTTTTGTAATTTGCAAGCTGGAGGAGCTTAGTACAGATGGACTAAGAATAAGTCCCACACACTGCTACAAGCCCAAAATTATTTTCCGAGCTAGATGCAGATAAAAATTATTTGTAATTTGCAAGCTGGAGTAGCTTAGTATAGATGGACTAAGAATAAGTCCCACACACTGCTACAAGCCCAAAATTATTTTCCGAGCTAGATGCAGATAAAAATTGTTTGTAATTTGCAAGCTGGAGGAGCTTAGTATAGATGGACTAAGAATAAGTCCCACACACTGCTACAAGCCCAAAATTATTTTCCGAGTTAGATGCAGATAAAAATTATTTGTAATTTGCAAGGTGGTGGAGCTTAGTATAGATGGACTAAGAATAAGTCCTACACACTGCTACAAGCCCAAAATTATTCTACAAGCTAGATGCAGGTAAAAATTATTTGCAAATTGCAAGCTGAAGGAGTTTAGTATAGATGGACTAACAATAAGTCCCACACACTGCTACAAGCCCAAAATTATTTTCCGAGCTAGATGTAGATAAAAATTATTTGTAATTTGCAAGCTGGAGGAGCTTAGTATAGATGGACTAAGAATAAGTCCCACACACTGCTACAAGCCCAAAATTATTTTCCGAGCTAGATGCAGTTAAAAATTATTTGTAATTTGCAAGCTGGAGCAGCTTAGTATAGATGAACTAAGAATAAGTCCCACACACAGCTACAAGCCCAAAATTATTTTCCGAGCTAGATGCAGTTAAAATTTATTTGTAGTTTGAAAGCTGGAGGAGCTTAGTATAGATGGACTAAGAATAAGTCCCACACACTACTACAAGCCCAAAATTATTTTCCGAGCTAGATGCAGATAAAAATTATTTGTAATTTGCAAGCTGGAGGAGCTTAGTATAGATGAACTAAGAATAAGTCCCACACACTGCTACAAGCAGAAAATTATTTTCCGAGCTAGATGCAATTAAAATTTATTTGTAATTTGAAAGCTGGAGGAGCTTAGTATAGATGGACTAAGAATAAGTCCCACACACTACTACAAGCCCAAAATTATTTTCCGAGCTAGATGCAGATAAAAATTATTTGTAATTTGCAAGCTGGAGGAGCTTAGTATAGATGGACTAAGAAAAAGTCCCACACACTGCTACAAGCCCAAAATTATTTTCCGAGCTAGATGTAGATAAAAATTATTTGTAATTTGCAAGCTGGTGGAGCTTAGTATAGATGGACTAAGAATAAGTCCCACACACTGCTACAAGCCCAAAATTATTTTCCGAGCTAGATGCAGATAAAAATTATTTGTAATTTGCAAGTTGAAGGAGCTTAGTATAGATGAACTAAGAATAAGTCCCACACACTTCTACAAACCCAAAATTATTTTCCGAGATAAATGCAGATAAAAATTATTTGTAATTTGCAAGCAGGTGGATCTTAGTATAGATGGACTAAGAATAAGTCCCTCACACTGCTACAAGACCAAAATTACTTTTCGAGCTAATTGCAGCTAAATTTTTTTTGTAATTTGCAAGCTGGAGGAGCTTAGTACAGATGGACTAAGAATAAGTCCCACACACTGCTACAAGCCCAAAATTATTTTCCGAGCTAGATGCAGATAAAAATTATTTGTAATTTGCAAGTTGAAGGAGCTTAGTATAGATGAACTAAGAATAAGTCCCAAACACTTCTACAAGCCCAAAATTATTTTCCGAGATAAATGCAGATAAAAATCATTTGTAATTTGCAAGCAGGTGGATCTTAGTGTAGATGGACTAAGAATAAGTCCCACACACTGCTACAAGCCCAAAATTACTTTCCGAGATAGTTGCAGCTAATTTTTTTTTGTAATTTGCAAGCTGGAGGAGCTTAGTACAGATGGACTAAGAATAAGTCCCACACACTGCTACAAGCCCAAAATTATTTTCCGAGCTAGATGCAGATAAAAATTATTTGTCATTTGCAAGCTGGAGTAGCTTAGTATAGATGGACCAAGAATAAGTCCCACACACAGCTACAAGCCCAAAATTATTTTCCGAGCTAGATGCAGATAAAAATTGTTTGTAATTTGCAAGCTGGAGGAGCTTAGTATAGATGGACTAAGAATAAGTCCCACAAACTCCTACAAGCCCAAAATTATTTTCCGAGCTAGATGCAGATAAAAATTATTTGTAATTTGCAAGCTGGTGGAGCTTAGTATAGATGGACTAAGAATAAGTCCTACACACTGCTACAAGCCCAAAATTATTTTACAAGCTAGATGCAGGTAAAAATTATTTGCAATTTGCAAGCTGAAGGAGCTTAGTATAGATGGATTAAGAATAAGTCCCACACACTGCTACAAGCCCAAAATTATTTTCCAAGCTAGATGTAGGTAAAAATTATTTGTAATTTGCAAGCTGGAGGAGCTTAGTATAGATGGACTAAGAATAAGTCCCACACACTGCTACAAGCCCAAAATTATTTTCCAAGCTAGATGCAGATAAAAATTATTTGTAATTTGCAAGCTGGAGCAGCTTAGTATAGATGAACTAAGAATAAGTCCCACACACTGCTACAAGCCCAAAATTATTTTCCGAGCTAGATGCAGATAAAATTTATTTGTAATTTGAAAGCTGGAGGAGCTTAGTATAAATGGACTAAGAATAAGTCCCACACACTGCTACAAGCCCAAAATTATTTTCCGAGCTAGATGCAGATAAAAATTATTTGTAATTTGCAAGTTGGAGGAGCTTGGTATATATGGACTAAGAATAAGTCCCACACACTGCTACTAGCCCAAAATTATTTTCCGAGCTAGATGCAGATAAAAATTATTTGTAATTTGTAAGTTGGAGGGGCTTAGTATAGATGGACTAAGAATAAGTCCCACACACTTCTACAAGCCCAAAATTATTTTCCGAGATAAATGCAGAAATAAATTATTTGTAATTTTCAAGCTGGTGGAGCTTAGTATAGATGGACTAAGAATAAGTCCCTCACACTGCTACAAGCCCAAAATTATGTTCCGAGCTAGATGCAGATAAAAATTATTTGTAATTTGCAAGCAGGTGGATCTTAGTATAGATGGACTAAGAATAAGTCCCACACACTGCTACAAACCCAAAATTATTTTCTGAGCTAGATGCAGATAAATTTTTTTTGTAATTTGCAAGCTGGAGGAGCTTAGTATAGATGGACTAAGAATAAGTCCCACACACTGCTACAAGCCCAAAATTATTTTCTGAGCTAGATGCAGATAAAAATTATTTGTCATTTGCAAGCTGGATGAGCTTAGCATAGATGGACTAAAAATAAGTCCCACACACTGCTACAAGCCCAAAATTATTTTCTGAGCTAGATGCAGATACAAATTATTTGTAATTTGCATGCTGCAGGAGTTTAGTATAGATGGACTAAGAATAAGTCCCACACACTGCTACAAGCCCAAAATTATTTACCGAGCCAGATGCAGATAAAAATTATTTGTAATTTGCAAGCTGGTGGAGCTTAGTATAGATGGACTAAGAATAAGTCCTACACACTGCTACAAGCCCAAAATTATTTTACGAGCTAGATGCAGATAAAAATTATTTGTAATTTGCAAGTTGGAGGGGCTTAGTATAGATGGACTAAGAATAAGTCCAACACACTTCTACAAGCCCAAAATTATTTTCAGAGATAAATGCAGATAAAAATTATTTGTAATTTGCAAGTTGGAGGAGCTTAGTACAGATGGACTAAGAATAAGTCCCACACACTTCTACAAGCCCAAAATTATTTTCCGAGATAAATGCAGCTAAAAATTATTTGTAATTTGCAAGCAGGTGGATCTTAGTATAGATGGACTAAGAATAAGTCCCATACACTGCTACAAGCCCAAAATTATTTTCTGAGCTAAATGCAGATGAAAATTATTTGTAATTTGCAAGCTGGTGGATCTCAGTATAGATGGACTAAGAATTATTCCCACACACTGCTACAAGCCCAAAATTATTTTACGAGCTAGATGCAGATAAAAATTATTTGTAATTTGCAAGCTGGAGGAGCTTAGTATAGGTGGACTAAAAATAAGTCCCACACACTGCTACAAGCCCAAAATTAATTTACGACCTAAATGCAGATAAAAATTATTTGTAATTTGCAAGCTGGAGGAGCTTAGTATAGATGGACTAAGAATAAGTCCCACACACTGCTACAAGCCCAAAATTATTTTCTGAGCTAGATGCAGATAAAAATTATTTGTAATTTGCAAGCTGGAGGAACTTAGTATAGATGGACTAAGAATAAGTCCCACACACTGCTACAAGCCCAAAATTATTTTCCGAGCTAGATGTAGAAAAAAATTATTTGTAATTTGCAAGGTGGAGGAGCTTAGTATAGATGGACTAAGAAAAAGTCCCACACACTGCTACAAGCCCAAAATTATTTTCCAAGCTAGATGTAGATAAAAATTATTTGTAATTTGCAAGCTGGTGGAGCTTAGTATAGATAGACTAAGAATAAGTCCCACACACTGCTACAAGCCCAAAATTATTTTCCGAGCTAGATGCAGATAAAAATTATTTGTAATTTGCAAGTTGGAGGAGCTTAGTATAGATGGACTAAGAATAAGTCCCACACACTTCTACAAGCCCAAAATTATTTTCCGAGATAAATGCAGCTAAAAATTATTTGTAATTTGCAAGCAGGTGAATCTTAGTATAGATGGACTAAGAATAAGTCCCACACACTGCTACAAGCCCAAAATTACTTTCCGAGCTATTTGCAGCTAATTTTTTTTTGTAATTTGCAAGCTGGAGGAGCTTAGTATAGATGGACTATGAATAAGTCCCACACACTGCTACAAGCCCAAAATTATTTTCCGAGCTAAATGCAGATGAAAATTATTTATAATTTGCAAGCTGGAGGATCTCAGCACAGATGGACAAAGAATAAGACCCACACACTGCTACAAGCCCAAAATAATTTTCCGAGCTAGATGCAGATAAAAATTATTTGTAATTTGCAAGCTGGTGGAGCTTAGTATAGATGGACTAAGAATAAGTCCCACACACTGCTACAAGCCCAAAATTATTTTCCGAGCTAGATGCAGATAAAAATTATTTGTAATTTGCAAGCTGGAGGAGCTTAGTATAGATGGACTAAGAAAAAGTCCCACACACTGCTACAAGCCCAAAATTATTTTCCGAGCTAGATATAGATAAAAATTATTTGTAATTTGCAAGCAGGTGGATCTTAGTATAGATGGACTAAGAATAAGTCCCACACACTGCTACAAGCCCAAAATTAGTTTCCCAGCTAATTGCAGCTAAATTTTTTTTGTAATTTGAAAGCTGGAGGAGCTTAGTACAGATGGACTAAGAATAAGTTCCACACACTGCTACAAGCCCAAAATTATTTTCCGAGCTAGATGCAGAAAAACATTATTTGTAATTTGCAAGTTGGAGGAGCTTAGTATAGATGAACTAAGAATAAGTCCCACACACTTCTACAAGCCCAAAATTATTTTCCAAGATAAATGCAGATAAAAGTTATTTGTAATTTGCAAGCAGGTGGATCTTAGTATAGATGGACTAAGAATAAGTCCCACACACTGCTGCAAGCCCAAAATTACTTTCCAAGCTAGTTGCAGCTATTTTTTTTTTGTAATTTGCAAGCTGGAGGAGCTTAGTACAGATGGACTAAGAATAAGTCCCACACACTGCTACAAGCCCAAAATTATTTTCCGAGCTAGATGCAGATAAAAATTATTTGTAATTTGCAAGCTGGAGTAGCTTAGTATAGATGGACTAAGTATAAGTCCCACACACTGCTACAAGCCCAAAATTATTTTCCGAGCTAGATGCAGATAAAAATTGTTTGTAATTTGCAAGCTGGAGGAGCTTAGTATAGATGGACTAAGAATAAGTCCCACACACTGCTACAAGCCCAAAATTATTTTCCGAGTTAGATGCAGATAAAAATTATTTGTAATTTGCAAGGTGGTGGAGCTTAGTATAGATGGACTAAGAATAAGTCCTACACACTGCTACAAGCCCAAAATTATTCTATAAGCTAGATGCAGGTAAAAATTATTTGCAAATTGCAAGCTGAAGGAGTTTAGTATAGATGGACTAACAATAAGTCCCACACACTGCTACAAGCCCAAAATTATTTTCCGAGCTAGATGTAGATAAAAATTATTTGTAATTTGCAAGCTGGAGGAGCTTAGTATAGATGGACTAAGAATAAGTCCCACACACTGCTACAAGCCCAAAATTATTTTCCGAGCTAGATGCAGTTAAAAATTATTTGTAATTTGCAAGCTGGAGCAGCTTAGTATAGATGAACTAAGAATAAGTCCCACACACAGCTACAAGCCCAAAATTATTTTCCGAGCTAGATGCAGTTAAAATTTATTTGTAATTTGAAAGCTGGAGGAGCTTAGTATAGATGGACTAAGAATAAGTCCCACACACTACTACAAGCCCAAAATTATTTTCCGAGCTAGATGCAGATAAAAATTATTTGTAATTTGCAAGCTGGAGGAGCTTAGTATAGATGAACTAAGAATAAGTCCCACACACTGCTACAAGCAGAAAATTATTTTCCGAGCTAGATGCAATTAAAATTTATTTGTAATTTGAAAGCTGGAGGAGCTTAGTATAGATGGACTAAGAATAAGTCCCACACACTACTACAAGCCCAAAATTATTTTCCGAGCTAGATGCAGATAAAAATTATTTGTAATTTGCAAGCTGGAGGAGTTTAGTATAGATGGACTAAGAAAAAGTCCCACACACTGCTACAAGCCCAAAATTATTTTCCGAGCTAGATGTAGATAAAAATTATTTGTAATTTGCAAGCTGGTGGAGCTTAGTATAGATGGACTAAGAATAAGTCCCACACACTGCTACAAGCCCAAAATTATTTTCCGAGCTAGATGCAGATAAAAATTATTTGTAATTTGCAAGTTGAAGGAGCTTAGTATAGATGAACTAAGAATAAGTCCCAAACACTTCTACAAGCCCAAAATTATTTTCCGAGATAAATGCAGATAAAAATCATTTGTAATTTGCAAGCAGGTGGATCTTAGTATAGATGGACTAAGAATAAGTCCCACACACTGCTACAAGCCCAAAATTACTTTCCGAGATAGTTGCAGCTAATTTTTTTTTGTAATTTGCAAGCTGGAGGAGCTTAGTACAGATGGACTAAGAATAAGTCCCACACACTGCTACAAGCCCAAAAATTATTTTCCGAGCTAGATGCAGACAAAAATTATTTGTAATTTGCAAGCTGGAGTAGCTTAGTATAGATGGACCAAGAATAAGTCCCACACACAGCTACAAGCCCAAAATAATTTTCCGAGCTAGATGCAGATAAAAATTGTTTGTAATTTGCAAGCTGGAGGAGCTTAGTATAGATGGACTAAGAATAAGTCCCACAAACTCCTACAAGCCCAAAATTATTTTCCGAGCTAGATGCAGATAAAAATTATTTGTAATTTGCAAGCTGGTGGAGCTTAGTATAGATGGACTAAGAATAAGTCCTACACACTGCTGCAAGCCCAAAATTATTTTACAAGCTAGATGCAGGTAAAAATTATTTGCAATTTGCAAGCTGAAGGAGCTTAGTATAGATGGACTAAGAATAAGTCCCACACACTGCTACAAGCCCAAAATTATTTTCCGAGCTAGATGTAGATAAAAATTATTTGTAATTTGCAAGCTGGAGGAGCTTAGTATAGATGGACTAAGAATAAGTCCCACACACTGCTACAAGCCCAAAATTATTTTCCAAGCTAGATGCAGATAAAAATTATTTGTAATTTGCAAGCTGGAGAAGCTTAGTATAGATGAACTAAGAATAAGTCCCACACACTGCTACAAGCCCAAAATTATTTTCCGAGCTAGATGCAGATAAAATTTATTTGTAATTTGAAAGCTGGAGGAGCTTAGTATAGATGGACTAAGAATAAGTCCCACACACTACTACAAGCCCAAAATTATTTTCCGAGCTAGATGCAGATAAAAATTATTTGTAATTTGCAAGCTGGAGGAGCTTAGTATAGATGGACTAAGAATAAGTCCCACACACTGCTACAAGCCCCAAATTATTTTCCGAGCTAGATGTAGATAAAAATTATTTGTAATTTGCAAACTGGTGGAGCTTAGTATAGATGGACTAAGAATAAGTCCCACACACTGCTACAAGCCCAAAATTTTTTTCCGAGCTAGATGCAGATAAAAATTATTTGTAATTTGCAAGCTGGAGGAGCTTAGTATAGATGGACTAAGAAAAAGTCCCACACACTGCTACAAGCCCAAAATTATTTCCGAGCTAGATGTAGATAAAAATTATTTGTAATTTGCAAGCTGGAGGAGCTTAGTATAGATGGACTAAGAATAAGTCCCACACACTGCTACAAGCCCAAAATTATTTTCCGAGCTAGATGCAGATAAAAATTATTTGTAATTTGCAAGCTGGAGGAGCTTAGTATAGATGAACTAAGAATAAGTCCCACACACTGCTACAAGCAGAAAATTATTTTCCGAGCTAGATGCAATTAAAATTTATTTGTAATTTGAAAGCTGGAGGAGCTTAGTATAGATGGACTAAGAATAAGTCCCACACACTACTACAAGCCCAAAATTATTTTCCGAGCTAGATGCAGATAAAAATTATTTGTAATTTGCAAGCTGGAGGAGCTTAGTATACATGAAGTAAGAATAAGTCCCACACACTTCTACAAACCCAAAATTATTTTCTGAGATAAATGCAGATAAAAATTATTTGTAATTTGCAAGCAGGTGGATCTTAGTATAGATGGACTAAGAATAAGTTCCTCACACTGCTACAAGACCAAAATTACTTTCCGAGCTAATTGCAGCTAAATTTTTTTTGTAATTTGCAAGCTGGAGGAGCTTAGTACAGATGGACTAAGAATAAGTCCCACACACTGCTACAAGCCCAAAATTATTTTCCGAGCTAGATGCAGATAAAAATTATTTGTAATTTGCAAGTTGAAGGAGCTTAGTATAGATGAACTAAGAATAAGTCCCAAACACTTCTACAAGCCCAAAATTATTTTCCGAGATAAATGCAGATAAAAATCATTTGTAATTTGCAAGCAGGTGGATCTTAGTATAGATGGACTAAGAATAAGTCCCACACACTGCTACAAGCCCAAAATTACTTTCCGAGATAGTTGCAGCTAATTTTTTTTTGTAATTTGCAAGCTGGAGGAGCTTAGTACAGATGGACTAAGAATAAGTCCCACACACTGCTACAAGCCCAAAATTATTTTCCGAGCTAGATGCAGATAAAAATTATTTGTAATTTGCAAGCTGGAGTAGCTTAGTATAGATGGACCAAGAATAAGTCCCACACACAGCTACAAGCCCAAAATAATTTTCCGAGCTAGATGCAGATAAAAATTGTTTGTAATTTGCAAGCTGGAGGAGCTTAGTATAGATGGACTAAGAATAAGTCCCACAAACTCCTACAAGCCCAAAATTATTTTCCGAGCTAGATGCAGATAAAAATTATTTGTGATTTGCAAGCTGGTGGAGCTTAGTATAGATGGACTAAGAATAAGTCCTACACACTGCTACAAGCCCAAAATTATTTTACAAGCTAGATGCAGGTAAAAATTATTTGCAATTTGCAAGCTGAAGGAGCTTAGTATAGATGGACTAAGAATAAGTCCCACACACTGCTACAAGCCCAAAATTATTTTCCGAGCTAGATGTAGATAAAAATTATTTGTAATTTGCAAGCTGGAGGAGCTTAGTATAGATGGACTAAGAATAAGTCCCACACACTGCTACTAGCCCAAAATTATTTTCCAAGCTAGAGGCAGATAAAAATTATTTGTAATTTGCAAGCTGGAGCAGCTTAGTATAGATGAACTAAGAATAAGTCCCACACACTGCTACAAGCCCAAAATTATTTTCCGAGCTAGATGCAGATAAAATTTATTTGTAATTTGAAAGCTGGAGGAGCTTAGTATAGATGGACTAAGAATAAGTCCCACACACTACTACAAGCCCAAAATTATTTTCCGAGCTAGATGCAGATAAAAATTATTTGTAATTTGCAAGCTGGAGGAGCTTAGTATAGATGGACTAAGAATAAGTCCCACACACTGCTACAAGCCCCAAATTATTTTCCGAGCTAGATGTAGATAAAAATTATTTGTAATTTGCAAACTGGTGGAGCTTAGTATAGATGGACTAAGAATAAGTCCCACACACTGCTACAAGCCCAAAATTTTTTTCCGAGCTAGATGCAGATAAAAATTATTTGTAATTTGCAAGCTGGAGGAGCTTAGTATAGATGGACTAAGAATAAGTCCCACACACTGCTACAAGCCCAAAATTATTTTCCGAGCTAGATGTAGATAAAAATTATTTGTAATTTGCAAGCTGGAGGAGCTTAGTATAGATGGACTAAGAATAAGTCCCACACACTGCTACAAGCCCAAAATTATTTTCCAAGCTAGATGCAGATAAAAATTATTTGTAATTTGCAAGCTGGAGCAGCTTAGTATAGATGAACTAAGAATAAGTCCCACACACTGCTACAAGCCCAAAATTATTTTCCGAGCTAGATGCAGATAAAATTTATTTGTAATTTGAAAGCTGGAGGAGCTTAGTATAGATGGACTAAGAATAAGTCCCACACACTACTACAAGCCCAAAATTATTTTCCGAGCTAGATGCAGATAAAAATTATTTGTAATTTGCAAGCTGGAGGAGCTTAGTATAGATGGACTAAGAATAAGTCCCACACACTGCTACAAGCCCCAAACTATTTTCCGAGCTAGATGTAGATAAAAATTATTTGTAATTTGCAAACTGGTGGAGCTTAGTATAGATGGACTAAGAATAAGTCCCACACACTGCTACAAGCCCAAAAATTTTTTCCGAGCTAGATGCAGATAAAAATTATTTGTAATTTGCAAGCTGGAGGAGCTTAGTATAGATGGACTAAGAAAAAGTCCCACACACTGCTACAAGCCCAAAATTATTTTCCGAGCTAGATGTAGATAAAAATTATTTGTAATTTGCAAGCTGGAGGAGCTTAGTATAGATGGACTAAGAATAAGTCCCACACACTGCTACAAGCCCAAAATTATTTTCCGAGCTAGATGCAGATAAAAATTATTTGTAATTTGCAAGCTGGAGGAGCTTAGTATAGATGAACTAAGAATAAGTCCCACACACTGCTACAAGCAGAAAATTATTTTCCGAGCTAGATGCAATTAAAATTTATTGGTAATTTGAAAGCTGGAGGAGCTTAGTATAGATGGACTAAGAATAAGTCCCACACACTACTACAAGCCCAAAATTATTTTCCGAGCTAGATGCAGATAAAAATTATTTGTAATTTGCAAGCTGGAGGAGCTTAGTATAGATGGACTAAGAAAAAGTCCCACACACTGCTACAAGCCCAAAATTATTTTCCGAGCTAGATGTAGATAAAAATTATTTGTAATTTGCAAGCTGGTGGAGCTTAGTATAGATGGACTAAGAATAAGTCCCACACACTGCTACAAGCCCAAAATTATTTTCCGAGCTAGATGCAGATAAAAATTATTTGTAATTTGCAAGCTGGAGGAGCTTAGTATAGATGGACTAAGAATAAGTCCCACACACTGCTACAAGCCCAAAATTATTTTCCGAGCTAGATGCAGTTAAAAATTATTTGTAATTTGCAAGCTGGAGCAGCTTAGTATAGATGAACTAAGAATAAGTCCCACACACAGCTACAAGCCCAAAATTATTTTCCGAGCTAGATGCAGATAAAATTTATTTGTAATTTGAAAGCTGGAGGAGCTTAGTATAGATGGACTAAGAATAAGTCCCACACACTACTACAAGCCCAAAATTATTTTCCGAGCTAGATGCAGATAAAAATTATTTGTAATTTGCAAGCTGGAGGAGCTTAGTATAGATGAACTAAGAATAAGTCCCACACACTGCTACAAGCAGAAAATTATTTTCCGAGCTAGATGCAATTAAAATTTATTTGTAATTTGAAAGCTGGAGGAGCTTAGTATAGATGGACTAAGAATAAGTCCCACACACTACTACAAGCCCAAAATTATTTTCTGAGCTAGATGCAGATAAAAATTATTTGTAATTTGCAAGCTGGAGGAGCTTAGTATAGATGGACTAAGAAAAAGTCCCACACACTGCTACAAGCCCAAAATTATTTTCCGAGCTAGATGCAGATAAAAATTATTTGTAATTTGCAAGCTGGTGGAGCTTAATATAGATGGACTAAGAATAAGTCCCACACACTGCTACAAGCCCAAAATTATTTTCCGAGCTAGATGCAGATAAAAATTATTTGTAATTTGCAAGTTGAAGGAGCTTAGTATACATGAAGTAAGAATAAGTCCCACACACTTCTACAAACCCAAAATTATTTTCTGAGATAAATGCAGATAAAATTTATTTGTAATTTGCAAGCAGGTGGATCTTAGTATAGATGGACTAAGAATAAGTCCCTCACACTGCTACAAGACCAAAATTACTTTCCGAGCTAATTGCAGCTAAATTTTTTTTGTAATTTGCAAGCTGGAGGAGCTTAGTACAGATGGACTAAGAATAAGTCCCACACACTGCTACAAGCCCAAAATTATTTTCCGAGCTAGATGCAGATAAAAATTATTTGTAATTTGCAAGTTGAAGGAGCTTAGTATAGATGAACTAAGAATAAGTCCCAAACACTTCTACAAGCCCAAAATTATTTTCCGAGATAAATGCAGATAAAAATCATTTGTAATTTGCAAGCAGGTGGATCTTAGTATAGATGGACTAAGAATAAGTCCCACACACTGCTACAAGCCCAAAATTACTTTCCGAGATAGTTGCAGCTAATTTTTTTTTGTAATTTGCAAGCTGGAGGAGCTTAGTACAGATGGACTAAGAATAAGTCCCACACACTGCTACAAGCCCAAAATTATTTTCCGAGCTAGATGCAGATAAAAATTATTTGTAATTTGCAAGCTGGAGTAGCTTAGTATAGATGGACCAAGAATAAGTCCCACACACAGCTACAAGCCCAAAATAATTTTCCGAGCTAGATGCAGATAAAAATTGTTTGTAATTTGCAAGCTGGAGGAGCTTAGTATAGATGGACTAAGAATAAGTCCCACAAACTCCTACAAGCCCAAAATTATTTTCCGAGCTAGATGCAGATAAAAATTATTTGTAATTTGCAAGCTGGTGGAGCTTAGTATAGATGGACTAAGAATAAGTCCTACACACTGCTACAAGCCCAAAATTATTTTACAAGCTAGATGCAGGTAAAAATTATTTGCAATTTGCAAGCTGAAGGAGCTTAGTATAGATGGACTAAGAATAAGTCCCACACACTGCTACAAGCCCAAAATTATTTTCCGAGCTAGATGTAGATAAAAATTATTTGTAATTTGCAAGCTGGAGGAGCTTAGTATAGATGGACTAAGAATAAGTCCCACACACTGCTACAAGCCCAAAATTATTTTCCAAGCTAGAGGCAGATAAAAATTATTTGTAATTTGCAAGCTGGAGCAGCTTAGTATAGATGAACTAAGAATAAGTCCCACACACTGCTACAAGCCCAAAATTATTTTCCGAGCTAGATGCAGATAAAATTTATTTGTAATTTGAAAGCTGGAGGAGCTTAGTATAGATGGACTAAGAATAAGTCCCACACACTACTACAAGCCCAAAATTATTTTCCGAGCTAGATGCAGATAAAAATTATTTGTAATTTGCAAGCTGGAGGAGCTTAGTATAGATGGACTAAGAATAAGTCCCACACACTGCTACAAGCCCCAAATTATTTTCCAAGCTAGATGTAGATAAAAATTATTTGTAATTTGCAAACTGGTGGAGCTTAGTATAGATGGACTAAGAATAAGTCCCACACACTGCTACAAGCCCAAAATTTTTTTCCGAGCTAGATGCAGATAAAAATTATTTGTAATTTGCAAGCTGGAGGAGCTTAGTATAGATGGACTAAGAAAAAGTCCCACACACTGCTACAAGCCCAAAATTATTTTCCGAGCTAGATGTAGATAAAAATTATTTGTAATTTGCAAGCTGGAGGAGCTTAGTATAGATGGACTAAGAATAAGTCCCACACACTGCTACAAGCCCAAAATTATTTTCCGAGCTAGATGCAGATAAAAATTATTTGTAATTTGCAAGCTGGAGGAGCTTAGTATAGATGAACTAAGAATAAGTCCCACACACTGCTACAAGCAGAAAATTATTTTCCGAGCTAGATGCAATTAAAATTTATTTGTAATTTGAAAGCTGGAGGAGCTTAGTATAGATGGACTAAGAATAAGTCCCACACACTACTACAAGCCCAAAATTATTTTCCGAGCTAGATGCAGATAAAAATTATTTGTAATTTGCAAGCTGGAGGAGCTTAGTATAGATGGACTAAGAAAAAGTCCCACACACTGCTACAAGCCCAAAATTATTTTCCGAGCTAGATGTAGATAAAAATTATTTGTAATTTGCAAGCTGGTGGAGCTTAGTATAGATGGACTAAGAATAAGTCCCACACACTGCTACAAGCCCAAAATTATTTTCCGAGCTAGATGCAGATAAAAATTATTTGTAATTTGCAAGTTGAAGGAGCTTAGTATAGATGAACTAAGAATAAGTCCCACACACTTCTACAAACCCAAAATTATTTTCCGAGATAAATGCAGATAAAAATTATTTGTAATTTGCAAGCAGGTGGATCTTAGTATAGATGGACTAAGAATAAGTCCCTCACACTGCTACAAGACCAAAATTTCTTTCCTAGCTAATTGCAGCTAAATTTTTTTTGTAATTTGCAAGCTGGAGGAGCTTAGTACAGATGGACTAAGAATAAGTCCCACACACTGCTACAAGCCCAAAATTATTTTCCGAGCTAGATGCAGATAAAAATTATTTGTAATTTGCAAGTTGAAGGAGCTTAGTATAGATGAACTAAGAATAAGTCCCAAACACTTCTACAAGCCCAAAATTATTTTCCGAGATAAATGCAGATAAAAATCATTTGTAATTTGCAAGCAGGTGAATCTTAGTATAGATGGACTAAGAATAAGTCCCACACACTGCTACAAGCCCAAAATTACTTTCCGAGATAGTTGCAGCTAATTTCTTTTTGTAATTTGCAAGCTGGAGGAGCTTAGTACAGATGGACTAAGAATAAGTCCCACACACTGCTACAAGCCCAAAATTATTTTCCGAGCTAGATGCAGATAAAAATTATTTGTAATTTGCAAGCTGGAGTAGCTTAGTATAGATGGACCAAGAATAAGTCCCACAGACAACTACAAGCCCAAAATTATTTTCCGAGCTAGATGCAGATAAAAATTATTTGTAATTTGCAAGCTGGAGGAGCTTAGTATAGATGGACTAAGAATAAGTCCTACACACTGCTACAAGCCCAAAATTATTTTCCAAGCTAGATGCAGGTAAAAATTATTTGCAATTTGCAAGCTGAAGGAGCTTAGTATAGATGGACTAAGAATAAGTCCCACACACTGCTACAAGCCCAAAATTATTTTCCGAGCTAGATGTAGATAAAAATTATTTGTAATTTGCAAGCTGGAGGAGCTTAGTATAGATGGACTAAGAATAAGTCCCACACACTGCTACAAGCCCAAAATTATTTTCCAAGCTAGATGCAGATAAAAATTATTTGTAATTTGCAAGCTGGAGCAGCTTAGTATAGATGAACTAAGAATGAGTCCCACACACTGCTACAAGCCCAAAATTATTTTCCGAGCTAGATGCAGATAAAATTTATTTGTAATTTGAAAGCTGGAGGAGCTTAGTATAGATGGACTAAGAATAAGTCCCACACACTACTACAAGCCCAAAATTATTTTCCGAGCTAGATGCAGATAAAAATTATTTGTAATTTGCAAGCTGGAGGAGCTTAGTATAGATGGACTAAGAATAAGTCCCACACACTGCTACAAGCCCCAAATTATTTTCCGAGCTAGATGCAGATAAAAATTATTTGTAATTTGCAAACTGGTGGAGCTTAGTATAGATGGACTAAGAATAAGTCCCACACACTGCTACAAGTCCAAAATTTTTTTCCGAGCTAGATGCAGATAAAAATTATTTGTAATTTGCAAGCTGGAGGAGCTTAGTATAGATGGACTAAGAAAAAGTCCCACACACTGCTACAAGCCCAAAATTATTTTCCGAGCTAGATGTAGATAAAAATTATTTGTAATTTGCAAGCTGGTGGAGCTTAGTATAGATGGACTAAGAATAAGTCCCACACACTGCTACAAGCCCAAAATTATTTTCCGAGCTAGATGCAGATAAAAATTATTTGTAATTTGCAAGTTGAAGGAGCTTAGTATAGATGAACTAAGAATAAGTCCCACACACTTCTACAAGCCCAAAATTATTTTCCGAGCTAGATGCAGGAAAAATTATTTGTAATTTGCAAGCAGGTGGATCTTAGTATAGATGGACTAAGAATAAGTCCCACATACTGCTACAAGCCCAAAATTACTTTCCGAGCTAATTGCAGCTAAATTTTTTTTGTAATTTGCAACCTGGAGGAGCTTAGTACAGATGGACTAAGAATAAATCCCAAACACTGCTACAAGCCCAAAATTATTTTCCGAGCTAGATGCAGATAAAAATTATTTGTAATTTGCAAGTTGAAGGAGCTTAGTATAGATGAACTAAGAATAAGTCCCACACACTTCTACAAGCCCAAAATTATTTTCCGAGATAAATGCAGATAAAAATTATTTGTAATTTGCAAGCAGGTGGATCTTAGTATAGATGGACTAAGAATAAGTACCACACACTGCTACAAGCCCAAAATTACTTTCCGAGCTAGTTGCAGCTAAATTTTTTTTGTAATTTACATACTGGAGGAGCTTAGTACAGATGGACTAAGAATAAGTCCCACACATTGCTACAAGCCCAAAATTATTTTCCGAGCTAGATGCAGATAAAAATTATTTGTAATTTGCAAGTTGAAGGAGCTTAGTATAGATGAACTAAGAATAAGTCCCACACACTTCTACAAGCCCAAAATTATTTTCCGAGATAAATGCAGATAAAAATTATTTGTAATTTGCAAGCTGGTGGATCTTAGTATAGATGGACTAAGAATAAGTCCCACACACTGCTACAAGCCCAAAATTACTTTCCAAGCTAGTTGCAGCTAAATTTTTTTTGTAATTTGCAAGCTGGAGGAGCTTAGTATAGATGGACTAAGAATAAGTCCCACACACTGCTACAAGCCCAAAATTATTTTCCTAGCTAAATGCAGATGAAAATTATTTGTAATTTGCAAGCTGGTGGAGCTTAGTATAGATGGACTAAGAATAAGTCCCACACACTGCTACAAGCCCAAAATTTTTTTCCGAGCTAGATGCAGATAAAAATTATTTGTAATTTGCAAGATGAAGGAGCTTAGTACAGATGAAGTAAGAATAAGTCCCACACACTTCTACAAGCCCAAAATTATTTTCCGAGCTAAATGCAGATAAAAATAATTTGGAATTTGCAAGCTGGAGGAGCTTAGTATAGATGGACTAAGAATATGTCCCACACACTGCTACAAGCCCCAAAACATTTTTCGAGCTAGATGCAGATAAAAATTATTTGTCATTTGCAAGCTGGTGGAGCTTAGTATAGATGGACTAAGAATAAGTCCCACACACTGCTACAAGCCCAAAATTATATTCCGAGCTAGATGCAGATAAAAAATATTTGTAATTTGCAAGTTGGAGGAGCTTAGTATAGATGGACTAAGAATAAGTCCCACACACTGCTACAAGCCCAAAATTATTTTCCGAGCTAAATGCAGATAACAATTATTTGTAATTTGTAAGCTGGAGGAGCTTAGTATAGATGGACTAAGTATTAGACCCACAGAATGCTATGAGCCCCAAATTATTTTCCAAGCTAGATGCAGATAAAAATTATTTGCAATTTGCAAGCTGGTGGAAGTTAGTATAGTTTGACTAAGAATAAGTCACACACACTGCTACAAGCCCAAAATTATGTTCCGAGTTAGATGGAGATAAAAATTATTTGTAATTTGCAAGATGGAGGAGTTTAGTATAGATGGACTAAGAATAAGTCCCACACACTGCTACAAGCCCAAAATTATTTTCCGAGCTAGATGCAGAAAAAATTATTTGTAATTTGCAAGCTGGAGCAGCTTAGTATAGTTGGACTAAGAATAAGTCCCACACACTGCTACAAGCCCGAAATTATTTTCCGAGCTAGATGCAGATAAAAATTATTTGTAATTTGCAAGCTGGAGGAGCTTAGCATAGATGGACTAAGAATAAGTCCCACACACTGCTAAAAGACCAAAATTATTTTCCGAACTAGATGCAGATACAAATTATTTGTAATTTGGAACCTGGAGGAGCTTAGTATAGATGGACTAAGAATAAGTCCCACACACTGCTGCAAGCCCGAAATTATTTTCCGAGCTAGATGCAGATAAAAAATATTTGTAATTTGCAAGGTGGTGGTACTTAGTATAGATAGACTAAGAATAAGTCCCACACAGTGCTATAAGCCCAAAATTGTTTTCTGAGCTAGATGCAGATAAAAATTATTTGTAATTTGCAAGCCGGAGGAGCTTAGCATAGATGGACTAAGAATTAGTCCCACACACTTCTACAAGCCCAAAATTATTTTCCGAGCTAGATGCAGATACAAATTATTTGTAATTTGCAAGCTGGAGGAGCTTAGTATAGATGGACTAAGAATAAGTCCCACACACTGCTACAAGCCCGAAATTATTTTCCGAGCTAGATGCAGTTAAAAAATATTTGTATTTTGCAAGGTGGTGGTACTTAGTATAGTAGGACTAAGAATAAGTCCCACATACTGCTACATGCCCAAAATTATTTTCCAAGCTAGATGCAGTTAAAAATTATTTGTAATTTGCAAGCTGGAGGAGCTTAGTATAGATGGACTAAGAATAAGTCCCACACACTGCTACAAGCCCAAAATAATTTTCCGACCTAAATGCAGATAAAAATTATTTGTAATTTGAATGCTGGAGGAGCTTAGTATAGATGGACAAAGAATAAGTCCCACACACTGCTACAAGCCCAAAATTATTTTCCGAGCTAGATGCAGATAAAAATTATTTGTAATTTGCAAGCTGGAGGAGCTTAGTCCAGATGGACTAAGAATAAGTCCCACACACTGCTACAAGCCCAAAATTATTTTCCGAGCTAGATGCAGATAAAAATTATTTGTAATTTGCAAGTTGAAGGAGCTTAGTATAGATGAACTAAGAATAAGTCCCACACACTTCTACAAGCCCAAAATTATTTTCCGAGCTAGATGCAGGAAAAATTATTTGTAATTTGCAAGCAGGTGGATCTTAGTATAGATGGACTAAGAATAAGTCCCACATACTGCTACAAGCCCAAAATTACTTTCCGAGCTAATTGCAGCTAAATTTTTTTTGTAATTTGCAACCTGGAGGAGCTTAGTACAGATGGACTAAGAATAAATCCCAAACACTGCTACAAGCCCAAAATTATTTTCCGAGCTAGATGCAGATAAAAATTATTTGTAATTTGCAAGTTGAAGGAGCTTAGTATAGATGAACTAAGAATAAGTCCCACACACTTCTACAAGCCCAAAATTATTTTCCGAGATAAATGCAGATAAAAATTATTTGTAATTTGCAAGCAGGTGGATCTTAGTATAGATGGACTAAGAATAAGTACCACACACTGCTACAAGCCCAAAATTACTTTCCGAGCTAGTTGCAGCTAAATTTTTTTTGTAATTTACATACTGGAGGAGCTTAGTACAGATGGACTAAGAATAAGTCCCACACATTGCTACAAGCCCAAAATTATTTTCCGAGCTAGATGCAGATAAAAATTATTTGTAATTTGCAAGTTGAAGGAGCTTAGTATAGATGAACTAAGAATAAGTCCCACACACTTCTACAAGCCCAAAATTATTTTCCGAGATAAATGCAGATAAAAATCATTTGTAATTTGCAAGCTGGTGGATCTTAGTATAGATGGACTAAGAATAAGTCCCACACACTGCTACAAGCCCAAAATTACTTTCCAAGCTAGTTGCAGCTAAATTTTTTTTGTAATTTGCAAGCTGGAGGAGCTTAGTATAGATGGACTAAGAATAAGTCCCACACACTGCTACAAGCCCAAAATTATTTTCCTAGCTAAATGCAGATGAAAATTATTTGTAATTTGCAAGCTGGTGGAGCTTAGTATAGATGGACTAAGAATAAGTCCCACACACTGCTACAAGCCCAAAATTTTTTTCCGAGCTAGATGCAGATAAAAATTATTTGTAATTTGCAAGATGAAGGAGCTTAGTACAGATGAAGTAAGAATAAGTCCCACACACTTCTACAAGCCCAAAATTATTTTCCGAGCTAAATGCAGATAAAAATAATTTGGAATTTGCAAGCTGGAGGAGCTTAGTATAGATGGACTAAGAATATGTCCCACACACTGCTACAAGCCCCAAAACATTTTTCGAGCTAGATGCAGATAAAAATTATTTGTCATTTGCAAGCTGGTGGAGCTTAGTATAGATGGACTAAGAATAAGTCCCACACACTGCTACAAGCCCAAAATTATATTCCGAGCTAGATGCAGATAAAAAATATTTGTAATTTGCAAGTTGGAGGAGCTTAGTATAGATGGACTAAGAATAAGTCCCACACACTGCTACAAGCCCAAAATTATTTTCCGAGCTAAATGCAGATAACAATTATTTGTAATTTGTAAGCTGGAGGAGCTTAGTATAGATGGACTAAGTATTAGACCCACAGAATGCTATGAGCCCCAAATTATTTTCCAAGCTAGATGCAGATAAAAATTATTTGCAATTTGCAAGCTGGTGGAAGTTAGTATAGTTTGACTAAGAATAAGTCACACACACTGCTACAAGCCCAAAATTATGTTCCGAGTTAGATGGAGATAAAAATTATTTGTAATTTGCAAGATGGAGGAGTTTAGTATAGATGGACTAAGAATAAGTCCCACACACTGCTACAAGCCCAAAATTATTTTCCGAGCTAGATGCAGAAAAAATTATTTGTAATTTGCAAGCTGGAGCAGCTTAGTATAGTTGGACTTAGAATAAGTCCCACACACTGCTACAAGCCCGAAATTATTTTCCGAGCTAGATGCAGATAAAAATTATTTGTAATTTGCAAGCTGGAGGAGCTTAGCATAGATGGACTAAGAATAAGTCCCACACACTGCTAAAAGACCAAAATTATTTTCCGAACTAGATGCAGATACAAATTATTTGTAATTTGGAACCTGGAGGAGCTTAGTATAGATGGACTAAGAATAAGTCCCACACACTGCTGCAAGCCCGAAATTATTTTCCGAGCTAGATGCAGATAAAAAATATTTGTAATTTGCAAGGTGGTGGTACTTAGTATAGATAGACTAAGAATAAGTCCCACACAGTGCTATAAGCCCAAAATTGTTTTCTGAGCTAGATGCAGATAAAAATTATTTGTAATTTGCAAGCCGGAGGAGCTTAGCATAGATGGACTAAGAATTAGTCCCACACACTTCTACAAGCCCAAAATTATTTTCCGAGCTAGATGCAGATACAAATTATTTGTAATTTGCAAGCTGGAGGAGCTTAGTATAGATGGACTAAGAATAAGTCCCACACACTGCTACAAGCCCGAAATTATTTTCCGAGCTAGATGCAGTTAAAAAATATTTGTATTTTGCAAGGTGGTGGTACTTAGTATAGTAGGACTAAGAATAAGTCCCACATACTGCTACATGCCCAAAATTATTTTCCAAGCTAGATGCAGTTAAAAATTATTTGTAATTTGCAAGCTGGAGGAGCTTAGTATAGATGGACTAAGAATAAGTCCCACACACTGCTACAAGCCCAAAATAATTTTCCGACCTAAATGCAGATAAAAATTATTTGTAATTTGAATGCTGGAGGAGCTTAGTATAGATGGACAAAGAATAAGTCCCACACACTGCTACAAGCCCAAAATTATTTTCCGAGCTAGATGCAGATAAAAATTATTTGTAATTTGCAAGCTGGAGGAGCTTAGTCCAGATGGACTAAGAATAAGTCCCACACACTGCTACAAGCCCAAAATTATTTTCCGAGCTAGATGCAGATAAAAATTATTTGTAATTTGCAAGCTGAAGGAGCTTAGTATAGATGAACTAAGAATAAGTCCCACACACTTCTACAAGCCCAAAATTATTTTCCGAGATAAATGCAGATAAAAATTATTTGTAATTTGCAAGCAGCTGGATCTTAGTATAGATGGACTAAGAATAAGTCCCACACACTGCTACAAGCCCAAAATTACTTTCCGAGCTAGTTGCAGCTAATTTTTTTTTGTAATTTGCAAGCTGGAGGAGATTAGTACAGATGGACTAAGAATAAGTCCCACACACTGCTACAAGCCCAAAATTATTTTCTGAGCTAGATGCAGATAAAAATTATTTGTAATTTGCAAGCAGGAGTAGCTTAGTATAGATGGACTAAGAATAAGTCCCACACACTGCTACAAGCCCAAAATTATTTTCCGAGCTAGATGCAGATAAAAATTATTTGTAATTTGCAAGCTGGTGGAGCTTAGTATAGATGGACTAAGAATAAATCCTACTCACTGCTACAAGCCTAAAATTATTTTACGAGCTAGATGCAGATAAAAATTATTTGTTATTTGCAAGCTGGAGGAGCTTAGTATAAATGGACTAAGAATAAGTCCCACACACTGCTACAAGCCCAAAATTATTTTCCGAGCTAGATGCAGATAAAAATTATTTGTAATTTGCAAGTTGGAGGAGCTTGGTATATATGGAATAAGAATAAGTCCCACACACTGCTACTAGCCCAAAATTATTTTCCGAGCTAGATGCAGATAAAAATTATTTGTAATTTGTAAGTTGGAGGGGCTTAGTATAGATGGACTAAGAATAAGTCCCACACACTTCTACAAGCCCAAAATTATTTTCCGAGATAAATGCAGATATAAATTATTTGTAATTTTCAAGCTGGTGGAGCTTAGTATAGATGGACTAAGAATAAGTCCCACACACTGCTACAAGCCCAAAATTATGTTCCGAGCTAGATGCAGATAAAAATTATTTGTAATTTGCAAGCAGGTGGATCTTAGTATAGATGGACTAAGAATAAGTCCCACACACTGCTACAAACCCAAAATTATTTTCTGAGCTAGATGCAGATACATTTTTTTTGTAATTTGCAAGCTGGAGGAGCTTAGTATAGATGGACTAAAAATAAGTCCCACACACTGCTACAAGCCCAAAATTATTTTCTGAGCTAGATGCAGATAAAAATTATTTGTCATTTGCAAGCTGGATGAGCTTAGCATAGATGGACTAAAAATAAGTCCCACACACTGCTACAAGCCCAAAATTATTTTCTGAGCTAGATGCAGATACAAATTATTTGTAATTTGCATGCTGCAGGAGATTAGTATAGATGGACTAAGAATAAGTCCCACACACTGCTACAAGCCCAAAATTATTTTCCGAGCCAGATGCAGATAAAAATTATTTGTAATTTGCAAGCTGGTGGAGCTTAGTATAGATGGACTAAGAATAAGTCCTACACACTGCTACAAGCCCAAAATTATTTTACGAGCTAGATGCAGATAAAATTTATTTGTAATTTGCAAGTTGGAGGAGCTTAGTATAGATGGACTAAGAATAAGTCCCACACACTTCTACAAGCCCAAAATTATTTTCCGAGATAAATGCAGCTAAAAATTATTTGTAATTTGCAAGCAGGTGGATCTTAGTATAGATGGACTAAGAATAAGTCCCATACACTGCTACAAGCCCAAAATTATTTTCTGAGCTAAATGCAGATGAAAATTATTTGTAATTTGCAAGCTGGTGGATCTCAGTATAGATGGACTAAGAATTATTCCCACACACTGCTACAAGCCAAAAATTATTTTCCGAGCTAGATGCAGATAAAAATTATTTGTAATTTGCAAGCTGGAGGAGCTTAGTATAGATAGACTAATAATAAGTCCCACACACTGCTACAAGCCCAAACTTATTTTCCGAGCTAGATGCAGATAAAAATTATTTGTAATTTGCAAGCTGGAGGAGCTTAGTATAGGTGGACTAAAAATAAGTCCCACACACTGCTACAAGCCCAAAATTATTTTACGACCTAAATGCAGATAAAAATTATTTGTAATTTGCAAGCTGGAGGAGCTTAGTATAGATGGACTAAGAATAAGTCCCACACACTGCTACAAGCCCAAAATTATTTTCCGAGCTAGATGCAGATAAAAATTATTTGTGATTTGCAAGCTGGAGCAGCTTAGTATACATGAACTAAGAATAAGTCCCACACACAGCTACAAGCCCAAAATTATTTTCCGAGCTAGATGCAGATAAAATTTATTTGTAATTTGAAAGCTGGAGGAGCTTAGTATAGATGGACTAAGAATAAGTCCCACACACTACTACAAGCCCAAAATTATTTTCCGAGCTAGATGCAGATAAAAATTATTTGTAATTTGCAAACTGGAGGAGCTTAGTATAGATGGACTAAGAATAAGTCCCACACACTGCTACAAGCCCAAAATTATTTTCCGAGCTAGATGTAGATAAAAATTATTTGTAATTTGCAAGCTGGAGGAGCTTAGTATAGATGGACTAAGAATAAGTCCCACACACTGCTACAAGCCCAAAATTATTTTCCGAGCTAGATGCAGATAAAAATTATTTGTAATTTGCAAGCTGGAGGAGCTTAGTATAGATGAACTAAGAATAAGTCCCACACACTGCTACAAGCAGAAAATTATTTTCCGAGCTAGATGCAATTAAAATTTATTTGTAATTTGAAAGCTGGAGGAGCTTAGTATAGATGGACTAAGAATAAGTCCCACACACTACTACAAGCCCAAAATTATTTTCCGAGCTAGATGCAGATAAAAATTATTTTTAATTTGCAAGCTGGAGGAGCTTAGTATAGATGGACTAAGAAAAAGTCCCACACACTGCTACAAGCCCAAAATTATTTTCCGAGCTAGATGTAGATAAAAATTATTTGTAATTTGCAAGCTGGTGGAGCTTAGTATAGATGGACTAAGAATAAGTCCCACACACTGCTACAAGCCCAAAATTATTTTCCGAGCTAGATGCAGATAAAAATTATTTGTAATTTGCAAGTTGAAGGAGCTTAGTATAGATGAACTAATAATAAGTCCCACACACTTCTACAAACCCAAAATTATTTTCCGAGATAAATGCAGATAAAAATTATTTGTAATTTGCAAGCAGGTGGATCTTAGTATAGATGGACTAAGAATAAGTCCCTCACACTGCTACAAGACCAAAATTACTTTCCGAGCTAATTGCAGCTAAATTTTTTTTGTAATTTGCAAGCTGGAGGAGCTTAGTACAGATGGACTAAGAATAAGTCCCACTCACTGCTACAAGCCCAAAATTATTTTCCGAGCTAGATGCAGATAAAAATTATTTGTAATTTGCAAGTTGAAGGAGCTTAGTATAGATGAACTAAGAATAAGTCCCAAACACTTCTACAAGCCCAAAATTATTTTCCGAGATAAATGCAGATAAAAATCATTTGTAATTTGCAAGCAGGTGGATCTTAGTATAGATGGACTAAGAATAAGTCCCACACACTGCTACAAGCCCAAAATTACTTTCCGAGATAGTTGCAGCTAATTTTTTTTTTGTAATTTGCAAGCTGGAGGAGCTTAGTACAGATGGACTAAGAATAAGTCCCACACACTGCTACAAGCCCAAAATTATTTTCCGAGCTAGATGCAGATAAAAATTATTTGTAATTTGCAAGTTGGAGGAGCTTAGTATAGATGGACTAAGAATAAGTCCCACACACTTCTACAAGCCCAAAATTATTTTCCGAGATAAATGCAGCTAAAAATTATTTGTAATTTGCAAGCAGGTGAATCTTAGTATAGATGGACTAAGAATTAGTCCCACACACTGCTACAAGCCCAAAATTACTTTCCGAGCTATTTGCAGCTAATTTTTTTTTGTAATTTGCAAGCTGGAGGAGCTTAGTATAGATGGACTAAGAATAAGTCCCACACACTGCTACAAGCCCAAAATTATTTTCCGAGCTAAATGCAGATGAAAATTATTTATAATTTGCAAGCTGGAGGATCTCAGCACAGATGGACAAAGAATAAGACCCACACACTGCTACAAGCCCAAAATAATTTTCCGAGCTAGATGCAGATAAAAATTATTTGTAATTTGCAAGCTGGTGGAGCTTAGTATAGATGGACTAAGAATAAGTCCCACACACTGCTACAAGCCCAAAATTACTTTCCGAGCTAATTGCAACTAAATTTTTTTTGTAATTTGCAAGCTGGAGGAGCTTAGTACAGATGGACTAAGAATAAGTTCCACACACTGCTACAAGCCCAAAATTATTTTCCGAGCTAGATGCAGAAAAACATTATTTGTAATTTGCAAGTTGGAGGAGCTTAGTATAGATGAACTAAGAATAAGTCCCACACACTTCTACAAGCCCAAAATTATTTTCCAAGATAAATGCAGATAAAAGTTATTTGTAATTTGCAAGCAGGTGGATCTTAGTATAGATGGACTAAGAATAAGTCCCACACACTGCTGCAAGCCCAAAATTACTTTCTGAGCTAGTTGCAGCTATTTTTTTTTTGTAATTTGCAAGCTGGAGGAGCTTAGTACAGATGGACTAAGAATAAGTCCCACACACTGCTACAAGCCCAAAATTATTTTCCGAGCTAGATACAGATAAAAATTATTTGTAATTTGCAAGCTGGAGTAGCTTAGTATAGATGGACTAAGAATAAGTCCCACACACTGCTGCAAGCCCAAAATTATTTTCCGAGCTAGATGCAGATAAAAATTGTTTGTAATTTGCAAGCTGGAGGAGCTTAGTATAGATGGACTAAGAATAAGTCCCACACACTGCTACAAGCCCAAAATTATTTTCCGAGTTAGATGCAGATAAAAATTATTTGTAATTTGCAAGCTGGTGGAGCTTAGTATAGATGGACTAAGAATAAGTCCTACACACTGCTACAAGCCCAAAATTATTCTACAAGCTAGATGCAGGTAAAAATTATTTGCAAATTGCAAGCTGAAGGAGCTTAGTATAGATGGACTAACAATAAGTCCCACACACTGCTACAAGCCCAAAATTATTTTCCGAGCTAGATGTAGATAAAAATTATTTGTAATTTGCAAGCTGGAGGAGCTTAGTATAGATGGACTAAGAATAAGTCCCACACACTGCTACAAGCCCAAAATTATTTTCCGAGCTAGATGCAGATAAAAATTATTTGTAATTTGCAAGCTGGAGCAGCTTAGTATAGATGAACTAAGAATAAGTCCCACACACAGCTACAAGCAGAAAATTATTTTCCGAGCTAGATGCAATTAAAATTTATTTGTAATTTGAAAGCTGGAGGAGCTTAGTATAGATGGACTAAGAATAAGTCCCACACACTACTACAAGCCCAAAATTATTTTCCGAGCTAGATGCAGATAAAAATTATTTTTAATTTGCAAGCTGGAGGAGCTTAGTATAGATGGACTAAGAAAAAGTCCCACACACTGCTACAAGCCCAAAATTATTTTCCGAGCTAGATGTAGATAAAAATTATTTGTAATTTGCAAGCTGGTGGAGCTTAGTATAGATGGACTAAGAATAAGTCCCACACACTGCTACAAGCCCAAAATTATTTTCCGAGCTAGATGCAGATAAAAATTATTTGTAATTTGCAAGTTGAAGTAGCTTAGTATAGATGAACTAATAATAAGTCCCACACACTTCTACAAACCCAAAATTATTTTCCGAGATAAATGCAGATAAAAATTATTTGTAATTTGCAAGCAGGTGGATCTTAGTATAGATGGACTAAGAATAAGTCCCTCACACTGCTACAAGACCAAAATTACTTTCCGAGCTAATTGCAGCTAAATTTTTTTTGTAATTTGCAAGCTGGAGGAGCTTAGTACAGATGGACTAAGAATAAGTCCCACACACTGCTACAAGCCCAAAATTATTTTCCGAGCTAGATGCAGATAAAAATTATTTGTAATTTGCAAGTTGAAGGAGCTTAGTATAGATGAACTAAGAATAAGTCCCAAACACTTCTACAAGCCCAAAATTATTTTCCGAGATAAATGCAGATAAAAATCATTTGTAATTTGCAAGCAGGTGGATCTTAGTATAGATGGACTAAGAATAAGTCCCACACACTGCTACAAGCCCAAAATTACTTTCCGAGATAGTTGCAGCTAATTTTTTTTTGTAATTTGCAAGCTGGAGGAGCTTAGTACAGATGGACTAAGAATAAGTCCCACACACTGCTACAAGCCCAAAATTATTTTCCGAGCTAGATGCAGATAAAAATTATTTGTAATTTGCAAGTTGGAGGAGCTTAGTATAGATGGACTAAGAATAAGTCCCACACACTTCTACAAGCCCAAAATTATTTTCCGAGATAAATGCAGCTAAAAATTATTTGTAATTTGCAAGCAGGTGAATCTTAGTATAGATGGACTAAGAATAAGTCCCACACACTGCTACAAGCCCAAAATTACTTTCCGAGCTATTTGCAGCTAATTTTTTTTTGTAATTTGCAAGCTGGAGGAGCTTAGTATAGATGGACTAAGAATAAGTCCCACACACTGCTACAAGCCCAAAATTATTTTCCGAGCTAAATGCAGATGAAAATTATTTATAATTTGCAAGCTGGAGGATCTCAGCACAGATGGACAAAGAATAAGACCCACACACTGCTACAAGCCCAAAATAATTTTCCGAGCTAGATGCAGATAAAAATTATTTGTAATTTGCAAGCTGGTGGAGCTTAGTATAGATGGACTAAGAATAAGTCCCACACACTGCTACAAGCCCAAAATTACTTTCCGAGCTAATTGCAACTAAATTTTTTTTGTAATTTGCAAGCTGGAGGAGCTTAGTACAGATGGACTAAGAATAAGTTCCACACACTGCTACAAGCCCAAAATTATTTTCCGAGCTAGATGCAGAAAAACATTATTTGTAATTTGCAAGTTGGAGGAGCTTAGTATAGATGAACTAAGAATAAGTCCCACACACTTCTACAAGCCCAAAATTATTTTCCAAGATAAATGCAGTTAAAAGTTATTTGTAATTTGCAAGCAGGTGGATCTTAGTATAGATGGACTAAGAATAAGTCCCACACACTGCTGCAAGCCCAAAATTTCTTTCTGAGCTAGTTGCAGCTATTTTTTTTTTGTAATTTGCAAGCTGGAGGAACTTAGTACAGATGGACTAAGAATAAGTCCCACACACTGCTACAAGCCCAAAATTATTTTCCGAGCTAGATGCAGATAAAAATTATTTGTAATTTGCAAGCTGGAGTAGCTTAGTATAGATGGACTAAGAATAAGTCCCACACACTGCTGCAAGCCCAAAATTATTTTCCGAGCTAGATGCAGATAAAAATTGTTTGTAATTTGCAAGCTGGAGGAGCTTAGTATAGATGGACTAAGAATAAGTCCCACACACTGCTACAAGCCCAAAATTATTTTCCGAGTTAGATGCAGATAAAAATTATTTGTAATTTGCAAGCTGGTGGAGCTTAGTATAGATGGACTAAGAATAAGTCCTACACACTGCTACAAGCCCAAAATTATTCTACAAGCTAGATGCAGGTAAAAATTATTTGCAAATTGCAAGCTGAAGGAGCTTAGTATAGATGGACTAACAATAAGTCCCACACACTGCTACAAGCCCAAAATTATTTTCCGAGCTAGATGTAGATAAAAATTATTTGTAATTTGCAAGCTGGAGGAGCTTAGTATAGATGGACTAAGAATAAGTCCCACACACTGCTACAAGCCCAAAATTATTTTCCGAGCTAGATGCAGATAAAAATTATTTGTAATTTGCAAGCTGGAGCAGCTTAGTATAGATGAACTAAGAATAAGTCCCACACACAGCTACAAGCCCAAAATTATTTTCCGAGCTAGATGCAGATAAAATTTATTTGTAATTTGAAAGCTGGAGGAGCTTAGTATAGATGGACTAAGAATAAGTCCCACACACTACTACAAGCCCAAAATTATTTTCCGAGCTAGATGCAGATAAAAATTATTTGTAATTTGCAAACTGGAGGAGCTTAGTATAGATGGACTAAGAATAAGTCCCACACACTGCTACAAGCCCAAAATTATTTTCCGAGCTAGATGTAGATAAAAATTATTTGTAATTTGCAAGCTGGAGGAGCTTAGTATAGATGGACTAAGAATAAGTCCCACACACTGCTACAAGCCCAAAATTATTTTCCGAGCTAGATGCAGATAAAAATTATTTGTAATTTGCAAGCTGGAGGAGCTTAGTATAGATGAACTAAGAATAAGTCCCACACACTGCTACAAGCAGAAAATTATTTTCCCAGCTAGATGCAATTAAAATTTATTTGTAATTTGAAAGCTGGAGGAGCTTCGTATAGATGGACTAAGAATAAGTCCCACACACTACTACAAGCCGAAAATTATTTTCCGAGCTAGATGCAGATAAAAATTATTTGTAATTTGCAAGCTGGAGGAGCTTAGTATAGATGGACTAAGAATAAGTCCCACACACTGCTACAAGCCCAAAATTATTTTCCGAGCTAGATGCAGATAAAAATTATTTGTAATTTGCAAGTTGAAGGAGCTTAGTATAGATGACCTAAGAATAAGTCCCACACACTTCTACAAACCCAAAATTATTTTCCGAGATAAATGCAGATAAAAATTATTTGTAATTTGCAAGCAGGTGGATCTTAGTATAGATGGACTAAGAATAAGTCCCTCACACTGCTACAAGACCAAAATTACTTTCCGAGCTAATTGCAGCTAAATTTTTTTTGTAATTTGCAAGCTGGAGGAGCTTAGTACAGATGGACTAAGAATAAGTCCCACACACTGCTACAAGCCCAAAATTATTTTCCGAGCTAGATGCAGATAAAAATTATTTGTAATTTGCAAGTTGAAGGAGCTTAGTATAGATGAACTAAGAATAAGTCCCAAACACTTCTACAAGCCCAAAATTATTTTCCGAGATAAATGCAGATAAAAATCATTTGTAATTTGCAAGCAGGTGGATCTTAGTATAGATGGACTAAGAATAAGTCCCACACACTGCTACAAGCCCAAAATTACTTTCTGAGATAGTTGCAGCTAATTTTTTTTTTGTAATTTGCAAGCTGGAGGAGCTTAGTACAGATGGACTAAGAATAAGTCCCACACACTGCTACAAGCCCAAAATTATTTTCCGAGCTAGATGCAGATAAAAATTATTTGTAATTTGCAAGCTGGAGTAGCTTAGTATAGATGGACCAAGAATAAGTCCCACACACAGCTACAAGCCCAAAATTATTTTCCGAGCTAGATGCAGATAAAAATTGTTTGTAATTTGCAAGCTGGAGGAGCTTAGTATAGATGGACTAAGAATAAGTCCCACAAACTCCTACAAGCCCAAAATTATTTTCCGAGCTAGATGCAGATAAAAATTATTTGTAATTTGCAAGCTGGTGGAGCTTAGTATAGATGGACTAAGAATAATTCCTACACACTGCTACAAGCCCAAAATTATTTTACAAGCTAGATGCAGGTAAAAATTATTTGCAATTTGCAAGCTGAAGGAGCTTAGTATAGATGGACTAAGAATAAGTCCCACACACTGCTACAAGCCCAAAATTATTTTCCGAGCTAGATGTAGATAAAAATTATTTGTAATTTGCAAGCTGGAGGAGCTTAGTATAGATGGACTAAGAATAAGTCCCACACACTGCTACAAGCCCAAAATTATTTTCCAAGCTAGATGCAGATGAAAATTATTTGTAATTTGCAAGCTGGAGCAGCTTAGTATAGATGAACTAAGAATAAGTCCCACACACTGCTACAAGCCCAAAATTATTTTCCGAGCTAGATGCAGATAAAATTTATTTGTAATTTGAAAGCTGGAGGAGCTTAGTATAGATGGACTAAGAATAAGTCCCACACACTACTACAAGCCCAAAATTATTTTCCGAGCTAGATGCAGATAAAAATTATTTGTAATTTGAAAGCTGGAGGAGCTTAGTATAGATGGACTAAGAATAAGTCCCACACACTGCTACAAGCCCCAAATTATTTTCCGAGCTAGATGCAGATAAAAATTATTTGTAATTTGCAAACTGGTGGAGCTTAGTATAGATGGACTAAGAATAAGTCCCACACACTGCTACAAGCCCAAAATTTTTTTCCGAGCTAGATGCAGATAAAAATTATTTGTAATTTGCAAGCTGGAGGAGCTTAGTACAGATGGACTAAGAAAAAGTCCCACACACTGCTACAAGCCCAAAATTATTTTCCGAGCTAGATGTAGATAAAAATTATTTGTAATTTGCAAGCTGGAGGAGCTTAGTATAGATGGACTAAGAATAAGTCCCACACACTGCTACAAGCCCAAAATTATTTTCCGAGCTAGATACAGATAAAAATTATTTGTAATTTGCAAGCTGGAGGAGCTTAGTATAGATGAACTAAGAATAAGTCCCACACACTGCTACAAGCAGAAAATTATTTTCCGAGCTAGATGCAATTAAAATTTATTTGTAATTTGAAAGCTGGAGGAGCTTAGTATAGATGGACTAAGAATAAGTCCCACACACTACTACAAGCCCAAAATTATTTTCCGAGCTAGATGCAGATAAAAATTATTTGTAATTTGCAAGCTGGAGGAGCTTAGTATAGATGGACTAAGAAAAAGTCCCACACACAGCTACAAGCCCAAAATTATTTTCCGAGCTAGATGTAGATAAAAATTATTTGTAATTTCCAAGCTGGTGGAGCTTAGTATAGATGGACTAAGAATAAGTCCCACACACTGCTACAAGCCCAAAATTAATTTCCGAGCTAGATGCAGATAAAAATTATTTGTAATTTGCAAGTTGAAGGAGCTTAGTATAGATGAACTAAGAATAAGTCCCACACACTTCTACAAACCCAAAATTATTTTCCGAGATAAATGCAGATAAAAATTATTTGTAATTTGCAAGCAGGTGGATCTTAGTATAGATGGACTAAGAATAAGTCCCTCACACTGCTACAAGACCAAAATTACTTTCCGAGCTAATTGCAGCTAAATTTTTTTTGTAATTTGCAAGCTGGAGGAGCTTAGTATAGATGGACTAAGAATAAGTCCTACACACAGCTACAAGCCCAAAATTATTTTACAAGCTAGATGCAGGTAAAAATTATTTGCAATTTGCAAGCTGAAGGAGCTTAGTATAGATGGACTAAGAATAAGTCCCACACACTGCTACAAGCCCAAAATTATTTTCCGAGCTAGATGTAGATAAAAATTATTTGTAATTTGCAAGCTGGAGGAGCTTAGTATAGATGGACTAAGAATAAGTCCCACACACTGCTACAAGCCGAAAATTATTTTCCAAGCTAGATGCAGATAAAAATTATTTGTAATTTGCAAGCTGGAGCAGCTTAGTATAGATGAACTAAGAATAAGTCCCACACACTGCTACAAGCCCAAAATTATTTTCCGAGCTAGATGCAGATAAAAATTATTTGTAATTTGCAAACTGGTGGAGCTTAGTATAGATGGACTAAGAATAAGTCCCACACACTGCTACAAGCCCAAAATTTTTTTCCGAGCTAGATGCAGATAAAAATTATTTGTAATTTGCAAGCTGGAGGAGCTTAGTACAGATGGACTAAGAAAAAGTCCCACACACTGCTACAAGCCCAAAATTATTTTCCGAGCTAGATGTAGATAAAAATTATTTGTAATTTGCAAGCTGGAGGAGCTTAGTATAGATGGACTAAGAATAAGTCCCACACACTGCTACAAGCCCAAAATTATTTTCCGAGCTAGATGCAGATAAAAATTATTTGTAATTTGCAAGCTGGAGGAGCTTAGTATAGATGAACTAAGAATAAGTCCCACACACTGCTACAAGCAGAAAATTATTTTCCGAGCTAGATGCAATTAAAATTTATTTGTAATTTGAAAGCTGGAGGAGCTTAGTATAGATGGACTAAGAATAAGTCCCACACACTACTACAAGCCCAAAATTATTTTCCGAGCTAGATGCAGATAAAAATTATTTGTAATTTGCAAGCTGGAGGAGCTTAGTATAGATGGACTAAGAAAAAGTCCCACACACAGCTACAAGCCCAAAATTATTTTCCGAGCTAGATGTAGATAAAAATTATTTGTAATTTCCAAGCTGGTGGAGCTTAGTATAGATGGACTAAGAATAAGTCCCACACACTGCTACAAGCCCAAAATTATTTTCCGAGCTAGATGCAGATAAAAATTATTTGTAATTTGCAAGTTGAAGGAGCTTAGTATAGATGAACTAAGAATAAGTCCCACACACTTCTACAAACCCAAAATTATTTTCCGAGATAAATGCAGATAAAAATTATTTGTAATTTGCAAGCAGGTGGATCTTAGTATAGATGGACTAAGAATAAGTCCCTCACACTGCTACAAGACCAAAATTACTTTCCGAGCTAATTGCAGCTAAATTTTTTTTGTAATTTGCAAGCTGGAGGAGCTTAGTATAGATGGACTAAGAATAAGTCCTACACACAGCTACAAGCCCAAAATTATTTTACAAGCTAGATGCAGGTAAAAATTATTTGCAATTTGCAAGCTGAAGGAGCTTAGTATAGATGGACTAAGAATAAGTCCCACACACTGCTACAAGCCCAAAATTATTTTCCGAGCTAGATGTAGATAAAAATTATTTGTAATTTGCAAGCTGGAGGAGCTTAGTATAGATGGACTAAGAATAAGTCCCACACACTGCTACAAGCCGAAAATTATTTTCCAAGCTAGATGCAGATAAAAATTATTTGTAATTTGCAAGCTGGAGCAGCTTAGTATAGATGAACTAAGAATAAGTCCCACACACTGCTACAAGCCCAAAATTATTTTCCGAGCTAGATGCAGATAAAATTTATTTGTAATTTGAAAACTGGTGGAGCTTAGTATAGATGGACTAAGAATAAGTCCCACACACTGCTACAAGCCCAAAATTTTTTTCCGAGCTAGATGCAGATAAAAATTATTTGTAATTTGCAAGCTGGAGGAGCTTAGTATAGATGGACTAAGAAAAAGTCCCACACACTGCTACAAGCCCAAAATTATTTTCCGAGCTAGATGTAGATAAAAATTATTTGTAATTTGCAAGCTGGTGGAGCTTAGTATAGATGGACTAAGAATAAGTCCCACACACTGCTACAAGCCCAAAATTATTTTCCGAGCTAGATGCAGATAAAAATTATTTGTAATTTGCAAGTTGAAGGAGCTTAGTATAGATGAACTAAGAATAAGTCCCACACACTTCTACAAGCCCAAAATTATTTTCCGAGCTAGATGTAGAAAAAATTATTTGTAATTTGCAAGCAGGTGGATCTTAGTATAGATGGACTAAGAATAAGTCCCACATACTGCTACAAGCCCAAAATTACTTTCCGAGCTAATTGCAGCTAAATTTTTTTTGTAATTTGCAACCTGGAGGAGCTTAGTACAGATGGACTAAGAATAAGTCCCAAACACTGCTACAAGCCCAAAATTATTTTCCGAGCTAGATGCAGATAAAAATTATTTGTAATTTGCAAGTTGAAGGAGCTTAGTATAGATGAACTAAGAATAAGTCCCACACACTTCTACAAGCCCAAAATTATTTTCCGAGATAAATGCAGATAAAAATTATTTGTAATTTGCAAGCAGGTGGATCTTAGTATAGATGGACTAAGAATAAGTCCCACACAATGCTACAAGCCCAAAATTACTTTCCGAGCTAGTTGCAGCTAAATTTTTTTTGTAATTTACATACTGGAGGAGCTTAGTACAGATGGACTAAGAATAAGTCCCACACATTGCTACAAGCCCAAAATTATTTTCCGAGCTAGATGCAGATAAAAATTATTTGTAATTTGCAAGTTGAAGGAGCTTAGTATAGATGAACTAAGAATAAGTCCCACACACTTCTACAAGCCCAAAATTATTTTCCGAGATAAATGCAGATAAAAATTATTTGTAATTTGCAAGCTGGTGGATCTTAGTATAGATGGACTAAGAATAAGTCCCACACACTGCTACAAGCCCAAAATTACTTTCCAAGCTAGTTGCAGCTATTTTTTTTTTGTAATTTGCAAGCTGGAGGAGCTTAGTATAGATGGACTAAGAATAAGTCCCACACACTGCTACAAGCCCAAAATTATTTTCCTAGCTAAATGCAGATGAAAATTATTTGTAATTTGCAAGCTGGTGGAGCTTAGTATAGATGGACTAAGAATAAGTCCCACACACTGCTACAAGCCCAAAATTATTTTCCGAGCTAGATGCAGAAAAAATTATTTGTAATTTGCAAGCAGGTGGATCGTAGTATAGATGAACTAAGAATAAGTCCCACACACTGCTACAAGCCCAAAATTACTTTCCGAGCTAATTGCAGCTAAATTTTTTTTGTAATTTGCAAGCTGGAGGAGCCTAGTACAGATGGACTAAGAATAAGTCCCACACACTGCTACAAGCCCAAAATTATTTTCCGAGCTAGATGCAGATAAAAATTATTTGTAATTTGCAAGCTGAAGGAGCTTAGTATAGATGAACTAAGAATAAGTCCCACACACTTCTACAAGCCCAAAATTATTTTCCGAGATAAATGCAGATAAAAATTATTTGTAATTTGCAAGCAGCTGGAGCTTAGTACAGATGGACTAAGAATAAGTCCCACACACTGCTACAAGCCCAAAATTATTTTCCGAGCTAGATGCAGATAAAAATTATTTGTAATTTGCAAGCTGAAGGAGCTTAGTATAGATGAACTAAGAATAAGTCCCACACACTTCTACAAGCCCAAAATTATTTTCCGAGATAAATGCAGATAAAAATTATTTGTAATTTGCAAGCAGCTGGAGCTTAGTACAGATGGACTAAGAATAAGTCCCACACACTGCTACAAGCCCAAAATTATTTTCTGAGCTAGATGTAGATAAAAATTATTTGTAATTTGCAAGCTGGAGTAGCTTAGTATAGATGGACTAAGAATAAGTCCCACACACTGCTACAAGCCCAAAATTATTTTCCGAGCTAGATGCAGATAAAAATTGTTTGTAATTTGCAAGCTGGAGGAGCTTAGTATAGATGGACTAAGAATAAGTCCCACACACTGCTACAAGCCCAAAATTATTTTCCAAGCTATATGCAGATAAAAATTATTAGTAATTTACAAGCTGGTGGAGCTTGGTATAGATGGCCTAATAGACTGATGCTATGGCCAAAAGGTTTCACTTTACTAGGTGCAGTAAAAAAAATTTTATTCTATACACAGTTGGTGTAGCTTTCAACACAGATATGCTACTCCACTGACTAACACACACTGCAAGAGGCCAAAAAGGATTTGCTTAGCTAGATTTAGCCAAATGCTGTGAAAAACACTTGCACAGCACTGGCACAGACCTGCCAGGCAAAAATTCCTAGGAAATGCTGTAAAATAGTCCTCGAAAGGACTGCAATTACAATTAGTCCCTACTCCGAACCTATCTATTTAAGAGCACAGACCTGCCTGCTAAAAGCTGTAGAAAATGCTATAACCTAGTCCCCAAAAGGACTGCAATCACAACTATTCCCTACTCCCAAGCTATCTGTATATTTCAGAGAAAATTGGCTTGAAATTAACACTGAAAGTACAGCGCACACAGCAACAGCGGTGCCGTCTAACACGCAGCTGCAGCAGTGAGAAAATGGTGGCGAAGGGGAAAATGGCTGGGTCTTATAGGGCAAGGACATGTGACATACACAGCCAATGACACATGCCCTTGCTTGTGTGAAAAAAAGCAGCTCGCTCCGTGCGTGCGCTGCTGATAGGCTGAGAGATTGCACCTCCCCACTGTAAATGCGGGAAAAAGAAAAAAATGGAGATCTTCATTATTTCTGCAGAGATCCATCCCCTGCCCACTGTACACTCAAACGGCGTATTAACATTGATTATCAGCTTTACTGTGAAAAAATCCAGTTATGATTTTGGTGCACTAACAGTTATTGAACATAACCTTGAACAGCCGGATTTTTTTCAAATCATTTGTGTACGCCGAACGGCTCGAACACCGCTCAAAACAGCTCGAATTTGAGATTGGCGAACAGTTCGAGTCGAACACCACTCATCTCTAATCGCTAATAGGTAAGTTAACCAGTTCCCAACTGCCCACTGTAGACAAACGTTGGCGCTTGCTGGGCTCTGTGCAGCGCCGACGTTTAAAAATGGTGGGTGGTCTCGCAGCGCTCAGGACCCGAAGGGGCCTGCAAGCGCTGCGATTCTGGTGCAGAGCGTTAGCTCTGACAGGGGACATCATCGGGACCTGATTGGATCAGGTCCCAATAATGTTAACCCTTTGCTATGATCTATATGCCGCGATCTATAGTGATCGCGGCATATAGAAGATAGACAGAGGAGAGGGGGTCGTCTTCCTTACCTCTCCGACGATCCCTGATACCTTCCAGGACCTGGCGTTGCTATGGCAGCTGGAGGTCACATGACCGCCTCCAGATCTGCCATATATGGTGTCCTGCCTGGCTCAGCCTGCAGCTGAAGCCTGGCAGGAGACTCTGACTGTGAAACAGTCAGCGAAGATCTCATGTAATGTAATACATGTCTATTACATTACAAGAGATCAGTGATCACTAAGCAAAAATGTAAAAAAAATGTTTTTAAACTGTTAAAAAAAATCACAAAATAAATAAAAATAAATAAATAAAATATTAAACCAATAAATCCATATATTTATGCAAAACCAAAAAAAGTACACATATTTGATATCGCCGCTTCTGAAACAACCCGATCTATAAAACTGTCACACTAATTAACTCCTTCTGTGCACACCGTAATAAAAATAAATAAAAAACGGAGCAAAAAAATATGCTTTTTCATCATATCGCCAAACAAAAAGTGGAAAAAAATGCAATCAAAAAGCAAAATGTAAATAAAACTGGTACCGCTGAAAACGCCAAAAAAAAAGCCGCCATACTGCTCCATCAGCCGAAAAATAAAAAAGTTATAGCGCTCAGAATAAAGCAATGCAATAAAAATATTTTTTTCTATAAAATTGTTTTATTGTGCAAAAGCGCCATAACATAAAAAAAAATACAGTAAGTGTAGTATCGCTGTAAACGTACTGACCCGAAGAATAACGCTGCCTGATCACTTTTACCACACGCAGAACGGCATAAAAAAAAAACTCAAAAAACAATTCCTTAATTGTTGGTTATTGTTAATTTTACCTCCCAAAAAACAGAATAGAAAGCGATCAAAAAATGTCACGTATCCAAAAATGATACCAATAAAAATGTCAACTCGTCCCGCAATAAACAAGCCATCACATGACTCTCTCGGCCGAAATATGGAAAAATTATAGCTCTCAAAATATGGTGATGCAAAAACTAGATTTTGCAAAAAAAAGCGTCTCTTAGTGTGTGACAGCTGTCAGTCATAAAAACCCGATATAAATCTGGTATCTCTGTAATCGCACCAACCCAAAGAATAAAGTAATCTAATCAGTTATATCACACGAGGAACGGCGTAAAAAATAAATAAAACCAATTCTTCACCTGCTACTGATTTATTTATTATGTCTCCCACAGATCGCAGTAAAGCTCTGCTCACATTTATCCTGCGCTCTGCCCTGAGCACTTACACCAGAGTTTACGTGTAAATCTCTGAAATACGTGATTCAGCCGGAACCCATGACGGAAGATTCCCTGTAATGAGGCAGATATAGGCCACTGTGGATGCCATCTGGCCTGTGATCCCACGGTGTAATTTATTTTAGGCGTGCATAAAAGTGCGGTTGGCCACAGTTTTGTGCACTTCTGAAAAAAAGGACACCGCTAAACAGAGGCTAGACAGAGTCCAGAGTAAATCTGCTGCCTCATTACAGTGAATGGATCCTGCAGGGGTTTCATCTGAATTATATCACTTGGAAATTTAGATGGAAACCCCGATGTAAGTGCTCAGCCTAGAGCGCCGGATAAATGTTACGTAAAATATTCCCAATAAAAGCATCAACTCAGTCCTCAAAAAAAGCTAGTCCTCACTCAGGTCCGTAATCTGTTAAAAATATAAGGGACTTCCAAGTTAAAGGTAGCAGAAAGGCTCTGGAAAAGCAAAATGGCCCTTGCCCCCCAAAAGAAATTCAGAAAATGTTGTGCTCCCAAATCCAAATGCCTATTCTACAATAATTTGTTCTCCAATTGTCAAATAGCACTCCCCCCCCCCCCAGATCTCGCCGTATGGCTGAGCGGTATGATACAGCCACATATGGGGTATTGACACTTTTAGAAGAAATTGTGTGACACATTTCGGCACCATTTTTACCCATTGACCTGTGTGAAAATGTAAAATCTGAGGGTAAAACATTTTTTGTGGTAAAAATATAATTATGCTTTTTTCACTGCCCAATGGTATAAATTAAAAAATTAGAATACTCACTACTTCCCTAGATGAATTCCTTGAGAGGTGTAGTTTACAAAATGGGGTCACTGGTGGGGGTGTCTGCTGTTTTGGCATGTCAGCGACTCTTCAAATGTGACATGGTGTCTGCAACCTATCCCAGCCAACATAGCGCTCCTTCCCTTTCAAACCATGCCGTGCGCCCAGACAGTGGTTTGCTTCCACATATGGGGTATCGTCATGTTCAGGATAAATTGCACAACAAATTTCATGGTGCAATTTATCCTATTACCCTTATGATAATGCAAAATTAAGGGATGAAAAACGTTTTTGTGGGAAAAATGTGAAAATTTTATTTTTACAGCTCATTATTATAAACTTCTGTGAAACACCTTGGGGTTCAAGGTGCTCACCACACATTTAGATAAGTTCCCTAAGGGGTCTAGTTTCCAAAATGGTGTCACTTGTGGGGGGCTTCTACTGTTTAGGCTCATCAGGGGCTCCCCAAATGCAACATGGCGTCCGCTAATTATTCAAACAAATTTTACATTCAAAAAGTCAAATGGCGCTCCTTCCCTTTCAAACCCTTCCGTGCGCCCAAACAGTGGTTTGCCTCCACATATGGGGTATCAGAATGTTCAGGAGAAATTGCACAACAAATTTCATTGTGCAATTTATCCTATTACCCTTA
Organism: Phyllobates terribilis; assembly: GCF_046119375.1. Lineage (NCBI taxonomy): Eukaryota > Metazoa > Chordata > Amphibia > Anura > Dendrobatidae > Phyllobates > Phyllobates terribilis. Next base: position 585,176,030 of record NW_027362762.1, read on the forward strand.
TAATAATGCAAAATTAAGGGATGAAAAACGTTTTTGTGGGAAAAATGTGAAAATTTTATTTTTACAGCTCAATATTATAAACTTCTGTGAAGCACCTTGGGGTTCAAGGTGCTCACCACACATCTAGATAAGTTCCCTAAAGGATCTAGTTTCCAAAATGGTGTCACTTGTGGGGGGTTTCCACTGTTTAGGAACATCAGGGGCTCTCCAAACGCAACATGGCGTCTGCTAATTATTCAGACAAATTTTACATTCAAAAAGTCTAATGGCACTCCTTCCCTTCCGAACCCTGCAGTGCGCCCAAACAGTGGTTTTCCCACACATATGGGGTATCAGCATGCTCAAGAGAAATTGCACAAAAAACTTTTGGGTCCATTTTTTCCTGTTACCCCTGTGAAAATAAAAAAAAATGGGTCTAAAGTAACATTTTTGTGAAAAAAGTTTATTTTTTTCTTCCACATTCCAAAAACTCCTGTGAAGCAGCTGAAGGGTTAATAAAGTTCTTGAATGTGTTTTTGAGCACCTTGAGGGGTGCAGTTTTTAGAATGGTGTCACTTTTTGGTATTTTCTGTCATAAAGACCCCTCAAAGTGACTTCAAATATGATGTGGTCCCTAAAAAAATGTTTTTGTAAATTTTGATGGAAAAATGAGAAATCGCTGGTCAACTTTTAAGCCTTATAGCTCCGTAACAAAAAAAAATTTTGGTTCCAAATTTGTGCAGATGTAAAGTAGACATGTGGAAAATGTTATTTTGTGTGACATATCTCTGTGATTTAAGGGCATGAAAATTCAAAGTTTGAAAATTGCTAAATTTTTAAAATTTTCGCCAAATTTCTGAATTTTTCACAAATAAACGCAAGTGATATCGAAGAAATGTTACCACTATCATGAAACACAATATGTCACGAAAAAAAAATCTCAGAATCAGTGTGATCCGTTGAAGCGTTCCAGAGTAATTTCTTCATAAAGTGACAGTGGTCAGAATTGAAAAAATTGGCCCGGTCACGAAGACAAAAACAGGCTCTGGTGCGAAGTGGTTAAAAAAGAAATCCATTGGTTTCACTATGTTATTCTTAATGCTAATCTATACAGCGTATGATGATATATTTTTCTTTATGAACACTTAATACAGATTCTATATCTCACAATTGCACCATGTCAAGCCCAAAATCAATGCAAATTTCCATTGCCTCTATAGAAAGCTTATTAGTAAGTAAATGAAAAAAAAGCTATCCTTGGCTTCAAACTCATGAAATCCTATTTGCAAGTAAGGTGCATTAACCTAGTAAGCCACCGGAACATCACAGGTGTAAGGTGATGTAAAAAAGGGAAGTGAACATGGAATCGCTATTAGGTAAGTTAAAAAAGAAATCCATTGGTTTGACTATGTTATTCTTAATGCCAATATATACAGCATATGATGACATCTTGTTCTTTATCAACACTTAATACAGATTCTATATCTCACAATTGCACTACCTCAAGCCCAAAATCAATGCAAATTTCCATTGCCTCTACAGGAAGCTTATTAGTAAGAAAATGAAAAAAAGTTATCGTTGGATTCGAACACATGAATGCCTGTTTACAAGACAAGCACATTATCCAGTAAGCTACTATAAAATCTCAAGAGTAAAGCGATGTCAAGAAGGGAAGTGAACATGGAATCGCTAATAGGTAAGTTAAAAAACAAATTCATTGGTTTCACTATATTATTCTTAATGCCAATCTATACAGCGTATGTTGACATCTTGTTCTTTATGAACACTTAATAGAGATTCTATATCTCACAATTGCACTATCTTAAGCCCAAAATCAATGCAAATTTTCATTGGCTCTATAAGAAGCTTATAAGTAAGTAATTTGAGAAAACCTCTCCTTGGATTTGTACTCATGAATGCCTGTTTAAGACAGGCGCATTAAGCCCGTAAGCCACTTAACAAACACGTTGGTTTCACTATGTTATTCTTAATGCCAATCTATACAGCGTATGATGACATCTTGTTCTTTATGAACACTTAATACAAATTCTATATCTCACAATTGCACTACCTCAAGCCCAAAATCAATGCAAATTTCCATTGCCAATATAGAAAGCTTATTAGTAAGTAAATAAAAAAAATCAATTCATGGCTTTGAACTCATGAATGTGTGTTAACTAGACAGGTGCTTTAACCTAGAAAGCCACTGTAATATCACAGGTCTAAAGAGATGTCAAGAAGCGCAATGAACATGGAATCGCTAATAGGTAAGTTAAAATAGAAATCTATTGATTTCACTATGTTATTCTTAATGCCAATCTATACAGCGTATGATGACATCTTGTTCTTTATGAACACTTAATACAAATTCTATATCTCACAACAATTGCACTATCTCAAGCACAAAATCAATGCAAATTTCCATTGCCTCTATAGAAAGCTTATTAGTAAGTAAATGAAAAGAAAGCTATCCTGGCTTCAAACTCATGAATGCCTATTTACAAAACAGGTGCCCTAACCTAGTAATCCACTGGAACGTCACAGACATAAGGTGATGTCAAGAAGGGCAGTGAACATTGAATCGCTAATAGGTAAGTTAAAAAAGAAATCCATTGATTTCACTATGTTATTCTTAATGCCAATCTATACAGCGCATGATGACATCTTGTTCTTTATGAACACTTAATACAGATTCTATTGTATATCTCACAATTGCACTATCTTAAGCCCAAAATAAATGCAAATTTTCATTGGCTCTATAAGAAGTTTATTAGTAAGTAATTTGAAAAAAACTCTCCGTGGATTTGAACTCTTGAATGCCAGTTTAAGACAGGCGCATTAACCCAGTAAGCCAATTAACAATCGCATTAGCTTCACTATGTTCTTCTTAATGCCAATCTATATAGCGTATGATGACATCTTGTTCTTTATGAACACTTAATACAAATGCTATAACTCACAACAATTGCACTATCTCAAGCCCAAAATCAATGCAAATTTCCATTGCCTCTATAGAAAGCTTATTAGTAAGTAAATGATAAAAAGCTATCCGTGGCTTGAACTCATGAATGTCTGTTTACAATACAGGTGCATCAACCTTGTAAGCCACTGGAACATCACAGACGTAAGGTAATGTCAAGAAGGGCAGTGAGCATTGAATCGCTAATAGATAAGTAAAAAAAGAAATCCATTGATTTCACTGTTATTCTTAATGCCAATCTATACAGCGCATGATGACATCTTGTTCTTTATGAACACTTAATACAGATTCTACTGTATATCTCACAATTGCACTATCTTAAGCCCAAAATCAATGCAAATTTTCATTAGCTCTATAATAATTTGAAAAAAACTCTCCTTGGATTTGTACTCGTAAATGCATGTTTAAGACAGGCGCATTAAGCCCGTAAGCCATTTAACAAACACGTTGGTTTCACTATGTTATTCTTAATGCCAATCTATACAGCGTATGATGACATCTTGTTCTTTATGAACACTTAATACAGATTCTACAGTAATATGAAAAAGTTTGGGCACCCCTATTAATCTTAAGCTTAATGTTTAATAAAAATTGGTGTTTTTGCAACAGCTATTTCAGTTTGATATATGTAATAACTGTTGGACACAGTTAATATTTCTGCCTTGAAATGAGGTTTATTGTACTAAGAGAAAATGTGCAATCTGCATTCAAACTAAATTTGACAGGTGCATAAGTATGGGCACCCTTATCATTTTCTTGATTTAAATACTCCTACCTACTTTTTACTGACTTACTAAAGCACTTTTTTGGGTTTTGCAACATCATTGAGCTTTGAACTTCATAGCCAGGTGTATGCAATCATGAGAAAAGCTACTTAAAGTGGCCACTTGCAAGTAGTTCTCCTGTTTGAATCTCCTCTGAAGAGTGGCATCATGGGCTCCTCAAAACAACTGTCAAATGATCTGAAAACAAAGATTATTCAACATAGTTGTTCAGGGGAAGGATACAAAAAGCTGTCTCAGAGATTTAACCTATCAGTTTCCACAGTGAGGCACATAGTAAGAAAATGGAAGAACACATGGATAGTTCTTGTTAAGGCCAGAAGTGGCAGGCCAAGAAAAACATCAGAAAGGCAGAGAAGAAGAATGGTGAGATCAGTCAAGGACAATCCTCAGACCACCTCCAGAGAGCTGCAGCATCAACTTGCTGCAGATGGTGTCACTGTGCATCGGTCAACTATAAAACGCACTTTGCACAAGGAGAAGCTGTATGGGAGAGTGATGCGAAAGAAGCCATTTCTGCAAGCACGCCACAAACAGAGTTGGCTGAGGTATGCAAAAGCACATTTGGAGAAGCCAATTTCATTTTGGAAGAAGGTCCTGTGGACTGATGAAACCAAGATTGAGTTGTTTGGTCATACAAAAAGGCGTTATGCATGGCAGCAAAAAAACACAGCATTCCAAGAAAAACACTTGCTACCCACAGTAAAATTTGGTGGAGGTTCCATCATGCTTTGGGGCTGTCTGGCCAACGCCGGCACCGGGAATCTTGTTAAAGTTGAAGGACGCATGGATTCCACTCATTATCAGCAGATTCTTGACAATAATGTTCAAGAATCAGTGACAAAGTTGAAGTTATGCAGGGGATGGATCTTTCAGCAAGACAATGATCCAAAACACCACTCCGAATCAACTAAGGCATTCATGCAGAGGAACATTTACAATGTTCTGGAATGGCCATCCCAGTCCCCAGACCTGAATATCATTGAAAATCTGTGAAATCATTTGAAGAGGGCTGTCCATGCTCGGCGATCTGGAATTGTTTTGTAAAGAGGAATGGTCAAAAATACCTTCATCCAGGATCCAGTAAATCATTAAAAGCTACAGGAAGTGACTATAGGCTGTTATTTTTCCAAAAGGAGGATCTAATAAATATTAATGTCACTTTTCTGGTGAGGTGCCCATACTTATGCACCTGTCAAATTTTGTTTGAATGCAGATTGCACATTTTCTGATAGTACAATAAACCTCATTTCAAGGCAGAAACATTACTGTGTCCAACAGTTATTAGATATATCAAACTGAAAGAGCTGTTGCAGAAACACCACTTTTTATAAAACATTAAGCTTAAGATTAATAGGTGTGCCCAAACTTTTTCATATAACTGTATATCTCACAATTGCACTACCTTAAGCCCAAATTCAATGCAAATTTTCATTGGCTCTATAAGAAGCTTAATAGTAAGTAATTTGAAAAAACCTCTCCGTGGATTCGAACTCTTGAATGCCAGTTTAAGACAGGCGCATTAAGCCAGTAAGCCACTTAACAATCGCATTGGCTTCACTATGTTCTTCTTAATGCCAATCTATATAGTGTATAATGACAACTTGTTCTTTATGAACACTTAATACAAATTCTATATCTCACAACAATTGCACTATCTCAAGCACAACATCAATGCAAATTTCCATTGCTTCTATAGAAAGCTTATTAGTAAGTAAATGAAAAAAGCTATTCATGGATTTGAACTCATGAATTTGTGTTTACAAAACAGTCGCATTAACCTAGAAAGCCACTGTAACATCACAGATATAAGGCGATGTCAAGAAGGGCAGTGAACATTGAATCGCTAATAGGTAAGTTAAAAAAGAAATCCATTGATTTCACTATTTTATTCTTAATGCCAATCTATACAGCGTATGATGACATCTTGTTCTTTATGAACACTTAATACAGATTCTACATCTCACAGTTGCACTATCTCAAGCCCAAAATCAATGCAAATTTCCTTTGACTCTATAGAAAGCGTATTAGTAAGTAAATGAAAAAAAGCTATCCGTGGCTTCAAACTCATGAATGCCTGTTTACAAGACAGGCGCATTAACCTAGTAAGCCATTGGGATGTCACAGACGTAAGGTGATGTCAAGAAGGGCAGTGAACATTGCATCGCTAATAGGGAAGTTAAAAAAGAAATCCATTGATTTCACTATGTTATTCTTAATGCCAATCTATACAGCGTATGATGACATCTTGTTCTTTATGAACACTTAATACAGATTTTATATCTTACAATTGCACTATCTCAAGCCCAAAATCAATGCAAATTTCCATTGCCTCTATGGGAAGCTTATAAGTAAGTAAATGAAAAAAGCACTCCGTAGGTTTGTACTCGTGAACTACTGTTAACAAGACAGGCGCATTAAACCAGTACACCACTGAAACTTCTCAGGAGGAATAAGATGTCAAGAAGGGCAGTGAACATTGAATCGATAATAAGTAAGTTAAGAAAGAAATCCATTGGTTTCACTATGTTATTCTTAATGCCAATCTATACAGCGTATGATGATATCTTGTTCTTTATTAACACTGAATACAGTTTCTAAATCTCACAATTGCACTATCTCAAGCCCAAAAACAATGCAAATTTCCATTGCTTCTATAGAAAGCTTATTAGTAAGTAAATGAAAAAAATGCTGTCTGCTGATTTGATCATGAATGCCTGTTTAAAAGACAGCTGCAATAACTTAGTAAGCCACTGGAAAGTCACAGGTCTAACGTGATGTCAAGAAGGGCAATGAACATTGAATCGCTAATAGGTAAGTTAAAAAAGAAATCCATTGATTTCACTATTTTAATCTTAATGCCAATCTATACAGCATATGATGACATCTTCTTCTTTATGAACACTTAATACAGATTCTATATCTCACAGTTGCACTATCTTAAGCCCAAAATCAATGCAAATTTTCATTAGCTCTATAAGAAGCTTATAAGTAAGTAATTTGAAAAAAACTCTCCTTGGATTTGTACTCATAAATGCATGTTTAAGACAGGCGCATTAAGCCCGTAAGCCACTTAACAAACACGTTGGTTTCACTATGTTATTCTTAATGCCAATCTATACAGCGTATGATGACATCTTGTTCTTTATGAACACTTAATACAGATTCTACAGTTATATGAAAAAGTTTGGGCACCCCTATTAATCTTAAGCTTAATGTTTAATAAAAATTGGTGTTTTTGCAACTGCTATTTCAGTTTGATATATGTAATAACTGTTGGACACAGTTAATGTTTCTGCCTTGAAATGAGGTTTATTGTACTTGTTACAACTCTCCTGTTATTTTTTTTTTTAGTTTGCTGGTCACATGACCATTTTGCCTATTTAATCCGGCTCCGCCCTCCTGGCTTTGCTGTACTTCATTTGTATTTACTACTGTTGAGCTAGCTTGTTGCTCTGTTGCCGTTCTCTGTTAGTTTTGCTAGGTCTTCTGACCCCTATGCCTTTTTGTTGTGTGTTTGTCTTTGACTGCTACGCTTTCTGCAAGGAGGTGTCCAACTTTTCCCAGTCCCTAGATCTTGTAGGGATCCCTCCCTCACATCTATAGGTCTGCGTTCAGACTAGCCGAGGACTTTAGCGGGTCTGATCGCAGGATCAGGTTCCCCGTTACATCGCAGGGATCTAGTTTAGTTCTATTGTAGGGACAGATCTCCTCTCTTTCCTTAGTCTCTGTAGCAGATCATAACAGTAAGTCCAGCCATAAAAAAAAAAAAAATTTTCTCTAAGGAAAGACCTCCAGTTTTCCATCATGGTCTCGGTGCAAGATTTGGCTCAACGCTTGCAGGGACTCTCTCTGGAGGTGACCAAGCTCTAACAACACGTGAGTAGCTGTTCTGGAGCGCATTTTGTGGAACCTAAGGTACGTCTGCCTGATTTATTTTTTGGCGAACAACAAGATTTTTTTTCTTTTAAAAATGCTTGTCTATTATATTTTCGTTTGAGACCCGGATCCTCTGGTGATGAATCACAGCGCATAGGGATCATAATGTCACTTTTGCGCAAAGATCCTCAGGGATGGGCCTTCTCTCTCCAACCTAGTGATCCGTGCTTTAGATCAGTGGATAGTTTTTTTTCTGCTTTGGGTTTGTTGTACGATGATCCTGATTGTGTCTCATCTGCTGAGTCTGAATTAAGACGTTTGAGGCAGGGATCAGGTAATGTGGAAAAATATTGTTCTCACTTCCGTCGGTGGTCTGCCCAGGTGGGGTGGAACGATTCTGCTTTGAAAAGCTTGTTTCTTGCAGGGCTATGTGAAAGGGTAAAGGATTTACTGATTGCTTATCCCACACCTGGAAACTTGCAGGAGGCAATGCAATTAGCTATACGGGTAGACAGGAGACTGCGTGAAAGGGTTAATGAGAGAAAATCCTCTGCTATGTCAGCTTCGAGTCCTGAGAGGTTCTGTGCTGACAATGGAGAGCCGATGGAAATTGGGGCGATGGCACCCCGCTCTCAGGAAAAAGACCGCCGACTTTCTGAAGGCTTGTGTTTCTATTGCGGAAATTCTGGTCATTTTATTAAGAGCTGTGTGCTTCGTAAGAAGAAAGAAAAAAAAATGGTCAGTCATGCTCGTATTGCCTGTTTAAATTCTAAGGGAGTATTCCTATCTGCCACTACTGCTGCTCAGGATGAATTAATTGAATTTTGGGTATTTGTGGCTTGTGGATCTACTCTGAATGTTATTGATGGGGGATTCTTGGAAAAACTTAGATTAGAACCTAAAACTTTGTCATCCCCTATTGCTGTGGTTTCTGTCGATGGCTCTCCCTTGAAGAGTGTTACTCACAAGGTCTGTGAATTTCCCCTCACTATTAATGGTATTGATCAAGAGAATTTGGATTTGGTGGTATTGGATAATTTGCCTTCTCCAGTAATATTGGGGTTACCCTGGTTAAAATTGCACAATCCTGTACTGGATTGGTCTACCAATGAAATTAAGTCCTGCAGCCCTAAGTGTTATGACAAGTGTTGTAACGGGCGCATTGCTGCTGTGGATAGAGGGGAATTGCCTGTACCTATTCAGGATTTTTGGAGAGTTTTTTCTGAGGAGGAGTCGCAGGTTTTGCCTCCCCATAGAGACTATGATTGTACCATTGAAATTGTCCCTGGCGCGACTCTTCCTAAGAGTCATTTATTTAATCTTACTATTCCTGAAAGAAAGGCTTTGGAAGAATACATACAGACAAGCTTGGCTGCCAGTCACATTAGGCCTTCCAAGTCTCCTGTGGCTGTTGGATTTTTTTTTGTAAAAAAAAAAAGATGGCAGTTTACGTCCTTGTCTGGACTTTCGTGAGATTAATAAAATTACTGTACGCAATCCTTACCCACTGCCATTGATTCCTGATTTATTTAACCAGTTAGTGGGGGCCAAGTGGTTCTCTAAAATTGATCTCCGGGGGGCATACAATTTGTTGCGCATGAAGGAGGGTGATGAATGGAAGACTGCTTTTAACACTCCTGTGGGTCATTTTAAGAATCTGGCTATGCCTTTTGGTCTCACCAATGCTCCAGCATTTCTTCAGAATCTTATTAATGATATCCTTAGACCTTTAATCGGCAAAAATGTGGTTGTGTATTTGGATGACATTTTGATTTATTCGCCGGATCTGGAGTCTCATTGGCGGAGCGTACGTGAGGTATTACAGTTATTAATGGACAATTCGCTTTTTGCTAAGCTGGAGAAATGTGAGTTCGCTGTACAGAGAATTAGTTTTTTGGGCTACATTATCTCCAGTGAAGGTTTTGAGATGGACCCGGTTAAAGTTCAAGCTGTGCAGGAATGGCCTAGGCCTATTGGTTTGAAATCGATACAGAGGTTTCTGGGTTTCGCCAATTATTACAGAAAATTCATAAAAAATTTTTCTATTATTGTCAAACCGCTGACCGATCTCACCAGGAAAGGTGCTAATGCGGTTCAGTGGACTTCTGAGGCCATTGAAGCTTTTGTGTTTCTAAAGGAGAGGTTCACCTCTGCTCCCATCCTTATGCAGCCTGATGTGACTAAGCCGTTTTTGGTTGAGGTTGATGCTTCTTCGGTGGGGGTTGGTGCGGTGTTGTCTCAGGAAAACAAGGATGGAGTACATCCCTGTGCCTTTTTTTCAAAAAAATTTTCCGAGACTGAGCTTAATTACGATATTGGTAATCGGGAATTGCTGGCGATTAAACTCGCATTTGAACACTGGCGTCATCTCTTGGAAGGTGCTGAATTTCCCATTCAGGTTTTCACTGATCATAAAAATCTGATCTATCTTGATGCTGCCAAGCGCTTGAATGCACGTCAGGCTAGGTGGGCACTTTTTTTCTCGCGGTTTAATTTTTCCGTTACTTACATCCCGGGTACCAAGAATGTTAAAGCGGATGCTTTGTCTCGCAGCTTTTCTCCCATGGTCGGTCTTGAGGAGGAAGAGGAGACCATTTTACAAGAAAGTGTTGTGATTGCTGCTTTAGACTCCGTTTTGGAGGATGAGATTCTTAAAGCACAGGAGAATGCCCCATCTAACACTCCCCATGGGAGGTTGTTTGTGCCTAGGACCTTTAGGAGAGATTTGTTTGTTGAGTGTCATGAGTCTCGGTTGGCAGGTCATACAGGAATTTCTGAGACCAAGAGACTTGTGGGTCGCAGTTTTTGGTGGCCTGGATGGCAGAAGGAAGTCATTAAGTGGGTGCGCCAATGTACTGTGTGTGCAAGTTCCAAGTCTTCGCATGCTCCTGCTGCGGGGTTGCTTTGCCCTCTGGAGGTTCCTAGTGCACCTTGGACACATCTGGCTATGGACTTTATTACTGACCTTCCTCCCTCTGAAGGTTTCACGGTCATCTGGGTGGTCGTGGACCGTTTTAGCAAGATGTGTCACTTGGTTCCCTTCATCAAACTGCCTTGCGCTAAGACACTCGCCAAGGCCTTTGTCAAGGAAATTGTCAGACTACATGGTGTTCCTACTGACATTGTTTCTGATAGGGGACCTCAGTTCGTGGCTCGTTTTTGGCGTGCCTTTTGTGACAGGTTGGGAGTTCATTTGTCGTTTTCATCCGGATATCATCCTGAGTCTAATGGCCAGACAGAAAGGAAGAACCAGGATGTTGAGCAGTTCTTGCGTTGTTTTGTGGCAGACAATCAAGAGGGGTGGTCTGAGTTTCTGCCACTTGCTGAATTTGCTCTTAACAACCATACATCCTCTTCTGCTGGGTGTTCGCCTTTTTTTTGTTGTTCTGGGAGACATCCGTCTTTTGGGTCATTTTCCAAATTGGTTTCGGCTGTGCCTGAGGAGGAGAGTTTTTCCGGTGATTTGGAGAGAGTTTGGACGGATGTGCGTGGTAATCTTCAGGAGGCTAACAAGAAATCTAAGAGGTACTTTGATAGGAAACGGCAAGAGGTTTTGTTTGCTGTTGGTGACATGGTTTGGTTGTCCTCTAAGAATCTGCGATTGAGGATTCCTTCTAAAAAATTGGGTCCCAAGTTCATAGGGCCCTTTAAGGTACTTCAGATAGTTAACCAATCTGCTGTTAGGCTGGAGGTTCCTACGTCCTGGAGGATTAATCCGGTGTTTCATGTTTCTCTGTTGAAAAAAGCTGATGTGTCGGATGGTGACGCCTCTGCCATTGTTCCTTCGGTGGTGGAGGACGGGGAATATGAAATTTCCCGCATCCTAAATTCTAGACGGTATAGAGGGAGTTTGCAGTATCTCGTCGCTTGGAAGGGTTTCGGACCTGAGGATAACTCATGGGTGAGGGAGGATAATGTTTCTGCTCCCAGACTTGTCCGAGCGTTTCACAGGAGGTTTCCTGGTAAGCCTTGGCCTAGGGGATCCGGAGGATCCTCTTAGAAGAGGGGTTACTGTTACAACTCTCCTGTTAGTTTTTTTTTTGTTTGCTGGTCACATGACCATTTTGCCTATTTAATCCGGCTCCGCCCTCCTGGCTTTGCTGGACTTCATTTGTATTTACTACTGTTGAGCTAGCTTGTTGCTCTGTTGCCGTTCTCTGTTAGTTTTGCTAGGTCTTCTGACCCCTATGCCTTTTTGTTGTGTGTTTGTCTTTGACTGCTACTATTTCTGCTAGGAGGTGTCCAACTTTTCCCAGTCCCTAGATCTTGTAGGGATCCCTCCCTCACATCTATAGGTCTGCGTTCAGACTAGCCGAGGACTTTAGCGGGTCTGATCGCAGGATCAGGTTCCCCGTTACATCGTAGGGATCTAGTTTAGTTCTATTGTAGGGACAGATCTCCTCTCTTTCCTTAATCTCTGTAGCAGATCATAACAGTACTAACAGAAAATGTGCAATCTGCATTCAAACAAAATTTGACAGGTGCATAAGTATGGGCACCCTTATCATTTTCTTGTTTTAAATACTCCTACCTACTTTTTACTGACTTACTAAAGCACTTTTTTTGGTTTTGTAACATCATTGAGCTTTGAACTTCATAGCCAGGTGTATGCAATCATGAGAAAAGCTACTTAAAGTGGCCACTTGCAAGTAGTTCTCCTGTTTGAATCTCCTCTGAAGAGTGGCATCATGGGCTCCTCAAAACAACTGTCAAATGATCTGAAAACAAAGATTATTCAACATAGTTGTTCAGGGGAAGGATACAAAAAGCTGTCTCAGAGATTTAACCTATCAGTTTCCACAGTGAGGAACATAGTAAGGAAAGGAAGAACACATGGACAGTTCTTGTTAAGGCCAAAAGTGGCAGGCCAAGAAAAACATCAGAAAGGCAGAAAAGAAGAATGGTGAGATCAGTCAAGGACAATCCTCAGACCACCTCCAGAGAGCTGCAGCATCAACTTGCTGCAGATGGTGTCACTGTGCATCGGTCAACTATGCAACGCACTTTGCACAAGGAGAAACTTTATGGGAGAGTGATGCGAAAGAAGCCATTTCTGCAAGCACACCACAAACGGAGTTGGCTGAGGTATGCAAAAGCACATTTGGAGAAGCCAATTTATTTTTGGAAGAAGGTCCTGTGGACTGATTAATCCAAGATTGAGTTGTTTGGTCATACAAAAAGGCGTTATGCATGGCGGCAAAAAAACACAGCATTCCAAGAAAAACACTTGCTACCCACAGTAAAATTGGGTGGAGGTTCCATCATGCTTTGGGGCTGTGTGGCCAATGCCGGCACCGGGAATCTTGTTAAAGTTGAGGGACGCATGGATTCCACTCAATATCAGCAGATTCTTGACAATAATGATCAAGAATCAGTGACAAAGTTGAAGTTATGCAGGGGATGGATCTTTCAGCAAGACAATGATCCAAAACACCACTCCAAATCTACTCAGGCATTCATGCAGAGGAACAATTACAATGTTCTGGAATGGCCATCCCAGTCCCCAGACCTGAATATCATTGAACATCTGTGGGATCATTTGAAGAGGGCTGTCCATGCTGGGCGACCATCAAACTTAACTGAACTGGAATTGTTTTGTAAAGAGGAATGGTCAAAAATACCTTCATCCAGGATCCAGGAAATCATTAAAAGCTACAGGAAGCGACTAGAGGCTGTTATTTTTGCAAAAGGAGGATCTACTAAATATTAATGTCACTTTTCTGGTGAGGCGCCCATACTTATGCACCTGTCAAATTTTGTTTGAATGAAGATTGCACATTTTCTGTTAGTACAATAAACCTCATTTCAAGGCAGAAACATTACTGTGTCCAACAGTTATTGCATATATCAACCTGAAATAGCTGTTGCAAAAACACCAATTTTTATAAAACGTTAAGCTTAAGATTAATAGGGGTGCCCAATCTTTTTCATGTAACTGTATATCTCAGAATTGCACTATCTTAAGCCCAAAATCAATGCAAATTTTCATTGGCTCTATACGAAGCTTATTAGTAAGTAATTGAAAAAAACTCTCTGTGGATTTGAACTATTGCATGCCAGTTTAAGACAGGCGCATTAACCCAGTAAGCCACTTAACAATCACATTGGCTTCATTATGTTCTTCTTAATACCAATCTATATAGCCTATGATGGTATCTTGTTCTTTAAGAACACTTAATACAAATTCTATATCTCACAACAATTGCACTATGTCAAGAACAACATCAATGCAAATTTCCATTGCTTCTATAGAAAGCTTATTAGTAAGTAAATGAAAAAAAGCTATTCATGGATTTGTACTCATGAATTTGTGTTTACAAAACAGTCGCATTAACCTAGAAAGCCACTGTAGCATCACAGATATAAGGCGATGTCAAGAAGGGCAGTGAACATTGAATCGCTAATAGGTAAGTTAAAAAAGAAATCCATTGATTTCACTATTTTATTCTTAATGCCAATCTATACAGGGTATGATGACATCTTGTTCTTTATGAACACTTAATACAGATTCTACAGTTATATGAAAAAGTTTGAGCACCCCAATTAATCTTAAGCTTAAAGTTTTATAAAAATGGGTGTTTTTGCAACAGCTATTTCAGTTTGATTTATGTAATAACTGTTGGACACAGTAATGTTTCTACCTTGAAATCAGGTTTATTGTACTAACAGAAAATGTGCAATCTGCATTCAAACAAAATTTGACAGGTGCATAAGTATGAGCACCCTTATCATTTTCTTGTTTTAAATACTCCTACCTACTTTTTACTGACTTACTAAAGCACTTTTTTTGGTTTTGTAACCTCATTGAGCTTTGAACTTCATAGCCAGGTGTATGCAATCATGAGAAAAGCTACTTAAAGTGGCCACTTTCAAGTTGTTCTACTGTTTGAATCTCCTCTGAAGAGTGGCATCATGGGCTCCTCAAAACTGTTAGGAACTGCTACAAACACTAAGGAAAGATAGGAAAACTGTCCCTACAATAGGACTAAGCTGATTCCCTACGATGCAGCGGAGAACCTGTTCCTTGTGAACAGACCCGCCTAAGTCCTCTGCTAGTCTGAACGCAGACCTATAGATATAAGGGAAGGGTCCCTACAAGAACTAAGGACAGAAATATAGTTGGACACCTCTTAGCTGAAATTGTAGCGGAGCAAAGACAAACAAACAGAAGTACTAGTGGTCAAAAGACCAAGCAAACTACAGAGTAAGGTACAAGGCACCTGGCTAGCTTAAGAGTAAATGTAACACTGTAGTCCAGCAAGGCCAGGAGGGCGGAGCTGGATTAAATAGGCAAAAAGTCATGTGACCAGCAAAATAGAAAAAACTAACAGGAGGGTTCTAACAAAAACAACTGTCAAATGATCTGAAAACAAAGATTATTCAACATAGTTGTTCAGGGGAAGGATACAAAAAGCTGTCTCAGAGATTTAACCTATCAGTTTCCACAGTGAGGAACATAGTAAGGAAATGGAAGAACATATGGACAGTTCTTGTTAAGGCCAGAAGTGGCAGGCCAAGAAAAACATCAGAAAGGCAGAAAAGAAGAATGGTGAGATCAGTCAAGGACAATCCTCAGACCACCTCCAGAGAGCTGCAGCATCAACTTGCTGCAGATGGTGTCACTGTGCATCGGTCAACTATACAACGCACTTTGCAGAAGGAGAAACTTTATGGGAGAGTGATGCGAAAGAAGCCATTTCTGCAAGCACGCCACAAACAGAGTTGGCTGAGGTATGCAAAAGCACATTTGGAGAAGCCAATTTCTTTTTGGAAGAAGGTCCTGTGGACTGATGAATCCAAGATTGAGTTGTTTGGTCATACAAAAAGGCGTTATTCATGGCAGCAAAAAAACACAGCATTCCAAGAAAAACGCTTGCTACCCACAGTAAAATTGGGTGGAGGTTCCATCATGCTTTGGGGCTGTGTGGCCAATGCCGGCACCGGGAATCTTGTTAAAGTTGAGGGACGCATGGATTCCACTCAATATCAGCAGATTCTTGACAATAATGTTCAAGAATCAGTGACAAAGTTGAAGTTATGCAGGGGATGGATCTTTCAGCAAGACAATGATCCAAAACACCACTCCAAATCTACTCAGGCATTCATGCAGAGGAACAATTACAATGTTCTGGAATGGCCATCCCAGTCCCCAGACCTGAATATCATTGAACATCTGTGGGATCATTTAAAGAGGGTTGTCCATGCTGGGCGACCATCAAACTTAACTGATCTGGAATTGTTTTGTAAAGAGGAATGGTCAAAAATACCTTCATCCAGGATCCAGGAAATCATTAAAAGCTACAGGAAGCGACTAGAGGCTGTTATTTTTGCAAAAGGAGGATCTACTAAATATTAATGTCACTTTTCTGGTGAGGCGCCCATACTTATGCACCTGTCAAATTTTGTTTGAATGAAGATTGCACATTTTCTGTTAGTACAATAAACCTCATTTCAAGGCAGAAACATTACTGTGTCCAACAGTTATTACATATATCAACCTGAAATAGCTGTTGCAAAAACACCAATTTTTATAAAACGTTAAGCTTAAGATTAATAGGGGTGCCCAATCTTTTTCATGTAACTGTATATCTCAGAATTGCACTATCTTAAGCCCAAAATCAATGCAAATTTTCATTGGCTCTATACGAAGCTTATTAAATAATTGAAAAAAACTCTCTGTGGATTTGAACTATTGCATGCCAGTTTAAGACAGGCGCATTAACCCAGTAAGCCACTTAACAATCACATTGGCTTCATTATGTTCTTCTTAATGCCAATCTATATAGCCTATGATGGTATCTTGTTCTTTATGAACACTTAATACAAATTCTATATCTCACAACAATTGCACTATGTCAAGCACAATAGCAAAGCAAATTTCCATAGCCTCTATAGAATGCTTATTAGTAAGTAAATGAAAAAATAACTATCCACGGATTTGAACTCATGAATTTGTGTATAAAAAACAGTCGCATTAACATAGAAAGCCAGTGTAACATCACTAATGTGAGGTGATGTCAAGAAGGGCAGTGACCATTGAATCGCTAATAGGTAAGTTAAAAGCAAAATCCATTTATTTCACTATGTTATTCTTAATGCCAATATATGCAGCGTATGATGACATGTTGTTCTTTATGATCACTTAAGACAGATTCTATATCTCACAATTGCACTATCTCAAGCCCAAAATCAATGCAAATTTCCATTGCCTCTATAGAAAGCTTATTAGTAAATAAATGAAAATAAGCTATCTGTGGATTTGAGCTCATGAATGCCTGTTTACAAGACTGGTGCATTGTCCAGTAAGCCACTGGAACACCGCAGGTGTAAGGCGATGTCAAGAATGGAAGTGAACATGGAATCACCAAGAGTTAAGTTAAAAAAGAAATCCATTGGTTTCAATATGTTATTCTTAATGCCAATCTATACAGCGTATGATGACATCTAGTTCTTTATGAACACTTTTTACAGATTCAATATCTCACAATAGCACTCAAGCCCAAATCAATGCAAATTTCTAATCCCTCTATAGAAAGCTTATTAGTAAGTAAATGAAAAAAAGCTATCAATGGCTTTGAACTCATGAATGCCTTTTAACAAGACAGGCGCATTATCCTAGAAAGCCTCTGTAATATCACAGGAGTAATGCGATGTCAAGAAGGGAATTGTACATTGAATCGCTAATAGGTAAGTTAAAAGAGAAATCCATTGGTTTCACTATGTTGTTATGAAGCTTAAAAGTAAGTAAACGAAAAAAAGCACTCCATGGGTTCGTACTCATGAACTGCTGTTAACAAGACAGGCGCAATATCCGAGTGCACCACTGGAACTTCTCAGGAGGAATAAGATGTCAAGAAGGGCAGTGAACATTGAATTGATAATAAGTATGTTAAAAAAGAAATCTATTGATTTCACTATGTTATTCTTAATACCAATCTCTACAGCGTATGATGACATCCTGTTCTTTATGAACACTTAATACAAATTCTATATCTCACAACAATTGCATTATCTCAAGCCCAAAATCAATGCGAATTTCCATTGCCTCTACAGAAAGCTTATTAGTAAGTAAATGAAAACAAGCTATCTGTGGCTTTGAACTCATGAATGCCTGTTTTAAAGACAGGCCCATTGCCTAGTTAGTCACTGGAACACCACAGGTGTAAAGCGATGTCAAGAAGGGAAGTGAACATTGAATCGCTAATAGGTATGTTAAAAAAGAAATCCATTGATTTCACTGTGTTATTCTTATTGCCAATCTATATAGCATATGATGATATCTTGTTCTTTATGAACACTTAATACAAATTCTATATCTCACAATTGCACTATCTCAAGCCCAAAATCAATGCAAATTTCTAAGCCTCTATAGAAAGCTTATTACTAAGTAAATGAAAAAAAAGCTATCTGTTGATTTAAACTCATGTTTTCAAGAGAGGTGCATTAACTTAGTAAGCCACTGGAACGTCACAGATGTAAGGTGATGTCAAGAAGGGCAATGAACATTGAATCGCTAATAGGTAAGTTAAAAAAGAAATCTATTGATTTCACTATGTTATTCTTAATACCAATCTATACAGCGTATGATGACATCTTGTTCTTTATGAACACAATACAAATTCTATATCTCATAACAATTGCACTATCTCAAGCCCAAAATCAATGCGAATTTCCATTGCCTCTATAGGAAGCTTATTAGTAAGTAAATGAAGAAATGCTATCCGTTGATTTGAACTCGTTAATGCCTGTTTATAAGACAGGTGCATTAACCTAGTAAGCCACTGGAAAGTCATGGAGGTGAGAAGTTGTCAGGAAGGGCAGTGAACATTGACTCGCTAATAGGTAAGTTAAAAAAGAAATCTATTGATTTCACTATGTTATTCTTAATGCCAATCTAAACAGCGTATGATGACATCTTGTTCTTTATGAACACTTAATACAAATTCTATATCTCACAATTGCACTATCTCAAGCCCATAATCAATGTAAATTTGCATTGCCTCTATAGAAAGCTTATTAGTAAGTAAATGAAAAAAAGCTATCCATGGCTTTGAACTCATGAAAGCCTTTTAACAAGACAGGAGCATTATCCTCGAAAGCCTCTGTAATATCACAGGAGTAAGGCGATGTCAAGAAGGGAATTGTACATTGAATCGCTAATAGGTAAGTTAAAAGAGAAATCCATTGGTTTCACTATGTTGTTCTTAATGCCAATCTATACAGCATATGATGACATCTTGTTCTTTATGAACACTTAATACAAATTCTATATCTCACAATTGCACTATCTCAAGCCCAAAATCAATACAAATTTCCATTGCCTCTATAGGAAGCTCATAAGTGAATAAACGAAAAAAAGCACTCCGTGGGTTTGTACTCATGGGTTGCTGTTAACAAGACAGGAGCATTAACCCAGTACACCACTGGATCTTCTCAGGAGGAATAAGATGTCAAGAAGGGCAGTGAACATTGAATCGATAATAAGTACGTTAAGAAAGAAATCCATTGGTTTCAATATGTTATTCTTAATGCCAATCTATACAGCGTATGATGATATCTTGTTCTTTATGAACACTTAATACAGATTCTAAATCTCGCAATTGCACTATCTCAAGCCCAAAATCAATGTAAATTTCTATAGCCTCTATAGAAAGCTTATTACTAAGTAAATAAAAAAAAGCTATCTGTTGATTTGAACTCATGTTTACAAGACAGGTGCATTAACTTAGTAAGCCACTGGAACGTCACAAATGTAAGGTGATGTCAAGAAGGGCAATGAACATTGAATCGCTAATAGGTAAGTTAAAAAAGAAATCTATTGATTTCACTGTTATTTTTAATGCCAATCTATACAGCGTATGATGACATCTTGTTCTTTATGAATACTTAATAAAAATTCTATATCTCACAATTGCACTATCTCAAGCCAAAATCAATGCAAATTTCCATTGCCTCTATAGGATGATTACAAGTAAGTAAATGAAAAAGAAAGCTGTTTGTGTATTCAAACTCATGAATACGTGTTTACAAGACAAGCACATTAACACAGTAAGCCACTGGAGCATCACAGGTGCAAAGAAATGTAAAGAAGGGCAGTGAACATTGAATCCCTAATAGGTAATTTAAAATAGAAATCCATTGGTTTCACTATGTTATTCTTAATGCCAATCTAGACAGCGTGTGATGACATCTTGTTCTTTATGAACACTTAATACATATTCTATACTACACAATTGCACTATCTCAAGCCAAAATCAATGCAAATTTCCATTGCCTCTATAGGAAGCTAATTAGTAAGTAAATGAAAAAATGCCATCTATAGATTCAAACTCATGAATCCCTCTTTACAATAAGGGAGCATTTAACCAGTAAGCCACTGGAACATCACAGGTGTAAAGCAATGTGAAGAAGTGCAGTGAACACTGAATTGCTAATTGGTAAGTTAAAAAAGAAATCCATTGGTTTCACTATGTTATTCTTAATGCCAATCTTTTCTGCGTATGAAGACATCTTGATTTTTATGAACACTTAATACAGATGCTATACTTCACAATTGCACTATCTCAAGCCAAAATCAATGCAAATTTCCATTGCCTCTATAGGAAGCTTATTAGTAAATAAATGAAAAAAGCTATTTGTGGATTTGAACTCATGAATGTCTGCTTACAAGACTGGCGAATGAACCCAGTAAGCCACTGGAACATCACAAGTATAAGACAATGTAAACAAGGGCAGTGAACATTGAACCACTGCTAGGTAAGTTAAAAAAGAAATCCATTGGTTTCACTGTTATTCTTAATGACAATCTATACAGCGTATGAAGACATCTTGTTATTTGTGAACATTTAATTCAGACTCTATATCTCACAATTGCACTATCTCAAGCCCAAAACCTATGCAAATTTCCATTGCCTCTATAGGACGCTTATTAGTAAGTAAATAAAGAAAAGCTATCGGTGGATTCAAACTCATGAATGCCTGTTTACAATACAGGTGCATTTCCCAGTAAGCCACTGGAACATCACAGGTGTAAAGCAATGTAAATAAGGGCAGTGAACATTGAATCGCTAATAGGTAAGTTAAAAAAGAAATCCATTGGTTTCACTATGTTATTCTTAATGCACATCTATACAGCGTATGAAGACATCTTGTTTTCTATGAACACTTAATACAGATTCTATATCTCACAATTGCACTATCTCAAGCCTAAACAATTCAAATTTCAATTGCCTCTATAGGAAGCTTATTAGTAAGTAAATGAAGAAAAGCTATCGGTGGATTCAAACTCATAAATGCCTGTTTACAAGACAGGCACTTTATACAGTATGCAACTAGAACATCACAGTTGTAAGGTGATGTCAAGAAGGGCAGTGTACATTGAATCGCTAATAGGTAAGTTAAAAAAGAAATCCATTGGTTTCACTATGTTATTCTTAATGCCAATCTATAAAGTGTATGATGACATCTTGTTCTTTATTAACACTTAATATATATTCTATACTTCACAATTGTACTATCTCAAGCCAAAAACAATGCAAATTTCCATTGCCTCTAAAGAATGATTACTAGTAAGTAAATGAAAAAAAGCTATCCGTGGATTCAAACTCATGGATGCCTGTTTACAAGACAGTCGCATTAACACAGTAAGCCGGGGAACATCACAGGTATAAGGTCATGTAAAGAAGGGCAGTTAACATTGAATCGCTAATAGGTAAGTTAAAAATTAATTCCATTGGTTTCACTATGTTATTCTTAATGCCAATCTATACAGCGTATGATGACATCTTGTTCTTTATGAACACGTAATACATATTCTCTACTTCACAATTTCACTATCTCAAGACAAAACAATTCAAATTTTGATTGCCTCTATAGGAAGCTTATTAGTAAGTAAATGAAAAAAAGCCATATAGGGATTCTAACTCATGAATGCCTTTTTACAAGACAGGTGCATTTACACATTAAGCCACTAGAACATTACAGGTGAAAAGCAATTTCAAGAAGTGCAGTGAACATTAAATCGCTAATTGGTAAGTTTAAAAAGAAATGCATTGGTTTCACTATATTATTCTTAAAACACATCTATACAGCGTATGAAGACATCTTGTTCTTTATGAACACTTAATACAGATTTTATATCTCACAATTGCACTATCTCAAGCCCAAAACCTATGCAAATTTCCATTGCCTCTATAGGAAGCTTATTAGTAAGTAAATGAAGAAAAGCTATCGGTGGATTCAAACTCATGAATACCTTTTTACAAGAGAGGTGCATTTACCCAGTAAGCCACTAGAACATTACAGGTGAAAAGCAATTTCAAGAACTGCAGTGAACATTGAATCGCTAATTGGTAAGTTTAAAAAGAAATGCATTGGTTTCAATATATTATTCTTAAAGCACATCTATACAGCGTATGAAGGCATCTTGTTTTCTATGAACACTTAATACAAATTCTATATCTCACAATTGCACTATCTCAAGCCAAACTCAATGCAAATTTCCATTGCCTCTATAGAATGATTACTAGTAAGTGAATTAAAAAAAGCTATCCGTGCATTCAAAATCATGAATGCCTATTTACAAGACAGTCGCAAAAACACAGTAAGCCACTGGAACATCACAGGTGTAAGGCAATGTAAAGAAGGGCAGTGAACATTAAATCGCTAATCGGTAAGTTAAAAAAGAAATCCATTGGTTTCACTATGTTATTCTTAATGTCAATCTATACAGCGTATGATGACATCTTGTTCTTTATGAACACGTAATACTTATTCTATACTTCACAATTGCACTATCTCAAGCCAAAACAATTCAAATTTGCATTGCCTCTATAGGAAGCTTATTAGTAAGTAAATGAAGAAAAGCTATTGGTGGATTCAAACTCATGAATGCCTGTTTACAAGACTGGTGCTTTTACCCAGTAAGCCAGTAGAACATCACAGGTGTAAAATAATGTCAAGAAGTGCAGTGAACATTGAATCGCTAATTGGTAAGTTTAAAAAGAAATCCATTGGTTTCACTATGTTATTCTTAATGCCAATCTATGCAGCGTATGATGACATCTTGTTCTTTATGAACACTTAATACAGATTTTATATCTCACAATTGCACTATCTCAAGCCCAAAACCTATGCAAATTTCCATTGCCTCTATAGGAAGCTTATTAGTAAGTAAATGAAGAAAAGCTATCGGTGGATTCAAACTCATGAATACCTTTTTACAAGACAGGTGCATTTACCCAGTAAGCCACTAGAACATTACAGGTGAAAAGCAATTTCAAGAAGTGCAGTGAACATTGAATCGCTAATTGGTAAGTTTAAAAAGAAATGCATTGGTTTCACTATATTATTCTTAAAGCACATCTATACAGCGTATGAAGACATCTTGTTTTCTATGAACACTTAATACAAATTCTATATCTCACAATTGCACTATCTCAAGCCAAACTCAATGCAAATTTCCATTGCCTCTATAGAATGATTACTAGTAAGTGAATTAAAAAAAGCTATCCGTGCATTCAAAATCATGAATGCCTATTTACAAGACAGTCGCAAAAACACAGTAAGCCACTGGAACATCACAGGTGTAAGGCAATGTAAAGAAGGACAGTGAACATTAAATCGCTAATAGGTAAGTTAAAAAAGAAATCCATTGGTTTCACTATGTTATTCTTAATGCCAATCTATACAGCGTATGATGACATCTTGTTCTTTATGAACACGTAATACTTATTCTATACTTCACAATTGCACTATCTCAAGCCAAAACAATTCAAATTTCCATTGCCTCTATAGGAATCTTATTAGTAAGTAAATGAAGAAAAGCTATTGGTGGATTCAAACTCATGAATGCCTGTTTACAAGACTGGTGCATTTACCCAGTAAGCCAGTAGAACATCACAGGTGTAAAATAATGTCAAGAAGTGCAGTGAACATTGAATCGCTAATTGGTAAGTTAAAAAAGAAATCCATTGGTTTCACTATGTTATTCTTAATGCCAATCTATACAGCGTATGATGACATCTTGTTCTTTATGAACACGTAATACTTATTCTATACTTCACAATTGCACTATCTCAAGCCCAAAACCTATGCAAATTTCCATTGCCTCTATAGGAAGCTTATTAGTAAGTAAATGAAGAAAAGCTATCGGTGGATTCACACTCATGAATACCTTTTTACAAGACAGGTGCATTTACCCAGTAAGCCACTAGAACATTACAGGTGAAAAGCAATTTCAAGAAGTGCAGTGAACATTGAATCGCTAATTGGTAAGTTTAAAAAGAAATGCATTGGTTTCACTATATTATTCTTAAAGCACATCTATACAGCGTATGAAGACATCTTGTTTTCTATGAACACTTAATACAAATTCTATATCTCACAATTGCACTATCTCAAGCCTAAACAATTCAAATTTCCATTGACTCTATAGGAAGCTTATTAGTAAGTAAATGAAGAAAAGCTATCGGTGGATTCAAACTCATAAATGCCTGTTTACAAGACAGGCACTTTATACAGTATGCAACTAGAACATCACAGCTGTAAGGTGATGTCAAGAAGGGCAGTGTACATTGAATCGCTAATAGGTAAGTTAAAAAAGAAATCCATTGGTTTCACTATGTTATTCCTAATGCCAATCTATAAAGTGTATGATGACATCTTGTTCTTTATTAACACTTAATATATATTCTATACTTCACAATTGCACTATCTCAAGCCAAAAACAATGCAAATTTCCATTGCCTCTAAAGAATGATTACTAGTAAGTAAATGAAAAAAAGCTATCCGTGGATTCAAACTCATGAATGCCTGTTTACAAGACAGTCGCATTAACACAGTAAGTCGGGGAACATCACAGGTATAAGGTCATGTAAAGAAGGGCAGTTAACATTGAATCGCTAATGGGTAAGTTAAAAATTAATTCCATTGGTTTCACTATGTTATTCTTAATGCCAATCTATACAGCGTATGATGACATCTTGTTCTTTATGAACACGTAATGCATATTCTCTACTTCACAATTTCACTATCTCAAGCCAAAACAATACAAATTTTGATTGCCTCTATAGGAAGCTTATTAGTAAGTAAATGAAAAAAAGCCATATGGGGATTCTAACTCATGAATGCCTTTTTACAAGACAGGTGCATTTACACATTAAGCCACTAGAACATTACAGGTGAAAAGCAATTTCAAGAAGTGCAGTGAACATTAAATCGCTAATTGGTAAGTTTAAAAAGAAATGCATTGGTTTCACTATATTATTCTTAAAACACATCTATACAGCGTATGAAGACATCTTGTTTTCTATGAACACTTAATACAAATTCTATATCTCACAATTGCACTATCTCAAGCCTAAACAATTCAAATTTCCATTGCCTCTATAGGAAGCTTATTAGTAAGTAAATGAAGAAAAGCTATCGGTGGATTCAAACTCATGAATGCTTATTTACAAGTCTGGTGCATTTACCCAGTAAGCCAGTAGAACATCACAGGTGTAAAGTAATGTCAAGAAGTGCAGTGAACATTGAATCGATAATTGGTAAGTTTAAAAATAAATCCATTGGTTTCACTATGTTATTCTTAATGCCAATCTATGCAGCGTATGATGACATCTTGTTCTTTATGAACACTTAATACAGATTCTATATCTCACAATTGCACTATCTCAAGCCAAAATCAATGCAAATTTCCATTGCCTCTATAGAATGATTACTAGTAAGTGAATTAAAAAAAGCTATCCGTGCATTCAAAATCATGAATGCCTATTTACAAGACAGTCGCAATAACACAGTAAGCCACTGGAACATCACAGGTGTAAGGCAATGTAAAGAAGGGCAGTGAACATTAAATCGCTAATAGGTAAGTTAAAAAAGAAATCCATTGGTTTCACTATGTTATTCTTAATGCCAATCTATACAGAGTATGATGACATCTTGTTCTTTATGAACACGTAATACATATTCTATACTTCACAATTGCACTATCTCAAGCCAAAACAATTCAAATTTCCATTGCCTCTATAGGAAGCTTATTAGTAAGTAAATGAAGAAAAGCTATTGGTGGATTCAAACTCATGAATGCCTGTTTACAAGACTGGTGCATTTACCCAGTAAGCCAGTAGAACATCACAGGTGTAAAATAATGTCAAGAAGTGCAGTGAACATTGAATCGCTAATTGGTAAGTTAAAAAAGAAATCCATTGGTTTCACTATGTTATTCTTAATGCCAATCTATACAGCGTATGAAGACATCTTGTTCTTTATGAACACGTAATACTTATTCTATACTTCACAATTGCACTATCTCAAGCCTAAACAATTCAAATTTCCATTGCCTCTATAGGAAGCTTATTAGTAAGTAAATGAAGAAAAGCTATCGGTGGATTCAAACTCATAAATGCCTGTTTACAAGACAGGCACTTTATACAGTATGCAACTAGAACATCACAGCTGTAAGGTGATGTCAAGAAGGGCAGTGTACATTGAATCGCTAATAGGTAAGTTAAAAAAGAAATCCATTGGTTTCACTATGTTATTCCTAATGCCAATCTATAAAGTGTATGATGACATCTTGTTCTTTATTAACACTTAATATATATTCTATACTTCACAATTGCACTATCTCAAGCCAAAACAATTCAAATTTTGATTGCCTCTATAGGAAGCTTATTAGTAAGTATATGAAAAAAAGCCATATGGGGATTCTAACTCATGAATAGAGATGAGCGTTGTTCTACTCGAACTGTTCGCCAATCTCAAATTCGAGCTGTTTTGGGCGGTGTTCGAGCCGGTCGGCGAACACGAACAATTTGAGAAAAATTCGGCTGTTCGAGGTTATGTTCGATAACTGTTCGTGCACCAAAATCATAACTGGATTTTTTCTCATTAATGATGAAAATTAATGTTAATACGCAGTTTGAGTGTACAGCGGGGCGGGGGGAGGGGCAGGGGATGGATCTCTGCAGGAACAATGAAGATCTCCATTTTTTTTTCTCTTTCCCGCATTTGCAGTGGGGAGGTGCAATCTGTCAGCCTATCAGCAGCGCACACACGGAGCGAAGTGCTTTTTTTCACACAAGCAAGGGCATGTGTGATTGGCAGTGTATGTCACATGTCCTTGCCCTATAAGACCAAGCCATTTTCCCCGTCGCCACCATTTTCTCACTGCTGCAGCTGCGTGTTAGACGGCACCGCTGTTGCTGTGTGCGCTATACCTTGTTAATTTCAAGCCAATTTTCGCACAAATATACAGATAGCTTGGGAGTAGGGAATAGTTGTGATTGCAGTCCTTTTAAGGACTAGGTTACAGCATTTCCTACGACTTTTATCAGGCAGGTCTGTGCTCTTAAATAGATAGATTGTGGGAGTAAAGACTAATTGTAATTGGAGTCCTTTTCAGGACTAGGTTACATCAGTTCCTATCAGTTTTTGCCAGGCAGGTCTGTGCCAGTGCTGTGCAAGTTTTTTTCACAGCATTTGGCTGAATCTAGCAAAGCTAATCCTTTTTGGCCTATTGCAGAGTGTGTTAGTCAGTGGAGTAGCCTATCTGTGTTGCAAGATATACCACCTGTGTATAGAATACCAATTTTTTTACTGCACCTAGTGAAGTAAAATCTTTTGGGCATAGCATCATTCTATTAGTCCATCTATACTGACCTCCATCAGGTTGCAAACTGAATATAATTTTTTTCTGCATCTAGCTCTGAAAAAATATTTGGGCTTCTAGCAGTGTGTGGGACTTGGTCTATTAGTCCATCTATACTGACCTCCATCAGGTTGCAAATTAAAAATAATTTTTTTCTTCATTTAGCTCTGAAAAAATATTTGGGCTTCTAGCAGTGTGTGGGACTTGTTCTATTAGTCCTTCTATACTGACCTCCAGCAGGTTGCAAATTGAATATAATTTTTTTCTGCATCTAGCTCTGAAAAAATATTTGGGCTTCTAGCGGTGTGTGGGACTTGGTCTATTAGTCCATCTATACTGACCTCCATCAGGTTGCAAATTGAATAAAAAAATTTTCTGCATCTAGCTCTGAAAAAATATTTGGGCTTCTAGCGGTGTGTGGGACTTGGTCTATTAGTCCATCTATACTGACCTCCATCAGGTTGCAAATTGAATAAAAAAAATTTCTGCATCTAGCTCTGAAAAAATATTTGGGCTTCTAGCAGTGTGTGGGACTTGTTCTATTAGTCCTTCTATACTTACGTCCAGCAGGTTGCAAATTGAATATAATTTTTTTCTGCATCTAGCTCTGAAAAAATATTTGGGCTTCTAGCGGTGTGTGGGACTTGGTCTATTAGTCCATCTATACTGACCTCCATCAGGTTGCAAATTAAAAATAATTTTTTTCTGCATCTAGCTCTGAAAAAATATTTGGGCTTCTAGCAGTGTGTGGGACTTGGTCTATTAGTCCATCTATACTGACCTCCATCAGGTTGCAAATTAAAAATAATTTTTTTCTGCATCTAGCTCTGAAAAAATATTTGGGCTTCTAGCAGTGTGTGGGACTTGGTCTATTAGTCCATCTATACTGACCTCCATCAGGTTGCAAATTAAAAATAATTTTTTTCTGCATCTAGCTCTAAAAAAATATTTGGGCTTCTAGCAGTGTGTGGGACTTGGTCTATTAGTCCATCTATACTGACCTCCATCAGGTTGCAAATTAAAAATATTTTTTTTCTGCATCTAGCTCTGAAAAAATATTTGGGCTTCTAGCAGTGTGTGGGACTTGGTCTATTAGTCCATCTATACTGACCTCCATCAGGTTGCAAATTAAAAATAATTTTTTTCTGCATCTAGCTCTGAAAAAATATTTGGGCTTCTAGCGGTGTGTGGGACTTGTTCTATTAGTCCATCTATACTGACCTCCATCAGGTTGCAAATTAAAAATAATTTTTTTCTGCATCTAGCTCTGAAAAAATATTTGGGCTTCTAGCAGTGTGTGGGACTTGGTCTATTAGTCCATCTATACTGACCTCCATCAGGTTGCAAATTGAATAAAAAAATTTTCTGCATCTAGCTCTGAAAAAATATTTGGGCTTCTAGCGGTGTGTGGGACTTGGTCTATTAGTCCATCTATACTGACCTCCATCAGGTTGCAAATTAAAAATAATTTTTTTCTGCATCTAACCCAGCCAATAGTTTTGGCCTAATACCACAGTTTGGCCACTCAGCTCTGCTCGGTTACCATCCATTGTTTTTTTGTGCAAACAACTCCAGAGTTGTGAATTAGTTAACCACCAAAATGAGTGGAAAAAGGCCTGCTGCTGGTGGAAAGGGGAATAGGCGTGTTGGGAAGGGGAAAAAAGGTTGTGTCCGTGGGGTAGGTGCAGAAGAAAGACCATCTTCCAGCCAAACTAAAATGTCTACTTCTTTTAGCGGACAATGTGATAAGATCCCTTTCTTACGGCCACGCCAATCGCTACAAATTCCAGATGAGGCACAAAAACAGCAGGTGCTTCAACGGATATCAAGTGCTCCTTTAAGTGGGCTCTCCTCCACATCAACTTCAACATCACAAATACTCCAGTCCTCAAAGGTGTCACCCAAATCGCACTTGCTTCCTCACAGCTCCCAAATCTCCAGCTGCCCGTCTGAGTATGAGGTAGAACAGATGGTTGAGTCTGCAGAGCTGTTTACTCATACTATAGCCTGGGAATCAGAGGTCGACTCCAGCGCTTCTGTGAATCCAGACGAGGAAATGATCTGCACTGATGCCCAGAATCTTTATGAGTCGGATCCAGGACCAGACGCAGAAGGTTCTGACCATAATGTAGACCCTCATTCCCAAACTGTAACTCCTGTTGGTGGAGACAATGAGGAAGACGATGATAAGACTCAAATACCTGATTGGAGCGACAACTTTAGTTTTTTGTCAGGGCAGGAACAGGTTGGCTCTGAGGACGACGGGTGTGATAACGCACAGGGTGATGATGATGAGGTCGGAGATCCCACTTACTGTCAACCCACAGTCAGCCAAGAGATGAGGTCAGCAGAGGAGGTGGAGGAAGATGCTAGTGACGACGAGGTCAGGTTGCGCCTTCCTGGACAGAGACGTAGTACTGGAAGCACGTCAACAACTGCATCCTCAAACACAACTCTGCCTCTCACCACAAGTCGTGGTGGCTCTTCAGGTCGCATGGGTGCTAAGCCTTGCATAGCCTGGGCATTTTTTCAGATCGATAAAGATGACCCAACTCGTGTTATCTGTAACATTTGTCAGCAAAAGCTAAGTAGAGGCCAAAAAATACATAGTTTGAGTACTTCATGCATGAACCGGCACATGGACATGAAGCATAAGTTGCAGTAGGAAGCTCAGTGTGCTACAATGCGGTCTAGCCGGCTGGGCCAACCACCGTCTGCCATATCTTGTGCATCCACGGCCTCTTCATCCTCTGTGACTGGGGGGACAGCAGTCACACCTGTTTTGGGGCGCAGACCTGCCACCTCTTTACCCGCAACAGCCAGCGTGATTGGCAGGTCATCATTTTCTTTGGAGGTGGGAACACCAGCTGGTCTTGAGCGCTGTCCGACATCGATAGCACCACCTTTGGATCAAGGCAACCTAACATGTCCGCCTGCATCTTCCTCACAGACCGGCAGTTTGCCGGGGACACCCTTATCAACCCCGTCTAAGCACAATAGCCAGCCCTCGGTCCCTCAGATGTGGACAAGTAAAAGACCATTTCCTCCTAGCCATGAGAAAGCTAAGAGGTTGAATTTCACCATCTGCAAGCTCTTGGCTACAGAAATGCTGCCTTTCCGCCTGGTGGACACAGAGGATTTTCGAGACCTTATGTCCGTCGCAGTGCCCCAGTACCAGATGCCCAGTCGGCACTACTTCTCAAAGAAAGGTGTGCCTGTGCTCCACCAGCATGTCGCACACAACATCACCGCTTCTTTGAGAAACTCTGTGTGTGACAGGGTGCATTTCACCACAGACACTTGGACGAGTAGGCATGGACAGGGGCATTACATGTCGCTGACTGGGCACTGGGTAACTATGGTGACAGCAGGACAAGGGGCTGCTGTCCAAGTCTTGCCGTCCCCACGAGTTGTGCGTCAATCCTCTTTATGTCATTTTTCCTCCACTGCTTCTGCCTCCTCAACCTCCTCTCGGTCTTCCACCTGCACCCAAAGCCTGTCTGGTCATGCCACAAGCTTTCTAACTGCGCAGAAGGGATCCTGCACACCTCCTTACTATGCTGGCAGTAGGGCTCAACGTCATCAGGCGGTTTTTACATTGAAATGTCTGGGAAATGTGAGTCACACAGCTGAGGAGTTGTGGTCAGCTCTGGAGAACCAATTTCATGAATGGTTGTCTCCACTGGACCTGAAACCAGGGAAGGCCGTGTGCGACAATGCTGCAAACCTGGGTGCGGCCCTTCGCCGGGGCAATGTCACACACGTGCCTTGTATGGCTCACGTGTTGAACCTGGTTGTCCAGCAATTTTTAGCCCACTATCCCAGACTAGATGGCCTTCTGCAGAGGGCACGGTCGCTGTGTGCTCACTTCCGCCGTTCGCATCCCGCAGCTCAGCGACTTACATCTCTACAGAAGTCGTTGGGCCTGCCACTTCACCGGCTAAAATGCGATGTGCCTACCCGGTGGAATTCAACTCTGCACATGTTGCAGCGACTGTGGCAGCACCGACAAGCCCTCGTGCAATACGTTCTGACATATAGCCTGGGCCAACGAGATTCAGAGGTGGGGCAAATCACGCTGGAGGAGTGGTCTCAGATCAGGGACCTATGCACCCTTCTGCACAGTTTTGAAATGGCGACGAAGATGTTTAGTGCTGACGATGCCATTATCAGCATGACTATTCCGGTGATTTACATGCTGGAGCACATGTTAAACAGAATTCGGAGTCAGGTGGTGGCACAAGAGGAGGTGGAGGAAGTAGAGGAGGAGGAGTTGTATGCGGAAGGGCTAACATCTGCAAGGTCCAGACGGTCGGCAGCACCAGGGCGGCAGGCATGTGAGGGTGGGGGAGATGATTTTACCAGGGCGCATGGTAGCAGCCAAACTAGTGAGGAAGGTGCAGGAGCCCAGGAAGAAGTGGAGGACGAACTGATGGAAGACTCATCAGATGAGGGAGACCTTGATCACATTTCTGTTGTGCGAGGTTGGGGGGAGAGGACAGAGGAAGGAAGCATGATTGTTACCTCGCCACCAACACAACAGGGACTTGGTACTCCTGGATGCGCAACACACATGAGTGCCTTCTTGCTGCACTACCTGCAACATGACCCTCGAATTGTGAGAATTAGAAATAATCCTGACTACTGGGTTGCCACACTGTTAGATCCCCGGTACAAAAGTAAATTTGCAGAAATTATTCCTGCCATAGAAAGGGATGCACGCATGCAGGAGTATCAGCAGAGACTGTTGCAGAATCTTACATGTGCTTTTCCACAAAATACCAGTGGTGCACGTAGTGAATCTCACAGTTCCAACTTGCCAACCGTGGGACCGTCAAGTGTTCAGCACTCAAACCGTAACAGAACCACAGTATCTGCTGGTAACATCAATTTTGCGGAATCATTTCAACACTTTTTTAGCCCATCGTTTGCAAGGCCACAGGAGACAAGAAGTCTGACACATAGTCAACGCCTAGAGATGATGGTACAGGAGTATCTCCAAGTAAACATTGAAGCCACGACTGTGTCACTGGACCCTTGCTCTTTTTGGGCTTCCAATCTGGATAAATGGCCGGAGCTAGCCACTTACGCCTTGGAGATCTTGTCATGCCCCGCAGCCAGCGTTCTGTCTGAACGTGTGTTCAGCACTGCTGGTGGTGTGCTGACAGATAAGCGCACGCGGCTCTCCACTGATAATGTAGACAGACTCACGTTCATAAAGATGAACAAATCATGGATCCGAAACGACTTTTCTACCCCTGTGTCATCCTGGGGAGAGTAAAAGCTTGATGATTGGTTAAAATCACCCTACCAACCGTTTTAAGCTTTCAAATTACTAATCATGTTTATCTGTATCTTGACTGGAAAATAATTTGGGCTTTGTAGCAGTGTGCAGCACTGATCCTATTAGGCCATCTATAATAAGCTTCACCAGATTTAAAATTAAAAATAATTTTTAGCTGCATCTAGCCCGGAAAATAATTTTGGGGCTCCGAGATGCGCAAGACACATAAGTGCCTTCTTGCTGCACTACCTGCAGCATGACCCTCATATTGTCAGAATTCGAAGTAATCATGACTACTGGGTTGCCACACTCTTAGATCCCCCAAACTTTTCGATCAACCTTTTCATTTTAATAAAGACCAAAAAAATGGTCATTTTTGAAATTATAAGCATTAGCAGGTTGTTAGAAACTGAAATCAAACAGTTTTCAACTCAAAACTTTATTCTAGGTGATGTTACATTTTCACATAGGACCCCTTGTTCGAAAGGAGCTTCTGAACTCTCTCGTCCATTGAATTTGTCAGGTTTTGGATGGTTTCTGCTTCAATTGTTTTGCATGAGGACAGAATACCCTCCCAGAGCTGTTGCTTAGATGTGAACTGCCTCCCGCCATCATAGACACTCCTTTTAATGATGCTCCAAAGGTTCTGAATGGGGTAGAGGTCAGGGGAGCATGGGGGTCACACCATAAGTTTGTCCCCTTTTATGCCCATATCAGCCAGAGATGCAGATGTTTTATGTGCAGCATGAGATGGTGCATTATCATGCAGAAAAATGATCTTGCTGTGAAATACACGGTTCTTCTTCTTGAACCATGGCAGGAAGTGCTGTTTGAGAAAATCCACATACATTATGGAGTTCATCTTTAGCGCCTTCAGGGATCCTAAAGGGGCCGACAATCTCTCTCCCCATGATTCCAGCCCAAAACATTACTCCACCTCCTCCTTGTTGGCGCTGTAGCCGTGTTTGCGTGGGGTGTCCATCAACCAGCCATCCTCCACTCCATTCATCTGGACCATCGAGCGCTGCACGGCACTCATCCGTGAACAAAACAGTTTTGAAATCAGTCTTCATGTAATGTTTGGCCCACTGGAGCCGTTTCTGCTTGTGTGAAGTGGATAGAGGAGGTCGACAGGATGGCGTATGCACAGCTGCAAACCTCTGAAGGACCCTGCATCTTGTTGTTCGGGGGACGTTGGAGGCACAAGCAGCTTCAAAAACTTGTCTGCTGCTATGACAAGGCTTTTTTGCCGCTGCTCTTTCAACCTGACGTAATTGCCTGTAGGAAAGAGTCCTCAATTTGCCCTTATCAGCACGCACACGTGTGTACTGTGAATCAGCTACATACTTCTTGATTGCCAAGACACTTCATCCTGATCATCGCACAATGTTGATTGTAGTCATGCCTTGACCTAAACACTCCACAATTTGTTGCTTCTCAGCAGCCGACACATCCTTTTTCTTTCCCATTTTGGCAGAAAATGTAGGCTGCTTAATAATGTGAGAGAGCCTTCTTAAGTAGTCTTGCCTTTCATTGGACACACCTGCCAAACTAATTAGCACAGGTGTCTGCAATTGCTTACAGTGATATAAAGAGCCCTGACACACATCACCATCAATGAGTTTAACTGACAAACAAACAAATTCTTCCCTTATCACTCCTAAACACTTTTTGCATAATAATTTGGAACGCGGTGTACATGTGCTTTTCCACAAAACACCAGTGGTTCACGTAGTGAATCTTACAGTTCTAACTTGCCAACCGTGGTCTGTATGGAATTGTTCAATAAAGGGCCCAAAATTAAGATAACATAGATGGGAGAGGTCTCTATGAATAGGAATTCCTAAGTATTTGATACCCTGTGAGGGCCAGGCAAAGGTAAAGTTGGACTGGATGGAATCCTATATAGATTTAGGGAGGGAGACATCGAGGGCCTCAGACTTCGCTGCATTGATTTTAAAATTTTACCATGTAACAAAGTGATCTATTTCAGCCATAACAGCAGGGATGGATATATGTGATTGAGTGATATATACTAGTACATCATCAGCAAATAGAGAGCACTTGTACTCGGTGCCTCCCACCTCAATCCACCTAATATTGGGGTTATGGCGAATTGATGAGAGCAGGTGCTCCGTCACTAGGATGTATAAGAGAGGGGACAGAGGACATCCCTGCCTTGTCCCATTGGTGATTGTGAAAGGTGATGAAAATGTTCTGACGCACCCCCTGGGCCTTGGGACACCCGGAGCCGGACCCTTTTTGGTGGATGCTGGTGGTTGTAGTCTTCGTGGCGGTGATCCGGTTCCGTGGCTCAGGGCGGTCAAACCAGTGGCGGAACTATTTATGTGGTTTTGATGTTTAAATGTCCGACTACGCCACCCGTGGATTGCGGTCAGAGTGAACCGCCGCTACAGGGCAGACCGCTAAGGCTGGTGTTGTGGGTGCAGCAGAGCGTAGCATAACTCCCCACGGGAGGAGTATAGCCTCAGGGCAGTGTATGCGGAGGATGGGGGTGATGGTGCAGGGCAGCAGCAGTAACGACACGGAGTCAGTGATGCAGTTCAGGGCCTTTACTCACAGTTCTTATTATCCAGACCACGTCTGCAGGTAACGGCTGCCCACGTCGTACTGTGCTCACCAGGTGAGGGGCTCAGACAACTCCCAGATAACTTTGGAGCGCTTCACAGGACCCCCTTTGTGTGTCCTTTGTCTGGCCTTTCTTACCAACACTTCTGTCCGGCTGCCTCGGGCCTCCTCTTGGTAAACTTGGCGCCAGTTTCCCTGACCCTATGTGGTGACTTCCTAGCGGGTGGAGCAAGGGGCTGCGCCACATAAAATGTCAGAGCCTCCGGTTTCTAGCTGAGGGTCGTTTCCTGCCTCCACTAGTTCGGGGACCGGTCTCCCCCTTTGGCCTGACCCCTCCACGCAGGTGGATTCGGGCGTGCGGTGGCGACTCGCCCGTCCGCACCCCTGGGATCCCTTCATTCCTCGTTCCTGGAGACTTCTCCGCTCCTCTTCCTTCCTTCTCCCTCTTGCAGGCCTGGGCCTCTGTTACTCTGTTACTAGGCCCGACTTCTCTGCACTGAACTAAGATGGTGCCCACCTTTTATACTCCCTTCTCAATGCACCCAGGAACTGCTTCCACCCTGCTCCTGCACTGCAGGGTTCCCCTTCCTCAGTGTTCCCTCCCCCCACTCCAGCCAGGGACAGGGACTGTCGTGCCCAACTCAGGGGCATATTGGTCGCCCTGCCCCACGGCAATGTGGTGTAACGCATGCAGGTGTCGGGTCCTGATCCACACTCCATCCTTATCTGAGAGTGAGATATCACACCTCTGGGTGAGGTGCAATACGTCTGTAGCAACCGAGTTCCATTTATCTTCAGCCTAGGTGACGTATTGTGATACAGGGCCGTGATTTTGGCTATAAAAGGGTCCCCTAGACCCCTACCCCAAGCTTTTTAAGAGAATCATATATGGCGTGCCAGGAGACTCTATGGAATGCTTTCTCAGCATCCAACGAGAGTATCTACTTACAAATTTTTAACTGCATCTAGCCCAGGAAATACTTTGTGCCTAGTAGCAGTGTCTGCTAGTCAGCGGATTATCCCGGCTGTTAAGCAAGCTACACCACCTGTAGTTTGGACACTTAATTTTTTCAAAGGAAATGCTTCGGGACCACGGGATACTCAGTGAAGAGCATCAGGAGGCACCCCAAGGCATAGGGGCTGGGACTGGCACTAGGATGCCTTGCGGTGGACAGCCAAGCTCCTTATAAAAGCTTTTTAACTGCAGCAGCTATAGTGGACGCTACTGGAGCTGGAATTACGCGGCTGCTGGCATGAGACTTGCCCTCAAATAGATCCTTGTAAATGGATTTAAAGTGTATTCATTCAAATTAGAGGGACAATTTAAATTAAAAAGCTTAGAGCTGCCTCCACCACAGGGGGGCTCTCTCGACCCACCAGCGGACAGGCACCAGTATTGGGAGAGGGGGGCTGGCCGTCAGGGTTCACCGCGGCTCTGGCACAAACCCGGCGACACGGAGGTGGCACGGGCAGGAGCGGACTGGCCGTGTCGGCTCCTCACTTTTTGGATTTTAGAAGGGCATGACATACCTATATCTGTGTCTCCCCCTCCTTTTACTCCTCCACCTCTTTTCTTTTCGCATGACTATATGTACTTGTCACTTTTCCATGTGTTAGTTGTGTCTTCTGAGCAGTTTGTCAGCTTTTGGACACCTTTGAAGGTGTTTTCTATGTGTTTCTATGTGTTTTTGTTTGCCTGCCATTGGTTTTAACGGTGTTCGAAGGTGTTCGACGAACAGTTCGACGAACAGTTCGGCGAACACACGGGTGTTCGACGAACCGAACCGAACTCGAACACTACGGGGGTGGCTCAACACTATTGGTAAGTTTAAATAGAAATCCATCAGTTTCACTATGTTATTCTTAATGCCAATCTATACAGGGCATGATGACATCTTGTTCTTTATGAACACTTAATATATATTCTATACTTCACAATTGCACTATCTCAAGCCAAAACAATTCAAATTTCCATTGCCTCTATAGGAAGCTTATTAGTAAGTAAATGAAAAAAAGCCATATGTGGATTCTAACTCATGAATGCCTTTTTACAAGACAGGTGCATTTACCCAGTAAGCCACTGGAACATTACAGATGAAAAGCAATTTCAAGAAGTGCAGTGAACATTGAATCGCTAATTGGTAAGTTTAAAAAGAAATGCATTGGTTTCACTATATTATTCTTAAAGCACATCTATGCAGCGTATGAAGACATCTTGTTTTCTATGAACACTTAATACAGATTCTATATCTCACAATTGCACTATCTGAAGCCAAAATCAATGCAAATTTCCATTGCCTCTATAGAATGATTACTAGTAAGTGAATTAAAAAAAGCTATCCGTGCATTCAAAATCATGAATGCCTATTTACAAGACAGTCGCAATAACACAGTAAGCCACTGGAACATCACAGGTGTAAGGTAATGAAAAGAAGGGCAGTGAAAATTGAATCGCTAATAGGTAAGTTAAAAAATAAATCCATTGGTTTCACTATGTTATTCTTAATGCACATCTATACATCGTATGAAGACATCTTGTTTTCTATGAACACTTAATACAGATTCTATATCTCACAATTGCACTATCTCAAGCCTAAACAATTCAAATTTCCATTGCCTCTATAAGAAGCTTATTAGTAAGTAAATGAAGAAAAGCTATCGGTGGATTCAAACTCATGAATGCCTGTTTACAAGACAGGCTCTTTATACAGTATGCAACTAGAACATCACTGTTGTAAGGTGATGTCAAGAAGGCAGTGTACATTGAATCGCTAATAGGTAAGTTAAAAAAGAAATCCGTTGGTTTCACTATGTTATTCTTAATGCCAATCTATGCAGCGTATGATGACATCTTGTTCTTTATGAACACTTAATAGAGATTTTATATCTCACAATTGCACTATCTCAAGCCCAAAACCTATGCAAAGTTCCATTGCCTCTATAGGAAGCTTATTAGTAAGTAAATGAAGAAAAGCTATCGGTAGATTCAAACTCATGAATGCCTGTTTACAAGACAGGCTCTTTATACAGTATGCAACTAGAACATCACTGTTGTAAGGTGATGTCAAGAAGGCAGTGTACATTGAATCGCTAATAGGTAAGTTAAAAAAGAAATCCATTAGTTTCACTATGTTATTCTTAATGCCAATCTATACAGCGTATGATGACATCTTGTTCTTTATGAACACTTAATATATATTCTATACTTCACAATTGCACTATCTCAAGCTAAAACAATTCAAATTTGGTTGCCTCTATAGGAAGCTTATTAGTAAGTAAATGAAAAAAAGCCATATGTGGATTCTAACTCATGAATGCCTTTATACAAGACAGCAGCATTTACCCAATAAGCCACGGGAACATTACATGTGAAAAGCAATTTCAAGAAGTGCAGTGAACATTGAATCGCTAATTGGTAAGTTTAAAAAGAAATGCATTGGTTTCACTATATTATTCTTAATGCACATCTATACAGCGTATGAAGACATCTTGTTTTCTATGAACACTTTATACAAATTCTATATCTCACAATTGCACTATCTCAAGCCATAATCAATGCAAATTTCCATTGCCTCTATAGAATGTTTACTAGTAAGTAAATTTAAAAAAGCTATCCGTGGATTCAAAATCATGAATGCCTGTTTACAAGACAGTCGCAATAACACAGTAAGCCACTGGAACATCACAGGTGTAAGGCAATGTAAAGAAGGGCAGTGAACATTGAATCGCTAATAGGTAAGTTAAAAAAGAAATCCATTGGTTTCACTATATTATTCTTAATGCCAATCTAAACAGCGTATGATGACATCTTGTTCTTTATGAACACGTAATACGTATTCTATACTTCACAATTGCACTATCTCAAGCCAAAACAATTCAAATTTCCATTGCCTCTATAGGAAGCTTATTAGTAAGTAAATGAAAAAAAGCCATACATGGATTCAAACTCATGAATACCTTTTTACAAGACAGGAGCATTTACCCAGTAAGCCACTGGAACACCACAGGTGTAAAGCAATCTAAAGAAGGGCAGTGAACATTGAATCGCTAATTGGTAAGTTTAAAAAGAAATGCATTGGTTTCACTATATTATTCTTAAAGCACATCTATACAGCGTATGAAGACATCTTGTTTTCTATGAACACTTAATACAAATTCTATATCTCACAATTGCACTATCTCAAGCCAAAATCAATGCAAATTTCCATTGCCTCTATAGGAAGCTTATTAGTAATTAAATGAAGAAAAGCTATCGGTGGATTCAAACTCATGAAAACATTTTTACAAGACAGGTGCATTTACCCAGTAAGCCACTGGAACATCACAGGTGTAAAGCAATGTAAAGAAGGGCAGTGAACATTGAATCGCTAATAGGTAAGTTAAAAAATAAATCCATTGGTTTCACTATGTTATTCTTAATGCACATCTATACATCGTATGAAGACATCTTGTTTTCTATGAACACTTAATACAGATTCTATATCTCACAATTGCACTATCTCAAGCCAAAATCAATGCAAATTTCCATTGCCTCTATAGAATGATTACTAGTAAGTGAATTAAAAAAAGCTATCCGTGCATTCAAAATCATGAATGCCTATTTACAAGACAGTCGCAATAACACAGTAAGCCACTGGAACATCACAGGTGTAAGGCAATGTAAAGAAGGGCAGTGAACATTGAATCGCTAATAGGTAAGTTAAAAAAGAAATCCATTGGTTTCACTATGTTATTCTTAATGCCAATCTATACAGCGTATGATGACATCTTGTTCTTTATGAACACGTAATACATATTCTATACTTCACAATTGCACTATCTCAAGCCAAAACAATTCAAATTTCCATTGCCTCTATAGGAAGCTTATTAGTAAGTAAATGAAGAAAAGCTATTGGTGGATTCAGACTCATGAATGCCTGTTTACAAGACTGGTGCATTTACCCAGTAAGCCAGTAGAACATCACAGGTGTAAAGTAATGTCAAGAAGTGCAGTGAACATTGAATCGCTAATTGGTAAGTTTAAAAAGAAATCCATTGGTTTCACTATGTTATTCTTAATGCCAATCTATGCAGCGTATGATGACATCTTGTTCTTTATGAACACTTGATACAGATTTTATATCTCACAATTGCACTATCTCAAGCCCAAAACCTATGCAAATATCCATTGCCTCTATAGGAAGCTTATTAGTAAGTAAATGAAAAAAAGCTATCGGTGGATTCAAACTCATGAATACCTTTTTACAAGACAGGTGCATTTACCCAGTAAGACACTAGAACATTACAGGTGAAAAGCAATTTCAAGAAGTGCAGTGAACATTGAATCGCTAATTGGTAAGTTTAAAAAGAAATGCATTGGTTTCACTATATTATTCTTAAAGCACATCTATACAGCGTTTGAAGACATGTTGTTTTCTATGAACACTTAATACAAATTCTATATCTCACAATTGCACTATCTCAAGCCTAAACAATTCAAATTTCCATTGCCTCTATAGGAAGCTTATTAGTAAGTAAACAAAAAAAAGCCATACATGGATTCAAACTCATGAATACCTTTTTACAAGACAGGTGCATTTACCCAGTAAGCCACTGGAACTCCACAGGTGTAAAGTAATGTGAAGAAGGGCAGTGAACATTGAATCGCTAATAGGTAAGTTAAAAAATAAATCCATTTCTTTCACTATGTTATTCTTAATGCACATCTATAACATCGTATGAAGACATCTTGTTTTCTATGAACACTTAATACAAATTCTATATCTCACAATTGCACTATCTCAAGCCTAAACAATTCAAATTTCCATTGCCTCTATAAGAAGCTTATTAGTAAGTAAATGAAGAAAAGCTATCTGTGGATTCAAACTCATGAATGCCTGTTTACAAGACAGGCTCTTTATACAGTATGCAACTAGAACATCACTGTTGTAAGGTGATGTCAAGAAGGCAGTGTACATTGAATCGCTAATAGGTAAGTTAAAAAAGAAATCCATTGGTTTCACTATGTTATTCTTAATGCCAATCTATACAGCGTATGATGACATCTTGTTCTTTATGAACACTTAATATGTATTCTATACTTCACAATTGCACTAACTCAAGCCCAAAACCTATGCAAATTTCCATTGCCTCTATAGGAAGCTTATTAGTAAGTAAATGAAAAAAAGCCATACATGGATTCAAACTCATGAATACCTTTTTACAAGACAGGTGCATTTACACAGTAAGCCACTGGAACACCACAGGTGTAAAGCAATGTAAAGAAGGGCAGTGAACATTGAATCGCTAATAGGTAAGTTAAAAAATAAATCCATTGGTTTCACTATGTTATTCTTAATGCACATCTATACATCGTATGAAGGCATCTTGTTTTCTATGAACACTTAATACAGATTCTATATCTCACAATTGCACTATCTCAAGCCAAAATCAATGCAAATTTCCATTGCCTCTATAGAATTATTACTAGTAAGTGAATTAAAAAAAGCTATCCGTGCATTCAAAATCATGAATACCTTTTTACAAGACAGGTGCATTTACCCAGTAAGCCACTGGAACATCACAGGTGTAAAGCAATGTAAAGAAGGGCAGTGAACATTGAATCGCTAATAGGTAAGTTAAAAAAGAAATCCATTGGTTTCACTATGTTATTCTTAATGCACATCTATACATCGTATGAAGGCATCTTGTTTTCTATGAACACTTAATACAGATTCTATATCTCACAATTGCACTATCTCAAGTCAAAATCAATGCAAATTTCCATTGCCTCTATAGAATGATTACTAGTAAGTGAATTAAAAAAAGCTGTCCGTGCATTCAAAATCATGAATGCCTATTTACAAGACAGTCACAATAACACAGTAAGCCACTGGAACATCACAGGTGTAAGGCAATGTAAAGAAGGGCAGTGAACATTGAATCGCTAATAGGTAAGTTAAAAAAGAAATCCATTGTTTTCACTATGTTATTCTTAATGCCAATCTATACAGCGTATGATGACATCTTGTTCTTTATGAACACGTAATACATATTCTATACTTCACAATTGCACTATCTCAAGCCAAAACAATTCAAATTTCCATTGCCTCTATAGGAAGCTTATTAGTAAGTAAATGAAGAAAAGCTATTGGTGGATTCAAACTCATGAATGCCTGTTTACAAGACTGGTGCATTTACCCAGTAAGCCAGTAGAACATCACAGGTGTAAAGTAATGTCAGGAAGTGCAGTGAACATTGAATCGCTAATTGGTAAGTTTAAAAAGAAATCCATTGGTTTCACTATGTTATTCTTAATGCCAATCTATGCAGCGTATGATGACATCTTGTTCTTTATGAACACTTAATACAGATTCTACATCTCACAATTGCACTATCTCAAGCCTAAACAATTCAAATTTCCATTGCCTCTATAGGAAGCTTATTAGTAAGTAAATGAAGAAAAGCTATCGGTGGATTCAAACTCATGAATGCCTATTTACAAGACAGGCACTTTATACAGTATGCAACTAGAACATCACAGTTGTAAGGTGATGTCAAGAAGGGCAGTGTACATTGAATCGCTAATAGGTAAGTTGAAAAAGAAATCCATTGGTTTCACTATGTTATTCTTAATGCCAATCTATAAAGTGGATGATGACATCTTGTTCTTTATTAACACTTAATATATATTCTATACTTCACAATTGCACTATCTCAAGCCCAAAAACAATGCAAATTTCCATTGCCTCTAAAGAATGATTACTAGTAAGTAAATGAAAAAAAGCTATCCGTGGATTCAAACTCATG
The DNA here is from genome assembly GCF_046119375.1 of Phyllobates terribilis. NCBI lineage: Eukaryota > Metazoa > Chordata > Amphibia > Anura > Dendrobatidae > Phyllobates > Phyllobates terribilis. The sequence goes on from NW_027362762.1 coordinate 585,218,962, forward strand.
AATGCCTGTTTACAAGACAGTCCCATTAACACAGTAAGCCGGGGAACATCACAGGTATAAGGTCATGTAAAGAAGGGCAGTGAACATTGAATCGCTAATAGGTAAGTTAAAAATGAATTCCATTGGTTTCACTATATTATTCTTAATGCCAATCTATACAGCGTATGATGACATCTTGTTCTTTATGAACACGTAATACATATTCTCTACTTCACAATTGCACTATCTCAAGCCAAAACAATTCAAATTTTGATTGCCTCTATAGGAAGCTTATTAGTAAGTATATGAAAAAAAGCCGTATGTGGATTCTAACTCATAAATGCCTTTTTACAAGACAGGTGCATTTACCCAGTAAGCCAGTAGAACATCACAGGTGTAAAGTAATGTCAAGAAGTGCAGTGAACATTGAATCGCTAATTGGTAAGTTTAAAAATAAATCCATTGGTTTCACTATGTTATTCTTAATGCCAATCTATGCAGCGTATGATGATATCTTTTTCTTTATGAACACTTAATACAGATTCTATATCTCACAATTGCACTATCTCAAGCCCAAAACCTATTCAAATTTCCATTGCCTCTATAGGAAGCTTATTAGTAAGTACATGAAAAAAAGCCATACATGGATACAAACTCATGAATACCTTTTTACAAGACAGGTGCATATACCCAGTAAGCCACTGGAACACCACAGGTGTAAAGCAATGTAAAGAAGGGCAGTGAACATTGAATCGCTAATAGGTAAGTTAAAAAATAAATCCATTGGTTTCACTATGTTATTCTTAATGCACATCTATACATCGTATGAAGACATCTTGTTTTCTATGAACACTTAATACAGATTCTATATCTCACAATTGCACTATCTCAAGCCAAAATCAATGCAAATTTCCATTGCCTCTATAGAATGATTACTAGTAAGTGAATTAAAAAATGCTATCCGTGCATTCAAAATCATGAATGCCTATTTACAAGACAGTCGCAATAACACAGTAAGCCACTGGAACATCACAGGTGTAAGGCAATGTAAAGAAGGGCAGTGAACATTGAATCGCTAATAGGTAAGTTAAAAAAGAAATCCATTGGTTTCACTATGTTATTCTTAATGCCAATCTATAAAGTGTATGATGACATCTTGTTATTTATTAACACTTAATATATATTCTATACTTCACAATTGCACTATCTCAAGCCAAAAACAATGCAAATTTCCATTGCCTCTAAAGAATGATTACTAGTAAGTAAATGAAAAAAAGCTATCCGTGGATTCAAACTCATGAATGCCTGTTTACAAGACAGTCGCATTAACACAGTAAGCCAGGGAACATCACAGGTATAAGGTCATGTAAAGAAGGGCAGTGAACATTGAATCGCTAATAGGTAAGTTAAAAATGAATTCCATTGGATTCACTATATTATTCTTAATGCCAATCTATACAGCGTATGATGACATCTTGTTCTTTATGAACACGTAATACATATTCTATACTTCACAATTGCACTATCTCAAGCCCAAAACCTATGCAAAGTTCCATTGCCTCTATAGGAAGCTTATTAGTAAGTAATTGAAGAAAAGCTATCGGTGGATTCAAACTCATGAATGCCTGTTTACAAGACAGGCTCTTTATACAGTATGCAACTAGAACATCACTGTTGTAAAGTGATGTCAAGAAGGCAGTGTACATTGAATCGCTAATAGGTAAGTTAAAAAAAAAATCCATTAGTTTCACTATGTTATCCTTAATGCCTATCTATACAGCGTATGATGACATCTTGTTCTTTATGAACACTTAATATATATTCTATACTTCACAATTGCACTATCTCAAGCCAAAACAATTCAAATTTGGTTGCCTCTATAGGAAGCTTATTAGTAAGTAAATGAAAAAAAGCCATATGTGGATTCTAACTCATGAATGCCATTTTACAAGACAGCTGCATTTACCCAGTAAGCCACTGGAGCATTACAAGTTAAAAGCAATTTCAAGAAGTGCAGTGAACATTGAATCGCTAATTGGTAAGTTTAAAAAGAAATGCATTGGTTTCACTTTATTATTCTTAAAGCACATCTATACAGCGTATGAAGACATCTTGTTTTCTATGAACACTTTATACAAATTCTATATCTCACAATTGCACTATCTCAAGCCATAATCAATGCAAATTTCCATTGCCTCTATAGAATGATTACTAGTAAGTAAATTTAAAAAAGCTATCCGTGGATCCAAAATCATGAAAGCCTATTTACAAGACAGTCGCAATAACACAGTAAGCCACTGGAACATCACAGGTGTAAGGTAATGTAAAGAAGGGCAGTGAACATTGAATCGCTAATAGGTAAGTTAAAAAATAAATCCATTGGTTTCACTATGTTATTCTTAATGCCAATCTATACAACGTATGATGACATCTTGTTCTTTATGAACACGTAATACATATTCTATACTTCACAATTGCACTATCTCAAGCCAAAACCAATGCAAATTTCCATTGCCTCTATAGAATGATTACTAGTAAGTGAATTAAAAAAAGCTGTCCGTGCATTCAAAATCATGAATGCCTATTTACAAGACAGTCACAATAACACAGTAAGCCACTGGAACATCACAGGTGTAAGGCAATGTAAAGAAGGGCAGTGAACATTGAATCGCTAATAGGTAAGTTAAAAAAGAAATCCATTGTTTTCACTATGTTATTCTTAATGCCAATCTATACAGCGAATGATGACATCTTGTTCTTTATGAACACGTAATACATATTCTATACTTCACAATTGCACTATCTCAAGCCAAAACAATTCAAATTTCCATTGCCTCTATAGGAAACTTATTAGTAAGTAAATGAAGAAAAGCTATTGGTGGATTCAAACTCATGAAAGCCTGTTTACAAGACTGGTGCATTTACCCAGTAAGCCAGTAGAACATCACAGGTGTAAAGTAATGTCAAGAAGTGCAGTGAACATTGAATCGCTAATTGGTAAGTTTAAAAAGAAATCCATTGGTTTCACTATGTTATTCTTAATGCCAATCTATGCAGCGTATGATGACATCTTGTTCTTTATGAACACTTAATACAGATTCTATATCTCACAATTGCACTATCTCAAGCCTAAACAATTCAAATTTCCATTGCCTCTATAGGAAGCTTATTAGTAAGTAAATGAAGAAAAGCTATCGGTGGATTCAAACTCATGAATGCCTGTTTACAAGACAGGCACTTTATACAGTATGCAACTAGAACATCACAGTTGTAAGGTGATGTCAAGAAGGGCAGTGTACATTGAATCGCTAATAGGTAAGTTAAAAAAGAAATCCATTGGTTTCACTATGTTATTCTTAATGCCAATCTATAAAGTGTATGATGACATCTTGTTCTTTATTAACACTTAATATATATTCTATACTTCACAATTGCACTATCTCAAGCCAAAAACAATGCAAATTTCCATTGCCTCTAAAGAATGATTACTAGTAAGTAAATGAAAAAAAGCTATCCGTGGATTCAAACTCATGAATGCCTGTTTACAAGACAGTCGCATTAACACAGTAAGCCGGGGAACATCACAGGTATAAGGTCATGTAAAGAAGGGCAGTGAACATTGAATCGCTAATAGGTAAGTTAAAAAATAAATCCATTGGTTTCACTATGTTATTCTTAATGCACATCTATACATCGTATGAAGACATCTTGTTTTCTGTGAACACTTAATACAGATTCTATATCTCACAATTGCACTATCTCAAGCCAAAACCAATGCAAATTTCCATTGCCTCTATAGAATGATTACTAGTAAGTGAATTAAAAAAAGCTGTCGGTGCATTCAAAATCATGAATGCCTATTTACAAGACAGTCACAATAACACAGTAAGCCACTGGAACATCACAGGTGTAAGGCAATGTAAAGAAGGGCAGTGAACATTGAATCGCTAATACGTAAGTTAAAAAAGAAATCCATTGTTTTCACTATGTTATTCTTAATGCCAATCTATACAGCGAATGATGACATCTTGTTCTTTATGAACACGTAATACATATTCTATACTTCACAATTGCACTATCTCAAGCCAAAACAATTCAAATTTCCATTGCCTCTATAGGAAGCTTATTAGTAAGTAAATGAAGAAAAGCTATTGGTGGATTCAAACTCATGAATGCCTGTTTACAAGACTGGTGCATTTACCCAGTAAGCCAGTAGAACATCACAGGTGTAAAGTAATGTCAGGAAGTGCAGTGAACATTGAATCGCTAATTGGTAAGTTTAAAAAGAAATCCATTGGTTTCACTATGTTATTCTTAATGCCAATCTATGCAGCGTATGATGACATCTTGTTCTTTATGAACACTTAATACAGATTCTACATCTCACAATTGCACTATCTCAAGCCTAAACAATTCAAATTTCCATTGCCTCTATAGGAAGCTTATTAGTAAGTAAATGAAGAAAAGCTATCGGTGGATTCAAACTCATGAATGCCTATTTACAAGACAGGCACTTTATACAGTATGCAACTAGAACATCACAGTTGTAAGGTGATGTCAAGAAGGGCAGTGTACATTGAATCGCTAATAGGTAAGTTAAAAAAGAAATCCATTGGTTTCACTATGTTATTCTTAATGCCAATCTATAAAGTGTATGATGACATCTTGTTCTTTATTAACACTTAATATATATTCTATACTTCACAATTGCACTATCTCAAGCCAAAAACAATGCAAATTTCCATTGCCTCTAAAGAATGATTACTAGTAAGTAAATGAAAAAAAGCTATCCGTGGATTCAAACTCATGAATGCCTGTTTACAAGACAGTCCCATTAACACAGTAAGCCGGGGAACATCACAGGTATAAGGTCATGTAAAGAAGGGCAGTGAACATTGAATCGCTAATAGGTAAGTTAAAAATGAATTCCATTGGTTTCACTATATTATTCTTAATGCCAATCTATACAGCGTATGATGACATCTTGTTCTTTATGAACACGTAATACATATTCTCTACTTCACAATTGCACTATCTCAAGCCAAAACAATTCAAATTTTGATTGCCTCTATAGGAAGCTTATTAGTAAGTATATGAAAAAAAGCCGTATGTGGATTCTAACTCATAAATGCCTTTTTACAAGACAGGTGCATTTACCCAGTAAGCCAGTAGAACATCACAGGTGTAAAGTAATGTCAAGAAGTGCAGTGAACATTGAATCGCTAATTGGTAAGTTTAAAAATAAATCCATTGGTTTCACTATGTTATTCTTAATGCCAATCTATGCAGCGTATGATGATATCTTTTTCTTTATGAACACTTAATACAGATTCTATATCTCACAATTGCACTATCTCAAGCCCAAAACCTATTCAAATTTCCATTGCCTCTATAGGAAGCTTATTAGTAAGTACATGAAAAAAAGCCATACATGGATACAAACTCATGAATACCTTTTTACAAGACAGGTGCATATACCCAGTAAGCCACTGGAACACCACAGGTGTAAAGCAATGTAAAGAAGGGCAGTGAACATTGAATCGCTAATAGGTAAGTTAAAAAATAAATCCATTGGTTTCACTATGTTATTCTTAATGCACATCTATACATCGTATGAAGACATCTTGTTTTCTATGAACACTTAATACAGATTCTATATCTCTCAATTGCACTATCTCAAGCCAAAATCAATGCAAATTTCCATTGCCTCTATAGAATGATTACTAGTAAGTGAATTAAAAAATGCTATCCGTGCATTCAAAATCATGAATGCCTATTTACAAGACAGTCGCAATAACACAGTAAGCCACTGGAACATCACAGGTGTAAGGCAATGTAAAGAAGGGCAGTGAACATTGAATCGCTAATAGGTAAGTTAAAAAAGAAATCCATTGGTTTCACTATGTTATTCTTAATGCCAATCTATAAAGTGTATGATGACATCTTGTTATTTATTAACACTTAATACAGATTCTATATCTCACAATTGCACTATCTCAAGCCAAAATCAATGCAAATTTCCATTGCCTCTATAGAATGATTACTAGTAAGTGAATTAAAAAAAGCTATCCGTGCATTCAAAATCATGAATGCCTATTTACAAGACAGTCGCAATAACACAGTAAGCCACTGGAACATCACAGGTGTAAGGCAATGTAAAGAAGGGCAGTGAACATTGAATCGCTAATAGGTAAGTTAAAAAAGAAATCCATTGGTTTCACCATGTTATTCTTAATGCCAATCTATACAGCGTATGATGACATATTGTTCTTTATGAACACGTAATACATATTCTATACTTCACAATTGCACTATCTCAAGCCAAAACAATTCAAATTTCCATTGCCTCTATAGGAAGCTTATTAGTAAGTAAATGAAGAGAAGCTATTGGTGGATTCAAACTCATGAATGCCTGTTTACAAGACAGGCTCTTTATACAGTATGCAACTAGAACATCACAGTTGTAAGGTGATGTCAAGAAGGGCAGTGTACATTGAATCGCTAATAGCTAAGTTAAAAAAGAAATCCATTGGTTTCACTATGTTATTCTTAATGCCAATCTATAAAGTGTATGATGACATCTTGTTCTTTATTAACACTTAATATATATTCTATACTTCACAATTGCACTATCTCAAGCCAAAAACAATGCAAATTTCCATTGCCTCTAAAGAATGATTACTAGTAAGTAAATGAAAAAAAGCTATCCGTGGATTCAAACTCATGAATGCCTGCTTACAAGACAGTCACATTAACACAGTAAGCCGGGGAACATCACAGGTATAAGGTCATGTAAAGAAGGGCAGTGAACATTGAATCGCTAATAGGTAAGTTAAAAATGAATTCCATTGGTTTCACTATATTATTCTTAATGCCAATCTATACAGCGTATGATGACATCTTGTTCTTTATGAACACGTAATACATATTCTATACTTCACAATTGCACTATCTCAAGCCCAAAACCTATGCAAAGTTCCATTGCCTCTATAGGAAGCTTATTAGTAAGTAATTGAAGAAAAAGCTATGGGTGGATTCAAACTCATGAATGCCTGTTTACAAGACAGGCTCTTTATACAGTATGCAACTAGAACATCACTGTTGTAAAGTGATGTCAAGAAGGCAGTGTACATTGAATCGCTAATAGGTAAGTTAAAAAAGAAATCCAATAGTTTCACTATGTTATCCTTAATGCCAATCTATACAGCGTATGATGACATCTTGTTCTTTATGAACACTTAATATATATTCTATACTTCACAATTGCACTATCTCAAGCCAAAACAATTCAAATTTGGTTGCCTCTATAGGAAGCTTATTAGTAAGTAAATGAAAAAAAGCCATATGTGTATTCTAACTCATGAATGCCATTTTACAAGACAGCTGCATTTACCCAGTAAGCCACTGGAATATTACAAGTGAAAAGCAATTTCAAGAAGTGCAGTGAACATTGAATCGCTAATTGGTAAGTTTAAAAAGAAATGCATTGGTTTCACTATATTATTCTTAAAGCACATCTATACAGCGTATGAAGACATCTTGTTTTCTATGAAAACTTTATACAAATTCTATATCTCACAATTGCACTATCTCAAGCCATAATCAATGCAAATTTCCATTGCCTCTGTAGAATGATTACTAGTAAGTAAATTTAAAAAAGCTATCCGTGGATTCAAAATCATGAAAGCCTATTTACAAGACAGTCGCAATAACACAGTAAGCCACTGGAACATCACAGGTGTAAGGCAATGTAAAGAAGGGCAGTGAACATTGAATCGCTAATAGGTAAGTTGAAAAAGAAATCCATTAGTTTCACTATGCTATTCTTAAAGCCAATCTATACAGCGTATGATGACATCTTGTTCTTTATGAACACTTAATATATATTCTATACTTCACAATTGCACTATCTCAAGCCAAAAACAATGCAAATTTCCATTGCCTCTAAAGAATGATTACTAGTAAGTAAATGAAAAAAAGCTATCCGTGGATTCAAACTCATGAATGCCTGTTTACAAGACAGTCGCATTAACACAGTAAGCCGGGGAACATCACAGGTATAAGGTCATGTAAAGAAGGGCAGTGAACATTGAATCGCTAATAGGTAAGTTAAAAAATAAATCCATTGGTTTCACTATGTTATTCTTAATGCACATCTATACATCGTATGAAGACATCTTGTTTTCTGTGAACACTTAATACAGATTCTATATCTCACAATTGCACTATCTCAAGCCAAAACCAATGCAAATTTCCATTGCCTCTATAGAATGATTACTAGTAAGTGAATTAAAAAAAGCTGTCGGTGCATTCAAAATCATGAATGCCTATTTACAAGACAGTCACAATAACACAGTAAGCCACTGGAACATCACAGGTGTAAGGCAATGTAAAGAAGGGCAGTGAACATTGAATCGCTAATAGGTAAGTTAAAAAAGAAATCCATTGTTTTCACTATGTTATTCTTAATGCCAATCTATACAGCGAATGATGACATCTTGTTCTTTATGAACACGTAATACATATTCTATACTTCACAATTGCACTATCTCAAGCCAAAACAATTCAAATTTCCATTGCCTCTATAGGAAGCTTATTAGTAAGTAAATGAAGAAAAGCTATTGGTGGATTCAAACTCATGAATGCCTGTTTACAAGACTGGTGCATTTACCCAGTAAGCCAGTAGAACATCACAGGTGTAAAGTAATGTCAGGAAGTGCAGTGAACATTGAATCGCTAATTGGTAAGTTTAAAAAGAAATCCATTGGTTTCACTATGTTATTCTTAATGCCAATCTATGCAGCGTATGATGACATCTTGTTCTTTATGAACACTTAATACAGATTCTACATCTCACAATTGCACTATCTCAAGCCTAAACAATTCAAATTTCCATTGCCTCTATAGGAAGCTTATTAGTAAGTAAATGAAGAAAAGCTATCGGTGGATTCAAACTCATGAATGCCTATTTACAAGACAGGCACTTTATACAGTATGCAACTAGAACATCACAGTTGTAAGGTGATGTCAAGAAGGGCAGTGTACATTGAATCGCTAATAGGTAAGTTAAAAAAGAAATCCATTGGTTTCACTATGTTATTCTTAATGCCAATCTATAAAGTGTATGATGACATCTTGTTCTTTATTAACACTTAATATATATTCTATACTTCACAATTGCACTATCTCAAGCCAAAAACAATGCAAATTTCCATTGCCTCTAAAGAATGATTACTAGTAAGTAAATGAAAAAAAGCTATCCGTGGATTCAAACTCATGAATGCCTGTTTACAAGACAGTCCCATTAACACAGTAAGCCGGGGAACATCACAGGTATAAGGTCATGTAAAGAAGGGCAGTGAACATTGAATCGCTAATAGGTAAGTTAAAAATGAATTCCATTGGTTTCACTATATTATTCTTAATGCCAATCTATACAGCGTATGATGACATCTTGTTCTTTATGAACACGTAATACATATTCTCTACTTCACAATTGCACTATCTCAAGCCAAAACAATTCAAATTTTGATTGCCTCTATAGGAAGCTTATTAGTAAGTATATGAAAAAAAGCCGTATGTGGATTCTAACTCATAAATGCCTTTTTACAAGACAGGTGCATTTACCCAGTAAGCCAGTAGAACATCACAGGTGTAAAGTAATGTCAAGAAGTGCAGTGAACATTGAATCGCTAATTGGTAAGTTTAAAAATAAATCCATTGGTTTCACTATGTTATTCTTAATGCCAATCTATGCAGCGTATGATGATATCTTTTTCTTTATGAACACTTAATACAGATTCTATATCTCACAATTGCACTATCTCAAGCCCAAAACCTATTCAAATTTCCATTGCCTCTATAGGAAGCTTATTAGTAAGTACATGAAAAAAAGCCATACATGGATACAAACTCATGAATACCTTTTTACAAGACAGGTGCATATACCCAGTAAGCCACTGGAACACCACAGGTGTAAAGCAATGTAAAGAAGGGCAGTGAACATTGAATCGCTAATAGGTAAGTTAAAAAATAAATCCATTGGTTTCACTATGTTATTATTAATGCACATCTATACATCGTATGAAGACATCTTGTTTTCTATGAACACTTAATACAGATTCTATATCTCACAATTGCACTATCTCAAGCCAAAATCAATGCAAATTTCCATTGCCTCTATAGAATGATTACTAGTAAGTGAATTAAAAAATGCTATCCGTGCATTCAAAATCATGAATGCCTATTTACAAGACAGTCGCAATAACACAGTAAGCCACTGGAACATCACAGGTGTAAGGCAATGTAAATAAGGGCAGTGAACATTGAATCGCTAATAGGTAAGTTAAAAAAGAAATCCATTGGTTTCACTATGTTATTCTTAATGCCAATCTATAAAGTGTATGATGACATCTTGTTATTTATTAACACTTAATACAGATTCTATATCTCACAATTGCACTATCTCAAGCCAAAATCAATGCAAATTTCCATTGCCTCTATAGAATGATTACTAGTAAGTGAATTAAAAAAAGCTATCCGTGCATTCAAAATCATGAATGCCTATTTACAAGACAGTCGCAATAACACAGTAAGATACTGGAACATCACAGGTGTAAGGCAATGTAAAGAAGGGCAGTGAACATTGAATCGCTAATAGGTAAGTTAAAAAAGAAATCCATTGGTTTCACCATGTTATTCTTAATGCCAATCTATACAGCGTATGATGACATATTGTTCTTTATGAACACGTAATACATATTCTATACTTCACAATTGCACTATCTCAAGCCAAAACAATTCAAATTTCCATTGCCTCTATTGGAAGCTTATTAGTAAGTAAATGAAGAGAAGCTATTGGTGGATTCAAACTCATGAATGCCTGTTTACAAGACAGGCTCTTTATACAGTATGCAACTAGAACATCACAGTTGTAAGGTGATGTCAAGAAGGGCAGTGTACATTGAATCGCTAATAGCTAAGTTAAAAAAGAAATCCATTGGTTTCACTATGTTATTCTTAATGCCAATCTATAAAGTGTATGATGACATCTTGTTCTTTATTAACACTTAATATATATTCTATACTTCACAATTGCACTATCTCAAGCCAAAAACAATGCAAATTTCCATTGCCTCTAAAGAATGATTACTAGTAAGTAAATGAAAAAAAGCTATCCGTGGATTCAAACTCATGAATGCCTGCTTACAAGACAGTCACATTAACACAGTAAGCCGGGGAACATCACAGGTATAAGGTCATGTAAAGAAGGGCAGTGAACATTGAATCGCTAATAGGTAAGTTAAAAATGAATTCCATTGGTTTCACTATATTATTCTTAATGCCAATCTATACAGCGTATGATGACATCTTGTTCTTTATGAACACGTAATACATATTCTATACTTCACAATTGCACTATCTCAAGCCCAAAACCTATGCAAAGTTCCATTGCCTCTATAGGAAGCTTATTAGTAAGTAATTGAAGAAAAGCTATGGGTGGATTCAAACTCATGAATGCCTGTTTACAAGACAGGCTCTTTATACAGTATGCAACTAGAACATCACTGTTGTAAAGTGATGTCAAGAAGGCAGTGTACATTGAATCGCTAATAGGTAAGTTAAAAAAGAAATCCAATAGTTTCACTATGTTATCCTTAATGCCAATCTATACAGCGTATGATGACATCTTGTTCTTTATGAACACTTAATATATATTCTATACTTCACAATTGCACTATCTCAAGCCAAAACAATTCAAATTTGGTTGCCTCTATAGGAAGCTTATTAGTAAGTAAATGAAAAAAAGCCATATGTGTATTCTAACTCATGAATGCCATTTTACAAGACAGCTGCATTTACCCAGTAAGCCACTGGAATATTACAAGTGAAAAGCAATTTCAAGAAGTGCAGTGAACATTGAATCGCTAATTGGTAAGTTTAAAAAGAAATGCATTGGTTTCACTATATTATTCTTAAAGCACATCTATACAGCGTATGAAGACATCTTGTTTTCTATGAAAACTTTATACAAATTCTATATCTCACAATTGCACTATCTCAAGCCATAATCAATGCAAATTTCCATTGCCTCTGTAGAATGATTACTAGTAAGTAAATTTAAAAAAGCTATCCGTGGATTCAAAATCATGAAAGCCTATTTACAAGACAGTCGCAATAACACAGTAAGCCACTGGAACATCACAGGTGTAAGGCAATGTAAAGAAGGGCAGTGAACATTGAATCGCTAATAGGTAAGTTGAAAAAGAAATCCATTAGTTTCACTATGCTATTCTTAAAGCCAATCTATACAGCGTATGATGACATCTTGTTCTTTATGAACACTTAATATATATTCTATACTTCACAATTGCACTATCTCAAGCCAAAACAATTCAAATTTGGTTGCCTCTATAGGAAGCTTATTAGTAAGTAAATGAAGAAAAGCTATCGGTGGATTCAAACTCATGCATGCCTGTTTAGAAGACAGGCACTTTATACAGTATGCAACTAGAACATCACTGTTGTAAGGTGATGTCAAGAAGGCAGTGTACATTGAATCGCTAATAGGTAAGTTAAAAAAGAAATCCATTAGTTTCACTATGTTATTCTTAATGCCAATCTATGCAGCGTATGATGACATCTTGTTCTTTATGAACACTTAATATATATTCTATACTTCACAATTGCACTATCTCAAGCCAAAAACAATGCAAATTTCCATTGCCTCTAAAGAATGATTACTAGTAAGTAAATGAAAAAAAGCTATCTGTGGATTCAAACTCATTAATGACTGTTTACAAGACAGTCGCATTAACACAGTAAGCCAGGGAACATCACATGTATAAGGTCATGTAAAGAAGGGCAGTGAACATTGAATCGCTAATAGGTAAGTTAAAAATGAATTCCATTGGTTTCACTATGTTATTCTTAATGCTATTCTATACAGCGTATGATGACATCTTGTTCTTTATGAACACGTAATACATATTCTCTACTTCACAATTGCACTATCTCAAGCCAAAACAATTAAAATTTTGATTGCCTCTATAGGAAGCTTATTAGTAAGTAAATGAAAAAAAGCCATATGTGGATTCTAACTCATAAATGCCTTTTTACAAGACAGGTGCATTTACCCAGTAAGCCACTAGAACATTACAGGTGAAAAGGAATTTCAAGAAGTGCAGTGAACATTGAATCGCTAATTGGTAAGTTTAAAAAGAAATGCATTGGTTTCACTATATTATTCTTAAAGCACATCTATACAGCGTATGAAGACATCTTGTTTTCTATGAACACTTAATACAAATTCTATATCTCACAATTGCACTATCTCAAGCCCAAAACCTATGCAAATTTCCATTGCCTCTATAGGAAGCTTATTAGTAAGTAAATGAAAAAAAGCCATACATGGAATCAAACTCATGAAAACCTTTTTACAAGACAGGTGCATTTACAAAGTAAGCCACTGGAACACCACAGGTGTAAAGCAATGTAAAGAAGGGCAGTGAACATTGAATTGCTAATAGGTAAGTTAAAAAATAAATCCATTGGTTTCACTATGTTATTCTTAATGCACATCTATACATCGTATGAAGACATCTTGTTTTCTATGAACACTTAATACAGATTCTATATCTCACAATTGCACTATCTCAAGCCCAAAACCTATGCAAATTTCCATTGCCTCTATAGGAATCTTATTAGTAAGTAAATGAAAAAAAGCTATACATGGATTCAAACTCATGAAAACCTTTTTACAAGACAGGTGCATTTACCCAGTAAGCCACTGGAACACCACAGGTGTAAAGCAATGTAAAGAAGGGCAGTGAACATTGAATCGCTAATAGGTAAGTTAAAAAATAAATCCATTGGTTTCACTATGTTATTCTTAATGCACATCTATACATCGTATGAAGACATCTTGTTTTCTATGAACACTTAATACAGATTCTATATCTCACAATTGCACTATCTCAAGCCTAAACAATTCAAATTTCCATTGCCTCTATAGGAAGCTTATTAGTAAGTAAATGAAGAAAAGCTATCGGTGGATTCAAACTCATGAATGCCTGTTTACAAGACAGGCTCTTTATACAGTATGCAACTAGAACATCATTGTTGTAAGGTGATGTCAAGAAGGCAGTGTACATTGAATCGCTAATAGGTAAGATAAAAAAGAAATCCATTGGTTTCACTATGTTATTCTTAATGCAAATCTATGCAGCGTATGATGACATCTTGTTCTTTATGAACACTTAATACAGATTTTATATCTCACAATTGCACTATCTCAAGCCCAAAACCTATGCAAATTTCCATTGCCTCTATAGGAAGCTTATTAGTAATTAAATGAAGAAAAGCTATTGGTGGATTCAAACTCATGAATACCTTTTTACAAGACAGGTGCATTTACCCAGTAAGCCACTGGAACATCACAGGTGTAAATCAATGTAAAGAAGGGCAGTGAACATTGAATCGCTAATAGGTAAGTTAAAAAAGAAATCCATTGGTTTCACTATGTTATTCTTAATGCACATCTATACATCGTATGAAGACATCTTGTTTTCTATGAACACTTAATACAGATTCTATATCTCACAATTGCACTATCTCAAGCCCAAAACCTATGCAAATTTCCATTGCCTCTATAGGAATCTTATTAGTAAGTAAATGAAAAAAAGCTATACATGGATTCAAACTCATGAAAACCTTTTTACAAGACAGGTGCATTTACCCAGTAAGCCACTGGAACACCACAGGTGTAAAGCAATGTAAAGAAGGGCAGTGAACATTGAATCGCTAATAGGTAAGTTAAAAAATAAATCCATTGGTTTCACTATGTTATTCTTAATGCACATCTATACATCGTATGAAGACATCTTGTTTTCTATGAACACTTAATACAGATTCTATATCTCACAATTGCAATATCTCAAGCCTAAACAATTCAAATTTCCATTGCCTCTATAGGAAGCTTATTAGTAAGTAAATGAAGAAAAGCTATCGGTGGATTCAAACTCATGAATGCCTGTTTACAAGACAGGCTCTTTATACAGTATGCAACTAGAACATCATTGTTGTAAGGTGATGTCAAGAAGGCAGTGTACATTGAATCGCTAATAGGTAAGTTAAAAAAGAAATCCATTGGTTTCACTATGTTATTCTTAATGCAAATCTATGCAGCGTATGATGACATCTTGTTCTTTATGAACACTTAATACAGATTTTATATCTCACAATTGCACTATCTCAAGCCCAAAACCTATGCAAATTTCCATTGCCTCTATAGGAAGCTTATTAGTAATTAAATGAAGAAAAGCTATTGGTGGATTCAAACTCATGAATACCTTTTTACAAGACAGGTGCATTTACCCAGTAAGCCACTGGAACATCACAGGTGTAAAGCAATGTAAAGAAGGGCAGTGAACATTGAATCGCTAATAGGTAAGTTAAAAAAGAAATCCATTGGTTTCACTATGTTATTCTTAATGCACATCTATACATCGTATGAAGACATCTTGTTTTCTATGAACACTTAATACAGATTCTATATCTCACAATTGCACTATCTCAAGCCTAAACAATTCAAATTTCCATTGCCTCTATAGGAAGCTTATTAGTAAGTAAATGAAGAAAAGCTATCGGTGGATTCAAACTCATGAATGCCTGTTTACAAGACAGGCTCTTTATACAGTATGCAACTAGAACATCATTGTTGTAAGGTGATGTCAAGAAGGCAGTGTACATTGAATCGCTAATAGGTAAGATAAAAAAGAAATCCATTGGTTTCACTATGTTATTCTTAATGCAAATCTATGCAGCGTATGATGACATCTTGTTCTTTATGAACACTTAATACAGATTTTATATCTCACAATTGCACTATCTCAAGCCCAAAACCTATGCAAATTTCCATTGCCTCTATAGGAAGCTTATTAGTAATTAAATG
The DNA here is from genome assembly GCF_046119375.1 of Phyllobates terribilis. Classification (NCBI taxonomy): domain Eukaryota; kingdom Metazoa; phylum Chordata; class Amphibia; order Anura; family Dendrobatidae; genus Phyllobates; species Phyllobates terribilis. The sequence continues at coordinate 585,234,893 of NW_027362762.1, forward strand.
AAGAAAAGCTATTGGTGGATTCAAACTCATGAATACCTTTTTACAAGACAGGTGCATTTACCCAGTAAGCCACTGGAACATCACAGGTGTAAAGCAATGTAAAGAAGGGCAGTGAACATTGAATCGCTAATAGGTAAGTTAAAAAAGAAATCCATTGGTTTCACTATGTTATTCTTAATGCACATCTATACATCGTATGAAGACATCTTGTTTTCTATGAACACTTAATACAGATTCTATATCTCACAATTGCACTATCTCAAGCCCAAAACCTATGCAAATTTCCATTGCCTCTATAGGAATCTTATTAGTAAGTAAATGAAAAAAAGCTATACATGGATTCAAACTCATGAAAACCTTTTTACAAGACAGGTGCATTTACCCAGTAAGCCACTGGAACACCACAGGTGTAAAGCAATGTAAAGAAGGGCAGTGAACATTGAATCGCTAATAGGTAAGTTAAAAAATAAATCTATTGGTTTCACTATGTTATTCTTAATGCACATCTATACATCGTATGAAGACATCTTGTTTTCTATGAACACTTAATACAGATTCTATATCTCACAATTGCAATATCTCAAGCCTAAACAATTCAAATTTCCATTGCCTCTATAGGAAGCTTATTAGTAAGTAAATGAAGAAAAGCTATCGGTGGATTCAAACTCATGAATGCCTGTTTACAAGACAGGCTCTTTATACAGTATGCAACTAGAACATCATTGTTGTAAGGTGATGACAAGAAGGCAGTGTACATTGAATCGCTAATAGGTAAGTTAAAAAAAAAATCCATTGGTTTCACTATGTTATTCTTAATGCAAATCTATGCAGCGTATGATGACATCTTGTTCTTTATGAACACTTAATACAGATTTTATATCTCACAATTGCACTATCTCAAGCCCAAAACCTATGCAAATTTCCATTGCCTCTATAGGAAGCTTATTAGTAATTAAATGAAGAAAAGCTATTGGTGGATTCAAACTCATGAATACCTTTTTACAAGACAGGTGCATATACCCAGTAAGCCACTGGAACACCACAGGTGTAAAGCAATGTAAAGAAGGGCAGTGAACATTGAATCGCTAATAGGTAAGTTAAAAAATAAATCCATTGGTTTCACTATGTTATTCTTAATGCACATCTATACATCGTATGAAGACATCTTGTTTTCTATGAACACTTAATACAGATTCTATATCTCACAATTGCACTATCTCAAGCCAAAATCAATGCAAATTTCCATTGCCTCTATAGAATGATTACTAGTAAGTGAATTAAAAAATGCTATCCGTGCATTCAAAATCATGAATGCCTATTTACAAGACAGTCGCAATAACACAGTAAGCCACTGGAACATCACAGGTGTAAGGCAATGTAAAGAAGGGCAGTGAACATTGAATCGCTAATAGGTAAGTTAAAAAAGAAATCCATTGGTTTCACTATGTTATTCTTAATGCCAATCTATAAAGTGTATGATGACATCTTGTTATTTATTAACACTTAATATATATTCTATACTTCACAATTGCACTATCTCAAGCCAAAAACAATGCAAATTTCCATTGCCTCTAAAGAATGATTACTAGTAAGTAAATGAAAAAAAGCTATCCGTGGATTCAAACTCATGAATGCCTGTTTACAAGACAGTCGCATTAACACAGTAAGCCAGGGAACATCACAGGTATAAGGTCATGTAAAGAAGGGCAGTGAACATTGAATCGCTAATAGGTAAGTTAAAAATGAATTCCATTGGATTCACTATATTATTCTTAATGCCAATCTATACAGCGTATGATGACATCTTGTTCTTTATGAACACGTAATACATATTCTATACTTCACAATTGCACTATCTCAAGCCCAAAACCTATGCAAAGTTCCATTGCCTCTATAGGAAGCTTATTAGTAAGTAATTGAAGAAAAGCTATCGGTGGATTCAAACTCATGAATGCCTGTTTACAAGACAGGCTCTTTATACAGTATGCAACTAGAACATCACTGTTGTAAAGTGATGTCAAGAAGGCAGTGTACATTGAATCGCTAATAGGTAAGTTAAAAAAGAAATCCATTAGTTTCACTATGTTATCCTTAATGCCTATCTATACAGCGTATGATGACATCTTGTTCTTTATGAACACTTAATATATATTCTATACTTCACAATTGCACTATCTCAAGCCAAAACAATTCAAATTTGGTTGCCTCTATAGGAAGCTTATTAGTAAGTAAGTGAAAAAAAGCCATATGTGGATTCTAACTCATGAATGCCATTTTACAAGACAGCTGCATTTACCCAGTAAGCCACTGGAGCATTACAAGTTAAAAGCAATTTCAAGAAGTGCAGTGAACATTGAATCGCTAATTGGTAAGTTTAAAAAGAAATGCATTGGTTTCACTTTATTATTCTTAAAGCACATCTATACAGCGTATGAAAACATCTTGTTTTCTATGAACACTTTATACAAATTCTATATCTCACAATTGCACTATCTCAAGCCATAATCAATGCAAATTTCCATTGCCTCTATAGAATGATTACTAGTAAGTAAATTTAAAAAAGCTATCCGTGGATCCAAAATCATGAAAGCCTATTTACAAGACAGTCGCAATAACACAGTAAGCCACTGGAACATCACAGGTGTAAGGTAATGTAAAGAAGGGCAGTGAACATTGAATCGCTAATAGGTAAGTTAAAAAAGAAATCCATTGGTTTCACTATGTTATTCTTAATGCCAATCTATACAACGTATGATGACATCTTGTTCTTTATGAACACGTAATACATATTCTATACTTCACAATTGCACTATCTCAAGCCAAAACAATTCAAATTTTGATTGCCTCTATAGGAAGCTTATTAGTAAGTAAATGAAAAAAGCCATATGTGGATTCTAACTCATAAATGCCTTTTTACAAGACAGGTGCATTTACCCAGTAAGCCAGTAGAACATCACAGGTGTAAAGTAATGTCAAGAAGTGCAGTGAACATTGAATCGCTAATTGGTAAGTTTAAAAATAAATCCATTGGTTTCACTATGTTATTCTTAATGCCAATCTATGCAGCGTATGATGATATCTTGTTCTTTATGAACACTTAATACAGATTCTATATCTCACAATTGCACGATCTCAAGCCTAAACAATTCAAATTTCCATTGCCTCTATAGGAAGCTTATTAGTAAGTAAATGAAGAAAAGCTATCGGTGGATTCAAACTCATGAATGCCTATTTACAAGACAGGCACTTTATACAGTATGCAACTAGAACATCACAGTTGTAAGGTGATGTCAAGAAGGGCAGTGTACATTGAATCGCTAATAGGTAAGTTAAAAAAGAAATCCATTGGTTTCACTATGTTATTCTTAATGCCAATCTATAAAGTGTATGATGACATCTTGTTCTTTATTAACACTTAATATATATTCTATCCTTCACAATTGCACTATCTCAAGCCAAAAACAATGCAAATTTCCATTGCCTCTAAAGAATGATTACTAGTAAGTAAATGAAAAAAAGCTATCCGTGGATTCAAACTCATGAATGCCTGTTTACAAGACAGTCCCATTAACACAGTAAGCCGGGGAACATCACAGGTATAAGGTCATGTAAAGAAGGGCAGTGAACATTGAATCGCTAATAGGTAAGTTAAAAATGAATTCCATTGGTTTCACTATATTATTCTTAATGCCAATCTATACAGCGTATGATGACATCTTGTTCTTTATGAACACGTAATACATATTCTCTACTTCACAATTGCACTATCTCAAGCCAAAACAATTCAAATTTTGATTGCCTCTATAGGAAGCTTATTAGTAAGTATATGAAAAAAAGCCGTATGTGGATTCTAACTCATAAATGCCTTTTTACAAGACAGGTGCATTTACCCAGTAAGCCAGTAGAACATCACAGGTGTAAAGTAATGTCAAGAAGTGCAGTGAACATTGAATCGCTAATTGGTAAGTTTAAAAATAAATCCATTGGTTTCACTATGTTATTCTTAATGCCAATCTATGCAGCGTATGATGATATCTTTTTCTTTATGAACACTTAATACAGATTCTATATCTCACAATTGCACTATCTCAAGCCCAAAACCTATTCAAATTTCCATTGCCTCTATAGGAAGCTTATTAGTAAGTACATGAAAAAAAGCCATACATGGATACAAACTCATGAATACCTTTTTACAAGACAGGTGCATATACCCAGTAAGCCACTGGAACACCACAGGTGTAAAGCAATGTAAAGAAGGGCAGTGAACATTGAATCGCTAATAGGTAAGTTAAAAAATAAATCTATTGGTTTCACTATGTTATTCTTAATGCACATCTATACATCGTATGAAGACATCTTGTTTTCTATGAACACTTAATACAGATTCTATATCTCACAATTGCACTATCTCAAGCCAAAATCAATGCAAATTTCCATTGCCTCTATAGAATGATTACTAGTAAGTGAATTAAAAAATGCTATCCGTGCATTCAAAATCATGAATGCCTATTTACAAGACAGTCGCAATAACACAGTAAGCCACTGGAACATCACAGGTGTAAGGCAATGTAAAGAAGGGCAGTGAACATTGAATCGCTAATAGGTAAGTTAAAAAAGAAATCCATTGGTTTCACTATGTTATTCTTAATGCCAATCTATAAAGTGTATGATGACATCTTGTTATTTATTAACACTTAATATATATTCTATACTTCACAATTGCACTATCTCAAGCCAAAAACAATGCAAATTTCCATTGCCTCTAAAGAATGATTACTAGTAAGTAAATGAAAAAAAGCTATCCGTGGATTCAAACTCATGAATGCCTGTTTACAAGACAGTCGCATTAACACAGTAAGCCAGGGAACATGACAGGTATAAGGTCATGTAAAGAAGGGCAGTGAACATTGAATCGCTAATAGGTAAGTTAAAAATGAATTCCATTGGATTCACTATATTATTCTTAATGCCAATCTATACAGCGTATGATGACATCTTGTTCTTTATGAACACGTAATACATATTCTATACTTCACAATTGCACTATCTCAAGCCCAAAACCTATGCAAAGTTCCATTGCCTCTATAGGAAGCTTATTAGTAAGTAATTGAAGAAAAGCTATCGGTGGATTCAAACTCATGAATGCCTGTTTACAAGACAGGCTCTTTATACAGTATGCAACTAGAACATCACTGTTGTAAAGTGATGTCAAGAAGGCAGTGTACATTGAATCGCTAATAGGTAAGTTAAAAAAGAAATCCATTAGTTTCACTATGTTATCCTTAATGCCTATCTATACAGCGTATGATGACATCTTGTTCTTTATGAACACTTAATATATATTCTATACTTCACAATTGCACTATCTCAAGCCAAAACAATTCAAATTTGGTTGCCTCTATAGGAAGCTTATTAGTAAGTAAATGAAAAAAAGCCATATGTGGATTCTAACTCATGAATGCCATTTTACAAGACAGCTGCATTTACCCAGTAAGCCACTGGAGCATTACAAGTTAAAAGCAATTTCAAGAAGTGCAGTGAACATTGAATCGCTAATTGGTAAGTTTAAAAAGAAATGCATTGGTTTCACTTTATTATTCTTAAAGCACATCTATACAGCGTATGAAGACATCTTGTTTTCTATGAACACTTTATACAAATTCTATATCTCACAATTGCACTATCTCAAGCCAAAAACAATGCAAATTTCCATTGCCTCTAAAGAATGATTACTAGTAAGTAAATGAAAAAAAGCTATCCGTGGATTCAAACTCATGAATGCCTGTTTACAAGACAGTCGCATTAACACAGTAAGCCGGGGAACATCACAGGTATAAGGTCATGTAAAGAAGGGCAGTGAACATTGAATCGCTAATAGGTAAGTTAAAAAATAAATCCATTGGTTTCACTATGTTATTCTTAATGCACATCTATACATCGTATAAAGACATCTTGTTTTCTGTGAACACTTAATACAGATTCTATATCTCAGAATTGCACTATCTCAAGCCAAAACCAATGCAAATTTCCATTGCCTCTATAGAATGATTACTAGTAAGTGAATTAAAAAAAGCTGTCCGTGCATTCAAAATCATGAATGCCTATTTACAAGACAGTCACAATAACACAGTAAGCCACTGGAACATCACAGGTGTAAGGCAATGTAAAGAAGGGCAGTGAACATTGAATCGCTAATAGGTAAGTTAAAAAAGAAATCCATTGTTTTCACTATGTTATTCTTAATGCCAATCTATACAGCGAATGATGACATCTTGTTCTTTATGAACACGTAATACATATTCTATACTTCACAATTGCACTATCTCAAGCCAAAACAATTCAAATTTCCATTGCCTCTATAAGAAGCTTATTAGTAAGTAAATGAAGAAAAGCTATTGGAGGATTCAAACTCATGAATGCCTGTTTACAAGACTGGTGCATTTACCCAGTAAGCCAGTAGAACATCACAGGTGTAAAGTAATGTCAAGAAGTGCAGTGAACATTGAATCGCTAATTGGTAAGTTTAAAAAGAAATCCATTGGTTTCACTATGTTATTCTTAATGCCAATCTATGCAGCGTATGATGACATCTTGTTCTTTATGAACACTTAATACAGATTCTATATCTCACAATTGCACTATCTCAAGCCTAAACAATTCAAATTTCCATTGCCTCTATAGGAAGCTTATTAGTAAGTAAATGAAGAAAAGCTATCGGTGGATTCAAACTCATGAATGCCTGTTTACAAGACAGGCACTTTATACAGTATGCAACTAGAACATCACAGTTGTAAGGTGATGTCAAGAAGGGCAGTGTACATTGAATCGCTAATAGGTAAGTTAAAAAAGAAATCCATTGGTTTCACTATGTTATTCTTAATGCCAATCTATAAAGTGTATGATGACATCTTGTTCTTTATTAACACTTAATATATATTCTATACTTCACAATTGCACTATCTCAAGCCAAAAACAATGCAAATTTCCATTGCCTCTAAAGAATGATTACTAGTAAGTAAATGAAAAAAAGCTATCCGTGGATTCAAACTCATGAATGCCTGTTTACAAGACAGTCGCATTAACACAGTAAGCCGGGGAACATCACAGGTATAAGGTCATGTAAAGAAGGGCAGTGAACATTGAATCGCTAATAGGTAAGTTAAAAAATAAATCCATTGGTTTCACTATGTTATTCTTAATGCACATCTATACATCGTATGAAGACATCTTGTTTTCTGTGAACACTTAATACAGATTCTATATCTCACAATTGCACTATCTCAAGCCAAAACCAATGCAAATTTCCATTGCCTCTATAGAATGATTACTAGTAAGTGAATTAAAAAAAGCTGTCCGTGCATTCAAAATCATGAATGCCTATTTACAAGACAGTCACAATAACACAGTAAGCCACTGGAACATCACAGGTGTAAGGCAATGTAAAGAAGGGCAGTGAACATTGAATCGCTAATAGGTAAGTTAAAAAAGAAATCCATTGTTTTCACTATGTTATTCTTAATGCCAATCTATACAGCGAATGATGACATCTTGTTCTTTATGAACACGTAATACATATTCTATACTTCACAATTGCACTATCTCAAGCCAAAACAATTCAAATTTCCATTGCCTCTATAGGAAGCTTATTAGTAAGTAAATGAAGAAAAGCTATTGGTGGATTCAAACTCATGAATGCCTGTTTACAAGACTGGTGCATTTACCCAGTAAGCCAGTAGAACATCACAGGTGTAAAGTAATGTCAAGAAGTGCAGTGAACATTGAATCGCTAATTGGTAAGTTTAAAAAGAAATCCATTGGTTTCACTATGTTATTCTTAATGCCAATCTATGCAGCGTATGATGACATCTTGTTCTTTATGAACACTTAATACAGATTCTATATCTCACAATTGCACTATCTCAAGCCTAAACAATTCAAATTTCCATTGCCTCTATAGGAAGCTTATTAGTAAGTAAATGAAGAAAAGCTATCGGTGGATTCAAACTCATGAATGCCTGTTTACAAGACAGGCACTTTATACAGTATGCAACTAGAACATCACAGTTGTAAGGTGATGTCAAGAAGGGCAGTGTACATTGAATCGCTAATAGGTAAGTTAAAAAAGAAATCCATTGGTTTCACTATGTTATTCTTAATGCCAATCTATAAAGTGTATGATGACATCTTGTTCTTTATTAACACTTAATATATATTCTATACTTCACAATTGCACTATCTCAAGCCAAAAACAATGCAAATTTCCATTGCCTCTAAAGAATGATTACTAGTAAGTAAATGAAAAAAAGCTATCCGTGGATTCAAACTCATGAATGCCTGTTTACAAGACAGTCACATTAACACAGTAAGCCGGGGAACATCACAGGTATAAGGTCATGTAAAGAAGGGCAGTGAACATTGAATCGCTAATAGGTAAGTTAAAAAATAAATCCATTGGTTTCACTATGTTATTCTTAATGCACATCTATACATCGTATGAAGACATCTTGTTTTCTGTGAACACTTAATACAGATTCTATATCTCACAATTGCACTATCTCAAGCCAAAACCAATGCAAATTTCCATTGCCTCTATAGAATGATTACTAGTAAGTGAATTAAAAAAAGCTGTCCGTGCATTCAAAATCATGAATGCCTATTTACAAGACAGTGACAATAACACAGTAAGCCACTGGAACATCACAGGTGTAAGGCAATGTAAAGAAGGGCAGTGAACATTGAATCGCTAATAGGTAAGTTAAAAAAGAAATCCATTGTTTTCACTATGTTATTCTTAATGCCAATCTATACAGCGAATGATGACATCTTGTTCTTTATGAACACGTAATACATATTCTATACTTCACAATTGCACTATCTCAAGCCAAAACAATTCAAATTTCCATTGCCTCTATAGGAAACTTATTAGTAAGTAAATGAAGAAAAGCTATTGGTGGATTCAAACTCATGAATGCCTGTTTACAAGACTGGTGCATTTACCCAGTAAGCCAGTAGAACATCACAGGTGTAAAGTAATGTCAAGAAGTGCAGTGAACATTGAATCGCTAATTGGTAAGTTTAAAAAGAAATCCATTGGTTTCACTATGTTATTCTTAATGCCAATCTATGCAGCGTATGATGACATCTTGTTCTTTATGAACACTTAATACAGATTCTATATCTCACAATTGCACTATCTCAAGCCTAAACAATTCAAATTTCCATTGCCTCTATAGGAAGCTTATTAGTAAGTAAATGAAGAAAAGCTATCGGTGGATTCAAACTCATGAATGCCTGTTTACAAGACAGGCACTTTATACAGTATGCAACTAGAACATCACAGTTGTAAGGTGATGTCAAGAAGGGCAGTGTACATTGAATCGCTAATAGGTAAGTTAAAAAAGAAATCCATTGGTTTCACTATGTTATTCTTAATGCCAATCTATAAAGTGTATGATGACATCTTGTTCTTTATTAACACTTAATATATATTCTATACTTCACAATTGCACTATCTCAAGCCAAAAACAATGCAAATTTCCATTGCCTCTAAAGAATGATTACTAGTAAGTAAATGAAAAAAAGCTATCCGTGGATTCAAACTCATGAATGCCTGTTTACAAGACAGTCGCATTAACACAGTAAGCCGGGGAACATCACAGGTATAAGGTCATGTAAAGAAGGGCAGTGAACATTGAATCGCTAATAGGTAAGTTAAAAAATAAATCCATTGGTTTCACTATGTTATTCTTAATGCACATCTATACATCGTATGAAGACATCTTGTTTTCTGTGAACACTTAATACAGATTCTATATCTCACAATTGCACTATCTCAAGCCAAAACCAATGCAAATTTCCATTGCCTCTATAGAATGATTACTAGTAAGTGAATTAAAAAAAGCTGTCCGTGCATTCAAAATCATGAATGCCTATTTACAAGACAGTCACAATAACACAGTAAGCCACTGGAACATCACAGGTGTAAGGCAATGTAAAGAAGGGCAGTGAACATTGAATCGCTAATAGGTAAGTTAAAAAAGAAATCCATTGTTTTCACTATGTTATTCTTAATGCCAATCTATACAGCGAATGATGACATCTTGTTCTTTATGAACACGTAATACATATTCTATACTTCACAATTGCACTATCTCAAGCCAAAACAATTCAAATTTCCATTGCCTCTATAGGAAGCTTATTAGTAAGTAAATGAAGAAAAGCTATTGGTGGATTCAAACTCATGAATGCCTGTTTACAAGACTGGTGCATTTACCCAGTAAGCCAGTAGAACATCACAGGTGTAAAGTAATGTCAGGAAGTGCAGTGAACATTGAATCGCTAATTGGTAAGTTTAAAAAGAAATCCATTGGTTTCACCATGTTATTCTTAATGCCAATCTATACAGCGTATGATGACATATTGTTCTTTATGAACACGTAATACATATTCTATACTTCACAATTGCACTATCTCAAGCCAAAACAATTCAAATTTGGTTGCCTCTATAGGAAGCTTATTAGTAAGTAAATGAAGAAAAGCTATCGGTGGATTCAAACTCATGCATGCCTGTTTAGAAGACAGGCACTTTATACAGTATGCAACTAGAACATCACTGTTGTAAGGTGATGTCAAGAAGGCAGTGTACATTGAATCGCTAATAGGTAAGTTAAAAAAGAAATCCATTAGTTTCACTATGTTATTCTTAATGCCAATCTATGCAGCGTATGATGACATCTTGTTCTTTATGAACACTTAATATATATTCTATACTTCACAATTGCACTATCTCAAGCCAAAAACAATGCAAATTTCCATTGCCTCTAAAGAATGATTACTAGTAAGTAAATGAAAAAAAGCTATCTGTGGATTCAAACTCATGAATGACTGTTTACAAGACAGTCGCATTAACACAGTAAGCCAGGGAACATCACATGTATAAGGTCATGTAAAGAAGGGCAGTGAACATTGAATCGCTAATAGGTAAGTTAAAAATGAATTCCATTGGTTTCACTATGTTATTCTTAATGCTATTCTATACAGCGTATGATGACATCTTGTTCTTTATGAACACGTAATACATATTCTCTACTTCACAATTGCACTATCTCAAGCCAAAACAATTAAAATTTTGATTGCCTCTATAGGAAGCTTATTAGTAAGTAAATGAAAAAAAGCCATATGTGGATTCTAACTCATAAATGCCTTTTTACAAGACAGGTGCATTTACCCAGTAAGCCACTAGAACATTACAGGTGAAAAGGAATTTCAAGAAGTGCAGTGAACATTGAATCGCTAATTGGTAAGTTTAAAAAGAAATGCATTGGTTTCACTATATTATTCTTAAAGCACATCTATACAGCGTATGAAGACATCTTGTTTTCTATGAACACTTAATACAAATTCTATATCTCACAATTGCACTATCTCAAGCCCAAAACCTATGCAAATTTCCATTGCCTCTATAGGAAGCTTATTAGTAAGTAAATGAAAAAAAGCCATACATGGAATCAAACTCATGAAAACCTTTTTACAAGACAGGTGCATTTACCCAGTAAGCCACTGGAACACCACAGGTGTAAAGCAATGTAAAGAAGGGCAGTGAACATTGAATTGCTAATAGGTAAGTTAAAAAATAAATCCATTGGTTTCACTATGTTATTCTTAATGCCCATTTATACATCGTATGAAGACATCTTGTTTTCTGTGAACACTTAATACAGATTCTATATCTCACAATTGCACTATCTCAAGCCAAAACCAATGCAAATTTCCATTGCCTCTATAGAATGATTACTAGTAAGTGAATTAAAAAAAGCTGTCCGTGCATTCAAAATCATGAATGCCTATTTACAAGACAGTCACAATAACACAGTAAGCCACTGGAACATCACAGGTGTAAGGCAATGTAAAGAAGGGCAGTGAACATTGAATCGCTAATAGGTAAGTTAAAAAAGAAATCCATTGTTTTCACTATGTTATTCTTAATGCCAATCTATACAGCGAATGATGACATCTTGTTCTTTATGAACACGTAATACATATTCTATACTTCACAATTGCACTATCTCAAGCCAAAACAATTCAAATTTCCATTGCCTCTATAGGAAGCTTATTAGTAAGTAAATGAAGAAAAGCTATTGGTGGATTCAAACTCATGAATGCCTGTTTACAAGACTGGTGCATTTACCCAGTAAGCCAGTAGAACATCACAGGTGTAAAGTAATGTCAGGAAGTGCAGTGAACATTGAATCGCTAATTGGTAAGTTTAAAAAGAAATCCATTGGTTTCACCATGTTATTCTTAATGCCAATCTATACAGCGTATGATGACATATTGTTCTTTATGAACACGTAATACATATTCTATACTTCACAATTGCACTATCTCAAGCCAAAACAATTCAAATTTCCATTGCCTCTATAGGAAGCTTATTAGTAAGTAAATGAAGAGAAGCTATTGGTGGATTCAAACTCATGAATGCCTGTTTACAAGACAGGCTCTTTATACAGTATGCAACTAGAACATCACAGTTGTAAGGTGATGTCAAGAAGGGCAGTGTACATTGAATCGCTAATAGCTAAGTTAAAAAAGAAATCCATTGGTTTCACTATGTTATTCTTAATGCCAATCTATAAAGTGTATGATGACATCTTGTTCTTTATTAACACTTAATATATATTCTATACTTCACAATTGCACTATCTCAAGCCAAAAACAATGCAAATTTCCATTGCCTCTAAAGAATGATTACTAGTAAGTAAATGAAAAAAAGCTATCCGTGGATTCAAACTCATGAATGCCTGTTTACAAGACAGTCACATTAACACAGTAAGCCGGGGAACATCACAGGTATAAAGTCATGTAAAGAAGGGCAGTGAACATTGAATCGCTAATAGGTAAGTTAAAAATGAATTCCATTGGTTTCACTATATTATTCTTAATGCCAATCTATACAGCGTATGATGACATCTTGTTCTTTATGAACACGTAATACATATTCTATACTTCACAATTGCACTATCTCAAGCCCAAAACCTATGCAAAGTTCCATTGCCTCTATAGGAAGCTTATTAGTAAGTAATTGAAGAAAAGCTATGGGTGGATTCAAACTCATGAATGCCTGTTTACAAGACAGGCTCTTTATACAGTATGCAACTAGAACATCACTGTTGTAAAGTGATGTCAAGAAGGCAGTGTACATTGAATCGCTAATAGGTAAGTTAAAAAAGAAATCCAATAGTTTCACTATGTTATCCTTAATGCCAATCTATACAGCGTATGATGACATCTTGTTCTTTATGAACACTTAATATATATTCTATACTTCACAATTGCACTATCTCAAGCCAAAACAATTCAAATTTGGTTGCCTCTATAGGAAGCTTATTAGTAAGTAAATGAAGAAAAGCTATCGGTGGATTCAAACTCATGCATGCCTGTTTAGAAGACAGGCACTTTATACAGTATGCAACTAGAACATCACTGTTGTAAGGTGATGTCAAGAAGGCAGTGTACATTGAATCGCTAATAGGTAAGTTAAAAAAGAAATCCATTAGTTTCACTATGTTATTCTTAATGCCAATCTATGCAGCGTATGATGACATCTTGTTCTTTATGAACACTTAATACAGATTCTACATCTCACAATTGCACTATCTCAAGCCTAAACAATTCAAATTTCCATTGCCTCTATAGGAAGCTTATTCGTAAGTAAATGAAGAAAAGCTATCGGTGGATTCAAACTCATGAATGCCTATTTACAAGACAGGCACTTTATACAGTATGCAACTAGAACATCACAGTTGTAAGGTGATGTCAAGAAGGGCAGTGTACATTGAATCGCTAATAGGTAAGTTAAAAAAGAAATCCATTGGTTTCACTATGTTATTCTTAATGCCAATCTATAAAGTGTATGATGACATCTTGTTCTTTATTAACACTTAATATATATTCTATACTTCACAATTGCACTATCTCAAGCCAAAAACAATGCAAATTTCCATTGCCTCTAAAGAATGATTACTAGTAAGTAAATGAAAAAAAGCTATCCGTGGATTCAAACTCATGAATGCCTGTTTACAAGACAGTCCCATTAACACAGTAAGCCGGGGAACATCACAGGTATAAGGTCATGTAAAGAAGGGCAGTGAACATTGAATCGCTAATAGGTAAGTTAAAAATGAATTCCATTGGTTTCACTATATTATTCTTAATGCCAATCTATACAGCGTATGATGACATCTTGTTCTTTATGAACACGTAATACATATTCTCTACTTCACAATTGCACTATCTCAAGCCAAAACAATTCAAATTTTGATTGCCTCTATAGGAAGCTTATTAGTAAGTAAATGAAAAAAAGCCGTATGTGGATTCTAACTCATAAATTCCTATTTACAAGACAGGTGCATTTACCCAGTAAGCCAGTAGAACATCACAGGTGTAAAGTAATGTCAAGAAGTGCAGTGAACATTGAATCGCTAATTGGTAAGTTTAAAAATAAATCCATTGGTTTCACTATGTTATTCTTAATGCCAATCTATGCAGCGTATGATGATATCTTGTTCTTTATGAACCCTTAATACAGATTCTATATCTCACAATTGCACTATCTCAAGCCCAAAACCTATTCAAATTTCCATTGCCTCTATAGGAAGCTTATTAGTAAGTACATGAAAAAAAGCCATACATGGATACAAACTCATGAATACCTTTTTACAAGACAGGTGCATATACCCAGTAAGCCACTGGAACACCACAGGTGTAAAGCAATGTAAAGAAGGGCAGTGAACATTGAATCGCTAATAGGTAAGTTAAAAAATAAATCCATTGGTTTCACTATGTTATTCTTAATGCACATCTATACATCGTATGAAGACATCTTGTTTTCTATGAACACTTAATACAGATTCTATATCTCACAATTGCACTATCTCAAGCCAAAATCAATGCAAATTTCCATTGCCTCTATAGAATGATTACTAGTAAGTGAATTAAAAAATGCTATCCGTGCATTCAAAATCATGAATGCCTATTTACAAGACAGTCGCAATAACACAGTAAGCCACTGGAACATCACAGGTGTAAGGCAATATAAAGAAGGGCAGTGAACATTGAATCGCTAATAGGTAAGTTAAAAAAGAAATCCATTGGTTTCACTATGTTATTCTTAATGCCAATCTATAAAGTGTATGATGACATCTTGTTATTTATTAACACTTAATATATATTCTATACTTCACAATTGCACTATCTCAAGCCAAAAACAATGCAAATTTCCATTGCCTCTAAAGAATGATTACTAGTAAGTAAATGAAAAAAAGCTATCCGTGGATTCAAACTCATGAATGCCTGTTTACATTACAGTCGCATTAACACAGTAAGCCAGGGAACATCACAGGTATAAGGTCATGTAAAGAAGGGCAGTGAACATTGAATCGCTAATAGGTAAGTTAAAAATGAATTCCATTGGATTCACTATATTATTCTTAATGCCAATCTATACAGCGTATGATGACATCTTGTTCTTTATGAACACGTAATACATATTCTATACTTCACAATTGCACTATCTCAAGCCCAAAACCTATGCAAAGTTCCATTGCCTCTATAGGAAGCTTATTAGTAAGTAATTGAAGAAAAGCTATCGGTGGATTCAAACTCATGAATGCCTGTTTACAAGACAGGCTCTTTATACAGTATGCAACTAGAACATCACTGTTGTAAAGTGATGTCAAGAAGGCAGTGTACATTGAATCGCTAACAGGTAAGTTAAAAAAGAAATCCATTAGTTTCACTATGTTATCCTTAATGCCTATCTATACAGCGTATGATGACATCTTGTTCTTTATGAACACTTAATATATATTCTATACTTCACAATTGCACTATCTCAAGCCAAAACAATTCAAATTTCGTTGCCTCTATAGGAAGCTTATTAGTAAGTAAATGAAAAAAAGCCATATGTGAATTCTAACTCATGAATGCCATTTTACAAGACAGCTGCATTTACCCAGTAAGCCACTGGAGCATTACAAGTTAAAAGCAATTTCAAGAAGTGCAGTGAACATTGAATCGCTAATTGGTAAGTTTAAAAAGAAATGCATTGGTTTCACTTTATTATTCTTAAAGCACATCTATACAGCGTATGAAGACATCTTGTTTTCTATGAACACTTTATACAAATTCTATATCTCACAATTGCACTATCTCAAGCCATAATCAATGCAAATTTCCATTGCCTCTATAGAATGATTACTAGTAAGTAAATTTAAAAAAGCTATCCGTGGATCCAAAATCATGAAAGCCTATTTACAAGACAGTCGCATTAACACAGTAAGCCGGGGAACATCACAGGTATAAGGTCATGTAAAGAAGGGCAGTGAACATTGAATCGCTAATAGGTAAGTTAAAAAATAAATCCATTGGTTTCACTATGTTATTCTTAATGCACATCTATACATCGTATGAAGACATCTTGTTTTCTGTGAACACTTAATACAGATTCTATATCTCACAATTGCACTATCTCAAGCCAAAATCAATGCAAATTTCCATTGCCTCTATAGAATGATTACTAGTAAGTGAATTAAAAAAAGCTGTCCGTGCATTCAAAATCATGAATGCCTATTTACAAGACAGTCGCAATAACACAGTAAGCCACTGGAACATCACAGGTGTAAGGCAATGTAAAGAAGGGCAGTGAACATTGAATCGCTAATAGGTAAGTTAATAATGAGTTCCATTGGTTTCACTATGTTATTCTTAATGCCAATCTATACAGCGTATGATGACATCTTGTTCTTTATGAACACGTAATACATATTCTATACTTCACAATTGCACTATCTCAAGCCAAAACAATTCAAATTTCCATTGCATCTATAGGAAGCTTATTAGTAAGTAAATGAAGAAAAGCTATTGGTGGATTCAAACTCATGAATGCCTGTTTACAAGACTGGTGCATTTACCCAGTAAGCCAGTAGAACATCACAGGTGTAAAGTAATGTCAGGAAGTGCAGTGAACATTGAATCGCTAATTGGTAAGTTTAAAAAGAAATCCATTGGTTTCACTATGTTATTCTTAATGCCAATCTATGCAGCGTATGATGACATCTTGTTCTTTATGAACACTTAATACAGATTCTACATCTCACAATTGCACTATCTCAAGCCTAAACAATTCAAATTTCCATTGCCTCTATAGGAAGCTTATTCGTAAGTAAATGAAGAAAAGCTATCGGTGGATTCAAACTCATGAATGCCTATTTACAAGACAGGCACTTTATACAGTATGCAACTAGAACATCACAGTTGTAAGGTGATGTCAAGAAGGGCAGTGTACATTGAATCGCTAATAGGTAAGTTAAAAAAGAAATCCATTGGTTTCACTATGTTATTCTTAATGCCAATCTATAAAGTGTATGATGACATCTTGTTCTTTATTAACACTTAATATATATTCTATACTTCACAATTGCACTATCTCAAGCCAAAAACAATGCAAATTTCCATTGCCTCTAAAGAATGATTACTAGTAAGTAAATGAAAAAAAGCTATCCGTGGATTCAAACTCATGAATGCCTGTTTACAAGACAGTCCCATTAACACAGTAAGCCGGGGAACATCACAGGTATAAGGTCATGTAAAGAAGGGCAGTGAACATTGAATCGCTAATAGGTAAGTTAAAAATGAATTCCATTGGTTTCACTATATTATTCTTAATGCCAATCTATACAGCGTATGATGACATCTTGTTCTTTATGAACACGTAATACATATTCTCTACTTCACAATTGCACTATCTCAAGCCAAAACAATTCAAATTTTGATTGCCTCTATAGGAAGCTTATTAGTAAGTAAATGAAAAAAAGCCGTATGTGGATTCTAACTCATAAATTCCTTTTTACAAGACAGGTGCATTTACCCAGTAAGCCAGTAGAACATCACAGGTGTAAAGTAATGTCAAGAAGTGCAGTGAACATTGAATCGCTAATTGGTAAGTTTAAAAATAAATCCATTGGTTTCACTATGTTATTCTTAATGCCAATCTATGCAGCGTATGATGATATCTTGTTCTTTATGAACCCTTAATACAGATTCTATATCTCACAATTGCACTATCTCAAGCCCAAAACCTATTCAAATTTCCATTGCCTCTATAGGAAGCTTATTAGTAAGTACATGAAAAAAAGCCATACATGGATACAAACTCATGAATACCTTTTTACAAGACAGGTGCATATACCCAGTAAGCCACTGGAACACCACAGGTGTAAAGCAATGTAAAGAAGGGCAGTGAACATTGAATCGCTAATAGGTAAGTTAAAAAATAAATCCATTGGTTTCACTATGTTATTCTTAATGCACATCTATACATCGTATGAAGACATCTTGTTTTCTATGAACACTTAATACAGATTCTATATCTCACAATTGCACTATCTCAAGCCAAAATCAATGCAAATTTCCATTGCCTCTATAGAATGATTACTAGTAAGTGAATTAAAAAATGCTATCCGTGCATTCAAAATCATGAATGCCTATTTACAAGACAGTCGCAATAACACAGTAAGCCACTGGAACATCACAGGTGTAAGGCAATGTAAAGAAGGGCAGTGAACATTGAATCGCTAATAGGTAAGTTAAAAAAGAAATCCATTGGTTTCACTATGTTATTCTTAATGCCAATCTATAAAGTGTATGATGACATCTTGTTATTTATTAACACTTAATATATATTCTATACTTCACAATTGCACTATCTCAAGCCAAAAACAATGCAAATTTCCATTGCCTCTAAAGAATGATTACTAGTAAGTAAATGAAAAAAAGCTATCCGTGGATTCAAACTCATGAATGCCTGTTTACATTACAGTCGCATTAACACAGTAAGCCAGGGAACATCACAGGTATAAGGTCATGTAAAGAAGGGCAGTGAACATTGAATCGCTAATAGGTAAGTTAAAAATGAATTCCATTGGATTCACTATATTATTCTTAATGCCAATCTATACAGCGTATGATGACATCTTGTTCTTTATGAACACGTAATACATATTCTATACTTCACAATTGCACTATCTCAAGCCCAAAACCTATGCAAAGTTCCATTGCCTCTATAGGAAGCTTATTAGTAAGTAATTGAAGAAAAGCTATCGGTGGATTCAAACTCATGAATGCCTGTTTACAAGACAGGCTCTTTATACAGTATGCAACTAGAACATCACTGTTGTAAAGTGATGTCAAGAAGGCAGTGTACATTGAATCGCTAATAGGTAAGTTAAAAAAGAAATCCATTAGTTTCACTATGTTATCCTTAATGCCTATCTATACAGCGTATGATGACATCTTGTTCTTTATGAACACTTAATATATATTCTATACTTCACAATTGCACTATCTCAAGCCAAAACAATTCAAATTTCGTTGCCTCTATAGGAAGCTTATTAGTAAGTAAATGAAAAAAAGCCATATGTGGATTCTAACTCATGAATGCCATTTTACAAGACAGCTGCATTTACCCAGTAAGCCACTGGAGCATTACAAGTTAAAAGCAATTTCAAGAAGTGCAGTGAACATTGAATCGCTAATTGGTAAGTTTAAAAAGAAATGCATTGGTTTCACTTTATTATTCTTAAAGCACATCTATACAGCGTATGAAGACATCTTGTTTTCTATGAACACTTTATACAAATTCTATATCTCACAATTGCACTATCTCAAGCCATAATCAATGCAAATTTCCATTGCCTCTATAGAATGATTACTAGTAAGTAAATTTAAAAAAGCTATCCGTGGATCCAAAATCATGAAAGCCTATTTACAAGACAGTCGCAATAACACAGTAAGCAACTGGAACATCACAGGTGTAAGGCAATGTAAAGAAGGGCAGTGAACATTGAATCGCTAATAGGTAAGTTAAAAAAGAAATCCATTGGTTTCACTATGTTATTCTTAATGCCAATCTATGCAGCGTATGATGACATCTTGTTCTTTATGAACACTTAATATATATTCTATACTTCACAATTGCACTATCAAAAGCCAAAAACAATGCAAATTTCCATTGCCTCTATAGGAAGCTTATTAGTAAGTAAATGAAGAAAAGCTATCGGTAGATTCAAACTCATGAATGCCTGATTACAAGACAGGCTCTTTATACAGTATGCAACTAGAACATCACTGTTGTAAGGTGATGTCAAGAAGGCAGTGTACATTGAATCGCTAATAGGTAAGTTAAAAAAGAAATCCATTAGTTTCACTAAACTCATGAATACCTTTTTACAAGACAGGAGCATTTACCCAGTAAGCCACTGGAACACCACAGGTGTAAAGCAATGTAAAGAAGGGCAGTGAACATTGAATCGCTAATTGGTAAGTTTAAAAAGAAATGCATTGGTTTCACTATATTATTCTTAAAGCACATCTATACAGCGTATGAAGACATCTAGTTTTCTATGAACACTTAATACAAATTCTATATCTCACAATTGCACTATCTTAAGCCAAAATCAATGCAAATTTCCATTGCCTCTATAGGAAGATAATTAGTAATTAAATGAAGAAAAGCTATCGGTGGATTCAAACTCATGAATACATTTTTACAAGAGAGGTGCATTTACCCAGTAAGTCACTGGAACATCACAGGTGTAAAGCAATGTAAAGAAGGGCAGTGAACATTGAATCGCTAATAGGTAAGTTAAAAAATAAATCCATTGGTTTCACTATGTTATTCTTAATGCACATCTATACATCGTATGAAGACATCTTGTTTTCTATGAACACTTAATACAGATTCTATATCTCACAATTGCACTATCTCAAGCCAAAATCAATGCAAATTTCCATTGCCTCTATAGAATGATTACTAGTAAGTGAATTAAAAAAAGCTATCCGTGCATTCAAAATCATGAATGCCTATTTACAAGACAGTCGCAATAACACAGTAAGCCACTGGAACATCACAGGTGTAAGGCAATGTAAAGAAGGGCAGTGAACATTGAATCGCTAATAGGTAAGTTAAAAAAGAAATCCATTGGTTTCACTATGTTATTCTTAATGCCAATCTATACAGCGTATGATGACATCTTGTTCTTTATGAACACGTAATACATATTCTATACTTCACAATTGCACTATCTAAAGCCAAAACAATTCAAATTTTGATTGCCTCTATAGGAAGCTTATTAGTAAGTAAATGAAAAAAGCCATATGTGGATTCTAACTCATAAATGCCTTTTTACAAGACAGGTACATTTACCCAGTAAGCCAGTAGAACATCACAGGTGTAAAGTAATGTCAAGAAGTGCAGTGAACATTGAATCGCTAATTGGTAAGTTTAAAAATGAATTCCATTGGTTTCACTATGTTATTCTTAATGCCAATCTATGCAGCGTATGATGACATCTTGTTCTTTATGAACACTTAATACAGATTCTATATCTCACAATTGCACTATCTCAAGCCAAAATCAATGCAAATTTCCATTGCCTCTATAGAATGATTACTAGTAAGTGAATTAAAAAAAGCTATCCGTGCATTCAAACTCATGAATGCCTATTTACAAGACAGTCGCAATAACACAGTAAGCCACTGGAACATCACAGGTGTAAGGCAATGTAAAGAAGGGCAGTGAACATTGAATCGCTAATAGGTAAGTTAAAAAAGAAATCCATTGGTTTCACTATGTTATTCTTAATGCCAATCTATGCAGCGTATGATGACATCTTGTTCTTTATGAACACTTAATACAGATTTTATATCTCACAATTGCACTATCTCAAGCCCAAAACCTATGCAAAGTTCCATTGCCTCTATAGGAAGCTTATTAGTAAGTAAATGAAGAAAAGCTATCGGTAGATTCAAACTCATGAATGCCTGATTACAAAACAGGCTCTTTATACAGTATGCAACTAGAACATCACTGTTGTAAGGTGATGTCAAGAAGGCAGTGTACATTGAATCGCTAATAGGTAAGTTAAAAAAGAAATCCATTAGTTTCACTAAACTCATGAATACCTTTTTACAAGACAGGAGCATTTACCCAGTAAGCCACTGGAACACCACAGGTGTAAAGCAATGTAAAGAAGGGCAGTGAACATTGAATCGCTAATTGGTAAGTTTAAAAAGAAATGCATTGGTTTCACTATATTATTCTTAAAGCACATCTATACAGCGTATGAAGACATCTAGTTTTCTATGAACACTTAATACAAATTCTATATCTCACAATTGCACTATCTTAAGCCAAAATCAATGCAAATTTCCATTGCCTCTATAGGAAGATAATTAGTAATTAAATGAAGAAAAGCTATCGGTGGATTCAAACTCATGAATACATTTTTACAAGAGAGGTGCATTTACCCAGTAAGTCACTGGAACATCACAGGTGTAAAGCAATGTAAAGAAGGGCAGTGAACATTGAATCGCTAATAGGTAAGTTAAAAAATAAATCCATTGGTTTCACTATGTTATTCTTAATGCACATCTATACATCGTATGAAGACATCTTGTTTTCTATGAACACTTAATACAGATTCTATATCTCACAATTGCACTATCTCAAGCCAAAATCAATGCAAATTTCCATTGCCTCTATAGAATGATTACTAGTAAGTGAATTAAAAAAAGCTATCCGTGCATTCAAAATCATGAATGCCTATTTACAAGACAGTCGCAATAACACAGTAAGCCACTGGAACATCACAGGTGTAAGGCAATGTAAAGAAGGGCAGTGAACATTGAATCGCTAATAGGTAAGTTAAAAAAGAAATCCATTGGTTTCACTATGTTATTCTTAATGCACATCTATACATCGTATGAAGACATCTTGTTTTCTATGAACACTTAATACAGATTCTATATCTCACAATTGCACTATCTCAAGCCAAAATCAATGCAAATTTCCATTGCCTCTATAGAATGATTACTAGTAAGTGAATTAAAAAAAGCTATCCGTGCATTCAAAATCATGAATGCCTATTTACAAGACAGTCGCAATAACACAGTAAGCCACTGGAACATCACAGGTGTAAGGCAATGTAAAGAAGGGCAGTGAACATTGAATCGCTAATAGGTAAGTTAATAATGAGTTCCATTGGTTTCACTATGTTATTCTTAATGCCAATCTATACAGCGTATGATGACATCTTGTTCTTTATGAACACGTAATACATATTCTATACTTCACAATTGCACTATCTCAAGCCTAAACAATTCAAATTTCCATTGCCTCTATAAGAAGCTTATTAGTAAGTAAATGAAGAAAAGCTATCGGTGGATTCAAACTCATGAATGCCTGTTTACAAGACAGGCTCTTTATACAGTATGCAACTAGAACATCACTGTTGTAAGGTGATGTCAAGAAGGCAGTGTACATTGAATCGCTAATAGGTAAGTTAAAAAAGAAATCCATTAGTTTCACTATGTTATTCTTAATGCCAATCTATACAGCGTATGATGACATCTTGTTCTTTATTAACACTTAATATATATTCTATACTTCACAATTGCACTATCTCAAGCCAAAAACAATGCAAATTTCCATTGCCTCTAAAGAATGATTACTAGTAAGTAAATGAAAAAAAGCTATCCGTGGATTCAAACTCATGAATGCCTGTTTACAAGACAGTCGCATTAACACAGTAAGGCGGGGAAAATCACAGGTATAAGGTCATGTAAAGAAGTGCAGTGAACATTGAATCGCTAATAGGTAAGTTAAAAATGAATTCCATTGGTTTCACTATATTATTCTTAATGCCAATCTATACAGCGTATGATGACATCTTGTTCTTTATGAACACGTAATACATATTCTCTACTTCACAACTGCACTATCTCAAGCCAAAACAATTCAAATTTTGATTGCCTCTATAGGAAGCTTATTAGTAAGTAAATGAAAAAAGCCATATGTGGATTCTAACTCATAAATGCCTTTTTACAAGACAGGTGCATTTACCCAGTAAGCCAGTAGAACATCACAGGTGTAAAGTAATGTCAAGAAGTGCAGTGAACATTGAATCGCTAATTGGTAAGTTTAAAAATGAATTCCATTGGTTTCACTATGTTATTCTTAATGCCAATCTATGCAGCGTATGATGACATCTTGTTCTTTATGAACAGTTAATACAGATTCTATATCTCACAATTGCACAATCTCAAGCCAAAATCAATGCAAATTTCCATTGCCTCTATAGAATGATTACTAGTAAGTGAATTAAAAAAAGCTATCCGTGCATTCAAAATCAAGAATGCCTATTTACAAGACAGTCGCAATAACACAGTAAGCCACTGGAACATCACAGGTGTAAGGCAATGTAAAGAAGGGCAGTGAACATTGAATCGCTAATAGGTAAGTTAAAAAGAAATCCATTGGTTTCACTATGTTATTCTTAATGCCAATCTATACAGCGTATGATGACATCTTGTTCTTTATGAACACGTAATACATATTCTATACTTCACAATTGCACTATCTCAAGCCAAAACAACTCAAATTTCCATTGCCTCTATAGGAAGCTTATTAGTAAGTAAATGAAGAAAAGCTATTGGTGGATTCAAACTCATGAATGCCTGTTTACAAGACTGGTGCATTTACCCAGTAAGCCAGTTGAACATCACAGGTGTAAAGTAATGTCAGGAAGTGCAGTGAACATTGAATCGCTAATTGGTAAGTTTAAAAAGAAATCCATTGGTTTCACTATGTTATTCTTAATGCCAATCTATGCAGCGTATGATGACATCTTGTTCTTTATGAACACTTAATATAGATTCTATATCTCACAATTGCACAATCTCAAGCCAAAATCAATGCAAATTTCCATTGCCTCTATAGAATGATTACTAGTAAGTGAATTAAAAAAAGCTATCCGTGCATTCAAAATCAAGAATGCCTATTTACAAGACAGTCGCAATAACACAGTAAGCCACTGGAACATCACAGGTGTAAGGCAATGTAAAGAAGGGCAGTGAACATTGAATCGCTAATAGGTAAGTTAAAAAGAAATCCATTGGTTTCACTATGTTATTCTTAATGCCAATCTATACAGCGTATGATGACATCTTGTTCTTTATGAACACGTAATACATATTCTATACTTCACAATTGCACTATCTCAAGCCAAAACAATTCAAATTTCCATTGCCTCTATAGGAAGCTTATTAGTAAGTAAATGAAGAAAAGCTATTGGTGGATTCAAACTCATGAATGCCTGTTTACAAGACTGGTGCATTTACCCAGTAAGCCAGTTGAACATCACAGGTGTAAAGTAATGTCAGGAAGTGCAGTGAACATTGAATCGCTAATTGGTAAGTTTAAAAAGAAATCCATTGGTTTCACTATGTTATTCTTAATGCCAATCTATGCAGCGTATGATGACATCTTGTTCTTTATGAACACTTAATATAGATTCTACATCTCACAATTGCACTATCTCAAGCCTAAACAATTCAAATTTCCATTGCCTCTATAGGAAGCTTATTAGTAAGTAAATGAAGAAAAGCTATCGGTGGATTCAAACTCATGAATGCCTATTTACAAGACAGACACTTTATACAGTATGCAACTAGAACATCACAGTTGTAAGATGATGTCAAGAAGGGCAGTGTACATTGAATCGCTAATAGGTAAGTTAAAAAAGAAATCCATTGGTTTGACTATGTTATTCTTAATGCCAATCTATAAAGTGTATGATGACATCTTGTTCTTTATTAACACTTAATATATATTCTATACTTCACAATTACACTATCTCAAGCCAAAAACAATGCAAATTTCCATTGCCTCTAAAGAATGATTACTAGTAAGTAAATGAAAAAAATCTATCCGTGGATTCAAACTCATGAATGCCTGTTTACAAGACAGTCGCATTAACACAGTAAGCCGGGGAACATCACAGGTATAAGGTCATGTAAAGAAGGGCAGTGAACATTGAATCGCTAATAGGTAAGTAAAAAATGAATTCCATTGGTTTCACTATATTATTCTTAATGCCAATCTATACAGCGTATGATGACATCTTGTTCTTTATGAACACGTAATACATATTCTCTACTTCACAATTGCACTATCTCAAGCCAAAACAATTCAAATTTTGATTGCCTCTATAGGAAGCATATTAGTAAGTAAATGAAAAAAAGCCATATGTGGATTCTAACTCATAAATGCCTTTTTACAAGACAGGTGCATTTACCCAGTAAGCCAATAGAACATCACAGATGTAAAGTAATGTCAAGAAGTGCAGTGAACATTGAATCGCTAATTGGTAAGTTTAAAAATAAATCCATTGGTTTCACTATGTTATTCTTAATGCCAATCTATGCAGCGTATGATGATATCTTGTTCTTTATGAACACTTAATACAGATTCTATATCTCACAATTGCACTATCTCAAGCCCAAAACCTATGCAAATTTCCATTGCCTCTATAGAATGATTACTAGTAAGTGAATTAAAAAAAGCTATCCGTGCATTCAAAATCAAGAATGCCTATTTACAAGACAGTCGCAATAACACAGTAAGCCACTGGAACATCACAGGTGTAAGGCAATGTAAAGAAGGGCAGTGAACATTGAATCGCTAATAGGTAAGTTAAAAAGAAATCCATTGGTTTCACTATGTTATTCTTAATGCCAATCTATACAGCGTATGATGACATCTTGTTCTTTATGAACACGTAATACATATTCTATACTTCACAATTGCACTATCTCAAGCCAAAACAATTCAAATTTCCATTGCCTCTATAGGAAGCTTATTAGTAAGTAAATGAAGAAAAGCTATTGGTGGATTCAAACTCATGAATGCCTGTTTACAAGACTGGTGCATTTACCCAGTAAGCCAGTTGAACATCACAGGTGTAAAGTAATGTCAGGAAGTGCAGTGAACATTGAATCGCTAATTGGTAAGTTTAAAAAGAAATCCATTGGTTTCACTATGTTATTCTTAATGCCAATCTATGCAGCGTATGATGACATCTTGTTCTTTATGAACACTTAATATAGATTCTATATCTCACAATTGCACAATCTCAAGCCAAAATCAATGCAAATTTCCATTGCCTCTATAGAATGATTACTAGTAAGTGAATTAAAAAAAGCTATCCGTGCATTCAAAATCAAGAATGCCTATTTACAAGACAGTCGCAATAACACAGTAAGCCACTGGAACATCACAGGTGTAAGGCAATGTAAAGAAGGGCAGTGAACATTGAATCGCTAATAGGTAAGTTAAAAAGAAATCCATTGGTTTCACTATGTTATTCTTAATGCCAATCTATACAGCGTATGATGACATCTTGTTCTTTATGAACACGTAATACATATTCTATACTTCACAATTGCACTATCTCAAGCCAAAACAATTCAAATTTCCATTGCCTCTATAGGAAGCTTATTAGTAAGTAAATGAAGAAAAGCTATTGGTGGATTCAAACTCATGAATGCCTGTTTACAAGACTGGTGCATTTACCCAGTAAGCCAGTTGAACATCACAGGTGTAAAGTAATGTCAGGAAGTGCAGTGAACATTGAATCGCTAATTGGTAAGTTTAAAAAGAAATCCATTGGTTTCACTATGTTATTCTTAATGCCAATCTATGCAGCGTATGATGACATCTTGTTCTTTATGAACACTTAATATAGATTCTACATCTCACAATTGCACTATCTCAAGCCTAAACAATTCAAATTTCCATTGCCTCTATAGGAAGCTTATTAGTAAGTAAATGAAGAAAAGCTATCGGTGGATTCAAACTCATGAATGCCTATTTACAAGACAGACACTTTATACAGTATGCAACTAGAACATCACAGTTGTAAGATGATGTCAAGAAGGGCAGTGTACATTGAATCGCTAATAGGTAAGTTAAAAAAGAAATCCATTGGTTTGACTATGTTATTCTTAATGCCAATCTATAAAGTGTATGATGACATCTTGTTCTTTATTAACACTTAATATATATTCTATACTTCACAATTACACTATCTCAAGCCAAAAACAATGCAAATTTCCATTGCCTCTAAAGAATGATTACTAGTAAGTAAATGAAAAAAATCTATCCGTGGATTCAAACTCATGAATGCCTGTTTACAAGACAGTCGCATTAATACAGTAAGCCGGGGAACATCACAGGTATAAGGTCATGTAAAGAAGGGCAGTGAACATTGAATCGCTAATAGGTAAGTAAAAAATGAATTCCATTGGTTTCACTATATTATTCTTAATGCCAATCTATACAGCGTATGATGACATCTTGTTCTTTATGAACACGTAATACATATTCTCTACTTCACAATTGCACTATCTCAAGCCAAAACAATTCAAATTTTGATTGCCTCTATAGGAAGCATATTAGTAAGTAAATGAAAAAAAGCCATATGTGGATTCTAACTCATAAATGCCTTTTTACAAGACAGGTGCATTTACCCAGTAAGCCAATAGAACATCACAGATGTAAAGTAATGTCAAGAAGTGCAGTGAACATTGAATCGCTAATTGGTAAGTTTAAAAATAAATCCATTGGTTTCACTATGTTATTCTTAATGCCAATCTATGCAGCGTATGATGATATCTTGTTCTTTATGAACACTTAATACAGATTCTATATCTCACAATTGCACTATCTCAAGCCCAAAACCTATGCAAATTTCCATTGCCTCTATAGAATGATTACTAGTAAGTGAATTAAAAAAAGCTATCCGTGCATTCAAAATCAAGAATGCCTATTTACAAGACAGTCGCAATAACACAGTAAGCCACTGGAACATCACAGGTGTAAGGCAATGTAAAGAAGGGCAGTGAACATTGAATCGCTAATAGGTAAGTTAAAAAGAAATCCATTGGTTTCACTATGTTATTCTTAATGCCAATCTATACAGCGTATGATGACATCTTGTTCTTTATGAACACGTAATACATATTCTATACTTCACAATTGCACTATCTCAAGCCAAAACAATTCAAATTTCCATTGCCTCTATAGGAAGCTTATTAGTAAGTAAATGAAGAAAAGCTATTGGTGGATTCAAACTCATGAATGCCTGTTTACAAGACTGGTGCATTTACCCAGTAAGCCAGTTGAACATCACAGGTGTAAAGTAATGTCAGGAAGTGCAGTGAACATTGAATCGCTAATTGGTAAGTTTAAAAAGAAATCCATTGGTTTCACTATGTTATTCTTAATGCCAATCTATGCAGCGTATGATGACATCTTGTTCTTTATGAACACTTAATATAGATTCTATATCTCACAATTGCACAATCTCAAGCCAAAATCAATGCAAATTTCCATTGCCTCTATAGAATGATTACTAGTAAGTGAATTAAAAAAAGCTATCCGTGCATTCAAAATCAAGAATGCCTATTTACAAGACAGTCGCAATAACACAGTAAGCCACTGGAACATCACAGGTGTAAGGCAATGTAAAGAAGGGCAGTGAACATTGAATCGCTAATAGGTAAGTTAAAAAGAAATCCATTGGTTTCACTATGTTATTCTTAATGCCAATCTATACAGCGTATGATGACATCTTGTTCTTTATGAACACGTAATACATATTCTATACTTCACAATTGCACTATCTCAAGCCAAAACAATTCAAATTTCCATTGCCTCTATAGGAAGCTTATTAGTAAGTAAATGAAGAAAAGCTATTGGTGGATTCAAACTCATGAATGCCTGTTTACAAGACTGGTGCATTTACCCTGTAAGCCAGTTGAACATCACAGGTGTAAAGTAATGTCAGGAAGTGCAGTGAACATTGAATCGCTAATTGGTAAGTTTAAAAAGAAATCCATTGGTTTCACTATGTTATTCTTAATGCCAATCTATGCAGCGTATGATGACATCTTGTTCTTTATGAACACTTAATATAGATTCTACATCTCACAATTGCACTATCTCAAGCCTAAACAATTCAAATTTCCATTGCCTCTATAGGAAGCTTATTAGTAAGTAAATGAAGAAAAGCTATCGGTGGATTCAAACTCATGAATGCCTATTTACAAGACAGGCACTTTATACAGTATGCAACTAGAACATCACAGTTGTAAGGTGATGTCAAGAAGGGCAGTGTACATTGAATCGCTAATAGGTAAGTTAAAAAAGAAATCCATTGGTTTCACTATGTTATTCTTAATGCCAATCTATAAAGTGTATGATGACATCTTGTTCTTTATTAACACTTAATATATATTCTATACTTCACAATTACACTATCTCAAGCCAAAAACAATGCAAATTTCCATTGCCTCTAAAGAATGATTACTAGTAAGTAAATGAAAAAAATCTATCCGTGGATTCAAACTCATGAATGCCTGTTTACAAGACAGTCGCATTAACACAGTAAGCCGGGGAACATCACAGGTATAAGGTCATGTAAAGAAGGGCAGTGAACATTGAATCGCTAATAGGTAAGTAAAAAATGAATTCCATTGGTTTCACTATATTATTCTTAATGCCAATCTATACAGCGTATGATGACATCTTGTTCTTTATGAACACGTAATACATATTCTCTACTTCACAATTGCACTATCTCAAGCCAAAACAATTCAAATTTTGATTGCCTCTATAGGAAGCATATTAGTAAGTAAATGAAAAAAAGCCATATGTGGATTCTAACTCATAAATGCCTTTTTACAAGACAGGTGCATTTACCCAGTAAGCCAATAGAACATCACAGATGTAAAGTAATGTCAAGAAGTGCAGTGAACATTGAATCGCTAATTGGTAAGTTTAAAAATAAATCCATTGGTTTCACTATGTTATTCTTAATGCCAATCTATGCAGCGTATGATGATATCTTGTTCTTTATGAACACTTAATACAGATTCTATATCTCACAATTGCACTATCTCAAGCCCAAAACCTATGCAAATTTCCATTGCCTCTATAGGAAGCTTATTAGTAAGTAAATGAAAAAAAGCCATATGTGGATTCAAACTCATGAATACCTTTTTACAAGACAGGTGCATATACCCAGTAAGCCACTGGAACACCACAGGTGTAAAGCAATGTAAAGAAGGGCAGTGAACATTGAATCGCTAATAGGTAAGTTAAAAAAGAAATCCATTGGTTTCACTATGTTATTCTTAATGCACATCTATACATCGTATGAAGACATCTTGTTTTCTATGAACACTTAATACAGATTCTATATCTCACAATTGCACTATCTCAAGCCAAAATCAATGCAAATTTCCATTGCCTCTATAGAATGATTACTAGTAAGTGAATTAAAAAAAGCTATCCGTGCATTCAAAATCATGAATGCCTATTTACAAGACAGTCGCAATAACACAGTAAGCCACTGGAACATCACAGGTGTAAGGCAATGTAAAGAAGGGCAGTGAACATTGAATCGCTAATAGGTAAGTTAATAATGAGTTCCATTGGTTTCACTATGTTATTCTTAATGCCAATCTATACAGCGTATGATGACATCTTGTTCTTTATGAACACGTAATACATATTCTATACTTCACAATTGCACTATCTCAAGCCTAAACAATTCAAATTTCCATTGCCTCTATAAGAAGCTTATTAGTAAGTAAATGAAGAAAAGCTATCGGTGGATTCAAACTCATGAATGCCTGTTTACAAGACAGGCTCTTTATACAGTATGCAACTAGAACATCACTGTTGTAAGGTGATGTCAAGAAGGCAGTGTACATTGAATCGCTAATAGGTAAGTTAAAAAAGAAATCCATTAGTTTCACTATGTTATTCTTAATGCCAATCTATACAGCGTATGATGACATCTTGTTCTTTATTAACACTTAATATATATTCTATACTTCACAATTGCACTATCTCAAGCCAAAAACAATGCAAATTTCCATTGCCTCTAAAGAATGATTACTAGTAAGTAAATGAAAAAAAGCTATCCGTGGATTCAAACTCATGAATGCCTGTTTACAAGACAGTCGCATTAACACAGTAAGGCGGGGAAAATCACAGGTATAAGGTCATGTAAAGAAGTGCAGTGAACATTGAATCGCTAATAGGTAAGTTAAAAATGAATTCCATTGGTTTCACTATATTATTCTTAATGCCAATCTATACAGCGTATGATGACATCTTGTTCTTTATGAACACGTAATACATATTCTCTACTTCACAACTGCACTATCTCAAGCCAAAACAATTCAAATTTTGATTGCCTCTATAGGAAGCTTATTAGTAAGTAAATGAAAAAAGCCATATGTGGATTCTAACTCATAAATGCCTTTTTACAAGACAGGTGCATTTACCCAGTAAGCCAGTAGAACATCACAGGTGTAAAGTAATGTCAAGAAGTGCAGTGAACATTGAATCGCTAATTGGTAAGTTTAAAAATGAATTCCATTGGTTTCACTATGTTATTCTTAATGCCAATCTATGCAGCGTATGATGACATCTTGTTCTTTATGAACAGTTAATACAGATTCTATATCTCACAATTGCACAATCTCAAGCCAAAATCAATGCAAATTTCCATTGCCTCTATAGAATGATTACTAGTAAGTGAATTAAAAAAAGCTATCCGTGCATTCAAAATCAAGAATGCCTATTTACAAGACAGTCGCAATAACACAGTAAGCCACTGGAACATCACAGGTGTAAGGCAATGTAAAGAAGGGCAGTGAACATTGAATCGCTAATAGGTAAGTTAAAAAGAAATCCATTGGTTTCACTATGTTATTCTTAATGCCAATCTATACAGCGTATGATGACATCTTGTTCTTTATGAACACGTAATACATATTCTATACTTCACAATTGCACTATCTCAAGCCAAAACAACTCAAATTTCCATTGCCTCTATAGGAAGCTTATTAGTAAGTAAATGAAGAAAAGCTATTGGTGGATTCAAACTCATGAATGCCTGTTTACAAGACTGGTGCATTTACCCAGTAAGCCAGTTGAACATCACAGGTGTAAAGTAATGTCAGGAAGTGCAGTGAACATTGAATCGCTAATTGGTAAGTTTAAAAAGAAATCCATTGGTTTCACTATGTTATTCTTAATGCCAATCTATGCAGCGTATGATGACATCTTGTTCTTTATGAACACTTAATATAGATTCTATATCTCACAATTGCACAATCTCAAGCCAAAATCAATGCAAATTTCCATTGCCTCTATAGAATGATTACTAGTAAGTGAATTAAAAAAAGCTATCCGTGCATTCAAAATCAAGAATGCCTATTTACAAGACAGTCGCAATAACACAGTAAGCCACTGGAACATCACAGGTGTAAGGCAATGTAAAGAAGGGCAGTGAACATTGAATCGCTAATAGGTAAGTTAAAAAGAAATCCATTGGTTTCACTATGTTATTCTTAATGCCAATCTATACAGCGTATGATGACATCTTGTTCTTTATGAACACGTAATACATATTCTATACTTCACAATTGCACTATCTCAAGCCAAAACAATTCAAATTTCCATTGCCTCTATAGGAAGCTTATTAGTAAGTAAATGAAGAAAAGCTATTGGTGGATTCAAACTCATGAATGCCTGTTTACAAGACTGGTGCATTTACCCAGTAAGCCAGTTGAACATCACAGGTGTAAAGTAATGTCAGGAAGTGCAGTGAACATTGAATCGCTAATTGGTAAGTTTAAAAAGAAATCCATTGGTTTCACTATGTTATTCTTAATGCCAATCTATGCAGCGTATGATGACATCTTGTTCTTTATGAACACTTAATATAGATTCTACATCTCACAATTGCACTATCTCAAGCCTAAACAATTCAAATTTCCATTGCCTCTATAGGAAGCTTATTAGTAAGTAAATGAAGAAAAGCTATCGGTGGATTCAAACTCATGAATGCCTATTTACAAGACAGACACTTTATACAGTATGCAACTAGAACATCACAGTTGTAAGATGATGTCAAGAAGGGCAGTGTACATTGAATCGCTAATAGGTAAGTTAAAAAAGAAATCCATTGGTTTGACTATGTTATTCTTAATGCCAATCTATAAAGTGTATGATGACATCTTGTTCTTTATTAACACTTAATATATATTCTATACTTCACAATTACACTATCTCAAGCCAAAAACAATGCAAATTTCCATTGCCTCTAAAGAATGATTACTAGTAAGTAAATGAAAAAAATCTATCCGTGGATTCAAACTCATGAATGCCTGTTTACAAGACAGTCGCATTAACACAGTAAGCCGGGGAACATCACAGGTATAAGGTCATGTAAAGAAGGGCAGTGAACATTGAATCGCTAATAGGTAAGTAAAAAATGAATTCCATTGGTTTCACTATATTATTCTTAATGCCAATCTATACAGCGTATGATGACATCTTGTTCTTTATGAACA
The DNA here is from genome assembly GCF_046119375.1 of Phyllobates terribilis. Classification (NCBI taxonomy): domain Eukaryota; kingdom Metazoa; phylum Chordata; class Amphibia; order Anura; family Dendrobatidae; genus Phyllobates; species Phyllobates terribilis. Next base: position 585,269,222 of record NW_027362762.1, read on the forward strand.
CGTAATACATATTCTCTACTTCACAATTGCACTATCTCAAGCCAAAACAATTCAAATTTTGATTGCCTCTATAGGAAGCATATTAGTAAGTAAATGAAAAAAAGCCATATGTGGATTCTAACTCATAAATGCCTTTTTACAAGACAGGTGCATTTACCCAGTAAGCCAATAGAACATCACAGATGTAAAGTAATGTCAAGAAGTGCAGTGAACATTGAATCGCTAATTGGTAAGTTTAAAAATAAATCCATTGGTTTCACTATGTTATTCTTAATGCCAATCTATGCAGCGTATGATGATATCTTGTTCTTTATGAACACTTAATACAGATTCTATATCTCACAATTGCACTATCTCAAGCCCAAAACCTATGCAAATTTCCATTGCCTCTATAGAATGATTACTAGTAAGTGAATTAAAAAAAGCTATCCGTGCATTCAAAATCAAGAATGCCTATTTACAAGACAGTCGCAATAACACAGTAAGCCACTGGAACATCACAGGTGTAAGGCAATGTAAAGAAGGGCAGTGAACATTGAATCGCTAATAGGTAAGTTAAAAAGAAATCCATTGGTTTCACTATGTTATTCTTAATGCCAATCTATACAGCGTATGATGACATCTTGTTCTTTATGAACACGTAATACATATTCTATACTTCACAATTGCACTATCTCAAGCCAAAACAATTCAAATTTCCATTGCCTCTATAGGAAGCTTATTAGTAAGTAAATGAAGAAAAGCTATTGGTGGATTCAAACTCATGAATGCCTGTTTACAAGACTGGTGCATTTACCCAGTAAGCCAGTTGAACATCACAGGTGTAAAGTAATGTCAGGAAGTGCAGTGAACATTGAATCGCTAATTGGTAAGTTTAAAAAGAAATCCATTGGTTTCACTATGTTATTCTTAATGCCAATCTATGCAGCGTATGATGACATCTTGTTCTTTATGAACACTTAATATAGATTCTATATCTCACAATTGCACAATCTCAAGCCAAAATCAATGCAAATTTCCATTGCCTCTATAGAATGATTACTAGTAAGTGAATTAAAAAAAGCTATCCGTGCATTCAAAATCAAGAATGCCTATTTACAAGACAGTCGCAATAACACAGTAAGCCACTGGAACATCACAGGTGTAAGGCAATGTAAAGAAGGGCAGTGAACATTGAATCGCTAATAGGTAAGTTAAAAAGAAATCCATTGGTTTCACTATGTTATTCTTAATGCCAATCTATACAGCGTATGATGACATCTTGTTCTTTATGAACACGTAATACATATTCTATACTTCACAATTGCACTATCTCAAGCCAAAACAATTCAAATTTCCATTGCCTCTATAGGAAGCTTATTAGTAAGTAAATGAAGAAAAGCTATTGGTGGATTCAAACTCATGAATGCCTGTTTACAAGACTGGTGCATTTACCCAGTAAGCCAGTTGAACATCACAGGTGTAAAGTAATGTCAGGAAGTGCAGTGAACATTGAATCGCTAATTGGTAAGTTTAAAAAGAAATCCATTGGTTTCACTATGTTATTCTTAATGCCAATCTATGCAGCGTATGATGACATCTTGTTCTTTATGAACACTTAATATAGATTCTACATCTCACAATTGCACTATCTCAAGCCTAAACAATTCAAATTTCCATTGCCTCTATAGGAAGCTTATTAGTAAGTAAATGAAGAAAAGCTATCGGTGGATTCAAACTCATGAATGCCTATTTACAAGACAGACACTTTATACAGTATGCAACTAGAACATCACAGTTGTAAGATGATGTCAAGAAGGGCAGTGTACATTGAATCGCTAATAGGTAAGTTAAAAAAGAAATCCATTGGTTTGACTATGTTATTCTTAATGCCAATCTATAAAGTGTATGATGACATCTTGTTCTTTATTAACACTTAATATATATTCTATACTTCACAATTACACTATCTCAAGCCAAAAACAATGCAAATTTCCATTGCCTCTAAAGAATGATTACTAGTAAGTAAATGAAAAAAATCTATCCGTGGATTCAAACTCATGAATGCCTGTTTACAAGACAGTCGCATTAATACAGTAAGCCGGGGAACATCACAGGTATAAGGTCATGTAAAGAAGGGCAGTGAACATTGAATCGCTAATAGGTAAGTAAAAAATGAATTCCATTGGTTTCACTATATTATTCTTAATGCCAATCTATACAGCGTATGATGACATCTTGTTCTTTATGAACACGTAATACATATTCTCTACTTCACAATTGCACTATCTCAAGCCAAAACAATTCAAATTTTGATTGCCTCTATAGGAAGCATATTAGTAAGTAAATGAAAAAAAGCCATATGTGGATTCTAACTCATAAATGCCTTTTTACAAGACAGGTGCATTTACCCAGTAAGCCAATAGAACATCACAGATGTAAAGTAATGTCAAGAAGTGCAGTGAACATTGAATCGCTAATTGGTAAGTTTAAAAATAAATCCATTGGTTTCACTATGTTATTCTTAATGCCAATCTATGCAGCGTATGATGATATCTTGTTCTTTATGAACACTTAATACAGATTCTATATCTCACAATTGCACTATCTCAAGCCCAAAACCTATGCAAATTTCCATTGCCTCTATAGAATGATTACTAGTAAGTGAATTAAAAAAAGCTATCCGTGCATTCAAAATCAAGAATGCCTATTTACAAGACAGTCGCAATAACACAGTAAGCCACTGGAACATCACAGGTGTAAGGCAATGTAAAGAAGGGCAGTGAACATTGAATCGCTAATAGGTAAGTTAAAAAGAAATCCATTGGTTTCACTATGTTATTCTTAATGCCAATCTATACAGCGTATGATGACATCTTGTTCTTTATGAACACGTAATACATATTCTATACTTCACAATTGCACTATCTCAAGCCAAAACAATTCAAATTTCCATTGCCTCTATAGGAAGCTTATTAGTAAGTAAATGAAGAAAAGCTATTGGTGGATTCAAACTCATGAATGCCTGTTTACAAGACTGGTGCATTTACCCAGTAAGCCAGTTGAACATCACAGGTGTAAAGTAATGTCAGGAAGTGCAGTGAACATTGAATCGCTAATTGGTAAGTTTAAAAAGAAATCCATTGGTTTCACTATGTTATTCTTAATGCCAATCTATGCAGCGTATGATGACATCTTGTTCTTTATGAACACTTAATATAGATTCTATATCTCACAATTGCACAATCTCAAGCCAAAATCAATGCAAATTTCCATTGCCTCTATAGAATGATTACTAGTAAGTGAATTAAAAAAAGCTATCCGTGCATTCAAAATCAAGAATGCCTATTTACAAGACAGTCGCAATAACACAGTAAGCCACTGGAACATCACAGGTGTAAGGCAATGTAAAGAAGGGCAGTGAACATTGAATCGCTAATAGGTAAGTTAAAAAGAAATCCATTGGTTTCACTATGTTATTCTTAATGCCAATCTATACAGCGTATGATGACATCTTGTTCTTTATGAACACGTAATACATATTCTATACTTCACAATTGCACTATCTCAAGCCAAAACAATTCAAATTTCCATTGCCTCTATAGGAAGCTTATTAGTAAGTAAATGAAGAAAAGCTATTGGTGGATTCAAACTCATGAATGCCTGTTTACAAGACTGGTGCATTTACCCTGTAAGCCAGTTGAACATCACAGGTGTAAAGTAATGTCAGGAAGTGCAGTGAACATTGAATCGCTAATTGGTAAGTTTAAAAAGAAATCCATTGGTTTCACTATGTTATTCTTAATGCCAATCTATGCAGCGTATGATGACATCTTGTTCTTTATGAACACTTAATATAGATTCTACATCTCACAATTGCACTATCTCAAGCCTAAACAATTCAAATTTCCATTGCCTCTATAGGAAGCTTATTAGTAAGTAAATGAAGAAAAGCTATCGGTGGATTCAAACTCATGAATGCCTATTTACAAGACAGGCACTTTATACAGTATGCAACTAGAACATCACAGTTGTAAGGTGATGTCAAGAAGGGCAGTGTACATTGAATCGCTAATAGGTAAGTTAAAAAAGAAATCCATTGGTTTCACTATGTTATTCTTAATGCCAATCTATAAAGTGTATGATGACATCTTGTTCTTTATTAACACTTAATATATATTCTATACTTCACAATTACACTATCTCAAGCCAAAAACAATGCAAATTTCCATTGCCTCTAAAGAATGATTACTAGTAAGTAAATGAAAAAAATCTATCCGTGGATTCAAACTCATGAATGCCTGTTTACAAGACAGTCGCATTAACACAGTAAGCCGGGGAACATCACAGGTATAAGGTCATGTAAAGAAGGGCAGTGAACATTGAATCGCTAATAGGTAAGTAAAAAATGAATTCCATTGGTTTCACTATATTATTCTTAATGCCAATCTATACAGCGTATGATGACATCTTGTTCTTTATGAACACGTAATACATATTCTCTACTTCACAATTGCACTATCTCAAGCCAAAACAATTCAAATTTTGATTGCCTCTATAGGAAGCATATTAGTAAGTAAATGAAAAAAAGCCATATGTGGATTCTAACTCATAAATGCCTTTTTACAAGACAGGTGCATTTACCCAGTAAGCCAATAGAACATCACAGATGTAAAGTAATGTCAAGAAGTGCAGTGAACATTGAATCGCTAATTGGTAAGTTTAAAAATAAATCCATTGGTTTCACTATGTTATTCTTAATGCCAATCTATGCAGCGTATGATGATATCTTGTTCTTTATGAACACTTAATACAGATTCTATATCTCACAATTGCACTATCTCAAGCCCAAAACCTATGCAAATTTCCATTGCCTCTATAGGAAGCTTATTAGTAAGTAAATGAAAAAAAGCCATATGTGGATTCAAACTCATGAATACCTTTTTACAAGACAGGTGCATATACCCAGTAAGCCACTGGAACACCACAGGTGTAAAGCAATGTAAAGAAGGGCAGTGAACATTGAATCGCTAATAGGTAAGTTAAAAAATAAATCCATTGGTTTCAATATGTTATTCTTAATGCACATCTATACATCGTATGAAGACATCTTGTTTTCTATGAACACTTAATACAGATTCTATATCTCACAATTGCACTATCTCAAGCCAAAATCAATGCAAATTTCCATTTCCTCTATAGAATGATTACTAGTAAGTGAATTAAAAAATGCTATCCGTGCATTCAAAATCATGAATGCCTATTTACAAGACAGTCGCAATAACACAGTAAGCCACTGGAACATCACAGGTGTAAGGCAATGTAAAGAAGGGCAGTGAACATTGAATCGCTAATAGGTAAGTTAAAAAAGAAATCCATTGGTTTTACTATGTTATTCTTAATGCCAATCTATACAGCGTATGATGACATCTTGTTCTTTATGAACACGTAATACATATTCTATACTTCACAATTGCACTATCTCAAGCCAAAACTATTCAAATTTCCATTGCCTCTATAGGAAACTTATTAGTAAGTAAATGAAGAAAAGCTATTGGTGGATTCAAACTCATGAATGCCTGTTTACAAGACTGGTGGATTTACCCAGTAAGCCAGTAGAACATCACAGGTGTAAAGTATTGTCAAGAAGTGCAGTGAACATTGAATCGCTAATTGGTAAGTTTAAAAATAAATCCATCGGTTTCACTATATTATTCTTAAAGCACATCTATACAGCGTATGAAGACATCTTGTTTTCTATGAACACTTAATACAGATTCTATATCTCACAATTGCACTATCTCAAGCCAAAATCAATGCAAATTTCCATTGCCTCTATAGAATGATTACTAGTAAGTGAATTAAAAAATGCTATCCGTGCATTCAAAATCATGAATGCCTATTTACAAGACAGTCGCAATAACACAGTAAGCCACTGGAACATCACAGGTGTAAGGCAATGTAAAGAAGGGCAGTGAACATTGAATCGCTAATAGGTAAGTTAAAAAAGAAATCCATTGGTTTCACTATGTTATTCTTAATGCCAATCTATACAGCGTATTATGACATATTGTTCTTTATGAACACGTAATACATATTCTATACTTCACAATTGCACTATCTCAAGCCAAAACAATTCAAATTTCCATTGCCTCTATAGGAAACTTATTAGTAAGTAAATGAAGAAAAGCTATTGGTGGATTCAAACTCATGTATGCCTGTTTACAAGACTGGTGCATTTACCCAGTAAACCAGTAGAACATCACAGGTGTAAAGTAATGTCAAGAAGTGCAGTGAACATTGAATCGCTAATTGGTAAGTTTAAAAATAAATCCATTGGTTTCACTATATTATTCTTAAAGCACATCTATACAGCGTATGAAGACATCTTGTTTTCTATGAACACTTAATACAAATTCTATATCTCACAATTGCACTATCTCAAGCCAAAACAATTCAAATTTCCATTGCCTCTATAGGAAACTTATTAGTAAGTAAATGAAGAAAAGCTATTGGTGGATTCAAACTCATGAATGCCTGTTTACAAGACTGGTGCATTTACCCAGTAAGCCAGTAGAACATCACAGGTGTAAAGTAATGTCAAGAAGTGCAGTGAACATTGAATCGCTAATTGGTAAGTTTAAAAATAAATCCATTGGTTTCACTATATTATTCTTAAAGCACATCTATACAGCGTATGAATACATCTTGTTTTCTATGAACACTTAATACAGATTCTATATCTCACAATTGCACTATCTCAAGCCAAAAACAATGCAAATTTCCATTGCCTCTAAAGAATGATTACTAGTAAGTAAATGAAAAAAAGCCATATGTGGATTCTAACTCATGAATGCCATTTTACAAGACAGCTGCATTTTCCCAGTAAGCCACTGGAACATTACAAGTTAAAAGCAATTTCAAGAAGTGCAGTGAACATTGAATCGCTAATTGGTAAGTTTAAAAAGAAATGCATTGGTTTCACTATATTATTCTTAAAGCACATCTATACAGCGTATGAAGACATCTTGTTTTCTATGAACACTTTATACAAATTCTATATCTCACAATTGCACTATCTCAAGCCATAATCAATGCAAATTTCCATTGCCTCTATAGAATTATTACTAGTAAGTAAATTTAAAAAAGCTATCCGTGGATCCAAAATCATGAAAGCCTATTTACAAGACAGTCGCAATAACACAGTAAGCCACTGGAACATCACAGGTGTAAGGTAATGTAAAGAAGGGCAGTGAACATTGAATCGCTAATAGGTAAGTTAAAAAAGAAATCCATTGGTTTCACTATGTTATTCTTAATGCCAATCTATACAGCGTATGATGACATCTTGTTCTTTATTAACACTTAATATATATTCTATACTTCACAATTGCACTATCTCAAGCCAAAAACAATGCAAATTTCCATTGCCTCTAAAGAATGATTACTAGTAAGTAAATGAAAAAAAGCTATCCGTGGATTCAAACTCATGAATGCCTGTTTACAAGACAGTCGCATTAACACAGTAAGCCGGGGAACATCACAGGTATAAGGTCATGTAAAGAAGGGCAGTGAACATTGAATCGCTAATAGGTAAGTTAAAAAAGAAATCCATTGGTTTCACTATGTTATTCTTAATGCCAATCTATACAGCGTATGATGACATCTTGTTCTTTATGAACACGTAATACATATTCTATACTTCACAATTGCACTATCTCAAGCCAAAACAATTCAAATTTCCATTGCCTCTATAGGAAGCTTATTAGTAAGTAAATGAAGAAAAGCTATTGGTGGATTCAAACTCATGAATGCCTGTTTACAAGACTGGGGCATTTACCTAGTAAGCCATAAGAACATCACAGGTGTAAAGTAATGTCAAGAAGTGCAGTGAACATTGAATCGCTAATTGGTAAGTTTAAAAAGAAATCCATTGGTTTCACTATGTTATTCTTAATGCTAATCTATGCAGCGTATGATGATATCTTGTTCTTTATGCATCACTTAATACAGATTCTATATCTCACAATTGCACTATCTCAAGCCCAAAACCTATGCAAATTTCCATTGCCTCTATAGCAAGCTTATTAGTAAGTAAATGAAAAAAAGCCATACATGGATTCAAACTCATGAATACCATTTTACAAGACAGGTGCATATACCCAGTAAGCCACTGGAACACCACAGGTGTAAAGCAATGTAAAGAAGGGCAGTGAACATTGAATCGCTAATAGGTAAGTTAAAAAAGAAATCCATTGGTTTCACTATGTTATTCTTAATGCCAATCTATACAGCGTATGATGACATATTGTTCTTTATGAACACGTAATACATATTCTATACTTCACAATTGCACTATCTCAAGCCAAAACAATTCAAATTTCCATTGCCTCTATAGTAAGCTTATTAGTAAGTAAATGAAGAAAAGCTATTGGTGGATTCAAACTCATGAATGCCTGTTTACAAGACAGTCGCATTAACACAGTAAGCCGGGGAACATCACAGGTATAAGGTCATGTAAAGAAGGGCTGTGAACATTGAATCGCTAATAGGTAAGTTAAAAATGAATTCCATTGGATTCACTATATTATTCTTAATGCCAATCTATACAGCGTATGATGACATCTTGTTCTTTATGAACACGTAATACATATTCTATACTTCACAATTGCACTATCTCAAGCCCAAAACCTATGCAAAGTTCCATTGCCTCTATAGGAAGCTTACTAGTAAGTAATTGAAGAAAAGCTATCGGTGGATTCAAACTCATGAATGCCTGTTTACAAGACAGGCTCTTTATACAGTATGCAACTAGAACATCACTGTTGTAAAGTGATGTTAAGAAGGCAGTGTACATTGAATCGCTAATAGGTAAGTTAAAAAAGAAATCCATTAGTTTCACTATGTTATCCTTAATGCCAATCTATACAGCGTATGATGAAATCTTGTTCTTTATGAACACTTAATATATATTCTATACTTCACAATTGCACTATCTCAAGCCAAAACAATTCAAATTTGGTTGCCTCTATAGGAAGCTTTTTAGTAAGTAAATGAAAAAAAGCCATATGTGGATTCTAACTCATGAATGCCATTTTACAAGACAGCTACATTTACCCAGTAAGCCACTGGAACATTACAAGTTAAAAGCAATTTCAAGAAGAGCAGTGAACATTGAATCGCTAATTGGTAAGTTTAAAAAGAAATGCATTGGTTTCACTATATTATTCTTAAAGCACATCTATACAGCGTATGAAGACATCTTGTTTTCTATGAACACTTTATACAAATTCTATATCTCACAATTGCACTTTCTCAAGCCTAAACAATTCAAATTTCCATTGCCTCTATAGGAAGCTTATTAGTAAGTAAATGAAGAAAAGCTATTGGTGGATTCAAACTCATGAATGCCTATTTACAAGACAGGCACTTTATACAGTATGCAACTAGAACATCACAGTTGTAAGGTGATGTCAAGAAGGGCAGTGTACATTGAATCGCTAATAGGTAAGTTAAAAAAGAAATCCATTGGTTTCACTATGTTATTCTTAATGCCAATCTATAAAGTGTATGATGACATCTTGTTCTTTATTAACACTTAATATATATTCTATACTTCACAATTGCACTATCTCAAGCCAAAAACAAAGCAAATTTCCATTGCCTCTAAAGAATGATTACTAGTAAGTAAATGAAAAAAAGCTATCTGTGGATTCAAACTCATGAATGCCTGTTTACAAGACAGTCGCTTTAACACAGTAAGCCAGGGAACATCACATGTATAAGGTCATGTAAAGAAGGGCAGTGAACATTGAATCGCTAATAGGTAAGTTAAAAATGAATTCCATTGGTTTCACTATGTTATTCTTAATGCTATTCTATACAGCGTATGATGACATCTTGTTCTTCATGAACACGTAATACATATTCTCTACTTCACAATTGCACTATCTCAAGCCAAAACAATTAAAATTTTGATTGCCTCTATAGGAAGCTTATTAGTAAGTAAATGAAAAAAAGCCATATGTGGATTCTAACTCATAAATGCCTTTTTACAAGACAGGTGCATTTACCCAGTAAGCCACTGGAACATCACAGGTGTAAAACAATGTAAAGAAGGGCAGTGAACATTGAATCGCTAATAGGTAAGTTAAAAAAGAAATCCATTGGTTTCACTATGTTATTCTTAATGCACATCTATACATCGTGTGAAGATATCTTGTTTTCTATGAACACTTAATACAGATTCTATATCTCACAATTGCAATATCTCAAGCCTAAACAATTCAAATTTCCATTGCCTCTATAGGAAGCTTATTAGTAAGTAAATGAAGAAAAGCTATCGGTGGATTCAAACTCATGAATGCCTGTTTACAAGACAGGCTCTTTATACAGTATGCAACTAGAACATCATTGTTGTAAGGTGATGTCAAGAAGGCAGTGTACATTGAATCGCTAATAGGTAAGTTAAAAAAGAAATCCAATGGTTTCACTATGTTATTCTTAATGCCAATCTATGCAGCGTATGATGACATCTTGTTCTTTATGAACACTTAATATATATTCTATACTTCACAATTGCACTATCTCAAGCCAAAACAATTCAAATTTCCATTGCCTCTATAGGAAGCTTATTAGTAAGTAAATTAAGAAAAGCTATCGGTGGATTCAAACTCAACAATGACTGTTTACAAGACAAGTGCATTTACCCAGTAAGACACTGGAACATCACAGGTGTAAAGTAATGTAAAGAAGGGCAGTGAACATTGAATCGCTAATAGGTAGGTTAATAATGAATTCCATTGGTTTCATTATGTTATTCTTAATGCCAATCTATACAGCGTATGATGACATCTTGTTCTTTATGAACACGTAATACATATTCTATACTTCACAATTGCACTATCTCAAGCCAAAACAATTCAAATTTCCATTGTATCTATAGGAAGCTTATTAGTAATTAAATGAAGAAAAGCTATCGGTGGATTCAAACTTATGAATGCATGTTTATAAGACAGGTGCATTTCCCAGTAAGCCACTGGAACATCACAGGTGTAAAGCAATGTAAAGAAGTGCAGTGAACATTGAATCGCTAATAGGTAAGTTAAAAAAGAAATCCATTGGTTTCACTATGTTATTCTTAATGCCAATCTATAAAGCGTATGTTGACATCTTGTTCTTTATTAACACTTAATATATATTCTATACTTCACAATTGCAATATCTCAAGCCAAAAACAATGAAAATTTCCAATGCCTCTAAAGAATGATTACTAGTAAGTAAATGAAGAAAAGCAATCAGTGGATTCAAACTCATGAATGCCTGCTTAAAAGACAGTCGCATTAACACAGTAAGCCACTGGAACATCACAGGTATAAGGTAATGTAAAGAAGTGCAGTGAACATTGAATCGCTAATTGGTAAGTTTAAATAGAAATCCATCAGTTTCACTATTTTATTCTTAATGCCAATCTATACAGCGTATGATGACATCTTGTTCTTTATGAACACGTAATACATATTCTATACATCACAATTGCACTATCTCAAGCCAAAACAATTCAAATTTCCATTGCCTCTATAGGAAGCTTATTAGTAAGTAAATGAAGAAAAGCTATCGGTGGATTCAAACACATGAAGGCCTGTTTACAAGACAGGTGCATTTACCCAGTTAGACACTGGAACATCACAGGTGTAAAGCAATGTAAAGAAGGGCAGTGAACATTGAATCGCTAAGAGGTAAGTTAATAATGAGTTCCATTGGTTTCACTATGTTATTCTTAATGCCAATCTATACAGCGTATGATGACATCTTGTTCTTTATGAACACGTAATACATATTCTATACTTCACGATTGCACTATCTCAAGCCAAAACAATTCAAATTTCCATTGCCTCTAAAGAATGATTACTAGTAAGTAAATGAAAAAAAGCTATCCGTGGATTCAAACTCATGAATGCTTGTTTACAAGACAGTCGCATTAATACAGTAAGCCACTGGAACATCACAAGTATACGGTAATGTAAAGAAGGGCAGTGAACATTGAATCGCTAATAGGTAAGTTAAAAATGAATTCCATTGGTTTCACTATGTTATTCTTAATGCCAGTCTATACAGCGTATGATGACATCTTCTTTATGAACACGTAATACATATTCTATACTTCACAATTGCACTATCTCAAGCCAAAACAATTCAAATTTCCATTGCATCTATTGGAAGCTTATTAGTAAGTAAATTAAGAAAAGTTATTGATGGATTCAAGCTCATGAATGCCTGTTTACAAGACAGGTGCATTTCCCATTAAGCCACTGGAACATCACAGGTGTAAAGCAATGTAAAGAAGGGCAGTGAACATTGAATCGCTAATAGGTAAGTTAAAAATGAATTTCATTGGTTTCACTATGTTATTCTTAATGCCAATCTGTACAGCGTATGTTGACATCTTGTTCTTTATTAACACTTAATATATATTCTATACTTCACAATTGCAATATCTCAAGCCAAAAACAATGCAAATTTCCAATGCCTCTAAAGAATGATTACTAGTAAGTAAATGAAGAAAAGCAATCAGTGGATTCAAACTCATGAATGCCTGCTTAAAAGACAGTCGCATTAACACAGTAAGCCACTGGAACATCACAGGTATAAGGTCATGTAAAGAAGTGCAGTGAACATTGAATCGCTAATTGGTAAGTTTAAATAGAAATCCATCAGTTTCACTATGTTATTCTTAATGCCAATCTATACAGCGTATGATGACATCTTTTTCTTTATGAATACGTAATACATATTCTATACTTCACGATTGCACTATCTCAAGCCAAAAACAATGCAAATTTCCATTGCCTCTAAAGAATGATTACTAGTAAGTAAATGAAAAAAAGCTATCCGTGGATTCAAACTCATGAATGCTTGTTTACAAGACAGTCGCATTAATACAGTAAGCCACTGGAACATCACAAGTATACGGTAATGTAAAGAAGGGCAGTGAACATTGAATCACTAATAGGTAAGTTAAAAATGAATTCCATTGGTTTCACTATGTTATTCTTAATGCCAATCTATACAGCGTATGATGACATCTTCTTTATGAACACGTAATACATATTCTATACTTCACAATTGCACTATCTCAAGCCAAAACAATTCAAATTTCCATTGCCTCTATAGGAAGCTTATTAGTAAGTAAATGAAGAAAAGCTATCGGTGGATTCAAACTCATGAATGACTGTTTACAAGACAGGTGCATTTACCCAGTAAGCCACTGGAACATCACAGATGTAAAGCAATGTAAAGAAGGGCAGTGAACATTGAATCGCTAATAGGTAAGTTAATAATAAATTCCACTGGTTTCACTATGTTATTCTTAATGCCAATCTATACACCGTATTATGACATCTTGTTCTTTATGAACACGTAATACATATTCTATACATCACAATTGCACTATCTCAAGCCAAAACAATTCAAATTTCCATTGCCTCTATAGGAAGCTTATTAGTAAGTAAATGAAAAAAAGCTATCGGTGGATTCAAACACATGAATGTCTGTTTACAAGACAGGTGCATTTACCCAGTTAGCCACTGAAACATGACAGGGGTAAAGCAATGTAAAGAAGGGCAGTGAACATTGAATCGCTAATAGGTAAGTTAATGAATTCCATTGGTTTCACTATGTTATTCTTAATGCCAATCTGTACAGCGTATGATGACATCTTGTTCTTTATGAACACGTAATACATATTCTATACTTCACAATTGCACTATCTCAAGCCAAAACAATTCAAATTTCCATTGCCTCTATAGGAAGCTTATTAGTAAGTAAATGAAGAAAAGCTATCGGTGGATTCAAACTCATGAATGACTGTTTACAAGACAGGTGCATTTACCCAGTAAGCCACTGGAACATCACAGATGTAAAGCAATGTAAAGAAGGGCAGTGAACATTGAATCGCTAATAGGTAAGTTAACAATGAATTCCATTGGTTTCACTATGTTATTCTTAATGCCAATCTATACACCGTATGATGACATCTTGTTCTTTATGAACACGTAATACATATTCTATACTTCACAATTGCACTATCTCAAGCCAAAACAATTCAAATTTCCATTGCCTCTATAGGAAGCTTATTAGTAAGTAAATGAAGAAAAGCTATCGGTGGATTCAAACACATGAAGGCCTGTTTACAAGACAGGTGCATTTACCCAGTTAGACACTGGAACATCACAGGTGTAAAGCAATGTAAAGAAGGGCAGTGAACATTGAATCGCTAAGAGGTAAGTGAATAATGAGTTCCATTGGTTTCACTATGTTATTCTTAATGCCAATCTATACAGCGTATGATGACATCTTGTTCTTTATGAACACGTAATACATATTCTATACTTCACAATTGCACTATCTCAAGCCAAAACAATTCAAATTTCCATTGCCTCTATAGGAAGCTTATTAGTAAGTAAATGAAGAAAAGCTATCGGTGGATTCAAACACATGAAGGCCTGTTTACAAGACAGGTGCATTTACCCAGTAAGACACTGGAACATCACAGGTGTAAAGCAATGTAAAGAAGGGCAGTGAACATTGAATCGCTAAGAGGTAAGTGAATAATGAGTTCCATTGGTTTCACTATGTTATTCTTAATGCCAATCTATACAGCGTATGATGACATCTTGTTCTTTATGAACACGTAATACATATTCTATACTTCACAATTGCACTATCTCAAGCCAAAACAATTCAAATTTCCATTGCCTCTATAGGAAGCTTATTAGTAAGTAAATTAAGAAGAGCTATTGGTGGATTCAAACTCATGAATGCCTGTTTACAAGACAGGTGCATTTCCCATTAAACCACTGGAACATCACAGGTGTAAAGCAATGTAAAGAAGGGCAGTGAACATTGAATCGCTAATAGGTAAGTTAATAATGAGTTCCATTGGTTTCACTATGTTATTCTTAATGCCAATCTATACAGCGTATGATGACATCTTGTTCTTTATGAACACGTAATACATATTCTATACTTCACAATTGCACTATCTCAAGCCAAAACAATTCAAATTTCCATTGCCTCTATAGGAAGCTTATTAGTAAGTAAATTAAGAAGAGCTATTGGTGGATTCAAACTCATGAATGCCTGTTTACAAGACAGGTGCATTTCCCATTAAACCACTGGAACATCACAGGTGTAAAGCAATGTAAAGAAGGGCAGTGAACATTGAATCGCTAATAGGTAAGTTAATAATGAGTTCCATTGGTTTCACTATGTTATTCTTAATGCCAATCTATACAGCGTATGATGACATCTTGTTCTTTATGAACACGTAATACATATTCTATACTTCACAATTGCACTATCTCAAGCCAAAACAATTCAAAATTCCATTGCCTCTATAGGAAGCTTATTAGTAAGTAAATTAAGAAAAGCTATTGGTGGATTCAAACTCATGAATGCCTGTTTACAAGACAGGTGCATTTCCCATT
Organism: Phyllobates terribilis; assembly: GCF_046119375.1. Taxonomy (NCBI): domain Eukaryota; kingdom Metazoa; phylum Chordata; class Amphibia; order Anura; family Dendrobatidae; genus Phyllobates; species Phyllobates terribilis. The sequence continues at coordinate 585,284,689 of NW_027362762.1, forward strand.
AAACCACTGGAAAATCACAGGTGTAAAGCAATGTAAAGAAGGGCAGTGAACATTGAATCGCTAATAGGTAAGTTAATAATGAGTTCCATTGGTTTTAGTATGTTATTCTTAATGCCAATCTATACAGCGTATGATGACATCTTGTTCTTTATGAGCACGTAATACATATTCTATACTTCACAATTGCACTATCTCAAGCCAAAACAATTCAAATTTCCATTGCCTCTATAGGAAGCTTATTAGTAAGTAAATGAAGAAAAGCTATCGGTGGATTCAAACTCATGAATGACTGTTTACAAGACAGGTGCATTTACCCAGTAAGCCACTGGAACATCACAGATGTAAAGCAATGTAAAGAAGGGCAGTGAACATTGAATCGCTAATAGGTAAGTTAAAAATGAATTCCATTGGTTTCACTATGTTATTCTTAATGCCTCTAAAGAATGATTACTAGTAAGTAAATGAAAAAAAGCTATCCGTGGATTCAAACTCATGAATGCTTGTTTACAAGACAGTCGCATTAATACAGTAAGCCACTGGAACATCACAAGCATATGGTAATGTAAAGAAGGGCAGTGAACATTGAATCGCTAATAGGTAAGTTAATGAATTCCATTGGTTTCACTATGTTATTCTTAATGCCAATCTATACAGCGTATGATGACATCTTGTTCTTTATGAACACGTAATACATATTCTATACTTCACGATTGCACTATCTCAAGCCAAAACAATTCAAATTTCCATTGCCTCTATAGGAAGCTTATTAGTAAGTAAATGAAGAAAAGCTATTGGTGGATTCAAACACATGAAGGCCTGTTTACAAGACAGGTGCATTTACCCAGTTAGACACTGGAACATCACAGGTGTAAAGCAATGTAAAGAAGGGCAGTGAACATTGAATCGCTAAGAGGTAAGTTAATAATGAGTTCCATTGGTTTCACTATGTTATTCTTAATGCCAATCTATACAGCGTATGATGACATCTTGTTCTTTATGAACACGTAATACATATTCTATACTTCACAATTGCACTATCTCAAGCCAAAACAATTCAAATTTCCATTGTATCTATAGGAAGCTTATTAGTAAGTAAATGAAGAAAAGCTATCGGTGGATTCAAACTTATGAATGCATGTTTATAAGACAGGTGCATTTCCCAGTAAGCCACCGGAACATCACAGGTGAAAAGCAATGTAAAGAATTGCAGTGAACATTGAATCGCTAATAGGTAAGTTAAAAAAGAAATCCATTGGTTTCACTATGTTATTCTTAATGCCAATCTATAAAGCGTATGAAGACATCTTGTTTTCTAAGAACACTTAATATATATTCTATACTTCACATTTGCACTATCTCAAACCAAAACAATTCAAATTTCCATTGCCTCTATAGGAAGCTTATTAGTAAGTAAATGAAGAAAAGCTATCGGTGGATTCAAACACATGAATGCCTGTTTAAAAGACAGGTGCATTTACCCAGTTAGCCACTGGAACATCACAGGTGTAAAGCAATGTAAAGAAGGGCAGTGAACATTGAATCGCTAATAGGTAAGTTAATAATGAGTTCTATTGGTTTCACTATGTTATTCTTAATGCCAATCTATACAGCGTATGATGACATCTTGTTCTTTATGAACACGTAATACATATTCTATACTTCACGATTGCACTATCTCAAGCCAAAACAATTCAAATTTCCATTGCATCTATAGGAAGCTTATTAGTAAGTAAATTAAGAAAAGTTATTGATGGATTCAAGCTCATGAATGCCTGTTTACAAGACAGGTGCATTTCCCATTAAGCCACTGGAACATCACAGGTGTAAAGCAATGTAAAGAAGGGCAGTGAACATTGAATCGCTAATAGGTAAGTTAAAAATGAATTCCATTGGTTTCACTATGTTATTCTTAATGCCAATCTATACAGCGTATGTTGACATCTTGTTCTTTATTAACACTTAATATATATTCTATACTTCACAATTGCAATATCTCAAGCCAAAAACAATGCAAATTTCCAATGCCTCTAAAGAATGATTACTAGTAAGTAAATGAAGAAAAGCAATCAGTGGATTCAAACTCATGAATGCCTGCTTAAAAGACAGTCGCATTAACACAGTAAGCCACTGGAACATCACGGGTATAAGGTAATGTAAAGAAGTGCAGTGAACATTGAATCGCTAATTGGTAAGTTTAAATAGAAATCCATCAGTTTCACTATGTTATTCTTAATGCCAATCTATACAGCGTATGATGACATCTTTTTCTTTATGAACACGTAATACATATTCTATACTTCACAATTGCACTATCTCAAGCCAAAACAATTCAAATTTCCATTGCATCTATAGGAAGCTTATTAGTAAGTAAATTAAGAAAAGTTATTGATGGATTCAAGCTCATGAATGCCTGTTTACAAGACAGGTGCATTTACCCAGTTAGACACTGGAACATCACAGGTGTAAAGCAATGTAAAGAAGGGCAGTGAACATTGAATCGCTAAGAGGTAAGTTAATAATGAGTTCCATTGGTTTCACTATGTTATTCTTAATGCCAATCTATACAGCGTATGATGACATCTTGTTCTTTATGAACACGTAATACATATTCTATACTTCACAATTGCACTATCTCAAGCCAAAACAATTCAAATTTCCATTGCCTCTATAGGAAGCTTATTAGTAAGTAAATGAAGAAAAGCTATCGGTGGATTCAAACACATGAAGGCCTGTTTACAAGACAGGTGCATTTACCCAGTTAGACACTGGAACATCACAGGTGTAAAGCAATGTAAAGAAGGGCAGTGAACATTGAATCGCTAAGAGGTAAGTGAATAATGAGTTCCATTGGTTTCACTATGTTATTCTTAATGCCAATCTATACAGCGTATGATGACATCTTGTTCTTTATGAACACGTAATACATATTCTATACTTCACAATTGCACTATCTCAAGCCAAAACAATTCAAATTTCCATTGCCTCTATAGGAAGCTTATTAGTAAGTAAATTAAGAAGAGCTATTGGTGGATTCAAACTCATGAATGCCTGTTTACAAGACAGGTGCATTTCCCATTAAACCACTGGAACATCACAGGTGTAAAGCAATGTAAAGAAGGGCAGTGAACATTGAATCGCTAATAGGTAAGTTAATAATGAGTTCCATTGGTTTCACTATGTTATTCTTAATGCCAATCTATACAGCGTATGATGACATCTTGTTCTTTATGAACACGTAATACATATTCTATACTTCACAATTGCACTATCTCAAGCCAAAACAATTCAAAATTCCATTGCCTCTATAGGAAGCTTATTAGTAAGTAAATTAAGAAAAGCTATTGGTGGATTCAAACTCATGAATGCCTGTTTACAAGACAGGTGCATTTCCCATTAAACCACTGGAACATCACAGGTGTAAAGCAATGTAAAGAAGGGCAGTGAACATTGAATCGCTAATAGGTAAGTTAATAATGAGTTCCATTGGTTTTAGTATGTTATTCTTAATGCCAATCTATACAGCGTATGATGACATCTTGTTCTTTATGAGCACGTAATACATATTCTATACTTCACAATTGCACTATCTCAAGCCAAAACAATTCAAATTTCCATTGCCTCTATAGGAAGCTTATTAGTAAGTAAATGAAGAAAAGCTATCGGTGGATTCAAACTCATGAATGACTGTTTACAAGACAGGTGCATTTACCCAGTAAGCCACTGGAACATCACAGATGTAAAGCAATGTAAAGAAGGGCAGTGAACATTGAATCGCTAATAGGTAAGTTAAAAATGAATTCCATTGGTTTCACTATGTTATTCTTAATGCCTCTAAAGAATGATTACTAGTAAGTAAATGAAAAAAAGCTATCCGTGGATTCAAACTCATGAATGCTTGTTTACAAGACAGTCGCATTAATACAGTAAGCCACTGGAACATCACAAGCATATGGTAATGTAAAGAAGGGCAGTGAACATTGAATCGCTAATAGGTAAGTTAATGAATTCCATTGGTTTCACTATGTTATTCTTAATGCCAATCTATACAGCGTATGATGACATCTTGTTCTTTATGAACACGTAATACATATTCTATACTTCACGATTGCACTATCTCAAGCCAAAACAATTCAAATTTCCATTGCATCTATAGGAAGCTTATTAGTAAGTAAATTAAGAAAAGTTATTGATGGATTCAAGCTCATGAATGCCTGTTTACAAGACAGGTGCATTTCCCATTAAGCCACTGGAACATCACAGGTGTAAAGCAATGTAAAGAAGGGCAGTGAACATTGAATCGCTAATAGGTAAGTTAAAAATGAATTCCATTGGTTTCACTATGTTATTCTTAATGCCAATCTATACAGCGTATGTTGACATCTTGTTCTTTATTAACACTTAATATATATTCTATACTTCACAATTGCAATATCTCAAGCCAAAAACAATGCAAATTTCCAATGCCTCTAAAGAATGATTACTAGTAAGTAAATGAAGAAAAGCAATCAGTGGATTCAAACTCATGAATGCCTGCTTAAAAGACAGTCGCATTAACACAGTAAGCCACTGGAACATCACGGGTATAAGGTAATGTAAAGAAGTGCAGTGAACATTGAATCGCTAATTGGTAAGTTTAAATAGAAATCCATCAGTTTCACTATGTTATTCTTAATGCCAATCTATACAGCGTATGATGACATCTTTTTCTTTATGAACACGTAATACATATTCTATACTTCACAATTGCACTATCTCAAGCCAAAACAATTCAAATTTCCATTGCATCTATAGGAAGCTTATTAGTAAGTAAATTAAGAAAAGTTATTGATGGATTCAAGCTCATGAATGCCTGTTTACAAGACAGGTGCATTTACCCAGTTAGACACTGGAACATCACAGGTGTAAAGCAATGTAAAGAAGGGCAGTGAACATTGAATCGCTAAGAGGTAAGTTAATAATGAGTTCCATTGGTTTCACTATGTTATTCTTAATGCCAATCTATACAGCGTATGATGACATCTTGTTCTTTATGAACACGTAATACATATTCTATACTTCACAATTGCACTATCTCAAGCCAAAACAATTCAAATTTCCATTGCCTCTATAGGAAGCTTATTAGTAAGTAAATGAAGAAAAGCTATCGGTGGATTCAAACACATGAAGGCCTGTTTACAAGACAGGTGCATTCACCCAGTTAGACACTGGAACATCACAGGTGTAAAGCAATGTAAAGAAGGGCAGTGAACATTGAATCGCTAAGAGGTAAGTGAATAATGAGTTCCATTGGTTTCACTATGTTATTCTTAATGCCAATCTATACAGCGTATGATGACATCTTGTTCTTTATGAACACGTAATACATATTCTATACTTCACAATTGCACTATCTCAAGCCAAAACAATTCAAATTTCCATTGCCTCTATAGGAAGCTTATTAGTAAGTAAATTAAGAAGAGCTATTGGTGGATTCAAACTCATGAATGCCTGTTTACAAGACAGGTGCATTTCCCATTAAACCACTGGAACATCACAGGTGTAAAGCAATGTAAAGAAGGGCAGTGAACATTGAATCGCTAATAGGTAAGTTAATAATGAGTTCCATTGGTTTCACTATGTTATTCTTAATGCCAATCTATACAGCGTATGATGACATCTTGTTCTTTATGAACACGTAATACATATTCTATACTTCACAATTGCACTATCTCAAGCCAAAACAATTCAAAATTCCATTGCCTCTATAGGAAGCTTATTAGTAAGTAAATTAAGAAAAGCTATTGGTGGATTCAAACTCATGAATGCCTGTTTACAAGACAGGTGCATTTCCCATTAAACCACTGGAACATCACAGGTGTAAAGCAATGTAAAGAAGGGCAGTGAACATTGAATCGCTAATAGGTAAGTTAATAATGAGTTCCATTGGTTTTAGTATGTTATTCTTAATGCCAATCTATACAGCGTATGATGACATCTTGTTCTTTATGAGCACGTAATACATATTCTATACTTCACAATTGCACTATCTCAAGCCAAAACAATTCAAATTTCCATTGCCTCTATAGGAAGCTTATTAGTAAGTAAATGAAGAAAAGCTATCGGTGGATTCAAACTCATGAATGACTGTTTACAAGACAGGTGCATTTACCCAGTAAGCCACTGGAACATCACAGATGTAAAGCAATGTAAAGAAGGGCAGTGAACATTGAATCGCTAATAGGTAAGTTAAAAATGAATTCCATTGGTTTCACTATGTTATTCTTAATGCCTCTAAAGAATGATTACTAGTAAGTAAATGAAAAAAAGCTATCCGTGGATTCAAACTCATGAATGCTTGTTTACAAGACAGTCGCATTAATACAGTAAGCCACTGGAACATCACAAGCATATGGTAATGTAAAGAAGGGCAGTGAACATTGAATCGCTAATAGGTAAGTTAATGAATTCCATTGGTTTCACTATGTTATTCTTAATGCCAATCTATACAGCGTATGATGACATCTTGTTCTTTATGAACACGTAATACATATTCTATACTTCACGATTGCACTATCTCAAGCCAAAACAATTCAAATTTCCATTGCCTCTATAGGAAGCTTATTAGTAAGTAAATGAAGAAAAGCTATTGGTGGATTCAAACACATGAAGGCCTGTTTACAAGACAGGTGCATTTACCCAGTTAGACACTGGAACATCACAGGTGTAAAGCAATGTAAAGAAGGGCAGTGAACATTGAATCGCTAAGAGGTAAGTTAATAATGAGTTCCATTGGTTTCACTATGTTATTCTTAATGCCAATCTATACAGCGTATGATGACATCTTGTTCTTTATGAACACGTAATACATATTCTATACTTCACAATTGCACTATCTCAAGCCAAAACAATTCAAATTTCCATTGTATCTATAGGAAGCTTATTAGTAAGTAAATGAAGAAAAGCTATCGGTGGATTCAAACTTATGAATGCATGTTTATAAGACAGGTGCATTTCCCAGTAAGCCACCGGAACATCACAGGTGAAAAGCAATGTAAAGAATTGCAGTGAACATTGAATCGCTAATAGGTAAGTTAAAAAAGAAATCCATTGGTTTCACTATGTTATTCTTAATGCCAATCTATAAAGCGTATGAAGACATCTTGTTTTCTAAGAACACTTAATATATATTCTATACTTCACATTTGCACTATCTCAAACCAAAACAATTCAAATTTCCATTGCCTCTATAGGAAGCTTATTAGTAAGTAAATGAAGAAAAGCTATCGGTGGATTCAAACACATGAATGCCTGTTTAAAAGACAGGTGCATTTACCCAGTTAGCCACTGGAACATCACAGGTGTAAAGCAATGTAAAGAAGGGCAGTGAACATTGAATCGCTAATAGGTAAGTTAATAATGAGTTCTATTGGTTTCACTATGTTATTCTTAATGCCAATCTATACAGCGTATGATGACATCTTGTTCTTTATGAACACGTAATACATATTCTATACTTCACGATTGCACTATCTCAAGCCAAAACAATTCAAATTTCCATTGCATCTATAGGAAGCTTATTAGTAAGTAAATTAAGAAAAGTTATTGATGGATTCAAGCTCATGAATGCCTGTTTACAAGACAGGTGCATTTCCCATTAAGCCACTGGAACATCACAGGTGTAAAGCAATGTAAAGAAGGGCAGTGAACATTGAATCGCTAATAGGTAAGTTAAAAATGAATTCCATTGGTTTCACTATGTTATTCTTAATGCCAATCTATACAGCGTATGTTGACATCTTGTTCTTTATTAACACTTAATATATATTCTATACTTCACAATTGCAATATCTCAAGCCAAAAACAATGCAAATTTCCAATGCCTCTAAAGAATGATTACTAGTAAGTAAATGAAGAAAAGCAATCAGTGGATTCAAACTCATGAATGCCTGCTTAAAAGACAGTCGCATTAACACAGTAAGCCACTGGAACATCACGGGTATAAGGTAATGTAAAGAAGTGCAGTGAACATTGAATCGCTAATTGGTAAGTTTAAATAGAAATCCATCAGTTTCACTATGTTATTCTTAATGCCAATCTATACAGCGTATGATGACATCTTTTTCTTTATGAACACGTAATACATATTCTATACTTCACAATTGCACTATCTCAAGCCAAAAACAATGCAAATTTCCATTGCCTCTAAAGAATGATTACTAGTAAGTAAATGAAAAAAAGCTATCCGTGGATTCAAACTCATGAATGCTTGTTTACAAGACAGTCGCATTAATACAGTAAGCCACTGGAACATCACAAGTTATCGGTAATGTAAAGAAGGGCAGTGAACATTGAATCGCTAATAGGTAAGTTAAAAATGAATTCCATTGGTTTCACTATGTTATTCTTAATGCCAATCTATACAGCGTATGATGACATCTTCTTTATGAACACGTAATACATATTCTATACTTCACAATTGCACTATCTCAAGCCAAAACAATTCAAATTTCCATTGCCTCTATAGGAAGCTTATTAGTAAGTAAATGAAGAAAAGCTATCGGTGGATTCAAACTCATGAATGACTGTTTACAAGACAGGTGCATTTACCCAGTAAGCCACTGGAACATGACAGATGTAAAGCAATGTAAAGAAGGGCAGTGAACATTGAATCGCTAATAGGTAAGTTAATAATGAATTCCATTGGTTTCACTATGTTATTCTTAATGCCAGTCTATACAGCGTATGATGACATCTTGTTCTTTATGAACACGTAATACATATTCTATACTTCACAATTGCACTATCTCAAGCCAAAACAATTCAAATTTCCATTGCCTCTATAGGAAGCTTATTAGTAAGTAAATGAAGAAAAGCTATCGGTGGATTCAAACACATGAAGGCCTGTTTACAAGACAGGTGCATTTACCCAGTTAGACACTGGAACATCACAGGTGTAAAGCAATGTAAAGAAGGGCAGTGAACATTGAATCGCTAATAGGTAAGTTAATAATGAGTTCCATTGGTTTCACTATGTTATTCTTAATGCCAATCTATACAGCGTATGATGACATCTTGTTCTTTATGAGCACGTAATACATATTCTATACTTCACAATTGCACTATCTCAAGCCAAAACAATTCAAATTTCCATTGCCTCTATAGGAAGCTTATTAGTAAGTAAATGAAGAAAAGCTATCGGTGGATTCAAACTCATGAATGACTGTTTACAAGACAGGTGCATTTACCCAGTAAGCCACTGGAACATCACAGATGTAAAGCAATGTAAAGAAGGGCAGTGAACATTGAATCGCTAATAGGTAAGTTAAAAATGAATTCCATTGGTTTCACTATGTTATTCTTAATGCCAATCTATACAGCGTATGATGACATCTTGTTCTTTATTAACACTTAATATATATTCTATACTTCACAATTGCACTATCTCAAGCCAAAACCATTCAAATTTCCATTGCATCTATAGGAAGCTTATTAGTAAGTAAATTTAGAAAAGTTATTGATGGATTCAAGCTCATGAATGCCTGTTTACAAGACAGGTGCATTTCCCATTAAGCCACTGGAACATCACAGGTGTAAAGCAATGTAAAGAAGGGCAGTGAACATTGAATCGCTAATAGGTAAGTTAAAAATGAATTCCATTGGTTTCACTATGTTATTCTTAATGCCAATCTATACAGCGTATGTTGACATCTTGTTCTTTATTAACACTTAATATATATTCTATACTTCACAATTGCAATATCTCAAGCCAAAAACAATGCAAATTTCCAATGCCTCTAAAGAATGATTACTAGTAAGTAAATGAAGAAAAGCAATCAGTGGATTCAAACTCATGAATGCCTGCTTAAAAGACAGTCACATTAACACAGTAAGCCACTGGAACATCACGGGTATAAGGTAATGTAAAGAAGTGCAGTGAACATTGAATCGCTAATTGGTAAGTTTAAATAGAAATCCATCAGTTTCACTATGTTATTCTTAATGCCAATCTATACAGCGTATGATGACATCTTTTTCTTTATGAACACGTAATACATATTCTATACTTCACAATTGCACTATCTCAAGCCAAAAACAATGCAAATTTCCATTGCCTCTAAAGAATGATTACTAGTAAGTAAATGAAAAAAAGCTATCCGTGGATTCAAACTCATGAATGCTTGTTTACAAGACAGTCACATTAATACAGTAAGCCACTGGAACATCACAAGTATACGGTAATGTAAAGAAGGGCAGTGAACATTGAATCGCTAATAGGTAAGTTAAAAATGAATTCCATTGGTTTCACTATGTTATTCTTAATGCCAATCTATACAGCGTATGATGACATCTTCTTTATGAACACGTAATACATATTCTATACTTCACAATTGCACTATCTCAAGCCAAAACAATTCAAATTTCCATTGCCTCTATAGGAAGCTTATTAGTAAGTAAATGAAGAAAAGCTATCGGTGGATTCAAACTCATGAATGACTGTTTACAAGACAGGTGCATTTACCCAGTAAGCCACTGGAACATGACAGATGTAAAGCAATGTAAAGAAGGGCAGTGAACATTGAATCGCTAATAGGTAAGTTAATAATGAATTCCATTGGTTTCACTATGTTATTCTTAATGCCAGTCTATACAGCGTATGATGACATCTTGTTCTTTATGAACACGTAATACATATTCTATACTTCACAATTGCACTATCTCAAGCCAAAACAATTCAAATTTCCATTGCCTCTATAGGAAGCTTATTAGTAAGTAAATGAAGAAAAGCTATCGGTGGATTCAAACACATGAAGGCCTGTTTACAAGACAGGTGCATTTACCCAGTTAGACACTGGAACATCACAGGTGTAAAGCAATGTAAAGAAGGGCAGTGAACATTGAATCGCTAATAGGTAAGTTAATAATGAGTTCCATTGGTTTCACTATGTTATTCTTAATGCCAATCTATACAGCGTATGATGACATCTTGTTCTTTATGAGCACGTAATACATATTCTATACTTCACAATTGCACTATCTCAAGCCAAAACAATTCAAATTTCCATTGCCTCTATAGGAAGCTTATTAGTAAGTAAATGAAGAAAAGCTATCGGTGGATTCAAACTCATGAATGACTGTTTACAAGACAGGTGCATTTACCCAGTAAGCCACTGGAACATCACAGATGTAAAGCAATGTAAAGAAGGGCAGTGAACATTGAATCGCTAATAGGTAAGTTAAAAATGAATTCCATTGGTTTCACTATGTTATTCTTAATGCCTCTAAAGAATGATTACTAGTAAGTAAATGAAAAAAAGCTATCCGTGGATTCAAACTCATGAATGCTTGTTTACAAGACAGTCGCATTAATACAGTAAGCCACTGGAACATCACAAGCATATGGTAATGTAAAGAAGGGCAGTGAACATTGAATCGCTAATAGGTAAGTTAATGAATTCCATTGGTTTCACTATGTTATTCTTAATGCCAATCTATACAGCGTATGATGACATCTTGTTCTTTATGAACACGTAATACATATTCTATACTTCACGATTGCACTATCTCAAGCCAAAACAATTCAAATTTCCATTGCCTCTATAGGAAGCTTATTAGTAAGTAAATGAAGAAAAGCTATTGGTGGATTCAAACACATGAAGGCCTGTTTACAAGACAGGTGCATTTACCCAGTTAGACACTGGAACATCACAGGTGTAAAGCAATGTAAAGAAGGGCAGTGAACATTGAATCGCTAAGAGGTAAGTTAATAATGAGTTCCATTGGTTTCACTATGTTATTCTTAATGCCAATCTATACAGCGTATGATGACATCTTGTTCTTTATGAACACGTAATACATATTCTATACTTCACAATTGCACTATCTCAAGCCAAAACAATTCAAATTTCCATTGTATCTATAGGAAGCTTATTAGTAAGTAAATGAAGAAAAGCTATCGGTGGATTCAAACTTATGAATGCATGTTTATAAGACAGGTGCATTTCCCAGTAAGCCACCGGAACATCACAGGTGAAAAGCAATGTAAAGAATTGCAGTGAACATTGAATCGCTAATAGGTAAGTTAAAAAAGAAATCCATTGGTTTCACTATGTTATTCTTAATGCCAATCTATAAAGCGTATGAAGACATCTTGTTTTCTAAGAACACTTAATATATATTCTATACTTCACATTTGCACTATCTCAAACCAAAACAATTCAAATTTCCATTGCCTCTATAGGAAGCTTATTAGTAAGTAAATGAAGAAAAGCTATCGGTGGATTCAAACACATGAATGCCTGTTTAAAAGACAGGTGCATTTACCCAGTTAGCCACTGGAACATCACAGGTGTAAAGCAATGTAAAGAAGGGCAGTGAACATTGAATCGCTAATAGGTAAGTTAATAATGAGTTCTATTGGTTTCACTATGTTATTCTTAATGCCAATCTATACAGCGTATGATGACATCTTGTTCTTTATGAACACGTAATACATATTCTATACTTCACGATTGCACTATCTCAAGCCAAAACAATTCAAATTTCCATTGCATCTATAGGAAGCTTATTAGTAAGTAAATTAAGAAAAGTTATTGATGGATTCAAGCTCATGAATGCCTGTTTACAAGACAGGTGCATTTCCCATTAAGCCACTGGAACATCACAGGTGTAAAGCAATGTAAAGAAGGGCAGTGAACATTGAATCGCTAATAGGTAAGTTAAAAATGAATTCCATTGGTTTCACTATGTTATTCTTAATGCCAATCTATACAGCGTATGTTGACATCTTGTTCTTTATTAACACTTAATATATATTCTATACTTCACAATTGCAATATCTCAAGCCAAAAACAATGCAAATTTCCAATGCCTCTAAAGAATGATTACTAGTAAGTAAATGAAGAAAAGCAATCAGTGGATTCAAACTCATGAATGCCTGCTTAAAAGACAGTCGCATTAACACAGTAAGCCACTGGAACATCACGGGTATAAGGTAATGTAAAGAAGTGCAGTGAACATTGAATCGCTAATTGGTAAGTTTAAATAGAAATCCATCAGTTTCACTATGTTATTCTTAATGCCAATCTATACAGCGTATGATGACATCTTTTTCTTTATGAACACGTAATACATATTCTATACTTCACAATTGCACTATCTCAAGCCAAAAACAATGCAAATTTCCATTGCCTCTAAAGAATGATTACTAGTAAGTAAATGAAAAAAAGCTATCCGTGGATTCAAACTCATGAATGCTTGTTTACAAGACAGTCACATTAATACAGTAAGCCACTGGAACATCACAAGTATACGGTAATGTAAAGAAGGGCAGTGAACATTGAATCGCTAATAGGTAAGTTAAAAATGAATTCCATTGGTTTCACTATGTTATTCTTAATGCCAATCTATACAGCGTATGATGACATCTTCTTTATGAACACGTAATACATATTCTATACTTCACAATTGCACTATCTCAAGCCAAAACAATTCAAATTTCCATTGCCTCTATAGGAAGCTTATTAGTAAGTAAATGAAGAAAAGCTATCGGTGGATTCAAACTCATGAATGACTGTTTACAAGACAGGTGCATTTACCCAGTAAGCCACTGGAACATGACAGATGTAAAGCAATGTAAAGAAGGGCAGTGAACATTGAATCGCTAATAGGTAAGTTAATAATGAATTCCATTGGTTTCACTATGTTATTCTTAATGCCTCTAAAGAATGATTACTAGTAAGTAAATGAAAAAAAGCTATCCGTGGATTCAAACTCATGAATGCTTGTTTACAAGACAGTCGCATTAATACAGTAAGCCACTGGAACATCACAAGCATATGGTAATGTAAAGAAGGGCAGTGAACATTGAATCGCTAATAGGTAAGTTAATGAATTCCATTGGTTTCACTATGTTATTCTTAATGCCAATCTATACAGCGTATGATGACATCTTGTTCTTTATGAACACGTAATACATATTCTATACTTCACGATTGCACTATCTCAAGCCAAAACAATTCAAATTTCCATTGCCTCTATAGGAAGCTTATTAGTAAGTAAATGAAGAAAAGCTATTGGTGGATTCAAACACATGAAGGCCTGTTTACAAGACAGGTGCATTTACCCAGTTAGACACTGGAACATCACAGGTGTAAAGCAATGTAAAGAAGGGCAGTGAACATTGAATCGCTAAGAGGTAAGTTAATAATGAGTTCCATTGGTTTCACTATGTTATTCTTAATGCCAATCTATACAGCGTATGATGACATCTTGTTCTTTATGAACACGTAATACATATTCTATACTTCACAATTGCACTATCTCAAGCCAAAACAATTCAAATTTCCATTGTATCTATAGGAAGCTTATTAGTAAGTAAATGAAGAAAAGCTATCGGTGGATTCAAACTTATGAATGCATGTTTATAAGACAGGTGCATTTCCCAGTAAGCCACCGGAACATCACAGGTGAAAAGCAATGTAAAGAATTGCAGTGAACATTGAATCGCTAATAGGTAAGTTAAAAAAGAAATCCATTGGTTTCACTATGTTATTCTTAATGCCAATCTATAAAGCGTATGAAGACATCTTGTTTTCTAAGAACACTTAATATATATTCTATACTTCACATTTGCACTATCTCAAACCAAAACAATTCAAATTTCCATTGCCTCTATAGGAAGCTTATTAGTAAGTAAATGAAGAAAAGCTATCGGTGGATTCAAACACATGAATGCCTGTTTAAAAGACAGGTGCATTTACCCAGTTAGCCACTGGAACATCACAGGTGTAAAGCAATGTAAAGAAGGGCAGTGAACATTGAATCGCTAATAGGTAAGTTAATAATGAGTTCTATTGGTTTCACTATGTTATTCTTAATGCCAATCTATACAGCGTATGATGACATCTTGTTCTTTATGAACACGTAATACATATTCTATACTTCACGATTGCACTATCTCAAGCCAAAACAATTCAAATTTCCATTGCATCTATAGGAAGCTTATTAGTAAGTAAATTAAGAAAAGTTATTGATGGATTCAAGCTCATGAATGCCTGTTTACAAGACAGGTGCATTTCCCATTAAGCCACTGGAACATCACAGGTGTAAAGCAATGTAAAGAAGGGCAGTGAACATTGAATCGCTAATAGGTAAGTTAAAAATGAATTCCATTGGTTTCACTATGTTATTCTTAATGCCAATCTATACAGCGTATGTTGACATCTTGTTCTTTATTAACACTTAATATATATTCTATACTTCACAATTGCAATATCTCAAGCCAAAAACAATGCAAATTTCCAATGCCTCTAAAGAATGATTACTAGTAAGTAAATGAAGAAAAGCAATCAGTGGATTCAAACTCATGAATGCCTGCTTAAAAGACAGTCGCATTAACACAGTAAGCCACTGGAACATCACGGGTATAAGGTAATGTAAAGAAGTGCAGTGAACATTGAATCGCTAATTGGTAAGTTTAAATAGAAATCCATCAGTTTCACTATGTTATTCTTAATGCCAATCTATACAGCGTATGATGACATCTTTTTCTTTATGAACACGTAATACATATTCTATACTTCACAATTGCACTATCTCAAGCCAAAAACAATGCAAATTTCCATTGCCTCTAAAGAATGATTACTAGTAAGTAAATGAAAAAAAGCTATCCGTGGATTCAAACTCATGAATGCTTGTTTACAAGACAGTCACATTAATACAGTAAGCCACTGGAACATCACAAGTATACGGTAATGTAAAGAAGGGCAGTGAACATTGAATCGCTAATAGGTAAGTTAAAAATGAATTCCATTGGTTTCACTATGTTATTCTTAATGCCAATCTATACAGCGTATGATGACATCTTCTTTATGAACACGTAATACATATTCTATACTTCACAATTGCACTATCTCAAGCCAAAACAATTCAAATTTCCATTGCCTCTATAGGAAGCTTATTAGTAAGTAAATGAAGAAAAGCTATCGGTGGATTCAAACTCATGAATGACTGTTTACAAGACAGGTGCATTTACCCAGTAAGCCACTGGAACATGACAGATGTAAAGCAATGTAAAGAAGGGCAGTGAACATTGAATCGCTAATAGGTAAGTTAATAATGAATTCCATTGGTTTCACTATGTTATTCTTAATGCCAGTCTATACAGCGTATGATGACATCTTGTTCTTTATGAACACGTAATACATATTCTATACTTCACAATTGCACTATCTCAAGCCAAAACAATTCAAATTTCCATTGCCTCTATAGGAAGCTTATTAGTAAGTAAATGAAGAAAAGCTATCGGTGGATTCAAACACATGAAGGCCTGTTTACAAGACAGGTGCATTTACCCAGTTAGACACTGGAACATCACAGGTGTAAAGCAATGTAAAGAAGGGCAGTGAACATTGAATCGCTAATAGGTAAGTTAATAATGAGTTCCATTGGTTTCACTATGTTATTCTTAATGCCAATCTATACAGCGTATGATGACATCTTGTTCTTTATGAGCACGTAATACATATTCTATACTTCACAATTGCACTATCTCAAGCCAAAACAATTCAAATTTCCATTGCCTCTATAGGAAGCTTATTAGTAAGTAAATGAAGAAAAGCTATCGGTGGATTCAAACTCATGAATGACTGTTTACAAGACAGGTGCATTTACCCAGTAAGCCACTGGAACATCACAGATGTAAAGCAATGTAAAGAAGGGCAGTGAACATTGAATCGCTAATAGGTAAGTTAAAAATGAATTCCATTGGTTTCACTATGTTATTCTTAATGCCTCTAAAGAATGATTACTAGTAAGTAAATGAAAAAAAGCTATCCGTGGATTCAAACTCATGAATGCTTGTTTACAAGACAGTCGCATTAATACAGTAAGCCACTGGAACATCACAAGCATATGGTAATGTAAAGAAGGGCAGTGAACATTGAATCGCTAATAGGTAAGTTAATGAATTCCATTGGTTTCACTATGTTATTCTTAATGCCAATCTATACAGCGTATGATGACATCTTGTTCTTTATGAACACGTAATACATATTCTATACTTCACGATTGCACTATCTCAAGCCAAAACAATTCAAATTTCCATTGCCTCTATAGGAAGCTTATTAGTAAGTAAATGAAGAAAAGCTATTGGTGGATTCAAACACATGAAGGCCTGTTTACAAGACAGGTGCATTTACCCAGTTAGACACTGGAACATCACAGGTGTAAAGCAATGTAAAGAAGGGCAGTGAACATTGAATCGCTAAGAGGTAAGTTAATAATGAGTTCCATTGGTTTCACTATGTTATTCTTAATGCCAATCTATACAGCGTATGATGACATCTTGTTCTTTATGAACACGTAATACATATTCTATACTTCACAATTGCACTATCTCAAGCCAAAACAATTCAAATTTCCATTGTATCTATAGGAAGCTTATTAGTAAGTAAATGAAGAAAAGCTATCGGTGGATTCAAACTTATGAATGCATGTTTATAAGACAGGTGCATTTCCCAGTAAGCCACCGGAACATCACAGGTGAAAAGCAATGTAAAGAATTGCAGTGAACATTGAATCGCTAATAGGTAAGTTAAAAAAGAAATCCATTGGTTTCACTATGTTATTCTTAATGCCAATCTATAAAGCGTATGAAGACATCTTGTTTTCTAAGAACACTTAATATATATTCTATACTTCACATTTGCACTATCTCAAACCAAAACAATTCAAATTTCCATTGCCTCTATAGGAAGCTTATTAGTAAGTAAATGAAGAAAAGCTATCGGTGGATTCAAACACATGAATGCCTGTTTAAAAGACAGGTGCATTTACCCAGTTAGCCACTGGAACATCACAGGTGTAAAGCAATGTAAAGAAGGGCAGTGAACATTGAATCGCTAATAGGTAAGTTAATAATGAGTTCTATTGGTTTCACTATGTTATTCTTAATGCCAATCTATACAGCGTATGATGACATCTTGTTCTTTATGAACACGTAATACATATTCTATACTTCACGATTGCACTATCTCAAGCCAAAACAATTCAAATTTCCATTGCATCTATAGGAAGCTTATTAGTAAGTAAATTAAGAAAAGTTATTGATGGATTCAAGCTCATGAATGCCTGTTTACAAGACAGGTGCATTTCCCATTAAGCCACTGGAACATCACAGGTGTAAAGCAATGTAAAGAAGGGCAGTGAACATTGAATCGCTAATAGGTAAGTTAAAAATGAATTCCATTGGTTTCACTATGTTATTCTTAATGCCAATCTATACAGCGTATGTTGACATCTTGTTCTTTATTAACACTTAATATATATTCTATACTTCACAATTGCAATATCTCAAGCCAAAAACAATGCAAATTTCCAATGCCTCTAAAGAATGATTACTAGTAAGTAAATGAAGAAAAGCAATCAGTGGATTCAAACTCATGAATGCCTGCTTAAAAGACAGTCGCATTAACACAGTAAGCCACTGGAACATCACGGGTATAAGGTAATGTAAAGAAGTGCAGTGAACATTGAATCGCTAATTGGTAAGTTTAAATAGAAATCCATCAGTTTCACTATGTTATTCTTAATGCCAATCTATACAGCGTATGATGACATCTTTTTCTTTATGAACACGTAATACATATTCTATACTTCACAATTGCACTATCTCAAGCCAAAACAATTCAAATTTCCATTGCATCTATAGGAAGCTTATTAGTAAGTAAATTAAGAAAAGTTATTGATGGATTCAAGCTCATGAATGCCTGTTTACAAGACAGGTGCATTTACCCAGTTAGACACTGGAACATCACAGGTGTAAAGCAATGTAAAGAAGGGCAGTGAACATTGAATCGCTAAGAGGTAAGTTAATAATGAGTTCCATTGGTTTCACTATGTTATTCTTAATGCCAATCTATACAGCGTATGATGACATCTTGTTCTTTATGAACACGTAATACATATTCTATACTTCACAATTGCACTATCTCAAGCCAAAACAATTCAAATTTCCATTGCCTCTATAGGAAGCTTATTAGTAAGTAAATGAAGAAAAGCTATCGGTGGATTCAAACACATGAAGGCCTGTTTACAAGACAGGTGCATTTACCCAGTTAGACACTGGAACATCACAGGTGTAAAGCAATGTAAAGAAGGGCAGTGAACATTGAATCGCTAATAGGTAAGTTAATAATGAGTTCCATTGGTTTCACTATGTTATTCTTAATGCCAATCTATACAGCGTATGATGACATCTTGTTCTTTATGAGCACGTAATACATATTCTATACTTCACAATTGCACTATCTCAAGCCAAAACAATTCAAATTTCCATTGCCTCTATAGGAAGCTTATTAGTAAGTAAATGAAGAAAAGCTATCGGTGGATTCAAACTCATGAATGACTGTTTACAAGACAGGTGCATTTACCCAGTAAGCCACTGGAACATCACAGATGTAAAGCAATGTAAAGAAGGGCAGTGAACATTGAATCGCTAATAGGTAAGTTAAAAATGAATTCCATTGGTTTCACTATGTTATTCTTAATGCCTCTAAAGAATGATTACTAGTAAGTAAATGAAAAAAAGCTATCCGTGGATTCAAACTCATGAATGCTTGTTTACAAGACAGTCGCATTAATACAGTAAGCCACTGGAACATCACAAGCATATGGTAATGTAAAGAAGGGCAGTGAACATTGAATCGCTAATAGGTAAGTTAATGAATTCCATTGGTTTCACTATGTTATTCTTAATGCCAATCTATACAGCGTATGATGACATCTTGTTCTTTATGAACACGTAATACATATTCTATACTTCACGATTGCACTATCTCAAGCCAAAACAATTCAAATTTCCATTGCCTCTATAGGAAGCTTATTAGTAAGTAAATGAAGAAAAGCTATTGGTGGATTCAAACACATGAAGGCCTGTTTACAAGACAGGTGCATTTACCCAGTTAGACACTGGAACATCACAGGTGTAAAGCAATGTAAAGAAGGGCAGTGAACATTGAATCGCTAAGAGGTAAGTTAATAATGAGTTCCATTGGTTTCACTATGTTATTCTTAATGCCAATCTATACAGCGTATGATGACATCTTGTTCTTTATGAACACGTAATACATATTCTATACTTCACAATTGCACTATCTCAAGCCAAAACAATTCAAATTTCCATTGTATCTATAGGAAGCTTATTAGTAAGTAAATGAAGAAAAGCTATCGGTGGATTCAAACTTATGAATGCATGTTTATAAGACAGGTGCATTTCCCAGTAAGCCACCGGAACATCACAGGTGAAAAGCAATGTAAAGAATTGCAGTGAACATTGAATCGCTAATAGGTAAGTTAAAAAAGAAATCCATTGGTTTCACTATGTTATTCTTAATGCCAATCTATAAAGCGTATGAAGACATCTTGTTTTCTAAGAACACTTAATATATATTCTATACTTCACATTTGCACTATCTCAAACCAAAACAATTCAAATTTCCATTGCCTCTATAGGAAGCTTATTAGTAAGTAAATGAAGAAAAGCTATCGGTGGATTCAAACACATGAATGCCTGTTTAAAAGACAGGTGTATTTACCCAGTTAGCCACTGGAACATCACAGGTGTAAAGCAATGTAAAGAAGGGCAGTGAACATTGAATCGCTAATAGGTAAGTTAATAATGAGTTCTATTGGTTTCACTATGTTATTCTTAATGCCAATCTATACAGCGTATGATGACATCTTGTTCTTTATGAACACGTAATACATATTCTATACTTCACGATTGCAATATCTCAAGCCAAAAACAATGCAAATTTCCAATGCCTCTAAAGAATGATTACTAGTAAGTAAATGAAGAAAAGCAATCAGTGGATTCAAACTCATGAATGCCTGCTTAAAAGACAGTCGCATTAACACAGTAAGCCACTGGAACATCACGGGTATAAGGTAATGTAAAGAAGTGCAGTGAACATTGAATCGCTAATTGGTAAGTTTAAATAGAAATCCATCAGTTTCACTATGTTATTCTTAATGCCAATCTATACAGCGTATGATGACATCTTTTTCTTTATGAACACGTAATACATATTCTATACTTCACAATTGCACTATCTCAAGCCAAAAACAATGCAAATTTCCATTGCCTCTAAAGAATGATTACTAGTAAGTAAATGAAAAAAAGCTATCCGTGGATTCAAACTCATGAATGCTTGTTTACAAGACAGTCGCATTAATACAGTAAGCCACTGGAACATCACAAGTTATCGGTAATGTAAAGAAGGGCAGTGAACATTGAATCGCTAATAGGTAAGTTAAAAATGAATTCCATTGGTTTCACTATGTTATTCTTAATGCCAATCTATACAGCGTATGATGACATCTTCTTTATGAACACGTAATACATATTCTATACTTCACAATTGCACTATCTCAAGCCAAAACAATTCAAATTTCCATTGCCTCTATAGGAAGCTTATTAGTAAGTAAATGAAGAAAAGCTATCGGTGGATTCAAACTCATGAATGACTGTTTACAAGACAGGTGCATTTACCCAGTAAGCCACTGGAACATGACAGATGTAAAGCAATGTAAAGAAGGGCAGTGAACATTGAATCGCTAATAGGTAAGTTAATAATGAATTCCATTGGTTTCACTATGTTATTCTTAATGCCAGTCTATACAGCGTATGATGACATCTTGTTCTTTATGAACACGTAATACATATTCTATACTTCACAATTGCACTATCTCAAGCCAAAACAATTCAAATTTCCATTGCCTCTATAGGAAGCTTATTAGTAAGTAAATGAAGAAAAGCTATCGGTGGATTCAAACACATGAAGGCCTGTTTACAAGACAGGTGCATTTACCCAGTTAGACACTGGAACATCACAGGTGTAAAGCAATGTAAAGAAGGGCAGTGAACATTGAATCGCTAATAGGTAAGTTAATAATGAGTTCCATTGGTTTCACTATGTTATTCTTAATGCCAATCTATACAGCGTATGATGACATCTTGTTCTTTATGAGCACGTAATACATATTCTATACTTCACAATTGCACTATCTCAAGCCAAAACAATTCAAATTTCCATTGCCTCTATAGGAAGCTTATTAGTAAGTAAATGAAGAAAAGCTATCGGTGGATTCAAACTCATGAATGACTGTTTACAAGACAGGTGCATTTACCCAGTAAGCCACTGGAACATCACAGATGTAAAGCAATGTAAAGAAGGGCAGTGAACATTGAATCGCTAATAGGTAAGTTAAAAATGAATTCCATTGGTTTCACTATGTTATTCTTAATGCCAATCTATACAGCGTATGATGACATCTTGTTCTTTATTAACACTTAATATATATTCTATACTTCACAATTGCACTATCTCAAGCCAAAACCATTCAAATTTCCATTGCATCTATAGGAAGCTTATTAGTAAGTAAATTTAGAAAAGTTATTGATGGATTCAAGCTCATGAATGCCTGTTTACAAGACAGGTGCATTTCCCATTAAGCCACTGGAACATCACAGGTGTAAAGCAATGTAAAGAAGGGCAGTGAACATTGAATCGCTAATAGGTAAGTTAAAAATGAATTCCATTGGTTTCACTATGTTATTCTTAATGCCAATCTATACAGCGTATGTTGACATCTTGTTCTTTATTAACACTTAATATATATTCTATACTTCACAATTGCAATATCTCAAGCCAAAAACAATGCAAATTTCCAATGCCTCTAAAGAATGATTACTAGTAAGTAAATGAAGAAAAGCAATCAGTGGATTCAAACTCATGAATGCCTGCTTAAAAGACAGTCACATTAACACAGTAAGCCACTGGAACATCACGGGTATAAGGTAATGTAAAGAAGTGCAGTGAACATTGAATCGCTAATTGGTAAGTTTAAATAGAAATCCATCAGTTTCACTATGTTATTCTTAATGCCAATCTATACAGCGTATGATGACATCTTTTTCTTTATGAACACGTAATACATATTCTATACTTCACAATTGCACTATCTCAAGCCAAAAACAATGCAAATTTCCATTGCCTCTAAAGAATGATTACTAGTAAGTAAATGAAAAAAAGCTATCCGTGGATTCAAACTCATGAATGCTTGTTTACAAGACAGTCGCATTAATACAGTAAGCCACTGGAACATCACAAGTATACGGTAATGTAAAGAAGGGCAGTGAACATTGAATCGCTAATAGGTAAGTTAAAAATGAATTCCATTGGTTTCACTATGTTATTCTTAATGCCAATCTATACAGCGTATGATGACATCTTCTTTATGAACACGTAATACATATTCTATACTTCACAATTGCACTATCTCAAGCCAAAACAATTCAAATTTCCATTGCCTCTATAGGAAGCTTATTAGTAAGTAAATGAAGAAAAGCTATCGGTGGATTCAAACTCATGAATGACTGTTTACAAGACAGGTGCATTTACCCAGTAAGCCACTGGAACATGACAGATGTAAAGCAATGTAAAGAAGGGCAGTGAACATTGAATCGCTAATAGGTAAGTTAATAATGAATTCCATTGGTTTCACTATGTTATTCTTAATGCCAGTCTATACAGCGTATGATGACATCTTGTTCTTTATGAGCACGTAATACATATTCTATACTTCACAATTGCACTATCTCAAGCCAAAACAATTCAAATTTCCATTGCCTCTATAGGAAGCTTATTAGTAAGTAAATGAAGAAAAGCTATCGGTGGATTCAAACACATGAAGGCCTGTTTACAAGACAGGTGCATTTACCCAGTTAGACACTGGAACATCACAGGTGTAAAGCAATGTAAAGAAGGGCAGTGAACATTGAATCGCTAATAGGTAAGTTAATAATGAGTTCCATTGGTTTCACTATGTTATTCTTAATGCCAATCTATACAGCGTATGATGACATCTTGTTCTTTATGAGCACGTAATACATATTCTATACTTCACAATTGCACTATCTCAAGCCAAAACAATTCAAATTTCCATTGCCTCTATAGGAAGCTTATTAGTAAGTAAATGAAGAAAAGCTATCGGTGGATTCAAACTCATGAATGACTGTTTACAAGACAGGTGCATTTACCCAGTAAGCCACTGGAACATCACAGATGTAAAGCAATGTAAAGAAGGGCAGTGAACATTGAATCGCTAATAGGAAAGTTAAAAATGAATTCCATTGGTTTCACTATGTTATTCTTAATGCCAATCTATACAGCGTATGATGACATCTTGTTCTTTATTAACACTTAATATATATTCTATACTTCACAATTGCACTATCTCAAGCCAAAAACAATGCAAATTTCCATTGCCTCTAAAGAATGATTACTAGTAAGTAAATGAAAAAAAGCTATCCGTGGATTCAAACTCATGAATGCCTGTTTACAAGACGGTCGCATTAACACAGTAAGCCACTGGAACATCACAGGCATAAGGTAATGTAAAGAAGGGCAGTGAACATTGAATCGCTAATAGGAAAGTTAAAAATGAATTCCATTGGTTTCACTATGTTATTCCTAATGCCAATCTATACAGCGTATGATGACATCTTGTTCTTTATGAACACGTAATACATATTCTATACATCACAATTGCACTGTCTCAAGCCAAAACAATTCAAATTTCCATTGCCTCTATAGGAAGCTTATTAGTAAGTAAATGGAGAAAAGCTATCGGTGGATTCAAACTCATGAATGACTGTTTACAAGACAGGTGCATTTACCCAGTAAGCCACTGGAACATGACAGATGTAAAGCAATGTAAAGAAGGGCAGTGAACATTGAATCGCTAATAGGTAAGTTAATAATGAATTCCATTGGTTTCACTATGTTATTCTTAATGCCAGTCTATACAGCGTATGATGACATCTTGTTCTTTATGAACACGTAATACATATTCTATACTTCACAATTGCACTATCTCAAGCCAAAACAATTCAAATTTCCATTGCCTCTATAGGAAGCTTATTAGTAAGTAAATGAAGAAAAGCTATCGGTGGATTCAAACACATGAAGGCCTGTTTACAAGACAGGTGCATTTACCCAGTTAGACACTGGAACATCACAGGTGTAAAGCAATGTAAAGAAGGGCAGTGAACATTGAATCGCTAATAGGTAAGTTAATAATGAGTTCCATTGGTTTCACTATGTTATTCTTAATGCCAATCTATACAGCGTATGATGACATCTTGTTCTTTATGAGCACGTAATACATATTCTATACTTCACAATTGCACTATCTCAAGCCAAAACAATTCAAATTTCCATTGCCTCTATAGGAAGCTTATTAGTAAGTAAATGAAGAAAAGCTATCGGTGGATTCAAACTCATGAATGACTGTTTACAAGACAGGTGCATTTACCCAGTAAGCCACTGGAACATCACAGATGTAAAGCAATGTAAAGAAGGGCAGTGAACATTGAATCGCTAATAGGTAAGTTAAAAATGAATTCCATTGGTTTCACTATGTTATTCTTAATGCCAATCTATACAGCGTATGATGACATCTTGTTCTTTATGAACACGTAATACATATTCTATACTTCACGATTGCACTATCTCAAGCCAAAACAATTCAAATTTCCATTGCATCTATAGGAAGCTTATTAGTAAGTAAATTAAGAAAAGTTATTGATGGATTCAAGCTCATGAATGCCTGTTTACAAGACAGGTGCATTTCCCATTAAGCCACTGGAACATCACAGGTGTAAAGCAATGTAAAGAAGGGCAGTGAACATTGAATCGCTAATAGGTAAGTTAAAAATGAATTCCATTGGTTTCACTATGTTATTCTTAATGCCAATCTATACAGCGTATGTTGACATCTTGTTCTTTATTAACACTTAATATATATTCTATACTTCACAATTGCAATATCTCAAGCCAAAAACAATGCAAATTTCCAATGCCTCTAAAGAATGATTACTAGTAAGTAAATGAAGAAAAGCAATCAGTGGATTCAAACTCATGAATGCCTGCTTAAAAGACAGTCGCATTAACACAGTAAGCCACTGGAACATCACGGGTATAACGTAATGTAAAGAAGTGCAGTGAACATTGAATCGCTAATTGGTAAGTTTAAATAGAAATCCATCAGTTTCACTATGTTATTCTTAATGCCAATCTATACAGCGTATGATGACATCTTTTTCTTTATGAACACGTAATACATATTCTATACTTCACAATTGCACTATCTCAAGCCAAAAACAATGCAAATTTCCATTGCCTCTAAAGAATGATTACTAGTAAGTAAATGAAAAAAAGCTATCCGTGGATTCAAACTCATGAATGCTTGTTTACAAGACAGTCGCATTAATACAGTAAGCCACTGGAACATCACAAGTATACGGTAATGTAAAGAAGGGCAGTGAACATTGAATCGCTAATAGGTAAGTTAAAAATGAATTCCATTGGTTTCACTATGTTATTCTTAATGCCAATCTATACAGCGTATGATGACATCTTCTTTATGAACACGTAATACATATTCTATACTTCACAATTGCACTATCTCAAGCCAAAACAATTCAAATTTCCATTGCCTCTATAGGAAGCTTATTAGTAAGTAAATGAAGAAAAGCTATCGGTGGATTCAAACACATGAAGGCCTGTTTACAAGACAGGTGCATTTACCCAGTTAGACACTGGAACATCACAGGTGTAAAGCAATGTAAAGAAGGGCAGTGAACATTGAATCGCTAATAGGTAAGTTAATAATGAGTTCCATTGGTTTCACTATGTTATTCTTAATGCCAATCTATACAGCGTATGATGACATCTTGTTCTTTATTAACACTTAATATATATTCTATACTTCACAATTGCACTATCTCAAGCCAAAACCATTCAAATTTCCATTGCATCTATAGGAAGCTTATTAGTAAGTAAATTTAGAAAAGTTATTGATGGATTCAAGCTCATGAATGCCTGTTTACAAGACAGGTGCATTTCCCATTAAGCCACTGGAACATCACAGGTGTAAAGCAATGTAAAGAAGGGCAGTGAACATTGAATCGCTAATAGGTAAGTTAAAAATGAATTCCATTGGTTTCACTATGTTATTCTTAATGCCAATCTATACAGCGTATGTTGACATCTTGTTCTTTATTAACACTTAATATATATTCTATACTTCACAATTGCAATATCTCAAGCCAAAAACAATGCAAATTTCCAATGCCTCTAAAGAATGATTACTAGTAAGTAAATGAAGAAAAGCAATCAGTGGATTCAAACTCATGAATGCCTGCTTAAAAGACAGTCACATTAACACAGTAAGCCACTGGAACATCACGGGTATAAGGTAATGTAAAGAAGTGCAGTGAACATTGAATCGCTAATTGGTAAGTTTAAATAGAAATCCATCAGTTTCACTATGTTATTCTTAATGCCAATCTATACAGCGTATGATGACATCTTTTTCTTTATGAACACGTAATACATATTCTATACTTCACAATTGCACTATCTCAAGCCAAAAACAATGCAAATTTCCATTGCCTCTAAAGAATGATTACTAGTAAGTAAATGAAAAAAAGCTATCCGTGGATTCAAACTCATGAATGCTTGTTTACAAGACAGTCGCATTAATACAGTAAGCCACTGGAACATCACAAGTATACGGTAATGTAAAGAAGGGCAGTGAACATTGAATCGCTAATAGGTAAGTTAAAAATGAATTCCATTGGTTTCACTATGTTATTCTTAATGCCAATCTATACAGCGTATGATGACATCTTCTTTATGAACACGTAATACATATTCTATACTTCACAATTGCACTATCTCAAGCCAAAACAATTCAAATTTCCATTGCCTCTATAGGAAGCTTATTAGTAAGTAAATGAAGAAAAGCTATCGGTGGATTCAAACTCATGAATGACTGTTTACAAGACAGGTGCATTTACCCAGTAAGCCACTGGAACATCACAGATGTAAAGCAATGTAAAGAAGGGCAGTGAACATTGAATCGCTAATAGGAAAGTTAAAAATGAATTCCATTGGTTTCACTATGTTATTCTTAATGCCAATCTATACAGCGTATGATGACATCTTGTTCTTTATTAACACTTAATATATATTCTATACTTCACAATTGCACTATCTCAAGCCAAAAACAATGCAAATTTCCATTGCCTCTAAAGAATGATTACTAGTAAGTAAATGAAAAAAAGCTATCCGTGGATTCAAACTCATGAATGCCTGTTTACAAGACGGTCGCATTAACACAGTAAGCCACTGGAACATCACAGGCATAAGGTAATGTAAAGAAGGGCAGTGAACATTGAATCGCTAATAGGAAAGTTAAAAATGAATTCCATTGGTTTCACTATGTTATTCCTAATGCCAATCTATACAGCGTATGATGACATCTTGTTCTTTATGAACACGTAATACATATTCTATACATCACAATTGCACTGTCTCAAGCCAAAACAATTCAAATTTCCATTGCCTCTATAGGAAGCTTATTAGTAAGTAAATGGAGAAAAGCTATCGGTGGATTCAAACTCATGAATGACTGTTTACAAGACAGGTGCATTTACCCAGTAAGCCACTGGAACATGACAGATGTAAAGCAATGTAAAGAAGGGCAGTGAACATTGAATCGCTAATAGGTAAGTTAATAATGAATTCCATTGGTTTCACTATGTTATTCTTAATGCCAGTCTATACAGCGTATGATGACATCTTGTTCTTTATGAACACGTAATACATATTCTATACTTCACAATTGCACTATCTCAAGCCAAAACAATTCAAATTTCCATTGCCTCTATAGGAAGCTTATTAGTAAGTAAATGAAGAAAAGCTATCGGTGGATTCAAACACATGAAGGCCTGTTTACAAGACAGGTGCATTTACCCAGTTAGACACTGGAACATCACAGGTGTAAAGCAATGTAAAGAAGGGCAGTGAACATTGAATCGCTAATAGGTAAGTTAATAATGAGTTCCATTGGTTTCACTATGTTATTCTTAATGCCAATCTATACAGCGTATGATGACATCTTGTTCTTTATGAGCACGTAATACATATTCTATACTTCACAATTGCACTATCTCAAGCCAAAACAATTCAAATTTCCATTGCCTCTATAGGAAGCTTATTAGTAAGTAAATGAAGAAAAGCTATCGGTGGATTCAAACTCATGAATGACTGTTTACAAGACAGGTGCATTTACCCAGTAAGCCACTGGAACATCACAGATGTAAAGCAATGTAAAGAAGGGCAGTGAACATTGAATCGCTAATAGGTAAGTTAAAAATGAATTCCATTGGTTTCACTATGTTATTCTTAATGCCAATCTATACAGCGTATGATGACATCTTGTTCTTTATGAACACGTAATACATATTCTATACTTCACGATTGCACTATCTCAAGCCAAAACAATTCAAATTTCCATTGCATCTATAGGAAGCTTATTAGTAAGTAAATTAAGAAAAGTTATTGATGGATTCAAGCTCATGAATGCCTGTTTACAAGACAGGTGCATTTCCCATTAAGCCACTGGAACATCACAGGTGTAAAGCAATGTAAAGAAGGGCAGTGAACATTGAATCGCTAATAGGTAAGTTAAAAATGAATTCCATTGGTTTCACTATGTTATTCTTAATGCCAATCTATACAGCGTATGTTGACATCTTGTTCTTTATTAACACTTAATATATATTCTATACTTCACAATTGCAATATCTCAAGCCAAAAACAATGCAAATTTCCAATGCCTCTAAAGAATGATTACTAGTAAGTAAATGAAGAATAGCAATCAGTGGATTCAAACTCATGAATGCCTGCTTAAAAGACAGTCGCATTAACACAGTAAGCCACTGGAACATCACGGGTATAAGGTAATGTAAAGAAGTGCAGTGAACATTGAATCGCTAATTGGTAAGTTTAAATAGAAATCCATCAGTTTCAATATGTTATTCTTAATGCCAATCTATACAGCGTATGATGACATCTTTTTCTTTATGAACACGTAATACATATTCTATACTTCACAATTGCACTATCTCAAGCCAAAAACAATGCAAATTTCCATTGCCTCTAAAGAATGATTACTAGTAAGTAAATGAAAAAAAGCTATCCGTGGATTCAAACTCATGAATGCTTGTTTACAAGACAGTCGCATTAATACAGTAAGCCACTGGAACATCACAAGTATACGGTAATGTAAAAAAGGGCAGTGAACATTGAATCGCTAATAGGTAAGTTAAAAATGAATTCCATTGGTTTCACTATGTTATTCTTAATGCCAATCTATACAGCGTATGATGACATCTTCTTTATGAACACGTAATACATATTCTATACTTCACAATTGCACTATCTCAAGCCAAAACAATTCAAATTTCCATTGCCTCTATAGGAAGCTTATTAGTAAGTAAATGAAGAAAAGCTATCGGTGGATTCAAACACATGAAGGCCTGTTTACAAGACAGGTGCATTTACCCAGTTAGACACTGGAACATCACAGGTGTAAAGCAATGTAAAGAAGGGCAGTGAACATTGAATCGCTAATAGGTAAGTTAATAATGAGTTCCATTGGTTTCACTATGTTATTCTTAATGCCAATCTATACAGCGTATGATGACATCTTGTTCTTTATGAGCACGTAATACATATTCTATACTTCACAATTGCACTATCTCAAGCCAAAACCATTCAAATTTCCATTGCCTCTATAGGAAGCTTCTTAGTAAGTAAATGAAGAAAAGCTATCGGTGGATTCAAACTCATGAATGCCTGTTTACAAGACAGGTGCATTTCCCATTAAGCCACTGGAACATCACAGGTGTAAAGCAATGTAAAGAAGGGCAGTGAACATTGAATCGCTAATAGGTAAGTTAAAAATGAATTCCATTGGTTTCACTATGTTATTCTTAATGCCAATCTATACAGCGTATGTTGACATCTTGTTCTTTATTAACACTTAATATATATTCTATACTTCACAATTGCAATATCTCAAGCCAAAAACAATGCAAATTTCCAATGCCTCTAAAGAATGATTACTAGTAAGTAAATGAAGAAAAGCAATCAGTGGATTCAAACTCATGAATGCCTGCTTAAAAGACAGTCGCATTAACACAGTAAGCCACTGGAACATCACGGGTATAAGGTAATGTAAAGAAGTGCAGTGAACATTGAATCGCTAATTGGTAAGTTTAAATAGAAATCCATCAGTTTCACTATGTTATTCTTAATGCCAATCTATACAGCGTATGTTGACATCTTTTTCTTTATGAACACGTAATACATATTCTATACTTCACAATTGCACTATCTCAAGCCAAAAACAATGCAAATTTCCATTGCCTCTAAAGAATGATTACTAGTAAGTAAATGAAAAAAAGCTATCCGTGGATTCAAACTCATGAATGCTTGTTTACAAGACAGTCGCATTAATACAGTAAGCCACTGGAACATCACAAGTATACGGTAATGTAAAGAAGGGCAGTGAACATTGAATCGCTAATAGGTAAGTTAAAAATGAATTCCATTGGTTTCACTATGTTATTCTTAATGCCAATCTATACAGCGTATGATGACATCTTCTTTATGAACACGTAATACATATTCTATACTTCACAATTGCACTATCTCAAGCCAAAACAATTCAAATTTCCATTGCCTCTATAGGAAGCTTATTAGTAAGTAAATGAAGAAAAGCTATCGGTGGATTCAAACTCATGAATGACTGTTTACAAGACAGGTGCATTTACCCAGTAAGCCACTGGAACATGACAGATGTAAAGCAATGTAAAGAAGGGCAGTGAACATTGAATCGCTAATAGGTAAGTTAATAATGAATTCCATTGGTTTCACTATGTTATTCTTAATGCCAGTCTATACAGCGTATGATGACATCTTGTTCTTTATGAACACGTAATACATATTCTATACTTCACAATTGCACTATCTCAAGCCAAAACAATTCAAATTTCCATTGCCTCTATAGGAAGCTTATTAGTAAGTAAATGAAGAAAAGCTATCGGTGGATTCAAACACATGAAGGCCTGTTTACAAGACAGGTGCATTTACCCAGTTAGACACTGGAACATCACAGGTGTAAAGCAATGTAAAGAAGGGCAGTGAACATTGAATCGCTAATAGGTAAGTTAATAATGAGTTCCATTGGTTTCACTATGTTATTCTTAATGCCAATCTATACAGCGTATGATGACATCTTGTTCTTTATGAGCACGTAATACATATTCTATACTTCACAATTGCACTATCTCAAGCCAAAACCATTCAAATTTCCATTGCCTCTATAGGAAGCTTATTAGTAAGTAAATGAAGAAAAGCTATCGGTGGATTCAAACTCATGAATGCCTGTTTACAAGACAGGTGCATTTCCCATTAAGCCACTGGAACATCACAGGTGTAAAGCAATGTAAAGAAGGGCAGTGAACATTGAATCGCTAATAGGTAAGTTAAAAATGAATTCCATTGGTTTCACTATGTTATTCTTAATGCCAATCTATACAGCGTATGTTGACATCTTGTTCTTTATTAACACTTAATATATATTCTATACTTCACAATTGCAATATCTCAAGCCAAAAACAATGCAAATTTCCAATGCCTCTAAAGAATGATTACTAGTAAGTAAATGAAGAAAAGCAATCAGTGGATTCAAACTCATGAATGCCTGCTTAAAAGACAGTCGCATTAACACAGTAAGCCACTGGAACATCACGGGTATAAGGTAATGTAAAGAAGTGCAGTGAACATTGAATCGCTAATTGGTAAGTTTAAATAGAAATCCATCAGTTTCACTATGTTATTCTTAATGCCAATCTATACAGCGTATGTTGACATCTTTTTCTTTATGAACACGTAATACATATTCTATACTTCACAATTGCACTATCTCAAGCCAAAAACAATGCAAATTTCCATTGCCTCTAAAGAATGATTACTAGTAAGTAAATGAAAAAAAGCTATCCGTGGATTCAAACTCATGAATGCTTGTTTACAAGACAGTCGCATTAATACAGTAAGCCACTGGAACATCACAAGTATACGGTAATGTAAAGAAGGGCAGTGAACATTGAATCGCTAATAGGTAAGTTAAAAATGAATTCCATTGGTTTCACTATGTTATTCTTAATGCCAATCTATACAGCGTATGATGACATCTTCTTTATGAACACGTAATACATATTCTATACTTCACAATTGCACTATCTCAAGCCAAAACAATTCAAATTTCCATTGCCTCTATAGGAAGCTTATTAGTAAGTAAATGAAGAAAAGCTATCGGTGGATTCAAACTCATGAATGACTGTTTACAAGACAGGTGCATTTACCCAGTAAGCCACTGGAACATGACAGATGTAAAGCAATGTAAAGAAGGGCAGTGAACATTGAATCGCTAATAGGTAAGTTAATAATGAATTCCATTGGTTTCACTATGTTATTCTTAATGCCAGTCTATACAGCGTATGATGACATCTTGTTCTTTATGAACACGTAATACATATTCTATACTTCACAATTGCACTATCTCAAGCCAAAACAATTCAAATTTCCATTGCCTCTATAGGAAGCTTATTAGTAAGTAAATGAAGAAAAGCTATCGGTGGATTCAAACACATGAAGGCCTGTTTACAAGACAGGTGCATTTACCCAGTTAGACACTGGAACATCACAGGTGTAAAGCAATGTAAAGAAGGGCAGTGAACATTGAATCGCTAATAGGTAAGTTAATAATGAGTTCCATTGGTTTCACTATGTTATTCTTAATGCCAATCTATACAGCGTATGATGACATCTTGTTCTTTATGAGCACGTAATACATATTCTATACTTCACAATTGCACTATCTCAAGCCAAAACCATTCAAATTTCCATTGCCTCTATAGGAAGCTTATTAGTAAGTAAATGAAGAAAAGCTATCGGTGGATTCAAACTCATGAATGCCTGTTTACAAGACAGGTGCATTTCCCATTAAGCCACTGGAACATCACAGGTGTAAAGCAATGTAAAGAAGGGCAGTGAACATTGAATCGCTAATAGGTAAGTTAAAAATGAATTCCATTAGTTTCACTATGTTATTCTTAATGCCAATCTATACAGCGTATGTTGACATCTTGTTCTTTATTAACACTTAATATATATTCTATACTTCACAATTGCAATATCTCAAGCCAAAAACAATGCAAATTTCCAATGCCTCTAAAGAATGATTACTAGTAAGTAAATGAAGAAAAGCAATCAGTGGATTCAAACTCATGAATGCCTGCTTAAAAGACAGTCGCATTAACACAGTAAGCCACTGGAACATCACGGGTATAAGGTAATGTAAAGAAGTGCAGTGAACATTGAATCGCTAATTGGTAAGTTTAAATAGAAATCCATCAGTTTCACTATGTTATTCTTAATGCCAATCTATACAGCGTATGTTGACATCTTTTTCTTTATGAACACGTAATACATATTCTATACTTCACAATTGCACTATCTCAAGCCAAAAACAATGCAAATTTCCATTGCCTCTAAAGAATGATTACTAGTAAGTAAATGAAAAAAAGCTATCCGTGGATTCAAACTCATGAATGCTTGTTTACAAGACAGTCGCATTAATACAGTAAGCCACTGGAACATCACAAGTATACGGTAATGTAAAGAAGGGCAGTGAACATTGAATCGCTAATAGGTAAGTTAAAAATGAATTCCATTGGTTTCACTATGTTATTCTTAATGCCAATCTATACAGCGTATGATGACATCTTCTTTATGAACACGTAATACATATTCTATACTTCACAATTGCACTATCTCAAGCCAAAACAATTCAAATTTCCATTGCCTCTATAGGAAGCTTATTAGTAAGTAAATGAAGAAAAGCTATCGGTGGATTCAAACTCATGAATGACTGTTTACAAGACAGGTGCATTTACCCAGTAAGCCACTGGAACATCACAGATGTAAAGCAATGTAAAGAAGGGCAGTGAACATTGAATCGCTAATAGGTAAGTTAAAAATGAATTCCATTGGTTTCACTATGTTATTCTTAATGCCAATCTATACAGCGTATGATGACATCTTGTTCTTTATTAACACTTAATATATATTCTATACTTCACAATTGCACTATCTCAAGCCAAAAACAATGCAAATTTCCATTGCCTCTAAAGAATGATTACTAGTAAGTAAATGAAAAAAAGCTATCCGTGGATTCAAACTCATGAATGCCTGTTTACAAGACGGTCGCATTAACACAGTAAGCCACTGGAACATCACAGGCATAAGGTAATGTAAAGAAGGGCAGTGAACATTGAATCGCTAATAGGAAAGTTAAAAATGAATTCCATTGGTTTCACTATGTTATTCCTAATGCCAATCTATACAGCGTATGATGACATCTTGTTCTTTATGAACACGTAATACATATTCTATACATCACAATTGCACTATCTCAAGCCAAAACAATTCAAATTTCCATTGCCTCTATAGGAAGCTTATTAGTAAGTAAATGAAGAAAAGCTATCGGTGGATTCAAACTCATGAATGACTGTTTACAAGACAGGTGCATTTACCCAGTAAGCCACTTTAACATGACAGATGTAAAGCAATGTAAAGAAGGGCAGTGAACATTGAATCGCTAATAGGTAAGTTAATAATGAATTCCATTGGTTTCACTATGTTATTCTTAATGCCAGTCTATACAGCGTATGATGACATCTTGTTCTTTATGAACACGTAATACATATTCTATACTTCACAATTGCACTATCTCAAGCCAAAACAATTCAAATTTCCATTGCCTCTATAGGAAGCTTATTAGTAAGTAAATGAAGAAAAGCTATCGGTGGATTCAAACACATGAAGGCCTGTTTACAAGACAGGTGCATTTACCCAGTTAGACACTGGAACATCACAGGTGTAAAGCAATGTAAAGAAGGGCAGTGAACATTGAATCGCTAATAGGTAAGTTAATAATGAGTTCCATTGGTTTCACTATGTTATTCTTAATGCCAATCTATACAGCGTATGATGACATCTTGTTCTTTATGAGCACGTAATACATATTCTATACTTCACAATTGCACTATCTCAAGCCAAAACAATTCAAATTTCCATTGCCTCTATAGGAAGCTTATTAGTAAGTAAATGAAGAAAAGCTATCATTGGATTCAAACTCATGAATGACTGTTTACAAGACAGGTGCATTTACCCAGTAAGCCACTGGAACATCACAGATGTAAAGCAATGTAAAGAAGGGCAGTGAACATTGAATCGCTAATAGGTAAGTTAAAAATGAATTCCATTGGTTTCACTATGTTATTCTTAATGCCAATCTATACAGCGTATGATGACATCTTGTTCTTTATTAACACTTAATATATATTCTATACTTCACAATTGCACTATCTCAAGCCAAAAACAATGCAAATTTCCATTGCCTCTAAAGAATGATTACTAGTAAGTAAATGAAAAAAAGCTATCCGTGGATTCAAACTCATGAATGCCTGTTTACAAGACGGTCGCATTAACACAGTAAGCCACTGGAACATCACAGGCATAAGGTAATGTAAAGAAGGGCAGTGAACATTGAATCGCTAATAGGAAAGTTAAAAATGAATTCCATTGGTTTCACTATGTTATTCCTAATGCCAATCTATACAGCGTATGATGACATCTTGTTCTTTATGAACACGTAATACATATTCTATACATCACAATTGCACTATCTCAAGCCAAAACAATTCAAATTTCCATTGCCTCTATAGGAAGCTTATTAGTAAGTAAATGAAGAAAAGCTATCGGTGGATTCAAACTCATGAATGACTGTTTACAAGACAGGTGCATTTACCCAGTAAGCCACTTTACCATGACAGATGTAAAGCAATGTAAAGAAGGGCAGTGAACATTGAATCGCTAATAGGTAAGTTAATAATGAATTCCATTGGTTTCACTATGTTATTCTTAATGCCAGTCTATACAGCGTATGATGACATCTTGTTCTTTATGAACACGTAATACATATTCTATACTTCACAATTGCACTATCTCAAGCCAAAACAATTCAAATTTCCATTGCCTCTGTAGGAAGCTTATTAGTAAGTAAATGAAGAAAAGCTATTGGTGGATTCAAACACATGAAGGCCAGTTTACAAGACAGGTGCATTTACCCAGTTAGACACTGGAACATCACAGGTGTAAAGCAATGTAAAGAAGGGCAGTGAACATTGAATCGCTAAGAGGTAAGTTAATAATGAGTTCCATTGGTTTCACTATGTTATTCTTAATGCCAATCTATACAGCGTATGATGACATCTTGTTCTTAATGAACACGTAATACATATTCTATACTTCACAATTGCACTATCTCAAGCCAAAGCAATTCAAATTTCCATTGTATCTATAGGAAGCTTATTAGTAAGTAAATGAAGAAAAGCTATCGGTGGATTCAAACTTATGAATGCATGTTTATAAGACAGGTGCATTTCCCAGTAAGCCACTGGAACATCACAGGTGTAAAGCAATGTAAAGAAGTGCAGTGAACATTGAATCGCTAATAGGTAAGTTAAAAAAGAAATCCATTGGTTTCACTATGTTATTCTTAATGCCAATATATAAAGCGTATGAAGACATCTTGTTTTCTATGAACACTTAATATATATTCTATACTTCACATTTGCACTATCTCAAGCCAAAACAATTCAAATTTACATTGCCTCTATAGGAAGCTTATTAGTAAGTAAATGAAGAAAAGCTATCGGTGGATTCAAACTCATGAATGACTGTTTACAAGACAGGTGCATTTACCCAGTAAGCCACTGGAACATGACAGATGTAAAGCAATGTAAAGAAGGGCAGTGAACATTGAATCGCTAATAGGTAAGTTAAAAATGAATTCCATTGGTTTCACTATGTTATTCTTAATGCCAATCTATACACCGTATGATGACATCTTGTTCTTTATGAACACGTAATACATATTCTATACATCACAATTGCACTATCTCAAGCCAAAACAATTCAAATTTCCATTGCCTCTATAGGAAGCTTATTAGTAAGTAAATGAAAAAAAGCTATCGGTGGATTCAAACACATGAATGTCTGTTTACAAGACAGGTGCATTTACCCAGTTAGCCACTGAAACATGACAGGGGTAAAGCAATGTAAAGAAGGGCAGTGAACATTGAATCGCTAATAGGTAAGTTAATGAATTCCATTGGTTTCACTATGTTATTCTTAATGCCAGTCTATACAGCGTATGATGACATCTTGTTCTTTATGAACACGTAATACATATTCTATACTTCACAATTGCACTATCTCAAGCCAAAACAATTCAAATTTCCATTGCCTCTATAGGAAGCTTATTAGTAAGTAAATGAAGAAAAGCTATCTGTGGATTCAAACACATGAAGGCCTGTTTACAAGACAGGTGCATTTACCCAGTTAGACACTGGAACATCACAGGTGTAAAGCAATGTAAAGAAGGGCAGTGAACATTGAATCGCTAAGAGGTAAGTTAATAATGAGTTCCATTGGTTTCACTATGTTATTCTTAATGCCAATCTATACAGCGTATGATGACATCTTGTTCTTTATGAACACGTAATACATATTCTATACTTCACAATTGCACTATCTCAAGCCAAAACAATTCAAATTTCCATTGCCTCTATAGGAAGCTTATTAGTAAGTAAATTAAGAAGAGCTATTGGTGGATTCAAACTCATGAATGCCTGTTTACAAGACAGGTGCATTTCCCATTAAACCACTGGAACATCACAGGTGTAAAGCAATGTAAAGAAGGGCAGTGAACATTGAATCGCTAATAGGTAAGTTAATAATGAGTTCCATTGGTTTCACTATGTTATTCTTAATGCCAATCTATACAGCGTATGATGACATCTTGTTCTTTATGAACACGTAATACATATTCTATACTTCACAATTGCACTATCTCAAGCCAAAACAATTCAAATTTCCATTGTATCTATAGGAAGCTTATTAGTAAGTAAATGAAGAAAAGCTATCGGTGGATTCAAACTTATGAATGCATGTTTATAAGACAGGTGCATTTCCCATTAAGCCACTGGAACA
Source organism: Phyllobates terribilis (assembly GCF_046119375.1). Lineage (NCBI taxonomy): Eukaryota > Metazoa > Chordata > Amphibia > Anura > Dendrobatidae > Phyllobates > Phyllobates terribilis. Next base: position 585,323,766 of record NW_027362762.1, read on the forward strand.
TCACAGGTGTAAAGCAATGTAAAGAATTGCAGTGAACATTGAATCGCTAATAGGTAAGTTAAAAAAGAAATCCATTGGTTTCACTATGTTATTCTTAATGCCAATCTATAAAGCGTATGAAGACATCTTGTTTTCTATGAACACTTAATATATATTCTATACTTCACATTTGCACTATCTCAAGCCAAAACAATTCAAATTTCCATTGCCTCTATAGGAAGCTTATTAGTAAGTAAATGAAGAAAAGCTATCGGTGGATTCAAACACATGAATGCCTGTTTAAAAGACACGTGCATTTACCCAGTTAGCCACTGGAACATCACAGGTGTAAAGCAATGTAAAGAAGGGCAGTGAACATTGAATCGCTAATAGGTAAGTTAATAATGAGTTCTATTGGTTTCACTATGTTATTCTTAATGCCAATCTATACAGCGTATGATGACATCTTGTTCTTTATGAACACGTAATACATATTCTATACTTCACGATTGCACTATCTCAAGCCAAAACAATTCAAATTTCCATTGCATCTATAGGAAGCTTATTAGTAAGTAAATTAAGAAAAGTTATTGATGGATTCAAGCTCATGAATGCCTGTTTACAAGACAGGTGCATTTCCCATTAAGCCACTGGAACATCACAGGTGTAAAGCAATGTAAAGAAGGGCAGTGAACATTGAATCGCTAATAGGTAAGTTAAAAATGAATTCCATTGGTTTCACTATGTTATTCTTAATGCCAATCTATACAGCGTATGTTGACATCTTGTTCTTTATTAACACTTAATATATATTCTATACTTCACAATTGCAATATCTCAAGCCAAAAACAATGCAAATTTCCAATGCCTCTAAAGAATGATTACTAGTAAGTAAATGAAGAAAAGCAATCAGTGGATTCAAACTCATGAATGCCTGCTTAAAAGACAGTCGCATTAACACAGTAAGCCACTGGAACATCACAGGTATAAGGTAATGTAAAGAAGTGCAGTGAACATTGAATCGCTAATTGGTAAGTTTAAATAGAAATCCATCAGTTTCACTATGTTATTCTTAATGCCAATCTATACAGCGTATGATGACATCTTTTTCTTTATGAACACGTAATACATATTCTATACTTCACAATTGCACTATCTCAAGCCAAAAACAATGCAAATTTCCATTGCCTCTAAAGAATGATTACTAGTAAGTAAATGAAAAAAAGCTATCCGTGGATTCAAACTCATGAATGCTTGTTTACAAGACAGTCGCATTAATACAGTAAGCCACTGGAACATCACAAGTATACGGTAATGTAAAGAAGGGCAGTGAACATTGAATCGCTAATAGGTAAGTTAATGAATTCCATTGGTTTCACTATGTTATTCTTAATGCCAGTCTATACAGCGTATGATGACATCTTGTTCTTTATGAACACGTAATACATATTCTATACTTCACAATTGCACTATCTCAAGCCAAAACAATTCAAATTTCCATTGCCTCTATAGGAAGCTTATTAGTAAGTAAATGAAGAAAAGCTATCGGTGGATTCAAACACATGAAGGCCTGTTTACAAGACAGGTGCATTTACCCAGTTAGACACTGGAACATCACAGGTGTAAAGCAATGTAAAGAAGGGCAGTGAACATTGAATCGCTAAGAGGTAAGTTAATAATGAGTTCCATTGGTTTCACTATGTTTTTCTTAATGCCAATCTATACAGCGTATGATGACATCTTGTTCTTTATGAACACGTAATACATATTCTATACTTCACAATTGCACTATCTCAAGCCAAAACAATTCAAATTTCCATTGCCTCTATAGTAAGCTTATTAGTAAGTAAATTAAGAAGAGCTATTGGTGGATTCAAACTCATGAATGCCTGTTTACAAGACAGGTGTATTTCCCATTAAACCACTGGAACATCACAGGTGTAAAGCAATGTAAAGAAGGGCAGTGAACATTGAATCGCTAATAGGTAAGTTAATAATGAGTTCCATTGGTTTCACTATGTTATTCTTAATGCCAATCTATACAGTCATGGCCAAAAGTTTTGAGAATGACACCAAAATTATATTTTCACATGATCTGCTGGCCTCTGGTTTTTATTAGTGTTTGTCTGATGTTTATATCACATACAGAAATATAATTGCAATCATATTATGAGTACCAATAGGTTATATTGACAGTTAGAATGAGTTAATGCAGCAAGTCAATATTTGCAGTGTTGCCTCTTCTTCTTCAAGACCTCTGTAATTCTCCCTGGCATGCTCTCAATCAACTTTTGGACCAAATCCTGACTGATAGCAGTCCATTCTTGCATAATCAATGCTTGCATTTTGCCAGAATTTGTTGGTTTTTGTTTGTCCACCCGTCTCTTGATGATTGACCACAAGTTCTCAATGGGATTAAGATCTGGGGAGTTTCCAGGCCATGGACCCAAAATCTCTATGTTTTGTTCCATGAGCCATTTAGTTATCACCTTTGCTTTATGGCAAGGTGCTCCATCATGATGGAAAAGGCATTGTTGGGCGCCAAACTGCTCTTGGACGGTTGGGAGAAGTTGCTCTTGGAGGACATTCTGGTACCATTCTTTATTCATGGCTGTGTTTTTAGGCAAGACTGTGAGTGAGCCGATTCCCTTGGCTGAGAAGCAACCCCACACATGAATGGTTTCAGGATGCTTTACAGTTGTCATGAGACAAGACTGGTGGTAGCGCTCACCTCTTCTTCTCCAAATAAGCTGTTTTCCAGATGTCCCAAACAATCGAAAAGGGGATTCATCAGAGAAAATGACTTTGCCCCAGTCCTCAGCAGTCCACTCACTGTACCTTTTGCAGAATATCAGTCGGTCCCTGATGTTTTTTCTGGAGAGAAGTGGTTTCTTTGCTGCCCTCCTTGAAACCAGCCCTTGCTCAAAGAGTCTCCGCCTCACAGTGCGTGCAGAAGCACTCACACCAGCCTGCTGCCATTCCTGAGCAAGCTCGGCACTGCTGGTAGTCCGATCCCGCAGCTGAAACAGTTTTAAGATACGGTCCTGGCGCTTGCTGGTCTTTCTTGGGTGCCCTGGAGCCTTTTTGACAACAATGGAAGCTCTCTCCTTGAAGTTCTTGATGATGCGATAGATTGTTGACTGAGGTGCAATCTTTGTAGCTGCGATACTCTTCCGTTAGGCCATTTTTGTGCAGTGCAATGATGGCTGCACGTGTTTCTTTAGAGATAACCATGGTTAACTGAAGAGAAACAATGATACCAAGAACCAGCCTCCTTTTAAAGTGTCCAGTGATGTCATTCTTACTTAATCAGGACTCATTGATCGCCAGCCCTGTCCTCATCAACACCCACACCTGTGTTAACGGATCAATCACTAAAACGATGTTAGCTGCTCCTTTTAAGGCAGGACTGCAATGATGTTGAAATGTGTTTTGGGGGTTAAAGTTCATTTTCTGGGCAAATATTGACTTTGCAAGTACAGTAATTGCTGTTAAGCTGATCACTCTTTGACATTCAGGAGTATATGCAAATTGCCATTACAAAAAATGAAGCAGTAAACTTTGGAAAAATTACTATTTGTCTCATTCTCAATACTTTTGGCCATGACTGTACAGCGTATGATGACATCTTGTTCTTTATGAGCACGTAATACATATTCTATACTTCACAATTGCACTATCTCAAGCCAAAACAATTCAAATTTCCATTGCCTCTATAGGAAGCTTATTAGTAAGTAAATGAAGAAAAGCTATCGGTGGATTCAAACTCATGAATGACTGTTTACAAGACAGGTGCATTTACCCAGTAAGCCACTGGAACATCACAGATGTAAAGCAATGTAAAGAAGGGCAGTGAACATTGAATCGCTAATAGGTAAGTTAAAAATGAATTCCATTGGTTTCACTATGTTATTCTTAATGCCAATCTATACAGCGTATGATGACATCTTGTTCTTTATTAACACTTAATATATATTCTATACTTCACAATTGCACTATCTCAAGCCAAAACAATTCAAATTTCCATTGCCTCTATAGGAAGCTTATTAGTAAGTAAATGAAGAAAAGCTATTGGTGGATTCAAACACATGAAGGCCAGTTTACAAGACAGGTGCATTTACCCAGTTAGACACTGGAACATCACAGGTGTAAAGCAATGTAAAGAAGGGCAGTGCACATTGAATCGCTAAGAGGTAAGTTAATAATGAGTTCTATTGGTTTCACTATGTTATTCTTAATGCCAATCTATACAGCGTATGATGACATCTTGTTCTTTATGAACACGTAATACATATTCTATACTTCACAATTGCACTATCTCAAGCCAAAACAATTCAAATTTCCATTGTATCTATAGGAAGCTTATTAGTAAGTAAATGAAGAAAAGCTATCGGTGGATTCAAACTTATGAATGCATGTTTATAAGACAGGTGCATTTCCCAGTAAGCCACTGGAACATCACAGGTGTAAAGTAATGTAAAGAAGTGCAGTGAACATTGAATCGCTAATAGGTAAGTTAAAAAAGAAATCCATTGGTTTCACTATGTTATTCTTAATGCCAATATATAAAGCGTATGAAGACATCTTGTTTTCTATGAACACTTAATATATATTCTATACTTCACATTTGCACTATCTCAAGCCAAAACAATTCAAATTTCCATTGCCTCTATAGGAAGCTTATTAGTAAGTAAATGAAGAAAAGCTATCGGTGGATTCAAACACATGAATGCCTGTTTAAAAGACAGGTGCATTTACCCAGTTAGCCACTGGAACATCACAGGTGTAAAGCAATGTAAAGAAGGGCAGTGAACATTGAATCGCTAATAGGTAAGTTAATAATGAGCTCCATTGGTTTCACTATGTTATTCTTAATGCCAATCTATACAGCGTGTGATGACATCTTGTTCTTTATGAACACGTAATACATATTCTATACTTCACGATTGCACTATCTCAAGCCAAAACAATTCAAATTTCCATTGCATCTATAGGAAGCTTATTAGTAAGTAAATTAAGAAAAGTTATTGATGGATTCAAGCTCATGAATGCCTGTTTACAAGACAGGTGCATTTCCCATTAAGCCACTGGAACATCACAGGTGTAAAGCAATGTAAAGAAGGGCAGTGAACATTGAATCGCTAATAGGTAAGTTAAAAATGAATTCCATTGGTTTCACTATGTTATTCTTAATGCCAATCTATACAGCGTATGTTGACATCTTGTTCTTTATTAACACTTAATATATATTCTATACTTCACAATTGCAATATCTCAAGCCAAAAACAATGCAAATTTCCAATGCCTCTATAGGAAGCTTATTAGTAAGTAAATGAAGAAAAGCTATCGGTGGATTCAAACTCATGAATGACTGTTTACAAGACAGGTGCATTTACCCAGTAAGCCACTTTAACATGACAGATGTAAAGCAATGTAAAGAAGGGCAGTGAACATTGAATCGCTAATAGGTAAGTTAATAATGAATTCCATTGGTTTCACTATGTTATTCTTAATGCCAGTCTATACAGCGTATGATGACATCTTGTTCTTTATGAACACGTAATACATATTCTATACTTCACAATTGCACTATCTCAAGCCAAAACAATTCAAATTTCCATTGCCTCTATAGGAAGCTTATTAGTAAGTAAATGAAGAAAAGCTATCGGTGGATTCAAACACATGAAGGCCTGTTTACAAGACAGGTGCATTTACCCAGTTAGACACTGGAACATCACAGGTGTAAAGCAATGTAAAGAAGGGCAGTGAACATTGAATCGCTAATAGGTAAGTTAATAATGAGTTCCATTGGTTTCACTATGTTATTCTTAATGCCAATCTATACAGCGTATGATGACATCTTGTTCTTTATGAGCACGTAATACATATTCTATACTTCACAATTGCACTATCTCAAGCCAAAACAATTCAAATTTCCATTGCCTCTATAGGAAGCTTATTAGTAAGTAAATGAAGAAAAGCTATCATTGGATTCAAACTCATGAATGACTGTTTACAAGACAGGTGCATTTACCCAGTAAGCCACTGGAACATCACAGATGTAAAGCAATGTAAAGAAGGGCAGTGAACATTGAATCGCTAATAGGTAAGTTAAAAATGAATTCCATTGGTTTCACTATGTTATTCTTAATGCCAATCTATACAGCGTATGATGACATCTTGTTCTTTATTAACACTTAATATATATTCTATACTTCACAATTGCACTATCTCAAGCCAAAAACAATGCAAATTTCCATTGCCTCTAAAGAATGATTACTAGTAAGTAAATGAAAAAAAGCTATCCGTGGATTCAAACTCATGAATGCCTGTTTACAAGACGGTCGCATTAACACAGTAAGCCACTGGAACATCACAGGCATAAGGTAATGTAAAGAAGGGCAGTGAACATTGAATCGCTAATAGGAAAGTTAAAAATGAATTCCATTGGTTTCACTATGTTATTCCTAATGCCAATCTATACAGCGTATGATGACGTCTTGTTCTTTATGAACACGTAATACATATTCTATACATCACAATTGCACTATCTCAAGCCAAAACAATTCAAATTTCCATTGCCTCTATAGGAAGCTTATTAGTAAGTAAATGAAGAAAAGCTATCGGTGGATTCAAACTCATGAATGACTGTTTACAAGACAGGTGCATTTACCCAGTAAGCCACTTTACCATGACAGATGTAAAGCAATGTAAAGAAGGGCAGTGAACATTGAATCGCTAATAGGTAAGTTAATAATGAATTCCATTGGTTTCACTATGTTATTCTTAATGCCAGTCTATACAGCGTATGATGACATCTTGTTCTTTATGAACACGTAATACATATTCTATACTTCACAATTGCACTATCTCAAGCCAAAACAATTCAAATTTCCATTGCCTCTGTAGGAAGCTTATTAGTAAGTAAATGAAGAAAAGCTATTGGTGGATTCAAACACATGAAGGCCAGTTTACAAGACAGGTGCATTTACCCAGTTAGACACTGGAACATCACAGGTGTAAAGCAATGTAAAGAAGGGCAGTGAACATTGAATCGCTAAGAGGTAAGTTAATAATGAGTTCCATTGGTTTCACTATGTTATTCTTAATGCCAATCTATACAGCGTATGATGACATCTTGTTCTTAATGAACACGTAATACATATTCTATACTTCACAATTGCACTATCTCAAGCCAAAGCAATTCAAATTTCCATTGTATCTATAGGAAGCTTATTAGTAAGTAAATGAAGAAAAGCTATCGGTGGATTCAAACTTATGAATGCATGTTTATAAGACAGGTGCATTTCCCAGTAAGCCACTGGAACATCACAGGTGTAAAGCAATGTAAAGAAGTGCAGTGAACATTGAATCGCTAATAGGTAAGTTAAAAAAGAAATCCATTGGTTTCACTATGTTATTCTTAATGCCAATATATAAAGCGTATGAAGACATCTTGTTTTCTATGAACACTTAATATATATTCTATACTTCACATTTGCACTATCTCAAGCCAAAACAATTCAAATTTACATTGCCTCTATAGGAAGCTTATTAGTAAGTAAATGAAGAAAAGCTATCGGTGGATTCAAACTCATGAATGACTGTTTACAAGACAGGTGCATTTACCCAGTAAGCCACTGGAACATGACAGATGTAAAGCAATGTAAAGAAGGGCAGTGAACATTGAATCGCTAATAGGTAAGTTAAAAATGAATTCCATTGGTTTCACTATGTTATTCTTAATGCCAATCTATACACCGTATGATGACATCTTGTTCTTTATGAACACGTAATACATATTCTATACATCACAATTGCACTATCTCAAGCCAAAACAATTCAAATTTCCATTGCCTCTATAGGAAGCTTATTAGTAAGTAAATGAAAAAAAGCTATCGGTGGATTCAAACACATGAATGTCTGTTTACAAGACAGGTGCATTTACCCAGTTAGCCACTGAAACATGACAGGGGTAAAGCAATGTAAAGAAGGGCAGTGAACATTGAATCGCTAATAGGTAAGTTAATGAATTCCATTGGTTTCACTATGTTATTCTTAATGCCAGTCTATACAGCGTATGATGACATCTTGTTCTTTATGAACACGTAATACATATTCTATACTTCACAATTGCACTATCTCAAGCCAAAACAATTCAAATTTCCATTGCCTCTATAGGAAGCTTATTAGTAAGTAAATGAAGAAAAGCTATCTGTGGATTCAAACACATGAAGGCCTGTTTACAAGACAGGTGCATTTACCCAGTTAGACACTGGAACATCACAGGTGTAAAGCAATGTAAAGAAGGGCAGTGAACATTGAATCGCTAAGAGGTAAGTTAATAATGAGTTCCATTGGTTTCACTATGTTATTCTTAATGCCAATCTATACAGCGTATGATGACATCTTGTTCTTTATGAACACGTAATACATATTCTATACTTCACAATTGCACTATCTCAAGCCAAAACAATTCAAATTTCCATTGCCTCTATAGGAAGCTTATTAGTAAGTAAATTAAGAAGAGCTATTGGTGGATTCAAACTCATGAATGCCTGTTTACAAGACAGGTGCATTTCCCATTAAACCACTGGAACATCACAGGTGTAAAGCAATGTAAAGAAGGGCAGTGAACATTGAATCGCTAATAGGTAAGTTAATAATGAGTTCCATTGGTTTCACTATGTTATTCTTAATGCCAATCTATACAGCGTATGATGACATCTTGTTCTTTATGAACACGTAATACATATTCTATACTTCACAATTGCACTATCTCAAGCCAAAACAATTCAAATTTCCATTGTATCTATAGGAAGCTTATTAGTAAGTAAATGAAGAAAAGCTATCGGTGGATTCAAACTTATGAATGCATGTTTATAAGACAGGTGCATTTCCCATTAAGCCACTGGAACATCACAGGTGTAAAGCAATGTAAAGAATTGCAGTGAACATTGAATCGCTAATAGGTAAGTTAAAAAAGAAATCCATTGGTTTCACTATGTTATTCTTAATGCCAATCTATAAAGCGTATGAAGACATCTTGTTTTCTATGAACACTTAATATATATTCTATACTTCACATTTGCACTATCTCAAGCCAAAACAATTCAAATTTCCATTGCCTCTATAGGAAGCTTATTAGTAAGTAAATGAAGAAAAGCTATCGGTGGATTCAAACACATGAATGCCTGTTTAAAAGACACGTGCATTTACCCAGTTAGCCACTGGAACATCACAGGTGTAAAGCAATGTAAAGAAGGGCAGTGAACATTGAATCGCTAATAGGTAAGTTAATAATGAGTTCTATTGGTTTCACTATGTTATTCTTAATGCCAATCTATACAGCGTATGATGACATCTTGTTCTTTATGAACACGTAATACATATTCTATACTTCACGATTGCACTATCTCAAGCCAAAACAATTCAAATTTCCATTGCATCTATAGGAAGCTTATTAGTAAGTAAATTAAGAAAAGTTATTGATGGATTCAAGCTCATGAATGCCTGTTTACAAGACAGGTGCATTTCCCATTAAGCCACTGGAACATCACAGGTGTAAAGCAATGTAAAGAAGGGCAGTGAACATTGAATCGCTAATAGGTAAGTTAAAAATGAATTCCATTGGTTTCACTATGTTATTCTTAATGCCAATCTATACAGCGTATGTTGACATCTTGTTCTTTATTAACACTTAATATATATTCTATACTTCACAATTGCAATATCTCAAGCCAAAAACAATGCAAATTTCCAATGCCTCTAAAGAATGATTACTAGTAAGTAAATGAAGAAAAGCAATCAGTGGATTCAAACTCATGAATGCCTGCTTAAAAGACAGTCGCATTAACACAGTAAGCCACTGGAACATCACAGGTATAAGGTAATGTAAAGAAGTGCAGTGAACATTGAATCGCTAATTGGTAAGTTTAAATAGAAATCCATCAGTTTCACTATGTTATTCTTAATGCCAATCTATACAGCGTATGATGACATCTTTTTCTTTATGAACACGTAATACATATTCTATACTTCACAATTGCACTATCTCAAGCCAAAAACAATGCAAATTTCCATTGCCTCTAAAGAATGATTACTAGTAAGTAAATGAAAAAAAGCTATCCGTGGATTCAAACTCATGAATGCTTGTTTACAAGACAGTCGCATTAATACAGTAAGCCACTGGAACATCACAAGTATACGGTAATGTAAAGAAGGGCAGTGAACATTGAATCGCTAATAGGTAAGTTAATGAATTCCATTGGTTTCACTATGTTATTCTTAATGCCAGTCTATACAGCGTATGATGACATCTTGTTCTTTATGAACACGTAATACATATTCTATACTTCACAATTGCACTATCTCAAGCCAAAACAATTCAAATTTCCATTGCCTCTATAGGAAGCTTATTAGTAAGTAAATGAAGAAAAGCTATCGGTGGATTCAAACACATGAAGGCCTGTTTACAAGACAGGTGCATTTACCCAGTTAGACACTGGAACATCACAGGTGTAAAGCAATGTAAAGAAGGGCAGTGAACATTGAATCGCTAAGAGGTAAGTTAATAATGAGTTCCATTGGTTTCACTATGTTTTTCTTAATGCCAATCTATACAGCGTATGATGACATCTTGTTCTTTATGAACACGTAATACATATTCTATACTTCACAATTGCACTATCTCAAGCCAAAACAATTCAAATTTCCATTGCCTCTATAGTAAGCTTATTAGTAAGTAAATTAAGAAGAGCTATTGGTGGATTCAAACTCATGAATGCCTGTTTACAAGACAGGTGTATTTCCCATTAAACCACTGGAACATCACAGGTGTAAAGCAATGTAAAGAAGGGCAGTGAACATTGAATCGCTAATAGGTAAGTTAATAATGAGTTCCATTGGTTTCACTATGTTATTCTTAATGCCAATCTATACAGTCATGGCCAAAAGTTTTGAGAATGACACCAAAATTATATTTTCACATGATCTGCTGGCCTCTGGTTTTTATTAGTGTTTGTCTGATGTTTATATCACATACAGAAATATAATTGCAATCATATTATGAGTACCAATAGGTTATATTGACAGTTAGAATGAGTTAATGCAGCAAGTCAATATTTGCAGTGTTGCCTCTTCTTCTTCAAGACCTCTGTAATTCTCCCTGGCATGCTCTCAATCAACTTTTGGACCAAATCCTGACTGATAGCAGTCCATTCTTGCATAATCAATGCTTGCATTTTGCCAGAATTTGTTGGTTTTTGTTTGTCCACCCGTCTCTTGATGATTGACCACAAGTTCTCAATGGGATTAAGATCTGGGGAGTTTCCAGGCCATGGACCCAAAATCTCTATGTTTTGTTCCATGAGCCATTTAGTTATCACCTTTGCTTTATGGCAAGGTGCTCCATCATGATGGAAAAGGCATTGTTGGGCGCCAAACTGCTCTTGGACGGTTGGGAGAAGTTGCTCTTGGAGGACATTCTGGTACCATTCTTTATTCATGGCTGTGTTTTTAGGCAAGACTGTGAGTGAGCCGATTCCCTTGGCTGAGAAGCAACCCCACACATGAATGGTTTCAGGATGCTTTACAGTTGTCATGAGACAAGACTGGTGGTAGCGCTCACCTCTTCTTCTCCAAATAAGCTGTTTTCCAGATGTCCCAAACAATCGAAAAGGGGATTCATCAGAGAAAATGACTTTGCCCCAGTCCTCAGCAGTCCACTCACTGTACCTTTTGCAGAATATCAGTCGGTCCCTGATGTTTTTTCTGGAGAGAAGTGGTTTCTTTGCTGCCCTCCTTGAAACCAGCCCTTGCTCAAAGAGTCTCCGCCTCACAGTGCGTGCAGAAGCACTCACACCAGCCTGCTGCCATTCCTGAGCAAGCTCGGCACTGCTGGTAGTCCGATCCCGCAGCTGAAACAGTTTTAAGATACGGTCCTGGCGCTTGCTGGTCTTTCTTGGGTGCCCTGGAGCCTTTTTGACAACAATGGAAGCTCTCTCCTTGAAGTTCTTGATGATGCGATAGATTGTTGACTGAGGTGCAATCTTTGTAGCTGCGATACTCTTCCGTTAGGCCATTTTTGTGCAGTGCAATGATGGCTGCACGTGTTTCTTTAGAGATAACCATGGTTAACTGAAGAGAAACAATGATACCAAGAACCAGCCTCCTTTTAAAGTGTCCAGTGATGTCATTCTTACTTAATCAGGACTCATTGATCGCCAGCCCTGTCCTCATCAACACCCACACCTGTGTTAACGGATCAATCACTAAAACGATGTTAGCTGCTCCTTTTAAGGCAGGACTGCAATGATGTTGAAATGTGTTTTGGGGGTTAAAGTTCATTTTCTGGGCAAATATTGACTTTGCAAGTACAGTAATTGCTGTTAAGCTGATCACTCTTTGACATTCAGGAGTATATGCAAATTGCCATTACAAAAAATGAAGCAGTAAACTTTGGAAAAATTACTATTTGTCTCATTCTCAATACTTTTGGCCATGACTGTACAGCGTATGATGACATCTTGTTCTTTATGAGCACGTAATACATATTCTATACTTCACAATTGCACTATCTCAAGCCAAAACAATTCAAATTTCCATTGCCTCTATAGGAAGCTTATTAGTAAGTAAATGAAGAAAAGCTATCGGTGGATTCAAACTCATGAATGACTGTTTACAAGACAGGTGCATTTACCCAGTAAGCCACTGGAACATCACAGATGTAAAGCAATGTAAAGAAGGGCAGTGAACATTGAATCGCTAATAGGTAAGTTAAAAATGAATTCCATTGGTTTCACTATGTTATTCTTAATGCCAATCTATACAGCGTATGATGACATCTTGTTCTTTATTAACACTTAATATATATTCTATACTTCACAATTGCACTATCTCAAGCCAAAACAATTCAAATTTCCATTGCCTCTATAGGAAGCTTATTAGTAAGTAAATGAAGAAAAGCTATTGGTGGATTCAAACACATGAAGGCCAGTTTACAAGACAGGTGCATTTACCCAGTTAGACACTGGAACATCACAGGTGTAAAGCAATGTAAAGAAGGGCAGTGCACATTGAATCGCTAAGAGGTAAGTTAATAATGAGTTCTATTGGTTTCACTATGTTATTCTTAATGCCAATCTATACAGCGTATGATGACATCTTGTTCTTTATGAACACGTAATACATATTCTATACTTCACAATTGCACTATCTCAAGCCAAAACAATTCAAATTTCCATTGTATCTATAGGAAGCTTATTAGTAAGTAAATGAAGAAAAGCTATCGGTGGATTCAAACTTATGAATGCATGTTTATAAGACAGGTGCATTTCCCAGTAAGCCACTGGAACATCACAGGTGTAAAGTAATGTAAAGAAGTGCAGTGAACATTGAATCGCTAATAGGTAAGTTAAAAAAGAAATCCATTGGTTTCACTATGTTATTCTTAATGCCAATATATAAAGCGTATGAAGACATCTTGTTTTCTATGAACACTTAATATATATTCTATACTTCACATTTGCACTATCTCAAGCCAAAACAATTCAAATTTCCATTGCCTCTATAGGAAGCTTATTAGTAAGTAAATGAAGAAAAGCTATCGGTGGATTCAAACACATGAATGCCTGTTTAAAAGACAGGTGCATTTACCCAGTTAGCCACTGGAACATCACAGGTGTAAAGCAATGTAAAGAAGGGCAGTGAACATTGAATCGCTAATAGGTAAGTTAATAATGAGCTCCATTGGTTTCACTATGTTATTCTTAATGCCAATCTATACAGCGTGTGATGACATCTTGTTCTTTATGAACACGTAATACATATTCTATACTTCACGATTGCACTATCTCAAGCCAAAACAATTCAAATTTCCATTGCATCTATAGGAAGCTTATTAGTAAGTAAATTAAGAAAAGTTATTGATGGATTCAAGCTCATGAATGCCTGTTTACAAGACAGGTGCATTTCCCATTAAGCCACTGGAACATCACAGGTGTAAAGCAATGTAAAGAAGGGCAGTGAACATTGAATCGCTAATAGGTAAGTTAAAAATGAATTCCATTGGTTTCACTATGTTATTCTTAATGCCAATCTATACAGCGTATGTTGACATCTTGTTCTTTATTAACACTTAATATATATTCTATACTTCACAATTGCAATATCTCAAGCCAAAAACAATGCAAATTTCCAATGCCTCTAAAGAATGATTACTAGTAAGTAAATGAAGAAAAGCAATCAGTGGATTCAAACTCATGAATGCCTGCTTAAAAGACAGTCGCATTAACACAGTAAGCCACTGGAACATCACAGGTATAAGGTAATGTAAAGAAGTGCAGTGAACATTGAATCGCTAATTGGTAAGTTTAAATAGAAATCCATCAGTTTCACTATGTTATTCTTAATGCCAATCTATACAGCGTATGATGACATCTTTTTCTTTATGAACACGTAATACATATTCTATACTTCACAATTGCACTATCTCAAGCCAAAAACAATGCAAATTTCCATTGCCTCTAAAGAATGATTACTAGTAAGTAAATGAAAAAAAGCTATCCGTGGATTCAAACTCATGAATGCTTGTTTACAAGACAGTCGCATTAATACAGTAAGCCACTGGAACATCACAAGTATACGGTAATGTAAAGAAGGGCAGTGAACATTGAATCGCTAATAGGTAAGTTAAAAATGAAATCCATTGGTTTCACTATGTTATTCTTAATGCCAATCTATACAGCGTATGATGACATCTTCTTTATGAACACGTAATACATATTCTATACTTCACAATTGCACTATCTCAAGCCAAAACAATTCAAATTTCCATTGCCTCTATAGGAAGCTTATTAGTAAGTAAATGAAGAAAAGCTATCGGTGGATTCAAACTCATGAATGACTGTTTACAAGACAGGTGCATTTACCCAGTAAGCCACTGGAATATGACAGATGTAAAGCAATGTAAAGAAGGGCAGTGAACATTGAATCGCTAATAGGTAAGTTAATAATGAATTCCATTGGTTTCACTATGTTATTCTTAATGCCAATCTATACACCGTATGATGACATCTTGTTCTTTATGAACACGTAATACATATTCTATACATCACAATTGCACTATCTCAAGCCAAAACAATTCAAATTTCCATTGCCTCTATAGGAAGCTTATTAGTAAGTAAATGAAAAAAAGCTATCGGTGGATTCAAACACATGAATGTCTGTTTACAAGACAGGTGCATTTACCCAGTTAGCCACTGAAACATGACAGGAGTAAAGCAATGTAAAGAAGGGCAGTGAACATTGAATCGCTAATAGGTAAGTTAATGAATTCCATTGGTTTCACTATGTTATTCTTAATGCCAGTCTATACAGCGTATGATGACATCTTGTTCTTTATGAACACGTAATACATATTCTATACTTCACGATTGCACTATCTCAAGCCAAAACAATTCAAATTTCCATTGCATCTATAGGAAGCTTATTAGTAAGTAAATTAAGAAAAGTTATTGATGGATTCAAGCTCATGAATGCCTGTCTACAAGACAGGTGTATTTCCCATTAAGCCACTGGAACATCACAGGTGTAAAGCAATGTAAAGAAGGGCAGTGAACATTGAATCGCTAATAGGTAAGTTAAAAATGAATTCCATTGGTTTAACTATGTTATTCTTAATGCCAATCTATACAGCGTATGTTGACATCTTGTTCTTTATTAACACTTAATATATATTCTATACTTCACAATTGCAATATCTCAAGCCAAAAACAATGCAAATTTCCAATGCCTCTAAAGAATGATTACTAGTAAGTAAATGAAGAAAAGCAATCAGTGGATTCAAACTCATGAATGCCTGCTTAAAAGACAGTCGCATTAACACAGTAAGCCACTGGAACATCACAGGTATAAGGTAATGTAAAGAAGTGCAGTGAACATTGAATCGCTAATTGGTAAGTTTAAATAGAAATCCATCAGTTTCACTATGTTATTCTTAATGCCAATCTATACAGCGTATGATGACATCTTTTTCTTTATGAACACGTAATACATATTCTATACTTCACAATTGCACTATCTCAAGCCAAAAACAATGCAAATTTCCATTGCCTCTAAAGAATGATTACTAGTAAGTAAATGAAAAAAAGCTATCCGTGGATTCAAACTCATGAATGCTTGTTTACAAGACAGTCGCATTAATACAGTAAGCCACTGGAACATCACAAGTATACGGTAATGTAAAGAAGGGCAGTGAACATTGAATCGCTAATAGGTAAGTTAAAAATGAATTCCATTGGTTTCACTATGTTATTCTTAATGCCAATCTATACAGCGTATGATGACATCTTCTTTATGAACACGTAATACATATTCTATACTTCACAATTGCACTATCTCAAGCCAAAACAATTCAAATTTCCATTGCCTCTATAGGAAGCTTATTAGTAAGTAAATGAAGAAAAGCTATCGGTGGATTCAAACTCATGAATGACTGTTTACAAGACAGGTGCATTTACCCAGTAAACCACTGGAACATGACAGATGTAAAGCAATGTAAAGAAGGGCAGTGAACATTGAATCGCTAATAGGTAAGTTAATAATGAATTCCATTGGTTTCACTATGTTATTCTTAATGCCAATCTATACACCGTATGATGACATCTTGTTCTTTATGAACACGTAATACATATTCTATACTTCACAATTGCACTATCTCAAGCCAAAACAATTCAAATTTCCATTGCCTCTATAGAAAGCTTATTAGTAAGTAAATGAAGAAAAGCTATTGGTGGATTCAAACACATGAAGGCCTGTTTACAAGACCGGTGCATTTACCCAGTTAGACACTGGAACATCACAGGTGTAAAGCAATGTAAAGAAGGGCAGTGAACATTGAATCGCTAAGAGGTAAGTTAATAATGAATTCCATTGGTTTCACTATGTTATTCTTAATGCCAATCTATACAGCGTATGATGACATCTTGTTCTTTATGAACACGTAATACATATTCTATACTTCACAATTGCACTATCTCAAGCCAAAACAATTCAAATTTCCATTGCCTCTATAGGAAGCTTATTAGTAAGTAAATTAAGAAAAGCTATTGGTGGATTCAAACTCATGAATGCCTGTTTACAAGACAGGTGCATTTCCCATTAAGCCACTGGAACATCACAGGTGTAAAGCAATGTAAAGAAGGGCAGTGAACATTGAATCGCTAATAGGTAAGTTAAAAATGAATTCCATTGGTTTCACTATGTTATTCTTAATGCCAATCTATACAGTGTATGATGACATCTTGTTCTTTATGAACACATAATACATATTCTATACTTCAAAATTGCACTATCTCAAGCCAAAACAATTCAAATTTCCATTGCCTCTATAGGAAGCTTATTAGTAAGTAAATTAAGAAAAGCTATTGGTGGATTCAAACTCATGAATGCCTGTTTACAAGACAGGTGCATTTCCCATTAAACCACTGGAACATCACAGGTGTAAAGCAATGTAAAGAAGGGCAGTGAACATTGAATCGCTAATAGGTAAGTTAATAATGAGTTCCATTGGTTTCAGTATGTTATTCTTAATGCCAATCTATACAGCGTATGATGACATCTTGTTCTTTATTAACACTTAATATATATTCTATACTTCACAATTGCACTATCTCAAGCCAAAAACAATGCAAATTTCCATTGGCTCTAAAGAATGATTACTAGTAAGTAAATGAAAAAAAGCTATCCGTGGATTCAAACTCATGAATGCCTGTTTACAAGACGGTCGCATTAACAAAGTAAGCCACTGGAACATCACAGGTATAAGGTAATGTAAAGAAGGGCAGTGAACATTGAATCGCTAATAGGAAAGTTAAAAATGAATTCCATTGGTTTCACTATGTTATTCCTAATGCCAATCTATACAGCGTATGATGACATCTTGTTCTTTATGAACACGTAATACATATTCTATACATCACAATTGCACTATCTCAAGCCAAAACAATTCAAATTTCCATTGCCTCTATAGGAAGCTTATTAGTAAGTAAATGAAGAAAAGCTATTGGTGGATTCAAACACATGAAGGCCTGTTTACAAGACAGGTGCATTTACCCAGTTAGACACTGGAACATCACAGGTGTAAAGCAATGTAAAGAAGGGCAGTGAACATTGAATCGCTAAGAGGTAAGTTAATAATGAGTTCCATTGGTGTCACTATGTTATTCTTAATGCCAATCTATACAGCGTATGATGACATCTTGTTCTTTATGAACACGTAATACATATTCTATACTTCACAATTGCACTATCTCAAGCCAAAACAATTCAAATTTCCATTGCCTCTATAGGAAGCTTATTAGTAAGTAAATTAAGAAAAGCTATTGGTGGATTGAAACTCATGAATGCCTGTTTACAAGACAGGTGCATTTCCCATTAAGCCACTGGAACATCACAGGTGTAAAGCAATGTAAAGAAGGGCAGTGAACATTGAATCGCTAATAGGTAAGTTAAAAATGAATTCCATTGGTTTCACTATGTTATTCTTAATGCCAATCTATACAGCGTATGTTGACATCTTGTTCTTTATTAACACTTAATATATATTCTATACTTCACAATTGCAATATCTCAAGCCAAAAACAATGCAAATTTCCAATGCCTCTAAAGAATGATTACTAGAAAGTAAATGAAGAAAAGCAATCAGTGGATTCAAACTCATGAATGCCTGCTTAAAAGACAGTCGCATTAACACAGTAAGCCACTGGAACATCACAGATATAAGGAAATGTAAAGAAGTGCAGTGAACATTGAATCGCTAATTGGTAAGTTTAAATAGAAATCCATCAGTTTCACTATGTTATTCTTAATGCCAATCTATACAGCGTATGATGACATCTTTTTCTTTATGAACACGTAATACATATTCTATACTTCACAAATGCACTATCTCAAGCCAAAAACAATGCAAATTTCCATTGCCTCTAAAGAATGATTACTAGTAAGTAAATGAAAAGAAGCTATCCGTGGATTCAAACTCATGAATGCTTGTTTACAAGACAGTTGCATTAATACAGTAAGCCACTGGAACATCACAAGTATATGGTAATGTAAAGAAGGGCAGTGAACATTGAATCGCTAATAGGTAAGTTAAAAATGAATTCCATTGGTTTCACTATGTTATTCTTAATGCCAATCTATACAGCGTATGATGACATCTTCTTTATGAACACGTAATACATATTCTATACTTCACAATTGCACTATCTCAAGCCAAAACAATTCAAATTTCCATTGCCTCTATAGGAAGCTTATTAGTAAGTAAATGAAAAAAAGCTATCGGTGGATTCAAACACATGAATGTCTGTTTACAAGACAGGTGCATTTACCCAGTTAGCCACTGAAACATGACAGGGGTAAAGCAATGTAAAGAAGGGCAGTGAACATTGAATCGCTAAGAGGTAAGTTAATAATAAGTTCCATTGGTTTCACTATGTTATTCTTAATGCCAATCTATACAGCGTATGATGACATCTTGTTCTTTATGAACACGTAATACATATTCTATACTTCACAATTGCACTATCTCAAGCCAAAACAATTCAAATTTCCATTGTATCTATAGGAAGCTTATTAGTAAGTAAATGAAGAAAAGCTATCGGTGGATTCAAACTTATGAATGCATGTTTATAAGACAGGTGCATTTCCCAGTAAGCCACTGGAACATCACAGGTGTAAAGCAATGTAAAGAATTGCAGTGAACATTGAATCTCTAATAGGTAAGTTAAAAAAGAAATCCATTGGTTTCACTATGTTATTCTTAATGCCAATCTATAAAGCGTATGAAGACATCTTGTTTTCTATGAACACTTAATATATATTCTATACTTCACATTTGCACTATCTCAAGCCAAAACAATTCAAATTTCCATTGCATCTATAGGAAGCTTATTAGTAAGTAAATTAAGAAAAGTTATTGATGGATTCAAGCTCATGAATGCCTGTTTACAAGACAGGTGCATTTCCCATTAAGCCACTGGAACATCACAGGTGTAAAGCAATGTAAAGAAGGGCAATGAACATTGAATCGCTAATAGGTAAGTTAAAAATGAATTCCATTGGTTTCACTATGTTATTCTTAATGCCAATCTATACAGCGTATGTTGACATCTTGTTCTTTATTAACACTTAATATATATTCTATACTTCACAATTGCAATATCTCAAGCCAAAAACAATGCAAATTTCCAATGCCTCTAAAGAATGATTACTAGTAAGTAAATGAAGAAAAGCAATCAGTCGATTCAAACTCATGAATGCCTGCTTAAAAGACAGTCGCATTAACACAGTAAGCCACTGGAACATCACAGATATAAGGAAATGTAAAGAAGTGCAGTGAACATTGAATCGCTAATTGGTAAGTTTAAATAGAAATCCATCAGTTTCACTATGTTATTCTTAATGCCAATCTATACAGCGTATGATGACATCTTTTTCTTTATTAACACGTAATACATATTCTATACTTCACAAATGCACTATCTCAAGCCAAAAACAATGCAAATTTCCATTGCCTCTAAAGAATGATTACTAGTAAGTAAATGAAAAAAAGCTATCCGTGGATTCAAACTCATGAATGCTTGTTTACAAGACAGTCGCATTAATACAGTAAGCCACTGGAACATCACAAGTATATGGTAATGTAAAGAAGGGCAGTGAACATTGAATCGCTAATAGGTAAGTTAAAAATGAATTCCATTGGTTTCACTATGTTATTCTTAATGCCAATCTATACAGCGTATGATGACATCTTCTTTATGAACACGTAATACATATTCTATACTTCACAATTGCACTATCTCAAGCCAAAACAATTCAAATTTCCATTGCCTCTATAGGAAGCTTATTAGTAAGTAAATGAAGAAAAGCTATCGGTGGATTCAAACTCATGAATGACTGTTTACAAGACAGGTGCATTTACCCAGTAAGCCACTGGAACATCACAGATGTAAAGCAATGTAAAGAAGGGCAGTGAACATTGAATCGCTAATAGGTAAGTTAATAATGAATTCCATTCGTTTCACTATGTTATTCTTAATGCCAATCTATACACCGTATGATGACATCTTGTTCTTTATGAACACGTAATATATATTCTATACATCACAATTGCACTATCTCAAGCCAAAACAATTCAAATTTCCATTGCCTCTATAGGAAGCTTATTAGTAAGTAAATGAAAAAAAGCTATCGGTGGATTCAAACACATGAATGTCTGTTTACAAGACAGGTGCATTTACCCAGTTAGCCACTGAAACATGACAGGGGTAATGCAATGTAAAGAAGGGCAGTGAACATTGAATCGCTAAGAGGTAAGTTAATAATAAGTTCCATTGGTTTCACTATGTTATTCTTAATGCCAATCTATACAGCGTATGATGACATCTTGTTCTTTATGAACACGTAATACATATTCTATACTTCACAATTGCACTATCTCAAGCCAAAACAATTCAAATTTCCATTGTATCTATAGGAAGCTTATTAGTAAGTAAATGAAGAAAAGCTATCGGTGGATTCAAACTTATGAATGCATGTTTATAAGACAGGTGCATTTCCCAGTAAGCCACTGGAACATCACAGGTGTAAAGCAATGTAAAGAATTGCAGTGAACATTGAATCGCTAATAGGTAAGTTAAAAAAGAAATCCATTGGTTTCACTATGTTATTCTTAATGCCAATCTATAAAGCGTATGAAGACATCTTGTTTTCTATGAACACTTAATATATATTCTATACTTCACATTTGCACTATCTCAAGCCAAAACAATTCAAATTTCCATTGCCTCTATAGGAAGCTTATTAGTAAGTAAATGAAGAAAAGCTATCGGTGGATTCAAACACATGAATGCCTGTTTAAAAGACAGGTGCATTTACCCAGTTAGCCACTGGAACATCACAGGTGTAAAGCAATGTAAAGAAGGGCAGTGAACATTGAATCGCTAATAGGTAAGTTAATAATAAGTTCTATTGGTTTCACTATGTTATTCTTAATGCCAATATATACAGCGTATGATGACATCTTGTTCTTTATGAACACGTAATACATATTCTATACTTCACGATTGCACTATCTCAAGCCAAAACAATTCAAATTTCCATTGCATCTATAGGAAGCTTATTAGTAAGTAAATTAAGAAAAGTTATTGATGGATTCAAGCTCATGAATGCCTGTTTACAAGACAGGTGCATTTCCCATTAAGCCACTGGAACATCACAGGTGTAAAGCAATGTAAAGAAGGGCAGTGAACATTGAATCGCTAATAGGTAAGTTAAAAATGAATTCCATTGGTTTCACTATGTTATTCTTAATGCCAATCTATACAGCGTATGTTGACATCTTGTTCTTTATTAACACTTAATATATATTCTATACTTCACAATTGCAATATCTCAAGCCAAAAACAATGCAAATTTCCAATGCCTCTAAAGAATGATTACTAGTGAGTAAATGAAGAAAAGCAATCAGTGGATTCAAACTCATGAATGCCTGCTTAAAAGACAGTCGCATTAACACAGTAAGCCACTGGAACATCACAGGTATAAGGTAATGTAAAGAAGTGCAGTGAACATTGAATCGCTAATTGGTAAGTTTAAATAGAAATCCATCAGTTTCACTATGTTATTCTTAATGCCAATCTATACAGCGTATGATGACATCTTTTTCTTTATGAACACGTAATACATATTCTATACTTCACAATTGCACTATCTCAAGCCAAAAACAATGCAAATTTCCATTGCCTCTAAAGAATGATTACTAGTAAGTAAATGAAAAAAAGCTATCCGTGGATTCAAACTCATGAATGCTTGTTTACAAGACAGTCGCATTAATACAGTAAGCCACTGGAACATCACAAGTATATGGTAATGTAAAGAAGGGCAGTGAACATTGAATCGCTAATAGGTAAGTTACAAATGAATTCCATTGGTTTCACTATGTTATTCTTAATGCCAATCTATACAGCGTATGATGACATCTTCTTTATGAACACGTAATACATATTCTATACTTCACAATTGCACTATCTCAAGCCAAAACAATTCAAATTTCCATTGCCTCTATAGGAAGCTTATTAGTAAGTAAATGAAGAAAAGCTATCGGTGGATTCAAACTCATGAATGACTGTTTACAAGACAGGTGCATTTACCCAGTAAGCCACTGGAACATGACAGATGTAAAGCAATGTAAAGAAGGGCAGTGAACATTGAATCGCTAATAGGTAAGTTAATAATGAATTCCATTGGTTTCACTATGTTATTCTTAATGCCAATCTATACACCGTATGATGACATCTTGTTCTTTATGAACACGTAATACATATTCTATACATCACAATTGCACTATCTCAAGCCAAAACAATTCAAATTTCCATTGCCTCTATAGGAAGCTTATTAGTAAGTAAATGAAAAAAAGCTATCGGTGGATTCAAACACATGAATGTCTGTTTACAAGACAGGTGCATTTACCCAGTTAGCCACTGAAACATGACAGGGGTAAAGCAATGTAAAGAAGGGCAGTGAACATTGAATCGCTAATAGGTAAGTTAATGAATTCCATTGGTTTCACTATGTTATTCTTAATGCCAGTCTATACAGCGTATGATGACATCTTGTTCTTTATGAACACGTAATACATATTCTATACTTCACAATTGCACTATCTCAAGCCAAAACAATTCAAATTTCCATTGCCTCTATAGAAAGCTTATTAGTAAGTAAATGAAGAAAAGCTATTGGTGGATTCAAACACATGAAGGCCTGTTTACAAGACCGGTGCATTTACCCAGTTAGACACTGGAACATCACAGGTGTAAAGCAATGTAAAGAAGGGCAGTGAACATTGAATCGCTAAGAGGTAAGTTAATAATGAATTCCATTGGTTTCACTATGTTATTCTTAATGCCAATCTATACAGCGTATGATGACATCTTGTTCTTTATGAACACGTAATACATATTCTATACTTCACAATTGCACTATCTCAAGCCAAAACAATTCAAATTTCCATTGCCTCTATAGGAAGCTTATTAGTAAGTAAATTAAGAAAAGCTATTGGTGGATTCAAACTCATGAATGCCTGTTTACAAGACAGGTGCATTTCCCATTAAGCCACTGGAACATCACAGGTGTAAAGCAATGTAAAGAAGGGCAGTGAACATTGAATCGCTAATAGGTAAGTTAAAAATGAATTCCATTGGTTTCACTATGTTATTCTTAATGCCAATCTATACAGTGTATGATGACATCTTGTTCTTTATGAACACATAATACATATTCTATACTTCAAAATTGCACTATCTCAAGCCAAAACAATTCAAATTTCCATTGCCTCTATAGGAAGCTTATTAGTAAGTAAATTAAGAAAAGCTATTGGTGGATTCAAACTCATGAATGCCTGTTTACAAGACAGGTGCATTTCCCATTAAACCACTGGAACATCACAGGTGTAAAGCAATGTAAAGAAGGGCAGTGAACATTGAATCGCTAATAGGTAAGTTAATAATGAGTTCCATTGGATTCAGTATGTTATTCTTAATGCCAATCTATACAGCGTATGATGACATCTTGTTCTTTATTAACACTTAATATATATTCTATACTTCACAATTGCACTATCTCAAGCCAAAAACAATGCAAATTTCCATTGGCTCTAAAGAATGATTACTAGTAAGTAAATGAAAAAAAGCTATCCGTGGATTCAAACTCATGAATGCCTGTTTACAAGACGGTCGCATTAACAAAGTAAGCCACTGGAACATCACAGGTATAAAGTAATGTAAAGAAGGGCAGTGAACATTGAATCGCTAATAGGAAAGTTAAAAATGAATTCCATTGGTTTCACTATGTTATTCCTAATGCCAATCTATACAGCGTATGATGACATCTTGTTCTTTATGAACACGTAATACATATTCTATACATCACAATTGCACTATCTCAAGCCAAAACAATTCAAATTTCCATTGCCTCTATAGGAAGCTTATTAGTAAGTAAATGAAGAAAAGCTATTGGTGGATTCAAACACATGAAGGCCTGTTTACAAGACAGGTGCATTTACCCAGTTAGACACTGGAACATCACAGGTGTAAAGCAATGTAAAGAAGGGCAGTGAACATTGAATCGCTAAGAGGTAAGTTAATAATGAGTTCCATTGGTGTCACTATGTTATTCTTAATGCCAATCTATACAGCGTATGATGACATCTTGTTCTTTATGAACACGTAATTCATATTCTATACTTCACAATTGCACTATCTCAAGCCAAAACAATTCAAATTTCCATTGCCTCTATAGGAAGCTTATTAGTAAGTAAATTAAGAAAAGCTATTGGTGGATTGAAACTCATGAATGCCTGTTTACAAGACAGGTGCATTTCCCATTAAGCCACTGGAACATCACAGGTGTAAAGCAATGTAAAGAAGGGCAGTGAACATTGAATCGCTAATAGGTAAGTTAAAAATGAATTCCATTGGTTTCACTATGTTATTCTTAATGCCAATCTATACAGCGTATGTTGACATCTTGTTCTTTATTAACACTTAATATATATTCTATACTTCACAATTGCAATATCTCAAGCCAAAAACAATGCAAATTTCCAATGCCTCTAAAGAATGATTACTAGAAAGTAAATGAAGAAAAGCAATCAGTGGATTCAAACTCATGAATGCCTGCTTAAAAGACAGTCGCATTAACACAGTAAGCCACTGGAACATCACAGATATAAGGAAATGTAAAGAAGTGCAGTGAACATTGAATCGCTAATTCGTAAGTTTAAATAGAAATCCATCAGTTTCACTATGTTATTCTTAATGCCAATCTATACAGCGTATGATGACATCTTTTTCTTTATGAACACGTAATACATATTCTATACTTCACAAATGCACTATCTCAAGCCAAAAACAATGCAAATTTCCATTGCCTCTAAAGAATGATTACTAGTAAGTAAATGAAAAAAAGCTATCCGTGGATTCAAACTCATGAATGCTTGTTTACAAGACAGTTGCATTAATACAGTAAGCCACTGGAACATCACAAGTATATGGTAATGTAAAGAAGGGCAGTGAACATTGAATCGCTAATAGGTAAGTTAAAAATGAATTCCATTGGTTTCACTATGTTATTCTTAATGCCAATCTATACAGCGTATGATGACATCTTCTTTATGAACACGTAATACATATTCTATACTTCACAATTGCACTATCTCAAGCCAAAACAATTCAAATTTCCATTGCCTCTATAGGAAGCTTATTAGTAAGTAAATGAAAAAAAGCTATCGGTGGATTCAAACACATGAATGTCTGTTTACAAGACAGGTGCATTTACCCAGTTAGCCACTGAAACATGACAGGGGTAAAGCAATGTAAAGAAGGGCAGTGAACATTGAATCGCTAAGAGGTAAGTTAATAATAAGTTCCATTGGTTTCACTATGTTATTCTTAATGCCAATCTATACAGCGTATGATGACATCTTGTTCTTTATGAACACGTAATACATATTCTATACTTCACAATTGCACTATCTCAAGCCAAAACAATTCAAATTTCCATTGTATCTATAGGAAGCTTATTAGTAAGTAAATGAAGAAAAGCTATCGGTGGATTCAAACTTATGAATGCATGTTTATAAGACAGGTGCATTTCCCAGTAAGCCACTGGAACATCACAGGTGTAAAGCAATGTAAAGAATTGCAGTGAACATTGAATCTCTAATAGGTAAGTTAAAAAAGAAATCCATTGGTTTCACTATGTTATTCTTAATGCCAATCTATAAAGCGTATGAAGACATCTTGTTTTCTATGAACACTTAATATATATTCTATACTTCACATTTGCACTATCTCAAGCCAAAACAATTCAAATTTCCATTGCATCTATAGGAAGCTTATTAGTAAGTAAATTAAGAAAAGTTATTGATGGATTCAAGCTCATGAATGCCTGTTTACAAGACAGGTGCATTTCCCATTAAGCCACTGGAACATCACAGGTGTAAAGCAATGTAAAGAAGGGCAATGAACATTGAATCGCTAATAGGTAAGTTAAAAATGAATTCCATTGGTTTCACTATGTTATTCTTAATGCCAATCTATACAGCGTATGTTGACATCTTGTTCTTTATTAACACTTAATATATATTCTATACTTCACAATTGCAATATCTCAAGCCAAAAACAATGCAAATTTCCAATGCCTCTAAAGAATGATTACTAGTAAGTAAATGAAGAAAAGCAATCAGTCGATTCAAACTCATGAATGCCTGCTTAAAAGACAGTCGCATTAACACAGTAAGCCACTGGAACATCACAGATATAAGGAAATGTAAAGAAGTGCAGTGAACATTGAATCGCTAATTGGTAAGTTTAAATAGAAATCCATCAGTTTCACTATGTTATTCTTAATGCCAATCTATACAGCGTATGATGACATCTTTTTCTTTATTAACACGTAATACATATTCTATACTTCACAAATGCACTATCTCAAGCCAAAAACAATGCAAATTTCCATTGCCTCTAAAGAATGATTACTAGTAAGTAAATGAAAAAAAGCTATCCGTGGATTCAAACTCATGAATGCTTGTTTACAAGACAGTCGCATTAATACAGTAAGCCACTGGAACATCACAAGTATATGGTAATGTAAAGAAGGGCAGTGAACATTGAATCGCTAATAGGTAAGTTAAAAATGAATTCCATTGGTTTCACTATGTTATTCTTAATGCCAATCTATACAGCGTATGATGACATCTTCTTTATGAACACGTAATACATATTCTATACTTCACAATTGCACTATCTCAAGCCAAAACAATTCAAATTTCCATTGCCTCTATAGGAAGCTTATTAGTAAGTAAATGAAGAAAAGCTATCGGTGGATTCAAACTCATGAATGACTGTTTACAAGACAGGTGCATTTACCCAGTAAGCCACTGGAACATCACAGATGTAAAGCAATGTAAAGAAGGGCAGTGAACATTGAATCGCTAATAGGTAAGTTAATAATGAATTCCATTCGTTTCACTATGTTATTCTTAATGCCAATCTATACACCGTATGATGACATCTTGTTCTTTATGAACACGTAATACATATTCTATACATCACAATTGCACTATCTCAAGCCAAAACAATTCAAATTTCCATTGCCTCTATAGGAAGCTTATTAGTAAGTAAATGAAAAAAAGCTATCGGTGGATTCAAACACATGAATGTCTGTTTACAAGACAGGTGCATTTACCCAGTTAGCCACTGAAACATGACAGGGGTAATGCAATGTAAAGAAGGGCAGTGAACATTGAATCGCTAAGAGGTAAGTTAATAATAAGTTCCATTGGTTTCACTATGTTATTCTTAATGCCAATCTATACAGCGTATGATGACATCTTGTTCTTTATGAACACGTAATACATATTCTATACTTCACAATTGCACTATCTCAAGCCAAAACAATTCAAATTTCCATTGTATCTATAGGAAGCTTATTAGTAAGTAAATGAAGAAAAGCTATCGGTGGATTCAAACTTATGAATGCATGTTTATAAGACAGGTGCATTTCCCAGTAAGCCACTGGAACATCACAGGTGTAAAGCAATGTAAAGAATTGCAGTGAACATTGAATCGCTAATAGGTAAGTTAAAAAAGAAATCCATTGGTTTCACTATGTTATTCTTAATGCCAATCTATAAAGCGTATGAAGACATCTTGTTTTCTATGAACACTTAATATATATTCTATACTTCACATTTGCACTATCTCAAGCCAAAACAATTCAAATTTCCATTGCCTCTATAGGAAGCTTATTAGTAAGTAAATGAAGAAAAGCTATCGGTGGATTCAAACACATGAATGCCTGTTTAAAAGACAGGTGCATTTACCCAGTTAGCCACTGGAACATCACAGGTGTAAAGCAATGTAAAGAAGGGCAGTGAACATTGAATCGCTAATAGGTAAGTTAATAATGAGTTCTATTGGTTTCACTATGTTATTCTTAATGCCAATATATACAGCGTATGATGACATCTTGTTCTTTATGAACACGTAATACATATTCTATACTTCACGATTGCACTATCTCAAGCCAAAACAATTCAAATTTCCATTGCATCTATAGGAAGCTTATTAGTAAGTAAATTAAGAAAAGTTATTGATGGATTCAAGCTCATGAATGCCTGTTTACAAGACAGGTGCATTTCCCATTAAGCCACTGGAACATCACAGGTGTAAAGCAATGTAAAGAAGGGCAGTGAACATTGAATCGCTAATAGGTAAGTTAAAAATGAATTCCATTGGTTTCACTATGTTATTCTTAATGCCAATCTATACAGCGTATGTTGACATCTTGTTCTTTATTAACACTTAATATATATTCTATACTTCACAATTGCAATATCTCAAGCCAAAAACAATGCAAATTTCCAATGCCTCTAAAGAATGATTACTAGTGAGTAAATGAAGAAAAGCAATCAGTGGATTCAAACTCATGAATGCCTGCTTAAAAGACAGTCGCATTAACACAGTAAGCCACTGGAACATCACAGGTATAAGGTAATGTAAAGAAGTGCAGTGAACATTGAATCGCTAATTGGTAAGTTTAAATAGAAATCCATCAGTTTCACTATGTTATTCTTAATGCCAATCTATACAGCGTATGATGACATCTTTTTCTTTATGAACACGTAATACATATTCTATACTTCACAATTGCACTATCTCAAGCCAAAAACAATGCAAATTTCCATTGCCTCTAAAGAATGATTACTAGTAAGTAAATGAAAAAAAGCTATCCGTGGATTCAAACTCATGAATGCTTGTTTACAAGACAGTCGCATTAATACAGTAAGCCACTGGAACATCACAAGTATATGGTAATGTAAAGAAGGGCAGTGAACATTGAATCGCTAATAGGTAAGTTACAAATGAATTCCATTGGTTTCACTATGTTATTCTTAATGCCAATCTATACAGCGTATGATGACATCTTCTTTATGAACACGTAATACATATTCTATACTTCACAATTGCACTATCTCAAGCCAAAACAATTCAAATTTCCATTGCCTCTATAGGAAGCTTATTAGTAAGTAAATGAAGAAAAGCTATCGGTGGATTCAAACTCATGAATGACTGTTTACAAGACAGGTGCATTTACCCAGTAAGCCACTGGAACATGACAGATGTAAAGCAATGTAAAGAAGGGCAGTGAACATTGAATCGCTAATAGGTAAGTTAATAATGAATTCCATTGGTTTCACTATGTTATTCTTAATGCCAATCTATACACCGTATGATGACATCTTGTTCTTTATGAACACGTAATACATATTCTATACATCACAATTGCACTATCTCAAGCCAAAACAATTCAAATTTCCATTGCCTCTATAGGAAGCTTATTAGTAAGTAAATGAAAAAAAGCTATCGGTGGATTCAAACACATGAATGTCTGTTTACAAGACAGGTGCATTTACCCAGTTAGCCACTGAAACATGACAGGGGTAAAGCAATGTAAAGAAGGGCAGTGAACATTGAATCGCTAATAGGTAAGTTAATGAATTCCATTGGTTTCACTATGTTATTCTTAATGCCAGTCTATACAGCGTATGATGACATCTTGTTCTTTATGAACACGTAATACATATTCTATACTTCACAATTGCACTATCTCAAGCCAAAACAATTCAAATTTCCATTGCCTCTATAGGAAGCTTATTAGTAAGTAAATGAAGAAAAGCTATCGGTGGATTCAAACACATGAAGGCCTGTTTACAAGACAGGTGCATTTACCCAGTTAGACACTGGAACATCACAGGTGTAAAGCAATGTAAAGAAGGGCAGTGAACATTGAATCACTAAGAGGTAAGTTAATAATGAGTTCCATTGGTTTCACTATGTTATTCTTAATGCCAATCTATACAGCGTATGATGACATCTTGTTCTTTATGAGCACGTAATACATATTCTATACTTCACAATTGCACTATCTCAAGCCAAAAGAATTCAAATTTCCATTGCCTCTATAGGAAGCTTATTAGTAAGTAAATGAAGAAAAGCTATCGGTGGATTCAAACTCATGAATGACTGTTTACAAGACAGGTGCATTTACCCAGTTAGCCACTGAAACATGACAGGGGTAAAGCAATGTAAAGAAGGGCAGTGAACATTGAATCGCTAAGAGGTAAGTTAATAATAAGTTCCATTGGTTTCACTATGTTATTCTTAATGCCAATCTATACAGCGTATGATGACATCTTGTTCTTTATGAACACGTAATACATATTCTATACTTCACAATTGCACTATCTCAAGCCAAAACAATTCAAATTTCCATTGTATCTATAGGAAGCTTATTAGTAAGTAAATGAAGAAAAGCTATCGGTGGATTCAAACTTATGAATGCATGTTTATAAGACAGCTGCATTTCCCAGTAAGCCACTGGAACATCACAGGTGTAAAGCAATGTAAAGAATTGCAGTGAACATTGAATCGCTAATAGGTAAGTTAAAAAAGAAATCCATTGGTTTCACTATGTTATTCTTAATGCCAATCTATAAAGCGTATGAAGACATCTTGTTTTTTATTAACACTTAATATATATTCTATACTTCACAATTGCAATATCTCAAGCCAAAAACAATGCAAATTTCCAATGCCTCTAAAGAATGATTACTAGAAAGTAAATGAAGAAAAGCAATCAGTGGATTCAAACTCATGAATGCCTGCTTAAAAGACAGTCGCATTAACACAGTAAGCCACTGGAACATCACAGATATAAGGAAATGTAAAGAAGTGCAGTGAACATTGAATCGCTAATTGGTAAGTTTAAATAGAAATCCATCAGTTTCACTATGTTATTCTTAATGTCAATCTATACAGCGTATGATGACATCTTTTTCTTTATGAACACGTAATACATATTCTATACTTCACAAATGCACTATCTCAAGCCAAAAACAATGCAAATTTCCATTGCCTCTAAAGAATGATTACTAGTAAGTAAATGAAAAAAAGCTATCCGTGGATTCAAACTCATGAATGCTTGTTTACAAGACAGTCGCATTAATACAGTAAGCCACTGGAACATCACAAGTATATGGTAATGTAAAGAAGGGCAGTGAACATTGAATCGCTAATAGGTAAGTTAAAAATGAATTCCATTGGTTTCACTATGTTATTCTTAATGCCAATCTATACAGCGTATGATGACATCTTCTTTATGAACACGTAATACATATTCTATACTTCACAATTGCACTATCTCAAGCCAAAACAATTCAAATTTCCATTGCCTCTATAGGAAGCTTATTAGTAAGTAAATGAAAAAAAGCTATCGGTGGATTCAAACACATGAATGTCTGTTTACAAGACAGGTGCATTTACCCAGTTAGCCACTGAAACATGACAGGGG
Source organism: Phyllobates terribilis (assembly GCF_046119375.1). Classification (NCBI taxonomy): domain Eukaryota; kingdom Metazoa; phylum Chordata; class Amphibia; order Anura; family Dendrobatidae; genus Phyllobates; species Phyllobates terribilis. Next base: position 585,356,217 of record NW_027362762.1, read on the forward strand.
TAAAGCAATGTAAAGAAGGGCAGTGAACATTGAATCGCTAAGAGGTAAGTTAATAATAAGTTCCATTGGTTTCACTATGTTATTCTTAATGCCAATCTATACAGCGTATGATGACATCTTGTTCTTTATGAACACGTAATACATATTCTATACTTCACAATTGCACTATCTCAAGCCAAAACAATTCAAATTTCCATTGTATCTATAGGAAGCTTATTAGTAAGTAAATGAAGAAAAGCTATCGGTGGATTCAAACTTATGAATGCATGTTTATAAGACAGGTGCATTTCCCAGTAAGCCACTGGAACATCACAGGTGTAAAGCAATGTAAAGAATTGCAGTGAACATTGAATCGCTAATAGGTAAGTTAAAAAAGAAATCCATTGGTTTCACTATGTTATTCTTAATGCCAATCTATAAAGCGTATGAAGACATCTTGTTTTCTATGAACACTTAATATATATTCTATACTTCACATTTGCACTATCTCAAGCCAAAACAATTCAAATTTCCATTGCATCTATAGGAAGCTTATTAGTAAGTAAATTAAGAAAAGTTATTGATGGATTCAAGCTCATGAATGCCTGTTTACAAGACAGGTGCATTTCCCATTAAGCCACTGGAACATCACAGGTGTAAAGCAATGTAAAGAAGGGCAATGAACATTGAATCGCTAATAGGTAAGTTAAAAATGAATTCCATTGGTTTCACTATGTTATTCTTAATGCCAATCTATACAGCGTATGTTGACATCTTGTTCTTTATTAACACTTAATATATATTCTATACTTCACAATTGCAATATCTCAAGCCAAAAACAATGCAAATTTCCAATGCCTCTAAAGAATGATTACTAGTAAGTAAATGAAGAAAAGCAATCAGTCGATTCAAACTCATGAATGCCTGCTTAAAGGACAGTCGCATTAACATAGTAAGCCACTGGAACATCACAGATATAAGGAAATGTAAAGAAGTGCAGTGAACATTGAATCGCTAATTGGTAAGTTTAAATAGAAATCCATCAGTTTCACTATGTTATTCTTAATGCCAATCTATACAGCGTATGATGACATCTTTTTCTTTATTAACACGTAATACATATTCTATACTTCACAAATGCACTATCTCAAGCCAAAAACAATGCAAATTTCCATTGCCTCTAAAGAATGATTACTAGTAAGTAAATGAAAAAAAGCTATCCGTGGATTCAAACTCATGAATGCTTGTTTACAAGACAGTCGCATTAATACAGTAAGCCACTGGAACATCACAAGTATATGGTAATGTAAAGAAGGGCAGTGAACATTGAATCGCTAATAGGTAAGTTAAAAATGAATTCCATTGGTTTCACTATGTTATTCTTAATGCCAATCTATACAGCGTATGATGACATCTTCTTTATGAACACGTAATACATATTCTATACTTCACAATTGCACTATCTCAAGCCAAAACAATTCAAATTTCCATTGCCTCTATAGGAAGCTTATTAGTAAGTAAATGAAGAAAAGCTATCGGTGGATTCAAACTCATGAATGACTGTTTACAAGACAGGTGCATTTACCCAGTAAGCCACTGGAACATCACAGATGTAAAGCAATGTAAAGAAGGGCAGTGAACATTGAATCGCTAATAGGTAAGTTAATAATGAATTCCATTCGTTTCACTATGCTATTCTTAATGCCAATCTATACACCGTATGATGACATCTTGTTCTTTATGAACACGTAATACATATTCTATACATCACAATTGCACTATCTCAAGCCAAAACAATTCAAATTTCCATTGCCTCTATAGGAAGCTTATTAGTAAGTAAATGAAAAAAAGCTATCGGTGGATTCAAACACATGAATGTCTGTTTACAAGACAGGTGCATTTACCCAGTTAGCCACTGAAACATGACAGGGGTAAAGCAATGTAAAGAAGGGCAGTGAACATTGAATCGCTAAGAGGTAAGTTAATAATAAGTTCCATTGGTTTCACTATGTTATTCTTAATGCCAATCTATACAGCGTATGATGACATCTTGTTCTTTATGAACACGTAATACATATTCTATACTTCACAATTGCACTATCTCAAGCCAAAACAATTCAAATTTCCATTGTATCTATAGGAAGCTTATTAGTAAGTAAATGAAGAAAAGCTATCGGTGGATTCAAACTTATGAATGCATGTTTATAAGACAGGTGCATTTCCCAGTAAGCCACTGGAACATCACAGGTGTAAAGCAATGTAAAGAATTGCAGTGAACATTGAATCGCTAATAGGTAAGTTAAAAAAGAAATCCATTGGTTTCACTATGTTATTCTTAATGCCAATCTATAAAGCGTATGAAGACATCTTGTTTTCTATGAACACTTAATATATATTCTATACTTCACATTTGCACTATCTCAAGCCAAAACAATTCAAATTTCCATTGCCTCTATAGGAAGCTTATTAGTAAGTAAATGAAGAAAAGCTATCGGTGGATTCAAACACATGAATGCCTGTTTAAAAGACAGGTGCATTTACCCAGTTAGCCACTGGAACATCACAGGTGTAAAGCAATGTAAAGAAGGGCAGTGAACATTGAATCGCTAATAGGTAAGTTAATAATGAGTTCTATTGGTTTCACTATGTTATTCTTAATGCCAATATATACAGCGTATGATGACATCTTGTTCTTTATGAACACGTAATACATATTCTATACTTCACGATTGCACTATCTCAAGCCAAAACAATTCAAATTTCCATTGCATCTATAGGAAGCTTATTAGTAAGTAAATTAAGAAAAGTTATTGATGGATTCAAGCTCATGAATGCCTGTTTACAAGACAGGTGCATTTCCCATTAAGCCACTGGAACATCACAGGTGTAAAGCAATGTAAAGAAGGGCAGTGAACATTGAATCGCTAATAGGTAAGTTAAAAATGAATTCCATTGGTTTCACTATGTTATTCTTAATGCCAATCTATACAGCGTATGTTGACATCTTGTTCTTTATTAACACTTAATATATATTCTATACTTCACAATTGCAATATCTCAAGCCAAAAACAATGCAAATTTCCAATGCCTCTAAAGAATGATTACTAGTGAGTAAATGAAGAAAAGCAATCAGTGGATTCAAACTCATGAATGCCTGCTTAAAAGACAGTCGCATTAACACAGTAAGCCACTGGAACATCACAGGTATAAGGTAATGTAAAGAAGTGCAGTGAACATTGAATCGCTAATTGGTAAGTTTAAATAGAAATCCATCAGTTTCACTATGTTATTCTTAATGCCAATCTATACAGCGTATGATGACATCTTTTTCTTTATGAACACGTAATACATATTCTATACTTCACAATTGCACTATCTCAAGCCAAAAACAATGCAAATTTCCATTGCCTCTAAAGAATGATTACTAGTAAGTAAATGAAAAAAAGCTATCCGTGGATTCAAACTCATGAATGCTTGTTTACAAGACAGTCGCATTAATACAGTAAGCCACTGGAACATCACAAGTATATGGTAATGTAAAGAAGGGCAGTGAACATTGAATCGCTAATAGGTAAGTTACAAATGAATTCCATTGGTTTCACTATGTTATTCTTAATGCCAATCTATACAGCGTATGATGACATCTTCTTTATGAACACGTAATACATATTCTATACTTCACAATTGCACTATCTCAAGCCAAAACAATTCAAATTTCCATTGCCTCTATAGGAAGCTTATTAGTAAGTAAATGAAGAAAAGCTATCGGTGGATTCAAACTCATGAATGACTGTTTACAAGACAGGTGCATTTACCCAGTAAGCCACTGGAACATGACAGATGTAAAGCAATGTAAAGAAGGGCAGTGAACATTGAATCGCTAATAGGTAAGTTAATAATGAATTCCATTGGTTTCACTATGTTATTCTTAATGCCAATCTATACACCGTATGATGACATCTTGTTCTTTATGAACACGTAATACATATTCTATACATCACAATTGCACTATCTCAAGCCAAAACAATTCAAATTTCCATTGCCTCTATAGGAAGCTTATTAGTAAGTAAATGAAAAAAAGCTATCGGTGGATTCAAACACATGAATGTCTGTTTACAAGACAGGTGCATTTACCCAGTTAGCCACTGAAACATGACAGGGGTAAAGCAATGTAAAGAAGGGCAGTGAACATTGAATCGCTAATAGGTAAGTTAATGAATTCCATTGGTTTCACTATGTTATTCTTAATGCCAGTCTATACAGCGTATGATGACATCTTGTTCTTTATGAACACGTAATACATATTCTATACTTCACAATTGCACTATCTCAAGCCAAAACAATTCAAATTTCCATTGCCTCTATAGGAAGCTTATTAGTAAGTAAATGAAGAAAAGCTATCGGTGGATTCAAACACATGAAGGCCTGTTTACAAGACAGGTGCATTTACCCAGTTAGACACTGGAACATCACAGGTGTAAAGCAATGTAAAGAAGGGCAGTGAACATTGAATCACTAAGAGGTAAGTTAATAATGAGTTCCATTGGTTTCACTATGTTATTCTTAATGCCAATCTATACAGCGTATGATGACATCTTGTTCTTTATGAACACGTAATACATATTCTATACTTCACAATTGCACTATCTCAAGCCAAAAGAATTCAAATTTCCATTGCCTCTATAGGAAGCTTATTAGTAAGTAAATTAAGAAGAGCTATTGGTGGATTCAAACTCATGAATGCCTGTTTACAAGACAGGTGCATTTCCCATTAAACCACTGGAACATCACAGGTGTAAAGCAATGTGAAGAAGGGCAGTGAACATTGAATCGCTAATAGGTAAGTTAATAATGAGTTCCATTGGTTTCACTATGTTATTCTTAATGCCAATCTATACAGCGTATGATGACATCTTGTTCTTTATGAGCACGTAATACATATTCTATACTTCACAATTGCACTATCTCAAGCCAAAACAATTCAAATTTCCATTGCCTCTATAGGAAGCTTATTAGTAAGTAAATGAAGAAAAGCTATCGGTGGATTCAAACTCATGAATGACTGTTTACAAGACAGGTGCATTTACCCAGTTAGCCACTGAAACATGACAGGGGTAAAGCAATGTAAAGAAGGGCAGTGAACATTGAATCGCTAAGAGGTAAGTTAATAATAAGTTCCATTGGTTTCACTATGTTATTCTTAATGCCAATCTATACAGCGTATGATGACATCTTGTTCTTTATGAACACGTAATACATATTCTATACTTCACAATTGCACTATCTCAAGCCAAAACAATTCAAATTTCCATTGTATCTATAGGAAGCTTATTAGTAAGTAAATGAAGAAAAGCTATCGGTGGATTCAAACTTATGAATGCATGTTTATAAGACAGCTGCATTTCCCAGTAAGCCACTGGAACATCACAGGTGTAAAGCAATGTAAAGAATTGCAGTGAACATTGAATCGCTAATAGGTAAGTTAAAAAAGAAATCCATTGGTTTCACTATGTTATTCTTAATGCCAATCTATAAAGCGTATGAAGACATCTTGTTTTCTATGAACACTTAATATATATTCTATACTTCACATTTGCACTATCTCAAGCCAAAACAATTCAAATTTCCATTGCCTCTATAGGAAGCTTATTAGTAAGTAAATGAAGAAAAGCTATCGGTGGATTCAAACACATGAATGCCTGTTTACAAGACAGGTGCATTTCCCATTAAGCCACTGGAACATCACAGGTGTAAAGCAATGTAAAGAAGGGCAGTGAACATTGAATCGCTAATAGGTAAGTTAAAAATGAATTCCATTGGTTTCACTATGTTATTCTTAATGCCAATCTATACAGCGTATGTTGACATCTTGTTCTTTATTAACACTTAATATATATTCTATACTTCACAATTGCAATATCTCAAGCCAAAAACAATGCAAATTTCCAATGCCTCTAAAGAATGATTACTAGTGAGTAAATGAAGAAAAGCAATCAGTGGATTCAAACTCATGAATGCCTGCTTAAAAGACAGTCGCATTAACACAGTAAGCCACTGGAACATCACAGGTATAAGGTAATGTAAAGAAGTGCAGTGAACATTGAATCGCTAATTGGTAAGTTTAAATAGAAATCCATCAGTTTCACTATGTTATTCTTAATGCCAATCTATACAGCGTATGATGACATCTTTTTCTTTATGAACACGTAATACATATTCTATACTTCACAATTGCACTATCTCAAGCCAAAAACAATGCAAATTTCCATTGCCTCTAAAGAATGATTACTAGTAAGTAAATGAAAAAAAGCTATCCGTGGATTCAAACTCATGAATGCTTGTTTACAAGACAGTCGCATTAATACAGTAAGCCACTGGAACATCACAAGTATATGGTAATGTAAAGAAGGGCAGTGAACATTGAATCGCTAATAGGTAAGTTACAAATGAATTCCATTGGTTTCACTATGTTATTCTTAATGCCAATCTATACAGCGTATGATGACATCTTCTTTATGAACACGTAATACATATTCTATACTTCACAATTGCACTATCTCAAGCCAAAACAATTCAAATTTCCATTGCCTCTATAGGAAGCTTATTAGTAAGTAAATGAAGAAAAGCTATCGGTGGATTCAAACTCATGAATGACTGTTTACAAGACAGGTGCATTTACCCAGTTAGCCACTGAAACATGACAGGGGTAAAGCAATGTAAAGAAGGGCAGTGAACATTGAATCGCTAATAGGTAAGTTAATGAATTCCATTGGTTTCACTATGTTATTCTTAATGCCAGTCTATACAGCGTATGATGACATCTTGTTCTTTATGAACACGTAATACATATTCTATACTTCACAATTGCACTATCTCAAGCCAAAACAATTCAAATTTCCATTGCCTCTATAGGAAGCTTATTAGTAAGTAAATGAAGAAAAGCTATCGGTGGATTCAAACACATGAAGGCCTGTTTACAAGACAGGTGCATTTACCCAGTTAGACACTGGAACATCACAGGTGTAAAGCAATGTAAAGAAGGGCAGTGAACATTGAATCACTAAGAGGTAAGTTAATAATGAGTTCCATTGGTTTCACTATGTTATTCTTAATGCCAATCTATACAGCGTATGATGACATCTTGTTCTTTATGAACACGTAATACATATTCTATACTTCACAATTGCACTATCTCAAGCCAAAAGAATTCAAATTTCCATTGCCTCTATAGGAAGCTTATTAGTAAGTAAATTAAGAAGAGCTATTGGTGGATTCAAACTCATGAATGCCTGTTTACAAGACAGGTGCATTTCCCATTAAACCACTGGAACATCACAGGTGTAAAGCAATGTAAAGAAGGGCAGTGAACATTGAATCGCTAATAGGTAAGTTAATAATGAGTTCCATTGGTTTCACTATGTTATTCTTAATGCCAATCTATACAGCGTATGATGACATCTTGTTCTTTATGAGCACGTAATACATATTCTATACTTCACAATTGCACTATCTCAAGCCAAAACAATTCAAATTTCCATTGCCTCTATAGGAAGCTTATTAGTAAGTAAATGAAGAAAAGCTATCGGTGGATTCAAACTCATGAATGACTGTTTACAAGACAGGTGCATTTACCCAGTAAGCCACTGGAACATCACAGATGTAAAGCAATGTAAAGAAGGGCAGTGAACATTGAATCGCTAATAGGTAAGTTAAAAATGAATTCCATTGGTTTCACTATGTTATTCTTAATGCCAATCTATACAGCGTATGATGACATCTTGTTCTTTATTAACACTTAATATATATTCTATACTTCACAATTGCACTATCTCAAGCCAAAAACAATGCAAATTTCCATTGCCTCTAAAGAATGATTACTAGTAAGTAAATGAAAAAAAGCTATCCGTGGATTCAAACTCATGAATGCCTGTTTACAAGACGGTCGCATTAACACAGTAAGCCACTGGAACATCACAGGCATAAGGTAATGTAAAGAAGGGCAGTGAACATTGAATCGCTAATAGGAAAGTTAAAAATGAATTCCATTGGTTTCACTATGTTATTCCTAATGCCAATCTATACAGCGTATGATGACATCTTGTTCTTTATGAACACGTAATACATATTCTATACATCACAATTGCACTATCTCAAGCCAAAACAATTCAAATTTCCATTGCCTCTATAGGAAGCTTATTAGTAAGTAAATGAAAAAAAGCTATCGGTGGATTCAAACACATGAATGTCTGTTTACAAGACAGGTGCATTTACCCAGTTAGCCACTGAAACATGACAGGGGTAAAGCAATGTAAAGAAGGGCAGTGAACATTGAATCGCTAATAGGTAAGTTAATGAATTCCATTGGTTTCACTATGTTATTCTTAATGCCAATCTATACAGCGTATGATGACATCTTGTTCTTTATGAACACGTAATACATATTCTATACTTCACAATTGCACTATCTCAAGCCAAAACATTTCAAATTTCCATTGCCTCTATAGGAAGCTTATTAGTAAGTAAATGAAGAAAAGCTATTGGTGGATTCAAACACATGAAGGCCAGTTTACAAGACAGGTGCATTTATCCAGTTAGACACTGGAACATCACAGGTGTAAAGCAATGTAAAGAAGGGCAGTGAACATTGAATCGCTAAGAGGTAAGTTAATAATGAGTTCCATTGGTTTCACTATGTTATTCTTAATGCCAATCTATACAGCGTATGATGACATCTTGTTCTTTATGAACACGTAATACATATTCTATACTTCACAATTGCACTATCTCAAGCCAAAACAATTCAAATTTCCATTGTATCTATAGGAAGCTTATTAGTAAGTAAATGAAGAAAAGCTATCGGTGGATTCAAACTTATGAATGCATGTTTATAAGACAGGTGCATTTCCCAGTAAGCCACTGGAACATCACAGGTGTAAAGCAATGTAAAGAAGTGCAGTGAACATTGAATCGCTAATAGGTAAGTTAAAAAAGAAATCCATTGGTTTCACTATGTTATTCTTAATGCAAATATATAAAGCGTATGAAGACATCTTGTTTTCTATGAACACTTAATATATATTCTATACTTCACATTTGCACTATCTCAAGCCAAAACAATTCAAATTTCCATTGCCTCTATAGGAAGCTTATTAGTAAGTAAATGAAGAAAAGCTATCGGTGGATTCAAACACATGAATGCCTGTTTAAAAGACAGGTGCATTTACCCAGTTAGCCACTGGAACATCACAGGTGTAAAGCATTGTAAAGAAGGGCAGTGAACATTGAATCGCTAATAGGTAAGTTAATAATGAGCTCCATTGGTTTCACTATGTTATTCTTAATGCCAATCTATACAGCGTGTGATGACATCTTGTTCTTTATGAACACGTAATACATATTCTATACTTCACGATTGCACTATCTCAAGCCAAAACAATTCAAATTTCCATTGCATCTATAGGAAGCTTATTAGTAAGTAAATTAAGAAAAGTTATTGATGGATTCAAGCTCATGAATGCCTGTTTACAAGACAGGTGCATTTCCCATTAAGCCACTGGAACATCACAGGTGTAAAGCAATGTAAAGAAGGGCAGTGAACATTGAATCGCTAATAGGTAAGTTAAAAATGAATTCCATTGGTTTCACTATGTTATTCTTAATGCCAATCTATACAGCGTATGTTGACATCTTGTTCTTTATTAACACTTAATATATATTCTATACTTCACAATTGCAATATCTCAAGCCAAAAACAATGCAAATTTCCAATGCCTCTAAAGAATGATTACTAGTAAGTAAATGAAGAAAAGCAATCAGTGGATTCAAACTCATGAATGACTGCTTAAAAGACAGTCGCATTAACACAGTAAGCCACTGGAACATCTCAGGTATAAGGTAATGTAAAGAAGTGCAGTGAACATTGAATTGCTAATTGGTAAGTTTAAATAGAAATCCATCAGTTTCACTATGTTATTCTTAATGCCAATCTATACAGCGTATGATGACATCTTTTTCTTTATGAACACGTAATACATATTCTATACTTCACAATTGCACTATCTCAAGCCAAAAACAATGCAAATTTCCATTGCCTCTAAAGAATGATTACTAGTAAGTAAATGAAAAAAAGCTATCCGTGGATTCAAACTCATGAATGCTTGTTTACAAGACAGTCGCATTAATACAGTAAGCCACTGGAACGTCATAAGTATACGGTAATGTAAAGAAGGGCAGTGACCATTGAATCGCTAATAGGTAAGTTAATGAATTCCATTGGTTTCACTATGTTATTCTTAATGCCAATCTATACAGCGTATGATGACATCTTGTTCTTTATGAACACGTAATACATATTCTATACTTCACAATTGCACTATCTCAAGCCAAATCATTTCAAATTTCCATTGCCTCTATAGGAAGCTTATTAGTAAGTAAATGAAGAAAAGCTATTGGTGGATTCAAACACATGAAGGCCAGTTTACAAGACAGGTGCATTTATCCAGTTAGACACTGGAACATCACAGGTGTAAAGCAATGTAAAGAAGGGCAGTGAACATTGAATCGCTAAGAGGTAAGTTAATAATGAGTTACATTGGTTTCACTATGTTATTCTTAATGCCAATCTATACAACGTATGATGACATCTTGTTCTTTATGAACACGTAATACATATTCTATACTTCACAATTGCACTATCTCAAGCCAAAACAATTCAAATTTCCATTGTATCTATAGGAAGCTTATTAGTAAGTAAATGAAGAAAAGCTATCGGTGGATTCAAACTTATGAATGCATGTTTATAAGACAGGTGCATTTCCCAGTAAGCCACTGGAACATCACAGGTGTAAAGCAATGTAAAGAAGTGCAGTGAACATTGAATCGCTAATAGGTAAGTTAAAAAAGAAATCCATTGGTTTCACTATGTTATTCTTAATGCAAATATATAAAGCGTATGAAGACATCTTGTTTTCTATGAACACTTAATATATATTCTATACTTCACATTTGCACTATCTCAAGCCAAAACAATTCAAATTTCCATTGCCTCTATAGGAAGCTTATTAGTAAGTAAATGAAGAAAAGCTATCGGTGGATTCAAACACATGAATGCCTGTTTAAAAGACAGGTGCATTTACCCAGTTAGCCACTGGAACATCACAGGTGTAAAGAATTGTAAAGAAGGGCAGTGAACATTGAATCGCTAATAGGTAAGTTAATGAATTCCATTGGTTTCACTATGTTATTCTTAATGCCAGTCTATACAGCGTATGATGACATCTTGTTCTTTATGAACACGTAATACATATTCTATACTTCACGATTGCACTATCTCAAGCCAAAACAATTCAAATTTCCATTGCACCTATAGGAAGCTTATTAGTAAGTAAATTAAGAAAAGTTATTGATGGATTCAAGCTCATGAATGCATGTTTATAAGACAGGTGCATTTCCCATTAAGCCACTGGAACATCACAGGTGTAAAGCAATGTAAAGAAGGGCAGTGAACATTGAATCGCTAATAGGTAAGTTAAAAATGAATTCCATTGGTTTCACTATGTTATTCTTAATGCCAATCTATACAGTGTATGATGACATCTTGTTCTTTATGAACACATAATACATATTCTATACTTCACAATTGCACTATCTCAAGCCAAAACAATTCAAATTTCCATTGCCTCTATAGGAAGCTTATTAGTAAGTAAATGAAGAAAAGCTATCGGTGGATTCAAACTCATGAATGACTGTTTACAAGACAGGTGCATTTACCCAGTAAGCCACTGGAACATCACAGATGTAAAGCAATGTAAAGAAGGGCAGTGAACATTGAATCGCTAATAGGTAAGTTAATAATGAATTCCATTGGTTTCACTATGTTATTCTTAATGCCAATCTATACACCGTATGATGACATCTTGTTCTTTATGAACACGTAATACATATTCTATACATCACAATTGCACTATCTCAAGCCAAAACAATTCAAATTTCCATTGCCTCTATAGGAAGCTTATTAGTAAGTAAATGAAAAAAAGCTATCGGTGGATTCAAACACATGAATGTCTGTTTACAAGACAGGTGCATTTACCCAGTTAGCCACTGAAACATGACAGGGGTAAAGCAATGTAAAGAAAGGCAGTGAACATTGAATCGCTAATAGGTAAGTTAATGAATTCCATTGGTTGCACTATGTTATTCTTAATGCCAATCTATACAGCGTATGATGACATCTTGTTCTTTATGAACACGTAATACATATTCTATACTTCACAATTGCACTATCTCAAGCCAAAACATTTCAAATTTCCATTGCCTCTATAGGAAGCTTATTAGTAAGTAAATGAAGAAAAGCTATTGATGGATTCAAACACATGAAGGCCAGTTTACAAGACAGGTGCATTTATCCAGTTAGACACTGGAACATCACAGGTGTAAAGCAATGTAAAGAAGGGCAGTGAACATTGAATCGCTAAGAGGTAAGTTAATAATGAGTTACATTGGTTTCACTATGTTATTCTTAATGCCAATCTATACAGCGTATGATGACATCTTGTTCTTTATGAACACGTAATACATATTCTATACTTCACAATTGCACTATCTCAAGCCAAAACAATTCAAATTTCCATTGTATCTATAGGAAGCTTATTAGTAAGTAAATGAAGAAAAGCTATCGGTGGATTCAAACTTATGAATGCATGTTTATAAGACAGGTGCATTTCCCAGTAAGCCACTGGAACATCACAGGTGTAAAGCAATGTAAAGAAGTGCAGTGAACATTGAATCGCTAATAGGTAAGTTAAAAAAGAAATCCATTGGTTTCACTATGTTATTCTTAATGCAAATATATAAAGCGTATGAAGACATCTTGTTTTCTATGAACACTTAATATATATTCTATACTTCACATTTGCACTATCTCAAGCCAAAACAATTCAAATTTCCATTGCCTCTATAGGAAGCTTATTAGTAAGTAAATGAAGAAAAGCTATCGGTGGATTCAAACACATGAATGCCTGTTTAAAAGACAGGTGCATTTACCGAGTTAGCCACTGGAACATCACAGGTGTAAAGCATTGTAAAGAAGGGCAGTGAACATTGAATCGCTAATAGGTAAGTTAATGAATTCCATTGGTTTCACTATGTTATTCTTAATGCCAGTCTATACAGCGTATGATGACATCTTGTTCTTTATGAACACGTAATACATATTCTATACTTCACGATTGCACTATCTCAAGCCAAAACAATTCAAATTTCCATTGCACCTATAGGAAGCTTATTAGTAAGTAAATTAAGAAAAGTTATTGATGGATTCAAGCTCATGAATGCCTGTTTACAAGACAGGTGCATTTCCCATTAAGCCACTGGAACATCACAGGTGTAAAGCAATGTAAAGAAGGGCAGTGAACATTGAATCGCTAATAGGTAAGTTAAAAATGAATTCCATTGGTTTCACTATGTTATTCTTAATGCCAATCTATACAGCGTATGTTGACATCTTGTTCTTTATTAACACTTAATATATATTCTATACTTCACAATTGCAATATCTCAAGCCAAAAACAATGCAAATTTCCAATGCCTCTAAAGAATGATTACTAGTAAGTAAATGAAGAAAAGCAATCAGTGGATTCAAACTCATGAATGCCTGCTTAAAAGACAGTCGCATTAACACAGTAAGCCACTGGAACATCACAGGTATAAGGTAATGTAAAGAAGTGCAGTGAACATTGAATCGCTAATTGGTAAGTTTAAATAGAAATCCATCAGTTTCACTATGTTATTCTTAATGCCAATCTATACAGCGTATGATGACATCTTTTTCTTTATGAACACGTAATACATATTCTATACTTCACAATTGCACTATCTCAAGCCAAAAACAATGCAAATTTCCATTGCCTCTAAAGAATGATTACTAGTAAGTAAATGAAAAAAAGCTATCCGTGGATTCAAACTCATGAATGCTTGTTTACAAGACAGTCGCATTAATACAGTAAGCCACTGGAACATCATAAGTATACGGTAATGTAAAGAAGGGCAGTGACCATTGAATCGCTAATAGGAAAGTTAAAAATGAATTCCATTGGTTTCACTATGTTATTCTTAATGCCAATCTATACAGCGTATGATGACATCTTCTTTATGAACACGTAATACATATTCTATACTTCACAATTGCACTATCTCAAGCCAAAACAATTCAAATTTCCATTGCCTCTATAGGAAGCTTATTAGTAAGTAAATGAAGAAAAGCTATCGGTGGATTCAAACTCATGAATGACTGTTTACAAGACAGGTGCATTTACCCAGTAAGCCACTGGAACATGACAGATGTAAAGCAATGTAAAGAAGGGCAGTGAACATTGAATCGCTAATAGGTAAGTTAATAATGAATTCCATTGGTTTCACTATGTTATTCTTAATGCCAATCTATACACCGTATGATGACATCTTGTTCTTTATGAACACGTAATACATATTCTATACATCACAATTGCACTATCTCAAGCCAAAACAATTCAAATTTCCATTGCCTCTATAGGAAGCTTATTAGTAAGTAAATGAAAAAAAGCTATCGGTGGATTCAAACACATGAATGTCTGTTTACAAGACAGGTGCATTTACCCAGTTAGCCACTGAAACATGACAGGGGTAAAGCAATGTAAAGAAGGGCAGTGAACATTGAATCGCTAATAGGTAAGTTAATGAATTCCATTGGTTTCACTATGTTATTCTTAATGCCAGTCTATATAGCGTATGATGACATCTTGTTCTTTATGAACACGTAATACATATTCTATACTTCACATTTGCACTATCTCAAGCCAAAACAATTCAAATTTCCATTGCCTCTATAGGAAGCTTATTAGTAAGTAAATTAAGAAGAGCTATTGGTGGATTCAAACTCATGAATGCCTGTTTACAAGACAGGTGCATTTCCCATTAAACCACTGGAACATCACAGGTGTAAAGCAATGTAAAGAAGGGCAGTGAACATTGAATCGCTAATAGGTAAGTTAATAATGAGTTCCATTGGTTTCACTATGTTATTCTTAATGCCAATCTATACAGCGTATGATGACATCTTGTTCTTTATTAACACTTAATATATATTCTATACTTCACAATTGCACTATCTCAAGCCAAAAACAATGCAAATTTCCATTGCCTCTAAAGAATGATTACTAGTAAGTAAATGAAAAAAAGCTATCCGTGGATTCAAACTCATGAATGCCTGTTTACAAGACGGTCACATTAACAAAGTAAGCCACTGGAACATCACAGGTATAAGGTAATGTAAAGAAGGGCAGTGAACATTGAATCGCTAATAGGAAAGTTAAAAATGAATTCCATTGGTTTCACTATGTTATTCCTAATGCCAATCTATACAGCGTATGATGACATCTTGTTCTTTATGAACACGTAATACATATTCTATACATCACAATTGCACTATCTCAAGCCAAAACAATTCAAATTTCCATTGCCTCTATAGGAAGCTTATTAGAAAGTAAATGAAGAAAAGCTATTGGTGGATTCAAACACATGATGGCCTGTTTACAAGACAGGTGCATTTACCCAGTTAGACACTGGAACATCACAGGTGTAAAGCAATGTAAAGAAGGGCAGTGAACATTGAATCGCTAAGAGGTAAGTTAATAATGAGTTCCATTGGTTTCACTATGTTATTCTTAATGCCAATCTATACAGCGTATGATGACATCTTGTTCTTTATGAACACGTAATACATATTCTATACTTCACAATTGCACTATCTCAAGCCAAAACAATTCAAATTTCCATTGCCTCTATAGGAAGCTTATTAGTAAGTAAATTAAGAAAAGCTATTGGTGGATTCAAACTCATGAATGCCTGTTTACAAGACAGGTGCATTTCCCATTAAGCCTCTGGAACATCACAGGTGTAAAGCAATGTAAAGAAGGGCAGTGAACATTGAATCGCTAATAGGTAAGTTAAAAATGAATTCCATTGGTTTCACTATGTTATTCTTAATGCCAATCTATACAGTGTATGATGACATCTTGTTCTTTATGAACACATAATACATATTCTATACTTCAAAATTGCACTATCTCAAGCCAAAACAATTCAAATTTCCATTGCCTCTATAGGAAGCTTATTAGTAAGTAAATTAAGAAAAGCTATTGGTGGATTCAAACTCATGAATGCCTGTTTACAAGACAGGTGCATTTCCCATTAAACCACTGGAACATCACAGGTGTAAAGCAATGTAAAGAAGGGCAGTGAACATTGAATCGCTAATAGGTAAGTTAATAATGAGTTCCATTGGTTTCAGTATGTTATTCTTAATGCCAATCTATACAGCGTATGATGACATCTTGTTCTTTATGAGCACGTAATACATATTCTATACTTCACAATTGCACTATCTCAAGCCAAAACAATTCAAATTTCCATTGCCTCTATAGGAAACTTATTAGTAAGTAAATGAAGAAAAGCTATCGGTGGATTCAAACTCATGACTGACTGTTTACAAGACAGGTGCATTTACCCAGTAAGCCACTGGAACATCACAGATGTAAAGCAATGTAAAGAAGGGCAGTGAACATTGAATCGCTAATAGGTAAGTTAAAAATGAATTCCATTGGTTTCACTATGTTATTCTTAATGCCAATCTATACAGCGTATGATGACATCTTGTTCTTTATTAACACTTAATATATATTCTATACTTCACAATTGCACTATCTCAAGCCAAAAACAATGCAAATTTCCATTGCCTCTAAAGAATGATTACTAGTAAGTAAATGAAAAAAAGCTATCCGTGGATTCAAACTCATGAATGCCTGTTTACAAGACGGTCACATTAACAAAGTAAGCCACTGGAACATCACAGGTATAAGGTAATGTAAAGAAGGGCAGTGAACATTGAATCGCTAATAGGAAAGTTAAAAATGAATTCCATTGGTTTCACTATGTTATTCCTAATGCCAATCTATACAGCGTATGATGACATCTTGTTCTTTATGAACACGTAATACATATTCTATACATCACAATTGCACTATCTCAAGCCAAAACAATTCAAATTTCCATTGCCTCTATAGGAAGCTTATTAGAAAGTAAATGAAGAAAAGCTATTGGTGGATTCAAACACATGATGGCCTGTTTACAAGACAGGTGCATTTACCCAGTTAGACACTGGAACATCACAGGTGTAAAGCAATGTAAAGAAGGGCAGTGAACATTGAATCGCTAAGAGGTAAGTTAATAATGAGTTCCATTGGTTTCACTATGTTATTCTTAATGCCAATCTATACAGCGTATGATGACATCTTGTTCTTTATGAACACGTAATACATATTCTATACTTCACAATTGCACTATCTCAAGCCAAAACAATTCAAATTTCCATTGCCTCTATAGGAAGCTTATTAGTAAGTAAATTAAGAAAAGCTATTGGTGGATTCAAACTCATGAATGCCTGTTTACAAGACAGGTGCATTTCCCATTAAGCCTCTGGAACATCACAGGTGTAAAGCAATGTAAAGAAGGGCAGTGAACATTGAATCGCTAATAGGTAAGTTAAAAATGAATTCCATTGGTTTCACTATGTTATTCTTAATGCCAATCTATACAGTGTATGATGACATCTTGTTCTTTATGAACACATCATACATATTCTATACTTCAAAATTGCACTATCTCAAGCCAAAACAATTCAAATTTCCATTGCCTCTATAGGAAGCTTATTAGTAATTAAATTAAGAAAAGCTATTGGTGGATTCAAACTCATGAATGCCTGTTTACAAGACAGGTGCATTTCCCATTAAACCACTGGAACATCACAGGTGTAAAGCAATGTAAAGAAGGGCAGTGAACATTGAATCGCTAATAGGTAAGTTAATAATGAATTCCATTGGTTTCAGTATGTTATTCTTAATGCCAATCTATACAGCGTATGATGACATCTTGTTCTTTATGAGCACGTAATACATATTCTATACTTCACAATTGCACTATCTCAAGCCAAAACAATTCAAATTTCCATTGCCTCTATAGGAAACTTATTAGTAAGTAAATGAAGAAAAGCTATCGGTGGATTCAAACTCATGACTGACTGTTTACAAGACAGGTGCATTTACCCAGTAAGCCACTGGAACATCACAGATGTAAAGCAATGTAAAGAAGGGCAGTGAACATTGAATCGCTAATAGGTAAGTTAAAAATGAATTCCATTGATTTCACTATGTTATTCCTAATGCCAATCTATACAGCGTATGATGACATCTTGTTCTTTATGAACACGTAATACATATTCTATACATCACAATTGCACTATCTCAAGCCAAAACAATTCAAATTTCCATTGCCTCTATAGGAAGCTTATTAGTAAGTAAATGAAGAAAAGCTATTGGTGGATTCAAACACATGAAGGCCTGTTTACAAGACAGGTGCATTTACCCAGTTAGACACTGGAACATCACAGGTGTAAAGCAATGTAAAGAAGGGCAGTGAACATTGAATCGCTAAGAGGTAAGTTAATAATGAGTTCCATTGGTTTCACTATGTTATTCTTAATGCCAATCTATACAGCGTATGATGACATCTTGTTCTTTATGAACACGTAATACATATTCTATACTTCACAATTGCACTATCTCAAGCGAAAACAATTCAAATTTCCATTGCCTCTATAGGAAGCTTATTAGTAAGTAAATTAAGAAAAGCTATTGGTGGATTCAAACTCATGAATGCCTGTTTACAAGACAGGTGCATTTCCCATTAAACCACTGGAACATCACAGGTGTAAAGCAATGTAAAGAAGGGCAGTGAACATTGAATCGCTAATAGGTAAGTTAATAATGAGTTCCATTGGTTTCAGTATGTTATTCTTAATGCCAATCTATACAGCGTATGATGACATCTTGTTCTTTATGAGCACGTAATACATATTCTATACTTCACAATTGCACTATCTCAAGCCAAAACAATTCAAATTTCCATTGCCTCTATAGGAAGCTTATTAGTAAGTAAATGAAGAAAAGCTATCGGTGGATTCAAACTCATGAATGCCTGTTTACAAGACCGGTGCATTTCCCATTAAGCCACTGGAACATCACAGGTGTAAAGCAATGTAAAGAAGGGCAGTGAACATTGAATCGCTAATAGGTAAGTTAAAAATGAATTCCATTGGTTTCACTATGTTATTCTTAATGCCAATCTATACAGTGTATGATGACATCTTGTTCTTTATGAACACATAATACATATTCTATACTTCAAAATTGCACTATCTCAAGCCAAAACAATTCAAATTTCCATTGCCTCTATAGGAAGCTTATTAGTAAGTAAATGAAAAAAAGCTATCGGTGGATTCAAACACATGAATGTCTGTTTACAAGACAGGTGCATTTACCCAGTTAGCCACTGAAACATGACAGGGGTAAAGCAATGTAAAGAAAGGCAGTGAACATTGAATCGCTAATAGGTAAGTTAATGAATTCCATTGGTTTCACTATGTTATTCTTAATGCCAATCTATACAGCGTATGATGACATCTTGTTCTTTATGAACACGTAATACATATTCTATACTTCACAATTGCACTATCTCAAGCCAAAACATTTCAAATTTCCATTGCCTCTATAGGAAGCTTATTAGTAAGTAAATGAAGAAAAGCTATTGGTGGATTCAAACACATGAAGGCCAGTTTACAAGACAGGTGCATTTATCCAGTTAGACACTGGAACATCACAGGTGTAAAGCAATGTAAAGAAGGGCAGTGAACATTGAATCGCTAAGAGGTAAGTTAATAATGAGTTACATTGGTTTCACTATGTTATTCTTAATGCCAATCTATACAGCGTATGATGACATCTTGTTCTTTATGAACACGTAATACATATTCTATACTTCACAATTGCACTATCTCAAGCCAAAACAATTCAAATTTCCATTGTATCTATAGGAAGCTTATTAGTAAGTAAATGAAGAAAAGCTATCGGTGGATTCAAACTTATGAATGCATGTTTATAAGACAGGTGCATTTCCCAGTAAGCCACTGGAACATCACAGGTGTAAAGCAATGTAAAGAAGTGCAGTGAACATTGAATCGCTAATAGGTAAGTTAAAAAAGAAATCCATTGGTTTCACTATGTTATTCTTAATGCAAATATATAAAGCGTATGAAGACATCTTGTTTTCTATGAACACTTAATATATATTCTATACTTCACATTTGCACTATCTCAAGCCAAAACAATTCAAATTTCCATTGCCTCTATAGGAAGCTTATTAGTAAGTAAATGAAGAAAAGCTATCGGTGGATTCAAACACATGAATGCCTGTTTAAAAGACAGGTGCATTTACCCAGTTAGCCACTGGAACATCACAGGTGTAAAGCATTGTAAAGAAGGGCAGTGAACATTGAATCGCTAATAGGTAAGTTAATGAATTCCATTGGTTTCACTATGTTATTCTTAATGCCAGTCTATACAGCGTATTATGACATCTTGTTCTTTATGAACACGTAATACATATTCTATACTTCACGATTGCACTATCTCAAGCCAAAACAATTCAAATTTCCATTGCACCTATAGGAAGCTTATTAGTAAGTAAATTAAGAAAAGTTATTGATGGATTCAAGCTCATGAATGCCTGTTTACAAGACAGGTGCATTTCCCATTAAGCCACTGGAACATCACAGGTGTAAAGCAATGTAAAGAAGGGCAGTGAACATTGAATCGCTAATAGGTAAGTTAAAAATGAATTCCATTGGTTTCACTATGTTATTCTTAATGCCAATCTATACAGCGTATGTTGACATCTTGTTCTTTATTAACACTTAATATATATTCTATACTTCACAATTGCAATATCTCAAGCCAAAAACAATGCAAATTTCCAATGCCTCTAAAGAATGATTACTAGTAAGTAAATGAAGAAAAGCAATCAGTGGATTCAAACTCATGAATGCCTGCTTAAAAGACAGTCGCATTAACACAGTAAGCCACTGGAACATCACAGGTATAAGGTAATGTAAAGAAGTGCAGTGAACATTGAATCGCTAATTGGTAAGTTTAAATAGAAATCCATCAGTTTCACTATGTTATTCTTAATGCCAATCTATACAGCGTATGATGACATCTTTTTCTTTATGAACACGTAATACATATTCTATACTTCACAATTGCACTATCTCAAGCCAAAAACAATGCAAATTTCCATTGCCTCTAAAGAATGATTACTAGTAAGTAAATGAAGAAAAGCTATCCGTGGATTCAAACTCATGAATGCTTGTTTACAAGACAGTCGCATTAATACAGTAAGCCACTGGAACATCATAAGTATACGGTAATGTAAAGAAGGGCAGTGACCATTGAATCGCTAATAGGAAAGTTAAAAATGAATTCCATTGGTTTCACTATGTTATTCTTAATGCCAATCTATACAGCGTATGATGACATCTTCTTTATGAACACGTAATACATATTCTATACTTCACAATTGCACTATCTCAAGCCAAAACAATTCAAATTTCCATTGCCTCTATAGGAAGCTTATTAGTAAGTAAATGAAGAAAAGCTATCGGTGGATTCAAACTCATGAATGACTGTTTACAAGACAGGTGCATTTACCCAGTAAGCCACTGGAACATGACAGATGTAAAGCAATGTAAAGAAGGGCAGTGAACATTGAATCGCTAATAGGTAAGTTAATAATGAATTCCATTGGTTTCACTATGTTATTCTTAATGCCAATCTATACACCGTATGATGACATCTTGTTCTTTATGAACACGTAATACATATTCTATACATCACAATTGCACTATCTCAAGCCAAAACAATTCAAATTTCCATTGCCTCTATAGGAAGCTTATTAGTAAGTAAATGAAAAAAAGCTATCGGTGGATTCAAACACATGAATGTCTGTTTACAAGACAGGTGCATTTACCCAGTTAGCCACTGAAACATGACAGGGGTAAAGCAATGTAAAGAAGGGCAGTGAACATTGAATCGCTAATAGGTAAGTTAAAAATGAATTCCATTGGTTTCACTATGTTATTCTTAATGCCAATCTATACAGTGTATGATGACATCTTGTTCTTTATGAACACGTAATACATATTCTATACTTCACAATTGCACTATCTCAAGCCAAAACAATTCAAATTTCCATTGCCTCTATAGGAAGCTTATTAGTAAGTAAATTAAGAAGAGCTATTGGTGGATTCAAACTCATGAATGCCTGTTTACAAGACAGGTGCATTTCCCATTAAACCACTGGAACATCACAGGTGTAAAGCAATGTAAAGAAGGGCAGTGAACATTGAATCGCTAATAGGTAAGTTAATAATGAGTTCCATTGGTTTCACTATGTTATTCTTAATGCCAATCTATACAGCGTATGATGACATCTTGTTCTTTATGAACACGTAATACATATTCTATACATCACAATTGCACTATCTCAAGCCAAAACAATTCAAATTTCCATTGCCTCTATAGGAAGCTTATTAGTAAGTAAATTAAGAAAAGCTATTGGTGGATTCAAACTCATGAATGCCTGTTTACAAGACCGGTGCATTTCCCATTAAGCCACTGGAACATCACAGGTGTAAAGCAATGTAAAGAAGGGCAGTGAACATTGAATCGCTAATAGGTAAGTTAAAAATGAATTCCATTGGTTTCACTATGTTATTCCTAATGCCAATCTATACAGCGTATGATGACATCTTGTTCTTTATGAACACGTAATACATATTCTATACATCACAATTGCACTATCTCAAGCCAAAACAATTCAAATTTCCATTGCCTCTATAGGAAGCTTATTAGAAAGTAAATGAAGAAAAGCTATTGGTGGATTCAAACACATGATGGCCTGTTTACAAGACAGGTGCATTTACCCAGTTAGACACTGGAACATCACAGGTGTAAAGCAATGTAAAGAAGGGCAGTGAACATTGAATCGCTAAGAGGTAAGTTAATAATGAGTTCCATTGGTTTCACTATGTTATTCTTAATGCCAATCTATACAGCGTATGATGACATCTTGTTCTTTATGAACACGTAATACATATTCTATACTTCACAATTGCACTATCTCAAGCCAAAACAATTCAAATTTCCATTGCCTCTATAGGAAGCTTATTAGTAAGTAAATTAAGAAAAGCTATTGGTGGATTCAAACTCATGAATGCCTGTTTACAAGACAGGTGCATTTCCCATTAAGCCTCTGGAACATCACAGGTGTAAAGCAATGTAAAGAAGGGCAGTGAACATTGAATCGCTAATAGGTAAGTTAAAAATGAATTCCATTGGTTTCACTATGTTATTCTTAATGCCAATCTATACAGTGTATGATGACATCTTGTTCTTTATGAACACATAATACATATTCTATACTTCAAAATTGCACTATCTCAAGCCAAAACAATTCAAATTTCCATTGCCTCTATAGGAAGCTTATTAGTAAGTAAATTAAGAAAAGCTATTGGTGGATTCAAACTCATGAATGCCTGTTTACAAGACAGGTGCATTTCCCATTAAACCACTGGAACATCACAGGTGTAAAGCAATGTAAAGAAGGGCAGTGAACATTGAATCGCTAATAGGTAAGTTAATAATGAGTTCCATTGGTTTCAGTATGTTATTCTTAATGCCAATCTATACAGCGTATGATGACATCTTGTTCTTTATGAGCACGTAATACATATTCTATACTTCACAATTGCACTATCTCAAGCCAAAACAATTCAAATTTCCATTGCCTCTATAGGAAACTTATTAGTAAGTAAATGAAGAAAAGCTATCGGTGGATTCAAACTCATGACTGACTGTTTACAAGACAGGTGCATTTACCCAGTAAGCCACTGGAACATCACAGATGTAAAGCAATGTAAAGAAGGGCAGTGAACATTGAATCGCTAATAGGTAAGTTAAAAATGAATTCCATTGGTTTCACTATGTTATTCTTAATGCCAATCTATACAGCGTATGATGACATCTTGTTCTTTATTAACACTTAATATATATTCTATACTTCACAATTGCACTATCTCAAGCCAAAAACAATGCAAACTTCCATTGCCTCTAAAGAATGATTACTAGTAAGTAAATGAAAAAAAGCTATCCGTGGATTCAAACTCATGAATGCCTGTTTACAAGACGGTCGCATTAACAAAGTAAGCCACTGGAACATCACAGGTATAAGGTAATGTAAAGAAGGGCAGTGAACATTGAATCGCTAATAGGAAAGTTAAAAATGAATTCCATTGATTTCACTATGTTATTCCTAATGCCAATCTATACAGCGTATGATGACATCTTGTTCTTTATGAACACGTAATACATATTCTATACATCACAATTGCACTATCTCAAGCCAAAACAATTCAAATTTCCATTGCCTCTATAGGAAGCTTATTAGTAAGTAAATTAAGAAGAGCTATTGGTGGATTCAAACTCATGAATGCCTGTTTACAAGACAGGTGCATTTCCCATTAAACCACTGGAACATCACAGGTGTAAAGCAATGTAAAGAAGGGCAGTGAACATTGAATCGCTAATAGGTAAGTTAATAATGAGTTCCATTGGTTTCACTATGTTATTCTTAATGCCAATCTATACAGCGTATGATGACATCTTGTTCTTTATGAACACGTAATACATATTCTATACATCACAATTGCACTATCTCAAGCCAAAACAATTCAAATTTCCATTGCCTCTATAGGAAGCTTATTAGTAAGTAAATTAAGAAAAGCTATTGGTGGATTCAAACTCATGAATGCCTGTTTACAAGACCGGTGCATTTCCCATTAAGCCACTGGAACATCACAGGTGTAAAGCAATGTAAAGAAGGGCAGTGAACATTGAATCGCTAATAGGTAAGTTAAAAATGAATTCCATTGGTTTCACTATGTTATTCTTAATGCCAATCTATACAGTGTATGATGACATCTTGTTCTTTATGAACACATAATACATATTCTATACTTCAAAATTGCACTATCTCAAGCCAAAACAATTCAAATTTCCATTGCCTCTATAGGAAGCTTATTAGTAAGTAAATTAAGAAAAGCTATTGGTGGATTCAAACTCATGAATGCCTGTTTACAAGACAGGTGCATTTCCCATTAAACCACTGGAACATCACAGGTGTAAAGCAATGTAAAGAAGGGCAGTGAACATTGAATCGCTAATAGGTAAGTTAATAATGAGTTCCATTGGTTTCAGTATGTTATTCTTAATGCCAATCTATACAGCGTATGATGACATCTTGTTCTTTATGAGCACGTAATACATATTCTATACTTCACAATTGCACTATCTCAAGCCAAAACAATTCAAATTTCCATTGCCTCTATAGGAAGCTTATTAGTAAGTAAATGAAGAAAAGCTATCGGTGGATTCAAACTCATGAATGACTGTTTACAAGACAGGTGGATTTACCCAGTAAGCCACTGGAACATCACAGATGTAAAGCAATGTAAAGAAGGGCAGTGAACATTGAATCGCTAATAGGTAAGTTAAAAATGAATTCCATTGGTTTCACTATGTTATTCTTAATGCCAATCTATACAGCGTATGTTGACATCTTGTTCTTTATTAACACTTAATATATATTCTATACTTCACAATTGCAATATCTCAAGCCAAAAACAATGCAAATTTCCAATGCCTCTAAAGAATGATTACTAGTAAGTAAATGAAGAAAAGCAATCAGTGGATTCAAACTCATGAATGCCTGCTTAAAAGACAGTCGCATTAACACAGTAAGCCACTGGAACATCACAGATATAAGGAAATGTAAAGAAGTGCAGTGAACATTGAATCGCTAATTGGTAAGTTTAAATAGAAATCCATCAGTTTCACTATGTTATTCTTAATGCCAATCTATACAGCGTATGATGACATCTTTTTCTTTATGAACACGTAATACATATTCTATACTTCACAAATGCACTATCTCAAGCCAAAACAATTCAAATTTCCATTGCCTCTATAGGAAGCTTATTAGTAAGTAAATGAAGAAAAGCTATCGGTGGATTCAAACTCATGAATGACTGTTTACAAGACAGGTGCACTTACCCAGAAAGCCACTGGAACATCACAGATGTAAAGCAATGTAAAGAAGGGCAGTGAACATTGAATCGCTAATAGGTAAGTTAATAATGAATTCCATTCGTTTCACTATGTTATTCTTAATGCCAATCTATACAGCGTATGATGACATCTTGTTCTTTATGAACACGTAATACATATTCTATACTTCACAATTGCACTATCTCAAGCCAAAACAATTCAAATTTCCATTGCCTCTATAGGAAGCTTATTAGTAAGTAAATGAAAAAAAGCTATCGGTGGATTCAAACACATGAATGTCTGTTTACAAGACAGGTGCATTTACCCAGTTAGCCACTGAAACATGACAGGGGTAAAGCAATTTAAAGAAGGGCAGTGAACATTGAATCGCTAAGAGGTAAGTTAATAATGAGTTCCATTGGTTTCACTATGTTATTCTTAATGCCAATCTATACAGCGTATGATGACATCTTGTTCTTTATGAACACGTAATACATATTCTATACTTCACAATTGCACTATCTCAAGCCAAAAACAATGCAAATTTCCATTGCCTCTAAAGAATGATTACTAGTAAGTAAATGAAAAAAAGCTATCCGTGGATGCAAACTCATGAATGCTTGTTTACAAGACTGTCGCATTAATACAGTAAGCCACTGGAACATCACAAGTATATGGTAATGTAAAGAAGGGCAGTGAACATTGAATCGCTAATAGGTAACTTAAAAATGAATTCCATTGGTTTCACTATGTTATTCTTAATGCCAATCTATACAGCGTATGATGACATCTTCTTTATGAACACGTAATACATATTCTATACTTCACAATTGCACTATCTCAAGCCAAAACAATTCAAATTTCCATTGCCTCTATAGGAAGCTTATTAGTAAGTAAATGAAGAAAAGCTATCGGTGGATTCAAACTCATGAATGACTGTTTACAAGACAGGTGCATTTACCCAGTAAGCCACTGGAACATCACAGGGGTAAAGCAATGTAAAGAAGGGCAGTGAACATTGAATCGCTAATAGGTAAGTTAATAATGAATTCCATTGGTTTCACTATGTTATTCTTAATGCCAATCTATACAGCGTATGATGACATCTTGTTCTTTATGAACACGTAATACATATTCTATACTTCACAATTGCACTATCTCAAGCCAAAACAATTCAAATTTCCATTGCCTCTATAGGAAGCTTATTAGTAAGTAAATGAAGAAAAGCTATCGGTGGATTCAAACACATGAATGCCTGTTTACAAGACAGGTGCATTTACCCAGTTAGACACTGGAACATCACAGGTGTAAAGCAATGTAAAGAAGGGTAGTGAACATTGAATCGCTAAGAGGTAAGTTAATAATGAGTTCCATTGGTTTCACTATGTTATTCTTAATGCCAATCTATACAGCGTATGATGACATCTTGTTCTTTATGAACACGTAATACATATTCTATACTTCACAATTGCACTATCTCAAGCCAAAACAATTCAAATTTCCATTGCCTCTATAGGAAGCTTATTAGTAAGTAAATTAAGAAGAGCTATTGGTGGATTCAAACTCATGAATGCCTGTTTACAAGACAGGTGCATTTCCCATTAAACCACTGGAACATCACAGGCATAAGGTAATGTAAAGAAGGGCAGTGAACATTGAATCGCTAATAGGAAAGTTAAAAATGAATTCCATTGGTTTCACTATGTTATTCCTAATTCCAATCTATACAGCGTATGATGACATCTTGTTCTTTATGAACACGTAATACATATTCTATACATCACAATTGCACTATCTCAAGCCAAAACAATTCAAATTTCCATTGCCTCTATAGGAAGCTTATTAGTAAGTAAATGAAAAAAAGCTATCGGTGGATTCAAACACATGAATGTCTGTTTACAAGACAGGTGCGTTTACCCAGTTAGCCACTGAAACATGACAGGGGTAAAGCAATGTAAAGAAGGGCAGTGGACATTGAATCGCTAATAGGTAAGTTAATGAATTCCATTGCTTTCACTATGTTATTATTAATGCCAATCTATACAGCGTATGATGACATCTTGTTCTTTATGAACACGTAATACATATTCTATACTTCACAATTGCACTATCTCAAGCCAAAACAATTCAAATTTCCATTGCCTCTATAGGAAGCTTATTAGTAAGTAAATGAAGAAAAGCTATCGGTGGATTCAATCTCATGAATGACTGTTTACAAGACAGGTGCATTTACCCATTAAGCCACTGGAACATCACAGGGATAAAGCAATGTAAAGAAGGGCAGTGAACATTGAATCGCTAATAGGTAAGTTAATAATGAATTCCATTGGTTTCACTATGTTATTCTTAATGCCAATCTATACAGCGTATGATGACATCTTGTTCTTTATGAACACGTAATACATATTCTATACTTCACAATTGCACTATCTCAAGCCAAAACAATTCAAATTTCCATTGCCTCTATAGGAAGCTTATTAGTAAGTAAATGAAGAAAAGCTATCGGTGGATTCAAACACATGAAGGCCTGTTTACAAGACAGGTGCATTTCCCATTAAGCCACTGGAACATCACAGGTGTAAAGCAATGTAAAGAAGGGCAGTGAACATTGAATCGCTAATAGGTAAGTTAAAAATGAATTCCATTGGTTTCACTATGTTATTCTTAATGCCAATCTATACAGTGTATGATGACATCTTGTTCTTAATGAACACATAATACATATTCTATACTTCACAATTGCACTATCTCAAGCCAAAACAATTGAAATTTCCATTGCCTCTATAGGAAGCTTATTAGTAAGTAAATTAAGAAAAGCTATTGGTGGATTCAAACTCATGAATGCCTGTTTACAAGACAGGTGCATTTCCCATTAAACCACTGGAACATCACAGGTGTAAAGCAATGTAAAGAAGGGCAGTGAACATTGAATCGCTAATAGGTAAGTTAATAATGAGTTCCATTGGTTTCAGTATGTTATTCTTAATGCCAATCTATACAGCGTATGATGACATCTTGTTCTTTATGAGCACGTAATACATATTCTATACTTCACAATTGCACTATCTCAAGCCAAAACAATTCAAATTTCCATTGCCTCTATAGGAAGCTTATTAGTAAGTAAATGAAGAAAAGCTATCGGTGGATTCAAACACATGAATGCCTGTTTACAAGACAGGTGCATTTACCCAGTTAGACACTGGAACATCACAGGTGTAAAGCAATGTAAAGAAGGGTAGTGAACGTTGAATCGCTAAGAGGTAAGTTAATAATGAGTTCCATTGGTTTCACTATGTTATTCTTAATGCCAATCTATACAGCGTATGATGACATCTTGTTCTTTATGAACACGTAATACATATTCTATACTTCACAATTGCACTATCTCAAGCCAAAACAATTCAAATTTCCATTGCCTCTATAGGAAGCTTATTAGTAAGTAAATTAAGAAGAGCTATTGGTGGATTCAAACTCATGAATGCCTGTTTACAAGACAGGTGCATTTCCCATTAAACCACTGGAACATCACAGGCATAAGGTAATGTAAAGAAGGGCAGTGAACATTGAATCGCTAATAGGAAAGTTAAAAATGAATTCCATTGGTTTCACTATGTTATTCCTAATTCCAATCTATACAGCGTATGATGACATCTTGTTCTTTATGAACACGTAATACATATTCTATACATCACAATTGCACTATCTCAAGCCAAAACAATTCAAATTTCCATTGCCTCTATAGGAAGCTTATTAGTAAGTAAATGAAAAAAAGCTATCGGTGGATTCAAACACATGAATGTCTGTTTACAAGACAGGTGCGTTTACCCAGTTAGCCACTGAAACATGACAGGGGTAAAGCAATGTAAAGAAGGGCAGTGAACATTGAATCGCTAATAGGTAAGTTAATGAATTCCATTGCTTTCACTATGTTATTATTAATGCCAATCTATACAGCGTATGATGACATCTTGTTCTTTATGAACACGTAATACATATTCTATACTTCACAATTGCACTATCTCAAGCCAAAACAATTCAAATTTCCATTGCCTCTATAGGAAGCTTATTAGTAAGTAAATGAAGAAAAGCTATCGGTGGATTCAAACACATGAAGGCCTGTTTACAAGACAGGTGCATTTCCCATTAAGCCACTGGAACATCACAGGTGTAAAGCAATGTAAAGAAGGGCAGTGAACATTGAATCGCTAATAGGTAAGTTAAAAATGAATTCCATTGGTTTCACTATGTTATTCTTAATGCCAATCTATACAGTGTATGATGACATCTTGTTCTTAATGAACACATAATACATATTCTATACTTCACAATTGCACTATCTCAAGCCAAAACAATTGAAATTTCCATTGCCTCTATAGGAAGCTTATTAGTAAGTAAATGAAGAAAAGCTATCGGTGGATTCAAACTCATGAATGACTGTTTACAAGACAGGTGCATTTACCCAGTAAGCCACTGGAACATCACAGATGTAAAGCAATGTAAAGAAGGGCAGTGAACATTGAATCGCTAATAGGTAAGTTAAAAATGAATTCCATTGGTTTCACTATGTTATTCCTAATGCCAATCTATACAGCGTATGATGACATCTTGTTCTTTATGAACACGTAATACATATTCTATACTTCACAATTGCACTATCTCAAGCCAAAACAATTCAAATTTCCATTGCCTCTATAGGAAGCTTATTAGTAAGTAAATGAAAAAAAGCTATCGGTGGATTCAAACACATGAAGGCCTGTTTACAAGACAGGTGCATTTACCCAGTTAGCCACTGAAACATGACAGGGGTAAAGCAATGTAAAGAAGGGCAGTGAACATTGAATCGCTAATAGGTAAGTTAAAAATGAATTCCATTGGTTTCACTATGTTATTCTTAATGCCAATCTATACAGTGTATGATGACATCTTGTTCTTTATGAACACATAATACATATTCTATACTTCACAATTGCACTATCTCAAGCCAAAACAATTCAAATTTCCATTGCCTCTATAGGAAGCTTATTAGTAAGTAAATTAAGAAAAGCTATTGGTGGATTCAAACTCATGAATGCCTGTTTACAAGACAGGTGCATTTCCCATTAAACCACTGGAACATCACAGGTGTAAAGCAATGTAAAGAAGGGCAGTGAACATTGAATCGCTAATAGGTAAGTTAAAAATGAATTCCATTGGTTTCACTATGTTATTCTTCATGACAATCTATACAACGTATGATGACATCTTGTTCTTTATTAACACTTAATATATATTCTATACTTCACAATTGCACTATCTCAAGCCAAAAACAATGCAAATTTCCATTGCCTCTAAAGAATGATTACTAGTAAGTAAATGAAAAAAAGCTATCCGTGGATTCAAACTCATGAATGCCTGTTTACAAGACAGTCGCATTAACACAGTAAGCCACTGGAACATCACAGGTATAAGGTAATGTAAAGAAGGGCAGTGAACATTGAATCGCTAATAGGAAAGTTAAAAATGAATTCCATTGGTTTCACTATGTTATTCCTAATGCAAATCTATACAGCGTATGATGACATCTTGTTCTTTATGAACACGTAATACATATTCTATACATCACAATTGCACTATCTCAAGCCAAAACCATTCAAATTTCCATTGCCTCTATAGGAAGCTTATTAGTAAGTAAATGAAAAAAAGCTATCGGTGGATTCAAATACATGAATGTCTGTTTACAAGACAGGTGCATTTACCCAGTTAGCCACTGAAACATGACAGGGGTAAAGCAATGTAAAGAAGGGCAGTGAACATTGAATCGCTAATAGGTAATTTAATAATGAGTTCCATTGGTTTCACTATGTTATTCTTAATGCCAATCTATACAGCGTATGACATCTTGTTCTTTATGAACACGTAATACATATTCTATACTTCACAATTGCACTATCTCAAGCCAAAACAATTCAAATTTCCATTGCCTCTATAGGAAGCTTATTAGTAAGTAAATTAAGAAAAGCTATTGGTGGATTCAAACTCATGAATGCCTGTTTACAAGACAGGTGCATTTCCCATTAAGCCACTGGAACATGACAGGTGGAAAGCAATGTAAAGAAGGGCAGTGAACATTGAATCGCTAATAGGTAAGTTAAAAATGAATTTCATTGGTTTCACTACGTTATTCTTAATGCGAATTTATACAGCGTATGATGACATCTTGTTCTTTATTAACACTTAATATATATTCTATACTTCACAATTGCACTATCTCAAGCCAAAAACAATGCAAATTTCCATTGCCTCTATAGGAAGCTTATTAGTAAGTAAATGAAGAAAAGCTATCGGTGGATTCAAACTCATGAATGACTGTTTACAAGACAGGTGAATTTACCCAGTAAGCCACTGGAACATCACAGATGTAAAGCAATGTAAAGAAGGGCAGTGAACATTGAATCGCTAATAGGTAAGTTAAAAATGAATTCCATTGGTTTCACTATGTTATTCTTAATGCCAATCTATACAGCGTATGATGACATCTTGTTCTTTATTAACACTTAATATATATTCTATACTTCACAATTGCACTATCTCAAGCCAAAAACAATGCAAATTTCCATTGCCTCTAAAGAATGATTACTAGTAAGTAAATGAAAAAAAGCTATCCGTGGATTCAAACTCATGAATGCCTGTTTACAAGACGGTCGCATTAACACAGCAAGCCACTGGAACATCAAAGGCATAAGGTAATGTAAAGAAGGGCAGTGAACATTGAATCGCTAATAGGAAAGTTAAAAATGAATTCCATTGGTTTCACTATGTTATTCCTAATGCCAATCTATACAGCGTATGATGACATCTTGTTCTTTATGAACACGTAATACATATTCTATACATCACAATTGCACTATCTCAAACCAAAACAATTCAAATTTCCATTGCCTCTATAGGAAGCTTATTAGTAAGTAAATGAAAAAAAGCTATCGGTGGATTCAAACACATGAATGTCTGTTTACAAGACAGGTGCATTTACCCATTTAGCCACTGAAACATGACAGGGGTAAAGCAATGTAAAGAAGGGCAGTGAACATTGAATCGCTAATAGGTAAGTTAATAATGAATTCCATTGGTTTCACTATGTTATTCTTAATGCCAATCTATACAGCGTATGATGACATCTTGTTCTTTATGAACACGTAATACATATTCTATACTTCACAATTGCACTATCTCAAGCCAAAACAATTCAAATTTCCATTGCCTCTATAGGAAGCTTATTAGTAAGTAAATGAAGAAAAGCTATCGGTGGATTCAATCTCATGAATGACTGTTTACAAGACAGGTGCATTTACCCAGTAAGCCACTGGAACATCACAGGGATAAAGCAATGTAAAGAAGGGCAGTGAACATTGAATCGCTAATAGGTAAGTTAATAATGAATTCCATTGGTTTCACTATGTTATTCTTAATGCCAATCTATACAGCGTATGATGACATCTTGTTCTTTATGAACACGTAATACATATTCTATACTTCACAATTGCACTATCTCAAGCCAAAACAATTCAAATTTCCATTGCCTCTATAGGAAGCTTATTAGTAAGTAAATGAAGAAAAGCTATCGGTGGATTCAAACACATGAAGGCCTGTTTACAAGACAGGTGCATTTCCCATTAAGCCACTGGAACATCACAGGTGTAAAGCAATGTAAAGAAGGGCAGTGAACATTGAATCGCTAATAGGTAAGTTAAAAATGAATTCCATTGGTTTCACTATGTTATTCTTAATGCCAATCTATACAGTGTATGATGACATCTTGTTCTTAATGAACACATAATACATATTCTATACTTCACAATTGCACTATCTCAAGCCAAAACAATTGAAATTTCCATTGCCTCTATAGGAAGCTTATTAGTAAGTAAATTAAGAAAAGCTATTGGTGGATTCAAACTCATGAATGCCTGTTTACAAGACAGGTGCATTTCCCATTAAACCACTGGAACATCACAGGTGTAAAGCAATGTAAAGAAGGGCAGTGAACATTGAATCGCTAATAGGTAAGTTAATAATGAGTTCCATTGGTTTCAGTATGTTATTCTTAATGCCAATCTATACAGCGTATGATGACATCTTGTTCTTTATGAGCACGTAATACATATTCTATACTTCACAATTGCACTATCTCAAGCCAAAACAATTCAAATTTCCATTGCCTCTATAGGAAGCTTATTAGTAAGTAAATGAAGAAAAGCTATCGGTGGATTCAAACTCATGAATGACTGTTTACAAGACAGGTGCATTTACCCAGTAAGCCACTGGAACATCACAGATGTAAAGCAATGTAAAGAAGGGCAGTGAACATTGAATCGCTAATAGGTAAGTTAAAAATGAATTCCATTGGTTTCACTATGTTTTTCCTAATGCCAATCTATACAGCGTATGATGACATCTTGTTCTTTATGAACACGTAATACATATTCTATACTTCACAATTGCACTATCTCAAGCCAAAACAATTCAAATTTCCATTGCCTCTATAGGAAGCTTATTAGTAAGTAAATGAAAAAAAGCTATCGGTGGATTCAAACACATGAAGGCCTGTTTACAAGACAGGTGCATTTACCCAGTTAGCCACTGAAACATGACAGGGGTAAAGCAATGTAAAGAAGGGCAGTGAACATTGAATCGCTAATAGGTAAGTTATTGAATTCCATTGGTTTCACTATGTTATTCTTAATGCCAATCTATACAGCGTATGATGACATCTTGTTCTTTATGAACACGTAATACATATTCTATACTTCACAATTGCACTATCTCAAGCCAAAACAATTCAAATTTCCATTGCCTCTATAGGAAGCTTATTAGTAAGTAAATGAAAAAAAGCTATCGGTGGATTCAAACACATGAAGGCCTGTTTACAAGACAGGAGCATTTATCCAGTTAGACACTGGAACATCACAGGTGTAAAGCAATGTAAAGAAGGGCAGTGAACATTGAATCGCTAAGAGGTAAGTTAATAATGAGTTCCATTGGTTTCACTATGTTATTCTTAATGCCAATCTCTACAGCGTATGATGACATCTTGTTCTTTATGAACACGTAATACATATTCTATACTTCACAATTGCACTATCTCAAGCCAAAACAATTCAAATTTCCATTGCCTCTATAGGAAGCTTATTAGTAAGTAAATTAAGAAGAGCTATTGGTGGATTCAAACTCATGAATGCCTGTTTACAAGACAGGTGCATTTCCCATTAAACCACTGGAACATCACAGGTGTAAAGCAATGTAAAGAAGGGCAGTGAACATTGAATCGCTAATAGGTAAGTTAAAAATGAATTCCATTGGTTTCACTATGTTATTCTTAATGCCAATCTATACAGTGTATGATGACATCTTGTTCTTTATGAACACATAATACATATTCTATACTTCACAATTGCACTATCTCAAGCCAAAACAATTCAAATTTCCATTGCCTCTATAGGAAGCTTATTAGTAAGTAAATTAAGAAAAGCTATTGGTGGATTCAAACTCATGAATGCCTGTTTACAAGACAGGTGCATTTCCCATTAAACCACTGGAACATCACAGGTGTAAAGCAATGTAAAGAAGGGCAGTGAACATTGAATCGCTAATAGGTAAGTTAAAAATGAATTCCATTGGTTTCACTATGTTATTCTTCATGACAATCTATACAACGTATGATGACATCTTGTTCTTTATTAACACTTAATATATATTCTATACTTCACAATTGCACTATCTCAAGCCAAAAACAATGCAAATTTCCATTGCCTCTATAGGAAGCTTATTAGTAAGTAAATGAAAAAAAGCTATCGGTGGATTCAAATACATGAATGTCTGTTTACAAGACAGGTGCATTTACCCAGTTAGCCACTGAAACATGACAGGGGTAAAGCAATGTAAAGAAGGGCAGTGAACATTGAATCGCTAATAGGTAATTTAATAATGAGTTCCAATGGTTTCACTATGTTATTCTTAATGCCAATCTATACAGCGTATGACATCTTGTTCTTTATGAACACGTAATACATATTCTATACTTCACAATTGCACTATCTCAAGCCAAAACAATTCAAATTTCCATTGCCTCTATAGGAAGCTTATTAGTAAGTAAATTAAGAAAAGCTATTGGTGGATTCAAACTCATGAATGCTTGTTTACAAGACGGGTGCATTTCCCATTAAGCCACTGGAACATAACAGGTGTAAAGCAATGTAAAGAAGGGCAGTGAACATTGAATCGCTAATAGTTAAGTTAAAAATGAATTCCATTGGTTTCACTATGTTATTCTTAATGCAAATCTATACAGCGTATGATGACATCTTGTTCTTTATTAACACTTAATATATATTCTATACTTCACAATTGCACTATCTCAAGCCAAAACAATTCAAATTTCCATTGCCTCTATAGGAAGCTTATTAGTAAGTAAATGAAGAAAAGCTATCGGTGGATTCAATCTCATGAATGACTGTTTACAAGACAGGTGCATTTACCCATTAAGCCACTGGAACATCACAGGGATAAAGCAATGTAAAGAAGGGCAGTGAACATTGAATCGCTAATAGGTAAGTTAATAATGAATTCCATTGGTTTCACTATGTTATTCTTAATGCCAATCTATACAGCGTATGATGACATCTTGTTCTTTATGAACACGTAATACATATTCTATACTTCACAATTGCACTATCTCAAGCCAAAACAATTCAAATTTCCATTGCCTCTATAGGAAGCTTATTAGTAAGTAAATGAAGAAAAGCTATCGGTGGATTCAAACACATGAAGGCCTGTTTACAAGACAGGTGCATTTCCCATTAAGCCACTGGAACATCACAGGTGTAAAGCAATGTAAAGAAGGGCAGTGAACATTGAATCGCTAATAGGTAAGTTAAAAATGAATTCCATTGGTTTCACTATGTTATTCTTAATGCCAATCTATACAGTGTATGATGACATCTTGTTCTTAATGAACACATAATACATATTCTATACTTCACAATTGCACTATCTCAAGCCAAAACAATTGAAATTTCCATTGCCTCTATAGGAAGCTTATTAGTAAGTAAATTAAGAAAAGCTATTGGTGGATTCAAACTCATGAATGCCTGTTTACAAGACAGGTGCATTTCCCATTAAACCACTGGAACATCACAGGTGTAAAGCAATGTAAAGAAGGGCAGTGAACATTGAATCGCTAATAGGTAAGTTAATAATGAGTTCCATTGGTTTCAGTATGTTATTCTTAATGCCAATCTATACAGCGTATGATGACATCTTGTTCTTTATGAGCACGTAATACATATTCTATACTTCACAATTGCACTATCTCAAGCCAAAACAATTCAAATTTCCATTGCCTCTATAGGAAGCTTATTAGTAAGTAAATGAAGAAAAGCTATCGGTGGATTCAAACACATGAATGCCTGTTTACAAGACAGGTGCATTTACCCAGTTAGACACTGGAACATCACAGGTGTAAAGCAATGTAAAGAAGGGTAGTGAACATTGAATCGCTAAGAGGTAAGTTAATAATGAGTTCCATTGGTTTCACTATGTTATTCTTAATGCCAATCTATACAGCGTATGATGACATCTTGTTCTTTATGAACACGTAATACATATTCTATACTTCACAATTGCACTATCTCAAGCCAAAACAATTCAAATTTCCATTGCCTCTATAGGAAGCTTATTAGTAAGTAAATTAAGAAGAGCTATTGGTGGATTCAAACTCATGAATGCCTGTTTACAAGACAGGTGCATTTCCCATTAAACCACTGGAACATCACAGGCATAAGGTAATGTAAAGAAGGGCAGTGAACATTGAATCGCTAATAGGAAAGTTAAAAATGAATTCCATTGGTTTCACTATGTTATTCCTAATTCCAATCTATACAGCGTATGATGACATCTTGTTCTTTATGAACACGTAATACATATTCTATACATCACAATTGCACTATCTCAAGCCAAAACAATTCAAATTTCCATTGCCTCTATAGGAAGCTTATTAGTAAGTAAATGAAAAAAAGCTATCGGTGGATTCAAACACATGAATGTCTGTTTACAAGACAGGTGCGTTTACCCAGTTAGCCACTGAAACATGACAGGGGTAAAGCAATGTAAAGAAGGGCAGTGAACATTGAATCGCTAATAGGTAAGTTAATGAATTCCATTGCTTTCACTATGTTATTATTAATGCCAATCTATACAGCGTATGATGACATCTTGTTCTTTATGAACACGTAATACATATTCTATACTTCACAATTGC
Organism: Phyllobates terribilis; assembly: GCF_046119375.1. Classification (NCBI taxonomy): domain Eukaryota; kingdom Metazoa; phylum Chordata; class Amphibia; order Anura; family Dendrobatidae; genus Phyllobates; species Phyllobates terribilis. The sequence continues at coordinate 585,394,572 of NW_027362762.1, forward strand.
ACTATCTCAAGCCAAAACAATTCAAATTTCCATTGCCTCTATAGGAAGCTTATTAGTAAGTAAATGAAGAAAAGCTATCGGTGGATTCAAACACATGAAGGCCTGTTTACAAGACAGGTGCATTTCCCATTAAGCCACTGGAACATCACAGGTGTAAAGCAATGTAAAGAAGGGCAGTGAACATTGAATCGCTAATAGGTAAGTTAAAAATGAATTCCATTGGTTTCACTATGTTATTCTTAATGCCAATCTATACAGTGTATGATGACATCTTGTTCTTAATGAACACATAATACATATTCTATACTTCACAATTGCACTATCTCAAGCCAAAACAATTGAAATTTCCATTGCCTCTATAGGAAGCTTATTAGTAAGTAAATGAAGAAAAGCTATCGGTGGATTCAAACTCATGAATGACTGTTTACAAGACAGGTGCATTTACCCAGTAAGCCACTGGAACATCACAGATGTAAAGCAATGTAAAGAAGGGCAGTGAACATTGAATCGCTAATAGGTAAGTTAAAAATGAATTCCATTGGTTTCACTATGTTATTCCTAATGCCAATCTATACAGCGTATGATGACATCTTGTTCTTTATGAACACGTAATACATATTCTATACTTCACAATTGCACTATCTCAAGCCAAAACAATTCAAATTTCCATTGCCTCTATAGGAAGCTTATTAGTAAGTAAATGAAAAAAAGCTATCGGTGGATTCAAACACATGAAGGCCTGTTTACAAGACAGGTGCATTTACCCAGTTAGCCACTGAAACATGACAGGGGTAAAGCAATGTAAAGAAGGGCAGTGAACATTGAATCGCTAATAGGTAAGTTAAAAATGAATTCCATTGGTTTCACTATGTTATTCTTAATGCCAATCTATACAGTGTATGATGACATCTTGTTCTTTATGAACACATAATACATATTCTATACTTCACAATTGCACTATCTCAAGCCAAAACAATTCAAATTTCCATTGCCTCTATAGGAAGCTTATTAGTAAGTAAATTAAGAAAAGCTATTGGTGGATTCAAACTCATGAATGCCTGTTTACAAGACAGGTGCATTTCCCATTAAACCACTGGAACATCACAGGTGTAAAGCAATGTAAAGAAGGGCAGTGAACATTGAATCGCTAATAGGTAAGTTAAAAATGAATTCCATTGGTTTCACTATGTTATTCTTCATGACAATCTATACAACGTATGATGACATCTTGTTCTTTATTAACACTTAATATATATTCTATACTTCACAATTGCACTATCTCAAGCCAAAAACAATGCAAATTTCCATTGCCTCTAAAGAATGATTACTAGTAAGTAAATGAAAAAAAGCTATCCGTGGATTCAAACTCATGAATGCCTGTTTACAAGACAGTCGCATTAACACAGTAAGCCACTGGAACATCACAGGTATAAGGTAATGTAAAGAAGGGCAGTGAACATTGAATCGCTAATAGGAAAGTTAAAAATGAATTCCATTGGTTTCACTATGTTATTCCTAATGCAAATCTATACAGCGTATGATGACATCTTGTTCTTTATGAACACGTAATACATATTCTATACATCACAATTGCACTATCTCAAGCCAAAACCATTCAAATTTCCATTGCCTCTATAGGAAGCTTATTAGTAAGTAAATGAAAAAAAGCTATCGGTGGATTCAAATACATGAATGTCTGTTTACAAGACAGGTGCATTTACCCAGTTAGCCACTGAAACATGACAGGGGTAAAGCAATGTAAAGAAGGGCAGTGAACAGTGAATCGCTAATAGGTAATTTAATAATGAGTTCCATTGGTTTCACTATGTTATTCTTAATGCCAATCTATACAGCGTATGACATCTTGTTCTTTATGAACACGTAATACATATTCTATACTTCACAATTGCACTATCTCAAGCCAAAACAATTCAAATTTCCATTGCCTCTATAGGAAGCTTATTAGTAAGTAAATTAAGAAAAGCTATTGGTGGATTCAAACTCATGAATGCCTGTTTACAAGACAGGTGCATTTCCCATTAAGCCACTGGAACATGACAGGTGGAAAGCAATGTAAAGAAGGGCAGTGAACATTGAATCGCTAATAGGTAAGTTAAAAATGAATTTCATTGGTTTCACTACGTTATTCTTAATGCGAATTTATACAGCGTATGATGACATCTTGTTCTTTATTAACACTTAATATATATTCTATACTTCACAATTGCACTATCTCAAGCCAAAAACAATGCAAATTTCCATTGCCTCTATAGGAAGCTTATTAGTAAGTAAATGAAGAAAAGCTATCGGTGGATTCAAACTCATGAATGACTGTTTACAAGACAGGTGAATTTACCCAGTAAGCCACTGGAACATCACAGATGTAAAGCAATGTAAAGAAGGGCAGTGAACATTGAATCGCTAATAGGTAAGTTAAAAATGAATTCCATTGGTTTCACTATGTTATTCTTAATGCCAATCTATACAGCGTATGATGACATCTTGTTCTTTATTAACACTTAATATATATTCTATACTTCACAATTGCACTATCTCAAGCCAAAAACAATGCAAATTTCCATTGCCTCTAAAGAATGATTACTAGTAAGTAAATGAAAAAAAGCTATCCGTGGATTCAAACTCATGAATGCCTGTTTACAAGACGGTCGCATTAACACAGCAAGCCACTGGAACATCAAAGGCATAAGGTAATGTAAAGAAGGGCAGTGAACATTGAATCGCTAATAGGAAAGTTAAAAATGAATTCCATTGGTTTCACTATGTTATTCCTAATGCCAATCTATACAGCGTATGATGACATCTTGTTCTTTATGAACACGTAATACATATTCTATACATCACAATTGCACTATCTCAAACCAAAACAATTCAAATTTCCATTGCCTCTATAGGAAGCTTATTAGTAAGTAAATGAAAAAAAGCTATCGGTGGATTCAAACACATGAATGTCTGTTTACAAGACAGGTGCATTTACCCATTTAGCCACTGAAACATGACAGGGGTAAAGCAATGTAAAGAAGGGCAGTGAACATTGAATCGCTAATAGGTAAGTTAATAATGAATTCCATTGGTTTCACTATGTTATTCTTAATGCCAATCTATACAGCGTATGATGACATCTTGTTCTTTATGAACACGTAATACATATTCTATACTTCACAATTGCACTATCTCAAGCCAAAACAATTCAAATTTCCATTGCCTCTATAGGAAGCTTATTAGTAAGTAAATGAAGAAAAGCTATCGGTGGATTCAATCTCATGAATGACTGTTTACAAGACAGGTGCATTTACCCAGTAAGCCACTGGAACATCACAGGGATAAAGCAATGTAAAGAAGGGCAGTGAACATTGAATCGCTAATAGGTAAGTTAATAATGAATTCCATTGGTTTCACTATGTTATTCTTAATGCCAATCTATACAGCGTATGATGACATCTTGTTCTTTATGAACACGTAATACATATTCTATACTTCACAATTGCACTATCTCAAGCCAAAACAATTCAAATTTCCATTGCCTCTATAGGAAGCTTATTAGTAAGTAAATGAAGAAAAGCTATCGGTGGATTCAAACACATGAAGGCCTGTTTACAAGACAGGTGCATTTCCCATTAAGCCACTGGAACATCACAGGTGTAAAGCAATGTAAAGAAGGGCAGTGAACATTGAATCGCTAATAGGTAAGTTAAAAATGAATTCCATTGGTTTCACTATGTTATTCTTAATGCCAATCTATACAGTGTATGATGACATCTTGTTCTTAATGAACACATAATACATATTCTATACTTCACAATTGCACTATCTCAAGCCAAAACAATTGAAATTTCCATTGCCTCTATAGGAAGCTTATTAGTAAGTAAATTAAGAAAAGCTATTGGTGGATTCAAACTCATGAATGCCTGTTTACAAGACAGGTGCATTTCCCATTAAACCACTGGAACATCACAGGTGTAAAGCAATGTAAAGAAGGGCAGTGAACATTGAATCGCTAATAGGTAAGTTAATAATGAGTTCCATTGGTTTCAGTATGTTATTCTTAATGCCAATCTATACAGCGTATGATGACATCTTGTTCTTTATGAGCACGTAATACATATTCTATACTTCACAATTGCACTATCTCAAGCCAAAACAATTCAAATTTCCATTGCCTCTATAGGAAGCTTATTAGTAAGTAAATGAAGAAAAGCTATCGGTGGATTCAAACTCATGAATGACTGTTTACAAGACAGGTGCATTTACCCAGTAAGCCACTGGAACATCACAGATGTAAAGCAATGTAAAGAAGGGCAGTGAACATTGAATCGCTAATAGGTAAGTTAAAAATGAATTCCATTGGTTTCACTATGTTTTTCCTAATGCCAATCTATACAGCGTATGATGACATCTTGTTCTTTATGAACACGTAATACATATTCTATACTTCACAATTGCACTATCTCAAGCCAAAACAATTCAAATTTCCATTGCCTCTATAGGAAGCTTATTAGTAAGTAAATGAAAAAAAGCTATCGGTGGATTCAAACACATGAAGGCCTGTTTACAAGACAGGTGCATTTACCCAGTTAGCCACTGAAACATGACAGGGGTAAAGCAATGTAAAGAAGGGCAGTGAACATTGAATCGCTAATAGGTAAGTTATTGAATTCCATTGGTTTCACTATGTTATTCTTAATGCCAATCTATACAGCGTATGATGACATCTTGTTCTTTATGAACACGTAATACATATTCTATACTTCACAATTGCACTATCTCAAGCCAAAACAATTCAAATTTCCATTGCCTCTATAGGAAGCTTATTAGTAAGTAAATGAAAAAAAGCTATCGGTGGATTCAAACACATGAAGGCCTGTTTACAAGACAGGAGCATTTATCCAGTTAGACACTGGAACATCACAGGTGTAAAGCAATGTAAAGAAGGGCAGTGAACATTGAATCGCTAAGAGGTAAGTTAATAATGAGTTCCATTGGTTTCACTATGTTATTCTTAATGCCAATCTCTACAGCGTATGATGACATCTTGTTCTTTATGAACACGTAATACATATTCTATACTTCACAATTGCACTATCTCAAGCCAAAACAATTCAAATTTCCATTGCCTCTATAGGAAGCTTATTAGTAAGTAAATTAAGAAGAGCTATTGGTGGATTCAAACTCATGAATGCCTGTTTACAAGACAGGTGCATTTCCCATTAAACCACTGGAACATCACAGGTGTAAAGCAATGTAAAGAAGGGCAGTGAACATTGAATCGCTAATAGGTAAGTTAAAAATGAATTCCATTGGTTTCACTATGTTATTCTTAATGCCAATCTATACAGTGTATGATGACATCTTGTTCTTTATGAACACATAATACATATTCTATACTTCACAATTGCACTATCTCAAGCCAAAACAATTCAAATTTCCATTGCCTCTATAGGAAGCTTATTAGTAAGTAAATTAAGAAAAGCTATTGGTGGATTCAAACTCATGAATGCCTGTTTACAAGACAGGTGCATTTCCCATTAAACCACTGGAACATCACAGGTGTAAAGCAATGTAAAGAAGGGCAGTGAACATTGAATCGCTAATAGGTAAGTTAAAAATGAATTCCATTGGTTTCACTATGTTATTCTTCATGACAATCTATACAACGTATGATGACATCTTGTTCTTTATTAACACTTAATATATATTCTATACTTCACAATTGCACTATCTCAAGCCAAAAACAATGCAAATTTCCATTGCCTCTAAAGAATGATTACTAGTAAGTAAATGAAAAAAAGCTATCCGTGGATTCAAACTCATGAATGCCTGTTTACAAGACAGTCGCATTAACACAGTAAGCCACTGGAACATCACAGGTATAAGGTAATGTAAAGAAGGGCAGTGAACATTGAATCGCTAATAGGAAAGTTAAAAATGAATTCCATTGGTTTCACTATGTTATTCCTAATGCAAATCTATACAGCGTATGATGACATCTTGTTCTTTATGAACACGTAATACATATTCTATACATCACAATTGCACTATCTCAAGCCAAAACCATTCAAATTTCCATTGCCTCTATAGGAAGCTTATTAGTAAGTAAATGAAAAAAAGCTATCGGTGGATTCAAATACATGAATGTCTGTTTACAAGACAGGTGCATTTACCCAGTTAGCCACTGAAACATGACAGGGGTAAAGCAATGTAAAGAAGGGCAGTGAACATTGAATCGCTAATAGGTAATTTAATAATGAGTTCCAATGGTTTCACTATGTTATTCTTAATGCCAATCTATACAGCGTATGACATCTTGTTCTTTATGAACACGTAATACATATTCTATACTTCACAATTGCACTATCTCAAGCCAAAACAATTCAAATTTCCATTGCCTCTATAGGAAGCTTATTAGTAAGTAAATTAAGAAAAGCTATTGGTGGATTCAAACTCATGAATGCTTGTTTACAAGACGGGTGCATTTCCCATTAAGCCACTGGAACATAACAGGTGTAAAGCAATGTAAAGAAGGGCAGTGAACATTGAATCGCTAATAGTTAAGTTAAAAATGAATTCCATTGGTTTCACTATGTTATTCTTAATGCAAATCTATACAGCGTATGATGACATCTTGTTCTTTATTAACACTTAATATATATTCTATACTTCACAATTGCACTATCTCAAGCCAAAACAATTCAAATTTCCATTGCCTCTATAGGAAGCTTATTAGTAAGTAAATTAAGAAAAGCTATTGGTGGATTCAAACTCATGAATGCCTGTTTACAAGACAGGTGCATTTCCCATTAAGCCACTGGAACATGACAGGTGGAAAGCAATGTAAAGAAGGGCAGTGAACATTGAATCGCTAATAGGTAAGTTAAAAATGAATTTCATTGGTTTCACTACGTTATTCTTAATGCGAATTTATACAGCGTATGATGACATCTTGTTCTTTATTAACACTTAATATATATTCTATACTTCACAATTGCACTATCTCAAGCCAAAAACAATGCAAATTTCCATTGCCTCTATAGGAAGCTTATTAGTAAGTAAATGAAGAAAAGCTATCGGTGGATTCAAACTCATGAATGACTGTTTACAAGACAGGTGAATTTACCCAGTAAGCCACTGGAACATCACAGATGTAAAGCAATGTAAAGAAGGGCAGTGAACATTGAATCGCTAATAGGTAAGTTAAAAATGAATTCCATTGGTTTCACTATGTTATTCTTAATGCCAATCTATACAGCGTATGATGACATCTTGTTCTTTATTAACACTTAATATATATTCTATACTTCACAATTGCACTATCTCAAGCCAAAAACAATGCAAATTTCCATTGCCTCTAAAGAATGATTACTAGTAAGTAAATGAAAAAAAGCTATCCGTGGATTCAAACTCATGAATGCCTGTTTACAAGACGGTCGCATTAACACAGCAAGCCACTGGAACATCAAAGGCATAAGGTAATGTAAAGAAGGGCAGTGAACATTGAATCGCTAATAGGAAAGTTAAAAATGAATTCCATTGGTTTCACTATGTTATTCCTAATGCCAATCTATACAGCGTATGATGACATCTTGTTCTTTATGAACACGTAATACATATTCTATACATCACAATTGCACTATCTCAAACCAAAACAATTCAAATTTCCATTGCCTCTATAGGAAGCTTATTAGTAAGTAAATGAAAAAAAGCTATCGGTGGATTCAAACACATGAATGTCTGTTTACAAGACAGGTGCATTTACCCATTTAGCCACTGAAACATGACAGGGGTAAAGCAATGTAAAGAAGGGCAGTGAACATTGAATCGCTAATAGGTAAGTTAATAATGAATTCCATTGGTTTCACTATGTTATTCTTAATGCCAATCTATACAGCGTATGATGACATCTTGTTCTTTATGAACACGTAATACATATTCTATACTTCACAATTGCACTATCTCAAGCCAAAACAATTCAAATTTCCATTGCCTCTATAGGAAGCTTATTAGTAAGTAAATGAAGAAAAGCTATCGGTGGATTCAATCTCATGAATGACTGTTTACAAGACAGGTGCATTTACCCAGTAAGCCACTGGAACATCACAGAGATAAAGCAATGTAAAGAAGGGCAGTGAACATTGAATCGCTAATAGGTAAGTTAATAATGAATTCCATTGGTTTCACTATGTTATTCTTAATGCCAATCTATACAGCGTATGATGACATCTTGTTCTTTATGAACACGTAATACATATTCTATACTTCACAATTGCACTATCTCAAGCCAAAACAATTCAAATTTCCATTGCCTCTATAGGAAGCTTATTAGTAAGTAAATGAAGAAAAGCTATCGGTGGATTCAAACACATGAAGGCCTGTTTACAAGACAGGTGCATTTCCCATTAAGCCACTGGAACATCACAGGTGTAAAGCAATGTAAAGAAGGGCAGTGAACATTGAATCGCTAATAGGTAAGTTAAAAATGAATTCCATTGGTTTCACTATGTTATTCTTAATGCCAATCTATACAGTGTATGATGACATCTTGTTCTTAATGAACACATAATACATATTCTATACTTCACAATTGCACTATCTCAAGCCAAAACAATTGAAATTTCCATTGCCTCTATAGGAAGCTTATTAGTAAGTAAATTAAGAAAAGCTATTGGTGGATTCAAACTCATGAATGCCTGTTTACAAGACAGGTGCATTTCCCATTAAACCACTGGAACATCACAGGTGTAAAGCAATGTAAAGAAGGGCAGTGAACATTGAATCGCTAATAGGTAAGTTAATAATGAGTTCCATTGGTTTCAGTATGTTATTCTTAATGCCAATCTATACAGCGTATGATGACATCTTGTTCTTTATGAGCACGTAATACATATTCTATACTTCACAATTGCACTATCTCAAGCCAAAACAATTCAAATTTCCATTGCCTCTATAGGAAGCTTATTAGTAAGTAAATGAAGAAAAGCTATCGGTGGATTCAAACTCATGAATGACTGTTTACAAGACAGGTGCATTTACCCAGTAAGCCACTGGAACATCACAGATGTAAAGCAATGTAAAGAAGGGCAGTGAACATTGAATCGCTAATAGGTAAGTTAAAAATGAATTCCATTGGTTTCACTATGTTTTTCCTAATGCCAATCTATACAGCGTATGATGACATCTTGTTCTTTATGAACACGTAATACATATTCTATACTTCACAATTGCACTATCTCAAGCCAAAACAATTCAAATTTCCATTGCCTCTATAGGAAGCTTATTAGTAAGTAAATGAAAAAAAGCTATCGGTGGATTCAAACACATGAAGGCCTGTTTACAAGACAGGTGCATTTACCCAGTTAGCCACTGAAACATGACAGGGGTAAAGCAATGTAAAGAAGGGCAGTGAACATTGAATCGCTAATAGGTAAGTTATTGAATTCCATTGGTTTCACTATGTTATTCTTAATGCCAATCTATACAGCGTATGATGACATCTTGTTCTTTATGAACACGTAATACATATTCTATACTTCACAATTGCACTATCTCAAGCCAAAACAATTCAAATTTCCATTGCCTCTATAGGAAGCTTATTAGTAAGTAAATGAAAAAAAGTTATCGGTGGATTCAAACACATGAAGGCCTGTTTACAAGACAGGAGCATTTATCCAGTTAGACACTGGAACATCACAGGTGTAAAGCAATGTAAAGAAGGGCAGTGAACATTGAATCGCTAAGAGGTAAGTTAATAATGAGTTCCATTGGTTTCACTATGTTATTCTTAATGCCAATCTCTACAGCGTATGATGACATCTTGTTCTTTATGAACACGTAATACATATTCTATACTTCACAATTGCACTATCTCAAGCCAAAACAATTCAAATTTCCATTGCCTCTATAGGAAGCTTATTAGTAAGTAAATTAAGAAGAGCTATTGGTGGATTCAAACTCATGAATGCCTGTTTACAAGACAGGTGCATTTCCCATTAAACCACTGGAACATCACAGGTGTAAAGCAATGTAAAGAAGGGCAGTGAACATTGAATCGCTAATAGGTAAGTTAAAAATGAATTCCATTGGTTTCACTATGTTATTCTTAATGCCAATCTATACAGTGTATGATGACATCTTGTTCTTTATGAACACATAATACATATTCTATACTTCACAATTGCACTATCTCAAGCCAAAACAATTCAAATTTCCATTGCCTCTATAGGAAGCTTATTAGTAAGTAAATTAAGAAAAGCTATTGGTGGATTCAAACTCATGAATGCCTGTTTACAAGACAGGTGCATTTCCCATTAAACCACTGGAACATCACAGGTGTAAAGCAATGTAAAGAAGGGCAGTGAACATTGAATCGCTAATAGGTAAGTTAAAAATGAATTCCATTGGTTTCACTATGTTATTCTTCATGACAATCTATACAACGTATGATGACATCTTGTTCTTTATTAACACTTAATATATATTCTATACTTCACAATTGCACTATCTCAAGCCAAAAACAATGCAAATTTCCATTGCCTCTAAAGAATGATTACTAGTAAGTAAATGAAAAAAAGCTATCCGTGGATTCAAACTCATGAATGCCTGTTTACAAGACAGTCGCATTAACACAGTAAGCCACTGGAACATCACAGGTATAAGGTAATGTAAAGAAGGGCAGTGAACATTGAATCGCTAATAGGAAAGTTAAAAATGAATTCCATTGGTTTCACTATGTTATTCCTAATGCAAATCTATACAGCGTATGATGACATCTTGTTCTTTATGAACACGTAATACATATTCTATACATCACAATTGCACTATCTCAAGCCAAAACCATTCAAATTTCCATTGCCTCTATAGGAAGCTTATTAGTAAGTAAATGAAAAAAAGCTATCGGTGGATTCAAATACATGAATGTCTGTTTACAAGACAGGTGCATTTACCCAGTTAGCCACTGAAACATGACAGGGGTAAAGCAATGTAAAGAAGGGCAGTGAACATTGAATCGCTAATAGGTAATTTAATAATGAGTTCCAATGGTTTCACTATGTTATTCTTAATGCCAATCTATACAGCGTATGACATCTTGTTCTTTATGAACACGTAATACATATTCTATACTTCACAATTGCACTATCTCAAGCCAAAACAATTCAAATTTCCATTGCCTCTATAGGAAGCTTATTAGTAAGTAAATTAAGAAAAGCTATTGGTGGATTCAAACTCATGAATGCTTGTTTACAAGACGGGTGCATTTCCCATTAAGCCACTGGAACATAACAGGTGTAAAGCAATGTAAAGAAGGGCAGTGAACATTGAATCGCTAATAGTTAAGTTAAAAATGAATTCCATTGGTTTCACTATGTTATTCTTAATGCAAATCTATACAGCGTATGATGACATCTTGTTCTTTATTAACACTTAATATATATTCTATACTTCACAATTGCACTATCTCAAGCCAAAACAATTCAAATTTCCATTGCCTCTATAGGAAACTTATTAGTAAGTAAATGAAGAAAAGCTATCGGTGGATTCAAACTCATGAATGACTGTTTACAAGACAGGTGCATTTACCCAGTAAGCCACTGGAACATGACAGGTGTAAAGCAATGTAAAGAAGGGCAGTGAACATTGAATCGCTAATAGGTAAGTTAAAAATGAATTCCATTGGTTTCACTACGTTATTCTTAATGCGAATTTATACAGCGTATGATGACATCTTGTTCTTTATTAACACTTAATATATATTCTATACTTCACAATTGCACTATCTCAAGCCAAAAACAATGCAAATTTCCATTGCCTCTATAGGAAGCTTATTAGTAAGTAAATGAAGAAAAGCTATCGGTGGATTCAAACTCATGAATGACTGTTTACAAGACAGGTGCATTTACCCAGTAAGCCACTGGAACATCACAGATGTAAAGCAATGTAAAGAAGGGCAGTGAACATTGAATCGCTAATAGGTAAGTTAAAAATGAATTCCATTGGTTTCACTATGTTATTCTTAATGCCAATCTATACAGCGTATGATGACATCTTGTTCTTTATTAACACTTAATATATATTCTATACTTCACAATTGCACTATCTCAAGCCAAAAACAATGCAAATTTCCATTGCCTCTAAAGAATGATTACTAGTAAGTAAATGAAAAAAAGCTATCCGTGGATTCAAACTCATGAATGCCTGTTTACAAGACGGTCGCATTAACACAGCAAGCCACTGGAACATCAAAGGCATAAGGTAATGTAAAGAAGGGCAGTGAACATTGAATCGCTAATAGGAAAGTTAAAAATGAATTCCATTGGTTTCACTATGTTATTCCTAATGCCAATCTATACAGCGTATGATGACATCTTGTTCTTTATGAACACGTAATACATATTCTATACATCACAATTGCACTATCTCAAGCCAAAACCATTCAAATTTCCATTGCCTCTATAGGAAGCTTATTAGTAAGTAAATGAAAAAAAGCTATCGGTGGATTCAAATACATGAATGTCTGTTTACAAGACAGGTGCATTTACCCAGTTAGCCACTGAAACATGACAGGGGTAAAGCAATGTAAAGAAGGGCAGTGAACATTGAATCGCTAATAGGTAAGTTAAAAATGAATTCCATTGGTTTCACTATGTTATTCTTAATGCCAATCTATACAGCGTATGATGACATCTTGTTCTTTATTAACACTTAATATATATTCTATACTTCACAATTGCACTATCTCAAGCCAAAAACAATGCAAATTTCCATTGCCTCTAAAGAATGATTACTAGTAAGTAAATGAAAAAAAGCTATCCGTGGATTCAAACTCATGAATGCCTGTTTACAAGACGGTCGCATTAACACAGCAAGCCACTGGAACATCAAAGGAATAAGGTAATGTAAAGAAGGGCAGTGAACATTGAATCGCTAATAGGAAAGTTAAAAATGAATTCCATTGGTTTCACTATGTTATTCCTAATGCCAATCTATACAGCGTATGATGACATCTTGTTCTTTATGAACACGTAATACATATTCTATACATCACAATTGCACTATCTCAAACCAAAACAATTCAAATTTCCATTGCCTCTATAGGAAGCTTATTAGTAAGTAAATTAAGAAAAGCTATTGGTGGATTCAAACTCATGAATGCCTGTTTACAAGACGGGTGCATTTCCCATTAAGCCACTGGAACATGACAGGTGTAAAGCAATGTAAAGAAGGGCAGTGAACATTGAATCGCTAATAGTTAAGTTAAAAATGAATTCCATTGGTTTCACTATGTTATTCTTAATGCGAATCTATACAGCGTATGATGACATCTTGTTCTTTATTAACACTTAATATATATTCTATACTTCACAATTGCACTATCTCAAGCCAAAACAATTCAAATTTCCATTGCCTCTATAGGAAACTTATTAGTAAGTAAATGAAGAAAAGCTATCGGTGGATTCAAACTCATGAATGCCTGTTTACAAGACAGGTGCATTTCCCATTAAACCACTGGAACATCACAGGTGTAAAGCAATGTAAAGAAGGGCAGTGAACATTGAATCGTTAATAGGTAAGTTAATAATGAGTTCCATTGGTTTCAGTATGTTATTCTTAATGCCAATCTATACAGCGTATGATGACATCTTGTTCTTTATGAGCACGTAATACATATTCTATACTTCACAATTGCACTATCTCAAACCAAAACAATTCAAATTTCCATTGCCTCTATAGGAAGCTTATTAGTAAGTAAATTAAGAAAAGCTATTGGTGGATTCAAACTCATGAATGCCTGTTTACAAGACGGGTGCATTTCCCATTAAGCCACTGGAACATGACAGGTGTAAAGCAATGTAAAGAAGGGCAGTGAACATTGAATCGCTAATAGTTAAGTTAAAAATGAATTCCATTGGTTTCACTATGTTATTCTTAATGCGAATCTATACAGCGTATGATGACATCTTGTTCTTTATTAACACTTAATATATATTCTATACTTCACAATTGCACTATCTCAAGCCAAAACAATTCAAATTTCCATTGCCTCTATAGGAAACTTATTAGTAAGTAAATGAAGAAAAGCTATCGGTGGATTCAAACTCATGAATGCCTGTTTACAAGACAGGTGCATTTCCCATTAAACCACTGGAACATCACAGGTGTAAAGCAATGTAAAGAAGGGCAGTGAACATTGAATCGTTAATAGGTAAGTTAATAATGAGTTCCATTGGTTTCAGTATGTTATTCTTAATGCCAATCTATACAGCGTATGATGACATCTTGTTCTTTATGAGCACGTAATACATATTCTATACTTCACAATTGCACTATCTCAAGCCAAAACAATTCAAATTTCCATTGCCTCTATAGGAAGCTTATTAGTAAGTAAATGAAGAAAAGCTATCGGTGGATTCAAACTCATGAATGACTGTTTACAAGACAGGTGCATTTACCCAGTAAGCCACTGGAACATCACAGATGTAAAGCAATGTAAAGAAGGGCAGTGAACATTGAATCGCTAATAGGTAAGTTAAAAATGAATTCCATTGGTTTCACTATGTTATTCTTAATGCCAATCTATACAGCGTATGATGACATCTTGTTCTTTATTAACACTTAATATATATTCTATACTTCACAATTGCACTATCTCAAGCCAAAAACAATGCAAATTTCCATTGCCTCTAAAGAATGATTACTAGTAAGTAAATGAAAAATAGCTATTCGTGGATTCAAACTCATGAATGCCTGTTTACAAGACGGTCGCATTAACACAGAAAGCCACTGGAACATCAAAGGCATAAGGTAATGTAAAGAAGGGCAGTGAACATTGAATCGCTAATAGGAAAGTTAAAAATGAATTCCATTGGTTTCACTATGTTATTCCTAATGCCAATCTATACAGCGTATGATGACATCTTGTTCTTTATGAACACGTAATACATATTCTATACATCACAATTGCACTATCTCAAACCAAAACAATTCAAATTTCCATTGCCTCTATAGGAAGCTTATTAGTAAGTAAATGAAGAAAAGCTATCGGTGGATTCAAACACATGAAGGCCTGTTTACAAGACAGGTGCATTTACCCATTTAGCCACTGAAACATGACAGGGGTAAAGCAATGTAAAGAAGGGCAGTGAACATTGAATCGCTAATAAGTAAGTTAATAATGAATTCCATTGGTTTCACTATGTTATTCTTAATGCCAATCTATACAGCGTATGATGACATCTTGTTCTTTATGAACACGTAATACATATTCTATACTTCACAATTGCACTATCTCAAGCCAAAACAATTCAAATTTCCATTGCCTCTATAGGAAGCTTATTAGTAAGTAAATTAAGAAAAGCTATTGGTGGATTCAAACTCATGAATGCCTGTTTACAAGACGGGTGCATTTCCCATTAAGCCACTGGAACATGACAGGTGTAAAGCAATGTAAAGAAGGGCAGTGAACATTGAATCGCTAATAGTTAAGTTAAAAATGAATTCCATTGGTTTCACTATGTTATTCTTAATGCGAATCTATACAGCGTATGATGACATCTTGTTCTTTATTAACACTTAATATATATTCTATACTTCACAATTGCACTATCTCAAGCCAAAACAATTCAAATTTCCATTGCCTCTATAGGAAGCTTATTAGTAAGTAAATGAAGAAAAGCTATCGGTGGATTCAAACTCATGAATGACTGTTTACAAGACAGGTGCATTTACCCAGTAAGCCACTGGAACATCACAGATGTAAAGCAATGTAAAGAAGGGCAGTGAACATTGAATCGCTAATAGGTAAGTTAAAAATGAATTCCATTGGTTTCACTATGTTATTCTTAATGCCAATCTATACAGCGTATGATGACATCTTGTTCTTTATTAACACTTAATATATATTCTATACTTCACAATTGCACTATCTCAAGCCAAAAACAATGCAAATTTCCATTGCCTCTAAAGAATGATTACTAGTAAGTAAATGAAAAAAAGCTATCCGTGGATTCAAACTCATGAATGCCTGTTTACAAGACGGTCGCATTAACACAGTAAGCCACTGGAATATCACAGGCATAAGGTAATGTAAAGAAGGGCAGTGAACATTGAATCGCTAATAGGAAAGTTAAAAATGAATTCCATTGGTTTCACTATGTTATTCCTAATGCCAATCTATACAACGTATGATGACATCTTGTTCTTTATTAACACTTAATATATATTCTATACTTCACAATTGCACTATCTCAAGCCAAAAACAATGCAAATTTCCATTGCCTCTAAAGAATGATTACTAGTAAGTAAATGAAAAAAAGCTATCCGTGGATTCAAACTCATGAATGCCTGTTTACAAGACAGTCGCATTAACACAGTAAGCCACTGGAACATCACGGGTATAAGGTAATGTAAAGAAGGGCAGTGAACATTGAATCGCTAATAGGAAAGTTAAAAATGAATTCCATTGGTTTCACTATGTTATTCCTAATGCCAATCTATACAGCGTATGATGACATCTTGTTCTTTATGAACACGTAATACATATTCTATACATCACAATTGCACTATCTCAAGCCAAAACCATTCAAATTTCCATTTCCTCTATAGGAAGCTTATTAGTAAGTAAATGAAGAAAAGCTATCGGTGGATTCAAACACATGAAGGCCTGTTTACAAGACAGGTGCATTTACCCAGTTAGACACTAGAACATCACAGGTGTAAAGCAATGTAAAGAAGGGCAGTGAACATTGAATCGCTAAGAGGTAAGTTGATAATGAGTTCCATTGGTTTCACTATGTTATTCTTAATGCCAATCTCTACAGTGTATGATGACATCTTGTTCTTTATGAACACGTAATACATATTCTATATATCACAATTGCACTATCTCAAGCCAAAACAATTCAAATTTCCATTGCCTCTATAGGAAGCTTGTTAGTAAGTAAATGAAAAAAAAGCTATCGGTGGATTCAAACACATGAATGTCTGTTTACAAGACAGGTGCATTTACCCAGTTAGCCACTGAAACATGACAGGGGTAAAGCAATGTAAAGAAGGGCAGTGAACATTGAATCGCTAATAGGTAAGTTAATAATGAATTCCATTGGTTTCACTATGTTATTCTTAATGACAATCTATACAGCGTATGATGACATCTTGTTCTTTATGAACACGTAATACATATTCTATACTTCACAATTGCACTATCTCAAGCCAAAACAATTCAAATTTCCATTGCCTCTATAGGAAGCTTATTAGTAAGTAAATTAAGAAAAGCTATTGGTGGATTCAAACTCATGAATGCCTGTTTACAAGACAGGTGCATTTCCCATTAAGCCACTGGAACATGACAGGTGTAAAGCAATGTAAAGAAGGGCAGTGAACATTGAATCGCTAATAGGTAAGTTAAAAATGAATTCCATTGGTTTCACTACGTTATTCTTAATGCAAATCTATACAGCGTATGATGACATCTTGTTCTTTATTAACACTTAATATATATTCTATACTTCACAATTGCACTATCTCAAGCCAAAAACAATGCAAATTTCCATTGCCTCTATAGGAAGCTTATTAGTAAGTAAATGAAGAAAAGCTATCGGTGGATTCAAACTCATGAATGACTGTTTACAAGACAGGTGCATTTACCCAGTAAGCCACTGGAACATCACAGATGTAAAGCAATGTAAAGAAGGGCAGTGAACATTGAATCGCTAATAGGTAAGTTAATAATGAGTTCCATTGGTTTCAGTATGTTATTCTTAATGCCAATCTATACAGCGTATGATGACATCTTGTTCTTTATGAACACGTAATACATATTCTATACTTCACAATTGCACTATCTCAAGCCAAAAACAATGCAAATTTCCATTGCCTCTAAAGAATGATTACTAGTAAGTAAATGAAAAAAAGCTATCCGTGGATTCAAACTCATGAATGCCTGTTTACAAGACGGTCGCATTAACACAGCAAGCCACTGGAACATCAAAGGCATAAGGTAATGTAAAGAAGGGCAGTGAACATTGAATCGCTAATAGGAAAGTTAAAAATGAATTCCATTGGTTTCACTATGTTATTCCTAATGCCAATCTATACAGCGTATGATGACATCTTGTTCTTTATGAACACGTAATACATATTCTATACATCACAATTGCACTATCTCAAACCAAAACAATTCAAATTTCCATTGCCTCTATAGGAAGCTTATTAGTAAGTAAATGAAAAAAAGCTATCGGTGGATTCAAACACATGAATGTCTGTTTACAAGACAGGTGCATTTACCCATTTAGCCACTGAAACATGACAGGGGTAAAGCAATGTAAAGAAGGGCAGTGAACATTGAATCGCTAATAGGTAAGTTAATAATGAATTCCATTGGTTTCACTATGTTATTCTTAATGCCAATCTATACAGCGTATGATGACATCTTGTTCTTTATGAACACGTAATACATATTCTATACTTCACAATTGCACTATCTCAAGCCAAAACAATTCAAATTTCCATTGCCTCTATAGGAAGCTTATTAGTAAGTAAATGAAGAAAAGCTATCGGTGGATTCAATCTCATGAATGACTGTTTACAAGACAGGTGCATTTACCCAGTAAGCCACTGGAACATCACAGAGATAAAGCAATGTAAAGAAGGGCAGTGAACATTGAATCGCTAATAGGTAAGTTAATAATGAATTCCATTGGTTTCACTATGTTATTCTTAATGCCAATCTATACAGCGTATGATGACATCTTGTTCTTTATGAACACGTAATACATATTCTATACTTCACAATTGCACTATCTCAAGCCAAAACAATTCAAATTTCCATTGCCTCTATAGGAAGCTTATTAGTAAGTAAATGAAGAAAAGCTATCGGTGGATTCAAACACATGAAGGCCTGTTTACAAGACAGGTGCATTTCCCATTAAGCCACTGGAACATCACAGGTGTAAAGCAATGTAAAGAAGGGCAGTGAACATTGAATCGCTAATAGGTAAGTTAAAAATGAATTCCATTGGTTTCACTATGTTATTCTTAATGCCAATCTATACAGTGTATGATGACATCTTGTTCTTAATGAACACATAATACATATTCTATACTTCACAATTGCACTATCTCAAGCCAAAACAATTGAAATTTCCATTGCCTCTATAGGAAGCTTATTAGTAAGTAAATTAAGAAAAGCTATTGGTGGATTCAAACTCATGAATGCCTGTTTACAAGACAGGTGCATTTCCCATTAAACCACTGGAACATCACAGGTGTAAAGCAATGTAAAGAAGGGCAGTGAACATTGAATCGCTAATAGGTAAGTTAATAATGAGTTCCATTGGTTTCAGTATGTTATTCTTAATGCCAATCTATACAGCGTATGATGACATCTTGTTCTTTATGAGCACGTAATACATATTCTATACTTCACAATTGCACTATCTCAAGCCAAAACAATTCAAATTTCCATTGCCTCTATAGGAAGCTTATTAGTAAGTAAATGAAGAAAAGCTATCGGTGGATTCAAACTCATGAATGACTGTTTACAAGACAGGTGCATTTACCCAGTAAGCCACTGGAACATCACAGATGTAAAGCAATGTAAAGAAGGGCAGTGAACATTGAATCGCTAATAGGTAAGTTAAAAATGAATTCCATTGGTTTCACTATGTTTTTCCTAATGCCAATCTATACAGCGTATGATGACATCTTGTTCTTTATGAACACGTAATACATATTCTATACTTCACAATTGCACTATCTCAAGCCAAAACAATTCAAATTTCCATTGCCTCTATAGGAAGCTTATTAGTAAGTAAATGAAAAAAAGCTATCGGTGGATTCAAACACATGAAGGCCTGTTTACAAGACAGGTGCATTTACCCAGTTAGCCACTGAAACATGACAGGGGTAAAGCAATGTAAAGAAGGGCAGTGAACATTGAATCGCTAATAGGTAAGTTATTGAATTCCATTGGTTTCACTATGTTATTCTTAATGCCAATCTATACAGCGTATGATGACATCTTGTTCTTTATGAACACGTAATACATATTCTATACTTCACAATTGCACTATCTCAAGCCAAAACAATTCAAATTTCCATTGCCTCTATAGGAAGCTTATTAGTAAGTAAATGAAAAAAAGTTATCGGTGGATTCAAACACATGAAGGCCTGTTTACAAGACAGGAGCATTTATCCAGTTAGACACTGGAACATCACAGGTGTAAAGCAATGTAAAGAAGGGCAGTGAACATTGAATCGCTAAGAGGTAAGTTAATAATGAGTTCCATTGGTTTCACTATGTTATTCTTAATGCCAATCTCTACAGCGTATGATGACATCTTGTTCTTTATGAACACGTAATACATATTCTATACTTCACAATTGCACTATCTCAAGCCAAAACAATTCAAATTTCCATTGCCTCTATAGGAAGCTTATTAGTAAGTAAATTAAGAAGAGCTATTGGTGGATTCAAACTCATGAATGCCTGTTTACAAGACAGGTGCATTTCCCATTAAACCACTGGAACATCACAGGTGTAAAGCAATGTAAAGAAGGGCAGTGAACATTGAATCGCTAATAGGTAAGTTAAAAATGAATTCCATTGGTTTCACTATGTTATTCTTAATGCCAATCTATACAGTGTATGATGACATCTTGTTCTTTATGAACACATAATACATATTCTATACTTCACAATTGCACTATCTCAAGCCAAAACAATTCAAATTTCCATTGCCTCTATAGGAAGCTTATTAGTAAGTAAATTAAGAAAAGCTATTGGTGGATTCAAACTCATGAATGCCTGTTTACAAGACAGGTGCATTTCCCATTAAACCACTGGAACATCACAGGTGTAAAGCAATGTAAAGAAGGGCAGTGAACATTGAATCGCTAATAGGTAAGTTAAAAATGAATTCCATTGGTTTCACTATGTTATTCTTCATGACAATCTATACAACGTATGATGACATCTTGTTCTTTATTAACACTTAATATATATTCTATACTTCACAATTGCACTATCTCAAGCCAAAAACAATGCAAATTTCCATTGCCTCTAAAGAATGATTACTAGTAAGTAAATGAAAAAAAGCTATCCGTGGATTCAAACTCATGAATGCCTGTTTACAAGACAGTCGCATTAACACAGTAAGCCACTGGAACATCACAGGTATAAGGTAATGTAAAGAAGGGCAGTGAACATTGAATCGCTAATAGGAAAGTTAAAAATGAATTCCATTGGTTTCACTATGTTATTCCTAATGCAAATCTATACAGCGTATGATGACATCTTGTTCTTTATGAACACGTAATACATATTCTATACATCACAATTGCACTATCTCAAGCCAAAACCATTCAAATTTCCATTGCCTCTATAGGAAGCTTATTAGTAAGTAAATGAAAAAAAGCTATCGGTGGATTCAAATACATGAATGTCTGTTTACAAGACAGGTGCATTTACCCAGTTAGCCACTGAAACATGACAGGGGTAAAGCAATGTAAAGAAGGGCAGTGAACATTGAATCGCTAATAGGTAATTTAATAATGAGTTCCAATGGTTTCACTATGTTATTCTTAATGCCAATCTATACAGCGTATGACATCTTGTTCTTTATGAACACGTAATACATATTCTATACTTCACAATTGCACTATCTCAAGCCAAAACAATTCAAATTTCCATTGCCTCTATAGGAAGCTTATTAGTAAGTAAATTAAGAAAAGCTATTGGTGGATTCAAACTCATGAATGCTTGTTTACAAGACGGGTGCATTTCCCATTAAGCCACTGGAACATAACAGGTGTAAAGCAATGTAAAGAAGGGCAGTGAACATTGAATCGCTAATAGTTAAGTTAAAAATGAATTCCATTGGTTTCACTATGTTATTCTTAATGCAAATCTATACAGCGTATGATGACATCTTGTTCTTTATTAACACTTAATATATATTCTATACTTCACAATTGCACTATCTCAAGCCAAAACAATTCAAATTTCCATTGCCTCTATAGGAAACTTATTAGTAAGTAAATGAAGAAAAGCTATCGGTGGATTCAAACTCATGAATGACTGTTTACAAGACAGGTGCATTTACCCAGTAAGCCACTGGAACATGACAGGTGTAAAGCAATGTAAAGAAGGGCAGTGAACATTGAATCGCTAATAGGTAAGTTAAAAATGAATTCCATTGGTTTCACTACGTTATTCTTAATGCGAATTTATACAGCGTATGATGACATCTTGTTCTTTATTAACACTTAATATATATTCTATACTTCACAATTGCACTATCTCAAGCCAAAAACAATGCAAATTTCCATTGCCTCTATAGGAAGCTTATTAGTAAGTAAATGAAGAAAAGCTATCGGTGGATTCAAACTCATGAATGACTGTTTACAAGACAGGTGCATTTACCCAGTAAGCCACTGGAACATCACAGATGTAAAGCAATGTAAAGAAGGGCAGTGAACATTGAATCGCTAATAGGTAAGTTAAAAATGAATTCCATTGGTTTCACTATGTTATTCTTAATGCCAATCTATACAGCGTATGATGACATCTTGTTCTTTATTAACACTTAATATATATTCTATACTTCACAATTGCACTATCTCAAGCCAAAAACAATGCAAATTTCCATTGCCTCTAAAGAATGATTACTAGTAAGTAAATGAAAAAAAGCTATCCGTGGATTCAAACTCATGAATGCCTGTTTACAAGACGGTCGCATTAACACAGCAAGCCACTGGAACATCAAAGGCATAAGGTAATGTAAAGAAGGGCAGTGAACATTGAATCGCTAATAGGAAAGTTAAAAATGAATTCCATTGGTTTCACTATGTTATTCCTAATGCCAATCTATACAGCGTATGATGACATCTTGTTCTTTATGAACACGTAATACATATTCTATACATCACAATTGCACTATCTCAAGCCAAAACCATTCAAATTTCCATTGCCTCTATAGGAAGCTTATTAGTAAGTAAATGAAAAAAAGCTATCGGTGGATTCAAATACATGAATGTCTGTTTACAAGACAGGTGCATTTACCCAGTTAGCCACTGAAACATGACAGGGGTAAAGCAATGTAAAGAAGGGCAGTGAACATTGAATCGCTAATAGGTAAGTTAAAAATGAATTCCATTGGTTTCACTATGTTATTCTTAATGCCAATCTATACAGCGTATGATGACATCTTGTTCTTTATTAACACTTAATATATATTCTATACTTCACAATTGCACTATCTCAAGCCAAAAACAATGCAAATTTCCATTGCCTCTAAAGAATGATTACTAGTAAGTAAATGAAAAAAAGCTATCCGTGGATTCAAACTCATGAATGCCTGTTTACAAGACGGTCGCATTAACACAGCAAGCCACTGGAACATCAAAGGAATAAGGTAATGTAAAGAAGGGCAGTGAACATTGAATCGCTAATAGGAAAGTTAAAAATGAATTCCATTGGTTTCACTATGTTATTCCTAATGCCAATCTATACAGCGTATGATGACATCTTGTTCTTTATGAACACGTAATACATATTCTATACATCACAATTGCACTATCTCAAACCAAAACAATTCAAATTTCCATTGCCTCTATAGGAAGCTTATTAGTAAGTAAATTAAGAAAAGCTATTGGTGGATTCAAACTCATGAATGCCTGTTTACAAGACGGGTGCATTTCCCATTAAGCCACTGGAACATGACAGGTGTAAAGCAATGTAAAGAAGGGCAGTGAACATTGAATCGCTAATAGTTAAGTTAAAAATGAATTCCATTGGTTTCACTATGTTATTCTTAATGCGAATCTATACAGCGTATGATGACATCTTGTTCTTTATTAACACTTAATATATATTCTATACTTCACAATTGCACTATCTCAAGCCAAAACAATTCAAATTTCCATTGCCTCTATAGGAAACTTATTAGTAAGTAAATGAAGAAAAGCTATCGGTGGATTCAAACTCATGAATGCCTGTTTACAAGACAGGTGCATTTCCCATTAAACCACTGGAACATCACAGGTGTAAAGCAATGTAAAGAAGGGCAGTGAACATTGAATCGTTAATAGGTAAGTTAATAATGAGTTCCATTGGTTTCAGTATGTTATTCTTAATGCCAATCTATACAGCGTATGATGACATCTTGTTCTTTATGAGCACGTAATACATATTCTATACTTCACAATTGCACTATCTCAAACCAAAACAATTCAAATTTCCATTGCCTCTATAGGAAGCTTATTAGTAAGTAAATTAAGAAAAGCTATTGGTGGATTCAAACTCATGAATGCCTGTTTACAAGACGGGTGCATTTCCCATTAAGCCACTGGAACATGACAGGTGTAAAGCAATGTAAAGAAGGGCAGTGAACATTGAATCGCTAATAGTTAAGTTAAAAATGAATTCCATTGGTTTCACTATGTTATTCTTAATGCGAATCTATACAGCGTATGATGACATCTTGTTCTTTATTAACACTTAATATATATTCTATACTTCACAATTGCACTATCTCAAGCCAAAACAATTCAAATTTCCATTGCCTCTATAGGAAACTTATTAGTAAGTAAATGAAGAAAAGCTATCGGTGGATTCAAACTCATGAATGCCTGTTTACAAGACAGGTGCATTTCCCATTAAACCACTGGAACATCACAGGTGTAAAGCAATGTAAAGAAGGGCAGTGAACATTGAATCGTTAATAGGTAAGTTAATAATGAGTTCCATTGGTTTCAGTATGTTATTCTTAATGCCAATCTATACAGCGTATGATGACATCTTGTTCTTTATGAGCACGTAATACATATTCTATACTTCACAATTGCACTATCTCAAGCCAAAACAATTCAAATTTCCATTGCCTCTATAGGAAGCTTATTAGTAAGTAAATGAAGAAAAGCTATCGGTGGATTCAAACTCATGAATGACTGTTTACAAGACAGGTGCATTTACCCAGTAAGCCACTGGAACATCACAGATGTAAAGCAATGTAAAGAAGGGCAGTGAACATTGAATCGCTAATAGGTAAGTTAAAAATGAATTCCATTGGTTTCACTATGTTATTCTTAATGCCAATCTATACAGCGTATGATGACATCTTGTTCTTTATTAACACTTAATATATATTCTATACTTCACAATTGCACTATCTCAAGCCAAAAACAATGCAAATTTCCATTGCCTCTAAAGAATGATTACTAGTAAGTAAATGAAAAATAGCTATTCGTGGATTCAAACTCATGAATGCCTGTTTACAAGACGGTCGCATTAACACAGAAAGCCACTGGAACATCAAAGGCATAAGGTAATGTAAAGAAGGGCAGTGAACATTGAATCGCTAATAGGAAAGTTAAAAATGAATTCCATTGGTTTCACTATGTTATTCCTAATGCCAATCTATACAGCGTATGATGACATCTTGTTCTTTATGAACACGTAATACATATTCTATACATCACAATTGCACTATCTCAAACCAAAACAATTCAAATTTCCATTGCCTCTATAGGAAGCTTATTAGTAAGTAAATGAAGAAAAGCTATCGGTGGATTCAAACACATGAAGGCCTGTTTACAAGACAGGTGCATTTACCCATTTAGCCACTGAAACATGACAGGGGTAAAGCAATGTAAAGAAGGGCAGTGAACATTGAATCGCTAATAAGTAAGTTAATAATGAATTCCATTGGTTTCACTATGTTATTCTTAATGCCAATCTATACAGCGTATGATGACATCTTGTTCTTTATGAACACGTAATACATATTCTATACTTCACAATTGCACTATCTCAAGCCAAAACAATTCAAATTTCCATTGCCTCTATAGGAAGCTTATTAGTAAGTAAATTAAGAAAAGCTATTGGTGGATTCAAACTCATGAATGCCTGTTTACAAGACGGGTGCATTTCCCATTAAGCCACTGGAACATGACAGGTGTAAAGCAATGTAAAGAAGGGCAGTGAACATTGAATCGCTAATAGTTAAGTTAAAAATGAATTCCATTGGTTTCACTATGTTATTCTTAATGCGAATCTATACAGCGTATGATGACATCTTGTTCTTTATTAACACTTAATATATATTCTATACTTCACAATTGCACTATCTCAAGCCAAAACAATTCAAATTTCCATTGCCTCTATAGGAAGCTTATTAGTAAGTAAATGAAGAAAAGCTATCGGTGGATTCAAACTCATGAATGACTGTTTACAAGACAGGTGCATTTACCCAGTAAGCCACTGGAACATCACAGATGTAAAGCAATGTAAAGAAGGGCAGTGAACATTGAATCGCTAATAGGTAAGTTAAAAATGAATTCCATTGGTTTCACTATGTTATTCTTAATGCCAATCTATACAGCGTATGATGACATCTTGTTCTTTATTAACACTTAATATATATTCTATACTTCACAATTGCACTATCTCAAGCCAAAAACAATGCAAATTTCCATTGCCTCTAAAGAATGATTACTAGTAAGTAAATGAAAAAAAGCTATCCGTGGATTCAAACTCATGAATGCCTGTTTACAAGACGGTCGCATTAACACAGTAAGCCACTGGAATATCACAGGCATAAGGTAATGTAAAGAAGGGCAGTGAACATTGAATCGCTAATAGGAAAGTTAAAAATGAATTCCATTGGTTTCACTATGTTATTCCTAATGCCAATCTATACAACGTATGATGACATCTTGTTCTTTATTAACACTTAATATATATTCTATACTTCACAATTGCACTATCTCAAGCCAAAAACAATGCAAATTTCCATTGCCTCTAAAGAATGATTACTAGTAAGTAAATGAAAAAAAGCTATCCGTGGATTCAAACTCATGAATGCCTGTTTACAAGACAGTCGCATTAACACAGTAAGCCACTGGAACATCACGGGTATAAGGTAATGTAAAGAAGGGCAGTGAACATTGAATCGCTAATAGGAAAGTTAAAAATGAATTCCATTGGTTTCACTATGTTATTCCTAATGCCAATCTATACAGCGTATGATGACATCTTGTTCTTTATGAACACGTAATACATATTCTATACATCACAATTGCACTATCTCAAGCCAAAACCATTCAAATTTCCATTTCCTCTATAGGAAGCTTATTAGTAAGTAAATGAAGAAAAGCTATCGGTGGATTCAAACACATGAAGGCCTGTTTACAAGACAGGTGCATTTACCCAGTTAGACACTAGAACATCACAGGTGTAAAGCAATGTAAAGAAGGGCAGTGAACATTGAATCGCTAAGAGGTAAGTTGATAATGAGTTCCATTGGTTTCACTATGTTATTCTTAATGCCAATCTCTACAGTGTATGATGACATCTTGTTCTTTATGAACACGTAATACATATTCTATATATCACAATTGCACTATCTCAAGCCAAAACAATTCAAATTTCCATTGCCTCTATAGGAAGCTTGTTAGTAAGTAAATGAAAAAAAAGCTATCGGTGGATTCAAACACATGAATGTCTGTTTACAAGACAGGTGCATTTACCCAGTTAGCCACTGAAACATGACAGGGGTAAAGCAATGTAAAGAAGGGCAGTGAACATTGAATCGCTAATAGGTAAGTTAATAATGAATTCCATTGGTTTCACTATGTTATTCTTAATGACAATCTATACAGCGTATGATGACATCTTGTTCTTTATGAACACGTAATACATATTCTATACTTCACAATTGCACTATCTCAAGCCAAAACAATTCAAATTTCCATTGCCTCTATAGGAAGCTTATTAGTAAGTAAATTAAGAAAAGCTATTGGTGGATTCAAACTCATGAATGCCTGTTTACAAGACAGGTGCATTTCCCATTAAGCCACTGGAACATGACAGGTGTAAAGCAATGTAAAGAAGGGCAGTGAACATTGAATCGCTAATAGGTAAGTTAAAAATGAATTCCATTGGTTTCACTACGTTATTCTTAATGCAAATCTATACAGCGTATGATGACATCTTGTTCTTTATTAACACTTAATATATATTCTATACTTCACAATTGCACTATCTCAAGCCAAAAACAATGCAAATTTCCATTGCCTCTATAGGAAGCTTATTAGTAAGTAAATGAAGAAAAGCTATCGGTGGATTCAAACTCATGAATGACTGTTTACAAGACAGGTGCATTTACCCAGTAAGCCACTGGAACATCACAGATGTAAAGCAATGTAAAGAAGGGCAGTGAACATTGAATCGCTAATAGGTAAGTTAAAAATGAATTCCATTGGTTTCACTATGTTATTCTTAATGCCAATCTATACAGCGTATGATGACATCTTGTTCTTTATTAACACTTAATATATATTCTATACTTCACAATTGCACTATCTCAAGCCAAAAACAATGCAAATTTCCATTGCCTCTAAAGAATGATTACTAGTAAGCAAATGAAAAAAAGCTATCCGTGGATTCAAGCTCATGAATGCCTGTTTACAAGACGGTCGCATTATCACAGTAAGCCACTGGAACATCAAAGGCATAAGGTAATGTAAAGAAGGGCAGTGAACATTGAATCGCTAATAGGAAAGTTAAAAATGAATTCCATTGGTTTCACTATGTTATTCCTAATGCCAATCTATACAGCGTATGATGACATCTTGTTCTTTATGAACACGTAATACATATTCTATATATCACAATTGCACTATCTCAAGCCAAAACAATTCAAATTTCCATTGCCTCTATAGGAAGCTTGTTAGTAAGTAAATGAAAAAAAGCTATCGGTGGATTCAAACACATGAATGTCTGTTTACAAGACAGGTGCATTTACCCAGTTAGCCACTGAAACATGACAGGGGTAAAGCAATGTAAAGAAGGGCAGTGAACATTGAATCGCTAATAGGTAAGTTAATAATGAATTCCATTGGTTTCACTATGTTATTCTTAATGACAATCTATACAGCGTATGATGACATCTTGTTCTTTATGAACACGTAATACATATTCTATACTTCACAATTGCACTATCTCAAGCCAAAACAATTCAAATTTCCATTGCCTCTATAGGAAGCTTATTAGTAAGTAAATTAAGAAAAGCTATTGGTGGATTCAAACTCATGAATGCTTGTTTACAAGACGGGTGCATTTCCCATTAAGCCACTGGAACATAACAGGTGTAAAGCAATGTAAAGAAGGGCAGTGAACATTGAATCGCTAATAGTTAAGTTAAAAATGAATTCCATTGGTTTCACTATGTTATTCTTAATGCAAATCTATACAGCGTATGATGACATCTTGTTCTTTATTAACACTTAATATATATTCTATACTTCACAATTGCACTATCTCAAGCCAAAACAATTCAAATTTCCATTGCCTCTATAGGAAACTTATTAGTAAGTAAATTAAGAAAAGCTATCGGTGGATTCAAACTCATGAATGACTGTTTACAAGACAGGTGCATTTACCCAGTAAGCCACTGGAACATCAGAGATGTAAAGCAATGTAAAGAAGGGCAGTGAACATTGAATCGCTAATAGGTAAGTTAAAAATGAATTCCATTCGTTTCACTATGTTATTTTTAATGCCAATCTATACAGCGTATGATGACATCTTGTTCTTTATTAACACTTAATATATATTCTATACTTCACAATTGCACTATCTCAAGCCAAAAACAATGCAAATTTCCATTGCCTCTAAAGAATGATTACTAGTAAGTAAATGAAAAAAAGCTATCCGTGGATTCAAACTCATGAATGCCTGTTTACAAGACAGTCGCATTAACACAGTAAGCCACTGGAACATCACGGGTATAAGGTAATGTAAAGAAGGGCAGTGAACATTGAATCGCTAATAGGAAAGTTAAAAATGAATTCCATTGGTTTCACTATGTAATTCCTAATGCCAATCAATACAGCGTATGATGACATCTTGTTCTTTATGAACACGTAATACATATTCTATACATCACAATTGCACTATCTCAAGCCAAAACAATTCAAATTTCCATTGCCTCTATAGGAAGCTTATTAGTAAGTAAATGAAAAAAAGCTATCGGTGGATTCAAATACATGAATGTCTGTTTACAAGACAGGTGCATTTACCCAGTTAGCCACTGAAACATGACAAGGGTAAAGCAATGTAAAGAAGGGCAGTGAACATTGAATCGCTAATAGGTAATTTAATAATGAGTTCCATTGGTTTCACTATGTTATTCTTAATGCCAATCTATACAGCGTATGATGACATCTTGTTCTTTATGAACACGTAATACATATTCTATACTTCACAATTGCACTATCTCAAGCCAAAACAATTCAAATTTCCATTGCCTCTATAGGAAGCTTATTAGTAAGTAAATTAAGAAAAGCTATTGGTGGATTCAAACTCATGAATGCCTGTTTACAAGACAGGTGCATTTCCCATTAAGCCACTGGAACATGACAGGTGTAAAGCATTGTAAAGAAGGGCAGTGAACATTGAATCGCTAATAGGTAAGTTAAAAATGAATTCCATTGGTTTCACTACGTTATTCTTAATGCAAATCTATACAGCGTATGATGACATCTTGTTCTTTATTAACACTTAATATATATTCTATTTTTCACAATTGCACTATCTCAAGCCAAAAACAATGCAAATTTCCATTGCCTCTATAGGAAGCTTATTAGTAAGTAAATGAAGAAAAGCTATCGGTGGATTCAAACTCATGAATGACTGTTTACAAGACAGGTGCATTTACCCAGTAAGCCACTGGAACATCACAGATGTAAAGCAATGTAAAGAAGGGCAGTGAACATTGAATCGCTAATAGGTAAGTTAAAAATGAATTCCATTGGTTTCACTATGTTATTCTTAATGCCAATCTATACAGCGTATGATGACATCTTGTTCTTTATTAACACTTAATATATATTCTATACTTCACAATTGCACTATCTCAAGCCAAAACAATTCAAATTTCCATTGCCTCTATAGGAAGCTTATTAGTAAGTAAATTAAGAAAAGCTATTGGTGGATTCAAACTCATGAATGCTTGTTTACAAGACGGGTGCATTTCCCATTAAGCCACTGGAACATAACAGGTGTAAAGCAATGTAAAGAAGGGCAGTGAACATTGAATCGCTAATAGTTAAGTTAAAAATGAATTCCATTGGTTTCACTATGTTATTCTTAATGCAAATCTATACAGCGTATGATGACATCTTGTTCTTTATTAACACTTAATATATATTCTATACTTCACAATTGCACTATCTCAAGCCAAAACAATTCAAATTTCCATTGCCTCTATAGGAAGCTTATTAGTAAGTAAATGAAAAAAAGCTATCGGTGGATTCAAACACATGAATGTCTGTTTACAAGACAGGTGCATTTACCCAGTTAGCCACTGAAACATGACAGGGGTAAAGCAATGTAAAGAAGGGCAGTGAACATTGAATCGCTAATAGGTAAGTTAATAATGAATTCCATTGGTTTCACTATGTTATTCTTAATGACAATCTATACAGCGTATGATGACATCTTGTTCTTTATGAACACGTAATACATATTCTATACTTCACAATTGCACTATCTCAAGCCAAAACAATTCAAATTTCCATTGCCTCTATAGGAAGCTTATTAGTAAGTAAATTAAGAAAAGCTATTGGTGGATTCAAACTCATGAATGCTTGTTTACAAGACGGGTGCATTTACCCAGTAAGCCACTGGAACATCACAGATGTAAAGCAATGTAAAGAAGGGCAGTGAACATTGAATCGCTAATAGGTAAGTTAAAAATGAATTCCATTGGTTTCACTATGTTATTCTTAATGCCAATCTATACAGCGTATGATGACATCTTGTTCTTTATTAACACTTAATATATATTCTATACTTCACAATTGCACTATCTCAAGCCAAAAACAATGCAAATTTCCATTGCCTCTAAAGAATGATTACTAGTAAGCAAATGAAAAAAAGCTATCCGTGGATTCAAGCTCATGAATGCCTGTTTACAAGACGGTCGCATTATCACAGTAAGCCACTGGAACATCAAAGGCATAAGGTAATGTAAAGAAGGGCAGTGAACATTGAATCGCTAATAGGAAAGTTAAAAATGAATTCCATTGGTTTCACTATGTTATTCCTAATGCCAATCTATACAGCGTATGATGACATCTTGTTCTTTATGAACACGTAATACATATTCTATATATCACAATTGCACTATCTCAAGCCAAAACAATTCAAATTTCCATTGCCTCTATAGGAAGCTTGTTAGTAAGTAAATGAAAAAAAGCTATCGGTGGATTCAAACACATGAATGTCTGTTTACAAGACAGGTGCATTTACCCAGTTAGCCACTGAAACATGACAGGGGTAAAGCAATGTAAAGAAGGGCAGTGAACATTGAATCGCTAATAGGTAAGTTAATAATGAATTCCATTGGTTTCACTATGTTATTCTTAATGACAATCTATACAGCGTATGATGACATCTTGTTCTTTATGAACACGTAATACATATTCTATACTTCACAATTGCACTATCTCAAGCCAAAACAATTCAAATTTCCATTGCCTCTATAGGAAGCTTATTAGTAAGTAAATTAAGAAAAGCTATTGGTGGATTCAAACTCATGAATGCTTGTTTACAAGACGGGTGCATTTCCCATTAAGCCACTGGAACATAACAGGTGTAAAGCAATGTAAAGAAGGGCAGTGAACATTGAATCGCTAATAGTTAAGTTAAAAATGAATTCCATTGGTTTCACTATGTTATTCTTAATGCAAATCTATACAGCGTATGATGACATCTTGTTCTTTATTAACACTTAATATATATTCTATACTTCACAATTGCACTATCTCAAGCCAAAACAATTCAAATTTCCATTGCCTCTATAGGAAACTTATTAGTAAGTAAATTAAGAAAAGCTATCGGTGGATTCAAACTCATGAATGACTGTTTACAAGACAGGTGCATTTACCCAGTAAGCCACTGGAACATCAGAGATGTAAAGCAATGTAAAGAAGGGCAGTGAACATTGAATCGCTAATAGGTAAGTTAAAAATGAATTCCATTCGTTTCACTATGTTATTTTTAATGCCAATCTATACAGCGTATGATGACATCTTGTTCTTTATTAACACTTAATATATATTCTATACTTCACAATTGCACTATCTCAAGCCAAAAACAATGCAAATTTCCATTGCCTCTAAAGAATGATTACTAGTAAGTAAATGAAAAAAAGCTATCCGTGGATTCAAACTCATGAATGCCTGTTTACAAGACAGTCGCATTAACACAGTAAGCCACTGGAACATCACGGGTATAAGGTAATGTAAAGAAGGGCAGTGAACATTGAATCGCTAATAGGAAAGTTAAAAATGAATTCCATTGGTTTCACTATGTAATTCCTAATGCCAATCAATACAGCGTATGATGACATCTTGTTCTTTATGAACACGTAATACATATTCTATACATCACAATTGCACTATCTCAAGCCAAAACAATTCAAATTTCCATTGCCTCTATAGGAAGCTTATTAGTAAGTAAATGAAAAAAAGCTATCGGTGGATTCAAATACATGAATGTCTGTTTACAAGACAGGTGCATTTACCCAGTTAGCCACTGAAACATGACAAGGGTAAAGCAATGTAAAGAAGGGCAGTGAACATTGAATCGCTAATAGGTAATTTAATAATGAGTTCCATTGGTTTCACTATGTTATTCTTAATGCCAATCTATACAGCGTATGATGACATCTTGTTCTTTATGAACACGTAATACATATTCTATACTTCACAATTGCACTATCTCAAGCCAAAACAATTCAAATTTCCATTGCCTCTATAGGAAGCTTATTAGTAAGTAAATTAAGAAAAGCTATTGGTGGATTCAAACTCATGAATGCCTGTTTACAAGACAGGTGCATTTCCCATTAAGCCACTGGAACATGACAGGTGTAAAGCATTGTAAAGAAGGGCAGTGAACATTGAATCGCTAATAGGTAAGTTAAAAATGAATTCCATTGGTTTCACTACGTTATTCTTAATGCAAATCTATACAGCGTATGATGACATCTTGTTCTTTATTAACACTTAATATATATTCTATTTTTCACAATTGCACTATCTCAAGCCAAAAACAATGCAAATTTCCATTGCCTCTATAGGAAGCTTATTAGTAAGTAAATGAAGAAAAGCTATCGGTGGATTCAAACTCATGAATGACTGTTTACAAGACAGGTGCATTTACCCAGTAAGCCACTGGAACATCACAGATGTAAAGCAATGTAAAGAAGGGCAGTGAACATTGAATCGCTAATAGGTAAGTTAAAAATGAATTCCATTGGTTTCACTATGTTATTCTTAATGCCAATCTATACAGCGTATGATGACATCTTGTTCTTTATTAACACTTAATATATATTCTATACTTCACAATTGCACTATCTCAAGCCAAAACAATTCAAATTTCCATTGCCTCTATAGGAAGCTTATTAGTAAGTAAATTAAGAAAAGCTATTGGTGGATTCAAACTCATGAATGCTTGTTTACAAGACGGGTGCATTTCCCATTAAGCCACTGGAACATAACAGGTGTAAAGCAATGTAAAGAAGGGCAGTGAACATTGAATCGCTAATAGTTAAGTTAAAAATGAATTCCATTGGTTTCACTATGTTATTCTTAATGCAAATCTATACAGCGTATGATGACATCTTGTTCTTTATTAACACTTAATATATATTCTATACTTCACAATTGCACTATCTCAAGCCAAAACAATTCAAATTTCCATTGCCTCTATAGGAAGCTTATTAGTAAGTAAATGAAAAAAAGCTATCGGTGGATTCAAACACATGAATGTCTGTTTACAAGACAGGTGCATTTACCCAGTTAGCCACTGAAACATGACAGGGGTAAAGCAATGTAAAGAAGGGCAGTGAACATTGAATCGCTAATAGGTAAGTTAATAATGAATTCCATTGGTTTCACTATGTTATTCTTAATGACAATCTATACAGCGTATGATGACATCTTGTTCTTTATGAACACGTAATACATATTCTATACTTCACAATTGCACTATCTCAAGCCAAAACAATTCAAATTTCCATTGCCTCTATAGGAAGCTTATTAGTAAGTAAATTAAGAAAAGCTATTGGTGGATTCAAACTCATGAATGCTTGTTTACAAGACGGGTGCATTTCCCATTAAGCCACTGGAACATAACAGGTGTAAAGCAATGTAAAGAAGGGCAGTGAACATTGAATCGCTAATAGTTAAGTTAAAAATGAATTCCATTGGTTTCACTATGTTATTCTTAATGCAAATCTATACAGCGTATGATGACATCTTGTTCTTTATTAACACTTAATATATATTCTATACTTCACAATTGCACTATCTCAAGCCAAAACAATTCAAATTTCCATTGCCTCTATAGGAAACTTATTAGTAAGTAAATGAAGAAAAGCTATCGGTGGATTCAAACTCATGTATGACTGTTTACAAGACAGGTGCATTTACCCAGTAAGCCACTGGAACATCACAGATGTAAAGCAATGTAAAGAAGGGCAGTGAACATTGAATCGCTAATAGGTAAGTTAAAAATGAATTCCATTCGTTTCACTATGTTATTTTTAATGCCAATCTATACAGCGTATGATGACATCTTGTTCTTTATTAACACTTAATATATATTCTATACTTCACAATTGCACTATCTCAAGCCAAAAACAATGCAAATTTCCATTGCCTCTAAAGAATGATTACTAGTAAGTAAATGAAAAAAAGCTATCCGTGGATTCAAACTCATGAATGCCTGTTTACAAGACAGTCGCATTAACACAGTAAGCCACTGGAACATCACAGGTATAAGGTAATGTAAAGAAGGGCAGTGAACATTGAATCGCTAATAGGAAAGTTAAAAACGAATTCCATTGGTTTCACTATGTTATTCCTAATGCCAATATTTACAGCGTATGATGACATCTTGTTCTTTATGAACACGTAATACATATTCTATACATCACAATTGCACTATCTCAAGCCAAAACAATTCAAATTTCCATTGCCTCTATAGGAAGCTTATTAGTAAGTAAATGAAGAAAAGCTATTGGTGGATTCAAACTCATAAATGCCTGTTTACAAGACGGGTGCATTTCCCATTAAGCCACTGGAACATGACAGGTGTAAAGCAATCTAAAGAAGGGCAGTGAACATTGAATCGCTAATAGTTAAGTTAAAAATGAATTCCATTGGTTTCACTATGTTATTCTTAATGCCAATCTATACAGCGTATGATGACATCTTGTTCTTTATTAACACTTAATATATATTCTATACTTCACAATTGCACTATCTCAAGCCAAAACAATTCAAATTTCCATTGCCTCTATAGGAAACTTATTAGTAAGTAAATGAAGAAAAGCTATCGGTGGATTCAAACTCATGAATGCCTGTTTACAAGACAGGTGCATTTCCCATTAAACCACTGGAACATCACAGGTGTAAAGCAATGTAAAGAAGGGCAGTGAACATTGAATCGTTAATAGGTAAGTTAATAATGAGTTCCATTGGTTTCAGTATGTTATTCTTAATGCCAATCTATACAGCGTATGATGACATCTTGTTCTTTATGAGCACGTAATACATATTCTATACTTCACAATTGCACTATCTCAAGCCAAAACAATTCAAATTTCCATTGCCTCTATAGGAAGCTTATTAGTAAGTAAATGAAGAAAAGCTATCGGTGGATTCAAACTCATGAATGACTGTTTACAAGACAGGTGCATTTACCCAGTAAGCCACTGGAACATCACAGATGTAAAGCAATGTAAAGAAGGGCAGTGAACATTGAATCGCTAATAGGTAAGTTAAAAAAGAATTCCATTGGATTCACTATGTTATTCTTAATGCCAATCTATACAGCGTATGATGACATCTTGTTCTTTATTAACACTTAATATATATTCTATACTTCACAATTGCACTATCTCAAGCCAAAAACAATGCAAATTTCCATTGCCTCTAAAGAATGATTACTAGTAAGTAAATGAAAAAAAGCTATCCGTGGATTCAAACTCATGAATGCCTGTTTACAAGACGGTCGCATTAACACAGTAAGCCACTGGAACATCACAGGCATAAGGTAATGTAAAGAAGGGCAGTGAACATTGAATCGCTAATAGGAAAGTTAAAAATGAATTCCATTGGTTTCACTATGTTATTCCTAATGCCAATCTATACAGCGTATGATGACATCTTGTTCTTTATGAACACGTAATACATATTCTATACTTCACAATTGCACTATCTCAAGCCAAAACAATTCAAATTTCCATTGCCTCTATAGGAAGCTTATTAGTAAGTAAATGAATAAAAGCTATCGGTGGATTCAAACACATGAAGGC
Organism: Phyllobates terribilis; assembly: GCF_046119375.1. Classification (NCBI taxonomy): domain Eukaryota; kingdom Metazoa; phylum Chordata; class Amphibia; order Anura; family Dendrobatidae; genus Phyllobates; species Phyllobates terribilis. Next base: position 585,431,969 of record NW_027362762.1, read on the forward strand.
CTGTTTACAAGACAGGTGCATTTATCCAGTTAGACACTGGAACATCACAGGTGTAAAGCAATGTAAAGAAGGGCAGTGAACATTGAATCGCTAAGAGGTAAGTTAATAATGAGTTCCATTGGTTTCACTATGTTATTCTTAATGCCAATCTCTACAGTGTATGATGACATCTTGTTCTTTATGAACACGTAATACATATTCTATACTTCACAATTGCACTATCTCAAGCCAAAACGATTCAAATTTCCATTGCCTCTATAGGAAGCTTATTAGTAAGTAAATGAAGAAAAGCTATCGGTGGATTCAAACACATGAAGGCCTGTTTACAAGACAGGTGCATTTACCCAGTTAGACACTGGAACATCACAGGTGTAAAGCAATGTAAAGAAGGGCAGTGAACATTGAATCGCTAAGAGGTAAGTTAATAATGAGTTCCATTGGTTTCACTATGTTATTCTTAATGCCAATCCATACAGCGTATGATGACATCTTGTTCTTTATGAACACATAATACATATTCTATACTTCACAATTGCACTATCTCAAGCCAAAACAATTCAAATTTCCATTGCCTCTGTAGGAAGCTTATTAGTAAGTAAATTAAGAAAAGCTATTGCTGGATTCAAACTCATGAATGCCTGTTTACAAGACAGGTGCATTTCCCATTAAACCACTGGAACATGACAGGGGTAAAGCAATGTAAAGAAGGGCAGTGAACATTGAATCGCTAATAGGTAAGTTAATAATGAGTTCCATTGGTTTCACTATGTTATTCTTAATGCCAATCTATACAGCGTATGATGACATCTTGTTCTTTATGAACACGTAATACATATTCTATACTTCACAAATGCACTATCTCAAGCCAAAAACAATGCAAATTTCCATTGCCTCTAAAGAATGATTACTAGTAAGTAAATGAAAAAAAGCTATCCGTGGATTCAAACTCATGAATGCCTGTTTACAAGACAGTCGCATTAACACAGTAATCCACTGGAATATCACAGGTATAAGATAATGTAAAGAAGGGCAGTGAACATTGAATCGCTAATAGGTAAGTTAAAAATGAATTCCATTGGTTTCACTATGTTATTCTTAATGCCAATCTATACAGTGTATGATGACATCTTGTTCTTTATGAACACGTAATACATATTCTATACTTCACAATTGCACTATCTCAAGCCAAAACAATTCAAATTTCCATTGCCTCTATAGGAAGCTTATTAGTAAGTAAATTAAGAAAAGCTATTGGTGGATTCAAACTCATGAATGCCTGTTTACAAGACTGGTGCATTTCCCATTAAGCCACTGGAACATGACAGGTGTAAAGCAATGTAAAGAAGGGCAGTGAACATTGAATCGCTAATAGTTAAGTTAAAAATGAATTCCATTGGTTTCACTATGTTATTCTTAATGCGAATCTATACAGCGTATGATGACATCTTGTTCTTTATTAACACTTAATATATATTCTATACTTCACAATTGCACTATCTCAAGCCAAAACAATTCAAATTTCCATTGCCTCTATAGGAAGCTTATTAGTAAGTAAATGAAGAAAAGCTATCGGTGGATTCAAACTCATGAATGACTGTTTACAAGACAGGTGCATTTACCCAGTAAGCCACTGGAACATCACAGATGTAAAGCAATGTAAAGAAGGGCAGTGAACATTGAATCGCTAATAGGTAAGTTAAAAATGAATTCCATTGGTTTCACTATGTTATTCTTAATGCCAATCTATACAGCGTATGATGACATCTTGTTCTTTATTAACACTTAATATATATTCTATACTTCACAATTGCACTATCTCAAGCCAAAAACAATGCAAATTTCCATTGCCTCTAAAGAATGATTACTAGTAAGTAAATGAAAAAAAGCTATCCGTGGATTCAAACTCATGAATGCCTGTTTACAAGACGGTCGCATTAACACAGTAAGCCACTGGAATATCACAGGCATAAGGTAATGTAAAGAAGGGCAGTGAACATTGAATCGCTAATAGGAAAGTTAAAAATGAATTCCATTGGTTTCACTATGTTATTCCTAATGCCAATCTATACAACGTATGATGACATCTTGTTCTTTATTAACACTTAATATATATTCTATACTTCACAATTGCACTATCTCAAGCCAAAAACAATGCAAATTTCCATTGCCTCTAAAGAATGATTACTAGTAAGTAAATGAAAAAAAGCTATCCGTGGATTCAAACTCATGAATGCCTGTTTACAAGACAGTCGCATTAACACAGTAAGCCACTGGAACATCACGGGTATAAGGTAATGTAAAGAAGGGCAGTGAACATTGAATCGCTAATAGGAAAGTTAAAAATGAATTCCATTGGTTTCACTATGTTATTCCTAATGCCAATCTATACAGCGTATGATGACATCTTGTTCTTTATGAACACGTAATACATATTCTATACATCACAATTGCACTATCTCAAGCCAAAACCATTCAAATTTCCATTGCCTCTATAGGAAGCTTATTAGTAAGTAAATGAAGAAAAGCTATCGGTGGATTCAAACACATGAAGGCCTGTTTACAAGACAGGTGCATTTACCCAGTTAGACACTAGAACACCACAGGTGTAAAGCAATGTAAAGAAGGGCAGTGAACATTGAATCGCTAAGAGGTAAGTTAATAATGAGTTCCATTGGTTTCACTATGTTATTCTTAATGCCAATCTCTACAGTGTATGATGACATCTTGTTCTTTATGAACACGTAATACATATTCTATACTTCACAATTGCACTATCTCAAGCCAAAACAATTCAAATTTCCATTGCCTCTATAGGAAGCTTATTAGTAAGTAAATTAAGAAAAGCTATTGGTGGATTCAAACTCATGAATGCCTGTTTACAAGACAGGTGCATTTCCCATTAAGCCACTGGAACATGACAGGTGTAAAGCAATGTAAAGAAGGGCAGTGAACATTGAAGCGCTAATAGGTAAGTTAAAAATGAATTCCATTGGTTTCACTACGTTATTCTTAATGCAAATCTATACAGCGTATGATGACATCTTGTTCTTTATTAACACTTAATATATATTCTATACTTCACAATTGCACTATCTCAAGCCAAAAACAATGCAAATTTCCATTGCCTCTATAGGAAGCTTATTAGTAAGTAAATGAAGAAAAGCTATCGGTGGATTCAAACTCATGAATGACTGTTTACAAGACAGGTGCATTTACCCAGTAAGCCACTGGAACATCACAGATGTAAAGCAATGTAAAGAAGGGCAGTGAACATTGAATCGCTAATAGGTAAGTTAAAAATGAATTCCATTGGTTTCACTATGTTATTCTTAATGCCAATCTATACAGCGTATGATGACATCTTGTTCTTTATTAACACTTAATATATATTCTATACTTCACAATTGCACTATCTCAAGCCAAAAACAATGCAAATTTCCATTGCCTCTAAAGAATGATTACTAGTAAGCAAATGAAAAAAAGCTATCCGTGGATTCAAGCTCATGAATGCCTGTTTACAAGACGGTCGCATTATCACAGTAAGCCACTGGAACATCAAAGGCATAAGGTAATGTAAAGAAGGGCAGTGAACATTGAATCGCTAATAGGAAAGTTAAAAATGAATTCCATTGGTTTCACTATGTTATTCCTAATGCCAATCTATACAGCGTATGATGACATCTTGTTCTTTATGAACACGTAATACATATTCTATATATCACAATTGCACTATCTCAAGCCAAAACAATTCAAATTTCCATTGCCTCTATAGGAAGCTTGTTAGTAAGTAAATGAAAAAAAGCTATCGGTGGATTCAAACACATGAATGTCTGTTTACAAGACAGGTGCATTTACCCAGTTAGCCACTGAAACATGACAGGGGTAAAGCAATGTAAAGAAGGGCAGTGAACATTGAATCGCTAATAGGTAAGTTAATAATGAATTCCATTGGTTTCACTATGTTATTCTTAATGACAATCTATACAGCGTATGATGACATCTTGTTCTTTATGAACACGTAATACATATTCTATACTTCACAATTGCACTATCTCAAGCCAAAACAATTCAAATTTCCATTGCCTCTATAGGAAGCTTATTAGTAAGTAAATTAAGAAAAGCTATTGGTGGATTCAAACTCATGAATGCTTGTTTACAAGACGGGTGCATTTCCCATTAAGCCACTGGAACATAACAGGTGTAAAGCAATGTAAAGAAGGGCAGTGAACATTGAATCGCTAATAGTTAAGTTAAAAATGAATTCCATTGGTTTCACTATGTTATTCTTAATGCAAATCTATACAGCGTATGATGACATCTTGTTCTTTATTAACACTTAATATATATTCTATACTTCACAATTGCACTATCTCAAGCCAAAACAATTCAAATTTCCATTGCCTCTATAGGAAACTTATTAGTAAGTAAATGAAGAAAAGCTATCGGTGGATTCAAACTCATGAATGACTGTTTACAAGACAGGTGCATTTACCCAGTAAGCCACTGGAACATCAGAGATGTAAAGCAATGTAAAGAAGGGCAGTGAACATTGAATCGCTAATAGGTAAGTTAAAAATGAATTCCATTCGTTTCACTATGTTATTTTTAATGCCAATCTATACAGCGTATGATGACATCTTGTTCTTTATTAACACTTAATATATATTCTATACTTCACAATTGCACTATCTCAAGCCAAAAACAATGCAAATTTCCATTGCCTCTAAAGAATGATTACTAGTAAGTAAATGAAAAAAAGCTATCCGTGGATTCAAACTCATGAATGCCTGTTTACAAGACAGTCGCATTAACACAGTAAGCCACTGGAACATCACGGGAATAAGGTAATGTAAAGAAGGGCAGTGAACATTGAATCGCTAATAGGAAAGTTAAAAATGAATTCCATTGGTTTCACTATGTTATTCCTAATGCCAATCTATACAGCGTATGATGACATCTTGTTCTTTATGAACACGTAATACATATTCTATACATCACAATTGCACTATCTCAAGCCAAAACAATTCAAATTTCCATTGCCTCTATAGGAAGCTTATTAGTAAGTAAATGAAAAAAAGCTATCGGTGGATTCAAATACATGAATGTCTGTTTACAAGACAGGTGCATTTACCCAGTTAGCCACTGAAACATGACAAGGGTAAAGCAATGTAAAGAAGGGCAGTGAACATTGAATCGCTAATAGGTAATTTAATAATGAGTTCCATTGGTTTCACTATGTTATTCTTAATGCCAATCTATACAGCGTATGATGACATCTTGTTCTTTATGAACACGTAATACATATTCTATACTTCACAATTGCACTATCTCAAGCCAAAACAATTCAAATTTCCATTGCCTCTATAGGAAGCTTATTAGTAAGTAAATTAAGAAAAGCTATTGGTGGATTCAAACTCATGAATGCCTGTTTACAAGACAGGTGCATTTCCCATTAAGCCACTGGAACATGACAGGTGTAAAGCATTGTAAAGAAGGGCAGTGAACATTGAATCGCTAATAGGTAAGTTAAAAATGAATTCCATTGGTTTCACTACGTTATTCTTAATGCAAATCTATACAGCGTATGATGACATCTTGTTCTTTATTAACACTTAATATATATTCTATTTTTCACAATTGCACTATCTCAAGCCAAAAACAATGCAAATTTCCATTGCCTCTATAGGAAGCTTATTAGTAAGTAAATGAAGAAAAGCTATCGGTGGATTCAAACTCATGAATGACTGTTTACAAGACAGGTGCATTTACCCAGTAAGCCACTGGAACATCACAGATGTAAAGCAATGTAAAGAAGGGCAGTGAACATTGAATCGCTAATAGGTAAGTTAAAAATGAATTCCATTGGTTTCACTATGTTATTCTTAATGCCAATCTATACAGCGTATGATGACATCTTGTTCTTTATTAACACTTAATATATATTCTATACTTCACAATTGCACTATCTCAAGCCAAAAACAATGCAAATTTCCATTGCCTCTAAAGAATGATTACTAGTAAGCAAATGAAAAAAAGCTATCCGTGGATTCAAACTCATGAATGCCTGTTTACAAGACGGTCGCATTATCACAGTAAGCCACTGGAACATCAAAGGCATAAGGTAATGTAAAGAAGGGCAGTGAACATTGAATCGCTAATAGGAAAGTTAAAAATGAATTCCATTGGTTTCACTATGTTATTCCTAATGCCAATCTATACAGCGTATGATGACATCTTGTTCTTTATGAACACGTAATACATATTCTATACATCACAATTGCACTATCTCAAGCCAAAACAATTCAAATTTCCATTGCCTCTATAGGAAGCTTATTAGTAAGTAAATGAAAAAAAGCTATCGGTGGATTCAAACACATGAATGTCTGTTTACAAGACAGGTGCATTTACCCAGTTAGCCACTGAAACATGACAGGGGTAAAGCAATGTAAAGAAGGGCAGTGAACATTGAATCGCTAATAGGTAAGTTAATAATGAATTCCATTGGTTTCACTATGTTATTCTTAATGACAATCTATACAGCGTATGATGACATCTTGTTCTTTATGAACACGTAATACATATTCTATACTTCACAATTGCACTATCTCAAGCCAAAACAATTCAAATTTCCATTGCCTCTATAGGAAGCTTATTAGTAAGTAAATTAAGAAAAGCTATTGGTGGATTCAAACTCATGAATGCTTGTTTACAAGACGGGTGCATTTCCCATTAAGCCACTGGAACATAACAGGTGTAAAGCAATGTAAAGAAGGGCAGTGAACATTGAATCGCTAATAGTTAAGTTAAAAATGAATTCCATTGGTTTCACTATGTTATTCTTAATGCAAATCTATACAGCGTATGATGACATCTTGTTCTTTATTAACACTTAATATATATTCTATACTTCACAATTGCACTATCTCAAGCCAAAACAATTCAAATTTCCATTGCCTCTATAGGAAACTTATTAGTAAGTAAATGAAGAAAAGCTATCGGTGGATTCAAACTCATGAATGACTGTTTACAAGACAGGTGCATTTACCCAGTAAGCCACTGGAACATCACAGATGTAAAGCAATGTAAAGAAGGGCAGTGAACATTGAATCGCTAATAGGTAAGTTAAAAATGAATTCCATTCGTTTCACTATGTTATTTTTAATGCCAATCTATACAGCGTATGATGACATCTTGTTCTTTATTAACACTTAATATATATTCTATACTTCACAATTGCACTATCTCAAGCCAAAAACAATGCAAATTTCCATTGCCTCTAAAGAATGATTACTAGTAAGTAAATGAAAAAAAGCTATCCGTGGATTCAAACTCATGAATGCCTGTTTACAAGACAGTCGCATTAACACAGTAAGCCACTGGAACATCACAGGTATAAGGTAATGTAAAGAAGGGCAGTGAACATTGAATCGCTAATAGGAAAGTTAAAAATGAATTCCATTGGTTTCACTATGTTATTCCTAATGCCAATATTTACAGCGTATGATGACATCTTGTTCTTTATGAACACGTAATACATATTCTATACATCACAATTGCACTATCTCAAGCCAAAACAATTCAAATTTCCATTGCCTCTATAGGAAGCTTATTAGTAAGTAAATGAAGAAAAGCTATCGGTGGATTCAAACACATGAAGGCCTGTTTACAAGACAGGTGCATTTACCCAGTTAGACACTGGAACATCACAGGTGTAAAGCAATGTAAAGAAGGGCAGTGAACATTGAATCGCTAAGAGGTAAGTTAATAATGAGTTCCATTGGTTTCACTATGTTATTCTTAATGCCAATCTATACAGCGTATGATGACATCTTGTTCTTTATGAACACATAATACATATTCTATACTTCACAATTGCACTATCTCAAGCCAAAACAATTCAAATTTCCATTGCCTCTGTAGGAAGCTTATTAGTAAGTAAATTAAGAAAAGCTATTGCTGGATTCAAACTCATGAATGCCTGTTTACAAGACAGGTGCATTTCCCATTAAACCACTGGAACATGACAGGTGTAAAGCAATGTAAAGAAGGGCAGTGAACATTGAATCGCTAATAGGTAAGTTAATAATGAGTTCCATTGGTTTCACTATGTTATTCTTAATGCCAATCTATACAGCGTATGATGACATCTTGTTCTTTATGAACACGTAATACATATTCTATACTTCACAATTGCACTATCTCAAGCCAAAAACAATGCAAATTTCCATTGCCTCTAAAGAATGATTACTAGTAAGTAAATGAAAAAAAGCTATCCGTGGATTCAAACTCATGAATGCCTGTTTACAAGACAGTCGCATTAACACAGTAATCCACTGGAATATCACAGGTATAAGGTAATGTAAAGAAGGGCAGTGAACATTGAATCGCTAATAGGTAAGTTAAAAATGAATTCCATTGGTTTCACTATGTTATTCTTAATGCCAATCTATACAGTGTATGATGACATCTTGTTCTTTATGAACACGTAATACATATTCTATACTTCACAATTGCACTATCTCAAGCCAAAACAATTCAAATTTCCATTGCCTCTATAGGAAGCTTATTAGTAAGTAAATTAAGAAAAGCTATTGGTGGATTCAAACTCATGAATGCCTGTTTACAAGACGGGTGCATTTCCCATTAAGCCACTGGAACATGACAGGTGTAAAGCAATCTAAAGAAGGGCAGTGAACATTGAATCGCTAATAGTTAAGTTAAAAATGAATTCCATTGGTTTCACTATGTTATTCTTAATGCCAATCTATACAGCGTATGATGACATCTTGTTCTTTATTAACACTTAATATATATTCTATACTTCACAATTGCACTATCTCAAGCCAAAACAATTCAAATTTCCATTGCCTCTATAGGAAGCTTATTAGTAAGTAAATTAAGAAAAGCTATTGGTGGATTCAAACTCATGAATGCCTGTTTACAAGACAGGTGCATTTCGCATTAAACCACTGGAACATCACAGGTGTAAAGCAATGTAAAGAAGGGCAGTGAACATTGAATCGTTAATAGGTAAGTTAATAATGAGTTCCATTGGTTTCAGTATGTTATTCTTAATGCCAATCTATACAGCGTATGATGACATCTTGTTCTTTATGAGCACGTAATACATATTCTATACTTCACAATTGCACTATCTCAAGCCAAAACAATTCAAATTTCCATTGCCTCTATAGGAAGCTTATTAGTAAGTAAATGAAGAAAAGCTATCGGTGGATTCAAACTCATGAATGACTGTTTACAAGACAGGTACATTTATCCAGTAAGCCACTGGAACATCACAGATGTAAAGCAATGTAAAGAAGGGCAGTGAACATTGAATCGCTAATAGGTAAGTTAAAAAAGAATTCCATTGGATTCACTATGTTATTCTTAATGCCAATCTATACAGCGTATGATGACATCTTGTTCTTTATTAACACTTAATATATATTCTATACTTCACAATTGCACTATCTCAAGCCAAAAACAATGCAAATTTCCATTGCCTCTAAAGAATGATTACTAGTAAGTAAATGAAAAAAAGCTATCCGTGGATTCAAACTCATGAATGCCTGTTTACAAGACGGTCGCATTAACACAGTAAGCCACTGGAACATCACAGGCATAAGGTAATGTAAAGAAGGGCAGTGAACATTGAATCGCTAATAGGAAAGTTAAAAATGAATTCCATTGGTTTCACTATGTTATTCCTAATGCCAATCTATACAGCGTATGATGACATCTTGTTCTTTATGAACACGTAATACATATTCTATACTTCACAATTGCACTATCTCAAGCCAAAACAATTCAAATTTCCATTGCCTCTATAGGAAGCTTATTAGTAAGTAAATGAATAAAAGCTATCGGTGGATTCAAACACATGAAGGCCTGTTTACAAGACAGGTGCATTTATCCAGTTAGACACTGGAACATCACAGGTGTAAAGCAATGTAAAGAAGGGCAGTGAACATTGAATCGCTAAGAGGTAAGTTAATAATGAGTTCCATTGGTTTCACTATGTTATTCTTAATGCCAATCTCTACAGTGTATGATGACATCTTGTTCTTTATGAACACGTAATACATATTCTATACTTCACAATTGCACTATCTCAAGCCAAAACGATTCAAATTTCCATTGCCTCTATAGGAAGCTTATTAGTAAGTAAATTAAGAAAAGCTATTGGTGGATTCAAACTCATGAACGCCTGTTTACAAGACAGGTGCATTTCCCATTAAGCCACTGGAACATCACAGGTGTAAAGCAATGTAAAGAAGGGCAGTGAACATTGAATCGCTAATAGGTAAGTTAAAAATGAATTCCATTGGTTTCACTATGTTATTCTTAATGCCAATCTATACAGTGTATGATGACATCTTGTTCTTTATGAACACATAATACATATTCTATACTTCACAATTGCACTATCTCAAGCCAAAACAATTCAAATTTCCATTGCCTCTATAGGAAGCTTATTAGTAAGTAAATTAAGAAAAGCTATTGGTGGATTCAAACTCATGAATGCCTGTTTACAAGACAGGTGCATTTCCCATTAAACCACTGGAACATCACAGGTGTAAAGCAATGTAAAGAAGGGCAGTGAACATTGAATCGCTAATAGGTAAGTTAAAAATGAATTCCATTGGTTTCACTATGTTATTCTTAATGCCAATCTATACAACGTATGATGACATCTTGTTCTTTATTAACACTTAATATATATTCTATACTTCACAATTGCACTATCTCAAGCCAAAAACAATGCAAATTTCCATTGCCTCTAAAGAATGATTACTAGTAAGTAAATGAAAAAAAGCTATCCGTGGATTCAAACTCATGAATGCCTGTTTACAAGACAGTCGCATTAACACAGTAAGCCACTGGAACATCACGGGTATAAGGTAATGTAAAGAAGGGCAGTGAACATTGAATCGCTAATAGGAAAGTTAAAAATGAATTCCATTGGTTTCACTATGTTATTCCTAATGCCAATCTATACAGCGTATGATGACATCTTGTTCTTTATGAACACGTAATACATATTCTATACATCACAATTGCACTATCTCAAGCCAAAACAATTCAAATTTCCATTGCCTCTATAGGAAGCTTATTAGTAAGTAAATGAAAAAAAGCTATCGGTGGATTCAAATACATGAATGTCTGTTTACAAGACAGGTGCATTTACCCAGTTAGCCACTGAAACATGACAGGGGTAAAGCAATGTAAAGAAGGGCAGTGAACATTGAATCGCTAATAGGTAATTTAATAATGAGTTCCATTGGTTTCACTATGTTATTCTTAATGCCAATCTATACAGCGTATGATGACATCTTGTTCTTTATGAACACGTAATACATATTCTATACTTCACAATTGCACTATCTCAAGCCAAAACAATTCAAATTTCCATTGCCTCTATAGGAAGCTTATTAGTAAGTAAATTAAGAAAAGCTATTGGTGGATTCAAACTCATGAATGCCTGTTTACAAGACAGGTGCATTTCCCATTAAGCCACTGGAACATGACAGGTGTAAAGCAATGTAAAGAAGGGCAGTGAACATTGAATCGCTAATAGGTAAGTTAAAAATGAATTCCATTGGTTTCACTACGTTATTCTTAATGCGAATCTATACAGCGTATGATGACATCTTGTTCTTTATTAACACTTAATATATATTCTATACTTCACAATTGCACTATCTCAAGCCAAAAACAATGCAAATTTCCATTGCCTCTATAGGAAGCTTATTAGTAAGTAAATGAAGAAAAGCTATCGGTGGATTCAAACTCATGAATGACTGTTTACAAGACAGGTGCATTTACCCAGTAAGCCACTGGAACATCACAGATGTAAAGCAATGTAAAGAAGGGCAGTGAACATTGAATCGCTAATAGGTAAGTTAAAAATGAATTCCATTGGTTTCACTATGTTATTCCTAATGCCAATCTATACAGCGTATGATGACATCTTGTTCTTTATGAACACGTAATACATATTCTATACATCACAATTGCACTATCTCAAGCCAAAACAATTCAAATTTCCATTGCCTCTATAGGAAGCTTATTAGTAAGTAAATGAAAAAAAGCTATCGGTGGATTCAAACACATGAATGTCTGTTTACAAGAGAGGTGCATTTACCCAGTTAGCCACTGAAACATGACAGGGGTAAAGCAATGTAAAGAAGGGCAGTGAACATTGAATCGCTAATAGGTAAGTTAATAATGAATTCCATTGGTTTCACTATGTTATTCTTAATGACAATCTATACAGCGTATGATGACATCTTGTTCTTTATGAACACGTAATACATATTCTATACTTCACAATTGCACTATCTCAAGCCAAAACAATTCAAATTTCCATTGCCTCTATAGGAAGCTTATTAGTAAGTAAATTAAGAAAAGCTATTGGTGGATTCAAACTCATGAATGCTTGTTTACAAGACGGGTGCATTTCCCATTAAGCCACTGGAACATGACAGGTGTAAAGCAATGTAAAGAAGGGCAGTGAACATTGAATCGCTAATAGTTAAGTTAAAAATGAATTCCATTGGTTTCACTATGTTATTCTTAATGCAAATCTATACAGCGTATGATGACATCTTGTTCTTTATTAACACTTAATATATATTCTATACTTCACAATTGCACTATCTCAAGCCAAAACAATTCAAATTTCCATTGCCTCTATAGGAAACTTATTAGTAAGTAAATGAAGAAAAGCTATCGGTGGATTCAAACTCATGAATGACTGTTTACAAGACAGGTGCATTTACCCAGTAAACCACTGGAACATCACAGATGTAAAGCACTGTAAAGAAGGGCAGTGAACATTGAATCGCTAATAGGTAAGTTAAAAATGAATTCCATTCGTTTCACTATGTTATTTTTAATGCCAATCTATACAGCGTATGATGACATCTTGTTCTTTATTAACACTTAATATATATTCTATACTTCACAATTGCACTATCTCAAGCCAAAAACAATGCAAATTTCCATTGCCTCTAAAGAATGATTACTAGTAAGTAAATGAAAAAAAGCTATCCGTGGATTCAAACTCATGAATGCCTGTTTACAAGACAGTCGCATTAACAGTAAGCCACTGGAACATCACAGGTATAAGGTAATGTAAAGAAGGGCAGTGAACATTGAATCGCTAATAGGAAAGTTAAAAATGAATTCCATTGGTTTCACTATGTTATTCCTAATGCCAATATTTACAGCGTATGATGACATCTTGTTCTTTATGAACACGTAATACATATTCTATACATCACAATTGCACTATCTCAAGCCAAAACAATTCAAATTTCCATTGCCTCTATAGGAAGCTTATTAGTAAGTAAATGAAGAAAAGCTATCGGTGGATTCAAACACATGAAGGCCTGTTTACAAGACAGGTGCATTTACCCAGTTAGACACTGGAACATCACAGGTGTAAAGCAATGTAAAGAAGGGCAGTGAACATTGAATCGCTAAGAGGTAAGTTAATAATGAGTTCCATTGGTTTCACTATGTTATTCTTAATGCCAATCTATACAGCGTATGATGACATCTTGTTCTTTATGAACACATAATACATATTCTATACTTCACAATTGCACTATCTCAAGCCAAAACAATTCAAATTTCCATTGCCTCTGTAGGAAGCTTATTAGTAAGTAAATTAAGAAAAGCTATTGCTGGATTCAAACTCATGAATGCCTGTTTACAAGACAGGTGCATTTCCCATTAAACCACTGGAACATGACAGGTGTAAAGCAATGTAAAGAAGGGCAGTGAACATTGAATCGCTAATAGGTAAGTTAATAATGAGTTCCATTGGTTTCACTATGTTATTCTTAATGCCAATCTATACAGCGTATGATGACATCTTGTTCTTTATGAACACGTAATACATATTCTATACTTCACAATTGCACTATCTCAAGCCAAAAACAATGCAAATTTCCATTGCCTCTAAAGAATGATTACTAGTAAGTAAATGAAAAAAAGCTATCCGTGGATTCAAACTCATGAATGCCTGTTTACAAGACAGTCGCATTAACACAGTAATCCACTGGAATATCACAGGTATAAGGTAATGTAAAGAAGGGCAGTGAACATTGAATCGCTAATAGGTAAGTTAAAAATGAATTCCATTGGTTTCACTATGTTATTCTTAATGCCAATCTATACAGTGAATGATGACATCTTGTTCTTTATGAACACGTAATACATATTCTATACTTCACAATTGCACTATCTCAAGCCAAAACAATTCAAATTTCCATTGCCTCTATAGGAAGCTTATTAGTAAGTAAATTAAGAAAAGCTATTGGTGGATTCAAACTCATGAATGCCTGTTTACAAGACAGGTGCATTTAACCAGTTAGCCACTGGAACATCACAGGTGTAAAGCAATGTAAAGAAGGGCAGTGAACATTGAATCGCTAATAGGTAAGTTAATAATGAGTTCCATTGGTTTCACTATGTTATTCTTAATGCCAATCTATACAGCGTATGTTGACATCTTGTTCTTTATGAACACGTAATACATATTCTATACTTCACAATTGCACTATCTCAAGCCAAAACAATTCAAATTTCCATTGCCTCTATAGGAAGCTTATTAGTAAGTAAATTAAGAAAAGCTATTGGTGGATTCAAACTCATGAATTCCTGCTTACAAGACAGGTGAATTTCCCATTAAGCCACTGGAACATCACAGGTGTAAAGCAATGTAAAGAAGGGCAGTGAACATTGAATCGCTAATAGGTAAGTTAAAAATGAATTCCATTGGTTTCACTACGTTATTCTTAATGCGAATCTATACAGCGTATGATGACATCTTGTTCTTTATTAACACTTAATATATATTCTATACTTCACAATTGCACTATCTCAAGCCAAAAACAATGCAAATTTCCATTGCCTCTAAAGAATGATTACTAGTAAGCAAATGAAAAAAAGCTATCCGTGGATTCAAACTCATGAATGCCTGTTTACAAGACGGTCGCATTAACACAGTAAGCCACTGGAACATCAAAGGCATAAGGTAATGTAAAGAAGGGCAGTGAACATTGAATCGCTAATAGGAAAGTTAAAAATGAATTCCATTGGTTTCACTATGTTATTCCTAATGCCAATCTATACAGCGTATGATGATATCTTGTTCTTTATGAACACGTAATACATATTCTATACATCACAATTGCACTATCTCAAGCCAAAACAATTCAAATTTCCATTGCCTCTATAGGAAGCTTATTAGTAAGTAAATGAAAAAAAGTTATCGGTGGATTCAAACACATGAATGTCTGTTTACAAGACAGGTGCATTTACCCAGTTAGCCACTGAAACATGACAGGGGTAAAGCAATGTAAAGAAGGGCAGTGAACATTGAATCGCTAATAGGTAAGTTAATAATGAATTCCATTGGTTTCACTATGTTATTCTTAATGCCAATCTATACAGCGTATGATGTCATCTTGTTCTTTATGAACACATAATACATATTCTATACTTCACAATTGCACTATCTCATGCCAAAACAATTCAAATTTCCATTGCCTCTATAGGAAGCTTATTAGTAAGTAAATTAAGAAAAGCTATTGGTGGATTCAAACTCATGAATGCTTGTTTACAAGACGGGTGCATTTCCCATTAAGCCACTGGAACATCACAGGAGTAAAGCAATGTAAAGAAGGGCAGTGAACATTGAATCGCTAATAGGTAAGTTAAAAATGAATTCCATTGGTTTCACTATGTTATTCTTAATGCCAATCTATACAGTGTATGATGACATCTTGTTCTTTATGAACACATAATACATATTCTATACTTCACAATTGCACTATCTCAAGCCAAAACAATTCAAATTTCCATTGCCTCTATAGGAAGCTTATTAGTAAGTAAATTAAGAAAAGCTATTGGTGGATTCAAACTCATGAATGCCTGTTTACAAGACAGGTGCATTTCCCATTAAACCACTGGAACATCACAGGTGTAAAGCAATGTAAAGAAGGGCAGTGAACATTGAATCGCTAATAGGTAAGTTAAAAATGAATTCCATTGGTTTCACTATGTTATTCTTAATGCCAATCTATACAACGTATGATGACATCTTGTTCTTTATTAACACTTAATATATATTCTATACTTCACAATTGCACTATCTCAAGCCAAAAACAATGCAAATTTCCATTGCCTCTAAAGAATGATTACTAGTAAGTAAATGAAAAAAAGCTATCCGTGGATTCAAACTCATGAATGCCTGTTTACAAGACAGTCGCATTAACACAGTAAGCCACTGGAACATCACGGGTATAAGGTAATGTAAAGAAGGGCAGTGAACATTGAATCGCTAATAGGAAAGTTAAAAATGAATTCCATTGGTTTCACTATGTTATTCCTAATGCCAATCTATACAGCGTATGATGACATCTTGTTCTTTATGAACACGTAATACATATTCTATACATCACAATTGCACTATCTCAAGCCAAAACAATTCAAATTTCCATTGCCTCTATAGGAAGCTTATTAGTAAGTAAATGAAAAAAAGCTATCGGTGGATTCAAATACATGAATGTCTGTTTACAAGACAGGTGCATTTACCCAGTTAGCCACTGAAACATGACAGGGGTAAAGCAATGTAAAGAAGGGCAGTGAACATTGAATCGCTAATAGGTAATTTAATAATGAGTTCCATTGGTTTCACTATGTTATTCTTAATGCCAATCTATACAGCGTATGATGACATCTTGTTCTTTATGAACACGTAATACATATTCTATACTTCACAATTGCACTATCTCAAGCCAAAACAATTCAAATTTCCATTGCCTCTATAGGAAGCTTATTAGTAAGTAAATTAAGAAAAGCTATTGGTGGATTCAAACTCATGAATGCCTGTTTACAAGACAGGTGCATTTCCCATTAAGCCACTGGAACATGACAGGTGTAAAGCAATGTAAAGAAGGGCAGTGAACATTGAATCGCTAATAGGTAAGTTAAAAATGAATTCCATTGGTTTCACTACGTTATTCTTAATGCGAATCTATACAGCGTATGATGACATCTTGTTCTTTATTAACACTTAATATATATTCTATACTTCACAATTGCACTATCTCAAGCCAAAAACAATGCAAATTTCCATTGCCTCTATAGGAAGCTTATTAGTAAGTAAATGAAGAAAAGCTATCGGTGGATTCAAACTCATGAATGACTGTTTACAAGACAGGTGCATTTACCCAGTAAGCCACTGGAACATCACAGATGTAAAGCAATGTAAAGAAGGGCAGTGAACATTGAATCGCTAATAGGTAAGTTAAAAATGAATTCCATTGGTTTCACTATGTTATTCCTAATGCCAATCTATACAGCGTATGATGACATCTTGTTCTTTATGAACACGTAATACATATTCTATACATCACAATTGCACTATCTCAAGCCAAAACAATTCAAATTTCCATTGCCTCTATAGGAAGCTTATTAGTAAGTAAATGAAAAAAAGCTATCGGTGGATTCAAACACATGAATGTCTGTTTACAAGAGAGGTGCATTTACCCAGTTAGCCACTGAAACATGACAGGGGTAAAGCAATGTAAAGAAGGGCAGTGAACATTGAATCGCTAATAGGTAAGTTAATAATGAATTCCATTGGTTTCACTATGTTATTCTTAATGCCAATCTATACAGCGTATGATGACATCTTGTTCTTTATGAACACGTAATACATATTCTATACTTCACAATTGCACTATCTCAAGCCAAAACAATTCAAATTTCCATTGCCTCTATAGGAAGCTTATTAGTAAGTAAATTAAGAAAAGCTATTGGTGGATTCAAACTCATGAATGCCTGTTTACAAGACAGGTGCATTTCCCATTAAGCCACTGGAACATGACAGGTGTAAAGCAATGTAAAGAAGGGCAGTGAACATTGAATCGCTAATAGGTAAGTTAAAAATGAATTCCATTGGTTTCACTACGTTATTCTTAATGCGAATCTATACAGCGTATGATGACATCTTGTTCTTTATTAACACTTAATATATATTCTATACTTCACAATTGCACTATCTCAAGCCAAAAACAATGCAAATTTCCATTGCCTCTATAGGAAGCTTATTAGTAAGTAAATGAAGAAAAGCTATCGGTGGATTCAAACTCATGAATGACTGTTTACAAGACAGGTGCATTTACCCAGTAAGCCACTGGAACATCACAGATGTAAAGCAATGTAAAGAAGGGCAGTGAACATTGAATCGCTAATAGGTAAGTTAAAAATGAATTCCATTGGTTTCACTATGTTATTCCTAATGCCAATCTATACAGTGTATGATGACATCTTGTTCTTTATGAACACATAATACATATTCTATACTTCACAATTACACTATCTCAAGCCAAAACAATTCAAATTTCCATTGCCTCTATAGGAAGCTTATTAGTAAGTAAATTAAGAAAAGCTATTGGTGGATTCAAACTCATGAATGCCTGTTTACAAGACAGGTGCATTTCCCATTAAACCACTGGAACATCACAGGTGTAAAGCAATGTAAAGAAGGGCAGTGAACATTGAATCGCTAATAGGTAAGTTAAAAATGAATTCCATTGGTTTCACTATGTTATTCTTAATGCCAATCTATACAACGTATGATGACATCTTGTTCTTTATTAACACTTAATATATATTCTATACTTCACAATTGCACTATCTCAAGCCAAAAACAATGCAAATTTCCATTGCCTCTAAAGAATGATTACTAGTAAGTAAATGAAAAAAAGCTATCCGTGGATTCAAACTCATGAATGCCTGTTTACAAGACAGTCGCATTAACACAGTAAGCCACTGGAACATCACGGGTATAAGGTAATGTAAAGAAGGGCAGTGAACATTGAATCGCTAATAGGAAAGTTAAAAATGAATTCCATTGGTTTCACTATGTTATTCCTAATGCCAATCTATACAGCGTATGATGACATCTTGTTCTTTATGAACACGTAATACATATTCTATACATCACAATTGCACTATCTCAAGCCAAAACAATTCAAATTTCCATTGCCTCTATAGGAAGCTTATTAGTAAGTAAATGAAAAAAAGCTATCGGTGGATTCAAATACATGAATGTCTGTTTACAAGACAGGTGCATTTACCCAGTTAGCCACTGAAACATGACAGGGGTAAAGCAATGTAAAGAAGGGCAGTGAACATTGAATCGCTAATAGGTAATTTAATAATGAGTTCCATTGGTTTCACTATGTTATTCTTAATGCCAATCTATACAGCGTATGATGACATCTTGTTCTTTATGAACACGTAATACATATTCTATACTTCACAATTGCACTATCTCAAGCCAAAACAATTCAAATTTCCATTGCCTCTATAGGAAGCTTATTAGTAAGTAAATTAAGAAAAGCTATTGGTGGATTCAAACTCATGAATGCCTGTTTACAAGACAGGTGCATTTCCCATTAAGCCACTGGAACATGACAGGTGTAAAGCAATGTAAAGAAGGGCAGTGAACATTGAATCGCTAATAGGTAAGTTAAAAATGAATTCCATTGGTTTCACTACGTTATTCTTAATGCGAATCTATACAGCGTATGATGACATCTTGTTCTTTATTAACACTTAATATATATTCTATACTTCACAATTGCACTATCTCAAGCCAAAAACAATGCAAATTTCCATTGCCTCTATAGGAAGCTTATTAGTAAGTAAATGAAGAAAAGCTATCGGTGGATTCAAACTCATGAATGACTGTTTACAAGACAGGTGCATTTACCCAGTAAGCCACTGGAACATCACAGATGTAAAGCAATGTAAAGAAGGGCAGTGAACATTGAATCGCTAATAGGTAAGTTAAAAATGAATTCCATTGGTTTCACTATGTTATTCCTAATGCCAATCTATACAGCGTATGATGACATCTTGTTCTTTATGAACACGTAATACATATTCTATACATCACAATTGCACTATCTCAAGCCAAAACAATTCAAATTTCCATTGCCTCTATAGGAAGCTTATTAGTAAGTAAATGAAAAAAAGCTATCGGTGGATTCAAACACATGAATGTCTGTTTACAAGAGAGGTGCATTTACCCAGTTAGCCACTGAAACATGACAGGGGTAAAGCAATGTAAAGAAGGGCAGTGAACATTGAATCGCTAATAGGTAAGTTAATAATGAATTCCATTGGTTTCACTATGTTATTCTTAATGCCAATCTATACAGCGTATGATGACATCTTGTTCTTTATGAACACGTAATACATATTCTATACTTCACAATTGCACTATCTCAAGCCAAAACAATTCAAATTTCCATTGCCTCTATAGGAAGCTTATTAGTAAGTAAATTAAGAAAAGCTATTGGTGGATTCAAACTCATGAATGCCTGTTTACAAGACAGGTGCATTTCCCATTAAGCCACTGGAACATGACAGGTGTAAAGCAATGTAAAGAAGGGCAGTGAACATTGAATCGCTAATAGGTAAGTTAAAAATGAATTCCATTGGTTTCACTACGTTATTCTTAATGCGAATCTATACAGCGTATGATGACATCTTGTTCTTTATTAACACTTAATATATATTCTATACTTCACAATTGCACTATCTCAAGCCAAAAACAATGCAAATTTCCATTGCCTCTATAGGAAGCTTATTAGTAAGTAAATGAAGAAAAGCTATCGGTGGATTCAAACTCATGAATGACTGTTTACAAGACAGGTGCATTTACCCAGTAAGCCACTGGAACATCACAGATGTAAAGCAATGTAAAGAAGGGCAGTGAACATTGAATCGCTAATAGGTAAGTTAAAAATGAATTCCATTGGTTTCACTATGTTATTCCTAATGCCAATCTATACAGCGTATGATGACATCTTGTTCTTTATGAACACGTAATACATATTCTATACATCACAATTGCACTATCTCAAGCCAAAACAATTCAAATTTCCATTGCCTCTATAGGAAGCTTATTAGTAAGTAAATGAAAAAAAGCTATCGGTGGATTCAAACACATGAATGTCTGTTTACAAGAGAGGTGCATTTACCCAGTTAGCCACTGAAACATGACAGGGGTAAAGCAATGTAAAGAAGGGCAGTGAACATTGAATCGCTAATAGGTAAGTTAATAATGAATTCCATTGGTTTCACTATGTTATTCTTAATGACAATCTATACAGCGTATGATGACATCTTGTTCTTTATGAACACGTAATACATATTCTATACTTCACAATTGCACTATCTCAAGCCAAAACAATTCAAATTTCCATTGCCTCTATAGGAAGCTTATTAGTAAGTAAATTAAGAAAAGCTATTGGTGGATTCAAACTCATGAATGCCTGTTTACAAGACAGGTGCATTTCCCATTAAGCCACTGGAACATGACAGGTGTAAAGCAATGTAAAGAAGGGCAGTGAACATTGAATCGCTAATAGGTAAGTTAAAAATGAATTCCATTGGTTTCACTACGTTATTCTTAATGCGAATCTATACAGCGTATGATGACATCTTGTTCTTTATTAACACTTAATATATATTCTATACTTCACAATTGCACTATCTCAAGCCAAAAACAATGCAAATTTCCATTGCCTCTATAGGAAGCTTATTAGTAAGTAAATGAAGAAAAGCTATCGGTGGATTCAAACTCATGAATGACTGTTTACAAGACAGGTGCATTTACCCAGTAAGCCACTGGAACATCACAGATGTAAAGCAATGTAAAGAAGGGCAGTGAACATTGAATCGCTAATAGGTAAGTTAAAAATGAATTCCATTGGTTTCACTATGTTATTCCTAATGCCAATCTATACAGTGTATGATGACATCTTGTTCTTTATGAACACATAATACATATTCTATACTTCACAATTACACTATCTCAAGCCAAAACAATTCAAATTTCCATTGCCTCTATAGGAAGCTTATTAGTAAGTAAATTAAGAAAAGCTATTGGTGGATTCAAACTCATGAATGCCTGTTTACAAGACAGGTGCATTTCCCATTAAACCACTGGAACATCACAGGTGTAAAGCAATGTAAAGAAGGGCAGTGAACATTGAATCGCTAATAGGTAAGTTAAAAATGAATTCCATTGGTTTCACTATGTTATTCTTAATGCCAATCTATACAACGTATGATGACATCTTGTTCTTTATTAACACTTAATATATATTCTATACTTCACAATTGCACTATCTCAAGCCAAAAACAATGCAAATTTCCATTGCCTCTAAAGAATGATTACTAGTAAGTAAATGAAAAAAAGCTATCCGTGGATTCAAACTCATGAATGCCTGTTTACAAGACAGTCGCATTAACACAGTAAGCCACTGGAACATCACGGGTATAAGGTAATGTAAAGAAGGGCAGTGAACATTGAATCGCTAATAGGAAAGTTAAAAATGAATTCCATTGGTTTCACTATGTTATTCCTAATGCCAATCTATACAGCGTATGATGACATCTTGTTCTTTATGAACACGTAATACATATTCTATACATCACAATTGCACTATCTCAAGCCAAAACAATTCAAATTTCCATTGCCTCTATAGGAAGCTTATTAGTAAGTAAATGAAAAAAAGCTATCGGTGGATTCAAATACATGAATGTCTGTTTACAAGACAGGTGCATTTACCCAGTTAGCCACTGAAACATGACAGGGGTAAAGCAATGTAAAGAAGGGCAGTGAACATTGAATCGCTAATAGGTAATTTAATAATGAGTTCCATTGGTTTCACTATGTTATTCTTAATGCCAATCTATACAGCGTATGATGACATCTTGTTCTTTATGAACACGTAATACATATTCTATACTTCACAATTGCACTATCTCAAGCCAAAACAATTCAAATTTCCATTGCCTCTATAGGAAGCTTATTAGTAAGTAAATTAAGAAAAGCTATTGGTGGATTCAAACTCATGAATGCCTGTTTACAAGACAGGTGCATTTCCCATTAAGCCACTGGAACATGACAGGTGTAAAGCAATGTAAAGAAGGGCAGTGAACATTGAATCGCTAATAGGTAAGTTAAAAATGAATTCCATTGGTTTCACTACGTTATTCTTAATGCGAATCTATACAGCGTATGATGACATCTTGTTCTTTATTAACACTTAATATATATTCTATACTTCACAATTGCACTATCTCAAGCCAAAAACAATGCAAATTTCCATTGCCTCTATAGGAAGCTTATTAGTAAGTAAATGAAGAAAAGCTATCGGTGGATTCAAACTCATGAATGACTGTTTACAAGACAGGTGCATTTACCCAGTAAGCCACTGGAACATCACAGATGTAAAGCAATGTAAAGAAGGGCAGTGAACATTGAATCGCTAATAGGTAAGTTAAAAATGAATTCCATTGGTTTCACTATGTTATTCCTAATGCCAATCTATACAGCGTATGATGACATCTTGTTCTTTATGAACACGTAATACATATTCTATACATCACAATTGCACTATCTCAAGCCAAAACAATTCAAATTTCCATTGCCTCTATAGGAAGCTTATTAGTAAGTAAATGAAAAAAAGCTATCGGTGGATTCAAACACATGAATGTCTGTTTACAAGAGAGGTGCATTTACCCAGTTAGCCACTGAAACATGACAGGGGTAAAGCAATGTAAAGAAGGGCAGTGAACATTGAATCGCTAATAGGTAAGTTAATAATGAATTCCATTGGTTTCACTATGTTATTCTTAATGCCAATCTATACAGCGTATGATGACATCTTGTTCTTTATGAACACGTAATACATATTCTATACTTCACAATTGCACTATCTCAAGCCAAAACAATTCAAATTTCCATTGCCTCTATAGGAAGCTTATTAGTAAGTAAATTAAGAAAAGCTATTGGTGGATTCAAACTCATGAATGCCTGTTTACAAGACAGGTGCATTTCCCATTAAGCCACTGGAACATGACAGGTGTAAAGCAATGTAAAGAAGGGCAGTGAACATTGAATCGCTAATAGGTAAGTTAAAAATGAATTCCATTGGTTTCACTACGTTATTCTTAATGCGAATCTATACAGCGTATGATGACATCTTGTTCTTTATTAACACTTAATATATATTCTATACTTCACAATTGCACTATCTCAAGCCAAAAACAATGCAAATTTCCATTGCCTCTATAGGAAGCTTATTAGTAAGTAAATGAAGAAAAGCTATCGGTGGATTCAAACTCATGAATGACTGTTTACAAGACAGGTGCATTTACCCAGTAAGCCACTGGAACATCACAGATGTAAAGCAATGTAAAGAAGGGCAGTGAACATTGAATCGCTAATAGGTAAGTTAAAAATGAATTCCATTGGTTTCACTATGTTATTCCTAATGCCAATCTATACAGCGTATGATGACATCTTGTTCTTTATGAACACGTAATACATATTCTATACATCACAATTGCACTATCTCAAGCCAAAACAATTCAAATTTCCATTGCCTCTATAGGAAGCTTATTAGTAAGTAAATGAAAAAAAGCTATCGGTGGATTCAAACACATGAATGTCTGTTTACAAGAGAGGTGCATTTACCCAGTTAGCCACTGAAACATGACAGGGGTAAAGCAATGTAAAGAAGGGCAGTGAACATTGAATCGCTAATAGGTAAGTTAATAATGAATTCCATTGGTTTCACTATGTTATTCTTAATGACAATCTATACAGCGTATGATGACATCTTGTTCTTTATGAACACGTAATACATATTCTATACTTCACAATTGCACTATACAGCGTATGATGACATCTTGTTCTTTATGAACACGTAATACATATTCTATACTTCACAATTGCACTATCTCAAGCCAAAACAATTCAAATTTCCATTGCCTCTATAGGAAGCTTATTAGTAAGTAAATTAAGAAAAGCTATTGGTGGATTCAAACTCATGAATGCTTGTTTACAAGACGGGTGCATTTCCCATTAAGCCACTGGAACATGACAGGTGTAAAGCAATGTAAAGAAGGGCAGTGAACATTGAATCGCTAATAGTTAAGTTAAAAATGAATTCCATTGGTTTCACTATGTTATTCTTAATGCAAATCTATACAGCGTATGATGACATCTTGTTCTTTATTAACACTTAATATATATTCTATACTTCACAATTGCACTATCTCAAGCCAAAACAATTCAAATTTCCATTGCCTCTATAGGAAACTTATTAGTAAGTAAATGAAGAAAAGCTATCGGTGGATTCAAACTCATGAATGACTGTTTACAAGACAGGTGCATTTACCCAGTAAACCACTGGAACATCACAGATGTAAAGCAATGTAAAGAAGGGCAGTGAACATTGAATCGCTAATAGGTAAGTTAAAAATGAATTCCATTCGTTTCACTATGTTATTTTTAATGCCAATCTATACAGCGTATGATGACATCTTGTTCTTTATTAACACTTAATATATATTCTATACTTCACAATTGCACTATCTCAAGCCAAAAACAATGCAAATTTCCATTGCCTCTAAAGAATGATTACTAGTAAGTAAATGAAAAAAAGCTATCCGTGGATTCAAACTCATGAATGCCTGTTTACAAGACAGTCGCATTAACAGTAAGCCACTGGAACATCACAGGTATAAGGTAATGTAAAGAAGGGCAGTGAACATTGAATCGCTAATAGGAAAGTTAAAAATGAATTCCATTGGTTTCACTATGTTATTCCTAATGCCAATATTTACAGCGTATGATGACATCTTGTTCTTTATGAACACGTAATACATATTCTATACATCACAATTGCACTATCTCAAGCCAAAACAATTCAAATTTCCATTGCCTCTATAGGAAGCTTATTAGTAAGTAAATGAAGAAAAGCTATCGGTGGATTCAAACACATGAAGGCCTGTTTACAAGACAGGTGCATTTACCCAGTTAGACACTGGAACATCACAGGTGTAAAGCAATGTAAAGAAGGGCAGTGAACATTGAATCGCTAAGAGGTAAGTTAATAATGAGTTCCATTGGTTTCACTATGTTATTCTTAATGCCAATCTATACAGCGTATGATGACATCTTGTTCTTTATGAACACATAATACATATTCTATACTTCACAATTGCACTATCTCAAGCCAAAACAATTCAAATTTCCATTGCCTCTGTAGGAAGCTTATTAGTAAGTAAATTAAGAAAAGCTATTGCTGGATTCAAACTCATGAATGCCTGTTTACAAGACAGGTGCATTTCCCATTAAACCACTGGAACATGACAGGTGTAAAGCAATGTAAAGAAGGGCAGTGAACATTGAATCGCTAATAGGTAAGTTAATAATGAGTTCCATTGGTTTCACTATGTTATTCTTAATGCCAATCTATACAGCGTATGATGACATCTTGTTCTTTATGAACACGTAATACATATTCTATACTTCACAATTGCACTATCTCAAGCCAAAAACAATGCAAATTTCCATTGCCTCTAAAGAATGATTACTAGTAAGCAAATGAAAAAAAGCTATCCGTGGATTCAAACTCATGAATGCCTGTTTACAAGACGGTCGCATTAACACAGTAAGCCACTGGAACATCAAAGGCATAAGGTAATGTAAAGAAGGGCAGTGAACATTGAATCGCTAATAGGAAAGTTAAAAATGAATTCCATTGGTTTCACTATGTTATTCCTAATGCCAATCTATACAGCGTATGATGATATCTTGTTCTTTATGAACACGTAATACATATTCTATACATCACAATTGCACTATCTCAAGCCAAAACAATTCAAATTTCCATTGCCTCTATAGGAAGCTTATTAGTAAGTAAATGAAAAAAAGTTATCGGTGGATTCAAACACATGAATGTCTGTTTACAAGACAGGTGCATTTACCCAGTTAGCCACTGAAACATGACAGGGGTAAAGCAATGTAAAGAAGGGCAGTGAACATTGAATCGCTAATAGGTAAGTTAATAATGAATTCCATTGGTTTCACTATGTTATTCTTAATGCCAATCTATACAGCGTATGATGTCATCTTGTTCTTTATGAACACATAATACATATTCTATACTTCACAATTGCACTATCTCATGCCAAAACAATTCAAATTTCCATTGCCTCTATAGGAAGCTTATTAGTAAGTAAATTAAGAAAAGCTATTGGTGGATTCAAACTCATGAATGCTTGTTTACAAGACGGGTGCATTTCCCATTAAGCCACTGGAACATCACAGGAGTAAAGCAATGTAAAGAAGGGCAGTGAACATTGAATCGCTAATAGGTAAGTTAAAAATGAATTCCATTGGTTTCACTATGTTATTCTTAATGCCAATCTATACAGTGTATGATGACATCTTGTTCTTTATGAACACATAATACATATTCTATACTTCACAATTGCACTATCTCAAGCCAAAACAATTCAAATTTCCATTGCCTCTATAGGAAGCTTATTAGTAAGTAAATTAAGAAAAGCTATTGGTGGATTCAAACTCATGAATGCCTGTTTACAAGACAGGTGCATTTCCCATTAAACCACTGGAACATCACAGGTGTAAAGCAATGTAAAGAAGGGCAGTGAACATTGAATCGCTAATAGGTAAGTTAAAAATGAATTCCATTGGTTTCACTATGTTATTCTTAATGCCAATCTATACAACGTATGATGACATCTTGTTCTTTATTAACACTTAATATATATTCTATACTTCACAATTGCACTATCTCAAGCCAAAAACAATGCAAATTTCCATTGCCTCTAAAGAATGATTACTAGTAAGTAAATGAAAAAAAGCTATCCGTGGATTCAAACTCATGAATGCCTGTTTACAAGACAGTCGCATTAACACAGTAAGCCACTGGAACATCACGGGTATAAGGTAATGTAAAGAAGGGCAGTGAACATTGAATCGCTAATAGGAAAGTTAAAAATGAATTCCATTGGTTTCACTATGTTATTCCTAATGCCAATCTATACAGCGTATGATGACATCTTGTTCTTTATGAACACGTAATACATATTCTATACATCACAATTGCACTATCTCAAGCCAAAACAATTCAAATTTCCATTGCCTCTATAGGAAGCTTATTAGTAAGTAAATGAAAAAAAGCTATCGGTGGATTCAAATACATGAATGTCTGTTTACAAGACAGGTGCATTTACCCAGTTAGCCACTGAAACATGACAGGGGTAAAGCAATGTAAAGAAGGGCAGTGAACATTGAATCGCTAATAGGTAATTTAATAATGAGTTCCATTGGTTTCACTATGTTATTCTTAATGCCAATCTATACAGCGTATGATGACATCTTGTTCTTTATGAACACGTAATACATATTCTATACTTCACAATTGCACTATCTCAAGCCAAAACAATTCAAATTTCCATTGCCTCTATAGGAAGCTTATTAGTAAGTAAATTAAGAAAAGCTATTGGTGGATTCAAACTCATGAATGCCTGTTTACAAGACAGGTGCATTTCCCATTAAGCCACTGGAACATGACAGGTGTAAAGCAATGTAAAGAAGGGCAGTGAACATTGAATCGCTAATAGGTAAGTTAAAAATGAATTCCATTGGTTTCACTACGTTATTCTTAATGCGAATCTATACAGCGTATGATGACATCTTGTTCTTTATTAACACTTAATATATATTCTATACTTCACAATTGCACTATCTCAAGCCAAAAACAATGCAAATTTCCATTGCCTCTATAGGAAGCTTATTAGTAAGTAAATGAAGAAAAGCTATCGGTGGATTCAAACTCATGAATGACTGTTTACAAGACAGGTGCATTTACCCAGTAAGCCACTGGAACATCACAGATGTAAAGCAATGTAAAGAAGGGCAGTGAACATTGAATCGCTAATAGGTAAGTTAAAAATGAATTCCATTGGTTTCACTATGTTATTCCTAATGCCAATCTATACAGCGTATGATGACATCTTGTTCTTTATGAACACGTAATACATATTCTATACATCACAATTGCACTATCTCAAGCCAAAACAATTCAAATTTCCATTGCCTCTATAGGAAGCTTATTAGTAAGTAAATGAAAAAAAGCTATCGGTGGATTCAAACACATGAATGTCTGTTTACAAGAGAGGTGCATTTACCCAGTTAGCCACTGAAACATGACAGGGGTAAAGCAATGTAAAGAAGGGCAGTGAACATTGAATCGCTAATAGGTAAGTTAATAATGAATTCCATTGGTTTCACTATGTTATTCTTAATGCCAATCTATACAGCGTATGATGACATCTTGTTCTTTATGAACACGTAATACATATTCTATACTTCACAATTGCACTATCTCAAGCCAAAACAATTCAAATTTCCATTGCCTCTATAGGAAGCTTATTAGTAAGTAAATTAAGAAAAGCTATTGGTGGATTCAAACTCATGAATGCCTGTTTACAAGACAGGTGCATTTCCCATTAAGCCACTGGAACATGACAGGTGTAAAGCAATGTAAAGAAGGGCAGTGAACATTGAATCGCTAATAGGTAAGTTAAAAATGAATTCCATTGGTTTCACTACGTTATTCTTAATGCGAATCTATACAGCGTATGATGACATCTTGTTCTTTATTAACACTTAATATATATTCTATACTTCACAATTGCACTATCTCAAGCCAAAAACAATGCAAATTTCCATTGCCTCTATAGGAAGCTTATTAGTAAGTAAATGAAGAAAAGCTATCGGTGGATTCAAACTCATGAATGACTGTTTACAAGACAGGTGCATTTACCCAGTAAGCCACTGGAACATCACAGATGTAAAGTAATGTAAAGAAGGGCAGTGAACATTGAATCGCTAATAGGTAAGTTAAAAATGAATTCCATTGGTTTCACTATGTTATTCCTAATGCCAATCTATACAGTGTATGATGACATCTTGTTCTTTATGAACACATAATACATATTCTATACTTCACAATTGCACTATCTCAAGCCAAAACAATTCAAATTTCCATTGCCTCTATAGGAAGCTTATTAGTAAGTAAATTAAGAAAAGCTATTGGTGGATTCAAACTCATGAATGCCTGTTTACAAGACAGGTGCATTTCCCATTAAACCACTGGAACATCACAGGTGTAAAGCAATGTAAAGAAGGGCAGTGAACATTGAATCGCTAATAGGTAAGTTAAAAATGAATTCCATTGGTTTCACTATGTTATTCTTAATGCCAATCTATACAACGTATGATGACATCTTGTTCTTTATTAACACTTAATATATATTCTATACTTCACAATTGCACTATCTCAAGCCAAAAACAATGCAAATTTCCATTGCCTCTAAAGAATGATTACTAGTAAGTAAATGAAAAAAAGCTATCCGTGGATTCAAACTCATGAATGCCTGTTTACAAGACAGTCGCATTAACACAGTAAGCCACTGGAACATCACGGGTATAAGGTAATGTAAAGAAGGGCAGTGAACATTGAATCGCTAATAGGAAAGTTAAAAATGAATTCCATTGGTTTCACTATGTTATTCCTAATGCCAATCTATACAGCGTATGATGACATCTTGTTCTTTATGAACACGTAATACATATTCTATACATCACAATTGCACTATCTCAAGCCAAAACAATTCAAATTTCCATTGCCTCTATAGGAAGCTTATTAGTAAGTAAATGAAAAAAAGCTATCGGTGGATTCAAATACATGAATGTCTGTTTACAAGACAGGTGCATTTACCCAGTTAGCCACTGAAACATGACAGGGGTAAAGCAATGTAAAGAAGGGCAGTGAACATTGAATCGCTAATAGGTAATTTAATAATGAGTTCCATTGGTTTCACTATGTTATTCTTAATGCCAATCTATACAGCGTATGATGACATCTTGTTCTTTATGAACACGTAATACATATTCTATACTTCACAATTGCACTATCTCAAGCCAAAACAATTCAAATTTCCATTACCTCTATAGGAAGCTTATTAGTAAGTAAATTAAGAAAAGCTATTGGTGGATTCAAACTCATGAATGCCTGTTTACAAGACAGGTGCATTTCCCATTAAGCCACTGGAACATGACAGGTGTAAAGCAATGTAAAGAAGGGCAGTGAACATTGAATCGCTAATAGGTAAGTTAAAAATGAATTCCATTGGTTTCACTACGTTATTCTTAATGCGAATCTATACAGCGTATGATGACATCTTGTTCTTTATTAACACTTAATATATATTCTATACTTCACAATTGCACTATCTCAAGCCAAAAACAATGCAAATTTCCATTGCCTCTATAGGAAGCTTATTAGTAAGTAAATGAAGAAAAGCTATCGGTGGATTCAAACTCATGAATGACTGTTTACAAGACAGGTGCATTTACCCAGTAAGCCACTGGAACATCACAGATGTAAAGCAATGTAAAGAAGGGCAGTGAACATTGAATCGCTAATAGGTAAGTTAAAAATGAATTCCATTGGTTTCACTATGTTATTCCTAATGCCAATCTATACAGCGTATGATGACATCTTGTTCTTTATGAACACGTAATACATATTCTATACATCACAATTGCACTATCTCAAGCCAAAACAATTCAAATTTCCATTGCCTCTATAGGAAGCTTATTAGTAAGTAAATGAAAAAAAGCTATCGGTGGATTCAAACACATGAATGTCTGTTTACAAGAGAGGTGCATTTACCCAGTTAGCCACTGAAACATGACAGGGGTAAAGCAATGTAAAGAAGGGCAGTGAACATTGAATCGCTAATAGGTAAGTTAATAATGAATTCCATTGGTTTCACTATGTTATTCTTAATGCCAATCTATACAGCGTATGATGACATCTTGTTCTTTATGAACACGTAATACATATTCTATACTTCACAATTGCACTATCTCAAGCCAAAACAATTCAAATTTCCATTGCCTCTATAGGAAGCTTATTAGTAAGTAAATTAAGAAAAGCTATTGGTGGATTCAAACTCATGAATGCCTGTTTACAAGACAGGTGCATTTCCCATTAAGCCACTGGAACATGACAGGTGTAAAGCAATGTAAAGAAGGGCAGTGAACATTGAATCGCTAATAGGTAAGTTAAAAATGAATTCCATTGGTTTCACTACGTTATTCTTAATGCGAATCTATACAGCGTATGATGACATCTTGTTCTTTATTAACACTTAATATATATTCTATACTTCACAATTGCACTATCTCAAGCCAAAAACAATGCAAATTTCCATTGCCTCTATAGGAAGCTTATTAGTAAGTAAATGAAGAAAAGCTATCGGTGGATTCAAACTCATGAATGACTGTTTACAAGACAGGTGCATTTACCCAGTAAGCCACTGGAACATCACAGATGTAAAGCAATGTAAAGAAGGGCAGTGAACATTGAATCGCTAATAGGTAAGTTAAAAATGAATTCCATTGGTTTCACTATGTTATTCCTAATGCCAATCTATACAGCGTATGATGACATCTTGTTCTTTATGAACACGTAATACATATTCTATACATCACAATTGCACTATCTCAAGCCAAAACAATTCAAATTTCCATTGCCTCTATAGGAAGCTTATTAGTAAGTAAATGAAAAAAAGCTATCGGTGGATTCAAACACATGAATGTCTGTTTACAAGAGAGGTGCATTTACCCAGTTAGCCACTGAAACATGACAGGGGTAAAGCAATGTAAAGAAGGGCAGTGAACATTGAATCGCTAATAGGTAAGTTAATAATGAATTCCATTGGTTTCACTATGTTATTCTTAATGACAATCTATACAGCGTATGATGACATCTTGTTCTTTATGAACACGTAATACATATTCTATACTTCACAATTGCACTATCTCAAGCCAAAACAATTCAAATTTCCATTGCCTCTATAGGAAGCTTATTAGTAAGTAAATTAAGAAAAGCTATTGGTGGATTCAAACTCATGAATGCTTGTTTACAAGACGGGTGCATTTCCCATTAAGCCACTGGAACATGACAGGTGTAAAGCAATGTAAAGAAGGGCAGTGAACATTGAATCGCTAATAGTTAAGTTAAAAATGAATTCCATTGGTTTCACTATGTTATTCTTAATGCAAATCTATACAGCGTATGATGACATCTTGTTCTTTATTAACACTTAATATATATTCTATACTTCACAATTGCACTATCTCAAGCCAAAACAATTCAAATTTCCATTGCCTCTATAGGAAACTTATTAGTAAGTAAATGAAGAAAAGCTATCGGTGGATTCAAACTCATGAATGACTGTTTACAAGACAGGTGCATTTACCCAGTAAACCACTGGAACATCACAGATGTAAAGCAATGTAAAGAAGGGCAGTGAACATTGAATCGCTAATAGGTAAGTTAAAAATGAATTCCATTCGTTTCACTATGTTATTTTTAATGCCAATCTATACAGCGTATGATGACATCTTGTTCTTTATTAACACTTAATATATATTCTATACTTCACAATTGCACTATCTCAAGCCAAAAACAATGCAAATTTCCATTGCCTCTAAAGAATGATTACTAGTAAGTAAATGAAAAAAAGCTATCCGTGGATTCAAACTCATGAATGCCTGTTTACAAGACAGTCGCATTAACAGTAAGCCACTGGAACATCACAGGTATAAGGTAATGTAAAGAAGGGCAGTGAACATTGAATCGCTAATAGGAAAGTTAAAAATGAATTCCATTGGTTTCACTATGTTATTCCTAATGCCAATATTTACAGCGTATGATGACATCTTGTTCTTTATGAACACGTAATACATATTCTATACATCACAATTGCACTATCTCAAGCCAAAACAATTCAAATTTCCATTGCCTCTATAGGAAGCTTATTAGTAAGTAAATGAAGAAAAGCTATCGGTGGATTCAAACACATGAAGGCCTGTTTACAAGACAGGTGCATTTACCCAGTTAGACACTGGAACATCACAGGTGTAAAGCAATGTAAAGAAGGGCAGTGAACATTGAATCGCTAAGAGGTAAGTTAATAATGAGTTCCATTGGTTTCACTATGTTATTCTTAATGCCAATCTATACAGCGTATGATGACATCTTGTTCTTTATGAACACATAATACATATTCTATACTTCACAATTGCACTATCTCAAGCCAAAACAATTCAAATTTCCATTGCCTCTGTAGGAAGCTTATTAGTAAGTAAATTAAGAAAAGCTATTGCTGGATTCAAACTCATGAATGCCTGTTTACAAGACAGGTGCATTTCCCATTAAACCACTGGAACATGACAGGTGTAAAGCAATGTAAAGAAGGGCAGTGAACATTGAATCGCTAATAGGTAAGTTAATAATGAGTTCCATTGGTTTCACTATGTTATTCTTAATGCCAATCTATACAGCGTATGATGACATCTTGTTCTTTATGAACACGTAATACATATTCTATACTTCACAATTGCACTATCTCAAGCCAAAAACAATGCAAATTTCCATTGACTCTAAAGAATGATTACTAGTAAGTAAATGAAAAAAAGCTATCCGTGGATTCAAACTCATGAATGCCTGTTTACAAGACAGTCGCATTAACACAGTAATCCACTGGAATATCACAGGTATAAGGTAATGTAAAGAAGGGCAGTGAACATTGAATCGCTAATAGGTAAGTTAAAAATGAATTCCATTGGTTTCACTATGTTATTCTTAATGCCAATCTATACAGTGTATGATGACATCTTGTTCTTTATGAACACGTAATACATATTCTATACTTCACAATTGCACTATCTCAAGCCAAAACAATTCAAATTTCCATTGCCTCTATAGGAAGCTTATTAGTAAGTAAATTAAGAAAAGCTATTGGTGGATTCAAACTCATGAATGCCTGTTTACAAGACTGGTGCATTTCCCATTAAGCCACTGGAACATCACAGGTGTAAAGCAATGTAAAGAAGGGCAGTGAACATTGAATCGCTAATAGGTAAGTTAAAAATGAATTCCATTGGTTTCACTATGTTATTCTTAATGCCAATCTATACAGCGTATGATGACATCTTGTTCTTTATGAACACATAATACATATTCTATACTTCACAATTGCACTATCTAAAGCCAAAAACAATGCAAATTTCCATTGCCTCTAAAGAATGATTACTAGTAAGTAAATGAAAAAAAGCTATCCGTGGATTCAAACTCATGAATGCCTGTTTACAAGACAGTCGCATTAACACAGTAAGCCACTGGAACATCACAGGTATAAGGTAATGTAAAGAAGGGCAGTGAACATTGAATCGCTAATAGGAAAGTTAAAAATGAATTCCATTGGTTTCACTATGTTATTCCTAATGCCAATCTATACAGCGTATGATGACATCTTGTTCTTTATGAACACGTAATACATATTCTATACATCACAATTGCACTATCTCAAGCCAAAACAATTCAAATTTCCATTGCCTCTATAGGAAGCTTATTAGTAAGTAAATGAAAAAAAGCTATCGGTGGATTCAAACACATGAATGTCTGTTTACAAGACAGGTGCATTTAACCAGTTAGCCACTGGAACATCACAGGTGTAAAGCAATGTAAAGAAGGGCAGTGAACATTGAATCGCTAATAGGTAAGTTAATAATGAGTTCCATTGGTTTCACTATGTTATTCTTAATGCCAATCTATACAGCGTATGTTGACATCTTGTTCTTTATGAACACGTAATACATATTCTATACTTCACAATTGCACTATCTCAAGCCAAAACAATTCAAATTTCCATTGCCTCTATAGGAAGCTTATTAGTAAGTAAATTAAGAAAAGCTATTGGTGGATTCAAACTCATGAATTCCTGCTTACAAGACAGGTGAATTTCCCATTAAGCCACTGGAACATCACAGGTGTAAAGCAATGTAAAGAAGGGCAGTGAACATTGAATCGCTAATAGGTAAGTTAAAAATGAATTCCATTGGTTTCACTACGTTATTCTTAATGCGAATCTATACAGCGTATGATGACATCTTGTTCTTTATTAACACTTAATATATATTCTATACTTCACAATTGCACTATCTCAAGCCAAAAACAATGCAAATTTCCATTGCCTCTAAAGAATGATTACTAGTAAGCAAATGAAAAAAAGCTATCCGTGGATTCAAACTCATGAATGCCTGTTTACAAGACGGTCGCATTAACACAGTAAGCCACTGGAACATCAAAGGCATAAAGTAATGTAAAGAAGGGCAGTGAACATTGAATCGCTAATAGGAAAGTTAAAAATGAATTCCATTGGTTTCACTATGTTATTCCTAATGCCAATCTATACAGCGTATGATGACATCTTGTTCTTTATGAACACGTAATACATATTCTATACATCACAATTGCACTATCTCAAGCCAAAACAATTCAAATTTCCATTGCCTCTATAGGAAGCTTATTAGTAAGTAAATGAAAAAAAGTTATCGGTGGATTCAAACACATGAATGTCTGTTTACAAGACAGGTGCATTTACCCAGTTAGCCACTGAAACATGACAGGGGTAAAGCAATGTAAAGAAGGGCAGTGAACATTGAATCGCTAATAGGTAAGTTAATAATGAATTCCATTGGTTTCACTATGTTATTCTTAATGCCAATCTATACAGCGTATGATGTCATCTTGTTCTTTATGAACACATAATACATATTCTATACTTCACAATTGCACTATCTCATGCCAAAACAATTCAAATTTCCATTGCCTCTATAGGAAGCTTATTAGTAAGTAAATTAAGAAAAGCTATTGGTGGATTCAAACTCATGAATGCTTGTTTACAAGACGGGTGCATTTCCCATTAAGCCACTGGAACATGACAGGTGTAAAGCAATGTAAAGAAGGGCAGTGAACATTGAATCGCTAATAGTTAAGTTAAAAATGAATTCCATTGGTTTCACTATGTTATTCTTAATGCAAATCTATACAGCGTATGATGACATCTTGTTCTTTATTAACACTTAATATATATTCTATACTTCACAATTGCACTATCTCAAGCCAAAACAATTCAAATTTCCATTGCCTCTATAGGAAGCTTATTAGTAAGTAAATTAAGAAAAGCTATTGGTGGATTCAAACTCATGAATGCCTGTTTACAAGACAGGTGCATTTCCCATTAAGCCACTGGAACATCACAGGTGTAAAGCAATGTAAAGAAGGGCAGTGAACATTGAATCGCTAATAGGTAAGTTAAAAATGAATTCCATTGGTTTCACTATGTTATTCTTAATGCCAATCTATACAGCGTATGATGACATCTTGTTCTTTATTAACACTTAATATATATTCTATACTTCACAATTGCACTATCTCAAGCCAAAAACAATGCAAATTTCCATTGCCTCTAAAGAATGATTACTAGTAAGTAAATGAAATAAAGCTATCCGTGGATTCAAACTCATGAATGCCTGTTTACAAGACAGTCGCATTAACACAGTAAGCCACTGGAACATCACAGGTATAAGGTAATGTAAAGAAGGGCAGTGAACATTGAATCGCTAATAGGAAAGTTAAAAATGAATTCCATTGGTTTCACTATGTTATTCCTAATGCCAATCTATACAGCGTATGATGACATCTTGTTCTTTATGAACACGTAATACATATTCTATACATCACAATTGCACTATCTCAAGCCAAAACAATTCAAATTTCCATTGCCTCTATAGGAAGCTTATTAGTAATTAAATGAAAAAAAGCTATCGGTGGATTCAAATACATGAATGTCTGTTTATAAGACAGGTGCATTTACCCAGTTAGCCACTGAAACATGACAGAGGTAAAGCAATGTAAAGAAGGGCAGTGAACATTGAATCGCTAATAGGTAAGTTAATAATGAGTTCCATTGGTTTCACTATGTTATTCTTAATGCCAATCTATACAGCGCATGATGACATCTTGTTCTTTATGAACACGTAATACATATTCTATACTTCACAATTGCACTATCTCAAGCCAAAACAATTCAAATTTCCATTGCCTCTATAGGAAGCTTATTAGTAAGTAAATTAAGAAAAACTATTGGTGGATTCAAACTCATGAATGCCTGTTTACAAGACAGGTGCATTTCCAATTAAACCACTGGAACATCTCAGGTGTAAAGCAATGTAAAGAAGGGCAGTGAACATTGAATCGCTAATAGGTAAGTTAATAATAAGTTCCATTGGTTTCACTATGTTATTCTTAATGCCAATCTATACAGCGTATGATGACATCTTGTTCTTTATGAACACGTAATACATATTCTATACTTCACAATTGCACTATCTCAAGGCAAAGACAATGCAAATTTCCATTGCCTCTAAAGAATGATTACTAGTAAGTAAATGAAAAAAAGCTATCCGTGGATTCAAACTCATGAATGCCTGTTTACAAGACAGTCGCATTAACACAGTAAGCCACTGGAACATCACAGGTATAAGGTAATGTAAAGAAGGGCAGTGAACATTGAATCGCTAATAGGAAAGTTAAAAATGAATTCCATTGGTTTCACTATGTTATTCCTAATTCCAATCTATACAGCGTATGATGACATCTTGTTCTTTATGAACACGTAATACATATTCTATACATCACAATTGCACTCTCTCAAGCCAAAACAATTCAAATTTCCATTGCCTCTATAGGAAGCTTATTAGTAAGTAAATGAAAAAAAGCTATCGGTGGATTCAAACACATGAATGTCTGTTTACAAGATAGGTGCATTTAACCAGTTAGCCACTGAAACATGACAAGGGTAAAGCAATGTAAAGAAGGGCAGTGAACATTGAATCGCTAATAGGTAAGTTAATAAGGAGTTCCATTGGTTTCACTATGTTATTCTTAATGCCAATCTATACAGCGTATGATGACATCTTGTTCTTTATGAACACGTAATACATATTCTATACTTCACAATTGCACTATCTCAAGCCAAAACAATTCAAATTTCCATTGCCTCTATAGGAAGCTTATTAGTAAGTAAATTAAGAAAAGCTATTGGTGGATTCAAACTCATGAATGCCTGTTTACAAGACAGGTGCATTTCCAATTAAACCACTGGAACATCTCAGGTGTAAAGCACTGTAAAGAAGGGCAGTGAACATTGAATCGCTAATAGGTAAGTTAATAATGAGTTCCATTGGTTTCACTATGTTATTCTTAATGCCAATCTATACAGCGTATGATGACATCTTGTTCTTTATGAACACGTAATACATATTCTATACTTCACAATTGCACTATCTCAAGCCAAAACAATTCAAATTTCCATTGCCTCTATAGGAAGCTTATTAGTAAGTAAATTAAGAAAAGCTATTGGTGGATTCAAACTCATGAATGCCTGTTTACAAGACAGGTGCATTTCCCATTAAGCCACTAGAACATCACAGGTGTAAAGCAATGTAAAGAAGGGCAGTGAACATTGAATCGCTAATAGGTAAGTTAAAATTGAATTCCATTGGTTTCACTATGTTATTCTTAATGCCAATCTATACAGCGTATGATGTCATCTTGTTCTTTATGAACACATAATACATATTCTATACTTCACAATTGCACTATCTCAAGCCAAAACAATTCAAATTTCCATTGCCTCTATAGGAAGCTTATTAGTAAGTAAATTAAGAAAAGCTATTGCTGGATTCAAACTCATGAATGCCTGTTTACAAGACAGGTGCATTTCCAATTAAACCACTGGAACATCAAAGGTGTAAAGCAATGTAAAGAAGGGCAGTGAACATTGAATCGCTAATAGGAAAGTTAAAAATGAATTCCATTGGTTTCACTATGTTATTCCTAATGCCAATCTATACAGCGTATGATGACATCTTGTTCTTTATGAACACGTAATACATATTCTATACATCACAATTGCACTATCTCAAGCCAAAACAATTCAAATTTCCATTGCCTCTATAGGAAGCTTAAGAGTAAGTAAATGAAAAAAAGCTATCGGTGGATTCAAACACATGAATGTCTGTTTACAAGACAGGTGTATTTACCAAGTTAGCCACTGAAACATGACAGGGGTAAAGCAATGTAAAGAAGGGCAGTGAACATTGAATCGCTAATAGGTAAGTTAATAATGAATTCCATTGGTTTCACTATGTTATTCTTAATGCCAATCTATACAGCGTATGATGTCATCTTGTTCTTTATGAACACATAATACATATTCTATACTTCACAATTGCACTATCTCATGCCAAAACAATTCAAATTTCCATTGCCTCTATAGGAAGCTTATTAGTAAGTAAATTAAGAAAAGCTATTGGTGGATTCAAACTCATGAATGACTGTTTACAAGACAGGTGCATTTCCCATTAAGCCACTGGAACATCACAGGTGTAAAGCAATGTAAAGAAGGGCAGTGAACATTGAATCGCTAATAGGTAAGTTAATAATGAGTTCCATTGGTTTCACTATGTTATTCTTAATGCCAATCTATACAGCGTATGTTGACATCTTGTTCTTTATGAACACGTAATACATATTCTATACTTCACAATTGCACTATCTCATGCCAAAACAATTCAAATTTCCATTGCCTCTATAGGAAGCTTATTAGTAAGTAAATTAAGAAAAGCTATTGGTGGATTCAAACTCATGAATGCTTGTTTACAAGACGGGTGCATTTCCCATTAAGCCACTGGAACATGACAGGTGTAAAGCAATGTAAAGAAGGGCAGTGAACATTGAATCGCTAATAGTTAAGTTAAAAATGAATTCCATTGGTTTCACTATGTTATTCTTAATGCAAATCTATACAGCGTATGATGACATCTTGTTCTTTATTAACACTTAATATATATTCTATACTTCACAATTGCACTATCTCAAGCCAAAACAATTCAAATTTCCATTGCCTCTATAGGAAACTTATAAGTAAGTAAATGAAGAAAAGCTATCGGTGGATTCAAACTCATGAATGACTGTTTACAAGACAGGTGCATTTCCCATTAAGCCACTGGAACATCACAGGTGTAAAGCAATGTAAAGAAGGGCAGTGAACATTGAATCGCTAATAGGTAAGTTAAAAATGAATTCCATTGGTTTCACTATGTTATTCTTAATGCCAATCTATACAGCGTATGATGACATCTTGTTCTTTATGAACACATAATACATATTCTATACTTCACAATTGCACTATCTAAAGCCAAAAACAATGCAAATTTCCATTGCCTCTAAAGAATGATTACTAGTAAGTAAATGAAAAAAAGCTATCCGTGGATTCAAACTCATGAATGCCTGTTTACAAGACAGTCGCATTAACACAGTAAGCCACTGGAACATCACAGGTATAAGGTAATGTAAAGAAGGGCAGTGTACATTGAATCGCTAATAGGAAAGTTAAAAATGAATTCCATTGGTTTCACTATGTTATTCCTAATGCCAATCTATACAGCGTATGTTGACATCTTGTTCTTTATGAACACGTAATACATATTCTATACTTCACAATTGCACTATCTCAAGCCAAAACAATTCAAATTTCCATTGCCTCTATAGGAAGCTTATTAGTAAGCAAATTAAGAAAAGCTATCGGTGGATTCAAACACATGAATGTCTGTTTACAAGACAGGTGCATTTAACCAGTTAGCCACTGGAACATCACAGGTGTAAAGCAATGTAAAGAAGGGCAGTGAACATTGAATCGCTAATAGGTAAGTTAATAATGAGTTCCATTGGTTTCACTATGTTATTCTTAATGCCAATCTATACAGCGTATGTTGACATCTTGTTCTTTATGAACACGTAATACATATTCTATACTTCACAATTGCACTATCTCAAGCCAAAACAGTTCAAATTTCCATTGCCTCTATAGGAAGCTTATTAGTAAGTAAATTAAGAAAAGCTATTGGTGGATTCAAACTCATGAATTCCTGCTTACAAGACAGGTGAATTTCCCATTAAGCCACTGGAACATCACAGGTGTAAAGCAATGTAAAGAAGGGCAGTGAACATTGAATCGCTAATAGGTAAGTTAAAAATGAATTCCATTGGTTTCACTATGTTATTCTTAATGCCAATCTATACAGCGTATGATGACATCTTGTTCTTTATGAACACGTAATACATATTCTATAAATCACAATTGCACTATCTCAAGCCAAAACAATTTAAATTTCCATTGCCTCTATAGGAAGCTTACTAGTAAGTAAATTAAGAAAAGCTATTGGTGGATTCAAACTCATGAATGCCTGTTTACAAGACAGGTGCATTTCCCATTAAGCCACTGGAACATGACACGTGTAAAGCAATGTAAAGAAGGGCAGTGAACATTGAATCGCTAATAGGTAAGTTAAAAATGAATTCCATTGGTTTCACTACGTTATTCTTAATGCGAATCTATACAGCGTATGATGACATCTTGTTCTTTATTAACACTTAATATATATTCTATACTTCAAGCCAAAAACAATGCAAATTTCCATTGCCTCTAAAGAATGATTACTAGTAAGTAAATGAAAAAAAGCTATCCGTGGATTCAAACTCATGAATGCCTGTTTACAAGACAGTCGCATTAACACAGTAATCCACTGGAATATCACAGGTATAAGGTAATGTAAAGAAGGGCAGTGAACATTGAATCGCTAATAGGTAAGTTAAAAATGAATTCCATTGGTTTCACTATGTTATTCTTAATGCCAATCTATACAGCGTATGATGACATCTTGTTTTTATGAACACGTAATACATATTCTATACTTCACAATT
Organism: Phyllobates terribilis; assembly: GCF_046119375.1. Lineage (NCBI taxonomy): Eukaryota > Metazoa > Chordata > Amphibia > Anura > Dendrobatidae > Phyllobates > Phyllobates terribilis. The sequence goes on from NW_027362762.1 coordinate 585,474,649, forward strand.
GCACTATCTCAAGCCAAAACAATTCAAATTTCCATTGCCTCTATAGGAAGCTTATTAGTAAGTAAATTAAGAAAAGCTATTGGTGGATTCAAACTCATGAATGCCTGTTTACAAGACAGGTGCATTTCCCATTAAGCCACTGGAACATCACAGGTGCAAAGCAATGTAAAGAAGGGCAGTGAACATTGAATCGCTAATAGGTAAGTTAAAAATGAATTCCATTGGTTTCACTATGTTATTCTTAATGCCAATCTATACAGCGTATGATGACATCTTGTTCTTTATGAACACATAATACATATTCTATACTTCACAATTGCACTATCTCAAGCCAAAGACAATGCAAATTTCCATTGCCTCTAAAGAATGATTACTAGTAAGTAAATGAAAAAAAGCTATCCGTGGATTCAAACTCATGAATGCCTGTTTACAAGACAGTCGCATTAACACAGTAATCCACTGGAATATCACAGGTATAAGGTAATGTAAAGAAGGGCAGTGAACATTGAATCGCTAATAGGTAAGTTAAAAATGAATTCCATTGGTTTCACTATGTTACTCTTAATGCCAATCTATACAGCGTATGATGACATCTTGTTCTTTATGAACACGTAATACATATTCTATACTTCACAATTGCACTATCTCAAGCCAAAACAATTCAAATTTCCATTGCCTCTATAGGAAGCTTATTAGTAAGTAAATTAAGAAAAGCTATTGGTGGATTCAAACTCATGAATGCCTGTTTACAAGACAGGTGCATTTCCCATTAAGCCACTGGAACATCACAGGTGCAAAGCAATGTAAAGAAGGGCAGTGAACATTGAATCGCTAATAGGTAAGTTAAAAATGAATTCCATTGGTTTCATTATGTTATTCTTAATGCCAATCTATACAGCGTATGATGACATCTTGTTCTTTATGAACACATAATACATATTCTATACTTCACAATTGCACTATCTCAAGCCAAAGACAATGCAAATTTCCATTGCCTCTAAAGAATGATTACTAGTAAGTAAATGAAAAAAAACTATCCGTGGATTCAAACTCATGAATGCCTGTTTACAAGACAGTCGCATTAACACAGTAAGCCACTGGAACATCACAGGTATAAGGTAATGTAAAGAAGGGCAGTGAACATTGAATCGCTAACAGGAAAGTTAAAAATGAATTCCATTGGTTTCACTATTTTATTCCTAATGCCAATCTATACAGCGTATGATGACATCTTGTTCTTTATGAACACGTAATACATATTCTATACATCACAATTGCACTCTCTCAAGCCAAAACAATTCAAATTTCCATTGCCTCTATAGGAAGCTTATTAGTAAGTAAATGAAAAAAAGGTATCGGTGGATTCAAACACATGAATGTCTGTTTACAAGATAAGTGCATTTAACCAGTTAGCCACTGAAACATGACAAGGGTAAAGCAATGTAAAGAAGGGCAGTGAACATTGAATCGCTAATAGGTAAGTTAATAAGGAGTTCCATTGGTTTCACTATGTTATTCTTAATGCCAATCTATACAGCGTATGATGACATCTTGTTCTTTATGAACACGTAATACATATTCTATACTTCACAATTGCACTATCTCAAGCCAAAACAATTCAAATTTCCATTGCCTCTATAGGAAGCTTATTAGTAAGTAAATTAAGAAAAGCTATTGGTGGATTCAAACTCATGAATGCCTGTTTACAAGACAGGTGCATTTCCAATTAAACCACTGGAACATCTCAGGTGTAAAGCAATGTAAAGAAGGGCAGTGAACATTGAATCGCTAATAGGTAAGTTAATAATGAGTTCCATTGGTTTCACTATGTTATTCTTAATGCCAATCTATACAGCGTATGATGACATCTTGTTCTTTATGAACACGTAATACATATTCTATACTTCACAATTGCACTATCTCAAACCAAAACAATTCAAATTTCCATTGCCTCTATAGGAAGCTTATTAGTAAGTAAATTAAGAAAAGCTATTGGTGGATTCAAACTCATGAATGCCTGTTTACAAGACAGGTGCATTTCCCATTAAGCCACTGGAACATCACAGGTGTAAAGCAATGTAAAGAAGGGCAGTGAACATTGAATCGCTAATAGGTAAGTTAAAATTGAATTCCATTGGTTTCACTATGTTATTCTTAATGCCAATCTATACAGCGTATGATGTCATCTTGTTCTTTATGAACACATAATACATATTCTATACTTCACAATTGCACTATCTCAAGCCAAAACAATTCAAATTTCCATTGCCTCTATAGGAAGCTTATTAGTAAGTAAATTAAGAAAAGCTATTGCTGGATTCAAACTCATGAATGCCTGTTTACAAGACAGGTGCATTTCCAATTAAACCACTGGAACATCAAAGGTGTAAAGCAATGTAAAGAAGGGCAGTGAACATTGAATCGCTAATAGGTAAGTTAATAATGAGTTCCATTGGTTTCACTATGTTATTCTTAATGCCAATCTATACAGCGCATGATGACATCTTGTTCTTTATGAACACATAATACATATTCTATACTTCACAATTGCACTATCTCAAGCCAAAACAATTCAAATTTCCATTGCCTCTATAGGAAGCTTATTAGTAAGTAAATTAAGAAAAGCTATTGGTGGATTCAAACTCATGAATGCCTGTTTACAAGACAGGTGCATTTCCCATTAAGCCACTGGAACATCACAGGTGTAAAGCAATGTAAAGAAGGGCAGTGAACATTGAATCGCTAATAGGTAAGTTAAAAATGAATTCCATTGGTTTCACTATGTTATTCTTAATGCCAATCTATACAGCGTATGATGACATCTTGTTCTTTATTAACACTTAATATATATTCTATACTTCACAATTGCACTATCTCAAGCCAAAAACAATGCAAATTTCCATTGCCTCTAAAGAATGATTACTAGTAAGTAAATGAAATAAAGCTATCCGTGGATTCAAACTCATGAATGCCTGTTTACAAGACAGTCGCATTAACACAGTAAGCCACTGGAACATCACAGGTATAAGGTAATGTAAAGAAGGGCAGTGAACATTGAATCGCTAATAGGAAAGTTAAAAATGAATTCCATTGGTTTCACTATGTTATTCCTAATGCCAATCTATACAGCGTATGATGACATCTTGTTCTTTATGAACACGTAATACATATTCTATACATCACAATTGCACTATCTCAAGCCAAAACAATTCAAATTTCCATTGCCTCTATAGGAAGCTTATTAGTAATTAAATGAAAAAAAGCTATCGGTGGATTCAAATACATGAATGTCTGTTTATAAGACAGGTGCATTTACCCAGTTAGCCACTGAAACATGACAGAGGTAAAGCAATGTAAAGAAGGGCAGTGAACATTGAATCGCTAATAGGTAAGTTAATAATGAGTTCCATTGGTTTCACTATGTTATTCTTAATGCCAATCTATACAGCGCATGATGACATCTTGTTCTTTATGAACACGTAATACATATTCTATACTTCACAATTGCACTATCTCAAGCCAAAACAATTCAAATTTCCATTGCCTCTATAGGAAGCTTATTAGTAAGTAAATTAAGAAAAGCTATTGGTGGATTCAAACTCATGAATGCCTGTTTACAAGACAGGTGCATTTACCCAGTTAGCCACTGGAACATCTCAGGTGTAAAGCAATGTAAAGAAGGGCAGTGAACATTGAATCGCTAATAGGTAAGTTAATAATAAGTTCCATTGGTTTCACTATGTTATTCTTAATGCCAATCTATACAGCGTATGATGACATCTTGTTCTTTATGAACACGTAATACGTATTCTATACTTCAGAATTGCACTATCTCAAGGCAAAGACAATGCAAATTTCCATTGCCTCTAAAGAATGATTACTAGTAAGTAAATGAAAAAAAGCTATCCATGGATTCAAACTCATGAATGCCTGTTTACAAGACAGTCGCATTAACACAGTAAGCCACTGGAACATCACAGGTATAAGGTAATGTAAAGAAGGGCAGTGAACATTGAATCGCTAATAGGAAAGTTAAAAATGAATTCCATTGGTTTCACTATGTTATTCCTAATGCCAATCTATACAGCGTATGATGACATCTTGTTCTTTATGAACACGTAATACATATTCTATACATCACAATTGCACTCTCTCAAGCCAAAACAATTCAAATTTCCATTGCCTCTATAGGAAGCTTATTAGTAAGTAAATGAAAAAAAGCTATCGGTGGATTCAAACACATGAATGTCTGTTTACAAGATAGGTGCATTTAACCAGTTAGCCACTGAAACATGACAAGGGTAAAGCAATGTAAAGAAGGGCAGTGAACATTGAATCGCTAATAGGTAAGTTAATAAGGAGTTCCATTGGTTTCACTATGTTATTCTTAATGCCAATCTATACAGCGTATGATGACATCTTGTTCTTTATGAACACGTAATACATATTCTATACATCACAATTGCACTATCTCAAGCCAAAACAATTCAAATTTCCATTGCCTCTATAGGAAGCTTATTAGTAATTAAATGAAAAAAAGCTATCGGTGGATTCAAATACATGAATGTCTGTTTATAAGACAGGTGCATTTACCCAGTTAGCCACTGAAACATGACAGAGGTAAAGCAATGTAAAGAAGGGCAGTGAACATTGAATCGCTAATAGGTAAGTTAATAATGAGTTCCATTGGTTTCACTATGTTATTCTTAATGCCAATCTATACAGCGCATGATGACATCTTGTTCTTTATGAACACGTAATACATATTCTATACTTCACAATTGCACTATCTCAAGCCAAAACAATTCAAATTTCCATTGCCTCTATAGGAAGCTTATTAGTAAGTAAATTAAGAAAAGCTATTGCTGGATTCAAACTCATGAATGCCTGTTTACAAGACAGGTGCATTTCCAATTAAACCACTGGAACATCAAAGGTGTAAAGCAATGTAAAGAAGGGCAGTGAACATTGAATCGCTAATAGGTAAGTTAATAATGAGTTCCATTGGTTTCACTATGTTATTCTTAATGCCAATCTATACAGCGCATGATGACATCTTGTTCTTTATGAACACATAATACATATTCTATACTTCACAATTGCACTATCTCAAGGCAAAGACAATGCAAATTTCCATTGCCTCTAAAGAATGATTACTAGTAAGTAAATGAAAAAAAGCTATCCGTGGATTCAAACTCATGAATGCCTGTTTACAAGACAGTCGCATTAACACAGTAAGCCACTGGAACATCACAGGTATAAGGTAATGTAAAGAAGGGCAGTGAACATTGAATCGCTAATAGGAAAGTTAAAAATGAATTCCATTGGTTTCACTATGTTATTCCTAATGCCAATCTATACAGCGTATGATGACATCTTGTTCTTTATGAACACGTAATACATATTCTATACATCACAATTGCACTCTCTCAAGCCAAAACAATTCAAATTTCCATTGCCTCTATAGGAAGCTTATTAGTAAGTAAATGAAAAAAAGCTATCGGTGGATTCAAACACATGAATGTCTGTTTACAAGATAGGTGCATTTAACCAGTTAGCCACTGAAACATGACAAGGGTAAAGCAATGTAAAGAAGGGCAGTGAACATTGAATCGCTAATAGGTAAGTTAATAAGGAGTTCCATTGGTTTCACTATGTTATTCTTAATGCCAATCTATACAGCGTATGATGACATCTTGTTCTTTATGAACACGTAATACATATTCTATACTTCACAATTGCACTATCTCAAGCCAAAACAATTCAAATTTCCATTGCCTCTATAGGAAGCTTATTAGTAAGTAAATTAAGAAAAGCTATTGGTGGATTCAAACTCATGAATGCCTGTTTACAAGACAGGTGCATTTCCAATTAAACCACTGGAACATCTCAGGTGTAAAGCAATGTAAAGAAGGGCAGTGAACATTGAATCGCTAATAGGTAAGTTAATAATGAGTTCCATTGGTTTCACTATGTTATTCTTAATGCCAATCTATACAGCGTATGATGACATCTTGTTCTTTATGAACACGTAATACATATTCTATACTTCACAATTGCACTATCTCAAGCCAAAACAATTCAAATTTCCATTGCCTCTATAGGAAGCTTATTAGTAAGTAAATTAAGAAAAGCTATTGGTGGATTCAAACTCATGAATGCCTGTTTACAAGACAGGTGCATTTCCCATTAAGCCACTAGAACATCACAGGTGTAAAGCAATGTAAAGAAGGGCAGTGAACATTGAATCGCTAATAGGTAAGTTAAAATTGAATTCCATTGGTTTCACTATGTTATTCTTAATGCCAATCTATACAGCGTATGATGTCATCTTGTTCTTTATGAACACATGATACATATTCTATACTTCACAATTGCACTATCTCAAGCCAAAACAATTCAAATTTCCATTGCCTCTATAGGAAGCTTATTAGTAAGTAAATTAAGAAAAGCTATTGCTGGATTCAAACTCATGAATGCCTGTTTACAAGACAGGTGCATTTCCAATTAAACCACTGGAACATCAAAGGTGTAAAGCAATGTAAAGAAGGGCAGTGAACATTGAATCGCTAATAGGTAAGTTAATAATGAGTTCCATTGGTTTCACTATGTTATTCTTAATGCCAATCTATACAGCGCATGATGACATCTTGTTCTTTATGAACACATAATACATATTCTATACTTCACAATTGCACTATCTCAAGCCAAAACAATTCAAATTTCCATTGCCTCTATAGGAAGCTTATTAGTAAGTAAATTAAGAAAAGCTATTGGTGGATTCAAACTCATGAATGCCTGTTTACAAGACAGGTGCATTTCCCATTAAGCCACTGGAACATCACAGGTGTAAAGCAATGTAAAGAAGGGCAGTGAACATTGAATCGCTAATAGGTAAGTTAAAAATGAATTCCATTGGTTTCACTATGTTATTCTTAATGCCAATCTATACAGCATATGATGACATCTTGTTCTTTATTAACACTTAATATATATTCTATACTTCACAATTGCACTATCTCAAGCCAAAAACAATGCAAATTTCCATTGCCTCTAAAGAATGATTACTAGTAAGTAAATGAAAAAAAGCTATCCATGGATTCAAACTCATGAATGCCTGTTTACAAGACAGTCGCATTAACACAGTAAGCCACTGGAACATCACAGGTATAAGGTAATGTAAAGAAGGGCAGTGAACATTGAATCGCTAATAGGAAAGTTAAAAATGAATTCCATTGGTTTCACTATGTTATTCCTAATGCCAATCTATACAGCGTATGATGACATCTTGTTCTTTATGAACACGTAATACATATTCTATACATCACAATTGCACTCTCTCAAGCCAAAACAATTCAAATTTCCATTGCCTCTATAGGAAGCTTATTAGTAAGTAAATGAAAAAAAGCTATCGGTGGATTCAAACACATGAATGTCTGTTTACAAGATAGGTGCATTTAACCAGTTAGCCACTGAAACATGACAAGGGTAAAGCAATGTAAAGAAGGGCAGTGAACATTGAATCGCTAATAGGTAAGTTAATAAGGAGTTCCATTGGTTTCACTATGTTATTCTTAATGCCAATCTATACAGCGTATGATGACATCTTGTTCTTTATGAACACGTAATACATATTCTATACATCACAATTGCACTATCTCAAGCCAAAACAATTCAAATTTCCATTGCCTCTATAGGAAGCTTATTAGTAATTAAATGAAAAAAAGCTATCGGTGGATTCAAATACATGAATGTCTGTTTATAAGACAGGTGCATTTACCCAGTTAGCCACTGAAACATGACAGAGGTAAAGCAATGTAAAGAAGGGCAGTGAACATTGAATCGCTAATAGGTAAGTTAATAATGAGTTCCATTGGTTTCACTATGTTATTCTTAATGCCAATCTATACAGCGCATGATGACATCTTGTTCTTTATGAACACGTAATACATATTCTATACTTCACAATTGCACTATCTCAAGCCAAAACAATTCAAATTTCCATTGCCTCTATAGGAAGCTTATTAGTAAGTAAATTAAGAAAAGCTATTGCTGGATTCAAACTCATGAATGCCTGTTTACAAGACAGGTGCATTTCCAATTAAACCACTGGAACATCAAAGGTGTAAAGCAATGTAAAGAAGGGCAGTGAACATTGAATCGCTAATAGGTAAGTTAATAATGAGTTCCATTGGTTTCACTATGTTATTCTTAATGCCAATCTATACAGCGCATGATGACATCTTGTTCTTTATGAACACATAATACATATTCTATACTTCACAATTGCACTATCTCAAGGCAAAGACAATGCAAATTTCCATTGCCTCTAAAGAATGATTACTAGTAAGTAAATGAAAAAAAGCTATCCGTGGATTCAAACTCATGAATGCCTGTTTACAAGACAGTCGCATTAACACAGTAAGCCACTGGAACATCACAGGTATAAGGTAATGTAAAGAAGGGCAGTGAACATTGAATCGCTAATAGGAAAGTTAAAAATGAATTCCATTGGTTTCACTATGTTATTCCTAATGCCAATCTATACAGCGTATGATGACATCTTGTTCTTTATGAACACGTAATACATATTCTATACATCACAATTGCACTCTCTCAAGCCAAAACAATTCAAATTTCCATTGCCTCTATAGGAAGCTTATTAGTAAGTAAATGAAAAAAAGCTATCGGTGGATTCAAACACATGAATGTCTGTTTACAAGATAGGTGCATTTAACCAGTTAGCCACTGAAACATGACAAGGGTAAAGCAATGTAAAGAAGGGCAGTGAACATTGAATCGCTAATAGGTAAGTTAATAAGGAGTTCCATTGGTTTCACTATGTTATTCTTAATGCCAATCTATACAGCGTATGATGACATCTTGTTCTTTATGAACACGTAATACATATTCTATACTTCACAATTGCACTATCTCAAGCCAAAACAATTCAAATTTCCATTGCCTCTATAGGAAGCTTATTAGTAAGTAAATTAAGAAAAGCTATTGGTGGATTCAAACTCATGAATGCCTGTTTACAAGACAGGTGCATTTCCAATTAAACCACTGGAACATCTCAGGTGTAAAGCAATGTAAAGAAGGGCAGTGAACATTGAATCGCTAATAGGTAAGTTAATAATGAGTTCCATTGGTTTCACTATGTTATTCTTAATGCCAATCTATACAGCGTATGATGACATCTTGTTCTTTATGAACACGTAATACATATTCTATACTTCACAATTGCACTATCTCAAGCCAAAACAATTCAAATTTCCATTGCCTCTATAGGAAGCTTATTAGTAAGTAAATTAAGAAAAGCTATTGGTGGATTCAAACTCATGAATGCCTGTTTACAAGACAGGTGCATTTCCCATTAAGCCACTAGAACATCACAGGTGTAAAGCAATGTAAAGAAGGGCAGTGAACATTGAATCGCTAATAGGTAAGTTAAAATTGAATTCCATTGGTTTCACTATGTTATTCTTAATGCCAATCTATACAGCGTATGATGTCATCTTGTTCTTTATGAACACATGATACATATTCTATACTTCACAATTGCACTATCTCAAGCCAAAACAATTCAAATTTCCATTGCCTCTATAGGAAGCTTATTAGTAAGTAAATTAAGAAAAGCTATTGCTGGATTCAAACTCATGAATGCCTGTTTACAAGACAGGTGCATTTCCAATTAAACCACTGGAACATCAAAGGTGTAAAGCAATGTAAAGAAGGGCAGTGAACATTGAATCGCTAATAGGTAAGTTAATAATGAGTTCCATTGGTTTCACTATGTTATTCTTAATGCCAATCTATACAGCGCATGATGACATCTTGTTCTTTATGAACACATAATACATATTCTATACTTCACAATTGCACTATCTCAAGCCAAAACAATTCAAATTTCCATTGCCTCTATAGGAAGCTTATTAGTAAGTAAATTAAGAAAAGCTATTGGTGGATTCAAACTCATGAATGCCTGTTTACAAGACAGGTGCATTTCCCATTAAGCCACTGGAACATCACAGGTGTAAAGCAATGTAAAGAAGGGCAGTGAACATTGAATCGCTAATAGGTAAGTTAAAAATGAATTCCATTGGTTTCACTATGTTATTCTTAATGCCAATCTATACAGCATATGATGACATCTTGTTCTTTATTAACACTTAATATATATTCTATACTTCACAATTGCACTATCTCAAGCCAAAAACAATGCAAATTTCCATTGCCTCTAAAGAATGATTACTAGTAAGTAAATGAAATAAAGCTATCCGTGGATTCAAACTCATGAATGCCTGTTTACAAGACAGTCGCATTAACACAGTAAGCCACTGGAACATCACAGGTATAAGGTAATGTAAAGAAGGGCAGTGAACATTGAATCGCTAATAGGAAAGTTAAAAATGAATTCCATTGGTTTCACTATGTTATTCCTAATGCCAATCTATACAGCGTATGATGACATCTTGTTCTTTATGAACACGTAATACATATTCTATACATCACAATTGCACTATCTCAAGCCAAAACAATTCAAATTTCCATTGCCTCTATAGGAAGCTTATTAGTAATTAAATGAAAAAAAGCTATCGGTGGATTCAAATACATGAATGTCTGTTTATAAGACAGGTGCATTTACCCAGTTAGCCACTGAAACATGACAGAGGTAAAGCAATGTAAAGAAGGGCAGTGAACATTGAATCGCTAATAGGTAAGTTAATAATGAGTTCCATTGGTTTCACTATGTTATTCTTAATGCCAATCTATACAGCGCATGATGACATCTTGTTCTTTATGAACACGTAATACATATTCTATACTTCACAATTGCACTATCTCAAGCCAAAACAATTCAAATTTCCATTGCCTCTATAGGAAGCTTATTAGTAAGTAAATTAAGAAAAGCTATTGGTGGATTCAAACTCATGAATGCCTGTTTACAAGACAGGTGCATTTCCAATTAAACCACTGGAACATCTCAGGTGTAAAGCAATGTAAAGAAGGGCAGTGAACATTGAATCGCTAATAGGTAAGTTAATAATAAGTTCCATTGGTTTCACTATGTTATTCTTAATGCCAATCTATACAGCGTATGATGACATCTTGTTCTTTATGAACACGTAATACATATTCTATACTTCACAATTGCACTATCTCAAGCCAAAACAATTCAAATTTCCATTGCCTCTATAGGAAGCTTATTAGTAAGTAAATTAAGAAAAGCTATTGGTGGATTCAAACTCATGAATGCCTGTTTACAAGACAGGTGCATTTCCCATTAAGCCACTGGAACATCACAGGTGTAAAGCAATGTAAAGAAGGGCAGTGAACATTGAATCGCTAATAGGTAAGTTAATAATGAGTTCCATTGGTTTCACTATGTTATTCTTAATGCCAATCTATACAGCGTATGATGACATCTTGTTCTTTATGAACACGTAATACATATTCTATACTTCACAATTGCACTATCTCAAGCCAAAACAATTCAAATTTCCATTGCCTCTATAGGAAGCTTATTAGTAAGTAAATTAAGAAAAGCTATTGGTGGATTCAAACTCATGAATGCCTGTTTACAAGACAGGTGCATTTCCCATTAAGCCACTAGAACATCACAGGTGTAAAGCAATGTAAAGAAGGGCAGTGAACATTGAATCGCTAATAGGTAAGTTAAAATTGAATTCCATTGGTTTCACTATGTTATTCTTAATGCCAATCTATACAGCGTATGATGTCATCTTGTTCTTTATGAACACATAATACATATTCTATACTTCACAATTGCACTATCTCAAGCCAAAACAATTCAAATTTCCATTGCCTCTATAGGAAGCTTATTAGTAAGTAAATTAAGAAAAGCTATTGCTGGATTCAAACTCATGAATGCCTGTTTACAAGACAGGTGCATTTCCAATTAAACCACTGGAACATCAAAGGTGTAAAGCAATGTAAAGAAGGGCAGTGAACATTGAATCGCTAATAGGTAAGTTAATAATGAGTTCCATTGGTTTCACTATGTTATTCTTAATGCCAATCTATACAGCGCATGATGACATCTTGTTCTTTATGAACACATAATACATATTCTATACTTCACAATTGCACTATCTCAAGCCAAAACAATTCAAATTTCCATTGCCTCTATAGGAAGCTTATTAGTAAGTAAATTAAGAAAAGCTATTGGTGGATTCAAACTCATGAATGCCTGTTTACAAGACAGGTGCATTTCCAATTAAACCACTGGAACATCTCAGGTGTAAAGCAATGTAAAGAAGGGCAGTGAACATTGAATCGCTAATAGGTAAGTTAATAATAAGTTCCATTGGTTTCACTATGTTATTCTTAATGCCAATCTATACAGCGTATGATGACATCTTGTTCTTTATGAACACGTAATACATATTCTATACTTCACAATTGCACTATCTCAAGCCAAAACAATTCAAATTTCCATTGCCTCTATAGGAAGCTTATTAGTAAGTAAATTAAGAAAAGCTATTGGTGGATTCAAACTCATGAATGCCTGTTTACAAGACAGGTGCATTTCCCATTAAGCCACTGGAACATCACAGGTGTAAAGCAATGTAAAGAAGGGCAGTGAACATTGAATCGCTAATAGGTAAGTTAAAAATGAATTCCATTGGTTTCACTATGTTATTCTTAATGCCAATATATACAGCGTATGATGTCATCTTGTTCTTTATGAACACATAATACATATTCTATACTTCACAATTGCACTATCTCAAGCCAAAACAATTCAAATTTCCATTGCCTCTATAGGAAGCTTATTAGTAAGTAAATTAAGAAAAGCTATTGCTGGATTCAAACTCATGAATGCCTGTTTACAAGACAGGTGCATTTCCCATTAAGCCACTGGAACATCAAAGGTGTAAAGCAATGTAAAGAAGGGCAGTGAACATTGAATCGCTAATAGGTAAGTTAATAATGAGTTCCATTGGTTTCACTATGTTATTCTTAATGCCAATCTATACAGCGTATGATGACATCTTGTTCTTTATTAACACTTAATATATATTCTATACTTCACAATTGCACTATCTCAAGCCAAAAACAATGCAAATTTCCATTGCCTCTAAAGAATGATTACTAGTAAGTAAATGAAATAAAGCTATCCGTGGATTCAAACTCATGAATGCCTGTTTACAAGACAGTCGCATTAACACAGTAAGCCACTGGAACATCACAGGTATAAGGTAATGTAAAGAAGGGCAGTGAACATTGAATCGCTAATAGGAAAGTTAAAAATGAATTCCATTGGTTTCACTATGTTATTCCTAATGCCAATCTATACAGCGTATGATGACATCTTGTTCTTTATGAACACGTAATACATATTCTATACATCACAATTGCACTATCTCAAGCCAAAACAATTCAAATTTCCATTGCCTCTATAGGAAGCTTATTAGTAATTAAATGAAAAAAAGCTATCGGTGGATTCAAATACATGAATGTCTGTTTATAAGACAGGTGCATTTACCCAGTTAGCCACTGAAACATGACAGAGGTAAAGCAATGTAAAGAAGGGCAGTGAACATTGAATCGCTAATAGGTAAGTTAATAATGAGTTCCATTGGTTTCACTATGTTATTCTTAATGCCAATCTATACAGCGCATGATGACATCTTGTTCTTTATGAACACGTAATACATATTCTATACTTCACAATTGCACTATCTCAAGCCAAAACAATTCAAATTTCCATTGCCTCTATAGGAAGCTTATTAGTAAGTAAATTAAGAAAAGCTATTGGTGGATTCAAACTCATGAATGCCTGTTTACAAGACAGGTGCATTTCCAATTAAACCACTGGAACATCTCAGGTGTAAAGCAATGTAAAGAAGGGCAGTGAACATTGAATCGCTAATAGGTAAGTTAATAATAAGTTCCATTGGTTTCACTATGTTATTCTTAATGCCAATCTATACAGCGTATGATGACATCTTGTTCTTTATGAACACGTAATACATATTCTATACTTCACAATTGCACTATCTCAAGCCAAAACAATTCAAATTTCCATTGCCTCTATAGGAAGCTTATTAGTAAGTAAATTAAGAAAAGCTATTGGTGGATTCAAACTCATGAATGCCTGTTTACAAGACAGGTGCATTTCCCATTAAGCCACTGGAACATCACAGGTGTAAAGCAATGTAAAGAAGGGCAGTGAACATTGAATCGCTAATAGGTAAGTTAAAAATGAATTCCATTGGTTTCACTATGTTATTCTTAATGCCAATATATACAGCGTATGATGTCATCTTGTTCTTTATGAACACATAATACATATTCTATACTTCACAATTGCACTATCTCAAGCCAAAACAATTCAAATTTCCATTGCCTCTATAGGAAGCTTATTAGTAAGTAAATTAAGAAAAGCTATTGCTGGATTCAAACTCATGAATGCCTGTTTACAAGACAGGTGCATTTCCAATTAAACCACTGGAACATCAAAGGTGTAAAGCAATGTAAAGAAGGGCAGTGAACATTGAATCGCTATTAGGTAAGTTAATAATGAGTTCCATTGGTTTCACTATGTTATTCTTAATGCCAATCTATACAGCGCATGATGACATCTTGTTCTTTATGAACACATAATACATATTCTATACTTCACAATTGCACTATCTCAAGCCAAAACAATTCAAATTTCCATTGCCTCTATAGGAAGCTTATTAGTAAGTAAATTAAGAAAAGCTATTGGTGGATTCAAACTCATGAATGCCTGTTTACAAGACAGGTGCATTTCCCATTAAGCCACTGGAACATCACAGGTGTAAAGCAATGTAAAGAAGGGCAGTGAACATTGAATCGCTAATAGGTAAGTTAAAAATGAATTCCATTGGTTTCACTATGTTATTCTTAATGCCAATCTATACAGCGTATGATGACATCTTGTTCTTTATTAACACTTAATATATATTCTATACTTCACAATTGCACTATCTCAAGCCAAAAACAATGCAAATTTCCATTGCCTCTAAAGAATGATTACTAGTAAGTAAATGAAATAAAGCTATCCGTGGATTCAAACTCATGAATGCCTGTTTACAAGACAGTCGCATTAACACAGTAAGCCACTGGAACATCACAGGTATAAGGTAATGTAAAGAAGGGCAGTGAACATTGAATCGCTAATAGGAAAGTTAAAAATGAATTCCATTGGTTTCACTATGTTATTCCTAATGCCAATCTATACAGCGTATGATGACATCTTGTTCTTTATGAACACGTAATACATATTCTATACATCACAATTGCACTATCTCAAGCCAAAACAATTCAAATTTCCATTGCCTCTATAGGAAGCTTATTAGTAATTAAATGAAAAAAAGCTATCGGTGGATTCAAATACATGAATGTCTGTTTATAAGACAGGTGCATTTACCCAGTTAGCCACTGAAACATGACAGAGGTAAAGCAATGTAAAGAAGGGCAGTGAACATTGAATCGCTAATAGGTAAGTTAATAATGAGTTCCATTGGTTTCACTATGTTATTCTTAATGCCAATCTATACAGCGCATGATGACATCTTGTTCTTTATGAACACGTAATACATATTCTATACTTCACAATTGCACTATCTCAAGCCAAAACAATTCAAATTTCCATTGCCTCTATAGGAAGCTTATTAGTAAGTAAATTAAGAAAAGCTATTGGTGGATTCAAACTCATGAATGCCTGTTTACAAGACAGGTGCATTTCCAATTAAACCACTGGAACATCTCAGGTGTAAAGCAATGTAAAGAAGGGCAGTGAACATTGAATCGCTAATAGGTAAGTTAATAATAAGTTCCATTGGTTTCACTATGTTATTCTTAATGCCAATCTATACAGCGTATGATGACATCTTGTTCTTTATGAACACGTAATACATATTCTATACTTCACAATTGCACTATCTCAAGCCAAAACAATTCAAATTTCCATTGCCTCTATAGGAAGCTTATTAGTAAGTAAATTAAGAAAAGCTATTGGTGGATTCAAACTCATGAATGCCTGTTTACAAGACAGGTGCATTTCCCATTAAGCCACTGGAACATCACAGGTGTAAAGCAATGTAAAGAAGGGCAGTGAACATTGAATCGCTAATAGGTAAGTTAAAAATGAATTCCATTGGTTTCACTATGTTATTCTTAATGCCAATATATACAGCGTATGATGTCATCTTGTTCTTTATGAACACATAATACATATTCTATACTTCACAATTGCACTATCTCAAGCCAAAACAATTCAAATTTCCATTGCCTCTATAGGAAGCTTATTAGTAAGTAAATTAAGAAAAGCTATTGCTGGATTCAAACTCATGAATGCCTGTTTACAAGACAGGTGCATTTCCAATTAAACCACTGGAACATCAAAGGTGTAAAGCAATGTAAAGAAGGGCAGTGAACATTGAATCGCTAATAGGTAAGTTAATAATGAGTTCCATTGGTTTCACTATGTTATTCTTAATGCCAATCTATACAGCGCATGATGACATCTTGTTCTTTATGAACACATAATACATATTCTATACTTCACAATTGCACTATCTCAAGCCAAAACAATTCAAATTTCCATTGCCTCTATAGGAAGCTTATTAGTAAGTAAATTAAGAAAAGCTATTGGTGGATTCAAACTCATGAATGCCTGTTTACAAGACAGGTGCATTTCCCATTAAGCCACTGGAACATCACAGGTGTAAAGCAATGTAAAGAAGGGCAGTGAACATTGAATCGCTAATAGGTAAGTTAAAAATGAATTCCATTGGTTTCACTATGTTATTCTTAATGCCAATCTATACAGCGTATGATGACATCTTGTTCTTTATTAACACTTAATATATATTCTATACTTCACAATTGCACTATCTCAAGCCAAAAACAATGCAAATTTCCATTGCCTCTAAAGAATGATTACTAGTAAGTAAATGAAATAAAGCTATCCGTGGATTCAAACTCATGAATGCCTGTTTACAAGACAGTCGCATTAACACAGTAAGCCACTGGAACATCACAGGTATAAGGTAATGTAAAGAAGGGCAGTGAACATTGAATCGCTAATAGGAAAGTTAAAAATGAATTCCATTGGTTTCACTATGTTATTCCTAATGCCAATCTATACAGCGTATGATGACATCTTGTTCTTTATGAACACGTAATACATATTCTACATCACAATTGCACTATCTCAAGCCAAAACAATTCAAATTTCCATTGCCTCTATAGGAAGCTTATTAGTAATTAAATGAAAAAAAGCTATCGGTGGATTCAAATACATGAATGTCTGTTTACAAGACAGGTGCATTTACCCAGTTAGCCACTGAAACATGACAGGGTTAAAGCAATGTAAAGAAGGGCAGTGAACATTGAATCGCTAATAGGTAAGTTAATAATGAGTTCCATTGGTTTCACTATGTTATTCTTAATGCCAATCTATGCAACGCATGATGACATCTTGTTCTTTATGAACACGTAATACATATTCTATACTTCACAATTGCACTATCTCAAGCCAAAACAATTCAAATTTCCATTGCCTCTATAGGAAGCTTATTAGTAAGTAAATTAAGAAAAGCTATTGGTGGATTCAAACTCATGAATGCCTGTTTACAAGACAGGTGCATTTCCCATTAAACCACTGGAACATCACAGGTGTAAAGCAATGTAAAGAAGGGCAGTGAACATTGAATCGCTAATAGGTAAGTTAATACTAAGTTCCATTGGTTTCACTAACACTATTCTTAATGCCAATCTATACAGCGTATGATGACATCTTGTTCTTTATGAACACGTAATACATATTCTATACTTCACAATTGCACTATCTCAAGCCAAAGACAATGCAAATTTCCATTGCCTCTAAAGAATGATTACTAGTAAGTAAATGAAAAAAAGCTATCCGTGGATTCAAACTCATGAATGCCTGTTTACAAGACAGTCGCATTAACACAGTAAGCCACTGGAACATCACAGGTATAAGGTAATGTAAAGAAGGGCAGTGAACATTGAATCGCTAATAGGAAAGTTAAAAATGAATTCCATTGGTTTCACTATGTTATTCCTAATGCCAATCTATAGAGCGTATGATGACATCTTGTTCTTTATGAACACGTAATACATATTCTATACATCACAATTGCACTCTCTCAAGCCAAAACAATTCAAATTTCCATTGCCTCTATAGGAAGCTTATTAGTAAGTAAATGAAAAAAAGCTATCGGTGGATTCAAACACAAGAATGTCTGTTTACAAGATAGGTGCATTTAACCAGTTAGCCACTGAAACATGACAAGGGTAAAGCAATGTAAAGAAGGGCAGTGAACATTGAATCGCTAATAGGTAAGTTAATAAGGAGTTCCATTGGTTTCACTATGTTATTCTTAATGCCAATCTATACAGCGTATGATGACATCTTGTTCTTTATGAACACGTAATACATATTCTATACTTCACAATTGCACTATCTCAAGCCAAAACAATTCAAATTTCCATTGCCTCTATAGGAAGCTTATTAGTAAGTAAATTAAGAAAAGCTATTGGTGGATTCAAACTCATGAATGCCTGTTTACAAGACAGGTGCATTTCCAATTAAACCACTGGAACATCTCAGGTGTAAAGCAATGTAAAGAAGGGCAGTGAACATTGAATCGCTAATAGGTAAGTTAAAATTGAATTCCATTGGTTTCACTATGTTATTCTTAATGCCAATATATACAGCGTATGATGTCATCTTGTTCTTTATGAACACATAATACATATTCTATACTTCACAATTGCACTATCTCAAGCCAAAACAATTCAAATTTCCATTTCCTCTATAGGAAGCTTATTAGTAAGTAAATTAAGAAAAGCTATTGCTGGATTCAAACTCATGAATGCCTGTTTACAAGACAGGTGCATTTCCAATTAAACCACTGGAACATCAAAGGTGTAAAGCAATGTAAAGAAGGGCAGTGAACATTGAATCGCTAATAGGTAAGTTAATAATGAGTTCCATTGGTTTCACTATGTTATTCTTAATGCCAATCTATACAGCGCATGATGACATCTTGTTCTTTATGAACACATAATACATATTCTATACTTCACAATTGCACTATCTCAAGCCAAAACAATTCAAATTTCCATTGCCTCTATAGGAAGCTTATTAGTAAGTAAATTAAGAAAAGCTATTGGTGGATTCAAACTCATGAATGCCTCTTTACAAGACAGGTGCATTTCCCATTAAGCCACTGGAACATCACAGGTGTAAAGC
This sequence comes from Phyllobates terribilis, assembly GCF_046119375.1. Lineage (NCBI taxonomy): Eukaryota > Metazoa > Chordata > Amphibia > Anura > Dendrobatidae > Phyllobates > Phyllobates terribilis. The sequence goes on from NW_027362762.1 coordinate 585,493,928, forward strand.
AATGTAAAGAAGGGCAGTGAACATTGAATCGCTAATAGGTAAGTTAAAAATGAATTCCATTGGTTTCACTATGTTATTCTTAATGCCAATCTATACAGCGTATGATGACATCTTGTTCTTTATTAACACTTAATATATATTCTATACTTCACAATTGCACTATCTCAAGCCAAAAACAATGCAAATTTCCATTGCCTCTAAAGAATGATTACTAGTAAGTAAATGAAATAAAGCTATCCGTGGATTCAAACTCATGAATGCCTGTTTACAAGACAGTCGCATTAACACAGTAAGCCACTGGAACATCACAGGTATAAGGTAATGTAAAGAAGGGCAGTGAACATTGAATCGCTAATAGGAAAGTTAAAAATGAATTCCATTGGTTTCACTATGTTATTCCTAATGCCAATCTATACAGCGTATGATGACATCTTGTTCTTTATGAACACGTAATACATATTCTACATCACAATTGCACTATCTCAAGCCAAAACAATTCAAATTTCCATTGCCTCTATAGGAAGCTTATTAGTAATTAAATGAAAAAAAGCTATCGGTGGATTCAAATACATGAATGTCTGTTTACAAGACAGGTGCATTTACCCAGTTAGCCACTGAAACATGACAGGGTTAAAGCAATGTAAAGAAGGGCAGTGAACATTGAATCGCTAATAGGTAAGTTAATAATGAGTTCCATTGGTTTCACTATGTTATTCTTAATGCCAATCTATGCAGCGCATGATGACATCTTGTTCTTTATGAACACGTAATACATATTCTATACTTCACAATTGCACTATCTCAAGCCAAAACAATTCAAATTTCCATTGCCTCTATAGGAAGCTTATTAGTAAGTAAATTAAGAAAAGCTATTGGTGGATTCAAACTCATGAATGCCTGTTTACAAGACAGGTGCATTTCCCATTAAACCACTGGAACATCACAGGTGTAAAGCAATGTAAAGAAGGGCAGTGAACATTGAATCGCTAATAGGTAAGTTAATAATAAGTTCCATTGGTTTCACTATGTTATTCTTAATGCCAATCTATACAGCGTATGATGACATCTTGTTCTTTATGAACACGTAATACATATTCTATACTTCACAATTGCACTATCTCAAGCCAAAGACAATGCAAATTTCCATTGCCTCTAAAGAATGATTACTAGTAAGTAAATGAAAAAAAGCTATCCGTGGATTCAAACTCATGAATGCCTGTTTACAAGACAGTCGCATTAACACAGTAAGCCACTGGAACATCACAGGTATAAGGTAATGTAAAGAAGGGCAGTGAACATTGAATCGCTAATAGGAAAGTTAAAAATGAATTCCATTGGTTTCACTATGTTATTCCTAATGCCAATCTATACAGCGTATGATGACATCTTGTTCTTTATGAACACGTAATACATATTCTATACATCACAATTGCACTCTCTCAAGCCAAAACAATTCAAATTTCCATTGCCTCTATAGGAAGCTTATTAGTAAGTAAATGAAAAAAAGCTATCGGTGGATTCAAACACAAGAATGTCTGTTTACAAGATAGGTGCATTTAACCAGTTAGCCACTGAAACATGACAAGGGTAAAGCAATGTAAAGAAGGGCAGTGAACATTGAATCGCTAATAGGTAAGTTAATAAGGAGTTCCATTGGTTTCACTATGTTATTCTTAATGCCAATCTATACAGCGTATGATGACATCTTGTTCTTTATGAACACGTAATACATATTCTATACTTCACAATTGCACTATCTCAAGCCAAAACAATTCAAATTTCCATTGCCTCTATAGGAAGCTTATTAGTAAGTAAATTAAGAAAAGCTATTGGTGGATTCAAACTCATGAATGCCTGTTTACAAGACAGGTGCATTTCCAATTAAACCACTGGAACATCTCAGGTGTAAAGCAATGTAAAGAAGGGCAGTGAACATTGAATCGCTAATAGGTAAGTTAAAATTGAATTCCATTGGTTTCACTATGTTATTCTTAATGCCAATATATACTGCGTATGATGTCATCTTGTTCTTTATGAACACATAATACATATTCTATACTTCACAATTGCACTATCTCAAGCCAAAACAATTCAAATTTCCATTTCCTCTATAGGAAGCTTATTAGTAAGTAAATTAAGAAAAGCTATTGCTGGATTCAAACTCATGAATGCCTGTTTACAAGACAGGTGCATTTCCAATTAAACCACTGGAACATCAAAGGTGTAAAGCAATGTAAAGAAGGGCAGTGAACATTGAATCGCTAATAGGTAAGTTAATAATGAGTTCCATTGGTTTCACTATGTTATTCTTAATGCCAATCTATACAGCGCATGATGACATCTTGTTCTTTATGAACACATAATACATATTCTATACTTCACAATTGCACTATCTCAAGCCAAAACAATTCAAATTTCCATTGCCTCTATAGGAAGCTTATTAGTAAGTAAATTAAGAAAAGCTATTGGTGGATTCAAACTCATGAATGCCTGTTTACAAGACAGGTGCATTTCCCATTAAGCCACTGGAACATCACAGGTGTAAAGCAATGTAAAGAAGGGCAGTGAACATTGAATCGCTAATAGGTAAGTTAAAAATGAATTCCATTGGTTTCACTATGTTATTCTTAATGCCAATCTATACAGCGTATGATGACATCTTGTTCTTTATTAACACTTAATATATATTCTATACTTCACAATTGCACTATCTCAAGCCAAAAACAATGCAAATTTCCATTGCCTCTAAAGAATGATTACTAGTAAGTAAATGAAATAAAGCTATCCGTGGATTCAAACTCATGAATGCCTGTTTACAAGACAGTCGCATTAACACAGTAAGCCACTGGAACATCACAGGTATAAGGTAATGTAAAGAAGGGCAGTGAACATTGAATCGCTAATAGGAAAGTTAAAAATGAATTCCATTGGTTTCACTATGTTATTCCTAATGCCAATCTATACAGCGTATGATGACATCTTGTTCTTTATGAACACGTAATACATATTCTATACATCACAATTGCACTATCTCAAGCCAAAACAATTCAAATTTCCATTGCCTCTATAGGAAGCTTATTAGTAATTAAATGAAAAAAAGCTATCGGTGGATTCAAATACATGAATGTCTGTTTATAAGACAGGTGCATTTACCCAGTTAGCCACTGAAACATGACAGAGGTAAAGCAATGTAAAGAAGGGCAGTGAACATTGAATCGCTAATAGGTAAGTTAATAATGAGTTCCATTGGTTTCACTATGTTATTCTTAATGCCAATCTATACAGCGCATGATGACATCTTGTTCTTTATGAACACGTAATACATATTCTATACTTCACAATTGCACTATCTCAAGCCAAAACAATTCAAATTTCCATTGCCTCTATAGGAAGCTTATTAGTAAGTAAATTAAGAAAAGCTATTGGTGGATTCAAACTCATGAATGCCTGTTTACAAGACAGGTGCATTTCCAATTAAACCACTGGAACATCTCAGGTGTAAAGCAATGTAAAGAAGGGCAGTGAACATTGAATCGCTAATAGGTAAGTTAATAATAAGTTCCATTGGTTTCACTATGTTATTCTTAATGCCAATCTATACAGCGTATGATGACATCTTGTTCTTTATGAACACGTAATACATATTCTATACTTCACAATTGCACTATCTCAAGCCAAAACAATTCAAATTTCCATTGCCTCTATAGGAAGCTTATTAGTAAGTAAATTAAGAAAAGCTATTGGTGGATTCAAACTCATGAATGCCTGTTTACAAGACAGGTGCATTTCCCATTAAGCCACTGGAACATCACAGGTGTAAAGCAATGTAAAGAAGGGCAGTGAACATTGAATCGCTAATAGGTAAGTTAAAAATGAATTCCATTGGTTTCACTATGTTATTCTTAATGCCAATATATACAGCGTATGATGTCATCTTGTTCTTTATGAACACATAATACATATTCTATACTTCACAATTGCACTATCTCAAGCCAAAACAATTCAAATTTCCATTGCCTCTATAGGAAGCTTATTAGTAAGTAAATTAAGAAAAGCTATTGCTGGATTCAAACTCATGAATGCCTGTTTACAAGACAGGTGCATTTCCAATTAAACCACTGGAACATCAAAGGTGTAAAGCAATGTAAAGAAGGGCAGTGAACATTGAATCGCTAATAGGTAAGTTAATAATGAGTTCCATTGGTTTCACTATGTTATTCTTAATGCCAATCTATACAGCGCATGATGACATCTTGTTCTTTATGAACACATAATACATATTCTATACTTCACAATTGCACTATCTCAAGCCAAAACAATTCAAATTTCCATTGCCTCTATAGGAAGCTTATTAGTAAGTAAATTAAGAAAAGCTATTGGTAGATTCAAACTCATGAATGCCTGTTTACAAGACAGGTGCATTTCCCATTAAGCCACTGGAACATCACAGGTGTAAAGCAATGTAAAGAAGGGCAGTGAACATTGAATCGCTAATAGGTAAGTTAAAAATGAATTCCATTGGTTTCACTATGTTATTCTTAATGCCAATCTATACAGCGTATGATGACATCTTGTTCTTTATTAACACTTAATATATATTCTATACTTCACAATTGCACTATCTCAAGCCAAAAACAATGCAAATTTCCATTGCCTCTAAAGAATGATTACTAGTAAGTAAATGAAATAAAGCTATCCGTGGATTCAAACTCATGAATGCCTGTTTACAAGACAGTCGCATTAACACAGTAAGCCACTGGAACATCACAGGTATAAGGTAATGTAAAGAAGGGCAGTGAACATTGAATCGCTAATAGGAAAGTTAAAAATGAATTCCATTGGTTTCACTATGTTATTCCTAATGCCAATCTATGCAGCGTATGATGACATCTTGTTCTTTATGAACACGTAATACATATTCTACATCACAATTGCACTATCTCAAGCCAAAACAATTCAAATTTCCATTGCCTCTATAGGAAGCTTATTAGTAATTAAATGAAAAAAAGCTATCGGTGGATTCAAATACATGAATGTCTGTTTACAAGACAGGTGCATTTACCCAGTTAGCCACTGAAACATGACAGGGTTAAAGCAATGTAAAGAAGGGCAGTGAACATTGAATCGCTAATAGGTAAGTTAATAATGAGTTCCATTGGTTTCACTATGTTATTCTTAATGCCAATCTATGCAGCGCATGATGACATCTTGTTCTTTATGAACACGTAATACATATTCTATACTTCACAATTGCACTATCTCAAGCCAAAACAATTCAAATTTCCATTGCCTCTATAGGAAGCTTATTAGTAAGTAAATTAAGAAAAGCTATTGGTGGATTCAAACTCATGAATGCCTGTTTACAAGACAGGTGCATTTCCCATTAAACCACTGGAACATCACAGGTGTAAAGCAATGTAAAGAAGGGCAGTGAACATTGAATCGCTAATAGGTAAGTTAATAATAAGTTCCATTGGTTTCACTATGTTATTCTTAATGCCAATCTATACAGCGTATGATGACATCTTGTTCTTTATGAACACGTAATACATATTCTATACTTCACAATTGCACTATCTCAAGCCAAAGACAATGCAAATTTCCATTGCCTCTAAAGAATGATTACTAGTAAGTAAATGAAAAAAAGCTATCCGTGGATTCAAACTCATGAATGCCTGTTTACAAGACAGTCGCATTAACACAGTAAGCCACTGGAACATCACAGGTATAAGGTAATGTAAAGAAGGGCAGTGAACATTGAATCGCTAATAGGAAAGTTAAAAATGAATTCCATTGGTTTCACTATGTTATTCCTAATGCCAATCTATACAGCGTATGATGACATCTTGTTCTTTATGAACACGTAATACATATTCTATACATCACAATTGCACTCTCTCAAGCCAAAACAATTCAAATTTCCATTGCCTCTATAGGAAGCTTATTAGTAAGTAAATGAAAAAAAGCTATCGGTGGATTCAAACACAAGAATGTCTGTTTACAAGATAGGTGCATTTAACCAGTTAGCCACTGAAACATGACAAGGGTAAAGCAATGTAAAGAAGGGCAGTGAACATTGAATCGCTAATAGGTAAGTTAATAAGGAGTTCCATTGGTTTCACTATGTTATTCTTAATGCCAATCTATACAGCGTATGATGACATCTTGTTCTTTATGAACACGTAATACATATTCTATACTTCACAATTGCACTATCTCAAGCCAAAACAATTCAAATTTCCATTGCCTCTATAGGAAGCTTATTAGTAAGTAAATTAAGAAAAGCTATTGGTGGATTCAAACTCATGAATGCCTGTTTACAAGACAGGTGCATTTCCAATTAAACCACTGGAACATCTCAGGTGTAAAGCAATGTAAAGAAGGGCAGTGAACATTGAATCGCTAATAGGTAAGTTAAAATTGAATTCCATTGGTTTCACTATGTTATTCTTAATGCCAATATATACAGCGTATGATGTCATCTTGTTCTTTATGAACACATAATACATATTCTATACTTCACAATTGCACTATCTCAAGCCAAAACAATTCAAATTTCCATTTCCTCTATAGGAAGCTTATTAGTAAGTAAATTAAGAAAAGCTATTGCTGGATTCAAACTCATGAATGCCTGTTTACAAGACAGGTGCATTTCCAATTAAACCACTGGAACATCAAAGGTGTAAAGCAATGTAAAGAAGGGCAGTGAACATTGAATCGCTAATAGGTAAGTTAATAATGAGTTCCATTGGTTTCACTATGTTATTCTTAATGCCAATCTATACAGCGCATGATGACATCTTGTTCTTTATGAACACATAATACATATTCTATACTTCACAATTGCACTATCTCAAGCCAAAACAATTCAAATTTCCATTGCCTCTATAGGAAGCTTATTAGTAAGTAAATTAAGAAAAGCTATTGGTGGATTCAAACTCATGAATGCCTGTTTACAAGACAGGTGCATTTCCCATTAAGCCACTGGAACATCACAGGTGTAAAGCAATGTAAAGAAGGGCAGTGAACATTGAATCGCTAATAGGTAAGTTAAAAATGAATTCCATTGGTTTCACTATGTTATTCTTAATGCCAATCTATACAGCGTATGATGACATCTTGTTCTTTATTAACACTTAATATATATTCTATACTTCACAATTGCACTATCTCAAGCCAAAAACAATGCAAATTTCCATTGCCTCTAAAGAATGATTACTAGTAAGTAAATGAAATAAAGCTATCCGTGGATTCAAACTCATGAATGCCTGTTTACAAGACAGTCGCATTAACACAGTAAGCCACTGGAACATCACAGGTATAAGGTAATGTAAAGAAGGGCAGTGAACATTGAATCGCTAATAGGAAAGTTAAAAATGAATTCCATTGGTTTCACTATGTTATTCCTAATGCCAATCTATACAGCGTATGATGACATCTTGTTCTTTATGAACACGTAATACATATTCTATACATCACAATTGCACTATCTCAAGCCAAAACAATTCAAATTTCCATTGCCTCTATAGGAAGCTTATTAGTAATTAAATGAAAAAAAGCTATCGGTGGATTCAAATACATGAATGTCTGTTTATAAGACAGGTGCATTTACCCAGTTAGCCACTGAAACATGACAGAGGTAAAGCAATGTAAAGAAGGGCAGTGAACATTGAATCGCTAATAGGTAAGTTAATAATGAGTTCCATTGGTTTCACTATGTTATTCTTAATGCCAATCTATACAGCGCATGATGACATCTTGTTCTTTATGAACACGTAATACATATTCTATACTTCACAATTGCACTATCTCAAGCCAAAACAATTCAAATTTCCATTGCCTCTATAGGAAGCTTATTAGTAAGTAAATTAAGAAAAGCTATTGGTGGATTCAAACTCATGAATGCCTGTTTACAAGACAGGTGCATTTCCAATTAAACCACTGGAACATCTCAGGTGTAAAGCAATGTAAAGAAGGGCAGTGAACATTGAATCGCTAATAGGTAAGTTAATAATAAGTTCCATTGGTTTCACTATGTTATTCTTAATGCCAATCTATACAGCGTATGATGACATCTTGTTCTTTATGAACACGTAATACATATTCTATACTTCACAATTGCACTATCTCAAGCCAAAACAATTCAAATTTCCATTGCCTCTATAGGAAGCTTATTAGTAAGTAAATTAAGAAAAGCTATTGGTGGATTCAAACTCATGAATGCCTGTTTACAAGACAGGTGCATTTCCCATTAAGCCACTGGAACATCACAGGTGTAAAGCAATGTAAAGAAGGGCAGTGAACATTGAATCGCTAATAGGTAAGTTAAAAATGAATTCCATTGGTTTCACTATGTTATTCTTAATGCCAATATATACAGCGTATGATGTCATCTTGTTCTTTATGAACACATAATACATATTCTATACTTCACAATTGCACTATCTCAAGCCAAAACAATTCAAATTTCCATTGCCTCTATAGGAAGCTTATTAGTAAGTAAATTAAGAAAAGCTATTGCTGGATTCAAACTCATGAATGCCTGTTTACAAGACAGGTGCATTTCCAATTAAACCACTGGAACATCAAAGGTGTAAAGCAATGTAAAGAAGGGCAGTGAACATTGAATCGCTAATAGGTAAGTTAATAATGAGTTCCATTGGTTTCACTATGTTATTCTTAATGCCAATCTATACAGCGCATGATGACATCTTGTTCTTTATGAACACATAATACATATTCTATACTTCACAATTGCACTATCTCAAGCCAAAACAATTCAAATTTCCATTGCCTCTATAGGAAGCTTATTAGTAAGTAAATTAAGAAAAGCTATTGGTGGATTCAAACTCATGAATGCCTGTTTACAAGACAGGTGCATTTCCCATTAAGCCACTGGAACATCACAGGTGTAAAGCAATGTAAAGAAGGGCAGTGAACATTGAATCGCTAATAGGTAAGTTAAAAATGAATTCCATTGGTTTCACTATGTTATTCTTAATGCCAATCTATACAGCGTATGATGACATCTTGTTCTTTATTAACACTTAATATATATTCTATACTTCACAATTGCACTATCTCAAGCCAAAAACAATGCAAATTTCCATTGCCTCTAAAGAATGATTACTAGTAAGTAAATGAAATAAAGCTATCCGTGGATTCAAACTCATGAATGCCTGTTTACAAGACAGTCGCATTAACACAGTAAGCCACTGGAACATCACAGGTACAAGGTAATGTAAAGAAGGGCAGTGAACATTGAATCGCTAATAGGAAAGTTAAAAATGAATTCCATTGGTTTCACTATGTTATTCCTAATGCCAATCTATACAGCGTATGATGACATCTTGTTCTTTATGAACACGTAATACATATTCTACATCACAATTGCACTATCTCAAGCCAAAACAATTCAAATTTCCATTGCCTCTATAGGAAGCTTATTAGTAATTAAATGAAAAAAAGCTATCGGTGGATTCAAACACATGAATGTCTGTTTATAAGACAGGTGCATTTACCCAGTTAGCCACTGAAACATGACAGAGGTAAAGCAATGTAAAGAAGGGCAGTGAACATTGAATCGCTAATAGGTAAGTTAATAATGAGTTCCATTGGTTTCACTATGTTATTCTTAATGCCAATCTATACAGCGCATGATGACATCTTGTTCTTTATGAACACGTAATACATATTCTATACTTCACAATTGCACTATCTCAAGCCAAAACAATTCAAATTTCCATTGCCTCTATAGGAAGCTTATTAGTAAGTAAATTAAGAAAAGCTATTGGTGGATTCAAACTCATGAATGCCTGTTTACAAGACAGGTGCATTTCCAATTAAACCACTGGAACATCTCAGGTGTAAAGCAATGTAAAGAAGGGCAGTGAACATTGAATCGCTAATAGGTAAGTTAATAATAAGTTCCATTGGTTTCACTATGTTATTCTTAATGCCAATCTATACAGCGTATGATGACATCTTGTTCTTTATGAACACGTAATACATATTCTATACTTCACAATTGCACTATCTCAAGCCAAAACAATTCAAATTTCCATTGCCTCTATAGGAAGCTTATTAGTAAGTAAATTAAGAAAAGCTATTGGTGGATTCAAACTCATGAATGCCTGTTTACAAGACAGGTGCATTTCCCATTAAGCCACTGGAACATCACAGGTGTAAAGCAATGTAAAGAAGGGCAGTGAACATTGAATCGCTAATAGGTAAGTTAAAATTGAATTCCATTGGTTTCACTATGTTATTCTTAATGCCAATATATACAGCGTATGATGTCATCTTGTTCTTTATGAACACATAATACATATTCTATACTTCACAATTGCACTATCTCAAGCCAAAACAATTCAAATTTCCATTTCCTCTATAGGAAGCTTATTAGTAAGTAAATTAAGAAAAGCTATTGCTGGATTCAAACTCATGAATGCCTGTTTACAAGACAGGTGCATTTCCAATTAAACCACTGGAACATCAAAGGTGTAAAGCAATGTAAAGAAGGGCAGTGAACATTGAATCGCTAATAGGTAAGTTAATAATGAGTTCCATTGGTTTCACTATGTTATTCTTAATGCCAATCTATACAGCGCATGATGACATCTTGTTCTTTATGAACACATAATACATATTCTATACTTCACAATTGCACTATCTCAAGCCAAAACAATTCAAATTTCCATTGCCTCTATAGGAAGCTTATTAGTAAGTAAATTAAGAAAAGCTATTGGTGGATTCAAACTCATGAATGCCTGTTTACAAGACAGGTGCATTTCCCATTAAGCCACTGGAACATCACAGGTGTAAAGCAATGTAAAGAAGGGCAGTGAACATTGAATCGCTAATAGGTAAGTTAAAAATGAATTCCATTGGTTTCACTATGTTATTCTTAATGCCAATCTATACAGCGTATGATGACATCTTGTTCTTTATTAACACTTAATATATATTCTATACTTCACAATTGCACTATCTCAAGCCAAAAACAATGCAAATTTCCATTGCCTCTAAAGAATGATTACTAGTAAGTAAATGAAATAAAGCTATCCGTGGATTCAAACTCATGAATGCCTGTTTACAAGACAGTCGCATTAACACAGTAAGCCACTGGAACATCACAGGTATAAGGTAATGTAAAGAAGGGCAGTGAACATTGAATCGCTAATAGGAAAGTTAAAAATGAATTCCATTGGTTTCACTATGTTATTCCTAATGCCAATCTATACAGCGTATGATGACATCTTGTTCTTTATGAACACGTAATACATATTCTATACATCACAATTGCACTATCTCAAGCCAAAACAATTCAAATTTCCATTGCCTCTATAGGAAGCTTATTAGTAATTAAATGAAAAAAAGCTATCGGTGGATTCAAATACATGAATGTCTGTTTATAAGACAGGTGCATTTACCCAGTTAGCCACTGAAACATGACAGAGGTAAAGCAATGTAAAGAAGGGCAGTGAACATTGAATCGCTAATAGGTAAGTTAATAATGAGTTCCATTGGTTTCACTATGTTATTCTTAATGCCAATCTATACAGCGCATGATGACATCTTGTTCTTTATGAACACGTAATACATATTCTATACTTCACAATTGCACTATCTCAAGCCAAAACAATTCAAATTTCCATTGCCTCTATAGGAAGCTTATTAGTAAGTAAATTAAGAAAAGCTATTGGTGGATTCAAACTCATGAATGCCTGTTTACAAGACAGGTGCATTTCCAATTAAACCACTGGAACATCTCAGGTGTAAAGCAATGTAAAGAAGGGCAGTGAACATTGAATCGCTAATAGGTAAGTTAATAATAAGTTCCATTGGTTTCACTATGTTATTCTTAATGCCAATCTATACAGCGTATGATGACATCTTGTTCTTTATGAACACGTAATACATATTCTATACTTCACAATTGCACTATCTCAAGCCAAAACAATTCAAATTTCCATTGCCTCTATAGGAAGCTTATTAGTAAGTAAATTAAGAAAAGCTATTGGTGGATTCAAACTCATGAATGCCTGTTTACAAGACAGGTGCATTTCCCATTAAGCCACTGGAACATCACAGGTGTAAAGCAATGTAAAGAAGGGCAGTGAACATTGAATCGCTAATAGGTAAGTTAAAAATGAATTCCATTGGTTTCACTATGTTATTCTTAATGCCAATATATACAGCGTATGATGTCATCTTGTTCTTTATGAACACATAATACATATTCTATACTTCACAATTGCACTATCTCAAGCCAAAACAATTCAAATTTCCATTGCCTCTATAGGAAGCTTATTAGTAAGTAAATTAAGAAAAGCTATTGCTGGATTCAAACTCATGAATGCCTGTTTACAAGACAGGTGCATTTCCAATTAAACCACTGGAACATCAAAGGTGTAAAGCAATGTAAAGAAGGGCAGTGAACATTGAATCGCTAATAGGTAAGTTAATAATGAGTTCCATTGGTTTCACTATGTTATTCTTAATGCCAATCTATACAGCGCATGATGACATCTTGTTCTTTATGAACACATAATACATATTCTATACTTCACAATTGCACTATCTCAAGCCAAAACAATTCAAATTTCCATTGCCTCTATAGGAAGCTTATTAGTAAGTAAATTAAGAAAAGCTATTGGTGGATTCAAACTCATGAATGCCTGTTTACAAGACAGGTGCATTTCCCATTAAGCCACTGGAACATCACAGGTGTAAAGCAATGTAAAGAAGGGCAGTGAACATTGAATCGCTAATAGGTAAGTTAAAAATGAATTCCATTGGTTTCACTATGTTATTCTTAATGCCAATCTATACAGCGTATGATGACATCTTGTTCTTTATTAACACTTAATATATATTCTATACTTCACAATTGCACTATCTCAAGCCAAAAACAATGCAAATTTCCATTGCCTCTAAAGAATGATTACTAGTAAGTAAATGAAATAAAGCTATCCGTGGATTCAAACTCATGAATGCCTGTTTACAAGACAGTCGCATTAACACAGTAAGCCACTGGAACATCACAGGTATAAGGTAATGTAAAGAAGGGCAGTGAACATTGAATCGCTAATAGGAAAGTTAAAAATGAATTCCATTGGTTTCACTATGTTATTCCTAATGCCAATCTATACAGCGTATGATGACATCTTGTTCTTTATGAACACGTAATACATATTCTATACATCACAATTGCACTATCTCAAGCCAAAACAATTCAAATTTCCATTGCCTCTATAGGAAGCTTATTAGTAATTAAATGAAAAAAAGCTATCGGTGGATTCAAATACATGAATGTCTGTTTATAAGACAGGTGCATTTACCCAGTTAGCCACTGAAACATGACAGAGGTAAAGCAATGTAAAGAAGGGCAGTGAACATTGAATCGCTAATAGGTAAGTTAATAATGAGTTCCATTGGTTTCACTATGTTATTCTTAATGCCAATCTATACAGCGCATGATGACATCTTGTTCTTTATGAACACGTAATACATATTCTATACTTCACAATTGCACTATCTCAAGCCAAAACAATTCAAATTTCCATTGCCTCTATAGGAAGCTTATTAGTAAGTAAATTAAGAAAAGCTATTGGTGGATTCAAACTCATGAATGCCTGTTTACAAGACAGGTGCATTTCCAATTAAACCACTGGAACATCTCAGGTGTAAAGCAATGTAAAGAAGGGCAGTGAACATTGAATCGCTAATAGGTAAGTTAATAATAAGTTCCATTGGTTTCACTATGTTATTCTTAATGCCAATCTATACAGCGTATGATGACATCTTGTTCTTTATGAACACGTAATACATATTCTATACTTCACAATTGCACTATCTCAAGCCAAAACAATTCAAATTTCCATTGCCTCTATAGGAAGCTTATTAGTAAGTAAATTAAGAAAAGCTATTGGTGGATTCAAACTCATGAATGCCTGTTTACAAGACAGGTGCATTTCCCATTAAGCCACTGGAACATCACAGGTGTAAAGCAATGTAAAGAAGGGCAGTGAACATTGAATCGCTAATAGGTAAGTTAAAAATGAATTCCATTGGTTTCACTATGTTATTCTTAATGCCAATATATACAGCGTATGATGTCATCTTGTTCTTTATGAACACATAATACATATTCTATACTTCACAATTGCACTATCTCAAGCCAAAACAATTCAAATTTCCATTGCCTCTATAGGAAGCTTATTAGTAAGTAAATTAAGAAAAGCTATTGCTGGATTCAAACTCATGAATGCCTGTTTACAAGACAGGTGCATTTCCAATTAAACCACTGGAACATCAAAGGTGTAAAGCAATGTAAAGAAGGGCAGTGAACATTGAATCGCTAATAGGTAAGTTAATAATGAGTTCCATTGGTTTCACTATGTTATTCTTAATGCCAATCTATACAGCGCATGATGACATCTTGTTCTTTATGAACACATAATACATATTCTATACTTCACAATTGCACTATCTCAAGCCAAAACAATTCAAATTTCCATTGCCTCTATAGGAAGCTTATTAGTAAGTAAATTAAGAAAAGCTATTGGTGGATTCAAACTCATGAATGCCTGTTTACAAGACAGGTGCATTTCCCATTAAGCCACTGGAACATCACAGGTGTAAAGCAATGTAAAGAAGGGCAGTGAACATTGAATCGCTAATAGGTAAGTTAAAAATGAATTCCATTGGTTTCACTATGTTATTCTTAATGCCAATCTATACAGCGTATGATGACATCTTGTTCTTTATTAACACTTAATATATATTCTATACTTCACAATTGCACTATCTCAAGCCAAAAACAATGCAAATTTCCATTGCCTCTAAAGAATGATTACTAGTAAGTAAATGAAATAAAGCTATCCGTGGATTCAAACTCATGAATGCCTGTTTACAAGACAGTCGCATTAACACAGTAAGCCACTGGAACATCACAGGTACAAGGTAATGTAAAGAAGGGCAGTGAACATTGAATCGCTAATAGGAAAGTTAAAAATGAATTCCATTGGTTTCACTATGTTATTCCTAATGCCAATCTATACAGCGTATGATGACATCTTGTTCTTTATGAACACGTAATACATATTCTACATCACAATTGCACTATCTCAAGCCAAAACAATTCAAATTTCCATTGCCTCTATAGGAAGCTTATTAGTAATTAAATGAAAAAAAGCTATCGGTGGATTCAAACACATGAATGTCTGTTTATAAGACAGGTGCATTTACCCAGTTAGCCACTGAAACATGACAGAGGTAAAGCAATGTAAAGAAGGGCAGTGAACATTGAATCGCTAATAGGTAAGTTAATAATGAGTTCCATTGGTTTCACTATGTTATTCTTAATGCCAATCTATACAGCGCATGATGACATCTTGTTCTTTATGAACACGTAATACATATTCTATACTTCACAATTGCACTATCTCAAGCCAAAACAATTCAAATTTCCATTGCCTCTATAGGAAGCTTATTAGTAAGTAAATTAAGAAAAGCTATTGGTGGATTCAAACTCATGAATGCCTGTTTACAAGACAGGTGCATTTCCCACTAAACCACTGGAACATCACAGGTGTAAAGCAATGTAAAGAAGGGCAGTGAACATTGAATCGCTAATAGGTAAGTTAATAATGAGTTCCATTGGTTTCACTATGTTATTCTTAATGCCAATCTATACAGCGTATGATGACATCTTGTTCTTTATGAACACGTAATACATATTCTATACTTCACAATTGCACTATCTCAAGCCAAAACAATTCAAATTTCCATTGCCTCTAAAGAATGATTACTAGTAAGTAAATGAAAAAAAGCTATCCGTGAATTCAAACTCATGAATGCCTGTTTTCAAGACAGTCGCATTAACACAGTAAGCCACTGGAACATCACAGGTATAAGGTAATGTAAAGAAGGGCAGTGAACATTGAATCGCTAATAGGAAAGTTAAAAATGAATTCCATTGGTTTCACTATGTTATTCCTAATGCCAATCTATACAGCGTATGATGACATCTTGTTCTTTATGAACACGTAATACATATTCTATACATCACAATTGCACTATCTCAAGCCAAAACAATTCAAATTTCCATTGCCTCTATAGGAAGCTTATTAGTAAGTAAATGAAAAAAAGCTATCGGTGGATTCAAACACATGAATGTCTGTTTACAAGACAGGTGCATTTACCCAGTTAGCCACTGAAACATGACAAGGGTAAAGCAATGTAAAGAAGGGCAGTGAACATTGAATCGCTAATAGGTAAGTTAATAAGGAGTTCCATTGGTTTCACTATGTTATTCTTAATGCCAATCTATACAGCGTATGATGACATCTTGTTCTTTATGAACACGTAATACATATTCTATACTTCACAATTGCACTATCTCAAGCCAAAACAATTCAAATTTCCATTGCCTCTATAGGAAGCTTATTAGTAAGTAAATTAAGAAAAGCTATTGGTGGATTCAAACTCATGAATGCCTGTTTACAAGACAGGTGCATTTCCAATTAAACCACTGGAACATCTCAGGTGTAAAGCAATGTAAAGAAGGGCAGTGAACATTGAATCGCTAATAGGTAAGTTAATAATGAGTTCCATTGGTTTCACTATGTTATTCTTAATGCCAATCTATACAGCGCATGATGACATCTTGTACTTTATGAACACATAATACATATTCTATACTTCACAATTGCACTATCTCAAGCCAAAACAATTCAAATTTCCATTGCCTCTATAGGAAGCTTATTAGTAAGTAAATTAAGAAAAGCTATTGGTGGATTCAAACTCATGAATGCCTGTTTACAAGACAGGTGCATTTCCCATTAAGCCACTGGAACATCACAGGTGTAAAGCAATGTAAAGAAGGGCAGTGAACATTGAATCGCTAATAGGTAAGTTAAAAATGAATTCCATTGGTTTCACTATGTTATTCTTAATGCCAATCTATACAGCGTATGATGACATCTTGTTCTTTATGAACACGTAATACATATTCTATACTTCACAATTGCACTATCTCAAGCCAAAACAATTCAAATTTCCATTGCCTCTATAGGAAGCTTATTAGTAAGTAAATTAAGAAAAGCTATCGGTGGATTCAAACTCATGAATGCCTGTTAACAAGACAGGTGCATTTCCCATTAAACCACTGGAACATCACAGGTGTAAAGCAATGTAAAGAAGGGCAGTGAACATTGAATCGCTAATAGGTAAGTTAATAATGAGTTCCATTGGTTCCACTATGTTATTCTTAATGCCAATCTATACAGCGTATGATGACATCTTGTTCTTTATGAACACGTAATACATATTCTATACATCACAATTGCACTATCTCAAGCCAAAACAATTCAAATTTCCATTGCCTCTATAGGAAGCTTATTAGTAAGTAAATTAAGAAAAGCTATTGGTGGATTCAAACTCATGAATGCCTGTTTACAAGACAGGTGCATTTCCCATTAAGCCACTGGAACATCACAGGTGTAAAGCAATGTAAAGAAGGGCAGTGAACATTAAATCGCTAATAGGTAAGTTAAAAATGAATTCCATTGGTTTCACTATGTTATTCTTAATGCCAATCTATACAGCGTATGATGACATCTTGTTCTTTATTAACACTTAATATATATTCTATACTTCACAATTGCACTATCTCAAGCCAAAAACAATGCAAATTTCCATTGCCTCTAAAGAATGATTACTAGTAAGTAAATGAAATAAAGCTATCCGTGGATTCAAACTCATGAATGCCTGTTTACAAGACAGTCGCATTAACACAGTAAGCCACTGGAACATCACAGGTATAAGGTAATGTAAAGAAGGGCAGTGAACATTGAATCGCTAATAGGAAAGTTAAAAATGAATTCCATTGGTTTCACTATGTTATTCCTAATGTCAATCTATACAGCGTATGATGACATCTTGTTCTTTATGAACACGTAATACATATTCTATACATCACAATTGCACTATCTCAAGCCAAAACAATTCAAATTTCCATTGCCTCTATAGTAAGCTTATTAGTAATTAAATGAAAAAAAGCTATCGGTGGATTCAAATACATGAATGTCTGTTTACAAGACAGGTGCATTTACCCAGTTAGCCACTGAAACATGACAGGGTTAAAGCAATGTAAAGAAGGGCAGTGAACATTGAATCGCTAATAGGTAAGTTAATAATGAGTTCCATTGGTTTCACTATGTTATTCTTAATGCCAATCTATGCAGCGCATGATGACATCTTGTTCTTTATGAACACGTAATACATATTCTATACTTCACAATTGCACTATCTCAAGCCAAAACAATTCAAATTTCCATTGCCTCTATAGGAAGCTTATTAGTAAGTAAATTAAGAAAAGCTATTGGTGGATTCAAACTCATGAATGCCTGTTTACAAGACAGGTGCATTTCCCATTAAGCCACTGGAACATCACAGGTGTAAAGCAATGTAAAGAAGGGCAGTGAACATTGAATCGCTAATAGGTAAGTTAAAAATGAATTCCATTGGTTTCACTATGTTATTCTTAATGCCAATCTATGCAGCGCATGATGACATCTTGTTCTTTATGAACACGTAATACATATTCTATACTTCACAATTGCACTATCTCAAGCCAAAACAATTCCAATTTCCATTGCCTCTATAGGAAGCTTATTAGTAAGTAAATTAAGAAAAGCTATTGGTGGATTCAAACTCATGAATGCCTGTTTACAAGACAGGTGCATTTCCCATTAAACCACTGGAACATCACAGGTGTAAAGCAATGTAAAGAAGGGCAGTGAACATTGAATCGCTAATAGGTAAGTTAATAATGAGTTCCATTGGTTTCACTATGTTATTCTTAATGCCAATCTATACAGCGTATGATGACATCTTGCTCTTTATGAACACGTAATACATATTCTATACTTCACAATTGCACTATCTCAAGCCAAAACAATTCAAATTTCCATTGCCTCTATAGGAAGCTTATTAGTAAGTAAATTAAGAAAAGCTATTGGTGGATTCAAACTCATGAATGCCTGTTTACAAGACAGGTGCATTTCCCATTAAGCCACTGGAACATCACAGGTGTAAAGCAATGTAAAGAAGGGCAGTGAACATTGAATCGCTAATAGGTAAGTTAAAAATGAATTCCATTGGTTTCACTATGTTATTCTTAATGCCAATCTATACAGCGTATGATGACATCTTGTTCTTTATGAACACGTAATACATATTCTATACTTCACAATTGCACTATCTCAAGCCAAAACAATTCAAATTTCCATTGCCTCTATAGGAAGCTTATTAGTAAGTAAATTAAGAAAAGCTATCGGTGGATTCAAACTCATGAATGCCTGTTAACAAGACAGGTGCATTTCCCATTAAACCACTGGAACATCACAGGTGTAAAGCAATGTAAAGAAGGGCAGTGAACATTGAATCGCTAATAGGTAAGTTAATAATGAGTTCCATTGGTTCCACTATGTTATTCTTAATGCCAATCTATACAGCGTATGATGACATCTTGTTCTTTATGAACACGTAATACATATTCTATACATCACAATTGCACTATCTCAAGCCAAAACAATTCAAATTTCCATTGCCTCTATAGGAAGCTTATTAGTAAGTAAATTAAGAAAAGCTATTGGTGGATTCAAACTCATGAATGCCTGTTTACAAGACAGGTGCATTTCCCATTAAGCCACTGGAACATCACAGGTGTAAAGCAATGTAAAGAAGGGCAGTGAACATTGAATCGCTAATAGGTAAGTTAAAAATGAATTCCATTGGTTTCACTATGTTATTCTTAATGCCAATCTATACAGCGTATGATGACATCTTGTTCTTTATTAACACTTAATATATATTCTATACTTCACAATTGCACTATCTCAAGCCAAAAACAATGCAAATTTCCATTGCCTCTAAAGAATGATTACTAGTAAGTAAATGAAATAAAGCTATCCGTGGATTCAAACTCATGAATGCCTGTTTACAAGACAGTCGCATTAACACAGTAAGCCACTGGAACATCACAGGTATAAGGTAATGTAAAGAAGGGCAGTGAACATTGAATCGCTAATAGGAAAGTTAAAAATGAATTCCATTGGTTTCACTATGTTATTCCTAATGCCAATCTATACAGCGTATGATGACATCTTGTTCTTTATGAACACGTAATACATATTCTATACATCACAATTGCACTATCTCAAGCCAAAACAATTCAAATTTCCATTGCCTCTATAGTAAGCTTATTAGTAATTAAATGAAAAAAAGCTATCGGTGGATTCAAATACATGAATGTCTGTTTACAAGACAGGTGCATTTACCCAGTTAGCCACTGAAACATGACAGGGTTAAAGCAATGTAAAGAAGGGCAGTGAACATTGAATCGCTAATAGGTAAGTTAATAATGAGTTCCATTGGTTTCACTATGTTATTCTTAATGCCAATCTATGCAGCGCATGATGACATCTTGTTCTTTATGAACACGTAATACATATTCTATACTTCACAATTGCACTATCTCAAGCCAAAACAATTCAAATTTCCATTGCCTCTATAGGAAGCTTATTAGTAAGTAAATTAAGAAAAGCTATTGGTGGATTCAAACTCATGAATGCCTGTTTACAAGACAGGTGCATTTCCCATTAAACCACTGGAACATCACAGGTGTAAAGCAATGTAAAGAAGGGCAGTGAACATTGAATCGCTAATAGGTAAGTTAATAATGAGTTCCATTGGTTTCACTATGTTATTCTTAATGCCAATCTATACAGCGTATGATGACATCTTGTTCTTTATGAACACGTAATACATATTCTATACTTCACAATTGCACTATCTCAAGCCAAAACAATTCAAATTTCCATTGCCTCTATAGGAAGCTTATTAGTAAGTAAATTAAGAAAAGCTATTGCTGGATTCAAACTCATGAATGCCTGTTTACAAGACAGGTGCATTTCCAATTAAACCACTGGAACATCAAAGGTGTAAAGCTTCTTTATGAACACGTAATACATATTCTATACTTCACAATTGCACTATCTCAAGCCAAAACAATTCAAATTTCCATTGCCTCTATAGGAAGCTTATTAGTAAGTAAATTAAGAAAAGCTATCGGTGGATTCAAACTCATGAATGCCTGTTAACAAGACAGGTGCATTTCCCATTAAACCACTGGAACATCACAGGTGTAAAGCAATGTAAAGAAGGGCAGTGAACATTGAATCGCTAATAGGTAAGTTAATAATGAGTTCCATTGGTTCCACTATGTTATTCTTAATGCCAATCTATACAGCGTATGATGACATCTTGTTCTTTATGAACACGTAATACATATTCTATACATCACAATTGCACTATCTCAAGCCAAAACAATTCAAATTTCCATTGCCTCTATAGGAAGCTTATTAGTAAGTAAATTAAGAAAAGCTATTGGTGGATTCAAACTCATGAATGCCTGTTTACAAGACAGGTGCATTTCCCATTAAGCCACTGGAACATCACAGGTGTAAAGCAATGTAAAGAAGGGCAGTGAACATTGAATCGCTAATAGGTAAGTTAAAAATGAATTCCATTGGTTTCACTATGTTATTCTTAATGCCAATCTATACAGCGTATGATGACATCTTGTTCTTTATTAACACTTAATATATATTCTATACTTCACAATTGCACTATCTCAAGCCAAAAACAATGCAAATTTCCATTGCCTCTAAAGAATGATTACTAGTAAGTAAATGAAATAAAGCTATCCGTGGATTCAAACTCATGAATGCCTGTTTACAAGACAGTCGCATTAACACAGTAAGCCACTGGAACATCACAGGTATAAGGTAATGTAAAGAAGGGCAGTGAACATTGAATCGCTAATAGGAAAGTTAAAAATGAATTCCATTGGTTTCACTATGTTATTCCTAATGCCAATCTATACAGCGTATGATGACATCTTGTTCTTTATGAACACGTAATACATATTCTATACATCACAATTGCACTATCTCAAGCCAAAACAATTCAAATTTCCATTGCCTCTATAGTAAGCTTATTAGTAATTAAATGAAAAAAAGCTATCGGTGGATTCAAATACATGAATGTCTGTTTACAAGACAGGTGCATTTACCCAGTTAGCCGCTGAAACATGACAGGGTTAAAGCAATGTAAAGAAGGGCAGTGAACATTGAATCGCTAATAGGTAAGTTAATAATGAGTTCCATTGGTTTCACTATGTTATTCTTAATGCCAATCTATGCAGCGCATGATGACATCTTGTTCTTTATGAACACGTAATACATATTCTATACTTCACAATTGCACTATCTCAAGCCAAAACAATTCCAATTTCCATTGCCTCTATAGGAAGCTTATTAGTAAGTAAATTAAGAAAAGCTATTGGTGGATTCAAACTCATGAATGCCTGTTTACAAGACAGGTGCATTTCCCATTAAATCACTGGAACATCACAGGTGTAAAGCAATGTAAAGAAGGGCAGTGAACATTGAATCGCTAATAGGTAAGTTAATAATGAGTTCCATTGGTTTCACTATGTTATTCTTAATGCCAATCTATACAGCGTATGATGACATCTTGCTCTTTATGAACACGTAATACATATTCTATACTTCACAATTGCACTATCTCAAGCCAAAACAATTCAAATTTCCATTGCCTCTATAGGAAGCTTATTAGTAAGTAAATTAAGAAAAGCTATTGCTGGATTCAAACTCATGAATGCCTGTTTACAAGACAGGTGCATTTCCAATTAAACCACTGGAACATCAAAGGTGTAAAGCTTCTTTATGAACACGTAATACATATTCTATACTTCACAATTGCACTATCTCAAGCCAAAACAATTCAAATTTCCATTGCCTCTATAGGAAGCTTATTAGTAAGTAAATTAAGAAAAGCTATCGGTGGATTCAAACTCATGAATGCCTGTTAACAAGACAGGTGCATTTCCCATTAAACCACTGGAACATCACAGGTGTAAAGCAATGTAAAGAAGGGCAGTGAACATTGAATCGCTAATAGGTAAGTTAATAATGAGTTCCATTGGTTCCACTATGTTATTCTTAATGCCAATCTATACAGCGTATGATGACATCTTGTTCTTTATGAACACGTAATACATATTCTATACATCACAATTGCACTATCTCAAGCCAAAACAATTCAAATTTCCATTGCCTCTATAGGAAGCTTATTAGTAAGTAAATTAAGAAAAGCTATTGGTGGATTCAAACTCATGAATGCCTGTTTACAAGACAGGTGCATTTCCCATTAAGCCACTGGAACATCACAGGTGTAAAGCAATGTAAAGAAGGGCAGTGAACATTGAATCGCTAATAGGTAAGTTAAAAATGAATTCCATTGGTTTCACTATGTTATTCTTAATGCCAATCTATACAGCGTATGATGACATCTTGTTCTTTATTAACACTTAATATATATTCTATACTTCACAATTGCACTATCTCAAGCCAAAAACAATGCAAATTTCCATTGCCTCTAAAGAATGATTACTAGTAAGTAAATGAAATAAAGCTATCCGTGGATTCAAACTCATGAATGCCTGTTTACAAGACAGTCGCATTAACACAGTAAGCCACTGGAACATCACAGGTATAAGGTAATGTAAAGAAGGGCAGTGAACATTGAATCGCTAATAGGAAAGTTAAAAATGAATTCCATTGGTTTCACTATGTTATTCCTAATGCCAATCTATACAGCGTATGATGACATCTTGTTCTTTATGAACACGTAATACATATTCTATACATCACAATTGCACTATCTCAAGCCAAAACAATTCAAATTTCCATTGCCTCTATAGTAAGCTTATTAGTAATTAAATGAAAAAAAGCTATCGGTGGATTCAAATACATGAATGTCTGTTTACAAGACAGGTGCATTTACCCAGTTAGCCGCTGAAACATGACAGGGTTAAAGCAATGTAAAGAAGGGCAGTGAACATTGAATCGCTAATAGGTAAGTTAATAATGAGTTCCATTGGTTTCACTATGTTATTCTTAATGCCAATCTATGCAGCGCATGATGACATCTTGTTCTTTATGAACACGTAATACATATTCTATACTTCACAATTGCACTATCTCAAGCCAAAACAATTCCAATTTCCATTGCCTCTATAGGAAGCTTATTAGTAAGTAAATTAAGAAAAGCTATTGGTGGATTCAAACTCATGAATGCCTGTTTACAAGACAGGTGCATTTCCCATTAAATCACTGGAACATCACAGGTGTAAAGCAATGTAAAGAAGGGCAGTGAACATTGAATCGCTAATAGGTAAGTTAAAAATGAATTCCATTGGTTTCACTATGTTATTCTTAATGCCAATCTATACAGCGTATGATGTCATCTTGTTATTTATGAACACATAATACATATTCTATACTTCACAATTGCACTATCTCAAGCCAAAACAATTCAAATTTCCATTGCCTCTATAGGAAGCTTATTAGTAAGTAAATTAAGAAAAGCTATTGCTGGATTCAAACTCATGAATGCCTGTTTACAAGACAGGTGCATTTCCAATTAAACCACTGGAACATCAAAGGTGTAAAGCAATGTAAAGAAGGGCAGTGAACATTGAATCGCTAATAGGTAAGTTAATAATGAGTTCCATTGGTTTCACTATGTTATTCTTAATGCCAATCTATACAGCGTATGATGACATCTTGTTCTTTATGAACACATAATACATATTCTATACTTCACAATTGCACTATCTCAAGCCAAAACAATTCAAATTTCCATTGCCTCTATAGGAAGCTTATTAGTAAGTAAATTAAGAAAAGCTATTGGTGGATTCAAACTCATGAATGCCTGTTTACAAGACAGGTGCATTTCCCATTAAGCCACTGGAACATCACAGGTGTAAAGCAATGTAAAGAAGGGCAGTGAACATTGAATCGCTAATAGGTAAGTTAAAAATGAATTCCATTGGTTTCACTATGTTATTCTTAATGCCAATCTATACAGCGTATGATGACATCTTGTTCTTTATGAACACGTAATACATATTCTATACATCACAATTGCACTATCTCAAGCCAAAACAATTCAAATTTCCATTGCCTCTATAGGAAGCTTATTAGTAAGTAAATTAAGAAAAGCTATCGGTGGATTCAAACTCATGAATGCCTGTTAACAAGACAGGTGCATTTCCCATTAAACCACTGGAACATCACAGGTGTAAAGCAATGTAAAGAAGGGCAGTGAACATTGAATCGCTAATAGGTAAGTTAATAATGAGTTCCATTGGTTCCACTATGTTATTCTTAATGCCAATCTATACAGTGTATGATGACATCTTGTTCTTTATGAACACGTAATACATATTCTATACATCACAATTGCACTATCTCAAGCCAAAACAATTCAAATTTCCATTGCCTCTATAGGAAGCTTATTAGTAAGTAAATTAAGAAAAGCTATTGGTGGATTCAAACTCATGAATGCCTGTTTACAAGACAGGTGCATTTCCCATTAAGCCACTGGAACATCACAGGTGTAAAGCAATGTAAAGAAGGGCAGTGAACATTGAATCGCTAATAGGTAAGTTAAAAATGAATTCCATTGGTTTCACTATGTTATTCTTAATGCCAATCTATACAGCGTATGATGACATCTTGTTCTTTATGAACACATAATACATATTCTATACTTCACAATTGCACTATCTCAAGCCAAAACAATTCAAATTTCCATTGCCTCTATAGGAAGCTTATTAGTAAGTAAATTAAGAAAAGCTATTGGTGGATTCAAACTCATGAATGCCTGTTTACAAGACAGGTGCATTTCCCATTAAGCCACTGGAACATCACAGGTGTAAAGCAATGTAAAGAAGGGCAGTGAACATTGAATCGCTAATAGGTAAGTTAAAAATGAATTCCATTGGTTTCACTATGTTATTCTTAATGCCAATCTATACAGCGTATGATGACATCTTGTTCTTTATGAACACGTAATACATATTCTATACATCACAATTGCACTATCTCAAGCCAAAACAATTCAAATTTCCATTGCCTCTATAGGAAGCTTATTAGTAAGTAAATTAAGAAAAGCTATCGGTGGATTCAAACTCATGAATGCCTGTTAACAAGACAGGTGCATTTCCCATTAAACCACTGGAACATCACAGGTGTAAAGCAATGTAAAGAAGGGCAGTGAACATTGAATCGCTAATAGGTAAGTTAATAATGAGTTCCATTGGTTCCACTATGTTATTCTTAATGCCAATCTATACAGTGTATGATGACATCTTGTTCTTTATGAACACGTAATACATATTCTATACATCACAATTGCACTATCTCAAGCCAAAACAATTCAAATTTCCATTGCCTCTATAGGAAGCTTATTAGTAAGTAAATTAAGAAAAGCTATTGGTGGATTCAAACTCATGAATGCCTGTTTACAAGACAGGTGCATTTCCCATTAAGCCACTGGAACATCACAGGTGTAAAGCAATGTAAAGAAGGGCAGTGAACATTGAATCGCTAATAGGTAAGTTAAAAATGAATTCCATTGGTTTCACTATGTTATTCTTAATGCCAATCTATACAGCGTATGATGACATCTTGTTCTTTATTAACACTTAATATATATTCTATACTTCACAATTGCACTATCTCAAGCCAAAAACAATGCAAATTTCCATTGCCTCTAAAGAATGATTACTAGTAAGTAAATGAAATAAAGCTATCCGTGGATTCAAACTCATGAATGCCTGTTTACAGGACAGTCGCATTAACACAGTAAGCCACTGGAACATCACAGGTATAAGGTAATGTAAAGAAGGGCAGTGAACATTGAATCGCTAATAGGAAAGTTAAAAATGAATTCCATTGGTTTCACTATGTTATTCCTAATGCCAATCTATACAGCGTATGATGACATCTTGTTCTTTATGAACACGTAATACATATTCTATACATCACAATTGCACTATCTCAAGCCAAAACAATTCAAATTTCCATTGCCTCTATAGTAAGCTTATTAGTAATTAAATGAAAAAAAGCTATCGGTGGATTCAAATACATGAATGTCTGTTTACAAGACAGGTGCATTTACCCAGTTAGCCGCTGAAACATGACAGGGTTAAAGCAATGTAAAGAAGGGCAGTGAACATTGAATCGCTAATAGGTAAGTTAATAATGAGTTCCATTGGTTTCACTATGTTATTCTTAATGCCAATCTATGCAGCACATGATGACATCTTGTTCTTTATGAACACGTAATACATATTCTATACTTCACAATTGCACTATCTCAAGCCAAAACAATTCCAATTTCCATTGCCTCTATAGGAAGCTTATTAGTAAGTAAATTAAGAAAAGCTATTGGTGGATTCAAACTCATGAATGCCTGTTTACAAGACAGGTGCATTTCCCATTAAATCACTGGAACATCACAGGTGTAAAGCAATGTAAAGAAGGGCAGTGAACATTGAATCGCTAATAGGTAAGTTAATAATGAGTTCCATTGGTTTCACTATGTTATTCTTAATGCCAATCTATACAGCGTATGATGACATCTTGCTCTTTATGAACACGTAATACATATTCTATACTTCACAATTGCACTATCTCAAGCCAAAACAATTCAAATTTCCATTGCCTCTATAGGAAGCTTATTAGTAAGTAAATTAAGAAAAGCTATTGGTGGATTCAAACTCATGAATGCCTGTTTACAAGACAGGTGCATTTCCCATTAAGCCACTGGAACATCACAGGTGTAAAGCAATGTAAAGAAGGGCAGTGAACATTGAATCGCTAATAGGTAAGTTAAAAATGAATTCCATTGGTTTCACTATGTTATTCTTAATGCCAATCTATACAGCGTATGATGTCATCTTGTTATTTATGAACACATAATACATATTCTATACTTCACAATTGCACTATCTCAAGCCAAAACAATTCAAATTTCCATTGCCTCTATAGGAAGCTTATTAGTAAGTAAATTAAGAAAAGCTATTGCTGGATTCAAACTCATGAATGCCTGTTTACAAGACAGGTGCATTTCCAATTAAACCACTGGAACATCAAAGGTGTAAAGCAATGTAAAGAAGGGCAGTGAACATTGAATCGCTAATAGGTAAGTTAATAATGAGTTCCATTGGTTTCACTATGTTATTCTTAATGCCAATCTATACAGCGTATGATGACATCTTGTTCTTTATGAACACATAATACATATTCTATACTTCACAATTGCACTATCTCAAGCCAAAACAATTCAAATTTCCATTGCCTCTATAGGAAGCTTATTAGTAAGTAAATTAAGAAAAGCTATTGGTGGATTCAAACTCATGAATGCCTGTTTACAAGACAGGTGCATTTCCCATTAAGCCACTGGAACATCACAGGTGTAAAGCAATGTAAAGAAGGGCAGTGAACATTGAATCGCTAATAGGTAAGTTAAAAATGAATTCCATTGGTTTCACTATGTTATTCTTAATGCCAATCTATACAGCGTATGATGACATCTTGTTCTTTATGAACACGTAATACATATTCTATACATCACAATTGCACTATCTCAAGCCAAAACAATTCAAATTTCCATTGCCTCTATAGGAAGCTTATTAGTAAGTAAATTAAGAAAAGCTATCGGTGGATTCAAACTCATGAATGCCTGTTAACAAGACAGGTGCATTTCCCATTAAACCACTGGAACATCACAGGTGTAAAGCAATGTAAAGAAGGGCAGTGAACATTGAATCGCTAATAGGTAAGTTAATAATGAGTTCCATTGGTTCCACTATGTTATTCTTAATGCCAATCTATACAGTGTATGATGACATCTTGTTCTTTATGAACACGTAATACATATTCTATACATCACAATTGCACTATCTCAAGCCAAAACAATTCAAATTTCCATTGCCTCTATAGGAAGCTTATTAGTAAGTAAATTAAGAAAAGCTATTGGTGGATTCAAACTCATGAATGCCTGTTTACAAGACAGGTGCATTTCCCATTAAGCCACTGGAACATCACAGGTGTAAAGCAATGTAAAGAAGGGCAGTGAACATTGAATCGCTAATAGGTAAGTTAAAAATGAATTCCATTGGTTTCACTATGTTATTCTTAATGCCAATCTATACAGCGTATGATGACATCTTGTTCTTTATTAACACTTAATATATATTCTATACTTCACAATTGCACTATCTCAAGCCAAAAACAATGCAAATTTCCATTGCCTCTAAAGAATGATTACTAGTAAGTAAATGAAATAAAGCTATCCGTGGATTCAAACTCATGAATGCCTGTTTACAAGACAGTCGCATTAACACAGTAAGCCACTGGAACATCACAGGTATAAGGTAATGTAAAGAAGGGCAGTGAACATTGAATCGCTAATAGGAAAGTTAAAAATGAATTCCATTGGTTTCACTATGTTATTCCTAATGCCAATCTATACAGCGTATGATGACATCTTGTTCTTTATGAACACGTAATACATATTCTATACATCACAATTGCACTATCTCAAGCCAAAACAATTCAAATTTCCATTGCCTCTATAGTAAGCTTATTAGTAATTAAATGAAAAAAAGCTATCGGTGGATTCAAATACATGAATGTCTGTTTACAAGACAGGTGCATTTACCCAGTTAGCCGCTGAAACATGACAGGGTTAAAGCAATGTAAAGAAGGGCAGTGAACATTGAATCGCTAATAGGTAAGTTAATAATGAGTTCCATTGGTTTCACTATGTTATTCTTAATGCCAATCTATGCAGCACATGATGACATCTTGTTCTTTATGAACACGTAATACATATTCTATACTTCACAATTGCACTATCTCAAGCCAAAACAATTCCAATTTCCATTGCCTCTATAGGAAGCTTATTAGTAAGTAAATTAAGAAAAGCTATTGGTGGATTCAAACTCATGAATGCCTGTTTACAAGACAGGTGCATTTCCCATTAAATCACTGGAACATCACAGGTGTAAAGCAATGTAAAGAAGGGCAGTGAACATTGAATCGCTAATAGGTAAGTTAATAATGAGTTCCATTGGTTTCACTATGTTATTCTTAATGCCAATCTATACAGCGTATGATGACATCTTGCTCTTTATGAACACGTAATACATATTCTATACTTCACAATTGCACTATCTCAAGCCAAAACAATTCAAATTTCCATTGCCTCTATAGGAAGCTTATTAGTAAGTAAATTAAGAAAAGCTATTGGTGGATTCAAACTCATGAATGCCTGTTTACAAGACAGGTGCATTTCCCATTAAGCCACTGGAACATCACAGGTGTAAAGCAATGTAAAGAAGGGCAGTGAACATTGAATCGCTAATAGGTAAGTTAAAAATGAATTCCATTGGTTTCACTATGTTATTCTTAATGCCAATCTATACAGCGTATGATGTCATCTTGTTATTTATGAACACATAATACATATTCTATACTTCACAATTGCACTATCTCAAGCCAAAACAATTCAAATTTCCATTGCCTCTATAGGAAGCTTATTAGTAAGTAAATTAAGAAAAGCTATTGCTGGATTCAAACTCATGAATGCCTGTTTACAAGACAGGTGCATTTCCAATTAAACCACTGGAACATCAAAGGTGTAAAGCAATGTAAAGAAGGGCAGTGAACATTGAATCGCTAATAGGTAAGTTAATAATGAGTTCCATTGGTTTCACTATGTTATTCTTAATGCCAATCTATACAGCGTATGATGACATCTTGTTCTTTATGAACACATAATACATATTCTATACTTCACAATTGCACTATCTCAAGCCAAAACAATTCAAATTTCCATTGCCTCTATAGGAAGCTTATTAGTAAGTAAATTAAGAAAAGCTATTGGTGGATTCAAACTCATGAATGCCTGTTTACAAGACAGGTGCATTTCCCATTAAGCCACTGGAACATCACAGGTGTAAAGCAATGTAAAGAAGGGCAGTGAACATTGAATCGCTAATAGGTAAGTTAAAAATGAATTCCATTGGTTTCACTATGTTATTCTTAATGCCAATCTATACAGCGTATGATGACATCTTGTTCTTTATGAACACGTAATACATATTCTATACATCACAATTGCACTATCTCAAGCCAAAACAATTCAAATTTCCATTGCCTCTATAGGAAGCTTATTAGTAAGTAAATTAAGAAAAGCTATCGGTGGATTCAAACTCATGAATGCCTGTTAACAAGACAGGTGCATTTCCCATTAAACCACTGGAACATCACAGGTGTAAAGCAATGTAAAGAAGGGCAGTGAACATTGAATCGCTAATAGGTAAGTTAATAATGAGTTCCATTGGTTCCACTATGTTATTCTTAATGCCAATCTATACAGTGTATGATGACATCTTGTTCTTTATGAACACGTAATACATATTCTATACATCACAATTGCACTATCTCAAGCCAAAACAATTCAAATTTCCATTGCCTCTATAGGAAGCTTATTAGTAAGTAAATTAAGAAAAGCTATTGGTGGATTCAAACTCATGAATGCCTGTTTACAAGACAGGTGCATTTCCCATTAAGCCACTGGAACATCACAGGTGTAAAGCAATGTAAAGAAGGGCAGTGAACATTGAATCGCTAATAGGTAAGTTAAAAATGAATTCCATTGGTTTCACTATGTTATTCTTAATGCCAATCTATACAGCGTATGATGACATCTTGTTCTTTATTAACACTTAATATATATTCTATACTTCACAATTGCACTATCTCAAGCCAAAAACAATGCAAATTTCCATTGCCTCTAAAGAATGATTACCAGTAAGTAAATGAAATAAAGCTTTCCGTGGATTCAAACTCATGAATGCCTGTTTACAAGACAGTCGCATTAACACAGTAAGCCACTGGAACATCACAGGTATAAGGTAATGTAAAGAAGGGCAGTGAACATTGAATCGCTAATAGGAAAGTTAAAAATGAATTCCATTGGTTTCACTATGTTATTCCTAATGCCAATCTATACAGCGTATGATGACATCTTGTTCTTTATGAACACGTAATACATATTCTATACATCACAATTGCACTATCTCAAGCCAAAACAATTCAAATTTCCATTGCCTCTATAGTAAGCTTATTAGTAATTAAATGAAAAAAAGCTATCGGTGGATTCAAATACATGAATGTCTGTTTACAAGACAGGTGCATTTACCCAGTTAGCCGCTGAAATATGACAGGGTTAAAGCAATGTAAAGAAGGGCAGTGAACATTGAATCGCTAATAGGTAAGTTAATAATGAGTTCCATTGGTTTCACTATGTTATTCTTAATGCCAATCTATGCAGCGCATGATGACATCTTGTTCTTTATGAACACGTAATACATATTCTATACTTCACAATTGCACTATCTCAAGCCAAAACAATTCCAATTTCCATTGCCTCTATAGGAAGCTTATTAGTAAGTAAATTAAGAAAAGCTATTGGTGGATTCAAACTCATGAATGCCTGTTTACAAGACAGGTGCATTTCCCATTAAACCACTGGAACATCACAGGTGTAAAGCAATGTAAAGAAGGGCAGTGAACATTGAATCGCTAATAGGTAAGTTAATAATGAGTTCCATTGGTTTCACTATGTTATTCTTAATGCCAATCTATACAGCGTATGATGACATCTTGCTCTTTATGAACACGTAATACATATTCTATACTTCACAATTGCACTATCTCAAGCCAAAACAATTCAAATTTCCATTGCCTCCATAGGAAGCTTATTAGTAAGTAAATTAAGAAAAGCTATTGGTGGATTCAAACTCATGAATGCCTGTTTACAAGACAGGTGCATTTCCCATTAAGCCACTGGAACATCACAGGTGTAAAGCAATGTAAAGAAGGGCAGTGAACATTGAATCGCTAATAGGTAAGTTAAAAATGAATTCCATTGGTTTCACTATGTTATTCTTAATGCCAATCTATACAGCGTATGATGTCATCTTGTTATTTATGAACACATAATACATATTCTATACTTCACAATTGCACTATCTCAAGCCAAAACAATTCAAATTTCCATTGCCTCTATAGGAAGCTTATTAGTAAGTAAATTAAGAAAAGCTATTGCTGGATTCAAACTCATGAATGCCTGTTTACAAGACAGGTGCATTTCCAATTAAACCACTGGAACATCAAAGGTGTAAAGCAATGTAAAGAAGGGCAGTGAACATTGAATCGCTAATAGGTAAGTTAATAATGAGTTCCATTGGTTTCACTATGTTATTCTTAATGCCAATCTATACAGCGTATGATGACATCTTGTTCTTTATGAACACATAATACATATTCTATACTTCACAATTGCACTATCTCAAGCCAAAACAATTCAAATTTCCATTGCCTCTATAGGAAGCTTATTAGTAAGTAAATTAAGAAAAGCTATCGGTGGATTCAAACTCATGAATGCCTGTTAACAAGACAGGTGCATTTCCCATTAAACCACTGGAACATCACAGGTGTAAAGCAATGTAAAGAAGGGCAGTGAACATTGAATCGCTAATAGGTAAGTTAATAATGAGTTCCATTGGTTCCACTATGTTATTCTTAATGCCAATCTATACAGTGTATGATGACATCTTGTTCTTTATGAACACGTAATACATATTCTATACATCACAATTGCACTATCTCAAGCCAAAACAATTCAAATTTCCATTGCCTCTATAGGAAGCTTATTAGTAAGTAAATTAAGAAAAGCTATTGGTGGATTCAAACTCATGAATGCCTGTTTACAAGACAGGTGCATTTCCCATTAAGCCACTGGAACATCACAGGTGTAAAGCAATGTAAAGAAGGGCAGTGAACATTGAATCGCTAATAGGTAAGTTAAAAATGAATTCCATTGGTTTCACTATGTTATTCTTAATGCCAATCTATACAGCGTATGATGACATCTTGTTCTTTATTAACACTTAATATATATTCTATACTTCACAATTGCACTATCTCAAGCCAAAAACAATGCAAATTTCCATTGCCTCTAAAGAATGATTACCAGTAAGTAAATGAAATAAAGCTTTCCGTGGATTCAAACTCATGAATGCCTGTTTACAAGACAGTCGCATTAACACAGTAAGCCACTGGAACATCACAGGTATAAGGTAATGTAAAGAAGGGCAGTGAACATTGAATCGCTAATAGGAAAGTTAAAAATGAATTCCATTGGTTTCACTATGTTATTCCTAATGCCAATCTATACAGCGTATGATGACATCTTGTTCTTTATGAACACGTAATACATATTCTATACATCACAATTGCACTATCTCAAGCCAAAACAATTCAAATTTCCATTGCCTCTATAGTAAGCTTATTAGTAATTAAATGAAAAAAAGCTATCGGTGGATTCAAATACATGAATGTCTGTTTACAAGACAGGTGCATTTACCCAGTTAGCCGCTGAAATATGACAGGGTTAAAGCAATGTAAAGAAGGGCAGTGAACATTGAATCGCTAATAGGTAAGTTAATAATGAGTTCCATTGGTTTCACTATGTTATTCTTAATGCCAATCTATGCAGCGCATGATGACATCTTGTTCTTTATGAACACGTAATACATATTCTATACTTCACATTTGCACTATCTCAAGCCAAAACAATTCCAATTTCCATTGCCTCTATAGGAAGCTTATTAGTAAGTAAATTAAGAAAAGCTATTGGTGGATTCAAACTCATGAATGCCTGTTTACAAGACAGGTGCATTTCCCATTAAACCACTGGAACATCACAGGTGTAAAGCAATGTAAAGAAGGGCAGTGAACATTGAATCGCTAATAGGTAAGTTAATAATGAGTTCCATTGGTTTCACTATGTTATTCTTAATGCCAATCTATACAGCGTATGATGACATCTTGCTCTTTATGAACACGTAATACATATTCTATACTTCACAATTGCACTATCTCAAGCCAAAACAATTCAAATTTCCATTGCCTCTATAGGAAGCTTATTAGTAAGTAAATTAAGAAAAGCTATTGGTGGATTCAAACTCATGAATGCCTGTTTACAAGACAGGTGCATTTCCCATTAAGCCACTGGAACATCACAGGTGTAAAGCAATGTAAAGAAGGGCAGTGAACATTGAATCGCTAATAGGTAAGTTAAAAATGAATTCCATTGGTTTCACTATGTTATTCTTAATGCCAATCTATACAGCGTATGATGTCATCTTGTTATTTATGAACACATAATACATATTCTATACTTCACAATTGCACTATCTCAAGCCAAAACAATTCAAATTTCCATTGCCTCTATAGGAAGCTTATTAGTAAGTAAATTAAGAAAAGCTATTGCTGGATTCAAACTCATGAATGCCTGTTTACAAGACAGGTGCATTTCCAATTAAACCACTGGAACATCAAAGGTGTAAAGCAATGTAAAGAAGGGCAGTGAACATTGAATCGCTAATAGGTAAGTTAATAATGAGTTCCATTGGTTTCACTATGTTATTCTTAATGCCAATCTATACAGCGTATGATGACATCTTGTTCTTTATGAACACATAATACATATTCTATACTTCACAATTGCACTATCTCAAGCCAAAACAATTCAAATTTCCATTGCCTCTATAGGAAGCTTATTAGTAAGTAAATTAAGAAAAGCTATTGGTGGATTCAAACTCATGAATGCCTGTTTACAAGACAGGTGCATTTCCCATTAAGCCACTGGAACATCACAGGTGTAAAGCAATGTAAAGAAGGGCAGTGAACATTGAATCGCTAATAGGTAAGTTAAAAATGAATTCCATTGGTTTCACTATGTTATTCTTAATGCCAATCTATACAGCGTATGATGACATCTTGTTCTTTATGAACACGTAATACATATTCTATACATCACAATTGCACTATCTCAAGCCAAAACAATTCAAATTTCCATTGCCTCTATAGGAAGCTTATTAGTAAGTAAATTAAGAAAAGCTATCGGTGGATTCAAACTCATGAATGCCTGTTAACAAGACAGGTGCATTTCCCATTAAACCACTGGAACATCACAGGTGTAAAGCAATGTAAAGAAGGGCAGTGAACATTGAATCGCTAATAGGTAAGTTAATAATGAGTTCCATTGGTTCCACTATGTTATTCTTAATGCCAATCTATACAGTGTATGATGACATCTTGTTCTTTATGAACACGTAATACATATTCTATACATCACAATTGCACTATCTCAAGCCAAAACAATTCAAATTTCCATTGCCTCTATAGGAAGCTTATTAGTAAGTAAATTAAGAAAAGCTATTGGTGGATTCAAACTCATGAATGCCTGTTTACAAGACAGGTGCATTTCCCATTAAGCCACTGGAACATCACAGGTGTAAAGCAATGTAAAGAAGGGCAGTGAACATTGAATCGCTAATAGGTAAGTTAAAAATGAATTCCATTGGTTTCACTATGTTATTCTTAATGCCAATCTATACAGCGTATGATGACATCTTGTTCTTTATTAACACTTAATATATATTCTATACTTCACAATTGCACTATCTCAAGCCAAAAACAATGCAAATTTCCATTGCCTCTAAAGAATGATTACCAGTAAGTAAATGAAATAAAGCTTTCCGTGGATTCAAACTCATGAATGCCTGTTTACAAGACAGTCGCATTAACACAGTAAGCCACTGGAACATCACAGGTAAAAGGTAATGTAAAGAAGGGCAGTGAACATTGAATCGCTAATAGGAAAGTTAAAAATGAATTCCATTGGTTTCACTATGTTATTCCTAATGCCAATCTATACAGCGTATGATGACATCTTGTTCTTTATGAACACGTAATACATATTCTATACATCACAATTGCACTATCTCAAGCCAAAACAATTCAAATTTCCATTGCCTCTATAGTAAGCTTATTAGTAATTAAATGAAAAAAAGCTATCGGTGGATTCAAATACATGAATGTCTGTTTACAAGACAGGTGCATTTACCCAGTTAGCCACTGAAACATGACAGGGTTAAAGCAATGTAAAGAAGGGCAGTGAACATTGAATCGCTAATAGGTAAGTTAATAATGAGTTCCATTGGTTTCACTATGTTATTCTTAATGCCAATCTATGCAGCGCATGATGACATCTTGTTCTTTATGAACACGTAATACATATTCTATACTTCACAATTGCACTATCTCAAGCCAAAACAATTCAAATTTCCATTGCCTCTATAGGAAGCTTATTAGTAAGTAAATTAAGAAAAGCTATTGGTGGATTCAAACTCATGAATGCCTGTTTACAAGACAGGTGCATTTCCCATTAAGCCACTGGAACATCACAGGTGTAAAGCAATGTAAAGAAGGGCAGTGAACATTGAATCGCTAATAGGTAAGTTAAAAATGAATTCCATTGGTTTCACTATGTTATTCTTAATGCCAATCTATACAGCGTATAATGTCATCTTGTTATTTATGAACACATAATACATATTCTATACTTCACAATTGCACTATCTCAAGCCAAAACAATTCAAATTTCCATTGCCTCTATAGGAAGCTTATTAGTAAGTAAATTAAGAAAAGCTATTGCTGGATTCAAACTCATGAATGCCTGTTTACAAGACAGGTGCATTTCCAATTAAACCACTGGAACATCAAAGGTGTAAAGCAATGTAAAGAAGGGCAGTGAACATTGAATCGCTAATAGGTAAGTTAATAATGAGTTCCATTGGTTTCACTATGTTATTCTTAATGCCAATCTATACAGCGTATGATGACATCTTGTTCTTTATGAACACATAATACATATTCTATACTTCACAATTGCACTATCTCAAGCCAAAACAATTCAAATTTCCATTGCCTCTATAGGAAGCTTATTAGTAAGTAAATTAAGAAAAGCTATTGGTGGATTCAAACTCATGAATGCCTGTTTACAAGACAGGTGCATTTCCCATTAAGCCACTGGAACATCACAGGTGTAAAGCAATGTAAAGAAGGGCAGTGAACATTGAATCGCTAATAGGTAAGTTAAAAATGAATTCCATTGGTTTCACTATGTTATTCTTAATGCCAATCTATACAGCGTATGATGACATCTTGTTCTTTATGAACACGTAATACATATTCTATACATCACAATTGCACTATCTCAAGCCAAAACAATTCAAATTTCCATTGCCTCTATAGGAAGCTTATTAGTAAGTAAATTAAGAAAAGCTATCGGTGGATTCAAACTCATGAATGCCTGTTAACAAGACAGGTGCATTTCCCATTAAACCACTGGAACATCACAGGTGTAAAGCAATGTAAAGAAGGGCAGTGAACATTGAATCGCTAATAGGTAAGTTAATAATGAGTTCCATTGGTTCCACTATGTTATTCTTAATGCCAATCTATACAGTGTATGATGACATCTTGTTCTTTATGAACACGTAATACATATTCTATACATCACAATTGCACTATCTCAAGCCAAAACAATTCAAATTTCCATTGCCTCTATAGGAAGCTTATTAGTAAGTAAATTAAGAAAAGCTATTGGTGGATTCAAACTCATGAATGCCTGTTTACAAGACAGGTGCATTTCCCATTAAGCCACTGGAACATCACAGGTGTAAAGCAATGTAAAGAAGGGCAGTGAACATTGAATCGCTAATAGGTAAGTTAAAAATGAATTCCATTGGTTTCACTATGTTATTCTTAATGCCAATCTATACAGCGTATGATGACATCTTGTTCTTTATTAACACTTAATATATATTCTATACTTCACAATTGCACTATCTCAAGCCAAAAACAATGCAAATTTCCATTGCCTCTAAAGAATGATTACCAGTAAGTAAATGAAATAAAGCTTTCCGTGGATTCAAACTCATGAATGCCTGTTTACAAGACAGTCGCATTAACACAGTAAGCCACTGGAACATCACAGGTAAAAGGTAATGTAAAGAAGGGCAGTGAACATTGAATCGCTAATAGGAAAGTTAAAAATGAATTCCATTGGTTTCACTATGTTATTCCTAATGCCAATCTATACAGCGTATGATGACATCTTGTTCTTTATGAACACGTAATACATATTCTATACATCACAATTGCACTATCTCAAGCCAAAACAATTCAAATTTCCATTGCCTCTATAGTAAGCTTATTAGTAATTAAATGAAAAAAAGCTATCGGTGGATTCAAATACATGAATGTCTGTTTACAAGACAGGTGCATTTACCCAGTTAGCCACTGAAACATGACAGGGTTAAAGCAATGTAAAGAAGGGCAGTGAACATTGAATCGCTAATAGGTAAGTTAATAATGAGTTCCATTGGTTTCACTATGTTATTCTTAATGCCAATCTATGCAGCGCATGATGACATCTTGTTCTTTATGAACACGTAATACATATTCTATACTTCACAATTGCACTATCTCAAGCCAAAACAATTCAAATTTCCATTGCCTCTATAGGAAGCTTATTAGTAAGTAAATTAAGAAAAGCTATTGGTGGATTCAAACTCATGAATGCCTGTTTACAAGACAGGTGCATTTCCCATTAAGCCACTGGAACATCACAGGTGTAAAGCAATGTAAAGAAGGGCAGTGAACATTGAATCGCTAATAGGTAAGTTAAAAATGAATTCCATTGGTTTCACTATGTTATTCTTAATGCCAATCTATACAGCGTATAATGTCATCTTGTTATTTATGAACACATAATACATATTCTATACTTCACAATTGCACTATCTCAAGCCAAAACAATTCAAATTTCCATTGCCTCTATAGGAAGCTTATTAGTAAGTAAATTAAGAAAAGCTATTGCTGGATTCAAACTCATGAATGCCTGTTTACAAGACAGGTGCATTTCCAATTAAACCACTGGAACATCAAAGGTGTAAAGCAATGTAAAGAAGGGCAGTGAACATTGAATCGCTAATAGGTAAGTTAATAATGAGTTCCATTGGTTTCACTATGTTATTCTTAATGCCAATCTATACAGCGTATGATGACATCTTGTTCTTTATGAACACATAATACATATTCTATACTTCACAATTGCACTATCTCAAGCCAAAACAATTCAAATTTCCATTGCCTCTATAGGAAGCTTATTAGTAAGTAAATTAAGAAAAGCTATTGGTGGATTCAAACTCATGAATGCCTGTTTACAAGACAGGTGCATTTCCCATTAAGCCACTGGAACATCACAGGTGTAAAGCAATGTAAAGAAGGGCAGTGAACATTGAATCGCTAATAGGTAAGTTAAAAATGAATTCCATTGGTTTCACTATGTTATTCTTAATGCCAATCTATACAGCGTATGATGACATCTTGTTCTTTATGAACACGTAATACATATTCTATACATCACAATTGCACTATCTCAAGCCAAAACAATTCAAATTTCCATTGCCTCTATAGGAAGCTTATTAGTAAGTAAATTAAGAAAAGCTATCGGTGGATTCAAACTCATGAATGCCTGTTAACAAGACAGGTGCATTTCCCATTAAACCACTGGAACATCACAGGTGTAAAGCAATGTAAAGAAGGGCAGTGAACATTGAATCGCTAATAGGTAAGTTAATAATGAGTTCCATTGGTTCCACTATGTTATTCTTAATGCCAATCTATACAGTGTATGATGACATCTTGTTCTTTATGAACACGTAATACATATTCTATACATCACAATTGCACTATCTCAAGCCAAAACAATTCAAATTTCCATTGCCTCTATAGGAAGCTTATTAGTAAGTAAATTAAGAAAAGCTATTGGTGGATTCAAACTCATGAATGCCAGTTTACAAGACAGGTGCATTTCCCATTAAGCCACTGGAACATCACAGGTGTAAAGCAATGTAAAGAAGGGCAG
Source organism: Phyllobates terribilis (assembly GCF_046119375.1). Taxonomy (NCBI): domain Eukaryota; kingdom Metazoa; phylum Chordata; class Amphibia; order Anura; family Dendrobatidae; genus Phyllobates; species Phyllobates terribilis. The sequence continues at coordinate 585,534,791 of NW_027362762.1, forward strand.
TGAACATTGAATCGCTAATAGGTAAGTTAAAAATGAATTCCATTGGTTTCACTATGTTATTCTTAATGCCAATCTATACAGCGTATGATGACATCTTGTTCTTTATTAACACTTAATATATATTCTATACTTCACAATTGCACTATCTCAAGCCAAAAACAATGCAAATTTCCATTGCCTCTAAAGAATGATTACCAGTAAGTAAATGAAATAAAGCTTTCCGTGGATTCAAACTCATGAATGCCTGTTTACAAGACAGTCGCATTAACACAGTAAGCCACTGGAACATCACAGGTATAAGGTAATGTAAAGAAGGGCAGTGAACATTGAATCGCTAATAGGAAAGTTAAAAATGAATTCCATTGGTTTCACTATGTTATTCCTAATGCCAATCTATACAGCGTATGATGACATCTTGTTCTTTATGAACACGTAATACATATTCTATACATCACAATTGCACTATCTCAAGCCAAAACAATTCAAATTTCCATTGCCTCTATAGTAAGCTTATTAGTAATTAAATGAAAAAAAGCTATCGGTGGATTCAAATACATGAATGTCTGTTTACAAGACAGGTGCATTTACCCAGTTAGCCGCTGAAATATGACAGGGTTAAAGCAATGTAAAGAAGGGCAGTGAACATTGAATCGCTAATAGGTAAGTTAATAATGAGTTCCATTGGTTTCACTATGTTATTCTTAATGCCAATCTATGCAGCGCATGATGACATCTTGTTCTTTATGAACACGTAATACATATTCTATACTTCACAATTGCACTATCTCAAGCCAAAAACAATGCAAATTTCCATTGCCTCTAAAGAATGATTACTAGTAAGTAAATGAAATAAAGCCATCCGTGGATTCAAACTCATGAATGCCTGTTTACAAGAAAGCCGCATTAACACAGTAAGCCACTGGAACATCACAGGTATAAGGTAATGTAAAGAAGGGCAGTGAAAATTGAATCGCTAATAGGAAAGTTAAAAATGAATTCCATTGGTTTCACTATGTTATTCCTAATGCCAATCTATACAGCGTATGATGACATCTTGTTCTTTATGAGCACATAATACATATTCTATACATCACAATTGCACTATCTCAAGCCAAAACAATTCAAATTTCCATTGCCTCTATAGGAAGCTTATTAGTAATTAAATGAAAAAAAGCTATCGGTGGATTCAAATACATGAATGTCTGTTTACAAGACAGGTGCATTTACCCAGTTAGCCACTGAAACATGACAGGGGTAAAGCAATGTAAAGAAGGGCAGTGAACATTGAATCGCTAATAGGTAAGTTAATAATGAGTTCCATTGGTTTCACTATGTTATTCTTAATGCCAATCTATACAGCGCATGATGACATCTTGTTCTTTATGAACACGTAATACATATTCTACACTTCACAATTGCACTATCTCAAGCCAAAACAATTCAAATTTCCATTGCCTCTATAGGAAGCTTATTAGTAAGTAAATTAAGAAAAGCTATTGCTGGATTCAAACTCATGAATGCCTGTTTACAAGACAGGTGCATTTCCAATTAAACCACTGGAACATCAAAGGTGTAAAGCAATGTAAAGAAGGGCAGTGAACATTGAATCGCTAATAGGTAAGTTAATAATGAGTTCCATTGGTTTCACTATGTTATTCTTAATGCCAATCTATACAGCGTATGATGACATCTTGTTCTTTATGAACACGTAATACATATTCTATACATCACAATTGCACTATCTCAAGCCAAAACAATTCAAATTTCCATTGCCTCTATAGGAAGCTTATTAGTAAGTAAATGAAAAAAAGCTATCGGTGGATTCAAATACATGAATGTCTGTTTACAAGACAGGTGCATTTAACCAGTTAGCCACTGAAACATGACAGGGGTAAAGCAATGTAAAGAAGGGCAGTGAACATTGAATCGCTAATAGGTAAGTTAATAATGAGTTCCATTGGTTTCACTATGTTATACTTAATGCCAATCTATACAGCGCATGATGACATCTTGTTCTTTATGAACACGTAATACATATTCTATACTTCACAATTGCACTATCTCAAGCCAAAACAATTCAAATTTCCATTGCCTCTATAGGAAGCTTATTAGTAAGTAAATGAAAAAAAACTATCGGTGGATTCAAACACATGAATGTCTGTTTACAAGACAGGTGCATTTAACCAGTTAGCCACTGAAACATGACAAGGGTAAAGCAATGTAAAGAAGGGCAGTGAACATTGAATCGCTAATAGGTAAGTTAATAATGAGTTCCATTGGTTTCACTATGTTATTCTTAATGCCAATCTATACAGCGTATGATGACATCTTGTTCTTTATGAACACGTAATACATATTCTATACTTCACAATTGCACTATCTCAAGCCAAAACAATTCAAATTTCCATTGCCTCTATAGGAAGCTTATTAGTAAGTAAATTAAGAAAAGCTATCGGTGGATTCAAACTCATGAATGCCTGTTAACAAGACAGGTGCATTTCCCATTAAACCACTGGAACATCACAGGTGTAAAGCAATGTAAAGAAGGGCAGTGAACATTGAATCGCTAATAGGTAAGTTAATAATGAGTTCCATTGGTTCCACTATGTTATTCTTAATGCCAATCTATACAGTGTATGATGACATCTTGTTCTTTATGAACACGTAATACATATTCTATACATCACAATTGCACTATCTCAAGCCAAAACAATTCAAATTTCCATTGCCTCTATAGGAAGCTTATTAGTAAGTAAATTAAGAAAAGCTATTGGTGGATTCAAACTCATGAATGCCTGTTTACAAGACAGGTGCATTTCCCATTAAGCCACTGGAACATCACAGGTGTAAAGCAATGTAAAGAAGGGCAGTGAACATTGAATCGCTAATAGGTAAGTTAAAAATGAATTCCATTGGTTTCACTATGTTATTCCTAATGCCAATCTATACAGCGTATGATGACATCTTGTTCTTTATGAGCACATAATACATATTCTATACATCACAATTGCACTATCTCAAGCCAAAACAATTCAAATTTCCATTGCCTCTATAGGAAGCTTATTAGTAATTAAATGAAAAAAAGCTATCGGTGGATTCAAATACATGAATGTCTGTTTACAAGACAGGTGCATTTACCCAGTTAGCCACTGAAACATGACAGGGGTAAAGCAATGTAAAGAAGGGCAGTGAACATTGAATCGCTAATAGGTAAGTTAATAATGAGTTCCATTGGTTTCACTATGTTATTCTTAATGCCAATCTATACAGCGCATGATGACATCTTGTTCTTTATGAACACGTAATACATATTCTATACTTCACAATTGCACTATCTCAAGCCAAAACAATTCAAATTTCCATTGCCTCTATAGGAAGCTTATTAGTAAGTAAATTAAGAAAAGCTATCGGTGGATTCAAACTCATGAATGCCTGTTAACAAGACAGGTGCATTTCCCATTAAACCACTGGAACATCACAGGTGTAAAGCAATGTAAAGAAGGGCAGTGAACATTGAATCGCTAATAGGTAAGTTAATAATGAGTTCCATTGGTTCCACTATGTTATTCTTAATGCCAATCTATACAGTGTATGATGACATCTTGTTCTTTATGAACACGTAATACATATTCTATACATCACAATTGCACTATCTCAAGCCAAAACAATTCAAATTTCCATTGCCTCTATAGGAAGCTTATTAGTAAGTAAATTAAGAAAAGCTATTGGTGGATTCAAACTCATGAATGCCTGTTTACAAGACAGGTGCATTTCCCATTAAGCCACTGGAACATCACAGGTGTAAAGCAATGTAAAGAAGGGCAGTGAACATTGAATCGCTAATAGGTAAGTTAAAAATGAATTCCATTGGTTTCACTATGTTATTCTTAATGCCAATCTATACAGCGTATGATGACATCTTGTTCTTTATTAACACTTAATATATATTCTATACTTCACAATTGCACTATCTCAAGCCAAAAACAATGCAAATTTCCATTGCCTCTAAAGAATGATTACCAGTAAGTAAATGAAATAAAGCTTTCCGTGGATTCAAACTCATGAATGCCTGTTTACAAGACAGTCGCATTAACACAGTAAGCCACTGGAAAATCACAGGTATAAGGTAATGTAAAGAAGGGCAGTGAACATTGAATCGCTAATAGGAAAGTTAAAAATGAATTCCATTGGTTTCACTATGTTATTCCTAATGCCAATCTATACAGCGTATGATGACATCTTGTTCTTTATGAACACGTAATACATATTCTATACATCACAATTGCACTATCTCAAGCCAAAACAATTCAAATTTCCATTGCCTCTATAGTAAGCTTATTAGTAATTAAATGAAAAAAAGCTATCGGTGGATTCAAATACATGAATGTCTGTTTACAAGACAGGTGCATTTACCCAGTTAGCCACTGAAACATGACAGGGTTAAAGCAATGTAAAGAAGGGCAGTGAACATTGAATCGCTAATAGGTAAGTTAATAATGAGTTCCATTGGTTTCACTATGTTATTCTTAATGCCAATCTATGCAGCGCATGATGACATCTTGTTCTTTATGAACACGTAATACATATTCTATACTTCACAATTGCACTATCTCAAGCCAAAAACAATGCAAATTTCCATTGCCTCTAAAGAATGATTACTAGTAAGTAAATGAAATAAAGCCATCCGTGGATTCAAACTCATGAATGCCTGTTTACAAGAAAGCCGCATTAACACAGTAAGCCACTGGAACATCACAGGTATAAGGTAATGTAAAGAAGGGCAGTGAAAATTGAATCGCTAATAGGAAAGTTAAAAATGAATTCCATTGGTTTCACTATGTTATTCCTAATGCCAATCTATACAGCGTATGATGACATCTTGTTCTTTATGAGCACATAATACATATTCTATACATCACAATTGCACTATCTCAAGCCAAAACAATTCAAATTTCCATTGCCTCTATAGGAAGCTTATTAGTAATTAAATGAAAAAAAGCTATCGGTGGATTCAAATACATGAATGTCTGTTTACAAGACAGGTGCATTTACCCAGTTAGCCACTGAAACATGACAGGGGTAAAGCAATGTAAAGAAGGGCAGTGAACATTGAATCGCTAATAGGTAAGTTAATAATGAGTTCCATTGGTTTCACTATGTTATTCTTAATGCCAATCTATACAGCGCATGATGACATCTTGTTCTTTATGAACACGTAATACATATTCTACACTTCACAATTGCACTATCTCAAGCCAAAACAATTCAAATTTCCATTGCCTCTATAGGAAGCTTATTAGTAAGTAAATTAAGAAAAGCTATTGCTGGATTCAAACTCATGAATGCCTGTTTACAAGACAGGTGCATTTCCAATTAAACCACTGGAACATCAAAGGTGTAAAGCAATGTAAAGAAGGGCAGTAAACATTGAATCGCTAATAGGTAAGTTAATAATGAGTTCCATTGGTTTCACTATGTTATTCTTAATGCCAATCTATACAGCGTATGATGACATCTTGTTCTTTATGAACACGTAATACATATTCTATACATCACAATTGCACTATCTCAAGACAAAACAATTCAAATTTCCATTGCCTCTATAGGAAGCTTATTAGTAAGTAAATGAAAAAAAGCTATCGGTGGATTCAAATACATGAATGTCTGTTTACAAGACAGGTGCATTTAACCAGTTAGCCACTGAAACATGACAGGGGTAAAGCAATGTAAAGAAGGGCAGTGAACATTGAATCGCTAATAGGTAAGTTAATAATGAGTTCCATTGGTTTCACTATGTTATACTTAATGCCAATCTATACAGCGCATGATGACATCTTGTTCTTTATGAACACGTAATACATATTCTATACTTCACAATTGCACTATCTCAAGCCAAAACAATTCAAATTTCCATTGCCTCTATAGGAAGCTTATTAGTAAGTAAATGAAAAAAAACTATCGGTGGATTCAAACACATGAATGTCTGTTTACAAGACAGGTGCATTTAACCAGTTAGCCACTGAAACATGACAAGGGTAAAGCAATGTAAAGAAGGGCAGTGAACATTGAATCGCTAATAGGTAAGTTAATAATGAGTTCCATTGGTTTCACTATGTTATTCTTAATGCCAATCTATACAGCGTATGATGACATCTTGTTCTTTATGAACACGTAATACATATTCTATACTTCACAATTGCACTATCTCAAGCCAAAACAATTCAAATTTCCATTGCCTCTATAGGAAGCTTATTAGTAAGTAAATTAAGAAAAGCTATCGGTGGATTCAAACTCATGAATGCCTGTTAACAAGACAGGTGCATTTCCCATTAAACCACTGGAACATCACAGGTGTAAAGCAATGTAAAGAAGGGCAGTGAACATTGAATCGCTAATAGGTAAGTTAATAATGAGTTCCATTGGTTCCACTATGTTATTCTTAATGCCAATCTATACAGTGTATGATGACATCTTGTTCTTTATGAACACGTAATACATATTCTATACATCACAATTGCACTATCTCAAGCCAAAACAATTCAAATTTCCATTGCCTCTATAGGAAGCTTATTAGTAAGTAAATTAAGAAAAGCTATTGGTGGATTCAAACTCATGAATGCCTGTTTACAAGACAGGTGCATTTCCCATTAAGCCACTGGAACATCACAGGTGTAAAGCAATGTAAAGAAGGGCAGTGAACATTGAATCGCTAATAGGTAAGTTAAAAATGAATTCCATTGGTTTCACTATGTTATTCTTAATGCCAATCTATACAGCGTATGATGACATCTTGTTCTTTATTAACACTTAATATATATTCTATACTTCACAATTGCACTATCTCAAGCCAAAAACAATGCAAATTTCCATTGCCTCTAAAGAATGATTACCAGTAAGTAAATGAAATAAAGCTTTCCGTGGATTCAAACTCATGAATGCCTGTTTACAAGACAGTCGCATTAACACAGTAAGCCACTGGAACATCACAGGTATAAGGTAATGTAAAGAAGGGCAGTGAACATTGAATCGCTAATAGGAAAGTTAAAAATGAATTCCATTGGTTTCACTATGTTATTCCTAATGCCAATCTATACAGCGTATGATGACATCTTGTTCTTTATGAACACGTAATACATATTCTATACATCACAATTGCACTATCTCAAGCCAAAACAATTCAAATTTCCATTGCCTCTATAGTAAGCTTATTAGTAATTAAATGAAAAAAAGCTATCGGTGGATTCAAATACATGAATGTCTGTTTACAAGACAGGTGCATTTACCCAGTTAGCCACTGAAACATGACAGGGTTAAAGCAATGTAAAGAAGGGCAGTGAACATTGAATCGCTAATAGGTAAGTTAATAATGAGTTCCATTGGTTTCACTTTGTTATTCTTAATGCCAATCTATGCAGCGCATGATGACATCTTGTTCTTTATGAACACGTAATACATATTCTATACTTCACAATTGCACTATCTCAAGCCAAAACAATTCAAATTTCCATTGCCTCTATAGGAAGCTTATTAGTAAGTAAATTAAGAAAAGCTATTGCTGGATTCAAACTCATGAATGCCTGTTTACAAGACAGGTGCATTTCCAATTAAACCACTGGAACATCAAAGGTGTAAAGCAATGTAAAGAAGGGCAGTGAACATTGAATCGCTAATAGGTAAGTTAATAATGAGTTCCATTGGTTTCACTATGTTATTCTTAATGCCAATCTATACAGCGTATGATGACATCTTGTTCTTTATGAACACATAATACATATTCTATACTTCACAATTGCACTATCTCAAGCCAAAACAATTCAAATTTCCATTGCCTCTATAGGAAGCTTATTAGTAAGTAAATTAAGAAAAGCTATTGGTGGATTCAAACTCATGAATGCCTGTTTACAAGACAGGTGCATTTCCCATTAAGCCACTGGAACATCACAGGTGTAAAGCAATGTAAAGAAGGGCAGTGAACATTGAATCGCTAATAGGTAAGTTAAAAATGAATTCCATTGGTTTCACTATGTTATTCTTAATGCCAATCTATACAGCGTATGATGACATCTTGTTCTTTATGAACACGTAATACATATTCTATACATCACAATTGCACTATCTCAAGCCAAAACAATTCAAATTTCCATTGCCTCTATAGGAAGCTTATTAGTAAGTAAATGAAAAAAAGCTATCGGTGGATTCAAATACATGAATGTCTGTTTACAAGACAGGTGCATTTACCCAGTTAGCCACTGAAACATGACAGGGGTAAAGCAATGTAAAGAAAGGCAGTGAACATTGAATCGCTAATAGGTAAGTTAATAATGAGTTCCATTGGTTTCACTATGTTATACTTAATGCCAATCTATACAGCGCATGATGACATCTTGTTCTTTATGAACACGTAATACATATTCTATACTTCACAATTGCACTATCTCAAGCCAAAAACAATGCAAATTTCCATTGCCTCTAAAGAATGATTACTAGTAAGTAAATGAAATAAAGCCATCCGTGGATTCAAACTCATGAATGCCTGTTTACAAGAAAGCCGCATTAACACAGTAAGCCACTGGAACATCACAGGTATAAGGTAATGTAAAGAAGGGCAGTGAAAATTGAATCGCTAATAGGAAAGTTAAAAATGAATTCCATTGGTTTCACTATGTTATTCCTAATGCCAATCTATACAGCGTATGATGACATCTTGTTCTTTATGAGCACATAATACATATTCTATACATCACAATTGCACTATCTCAAGCCAAAACAATTCAAATTTCCATTGCCTCTATAGGAAGCTTATTAGTAATTAAATGAAAAAAAGCTATCGGTGGATTCAAATACATGAATGTCTGTTTACAAGACAGGTGCATTTACCCAGTTAGCCACTGAAACATGACAGGGGTAAAGCAATGTAAAGAAGGGCAGTGAACATTGAATCGCTAATAGGTAAGTTAATAATGAGTTCCATTGGTTTCACTATGTTATTCTTAATGCCAATCTATACAGCGCATGATGACATCTTGTTCTTTATGAACACGTAATACATATTCTACACTTCACAATTGCACTATCTCAAGCCAAAACAATTCAAATTTCCATTGCCTCTATAGGAAGCTTATTAGTAAGTAAATTAAGAAAAGCTATTGCTGGATTCAAACTCATGAATGCCTGTTTACAAGACAGGTGCATTTCCAATTAAACCACTGGAACATCAAAGGTGTAAAGCAATGTAAAGAAGGGCAGTGAACATTGAATCGCTAATAGGTAAGTTAATAATGAGTTCCATTGGTTTCACTATGTTATTCTTAATGCCAATCTATACAGCGTATGATGACATCTTGTTCTTTATGAACACGTAATACATATTCTATACATCACAATTGCACTATCTCAAGCCAAAACAATTCAAATTTCCATTGCCTCTATAGGAAGCTTATTAGTAAGTAAATGAAAAAAAGCTATCGGTGGATTCAAATACATGAATGTCTGTTTACAAGACAGGTGCATTTAACCAGTTAGCCACTGAAACATGACAGGGGTAAAGCAATGTAAAGAAGGGCAGTGAACATTGAATCGCTAATAGGTAAGTTAATAATGAGTTCCATTGGTTTCACTATGTTATACTTAATGCCAATCTATACAGCGCATGATGACATCTTGTTCTTTATGAACACGTAATACATATTCTATACTTCACAATTGCACTATCTCAAGCCAAAACAATTCAAATTTCCATTGCCTCTATAGGAAGCTTATTAGTAAGTAAATGAAAAAAAACTATCGGTGGATTCAAACACATGAATGTCTGTTTACAAGACAGGTGCATTTAACCAGTTAGCCACTGAAACATGACAAGGGTAAAGCAATGTAAAGAAGGGCAGTGAACATTGAATCGCTAATAGGTAAGTTAATAATGAGTTCCATTGGTTTCACTATGTTATTCTTAATGCCAATCTATACAGCGTATGATGACATCTTGTTCTTTATGAACACGTAATACATATTCTATACTTCACAATTGCACTATCTCAAGCCAAAACAATTCAAATTTCCATTGCCTCTATAGGAAGCTTATTAGTAAGTAAATTAAGAAAAGCTATCGGTGGATTCAAACTCATGAATGCCTGTTAACAAGACAGGTGCATTTCCCATTAAACCACTGGAACATCACAGGTGTAAAGCAATGTAAAGAAGGGCAGTGAACATTGAATCGCTAATAGGTAAGTTAATAATGAGTTCCATTGGTTCCACTATGTTATTCTTAATGCCAATCTATACAGCGTATGATGACATCTTGTTCTTTATGAACACGTAATACATATTCTATACTTCACAATTGCACTATCTCAAGCCAAAACAATTCAAATTTCCATTGCCTCTATAGGAAGCTTATTAGTAAGTAAATTAAGAAAAGCTATTGGTGGATTCAAACTCATGAATGCCTGTTAACAAAACACGTGCATTTCCCATTAAACCACTGGAACATCACAGGTGTAAAGCAATGTAAAGAAGGGCAGTGAACATTGAATCGCTAATAGGTAAGTTAATAATGAGTTCCATTGGTTCCACTATGTTATTCTTAATGCCAATCTATACAGCGTATGATGACATCTTGTTCTTTATGAACACGTAATACATATTCTATACTTCACAATTGCACTATCTCAAGCCAAAACAATTCAAATTTCCATTGCCTCTATAGGAAGCTTATTAGTAAGTAAATGAAAAAAAGCTATCGGTGGATTCAAATAGATGAATGTCTGTTTACAAGACAGGTGCATTTACCCAGTTAGCCACTGGAACATCAAAGGTGTAAAGCAATGTAAAGAAGGGCAGTGAACATTGAATTGCTAATAGGTAAGTTAATAATGAGTTCCATTGGTTTCACTATGTTATTCTTAATGCCAATCTATACAGCGCATGATGACATCTTGTTCTTTATGAACACGTAATACATATTCTACACTTCACAATTGCACTATCTCAAGCCAAAAACAATGCAAATTTCCATTGCCTCTAAAGAATGATTACTAGTAAGTAAATGAAATAAAGCCATCCGTGGATTCAAACTCATGAATGCCTGTTTACAAGAAAGCCGCATTAACACAGTAAGCCACTGGAACATCACAGGTATAAGGTAATGTAAAGAAGGGCAGTGAAAATTGAATTGCTAATAGGAAAGTTAAAAATGAATTCCATTGGTTTCACTATGTTATTCCTAATGCCAATCTATACAGCGTATGATGACATCTTGTTCTTTATGAACACGTAATACATATTCTATACATCACAATTGCACTATCTCAAGCCAAAACAATTCAAGTTTCCATTGCCTCTATAGGAAGCTTATTAGTAATTAAATGAAAAAAAGCTATCGGTGGATTCAAATACATGAATGTCTGTTTACAAGACAGGTGCATTTACCCAGTTAGCCACTGAAACATGACAGGGGTAAAGCAATGTAAAGAAGGGCAGTGAACATTGAATCGCTAATAGGTAAGTTAATAATGAGTTCCATTGGTTTCACTATGTTATTCTTAATGCCAATCTATACAGCGCATGATGACATCTTGTTCTTTATGAACACGTAATACATATTCTACACTTCACAATTGCACTATCTCAAGCCAAAACAATTCAAATTTCCATTGCCTCTATAGGAAGCTTATTAGTAAGTAAATTAAGAAAAGCTATTGGTGGATTCAAACTCATGAATGCCTGTTTACAAGACAGGTGCATTTCCCATTAAGCCACTGGAACATCACAGGTGTAAAGCAATGTAAAGAAGGGCAGTGAACATTGAATCGCTAATAGGTAAGTTAAAAATGAATTCCATTGGTTTCACTATGTTATTCTTAATGCCAATCTATACAGCGTATGATGACATCTTGTTCTTTATTAACACTTAATATATATTCTATACTTCACAATTGCACTATCTCAAGCCAAAAACAATGCAAATTTCCATTGCCTCTAAAGAATGATTACCAGTAAGTAAATGAAATAAAGCTTTCCGTGGATTCAAACTCATGAATGCCTGTTTACAAGACAGTCGCATTAACACAGTAAGCCACTGGAACATCACAGGTATAAGGTAATGTAAAGAAGGGCAGTGAACATTGAATCGCTAATAGGAAAGTTAAAAATGAATTCCATTGGTTTCACTATGTTATTCCTAATGCCAATCTATACAGCGTATGATGACATCTTGTTCTTTATGAACACGTAATACATATTCTATACATCACAATTGCACTATCTCACGCCAAAACAATTCAAATTTCCATTGCCTCTATAGTAAGCTTATTAGTAATTAAATGAAAAAAAGCTATCGGTGGATTCAAATACATGAATGTCTGTTTACAAGACAGGTGCATTTACCCAGTTAGCCACTGAAACATGACAGGGTTAAAGCAATGTAAAGAAGGGCAGTGAACATTGAATCGCTAATAGGTAAGTTAATAATGAGTTCCATTGGTTTCACTATGTTATTCTTAATGCCAATCTATGCAGCGCATGATGACATCTTGTTCTTTATGAACACGTAATACATATTCTATACTTCACAATTGCACTATCTCAAGCCAAAACAATTCAAATTTCCATTGCCTCTATAGGAAGCTTATTAGTAAGTAAATTAAGAAAAGCTATTGCTGGATTCAAACTCATGAATGCCTGTTTACAAGACAGGTGCATTTCCAATTAAACCACTGGAACATCAAAGGTGTAAAGCAATGTAAAGAAGGGCAGTGAACATTGAATCGCTAATAGGTAAGTTAATAATGAGTTCCATTGGTTTCACTATGTTATTCTTAATGCCAATCTATACAGCGTATGATGACATCTTGTTCTTTATGAACCCATAATACATATTCTATACTTCACAATTGCACTATCTCAAGCCAAAACAATTCAAATTTCCATTGCCTCTATAGGAAGCTTATTAGTAAGTAAATTAAGAAAAGCTATTGGTGGATTCAAACTCATGAATGCCTGTTTACAAGACAGGTGCATTTCCCATTAAGCCACTGGAACATCACAGGTGTAAAGCAATGTAAAGAAGGGCAGTGAACATTGAATCGCTAATAGGTAAGTTAAAAATGAATTCCATTGGTTTCACTATGTTATTCTTAATGCCAATCTATACAGCGTATGATGACATCTTGTTCTTTATGAACACGTAATACATATTCTATACATCACAATTGCACTATCTCAAGCCAAAACAATTCAAATTTCCATTGCCTCTATAGGAAGCTTATTAGTAAGTAAATGAAAAAAAGCTATCGGTGGATTCAAATACATGAATGTCTGTTTACAAGACAGGTGCATTTACCCAGTTAGCCACTGAAACATGACAGGGGTAAAGCAATGTAAAGAAAGGCAGTGAACATTGAATCGCTAATAGGTAAGTTAATAATGAGTTCCATTGGTTTCACTATGTTATACTTAATGCCAATCTATACAGCGCATGATGACATCTTGTTCTTTATGAACACGTAATACATATTCTATACTTCACAATTGCACTATCTCAAGCCAAAACAATTCAAATTTCCATTGCCTCTATAGGAAGCTTATTAGTAAGTAAATTAAGAAAAGCTATTGGTGGATTCAAACTCATGAATGCCTGTTTACAAGACAGGTGCATTTCCCATTAAGCCACTGGAACATCACAGGTGTAAAGCAATGTAAAGAAGGGCAGTGAACATTGAATCGCTAATAGGTAAGTTAAAAATGAATTCCATTGGTTTCACTATGTTATTCTTAATGCCAATCTATACAGCGTATGATGACATCTTGTTCTTTATTAACACTTAATATATATTCTATACTTCACAATTGCACTATCTCAAGCCAAAAACAATGCAAATTTCCATTGCCTCTAAAGAATGATTACTAGTAAGTAAATGAAATAAAGCCATCCGTGGATTCAAACTCATGAATGCCTGTTTACAAGAAAGCCGCATTAACACAGTAAGCCACTGGAACATCACAGGTATAAGGTAATGTAAAGAAGGGCAGTGAAAATTGAATCGCTAATAGGAAAGTTAAAAATGAATTCCATTGGTTTCACTATGTTATTCCTAATGCCAATCTATACAGCGTATGATGACATCTTGTTCTTTATGAGCACATAATACATATTCTATACATCACAATTGCACTATCTCAAGCCAAAACAATTCAAATTTCCATTGCCTCTATAGGAAGCTTATTAGTAATTAAATGAAAAAAAGCTATCGGTGGATTCAAATACATGAATGTCTGTTTACAAGACAGGTGCATTTACCCAGTTAGCCACTGAAACATGACAGGGGTAAAGCAATGTAAAGAAGGGCAGTGAACATTGAATCGCTAATAGGTAAGTTAATAATGAGTTCCATTGGTTTCACTATGTTATTCTTAATGCCAATCTATACAGCGCATGATGACATCTTGTTCTTTATGAACACGTAATACATATTCTACACTTCACAATTGCACTATCTCAAGCCAAAACAATTCAAATTTCCATTGCCTCTATAGGAAGCTTATTAGTAAGTAAATTAAGAAAAGCTATTGCTGGATTCAAACTCATGAATGCCTGTTTACAAGACAGGTGCATTTCCAATTAAACCACTGGAACATCAAAGGTGTAAAGCAATGTAAAGAAGGGCAGTGAACATTGAATCGCTAATAGGTAAGTTAATAATGAGTTCCATTGGTTTCACTATGTTATTCTTAATGCCAATCTATACAGCGTATGATGACATCTTGTTCTTTATGAACACGTAATACATATTCTATACATCACAATTGCACTATCTCAAGCCAAAACAATTCAAATTTCCATTGCCTCTATAGGAAGCTTATTAGTAAGTAAATGAAAAAAAGCTATCGGTGGATTCAAATACATGAATGTCTGTTTACAAGACAGGTGCATTTAACCAGTTAGCCACTGAAACATGACAGGGGTAAAGCAATGTAAAGAAGGGCAGTGAACATTGAATCGATAATAGGTAAGTTAATAATGAGTTCCATTGGTTTCACTATGTTATACTTAATGCCAATCTATACAGCGCATGATGACATCTTGTTCTTTATGAACACGTAATACATATTCTATACTTCACAATTGCACTATCTCAAGCCAAAACAATTCAAATTTCCATTGCCTCTATAGGAAGCTTATTAGTAAGTAAATGAAAAAAAACTATCGGTGGATTCAAACACATGAATGTCTGTTTACAAGACAGGTGCATTTAACCAGTTAGCCACTGAAACATGACAAGGGTAAAGCAATGTAAAGAAGGGCAGTGAACATTGAATCGCTAATAGGTAAGTTAATAATGAGTTCCATTGGTTTCACTATGTTATTCTTAATGCCAATCTATACAGCGTATGATGACATCTTGTTCTTTATGAACACGTAATACATATTCTATACTTCACAATTGCACTATCTCAAGCCAAAACAATTCAAATTTCCATTGCCTCTATAGGAAGCTTATTAGTAAGTAAATTAAGAAAAGCTATCGGTGGATTCAAACTCATGAATGCCTGTTAACAAGACAGGTGCACTTCCCATTAAACCACTGGAACATCACAGGTGTAAAGCAATGTAAAGAAGGGCAGTGAACATTGAATCGCTAATAGGTAAGTTAATAATGAGTTCCATTGGTTCCACTATGTTATTCTTAATGCCAATCTATACAGCGTATGATGACATCTTGTTCTTTATGAACACGTAATACATATTCTATACTTCACAATTGCACTATCTCAAGCCAAAACAATTCAAATTTCCATTGCCTCTATAGGAAGCTTATTAGTAAGTAAATTAAGAAAAGCTATTGGTGGATTCAAACTCATGAATGCCTGTTAACAAAACACGTGCATTTCCCATTAAACCACTGGAACATCACAGGTGTAAAGCAATGTAAAGAAGGGCAGTGAACATTGAATCGCTAATAGGTAAGTTAATAATGAGTTCCATTGGTTCCACTATGTTATTCTTAATGCCAATCTATACAGCGTATGATGACATCTTGTTCTTTATGAACACGTAATACATATTCTATACTTCACAATTGCACTATCTCAAGCCAAAACAATTCAAATTTCCATTGCCTCTATAGGAAGCTTATTAGTAAGTAAATGAAAAAAAGCTATCGGTGGATTCAAATAGATGAATGTCTGTTTACAAGACAGGTGCATTTACCCAGTTAGCCACTGGAACATCAAAGGTGTAAAGCAATGTAAAGAAGGGCAGTGAACATTGAATTGCTAATAGGTAAGTTAATAATGAGTTCCATTGGTTTCACTATGTTATTCTTAATGCCAATCTATACAGCGCATGATGACATCTTGTTCTTTATGAACACGTAATACATATTCTACACTTCACAATTGCACTATCTCAAGCCAAAACAATTCAAATTTCCATTGCCTCTATAGGAAGCTTATTAGTAAGTAAATTAAGAAAAGCTATTGGTGGATTCAAACTCATGAATGCCTGTTTACAAGACAGGTGCATTTCCCATTAAGCCACTGGAACATCACAGGTGTAAAGCAATGTAAAGAAGGGCAGTGAACATTGAATCGCTAATAGGTAAGTTAAAAATGAATTCCATTGGTTTCACTATGTTATTCTTAATGCCAATCTATACAGCGTATGATGACATCTTGTTCTTTATTAACACTTAATATATATTCTATACTTCACAATTGCACTATCTCAAGCCAAAAACAATGCAAATTTCCATTGCCTCTAAAGAATGATTACTAGTAAGTAAATGAAATAAAGCCATCCGTGGATTCAAACTCATGAATGCCTGTTTACAAGAAAGCCGCATTAACACAGTAAGCCACTGGAACATCACAGGTATAAGGTAATGTAAAGAAGGGCAGTGAAAATTGAATCGCTAATAGGAAAGTTAAAAATGAATTCCATTGGTTTCACTATGTTATTCCTAATGCCAATCTATACAGCGTATGATGACATCTTGTTCTTTATGAGCACATAATACATATTCTATACATCACAATTGCACTATCTCAAGCCAAAACAATTCAAATTTCCATTGCCTCTATAGGAAGCTTATTAGTAATTAAATGAAAAAAAGCTATCGGTGGATTCAAATACATGAATGTCTGTTTACAAGACAGGTGCATTTACCCAGTTAGCCACTGAAACATGACAGGGGTAAAGCAATGTAAAGAAGGGCAGTGAACATTGAATCGCTAATAGGTAAGTTAATAATGAGTTCCATTGGTTTCACTATGTTATTCTTAATGCCAATCTATACAGCGCATGATGACATCTTGTTCTTTATGAACACGTAATACATATTCTACACTTCACAATTGCACTATCTCAAGCCAAAACAATTCAAATTTCCATTGCCTCTATAGGAAGCTTATTAGTAAGTAAATTAAGAAAAGCTATTGCTGGATTCAAACTCATGAATGCCTGTTTACAAGACAGGTGCATTTCCAATTAAACCACTGGAACATCAAAGGTGTAAAGCAATGTAAAGAAGGGCAGTGAACATTGAATCGCTAATAGGTAAGTTAATAATGAGTTCCATTGGTTTCACTATGTTATTCTTAATGCCAATCTATACAGCGAATGATGACATCTTGTTCTTTATGAACACGTAATACATATTCTATACATCACAATTGCACTATCTCAAGCCAAAACAATTCAAATTTCCATTGCCTCTATAGGAAGCTTATTAGTAAGTAAATGAAAAAAAGCTATCGGTGGATTCAAATACATGAATGTCTGTTTACAAGACAGGTGCATTTAACCAGTTAGCCACTGAAACATGACAGGGGTAAAGCAATGTAAAGAAGGGCAGTGAACATTGAATCGCTAATAGGTAAGTTAATAATGAGTTCCATTGGTTTCACTATGTTATACTTAATGCCAATCTATACAGCGCATGATGACATCTTGTTCTTTATGAACATGTAATACATATTCTATACTTCACAATTGCACTATCTCAAGCCAAAACAATTCAAATTTCCATTGCCTCTATAGGAAGCTTATTAGTAAGTAAATGAAAAAAAACTATCGGTGGATTCAAACACATGAATGTCTGTTTACAAGACAGGTGCATTTAACCAGTTAGCCACTGAAACATGACAAGGGTAAAGCAATGTAAAGAAGGGCAGTGAACATTGAATCGCTAATAGGTAAGTTAATAATGAGTTCCATTGGTTTCACTATGTTATTCTTAATGCCAATCTATACAGCGTAGGATGACATCTTGTTCTTTATGAACACGTAATACATATTCTATACTTCACAATTGCACTATCTCAAGCCAAAACAATTCAAATTTCCATTGCCTCTATAGGAAGCTTATTAGTAAGTAAATTAAGAAAAGCTATCGGTGGATTCAAACTCATGAATGCCTGTTAACAAGACAGGTGCATTTCCCATTAAACCACTGGAACATCACAGGTGTAAAGCAATGTAAAGAAGGGCAGTGAACATTGAATCGCTAATAGGTAAGTTAATAATGAGTTCCATTGGTTCCACTATGTTATTCTTAATGCCAATCTATACAGCGTATGATGACATCTTGTTCTTTATGAACACGTAATACATATTCTATACTTCACAATTGCACTATCTCAAGCCAAAACAATTCAAATTTCCATTGCCTCTATAGGAAGCTTATTAGTAAGTAAATTAAGAAAAGCTATTGGTGGATTCAAACTCATGAATGCCTGTTAACAAAACACGTGCATTTCCCATTAAACCACTGGAACATCACAGGTGTAAAGCAATGTAAAGAAGGGCAGTGAACATTGAATCGCTAATAGGTAAGTTAATAATGAGTTCCATTGGTTCCACTATGTTATTCTTAATGCCAATCTATACAGCGTATGATGACATCTTGTTCTTTATGAACACGTAATACATATTCTATACTTCACAATTGCACTATCTCAAGCCAAAACAATTCAAATTTCCATTGCCTCTATAGGAAGCTTATTAGTAAGTAAATGAAAAAAAGCTATCGGTGGATTCAAATAGATGAATGTCTGTTTACAAGACAGGTGCATTTACCCAGTTAGCCACTGGAACATCAAAGGTGTAAAGCAATGTAAAGAAGGGCAGTGAACATTGAATTGCTAATAGGTAAGTTAATAATGAGTTCCATTGGTTTCACTATGTTATTCTTAATGCCAATCTATACAGCGCATGATGACATCTTGTTCTTTATGAACACGTAATACATATTCTACACTTCACAATTGCACTATCTCAAGCCAAAAACAATGCAAATTTCCATTGCCTCTAAAGAATGATTACTAGTAAGTAAATGAAATAAAGCCATCCGTGGATTCAAACTCATGAATGCCTGTTTACAAGAAAGCCGCATTAACACAGTAAGCCACTGGAACATCACAGGTATAAGGTAATGTAAAGAAGGGCAGTGAAAATTGAATCGCTAATAGGAAAGTTAAAAATGAATTCCATTGGTTTCACTATGTTATTCCTAATGCCAATCTATACAGCGTATGATGACATCTTGTTCTTTATGAACACGTAATACATATTCTATACATCACAATTGCACTATCTCAAGCCAAAACAATTCAAGTTTCCATTGCCTCTATAGGAAGCTTATTAGTAATTAAATGAAAAAAAGCTATCGGTGGATTCAAATACATGAATGTCTGTTTACAAGACAGGTGCATTTACCCAGTTAGCCACTGAAACATGACAGGGGTAAAGCAATGTAAAGAAGGGCAGTGAACATTGAATCGCTAATAGGTAAGTTAATAATGAGTTCCATTGGTTTCACTATGTTATTCTTAATGCCAATCTATACAGCGCATGATGACATCTTGTTCTTTATGAACACGTAATACATATTCTACACTTCACAATTGCACTATCTCAAGCCAAAACAATTCAAATTTCCATTGCCTCTATAGGAAGCTTATTAGTAAGTAAATTAAGAAAAGCTATTGCTGGATTCAAACTCATGAATGCCTGTTTACAAGACAGGTGCATTTCCAATTAAACCACTGGAACATCAAAGGTGTAAAGCAATGTAAAGAAGGGCAGTGAACATTGAATCGCTAATAGGTAAGTTAATAATGAGTTGCATTGGTTTCACTATGTTATTCTTAATGCCAATCTATACAGCGTATGATGACATCTTGTTCTTTATGAACACGTAATACATATTCTATACATCACAATTGCACTATCTCAAGCCAAAACAATTAAAATTTCCATTGCCTCTATAGGAAGCTTATTAGTAAGTAAATGAAAAAAAAGTATCGGTGGATTCAAACACATGAATGTCTGTTTACAAGACAGGTGCATTTAACCAGTTAGCCACTGAAACATGACAAGGGTAAAGCAATGTAAAGAAGGGCAGTGAACATTGAATCGCTAATAGGTAAGTTAATGAGTTCCAATGGTTTCACTATGTTATTCTTAATGCCAATCTATACAGCGTATGATGACATCTTGTTCTTTATGAACACGTAATACATATTCTATACTTCACAATTGCACTATCTCAAGCCAAAACAATTCAAATTTCCATTGCCTCTATAGGAAGCTTATTAGTAAGTAAATTAAGAAAAGCTATTGGTGGATTCAAACTCATGAATGCCTGTTAACAAGACACGTGCATTTCCCATTAAACCACTGGAACATCACAGGTGTAAAGCAATGTAAAGAAGGGCAGTGAACATTGAATCGCTAATAGGTAAGTTAATAATGAGTTCCATTGGTTCCACTATGTTAATCTTAATGCCAATCTATACAGCGTATGATGACATCTTGTTCTTTATGAACACGTAATACATATTCTATACTTCACAATTGCACTATCTCAAGCCAAAACAATTCAAATTTCCATTGCCTCTATAGGAAGCTTATTAGTAAGTAAATGAAAAAAAGCTATCGGTGGATTCAAATACATGAATGTCTGTTTACAAGACAGGTGCATTTACCCAGTTAGCCACTGAAACATGACAGGGGTAAAGCAATGTAAAGAAGGGCAGTGAACATTGAATCGCTAATAGGTAAGTTAATAATGAGTTCCATTGGTTCCACTATGTTATTCTTAATGCCAATCTATACAGCGTATGATGACATCTTGTTCTTTATGAACACGTAATACATATTCTATACTTCACAATTGCACTATCTCAAGCCAAAACAATTCAAATTTCCATTGCCTCTATAGGAAGCTTATTAGTAAGTAAATGAAAAAAAGCTATCGGTGGATTCAAATACATGAATGTCTGTTTACAAGACAGGTGCATTTACCCAGTTAGCCACTGGAACATCAAAGGTGTAAAGCAATGTAAAGAAGGGCAGTGAACATTGAATTGCTAATAGGTAAGTTAATAATGAGTTCCATTGGTTTCACTATGTTATTCTTAATGCCAATCTATACAGCGCATGATGACATCTTGTTCTTTATGAACACGTAATACATATTCTACACTTCACAATTGCACTATCTCAAGCCAAAAACAATGCAAATTTCCATTGCCTCTAAAGAATGATTACTAGTAAGTAAATGAAATAAAGCCATCCGTGGATTCAAACTCATGAATGCCTGTTTACAAGAAAGCCGCATTAACACAGTAAGCCACTGGAACATCACAGGTATAAGGTAATGTAAAGAAGGGCAGTGAAAATTGAATCGCTAATAGGAAAGTTAAAAATGAATTCCATTGGTTTCACTATGTTATTCCTAATGCCAATCTATACAGCGTATGATGACATCTTGTTCTTTATGAACACGTAATACATATTCTATACATCACAATTGCACTATCTCAAGCCAAAACAATTCAAGTTTCCATTGCCTCTATAGGAAGCTTATTAGTAATTAAATGAAAAAAAGCTATCGGTGGATTCAAATACATGAATGTCTGTTTACAAGACAGGTGCATTTACCCAGTTAGCCACTGAAACATGACAGGGGTAAAGCAATGTAAAGAAGGGCAGTGAACATTGAATCGCTAATAGGTAAGTTAATAATGAGTTCCATTGGTTTCACTATGTTATTCTTAATGCCAATCTATACAGCGCATGATGACATCTTGTTCTTTATGAACACGTAATACATATTCTACACTTCACAATTGCACTATCTCAAGCCAAAACAATTCAAATTTCCATTGCCTCTATAGGAAGCTTATTAGTAAGTAAATTAAGAAAAGCTATTGCTGGATTCAAACTCATGAATGCCTGTTTACAAGACAGGTGCATTTCCAATTAAACCACTGGAACATCAAAGGTGTAAAGCAATGTAAAGAAGGGCAGTGAACATTGAATCGCTAATAGGTAAGTTAATAATGAGTTCCATTGGTTTCACTATGTTATTCTTAATGCCAATCTATACAGCGTATGATGACATCTTGTTCTTTATGAACACGTAATACATATTCTATACATCACAATTGCACTATCTCAAGCCAAAACAATTCAAATTTCCATTGCCTCTATAGGAAGCTTATTAGTAAGTAAATGAAAAAAAAGTATCGGTGGATTCAAACACATGAATGTCTGTTTACAAGACAGGTGCATTTAACCAGTTAGCCACTGAAACATGACAAGGGTAAAGCAATGTAAAGAAGGGCAGTGAACATTGAATCGCTAATAGGTAAGTTAATGAGTTCCAATGGTTTCACTATGTTATTCTTAATGCCAATCTATACAGCGTATGATGACATCTTGTTCTTTATGAACACGTAATACATATTCTATACTTCACAATTGCACTATCTCAAGCCAAAACAATTCAAATTTCCATTGCCTCTATAGGAAGCTTATTAGTAAGTAAATTAAGAAAAGCTATTGTTGGATTCAAACTCATGAATGCCTGTTAACAAGACACGTGCATTTCCCATTAAACCACTGGAACATCACAGGTGTAAAGCAATGTAAAGAAGGGCAGTGAACATTGAATCGCTAATAGGTAAGTTAATAATGAGTTCCATTGGTTCCACTATGTTAATCTTAATGCCAATCTATACAGCGTATGATGACATCTTGTTCTTTATGAACACGTAATACATATTCTATACTTCACAATTGCACTATCTCAAGCCAAAACAATTCAAATTTCCATTGCCTCTATAGGAAGCTTATTAGTAAGTAAATGAAAAAAAGCTATCGGTGGATTCAAATACATGAATGTCTGTTTACAAGACAGGTGCATTTACCCAGTTAGCCACTGAAACATGACAGGGGTAAAGCAATGTAAAGAAGGGCAGTGAACATTGAATCGCTAATAGGTAAGTTAATAATTAGTTCCATTGGTTTCACTATGTTATTCTTAATGCCATTCTATACAGCGCATGATGACATCTTGTTCTTTATGAACACGTAATACATATTCTATACTTCACAATTGCACTATCTCAAGCCAAAACAATTCAAATTTCCATTGCCTCTATAGGAAGCTTATTAGTAAGTAAATTAAGAAAAGCTATTGGTGGATTCAAACTCATGAATGCCTGTTTACAAGACAGGTGCATTTCCCATTAAGCCACTGGAACATCACAGGTGTAAAGCAATGTAAAGAAGGGCAGTGAACATTGAATCGCTAATAGGTAAGTTAAAAATGAATTCCATTGGTTTCACTATGTTATTCTTAATGCCAATCTATACAGCGTATGATGACATCTTGTTCTTTATTAACACTTAATATATATTCTATACTTCACAATTGCACTATCTCAAGCCAAAAACAATGCAAATTTCCATTGCCTCTAAAGAATGATTACTAGTAAGTAAATGAAATAAAGCTATCCGTGGATTCAAACTCATGAATGCCTGTTTACAAGACAGTCGCATTAACACAGTAAGCCACTGGAACATCACAAGTATAAGATAATGTAAAGAAGGGCAGTGAACATTGAATCGCTAATAGGAAAGTTAAAAATGAATTCCATTGGTTTCACTATGTTATTCCTAGTGCCAATCTATACAGCGTATGATGACATCTTGTTCTTTATGAACACGTAATACATATTCTATACATCACAATTGCACTATCTCAAGCCAAAACAATTCAAATTTCCATTGCCTCTATAGGAAGCTTATTAGTAAGTAAATGAAAAAAAGCTATCGGTGGATTCAAATACATGAATGTCTGTTTACAAGACAGGTGCATTTAACCAGTTAGCCACTGAAACATGACAGGGGTAAAGCAATGTAAAGAAGGGCAGTGAACATTGAATCGCTAATAGGTAAGTTAATAATGAGTTCCATTGGTTTCACTATGTTATACTTAATGCCAATCTATACAGCGCATGATGACATCTTGTTCTTTATGAACACGTAATACATATTCTATACTTCACAATTGCACTATCTCAAGCCAAAACAATTCAAATTTCCATTGCCTCTATAGGAAGCTTATTAGTAAGTAAATGAAAAAAAACTATCGGTGGATTCAAACACATGAATGTCTGTTTACAAGACAGGTGCATTTAACCAGTTAGCCACTGAAACATGACAAGGGTAAAGCAATGTAAAGAAGGGCAGTGAACATTGAATCGCTAATAGGTAAGTTAATAATGAGTTCCATTGGTTTCACTATGTTATTCTTAATGCCAATCTATACAGCGTATGATGACATCTTGTTCTTTATGAACACGTAATACATATTCTATAATTCACAATTGCACTATCTCAAGCCAAAACAATTCAAATTTCCATTGCCTCTATAGGAAGCTTATTAGTAAGTAAATTAAGAAAAGCTATTGGTGGATTCAAACTCATGAATGCCTGTTTACAAGACAGGTGCATTTCCCATTAAGCCACTGGAACATCACAGGTGTAAAGCAATGTAAAGAAGGGCAGTGAACATTGAATCGCTAATAGGTAAGTTAAAAATGAATTCCATTGGTTTCACTATGTTATTCTTAATGCCAATCTATACAGCGTATGATGACATCTTGTTCTTTATTAACACTTAATATATATTCTATACTTCACAATTGCACTATCTCAAGCCAAAAACAATGCAAATTTCCATTGCCTCTAAAGAATGATTACTAGTAAGTAAATGAAATAAAGCTATCCGTGGATTCAAACTCATGAATGCCTGTTTACAAGACAGTCGCATTAACACAGTAAGCCACTGGAACATCACAAGTATAAGGTAATGTAAAGAAGGGCAGTGAACATTGAATCGCTAATAGGAAAGTTAAAAATGAATTCCATTGGTTTCACTATGTTATTCCTAATGCCAATCTATACAGCGTATGATGACATCTTGTTCTTTATGAACACATAATACATATTCTATACTTCACAATTGCACTATCTCAAGTCAAAACAATTCAAATTTCCATTGCCTCTATAGGAAGCTTATTAGTAAGTAAATGAAAAAAAGCTATCGGTGGATTCAAATACATGAATGTCTGTTTACAAGACAGGTGCATTTACCCAGTTAGCCACTGAAACATGACAGGGGTAAAGCAATGTAAAGAAAGGCAGTGAACATTGAATCGCTAATAGGTAAGTTAATAATGAGTTCCATTGGTTTCACTATGTTATACTTAATGCCAATCTATACAGCGCATGATGACATCTTGTTCTTTATGAACACGTAATACATATTCTATACTTCACAATTGCACTATCTCAAGCCAAAACAATTCAAATTTCCATTGCCTCTATAGGAAGCTTATTAGTAAGTAAATGAAAAAAAAGTATCGGTGGATTCAAACACATGAATGTCTGTTTACAAGACAGGTGCATTTAACCAGTTAGCCACTGAAACATAACAAGGGTAAAGCAATGTAAAGAAGGGCAGTGAACATTGAATCGCTAATAGGTAAGTTAATAATGAGTTCCAATGGTTTCACTATGTTATTCTTAATGCCAATCTATACAGCGTATGATGACATCTTGTTCTTTATGAACACGTAATACATATTCTATACTTCACAATTGCACTATCTCAAGCCAAAACAATTCAAATTTCCATTGCCTCTATAGGAAGCTTATTAGTAAGTAAATTAAGAAAAGCTATCGGTGGATTCAAACTCATGAATGCCTGTTAACAAGACAGGTGCATTTCCCATTAAACCACTGGAACATCACAGGTGTAAAGCAATGTAAAGAAGGGCAGTGAACATTGAATCGCTAATAGGTAAGTTAATAATGAGTTCCATTGGTTCCACTATGTTATTCTTAATGCCAATCTATACAGCGTATGATGACATCTTGTTCTTTATGAACACGTAATACATATTCTATACTTCACAATTGCACTATCTCAAGCCAAAACAATTCAAATTTCCATTGCCTCTATAGGAAGCTTATTAGTAAGTAAATTAAGAAAAGCTATTGGTGGATTCAAACTCATGAATGCCTGTTAACAAAACACGTGCATTTCCCATTAAACCACTGGAACATCACAGGTGTAAAGCAATGTAAAGAAGGGCAGTGAACATTGAATCGCTAATAGGTAAGTTAATAATGAGTTCCATTGGTTCCACTATGTTATTCTTAATGCCAATCTATACAGCGTATGATGACATCTTGTTCTTTATGAACACGTAATACATATTCTATACTTCACAATTGCACTATCTCAAGCCAAAACAATTCAAATTTCCATTGCCTCTATAGGAAGCTTATTAGTAAGTAAATGAAAAAAAGCTATCGGTGGATTCAAATACATGAATGTCTGTTTACAAGACAGGTGCATTTACCCAGTTAGCCACTGGAACATCAAAGGTGTAAAGCAATGTAAAGAAGGGCAGTGAACATTGAATTGCTAATAGGTAAGTTAATAATGAGTTCCATTGGTTTCACTATGTTATTCTTAATGCCAATCTATACAGCGCATGATGACATCTTGTTCTTTATGAACACGTAATACATATTCTACACTTCACAATTGCACTATCTCAAGCCAAAAACAATGCAAATTTCCATTGCCTCTAAAGAATGATTACTAGTAAGTAAATGAAATAAAGCCATCCGTGGATTCAAACTCATGAATGCCTGTTTACAAGAAAGCCGCATTAACACAGTAAGCCACTGGAACATCACAGATATAAGGTAATGTAAAGAAGGGCAGTGAAAATTGAATCGCTAATAGGAAAGTTAAAAATGAATTCCATTGGTTTCACTATGTTATTCCTAATGCCAATCTATACAGCGTATGATGACATCTTGTTCTTTATGAACACGTAATACATATTCTATACATCACAATTACACTATCTCAAGCCAAAACAATTCAAGTTTCCATTGCCTCTATAGGAAGCTTATTAGTAATTAAATGAAAAAAAGCTATCGGTGGATTCAAATACATGAATGTCTGTTTACAAGACAGGTGCATTTACCCAGTTAGCCACTGAAACATGACAGGGGTAAAGCAATGTAAAGAAGGGCAGTGAACATTGAATCGCTAATAGGTAAGTTAATAATGAGTTCCATTGGTTTCACTATGTTATTCTTAATGCCAATCTATACAGCGCATGATGACATCTTGTTCTTTATGAACACGTAATACATATTCTACACTTCACAATTGCACTATCTCAAGCCAAAACAATTCAAATTTCCATTGCCTCTATAGGAAGCTTATTAGTAAGTAAATTAAGAAAAGCTATTGCTGGATTCAAACTCATGAATGCCTGTTTACAAGACAGGTGCATTTCCAATTAAACCACTGGAACATCAAAGGTGTAAAGCAATGTAAAGAAGGGCAGTGAACATTGAATCGCTAATAGGTAAGTTAATAATGAGTTCCATTGGTTTCACTATGTTATTCTTAATGCCAATCTATACAGCGTATGATGACATCTTGTTCTTTATGAAGACGTAATACATATTCTATACATCACAATTGCACTATCTCAAGCCAAAACAATTCAAATTTCCATTGCCTCTATAGGAAGCTTATTAGTAAGTAAATGAAAAAAAGCTATCGGTGGATTCAAATACATGAATGTCTGTTTACAAGACAGGTGCATTTAACCAGTTAGCCACTGAAACATGACAAGGGTAAAGCAATGTAAAGAAGGGCAGTGAACATTGAATCGCTAATAGGTAAGTTAATGAGTTCCAATGGTTTCACTATGTTATTCTTAATGCCAATCTATACAGCGTATAATGACATCTTGTTCTTTATGAACACGTAATACATATTCTATACTTCAAAATTGCACTATCTCAAGCCAAAACAATTCAAATTTCCATTGCCTCTATAGGAAGCTTATTAGTAAGTAAATTAAGAAAAGCTATTGGTGGATTCAAACTCATGAATGCCTGTTTACAAGACAGGTGCATTTAACCAGTTAGCCACTGAAACATGACAAGGGTAAAGCAATGTAAAGAAGGGCAGTGAACATTGAATCGCTAATAGGTAAGTTAATAATGAGTTCCATTGGTTTCACTATGTTATTCTTAATGCCAATCTATACAGCGTATGATGACATCTTGTTCTTTATGAACACGTAATACATATTCTATACTTCACAATTGCACTATCTCAAGCCAAAACAATTCAAATTTCCATTGCCTCTATAGGAAGCTTATTAGTAAGTAAATTAAGAAAAGCTATCGGTGGATTCAAACTCATGAATGCCTGTTAACAAGACAGGTGCATTTCCCATTAAACCACTGGAACATCACAGGTGTAAAGCAATGTAAAGAAGGGCAGTGAACATTGAATCGCTAATAGGTAAGTTAATAATGAGTTCCATTGGTTCCACTATGTTATTCTTAATGCCAATCTATACAGCGTATGATGACATCTTGTTCTTTATGAACACGTAATACATATTCTATACATCACAATTGCACTATCTCAAGCCAAAACAATTCAAATTTCCATTGCCTCTATAGGAAGCTTATTAGTAAGTAAATGAAAAAAAAGTATCGGTGGATTCAAACACATGAATGTCTGTTTACAAGACAGGTGCATTTAACCAGTTAGCCACTGAAACATGACAAGGGTAAAGCAATGTAAAGAAGGGCAGTGAACATTGAATCGCTAATAGGTAAGTTAATGAGTTCCAATGGTTTCACTATGTTATTCTTAATGCCAATCTATACAGCGTATGATGACATCTTGTTCTTTATGAACACGTAATACATATTCTATACTTCAAAATTGCACTATCTCAAGCCAAAACAATTCAAATTTCCATTGCCTCTATAGGAAGCTTATTAGTAAGTAAATTAAGAAAAGCTATTGGTGGATTCAAACTCATGAATGCCTGTTAACAAGACACGTGCATTTCCCATTAAACCACTGGAACATCACAGGTGTAAAGCAATGTAAAGAAGGGCAGTGAACATTGAATCGCTAATAGGTAAGTTAATAATGAGTTCCATTGGTTCCACTATGTTATTCTTAATGCCAATCTATACAGCGTATGATGACATCTTGTTCTTTATGAACACGTAATACATATTCTATACTTCACAATTGCACTATCTCAAGCCAAAACAATTCAAATTTCCATTGCCTCTATAGGAAGCTTATTAGTAAGTAAATGAAAAAAAGCTATCGGTGGATTCAAATACATGAATGTCTGTTTACAAGACAGGTGCATTTACCCAGTTAGCCACTGAAACATGACAGGGGTAAAGCAATGTAAAGAAGGGCAGTGAACATTGAATCGCTAATAGGTAAGTTAATAATGAGTTCCATTGGTTTCACTATGTTATTCTTAATGCCATTCTATACAGCGCATGATGACATCTTGTTCTTTATGAACACGTAATACATATTCTATACTTCACAATTGCACTATCTCAAGCCAAAACAATTCAAATTTCCATTGCCTCTATAGGAAGCTTATTAGTAAGTAAATTAAGAAAAGCTATTGGTGGATTCAAACTCATGAATGCCTGTTTACAAGACAGGTGCATTTCCCATTAAGCCACTGGAACATCACAGGTGTAAAGTAATGTAAAGAAGGGCAGTGAACATTGAATCGCTAATAGGTAAGTTAAAAATGAATTCCATTGGTTTCACTATGTTATTCTTAATGCCAATCTATACAGCGTATGATGACATCTTGTTCTTTATTAACACTTAATATATATTCTATACTTCACAATTGCACTATCTCAAGCCAAAAACAATGCAAATTTCCATTGCCTCTAAAGAATGATTACTAGTAAGTAAATGAAATAAAGCTATCCGTGGATTCAAACTCATGAATGCCTGTTTACAAGACAGTCGCATTAACACAGTAAGCCACTGGAACATCACAAGTATAAGGTAATGTAAAGAAGGGCAGTGAACATTGAATCTCTAATAGGAAAGTTAAAAATGAATTCCATTGGTTTCACTATGTTATTCCTAATGCCAATCTATACAGCGTATGATGACATCTTGTTCTTTATGAACACGTAATACATATTCTATACATCACAATTGCACTATCTCAAGCCAAAACAATTCAAATTTCCATTGCCTCTATAGGAAGCTTATTAGTAAGTAAATGAAAAAAAGCTATCGGTGGATTCAAATACATGAATGTCTGTTTACAAGACAGGTGCATTTAACCAGATAGCCACTGAAACATGACAGGGGTAAAGCAATGTAAAGAAGGGCAGTGAACATTGAATCGCTAATAGGTAAGTTAATAATGAGTTCCATTGGTTTCACTATGTTATACTTAATGCCAATCTATACAGCGCATGATGACATCTTGTTCTTTATGAACACGTAATACATATTCTACACTTCACAATTGCACTATCTCAAGCCAAAAACAATGCAAATTTCCATTGCCTCTAAAGAATGATTACTAGTAAGTAAATGAAATAAAGCCATCCGTGGATTCAAACTCATGAATGCCTGTTTACAAGA
Organism: Phyllobates terribilis; assembly: GCF_046119375.1. Classification (NCBI taxonomy): domain Eukaryota; kingdom Metazoa; phylum Chordata; class Amphibia; order Anura; family Dendrobatidae; genus Phyllobates; species Phyllobates terribilis. The sequence continues at coordinate 585,565,639 of NW_027362762.1, forward strand.
AAGCCGCATTAACACAGTAAGCCACTGGAACATCACAGGTATAAGGTAATGTAAAGAAGGGCAGTGAAAATTGAATCGCTAATAGGAAAGTTAAAAATGAATTCCATTGGTTTCACTATGTTATTCCTAATGCCATTCTATACAGCGTATGATGACATCTTGTTCTTTATGAACACGTAATACATATTCTATACATCACAATTGCACTATCTCAAGCCAAAACAATTCAAGTTTCCATTGCCTCTATAGGAAGCTTATTAGTAATTAAATGAAAAAAAGCTATCGGTGGATTCAAATACATGAATGTCTGTTTAGAAGACAGGTGCATTTACCCAGTTAGCCACTGAAACATGACAGGGGTAAAGCAATGTAAAGAAGGGCAGTGAACATTGAATCGCTAATAGGTAAGTTAATAATGAGTTCCATTGGTTTCACTATGTTATTCTTAATGCCAATCTATACAGCGCATGATGACATCTTGTTCTTTATGAACACGTAATACATATTCTACACTTCACAATTGCACTATCTCAAGCCAAAACAATTCAAATTTCCATTGCCTCTATAGGAAGCTTATTAGTAAGTAAATTAAGAAAAGCTATTGCTGGATTCAAACTCATGAATGCCTGTTTACAAGACAGGTGCATTTCCAATTAAACCACTGGAACATCAAAGGTGTAAAGCAATGTAAAGAAGGGCAGTGAACATTGAATCGCTAATAGGTAAGTTAATAATGTGTTCCATTGGTTTCACTATGTTATTCTTAATGCCAATCTATACAGCGTATGATGACATCTTGTTCTTTATGAACACGTAATACATATTCTATACATCACAATTGCACTATCTCAAGCCAAAACAATTCAAATTTCCATTGCCTCTATAGGAAGCTTATTAGTAAGTAAATGAAAAAAAGCTATCGGTGGATTCAAATACATGAATGTCTGTTTACAAGACAGGTGCATTTAACCAGTTAGCCACTGAAACATGACAGGGGTAAAGCAATGTAAAGAAGGGCAGTGAACATTGAATCGCTAATAGGTAAGTTAATAATGAGTTCCATTGGTTTCACTATGTTATACTTAATGCCAATCTATACAGCGCATGATGACATCTTGTTCTTTATGAACACGTAATACATATTCTACACTTCACAATTGCACTATCTCAAGCCAAAAACAATGCAAATTTCCATTGCCTCTAAAGAATGATTACTAGTAAGTAAATGAAATAAAGCCATCCGTGGATTCAAACTCATGAATGCCTGTTTACAAGAAAGCCGCATTAACACAGTAAGCCACTGGAACATCACAGGTATAAGGTAATGTAAAGAAGGGCAGTGAAAATTGAATCGCTAATAGGAAAGTTAAAAATGAATTCCATTGGTTTCACTATGTTATTCCTAATGCCATTCTATACAGCGTATGATGACATCTTGTTCTTTATGAACACGTAATACATATTCTATACATCACAATTGCACTATCTCAAGCCAAAACAATTCAAGTTTCCATTGCCTCTATAGGAAGCTTATTAGTAATTAAATGAAAAAAAGCTATCGGTGGATTCAAATACATGAATGTCTGTTTAGAAGACAGGTGCATTTACCCAGTTAGCCACTGAAACATGACAGGGGTAAAGCAATGTAAAGAAGGGCAGTGAACATTGAATCGCTAATAGGTAAGTTAATAATGAGTTCCATTGGTTTCACTATGTTATTCTTAATGCCAATCTATACAGCGCATGATGACATCTTGTTCTTTATGAACACGTAATACATATTCTACACTTCACAATTGCACTATCTCAAGCCAAAACAATTCAAATTTCCATTGCCTCTATAGGAAGCTTATTAGTAAGTAAATTAAGAAAAGCTATTGCTGGATTCAAACTCATGAATGCCTGTTTACAAGACAGGTGCATTTCCAATTAAACCACTGGAACATCAAAGGTGTAAAGCAATGTAAAGAAGGGCAGTGAACATTGAATCGCTAATAGGTAAGTTAATAATGTGTTCCATTGGTTTCACTATGTTATTCTTAATGCCAATCTATACAGCGTATGATGACATCTTGTTCTTTATGAACACGTAATACATATTCTATACATCACAATTGCACTATCTCAAGCCAAAACAATTCAAATTTCCATTGCCTCTATAGGAAGCTTATTAGTAAGTAAATGAAAAAAAGCTATCGGTGGATTCAAATACATGAATGTCTGTTTACAAGACAGGTGCATTTAACCAGTTAGCCACTGAAACATGACAGGGGTAAAGCAATGTAAAGAAGGGCAGTGAACATTGAATCGCTAATAGGTAAGTTAATAATGAGTTCCATTGGTTTCACTATGTTATACTTAATGCCAATCTATACAGCGCATGATGACATCTTGTTCTTTATGAACACGTAATACATATTCTATACTTCACAATTGCACTATCTCAAGCCAAAACAATTCAAATTTCCATTGCCTCTATAGGAAGCTTATTATTAAGTAAATGAAAAAAAACTATCAGTGGATTCAAACACATGAATGTCTGTTTACAAGACAGGTGCATTTAACCAGTTAGCCACTGAAACATGACAAGGGTAAAGCAATGTAAAGAAGGGCAGTGAACATTGAATCGCTAATAGGTAAGTTAATAATGAGTTCCATTGGTTTCACTATGTTATTCTTAATGCCAATCTATACAGCGTATGATGACATCTTGTTCTTTATGAACACGTAATACATATTCTATACTTCACAATTGCACTATCTCAAGCCAAAACAATTCAAATTTCCATTGCCTCTATAGGAAGCTTATTAGTAAGTAAATTAAGAAAAGCTATCGGTGGATTCAAACTCATGAATGCCTGTTAACAAGACAGGTGCATTTCCCATTAAACCACTGGAACATCACAGGTGTAAAGCAATGTAAAGAAGGGCAGTGAACATTGAATCGCTAATAGGTAAGTTAATAATGAGTTCCATTGGTTCCACTATGTTATTCTTAATGCCAATCTATACAGCGTATGATGACATCTTGTTCTTTATGAACACGTAATACATATTCTATACATCACAATTGCACTATCTCAAGCCAAAACAATTCAAATTTCCATTGCCTCTATAGGAAGCTTATTAGTAAGTAAATGAAAAAAAAGTATCGGTGGATTCAAACACATGAATGTCTGTTTACAAGACAGGTGCATTTAACCAGTTAGCCACTGAAACATGACAAGGGTAAAGCAATGTAAAGAAGGGCAGTGAACATTGAATCGCTAATAGGTAAGTTAATGAGTTCCAATGGTTTCACTATGTTATTCTTAATGCCAATCTATACAGCGTATGATGACATCTTGTTCTTTATGAACACGTAATACATATTCTATACTTCAAAATTGCACTATCTCAAGCCAAAACAATTCAAATTTCCATTGCCTCTATAGGAAGCTTATTAGTAAGTAAATTAAGAAAAGCTATTGGTGGATTCAAACTCATGAATGCCTGTTAACAAGACACGTGCATTTCCCATTAAACCACTGGAACATCACAGGTGTAAAGCAATGTAAAGAAGGGCAGTGAACATTGAATCGCTAATAGGTAAGTTAATAATGAGTTCCATTGGTTCCACTATGTTATTCTTAATGCCAATCTATACAGCGTATGATGACATCTTGTTCTTTATGAACACGTAATACATATTCTATACTTCACAATTGCACTATCTCAAGCCAAAACAATTCAAATTTCCATTGCCTCTATAGGAAGCTTATTAGTAAGTAAATGAAAAAAAGCTATCGGTGGATTCAAATACATGAATGTCTGTTTACAAGACAGGTGCATTTACCCAGTTAGCCACTGAAACATGACAGGGGTAAAGCAATGTAAAGAAGGGCAGTGAACATTGAATCGCTAATAGGTAAGTTAATAATGAGTTCCATTGGTTTCACTATGTTATTCTTAATGCCATTCTATACAGCGCATGATGACATCTTGTTCTTTATGAACACGTAATACATATTCTATACTTCACAATTGCACTATCTCAAGCCAAAACAATTCAAATTTCCATTGCCTCTATAGGAAGCTTATTAGTAAGTAAATTAAGAAAAGCTATTGGTGGATTCAAACTCATGAATGCCTGTTTACAAGACAGGTGCATTTCCCATTAAGCCACTGGAACATCACAGGTGTAAAGCAATGTAAAGAAGGGCAGTGAACATTGAATCGCTAATAGGTAAGTTAAAAATGAATTCCATTGGTTTCACTATGTTATTCTTAATGCCAATCTATACAGCGTATGATGACATCTTGTTCTTTATTAACACTTAATATATATTCTATACTTCACAATTGCACTATCTCAAGCCAAAAACAATGCAAATTTCCATTGCCTCTAAAGAATGATTACTAGTAAGTAAATGAAATAAAGCTATCCGTGGATTCAAACTCATGAATGCCTGTTTACAAGACAGTCGCATTAACACAGTAAGCCACTGGAACATCACAAGTATAAGGTAATGTAAAGAAGGGCAGTGAACATTGAATCGCTAATAGGAAAGTTAAAAATGAATTCCATTGGTTTCACTATGTTATTCCTAATGCCAATCTATACAGCGTATGATGACATCTTGTTCTTTATGAACACGTAATACATATTCTATACATCACAATTGCACTATCTCAAGCCAAAACAATTCAAATTTCCATTGCCTCTATAGGAAGCTTATTAGTAAGTAAATGACAAAAAGCTATCGGTGGATTCAAATACATGAATGTCTGTTTACAAGACAGGTGCATTTAACCAGTTAGCCACTGAAACATGACAGGGGTAAAGCAATGTAAAGAAGGGCAGTGAACATTGAATCGCTAATAGGTAAGTTAATAATGAGTTCCATTGGTTTCACTATGTTATACTTAATGCCAATCTATACAGCGCATGATGACATCTTGTTCTTTATGAACACGTAATACATATTGTATACTTCACAATTGCACTATCTCAAGCCAAAACAATTCAAATTTCCATTGCCTCTATAGGAAGCTTATTAGTAAGTAAATGAAAAAAAACTATCGGTGGATTCAAACACATGAATGTCTGTTTACAAGACAGGTGCATTTAACCAGTTAGCCACTGAAACATGACAAGGGTAAAGCAATGTAAAGAAGGGCAGTGAACATTGAATCGCTAATAGGTAAGTTAATAATGAGTTCCATTGGTTTCACTATGTTATTCTTAATGCCAATCTATACAGCGTATGATGACATCTTGTTCTTTATGAACACGTAATACATATTCTATACTTCACAATTGCACTATCTCAAGCCAAAACAATTCAAATTTCCATTGCCTCTATAGGAAGCTTATTAGTAAGTAAATTAAGAAAAGCTATTGGTGGATTCAAACTCATGAATGCCTGTTTACAAGACAGGTGCATTTCCCATTAAACCACTGGAACATCACAGGTGTAAAGCAATGTAAAGAAGGGCAGTGAACATTGAATCGCTAATAGGTAAGTTAATAATGAGTTCCATTGGTTTCACTATGTTATTCTTAATGCCAATCTATACAGCGTATGATGACATCTTGTTCTTTATGAACACATAATACATATTCTATACTTCACAATTGCACTATCTCAAGCCAAAACAATTCAAATTTCCATTGCCTCTATAGGAAGCTTATTAGTAAGTAAATGAAAAAAAGCTATCGGTGGATTCAAATACATGAATGTCTGTTTACAAGACAGGTGCATTTACCCAGTTAGCCACTGAAACATGACAGGGGTAAAGCAATGTAAAGAAGGGCAGTGAACATTGAATCGCTAATAGGTAAGTTAATAATGAGTTCCATTGGTTTCACTATGTTATTCTTAATGCCATTCTATACAGCGCATGATGACATCTTGTTCTTTATGAACACGTAATACATATTCTATACTTCACAATTGCACTATCTCAAGCCAAAACAATTCAAATTTCCATTGCCTCTATAGGAAGCTTATTAGTAAGTAAATTAAGAAAAGCTATTGGTGGATTCAAACTCATGAATGCCTGTTTACAAGACAGGTGCATTTCCCATTAAGCCACTGGAACATCACAGGTGTAAAGCAATGTAAAGAAGGGCAGTGAACATTGAATCGCTAATAGGTAAGTTAAAAATGAATTCCATTGGTTTCACTATGTTATTCTTAATGCCAATCTATACAGCGTATGATGACATCTTGTTCTTTATTAACACTTAATATATATTCTATACTTCACAATTGCACTATCTCAAGCCAAAAACAATGCAAATTTCCATTGCCTCTAAAGAATGATTACTAGTAAGTAAATGAAATAAAGCTATCCGTGGATTCAAACTCATGAATGCCTGTTTACAAGACAGTCGCATTAACACAGTAAGCCACTGGAACATCACAAGTATAAGGTAATGTAAAGAAGGGCAGTGAACATTGAATCGCTAATAGGAAAGTTAAAAATGAATTCCATTGGTTTCACTATGTTATTCCTAATGCCAATCTATACAGCGTATGATGACATCTTGTTCTTTATGAACACGTAATACATATTCTATACATCACAATTGCACTATCTCAAGCCAAAACAATTCAAATTTCCATTGCCTCTATAGGAAGCTTATTAGTAAGTAAATGAAAAAAAGCTATCGGTGGATTCAAATACATGAATGTCTGTTTACAAGACAGGTGCATTTAACCAGTTAGCCACTGAAACATGACAGGGGTAAAGCAATGTAAAGAAGGGCAGTGAACATTGAATCGCTAATAGGTAAGTTAATAATGAGTTCCATTGGTTTCACTATGTTATACTTAATGCCAATCTATACAGCGCATGATGACATCTTGTTCTTTATGAACACGTAATACATATTCTATACTTCACAATTGCACTATCTCAAGCCAAAACAATTCAAATTTCCATTGCCTCTATAGGAAGCTTATTAGTAAGTAAATGAAAAAAAACTATCGGTGGATTCAAACACATGAAAGTCTGTTTACAAGACAGGTGCATTTAACCAGTTAGCCACTGAAACATGACAAGGGTAAAGCAATGTAAAGAAGGGCAGTGAACATTGAATCGCTAATAGGTAAGTTAATAATGAGTTCCATTGGTTTCACTATGTTATTCTTAATGCCAATCTATACAGCGTATGATGACATCTTGTTCTTTATGAACACGTAATACATATTCTATACTTCACAATTGCACTATCTCAAGCCAAAACAATTCAAATTTCCATTGCCTCTATAGGAAGCTTATTAGTAAGTAAATTAAGAAAAGCTATTGGTGGATTCAAACTCATGAATGCCTGTTTACAAGACAGGTGCATTTCCCATTAAACCACTGGAACATCACAGGTGTAAAGCAATGTAAAGAAGGGCAGTGAACATTGAATCGCTAATAGGTAAGTTAATAATGAGTTCCATTGGTTTCACTATGTTATTCTTAATGCCAATCTATACAGCGTATGATGACATCTTGTTCTTTATGAACACATAATACATATTCTATACTTCACAATTGCACTATCTCAAGCCAAAACAATTCAAATTTCCATTGCCTCTATAGGAAGCTTATTAGTAAGTAAATGAAAAAAAGCTATCGGTGGATTCAAATACATGAATGTCTGTTTACAAGACAGGTGCATTTACCCAGTTAGCCACTGAAACATGACAGGGGTAAAGCAATGTAAAGAAGGGCAGTGAACATTGAATCGCTAATAGGTAAGTTAATAATGAGTTCCATTGGTTTCACTATGTTATTCTTAATGCCATTCTATACAGCGCATGATGACATCTTGTTCTTTATGAACAAGTAATACATATTCTATACTTCACAATTGCACTATCTCAAGCCAAAACAATTCAAATTTCCATTGCCTCTATAGGAAGCTTATTAGTAAGTAAATTAAGAAAAGCTATTGGTGGATTCAAACTCATGAATGCCTGTTTACAAGACAGGTGCATTTCCCATTAAACCACTGGAACATCACAGGTGTAAAGCAATGTAAAGAAGGGCAGTGAACATTGAATCGCTAATAGGTAAGTTAATAATGAGTTCCATTGGTTTCACTATGTTATTCTTAATGCCAATCTATACAGCGTATGATGACATCTTGTTCTTTATGAACACATAATACATATTCTATACTTCACAATTGCACTATCTCAAGCCAAAACAATTCAAATTTCCATTGCCTCTGTAGGAAGCTTATTAGTAAGTAAATTAAGAAAAGCTATTGGTGGACTCAAACTCATGAATGCCTGTTTACAAGACAGGTGCATTTCCCATTAAGCCACTGGAACATCGCAGGTGTAAAGCAATGTAAAGAAGGGCAGTGAACATTGAATCGCTAATAGGTAAGTTAAAAATGAATTCCATTGGTTTCACTATGTTATTCTTAATGCCAATCTATACAGCGTATGATGACATCTTGTTCTTTATTAACACTTAATATATATTCTATACTTCACAATTGCACTATCTCAAGCCAAAAACAATGCAAATTTCCATTGCCTCTAAAGAATGATTACTAGTAAGTAAATGAAATAAAGCTATCCGTGGATTCAAACTCATGAATGCCTGTTTACAAGACAGTCGCATTAACACAGTAAGCCACTGGAACATCACAAGTATAAGGTAATGTAAAGAAGGGCAGTGAACATTGAATCGCTAATAGGAAAGTTAAAAATGAATTCCATTGGTTTCACTATGTTATTCCTAATGCCAATCTATACAGCGTATGATGACATCTTGTTCTTTATGAACACGTAATACATATTCTATACATCACAATTGCACTATCTCAAGCCAAAAGAATTCAAATTTCCATTGCCTCTATAGGAAGCTTATTAGTAATTAAATGAAAAAAAGCTATCGGTGGATTCAAATACATGAATGTCTGTTTACAAGACAGGTGCATTTACCCAGTTAGCCACTGAAACATGACAGGGGTAAAGCAATGTAAAGAAGGGCAGTGAACATTGAATCGCTAATAGGTAAGTTAATAATGAGTTCCATTGGTTTCACTATGTTATTCTTAATGCCAATCTATACAGCGCATGATGACATCTTGTTCTTTATGAACACGTAATACATATTCTATACTTCACAATTGCACTATCTCAAGCCAAAACAATTCAAATTTCCATTGCCTCTATAGGAAGCTTATTAGTAAGTAAATGAAAAAAAACTATCGGTGGATTCAAACACATGAATGTCTGTTTACAAGACAGGTGCATTTAACCAGTTAGCCACTGAAACATGACAAGGGTAAAGCAATGTAAAGAAGGGCAGTGAACATTGAATCGCTAATAGGTAAGTTAATAATGAGTTCCATTGGTTTCACTATGTTATTCTTAATGCCAATCTATACAGCGTATGATGACATCTTGTTCTTTATGAACACGTAATACATATTCTATACTTCACAATTGCACTATCTCAAGCCAAAACAATTCAAATTTCCATTGCCTCTATAGGAAGCTTATTAGTAAGTAAATTAAGAAAAGCTATTGGTGGATTCAAACTCATGAATGCCTGTTTACAAGACAGGTGCATTTCCCATTAAACCACTGGAACATCACAGGTGTAAAGCAATGTAAAGAAGGGCAGTGAACATTGAATCGCTAATAGGTAAGTTAATAATGAGTTCCATTGGTTTCACTATGTTATTCTTAATGCCAATCTATACAGCGTATGATGACATCTTGTTCTTTATGAACACATAATACATATTCTATACTTCACAATTGCACTATCTCAAGCCAAAACAATTCAAATTTCCATTGCCTCTATAGGAAGCTTATTAGTAAGTAAATGAAAAAAAGCTATCGGTGGATTCAAATACATGAATGTCTGTTTACAAGACAGGTGCATTTACCCAGTTAGCCACTGAAACATGACAGGGGTAAAGCAATGTAAAGAAGGGCAGTGAACATTGAATCGCTAATAGGTAAGTTAATAATGAGTTCCATTGGTTTCACTATGTTATTCTTAATGCCATTCTATACAGCGCATGATGACATCTTGTTCTTTATGAACACGTAATACATATTCTATACTTCACAATTGCACTATCTCAAGCCAAAACAATTCAAATTTCCATTGCCTCTATAGGAAGCTTATTAGTAAGTAAATTAAGAAAAGCTATTGGTGGATTCAAACTCATGAATGCCTGTTTACAAGACAGGTGCATTTCCCATTAAGCCACTGGAACATCACAGGTGTAAAGCAATGTAAAGAAGGGCAGTGAACATTGAATCGCTAATAGGTAAGTTAAAAATGAATTCCATTGGTTTCACTATGTTATTCTTAATGCCAATCTATACAGCGTATGATGACATCTTGTTCTTTATTAACACTTAATATATATTCTATACTTCACAATTGCACTATCTCAAGCCAAAAACAATGCAAATTTCCATTGCCTCTAAAGAATGATTACTAGTAAGTAAATGAAATAAAGCTATCCGTGGATTCAAACTCATGAATGCCTGTTTACAAGACAGTCGCATTAACACAGTAAGCCACTGGAACATCACAAGTATAAGGTAATGTAAAGAAGGGCAGTGAACATTGAATCGCTAATAGGAAAGTTAAAAATGAATTCCATTGGTTTCACTATGTTATTCCTAATGCCAATCTATACAGCGTATGATGACATCTTGTTCTTTATGAACACGTAATACATATTCTATACATCACAATTGCACTATCTCAAGCCAAAACAATTCAAATTTCCATTGCCTCTATAGGAAGCTTATTAGTAAGTAAATGACAAAAAGCTATCGGTGGATTCAAATACATGAATGTCTGTTTACAAGACAGGTGCATTTAACCAGTTAGCCACTGAAACATGACAGGGGTAAAGCAATGTAAAGAAGGGCAGTGAACATTGAATCGCTAATAGGTAAGTTAATAATGAGTTCCATTGGTTTCACTATGTTATACTTAATGCCAATCTATACAGCGCATGATGACATCTTGTTCTTTATGAACACGTAATACATATTGTATACTTCACAATTGCACTATCTCAAGCCAAAACAATTCAAATTTCCATTGCCTCTATAGGAAGCTTATTAGTAAGTAAATGAAAAAAAACTATCGGTGGATTCAAACACATGAATGTCTGTTTACAAGACAGGTGCATTTAACCAGTTAGCCACTGAAACATGACAAGGGTAAAGCAATGTAAAGAAGGGCAGTGAACATTGAATCGCTAATAGGTAAGTTAATAATGAGTTCCATTGGTTTCACTATGTTATTCTTAATGCCAATCTATACAGCGTATGATGACATCTTGTTCTTTATGAACACGTAATACATATTCTATACTTCACAATTGCACTATCTCAAGCCAAAACAATTCAAATTTCCATTGCCTCTATAGGAAGCTTATTAGTAAGTAAATTAAGAAAAGCTATTGGTGGATTCAAACTCATGAATGCCTGTTTACAAGACAGGTGCATTTCCCATTAAACCACTGGAACATCACAGGTGTAAAGCAATGTAAAGAAGGGCAGTGAACATTGAATCGCTAATAGGTAAGTTAATAATGAGTTCCATTGGTTTCACTATGTTATTCTTAATGCCAATCTATACAGCGTATGATGACATCTTGTTCTTTATGAACACATAATACATATTCTATACTTCACAATTGCACTATCTCAAGCCAAAACAATTCAAATTTCCATTGCCTCTATAGGAAGCTTATTAGTAAGTAAATGAAAAAAAGCTATCGGTGGATTCAAATACATGAATGTCTGTTTACAAGACAGGTGCATTTACCCAGTTAGCCACTGAAACATGACAGGGGTAAAGCAATGTAAAGAAGGGCAGTGAACATTGAATCGCTAATAGGTAAGTTAATAATGAGTTCCATTGGTTTCACTATGTTATTCTTAATGCCATTCTATACAGCGCATGATGACATCTTGTTCTTTATGAACACGTAATACATATTCTATACTTCACAATTGCACTATCTCAAGCCAAAACAATTCAAATTTCCATTGCCTCTATAGGAAGCTTATTAGTAAGTAAATTAAGAAAAGCTATTGGTGGATTATTCAATGTTCACTGCCCTTCTTTACATTGCTTTACACCTGTGATGTTCCAGTGGCTTAATGGGAAATGCACCTGTCTTGTAAACAGGCATTCATGAGTTTGAATCCACCAATAGCTTTTCTTAATTTACTTACTAATAAGCTTCCTATAGAGGCAATGGAAATTTGAATTGTTTTGGCTTGAGATAGTGCAATTGTGAAGTATAGAATATGTATTACGTGTTCATAAAGAACAAGATGTCATCATGCGCTGTATAGAATGGCATTAAGAATAACATAGTGAAACCAGTAAGTAAATGAAATAAAGCTATCCGTGGATTCAAACTCATGAATGCCTGTTTACAAGACAGTCGCATTAACACAGTAAGCCACTGGAACATCACAAGTATAAGGTAATGTAAAGAAGGGCAGTGAACATTGAATCGCTAATAGGAAAGTTAAAAATGAATTCCATTGGTTTCACTATGTTATTCCTAATGCCAATCTATACAGCGTATGATGACATCTTGTTCTTTATGAACACGTAATACATATTCTATACATCACAATTGCACTATCTCAAGCCAAAACAATTCAAATTTCCATTGCCTCTATAGGAAGCTTATTAGTAAGTAAATGAAAAAAAGCTATCGGTGGATTCAAATACATGAATGTCTGTTTACAAGACAGGTGCATTTAACCAGTTAGCCACTGAAACATGACAGGGGTAAAGCAATGTAAAGAAGGGCAGTGAACATTGAATCGCTAATAGGTAAGTTAATAATGAGTTCCATTGGTTTCACTATGTTATACTTAATGCCAATCTATACAGCGCATGATGACATCTTGTTCTTTATGAACACGTAATACATATTCTATACTTCACAATTGCACTATCTCAAGCCAAAACAATTCAAATTTCCATTGCCTCTATAGGAAGCTTATTAGTAAGTAAATGAAAAAAAACTATCGGTGGATTCAAACACATGAAAGTCTGTTTACAAGACAGGTGCATTTAACCAGTTAGCCACTGAAACATGACAAGGGTAAAGCAATGTAAAGAAGGGCAGTGAACATTGAATCGCTAATAGGTAAGTTAATAATGAGTTCCATTGGTTTCACTATGTTATTCTTAATGCCAATCTATACAGCGTATGATGACATCTTGTTCTTTATGAACACGTAATACATATTCTATACTTCACAATTGCACTATCTCAAGCCAAAACAATTCAAATTTCCATTGCCTCTATAGGAAGCTTATTAGTAAGTAAATTAAGAAAAGCTATTGGTGGATTCAAACTCATGAATGCCTGTTTACAAGACAGGTGCATTTCCCATTAAACCACTGGAACATCACAGGTGTAAAGCAATGTAAAGAAGGGCAGTGAACATTGAATCGCTAATAGGTAAGTTAATAATGAGTTCCATTGGTTTCACTATGTTATTCTTAATGCCAATCTATACAGCGTATGATGACATCTTGTTCTTTATGAACACATAATACATATTCTATACTTCACAATTGCACTATCTCAAGCCAAAACAATTCAAATTTCCATTGCCTCTATAGGAAGCTTATTAGTAAGTAAATGAAAAAAAGCTATCGGTGGATTCAAATACATGAATGTCTGTTTACAAGACAGGTGCATTTACCCAGTTAGCCACTGAAACATGACAGGGGTAAAGCAATGTAAAGAAGGGCAGTGAACATTGAATCGCTAATAGGTAAGTTAATAATGAGTTCCATTGGTTTCACTATGTTATTCTTAATGCCATTCTATACAGCGCATGATGACATCTTGTTCTTTATGAACACGTAATACATATTCTATACTTCACAATTGCACTATCTCAAGCCAAAACAATTCAAATTTCCATTGCCTCTATAGGAAGCTTATTAGTAAGTAAATTAAGAAAAGCTATTGGTGGATTCAAACTCATGAATGCCTGTTTACAAGACAGGTGCATTTCCCATTAAACCACTGGAACATCACAGGTGTAAAGCAATGTAAAGAAGGGCAGTGAACATTGAATCGCTAATAGGTAAGTTAATAATGAGTTCCATTGGTTTCACTATGTTATTCTTAATGCCAATCTATACAGCGTATGATGACATCTTGTTCTTTATGAACACATAATACATATTCTATACTTCACAATTGCACTATCTCAAGCCAAAACAATTCAAATTTCCATTGCCTCTGTAGGAAGCTTATTAGTAAGTAAATTAAGAAAAGCTATTGGTGGACTCAAACTCATGAATGCCTGTTTACAAGACAGGTGCATTTCCCATTAAGCCACTGGAACATCGCAGGTGTAAAGCAATGTAAAGAAGGGCAGTGAACATTGAATCGCTAATAGGTAAGTTAAAAATGAATTCCATTGGTTTCACTATGTTATTCTTAATGCCAATCTATACAGCGTATGATGACATCTTGTTCTTTATTAACACTTAATATATATTCTATACTTCACAATTGCACTATCTCAAGCCAAAAACAATGCAAATTTCCATTGCCTCTAAAGAATGATTACTAGTAAGTAAATGAAATAAAGCTATCCGTGGATTCAAACTCATGAATGCCTGTTTACAAGACAGTCGCATTAACACAGTAAGCCACTGGAACATCACAAGTATAAGGTAATGTAAAGAAGGGCAGTGAACATTGAATCGCTAATAGGAAAGTTAAAAATGAATTCCATTGGTTTCACTATGTTATTCCTAATGCCAATCTATACAGCGTATGATGACATCTTGTTCTTTATGAACACGTAATACATATTCTATACATCACAATTGCACTATCTCAAGCCAAAAGAATTCAAATTTCCATTGCCTCTATAGGAAGCTTATTAGTAATTAAATGAAAAAAAGCTATCGGTGGATTCAAATACATGAATGTCTGTTTACAAGACAGGTGCATTTACCCAGTTAGCCACTGAAACATGACAGGGGTAAAGCAATGTAAAGAAGGGCAGTGAACATTGAATCGCTAATAGGTAAGTTAATAATGAGTTCCATTGGTTTCACTATGTTATTCTTAATGCCAATCTATACAGCGCATGATGACATCTTGTTCTTTATGAACACGTAATACATATTCTATACTTCACAATTGCACTATCTCAAGCCAAAACAATTCAAATTTCCATTGCCTCTATAGGAAGCTTATTAGTAAGTAAATGAAAAAAAACTATCGGTGGATTCAAACACATGAATGTCTGTTTACAAGACAGGTGCATTTAACCAGTTAGCCACTGAAACATGACAAGGGTAAAGCAATGTAAAGAAGGGCAGTGAACATTGAATCGCTAATAGGTAAGTTAATAATGAGTTCCATTGATTTCACTATGTTATTCTTAATGCCAATCTATACAGCGTATGATGACATCTTGTTCTTTATGAACACGTAATACATATTCTATACTTCACAATTGCACTATCTCAAGCCAAAACAATTCAAATTTCCATTGCCTCTATAGGAAGCTTATTAGTAAGTAAATTAAGAAAAGCTATTGGTGGATTCAAACTCATGAATGCCTGTTTACAAGACAGGTGCATTTCCCATTAAACCACTGGAACATCACAGGTGTAAAGCAATGTAAAGAAGGGCAGTGAACATTGAATCGCTAATAGGTAAGTTAATAATGAGTTCCATTGGTTTCACTATGTTATTCTTAATGCCAATCTATACAGCGTATGATGACATCTTGTTCTTTATGAACACATAATACATATTCTATACTTCACAATTGCACTATCTCAAGCCAAAACAATTCAAATTTCCATTGCCTCTATAGGAAGCTTATTAGTAAGTAAATGAAAAAAAGCTATCGGTGGATTCAAATACATGAATGTCTGTTTACAAGACAGGTGCATTTACCCAGTTAGCCACTGAAACATGACAGGGGTAAAGCAATGTAAAGAAGGGCAGTGAACATTGAATCGCTAATAGGTAAGTTAATAATGAGTTCCATTGGTTTCACTATGTTATTCTTAATGCCATTCTATACAGCGCATGATGACATCTTGTTCTTTATGAACACGTAATACATATTCTATACTTCACAATTGCACTATCTCAAGCCAAAACAATTCAAATTTCCATTGCCTCTATAGGAAGCTTATTAGTAAGTAAATTAAGAAAAGCTATTGGTGGATTCAAACTCATGAATGCCTGTTTACAAGACAGGTGCATTTCCCATTAAGCCACTGGAACATCACAGGTGTAAAGCAATGTAAAGAAGGGCAGTGAACATTGAATCGCTAATAGGTAAGTTAAAAATGAATTCCATTGGTTTCACTATGTTATTCTTAATGCCAATCTATACAGCGTATGATGACATCTTGTTCTTTATTAACACTTAATATATATTCTATACTTCACAATTGCACTATCTCAAGCCAAAAACAATGCAAATTTCCATTGCCTCTAAAGAATGATTACTAGTAAGTAAATGAAATAAAGCTATCCGTGGATTCAAACTCATGAATGCCTGTTTACAAGACAGTCGCATTAACACAGTAAGCCACTGGAACATCACAAGTATAAGGTAATGTAAAGAAGGGCAGTGAACATTGAATCGCTAATAGGAAAGTTAAAAATGAATTCCATTGGTTTCACTATGTTATTCCTAATGCCAATCTATACAGCGTATGATGACATCTTGTTCTTTATGAACACGTAATACATATTCTATACATCACAATTGCACTATCTCAAGCCAAAACAATTCAAATTTCCATTGCCTCTATAGGAAGCTTATTAGTAAGTAAATGAAAAAAAGCTATCGGTGGATTCAAATACATGAATGTCTGTTTACAAGACAGGTGCATTTAACCAGTTAGCCACTGAAACATGACAGGGGTAAAGCAATGTAAAGAAGGGCAGTGAACATTGAATCGCTAATAGGTAAGTTAATAATGAGTTCCATTGGTTTCACTATGTTATACTTAATGCCAATCTATACAGCGCATGATGACATCTTGTTCTTTATGAACACGTAATACATATTCTATACTTCACAATTGCACTATCTCAAGCCAAAACAATTCAAATTTCCATTGCCTCTATAGGAAGCTTATTAGTAAGTAAATGAAAAAAAACTATCGGTGGATTCAAACACATGAATGTCTGTTTACAAGACAGGTGCATTTAACCAGTTAGCCACTGAAACATGACAAGGGTAAAGCAATGTAAAGAAGGGCAGTGAACATTGAATCGCTAATAGGTAAGTTAATAATGAGTTCCATTGGTTTCACTATGTTATTCTTAATGCCAATCTATACAGCGTATGATGACATCTTGTTCTTTATGAACACGTAATACATATTCTATACTTCACAATTGCACTATCTCAAGCCAAAACAATTCAAATTTCCATTGCCTCTATAGGAAGCTTATTAGTAAGTAAATTAAGAAAAGCTATTGGTGGATTCAAACTCATGAATGCCTGTTTACAAGACAGGTGCATTTCCCATTAAACCACTGGAACATCACAGGTGTAAAGCAATGTAAAGAAGGGCAGTGAACATTGAATCGCTAATAGGTAAGTTAATAATGAGTTCCATTGGTTTCACTATGTTATTCTTAATGCCAATCTATACAGCGTATGATGACATCTTGTTCTTTATGAACACATAATACATATTCTATACTTCACAATTGCACTATCTCAAGCCAAAACAATTCAAATTTCCATTGCCTCTATAGGAAGCTTATTAGTAAGTAAATGAAAAAAAGCTATCGGTGGATTCAAATACATGAATGTCTGTTTACAAGACAGGTGCATTTACCCAGTTAGCCACTGAAACATGACAGGGGTAAAGCAATGTAAAGAAGGGCAGTGAACATTGAATCGCTAATAGGTAAGTTAATAATGAGTTCCATTGGTTTCACTATGTTATTCTTAATGCCATTCTATACAGCGCATGATGACATCTTGTTCTTTATGAACACGTAATACATATTCTATACTTCACAATTGCACTATCTCAAGCCAAAACAATTCAAATTTCCATTGCCTCTATAGGAAGCTTATTAGTAAGTAAATTAAGAAAAGCTATTGGTGGATTCAAACTCATGAATGCCTGTTTACAAGACAGGTGCATTTCCCATTAAACCACTGGAACATCACAGGTGTAAAGCAATGTAAAGAAGGGCAGTGAACATTGAATCGCTAATAGGTAAGTTAATAATGAGTTCCATTGGTTTCACTATGTTATTCTTAATGCCAATCTATACAGCGTATGATGACATCTTGTTCTTTATGAACACATAATACATATTCTATACTTCACAATTGCACTATCTCAAGCCAAAACAATTCAAATTTCCATTGCCTCTGTAGGAAGCTTATTAGTAAGTAAATTAAGAAAAGCTATTGGTGGACTCAAACTCATGAATGCCTGTTTACAAGACAGGTGCATTTCCCATTAAGCCACTGGAACATCGCAGGTGTAAAGCAATGTAAAGAAGGGCAGTGAACATTGAATCGCTAATAGGTAAGTTAAAAATGAATTCCATTGGTTTCACTATGTTATTCTTAATGCCAATCTATACAGCGTATGATGACATCTTGTTCTTTATTAACACTTAATATATATTCTATACTTCACAATTGCACTATCTCAAGCCAAAAACAATGCAAATTTCCATTGCCTCTAAAGAATGATTACTAGTAAGTAAATGAAATAAAGCTATCCGTGGATTCAAACTCATGAATGCCTGTTTACAAGACAGTCGCATTAACACAGTAAGCCACTGGAACATCACAAGTATAAGGTAATGTAAAGAAGGGCAGTGAACATTGAATCGCTAATAGGAAAGTTAAAAATGAATTCCATTGGTTTCACTATGTTATTCCTAATGCCAATCTATACAGCGTATGATGACATCTTGTTCTTTATGAACACGTAATACATATTCTATACATCACAATTGCACTATCTCAAGCCAAAAGAATTCAAATTTCCATTGCCTCTATAGGAAGCTTATTAGTAATTAAATGAAAAAAAGCTATCGGTGGATTCAAATACATGAATGTCTGTTTACAAGACAGGTGCATTTACCCAGTTAGCCACTGAAACATGACAGGGGTAAAGCAATGTAAAGAAGGGCAGTGAACATTGAATCGCTAATAGGTAAGTTAATAATGAGTTCCATTGGTTTCACTATGTTATTCTTAATGCCAATCTATACAGCGCATGATGACATCTTGTTCTTTATGAACACGTAATACATATTCTATACTTCACAATTGCACTATCTCAAGCCAAAACAATTCAAATTTCCATTGCCTCTATAGGAAGCTTATTAGTAAGTAAATGAAAAAAAACTATCGGTGGATTCAAACACATGAATGTCTGTTTACAAGACAGGTGCATTTAACCAGTTAGCCACTGAAACATGACAAGGGTAAAGCAATGTAAAGAAGGGCAGTGAACATTGAATCGCTAATAGGTAAGTTAATAATGAGTTCCATTGATTTCACTATGTTATTCTTAATGCCAATCTATACAGCGTATGATGACATCTTGTTCTTTATGAACACGTAATACATATTCTATACTTCACAATTGCACTATCTCAAGCCAAAACAATTCAAATTTCCATTGCCTCTATAGGAAGCTTATTAGTAAGTAAATTAAGAAAAGCTATTGGTGGATTCAAACTCATGAATGCCTGTTTACAAGACAGGTGCATTTCCCATTAAACCACTGGAACATCACAGGTGTAAAGCAATGTAAAGAAGGGCAGTGAACATTGAATCGCTAATAGGTAAGTTAATAATGAGTTCCATTGGTTTCACTATGTTATTCTTAATGCCAATCTATACAGCGTATGATGACATCTTGTTCTTTATGAACACATAATACATATTCTATACTTCACAATTGCACTATCTCAAGCCAAAACAATTCAAATTTCCATTGCCTCTATAGGAAGCTTATTAGTAAGTAAATGAAAAAAAGCTATCGGTGGATTCAAATACATGAATGTCTGTTTACAAGACAGGTGCATTTACCCAGTTAGCCACTGAAACATGACAGGGGTAAAGCAATGTAAAGAAGGGCAGTGAACATTGAATCGCTAATAGGTAAGTTAATAATGAGTTCCATTGGTTTCACTATGTTATTCTTAATGCCATTCTATACAGCGCATGATGACATCTTGTTCTTTATGAACACGTAATACATATTCTATACTTCACAATTGCACTATCTCAAGCCAAAACAATTCAAATTTCCATTGCCTCTATAGGAAGCTTATTAGTAAGTAAATTAAGAAAAGCTATTGGTGGATTCAAACTCATGAATGCCTGTTTACAAGACAGGTGCATTTCCCATTAAGCCACTGGAACATCACAGGTGTAAAGCAATGTAAAGAAGGGCAGTGAACATTGAATCGCTAATAGGTAAGTTAAAAATGAATTCCATTGGTTTCACTATGTTATTCTTAATGCCAATCTATACAGCGTATGATGACATCTTGTTCTTTATTAACACTTAATATATATTCTATACTTCACAATTGCACTATCTCAAGCCAAAAACAATGCAAATTTCCATTGCCTCTAAAGAATGATTACTAGTAAGTAAATGAAATAAAGCTATCCGTGGATTCAAACTCATGAATGCCTGTTTACAAGACAGTCGCATTAACACAGTAAGCCACTGGAACATCACAAGTATAAGGTAATGTAAAGAAGGGCAGTGAACATTGAATCGCTAATAGGAAAGTTAAAAATGAATTCCATTGGTTTCACTATGTTATTCCTAATGCCAATCTATACAGCGTATGATGACATCTTGTTCTTTATGAACACGTAATACATATTCTATACATCACAATTGCACTATCTCAAGCCAAAACAATTCAAATTTCCATTGCCTCTATAGGAAGCTTATTAGTAAGTAAATGAAAAAAAGCTATCGGTGGATTCAAATACATGAATGTCTGTTTACAAGACAGGTGCATTTAACCAGTTAGCCACTGAAACATGACAGGGGTAAAGCAATGTAAAGAAGGGCAGTGAACATTGAATCGCTAATAGGTAAGTTAATAATGAGTTCCATTGGTTTCACTATGTTATACTTAATGCCAATCTATACAGCGCATGATGACATCTTGTTCTTTATGAACACGTAATACATATTCTATACTTCACAATTGCACTATCTCAAGCCAAAACAATTCAAATTTCCATTGCCTCTATAGGAAGCTTATTAGTAAGTAAATGAAAAAAAACTATCGGTGGATTCAAACACATGAATGTCTGTTTACAAGACAGGTGCATTTAACCAGTTAGCCACTGAAACATGACAAGGGTAAAGCAATGTAAAGAAGGGCAGTGAACATTGAATCGCTAATAGGTAAGTTAATAATGAGTTCCATTGGTTTCACTATGTTATTCTTAATGCCAATCTATACAGCGTATGATGACATCTTGTTCTTTATGAACACGTAATACATATTCTATACTTCACAATTGCACTATCTCAAGCCAAAACAATTCAAATTTCCATTGCCTCTATAGGAAGCTTATTAGTAAGTAAATTAAGAAAAGCTATTGGTGGATTCAAACTCATGAATGCCTGTTTACAAGACAGGTGCATTTCCCATTAAACCACTGGAACATCACAGGTGTAAAGCAATGTAAAGAAGGGCAGTGAACATTGAATCGCTAATAGGTAAGTTAATAATGAGTTCCATTGGTTTCACTATGTTATTCTTAATGCCAATCTATACAGCGTATGATGACATCTTGTTCTTTATGAACACATAATACATATTCTATACTTCACAATTGCACTATCTCAAGCCAAAACAATTCAAATTTCCATTGCCTCTATAGGAAGCTTATTAGTAAGTAAATGAAAAAAAGCTATCGGTGGATTCAAATACATGAATGTCTGTTTACAAGACAGGTGCATTTACCCAGTTAGCCACTGAAACATGACAGGGGTAAAGCAATGTAAAGAAGGGCAGTGAACATTGAATCGCTAATAGGTAAGTTAATAATGAGTTCCATTGGTTTCACTATGTTATTCTTAATGCCATTCTATACAGCGCATGATGACATCTTGTTCTTTATGAACACGTAATACATATTCTATACTTCACAATTGCACTATCTCAAGCCAAAACAATTCAAATTTCCATTGCCTCTATAGGAAGCTTATTAGTAAGTAAATTAAGAAAAGCTATTGGTGGATTCAAACTCATGAATGCCTGTTTACAAGACAGGTGCATTTCCCATTAAACCACTGGAACATCACAGGTGTAAAGCAATGTAAAGAAGGGCAGTGAACATTGAATCGCTAATAGGTAAGTTAATAATGAGTTCCATTGGTTTCACTATGTTATTCTTAATGCCAATCTATACAGCGTATGATGACATCTTGTTCTTTATGAACACATAATACATATTCTATACTTCACAATTGCACTATCTCAAGCCAAAACAATTCAAATTTCCATTGCCTCTGTAGGAAGCTTATTAGTAAGTAAATTAAGAAAAGCTATTGGTGGACTCAAACTCATGAATGCCTGTTTACAAGACAGGTGCATTTCCCATTAAGCCACTGGAACATCGCAGGTGTAAAGCAATGTAAAGAAGGGCAGTGAACATTGAATCGCTAATAGGTAAGTTAAAAATGAATTCCATTGGTTTCACTATGTTATTCTTAATGCCAATCTATACAGCGTATGATGACATCTTGTTCTTTATTAACACTTAATATATATTCTATACTTCACAATTGCACTATCTCAAGCCAAAAACAATGCAAATTTCCATTGCCTCTAAAGAATGATTACTAGTAAGTAAATGAAATAAAGCTATCCGTGGATTCAAACTCATGAATGCCTGTTTACAAGACAGTCGCATTAACACAGTAAGCCACTGGAACATCACAAGTATAAGGTAATGTAAAGAAGGGCAGTGAACATTGAATCGCTAATAGGAAAGTTAAAAATGAATTCCATTGGTTTCACTATGTTATTCCTAATGCCAATCTATACAGCGTATGATGACATCTTGTTCTTTATGAACACGTAATACATATTCTATACATCACAATTGCACTATCTCAAGCCAAAAGAATTCAAATTTCCATTGCCTCTATAGGAAGCTTATTAGTAATTAAATGAAAAAAAGCTATCGGTGGATTCAAATACATGAATGTCTGTTTACAAGACAGGTGCATTTACCCAGTTAGCCACTGAAACATGACAGGGGTAAAGCAATGTAAAGAAGGGCAGTGAACATTGAATCGCTAATAGGTAAGTTAATAATGAGTTCCATTGGTTTCACTATGTTATTCTTAATGCCAATCTATACAGCGCATGATGACATCTTGTTCTTTATGAACACGTAATACATATTCTATACTTCACAATTGCACTATCTCAAGCCAAAACAATTCAAATTTCCATTGCCTCTATAGGAAGCTTATTAGTAAGTAAATGAAAAAAAACTATCGGTGGATTCAAACACATGAATGTCTGTTTACAAGACAGGTGCATTTAACCAGTTAGCCACTGAAACATGACAAGGGTAAAGCAATGTAAAGAAGGGCAGTGAACATTGAATCGCTAATAGGTAAGTTAATAATGAGTTCCATTGATTTCACTATGTTATTCTTAATGCCAATCTATACAGCGTATGATGACATCTTGTTCTTTATGAACACGTAATACATATTCTATACTTCACAATTGCACTATCTCAAGCCAAAACAATTCAAATTTCCATTGCCTCTATAGGAAGCTTATTAGTAAGTAAATTAAGAAAAGCTATTGGTGGATTCAAACTCATGAATGCCTGTTTACAAGACAGGTGCATTTCCCATTAAACCACTGGAACATCACAGGTGTAAAGCAATGTAAAGAAGGGCAGTGAACATTGAATCGCTAATAGGTAAGTTAATAATGAGTTCCATTGGTTTCACTATGTTATTCTTAATGCCAATCTATACAGCGTATGATGACATCTTGTTCTTTATGAACACATAATACATATTCTATACTTCACAATTGCACTATCTCAAGCCAAAACAATTCAAATTTCCATTGCCTCTATAGGAAGCTTATTAGTAAGTAAATGAAAAAAAGCTATCGGTGGATTCAAATACATGAATGTCTGTTTACAAGACAGGTGCATTTACCCAGTTAGCCACTGAAACATGACAGGGGTAAAGCAATGTAAAGAAGGGCAGTGAACATTGAATCGCTAATAGGTAAGTTAATAATGAGTTCCATTGGTTTCACTATGTTATTCTTAATGCCATTCTATACAGCGCATGATGACATCTTGTTCTTTATGAACACGTAATACATATTCTATACTTCACAATTGCACTATCTCAAGCCAAAACAATTCAAATTTCCATTGCCTCTATAGGAAGCTTATTAGTAAGTAAATTAAGAAAAGCTATTGGTGGATTCAAACTCATGAATGCCTGTTTACAAGACAGGTGCATTTCCCATTAAACCACTGGAACATCACAGGTGTAAAGCAATGTAAAGAAGGGCAGTGAACATTGAATCGCTAATAGGTAAGTTAATAATGAGTTCCATTGGTTTCACTATGTTATTCTTAATGCCAATCTATACAGCGTATGATGACATCTTGTTCTTTATGAACACATAATACATATTCTATACTTCACAATTGCACTATCTCAAGCCAAAACAATTCAAATTTCCATTGCCTCTATAGGAAGCTTATTAGTAAGTAAATGAAAAAAAGCTATCGGTGGATTCAAATACATGAATGTCTGTTTACAAGACAGGTGCATTTACCCAGTTAGCCACTGAAACATGACAGGGGTAAAGCAATGTAAAGAAGGGCAGTGAACATTGAATCGCTAATAGGTAAGTTAATAATGAGTTCCATTGGTTTCACTATGTTATTCTTAATGCCATTCTATACAGCGCATGATGACATCTTGTTCTTTATGAACACGTAATACATATTCTATACTTCACAATTGCACTATCTCAAGCCAAAACAATTCAAATTTCCATTGCCTCTATAGGAAGCTTATTAGTAAGTAAATTAAGAAAAGCTATTGGTGGATTCAAACTCATGAATGCCTGTTTACAAGACAGGTGCATTTCCCATTAAGCCACTGGAACATCACAGGTGTAAAGCAATGTAAAGAAGGGCAGTGAACATTGAATCGCTAATAGGTAAGTTAAAAATGAATTCCATTGGTTTCACTATGTTATTCTTAATGCCAATCTATACAGCGTATGATGACATCTTGTTCTTTATTAACACTTAATATATATTCTATACTTCACAATTGCACTATCTCAAGCCAAAAACAATGCAAATTTCCATTGCCTCTAAAGAATGATTACTAGTAAGTAAATGAAATAAAGCTATCCGTGGATTCAAACTCATGAATGCCTGTTTACAAGACAGTCGCATTAACACAGTAAGCCACTGGAACATCACAAGTATAAGGTAATGTAAAGAAGGGCAGTGAACATTGAATCGCTAATAGGAAAGTTAAAAATGAATTCCATTGGTTTCACTATGTTATTCCTAATGCCAATCTATACAGCGTATGATGACATCTTGTTCTTTATGAACACGTAATACATATTCTATACATCACAATTGCACTATCTCAAGCCAAAACAATTCAAATTTCCATTGCCTCTATAGGAAGCTTATTAGTAAGTAAATGAAAAAAAGCTATCGGTGGATTCAAATACATGAATGTCTGTTTACAAGACAGGTGCATTTAACCAGTTAGCCACTGAAACATGACAGGGGTAAAGCAATGTAAAGAAGGGCAGTGAACATTGAATCGCTAATAGGTAAGTTAATAATGAGTTCCATTGGTTTCACTATGTTATACTTAATGCCAATCTATACAGCGCATGATGACATCTTGTTCTTTATGAACACGTAATACATATTCTATACTTCACAATTGCACTATCTCAAGCCAAAACAATTCAAATTTCCATTGCCTCTATAGGAAGCTTATTAGTAAGTAAATGAAAAAAAACTATCGGTGGATTCAAACACATGAATGTCTGTTTACAAGACAGGTGCATTTAACCAGTTAGCCACTGAAACATGACAAGGGTAAAGCAATGTAAAGAAGGGCAGTGAACATTGAATCGCTAATAGGTAAGTTAATAATGAGTTCCATTGGTTTCACTATGTTATTCTTAATGCCAATCTATACAGCGTATGATGACATCTTGTTCTTTATGAACACGTAATACATATTCTATACTTCACAATTGCACTATCTCAAGCCAAAACAATTCAAATTTCCATTGCCTCTATAGGAAGCTTATTAGTAAGTAAATTAAGAAAAGCTATTGGTGGATTCAAACTCATGAATGCCTGTTTACAAGACAGGTGCATTTCCCATTAAACCACTGGAACATCACAGGTGTAAAGCAATGTAAAGAAGGGCAGTGAACATTGAATCGCTAATAGGTAAGTTAATAATGAGTTCCATTGGTTTCACTATGTTATTCTTAATGCCAATCTATACAGCGTATGATGACATCTTGTTCTTTATGAACACATAATACATATTCTATACTTCACAATTGCACTATCTCAAGCCAAAACAATTCAAATTTCCATTGCCTCTATAGGAAGCTTATTAGTAAGTAAATGAAAAAAAGCTATCGGTGGATTCAAATACATGAATGTCTGTTTACAAGACAGGTGCATTTACCCAGTTAGCCACTGAAACATGACAGGGGTAAAGCAATGTAAAGAAGGGCAGTGAACATTGAATCGCTAATAGGTAAGTTAATAATGAGTTCCATTGGTTTCACTATGTTATTCTTAATGCCATTCTATACAGCGCATGATGACATCTTGTTCTTTATGAACACGTAATACATATTCTATACTTCACAATTGCACTATCTCAAGCCAAAACAATTCAAATTTCCATTGCCTCTATAGGAAGCTTATTAGTAAGTAAATTAAGAAAAGCTATTGGTGGATTCAAACTCATGAATGCCTGTTTACAAGACAGGTGCATTTCCCATTAAACCACTGGAACATCACAGGTGTAAAGCAATGTAAAGAAGGGCAGTGAACATTGAATCGCTAATAGGTAAGTTAATAATGAGTTCCATTGGTTTCACTATGTTATTCTTAATGCCAATCTATACAGCGTATGATGACATCTTGTTCTTTATGAACACATAATACATATTCTATACTTCACAATTGCACTATCTCAAGCCAAAACAATTCAAATTTCCATTGCCTCTGTAGGAAGCTTATTAGTAAGTAAATTAAGAAAAGCTATTGGTGGACTCAAACTCATGAATGCCTGTTTACAAGACAGGTGCATTTCCCATTAAGCCACTGGAACATCGCAGGTGTAAAGCAATGTAAAGAAGGGCAGTGAACATTGAATCGCTAATAGGTAAGTTAAAAATGAATTCCATTGGTTTCACTATGTTATTCTTAATGCCAATCTATACAGCGTATGATGACATCTTGTTCTTTATTAACACTTAATATATATTCTATACTTCACAATTGCACTATCTCAAGCCAAAAACAATGCAAATTTCCATTGCCTCTAAAGAATGATTACTAGTAAGTAAATGAAATAAAGCTATCCGTGGATTCAAACTCATGAATGCCTGTTTACAAGACAGTCGCATTAACACAGTAAGCCACTGGAACATCACAAGTATAAGGTAATGTAAAGAAGGGCAGTGAACATTGAATCGCTAATAGGAAAGTTAAAAATGAATTCCATTGGTTTCACTATGTTATTCCTAATGCCAATCTATACAGCGTATGATGACATCTTGTTCTTTATGAACACGTAATACATATTCTATACATCACAATTGCACTATCTCAAGCCAAAAGAATTCAAATTTCCATTGCCTCTATAGGAAGCTTATTAGTAATTAAATGAAAAAAAGCTATCGGTGGATTCAAATACATGAATGTCTGTTTACAAGACAGGTGCATTTACCCAGTTAGCCACTGAAACATGACAGGGGTAAAGCAATGTAAAGAAGGGCAGTGAACATTGAATCGCTAATAGGTAAGTTAATAATGAGTTCCATTGGTTTCACTATGTTATTCTTAATGCCAATCTATACAGCGCATGATGACATCTTGTTCTTTATGAACACGTAATACATATTCTATACTTCACAATTGCACTATCTCAAGCCAAAACAATTCAAATTTCCATTGCCTCTATAGGAAGCTTATTAGTAAGTAAATTAAGAAAAGCTATTGGTGGATTCAAACTCATGAATGCCTGTTTACAAGACAGGTGCATTTCCCATTAAGCCACTGAAACATCACAGGTGTAAAGCAATGTAAAGAAGGGCAGCGAACATTGAATCGCTAAGAGGTAAGTTAAAAATGAATTCCATTGGTTTCACTATGTTATTCTTAATGCCAATCTATACAGCGTATGATGACATCTTGTTCTTTATTAACACTTAATATATATTCTATACTTCACAATTGCACTATCTCAAGCCAAAAACAATGCAAATTTCCATTGCCTCTAAAGAATGATTACTAGTAAGTAAATGAAATAAAGCTATCCGTGGATTCAAACTCATGAATGCCTGTTTACAAGACAGTCGCATTAACACAGTAAGCCACTGGAACATCACAAGTATAAGGTAATGTAAAGAAGGGCAGTGAACATTGAATCGCTAATAGGAAAGTTAAAAATGAATTCCATTGGTTTCACTATGTTATTCCTAATGCCAATCTATACAGCGTATGATGACATCTTGTTCTTTATGAACACGTAATACATATTCTATACATCACAATTGCACTATCTCAAGCCAAAACAATTCAAATTTCCATTGCCTCTATAGGAAGCTTATTAGTAAGTAAATGAAAAAAAGCTATCGGTGGATTCAAATACATGAATGTCTGTTTACAAGACAGGTGCATTTAACCAGTTAGCCACTGAAACATGACAGGGGTAAAGCAATGTAAAGAAGGGCAGTGAACATTGAATCGCTAATAGGTAAGTTAATAATGAGTTCCATTGGTTTCACTATGTTATACTTAATGCCAATCTATACAGCGCATGATGACATCTTGTTCTTTATGAACACGTAATACATATTCTATACTTCACAATTGCACTATCTCAAGCCAAAACAATTCAAATTTCCATTGCCTCTATAGGAAGCTTATTAGTAAGTAAATTAAGAAAAGCTATTCGTGGATTCAAACTCATGAATGCCTGTTTACAAGACAGGTGCATTTCCCATTAAACCACTGGAACATCACAGGTGTAAAGCAATGTAAAGAAGGGCAGTGAACATTGAATCGCTAATAGGTAAGTTAATAATGAGTTCCATTGGTTTCACTATGTTATTCTTAATGCCAATCTATACAGCGTATGATGACATCTTGCTCTTTATGAACACGTAATACATATTCTATACTTCACAATTGCACTATCTCAAGCCAAAACAATTCAAATTTCCATTGCCTCTATAGGAAGCTTATTAGTAAGTAAATGAAAAAAAGCTATCGGTGGATTCAAATACATGAATGTCTGTTTACAAGACAGGTGCATTTACCCAGTTAGCCACTGAAACATGACAGGGGTAAAGCAATGTAAAGAAGGGCAGTGAACATTGAATCGCTAATAGGTAAGTTAATAATGAGTTCCATTGGTTTCACTATGTTATTCTTAATGCCAATCTATACAGCGTATGATGACATCTTGTTCTTTATGAACACGTAATACATATTCTATACTTCACAATTGCACTATCTCAAGCCAAAACAATTCAAATTTCCATTGCCTCTATAGGAAGCTTATTAGTAAGTAAATTAAGAAAAGCTATTGGTGGATTCAAACTCATGAATGCCTGTTAACAAGACACGTGCATTTCCCATTAAACCACTGGAACATCACAGGTGTAAAGCAATGTAAAGAAGGGCAGTGAACATTGAATCGCTAATAGGTAAGTTAATAATGAGTTCCATTGGTTCCACTATGTTATTCTTAATGCCAATCTATACAGCGTATGATGACATCTTGTTCTTTATGAACACGTAATACATATTCTATACTTCACAATTGCACTATCTCAAGCCAAAAACAATGCAAATTTCCATTGCCTCTAAAGAATGATTACTAGTAAGTAAATGAAATAAAGCTATCCGTGGATTCAAACTCATGAATGCCTGTTTACAAGACAGTCGCATTAACACAGTAAACCACTGGAACATCACAAGTATAAGGTAATGTAAAGAAGGGCAGTGAACATTGAATCGCTAATAGGAAAGTTAAAAATGAATTCCATTGGTTTCACTATGTTATTCCTAATGCCAATCTATACAGCGTATGATGACATCTTGTTCTTTATGAACACGTAATACATATTCTATACTTCACAATTGCACTATCTCAAGCCAAAACAATTCAAATTTCCATTGCCTCTATAGGAAGCTTATTAGTAAGTAAATTAAGAAAAGCTATTGGTGGATTCAAACTCATGAATGCCTGTTTACAAGACAGGTGCATTTCCCATTAAACCACTGGAACATCACAGTTGTAAATAAATGTAAAGAAGGGCAGTGAACATTGAATCGCTAATAGGTAAGTTAATAATGAGTTCCATTGGTTTCACTATGTTATTCTTAATGCCAATCTATACAGCGTACCCAGTTAGCCACTGAAACATGACAGGGGTAAAGCAATGTAAAGAAGGGCAGTGAACATTGAATCGCTAATAGGTAAGTTAATAATGAGTTCCATTGGTTTCACTATGTTATTCTTAATGCCAATCTATACAGCGCATGATGACATCTTGTTCTTTATGAACACGTAATACATATTCTATACTTCACAATTGCACTATCTCAAGCCAAAACAATTCAAATTTCCATTGCCTCTATAGGAAGCTTATTAGTAAGTAAATTAAGAAAAGCTATTGGTGGATTCAAACTCATGAATGCCTGTTTACAAGACAGGTGCATTTCCCATTAAGCCACTGGAACATCACAGGTGTAAAGCAATGTAAAGAAGGGCAGTGAACATTGAATCGCTAATAGGTAAGTTAAAAATGAATTCCATTGGTTTCACTATGTTATTCTTAATGCCAATCTATACAGCGTATGATGTCATCTTGTTCTTTATGAACACATAATACATATTCTATACTTCACAATTGCACTATCTCAAGCCAAAACAATTCAAATTTCCATTGCCTCTATAGGAAGCTTATCAGTAAGTAAATTAAGAAAAGCTATTGCTGGATTCAAACTCATGAATGCCTGTTTACAAGACAGGTGCATTTCCAATTAAACCACTGGAACATCAAAGGTGTAAAGCAATGTAAAGAAGGGCAGTGAACATTGAATCGCTAATAGGTAAGTTAATAATGAGTTCCATTGGTTTCACTATGTTATTCTTAATGCCAATCTATACAGCGCATGATGACATCTTGTTCTTTATGAACACGTAATACATATTCTATACTTCACAATTGCACTATCTCAAGCCAAAACAATTCAAATTTCCATTGCCTCTATAGGAAGCTTATTAGTAAGTAAATTAAGAAAAGCTATTGGTGGATTCAAACTCATGAATGCCTGTTTACAAGACAGGTGCATTTCCCATTAAGCCACTGGAACATCACAGGTGTAAATCAATGTAAAGAAGGGCAGTGAACATTGAATCGCTAATAGGTAAGTTAAAAATGAATTCCATTGGTTTCACTATGTTATTCTTAATGCCAATCTATACAGCGTATGATGACATCTTGTTCTTTATTAACACTTAATATATATTCTATACTTCACAATTGCACTATCTCAAGCCAAAAACAATGCAAATTTCCATTGCCTCTAAAGAATGATTACTAGTAAGTAAATGAAATAAAGCTATCCGTGGATTCAAACTCATGAATGCCTGTTTACAAGACAGCCGCATTAACACAGTAAGCCACTGGAACATCACAGGTATAAGGTAATGTAAAGAAGGGCAGTGAACATTGAATCGCTAATAGGAAAGTTAAAAATGAATTCCATTGGTTTCACTATGTTATTCCTAATGCCAATCTATACAGCGTATGATGACATCTTGTTCTTTATGAACACGTAATACATATTCTATACATCACAATTGCACTATCTAAAGCCAAAACAATTCAAATTTCCATTGCCTCTATAGGAAGCTTATTAGTAATTAAATGAAAAAAAGCTATCGGTGGATTCAAATACATAAATGTATGTTTACAAGACAGGTGCATTTACCCAGTTAGCCACTGAAACATGACAGGGGTAAAGCAATGTAAAGAAGGGCAGTGAACATTGAATCGCTAATAGGTAAGTTAATAATGAGTTCCATTGGTTTCACTATGTTATTCTTAATGCCAATCTATACAGCGCATGATGACATCTTGTTCTTTATGAACACGTAATACATATTCTATACTTCACAATTGCACTATCTCAAGCCAAAACAATTCAAATTTCCATTGCCTCTATAGGAAGCTTATTAGTAAGTAAATTAAGAAAAGCTATTGGTGGATTCAAACTCATGAATGCCTGTTTACAAGACAGGTGCATTTCCCATTAAACCACTGGAACATCACAGGTGTAAAGCAATGTAAAGAAGGGCAGTGAACATTGAATCGCTAATAGATAAGTTAATAATGAGTTCCATTGGTTTCACTATGTTATTCTTAAGGCCAATCTATACAGCGTATGATGACATCTTGTTCTTTATGAACACGTAATACATATTCTATACTTCACAATTGCACTATCTCAAGCCAAAACAATTCAAATTTCCATTGCCTCTATAGGAAGCTTATTAGTAAGTAAATTAAGAAAAGCTATTGCTGGATTCAAACTCATGAATGCCTGTTTACAAGACAGGTGCATTTCCAATTAAACCACTGGAACATCAAAGGTGTAAAGCAATGTAAAGAAGGGCAGTGAACAATGAATCGCTAATAGGTAAGTTAATAATGAGTTCCATTGGTTTCACTATGTTATTCTTAATGCCAATCTATACAGCGCATGATGACATCTTGTTCTTTATGAACACGTAATACATATTCTATACTTCACAATTGCACTATCTCAAGCCAAAACAATTCAAATTTCCATTGCCTCTATAGGAAGCTTATTAGTAAGTAAATTAAGAAAAGCTATTGGTGGATTCAAACTCATGAATGCCTGTTTACAAGACAGGTGCATTTCCCATTAAGCCACTGGAACATCACAGGTGTAAAGCAATCTAAAGAAGGGCAGTGAACATTGAATCGCTAATAGGTAAGTTAAAAATGAATTCCATTGGTTTCACTATGTTATTCTTAATGCCAATCTATACAGCGTATGATGACATCTTGTTCTTTATTAACACTTAATATATATTCTATACTTCACAATTGCACTATCTCAAGCCAAAAACAATGCAAATTTCCATTGCCTCTAAAGAATGATTACTAGTAAGTAAATGAAATAAAGCTATCCGTGGATTCAAACTCATGAATGCCTGTTTACAAGACAGCCGCATTAACACAGTAAGCCACTGGAACATCACAGGTATACGGTCATGTAAAGAAGGGCAGTGAACATTGAATCGCTAATAGGAAAGTTAAAAATGAATTTCATTGGTTTCACTATGTTATTCCTAATGCCAATCTATACAGCGTATGATGACATCTTGTTCTTTATGAACACGTAATACATATTCTATACATCACAATTGCACTATCTAAAGCCAAAACAATTCAAATTTCCATTGCCTCTATAAGAAGCTTATTAGTAATTAAATGAAAAAAAGCTATCGGTGGATTCAAATACATAAATGTATGTTTACAAGACAGGTGCATTTACCCAGTTAGCCACTGAAACATGACAGGTGTAAAGCAATGTAAAGAAGGGCAGTGAACATTGAATCGCTAATAGATAAGTTAATAATGAGTTCCATTGGTTTCACTATGTTATTCTTAATGCCAATCTATACAGCGTATGATGACATCTTGTTCTTTATGAACACGTAATACATATTCTATACTTCACAATTGCACTATCTCAAGCCAAAACAATTCAAATTTCCATTGCCTCTATAGGAAGCTTATTAGTAAGTATATTAAGAAAAGCTATTGCTGGATTCAAACTCATGAATGCCTGTTTACAAGACAGGTGCATTTCCCATTAAACCAGTGGAACATCACAGGTGTAAAGCAATGTAAAGAAGGGCAGTGAACATTGAATTGCTAATAGGTAAGTTAATAATGAGTTCCATTGGTTTCACTATGTTATTCTTAATGCCAATCTATACAGCGTATGATGACATCTTGTTCTTTATGAACACATAATACATATTCTATACTTCACAATTGCACTATCTCAAGCCAAAACAATTCAAATTTCCATTGCCTCTATAGGAAGCTTATTAGTAAGTAAATTAAGAAAAGCTATTGCTGGATTCAAACTCATGAATGCCTGTTTACAAGACAGGTGCATTTCCTATTAAGCTACTGGAACATCACAGGTGTAAAGCAATGTAAAGAAGGGCAGTGAACATTGAATCACTAATATGTAAGTTAAAAATGAATTCCATTGGTTTCACTATGTTATTCTTAATGACAATCTATACAGCGTATGATGACATCTTGTTCTTTATTAACACTTAATATATATTCTATACTTCACAATTGCACTATCTCAAGCCAAAAACAATGCAAATTTCCATTGCCTCTAAAGAATGATTACTAGTAAGTAAATGAAAAAAAGCTATCCGTGGATTCAAACTCATGAATGCCTGTTTACAAGACAGTCTCATTAACACAGTAAGCCACTGGTACATCACAGGTATAAGGTAATGTAAAGAAGGGCAGTGAACATTGAATCGCTAATAGGAAAGTTAAAAATGAATTCCATTGGTTTCACTATGTTATTCCTAATGCCAATCTATACAGCGTATGATGACATCTTGTTCTTTATGAACACGTAATACATATTCTATACATCACAATTGCACTATCTCAAGCCAAAACAATTCAAATTTCCATTGCCTCTATAGGAAGCTTATTAGTAAGTAAATGAAAAAAAGCTATCGGTGGATTCAAACACATGAATGTCTGTTTACAAGCCAGGTGCATTTAACCAGTTAGCCACTGAAACATGACAAGGGTAAAGCAATGTAAAGAAGGGCAGTGAACATTGTATCGCTAATAGGTAAGTTAATAATGAGTTCCATTGGTTTCACTATGTTATTCTTAATGCCAATCTATACAGCGTATGATGACATCTTGTTCTTTATGAACACGTAATACATATTCTATACTTCACAATTGCACTATCTCAAGCCAAAACAATTCAAATTTCCATTGCCTCTATAGGAAGCTTGTTAGTAAGTAAATTAAGAAAAGCTATTGCTGGATTCAAACTCATGAATGCCTGTTTACAAGACAGGTGCATTTCCAATTAAACCACTGGATCATCAAAGGTGTAAAGCAATGTAAAGAAGGGCAGTGAACATTGAATCGCTAATAGGTAAGTTAATAAAGAGTTCCATTGGTTTCACTATGTTATTCTTAATGCCAATCTATACAGCGTATGATGACATCTTGTTCTTTATGAACACATAATACATATTCTATACTTCACAATTGCACTATCTCAATTCAAATTTCCATTGCCTCTATAGGAAGCTTATTAGTAAGTAAATTAAGAAAAGCTATTGGTGGATTCAAACTCATGAATGCCTGTTTACAAGACAGGTGCATTTCCCATTAAGCCACTGGAACATCACAGGTGTAAAGCAATGTAAAGAAGGGCAGTGAACATTGAATCGCTAATAGGTAAGTTAATAATGAGTTCCATTGGTTTCACTATGTTATTCTTAATGCTAATCTATACAGCGTATGATGACATCTTGTTCTTTATGAACACGTAATACATATTCTATACTTCACAATTGCACTATCTCAAGCCAAAACAATTCAAATTTCCATTGCCTCTATAGGAAGCTTATTAGTAAGTAAATTAAGAAAAGCTATTGGTGGATTCAAACTCATGAATGCCTGTTTACAAGACAGGTGCATTTCCCATTAAGCTACTGGAACATCACAGGTGTAAAGCAATGTAAAGAAGGGCAGTGAACATTGAATCGCTAATAGGTAAGTTAAAAATGAATTCCATTGGTTTCACTATGTTATTCTTAATGACAATCTATACAGCGTATGATGACATCTTGTTCTTTATTAACACTTAATATATATTCTATACTTCACAATTGCACTATCTCAAGCCAAAAACAATGCAAATTTCCATTGCCTCTAAAGAATGATTACTAGTAAGTAAATGAAAAAAAACTATCCGTGGATTCAAACTCATGAATGCCTGTTTACAAGACAGTCGCATTAACACAGTAAGCCACTGGAACATCACAGGTATAAGGTAATATAAAGAAGGGCAGTGAACATTGAATCGCTAATAGGTAAGTTAAAAATGAATTCCATTGGTTTCACTATGTTATTCTTAATGCCAATCTATACAGCGTATGATGACATCTTCTTCTTTATGAACACGTAATACATATTCTATACTTCACAATTGCACTATCTCAAGCTAAAACAATTCAAATTTCCATTGCCTCTATAGGAAGCTTATTAGTAAGTAAATGAAGAAAAGCTATCGGTGGATTCAAACTCATGAATGCCTGTTTACAAGACAGGTGCATTTACCCAGTAAGCCATTGGAACATCACAGGTGAAAATCTATGTAAAGAAGGGCAGTGAACATTGAATCGCTAATAAGGTAAGTTAAAAATGAATTCCATTGGTTTCACTATGTTATTCTTAATGCCAATCTATACAGCGTATGATGACATCTTGTTCTTTATGAACACGTAATACATATTCTATACTTCACAATTGCACTATCTCAAGCCAAAAATAATGCAAATTTCCAATGCCTCTAAAGAATGATTACTAGTAAGTAAATGAAAAAAAGCTGTCTGTGGATTCAAACTCATGAATGCCTGTTTACAAGACAGTCGCATTAACACAGTAAGCCACTCTAACATCACATGTATAACGTAATGTAAAGAAGAGCAGCGAACATTGAATCGCTAATAGGTAAGTTAAAAATGAATTCCATTGGTTTCACTATGTTATTCTTAATGCCAATCTATACAACGTATGATGACATCTTGTTCTTTATTAACACTTAATATATATTCTATACTTCACAATTGCACTATCTCAAGCCAAAACAATTCAAATTTCCATTGCCTCTAAAGAATGATTACTAGTAAGTAAATGAAAAAAACTATCCGTGGATTCAAACTCATGAATGCCTGTTTACAAGACAGTCGCATTAACACAGTAAGTCACTGGAACATCACAGGTATAAGGTAATATAAAGATGGGCAGTGAACATGGAATCGCTAATAGGTAAGTTAAAAATGAATTCCATTGGTTTCACTATGTTATTCTTAATGCCAATCTATACAGCGTATGATGACATCTTCTTCTTTATGAGCACGTAATACATATTCTATACTTCACAATTGCACTATCTCAAGCCAAAACAATTCAAATTTCCATTGCCTCTATAGGAAGCTTATTAGTAAGTAAATGAAGAAAAGCTATCGGTGGATTCAAACTCATAAATGCCTGTTTACAAGACAGGAGCATTTACCCAGTAAGCCACTGGAACATCACAGTTGTAAAGCAATGTGAAGAAGGGCAGTGAACATTGAATCGCTAATAGGTAAGTTAAAAATGAATTCCATTGGTTTCACTATGTTATTCTTAATGCCAATCTATACAGCGTATGATGACATCTTGTTCTTTATTAACACTTAATATATATTCTATACTTCACAATTGCACTATCTCAAGCCAAAACAATTCAAATTTCCATTGCCTCTATAGGAAGCTTATTAGTAAGTAAATGAAGAAAAGCTATCGGTGGATTCAAACTCATGAATGCCTGTTTACAAGACAGGTGCATTTCCCAGTAAGCCACTGGAACATCACAGTTGTAAAGCAATGTAAAGAAGGGCAGTGAACATTGAATCGCTAATAGGTAAGTTAAAAAAGAAATCCATTGGTTTCACTATGTTATTCTTAATGCCAATCTATAAAGCGTATGAAGACATCTTGTTTTCTATAAACACTTAATACAGATTCTATATCTCACAATTGCACTATCTCAAGCCAAAACAATTCAAATTTCCATTGCCTCTATAGGAAGCTTATTAGTAAGTAAATGAAGAAAAGCAATCAGTGGATTCAAACTCATGAATGCCTGCTTACAAGACAACTGCATTTACCCAGTAAGCCACTAGAACATCACAGGTATCAAGCAATGTCAAGAAGTGCAGCGAACATTGAATCGCTAATAGGTAAGTTAAAAATGAATTCCATTAGTTTCACTATGTTATTCTTAATGCCAATCTATACAGCGTATGATGACATCTTCTTCTTTATGAGCACGTAATATATATTCTATACTTCACAATTGCACTATCTCAAGCCAAAAACAATGCAAATTTCCATTGCCTCTAAAGAATGATTACTAGTAAGTAAATGAAAAAAAACTATCCGTGGATTCAAACTCATGAATGCCTGTTTACAAGACAGTCGCATTAACACAGTAAGCCACTGGAACATCACAGGTATAACGTAATGTAAAGAAGGGCAGCGAACATTGAATCGCTAATAGGTAAGTTAAAAATGAATTCCATTGGTTTCACTATGTTATTCTTAATGCCAATCTATACAGCGTATGATGACATCTTCTTCTTTATGAGCACGTAATACATATTCTATACTTCACAATTGCACTATCTCAAGCCAAAACAATTCAAATTTCCATTGCCTCTATAGGAAGCTTATTAGTAAGTAAATGAAGAAAAGCTATCGGTGGATTCAAACTCATGAATGCCTGTTTACAAGACAGGTGCATTTCCCAGTAAGCCACTGGAACATCACAGGTGTAAAGCAATGTAAAGATGGGAAGTGAACATTGAATCGCTAATAGGTAAGTTAAAAAAGAAAGCCATTGGTTTCACTATGTTATTCTTAATGCCAATCTAGACAACGTATGATGACATCTTGTTCTTTATTAACACTTAATATATATTCTGTACTTCACAATTGCACTATCTCAAGCCAAAAACAATGCAAATTTCCATTGCCTCTAAAGAATGATTACTAGTAAGTAAATGAAATAAAACTATCCGTGGATTCAAACTCATGAATGCCTGTTTACAAGACAGTCGCATTAACACAGTAAGCCACTGGAACATCACAGGTATAACGTAATGTAAAGAAGGGCAGTGAACATTGAATCGCTAATAGGTAAGTTAAAAATGAATTCCATTGGTTTCACTATGTTATTCTTAATGCCAATCTATACAGCGTATGATGACATCTTGTTCTTTATGAACACGTAATACATATTCTATACTTCACAATTGCACTATCTCAAGCCAAAACAATTCAAATTTCCATTGCCTCTATAGGAAGCTTATTAGTAAGTAAATGAAGAAAAGCTATCGGTGGGTTCACACTCATGAATGCCTGTCTACAAAACACGTGCATTTCCCAGTAAGCCACTGGAACATCACAGGTGTAAAGCACTGTAAAGAAGGGAAGTGAACATTGAATCGCTAATAGGAAAGTTAAAAAAGAAATCCATTGGTTTCACTATGTTATTCTTAATGCCAATCTATAAAGCGTATGAAGACATCTTGTTTTCTATGAACACTTAATACAGATTCTATATCTCACAATTGCACTATCTCAAGCCAAAACAATTCAAATTTCCATTGCCTCTATAGGAAGCTTATTAGTAAGTAAATGAAGAAAAGCAATCAGTGGATTCAAACTCATGAATGCCTGTTTACAAGACAGGTGCATTTCCCAGTAAGCCACTGGAACATCACAGGTGTAAAGCAATGTAAAGATGGGAAGTGAACATTGAATCGCTAATAGGTAAGTTAAAAAAGAAAGCCATTGGTTTCACTATGTTATTCTTAATGCCAATCTAGACAACGTATGATGACATCTTGTTCTTTATTAACACTTAATATATATTCTGTACTTCACAATTGCACTATCTCAAGCCAAAAACAATGCAAATTTCCATTGCCTCTAAAGAATGATTACTAGTAAGTAAATGAAATAAAACTATCCGTGGATTCAAACTCATGAATGCCTGTTTACAAGACAGTCGCATTAACACAGTAAGCCACTGGAGAAAACAGGTATAACGTAATATAAAGAAGGGCAGTGAACATTGAATCGCTAATAGGTAAGTTAAAAATGAATTCCATTGGTTTCACTATGTTATTCTTAATGCCAATCTATACAGCGTATGATGACATCTTCTTCTTTATGAAC
The DNA here is from genome assembly GCF_046119375.1 of Phyllobates terribilis. Taxonomy (NCBI): domain Eukaryota; kingdom Metazoa; phylum Chordata; class Amphibia; order Anura; family Dendrobatidae; genus Phyllobates; species Phyllobates terribilis. The sequence continues at coordinate 585,606,101 of NW_027362762.1, forward strand.
ACGTAATACATATTCTATACTTCACAATTGCACTATCTCAAGCCAAAAATAATGCAAATTTCCATTGCTTCTAAAGAATGATTACTAGTAAGTAAATGAAAAAAAGCTATCCGTGGATTCAAACTCATGAATGCCTGTTTACAAGACAGTCGCATTAACACAGTAAGCCACTGGAACATCACAGGTATAACGTAATGTAAAGAAGGGCAGTGAACATTGAATCGCTAATAGGTAAGTTAAAAATGAATTACATTGGTTTCACTATGTTATTCTTAATGCCAATCTATACAGCGTATGATGACATCTTGTTCTTTATGAACACGTAATACATATTCTATACTTCACAATTGCACTATCTCAAGCCAAAACAATTCAAATTTCCATTGCCTCTATAGGAAGCTTATTAGTAAGTAAATGAAGAAAAGCTATCGGTGGGTTCACACTCATGAATGCCTGTCTACAAAACACGTGCATTTCCCAGTAAGCCACTGGAACATCACAGGTGTAAAGCACTGTAAAGAAGGGAAGTGAACATTGAATCGCTAATAGGAAAGTTAAAAAAGAAATCCATTGGTTTCACTATGTTATTCTTAATGCCAATCTATAAAGCGTATGAAGACATCTTGTTTTCTATGAACACTTAATACAGATTCTATATCTCACAATTGCACTATCTCAAGCCAAAACAATTCAAATTTCCATTGCCTCTATAGGAAGCTTATTAGTAAGTAAATGAAGAAAAGCAATCAGTGGATTCAAACTCATGAATGCCTGCTTACAAGACAACTGCATTTACCCAGTAAGCCACTAGAACATCACAGGTATCAAGCAATGTCAAGAAGTGCAGCGAACATTGAATCGCTAATAGGTAAGTTAAAAATGAATTCCATTAGTTTCACTATGTTATTCTTAATGCCAATCTATACAGCGTATGATGACATCTTCTTCTTTATGAGCACGTAATATATATTCTATACTTCACAATTGCACTATCTCAAGCCAAAAACAATGCAAATTTCCATTGCCTCTAAAGAATGATTACTAGTAAGTAAATGAAAAAAAACTATCCGTGGATTCAAACTCATGAATGCCTGTTTACAAGACAGTCGCATTAACACAGTAAGCCACTGGAACATAACAGGTATAACGTAATGTAAAGAAGGGCAGCGAACATTGAATCGCTAATAGGTAAGTTAAAAATGAATTCCATTGGTTTCACTATGTTATTCTTAATGCCAATCTATACAGCGTATGATGACATCTTTTTCTTTATGAACACGTAATACATATTCTATACTTCACAATTGCACTATCTCAAGCCAAAACAATTCAAATTTCCATTGCCTCTATAGGAAGCTTATTAGTAAGTAAATGAAGAAAAGCTATCGGTGGATTCAAACTCATGAATGCCTGTTTACAAGACAGGAGCATTTACCCAGTAAGCCACTGGAACATCACAGGTGTAAAGCAATGTAAAGAAGGGCAGTGAACATTGAATCGCTAATAAGGTAAGTTAAAAATTAATTCCATTGGTTTCACTATGTTATTCTTAATGCCAATCTATACAGCGTATGATGACACCTTGTTCTTTATGAACACGTAATACATATTCTAAACTTCACAATTGCACTATCTCAAGCCAAAACAATTCAAATTTCCATTGCCTCTATAGGAAGCTTATTAGTAAGTAAATGAAGAAAAGCTATCGGTGGATTCAAACTCATGAATACCTGTTTACAAGACAGGTGCATTTCCCAGTAAGCCACTGGAACATCACAGGTGTTAAGCAATGTAAAGAAGGGAAGTGAACATTGAATCGCTAATAGGTAAGTTAAAAAAGAAAGCCATTGGTTTCACTATGTTATTCTTAATGCCAATCTATACAACGTATGATGACATCTTGTTCTTTATTAACACTTAATATATATTCTATACTTCACAATTGCACTGTCTCAAGCCAAAAACAATGCAAATTTCCATTGCCTCTAAAGAATGATTACTAGTAAGTAAATGAAAAAAAACTATCCGTGGATTCAAACTCATGAATGCCTCTTTACAAGACAGTCACATTAACACAGTAAGCCACTGGAACATCACAGGTATAAGGTAATATAAAGAAGGGCAGTGAACATTGAATCGCTAATAGGTAAGTTAAAAATGAATTCCATTGGTTTCACTATGTTATTCTTAATGCCAATCTATACAGCGTATGATGACATCTTCTTCTTTATGAACACGTAATACATATTCTATACATCACAATTGCACTATCTCAAGCCAAAAATAATGCAAATTTCCATTGCCTCTAAAGAATGATTACTAGTAAGTAAATGAAAAAAAGATATTCGTGGATTCAAACTCATGAATGCCTGTTTACAAGACAGGTGCATTAACCCAGTAAGCCACTGGAACATAACAGGTGTAAAGCAATGTAAAGAAGGGCAGTGAACATTGAATCGCTAATAGGTAAGTTAAAAATGAATTACATTGGTTTCACTATGTTATTCTTAATGCCAATCTATACAACGTATGATGACATCTTGTTCTTTATTAACACTTAATATATATTCTATACTTCACAATTGCACTATCTCAAGCCAAAACAATTAAAATTTCCATTGCCTCTAAAGAATGATTACTAGTAAGTAAATGAAAAAAACTATCCGTGGATTCAAACTCATGAATGCCTGTTTACAAGACAGTCGCATTAACACAGTAAGTCACTGGAACATCACAGGTATAAGGTAATATAAAGAAGGGCAGTGAACATGGAATCGCTAATAGGTAAGTTAAAAATGAATTCCATTGGTTTCACTATGTTATTCTTAATGCCAATCTATACAGCGTATGATGACATCTTCTTCTTTATGAACACGTAATACATATTCTATACATCACAATTGCACTATCTCAAGCCAAAAATAATGCAAATTTCCATTGCCTCTAAAGAATGATTACTAGTAAGTAAATGAAAAAAAGCTATTCGTGGATTCAAACTCATGAATGCCTGTTTACAAGACAGGTGCATTTACCCAGTAAGCCACTGGAACATAACAGGTGTAAAGCAATCTAAAGAAGGGCAGTGAACATTGAATCGCTAATAGGTAAGTTAAAAATGAATTACATTGGTTTCACTATGTTATTCTTAATGCCAATCTATACAACGTATGATGACATCTTGTTCTTTATTAACACTTAATATATATTCTATACTTCACAATTGCACTATCTCAAGCCAAAACAATTCAAATTTCCATTGCCTCTAAAGAATGATTACTAGTAAGTAAATGAAAAAAACTATCCGTGGATTCAAACTCATGAATGCCTGTTTACAAGACAATCGCATTAACACAGTAAGTCACTGGAACATCACAGGTATAAGGTAATATAAAGAAGGGCAGTGAACATGGAATCGCTAATAGGTAAGTTAAAAATGAATTCCATTGGTTTCACTATGTTATTCTTAATGCCAATCTATACAGCGTATGATGACATCTTCTTCTTTATGAGCACGTAATACATATTCTATACTTCACAATTGCACTATCTCAAGCCAAAACAATTCAAATTTCCATTGCCTCTATAGGAAGCTTATTAGTAAGTATATGAAGAAAAGCTATCGGTGGATTCAAACTCATAAATGCCTGTTTACAAGACAGGTGCATTTCCCAGTAAGCCACTGGAACATCACAGTTGTAAAGCAATGTAAAGAAGGGCAGTGAACATTGAATCGCTAATAGGTAAGTTAAAAAAGAAATCCATTGGTTTCAATATGTTATTCTTAATGCCAATCTATAAAGCGTATGAAGACATCTTGTTTTCTATAAAAACTTAATACAGATTCTATATCTCACAATTGCACTATCTCAAGCCAAAACAATTCAAATTTCCATTGCCTCTATAGGAAGCTTATTAGTAAGTAAATGAAGAAAAGCAATCAGTGGATTCAAACTCATGAATGCCTGCTTACAAGACAACTGCATTTACCCAGTAAGCCACTAGAACATCACAGGTATCAAGCAATGTCAAGAAGTGCAGCGAACATTGAATCGCTAATAGGTAAGTTAAAAATGAATTCCATTAGTTTCACTATGTTATTCTTAATGCCAATCTATACAGCGTATGATGACATCTTCTTCTTTATGAAAAAAACAATGCAAATTTCCATTGCCTCTAAAGAATGATTACTAGTAAGTAAATGAAAAAAAACTATCCGTGGATTCAAATTCATGAATGCCTGTTTACAAGACAGTCGCATTAACACAGTAAGCCACTGGAACATAACAGGTATAACGTAATGTAAAGAAGGGCAGCGAACATTGAATCGCTAATAGGTAAGTTAAAAATGAATTCCATTGGTTTCACTATGTTATTCTTAATGCCAATCTATACAGCGTATGATGACATCTTTTTCTTTATGAACACGTAATACATATTCTATACTTCACAATTGCACTATCTCAAGCCAAAACAATTCAAATTTCCATTGCCTCTATAGGAAGCTTATTAGTAAGTAAATGAAGAAAAGCTATCGGTGGATTCAAACTCATGAATGCCTGTTTACAAGACAGGAGCATTTACCCAGTAAGCCACTGGAACATCACAGGTGTAAAGCAATGTAAAGAAGGGCAGTGAACATTGAATCGCTAATAAGGTAAGTTAAAAATTAATTCCATTGGTTTCACTATGTTATTCTTAATGCCAATCTATACAGCGTATGATGACACCTTGTTCTTTATGAACACGTAATACATATTCTAAACTTCACAATTGCACTATCTCAAGCCAAAACAATTCAAATTTCCATTGCCTCTATAGGAAGCTTATTAGTAAGTAAATGAAGAAAAGCTATCGGTGGATTCAAACTCATGAATACCTGTTTACAAGACAGGTGCATTTCCCAGTAAGCCACTGGAACATCACAGGTGTTAAGCAATGTAAAGAAGGGAAGTGAACATTGAATCGCTAATAGGTAAGTTAAAAAAGAAAGCCATTGGTTTCACTATGTTATTCTTAATGCCAATCTATACAACGTATGATGACATCTTGTTCTTTATTAACACTTAATATATATTCTATACTTCACAATTGCACTGTCTCAAGCCAAAAACAATGCAAATTTCCATTGCCTCTAAAGAATGATTACTAGTAAGTAAATGAAAAAAAACTATCCGTGGATTCAAACTCATGAATGCCTCTTTACAAGACAGTCACATTAACACAGTAAGCCACTGGAACATCACAGGTATAAGGTAATATAAAGAAGGGCAGTGAACATGGAATCGCTAATAGGTAAGTTAAAAATGAATTCCATTGGTTTCACTATGTTATTCTTAATGCCAATCTATACAGCGTATGATGACATCTTCTTCTTTATGAACACGTAATACATATTCTATACATCACAATTGCACTATCTCAAGCCAAAAATAATGCAAATTTCCATTGCCTCTAAAGAATGATTACTAGTAAGTAAATGAAAAAAAGCTATTCGTGGATTCAAACTCATGAATGCCTGTTTACAAGACAGGTGCATTTACCCAGTAAGCCACTGGAACATAACAGGTGTAAAGCAATCTAAAGAAGGGCAGTGAACATTGAATCGCTAATAGGTAAGTTAAAAATGAATTACATTGGTTTCACTATGTTATTCTTAATGCCAATCTATACAACGTATGATGACATCTTGTTCTTTATTAACACTTAATATATATTCTATACTTCACAATTGCACTATCTCAAGCCAAAACAATTCAAATTTCCATTGCCTCTAAAGAATGATTACTAGTAAGTAAATGAAAAAAACTATCCGTGGATTCAAACTCATGAATGCCTGTTTACAAGACAATCGCATTAACACAGTAAGTCACTGGAACATCACAGGTATAAGGTAATATAAAGAAGGGCAGTGAACATGGAATCGCTAATAGGTAAGTTAAAAATGAATTCCATTGGTTTCACTATGTTATTCTTAATGCCAATCTATACAGCGTATGATGACATCTTCTTCTTTATGAGCACGTAATACATATTCTATACTTCACAATTGCACTATCTCAAGCCAAAACAATTCAAATTTCCATTGCCTCTATAGGAAGCTTATTAGTAAGTATATGAAGAAAAGCTATCGGTGGATTCAAACTCATAAATGCCTGTTTACAAGACAGGTGCATTTCCCAGTAAGCCACTGGAACATCACAGTTGTAAAGCAATGTAAAGAAGGGCAGTGAACATTGAATCGCTAATAGGTAAGTTAAAAAAGAAATCCATTGGTTTCAATATGTTATTCTTAATGCCAATCTATAAAGCGTATGAAGACATCTTGTTTTCTATAAAAACTTAATACAGATTCTATATCTCACAATTGCACTATCTCAAGCCAAAACAATTCAAATTTCCATTGCCTCTATAGGAAGCTTATTAGTAAGTAAATGAAGAAAAGCAATCAGTGGATTCAAACTCATGAATGCCTGCTTACAAGACAACTGCATTTACCCAGTAAGCCACTAGAACATCACAGGTATCAAGCAATGTCAAGAAGTGCAGCGAACATTGAATCGCTAATAGGTAAGTTAAAAATGAATTCCATTAGTTTCACTATGTTATTCTTAATGCCAATCTATACAGCGTATGATGACATCTTCTTCTTTATGAAAAAAACAATGCAAATTTCCATTGCCTCTAAAGAATGATTACTAGTAAGTAAATGAAAAAAAACTATCCGTGGATTCAAATTCATGAATGCCTGTTTACAAGACAGTCGCATTAACACAGTAAGCCACTGGAACATCACAGGTATAACGTAATGTAAAGAAGGGCAGCGAACATTGAATCACTAATAGGTAAGTTAAAAATGAATTCCATTGGTTTCACTATGTTATTCTTAATGCCAATCTATACAGCGTATGATGACATCTTTTTCTTTATGAACACGTAATACATATTCTATACTTCACAATTGCACTATCTCAAGCCAAAACAATTCAAATTTCCATTGCCTCTATAGGAAGCTTATTAGTAAGTAAATGAAGAAAAGCTATCGGTGGATTCAAACTCATGAATGCCTGTTTACAAGACAGGAGCATTTACCCAGTAAGCCACTGGAACATCACAGGTGTAAAGCAATGTAAAGAAGGGCAGTGAACATTGAATCGCTAATAAGGTAAGTTAAAAATGAATTCCATTGGTTTCACTATGTTATTCTTAATGCCAATCTATACAGCGTATGATGACATCTTGTTCTTTATGAACACGTAATACATATTCTATACTTCACAATTGCACTATCTCAAGCCAAAACAATTCAAATTTCCATTGCCTCTATAGGAAGCTTATTAGTAAGTAAATGAAGAAAAGCTATCGGTGGGTTCACACTCATGAATGCCTGTCTACAAAACACGTGCATTTCCCAGTAAGCCACTGGAACATCACAGGTGTAAAGCACTGTAAAGAAGGGAAGTGAACATTGAATCGCTAATAGGAAAGTTAAAAAAGAAATCCATTGGTTTCACTATGTTATTCTTAATGCCAATCTATAAAGCGTATGAAGACATCTTGTTTTCTATGAACACTTAATACAGATTCTATATCTCACAATTGCACTATCTCAAGCCAAAACAATTCAAATTTCCATTGCCTCTATAGGAAGCTTATTAGTAAGTAAATGAAGAAAAGCAATCAGTGGAATCAAACTCATGAATGCCTGCTTACAAGACAACTGCATTTACCCAGTAAGCCACTAGAACATCACAGGTATCAAGCAATGTCAAGAAGTGCAGCGAACATTGAATCGCTAATAGGTAAGTTAAAAATGAATTCCATTAGTTTCACTATGTTATTCTTAATGCCAATCTATACAGCGTATGATGACATCTTCTTCTTTATGAGCACGTAATATATATTCTATACTTCACAATTGCACTATCTCAAGCCAAAAACAATGCAAATTTCCATTGCCTCTAAAGAATGATTACTAGTAAGTAAATGAAAAAAAACTATCCGTGGATTCAAACTCATGAATGCCTGTTTACAAGACAGTCGCATTAACACAGTAAGCCACTGGAACATCACAGGTATAACGTAATGTAAAGAAGGGCAGCGAACATTGAATCGCTAATAGGTAAGTTAAAAATGAATTCCATTGGTTTCACTATGTTATTCTTAATGCCAATCTATACAGCGTATGATGACATCTTGTTCTTTATGAACACGTAATACATATTCTAAACTTCACAATTGCACTATCTCAAGCCAAAACAATTCAAATTTCCATTGCCTCTATAGGAAGCTTATTAGTAAGTAAATGAAGAAAAGCTATCGGTGGATTCAAACTCATGAATACCTGTTTACAAGACAGGTGCATTTCCCAGTAAGCCACTGGAACATCACAGGTGTTAAGCAATGTAAAGAAGGGAAGTGAACATTGAATCGCTAATAGGTAAGTTAAAAAAGAAAGCCATTGGTTTCACTATGTTATTCTTAATGCCAATCTATACAACGTATGATGACATCTTGTTCTTTATTAACACTTAATATATATTCTATACTTCACAATTGCACTATCTCAAGCCAAAAACAATGCAAATTTCCATTGCCTCTAAAGAATGATTACTAGTAAGTAAATGAAAAAAAACTATCCGTGGATTCAAACTCATGAATGCCTCTTTACAAGACAGTCACATTAACACAGTAAGCCACTGGAACATCACAGTTATAAGGTAATATAAAGAAGGGCAGTGAACATTGAATCGCTAATAGGTAAGTTAAAAATGAATTCCATTGGTTTCACTATGTTATTCTTAATGCCAATCTATACAGCGTATGATGACATCTTCTTCTTTATGAACACGTAATACATATTCTATACATCACAATTGCACTATCTCAAGCCAAAACAATTCAAATTTCCATTGCCTCTAAAGAATGATTACTAGTAAGTAAATGAAAAAAACTATCCGTGGATTCAAACTCATGAATGCCTGTTTACAAGACAGTCGCATTAACACAGTAAGTCACTGGAACATCACAGGTATAAGGTAATATAAAGAAGGGCAGTGAACATGGAATCGCTAATAGGTAAGTTAAAAATGAATTCCATTGGTTTCACTATGTTATTCTTAATGCCAATCTATACAGCGTATGATGACATCTTCTTCTTTATGAACACGTAATACATATTCTATACATCACAATTGCACTATCTCAAGCCAAAAATAATGCAAATTTCCATTGCCTCTAAAGAATGATTACTAGTAAGTAAATGAAAAAAAGCTATTCGTGGATTCAAACTCATGAATGCCTGTTTACAAGACAGGTGCATTTACCCAGTAAGCCACTGGAACATAACAGGTGTAAAGCAATCTAAAGAAGGGCAGTGAACATTGAATCGCTAATAGGTAAGTTAAAAATGAATTACATTGGTTTCACTATGTTATTCTTAATGCCAATCTATACAACGTATGATGACATCTTCTTCTTTATGAGCACGTAATACATATTCTATACTTCACAATTGCACTATCTCAAGCCAAAACAATTCAAATTTCCATTGCCTCTAGAGGAAGCTTATTAGTAAGTATATGAAGAAAAGCTATCGGTGGATTCAAACTCATAAATGCCTGTTTACAAGACAGGTGCATTTCCCAGTAAGCCACTGGAACATCACAGTTGTAAAGCAATGTAAAGAAGGGCAGTGAACATTGAATCGCTAATAGGTAAGTTAAAAAAGAAATCCATTGGTTTCAATATGTTATTCTTAATGCCAATCTATAAAGCGTATGAAGACATCTTGTTTTCTATAAAAACTTAATACAGATTCTATATCTCACAATTGCACTATCTCAAGCCAAAACAATTCAAATTTCCATTGCCTCTATAGGAAGCTTATTAGTAAGTAAATGAAGAAAAGCAATCAGTGGATTCAAACTCATGAATGCCTGCTTACAAGACAACTGCATTTACCCAGTAAGCCACTAGAACATCACAGGTATCAAGCAATGTCAAGAAGTGCAGCGAACATTGAATTGCTAATAGGTAAGTTAAAAATGAATTCCATTAGTTTCACTATGTTATTCTTAATGCCAATCTATACAGCGTATGATGACATCTTCTTCTTTATGAAAAAAACAATGCAAATTTCCATTGCCTCTAAAGAATGATTACTAGTAAGTAAATGAAAAAAAACTATCCGTGGATTCAAATTCATGAATGCCTGTTTACAAGACAGTCGCATTAACACAGTAAGCCACTGGAACATCACAGGTATAACGTAATGTAAAGAAGGGCAGCGAACATTGAATCACTAATAGGTAAGTTAAAAATGAATTCCATTGGTTTCACTATGTTATTCTTAATGCCAATCTATACAGCGTATGATGACATCTTTTTCTTTATGAACACGTAATACATATTCTATACTTCACAATTGCACTATCTCAAGCCAAAACAATTCAAATTTCCATTGCCTCTATAGGAAGCTTATTAGTAAGTAAATGAAGAAAAGCTATCGGTGGATTCAAACTCATGAATGCCTGTTTACAAGACAGGAGCATTTACCCAGTAAGCCACTGGAACATCACAGGTGTAAAGCAATGTAAAGAAGGGCAGTGAACATTGAATCGCTAATAAGGTAAGTTAAAAATTAATTCCATTGGTTTCACTATGTTATTCTTAATGCCAATCTATACAACGTATGATGACATCTTGTTCTTTATTAACACTTAATATATATTCTATACTTCACAATTGCACTATCTCAAGCCAAAACAATTCAAATTTCCGTTGCCTCTATAGGAAGCTTATTAGTAAGTAAATGAAGAAAAGCTATCGGTGGATTCAAACTCATAAATGCCTGTTTACAAGACAGGAGCATTTACCCAGTAAGCCACTGGAACATCACAGTTGTAAAGCAATGTAAAGAAGGGCAGTGAACATTGAATCGCTAATAGGTAAGTTAAAAAAGAAATCCATTGGTTTCACTATGTTATTCTTAATGCCAATCTATAAAGCGTATGAAGACATCTTGTTTTCTATAAACACTTAATACAGATTCTATATCTCACAATTGCACTATCTCAAGCCAAAACAATTCAAATTTCCATTGCCTCTATAGGAAGCTTATTAGTAAGTAAATGAAGAAAAGCAATCAGTGGATTCAAACTCATGAATGCCTGCTTACAAGACAACTGCATTTACCCAGTAAGCCACTAGAACATCACAGGTATCAAGCAATGTCAAGAAGTGCAGCGAACATTGAATCGCTAATAGGTAAGTTAAAAATGAATTCCATTAGTTTCACTATGTTATTCTTAATGCCAATCTATACAGCGTATGATGACATCTTCTTCTTTATGAGCACGTAATATATATTCTATATTTCACAATTGCACTATCTCAAGCCAAAAACAATGCAAATTTCCATTGCCTCTAAAGAATGATTACTAGTAAGTAAATGAAAAAAAACTATCCGTGGATTCAAACTCATGAATGCCTGTTTACAAGACAGTCGCATTAACACAGTAAGCCACTGGAACATCACAGGTATAAGGTAATATAAAGAAGGGCAGTGAACATTGAATCGCTAATAGGTAAGTTAAAAATGAATTCCATTGGTTTCACTATGTTATTCTTAATGCCAATCTATACAGCGTATGATGACATCTTCTTCTTTATGAACACGTAATACATATTCTATACTTCACAATTGCACTATCTCAAGCCAAAAATAATGCAAATTTCCATTGCTTCTAAAGAATGATTACTAGTAAGTAAATGAAAAAAAGCTATCCGTGGATTCAAACTCATGAATGCCTGTTTACAAGACAGTCGCATTAACACAGTAAGCCACTGGAACATCACAGGTATAACGTAATGTAAAGAAGGGCAGTGAACATTGAATCGCTAATAGGTAAGTTAAAAATGAATTCCATTGGTTTCACTATGTTATTCTTAATGCCAATCTATACAGCGTATGATGACATCTTGTTCTTTATGAACACGTAATACATATTCTATACTTCACAATTGCACTATCTCAAGCCAAAAACAATGCAAATTTCCATTGCCTCTAAAGAATGATTACTAGTAAGTAAATGAAAAAAAACTATCCGTGGATTCAAACTCATGAATGCCTGTTTACAAGACAGTCGCATTAACACAGTAAGCCACTGGAACATCACAGGTATAACATAATGTAAAGAAGGGCAGCGAACATTGAATCGCTAATAGGTAAGTTAAAAATGAATTCCATTGGTTTCACTATGTTATTCTTAATGCCAATCTATACAGCGTATGATGACATCTTTTTCTTTATGAACACGTAATACATATTCTATACTTCACAATTGCACTATCTCAAGCCAAAACAATTCAAATTTCCATTGCCTCTATAGGAAGCTTATTAGTAAGTAAATGAAGAAAAGCTATCGGTGGATTCAAACTCATGAATGCCTGTTTACAAGACAGGAGCATTTACCCAGTAAGCCACTGGAACATCACAGGTGTAAAGCAATGTAAAGAAGGGCAGTGAACATTGAATCGCTAATAAGGTAAGTTAAAAATTAATTCCATTGGTTTCACTATGTTATTCTTAATGCCAATCTATACAGCATATGATGACATCTTGTTCTTTATGAACACGTAATACATATTCTAAACTTCACAATTACACTATCTCAAGCCAAAACAATTCAAATTTCCATTGCCTCTATAGGAAGCTTATTAGTAAGTAAATGAAGAAAAGCTATCGGTGGATTCAAACTCATGAATGCCTGTTTACAAGACAGGTGCATTTCCCAGTAAGCCACTGGAACATCACAGGTGTTAAGCAATGTAAAGAAGGGAAGTGAACAATGAATCGCTAATAGGTAAGTTAAAAAAGAAAGCCATTGGTTTCACTATGTTATTCTTAATGCCAATCTATACAACGTATGATGACATCTTGTTCTTTATTAACACTTAATATATATTCTATACTTCACAATTGCACTATCTCAAGCCAAAAACAATGCAAATTTCCATTGCCTATAAAGAATGATTACTAGTAAGTAAATGAAAAAAAACTATCCGTGGATTCAAACTCATGAATGCCTGTTTACAAGACAGTCACATTAACACAGTAAGCCACTGGAACATCACAGGTATAAGGTAATATAAAGAAGGGCAGTGAACATTGAATCGCTAATAGGTAAGTTAAAAATGAATTCCATTGGTTTCACTATGTTATTCTTAATGCCAATCTATACAGCGTATGATGACATCTTCTTCTTTATGAACACGTAATACATATTCTATACATCACAATTGCACTATCTCAAGCCAAAAATAATGCAAATTTCCATTGCCTCTAAAGAATGATTACTAGTAAGTAAATGAAAAAAAGCTATTCGTGGATTCAAACTCATGAATGCCTGTTTACAAGACAGGTGCATTTACCCAGTAAGCCACTGGAACATAACAGGTGTAAAGCAATGTAAAGAAGGGCAGTGAACATTGAATCGCTAATAGGTAAGTTAAAAATGAATTACATTGGTTTCACTATGTTATTCTTAATGCCAATCTATACAACGTATGATGACATCTTGTTCTTTATTAACACTTAATATATATTCTATACTTCACAATTGCACTATCTCAAGCCAAAAACAATGCAAATTTCCATTGCCTCTAAAGAATGATTACTAGTAAGTAAATGAAAAAAAACTATCCGTGGATTCAAACTCATGAATGCCTGTTTACAAGACAGTCGCATTAACACAGTAAGCCACTGGAACATCACAGGTATAACGTAATGTAAAGAAGGGCAGCGAACATTGAATCGCTAATAGGTAAGTTAAAAATGAATTACATTGGTTTCACTATGTTATTCTTAATGCCAATCTATACAACGTATGATGACATCTTGTTCTTTATTAACACTTAATATATATTCTATACTTCACAATTGCACTATCTCAAGCCAAAACAATTCAAATTTCCATTGCCTCTAAAGAATGATTACTAGTAAGTAAATGAAAAAAACTATCCGTGGATTCAAACTCATGAATGCCTGTTTACAAGACAATCGCATTAACACAGTAAGTCACTGGAACATCACAGGTATAAGGTAATATAAAGAAGGGCAGTGAACATGGAATCGCTAATAGGTAAGTTAAAAATGAATTCCATTGGTTTCACTATGTTATTCTTAATGCCAATCTATACAGCGTATGATGACATCTTCTTCTTTATGAGCACGTAATACATATTCTATACTTCACAATTGCACTATCTCAAGCCAAAACAATTCAAATTTCCATTGCCTCTATAGGAAGCTTATTAGTAAGTATATGAAGAAAAGCTATCGGTGGATTCAAACTCATAAATGCCTGTTTACAAGACAGGTGCATTTCCCAGTAAGCCACTGGAACATCACAGTTGTAAAGCAATGTAAAGAAGGGCAGTGAACATTGAATCGCTAATAGGTAAGTTAAAAAAGAAATCCATTGGTTTCACTATGTTATTCTTAATGCCAATCTATAAAGCGTATGAAGACATCTTGTTTTCTATAAAAACTTAATGCAGATTCTATATCTCACAATTGCACTATCTCAAGCCAAAACAATTCAAATTTCCATTGCCTCTATAGGAAGCTTATTAGTAAGTAAATGAAGAAAAGCAATCAGTGGATTCAAACTCATGAATGCCTGCTTACAAGACAACTGCATTTACCCAGTAAGCCACTAGAACATCACAGGTATCAAGCAATGTCAAGAAGTGCAGCGAACATTGAATCGCTAATAGGTAAGTTAAAAATGAATTCCATTAGTTTCACTATGTTATTCTTAATGCCAATCTATACAGCGTATGATGACATCTTCTTCTTTATGAAAAAAACAATGCAAATTTCCATTGCCTCTAAAGAATGATTGCTAGTAAGTAAATGAAAAAAAACTATCCGTGGATTCAAATTCATGAATGCCTGTTTACAAGACAGTCGCATTAACACAGTAAGCCACTGGAACATCACAGGTATAACGTAATGTAAAGAAGGGCAGCGAACATTGAATCGCTAATAGGTAAGTTAAAAATGAATTCCATTGGTTTCACTATGTTATTCTTAATGCCAATCTATACAGCGTATGATGACATCTTTTTCTTTATGAACACGTAATACATATTCTATACTTCACAATTGCACTATCTCAAGCCAAAACAATTCAAATTTCCATTGCCTCTATAGGAAGCTTATTAGTAAGTAAATGAAGAAAAGCTATCGGTGGATTCAAACTCATGAATGCCTGTTTACAAGACAGGAGCATTTACCCAGTAAGCCACTGGAACATCACAGGTGTAAAGCAATGTAAAGAAGGGCAGTGAACATTGAATCGCTAATAAGGTAAGTTAAAAATTAATTCCATTGGTTTCACTATGTTATTCTTAATGCCAATCTATACAACGTATGATGACATCTTGTTCTTTATTAACACTTAATATATATTCTATACTTCACAATTGCACTATCTCAAGCCAAAACAATTCAAATTTCCGTTGCCTCTATAGGAAGCTTATTAGTAAGTAAATGAAGAAAAGCTATCGGTGGATTCAAACTCATAAATGCCTGTTTACAAGACAGGAGCATTTACCCAGTAAGCCACTGGAACATCACAGTTGTAAAGCAATGTAAAGAAGGGCAGTGAACATTGAATCGCTAATAGGTAAGTTAAAAAAGAAATCCATTGGTTTCACTATGTTATTCTTAATGCCAATCTATAAAGCGTATGAAGACATCTTGTTTTCTATAAACACTTAATACAGATTCTATATCTCACAATTGCACTATCTCAAGCCAAAACAATTCAAATTTCCATTGCCTCTATAGGAAGCTTATTAGTAAGTAAATGAAGAAAAGCAATCAGTAGATTCAAACTCATGAATGCCTGCTTACAAGACAACTGCATTTACCCAGTAAGCCACTAGAACATCACAGGTATCAAGCAATGTCAAGAAGTGCAGCGAACATTGAATCGCTAATAGGTAAGTTAAAAATGAATTCCATTAGTTTCACTATGTTATTCTTAATGCCAATCTATACAGCGTATGATGACATCTTCTTCTTTATGAGCACGTAATATATATTCTATATTTCACAATTGCACTATCTCAAGCCAAAAACAATGCAAATTTCCATTGCCTCTAAAGAATGATTACTAGTAAGTAAATGAAAAAAAACTATCCGTGGATTCAAACTCATGAATGCCTGTTTACAAGACAGTCGCATTAACACAGTAAGCCACTGGAACATCACAGGTATAAGGTAATATAAAGAAGGGCAGTGAACATTGAATCGCTAATAGGTAAGTTAAAAATGAATTCCATTGGTTTCACTATGTTATTCTTAATGCCAATCTATACAGCGTATGATGACATCTTCTTCTTTATGAACACGTAATACATATTCTATACTTCACAATTGCACTATCTCAAGCCAAAAATAATGCAAATTTCCATTGCTTCTAAAGAATGATTACTAGTAAGTAAATGAAAAAAAGCTATCCGTGGATTCAAACTCATGAATGCCTGTTTACAAGACAGTCGCATTAACACAGTAAGCCACTGGAACATCACAGGTATAACGTAATGTAAAGAAGGGCAGTGAACATTGAATCGCTAATAGGTAAGTTAAAAATGAATTCCATTGGTTTCACTATGTTATTCTTAATGCCAATCTATACAGCGTATGATGACATCTTGTTCTTTATGAACACGTAATACATATTCTATACTTCACAATTGCACTATCTCAAGCCAAAACAATTCAAATTTCCATTGCCTCTATAGGAAGCTTATTAGTAAGTAAATGAAGAAAAGCTATCGGTGGGTTCACACTCATGAATGCCTGTCTACAAAACACGTGCATTTCCCAGTAAGCCACTGGAACATCACAGTTGTAAAGCAATGTAAAGAAGGGCAGTGAACATTGAATCGCTAATAGGTAAGTTAAAAAAGAAATCCATTGGTTTCACTATGTTATTCTTAATGCCAATCTATAAAGCGTATGAAGACATCTTGTTTTCTATAAAAACTTAATACAGATTCTATATCTCACAATTGCACTATCTCAAGCCAAAACAATTCAAATTTCCATTGCCTCTATAGGAAGCTTATTAGTAAGTAAATGAAGAAAAGCAATCAGTGGATTCAAACTCATGAATGCCTGCTTACAAGACAACTGCATTTACCCAGTAAGCCACTAGAACATCACAGGTATCAAGCAATGTCAAGAAGTGCAGCGAACATTGAATCGCTAATAGGTAAGTTAAAAATGAATTCCATTAGTTTCACTATGTTATTCTTAATGCCAATCTATACAGCGTATGATGACATCTTCTTCTTTATGAGCACGTAATATATATTCTATACTTCACAATTGCACTATCTCAAGCCAAAAACAATGCAAATTTCCATTGCCTCTAAAGAATGATTACTAGTAAGTAAATGAAAAAAAACTATCCGTGGATTCAAACTCATGAATGCCTGTTTACAAGACAGTCGCATTAACACAGTAAGCCACTGGAACATCGCAGGTATAACGTAATGTAAAGAAGGGCAGCGAACATTGAATCGCTAATAGGTAAGTTAAAAATGAATTCCATTGGTTTCACTATGTTATTCTTAATGCCAATCTATACAGCGTATGATGACATCTTTTTCTTTATGAACACGTAATACATATTCTATACTTCACAATTGCACTATCTCAAGCCAAAACAATTCAAATTTCCATTGCCTCTATAGGAAGCTTATTAGTAAGTAAATGAAGAAAAGCTATCGGTGGATTCAAACTCATGAATGCCTGTTTACAAGACAGGAGCATTTACCCAGTAAGCCACTGGAACATCACAGGTGTAAAGCAATGTAAAGAAGGGCAGTGAACATTGAATCGCTAATAAGGTAAGTTAAAAATTAATTCCATTGGTTTCACTATGTTATTCTTAATGCCAATCTATACAGCATATGATGACATCTTGTTCTTTATGAACACGTAATACATATTCTAAACTTCACAATTGCACTATCTCAAGCCAAAACAATTCAAATTTCCATTGCCTCTATAGGAAGCTTATTAGTAAGTAAATGAAGAAAAGCTATCGGTGGATTCAAACTCATGAATGCCTGTTTACAAGACAGGTGCATTTCCCAGTAAGCCACTGGAACATCACAGGTGTTAAGCAATGTAAAGAAGGGAAGTGAACATTGAATCGCTAATAGGTAAGTTAAAAAAGAAAGCCATTGGTTTCACTATGTTATTCTTAATGCCAATCTATACAACGTATGATGACATCTTGTTCTTTATTAACACTTAATATATATTCTATACTTCACAATTGCACTATCTCAAGCCAAAAACAATGCAAATTTCCATTGCCTCTAAAGAATGATTACTAGTAAGTAAATGAAAAAAAACTATCCGTGGATTCAAACTCATGAATGCCTGTTTACAAGACAGTCACATTAGCACAGTAAGCCACTGGAACATCACAGGTATAAGGTAATATAAAGAAGGGCAGTGAACATTGAATCGCTAATAGGTAAGTTAAAAATGAATTCCATTGGTTTCACTATGTTATTCTTAATGCCAATCTATACAGCGTATGATGACATCTTCTTCTTTATGAACACGTAATACATATTCTATACATCACAATTGCACTATCTCAAGCCAAAAATAATGCAAATTTCCATTGCCTCTAAAAAATGATTACTAGTAAGTAAATGAAAAAAAGCTATTCGTGGATTCAAACTCATGAATGCCTGTTTACAAGACAGGTGCATTTACCCAGTAAGCCACTGAAACATAACAGGTGTAAAGCAATGTAAAGAAGGGCAGTGAACATTGAATCGCTAATAGGTAAGTTAAAAATGAATTACATTGGTTTCACTATGTTATTCTTAATGCCAATCTATACAACGTATGATGACATCTTGTTCTTTATTAACACTTAATATATATTCTATACTTCACAATTGCACTATCTCAAGCCAAAACAATTCAAATTTCCATTGCCTCTAAAGAATGATTACTAGTAAGTAAATGAAAAAAACTATCCGTGGATTCAAACTCATGAATGCCTGTTTACAAGACAGTCGCATTAACACAGTAAGTCACTGGAACATCACAGGTATAACGTAATATAAAGAAGGCAGTGAACATGGAATCGCTAATAGGTAAGTTAAAAATGAATTCCATTGGTTTCACTATGTTATTCTTAATGCCAATCTATACAGCGTATGATGACATCTTCTTCTTTATGAACACGTAATACATATTCTATACATCACAATTGCACTATCTCAAGCCAAAAATAATGCAAATTTCCATTGCCTCTAAAAAATGATTACTAGTAAGTAAATGAAAAAAAGCTATTCGTGGATTCAAACTCATGAATGCCTGTTTACAAGACAGGTGCATTTACCCAGTAAGCCACTGAAACATAACAGGTGTAAAGCAATGTAAAGAAGGGCAGTGAACATTGAATCGCTAATAGGTAAGTTAAAAATGAATTACATTGGTTTCACTATGTTATTCTTAATGCCAATCTATACAACGTATGATGACATCTTGTTCTTTATTAACACTTAATATATATTCTATACTTCACAATTGCACTATCTCAAGCCAAAACAATTCAAATTTCCATTGCCTCTAAAGAATGATTACTAGTAAGTAAATGAAAAAAACTATCCGTGGATTCAAACTCATGAATGCCTGTTTACAAGACAGTCGCATTAACACAGTAAGTCACTGGAACATTACAGGTATAAGGTAATATAAAGAAGGGCAGTGAACATTGAATCGCTAATAGGTAAGTTAAAAATGAATTCCATTGGTTTCACTATGTTATTCTTAATGCCAATCTATACAGCGTATGATGACATCTTCTTCTTTATGAACACGTAATACATATTCTATACATCACAATTGCACTATCTCAAGCCAAAAATAATGCAAATTTCCATTGCCTCTAAAGAATGATTACTAGTAAGTAAATGAAAAAAAGCTATTCGTGGATTCAAACTCATGAATGCCTGTTTACAAGACAGGTGCATTTACCCAGTAAGCCACTGAAACATAACAGGTGTAAAGCAATGTAAAGAAGGGCAGTGAACATTGAATCGCTAATAGGTAAGTTAAAAATGAATTACATTGGTTTCACTATGTTATTCTTAATGCCAATCTATACAACGTATGATGACATCTTGTTCTTTATTAACACTTAATATATATTCTATACTTCACAATTGCACTATCTCAAGCCAAAACAATTCAAATTTCCATTGCCTCTAAAGAATGATTACTAGTAAGTAAATGAAAAAAACTATCCGTGGATTCAAACTCATGAATGCCTGTTTACAAGACAGTCGCATTAACACAGTAAGTCACTGGAACATTACAGGTATAAGGTAATATAAATAAGGGCAGTGAACATTGAATCGCTAATAGGTAAGTTAAAAATGAATTCCATTGGTTTCACTATGTTATTCTTAATGCCAATCTATACAGCGTATGATGACATCTTCTTCTTTATGAGCACGTAATACATATTCTATACTTCACAATTGCACTATCTCAAGCCAAAACAATTCAAATTTCCATTGCCTCTATAGGAAGCTTATTAGTAAGTAAATGAAGAAAAGCTATCGGTGGATTCAAACTCATAAATGCCTGTTTACAAGACAGGAGCATTTACCCAGTAAGCCACTGGAACATCACAGTTGTAAAGCAATGTGAAGAAGGGCAATGAACATTGAATCGCTAATAGGTAAGTTAAAAATGAATTCCATTGGTTTCACTATGTTATTCTTAATGCCAATCTATACAGCGTATGATGACATCTTGTTCTTTATTAACACTTAATATATATTCTATACTTCACAATTGCACTATCTCAAGCCAAAACAATTCAAATTTCCATTGCCTCTAAAGAATGATTACTAGTAAGTAAATGAAAAAAACTATCCGTGGATTCAAACTCATGAATGCCTGTTTACAAGATAGTCGCATTAACACAGTAAGTCACTGGAACATCACAGGTATACGGTAATATAAAGAAGGGCAGTGAACATTGAATCGCTAATAGGTAAGTTAAAAAAGAAATCCATTGGTTTCACTATGCTATTCTTAATGCCAATCTATAAAGCGTATGAAGACATCTTGTTTTCTATAAACACTTAATACAGATTCTATATCTCACAATTGCACTATCTCAAGCCAAAACAATTCAAATTTCCATTGTCTCTATAGGAAGCTTAATAGTAAGTAAATGAAGAAAAGCAATCAGTGGATTCAAACTCATGAATGCCTGCTTACAAGACAACTGCATTTACCCAGTAAGCCACTAGAACATCACAGGTATCAAGCAATGTCAAGAAGTGCATCGAACATTGAATCGCTAATAGGTAAGTTAAAAACGAATTCCATTAGTTTCACTATGTTATTCTTAATGCCAATCTATACAGCGTATGATGACATCTTCTTCTTTATGAGCACGTAATATATATTCTATACTTCACAATTGCACTATCTCAAGCCAAAAACAATGCAAATTTCCATTGCCTCTAAAGAATGATTACTAGTAAGTAAATGAAAAAAAACTATCCGTGGATTCAAACTCATGAATGCCTGTTTACAAGACAGTCGCATTAACACAGTAAGCCACTGGAACATCACAGGTATAAGGTAATATAAAGAACGGCAGTGAACATTGAATCGCTAATAGGTAAGTTAAAAATGAATTCCATTGGTTTCACTATGTTATTCTTAATGCCAATCTATACAGCGTATGATGACATCTTCTTTATGAACACGTAATACATATTCTATACTTCACAATTGCACTATCTCAAGCCAAAAATAATGCAAATTTCCATTGCTTCTAAAGAATGATTACTAGTAAGTAAATGAAAAAAAGCTATCCGTGGATTCAAACTCATGAATGCCTGTTTACAAGACAGTCGCATTAACACAGTAAGCCACTGGAACATCACAGGTATAACGTAATGTAAAGAAGGGCAGTGAACATTGAATCGCTAATAGGTAAGTTAAAAATGAATTCCATTGGTTTCACTATGTTATTCTTAATGCCAATCTATACAGTGTATGATGACATCTTGTTCTTTATGAACACGTAATACATATTCTATACTTCACAATTGCACTATCTCAAGCCAAAACAATTCAAATTTCCATTGCCTCTATAGGAAGCTTATTAGTAAGTAAATGAAGAAAAGCTATCGGTGGGTTCACACTCATGAATGCCTGTCTACAAAACACGTGCATTTCCCAGTAAGCCACTGGAACATCACAGGTGTAAAGCACTGTAAAGAAGGGAAGTGAACATTGAATCGCTAATAGGAAAGTTAAAAAAGAAATCCATTGGTTTCACTATGTTATTCTTAATGCCAATCTATAAAGCGTATGAAGACATCTTGTTTTCTATGAACACTTAATACAGATTCTATATCTCACAATTGCACTATCTCAAGCCAAAACAATTCAAATTTCCATTGCCTCTATAGGAAGCTTATTAGTAAGTATATGAAGAAAAGCTATCGGTGGATTCAAACTCATGAATGCCTGTTTACAAAACAGGTGCATTTCCCAGTAAGCCACTGGAACATCACAGGTGTAAAGCAATGTAAAGAAGGGAAGTGAAAATTGAATCGCTAATAGGTAAGTTAAAAAAGAAAGCCATTGGTTTCACTATGTTATTCTTAATGCCAATCTATACAACGTATGATGACATCTTGTTCTTTATTAACACTTAATATATATTCTATACTTCACAATTGCACTATCTCAAGCCAAAAACAATGCAAATTTCCATTGCCTCTAAAGAATGATTACTAGTAAGTAAATGAAAAAAAACTATCCGTGGATTCAAACTCATGAATGCCTGTTTACAAGACAGTCACATTAACACAGTAAGCGACTGGAACATCACAGGTATAAGGTAATATAAAGAAGGGCAGTGAACATTGAATCGCTAATAGGTAAGTTAAAAATGAATTCCATTGGTTTCACTATGTTATTCTTAATGCCAATCTATACAGCGTATGATGACATCTTCTTCTTTATGAACACGTAATACATATTCTATACATCACAATTGCACTATCTCAAGCCAAAAATAATGCAAATTTCCATTGCCTCTAAAGAATGATTACTAGTAAGTAAATGAAAAAAAGCTATTCGTGGATTCAAACTCATGAATGCCTGTTTACAAGACAGGTGCATTTACCCAGTAAGCCACTGGAACATAACAGGTGTAAAGCAATGTAAAGAAGGGCAGTGAACATTGAATCGCTAATAGGTAAGTTAAAAATGAATTACATTGGTTTCACTATGTTATTCTTAATGCCAATCTATACAACGTATGATGACATCTTGTTCTTTATTAACACTTAATATATATTCTATACTTCACAATTGCACTATCTCAAGCCAAAACAATTCAAATTTCCATTGCCTCTAAAGAATGATTACTAGTAAGTAAATGAAAAAAACTATCCGTGGATTCAAACTCATGAATGCCTGTTTACAAGACAGTCGCATTAACACAGTAAGTCACTGGAACATCACAGGTATAAGGTAATATAAAGAAGGGCAGTGAACATGGAATCGCTAATAGGTAAGTTAAAAATGAATTCCATTGGTTTCACTATGTTATTCTTAATGCCAATCTATACAGCGTATGATGACATCTTCTTCTTTATGAGCACGTAATACATATTCTATACTTCACAATTGCACTATCTCAAGCCAAAAACAATGCAAATTTCCAATGCCTCTAAAGAATGATTACTAGTAAGTAAATGAAAAAAAGCTAATTGTGGATTCAAACTCATGAATGCCTGTTTACAAGACAGTCGCATTAACACAGTAAGCCACTGGAACATCACAGGTATAACGTAATGTAAAGAAGGGCAGTGAACATTGAATCGCTAATAGGTAAGTTAAAAATGAATTCCATTGGTTTCACTATGTTATTCTTAATGCCAATCTATAAAGCGTATGAAGACATCTTGTTCTTTATTAACACTTAATACATATTCTATACTTCACAATTGCACTATCTCAAGCCAAAACAATTCAAATTTCCATTGCCTCTATAGGAATATTATTAGTAAGTAAATGAAGAAAAGCTATCGGTGGGTTCACTCTCATGAATGCCTGTCTACAAAACACGTGCATTTCCCAGTAAGCCACTGGAACATCACAGGTGTAAAGCACTGTAAAGAAGGGAAGTGAACATTGAATCGCTAATAGGAAAGTTAAAAAAGAAATCCATTGGTTTCACTATGTTATTCTTAATGCCAATCTATAAAGCGTATGAAGACATCTTGTTTTCTATGAACACTTAATACAGATTCTATATCTCACAATTGCACTATCTCAAGCCAAAACAACTCAAATTTCCATTGCCTCTATAGGAAGCTTATTAGTAAGTATATGAAGAAAAGCTATCGGTGGATTCAAACTCATGAATGCCTGTTTACAAGACAGGTGCATTTCCCAGTAAGCCACTGGAACATCACAGTTATAAAGCAATGTAAAGAAGGGCAGTGAACATTGAATCGCTAATAGGTAAGTTAAAAATGAATTCCATTGGTTTCACTATGTTATTCTTAATGCCAATCTATAAAGCGTATGAAGACATCTTGTTCTTTATTAACACTTAATATATATTCTATACTTCACAATTGCACTATCTCAAGCCAAAAACAATGCAAATTTCCATTGCCTCTAAAGAATGATTACTAGTAAGTAAATGAAAAAAACTATCCGTGGATTCAAACTCATGAATGCCTGTTTACAAGACAGTCGCATTAACACAGTAAGCCACTGGAACATCACAGGTATAAGGTAATATAAAGAAGGGCAGTGAACATTGAATCGCTAATAGGTAAGTTAAAAATGAATTCCATTGGTTTCACTATGTTATTCTTAATGCCAATCTATACAGCGTATGATGACATCTTCTTCTTTATGAACACGTAATACATATTCTATACTTCACAATTGCACTATCTCAAGCCAAAAATAATGCAAATTTCCAATGCCTCTAAAGAATGATTACTAGTAAGTAAATGAAGAAAAGCTATTGGTGGATTCAAACTCATGAATGCCTGTTTACAAAACAGGTGCATTTCCCAGTAAGCCACTGGAACGTCCCAGGTGTAAAGCAATGTAAAGAAGGGAAGTGAACATTGAATCGCTAATAGGTAAGTTAAAAATGAATTCCATTGGTTTCACTATGTTATTCTTAATGCCAATCTATACAGCGTATGATGACATCTTGTTCTTTATGAACACGTAATACATATTCTATACTTCACATTTGCACTATCTCAAGCCAAAACAATTCAAATTTCCATTGCCTCTATAGGAAGATTATTAGTAAGTAAATGAAGAAAAGCTATCGGTGGATTCAAACTCATGAATGCCTGTTTACCATACAGGTGCATTTACCCAGTAAGCCACTGGAACATCACAGGTGTAAAGCACTGTAAAGAAGGGCAGTGAACATTGAATCGCTAATAGGTAAGTTAATAATGAATTCCATTGGTTTCACTATGTTATTCTTAATGCCAATCTATACAGCGTATGATGACATCTTGTTCTTTATGAACACGTAATACATATTCTATATTTCACAATTGCACTATCTCAAGCCAAATCAATTCAAATTTCCATTGCTTCTATAGGAAGCTTATTAGTAAGTAAATGAAGAAAAGCAATCAGTGGATTCAAACTCATGAATGCCTGCTTACAAGACAACTGCATTTACCCAGAAAGCCACTAGAACATCACAGGTGTCAAGCAACGTCAAGAAGTGCAGCGAACATTGAATCGCTAATAGGTAAGTTAAAAAAGAAAGCCATTGGTTTCACTATGTTATTCTTAATGCCAATCTATACAACGTATGATGACATCTTGTTCTTTATTAACACTTAATATATATTCTATACTTCACAATTGCACTATATCAAGCCAAAAACAATGCAAATTTCCATTGCCTCTAAAGAATGATTACTAGTAAGTAAATGAAAAAAAACTATCCGTGGATTAAAACTCATGAATGCCTGTTTACAAGTCAGTCGCATTAACACAGTAAGCCACTGGAACATCACAGGTGTAAAGCAATGTAAAGAAGGGAAGTGAACATTGAATCGCTAATAGGTAAGTTAAAAAAGAAAGCCATTGGTTTCACTATGTTATTCTTAATGCCAATCTATACAACGTATGATGACATCTTGTTCTTTAATAACACTTAATATATATTCTATACTTCACAATTGCACTATCTCAAGCCAAAACAATTCAAATTTCCATTGCCTCTATAGGAAGCTTATTAGTAAGTAAATGAAGAAAAGCTATCGGGGGATTCAAACTCATGAATGCCTGTTTACAAGACAGGTGCATTTACCCAGTAAGCCACTGGAACATCACAGGTGAAAAGTAATGTAAAGAAGGGCAGTGAACATTGAATCGCTAATAAGGTAAGTTAAAAATGAATTCCATTGGTTTCACTATGTTATTCTTAATGCCAATCTATACAGCGTATGATGACATCTTCTTCTTTATGAACACGTAATACATATTCTATACTTCACAATTGCACTATCTCAAGCCAAAAACAATGCAAATTTCCATTGCCTCTAAAGATTGATTACTAGTAAGTAAATGAAAAAAAAACTCTCCGTGGATTCAAACTCATGAATGCCTGTTTACAAGACAGTCGCATTAACACAGTAAGCCACTTGAACATCACAGGTATAAGGTAATATAAAGAAGGGCAGTGAACATTGAATCGCTAATAGGTAAGTTAAAAATGAATTCCATTGGTTTCACTATGTTATTCTTAATGCCAATCTATACAGCGTATGATGACATCTTGTTCTTTATGAACACGTAATACATATTCTATATTTCACAATTGCACTATAGCAAGCCAAATCAATTCAAATTTCCATTGCTTCTATAGGAAGCTTATTAGTAAGTAAATGAAGAAAAGCAATCAGTGGATTCAAACTCATGAATGCCTGCTTACAAGACAACTGCATTTACCCAGAAAGCCACTAGAACATCACAGGTGTCAAGCAACGTCAAGAAGTGCAGCGAACATTGAATCGCTAATAGGTAAGTTAAAAAAGAAAGCCATTGGTTTCACTATGTTATTCTTAATGCCAATCTATACAGCGTATGATGACATCTTGTTCTTTATGAACACGTAATACATATTCTATACTTCACAATTGCACTATCTCAAGCCAAAACAATTCAAATTTCCATTGCCTCTATAGGAAGCTTATTAGTAAGTAAATGAAGAAAAGCTATCGGTGGATTCAAACTCATGAATGCCTGTTTACCATACAGGTGCATTTACCCAGTAAGCCACTGGAACATCACAGGTGTAAAGCACTGTAAAGAAGGGCAGTGAACATTGAATCGCTAATAGGTAAGTTAATAATGAATTCCATTGGTTTCACTATGTTATTCTTAATGCCAATCTATACAGCGTATGATGACATCTTGTTCTTTATGAACACGTAATACATATTCTATATTTCACAATTGCACTATCTCAAGCCAAATCAATTCAAATTTCCATTGCTTCTACAGGAAGCTTATTAGTAAGTAAATGAAGAAAAGCAATCAGTGGATTCAAACTCATGAATGCCTGCTTACAAGACAACTGCATTTACCCAGAAAGCCACTAGAACATCACAGGTGTCAAGCAATGTCAAGAAGTGCAGTGAACATTGAATCGCTAATAGGTAAGTTAAAAAAGAAAGCCATTGGTTTCACTATGTTATTCTTATTGCCAATCTATACAGCGTATGATGACATCTTGTTCTTTATGAACACGTAATACATATTCTATACTTCACAATTGCACTATCTCAAGCCAAAACAATTCAAATTTCCATTGCCTCTATAGGAAGCTTATTAGTAAGTAAATGAAGAAAAGCTATCGGTGGATTCAAACTCATGAATGCCTGTTTACAAGACAGGTGCATTTACCCAGTAAGCCACTGGAAAATCACAGGTGTAAAGCAATGTAAAGAAGGGCAGTGAACATTGAATCGCTAATAAGGTAAGTTAAAAATGAATTCCATTGGTTTCACTATGTTATTCTTAATGCTAATCTATACAGCGTATGATGACATCTTTTTCTTTATGAACACGTAATACATATTCTATACTTCACAATTGCACTATCTCAAGCCAAAACAATTCAAATTTCCATTGCCTCTATAGGAAGCTTATTAGTAAGTAAATGAAGAAAAGCTATCGGTGGATTCAAACTCATGAATGCCTGTTTACAATACAGGTGCGTTTACCCAGTAAGCCACTGGAACATCACAGGTGTAAAGCAATGTAAAGAAGGGCAGTGAACATTGAATTGCTAATAGGTAAGTTATAAAAGAAAGCCATTGGTTTCACTATGTTATTCTTAATGCCAATCTATAAAACGTATGATGACATCTTGTTCTTTATTAACACTTAATATATATTCTATACTTCACAATTGCACTATCTCAAGCCAAAACAATTCAAATTTCCATTGCCTCTATAGGAAGCTTATTAGTAAGTAAATGAAGAAAAGCTATCGGGGGATTTAAACTCATGAATGCCTGTTTACAAGACAGGTGCATTTACCCAGTAAGCCACTGGAACATCACAGGTGAAAAGTAATGTAAAGAAGGGCAGTGAACATTGAATCGCTAATAAGGTAAGTTAAAAATGAATTCCATTGGTTTCACTATGTTATTCTTAATGCCAATCTATACAGCGTATGATGACATCTTCTTCTTTATGAACACGTAATACATATTCTATACTTCACAATTGCACTATCTCAAGCCAAAAACAATGCAAATTTCCATTGCCTCTAAAGAATGATTACTAGTAAGTAAATGAAAAAAAACTATCCGTGGATTCAAACTCATGAAAGCCTTTTAACAAGACAGTCACATTAACACAGTAAGCCACTGGAACATCACAGGTATAAGGTAATATAAAGAAGGGCAGTGAACATTGAATCGATAATAGGTAAGTTAAAAATGAATTCCATTGGTTTCACTATGTTATTCTTAATGCCAATCTATACAACGTATGATGACATCTTGTTCTTTATGAACACGTAATACATATTCTATACTTCACAATTGCACTATCTCAAGCCAAAACAATTCAAATTTCCATTGCCTCTATAGGAAGCTTATTAGTAAGTAAATGAAGAAAAGCTATCGGTGGATTCAAACTCATGAATGCCTGTTTACAAGACAGGTGCATTTCCCAGTAAGCCACTGGAACATCACAGGTGTAAAGCAATGTAAAGAAGGGACGTGAACATTGAATCGCTAATAGGTAAGTTAAAAAAGAAAGCCATTGGTTTCACTATGTTATTCTTAATGCCAATCTATACAGCGTATGATGACATCTTGTTCTTTATGAACACGTAATACATATTCTATACTTCACAATTGCACTATCGCAAGCCAAAACAATTCAAATTTAAATTGCCTCTATAGGAAGCTTATTAGTAAGTAAATGAAGAAAAGCTATCGGTGGATTCAAACTCATGAATGCCTGTTTACCATACAGGTGCATTTACCCAGTAAGCCACTGGAACATCACAGGTGTAAAGCACTGTAAAGAAGGGCAGTGAACATTGAATCGCTAATAGGTAAGTTAATAATGAATTCCATTGGTATCACTATGTTATTCTTAATGCCAATCTATACAGCGTATGATGACATCTTGTTCTTTATGAACACGTAATACATATTCTATATTTCACAATTGCACTATCTCAAGCCAAATCAATTCAAATTTCCATTGCTTCTACAGGAAGCTTATTAGTAAGTAAATGAAGAAAAGCAATCAGTGGATTCAAACTCATGAATGCCTGCTTACAAGACAACTGCATTTACCCAGAAAGCCACTAGAACATCACAGGTGTCAAGCAATGTCAAGAAGTGCAGTGAACATTGAATCGCTAATAGGTAAGTTATAAAAGAAAGCCATTGGTTTCACTATGTTATTCTTAATGCCAATCTATAAAACGTATGATGACATCTTGTTCTTTATTAACACTTAATATATATTCTATACTTCACAATTGCACTATCTCAAGCCAAAAACAATGCAAATTTCCATTGCCTCTAAAGAATGATTACTAGTAAGTAAATGAAAAAAAACTATCCGTGGATTAAAACTCATGAATGCCTGTTTACAAGACAGTCGCATTAACACAGTAAGCCACTGGAACATCACAGGTATAAGGTAATATAAAGAAGGGCAGTGAACATTGAATCGCTAATAGGTAAGTTAAAAATGAATTCCATTGGTTTCACTATGTTATTCTTAATGAAAATCTATACAGCGTATGATGACATCTTCTTCTTTATGAACACGTAATACATATTCTATACTTCACAATTGCACTATCTCAAGCCAAAACAATTCAAATTTCCATTGCCTCTATAGGAAGCTTATTAGTAAGTAAATGAAGAAAAGCTATCGGTGGATTCAAACTCATGAATGCCTGTTTACAAGACAGGTGCATTTCCCAGTAAGCCACTGGAACATCACAGGTGTAAAGCAATGTAAAGAAGGGACGTGAACATTGAATCGCTAATAGGTAAGTTAAAAAAGAAAGCCATTGGTTTCACTATGTTATTCTTAATGCCAATCTATACAGCGTATGATGACATCTTGTTCTTTATGAACACGTAATACATATTCTATACTTCACAATTGCACTATCTCAAGCCAAATCAATTCAAATTTCCATTGCCTCTATAGGAAGATTATTAGTAAGTAAATGAAGAAAAGCTATCGGTGGATTCAAACTCATGAATGCCTGTTTACAATACAGGTGCGTTTACCCAGTAAGCCACTGGAACATCACAGGTGTAAAGCACTGTAAAGAAGGGCAGTGAACATTGAATCGCTAATAGGTAAGTTAATAATGAATTCCATTGGTTTCACTATGTTATTCTTAATGCCAATCTATACAGCGTATGATGACATCTTGTTCTTTATGAACACGTAATACATATTCTATACTTCACAATTGCACTATCTCAAGCCAAAACAATTCAAATTTCCATTGCCTCTATAGGAAGCTTATTAGTAAGTAAATGAAGAAAAGCTATCGTTGGATTCAAACTCATAAATGCCTGTTTACAAGACAGGTGCATTTCCCAGTAAGCCACTGGTACATCACAGGTGCAAAACAATGTAAAGAAGGGAAGTGAACATTGAATCGCTAATAGGTAAGTTAAAAAAGAAAGCCATTGGTTTCACTATGTTATTCTTAATGCCAATCTATACAACGTATGATGACATCTTGTTCTTTATTAACACTTAATATATATTCTATACTTCACAATTGCACTATATCAAGCCAAAAACAATGCAAATTTCCATTGCCTCTAAAGAATGATTACTAGTAAGTAAATGAAAAAAAACTATCCGTGGATTAAAACTCATAAATGCCTGTTTACAAGACAGTCGCATTAACACAGTAAGCCACTGGAACATCACAGGCATAAGGTAATATAAAGAAGGGCAGTGAACATTGAATCGCTAATAGGTAAGTTAAAAATGAATTCCATTGGTTTCACTATGTTATTCTTAATGAAAATCTATACAGCGTATGATGACATCTTCCTCTTTATGAACACGTAATACATATTCTATACTTCACAATTGCACTATCTCAAGCCAAAACAATTCAAATTTCCATTGCCTCTATAGGAAGCTTATTAGTAAGTAAATGAAGAAAAGCTATCGGTGGATTCAAACTCATGAATGCCTGTTTACAAGACAGGTGCATTTCCCAGTAAGCCACTGGAACATCACAGGTGTAAAGCAATGTAAAGAAGGGACGTGAACATTGAATCGCTAATAGGTAAGTTAAAAAAGAAAGCCATTGGTTTCACTATGTTATTCTTAATGCCAATCTATACAACGTATGATGACATCTTGTTCTTTATTAACACTTAATATATATTCTATACTTCACAATTGCACTATCTCAAGCCAAAACAATTCAACTTTCCATTGCCTCTATAGGAAGCTTATTAGTAAGTAAATGAAGAAAAGCTATCGGGGGATTCAAACTCATGAATGCCTGTTTACAAGACAGGTGCATTTACCCAGTAAGCCACTGGAACATCACAGGTGAAAAGTAATGTAAAGAAGGGCAGTGAACATTGAATCGCTAATAAGGTAAGTTAAAAATGAATTCCATTGGTTTCACTATGTTATTCTTAATGCCAATCTATACAGCGTATGATGACATCTTGTTCTTTATGAACACGTAATACATATTCTATACTTCACAATTGCACTATCTCAAGCCAAATCAATTCAAATTTCCATTGCCTCTATAGGAAGATTATTAGTAAGTAAATGAAGAAAAGCTATCGGTGGATTCAAACTCATGAATGCCTGTTTACAATACAGGTGCGTTTACCCAGTAAGCCACTGGAACATCACAGGTGTAAAGCACTGTAAAGAAGGGCAGTGAACATTGAATCGCTAATAGGTAAGTTAATAATGAATTCCATTGGTTTCACTATGTTATTCTTAATGCCAATCTATACAGCGTATGATGACATCTTGTTCTTTATGAACACGTAATACATATTCTATACTTCACAATTGCACTATCTCAAGCCAAAACAATTCAAATTTCCATTGCCTCTATAGGAAGCTTATTAGTAAGTAAATGAAGAAAAGCTATCGTTGGATTCAAACTCATAAATGCCTGTTTACAAGACAGGTGCATTTCCCAGTAAGCCACTGGTACATCACAGGTGTAAAACAATGTAAAGAAGGGAAGTGAACATTGAATCGCTAATAGGTAAGTTAAAAAAGAAAGCCATTGGTTTCACTATGTTATTCTTAATGCCAATCTATACAACGTATGATGACATCTTGTTCTTTATTAACACTTAATATATATTCTATACTTCACAATTGCACTATATTAAGCCAAAAACAATGCAACTTTCCATTGCCTCTAAAGAATGATTACTAGTAAGTAAATGAAAAAAAACTATCCGTGGATTAAAACTCATAAATGCCTGTTTACAAGACAGTCGCATTAACACAGTAAGCCACTGGAACATCACAGGCATAAGGTAATATAAAGAAGGGCAGTGAACATTGAATCGCTAATAGGTAAGTTAAAAATGAATTCCATTGGTTTCACTATGTTATTCTTAATGAAAATCTATACAGCGTATGATGACATCTTCCTCTTTATGAACACGTAATACATATTCTATACTTCACAATTGCACTATCTCAAGCCAAAACAATTCAAATTTCCATTGCCTCTATAGGAAGCTTATTAGTAAGTAAATGAAGAAAAGCTATCGGTGGATTCAAACTCATGAATGCCTGTTTACAAGACAGGTGCATTTCCCAGTAAGCCACTGGAACATCACAGGTGTAAAGCAATGTAAAGAAGGGACGTGAACATTGAATCGCTAATAGGTAAGTTAAAAAAGAAAGCCATTGGTTTCACTATGTTATTCTTAATGCCAATCTATACAACGTATGATGACATCTTGTTCTTTATTAACACTTAATATATATTCTATACTTCACAATTGCACTATCTCAAGCCAAAACAATTCAACTTTCCATTGCCTCTATAGGAAGCTTATTAGTAAGTAAATGAAGAAAAGCTATCGGGGGATTCAAACTCATGAATGCCTGTTTACAAGACAGGTGCATTTACCCAGTAAGCCACTGGAACATCACAGGTGAAAAGTAATGTAAAGAAGGGCAGTGAACATTGAATCGCTAATAAGGTAAGTTAAAAATGAATTCCATTGGTTTCACTATGTTATTCTTAATGCCAATCTATACAGCGTATGATGACATCTTGTTCTTTATGAACACGTAATACATATTCTATACTTCACAATTGCACTATCTCAAGCCAAATCAATTCAAATTTCCATTGCCTCTATAGGAAGATTATTAGTAAGTAAATGAAGAAAAGCTATCGGTGGATTCAAACTGATGAATGCCTGTTTACAATACAGGTGCGTTTACCCAGTAAGCCACTGGAACATCACAGGTGTAAAGCACTGTAAAGAAGGGCAGTGAACATTGAATTGCTAATAGGTAAGTTAATAATGAATTCCATTGGTTTCACTATGTTATTCTTAATGCCAATCTATACAGCGTATGATGACATCTTGTTCTTTATGAACACGTAATACATATTCTATACTTCACAATTGCACTATCTCAAGCCAAAACAATTCAAATTTCCATTGCCTCTATAGGAAGCTTATTAGTAAGTAAATGAAGAAAAGCTATCGTTGGATTCACACTCATAAATGCCTGTTTACAAGACAGGTGCATTTCCCAGTAAGCCACTGGAACATCACAGGTGTAAAACAATGTAAAGAAGGGAAGTGAACATTGAATCGCTAATAGGTAAGTTAAAAAAGAAAGCCATTGGTTTCACTATGTTATTCTTAATGCCAATCTATACAACGTATGATGACATCTTGTTCTTTATTAACACTTAATATATATTCTATACTTCACAATTGCACTATATCAAGCCAAAAACAATGCAAATTTCCATTGCCTCTAAAGAATGATTACTAGTAAGTAAATGAAAAAAAACTATCCATGGATTAAAACTCATGAATGCCTGTTTACAAGACAGTCGCATTAACACAGTAAGCCACTGGAACATCACAGGTATAAGGTAATATAAAGAAGGGCAGTGAACATTGAATCGCTAATAGGTAAGTTAAAAATGAATTCCATTGGTTTCACTATGTTATTCTTAATGCCAATCTATACAACGTATGATGACATCTTGTTCTTTATGAACACGTAATACATATTCTATACTTCACAATTGCACTATCTCAAGCCAAAACAATTCAAATTTCCATTGCCTCTATAGGAAGCTTATTAGTAAGTAAATGAAGAAAAGCTATCGGTGGATTCACACTCATGAATGCCTGTTTACAAGACAGGTGCATTTCCCAGTAAGCCACTGGAACATCACAGGTGAAAAGCAATGTAAAGAAGGGAAGTGAACATTGAATCGCTAATAGGTAAGTTAAAAAAGAAAGCCATTGGTTTCACTATGTTATTCTTAATGCCAATCTATACAGCGTATGATGACATCTTGTTCTTTATTAACACTTAATATATATTCTATACTTCACAATTGCACTATCTCAAGCCAAAAACAATGCAAATTTCCATTGCCTCTAAAGAATGATTACTAGTAAGTAAATGAAAAAAAACTATCCGTGGATTAAAACTCATGAATGCCTGTTTACAAGACAGTCGCATTAACACAGTAAGCCACTGGAACATCACAGGTATAAGGTAATATAAAGAAGGGCAGTGAACATTGAATCGCTAATAGGTAAGTTAAAAATGAATTCCATTGGTTTCACTATGTTATTCTTAATGAAAATCTATACAGCGTATGATGACATCTTCTTCTTTATGAACACGTAATACATATTCTATACTTCACAATTGCACTATCTCAAGCCAAAACAATTCAAATTTCCATTGCCTCTATAGGAAGCTTATTAGTAAGTAAATGAAGAAAAGCTATCGGTGGATTCAAACTCATGAATGCCTGTTTACAAGACAGGTGCATTTCCCAGTAAGCCACTGGAACATCACAGGTGTAAAGCAATGTAAAGAAGGGACGTGAACATTGAATCGCTAATAGGTAAGTTAAAAAAGAAAGCCATTGGTTTCACTATGTTATTCTTAATGCCAATCTATACAGCGTATGATGACATCTTGTTCTTTATGAACACGTAATACATATTCTATAGTTCACAATTGCACTATCTCAAGCCAAATCAATTCAAATTTCCATTGCCTCTATAGGAAGATTATTAGTAAGTAAATGAAGAAAAGCTATCGGTGGATTCAAACTCATGAATGCCTGTTTACAATACAGGTGCGTTTACCCAGTAAGCCACTGGAACATCACAGGTGTAAAGCACTGTAAAGAAGGGCAGTGAACATTGAATCGCTAATAGGTAAGTTAATAATTAATTCCATTGGTTTCACTATGTTATTCTTAATGCCAATCTATACAGCGTATGATGACATCTTGTTCTTTATGAACACGTAATACATATTGTATATTTCACAATTGCACTATCTCAAGCCAAATCAATTCAAATTTCCATTGCTTCTACAGGAAGCTTATTAGTAAGTAAATGAAGAAAAGCAATCAGTGGATTCAAACTCATGAATGCCTGCTTACAAGACAACTGCATTTACCCAGAAAGCCACTAGAACATCACAGGTGTAAAACAATGTAAAGAAGGGAAGTGAACATTGAATCGCTAATAGGTAAGTTAAAAAAGAAAGCCATTGGTTTCACTATGTTATTCTTAATGCCAATCTATACAACGTATGATGACATCTTGTTCTTTATTAACACTTAATATATATTCTATACTTCACAATTGCACTATATCAAGCCAAAAACAATGCAAATTTCCATTGCCTCTAAAGAATGATTACTAGTAAGTAAATGAAAAAAAACTATCCGTGGATTAAAACTCATAAATGCCTGTTTACAAGACAGTCGCATTAACACAGTAAGCCACTGGAACATCACAGGTATAAGGTAATATAAAGAAGGGCAGTGAACATTGAATCGCTAATAGGTGAGTTAAAAATGAATTCCATTGGTTTCACTATGTTATTCTTAATGCCAATCTATACAGCGTATGATGACATCTTGTTCTTTATGAACACGTAATACATATTCTATACTTCACAATTGCACTATCTCAAGCCAAATCAATTCAAATTTCCATTGCCTCTATAGGAAGATTATTAGTAAGTAAATGAAGAAAAGCTATCGGTGGATTCAAACTCATGAATGCCTGTTTACAAGACAGGTGCATTTCCCAGTAAGCCACTGGAACATCACAGGTGTAAAGCAATGTAAAGAAGGGACGTGAACATTGAATCGCTAATAGGTAAGTTAAAAAAGAAAGCCATTGGTTTCACTATGTTATTCTTAATGCCAATCTATACAACGTATGATGACATCTTCTTCTTTATTAACACTTAATATATATTCTATACTTCACAATTGCACTATCTCAAGCCAAAACAATTCAAATTTAAATTGCCTCTATAGAAAGCTTATTAGTAAGTAAATGAAGAAAAGCTATCGGTGGATTCAAACTCATGAATGCCTGTTTACCATACAGGTGCATTTACCCAGTAAGCCACTGGAACATCACAGGTGTAAAGCACTGTAAAGAAGGGCAGTGAACATTGAATCGCTAATAGGTAAGTTAATAATGAATTCCATTGGTTTCACTATGTTATTCTTAATGCCAATCTATACAGCGTATGATGACATCTTGTTCTTTATGAACACGTAATACATATTCTATATTTCACAATTGCACCATCTCAAGCCAAATCAATTCAAATTTCCATTGCTTCTACAGGAAGCTTATTAGTAAGTAAATGAAGAAAAGCAATCAGTGGATTCAAACTCATGAATGCCTGCTTACAAGACAACTGCATTTACCCAGAAAGCCACTAGAACATCACAGGTGTCAAGCAATGTCAAGAAGTGCAGTGAACATTGAATCGCTAATAGGTAAGTTATAAAAGAAAGCCATTGGTTTCACTATGTTATTCTTAATGCCAATCTATAAAACGTATGATGACATCTTGTTCTTTATTAACACTTAATATATATTCTATACTTCACAATTGCACTATCTCAAGCCAAAAACAATGCAAATTTCCATTGCCTCTAAAGAATGATTACTAGTAAGTAAATGAAAAAAAACTATCCGTGGATTAAAACTCATGAATGCCTGTTTACAAGACAGTCGCATTAACACAGTAAGCCACTGGAACATCACAGGTATAAGGTAATATAAAGAAGGGCAGTGAACATTGAATCGCTAATAGGTAAGTTAAAAATGAATTCCATTGGTTTCACTATGTTATTCTTAATGAAAATCTATACAGCGTATGATGACATCTTCTTCTTTATGAACACGTAATACATATTCTATACTTCACAATTGCACTATCGCAAGCCAAAACAATTCAAATTTAAATTGCCTCTATAGGAAGCTTATTAGTAAGTAAATGAAGAAAAGCTATCGGTGGATTCAAACTCATGAATGCCTGTTTACCATACAGGTGCATTTACCCAGTAAGCCACTGGAACATCACAGGTGTAAAGCACTGTAAAGAAGGGCAGTGAACATTGAATCGCTAATAGGTAAGTTAATAATGAATTCCATTGGTTTCACTATGTTATTCTTAATGCCAATCTATACAGCGTATGATGACATCTTGTTCTTTATGAACACGTAATACATATTCTATATTTCACAATTGCACTATCTCAAGCCAAATCAATTCAAATTTCCATTGCTTCTACAGGAAGCTTATTAGTAAGTAAATGAAGAAAAGCAATCAGTGGATTCAAACTCATGAATGCCTGCTTACAAGACAACTGCATTTACCCAGAAAGCCACTAGAACATCACAGGTGTCAAGCAATGTCAAGAAGTGCAGTGAACATTGAATCGCTAATAGGTAAGTTATAAAAGAAAGCCATTGGTTTCACTATGTTATTCTTAATGCCAATCTATAAAACGTATGATGACATCTTGTTCTTTATTAACACTTAATATATATTCTATACTTCACAATTGCACTATCTCAAGCCAAAAACAATGCAAATTTCCATTGCCTCTAAAGAATGATTACTAGTAAGTAAATGAAAAAAAACTATCCGTGGATTAAAACTCATGAATGCCTGTTTACAAGACAGTCGCATTAACACAGTAAGCCACTGGAACATCACAGGTATAAGGTAATATAAAGAAGGGCAGTGAACATTGAATCGCTAATAGGTAAGTTAAAAATGAATTCCATTGGTTTCACTATGTTATTCTTAATGAAAATCTATACAGCGTATGATGACATCTTCTTCTTTATGAACACGTAATACATATTCTATACTTCACAATTGCACTATCTCAAGCCAAAACAATTCAAATTTCCATTGCCTCTATAGGAAGCTTATTAGTAAGTAAATGAAGAAAAGCTATCGGTGGATTCAAACTCATGAATGCCTGTTTACAAGACAGGTGCATTTCCCAGTAAGCCACTGGAACATCACAGGTGTAAAGCAATGTAAAGAAGGGACGTGAACATTGAATCGCTAATAGGTAAGTTAAAAAAGAAAGCCATTGGTTTCACTATGTTATTCTTAATGCCAATCTATACAGCGTATGATGACATCTTGTTCTTTATGAACACGTAATACATATTCTATAGTTCACAATTGCACTATCTCAAGCCAAATCAATTCAAATTTCCATTGCCTCTATAGGAAGATTATTAGTAAGTAAATGAAGAAAAGCTATCGGTGGATTCAAACTCATGAATGCCTGTTTACAATACAGGTGCGTTTACCCAGTAAGCCACTGGAACATCACAGGTGTAAAGCACTGTAAAGAAGGGCAGTGAACATTGAATCGCTAATAGGTAAGTTAATAATTAATTCCATTGGTTTCACTATGTTATTCTTAATGCCAATCTATACAGCGTATGATGACATCTTGTTCTTTATGAACACGTAATACATATTGTATATTTCACAATTGCACTATCTCAAGCCAAATCAATTCAAATTTCCATTGCTTCTACAGGAAGCTTATTAGTAAGTAAATGAAGAAAAGCAATCAGTGGATTCAAACTCATGAATGCCTGCTTACAAGACAACTGCATTTACCCAGAAAGCCACTAGAACATCACAGGTGTAAAACAATGTAAAGAAGGGAAGTGAACATTGAATCGCTAATAGGTAAGTTAAAAAAGAAAGCCATTGGTTTCACTATGTTATTCTTAATGCCAATCTATACAACGTATGATGACATCTTGTTCTTTATTAACACTTAATATATATTCTATACTTCACAATTGCACTATATCAAGCCAAAAACAATGCAAATTTCCATTGCCTCTAAAGAATGATTACTAGTAAGTAAATGAAAAAAAACTATCCGTGGATTAAAACTCATAAATGCCTGTTTACAAGACAGTCGCATTAACACAGTAAGCCACTGGAACATCACAGGTATAAGGTAATATAAAGAAGGGCAGTGAACATTGAATCGCTAATAGGTAAGTTAAAAATGAATTCCATTGGTTTCACTATGTTATTCTTAATGCCAATCTATACAGCGTATGATGACATCTTGTTCTTTATGAACACGTAATACATATTCTATACTTCACAATTGCACTATCTCAAGCCAAATCAATTCAAATTTCCATTGCCTCTATAGGAAGATTATTAGTAAGTAAATGAAGAAAAGCTATCGGTGGATTCAAACTCATGAATGCCTGTTTACAAGACAGGTGCATTTCCCAGTAAGCCACTGGAACATCACAGGTGTAAAGCAATGTAAAGAAGGGACGTGAACATTGAATCGCTAATAGGTAAGTTAAAAAAGAAAGCCATTGGTTTCACTATGTTATTCTTAATGCCAATCTATACAACGTATGATGACATCTTCTTCTTTATTAACACTTAATATATATTCTATACTTCACAATTGCACTATCTCAAGCCAAAACAATTCAAATTTAAATTGCCTCTATAGAAAGCTTATTAGTAAGTAAATGAAGAAAAGCTATCGGTGGATTCAAACTCATGAATGCCTGTTTACCATACAGGTGCATTTACCCAGTAAGCCACTGGAACATCACAGGTGTAAAGCACTGTAAAGAAGGGCAGTGAACATTGAATCGCTAATAGGTAAGTTAATAATGAATTCCATTGGTTTCACTATGTTATTCTTAATGCCAATCTATACAGCGTATGATGACATCTTGTTCTTTATGAACACGTAATACATATTCTATATTTCACAATTGCACCATCTCAAGCCAAATCAATTCAAATTTCCATTGCTTCTACAGGAAGCTTATTAGTAAGTAAATGAAGAAAAGCAATCAGTGGATTCAAACTCATGAATGCCTGCTTACAAGACAACTGCATTTACCCAGAAAGCCACTAGAACATCACAGGTGTCAAGCAATGTCAAGAAGTGCAGTGAACATTGAATCGCTAATAGGTAAGTTATAAAAGAAAGCCATTGGTTTCACTATGTTATTCTTAATGCCAATCTATAAAACGTATGATGACATCTTGTTCTTTATTAACACTTAATATATATTCTATACTTCACAATTGCACTATCTCAAGCCAAAAACAATGCAAATTTCCATTGCCTCTAAAGAATGATTACTAGTAAGTAAATGAAAAAAAACTATCCGTGGATTAAAACTCATGAATGCCTGTTTACAAGACAGTCGCATTAACACAGTAAGCCACTGGAACATCACAGGTATAAGGTAATATAAAGAAGGGCAGTGAACATTGAATCGCTAATAGGTAAGTTAAAAATGAATTCCATTGGTTTCACTATGTTATTCTTAATGAAAATCTATACAGCGTATGATGACATCTTCTTCTTTATGAACACGTAATACATATTCTATACTTCACAATTGCACTATCTCAAGCCAAAACAATTCAAATTTCCATTGCCTCTATAGGAAGCTTATTAGTAAGTAAATGAAGAAAAGCTATTGGTGGATTCAAACTCATGAATGCCTGTTTACAAGACAGGTGCATTTCCCAGTAAGCCACTGGAACATCACAGGTGTAAAGCAATGTAAAGAAGGGACGTGAACATTGAATCGCTAATAGGTAAGTTAAAAAAGAAAGCCATTGGTTTCACTATGTTATTCTTAATGCCAATCTATACAGCGTATGATGACATCTTGTTCTTTATGAACACGTAATACATATTCTATACTTCACAATTGCACTATCTCAAGCCAAATCAATTCAAATTTCCATTGCCTCTATAGGAAGATTATTAGTAAGTAAATGAAGAAAAGCTATCGGTGGATTCAAACTCATGAATGCCTGTTTACAATACAGGTGCGTTTACCCAGTAAGCCACTGGAACATCACAGGTGTAAAGCACTGTAAAGAAGGGCAGTGAACATTGAATCGCTAATAGGTAAGTTAATAATGAATTCCATTGGTTTCACTATGTTATTCTTAATGCCAATCTATACAACGTATGATGACATCTTGTTCTTTATTAACACTTAATATATATTCTATACTTCACAATTGCACTATATCAAGCCAAAAACAATGCAAATTTCCATTGCCTCTAAAGAATGATTACTAGTAAGTAAATGAAAAAAAACTATCCGTGGATTAAAACTCATAAATGCCTATTTACAAGACAGTCGCATTAACACAGTAAGCCACTGGAACATCACAGGTATAAGGTAATATAAAGAAGGGCAGTGAACATTGAATCGCTAATAGGTAAGTTAAAAATGAATTCCATTGGTTTCACTATGTTATTCTTAATGCCAATCTATACAGCGTATGATGACATCTTGTTCTTTATGAACACGTAATACATATTCTATACTTCACAATTGCACTATCTCAAGCCAAATCAATTCAAATTTCCATTGCCTCTATAGGAAGATTATTAGTAAGTAAATGAAGAAAAGCTATCGGTGGATTCAAACTCATGAATGCCTGTTTACAAGACAGGTGCATTTCCCAGTAAGCCACTGGAACATCACAGGTGTAAAGCAATGTAAAGAAGGGACGTGAACATTGAATCGCTAATAGGTAAGTTAAAAAAGAAAGCCATTGGTTTCACTATGTTATTCTTAATGCCAATCTATACAACGTATGATGACATCTTGTTCTTTATTAACACTTAATATATATTCTATACTTCACAATTGCACTATCTCAAGCCAAAACAATTCAAATTTCCATTGCCTCTATAGGAAGCTTATTAGTAAGTAAATGAAGAAAAGCTATCGTTGGATTCACACTCATAAATGCCTGTTTACAAGACAGGTGCATTTCCCAGTAAGCCACTGGAACATCACAGGTGTAAAACAATGTAAAGAAGGGAAGTGAACATTGAATCGCTAATAGGTAAGTTAAAAAAGAAAGCCATTGGTTTCACTATGTTATTCTTAATGCCAATCTATACAGCGTATGATGACATCTTGTTCTTTATGAACACGTAATACATATTCTATATTTCACAATTGCACTATCTCAAGCCAAATCAATTCAAATTTCCATTGCTTCTACAGGAAACTTATTAGTAAGTAAATGAAGAAAAGCAATCAGTGGATTCAAACTCATGAATGCCTGCTTATAAGACAACTGCATTTACCCAGAAAGCCACTAGAACATCACAGGTGTCAAGCAATGTCAAGAAGTGCAGTGAACATTGGATCGCTAATAGGTAAGTTATAAAAGAAAGCCATTGGTTTCACTATGTTATTCTTAATGCCAATCTATAAAACGTATGATGACATCTTGTTCTTTATTAACACTTAATATATATTCTATACTTCACAATTGCACTATCTCAA
The DNA here is from genome assembly GCF_046119375.1 of Phyllobates terribilis. Taxonomy (NCBI): domain Eukaryota; kingdom Metazoa; phylum Chordata; class Amphibia; order Anura; family Dendrobatidae; genus Phyllobates; species Phyllobates terribilis. The sequence goes on from NW_027362762.1 coordinate 585,649,679, forward strand.
GCCAAAACAATTCAAATTTCCATTGCCTCTATAGGAAGCTTATTAGTAAGTAAATGAAGAAAAGCTATCGGGGGATTCAAACTCATGAATGCCTGTTTACAAGACAGGTGCATTTACCCAGTAAACCACTGGAACATCACAGGTGTAAAGCACTGTAAAGAAGGGCAGTGAACATTGAATCGCTAATAGGTAAGTTAATAATGAATTCCATTGGTTTCACTATGTTATTCTTAATGCCAATCTATACAGCGTATGATGACATCTTGTTCTTTATGAACACGTAATACATATTCTATACTTCACAATTGCACTATCTCAAGCCAAAACAATTCAAATTTCCATTGCCTCTATAGGAAGCTTATTAGTAAGTAAATGAAGAAAAGCTATCGTTGGATTCAAACTCATAAATGCCTGTTTACAAGACAGGTGCATTTCCCAGTAAGCCACTGGAACATCACAGGTGTAAAACAATGTAAAGAAGGGAAGTGAACATTGAATCGCTAATAGGTAAGTTAAAAAAGAAAGCCATTGGTTTCACTATGTTATTCTTAATGCCAATCTATACAACGTATGATGACATCTTGTTCTTTATTAACACTTAATATATATTCTATACTTCACAATTGCACTATATCAAGCTAAAAACAATGCAAATTTCCATTGCCTCTAAAGAATGATTACTAGTAAGTAAATGAAAAAAAACTATCCATGGATTAAAACTCATGAATGCCTGTTTACAAGACAGTCGCATTAACACAGTAAGCCACTGGAACATCACAGGTATAAGGTAATATAAAGAAGGGCAGTGAACATTGAATCGCTAATAGGTAAGTTAAAAATGAATTCCATTGGTTTCACTATGTTATTCTTAATGCCAATCTATACAACGTATGATGACATCTTGTTCTTTATGAACACGTAATACATATTCTATACTTCACAATTGCACTATCTCAAGCCAAAACAATTCAAATTTCCATTGCCTCTATAGGAAGCTTATTAGTAAGTAAATGAAGAAAAGCTATCGGTGGATTCACACTCATGAATGCCTGTTTACAAGACAGGTGCATTTCCCAGTAAGCCACTGGAACATCACAGGTGAAAAGCAATGTAAAGAAGGGAAGTGAACATTGAATCGCTAATAGGTAAGTTAAAAAAGAAAGCCATTGGTTTCACTATGTTATTCTTAATGCCAATCTATACAGCGTATGATGACATCTTCTTCTTTATGAACACGTAATACATATTCTATACTTCACAATTGCACTATCTCAAGCCAAAAACAATGCAAATTTCCATTGCCTCTAAAGAATGATTACTAGTAAGTAAATGAAAAAAAACTATCCGTGGATTCAAACTCATGAAAGCCTGTTTACAAGACAGTCGCATTAACACAGTAAGCCACTGGAACATCACAGGTATAAGGTAATATAAAGAAGGGCAGTGAACATTGAATCGCTAATAGGTAAGTTAAAAATGAATTCCATTGGTTTCACTATGTTATTCTTAATGCCAATCTATACAACGTATGATGACATCTTGTTCTTTATGAACACGTAATACATATTCTATACTTCACAATTGCACTATCTCAAGCCAAAACAATTCAAATTTCCATTGCCTCTATAGGAAGCTTATTAGTAAGTAAATGAAGAAAAGCTATCGGTGGATTCAAACTCATGAATGCCTGTTTACAAGACAGGTGCATTTCCCAGTAAGCCACTGGAACATCACAGGTGTAAAGCAATGTAAAGAAGGGACGTGAACATTGAATCGCTAATAGGTAAGTTAAAAAAGAAAGCCATTGGTTTCACTATGTTATTCTTAATGCCAATCTATACAGCGTATGATGACATCTTGTTCTTTATGAACACGTAATACATATTCTATACTTCACAATTGCACTATCGCAAGCCAAAACAATTCAAATTTAAATTGCCTCTATAGGAAGCTTATTAGTAAGTAAATGAAGAAAAGCTATCGGTGGATTCAAACTCATGAATGCCTGTTTACCATACAGGTGCATTTACCCAGTAAGCCACTGGAACATCACAGGTGTAAAGCACTGTAAAGAAGGGCAGTGAACATTGAATCGCTAATAGGTAAGTTAATAATGAATTCCATTGGTTTCACTATGTTATTCTTAATGCCAATCTATACAGCGTATGATGACATCTTGTTCTTTATGAACACGTAATACATATTCTATATTTCACAATTGCACTATCTCAAGCCAAATCAATTCAAATTTCCATTGCTTCTACAGGAAGCTTATTAGTAAGTAAATGAAGAAAAGCAATCAGTGGATTCAAACTCATGAATGCCTGCTTACAAGACAACTGCATTTACCCAGAAAGCCACTAGAACATCACAGGTGTCAAGCAATGTCAAGAAGTGCAGTGAACATTGAATCGCTAATAGGTAAGTTATAAAAGAAAGCCATTGGTTTCACTATGTTATTCTTAATGCCAATCTATAAAACGTATGATGACATCTTGTTCTTTATTAACACTTAATATATATTCTATACTTCACAATTGCACTATCTCAAGCCAAAAACAATGCAAATTTCCATTGCCTCTAAAGAATGATTACTAGTAAGTAAATGAAAAAAAACTATCCGTGGATTAAAACTCATGAATGCCTGTTTACAAGACAGTCGCATTAACACAGTAAGCCACTGGAACATCACAGGTATAAGGTAATATAAAGAAGGGCAGTGAACATTGAATCGCTAATAGGTAAGTTAAAAATGAATTCCATTGGTTTCACTATGTTATTCTTAATGAAAATCTATACAGCGTATGATGACATCTTCTTCTTTATGAACACGTAATACATATTCTATACTTCACAATTGCACTATCTCAAGCCAAAACAATTCAAATTTCCATTGCCTCTATAGGAAGCTTATTAGTAAGTAAATGAAGAAAAGCTATCGGTGGATTCAAACTCATGAATGCCTGTTTACAAGACAGGTGCATTTCCCTGTAAGCCACTGGAACATCACAGGTGTAAAGCAATGTAAAGAAGGGATGTGAACATTGAATCGCTAATAGGTAAGTTAAAAAAAAAAGCCATTGGTTTCACTATGTTATTCTTAATGCCAATCTATACAGCGTATGATGACATCTTGTTCTTTATGAACACGTAATACATATTCTATACTTCACAATTGCACTATCTCAAGCCAAATCAATTCAAATTTCCATTGCCTCTATAGGAAGATTATTAGTAAGTAAATGAAGAAAAGCTATCGGTGGATTCAAACTCATGAATGCCTGTTTACAATACAGGTGCGTTTACCCAGTAAGCCACTGGAACATCACAGGTGTAAAGCACTGTAAAGAAGGGCAGTGAACATTGAATCGCTAATAGGTAAGTTAATAATGAATTCCATTGGTTTCACTATGTTATTCTTAATGCCAATCTATACAGCGTATGATGACATCTTGTTCTTTATGAACACGTAATACATATTCTATACTTCACAATTGCACTATCTCAAGCCAAAACAATTCAAATTTCCATTGCCTCTATAGGAAGCTTATTAGTAAGTAAATGAAGAAAAGCTATCGTTGGATTCAAACTCATAAATGCCTGTTTACAAGACAGGTGCATTTCCCAGTAAGCCACTGGAACATCACAGGTGTAAAACAATGTAAAGAAGGGAAGTGAACATTGAATCGCTAATAGGTAAGTTAAAAAAGAAAGCCATTGGTTTCACTATGTTATTCTTAATGCCAATCTATACAACGTATGATGACATCTTGTTCTTTATTAACACTTAATATATATTCTATACTTCACAATTGCACTATATCAAGCCAAAAACAATGCAAATTTCCATTGCCTCTAAAGAATGATTACTAGTAAGTAAATGAAAAAAAACTATCCGTGGATTAAAACTCATAAATGCCTGTTTACAAGACAGTCGCATTAACACAGTAAGCCACTGGAACATCACAGGTATAAGGTAATATAAAGAAGGGCAGTGAACATTGAATCGCTAATAGGTAAGTTAAAAATGAATTCCATTGGTTTCACTATGTTATTCTTAATGAAAATCTATACAGCGTATGATGACATCTTCCTCTTTATGAACACGTAATACATATTCTATACTTCACAATTGCACTATCTCAAGCCAAAACAATTCAAATTTCCATTGCCTCTATAGGAAGCTTATTAGTAAGTAAATGAAGAAAATCTATCGGTGGATTCAAACTCATGAATGCCTGTTTACAAGACAGGTGCATTTCCCAGTAAGCCACTGGAACATCACAGGTGTAAAGCAATGTAAAGAAGGGACGTGAACATTGAATCGCTAATAGGTAAGTTAAAAAAGAAAGCCATTGGTTTCACTATGTTATTCTTAATGCCAATCTATACAACGTATGATGACATCTTGTTCTTTATTAACACTTAATATATATTCTATACTTCACAATTGCACTATCTCAAGCCAAAACAATTCAAATTTCCATTGCCTCTATAGGAAGCTTATTAGTAAGTAAATGAAGAAAAGCTATCGGGGGATTCAAACTCATGAATGCCTGTTTACAAGACAGGTGCATTTACCCAGTAAGCCACTGGAACATCACAGGTGAAAAGTAATGTAAAGAAGGGCAGTGAACATTGAATCGCTAATAAGGTAAGTTAAAAATGAATTCCATTGGTTTCACTATGTTATTCTTAATGCCAATCTATACAGCGTATGATGACATCTTGTTTTTATGAACACGTAATACATATTCTATACTTCACAATTGCACTATCTCAAGCCAAATCAATTCAAATTTCCATTGCCTCTATAGGAAGATTATTAGTAAGTAAATGAAGAAAAGCTATCGGTGGATTCAAACTCATGAATGCCTGTTTACAATACAGGTGCGTTTACCCAGTAAGCCACTGGAACATCACAGGTGTAAAGCACTGTAAAGAAGGGCAGTGAACATTGAATCGCTAATAGGTAAGTTAATAATGAATTCCATTGGTTTCACTATGTTATTCTTAATGCCAATCTATACAGCGTATGATGACATCTTGTTCTTTATGAACACGTAATACATATTCTATACTTCACAATTGCACTATCTCAAGCCAAAACAATTCAAATTTCCATTGCCTCTATAGGAAGCTTATTAGTAAGTAAATGAAGAAAAGCTATCGTTGGATTCACACTCATAAATGCCTGTTTACAAGACAGGTGCATTTCCCAGTAAGCCACTGGAACATCACAGGTGTAAAACAATGTAAAGAAGGGAAGTGAACATTGAATCGCTAATAGGTAAGTTAAAAAAGAAAGCCATTGGTTTCACTATGTTATTCTTAATGCCAATCTATACAACGTATGATGACATCTTGTTCTTTATTAACACTTTATATATATTCTATACTTCACAATTGCACTATATCAAGCCAAAAACAATGCAAATTTCCATTGCCTCTAAAGAATGATTACTAGTAAGTAAATGAAAAAAAACTATCCATGGATTAAAACTCATGAATGCCTGTTTACAAGACAGTCGCATTAACACAGTAAGCCACTGGAACATCACAGGTATAAGGTAATATAAAGAAGGGCAGTGAACATTGAATCGCTAATAGGTAAGTTAAAAATGAATTCCATTGGTTTCACTATGTTATTCTTAATGAAAATCTATACAGCGTATGATGACATCTTCCTCTTTATGAACACGTAATACATATTCTATACTTCACAATTGCACTATCTCAAGCCAAAACAATTCAAATTTCCATTGCCTCTATAGGAAGCTTATTAGTAAGTAAATGAAGAAAATCTATCGGTGGATTCAAACTCATGAATGCCTGTTTACAAGACAGGTGCATTTCCCAGTAAGCCACTGGAACATCACAGGTGTAAAGCAATGTAAAGAAGGGACGTGAACATTGAATCGCTAATAGGTAAGTTAAAAAAGAAAGCCATTGGTTTCACTATGTTATTCTTAATGCCAATCTATACAACGTATGATGACATCTTGTTCTTTATTAACACTTAATATATATTCTATACTTCACAATTGCACTATCTCAAGCCAAAACAATTCAAATTTCCATTGCCTCTATAGGAAGCTTATTAGTAAGTAAATGAAGAAAAGCTATCGGGGGATTCAAACTCATGAATGCCTGTTTACAAGACAGGTGCATTTACCCAGTAAGCCACTGGAACATCACAGGTGAAAAGTAATGTAAAGAAGGGCAGTGAACATTGAATCGCTAATAAGGTAAGTTAAAAATGAATTCCATTGGTTTCACTATGTTATTCTTAATGCCAATCTATACAGCGTATGATGACATCTTGTTTTTATGAACACGTAATACATATTCTATACTTCACAATTGCACTATCTCAAGCCAAATCAATTCAAATTTCCATTGCCTCTATAGGAAGATTATTAGTAAGTAAATGAAGAAAAGCTATCGGTGGATTCAAACTCATGAATGCCTGTTTACAATACAGGTGCGTTTACCCAGTAAGCCACTGGAACATCACAGGTGTAAAGCACTGTAAAGAAGGGCAGTGAACATTGAATCGCTAATAGGTAAGTTAATAATGAATTCCATTGGTTTCACTATGTTATTCTTAATGCCAATCTATACAGCGTATGATGACATCTTGTTCTTTATGAACACGTAATACATATTCTATACTTCACAATTGCACTATCTCAAGCCAAAACAATTCAAATTTCCATTGCCTCTATAGGAAGCTTATTAGTAAGTAAATGAAGAAAAGCTATCGTTGGATTCACACTCATAAATGCCTGTTTACAAGACAGGTGCATTTCCCAGTAAGCCACTGGAACATCACAGGTGTAAAACAATGTAAAGAAGGGAAGTGAACATTGAATCGCTAATAGGTAAGTTAAAAAAGAAAGCCATTGGTTTCACTATGTTATTCTTAATGCCAATCTATACAACGTATGATGACATCTTGTTCTTTATTAACACTTTATATATATTCTATACTTCACAATTGCACTATATCAAGCCAAAAACAATGCAAATTTCCATTGCCTCTAAAGAATGATTACTAGTAAGTAAATGAAAAAAAACTATCCATGGATTAAAACTCATGAATGCCTGTTTACAAGACAGTCGCATTAACACAGTAAGCCACTGGAACATCACAGGTATAAGGTAATATAAAGAAGGGCAGTGAACATTGAATCGCTAATAGGTAAGTTAAAAATGAATTCCATTGGTTTCACTATGTTATTCTTAATGCCAATCTATACAACGTATGATGACATCTTGTTCTTTATGAACACGTAATACATATTCTATACTTCACAATTGCACTATCTCAAGCCAAAACAATTCAAATTTCCATTGCCTCTATAGGAAGCTTATTAGTAAGTAAATGAAGAAAAGCTATCGGTGGATTCACACTCATGAATGCCTGTTTACAAGACAGGTGCATTTCCCAGTAAGCCACTGGAACATCACAGGTGAAAAGCAATGTAAAGAAGGGAAGTGAACATTGAATCGCTAATAGGTAAGTTAAAAAAGAAAGCCATTGGTTTCACTATGTTATTCTTAATGCCAATCTATACAGCGTATGATGACATCTTCTTCTTTATGAACACGTAATACATATTCTATACTTCACAATTGCACTATCTCAAGCCAAAAACAATGCAAATTTCCATTGCCTCTAAAGAATGATTACTAGTAAGTAAATGAAAAAAAACTATCCGTGGATTCAAACTCATGAAAGCCTGTTTACAAGACAGTCGCATTAACACAGTAAGCCACTGGAACATCACAGGTATAAAGTAATATAAAGAAGGGCAGTGAACATTGAATCGCTAATAGGTAAGTTAAAAATGAATTCCATTGGTTTCACTATGTTATTCTTAATGCCAATCTATACAACGTATGATGACATCTTGTTCTTTATGAACACGTAATACATATTCTATACTTCACAATTGCACTATCTCAAGCCAAAACAATTCAAATTTCCATTGCCTCTATAGGAAGCTTATTAGTAAGTAAATGAAGAAAAGCTATCGGTGGATTCAAACTCATGAATGCCTGTTTACAAGACAGGTGCATTTCCCAGTAAGCCACTGGAACATCACAGGTGTAAAGCAATGTAAAGAAGGGACGTGAACATTGAATCGCTAATAGGTAAGTTAAAAAAGAAAGCCATTGGTTTCACTATGATATTCTTAATGCCAATCTATACAGCGTATGATGACATCTTGTTCTTTATGAACACGTAATACATATTCTATACTTCACAATTGCACTATCGCAAGCCAAAACAATTCAAATTTAAATTGCCTCTATAGGAAGCTTATTAGTAAGTAAATGAAGAAAAGCTATCGGTGGATTCAAACTCATGAATGCCTGTTTACCATACAGGTGCATTTACCCAGTAAGCCACTGGAACATCACAGGTGTAAAGCACTGTAAAGAAGGGCAGTGAACATTGAATCGCTAATAGGTAAGTTAATAATGAATTCCATTGGTTTCACTATGTTATTCTTAATGCCAATCTATACAGCGTATGATGACATCTTGTTCTTTATGAACACGTAATACATATTCTATATTTCACAATTGCACTATCTCAAGCCAAATCAATTCAAATTTCCATTGCTTCTACAGGAAGCTTATTAGTAAGTAAATGAAGAAAAGCAATCAGTGGATTCAAACTCATGAATGCCTGCTTACAAGACAACTGCATTTACCCAGAAAGCCACTAGAACATCACAGGTGTCAAGCAATGTCAAGAAGTGCAGTGAACATTGAATCGCTAATAGGTAAGTTATAAAAGAAAGCCATTGGTTTCACTATGTTATTCTTAATGCCAATCTATAAAACGTATGATGACATCTTGTTCTTTATTAACACTTAATATATATTCTATACTTCACAATTGCACTATCTCAAGCCAAAAACAATGCAAATTTCCATTGCCTCTAAAGAATGATTACTAGTAAGTAAATGAAAAAAAACTATCCGTGGATTAAAACTCATGAATGCCTGTTTACAAGACAGTCGCATTAACACAGTAAGCCACTGGAACATCACAGGTATAAGGTAATATAAAGAAGGGCAGTGAACATTGAATCGCTAATAGGTAAGTTAAAAATGAATTCCATTGGTTTCACTATGTTATTCTTAATGAAAATCTATACAGCGTATGATGACATCTTCTTCTTTATGAACACGTAATACATATTCTATACTTCACAATTGCACTATCTCAAGCCAAAACAATTCAAATTTCCATTGCCTCTATAGGAAGCTTATTAGTAAGTAAATGAAGAAAAGCTATCGGTAGATTCAAACTCATGAATGCCTGTTTACAATACAGGTGTATTTCCCAGAAAGCCACTGGAACATCACAGGTGTAAAGCAATGTAAAGAAGGGATGTGAACATTGAATCGCTAATAGGTAAGTTAAAAAAGAAAGCCATTGGTTTCACTATGTTATTCTTAATGCCAATCTATACAGCGTATGATGACATCTTGTTCTTCATGAACACGTAATACATATTCTATACTTCACAATTGCACTATCTCAAGCCAAAACAATTCAAATTTCCATTGCCTCTATAGGAAGCTTATTAGTAAGTAAATGAAGAAAAGCTATCGGGGGATTCAAACTCATGAATGCCTGTTTACAATACAGGTGCGTTTACCCAGTAAGCCACTGGAACATCACAGGTGTAAAGCACTGTAAAGAAGGGCAGTGAACATTGAATCGCTAATAGGTAAGTTAATAATGAATTCCATTGGTTTCACTATGTTATTCTTAATGCCAATCTATACAGCGTATGATGACATCTTGTTCTTTATGAACACGTAATACATATTCTATACTTCACAATTGCACTATCTCAAGCCAAAACAATTCAAATTTCCATTGCCTCTATAGGAAGCTTATTAGTAAGTAAATGAAGAAAAGCTATCGTTGGATTCAAACTCATAAATGCCTGTTTACAAGACAGGTGCATTTCCCAGTAAGCCACTGGAACATCACAGGTGTAAAACAATGTAAAGAAGGGAAGTGAACATTGAATCGCTAATAGGTAAGTTAAAAAAGAAAGCCATTGGTTTCACTATGTTATTCTTAATGCCAATCTATACAACGTATGATGACATCTTGTTCTTTATTAACACTTAATATATATTCTATACTTCACAATTGCACTATATCAAGCCAAAAACAATGCAAATTTCCATTGCCTCTAAAGAATGATTACTAGTAAGTAAATGAAAAAAAACTATCCGTGGATTAAAACTCATAAATGCCTGTTTACAAGACAGTCGCATTAACACAGTAAGCCACTGGAACATCACAGGTATAAGGTAATATAAAGAAGGGCAGTGAACATTGAATCGCTAATAGGTAAGTTAAAAATGAATTCCATTGGTTTCACTATGTTATTCTTAATGAAAATCTATACAGCGTATGATGACATCTTCCTCTTTATGAACACGTAATACATATTCTATACTTCACAATTGCACTATCTCAAGCCAAAACAATTCAAATTTCCATTGCCTCTATAGGAAGCTTATTAGTAAGTAAATGAAGAAAATCTATCGGTGGATTCAAACTCATGAATGCCTGTTTACAAGACAGGTGCATTTCCCAGTAAGCCACTGGAACATCACAGGTGTAAAGCAATGTAAAGAAGGGACGTGAACATTGAATCGCTAATAGGTAAGTTAAAAAAGAAAGCCATTGGTTTCACTATGATATTCTTAATGCCAATCTATACAGCGTATGATGACATCTTGTTCTTTATGAACACGTAATACATATTCTATACTTCACAATTGCACTATCGCAAGCCAAAACAATTCAAATTTAAATTGCCTCTATAGGAAGCTTATTAGTAAGTAAATGAAGAAAAGCTATCGGTGGATTCAAACTCATGAATGCCTGTTTACCATACAGGTGCATTTACCCAGTAAGCCACTGGAACATCACAGGTGTAAAGCACTGTAAAGAAGGGCAGTGAACATTGAATCGCTAATAGGTAAGTTAATAATGAATTCCATTGGTTTCACTATGTTATTCTTAATGCCAATCTATACAGCGTATGATGACATCTTGTTCTTTATGAACACGTAATACATATTCTATATTTCACAATTGCACTATCTCAAGCCAAATCAATTCAAATTTCCATTGCTTCTACAGGAAGCTTATTAGTAAGTAAATGAAGAAAAGCAATCAGTGGATTCAAACTCATGAATGCCTGCTTACAAGACAACTGCATTTACCCAGAAAGCCACTAGAACATCACAGGTGTCAAGCAATGTCAAGAAGTGCAGTGAACATTGAATCGCTAATAGGTAAGTTATAAAAGAAAGCCATTGGTTTCACTATGTTATTCTTAATGCCAATCTATAAAACGTATGATGACATCTTGTTCTTTATTAACACTTAATATATATTCTATACTTCACAATTGCACTATCTCAAGCCAAAAACAATGCAAATTTCCATTGCCTCTAAAGAATGATTACTAGTAAGTAAATGAAAAAAAACTATCCGTGGATTAAAACTCATGAATGCCTGTTTACAAGACAGTCGCATTAACACAGTAAGCCACTGGAACATCACAGGTATAAGGTAATATAAAGAAGGGCAGTGAACATTGAATCGCTAATAGGTAAGTTAAAAATGAATTCCATTGGTTTCACTATGTTATTCTTAATGAAAATCTATACAGCGTATGATGACATCTTCTTCTTTATGAACACGTAATACATATTCTATACTTCACAATTGCACTATCTCAAGCCAAAACAATTCAAATTTCCATTGCCTCTATAGGAAGCTTATTAGTAAGTAAATGAAGAAAAGCTATCGGTAGATTCAAACTCATGAATGCCTGTTTACAATACAGGTGTATTTCCCAGAAAGCCACTGGAACATCACAGGTGTAAAGCAATGTAAAGAAGGGATGTGAACATTGAATCGCTAATAGGTAAGTTAAAAAAGAAAGCCATTGGTTTCACTATGTTATTCTTAATGCCAATCTATACAGCGTATGATGACATCTTGTTCTTCATGAACACGTAATACATATTCTATACTTCACAATTGCACTATCTCAAGCCAAATCAATTCAAATTTCCATTGCCTCTATAGGAAGATTATTAGTAAGTAAATGAAGAAAAGCTATCGGTGGATTCAAACTCATGAATGCCTGTTTACAATACAGGTGCGTTTACCCAGTAAGCCACTGGAACATCACAGGTGTAAAGCACTGTAAAGAAGGGCAGTGAACATTGAATCGCTAATAGGTAAGTTAATAATGAATTCCATTGGTTTCACTATGTTATTCTTAATGCCAATCTATACAGCGTATGATGACATCTTGTTCTTTATGAACACGTAATACATATTCTATACTTCACAATTGCACTATCTCAAGCCAAAACAATTCAAATTTCCATTGCCTCTATAGGAAGCTTATTAGTAAGTAAATGAAGAAAAGCTATCGTTGGATTCAAACTCATAAATGCCTGTTTACAAGACAGGTGCATTTCCCAGTAAGCCACTGGAACATCACAGGTGTAAAACAATGTAAAGAAGGGAAGTGAACATTGAATCGCTAATAGGTAAGTTAAAAAAGAAAGCCATTGGTTTCACTATGTTATTCTTAATGCCAATCTATACAACGTATGATGACATCTTGTTCTTTATTAACACTTAATATATATTCTATACTTCACAATTGCACTATATCAAGCCAAAAACAATGCAAATTTCCATTGCCTCTAAAGAATGATTACTAGTAAGTAAATGAAAAAAAACTATCCATGGATTAAAACTCATGAATGCCTGTTTACAAGACAGTCGCATTAACACAGTAAGCCACTGGAACATCACAGGTATAAGGTAATATAAAGAAGGGCAGTGAACATTGAATCGCTAATAGGTAAGTTAAAAATGAATTCCATTGGTTTCACTATGTTATTCTTAATGCCAATCTATACAACGTTTGATGACATCTTGTTCTTTATGAACACGTAATACATATTCTATACTTCACAATTGCACTATCTCAAGCCAAATCAATTCAAATTTCCATTGCCTCTATAGGAAGCTTATTAGTAAGTAAATGAAGAAAAGCTATCGGTGGATTCACACTCATGAATGCCTGTTTACAAGACAGGTGCATTTCCCAGTAAGCCACTGGAACATCACAGGTGAAAAGCAATGTAAAGAAGGGAAGTGAACATTGAATCGCTAATAGGTAAGTTAAAAAAGAAAGCCATTGGTTTCACTATGTTATTCTTAATGCCAATCTATACAACGTATGATGACATCTTGTTCTTTAATAACACTTAATATATATTCTATACTTCAAAATTGCACTATCTCAAGCCAAAAACAATGCAAATTTCCATTCCCTCTAAAGAATTATTACTAGTAAGTAAATGAAAAAAAACTATCCATGGATTAAAACTCATGAATGCCTGTTTACAAGACAGTCGCATTAACACAGTAAGCCACTGGAACATCACAGGTATAAGGTAATATAAAGAAGGGCAGTGAACATTGAATCGCTAATAGGTAAGTTAAAAATGAATTCCATTGGTTTCACTATGTTATTCTTAATGGCAATCTATACAGCGTATGATGACATCTTGTTCTTTATGAACACGTAATACATATTCTATACTTCACAATTGCACTATCTCAAGCCAAAACAATTCAAATTTCCATTGAATCTATAGGAAGCTTATTAGTAAGTAAATGAAGAAAAGCTATCGGTGGATTCACACTCATGAATGCCTGTTTACAAGACAGGTGCATTTCCCAGTAAGCCACTGGAACATCACACGTGAAAAGCAATGTAAAGAAGGGAAGTGAACATTGAATCGCTAATAGGTAAGTTAAAAAAGAAAGCCATTGGTTTCACTATGTTATTCTTAATGCCAATCTATACAACGTATGATGACATCTTGTTCTTTAATAACACTTAATATATATTCTATACTTCAAAATTGCACTATCTCAAGCCAAAACAATTCAAATTTCCATTGCTTCTATAGGAAGCTTATCAGTAAGTAAATGAAGAAAAGCTATCGGGGGATTCAAACTCATGAATGCCTGTTTACAAGACAAGTGCATTTACCCAGTAAGCCACTGGAACATCACAGGTGAAAAGTAATGTAAAGAAGGGCAGTGAACATTGAATCGCTAATAAGGTAAGTTAAAAATGAATTCCATTGGTTTCACTATGTTATTCTTAATGCCAATCTATACAGCGTATGATGACATCTTCTTCTTTATGAACACGTAATACATATTCTATACTTCACAATTGCACTATCTCAAGCCAAAAACAATGCAAATTTCCATTGCCTCTAAAGAATGATAACTAGTAAGTAAATGAAAAAAAACTATCCGTGGATTCAAACTCATGAATGCCTGTTTACAAGACAGTTGCATTAACACAGTAAGCCACTGGAACATCACAGGTATAAGGTAATATAAAGAAGGGCAGTGAACATTGAATCGCTAATAGGTAAGTTAAAAATGAATTCCATTGGTTTCACTATGTTTTTCTTAATGCCAATCTATACAACGTATGATGACATCTTGTTCTTTATGAACACGTAATACATATTCTATACTTCACAATTGCACTATCGCAAGCCAAAACAATTCAAATTTCCATTGCCTCTATAGGAAGCTTATTAGTAAGTAAATGAAGAAAAGCTATCGGTGGATTCAAACTCATGAATGCCTGCTTACAAGACAACTGCATTTACCCAGAAAGCCACTAGAACATCACAGGTGTAAAACAATGTAAAGAAGTGCAGTGAACATTGAATCGCTAATAGGTAAGTTAAAAAAGAAAGCCATTGGTTTCACTATGTTATTCTTAATGCCAATCTATACAACGTATGATGACATCTTGTTCTTTATTAACACTTAATATATATTCTATACTTCACAATTGCACTATCTCAAGCCAAAACAATTCAAATTTCCATTGCCTCTATAGGAAGCTTATTAGTAAGTAAATGAAGAAAAGCTATCGGGGGATTCAAACTCATGAATGCCTGTTTACAAGAAAGGTGCATTTACCCAGTAAGCCACTGGAACATCACAGGTGAAAAGTAATGTAAAGAAGGGCAGTGAACATTGAATCGCTAATAAGGTAAGTTAAAAATGAATTCCATTGGTTTCACTATGTTATTCTTAATGCCAATCTATACAGCGTATGATGACATCTTCTTCTTTATGAACACGTAATACATATTCTATACTTCACAATTGCACTATCTCAAGCCAAAAACAATGCAAATTTCCATTGCCTCTAAAGAATGATTACTAGTAAGTAAATGAAAAAAAACTATCCGTGGATTCAAACTCATGAATGCCTGTTTACAAGACAGTCGCATTAACACAGTAAGCCACTGGAACATCACAGGTACAAAGCAATGTAAAGAAGGGATGTGAACATTGAATCGCTAATAGGTAAGTTAAAAAAGAAAGCCATTGGTTTCACTATGTTATTCTTAATGCCAATCTATACAGCGTATGATGACGTCTTGTTCTTTATGAACACGTAATACATATTCTATACTTCACAATTGCACTATCTCAAGCCAAAACAATTCAAATTTCCATTGCCTCTATAGGAAGCTTATTAGTAAGTAAATGAAGAAAAGCTATCGGTGGATTCAAACTCATGAATGCCTGTTTACCATACAGGTGCATTTACCCAGTAAGCCACTGGAACATCACAGGTGTAAAGCACTGTAAAGAAGGGCAGTGAACATTGAATCGCTAATAGGTAAGTTAATAATGAATTCCATTGGTTTCACTATGTTATTCTTAATGCCAATCTATACAGCGTATGATGACATCTTGTTCTTTATGAACACGTAATACATATTCTATATTTCACAATTGCACTATCTCAAGCCAAATCAATTCAAATTTCCATTGCTTCTACAGGAAGCTTATTAGTAAGTAAATGAAGAAAAGCAATCAGTGGATTCAAACTCATGAATGCCTGCTTACAAGACAACTGCATTTACCCAGAAAGCCACTAGAACATCACAGGTGTAAAACAATGTAAAGAAGTGCAGTGAACATTGAATCGCTAATAGGTAAGTTAAAAAAGAAAGCCATTGGTTTCACTATGTTATTCTTAATGCCAATCTATACAACGTATGATGACATCTTGTTCTTTATTAACACTTAATATATATTCTATACTTCACAATTGCACTATCTCAAGCCAAAACAATTCAAATTTCCATTGCCTCTATAGGAAGCTTATTAGTAAGTAAATGAAGAAAAGCTATCAGGGGATTCAAACTCATGAATGCCTGTTTACAAGAAAGGTGCATTTACCCAGTAAGCCACTGGAACATCACAGGTGAAAAGTAATGTAAAGAAGGGCAGTGAACATTGAATCGCTAATAAGGTAAGTTAAAAATGAATTCCATTGGTTTCACTATGTTATTCTTAATGCCAATCTATACAGCGTATGATGACATCTTCTTCTTTATGAACACGTAATACATATTCTATACTTCACAATTGCACTATCTCAAGCCAAAAACAATGCAAATTTCCATTGCCTCTAAAGAATGATTACTAGTAAGTAAATGAAAAAAAACTATCCGTGGATTCAAACTCATGAATGCCTGTTTACAAGACAGTCGCATTAACACAGTAAGCCACTGGAACATCACAGGTATAAGGTAATATAAAGAAGGGCAGTGAACATTGAATCGCTAATAGGTAAGTTAAAAATGAATTCCATTGGTTTCACTATGTTATTCTTAATGCCAATCTATACAACGTATGATGACATCTTGTTTTTTATGAACACGTAATACATATTCTATACTTCACAATTGCACTATCTCAAGCCAAAACAATTCAAATTTCCATTGCCTCTATAGGAAGCTTATTAGTAAGTAAATGAAGAAAAGCTATCGGTGGATTCAAACTCATGAATGCCTGTTTACAAGACAGGTGCATTTCCCAGTAAGCCACTGGAACATCACAGGTACAAAGCAATGTAAAGAAGGGATGTGAACATTGAATCGCTAATAGGTAAGTTAAAAAAGAAAGCCATTGGTTTCACTATGTTATTCTTAATGCCAATCTATACAGCGTATGATGACATCTTGTTCTTCATGAACACGTAATACATATTCTATACTTCACAATTGCACTATCTCAAGCCAAATCAATTCAAATTTCCATTGCCTCTATAGGAAGATTATTAGTAAGTAAATGAAGAAAAGCTATCGGTGGATTCAAACTCATGAATGCCTGTTTACAATACAGGTGCGTTTACCCAGTAAGCCACTGGAACATCACAGGTGTAAAGCACTGTAAAGAAGGGCAGTGAACATTGAATCGCTAATAGGTAAGTTAATAATGAATTCCATTGGTTTCACTATGTTATTCTTAATGCCAATCTATACAGCGTATGATGACATCTTGTTCTTTATGAACACGTAATACATATTCTATACTTCACAATTGCACTATCTCAAGCCAAAACAATTCAAATTTCCATTGCCTCTATAGGAAGCTTATTAGTAAGTAAATGAAGAAAAGCTATCGTTGGATTCAAACTCATAAATGCCTGTTTACAAGACAGGTGCATTTCCCAGTAAGCCACTGGAACATCACAGGTGTAAAACAATGTAAAGAAGGGAAGTGAACATTGAATCGCTAATAGGTAAGTTAAAAAAGAAAGCCATTGGTTTCACTATGTTATTCTTAATGCCAATCTATACAACGTATGATGACATCTTGTTCTTTATTAACACTTAATATATATTCTATACTTCACAATTGCACTATATCAAGCCAAAAACAATGCAAATTTCCATTGCCTCTAAAGAATGATTACTAGTAAGTAAATGAAAAAAAACTATCCATGGATTAAAACTCATGAATGCCTGTTTACAAGACAGTCGCATTAACACAGTAAGCCACTGGAACATCACAGGTATAAGGTAATATAAAGAAGGGCAGTGAACATTGAATCGCTAATAGGTAAGTTAAAAATGAATTCCATTGGTTTCACTATGTTATTCTTAATGCCAATCTATACAACGTTTGATGACATCTTGTTCTTTATGAACACGTAATACATATTCTATACTTCACAATTGCACTATCTCAAGCCAAATCAATTCAAATTTCCATTGCCTCTATAGGAAGCTTATTAGTAAGTAAATGAAGAAAAGCTATCGGTGGATTCACACTCATGAATGCCTGTTTACAAGACAGGTGCATTTCCCAGTAAGCCACTGGAACATCACAGGTGAAAAGCAATGTAAAGAAGGGAAGTGAACATTGAATCGCTAATAGGTAAGTTAAAAAAGAAAGCCATTGGTTTCACTATGTTATTCTTAATGCCAATCTATACAACGTATGATGACATCTTGTTCTTTAATAACACTTAATATATATTCTATACTTCAAAATTGCACTATCTCAAGCCAAAAACAATGCAAATTTCCATTCCCTCTAAAGAATTATTACTAGTAAGTAAATGAAAAAAAACTATCCATGGATTAAAACTCATGAATGCCTGTTTACAAGACAGTCGCATTAACACAGTAAGCCACTGGAACATCACAGGTATAAGGTAATATAAAGAAGGGCAGTGAACATTGAATCGCTAATAGGTAAGTTAAAAATGAATTCCATTGGTTTCACTATGTTATTCTTAATGGCAATCTATACAGCGTATGATGACATCTTGTTCTTTATGAACACGTAATACATATTCTATACTTCACAATTGCACTATCTCAAGCCAAAACAATTCAAATTTCCATTGAATCTATAGGAAGCTTATTAGTAAGTAAATGAAGAAAAGCTATCGGTGGATTCAAACTCATGAATGCCTGCTTACAAGACAACTGCATTTACCCAGAAAGCCACTAGAACATCACAGGTGTAAAACAATGTAAAGAAGGGATGTGAACATTGAATCGCTAATAGGTAAGTTAAAAAAGAAAGCCATTGGTTTCACTATGTTATTCTTAATGCCAATCTATACAGCGTATGATGACGTCTTGTTCTTTATGAACACGTAATACATATTCTATACTTCACAATTGCACTATCTCAAGCCAAAACAATTCAAATTTCCATTGCCTCTATAGGAAGCTTATTAGTAAGTAAATGAAGAAAAGCTATCGGTGGATTCAAACTCATGAATGCCTGTTTACCATACAGGTGCATTTACCCAGTAAGCCACTGGAACATCACAGGTGTAAAGCACTGTAAAGAAGGGCAGTGAACATTGAATCGCTAATAGGTAAGTTAATAATGAATTCCATTGGTTTCACTATGTTATTCTTAATGCCAATCTATACAGCGTATGATGACATCTTGTTCTTTATGAACACGTAATACATATTCTATATTTCACAATTGCACTATCTCAAGCCAAATCAATTCAAATTTCCATTGCTTCTACAGGAAGCTTATTAGTAAGTAAATGAAGAAAAGCAATCAGTGGATTCAAACTCATGAATGCCTGCTTACAAGACAACTGCATTTACCCAGAAAGCCACTAGAACATCACAGGTGTAAAACAATGTAAAGAAGTGCAGTGAACATTGAATCGCTAATAGGTAAGTTAAAAAAGAAAGCCATTGGTTTCACTATGTTATTCTTAATGCCAATCTATACAACGTATGATGACATCTTGTTCTTTATTAACACTTAATATATATTCTATACTTCACAATTGCACTATCTCAAGCCAAAACAATTCAAATTTCCATTGCCTCTATAGGAAGCTTATTAGTAAGTAAATGAAGAAAAGCTATCAGGGGATTCAAACTCATGAATGCCTGTTTACAAGAAAGGTGCATTTACCCAGTAAGCCACTGGAACATCACAGGTGAAAAGTAATGTAAAGAAGGGCAGTGAACATTGAATCGCTAATAAGGTAAGTTAAAAATGAATTCCATTGGTTTCACTATGTTATTCTTAATGCCAATCTATACAGCGTATGATGACATCTTCTTCTTTATGAACACGTAATACATATTCTATACTTCACAATTGCACTATCTCAAGCCAAAAACAATGCAAATTTCCATTGCCTCTAAAGAATGATTACTAGTAAGTAAATGAAAAAAAACTATCCGTGGATTCAAACTCATGAATGCCTGTTTACAAGACAGTCGCATTAACACAGTAAGCCACTGGAACATCACAGGTATAAGGTAATATAAAGAAGGGCAGTGAACATTGAATCGCTAATAGGTAAGTTAAAAATGAATTCCATTGGTTTCACTATGTTATTCTTAATGCCAATCTATACAACGTATGATGACATCTTGTTTTTTATGAACACGTAATACATATTCTATACTTCACAATTGCACTATCTCAAGCCAAAACAATTCAAATTTCCATTGCCTCTATAGGAAGCTTATTAGTAAGTAAATGAAGAAAAGCTATCGGTGGATTCAAACTCATGAATGCCTGTTTACAAGACAGGTGCATTTCCCAGTAAGCCACTGGAACATCACAGGTACAAAGCAATGTAAAGAAGGGATGTGAACATTGAATCGCTAATAGGTAAGTTAAAAAAGAAAGCCATTGGTTTCACTATGTTATTCTTAATGCCAATCTATACAGCGTATGATGACGTCTTGTTCTTTATGAACACGTAATACATATTCTATACTTCACAATTGCACTATCTCAAGCCAAAACAATTCAAATTTCCATTGCCTCTATAGGAAGCTTATTAGTAAGTAAATGAAGAAAAGCTATCGGTGGATTCAAACTCATGAATGCCTGTTTACCATACAGGTGCATTTACCCAGTAAGCCACTGGAACATCACAGGTGTAAAGCACTGTAAAGAAGGGCAGTGAACATTGAATCGCTAATAGGTAAGTTAATAATGAATTCCATTGGTTTCACTATGTTATTCTTAATGCCAATCTATACAGCGTATGATGACATCTTGTTCTTTATGAACACGTAATACATATTCTATATTTCACAATTGCACTATCTCAAGCCAAATCAATTCAAATTTCCATTGCTTCTATAGGAAGCTTATTAGTAAGTAAATGAAGAAAAGCAATCAGTGGATTCAAACTCATGAATGCCTGCTTACAAGACAACTGCATTTACCCAAAAAGCCACTAGAACATCACAGGTGTCAAGCAATGTCAAGAAGTGCAGTGAACATTGAATCGCTAATAGGTAAGTTAAAAAAGAAAGCCATTGGTTTCACTATGTTATTCTTAATGCCAATCTATACAGCGTATGATGACATCTTGTTCTTTATGAACACGTAATACATATTCTATACTTCACAATTGCACTATCTCAAGCCAAAACAATTCAAATTTCCATTGCCTCTATAGGAAGCTTATTAGTAAGTAAATGAAGAAAAGCTATCGGTGGATTCAAACTCATGAATGCCTGTTTACAAGACAGGTGCATTTACCCAGTAAGCCACTGGAAAATCACAGGTGTAAAGCAATGTAAAGAAGGGCAGTGAACATTGAATCGCTAATAAGGTAAGTTAAAAATGAATTCCATTGGTTTCACTATGTTATTCTTAATGCTAATCTATACAGCGTATGATGACATCTTTTTCTTTATGAACACGTAATACATATTCTATACTTCACAATTGCACTATCTCAAGTCAAAACAATTCAAATTTCCGTTGCCTCTATAGGAAGCTTATTAGTAAGTAAATGAAGAAAAGCTATCGTTGGATTCAAACTCATAAATGCCTGTTTACAAGACAGGTGCATTTCCCAGTAAGCCCTGGAACATCACAGGTGTAAAACAATGTAAAGAAGGGAAGTGAACATTGAATCGCTAATAGGTAAGTTAAAAAAGAAAGCCATTGGTTTCACTATGTTATTCTTAATGCCAATCTATACAACGTATGATGACATCTTGTTCTTTATTAACACTTAATATATATTCTATACTTCACAATTGCACTATATCAAGCCAAAAACAATGCAAATTTCCATTGCCTCTAAAGAATGATTACTAGTAAGTAAATGAAAAAAAACTATCCGTGGATTAAAACTCATGAATGCCTGTTTACAACACAGTCGCATTAACACAGTAAGCCACTGGAACATCACAGGTATAAGGTAATATAAAGAAGGGCAGTGAACATTGAATCGCTAATAGGTAAGTTAAAAATGAATTCCATTGGTTTCACAATGTTATTCTTAATGCCAATCTATACAGCGTATGATGACATCTTGTTCTTTATGAACACGTAATACATATTCTATACTTCACAATTGCACTATCTCAAGCCAAAACAATTCAAATTTCCATTGCCTCTATAGGAAGCTAATTAGTAAGTAAATGAAGAAAAGCTATCAGTGGATTCACACTCATGAATGCCTGTTTACAAGACAGGTGCATTTCCCAGTAAGCCACTGGAACATCACAGGTGTAAAGCAATGTAAAGAAGGGAAGTGAACATTGAATCGCTAATAGGTAAGTTAAAAAAGAAAGCCATTGGTTTCACTATGTTATTCTTAATGCCAATCTATACAACGTATGATGACATCTTGTTCTTTATTAACACTTAATATATATTCTATACTTCACAATTGCACTATCTCAAGCCAAAAACAATGCAAATTTCCATTGCCTCTAAAGAATGATTACTAGTAAGTAAATGAAAAAAAACTATCCGTGGATTCAAACTCATGAATGCCTGTTTACAAGACAGTCGCATTAACACAGTAAGCCACTGGAACATCACAGGTATAAGGTAATATAAAGAAGGGCAGTGAACATTGAATCGCTAATAGGTAAGTTAAAAATGAATTCCATTGGTTTCACTATGTTATTCTTAATGCCAATCTATACAGCGTATGATGACATCTTCTTCTTTATGAACACGTAATACATATTCTATACTTCACAATTGCACTATCTCAAGCCAAAACAATTCAAATTTCCATTGCCTCTATAGGAAGCTTATTAGTAAGTAAATGAAGAAAAGCTATCGGGGGATTCAAACTCATGAATGCCTGTTTACAAGACAGGTGCATTTACCCAGTAAGCCACTGGAACATCACAAGTGAAAAGTAATGTAAAGAAGAGCAGTGAACATTGAATCGCTAATAAGGTAAGTTAAAAATGAATTCCATTGGTTTCAGTATGTTATTCTTAATGCCAATCTATACAGCGTATGATGACATCTTGTTCTTTATGAACACGTAATACATATTCTATACTTCACAATTGCACTATCTCAAGCCAAAACAATTCAAATTTCCATTGCCTCTATAGGAAGCTTATTAGTAAGTAAATGAAGAAAAGCTATCGTTGGATTCAAACTCATAAATGCCTGTTTACAAGACAGGTGCATTTCCCAGTAAGCCACTGGAACATCACAGGTGTAAAACAATGTAAAGAAGGGAAGTGAACATTGAATCGCTAATAGGTAAGTTAAAAAAGAAAGCCATTGGTTTCACTATGTTATTCTTAATGCCAATCTATACAACGTATGATGACATCTTGTTCTTTATTAACACTTAATATATATTCTATACTTCACAATTGCACTATATCAAGCCAAAAACAATGCAAATTTCCATTGCCTCTAAAGAATGATTACTAGTAAGTAAATGAAAAAAAACTATCCGTGGATTAAAACTCATGAATGCCTGTTTACAAGACAGTCGCATTAACACAGTAAGCCACTGGAACATCACAGGTATAAGGTAATATAAAGAAGGGCAGTGAACATTGAATCGCTAATAGGTAAGTTAAAAATGAATTCCATTGGTTTCACAATGTTATTCTTAATGCCAATCTATACAGCGTATGATGACATCTTGTTCTTTATGAACACGTAATACATATTCTATACTTCACAATTGCACTATCTCAAGCCAAAACAATTCAAATTTCCATTGCCTCTATAGGAAGCTTATTAGTAAGTAAATGAAGAAAAGCTATCGGTTTATTCACACTCATGAATGCCTGTTTACAAGACAGGTGCATTTCCCAGTAAGCCACTGGAACATCACAGGTACAAAGCAATGTAAAGAAGGGATGTGAACATTGAATCGCTAATAGGTAAGTTAAAAAAGAAAGCCATTGGTTTCACTACGTTATTCTTAATGCCAATCTATACAGCGTATGATGACGTCTTGTTCTTTATGAACACGTAATACATATTCTATACTTCACAATTGCACTATCTCAAGCCAAAACAATTCAAATTTCCATTGCCTCTATAGGAAGCTTATTAGTAAGTAAATGAAGAAAAGCTATCGGTGGATTCAAACTCATGAATGCCTGTTTACCATACAGGTGCATTTACCCAGTAAGCCACTGGAACATCACAGGTGTAAAGCACTGTAAAGAAGGGCAGTGAACATTGAATCGCTAATAGGTAAGTTAATAATGAATTCCATTGGTTTCACTATGTTATTCTTAATGCCAATCTATACAGCGTATGATGACATCTTGTTCTTTATGAACACGTAATACATATTCTATATTTCACAATTGCACTATCTCAAGCCAAATCAATTCAAATTTCCATTGCTTCTATAGGAAGCTTATTAGTAAGTAAATGAAGAAAAGCAATCAGTGGATTCAAACTCATGAATGCCTGCTTACAAGACAACTGCATTTACCCAAAAAGCCACTAGAACATCACAGGTGTCAAGCAATGTCAAGAAGTGCAGTGAACATTGAATCGCTAATAGGTAAGTTAAAAAAGAAAGCCATTGGTTTCACTATGTTATTCTTAATGCCAATCTATACAGCGTATGATGACATCTTGTTCTTTATGAACACGTAATACATATTCTATACTTCACAATTGCACTATCTCAAGCCAAAACAATTCAAATTTCCATTGCCTCTATAGGAAGCTTATTAGTAAGTAAATGAAGAAAAGCTATCGGTGGATTCAAACTCATGAATGCCTGTTTACAAGACAGGTGCATTTACCCAGTAAGCCACTGGAAAATCACAGGTGTAAAGCAATGTAAAGAAGGGCAGTGAACATTGAATCGCTAATAAGGTAAGTTAAAAATGAATTCCATTGGTTTCACTATGTTATTCTTAATGCTAATCTATACAGCGTATGATGACATCTTTTTCTTTATGAACACGTAATACATATTCTATACTTCACAATTGCACTATCTCAAGTCAAAACAATTCAAATTTCCGTTGCCTCTATAGGAAGCTTATTAGTAAGTAAATGAAGAAAAGCTATCGTTGGATTCAAACTCATAAATGCCTGTTTACAAGACAGGTGCATTTCCCAGTAAGCCCTGGAACATCACAGGTGTAAAACAATGTAAAGAAGGGAAGTGAACATTGAATCGCTAATAGGTAAGTTAAAAAAGAAAGCCATTGGTTTCACTATGTTATTCTTAATGCCAATCTATACAACGTATGATGACATCTTGTTCTTTATTAACACTTAATATATATTCTATACTTCACAATTGCACTATATCAAGCCAAAAACAATGCAAATTTCCATTGCCTCTAAAGAATGATTACTAGTAAGTAAATGAAAAAAAACTATCCGTGGATTAAAACTCATGAATGCCTGTTTACAACACAGTCGCATTAACACAGTAAGCCACTGGAACATCACAGGTATAAGGTAATATAAAGAAGGGCAGTGAACATTGAATCGCTAATAGGTAAGTTAAAAATGAATTCCATTGGTTTCACAATGTTATTCTTAATGCCAATCTATACAGCGTATGATGACATCTTGTTCTTTATGAACACGTAATACATATTCTATACTTCACAATTGCACTATCTCAAGCCAAAACAATTCAAATTTCCATTGCCTCTATAGGAAGCTAATTAGTAAGTAAATGAAGAAAAGCTATCAGTGGATTCACACTCATGAATGCCTGTTTACAAGACAGGTGCATTTCCCAGTAAGCCACTGGAACATCACAGGTGTAAAGCAATGTAAAGAAGGGAAGTGAACATTGAATCGCTAATAGGTAAGTTAAAAAAGAAAGCCATTGGTTTCACTATGTTATTCTTAATGCCAATCTATACAACGTATGATGACATCTTGTTCTTTATTAACACTTAATATATATTCTATACTTCACAATTGCACTATCTCAAGCCAAAAACAATGCAAATTTCCATTGCCTCTAAAGAATGATTACTAGTAAGTAAATGAAAAAAAACTATCCGTGGATTCAAACTCATGAATGCCTGTTTACAAGACAGTCGCATTAACACAGTAAGCCACTGGAACATCACAGGTATAAGGTAATATAAAGAAGGGCAGTGAACATTGAATCGCTAATAGGTAAGTTAAAAATGAATTCCATTGGTTTCACTATGTTATTCTTAATGCCAATCTATACAGCGTATGATGACATCTTCTTCTTTATGAACACGTAATACATATTCTATACTTCACAATTGCACTATCTCAAGCCAAAACAATTCAAATTTCCATTGCCTCTATAGGAAGCTTATTAGTAAGTAAATGAAGAAAAGCTATCGGGGGATTCAAACTCATGAATGCCTGTTTACAAGACAGGTGCATTTACCCAGTAAGCCACTGGAACATCACAAGTGAAAAGTAATGTAAAGAAGAGCAGTGAACATTGAATCGCTAATAAGGTAAGTTAAAAATGAATTCCATTGGTTTCAGTATGTTATTCTTAATGCCAATCTATACAGCGTATGATGACATCTTGTTCTTTATGAACACGTAATACATATTCTATACTTCACAATTGCACTATCTCAAGCCAAAACAATTCAAATTTCCATTGCCTCTATAGGAAGCTTATTAGTAAGTAAATGAAGAAAAGCTATCGTTGGATTCAAACTCATAAATGCCTGTTTACAAGACAGGTGCATTTCCCAGTAAGCCACTGGAACATCACAGGTGTAAAACAATGTAAAGAAGGGAAGTGAACATTGAATCGCTAATAGGTAAGTTAAAAAAGAAAGCCATTGGTTTCACTATGTTATTCTTAATGCCAATCTATACAACGTATGATGACATCTTGTTCTTTATTAACACTTAATATATATTCTATACTTCACAATTGCACTATATCAAGCCAAAAACAATGCAAATTTCCATTGCCTCTAAAGAATGATTACTAGTAAGTAAATGAAAAAAAACTATCCGTGGATTAAAACTCATGAATGCCTGTTTACAAGACAGTCGCATTAACACAGTAAGCCACTGGAACATCACAGGTATAAGGTAATATAAAGAAGGGCAGTGAACATTGAATCGCTAATAGGTAAGTTAAAAATGAATTCCATTGGTTTCACAATGTTATTCTTAATGCCAATCTATACAGCGTATGATGACATCTTGTTCTTTATGAACACGTAATACATATTCTATACTTCACAATTGCACTATCTCAAGCCAAAACAATTCAAATTTCCATTGCCTCTATAGGAAGCTTATTAGTAAGTAAATGAAGAAAAGCTATCGGTTTATTCACACTCATGAATGCCTGTTTACAAGACAGGTGCATTTCCCAGTAAGCCACTGGAACATCACAGGTGTAAAGCAATGTAAAGAAGGGAAGTGAACATTGAATCGCTAATAGGTAAGTTAAAAAAGAAAGCCATTGGTTTCACTATGTTATTCTTAATGCCAATCTATACAACGTATGATGACATCTTGCTCTTTATTAACACTTAATATATATTCTATACTTCACAATTGCACTATCTCAAGCCAAAAACAATGCAAATTTCCATTGCCTCTAAAGAATGATTACTAGTAAGTAAATGAAAAAAAACTATCCGTGGATTCAAACTCATGAATGCCTGTTTACAAGACAGTCGCATTAACACAGTAAGCCACTGGAACATCACAGGTATAAGGTAATATAAAGAAGGGCAGTGAACATTGAATCGCTAATAGGTAAGTTAAAAATGAATTCCATTGGTTTCACAATGTTATTCTTAATGCCAATCTATACAGCGTATGATGACATCTTGTTCTTTATGAACACGTAATACATATTCTATACTTCACAATTGCACTATCTCAAGCCAAAACAATTCAAATTTCCATTGCCTCTATAGGAAGCTAATTAGTAAGTAAATGAAGAAAAGCTATCAGTGGATTCACACTCATGAATGCCTGTTTACAAGACAGGTGCATTTCCCAGTAAGCCACTGGAACATCACAGGTGTAAAGCAATGTAAAGAAGGGAAGTGAACATTGAATCGCTAATAGGTAAGTTAAAAAAGAAAGCCATTGGTTTCACTATGTTATTCTTAATGCCAATCTATACAACGTATGATGACATCTTGTTCTTTATTAACACTTAATATATATTCTATACTTCACAATTGCACTATCTCAAGCCAAAAACAATGCAAATTTCCATTGCCTCTAAAGAATGATTACTAGTAAGTAAATGAAAAAAAACTATCCGTGGATTCAAACTCATGAATGCCTGTTTACAAGACAGTCGCATTAACACAGTAAGCCACTGGAACATCACAGGTATAAGGTAATATAAAGAAGGGCAGTGAACATTGAATCACTAATAGGTAAGTTAAAAATGAATTCCATTGGTTTCACTATGTTATTCTTAATGCCAATCTATACAGCGTATGATGACATCTTCTTCTTTATGAACACGTAATACATATTCTATACTTCACAATTGCACTATCTCAAGCCAAAACAATTCAAATTTCCATTGCCTCTATAGGAAGCTTATTAGTAAGTAAATGAAGAAAAGCTATCGGGGGATTCAAACTCATGAATGCCTGTTTACAAGACAGGTGCATTTACCCAGTAAGCCACTGGAACATCACAAGTGAAAAGTAATGTAAAGAAGAGCAGTGAACATTGAATCGCTAATAAGGTAAGTTAAAAATGAATTCCATTGGTTTCAGTATGTTATTCTTAATGCCAATCTATACAGCGTATGATGACATCTTGTTCTTTATGAACACGTAATACATATTCTATACTTCACAATTGCACTATCTCAAGCCAAAACAATTCAAATTTCCATTGCCTCTATAGGAAGCTTATTAGTAAGTAAATGAAGAAAAGCTATCGTTGGATTCAAACTCATAAATGCCTGTTTACAAGACAGGTGCATTTCCCAGTAAGCCACTGGAACATCACAGGTGTAAAACAATGTAAAGAAGGGAAGTGAACATTGAATCGCTAATAGGTAAGTTAAAAAAGAAAGCCATTGGTTTCACTATGTTATTCTTAATGCCAATCTATACAACGTATGATGACATCTTGTTCTTTATTAACACTTAATATATATTCTATACTTCACAATTGCACTATATCAAGCCAAAAACAATGCAAATTTCCATTGCCTCTAAAGAATGATTACTAGTAAGTAAATGAAAAAAAACTATCCGTGGATTAAAACTCATGAATGCCTGTTTACAAGACAGTCGCATTAACACAGTAAGCCACTGGAACATCACAGGTATAAGGTAATATAAAGAAGGGCAGTGAACATTGAATCGCTAATAGGTAAGTTAAAAATGAATTCCATTGGTTTCACAATGTTATTCTTAATGCCAATCTATACAGCGTATGATGACATCTTGTTCTTTATGAACACGTAATACATATTCTATACTTCATAATTGCACTATCTCAAGCCAAAACAATTCAAATTTCCATTGCCTCTATAGGAAGCTTATTAGTAAGTAAATGAAGAAAAGCTATCGGTGGATTCACACTCACGAATGCCTGTTTACAAGACAGGTGCATTTCCCAGTAAGCCACTGGAACATCACAGGTGTAAAGCAATGTAAAGAAGGGAAGTGAACATTGAATCGCTAATAGGTAAGTTAAAAAAGAAAGCCATTGGTTTCACTATGTTATTCTTAATGCCAATCTATACAACGTATGATGACATCTTGTTCTTTATTAACACTTAATATATATTCTATACTTCACAATTGCACTATCTCAAGCCAAAAACAATGCAAATTTCCATTGCCTCTAAAGAATGATTACTAGTAAGTAAATGAAAAAAAACTATCCGTGGATTCAAACTCATGAATGCCTGTTTACAAGACAGTCGCATTAACACAGTAAGCCACTGGAACATCACAGGTATAAGGTAATATAAAGAAGGGCAGTGAACATTGAATCGCTAATAGGTAAGTTAAAAATGAATTCCATTGGTTTCACAATGTTATTCTTAATGCCAATCTATACAGCGTATGATGACATCTTGTTCTTTATGAACACGTAATACATATTCTATACTTCACAATTGCACTATCTCAAGCCAAAACAATTCAAATTTCCATTGCCTCTATAGGAAGCTAATTAGTAAGTAAATGAAGAAAAGCTATCGGTGGATTCACACTCATGAATGCCTGTTTACAAGACAGGTGCATTTCCCAGTAAGCCACTGGAACATCACAGGTGTAAAGCAATGTAAAGAAGGGAAGTGAACATTGAATCGCTAATAGGTAAGTTAAAAAAGAAAGCCATTGGTTTCACTATGTTATTCTTAATGCCAATCTATACAACGTATGATGACATCTTGTTCTTTATTAACACTTAATATATATTCTATACTTCACAATTGCACTATCTCAAGCCAAAAACAATGCAAATTTCCATTGCCTCTAAAGAATGATTACTAGTAAGTAAATGAAAAAAAACTATCCGTGGATTCAAACTCATGAATGCCTGTTTACAAGACAGTCGCATTAACACAGTAAGCCACTGGAACATCACAGTTATAAGGTAATATAAAGAAGGGCAGTGAACATTGAATCGCTAATAGGTAAGTTAAAAATGAATTCCATTGGTTTCACTATGTTATTCTTAATGCCAATCTATACAGCGTATGATGACATCTTCTTCTTTATGAACACGTAATACATATTCTATACTTCACAATTGCACTATCTCAAGCCAAAACAATTCAAATTTCCATTGCCTCTATAGGAAGCTTATTAGTAAGTAAATGAAGAAAAGCTATCGGGGGATTCAAACTCATGAATGCCTGTTTACAAGACAGGTGCATTTACCAAGTAAGCCACTGGAACATCACAAGTGAAAAGTAATGTAAAGAAGAGCAGTGAACATTGAATCGCTAATAAGGTAAGTTAAAAATGAATTCCATTGGTTTCAGTATGTTATTCTTAATGCCAATCTATACAGCGTATGATGACATCTTGTTCTTTATGAACACGTAATACATATTCTATACTTCACAATTGCACTATCTCAAGCCAAAACAATTCAAATTTCCATTGCCTCTATAGGAAGCTTATTAGTAAGTAAATGAAGAAAAGCTATCGTTGGATTCAAACTCATAAATGCCTGTTTACAAGACAGGTGCATTTCCCAGTAAGCCACTGGAACATCACAGGTGTAAAACAATGTAAAGAAGGGAAGTGAACATTGAATCGCTAATAGGTAAGTTAAAAAAGAAAGCCATTGGTTTCACTATGTTATTCTTAATGCCAATCTATACAACGTATGATGACATCTTGTTCTTTATTAACACTTAATATATATTCTATACTTCACAATTGCACTATATCAAGCCAAAAACAATGCAAATTTCCATTGCCTCTAAAGAATGATTACTAGTAAGTAAATGAAAAAAAACTATCCGTGGATTAAAACTCATGAATGCCTGTTTACAAGACAGTCGCATTAACACAGTAAGCCACTGGAACATCACAGGTATAAGGTAATATAAAGAAGGGCAGTGAACATTGAATCGCTAATAGGTAAGTTAAAAATGAATTCCATTGGTTTCACAATGTTATTCTTAATGCCAATCTATACAGCGTATGATGACATCTTGTTCTTTATGAACACGTAATACATATTCTATACTTCACAATTGCACTATCTCAAGCCAAAACAATTCAAATTTCCATTGCCTCTATAGGAAGCTTATTAGTAAGTAAATGAAGAAAAGCTATCGGTGGATTCACACTCATGAATGCCTGTTTACAAGACAGGTGCATTTCCCAGTAAGCCACTGGAACATCACAGGTATAAAGCAATGTAAAGAAGGGAAGTGAACATTGAATCGCTAATAGGTAAGTTAAAAAAGAAAGCCATTGGTTTCACTATGTTATTCTTAATGCCAATCTATACAACGTATGATGACATCTTGTTCTTTATTAACACTTAATATATATTCTATACTTCACAATTGCACTATCTCAAGCCAAAAACAATGCAAATTTCCATTGCCTCTATAGGAAGCTTATTAGTAAGTAAATGAAGAAAAGCTATCGGGGGATTCAAACTCATGAATGTCTGTTTACAAGACAGGTGCATTTACCCAGTAAGCCACTGGAACATCACAGGTGAAAAGTAATGTAAAGAAGGGCAGTGAACATTGAATCGCTAATAAGGTAAGTTAAAAGTGAATTCCATTGGTTTCACTATGTTATTCTTAATGCCAATCTATACAGCGTATGATGACATCTTGTTCTTTATGAACACGTAATACATATTCTATACTTCACAATTGCACTATCTCAAGCCAAATCAATTCAAATTTCCATTGCCTCTATAGGAAGATTATTAGTAAATAAATGAAGAAAAGCTATCGGTGGATTCAAACTCATGAATGCCTGTTTACAATACAGGTGCGTTTACCCAGTAAGCCACTGGAACATCACAGGTGTAAAGCACTGTAAAGAAGGGCAGTGAACATTGAATCGCTAATAGGTAAGTTAATAATGAATTCCATTGGTTTCACTATGTTATTCTTAATGCCAATCTATACAGCGTATGATGACATCTTGTTCTTTATGAACACGTAATACATATTCTATACTTCACAATTGCACTATCTCAAGCCAAAACAATTCAAATTTCCATTGCCTCTATAGGAAGCTTATTAGTAAGTAAATGAAGAAAAGCTATCGTTGGATTCAAACTCATAAATGCCTGTTTACAAGACAGGTGCATTTCCCAGTAAGCCACTAGAACATCACAGGTGTAAAACAATGTAAAGAAGGGAAGTGAACATTGAATCGCTAATAGGTAAGTTAAAAAAGAAAGCCATTGGTTTCACTATGTTATTCTTAATGCCAATCTATACAACGTATGATGACATCTTGTTCTTTATTAACACTTAATATATATTCTATACTTCACAATTGCACTATATCAAGCCAAAAACAATGCAAATTTCCATTGCCTCTAAAGAATGATTACTAGTAAGTAAATGAAATAAAACTATCCGTGGATTCAAACTCATGAATGCCTGTTTACAAGACAGTCGCATTAACACAGTAAGCCACTGGAACATCACAGTTATAAGGTAATATAAAGAAGGGCAGTGAACATTGAATCGCTAATAGGTAAGTTAAAAATGAATTCCATTGGTTTCACTATGTTATTCTTAATGCCAATCTATACAGCGTATGATGACATCTTCTTCTTTATGAACACGTAATACATATTCTATACTTCACAATTGCACTATCTCAAGCCAAAACAATTCAAATTTCCATTGCCTCTATAGAAAGCTTATTAATAAGTAAATGAAGAAAAGCTATCGGTGGATTCAAACTCATGAATGCCTGTTTACCATACAGGTGCGTTTACACAGTAAGCCACTGGAACATCACAGGTGTAAAGCACTGTAAAGAAGGGCAGTGAACATTGAATCGCTAATAGGTAAGTTAATAATGAATTCCATTGGTTTCACTATGTTATTCTTAATGCCAATCTATACAGCGTATGATGACATCTTGTTCTTTATGAACACGTAATACATATTCTATACTTCACAATTGCACTATCTCAAGCCAAAACAATTCAAATTTCCATTGCCTCTATAGGAAGCTTATTAGTAAGTAAATGAAGAAAAGCTATCGTTGGATTCAAACTCATAAATGCCTGTTTACAAGACAGGTGCATTTCCCAGTAAGCCACTGGAACATCACAGGTGTAAAACAATGTAAAGAAGGGAAGTGAACATTGAATCGCTAATAGGTAAGTTAAAAAAGAAAGCCATTGGTTTCACTATGTTATTCTTAATGCCAATCTATACAACGTATGATGACATCTTGTTCTTTATTAACACTTAATATATATTCTATACTTCACAATTGCACTATCTCAAGCCAAAAACAATGCAAATTTCCATTGCCTCTAAAGAATGATTACTAGTAAGTAAATGAAAAAAAACTATCCGTGGATTAAAACTCATGAATGCCTGTTTACAAGACAGTCGCATTAACACAGTAAGCCACTGGAACATCACAGGTATAAGGTAATATAAAGAAGGGCAGTGAACATTGAATCGCTAATAGGTAATTTAAAAATAAATTCCAATGGTTTCACTATGTTATTTTTAATGCCAATCTATACAGCGTATGATGACATCTTCTTCTTTATGAACACGTAATACATATTCTATACTTCACAATTGCACTATCTCAAGCCAAAACAATTCAAATTTCCATTGCCTCTATAGGAAGCTTATTAGTAAGTAAATGAATAAAAGCTGTCAGTGGATTGAAACTCATGAATGCCTGTTTACCATACAGGTGCGTTTACCCAGTAAGCCACTGGAACATCACAGGTGTAAAGCACTGTAAAGAAGGGCAGTGAACATTGAATCGCTAATAGATAAGTTAATAATGAATTCCATTGGTTTCACTATGTTATTCTTAATGCCAATCTATACAGCGTATGATGACATCTTGTTCTTTATGAACACGTAATACATATTCTATACTTCACAATTGCACTATCTCAAGCCAAAACTATTCAAATTTCCATTGCCTCTATAGGAAGCTTATTAGTAAGTAAATGAAGAAAAGCTATCGTTGGATTCAAACTCATAAATGCCTGTTTACAAGACAGGTGCATTTCCCAGTAAGCCACTGGAACATCACAGGTGTAAAACAATGTAAAGAAGGGAAGTGAACATTGAATCGCTAATAGGTAAGTTAAAAAAGAAAGCCATTGGTTTCACTATGTTATTCTTAATGCCAATCAATACAACGTATGATGACATCTTGTTCTTTATTAACACTTAATATATATTCTATACTTCACAATTGCACTATCTCAAGCCAAAAACAATGCAAATTTCCATTGCCTCTAAAGAATGATTACTAGTAAGTAAATGAAAAAAAACTATCCGTGGATTCAAACTCATGAATGCCTGTTTACAAGACAGTCGCATTAACACAGTAAGCCACTGGAACATCACAGGTATAAGGTAATATAAAGAAGGGCAGTGAACATTGAATCGCTAATAGGTAAGTTAAAAATGAATTCCATTGGTTTCACTATGTTATTCTTAATGCCAATCTATACAGCGTATGATGACATCTTCTTCTTTATGAACACGTAATACATATTCTATACTTCACAATTGCACTATCTCAAGCCAAAACAATTCAAATTTCCATTGCCTCTATAGGAAGCTTATTAGTAAGTAAATGAAGAAAAGCTATCGGTGGATTCAAACTCATGAATGCCTGTTTACCATACAGGTGCATCTACACAGTAAGCCACTGGAACATCACAGGTGTAAAGCACTATAAAGAAGGGCAGTGAACATTGAATCGCTAATAGGTAATTTAAAAGTAAATTCCATTGGTTTCACTATGTTATTCTTAATGCCAATCTATACAGCGTATGATGACATCTTCTTCTTTATGAACACGTAATACATATTCTATACTTCACAATTGCACTATCTCAAGCCAAAACAATTCAAATTTCCATTGCCTCTATAGGAAGCTTATTAGTAAGTAAATGAAAAAAAACTATCCGTGGATTCATACTCATGAATGCCTGTTTACAAGACAGTCGCATTAACACAGTAAGCCACTGGAACATCACAGGTATAAGATAATATAAAGAATTGCAGTGAACATTGAATCACTAGTAGGTAAGTTAAAAATGAATTCCATTGGTTTCACTATGTTATTCTTAATGCCAATCTATACAACGTATGATGACATCTTCTTCTTTATGAACACGTAATACATATTCTATACTTCACAATTGCACTATCTCAAGCCAAATATAATGCAAATTTCCATTGCCTCTAAAGAATGATTACTAGTAAGTAAATGAAAAAAAGCTATCCGTGGATTCAAACTCATGAATGCCTGTTTACAAGACAGTCACATTAACACAGTAAGCCACTGGAACATCACAGGTATAACGTAATGTAAAGAAGGGCAGTGAACATTGAATCGCTAATAGGTAAGCTAAAAATGAATTCCATTGGTTTCACTATGTTATTCTTAATGCCAATCTATACAGCGTATGATGACATCTTGTTCTTTATGAACACGTAATACATATTCTATACTTCACAATTGCACTATCTCAAGCCAAAACAATTCAAATTTCCATTGCCTCTATAGGAAGCTTATTAGTAAGTAAATGAAGAAAAGCTATCGGTGGATTCAAACTCATGAATGCCTGTTTACAAGACAGGTGCATTTACCCAGTAAGCCACTGGAACATCACAGGTGTAGAGTAATGTAAAGAAGGGCAGTGAACATTGAATCGCTAATAGGTAAGTTAATAATGAATTACATTGGTTTCACTATGTTATTCTTAATGCCAATCTATACAGCGTATGATGACATCTTGTTCTTTATGAACACGTAATACATATTCTATACTTCACAATTGCACTATCTCAAGCCAAAACAATTCAAATTTCCATTGCCTCTATAGGAAGCTTATTAGTAAGTAAATGAAGAAAAGCAATCAGTGGATTCAAACTCATGAATGCCTGTTTACAAGACAACTGCATTTACCCAGTAAGCCACTAGAACATCACAGGTGTCAAGCAATGTCAAGAAGTGCAGTGAACATTGAATCACTAATAGGTAAGTTAAAAAAGAAAGCCATTGGTTTCACTATGTTATTCTTAATGCCAATCTATACAACGTATGATGACATCTTGTTCTTTATTAACACTTAATTTATATTCTATACTTCACAATTGCACTATCTCAAGCCAAATATAATGCAAATTTCCATTGCCTCTAAAGAATGATTACTAGTAAGTAAATGAAAAAAAGCTATCCATGGATTCAAACTCATGAATGCCTGTTTACAAGACAGTCGCAATAACACAGTAAGCCACTGGAACATCACAGGTATAACATAATGTAAAGAAGGGCAGTGAACATTGAATCGCTAATAGGTAAGTTAAAAATGAATTCCATTGGTTTCACTATGTTATTCTTAATGCCAATCTATACAGCGTATGATGACATCTTGTTCTTTATTAACACTTAATATATATTCTATACTTCACAATTGCACTATCTCAAGCCAAAAACAATGCAAATTTCCATTGCCTCTAAAGAATGATTACTAGTAAGTAAATGAAAAAAAACTATCCGTGGATTAAAACTCATGAATGCCTGTTTACAAGACAGTCGCATTAACACAGTAAGCCACTGGAACATCACAGGTATAAGGTAATATAAAGAAGGGCAGTGAACATTGAATCGCTAATAGGTAATTTAAAAATAAATTCCAATGGTTTCACTATGTTATTCTTAATGCCAATCTATACAGCGTATGATGACATCTTCTTCTTTATGAACACGTAATACATATTCTATACTTCACAATTGCACTATCTCAAGCCAAAACAATTCAAATTTCCATTGCCTCTATAGGAAGCTTATTAGTAAGTAAATGAATAAAAGCTGTCGGTGGATTGAAACTCATGAATGCCTGTTTACCATACAGGTGCGTTTACCCAGTAAGCCACTGGAACATCACAGGTGTAAAGCACTGTAAAGAAGGGCAGTGAACATTGAATCGCTAATAGATAAGTTAATAATGAATTCCATTGGTTTCACTATGTTATTCTTAATGCCAATCTATATAGCGTATGATGACATCTTGTTCTTTATGAACACGTAATACATATTCTATACTTCACAATTGCACTATCTCAAGCCAAAACAATTCAAATTTCCATTGCCTCTATAGGAAGCTTATTAGTAAGTAAATGAAGAAAAGCTATCGGTGGATTCAAACTCATGAATGCCTGTTTACAAGACAGGTGCATTTACCCAGTAAGCCACTGGAACATCACAGGTGTAGAGTAATGTAAAGAAGGGCAGTGAACATTGAATCGCTAATAGGTAAGTTAATAATGAATTACATTGGTTTCACTATGTTATTCTTAATGCCAATCTATACAGCGTATGATGACATCTTGTTCTTTATGAACACGTAATACATATTCTATACTTCACAATTGCACTATCTCAAGCCAAAACAATTCAAATTTCCATTGCCTCTATAGGAAGCTTATTAGTAAGTAAATGAAGAAAAGCAATCAGTGGATTCAAACTCATGAATGCCTGTTTACAAGACAACTGCATTTACCCAGTAAGCCACTAGAACATCACAGGTGTCAAGCAATGTCAAGAAGTGCAGTGAACATTGAATCACTAATAGGTAAGTTAA
This sequence comes from Phyllobates terribilis, assembly GCF_046119375.1. Classification (NCBI taxonomy): domain Eukaryota; kingdom Metazoa; phylum Chordata; class Amphibia; order Anura; family Dendrobatidae; genus Phyllobates; species Phyllobates terribilis. Next base: position 585,688,164 of record NW_027362762.1, read on the forward strand.
AAAAGAAAGCCATTGGTTTCACTATGTTATTCTTAATGCCAATCTATACAACGTATGATGACATCTTGTTCTTTATTAACACTTAATTTATATTCTATACTTCACAATTGCACTATCTCAAGCCAAATATAATGCAAATTTCCATTGCCTCTAAAGAATGATTACTAGTAAGTAAATGAAAAAAAGCTATCCATGGATTCAAACTCATGAATGCCTGTTTACAAGACAGTCGCATTAACACAGTAAGCCACTGGAACATCACAGGTATAACATAATGTAAAGAAGGGCAGTGAACATTGAATCGCTAATAGGTAAGTTAAAAATGAATTCCATTGGTTTCACTATGTTATTCTTAATGCCAATCTATACAGCGTATGATGACATCTTGTTCTTTATTAACACTTAATATATATTCTATACTTCACAATTGCACTATCTCAAGCCAAAAACAATGCAAATTTCCATTGCCTCTAAAGAATGATTACTAGTAAGTAAATGAAAAAAAACTATCCGTGGATTAAAACTCATGAATGCCTGTTTACAAGACAGTCGCATTAACACAGTAAGCCACTGGAACATCACAGGTATAAGGTAATATAAAGAAGGGCAGTGAACATTGAATCGCTAATAGGTAATTTAAAAATAAATTCCAATGGTTTCACTATGTTATTCTTAATGCCAATCTATACAGCGTATGATGACATCTTCTTCTTTATGAACACGTAATACATATTCTATACTTCACAATTGCACTATCTCAAGCCAAAACAATTCAAATTTCCATTGCCTCTATAGGAAGCTTATTAGTAAGTAAATGAATAAAAGCTGTCGGTGGATTGAAACTCATGAATGCCTGTTTACCATACAGGTGCGTTTACCCAGTAAGCCACTGGAACATCACAGGTGTAAAGCACTGTAAAGAAGGGCAGTGAACATTGAATCGCTAATAGATAAGTTAATAATGAATTCCATTGGTTTCACTATGTTATTCTTAATGCCAATCTATATAGCGTATGATGACATCTTGTTCTTTATGAACACGTAATACATATTCTATACTTCACAATTGCACTATCTCAAGCCAAAACAATTCAAATTTCCATTGCCTCTATAGGAAGCTTATTAGTAAGTAAATGAAAAAAAACTATCCGTGCATTCAAACTCATGAATGCCTGTTTACAAGACAGTCGCATTAACACAGTAAGCCACTGGAACATCACAGGTATAAGATAATATAAAGAATTGCAGTGAACATTGAATCACTAGTAGGTAAGTTAAAAATGAATTCCATTGGTTTCACTATGTTATTCTTAATGCCAATCTATACAACGTATGATGACATCTTCTTCTTTATGAACACGTAATACATATTCTATACTTCACAATTGCACTATCTCAAGCCAAATATAATGCAAATTTCCATTGCCTCTAAAGAATGATTACTAGTAAGTAAATGAAAAAAAGCTATCCGTGGATTCAAACTCATGAATGCCTGTTTACAAGACAGTCACATTAACACAGTAAGCCACTGGAACATCACAGGTATAACGTAATGTAAAGAAGGGCAGTGAACATTGAATCGCTAATAGGTAAGCTAAAAATGAATTCCATTGGTTTCACTATGTTATTCTTAATGCCAATCTATACAGCGTATGATGACATCTTGTTCTTTATGAACACGTAATACATATTCTATACTTCACAATTGCACTATCTCAAGCCAAAACAATTCAAATTTCCATTGCCTCTATAGGAAGCTTATTAGTAAGTAAATGAAGAAAAGCTATCGGTGGATTCAAACTCATGAATGCCTGTTTACAAGACAGGTGCATTTACCCAGTAAGCCACTGGAACATCACAGGTGTAGAGTAATGTAAAGAAGGGCAGTGAACATTGAATCGCTAATAGGTAAGTTAATAATGAATTACATTGGTTTCACTATGTTATTCTTAATGCCAATCTATACAGCGTATGATGACATCTTGTTCTTTATGAACACGTAATACATATTCTATACTTCACAATTGCACTATCTCAAGCCAAAACAATTCAAATTTCCATTGCCTCTATAGGAAGCTTATTAGTAAGTAAATGAAGAAAAGCAATCAGTGGATTCAAACTCATGAATGCCTGTTTACAAGACAACTGCATTTACCCAGTAAACCACTAGAACATCACAGGTGTCAAGCAATGTCAAGAAGTGCAGTGAACATTGAATCACTAATAGGTAAGTTAAAAAAGAAAGCCATTGGTTTCACTATGTTATTCTTAATGCCAATCTATACAACGTATGATGACATCTTGTTCTTTATTAACACTTAATATATATTCTATACTTCACAATTGCACTATCTCAAGCCAAATATAATGCAAATTTCCATTGCCTCTAAAGAATGATTACTAGTAAGTAAATGAAAAAAAGCTATCCATGGATTCAAACTCATGAATGCCTGTTTACAAGACAGTCGCATTAACACAGTAAGCCACTGGAACATCACAGGTATAACATAATGTAAAGAAGGGCAGTGAACATTGAATCGCTAATAGGTAAGTTAAAAATGAATTCCATTGGTTTCACTATGTTATTCTTAATGCCAATCTATACAGCGTATGATGACATCTTGTTCTTTATTAACACTTAATATATATTCTATACTTCACAATTGCACTATCTCAAGCCAAAAACAATGCAAATTTCCATTGCCTCTAAAGAATGATTACTAGTAAGTAAATGAAAAAAAACTATCCGTGGATTAAAACTCATGAATGCCTGTTTACAAGACAGTCGCATTAACACAGTAAGCCACTGGAACATCACAGGTATAAGGTAATATAAAGAAGGGCAGTGAACATTGAATCGCTAATAGGTAATTTAAAAATAAATTCCAATGGTTTCACTATGTTATTCTTAATGCCAATCTATACAGCGTATGATGACATCTTCTTCTTTATGAACACGTAATACATATTCTATACTTCACAATTGCACTATCTCAAGCCAAAACAATTCAAATTTCCATTGCCTCTATAGGAAGCTTATTAGTAAGTAAATGAATAAAAGCTGTCGGTGGATTGAAACTCATGAATGCCTGTTTACCATACAGGTGCGTTTACCCAGTAAGCCACTGGAACATCACAGGTGTAAAGCACTGTAAAGAAGGGCAGTGAACATTGAATCGCTAATAGATAAGTTAATAATGAATTCCATTGGTTTCACTATGTTATTCTTAATGCCAATCTATACAGCGTATGATGACATCTTGTTCTTTATGAACACGTAATACATATTCTATACTTCACAATTGCACTATCTCAAGCCAAAACAATTCAAATTTCCATTGCCTCTATAGGAAGCTTATTAGTAAGTAAATGAAGAAAAGCTATCGTTGCATTCAAACTCATAAATGCCTGTTTACAAGACAGGTGCATTTCCCAGTAAGCCACTGGAACATCACAGGTGTAAAACAATGTAAAGAAGGGAAGTGAACATTGAATCGCTAATAGGTAAGTTAAAAAAGAAAGCCATTGGTTTCACTATGTTATTCTTAATGCCAATCTATACAACGTATGATGACATCTTGTTCTTTATTAACACTTAATATATATTCTATACTTCACAATTGCACTATCTCAAGCCAAAAACAATGCAAATTTCCATTGCCTCTAAAGAATGATTACTAGTAAGTAAATGAAAAAAAACTATCCGTGGATTCAAACTCATGAATGCCTGTTTACAAGACAGTCGCATTAACACAGTAAGCCACTGGAACATCACAGGTATAAGGTAATATAAAGAAGGGCAGTGAACATTGAATCGCTAATAGGTAAGTTAAAAATGAATTCCATTGGTTTCACTATGTTATTCTTAATGCCAATCTATACAGCGTATGATGACATCTTCTTCTTTATGAACACGTAATACATATTCTATACTTCACAATTGCACTATCTCAAGCCAAAACAATTCAAATTTCCATTGCCTCTATAGGAAGCTTATTAGTAAGTAAATGAAGAAAAGCTATCGGTGGATTCAAACTCATGAATGCCTGTTTACCATACAGGTGCATCTACACAGTAAGCCACTGGAACATCACAGGTGTAAAGCACTATAAAGAAGGGCAGTGAACATTGAATCGCTAATAGGTAATTTAAAAGTAAATTCCATTGGTTTCACTATGTTATTCTTAATGCCAATCTATACAGCGTATGATGACATCTTCTTCTTTATGAACACGTAATACATATTCTATACTTCACAATTGCACTATCTCAAGCCAAAACAATTCAAATTTCCATTGCCTCTATAGGAAGCTTATTAGTAAGTAAATGAAAAAAAACTATCCGTGGATTCAAACTCATGAATGCCTGTTTACAAGACAGTCGCATTAACACAGTAAGCCACTGGAACAAGATAATATAAAGAATTGCAGTGAACATTGAATCACTAGTAGGTAAGTTAAAAATGAATTCCATTGGTTTCACTATGTTATTCTTAATGCCAATCTATACAACGTATGATGACATCTTCTTCTTTATGAACACGTAATACATATTCTATACTTCACAATTGCACTATCTCAAGCCAAATATAATGCAAATTTCCATTGCCTCTAAAGAATGATTACTAGTAAGTAAATGAAAAAAAGCTATCCGTGGATTCAAACTCATGAATGCCTGTTTACAAGACAGTCACATTAACACAGTAAGCCACTGGAACATCACAGGTATAACGTAATGTAAAGAAGGGCAGTGAACATTGAATCGCTAATAGGTAAGCTAAAAATGAATTCCATTGGTTTCACTATGTTATTCTTAATGCCAATCTATACAGCGTATGATGACATCTTGTTCTTTATGAACACGTAATACATATTCTATACTTCACAATTGCACTATCTCAAGCCAAAACAATTCAAATTTCCATTGCCTCTATAGGAAGCTTATTAGTAAGTAAATGAAGAAAAGCTATCGGTGGATTCAAACTCATGAATGCCTGTTTACAAGACAGGTGCATTTACCCAGTAAGCCACTGGAACATCACAGGTGTAGAGTAATGTAAAGAAGGGCAGTGAACATTGAATCGCTAATAGGTAAGTTAATAATGAATTACATTGGTTTCACTATGTTATTCTTAATGCCAATCTATACAGCGTATGATGACATCTTGTTCTTTATGAACACGTAATACATATTCTATACTTCACAATTGCACTATCTCAAGCCAAAACAATTCAAATTTCCATTGCCTCTATAGGAAGCTTATTAGTAAGTAAATGAAGAAAAGCAATCAGTGGATTCAAACTCATGAATGCCTGTTTACAAGACAACTGCATTTACCCAGTAAGCCACTAGAACATCACAGGTGTCAAGCAATGTCAAGAAGTGCAGTGAACATTGAATCACTAATAGGTAAGTTAAAAAAGAAAGCCATTGGTTTCACTATGTTATTCTTAATGCCAATCTATACAATGTATGATGACATCTTGTTCTTTATTAACACTTAATATATATTCTATACTTCACAATTGCACTATCTCAAGCCAAATATAATGCAAATTTCCATTGCCTCTAAAGAATGATTACTAGTAAGTAAATGAAAAAAAGCTATCCATGGATTCAAACTCATGAATGCCTGTTTACAAGACAGTCGCATTAACACAGTAAGCCACTGGAACATCACAGGTATAACATAATGTAAAGAAGGGCAGTGAACATTGAATCGCTAATAGGTAAGTTAAAAATGAATTCCATTGGTTTCACTATGTTATTCTTAATGCCAATCTATACAGCGTATGATGACATCTTGTTCTTTATGAACACGTAATACATATTCTATACTTCACAATTGCACTATCTCAAGCCAAAACAATTCAAATTTCCATTGCCTCTATAGGAAGCTTATTAGTAAGTAAATGAAGAAAAGCAATCAGTGGATTCAAACTCATGAATGCCTGTTTACAAGACAACTGCATTTACCCAGTAAGCCACTAGAACATCACAGGTGTCAAGCAATGTCAAGAAGTGCAGTGAACATTGAATCACTAATAGGTAAGTTAAAAAAGAAAGCCATTGGTTTCACTATGTTATTCTTAATGCCAATCTATACAATGTATGATGACATCTTGTTCTTTATTAACACTTAATATATATTCTATACTTCACAATTGCACTATCTCAAGCCAAATATAATGCAAATTTCCATTGCCTCTAAAGAATGATTACTAGTAAGTAAATGAAAAAAAGCTATCCATGGATTCAAACTCATGAATGCCTGTTTACAAGACAGTCGCATTAACACAGTAAGCCACTGGAACATCACAGGTATAACATAATGTAAAGAAGGGCAGTGAACATTGAATCGCTAATAGGTAAGTTAAAAATGAATTCCATTGGTTTCACTATGTTATTCTTAATGCCAATCTATACAGCGTATGATGACATCTTGTTCTTTATGAACACGAAATACATATTCTATACTTCACAATTGCACTTTCTCAAGCCAAAACAATTCAAATTTCCATTGCCTCTATAGGAAGCTTATTAGTAAGTAAATGAAGAAAAGCTATTGGTGGATTCAAACTCATGAATGCCTGTTTACAAGACAGGTGATTTACCCAGTAAGCCACTGGAACATCACAGGTGTAGAGCAATGTAAAGAAGGGCAGTGAACATTGAATCGCTAATAGGTAAGTTAATAATGAATTACATTGGTTTCACTATGTTATTCTTAATGCCAATCTATACAGCGTATGATGACATCTTGTTCTTTATGAACACGTAATACATATTCTATACTTCACAATTGCACTATCTCAAGCCAAAACAATTCAAATTTCCATTGCCTCTATAGGAAGCTTATTAGTAAGTAAATGAAGAAAAGCAATCAGTGGATTCAAACTCATGAATGCCTGTTTACAAGACAACTGCATTTACCCAGTAAGCCACTAGAACATCACAGGTGTCAAGCAATGTCAAGAAGTGCAGTGAACATTGAATCACTAATAGGTAAGTTAAAAAAGAAAGCCATTGGTTTCACTATGTTATTCTTAATGCCAATCTATACAACGTATTATGACATCTTGTTCTTTACTAACACTTAATATATATTCTATACTTCACAATTGCACTATCTCAAGCCAAAAACAATGCAAATTTCCATTTCCTCTAAAGAATGATTACTAGTAAGTAAATGAAAAAAAATTATCCATGGATTCAAACTCATGAATGCCTGTTTACAAGACAGTCGCATTAACACAGTAAGCCACTGGAACATCACAGGTATAAAGTAATATAAAGAATGGCAGTGAACATTGAATCGCTAATAGGTAAGTTAAAAAAGAAATCCATTGGTTTCACTGTTATTCTTAATGCCAATCTATAAAGCGTATGAAGACATCTTGTTTTCTATGAACACTTAATACAGATTCTATATCTCACAATTGCACTATCTCAAGCCAAAACAATTCAAATTTCCATTGCCTCTATAGGAAGCTTATTAGTAAGTAAATGAAGAAAAGCTTTCGGTGTATTCAAACTCATGAATGCCTGTTTACAAGACAGGTGCATTTACCCAGTAAGCCATTGGAACATCACAGGTGAAAGGTAATGTAAAGAAGGGCAGTGAACATTGAATTGCTATTAAGGTAAGTTAAAAATGAATTCCATTGGTTTCACTATGTTATTCTTAATGCCAATTTATACAGCGTATGATGACATCTTGTTCTTTATGAACACGTAATACATATTCTATACTTCACAATTGCACTATCTCAAGCCAAAAATAATGCAAATTTCCAATGCCTCTAAAGAATGATTACTAGTAAGTAAATGAAAAAAAACTATCCGTGGATTCAAACTCATGAATGCCTGTTTACAAGACAGTCGCATTAACACAGTAAGCCACTGGAACATCACAGGTATAAGGTAATATAAAGAAGGGCAGTGAACATTGAATCGCTAATAGGTAAGTTAAAAATGAATTCCATTGGTTTCACTATGTTATTCTTAATGCCAATCTATACAGCGTATGATGACATCTTCTTCTTTATGAACACGTAATACATATTCTATACTTCACAATTGCACTATCTCAAGCCAAAACAATTCAAATTTCCATTGCCTCTATAGGAAGCTTATTAGTAAGTAAATGAAGAAAAGCTATCGGTGGATTCAAACTCATGAATGCCTGTTTACAAGACAGGTGCATTTCCCAGTAAGCCACTGGAACATCACAGGTGTAAAGCAATGTAAAGAAGGGCAGTGAACATTGAATTGCTAATAGGTAAGTTAAAAAAGAAAGCCATTGGTTTCACTATGTTATTCTTAATGCCAATCTATACAACGTATGATGACATCTTGTTCTTTATTAACACTTAATATATATTCTAAACTTCACAATTGCACTATCTCAAGCCAAAAACAATTCAAATTTGCATTGCCTCCATAGGAAGCTTATTAGTAAGTAAATGAAGAAAAGCAATCTGTGGATTCAAACTCATGAATGCCTGTTTACAAGACAGGTGCATTTACCCAGTAAGCCACTGGAACATCACAGGTGTAAAGCAATGTAAAGAAGGGCAGTGAACATTGAATCGCTAATAAGGTAAGTTAAAAATGAATTCCATTGGTTTTACTATGTTATTCTTAATGCCAATCTATACAACGTATGATGACATCTTGTTCTTTATGAACACGCAATACATATTCTATACTTCACAATTGCACTATCTCAAGCCAAAACAATTCAAATTTCCATTGCCTCTATAGGAAGCTTATTAGTAAGTAAATGAAGAAAAGCAAAGAGTGGATTCAAACTCATAAATGCCTGCTTACAAGACAACCGCATTTACCCAGTAAGCCAATAGAACATCACAGGTGTAAAGCAATGTAAAGAAGGGCAGTGAACATTGAATCGCTAATAGGTAAGTTAAAAAAGAAAGCCATTGGTTTCACTATGTTATTCTTAATGCCAATCTATACAACGTATGATGACATCTTGTTCTTTATTAACACTTAATATATATTCTAAACTTCACAATTGCACTATCTCAAGCCAAAAACAATGCAAATTTCCATTCCCTCTAAAGAATGATTACTAGTAAGTAAATGAAGAAAAGCAATGAGTGGATTCAAACTCATGAATGCCTGCTTACAAGACAACCGCATTTACCCAGTAAGCCACTAGAACATCACAGGTGTCAAGCAATGTCAAGAAGTGCAGTGAACATTGAATCGCTAATAGGTAAGTTAATAATGAATTACATTGGTTTCACTATGTTATTCTTAATGCCAATCTATACAGCGTATGATGACATCTTGTTCTTTATGAACACGTAATACATATTCTATACTTCACAATTGCACTATCTCAAGCCAAAACAATTCAAATTTCCATTGCCTCTATAGGAAGCTTATTAGTAAGTAAATGAAGAAAAGCAATCAGTGGATTCAAACTCATGAATGCCTGTTTACAAGACAACTGCATTTACCCAGTAAGCCACTAGAACATCACAGGTGTCAAGCAATGTCAAGAAGTGCAGTGAACATTGAATCACTAATAGGTAAGTTAAAAAAGAAAGCCATTGGTTTCACTATGTTATTCTTAATGCCAATCTATACAACGTATGATGACATCTTGTTCTTTACTAACACTTAATATATATTCTATACTTCACAATTGCACTATCTCAAGCCAAAAACAATGCAAATTTCCATTTCCTCTAAAGAATGATTACTAGTAAGTAAATGAAAAAAAATTATCCATGGATTCAAACTCATGAATGCCTGTTTACAAGACAGTCGCATTAACACAGTAAGCCACTGGAACATCACAGGTATAAAGTAATATAAAGAATGGCAGTGAACATTGAATCGCTAATAGGTAAGTTAAAAAAGAAATCCATTGGTTTCACTGTTATTCTTAATGCCAATCTATAAAGCGTATGAAGACATCTTGTTTTCTATGAACACTTAATACAGATTCTATATCTCACAATTGCACTATCTCAAGCCAAAACAATTCAAATTTCCATTGCCTCTATAGGAAGCTTATTAGTAAGTAAATGAAGAAAAGCTATCGGTGTATTCAAACTCATGAATGCCTGTTTACAAGACAGGTGCATTTACCCAGTAAGCCATTGGAACATCACAGGTGAAAGGTAATGTAAAGAAGGGCAGTGAACATTGAATTGCTATTAAGGTAAGTTAAAAATGAATTCCATTGGTTTCACTATGTTATTCTTAATGCCAATTTATACAGCGTATGATGACATCTTGTTCTTTATGAACACGTAATACATATTCTATACTTCACAATTGCACTATCTCAAGCCAAAAATAATGCAAATTTCCAATGCCTCTAAAGAATGATTACTAGTAAGTAAATGAAAAAAAACTATCCGTGGATTCAAACTCATGAATGCCTGTTTACAAGACAGTCGCATTAACACAGTAAGCCACTGGAACATCACAGGTATAAGGTAATATAAAGAAGGGCAGTGAACATTGAATCGCTAATAGGTAAGTTAAAAATGAATTCCATTGGTTTCACTATGTTATTCTTAATGCCAATCTATACAGCGTATGATGACATCTTCTTCTTTATGAACACGTAATACATATTCTATACTTCACAATTGCACTATCTCAAGCCAAAACAATTCAAATTTCCATTGCCTCTATAGGAAGCTTATTAGTAAGTAAATGAAGAAAAGCTATCGGTGGATTCAAACTCATGAATGCCTGTTTACAAGACAGGTGCATTTCCCAGTAAGCCACTGGAACATCACAGGTGTAAAGCAATGTAAAGAAGGGCAGTGAACATTGAATTGCTAATAGGTAAGTTAAAAAAGAAAGCCATTGGTTTCACTATGTTATTCTTAATGCCAATCTATACAACGTATGATGACATCTTGTTCTTTATTAACACTTAATATATATTCTAAACTTCACAATTGCACTATCTCAAGCCAAAAACAATTCAAATTTGCATTGCCTCCATAGGAAGCTTATTAGTAAGTAAATGAAGAAAAGCAATCTGTGGATTCAAACTCATGAATGCCTGTTTACAAGACAGGTGCATTTACCCAGTAAGCCACTGGAACATCACAGGTGTAAAGCAATGTAAAGAAGGGCAGTGAACATTGAATCGCTAATAAGGTAAGTTAAAAATGAATTCCATTGGTTTTACTATGTTATTCTTAATGCCAATCTATACAACGTATGATGACATCTTGTTCTTTATGAACACGCAATACATATTCTATACTTCACAATTGCACTATCTCAAGCCAAAACAATTCAAATTTCCATTGCCTCTATAGGAAGCTTATTAGTAAGTAAATGAAGAAAAGCAAAGAGTGGATTCAAACTCATAAATGCCTGCTTACAAGACAACCGCATTTACCCAGTAAGCCAATAGAACATCACAGGTGTAAAGCAATGTAAAGAAGGGCAGTGAACATTGAATCGCTAATAGGTAAGTTAAAAAAGAAAGCCATTGGTTTCACTATGTTATTCTTAATGCCAATCTATACAACGTATGATGACATCTTGTTCTTTACTAACACTTAATATATATTCTATACTTCACAATTGCACTATCTCAAGCCAAAAACAATGCAAATTTCCATTTCCTCTAAAGAATGATTACTAGTAAGTAAATGAAAAAAAATTATCCATGGATTCAAACTCATGAATGCCTGTTTACAAGACAGTCGCATTAACACAGTAAGCCACTGGAACATCACAGGTACAAAGTAATATAAAGAATGGCAGTGAACATTGAATCGCTAATAGGTAAGTTAAAAAAGAAATCCATTGGTTTCACTGTTATTCTTAATGCCAATCTATAAAGCGTATGAAGACATCTTGTTTTCTATGAACACTTAATACAGATTCTATATCTCACAATTGCACTATCTCAAGCCAAAACAATTCAAATTTCCATTGCCTCTATAGGAAGCTTATTAGTAAGTAAATGAAGAAAAGCTATCGGTGTATTCAAACTCATGAATGCCTGTTTACAAGACAGGTACATTTACCCAGTAAGCCATTGGAACATCACAGGTGAAAGGTAATGTAAAGAAGGGCAGTGAACATTGAATTGCTATTAAGGTAAGTTAAAAATGAATTCCATTGGTTTCACTATGTTATTCTTAATGCCAATTTATACAGCGTATGATGACATCTTGTTCTTTATGAACACGTAATACATATTCTATACTTCACAATTGCACTATCTCAAGCCAAAAATAATGCAAATTTCCAATGCCTCTAAAGAATGATTACTAGTAAGTAAATGAAAAAAAACTATCCGTGGATTCAAACTCATGAATGCCTGTTTACAAGACAGTCGCATTAACACAGTAAGCCACTGGAACATCACAGGTATAAGGTAATATAAAGAAGGGCAGTGAACATTGAATCGCTAATAGGTAAGTTAAAAATGAATTCCATTGGTTTCACTATGTTATTCTTAATGCCAATCTATACAGCGTATGATGACATCTTCTTCTTTATGAACACGTAATACATATTCTATACTTCACAATTGCACTATCTCAAGCCAAAACAATTCAAATTTCCATTGCCTCTATAGGAAGCTTATTAGTAAGTAAATGAAGAAAAGCTATCGGTGGATTCAAACTCATGAATGCCTGTTTACAAGACAGGTGCATTTCCCAGTAAGCCACTGGAACATCACAGGTGTAAAGCAATGTAAAGAAGGGCAGTGAACATTGAATCGCTAATAGGTAAGTTAAAAAAGAAAGCCATTGGTTTCACTATGTTATTCTTAATGCCAATCTATACAACGTATGATGACATCTTGTTCTTTATTAACACTTAATATATATTCTAAACTTCACAATTGCACTATCTCAAGCCAAAAACAAGTCAAATTTGCATTGCCTCCATAGGAAGCTTATTAGTAAGTAAATGAAGAAAAGCAATCTGTGGATTCAAACTCATGAATGCCTGTTTACAAGACAGGTGCATTTACCCAGTAAGCCACTGGAACATCACAGGTGTAAAGCAATGTAAAGAAGGGCAGTGAACATTGAATCGCTAATAAGGTAAGTTAAAAATGAATTCCATTGGTTTTACTATGTTATTCTTAATGCCAATCTATACAACGTATGATGACATCTTGTTCTTTATGAACACGCAATACATATTCTATACTTCACAATTGCACTATCTCAAGCCAAAACAATTCAAATTTCCATTGCCTCTATAGGAAGCTTATTAGTAAGTAAATGAAGAAAAGCAAAGAGTGGATTCAAACTCATGAATGCCTGTTTACAAGACAGGTGCATTTACCCAGTAAGCCATTGGAACATCACAGGTGAAAGGTAATGTAAAGAAGGGCAGTGAACATTGAATTGCTATTAAGGTAAGTTAAAAATGAATTCCATTGGTTTCACTATGTTATTCTTAATGCCAATTTATACAGCGTATGATGACATCTTGTTCTTTATGAACACGTAATACATATTCTATACTTCACAATTGCACTATCTCAAGCCAAAAATAATGCAAATTTCCAATGCCTCTAAAGAATGATTACTAGTAAGTAAATGAAAAAAAACTATCCGTGGATTCAAACTCATGAATGCCTGTTTACAAGACAGTCGCATTAACACAGTAAGCCACTGGAACATCACAGGTATAAGGTAATATAAAGAAGGGCAGTGAACATTGAATCGCTAATAGGTAAGTTAAAAATGAATTCCATTGGTTTCACTATGTTATTCTTAATGCCAATCTATACAGCGTATGATGACATCTTCTTCTTTATGAACACGTAATACATATTCTATACTTCACAATTGCACTATCTCAAGCCAAAACAATTCAAATTTCCATTGCCTCTATAGGAAGCTTATTAGTAAGTAAATGAAGAAAAGCTATCGGTGGATTCAAACTCATGAATGCCTGTTTACAAGACAGGTGCATTTCCCAGTAAGCCACTGGAACATCACAGGTGTAAAGCAATGTAAAGAAGGGCAGTGAACATTGAATCGCTAATAGGTAAGTTAAAAAAGAAAGCCATTGGTTTCACTATGTTATTCTTAATGCCAATCTATACAACGTATGATGACATCTTGTTCTTTATTAACACTTAATATATATTCTAAACTTCACAATTGCACTATCTCAAGCCAAAAACAAGTCAAATTTGCATTGCCTCCATAGGAAGCTTATTAGTAAGTAAATGAAGAAAAGCAATCTGTGGATTCAAACTCATGAATGCCTGTTTACAAGACAGGTGCATTTACCCAGTAAGCCACTGGAACATCACAGGTGTAAAGAAATGTAAAGAAGGGCAGTGAACATTGAATCGCTAATAAAGTAAGTTAAAAATGAATTCCATTGGTTTTACTATGTTATTCTTAATGCCAATCTATACAACGTATGATGACATCTTGTTCTTTATGAACACGCAATACATATTCTATACTTCACAATTGCACTATCTCAAGCCAAAACAATTCAAATTTCCATTGCCTCTATAGGAAGCTTATTAGTAAGTAAATGAAGAAAAGCAAAGAGTGGATTCAAACTCATAAATGCCTGCTTACAAGACAACCGCATTTACCCAGTAAGCCACTAGAACATCACATGTGTAAAGCAATGTAAAGAAGGGCAGTGAACATTGAATCGCTAATAGGTAAGTTAAAAAAGAAAGCCATTGGTTTCACTATGTTATTCTTAATGCCAATCTATACAACGTATGATGACATCTTGTTCTTTATTAACACTTAATATATATTCTAAACTTCACAATTGCACTATCTCAAGCCAAAAACAATGCAAATTTCCATTTCCTCTAAAGAATGATTACTAGTAAGTAAATGAAAAAAAATTATCCATGGATTCAAACTCATGAATGCCTGTTTACAAGACAGTCGCATTAACACAGTAAGCCACTGGAACATCACAGGTATAAAGTGATATAAAGAATGGCAGTGAACATTGAATCGCTAATAGGTAAGTTAAAAAAGAAATCCATTGGTTTCACTGTTATTCTTAATGCCAATCTATAAAGCGTATGAAGACATCTTGTTTTCTATGAACACTTAATACAGATTCTATATCTCACAATTGCACTATCTCAAGCCAAAACAATTCAAATTTCCATTGCCTCTATAGGAAGCTTATTAGTAAGTAAATGAAGAAAAGCTATCGGTGTATTCAAACTCATGAATGCCTGTTTACAAGACAGGTGCATTTACCCAGTAAGCCATTGGAACATCACAGGTGAAAGGTAATGTAAAGAAGGGCAGTGAACATTGAATTGCTATTAAGGTAAGTTAAAAATGAATTCCATTGGTTTCACTATGTTATTCTTAATGCCAATCTATACAGCGTATGATGACATCTTCTTCTTTATGAACACGTAATACATATTCTATACTTCACAATTGCACTATCTCAAGCCAAAACAATTCAAATTTCCATTGCCTCTATAGGAAGCTTATTAGTAAGTAAATGAAGAAAAGCTATCGGTGGATTCAAACTCATGAATGTCTGTTTACAAGACAGGTGCATTTCCCAGTAAGCCACTGGAACATCACAGGTGTAAAGCAATGTAAAGAAGGGCAGTGAACATTGAATCGCTAATAGGTAAGTTAAAAAAGAAAGCCATTGGTTTCACTATGTTATTCTTAATGCCAATCTATACAACGTATGATGACATCTTGTTCTTTATTAACACTTAATATATATTCTAAACTTCACAATTGCACTATCTCAAGCCAAAAACAATTCAAATTTGCATTGCCTCCATAGGAAGCTTATTAGTAAGTAAATGAAGAAAAGCAATCTGTGGATTCAAACTCATGAATGCCTGTTTACAAGACAGGTGCATTTACCCAGTAAGCCACTGGAACATCACAGGTGTAAAGCAATGTAAAGAAGGGCAGTGAACATTGAATCGCTAATAAGGTAAGTTAAAAATGAATTCCATTGGTTTTACTATGTTATTCTTAATGCCAATCTATACAACGTATGATGACATCTTGTTGTTTATGAACACGCAATACATATTCTATACTTCACAATTGCACTATCTCAAGCCAAAACAATTCAAATTTCCATTGCCTCTATAGGAAGCTTATTAGTAAGTAAATGAAGAAAAGCAAAGAGTGGATTCAAACTCATAAATGCCTGCTTACAAGACAACCGCATTTACCCAGTAAGCCAATAGAACATCACAGGTGTAAAGCAATGTAAAGAAGGGCAGTGAACATTGAATCGCTAATAGGTAAGTTAAAAAAGAAAGCCATTGGTTTCACTATGTTATTCTTAATGCCAATCTATACAACGTATGATGACATCTTGTTCTTTATTAACACTTAATATATATTCTAAACTTCACAATTGCACTATCTCAAGCCAAAAACAATGCAAATTTCCATTCCCTCTAAAGAATGATTACTAGTAAGTAAATTAAGAAAAGCAATGAGTGGATTCAAACTCATGAATGCCTGCTTACAAGACAACCGCATTTACCCAGTAAGCCACTAGAACATCACAGGTGTCAAGCAATGTCAAGAAGTGCAGTGAACATTGAATCGCTAATAGGTAAGTTAATAATGAATTACATTGGTTTCACTATGTTATTCTTAATGCCAATCTATACAGCGTATGATGACATCTTGTTCTTTATGAACACGTAATACATATTCTATACTTCACAATTGCACTATCTCAAGCCAAAACAATTCAAATTTCCATTGCCTCTATAGGAAGCTTATTAGTAAGTAAATGAAGAAAAGCAATCAGTGGATTCAAACTCATGAATGCCTGTTTACAAGACAACTGCATTTACCCAGTAAGCCACTAGAACATCACAGGTGTCAAGCAATGTCAAGAAGTGCAGTGAACATTGAATCACTAATAGGTAAGTTAAAAAAGAAAGCCATTGGTTTCACTATGTTATTCTTAATGCCAATCTATACAACGTATGATGACATCTTGTTCTTTACTAACACTTAATATATATTCTATACTTCACAATTGCACTATCTCAAGCCAAAAACAATGCAAATTTCCATTTCCTCTAAAGAATGATTACTAGTAAGTAAATGAAAAAAAATTATCCATGGATTCAAACTCATGAATGCCTGTTTACAAGACAGTCGCATTAACACAGTAAGCCACTGGAACATCACAGGTACAAAGTAATATAAAGAATGGCAGTGAACATTGAATCGCTAATAGGTAAGTTAAAAAAGAAATCCATTGGTTTCACTGTTATTCTTAATGCCAATCTATAAAGCGTATGAAGACATCTTGTTTTCTATGAACACTTAATACAGATTCTATATCTCACAATTGCACTATCTCAAGCCAAAACAATTCAAATTTCCATTGCCTCTATAGGAAGCTTATTAGTAAGTAAATGAAGAAAAGCTATCGGTGTATTCAAACTCATGAATGCCTGTTTACAAGACAGGTGCATTTACCCAGTAAGCCATTGGAACATCACAGGTGAAAGGTAATGTAAAGAAGGGCAGTGAACATTGAATTGCTATTAAGGTAAGTTAAAAATGAATTCCATTGGTTTCACTATGTTATTCTTAATGCCAATTTATACAGCGTATGATGACATCTTGTTCTTTATGAACACGTAATACATATTCTATACTTCACAATTGCACTATCTCAAGCCAAAAATAATGCAAATTTCCAATGCCTCTAAAGAATGATTACTAGTAAGTAAATGAAAAAAAACTATCCGTGGATTCAAACTCATGAATGCCTGTTTACAAGACAGTCGCATTAACACAGTAAGCCACTGGAACATCACAGGTATAAGGTAATATAAAGAAGGGCAGTGAACATTGAATCGCTAATAGGTAAGTTAAAAATGAATTCCATTGGTTTCACTATGTTATTCTTAATGCCAATCTATACAGCGTATGATGACATCTTCTTCTTTATGAACACGTAATACATATTCTATACTTCACAATTGCACTATCTCAAGCCAAAACAATTCAAATTTCCATTGCCTCTATAGGAAGCTTATTAGTAAGTAAATGAAGAAAAGCTATCGGTGGATTCAAACTCATGAATGCCTGTTTACAAGACAGGTGCATTTCCCAGTAAGCCACTGGAACATCACAGGTGTAAAGCAATGTAAAGAAGGGCAGTGAACATTGAATCGCTAATAGGTAAGTTAAAAAAGAAAGCCATTGGTTTCACTATGTTATTCTTAATGCCAATCTATACAACGTATGATGACATCTTGTTCTTTATTAACACTTAATATATATTCTAAACTTCACAATTGCACTATCTCAAGCCAAAAACAAGTCAAATTTGCATTGCCTCCATAGGAAGCTTATTAGTAAGTAAATGAAGAAAAGCAATCTGTGGATTCAAACTCATGAATGCCTGTTTACAAGACAGGTGCATTTACCCAGTAAGCCACTGGAACATCACAGGTGTAAAGCAATGTAAAGAAGGGCAGTGAACATTGAATCGCTAATAAGGTAAGTTAAAAATGAATTCCATTGGTTTTACTATGTTATTCTTAATGCCAATCTATACAACGTATGATGACATCTTGTTCTTTATGAACACGCAATACATATTCTATACTTCACAATTGCACTATCTCAAGCCAAAACAATTCAAATTTCCATTGCCTCTATAGGAAGCTTATTAGTAAGTAAATGAAGAAAAGCAAAGAGTGGATTCAAACTCATGAATGCCTGTTTACAAGACAGGTGCATTTACCCAGTAAGCCATTGGAACATCACAGGTGAAAGGTAATGTAAAGAAGGGCAGTGAACATTGAATTGCTATTAAGGTAAGTTAAAAATGAATTCCATTGGTTTCACTATGTTATTCTTAATGCCAATTTATACAGCGTATGATGACATCTTGTTCTTTATGAACACGTAATACATATTCTATACTTCACAATTGCACTATCTCAAGCCAAAAATAATGCAAATTTCCAATGCCTCTAAAGAATGATTACTAGTAAGTAAATGAAAAAAAACTATCCGTGGATTCAAACTCATGAATGCCTGTTTACAAGACAGTCGCATTAACACAGTAAGCCACTGGAACATCACAGGTATAAGGTAATATAAAGAAGGGCAGTGAACATTGAATCGCTAATAGGTAAGTTAAAAATGAATTCCATTGGTTTCACTATGTTATTCTTAATGCCAATCTATACAGCGTATGATGACATCTTCTTCTTTATGAACACGTAATACATATTCTATACTTCACAATTGCACTATCTCAAGCCAAAACAATTCAAATTTCCATTGCCTCTATAGGAAGCTTATTAGTAAGTAAATGAAGAAAAGCTATCGGTGGATTCAAACTCATGAATGCCTGTTTACAAGACAGGTGCATTTCCCAGTAAGCCACTGGAACATCACAGGTGTAAAGCAATGTAAAGAAGGGCAGTGAACATTGAATCGCTAATAGGTAAGTTAAAAAAGAAAGCCATTGGTTTCACTATGTTATTCTTAATGCCAATCTATACAACGTATGATGACATCTTGTTCTTTATTAACACTTAATATATATTCTAAACTTCACAATTGCACTATCTCAAGCCAAAAACAAGTCAAATTTGCATTGCCTCCATAGGAAGCTTATTAGTAAGTAAATGAAGAAAAGCAATCTGTGGATTCAAACTCATGAATGCCTGTTTACAAGACAGGTGCATTTACCCAGTAAGCCACTGGAACATCACAGGTGTAAAGCAATGTAAAGAAGGGCAGTGAACATTGAATCGCTAATAAGGTAAGTTAAAAATGAATTCCATTGGTTTTACTATGTTATTCTTAATGCCAATCTATACAACGTATGATGACATCTTGTTCTTTATGAACACGCAATACATATTCTATACTTCACAATTGCACTATCTCAAGCCAAAACAATTCAAATTTCCATTGCCTCTATAGGAAGCTTATTAGTAAGTAAATGAAGAAAAGCAAAGAGTGGATTCAAACTCATAAATGCCTGCTTACAAGACAACCGCATTTACCCAGTAAGCCACTAGAACATCACATGTGTAAAGCAATGTAAAGAAGGGCAGTGAACATTGAATCGCTAATAGGTAAGTTAAAAAAGAAAGCCATTGGTTTCACTATGTTATTCTTAATGCCAATCTATACAACGTATGATGACATCTTGTTCTTTATTAACACTTAATATATATTCTAAACTTCACAATTGCACTATCTCAAGCCAAAAACAATGCAAATTTCCATTTCCTCTAAAGAATGATTACTAGTAAGTAAATGAAAAAAAATTATCCATGGATTCAAACTCATGAATGCCTGTTTACAAGACAGTCGCATTAACACAGTAAGCCACTGGAACATCACAGGTATAAAGTGATATAAAGAATGGCAGTGAACATTGAATCGCTAATAGGTAAGTTAAAAAAGAAATCCATTGGTTTCACTGTTATTCTTAATGCCAATCTATAAAGCGTATGAAGACATCTTGTTTTCTATGAACACTTAATACAGATTCTATATCTCACAATTGCACTATCTCAAGCCAAAACAATTCAAATTTCCATTGCCTCTATAGGAAGCTTATTAGTAAGTAAATGAAGAAAAGCTATCGGTGTATTCAAACTCATGAATGCCTGTTTACAAGACAGGTGCATTTACCCAGTAAGCCATTGGAACATCACAGGTGAAAGGTAATGTAAAGAAGGGCAGTGAACATTGAATTGCTATTAAGGTAAGTTAAAAATGAATTCCATTGGTTTCACTATGTTATTCTTAATGCCAATCTATACAGCGTATGATGACATCTTCTTCTTTATGAACACGTAATACATATTCTATACTTCACAATTGCACTATCTCAAGCCAAAACAATTCAAATTTCCATTGCCTCTATAGGAAGCTTATTAGTAAGTAAATGAAGAAAAGCTATCGGTGGATTCAAACTCATGAATGTCTGTTTACAAGACAGGTGCATTTCCCAGTAAGCCACTGGAACATCACAGGTGTAAAGCAATGTAAAGAAGGGCAGTGAACATTGAATCGCTAATAGGTAAGTTAAAAAAGAAAGCCATTGGTTTCACTATGTTATTCTTAATGCCAATCTATACAACGTATGATGACATCTTGTTCTTTATTAACACTTAATATATATTCTAAACTTCACAATTGCACTATCTCAAGCCAAAAACAATTCAAATTTGCATTGCCTCCATAGGAAGCTTATTAGTAAGTAAATGAAGAAAAGCAATCTGTGGATTCAAACTCATGAATGCCTGTTTACAAGACAGGTGCATTTACCCAGTAAGCCACTGGAACATCACAGGTGTAAAGCAATGTAAAGAAGGGCAGTGAACATTGAATCGCTAATAAGGTAAGTTAA
Organism: Phyllobates terribilis; assembly: GCF_046119375.1. Taxonomy (NCBI): domain Eukaryota; kingdom Metazoa; phylum Chordata; class Amphibia; order Anura; family Dendrobatidae; genus Phyllobates; species Phyllobates terribilis. The sequence continues at coordinate 585,709,551 of NW_027362762.1, forward strand.
AAATGAATTCCATTGGTTTTACTATGTTATTCTTAATGCCAATCTATACAACGTATGATGACATCTTGTTGTTTATGAACACGCAATACATATTCTATACTTCACAATTGCACTATCTCAAGCCAAAACAATTCAAATTTCCATTGCCTCTATAGGAAGCTTATTAGTAAGTAAATGAAGAAAAGCAAAGAGTGGATTCAAACTCATAAATGCCTGCTTACAAGACAACCGCATTTACCCAGTAAGCCAATAGAACATCACAGGTGTAAAGCAATGTAAAGAAGGGCAGTGAACATTGAATCGCTAATAGGTAAGTTAAAAAAGAAAGCCATTGGTTTCACTATGTTATTCTTAATGCCAATCTATACAACGTATGATGACATCTTGTTCTTTATTAACACTTAATATATATTCTAAACTTCACAATTGCACTATCTCAAGCCAAAAACAATGCAAATTTCCATTCCCTCTAAAGAATGATTACTAGTAAGTAAATTAAGAAAAGCAATGAGTGGATTCAAACTCATGAATGCCTGCTTACAAGACAACCGCATTTACCCAGTAAGCCACTAGAACATCACAGGTGTCAAGCAATGTCAAGAAGTGCAGTGAACATTGAATCGCTAATAGGTAAGTTAATAATGAATTACATTGGTTTCACTATGTTATTCTTAATGCCAATCTATACAGCGTATGATGACATCTTGTTCTTTATGAACACGTAATACATATTCTATACTTCACAATTGCACTATCTCAAGCCAAAACAATTCAAATTTCCATTGCCTCTATAGGAAGCTTATTAGTAAGTAAATGAAGAAAAGCAATCAGTGGATTCAAACTCATGAATGCCTGTTTACAAGACAGCTGCATTTACCCAGTAAGCCACTAGAACATCACAGGTGTCAAGCAATGTCAAGAAGTGCAGTGAACATTGAATCACTAATAGGTAAGTTAAAAAAGAAAGCCATTGGTTTCACTATGTTATTCTTAATGCCAATCTATACAACGTATGATGACATCTTGTTCTTTACTAACACTTAATATATATTCTATACTTCACAATTGCACTATCTCAAGCCAAAAACAATGCAAATTTCCATTTCCTCTAAAGAATGATTACTAGTAAGTAAATGAAAAAAAATTATCCATGGATTCAAACTCATGAATGCCTGTTTACAAGACAGTCGCATTAACACAGTAAGCCACTGGAACATCACAGGTATAAAGTAATATAAAGAATGGCAGTGAACATTGAATCGCTAATAGGTAAGTTAAAAAAGAAATCCATTGGTTTCACTGTTATTCTTAATGCCAATCTATAAAGCGTATGAAGACATCTTGTTTTCTATGAACACTTAATACAGATTCTATATCTCACAATTGCACTATCTCAAGCCAAAACAATTCAAATTTCCATTGCCTCTATAGGAAGCTTATTAGTAAGTAAATGAAGAAAAGCTATCGGTGTATTCAAACTCATGAATGCCTGTTTACAAGACAGGTGCATTTACCCAGTAAGCCATTGGAACATCACAGGTGAAAGGTAATGTAAAGAAGGGCAGTGAACATTGAATTGCTATTAAGGTAAGTTAAAAATGAATTCCATTGGTTTCACTATGTTATTCTTAATGCCAATTTATACAGCGTATGATGACATCTTGTTCTTTATGAACATGTAATACATATTCTATACTTCACAATTGCACTATCTCAAGCCAAAAATAATGCAAATTTCCAATGCCTCTAAAGAATGATTACTAGTAAGTAAATGAAAAAAAACTATCCGTGGATTCAAACTCATGAATGCCTGTTTACAAGACAGTCGCATTAACACAGTAAGCCACTGGAACATCACAGGTATAAGGTAATATAAAGAAGGGCAGTGAACATTGAATCGCTAATAGGTAAGTTAAAAATGAATTCCATTGGTTTCACTATGTTATTCTTAATGCCAATCTATACAGCGTATGATGACATCTTCTTCTTTATGAACACGTAATACATATTCTATACTTCACAATTGCACTATCTCAAGCCAAAACAATTCAAATTTCCATTGCCTCTATAGGAAGCTTATTAGTAAGTAAATGAAGAAAAGCTATCGGTGGATTCAAACTCATGAATGCCTGTTTACAAGACAGGTGCATTTCCCAGTAAGCCACTGGAACATCACAGGTGTAAAGCAATGTAAAGAAGGGCAGTGAACATTGAATCGCTAATAGGTAAGTTAAAAAAGAAAGCCATTGGTTTCACTATGTTATTCTTAATGCCAATCTATACAACGTATGATGACATCTTGTTCTTTATTAACACTTAATATATATTCTAAACTTCACAATTGCACTATCTCAAGCCAAAAACAAGTCAAATTTGCATTGCCTCCATAGGAAGCTTATTAGTAAGTAAATGAAGAAAAGCAATCTGTGGATTCAAACTCATGAATGCCTGTTTACAAGACAGGTGCATTTACCCAGTAAGCCACTGGAACATCACAGGTGTAAAGCAATGTAAAGAAGGGCAGTGAACATTGAATCGCTAATAAGGTAAGTTAAAAATGAATTCCATTGGTTTTACTATGTTATTCTTAATGCCAATCTATACAACGTATGATGACATCTTGTTCTTTATGAACACGCAATACATATTCTATACTTCACAATTGCACTATCTCAAGCCAAAACAATTCAAATTTCCATTGCCTCTATAGGAAGCTTATTAGTAAGTAAATGAAGAAAAGCAAAGAGTGGATTCAAACTCATAAATGCCTGCTTACAAGACAACCGCATTTACCCAGTAAGCCACTAGAACATCACATGTGTAAAGCAATGTAAAGAAGGGCAGTGAACATTGAATCGCTAATAGGTAAGTTAAAAAAGAAAGCCATTGGTTTCACTATGTTATTCTTAATGCCAATCTATACAACGTATGATGACATCTTGTTCTTTATTAACACTTAATATATATTCTAAACTTCACAATTGCACTATCTCAAGCCAAAAACAATGCAAATTTCCATTCCCTCTAAAGAATGATTACTAGTAAGTAAATGAAGAAAAGCAATGAGTGGATTCAAACTCATGAATGCCTGCTTACAAGACAACCGCATTTACCCAGTAAGCCACTAAAACATCACAGGTGTCAAGCAATGTCAAGAAGTGCAGTGAACATTGAATCCCTAATAGGTAAGTAAAAAATGAATTCCATTGGTTTCACTGTTATTCTTAATGCCAATCTGTACAGCGTATGATGACATCTTCTTCTTTATGAACACGTAATACATATTCTATACTTCACAATTGCACTATCTCAAGCCAAAACAATTCAAATTTCCATTGCCTCTATAGGAAGCTTATTAGTAAGTAAATGAAGAAAAGCTATCGGTGGATTCAAACTCATGAATGCCTGTTTACAAGACAGGTGCATTTACCCAGTATGCCACTGGAACATCACAGGTGTAAAGCAATGTAAAGAAGGACAGTGAACATTGAATCGCTAATAGGTAAGTTAATAATGAATTCCATTGGTTTCACTATGTTATTCTTAATGCCAATCTATACAGCGTATGATGACATCTTGTTCTTTATGAACACTTAATACATATTCTATACTTCACAATTGCACTATCTCAAGCCAAAACAAATCAAATTTCCATTGCCTCTATAGGAAGCTTATTAGTAAGTAAATGAAGAAAAGCTATCGGTGGATTCAAACTCATGAATGCCTGTTTACAAGACAGGTGCATTTCCCAGTAAGTCACTGGAACATCACAGGTGTAAAGCAATGTAAAGAAGGGCAGTGAACATTGAATCGCTAATAGGTAAGTTAAAAAAGAAATCCATTGGTTTCACTATGTTATTCTTAATGCCAATCTATAAAGAGTATGAAGACATCTTGTTTTGTATGAACACTTAATACAGATTCTATATCTCACAATTGCACTATCTCAAGCCAAAAACAATGCAAATTTCCATTGCCTCTAAAGAATGATTACTAGTAAGTAAATGAAAAAAAGCTATCCGTGGATTCAAACTCATGAATGCCTGTTTACAAGACAGTCGCATTAACACAGTAAGCCACTGGAACATCACAGGTATAAGGAAATGTAAAGAAGGGCAGTGAACATTGAATCGCTAATAGGTAAGTTAAAAATGAATTCCATTGGTTTCACTATGTTATTCTTAATGCCAATCTATAAAGCGTATGATGACATCTTCTTCTTTATGAACACGTAATACATATTCTATACTTCACAATTGCACTATCTCAAGCCAAAACAATTCAAATTTCCATAGCCTCTATAAGAAGCTTATTAGTAAGTAAATGAAGAAAAGCTATCGGTGGATTCAAACTCATGAATGCCTGTTTACAAGACAGGTGCATTTCCCAGTAAGCCACTGGAAGATCACAGGTGTAAAGCAATGTAAAGAAGGACAGTGAACATTGAATCGCTAATAGGTAAGTTAAAAAAGAAATCCATTGGTTCACTATGTTACTCTTAATACCAATCTATAAAGCGTATGAAGACATCTTGTTTTCTATGAACACTTAATACAGATTCTATATCTCACAATTGCACTATCTCAAGCCAAAACAATTCAAATTTCCATTGCCTCTATAGGAAGCTTATTAGTGAGTAAATAAAGAAAAGCAATCAGTGGACTCAAACTCATGAATGCCTGCTTACAAGACTACGGCATTTACCCAGCAAGCCACTAGAACATCATAGGTGTCAAGCAATGTCAAGAAGTGCAGTGAACATTGAATCGCTAATAGGTAAGTTAAAAATGAATTCCATTGGTTTCACTATGTTATTCTTAATGCCAATCTATACAGAGTATGATGACATCTTGTTCTTTATGAACACGTAATACATATTCTATACTTCACAATTGCACTATCTCAAGCCAAAACAATTCAAATTTCCATTGACTCTATAGGAAGCTTATTAGTAAGTAAATGAAGAAAAGCTATTGGTGGATTCAAACTCATGAATGTCTGTTTACAAGACAGGTGCATTTCCCAGTAAGCCACTGGAACATCACGGGTATAAAGCAATGTAAAGAAGGGCAGGGAACATTGAATCGCTAATAGGTAAGTTAAAAAGAAATCCATTGGTTTCACTATGTTATTCTTAATGCCAATCTATAAAGCATATGAAGACATCTTGTTTTCTATGAACACTTAATACAGATTCTAAATCTAACAATTGCACTATCTCAAGCCAAAACAATTCAAATTTCCATTGCCTCTATAGGAAGCTTATTAGTAAGTAAATGAAGAAAAGCTATCGGTGGATTCAAACTCATGAATGCCTGTTTACAAGACAGGTGCATTTCCCAGTAAGCCACTGGAACATCACAGGTGTAAAGCAATGTAAAGAAGGGCAGTGAACATTGAATCGCTAATAGGTAAGTTAAAAAAGAAAGCCATTGGTTTCACTATGTTATTCTTAATGCCAATCTATACAACGTATGATGACATCTTGTTCTTTATTAACACTTAATATATATTCTAAACTTCACAATTGCACTATCTCAAGCCAAAAACAATGCAAATTTCCATTCCCTCTAAAGAATGATTACTAGTAAGTAAATGAAGAAAAGCAATGAGTGGATTCAAACTCATGAATGCCTGCTTACAAGACAACCGCATTTACCCAGTAAGCCACTAAAACATCACAGGTGTCAAGCAATGTCAAGAAGTGCAGTGAACATTGAATCGCTAATAGGTAAGTAAAAAATGAATTCCATTGGTTTCACTGTTATTCTTAATGCCAATCTGTACAGCGTATGATGACATCTTCTTCTTTATGAACACGTAATACATATTCTATACTTCACAATTGCACTATCTCAAGCCAAAACAATTCAAATTTCCATTGCCTCTATAGGAAGCTTATTAGTAAGTAAATGAAGAAAAGCTATCGGTGGATTCAAACTCATGAATGCCTGTTTACAAGACAGGTGCATTTACCCAGTATGCCACTGGAACATCACAGGTGTAAAACAATGTAAAGAAGGACAGTGAACATTGAATCGCTAATAGGTAAGTTAATAATGAATTCCATTGGTTTCACTATGTTATTCTTAATGCCAATCTATACAGCGTATGATGACATCTTGTTCTTTATGAACACTTAATACATATTCTATACTTCACAATTGCACTATCTCAAGCCAAAACAAATCAAATTTCCATTGCCTCTATAGGAAGCTTATTAGTAAGTAAATGAAGAAAAGCTATCGGTGGATTCAAACTCATGAATGCCTGTTTACAAGACAGGTGCATTTCCCAGTAAGTCACTGGAACATCACAGGTGTAAAGCAATGTAAAGAAGGGCAGTGAACATTGAATCGCTAATAGGTAAGTTAAAAAAGAAATCCATTGGTTTCACTATGTTATTCTTAATGCCAATCTATAAAGAGTATGAAGACATCTTGTTTTGTATGAACACTTAATACAGATTCTATATCTCACAATTGCACTATCTCAAGCCAAAAACAATGCAAATTTCCATTGCCTCTAAAGAATGATTACTAGTAAGTAAATGAAAAAAAGATATCCGTGGATTCAAACTCATGAATGCCTGTTTACAAGACAGTCGCATTAACACAGTAAGCCACTGGAACATCACAGGTATAAGGAAATGTAAAGAAGGGCAGTGAACATTGAATCGCTAATAGGTAAGTTAAAAATGAATTCCATTGGTTTCACTATGTTATTCTTAATGCCAATCTATAAAGCGTATGATGACATCTTCTTCTTTATGAACACGTAATACATATTCTATACTTCACAATTGCACTATCTCAAGCCAAAACAATTCAAATTTCCATTGCCTCTATAGGAAGCTTATTAGTAAGTAAATGAAGAAAAGCAATCAGTGGACTCAAACTCATGAATGCCTGCTTACAAGACTACGGCATTTACCCAGCAAGCCACTAGAACATCATAGGTGTCAAGCAATGTCAAGAAGTGCAGTGAACATTGAATCGCTAATAGGTAAGTTAAAAATGAATTCCATTGGTTTCACTATGTTATTCTTAATGCCAATCTATACAGAGTATGATGACATCTTGTTCTTTATGAACACGTAATACATATTCTATACTTCACAATTGCACTATCTCAAGCCAAAACAATTCAAATTTCCATTGACTCTATAGGAAGCTTATTAGTAAGTAAATGAAGAAAAGCTATTGGTGGATTCAAACTCATGAATGTCTGTTTACAAGACAGGTGCATTTCCCAGTAAGCCACTGGAACATCACGGGTATAAAGCAATGTAAAGAAGGGCAGTGAACATTGAATCGCTAATAGGTAAGTTAAAAAGAAATCCATTGGTTTCACTATGTTATTCTTAATGCCAATCTATAAAGCATATGAAGACATCTTGTTTTCTATGAACACTTAATACAGATTCTATATCTAACAATTGCACTCTCTCAAGCCAAAACAATTCAAATTTCCATTGCCTCTATAGGAAGCTTATTAGTAAGTAAATGAAGAAAAGCAATCAGCGGATTCAAACTCATGAATGCCTGTTTACAATACAGGTGCGTTTAACCAGTAAGCCACTGGAACATCACAGGTGTAAAGCAATGTAAAGAAGGGCAGTGAACATTGAATCGCTAATAGGTAAGTTAAAAAAGAAAGCCATTGGTTTCACTATGTTATTCTTAATGCCAATCTATACAACGTATGATGACATCTTGTTCTTTATTAACACTTAATATATATTCTATACTTCACAATTGCACTATCTCAAGCCAAAACAATTCAAATTTCCGTTGCCTCTATAGGAAGCTTATTAGTAAGTAAATGAAGAAAAGCAATCAGTGGATTCAAACTCATGAATGCCTGCTTACAAGACAAGTGCATTTACCCAGTAAGCCACTAGAACATCACAGGTGTCAAACAATGTCAAGAAGTGCAGTGAACAATGAATCGCTAATAGGTAAGTTAAAAAAGAAAGCCATTGGTTTCACTATGTTATTCTTAATGCCAATCTATACAACGTATGATGACATCTTGTTCTTTATTAACACTTAATATATATTCTATACTTCACAATTGCACTATCTCAAGCCAAAAACAATGCAAATTTCCATTGCCTCTAAAGAATGATTACTAGTAAGTAAATGAAAAAAATCTATCCGTGGATTCAAACTCATGAATGCCTGTTTACAAGACAGTCGCATTAACACAGTAAGCCACTGGAACATCACAGTTATAAGGTAATGTAAAGAAGGGCAGTGAACATTGAATCGCTAATAAGTAAGTTAAAAATGAATTCCATTGGTTTCACTATGTTATTCTTAATGCCAATCTATACAGCGTATGATGACATCTTCTTCTTTATGAACACGTAATACATATTCTATACTTCACAATTGCACTCTCTCAAGCCAAAACAATTCAAATTTCCATTGCCTCTATAGGAAGCTTATTAGTAAGTAAATGAAGAAAAGCTATCGATGGATTCAAACTCATGAATGCCTGTTTACAATACAGGTGCGTTTAACCAGTAAGCCACTGGAACATCACAGGTGTAAAGCAATGTAAAGAAGGGCAGTGAACATTGAATCGCTAATAGGTAAGTTAAAAAAGAAAGCCATTGGTTTCACTATGTTATTCTTAATGCCAATCTATACAACGTATGATGACATCTTGTTCTTTATTAACACTTAATATATATTCTATACTTCACAATTGCACTATCTCAAGTGAAAAACAATGCAAATTTCCATTCCCTCTAAAGAATTATTACTAGTAAGTAAATGAAAAAAAGCTATCGGTGGATTCAAACTCATGAATGCCTGTTTAGAAGACAGTTGCATTAACACAGTAAGCCACTGGAACATCACAGGAATAAGGTAATGTAAAGAAGGGCAGTGAACATTGAATCGCTAATAGGTAAGTTAAAAATGAATTCCATTGGTTTCACTATGTTATTCTTAATGCCAATCTATACAACGTATGATGACATCTTCTTCTTTATGAACACGTAATACATATTCTATACTTCACAATTGCACTATCTCAAGCCAAAACAATTCAAATTTGCATTGCCTCCATAGGAAACTTATTAGTAAGTAAATGAAGAAAATCAATCATTGGATTCAAACTCATGAATGCCTGTTTACAAGACAGGTGCATTTACCCAGTAAGCCACTGGAACATCACAGGTGTAAATCACTGTAAAGAAGGGCAGTGAACATTGAATCGCTAATAAGGTAAGTTAAAAATGAATTCCATTGGTTTCACTATGTTATTCTTAATGCCAATCTATACAGCGTATGATGACATCTTGTTCTTTATGAACACGTAATACATATTCTATACTTCACAATTGCACTATCTCAAGCCAAAACAATTCAAATTTCCATAGCTTCTATAAGAAGCTTATTAGTAAGTAAATGAAGATAAGCTATCGGTGGATTCAAACTCATGAATGCCTGTTTACAAGACAATTGCATTTGCCCAGTAACCCACTGGAACATCACAGGTGTAAAGCAATGTAAAGAAGGGCAGTGAACATTGAATCGCTAATAAGATAAGTTAAAAATGAATTCCATTGGTTTCACTCTGTTATTCTTAATGCCAATCTATACAGCGTATGATGACATATTTTTCTTTATGAACACGTAATACATATTCTATACTTCACAATTGCACTCTCTCAAGCCAAAACAATTCAAATTTCCATTGCCTCTATAGGAAGCTTATTAGTAAGTAAATGAAGAAAAGCAATCATTGGATTCAAACTCATGAATGCCTGTTTACAAGACAGGTGCATTTACCCAGTAAGCCACTGGAACATCACAGGTGTAAAGCACTGTAAAGAAGGGCAGTGAACATTGAATCGCTAATAAGGTAAGTTAAAAATGAATTCCATTTGTTTCACTATGTTATTCTTAATGCCAATCTATACAGCGTATGATGACATCTTGTTCTTTATGAACACGTAATACATATTCTATACTTCACAATTGCACTATCTCAAGCCAAAACAATTCAAATTTCCATTGCCTCTAGAGGAAGCAAATTAGTAAGTAAATGAAGAAAAGCTATCGGTGGATTCAAACTCATGAATGCCTGTTTACAAGACAGGTGCATTTCCCAGTAAGCCACTGGAACATCACAGGTGTAAAGCAATGTAAAGAAGGACAGTGAACATTGAATCGCTAATAGGTAAGTTAAAAATGAAATCCATTGGTTTCACTATGTTATTCTTAATGCCAATCTATACAACGTATGATGACATCTTGTTCTTTATTAACACTTAATATATATTCTATACTTCACAATTGCACTATCTCAAGCCAAAAACAATGCAAATTTCCATTGCCCCTAAAGAATGATTACTAGTAAGTAAATGAAAAAAAGCTATCCGTGGATTCAAACTCATGAATGCCTGTTTACAAGACAGTCGCATTAACACAGTAAGCCACTGGAACATTACAGGTATAAGGTAATGTAAAGAAGGGCAGTGAACATTGAATCGCTAATAGGTAAGTTAAAAATGAATTCCATTGGTTTCACTATGTTATTCTTAATGCCAATCTATACAGCGTATGATGACATCTTCTTCTTTATGAACACGTAATACATATTCTATACTTCACAATTGCACTATCTCAAGCCAAACAATTCAAATTTCCATTGCCTCTATAAAAAGCTTATTAGTAAATAAATGAAGAAAAGCTATCGGTGGATTCAAACTCATGAATGCCTGTTTACAAGACAATTGCATTTACCCAGTAACCCACTGGAACATCACAGGTGTAAAGCAATGAAAAGAAGGGCAGTGAACATTGAATCGCTAATAAGGTAAGTTAAAAATGAATTCCATTGGTTTCACTCTGTTATTCTTAATGCCAATCTATACAGCGTATGATGACATATTTTTCTTTATGAACACGTAATACATATTCTATACTTCACAATTGCACTATCTCAAGCCAAAACAATTCAAATTTCCATTGCCTCTATAGGAAGCTTATTAGTAAGTAAATGAAGAAAAGCTATCAGTGGATTCAAACTCATGAATGCTTGTTTACAATACAGGTGCGTTTAACCAGTAAGCCACTGGAACATCACAGGTGTAAAGCAATGTAAAGAAGGGCAGTGAACATGGAATCGCTAATAGGTAAGTTAAAAAAGAAAGCCATTGGTTTCACTATGTTATTCTTAATGCCAATCTATACAACGTATGATGACATCTTGTTCTTTATTAACACTTAATATATATTCTATACTTCACAATTGCACTATCTCAAGCCAAAAACAATGCAAATTTCCATTCCCTCTAAAGAATTATTACTAGTAAGTAAATGAAAAAAAGCTATCGGTGGATTCAAACTCATGAATGCCTGTTTAGAAGACAGTTGCATTAACACAGTAAGCCACTGGAACATCACAGGAATAAGGTAATGTAAAGAAGGGCAGTGAACATTGAATCGCTAATAGGTAAGTTAAAAATGAATTCCATTGGTTTCACTGTGTTATTCTTAATGCCAATCTATACAGCGTATGATGACCTCTTCTTCTTTATGAACACGTTATACATATTCTATACTTCACAATTGCACTATCTCAAGCCAAAACAATTCAAATTTGCATTGACTCCATAGGAAGCTTATTAGTAAGTAAATGAAGAAAAGCAATCATTGGATTCAAACTCATGAATGCCTGTTTACAAGACAGGTGCTTTTAACCAGTAAGCCACTGGAACATCACAGGTGTAAAGCAATGTAAAGAAGGGCAGTGAACATTGAATCGCTAATAGGTAAGTTAAAAAAGAAAGCCATTGGTTTCACTATGTTATTCTTAATGCCAATCTATACAACGTATGATGACATCTTGTTCTTTATTAACACTTAATATATATTCTATACTTCACAATTGCACTATCTCAAGCCAAAAACAATGCAAATTTCCATTCCCTCTAAAGAATTATTACTAGTAAGTAAATGAAGAAAAGCAATCATTGGATTCAAACTCATGAATGCCTGTTTACAAGACAGGTGCATTTACCCAGTAAGCCACTGGAACATCACAGGTGTAAAGCAATGTAAAGAAGGGCAGTGAACATGGAATCGCTAATAAGGTAAGATAAAAATGAATTCCATTGGTTTCACTATGTTATTCTTAATGCCAATCTATACAGCGTACGATGACATCTTGTTCTTTATGAACACGTAATACATATTCTATACTTCACAATTGTACTATCTCAAGCCAAAACAATTCAAATTTCCATTGCCTCTAGAGGAAGCAAATTAGTAAGTAAATGAAGAAAAGCTATCGGTGGATTCAAACTCATGAATGCCTGTTTACAAGACAGGTGCATTTCCCAGTAAGCCACTGGAACATCACAGGTGTAAAGCATTGTAAAGAAGGACAGTGAACATTGAATCGCTAATAGGTAAGTTAAAAAAGAAATCCATTGGTTTCACTATGTTATTCTTAATGCCAATCTATAAAGCGTATGAAGACATCTTGTTTTCTATGAACACTTAATACAGATTCTATATCTCACAATTGCACTATCTCAAGCCTAAACAATTCAAATTTTCATTGCCTCTATAGGAAGTTAATTAGTAAGTAAATGAAGAAAAGCTATCAGTGGATTCAAACTCATGAATGCTTGTTTACAATACAGGTGCGTTTAACCAGTAAGCCACTGGAACATCACAGGTGTAAAGCAATGTAAAGAAGGGCAGTGAACATGGAATCGCTAATAGGTAAGTTAAAAAAGAAAGCCATTGGTTTCACTATGTTATTCTTAATGCCAATCTATACAACGTATGATGACATCTTGTTCTTTATTAACACTTAATATATATTCTATACTTCACAATTGCACTATCTCAAGCCAAAAACAATGCAAATTTCCATTCCCTCTAAAGAATTATTACTAGTAAGTAAATGAAAAAAAGCTATCGGTGGATTCAAACTCATGAATGCCTGTTTAGAAGACAGTTGCATTAACACAGTAAGCCACTGGAACATCACAGGAATAAGGTAATGTAAAGAAGGGCAGTGAACATTGAATCGCTAATAGGTAAGCTAAAAATGAATTCCATTGGTTTCACTGTGTTATTCTTAATGCCAATCTATACAGCGTATGATGACCTCTTCTTCTTTATGAACACGTTATACATATTCTATACTTCACAATTGCACTATCTCAAGCCAAAACAATTCAAATTTGCATTGACTCCATAGGAAGCTTATTAGTAAGTAAATGAAGAAAAGCAATCATTGGATTCAAACTCATGAATGCCTGTTTACAAGACAGGTGCATTTACCCAGTAAGCCACTGGAACATCACAGGTGTAAAGCACTGTAAAGAAGGGCAGTGAACATTGAATCGCTAAAAAGGTAAGTTAAAAATGAATTCCATTGGTTTCACTATGTTATTCTTAATGCCAATCTATACAGCGTATGATGACATCTTGTTCTTTATGAACACGTAATACATATTCTATACTTCACAATTGTACTATCTCAAGCCAAAACAATTCAAATTTCCATTGCCTCTAGAGGAAGCAAATTAGTAAGTAAATGAAGAAAAGCTATCGGTGGATTCAAACTCATGAATGCCTGTTTACAAGACAGGTGCATTTCCCAGTAAGCCACTGGAACATCACAGGTGTAAAGCATTGTAAAGAAGACAGTGAACATTGAATCGCTAATAGGTAAGTTAAAAAAGAAATCCATTGGTTTCACTATGTTATTCTTAATGCCAATCTATAAAGCGTATGAAGACATCTTGTTTTCTATGAACACTTAATACAGATTCTATATCTCACAATTGCACTATCTCAAGCCTAAACAATTCAAATTTTCATTGCCTCTATAGGAAGTTAATTAGTAAGTAAATGAAGAAAAGCAATCAGTGGATTCAAACTCATGAATGCCTGCTTACAAGACAAGTGCATTTACCCAGTAAGCCACTAGAACATCACAGTTGTCAAACAATGTCAAGAAGTGCAGTGAACATTGAATCGCTAATAGGTAAGTTAAAAAAGAAAGCCATTGGTTTCACTATGTTATTCTTAATGCCAATCTATACAACGTATGATGACATCTTGTTCTTTATTAACACTTAATATATATTCTATACTTCACAATTGCACTATCTCAAGCCAAAAACAATGCAAATTTCCATTGCCTCTAAAGAATGATTACTAGTAAGTAAATGAAAAAAAGCTATCGGTGGATTCAAACTCATGAATGCCTGTTTACAAGACAATTGCATTTACCCAGTAACCCACTGGAACATCACAGGTGTAAAGCAATGTAAAGAAGGGCAGTGAACATTGAATCGCTAATAAGGTAAGTTAAAAATGAATTCCATTGGTTTCACTATGTTATTCTTAATGCCAATCTATACAGCGTATGATGACATATTTTTCTTTATGAACACGTAATACATATTCTATACTTCACAATTGCACTATCTCAAGCCAAAACAATTCAAATTTCCATTGCCTCTATAGGAAGCTTATTAGTAAGTAAATGAAGAAAAGCTATCAGTGGATTCAAACTCATGAATGCCTGTTTACAATACAGGTGCGTTTAACCAGTAAGCCACTGGAACATCACAAGTGTAAAGCAATGTAAAGAAGGGCAGTGAACATTGAATCGCTAATAGGTAAGTTAAAAAAGAAAGCCATTGGTTTCACTATGTTATTCTTAATGCCAATCTATACAACGTATGATGACATCTTGTTCTTTATTAACACTTAATATATATTCTATACTTCACAATTGCACTATCTCAAGCCAAAAACAATGCAAATTTCCATTCCCTCTAAAGAATGATTACTAGTAAGTAAATGAAAAAAAGCTATCGGTGGATTCAAACTCATGAATGCCTGTTTAGAAGACAGTTGCATTAACACAGTAAGCCACTGGAACATCACAGGTATAAGGTAATGTAAAGAAGGGCAGTGAACATTGAATCGCTAAAAGGTAAGTTAAAAATGAATTCCATTGGTTTCACTATGTTATTCTTAATGCCAATCTATACAGCGTATGATGACATCTTCTTCTTTATGAACACGTAATACATATTCTATACTTCACAATTGCACTATCTCAAGCCAAAACAATTCAAATTTCCATTGCCTCTATAAGAAGCTTATTAGTAAATAAATGAAGAAAAGCTATCGGTGGATTCAAACTCATGAATGCCTGTTTACAAGACAATTGCATTTACCCAGTAACCCACTGGAACATCACAGGTGTAAAGCAATGTAAAGAAGGGCAGTGAACATTGAATCGCTAATAAGGTAAGTTAAAAATGAATTCCATTGGTTTCACTATGTTATTCTTATTGCCAATCTATACAGCGTATGATGACATATTTTTCTTTATGAACACGTGATACATATTCTATACTTCACAATTGCACTATCTCAAGCCAAAACAATTCAAATTTCCATTTCCTCTATAGGAAGCTTATTAGTAAGTAAATGAAGAAAAGCTATCGGTGGATTCAAACTCATGAATGCCTGTTTACAATACAGGTGCGTTTAACCAGTAAACCACTGGAACATCACAGGTGTAAAGCAATGTAAAGAAGGGCAGTGAACATTGAATCGCTAATAGGTAAGTTAAAAAAGAAAGCCATTGGTTTCACTATGTTATTCTTAATGCCAATCTATACAACGTATGATGACATCTTGTTCTTTATTAACACTTAATATATATTCTATACTTCACAATTGCACTATCTCAAGCCAAAACAATGCAAATTTCCATTCCCTCTAAAGAATGATTACTAGTAAGTAAATGAAAAAAAGCTATCGGTGGATTCAAACTCATGAATGCCTGTTTAGAAAACAGTTGCATTAACACAGTAAGCCACTGGAACATCACAGGAATAAGGTAATGTAAAGAAGGGCAGTGAACATTGAATCGCTAATAGGTAAGTTAAAAATGAATTCCATTGGTTTCACTATGTTATTCTTAATGCCAATCTATACAGCGTATGATGACATCTTCTTCTTTATGAACACGTAATACATATTCTATACTTCACAATTGCACTATCTCAAGCCAAAACAATTCAAATTTGCATTGCCTCCATAGGAAGCTTATTAGTAAGTAAATGAAGAAAAGCAATCATTGGATTCAAACTCATGAATGCCTGTTTACAAGACAGGTGCATTTACCCAGTAAGCCACTGGAACATCACAGGTGTAAAGCACTGTAAAGAAGGGCAGTGAACATTGAATCACTAATAAGGTAAGTTAAAAATGAATTCTATTGGTTTCACTATGTTATTCTTAATGCCAATCTATACAGCGTATGATGACATCTTGTTCTTTATGAACACGTAATACATATTCTATACTTCACAATTGCACTATCTCAAGCCAAAACAATTCAAATTTCCATTGCCTCTATAGGAAGCTTATTAGTAAGTAAATGAAGAAAAGCTATCGGTGGATTCAAGCTCATGAATGCCTGTTTACAAGACAGGTGCATTTCCCAGTAAGCCACTGGAACAACACAGATGTAAAGCAATGTAAAGAAGGACAGTGAACATTGAAACGCTAATAGGTAAGTTAAAAAAGAAATCCATTGGTTTCACTATGTTATTCTTAATGCCAATCTATACAACGTATGATGACATCTTGTTCTTTATTAACACTTAATATATATTCTATACTTCACAATTGCACTATCTCAAGCCAAAAACAATGCAAATTTCCATTGCCTCTAAAGAATGATTACTAGTAAGTAAATGAAAAAAAGCTATCCGTGGATTCAAACTCATGAATGCCTGTTTACAAGACAGTCGCATTAACACAATAAGCCACTGGCACATCACAGGTATAATGTAATGTAAAGAAGGGCAGTGAACATTGAATCGCTAATAGGTAAGTTAAAAATGAATTCCATTGGTTTCACTATGTTATTCTTAATGCCAATCTATACAGCGTATGATGACATCTTCTTCTTTATGAACACGTAATACATATTCTATACTTCACAATTGCACTATCTCAAGCCAAAACAATTCAAATTTCCATTGCCTCTATAAGAAGCTTATTAGTAAGTAAATGAAGAAAAGCTATCGGTGGATTCAAACTCATGAATGCCTGTTTACAAGACAATTGCATTTACCCAGTAACCCACTGGAACATCACAGGTGTAAAGCAATGTAAAGAAGGGCAGTGAACATTGAATCGCTAATAAGGTAAGTTAAAAATGAATTCCATTGGTTTCACTATGTTATTCTTAATGCCAATCTATACAGCGTATGATGACATATTTTTCTTTATGAACAAGTAATACATATTCTATACTTCACAATTCCACTATCTCAAGCCAAAACAATTCAAATTTCCATTGCCTCAATAGGAAGCTTATTAGTAAGTAAATGAAGAAAAGCTATCGGTGGATTCAAACTCATGAATGCCTGTTTACAATACAGGTGCGTTTAACCAGTAAGCCACTGGAACATCACAGGTGTAAAGCAATGTAAAGAAGGGCAGTGAACATTGAATCGCTAATAGGTAAGTTAAAAAAGAAAGCCATTGGTTTCACTATGATATTCTTAATGCCAATCTATACAATGTATGATGACATCTTGTTCTTTATTAACACTTAATATATATTCTATACTTCACAATTGCACTATCTCAAGCCAAAAACAATGCAAATTTCCATTCCCACTAAAGAATGATTACTAGTAAGTAAATGAAAAAAAGCTATCGGTGGATTCAAACTCATGAATGCCTGTTTACAAGACAGGTGCATTTCCCAGTAAGCCACTGGAACATCACAGGTGTAAAGCAATGTAAAGAAGGGCAGTGAACATTGAATCGCTAATAGGTAAGTTAAAAAAGAAAGCCATTGGTTTCACTATGTTATTCTTAATGCCAATCTATACAACGTATGATGACATCTTGTTCTTTATTAACACTTAATATATATTCTATACTTCACAATTGCACTATCTCAAGCCAAAACAATTCAAATTTCCATTGCCTCTATAGGAAGCTTATTAGTAAGTAAATGAAGAAAAGCGATGAGTGGATTCAAACTCATGAATGCCTGCTTACAAGACAACCGCATTTACCCAGTAAGCCACTAGAACATCACAGGTGTCAAGCAATGTCAAGAAGTGCAGTGAACATTGAATCGCTAATAGGTAAGTTAAAAAAGAAAGCCATTGGTTTCACTATGTAATTCTTAATGCCAATCTATACAACGTATGATGACATCTTGTTCTTTATTAACACTTAATATATATTCTATACTTCACAATTGCACTATCTCAAGCCAAAAACAATGCAAATTTCCATTCCCACTAAAGAATGATTACTAGTAAGTAAATGAAAAAAAGCTATCGGTGGATTCAAACTCATGAATGCCTGTTTACAAGACAGGTGCATTTCCCAGTAAGCCACTGGAACATCACAGGTGTAAAGCAATGTAAAGAAGGGCAGTGAACATTGAATCGCTAATAGGTAAGTTAAAAAAGAAAGCCATTGGTTTCACTACGTTATTCTTAATACCAATCTATACAGCGTATGATGACATCTTGTTCTTTATGAACACGTAATACATATTCTATACTTCACAATTGCACTATCTCAAGCCAAAACAATTCAAATTTCCATTGCCTCTATAGGAAGCTTATTAGTAAGTAAATGAAGAAAAGCTATCGGTGGATTCAAACTCATGAATGCCTGTTAACAAGACAGGTGCATTTCCCAGTAAGCCACTGGAACATCACAGGTGTAAAGCAATGTAAAGAAGGGCAGTGAACATTGAATCGCTAATAGGTAAGTTAAAAAAGAAATCCATTGGTTTCACTGTTATTCTTAATGCCAATCTATAAAGCATATGAAGACATCTTGTTTTCTATGAACACTTAATACAGATTGTATATCTCACAATTGCACTATCTCAAGCCAAAACAAATCAAATTTCCATTGCCTCTATAGGAAGCTTATTAGTAAGTAAATGAAGAAAAGCGATGAGTGGATTCAAACTCATGAATGCCTGCTTACAAGACAACCGCATTTACCCAGTAAGCCACTAGAACATCACAGGTGTCAAACAAGGTCAAGAAGTGCAGTGAACATTGAATCGCTAATAGGTAAGTTAAAAAAGAAAGCCATTGGTTTCACTATGTTATTCTTAATGCCAATCTATACAGCGTATGATGACATCTTGTTCTTTATAAACACGTAATACATATTCTATACTTCACAATTGCACTATCTCAAGCCAAAACAATTCAAATTTCCATTGCCTCCATAGGAAGCTTATTAGTAAGTAAATGAAGAAAAGCAATCAGTGGATTCAAACTCATGAATGCCTGTTTACAAGACAGGTGCATTTACCCAGTAAGCCACTGGAACATCACAGGGGTAAAGCAATGTAAAGAAGGGCAGTGAACATTGAATCGCTAATAGGTAAGTTAATAATGAATTCCATTGGTTTCACTATGTTATTCTTAATGCCAATCTGTACAGCGTATGATGACATCTTGTTCTTTATGAACACGTAATACATATTCTTACTTCACAACTGCACTATCTCAAGCCAAAACAATTCAAATTTCCATTGCCTCTATAGGAAGCTTATTAGTAAGTAAATGAAGAAAAGCTTACGGTGGTTTCAAACTCATGAATGCCTGTTTACAAGACAAGTGCAATTTCCAGTAAGCCACTGGAACATCACAGGTGTAAAGCAATGTAAAGAAGGGCAGTGAACATTGAATCGCTAATAGGTAAGTTAAAAAAGAAAGCCCTTGTTTTCACTATGTTATTCTTAATGCCAATCTATACAACGTATGATGACATCTTGTTCTTTATTAACACTTAATATATATTCTATACTTCACAATTGCACTATCTCAAGCCAAAAACAATGCAAATTTCCATTCCCTCTAAAGAATGATTACTAGTAAGTAAATGAAAAAAAGCTATCGGTGGATTCAAACTCATGAATGCCTGTTTAGAAGACAGTTGCATTAACACAGTAAGCCACTGGAACATCACAGGAATAAGGTAATGTAAAGAAGGGCAGTGAACATTGAATCGCTAATAGGTAAGTTAAAAATGAATTCCATTGGTTTCACTATGTTATTCTTAATGCCAATCTATACAGCGTATGATGACATCTTCTTCTTTATGAACACGTAATACATATTCTATACTTCACAATTGCACTATCTCAAGCCAAAACAATTCAAATTTCCATTGCCTCTAGAGGAAGCTTATTAGTAAGTAAATGAAGAAAAGCTATCGGTGGATTCAATCTCATGAATGCCTGTTTACAAGACAGGTGCATTTCCCAGTAAGCCACTGGAACATCACAGGTGTAAAGCAATGTAAAGAAGGACAGTGTACATTGAATCGCTAATAGGTAAGTTAAAAAAGAAATCCATTGGTTTCACTATGTTATTCTTAATACAAATCTATAAAGCGTATGAAGACATCTTGTTTTCTATGAACACTTAATACAGATTCTATATCTCACAATTGCACTATCTCAAGCCAAAACAATTCAAATTTCCATTGCCTCTATAGGAAGCTTATTAGTGAGTAAATGAAGAAAAGCAATCAGTGGATTCAAACTCATGAATGCCTGCTTACAAGACAACCGCATTTACCAAGCAAGCCACTAGAACATCATAGGTGTCAAGCAATGTCAAGAAGTGCAGTGAACATTGAATCGCTAATAGGTAAGTTAAAAATGAATTTCATTGGTTTCACTATGTTATTCTTAAAGCCAATCTATACAGAGTATGATGACATCTTGTTCTTTATTAACACTTAATATATATTCTATACTTCACAATTGCACTATCTCAAGCCAAAACAATTCAAATTTCCATTGCCTCTATAGGAAGATTAGTAGTAAGTAAATGAAGAAAAGCTATCGGTGGATTCAAACTCATGAATGCCTGTTTACAAGACAGGTGAATTTCCCAGTAAGCCACTGGAACATCACAGGTGTAAAGCAATGTAAAGAAGGGCAGTGAACATTGAATCGCTAATAGGTAAGTTAAAAAAGAAATCCATTGGTTTCACTATGTTATTCTTAATGCCAATCTATAAAGCGTATGAAGACATCTTGTTTTCTATGAACACTTAATACAGATTCTATATCTAACAATTGCACTATCTCAAGCCAAAACAATTCAAATTTCCATTACCTCTATAGGAAGCTTATTAGTAAGTAAATGAAGAAAAGCAATCAGTGGATTCAAACTCAAGAATGCCTGTTTACAAGACAGGTGCATTTCCCAGTAAGCCACTGGAACATCACAGGTGTAAAGCAATGTAAAGAAGGGCATTGAACATTGAATCGCTAATAGGTAAGTTAAAAAAGAAAGCCATTGGTTTCACTATGTTATTCTTAATGCCAATCTATACAGCGTATGATGACATCTTGTTCTTTATAAACACATAATACATATTCTATACTTCACAATTGCACTATCTCAAGCCAAAACAATTCAAATTTCCATTGCCTCCATAGGAAGCTTATTAGTAAGTAAATGAAGAAAAGCAATCAGTGGATTCAAACTCATGAATGACTGTTTACAAGACAGGTGCATTTACCCAGTAAGCCACTGGAACATCACAGGGGTAAAGCAATGTAAAGAAGGGCAGTGAACATTGAATCGCTAATAGGTAAGTTAATAATGAATTCCATTGGTTTCACTATGTTATTCTTAATGCCAATCTGTACAGCGTATGATGACATCTTGTTCTTTATGAACACGTAATACATATTCTTACTTCACAACTGCACTATCTCAAGCCAAAACAATTCAAATTTCCATTGCCTCTATAGGAAGCTTATTAGTAAGTAAATGAAGAAAAGCTTACGGTGGTTTCAAACTCATGAATGCCTGTTTACAAGACAGGTGCAATTCCCAGTAAGCCACTGGAACATCATAGGTGTAAAGCAATGTAAAGAATGGCAGTGAACATTGAATCGCTAATAGGTAAGTTAAAAAAGAAAGCCATTGTTTTCACTATGTTATTCTTAATGCCAATCTGTACAACGTATGATGACATCTTGTTCTTTATTAACACTTAATATATATTCTATACTTCACAATTGCACTATCTCAAGCCAAAATCAATGCAAATTTCCATTCACTCTAAAGAATGATTACTAGTAAGTAAATGAAAAAAAGCTATCGGTGGATTCAAACTCCTGAATGCCTGTTTAGAAGACAGTTGCATTAACACAGTAAGCCACTGGAACATCACAGGAATAAGGTAATGTAAAGAAGGGCAGTGAACATTGAATCGCTAATAGGTAAGTTAAAAATGAATTCCATTGGTTTCACTATGTTATTCTTAATGCCAATCTATACAGCGTATGATGACATCTTCTTCTTTATGAACACGTAATACATATTCTATACTTCACAATTGCACTATCTCAAGCCAAAACAATTCAAATTTCCATTGCCTCTAGAGGAAGCTTATGAGTAAGTAAATGAAGAAAAGCTATCGGTGGATTCAATCTCATGAATGCCTGTTTACAAGACAGGTGCATTTCCCAGTAAGCCACTGGAACATCACAGGTGTAAAGCAATGTAAAGAAGGACAGTGTACATTGAATCGCTAATAGGTAAGTTAAAAAAGAAATCCATTGGTTTCACTATGTTATTCTTAATACAAATCTATAAAGCGTATGAAGACATCTTGTTTTCTATGAACACTTAATACAGATTCTATATCTCACAATTGCACTATCTCAAGCCAAAACAATTCAAATTTCCATTGCCTCTATAGGAAGCTTATTAGTGAGTAAATGAAGAAAAGCAATCAGTGGATTCAAACTCATGAATGCCTGCTTACAAGACAACCGCATTTACCCAGAAAGCCACTAGAACATCATAGGTGTCAAGCAATGTCAAGAAGTGCAGTGAACATTGAATCGCTAATAGGTAAGTTAAAAATGAATTCCATTGGTTTCACTATGTTATTCTTAATGCCAATCTATACAGAGTATGATGACATCTTGTTCTTTATTAACACTTAATATATATTCTATACTTCACAATTGCACTATCTCAAGCCAAAACAATTCAAATTTCCATTGCCTCTATAGGAAGATTAGTAGTAAGTAAATGAAGAAAAGCTATCGGTGGATTCAAACTCATGAATGCCTGTTTACAAGACAGGTGCATTTCCCAGTAAGCCACTGGAACATCACAGGTGTAAAGCAATGTAAAGAAGGGCAGTGAACATTGAATCGCTAATAGGTAAGTTAAAAAAGAAATCCATTGGTTTCACTATGTTATTCTTAATGCCAATCTATAAAGCGTATGAAGACATCTTGTTTTCTATGAACACTTAATACAGATTCTATATCTAACAATTGCACTATCTCAAGCCAAAACAATTCAAATTTCCATTACCTCTATAGGAAGCTTATTAGTAAGTAAATGAAGAAAAGCAATCAGTGGATTCAAACTCATGAATGCCTGTTTACAAGACAGGTGCATTTCCCAGTAAGCCACTGGAACATCACAGGTGTAAAGCAATGTAAAGAAGGGCATTGAACATTGAATCGCTAATAGGTAAGTTAAAAAAGAAAGCCATTGGTTTCACTATGTTATTCTTAATGCCAATCTATACAGCGTATGATGACATCTTGTTCTTTATAAACACGTAATACATATTCTATACTTCACAATTGCACTATCTCAAGCCAAAACAATTCAAATTTCCATTGCCTCCATAGGAAGCTTATTAGTAAGTAAATGAAGAAAAGCAATCAGTGGATTCAAACTCATGAATGCCTGTTTACAAGACAGGTGCATTTACCCAGTAAGCCACTGGAACATCACAGGGGTAAAGCAATGTAAAGAAGGGCAGTGAACATTGAATCGCTAATAGGTAAGTTAATAATGAATTCCATTGGTTTCACTATGTTATTCTTAATGCCAATCTGTACAGCGTATGATGACATCTTGTTCTTTATGAACACGTAATACATATTCTTACTTCACAACTGCACTATCTCAAGCCAAAACAATTCAAATTTCCATTGCCTCTATAGGAAGCTTATTAGTAAGTAAATGAAGAAAAACTTACGGTGGTTTCAAACTCATGAATGCCTGTTTACAAGACAGGTGCAATTCCCAGTAAGCCACTGGAACATCACAGGTGTAAAGCAATGTAAAGAAGGGCAGTGAACATTGAATCGCTAATAGGTAAGTTAAAAAAGAAAGCCATTGTTTTCACTATGTTATTCTTAATGCCAATCTATACAACGTATGATGACATCTTGTTCTTTATGAACACGTAATACATATTCTATACTTCACAATTGCACTATCTCAAGCCAAGACAATTCAAATTTCCATTGCCTCTAGAGGAAGCTTATTAGTAAGTAAATGAAGAAAAGCTATCGGTGGATTCAAGCTCATGAATGCCTGTTTACAAGACAGGTGCATTTCCCAGTAAGCCACTGGAGCATCACAGGTGTAAAGCAATCTAAAGAAGGACAGTGAACATTGAATCGCTAATAGGTAAGTTAAAAAAGAAATCCATTGGTTTCACTATGTTATTCTTAATACCAATCTATAAAGCGTATGAAGACATCTTGTTCTTTATTAACACTTAATATATATTCTATACTTCACAATTGCACTATCTCAAGCCAAAACAATTCAAATTTCCATTGCCTCTATAGGAAGCTTATTAGTGAGTAAATGAAGAAAAGCAATCAGTGGATTCAAACTCATGAATGCCTGCTTACTAGACAACAGCATTTACCCAGCAAGCCACTAGAACATCATAGGTGTCAAGCAATGTCAAGAAGTGCAGTGAACATTGAATCGCTAATAGGTAAGTTAAAAATGAATTCCATTGGTTTCACTATGTTATTCTTAATGCCAATCTATACAGAGTATGATGACATCTTGTTCTTTATTAACACTTAATATATATTCTATACTTCACAATTGCACTATCTCAAGCAAAAACAATTCAAATTTCCATTGCCTCTATAGGAAGCTTAGTAGTAAGTTAATGAAGAAAAGCTATCAGTGGATTCAAACTCATGAATGCCTGTTTACAAGACACGTGCATTTACCCAGTAAGCCACTGGAACATGACAGGTGTAAAGCAATGTAAAGAAGGACAGTGAACATTGAATCGCTAATAGGTAAGTTAAAAAAGAAATCCATTGGTTTCACTATGTTATTCTTAATGCCAATCTATACAGCGTATGATGACATCTTGTTCTTTATGAACATGTAATACATATTCTATACTTCACAATTGCACTATCTCAAGCCAAAACAATTCAAATTTGCATTGCCTCCATAGGAAGCTTATTAGTAAGTAAATGAAGAAAAGCAATCAGTGGATTCAAACTCATGAATGCCTGTTTACAAGACAGGTGGATTAACACAGTAAGCCACTGGAACATCACAGGAATAAAGTAATGTAAAGAAGGGCAGTGAACATTGAATCGCTAATAGGTAAGTAAAAAATGAATTCCATTTTTTTCACTATGTTATTCTTAATGAAAATCTATACAGCGTATGATGACATCTTGTTCTTTATTAACACTTAATATATATTCTATACTTCACAATTGCACTATCTCAAGCCAAAACAATTCAAATTTCCATTGCCTCTATAGGAAGCTTATTAGTGAGTACATGAAGAAAAGCAATCAGTGGATTCAAACTCATGAATGCCTGCTTACAACACAACAGCATTTACCCAGCAAGCCACTAGAACATCATAGGTGTCAAGCAATGTAAAGAAGGACAGTGAACATTGAATCGCTAATAGGTAAGTTAATAATGAATTCCATTAGTTTCACTATGTTATTCTTAATGCCAATCTATACAGCGTATGATGACATCTTGTTCTTTATGAACACGTAATACATATTCTATACTTCACAATTGCACTATCTCAAGCCAAAACAATTCAAATTTCCATTGCCTCTATAGGAAGCTTATTAGTAAGTAAATGAAGAAAAGTTATCGGTGTATTCAAACTCATGAATGCCTGTTTACAAGACAGGTGCATTTCCCAGTAAGCCACTGGAACATCACGGGTGTAAAGCAATGTAAAGAAGGGCAGTGAACATTGAATCGCTAATAGGTAAGTTAAAAAAGAAATCCATTGGTTTCACTATGTTATTCTTAATGCCAATCTATAAAGCGTATGAAGACATCTTGTTTTCTATGAACACTTAATACAGATTCTATATCTAACAATTGCACTATCTCAAGCCAAAACAATTCAAATTTACATTGCCTCTATAGGAAGCTTATTAGTAAGTAAATGAAGAAAAGCAATCAGTGGATTCAAACTCATGAATGCCTGTTTACAAGACAGGTGCATTTCTCAGTAAGCCACTGGAACATCACAGGTGTAAAGCAATGTAAAGAAGGGCATTGAACATTGAATCGCTAATAGGTAAGTTAAAAAAGAAAGCCATTGGTTTCACTATGTTATTCTTAATGCCAATCTATACAACGTATGATGACATCTTGTTCTTTATTAACACTTAATATATATTCTATACTTCACAATTGCGCTATCTCAAGCCAAAACAATTCAAATTTCCATTGCATCTATAGGAAGCTTATTAGTAAGTAAATGAAGAAAAGCTATCGGTGGATTCAAACTCATGAATGCCTGTTTACAATACAGGTGCGTTTACCCAGTAAGCCACTGGAACATCACAGGAGTAAAGCAATGTAAAGAAGGGCAGTGAACATTGAATCGCTAATAGGTAAGTTAATAATGAATTCCATTGGTTTCACTATGTTATTCCTAATGCCAATCTATACAACGTATGATGACATCTTGTTCTTTATGAACACGTAATACATATTCTATACTTCACAATTGCACTATCTCAAGCCAAAACAATTCAAATTTCCATTGCCTCTATAGGAAGCTTATTAGTAAGTAAATGAAGAAAAGCAATGAGTGGATTCAAACTCATGAATGCCTGCTTACAAGACAGGTGCATTTACCAAGTAAGCCACTGGAACATCACAGGTGTAAAGTACTGTAAAGAAGGGCAGTGAACATTGAATCGCTAATAAGGTAAGTTAAAAATGAATTCTATTGGTTTCACTATGTTATTCTTAATGCCAATCTATGCAGCGTATGATGACATCTTGTTCTTTATGAACACGTAATACATATTCTATACTTCACAATTGCACTATCTCAAGCCAAAACAATTCAAATTTCCATTGCCTCTATAGGAAGCTTATTTGTAAGTAAATGAAGAAAAGCAATCATTGGATTCAAACTCATGAATGCCTGCTTACAAGACAGGTGCATTTACCCAGTAAGCCACTGGAACATCACAGGTGTAAAGCACTGTAAAGAAGGGCAGTGAACATTGAATCGCTAATAAGGTAAGTTAAAAATGAATTCTATTGGTTTCACTATGTTATTCTTAATGCCAATCTATGCAGCGTATGATGACATCTTGTTCTTTATGAACACGTAATACATATTCTATACTTCACAATTGCACTATCTCAAGCCAAAACAATTCAAATTTCCATTGCCTCTATAGGAAGCTTATTAGTAAGTAAATGAAGAAAAGCTATCGGTGGATTCAAACTCATGAATGCCTGTTTACAAGACAGGTGCATTTCCCAG
Source organism: Phyllobates terribilis (assembly GCF_046119375.1). NCBI lineage: Eukaryota > Metazoa > Chordata > Amphibia > Anura > Dendrobatidae > Phyllobates > Phyllobates terribilis. Next base: position 585,737,219 of record NW_027362762.1, read on the forward strand.
TAAGCCACTGGAACATCACGGGTGTAAAGCAATGTAAAGAAGGGCAGTGAACATTGAATCGCTAAAAGGTAAGTTAAAAAGAAATCCATTGGTTTCACTATGTTATTCTTAATGCCAATCTATAAAGCATTTGAAGACATCTTGTTCTTTATTAACACTTAATATATATTCTATACTTCACAATTGCACTATCTCAAGCCAAAAACAATGCAAATTCCCATTGACTCTATAGGAAGCTTATTAGTGAGTAAATGAAGAAAAGCAATCAGTGGATTCAAACACATGAATGCCTGCTTACAAGACAACCACATTTACCCAGGAAGCCACTAGAACATCATAAGTGTCAAGCAATGTCAAGAAGTTCAGTGAACATTGAATCGCTAATAGGTAAGTTAAAAATGAATTCCATTGGTTTCACTATGTTTTTCTTAATGCCAAACTATACAGCGTATGATGACATCTTCATCTTTATGAACACGTAATACATATTCTATACTTCACAATTGCACTATCTCAAGCCAAAACAATTCAAATTTCCATTGCCTCTATAGGAAGCTTATTAGTAAGTAAATGAAGAAAAGCTATCGGTGGATTCAAACTCATGAATGCCTGTTTACAATACAGGTGCGTTTACCCAGTAAGCCACTGGAACATCACAGGTGTAAAGCAATGTAAAGAAGGGCAGTGAACATTGAATCGCTAATAGGTAAGTTAATAATGAATTCCATTGGTTTCACTATGTTATTCCTAATGCCAATCTATACAACGTATGATGACATCTTGTTCTTTATGAACACGTAATACATATTCTATACTTCACAATTGCACTATCTCAAGCCAAAAAAATTCAAATTTTCATTGCCTCCATAGGAAGCTTATTAGTAAGTAAATCAAGAAAAGCAATCATTGGATTCAAACTCATGAATGCCTGCTTACAAGACAGGTGCATTTACCCAGTAAGCCACTGGAACATCACAGGTGTAAAGCACTGTAAAGAAGGGCAGTGAACATTGAATCGCTAATAAGGTAAGTTAAAAATAAATTCCATTGGTTTCACTATGTTATTCTTAATGCCAATCTATACAGCGTATGATGACATCTTGTTCTTTATGAACACGTAATACATATTCTATACTTCACAATTGCACTATCTCAAGCCAAAACAATTCAAATTTCCATTGCCTCTAGAGGAAGCTTATTAGTAAGTAAATGAAGAAAAGCTATCGGTGGATTCAAACTCATGAATGCCTGTTTACAAGACAGGTGCATTTCCCAGTAAGCCACTGGAAGATCACAGGTGTAAAGCAATGTAAAGAAGGACAGTGAACATTGAATCGCTAATAGGTAAGTTAAAAAAGAAATCCATTGGTTCACTATGTTACTCTTAATACCAATCTATAAAGCGTATGAAGACATCTTGTTTTCTATGAACACTTAATACAGATTCTATATCTCACAATTGCACTATCTCAAGCCAAAACAATTCAAATTTCCATTGCCTCTATAGGAAGCTTATTAGTGAGTAAATGAAGAAAAGCAATCAGTGGACTCAAACTCATGAATGCCTGCTTACAAGACAACCGCATTTACCCAGCAAGCCACTAGAACATCATAGGTGTCAAGCAATGTCAAGAAGTGCAGTGAACATTGAATCGCTAATAGGTAAGTTAAAAATGAATTCCATTGGTTTCACTATGTTATTCTTAATGCCAATCTATGCAGAGTATGATGACATCTTGTTCTTTATTAACACTTAATATATATTCTATACTTCACAATTGCACTATCTCAAGCCAAAACAATTCAAATTTCCATTGCCTCTATAGGAAGCTTAGTAATAAGTTAATGAAGAAATGCTATCGGTGGATTCAAACTCATGAATGCCTGTTTAGAAGACACGTGCATTTACCCAGTAAGCCACTGGAACATGACAGGTGTAAAGCAATGTAAAGAAGGACAGTGAACATTGAATCGCTAATAGGTAAGTTAATAATAAATTCCATTAGTTTCACTATGTTATTCTTAATGCCAATCTATACAGCGTATGATGACATCTTGTTCTTTATGAACACGTAATACATATTCTATACTTCACAATTGCACTATCTCAAGCCAAAACAATTCAAATTTCCATTGCCTCTATAGGAAGCTTATTAGTAAGTAAATGAAGAAAAGCTATCGGTGGATTCAAACTCATGAATGCCTGTTTACAAGACAGGTGCATTTCCCAGTAAGCCACTGGAACATCACGGGTGTAAAGCAATGTAAAGAAGGGCAGTGAACATTGAATCGCTAATAGGTAAGTTAATAATGAATTCCATTGGTTTCACTATGTTATTCTTAATGCCAATCTGTACAGCGTATGATGACATCTTGTTCTTTATGAACACGTAATACATATTCTTACTTCACAACTGCACTATCTCAAGCCAAAACAATTCAAATTTCCATTGCCTCTATAGGAAGCTTATTAGTAAGTAAATGAAGAAAAGCTTACGGTGGTTTCAAACTCATGAATGCCTGTTTACAAGACAGGTGCAATTCCCAGTAAGCCACTGGAACATCACAGGTGTAAAGCAATGTAAAGAAGGGCAGTGAACATTGAATCGCTAATAGGTAAGTTAAAAAAGAAAGCCATTGTTTTCACTATGTTATTCTTAATGCCAATCTGTACAACGTATGATGACATCTTGTTCTTTATTAACACTTAATATATATTCTATACTTCACAATTGCACTATCTCAAGCCAAAAACAATGCAAATTTCCATTCCCTCTAAAGAATGATTACTAGTAAGTAAATGAAAAAAAGCTATCGGTGGATTCAAACTCATGAATGCCTGTTTAGAAGACAGGTGCATTAACACAGTAAGCCACTGGAACATCACAGGAATAAGGTAATGTAAAGAAGGGCAGTGAACATTGAATCGCTAATAGGTAAGTTAAAAATGAATTCCATTGGTTTCACTATGTTATTCTTAATGCCAATCTATACAGCGTATGATGACATCTTCTTCTTTATGAACACGTAATACATATTCTATACTTCACAATTGCACTATCTCAAGCCAAAACAATTCAAATTTCCATTGCCTCTAGAGGAAGCTTATTAGTAAGTAAATGAAGAAAAGCTATCGGTGGATTCAATCTCATGAATGCCTGTTTACAAGACAGGTGCATTTCCCAGTAAGCCACTGGAACATCACAGGTGTAAAGCAATGTAAAGAAGGACAGTGTACATTGAATCGCTAATAGGTAAGTTAAAAAAGAAATCCATTGGTTTCACTATGTTATTCTTAATACAAATCTATAAAGCGTATGAAGACATCTTGTTTTCTATGAACACTTAATACAGATTCTATATCTCACAATTGCACTATCTCAAGCCAAAACAATTCAAATTTCCATTGCCTCTATAGGAAGCTTATTAGTGAGTAAATGAAGAAAAGCAATCAGTGGATTCAAACTCATGAATGCCTGCATACAAGACAACCGCATTTACCCAGCAAGCCACTAGAACATCATAGGTGTCAAGCAATGTCAAGAAGTGCAGTGAACATTGAATCGCTAATAGGTAAGTTAAAAATGAATTCCATTGGTTTCACTATGTTATTCTTAATGCCAATCTATACAGAGTATGATGACATCTTGTTCTTTATTAACACTTAATATATATTCTATACTTCACAATTGCACTATCTCAAGCCAAAACAATTCAAATTTCCATTGCCTCTATAGGAAGATTAGTAGTAAGTAAATGAAGAAAAGCTATCGGTGGATTCAAACTCATGAATGCCTGTTTACAAGACAGGTGCATTTCCCAGTAAGCCACTGGAACATCACAGGTGTAAAGCAATGTAAAGAAGGGCATTGAACATTGAATCGCTAATAGGTAAGTTAAAAAAGAAAGCCATTGGTTTCACTATGTTATTCTTAATGCCAATCTATACAGCGTATGATGACATCTTGTTCTTTATAAACACGTAATACATATTCTATACTTCACAATTGCACTATCTCTAGCCAAAACAATTCAAATTTCCATTGCCTCCATAGGAAGCTTATTAGTAAGTAAATGAAGAAAAGCAATCAGTGGATTCAAACTCATGAATGCCTGCTTACAAGACAACAGCATTTACCCAGCAAGCCACTAGAACATCATAGGTGTCAAGCAATGTCAAGAAGTGCAGTGAACATTGAATCGCTAATAGGTAAGTTAAAAATGAATTCCATTGGTTTCACTATGTTATTCTTAATGCCAATCTATACAGAGTATGATGACATCTTGTTCTTTATAAACACGTAATACATATTCTATACTTCACAATTGCACTATCTCAAGCCAAAACAATTCAAATTTCCATTGCCTCTATAAGAAGCTTATTAGTAAGTAAATGAAGAAAAGCTATCGGTGGATTCAAACTCATGAATGCCTGTTTACAAGACAATTGCATTTACCCAGTAACCCACTGGAACATCACAGGTGTAAAGCAATGTAAAGAAGGGCAGTGAACATTGAATCGCTAATAAGGTAAGTTAAAAATGAATTCCATTGGTTTCACTATGTTATTCTTAATGCCAATCTATACAGCGTATGATGACATCTTGTTCTTTATGAACACGTAATACATATTCTATACTTCACAATTGCACTATCTCAAGCCAAAACAATTCAAATTTCCATTGCCTCTAGAGGAAGCTTATTAGTAAGTAAATGAAGAAAAGCTATCAGTGGATTCAAACTCATGAATGCCTGTTTACAAGACAGGTGCATTTCCCAGTAAGCCACTGGAAGATCACAGGTGTAAGGCAATGTAAAGAAGGACAGTGAACATTGAATCGCTAATAGGTAAGTTAAAAAAGAAATCCATTGGTTCACTATGTTACTCTTAATACCAATCTATAAAGCGTATGAAGACATCTTGTTTTCTATGAACACTTAATAAAGATTCTATATCTCACAATTGCACTATCTCAAGCCAAAACAATTCAAATTTCCATTGCCTCTATAGGAAGCTTATTAGTGAGTAAATGAAGAAAAGCAATCAGTGGACTCAAACTCATGAATGCCTGCTTACAAGACAACCGCATTTACCCAGCAAGCCACTAGAACATCATAGGTGTCAAGCAATGTCAAGAAGTGCAGTGAACATTGAATCGCTAATAGGTAAGTTAAAAATGAATTCCATTGGTTTCACTATGTTATTCTTAATGCCAATCTATGCAGAGTATGATGACATCTTCTTCTTTATTAACACTTAATATATATTCTATACTTCACAATTGCACTATCTCAAGCCAAAACAATTCAAATTTCCATTGCCTCTATAGGAAGCTTAGTAATAAGTTAATGAAGAAATGCTATCGGTGGATTCAAACTCATGAATGCCTGTTTAGAAGACACGTGCATTTACCCAGTAAGCCACTGGAACATGACAGGTGTAAAGCAATGTAAAGAAGGACAGTGAACATTGAATCGCTAATAGGTAAGTTAATAATGAATTCCATTAGTTTCACTATGTTATTCTTAATGCCAATCTATACAGCGTATGATGACATCTTGTTCTTTATGATCACGTAATACATATTCTATACTTCACAATTGCACTATCTCAAGCCAAAAACAAAGCAAATTCCCATTGACTCTATAGGAAGCTTATTAGTGAGTAAATGAAGAAAAGCAATCAGTGGATTCAAACACATGAATGCCTGCTTCCAAGACAACCACATTTACCCAGCAAGCCACTAGAACATCATAAGTGTCAAGCAATGTCAAGAAGTGCAGTGAACATTGAATCGCTAATAGGTAAGTTAAAAATGAATTCCATTGGTTTCACTATGTTTTTCTTAATGCCAAACTATACAGCGTATGATGACATCTTCTTCTTTATGAACACGTAATACATATTCTATACTTCACAATTGCACTATCTCAAGCCAAAACAATTCAAATTTCCATTGCCTCTATAGGAAGCTTATTAGTAAGTAAATGAAGAAAAGCTATCGGTGGATTCAAACTCATGAATGCCTGTTTACAAGACAATTGCATTTACCCAGTAACCCACTTGAACATCACAGGTGTAAAGCAATGTAAAGAAGGGCAGTGAACATTGAATCGCTAATAAGGTAAGTTAAAAATGAATTCCATTGGTTTCACTATGTTATTCTTAATGCCAATCTATACAGCGTATGATGACATATTTTTCTTTATGAACACGTAATACATATTCTATACTTCACAATTGCACTATCTCAAGCCAAAACAATTCAAATTTCCATTGCCTCTATAGGAAGCTTATTAGTAAATAAATGAAGAAAAGCTATCGGTGGATTCAAACTCATGAATGCCTGTTTACAATACAGGTGCGTTTAACCAGTAAGCCACTGGAACATCACAGGTGTAAAGCGATGTAAAGAAGGGCAGTGAACATTGAATCGCTAATAGGTAAGTTAAAAAAGAAAGCCATTGGTTTCACTATGTTATTCTTAATGCCAATCTATGCAACGTATGATGACATCTTGAATGCCTGTTTACAATACAGGTGCGTTTACCCAGTAAGCCACTGGAACATCACAGGTGTAAAGTAATGTAAAGAAGTGCAGTGAACATTGAATCGCAATTGAATTCCATTGGTTTCACTATGTTTTTCTTAATGCCAAACTATACAGCGTATGATGACATCTTCTTCTTTATGAACACGTAATACATATTCTATACTTCACAATTGCACTATCTCAAGCCAAAACAATTCAAATTTCCATTGCCTCTATAGGAAGCTTATTAGTAAGTAAATGAAGAAAAGCTATCGGTGGATTCAAACTCATGAATGCCTGTTTACAAGACAATTGCATTTACCCAGTAACCCACTTGAACATCACAGGTGTAAAGCAATGTAAAGAAGGGCAGTGAACATTGAATCGCTAATAAGGTAAGTTAAAAATGAATTCCATTAGTTTCACTATGTTATTCTTAATGCCAATCTATACAGCGTATGATGACATCTTGTTCTTTATGAACATGTAATACATATTCTATACTTCACAATTGCACTATCTCAAGCCAAAACAATTCAAATTTGCATTGCCTCCATAGGAAGCTTATTAGTAAGTAAATGAAGAAAAGCAATCAGTGGATTCAAACTCATGAATGCCTGTTTACAAGACAGGTGGATTAACACAGTAAGCCACTGGAACATCACAGGAATAAAGTAATGTAAAGAAGGGCAGTGAACATTGAATCGCTAATAGGTAAGTAAAAAATGAATTCCATTTTTTTCACTATGTTATTCTTAATGAAAATCTATACAGCGTATGATGACATCTTGTTCTTTATTAACACTTAATATATATTCTATACTTCACAATTGCACTATCTCAAGCCAAAACAATTCAAATTTCCATTGCCTCTATAGGAAGCTTATTAGTGAGTACATGAAGAAAAGCAATCAGTGGATTCAAACTCATGAATGCCTGCTTACAACACAACAGCATTTACCCAGCAAGCCACTAGAACATCATAGGTGTCAAGCAATGTAAAGAAGGACAGTGAACATTGAATCGCTAATAGGTAAGTTAATAATGAATTCCATTAGTTTCACTATGTTATTCTTAATGCCAATCTATACAGCGTATGATGACATCTTGTTCTTTATGAACACGTAATACATATTCTATACTTCACAATTGCACTATCTCAAGCCAAAACAATTCAAATTTCCATTGCCTCTATAGGAAGCTTATTAGTAAGTAAATGAAGAAAAGTTATCGGTGTATTCAAACTCATGAATGCCTGTTTACAAGACAGGTGCATTTCCCAGTAAGCCACTGGAACATCACGGGTGTAAAGCAATGTAAAGAAGGGCAGTGAACATTGAATCGCTAATAGGTAAGTTAAAAAAGAAATCCATTGGTTTCACTATGTTATTCTTAATGCCAATCTATAAAGCGTATGAAGACATCTTGTTTTCTATGAACACTTAATACAGATTCTATATCTAACAATTGCACTATCTCAAGCCAAAACAATTCAAATTTACATTGCCTCTATAGGAAGCTTATTAGTAAGTAAATGAAGAAAAGCAATCAGTGGATTCAAACTCATGAATGCCTGTTTACAAGACAGGTGCATTTCTCAGTAAGCCACTGGAACATCACAGGTGTAAAGCAATGTAAAGAAGGGCATTGAACATTGAATCGCTAATAGGTAAGTTAAAAAAGAAAGCCATTGGTTTCACTATGTTATTCTTAATGCCAATCTATACAACGTATGATGACATCTTGTTCTTTATTAACACTTAATATATATTCTATACTTCACAATTGCGCTATCTCAAGCCAAAACAATTCAAATTTCCATTGCATCTATAGGAAGCTTATTAGTAAGTAAATGAAGAAAAGCTATCGGTGGATTCAAACTCATGAATGCCTGTTTACAATACAGGTGCGTTTACCCAGTAAGCCACTGGAACATCACAGGAGTAAAGCAATGTAAAGAAGGGCAGTGAACATTGAATCGCTAATAGGTAAGTTAATAATGAATTCCATTGGTTTCACTATGTTATTCCTAATGCCAATCTATACAACGTATGATGACATCTTGTTCTTTATGAACACGTAATACATATTCTATACTTCACAATTGCACTATCTCAAGCCAAAACAATTCAAATTTCCATTGCCTCTATAGGAAGCTTATTAGTAAGTAAATGAAGAAAAGCAATGAGTGGATTCAAACTCATGAATGCCTGCTTACAAGACAGGTGCATTTACCAAGTAAGCCACTGGAACATCACAGGTGTAAAGTACTGTAAAGAAGGGCAGTGAACATTGAATCGCTAATAAGGTAAGTTAAAAATGAATTCTATTGGTTTCACTATGTTATTCTTAATGCCAATCTATGCAGCGTATGATGACATCTTGTTCTTTATGAACACGTAATACATATTCTATACTTCACAATTGCACTATCTCAAGCCAAAACAATTCAAATTTCCATTGCCTCTATAGGAAGCTTATTTGTAAGTAAATGAAGAAAAGCAATCATTGGATTCAAACTCATGAATGCCTGCTTACAAGACAGGTGCATTTACCCAGTAAGCCACTGGAACATCACAGGTGTAAAGCACTGTAAAGAAGGGCAGTGAACATTGAATCGCTAATAAGGTAAGTTAAAAATGAATTCTATTGGTTTCACTATGTTATTCTTAATGCCAATCTATGCAGCGTATGATGACATCTTGTTCTTTATGAACACGTAATACATATTCTATACTTCACAATTGCACTATCTCAAGCCAAAACAATTCAAATTTCCATTGCCTCTATAGGAAGCTTATTAGTAAGTAAATGAAGAAAAGCTATCGGTGGATTCAAACTCATGAATGCCTGTTTACAAGACAGGTGCATTTCCCAGTAAGCCACTGGAACATCACGGGTGTAAAGCAATGTAAAGAAGGGCAGTGAACATTGAATCGCTAAAAGGTAAGTTAAAAAGAAATCCATTGGTTTCACTATGTTATTCTTAATGCCAATCTATAAAGCATTTGAAGACATCTTGTTCTTTATTAACACTTAATATATATTCTATACTTCACAATTGCACTATCTCAAGCCAAAAACAATGCAAATTCCCATTGACTCTATAGGAAGCTTATTAGTGAGTAAATGAAGAAAAGCAATCAGTGGATTCAAACACATGAATGCCTGCTTACAAGACAACCACATTTACCCAGGAAGCCACTAGAACATCATAAGTGTCAAGCAATGTCAAGAAGTTCAGTGAACATTGAATCGCTAATAGGTAAGTTAAAAATGAATTCCATTGGTTTCACTATGTTTTTCTTAATGCCAAACTATACAGCGTATGATGACATCTTCATCTTTATGAACACGTAATACATATTCTATACTTCACAATTGCACTATCTCAAGCCAAAACAATTCAAATTTCCATTGCCTCTATAGGAAGCTTATTAGTAAGTAAATGAAGAAAAGCTATCGGTGGATTCAAACTCATGAATGCCTGTTTACAATACAGGTGCGTTTACCCAGTAAGCCACTGGAACATCACAGGTGTAAAGCAATGTAAAGAAGGGCAGTGAACATTGAATCGCTAATAGGTAAGTTAATAATGAATTCCATTGGTTTCACTATGTTATTCCTAATGCCAATCTATACAACGTATGATGACATCTTGTTCTTTATGAACACGTAATACATATTCTATACTTCACAATTGCACTATCTCAAGCCAAAAAAATTCAAATTTTCATTGCCTCCATAGGAAGCTTATTAGTAAGTAAATCAAGAAAAGCAATCATTGGATTCAAACTCATGAATGCCTGCTTACAAGACAGGTGCATTTACCCAGTAAGCCACTGGAACATCACAGGTGTAAAGCACTGTAAAGAAGGGCAGTGAACATTGAATCGCTAATAAGGTAAGTTAAAAATAAATTCCATTGGTTTCACTATGTTATTCTTAATGCCAATCTATACAGCGTATGATGACATCTTGTTCTTTATGAACACGTAATACATATTCTATACTTCACAATTGCACTATCTCAAGCCAAAACAATTCAAATTTCCATTGCCTCTAGAGGAAGCTTATTAGTAAGTAAATGAAGAAAAGCTATCGGTGGATTCAAACTCATGAATGCCTGTTTACAAGACAGGTGCATTTCCCAGTAAGCCACTGGAAGATCACAGGTGTAAAGCAATGTAAAGAAGGACAGTGAACATTGAATCGCTAATAGGTAAGTTAAAAAAGAAATCCATTGGTTCACTATGTTACTCTTAATACCAATCTATAAAGCGTATGAAGACATCTTGTTTTCTATGAACACTTAATACAGATTCTATATCTCACAATTGCACTATCTCAAGCCAAAACAATTCAAATTTCCATTGCCTCTATAGGAAGCTTATTAGTGAGTAAATGAAGAAAAGCAATCAGTGGACTCAAACTCATGAATGCCTGCTTACAAGACAACCGCATTTACCCAGCAAGCCACTAGAACATCATAGGTGTCAAGCAATGTCAAGAAGTGCAGTGAACATTGAATCGCTAATAGGTAAGTTAAAAATGAATTCCATTGGTTTCACTATGTTATTCTTAATGCCAATCTATGCAGAGTATGATGACATCTTGTTCTTTATTAACACTTAATATATATTCTATACTTCACAATTGCACTATCTCAAGCCAAAACAATTCAAATTTCCATTGCCTCTATAGGAAGCTTAGTAATAAGTTAATGAAGAAATGCTATCGGTGGATTCAAACTCATGAATGCCTGTTTAGAAGACACGTGCATTTACCCAGTAAGCCACTGGAACATGACAGGTGTAAAGCAATGTAAAGAAGGACAGTGAACATTGAATCGCTAATAGGTAAGTTAATAATAAATTCCATTAGTTTCACTATGTTATTCTTAATGCCAATCTATACAGCGTATGATGACATCTTGTTCTTTATGAACACGTAATACATATTCTATACTTCACAATTGCACTATCTCAAGCCAAAACAATTCAAATTTCCATTGCCTCTATAGGAAGCTTATTAGTAAGTAAATGAAGAAAAGCTATCGGTGGATTCAAACTCATGAATGCCTGTTTACAAGACAGGTGCATTTCCCAGTAAGCCACTGGAACATCACGGGTGTAAAGCAATGTAAAGAAGGGCAGTGAACATTGAATCGCTAATAGGTAAGTTAATAATGAATTCCATTGGTTTCACTATGTTATTCTTAATGCCAATCTGTACAGCGTATGATGACATCTTGTTCTTTATGAACACGTAATACATATTCTTACTTCACAACTGCACTATCTCAAGCCAAAACAATTCAAATTTCCATTGCCTCTATAGGAAGCTTATTAGTAAGTAAATGAAGAAAAGCTTACGGTGGTTTCAAACTCATGAATGCCTGTTTACAAGACAGGTGCAATTCCCAGTAAGCCACTGGAACATCACAGGTGTAAAGCAATGTAAAGAAGGGCAGTGAACATTGAATCGCTAATAGGTAAGTTAAAAAAGAAAGCCATTGTTTTCACTATGTTATTCTTAATGCCAATCTGTACAACGTATGATGACATCTTGTTCTTTATTAACACTTAATATATATTCTATACTTCACAATTGCACTATCTCAAGCCAAAAACAATGCAAATTTCCATTCCCTCTAAAGAATGATTACTAGTAAGTAAATGAAAAAAAGCTATCGGTGGATTCAAACTCATGAATGCCTGTTTAGAAGACAGGTGCATTAACACAGTAAGCCACTGGAACATCACAGGAATAAGGTAATGTAAAGAAGGGCAGTGAACATTGAATCGCTAATAGGTAAGTTAAAAATGAATTCCATTGGTTTCACTATGTTATTCTTAATGCCAATCTATACAGCGTATGATGACATCTTCTTCTTTATGAACACGTAATACATATTCTATACTTCACAATTGCACTATCTCAAGCCAAAACAATTCAAATTTCCATTGCCTCTAGAGGAAGCTTATTAGTAAGTAAATGAAGAAAAGCTATCGGTGGATTCAATCTCATGAATGCCTGTTTACAAGACAGGTGCATTTCCCAGTAAGCCACTGGAACATCACAGGTGTAAAGCAATGTAAAGAAGGACAGTGTACATTGAATCGCTAATAGGTAAGTTAAAAAAGAAATCCATTGGTTTCACTATGTTATTCTTAATACAAATCTATAAAGCGTATGAAGACATCTTGTTTTCTATGAACACTTAATACAGATTCTATATCTCACAATTGCACTATCTCAAGCCAAAACAATTCAAATTTCCATTGCCTCTATAGGAAGCTTATTAGTGAGTAAATGAAGAAAAGCAATCAGTGGATTCAAACTCATGAATGCCTGCATACAAGACAACCGCATTTACCCAGCAAGCCACTAGAACATCATAGGTGTCAAGCAATGTCAAGAAGTGCAGTGAACATTGAATCGCTAATAGGTAAGTTAAAAATGAATTCCATTGGTTTCACTATGTTATTCTTAATGCCAATCTATACAGAGTATGATGACATCTTGTTCTTTATTAACACTTAATATATATTCTATACTTCACAATTGCACTATCTCAAGCCAAAACAATTCAAATTTCCATTGCCTCTATAGGAAGATTAGTAGTAAGTAAATGAAGAAAAGCTATCGGTGGATTCAAACTCATGAATGCCTGTTTACAAGACAGGTGCATTTCCCAGTAAGCCACTGGAACATCACAGGTGTAAAGCAATGTAAAGAAGGGCATTGAACATTGAATCGCTAATAGGTAAGTTAAAAAAGAAAGCCATTGGTTTCACTATGTTATTCTTAATGCCAATCTATACAGCGTATGATGACATCTTGTTCTTTATAAACACGTAATACATATTCTATACTTCACAATTGCACTATCTCTAGCCAAAACAATTCAAATTTCCATTGCCTCCATAGGAAGCTTATTAGTAAGTAAATGAAGAAAAGCAATCAGTGGATTCAAACTCATGAATGCCTGCTTACAAGACAACAGCATTTACCCAGCAAGCCACTAGAACATCATAGGTGTCAAGCAATGTCAAGAAGTGCAGTGAACATTGAATCGCTAATAGGTAAGTTAAAAATGAATTCCATTGGTTTCACTATGTTATTCTTAATGCCAATCTATACAGAGTATGATGACATCTTGTTCTTTATAAACACGTAATACATATTCTATACTTCACAATTGCACTATCTCAAGCCAAAACAATTCAAATTTCCATTGCCTCTATAAGAAGCTTATTAGTAAGTAAATGAAGAAAAGCTATCGGTGGATTCAAACTCATGAATGCCTGTTTACAAGACAATTGCATTTACCCAGTAACCCACTGGAACATCACAGGTGTAAAGCAATGTAAAGAAGGGCAGTGAACATTGAATCGCTAATAAGGTAAGTTAAAAATGAATTCCATTGGTTTCACTATGTTATTCTTAATGCCAATCTATACAGCGTATGATGACATCTTGTTCTTTATGAACACGTAATACATATTCTATACTTCACAATTGCACTATCTCAAGCCAAAACAATTCAAATTTCCATTGCCTCTAGAGGAAGCTTATTAGTAAGTAAATGAAGAAAAGCTATCAGTGGATTCAAACTCATGAATGCCTGTTTACAAGACAGGTGCATTTCCCAGTAAGCCACTGGAAGATCACAGGTGTAAGGCAATGTAAAGAAGGACAGTGAACATTGAATCGCTAATAGGTAAGTTAAAAAAGAAATCCATTGGTTCACTATGTTACTCTTAATACCAATCTATAAAGCGTATGAAGACATCTTGTTTTCTATGAACACTTAATAAAGATTCTATATCTCACAATTGCACTATCTCAAGCCAAAACAATTCAAATTTCCATTGCCTCTATAGGAAGCTTATTAGTGAGTAAATGAAGAAAAGCAATCAGTGGACTCAAACTCATGAATGCCTGCTTACAAGACAACCGCATTTACCCAGCAAGCCACTAGAACATCATAGGTGTCAAGCAATGTCAAGAAGTGCAGTGAACATTGAATCGCTAATAGGTAAGTTAAAAATGAATTCCATTGGTTTCACTATGTTATTCTTAATGCCAATCTATGCAGAGTATGATGACATCTTCTTCTTTATTAACACTTAATATATATTCTATACTTCACAATTGCACTATCTCAAGCCAAAACAATTCAAATTTCCATTGCCTCTATAGGAAGCTTAGTAATAAGTTAATGAAGAAATGCTATCGGTGGATTCAAACTCATGAATGCCTGTTTAGAAGACACGTGCATTTACCCAGTAAGCCACTGGAACATGACAGGTGTAAAGCAATGTAAAGAAGGACAGTGAACATTGAATCGCTAATAGGTAAGTTAATAATGAATTCCATTAGTTTCACTATGTTATTCTTAATGCCAATCTATACAGCGTATGATGACATCTTGTTCTTTATGATCACGTAATACATATTCTATACTTCACAATTGCACTATCTCAAGCCAAAAACAAAGCAAATTCCCATTGACTCTATAGGAAGCTTATTAGTGAGTAAATGAAGAAAAGCAATCAGTGGATTCAAACACATGAATGCCTGCTTCCAAGACAACCACATTTACCCAGCAAGCCACTAGAACATCATAAGTGTCAAGCAATGTCAAGAAGTGCAGTGAACATTGAATCGCTAATAGGTAAGTTAAAAATGAATTCCATTGGTTTCACTATGTTTTTCTTAATGCCAAACTATACAGCGTATGATGACATCTTCTTCTTTATGAACACGTAATACATATTCTATACTTCACAATTGCACTATCTCAAGCCAAAACAATTCAAATTTCCATTGCCTCTATAGGAAGCTTATTAGTAAGTAAATGAAGAAAAGCTATCGGTGGATTCAAACTCATGAATGCCTGTTTACAAGACAATTGCATTTACCCAGTAACCCACTTGAACATCACAGGTGTAAAGCAATGTAAAGAAGGGCAGTGAACATTGAATCGCTAATAAGGTAAGTTAAAAATGAATTCCATTGGTTTCACTATGTTATTCTTAATGCCAATCTATACAGCGTATGATGACATATTTTTCTTTATGAACACGTAATACATATTCTATACTTCACAATTGCACTATCTCAAGCCAAAACAATTCAAATTTCCATTGCCTCTATAGGAAGCTTATTAGTAAATAAATGAAGAAAAGCTATCGGTGGATTCAAACTCATGAATGCCTGTTTACAATACAGGTGCGTTTAACCAGTAAGCCACTGGAACATCACAGGTGTAAAGCGATGTAAAGAAGGGCAGTGAACATTGAATCGCTAATAGGTAAGTTAAAAAAGAAAGCCATTGGTTTCACTATGTTATTCTTAATGCCAATCTATGCAACGTATGATGACATCTTGAATGCCTGTTTACAATACAGGTGCGTTTACCCAGTAAGCCACTGGAACATCACAGGTGTAAAGTAATGTAAAGAAGTGCAGTGAACATTGAATCGCAATTGAATTCCATTGGTTTCACTATGTTTTTCTTAATGCCAAACTATACAGCGTATGATGACATCTTCTTCTTTATGAACACGTAATACATATTCTATACTTCACAATTGCACTATCTCAAGCCAAAACAATTCAAATTTCCATTGCCTCTATAGGAAGCTTATTAGTAAGTAAATGAAGAAAAGCTATCGGTGGATTCAAACTCATGAATGCCTGTTTACAAGACAATTGCATTTACCCAGTAACCCACTTGAACATCACAGGTGTAAAGCAATGTAAAGAAGGGCAGTGAACATTGAATCGCTAATAAGGTAAGTTAAAAATGAATTCCATTGGTTTCACTATGTTATTCTTAATGCCAATCTATACAGCGTATGATGACATATTTTTCTTTATGAACACGTAATACATATTCTATACTTCACAATTGCACTATCTCAAGCCAAAACAATTCAAATTTCCATTGCCTCTATAGCAAGCTTATTAGTAAATAAATGAAGAAAAGCTATCGGTGGATTCAAACTCATGAATGCCTGTTTACAATACAGGTGCGTTTAACCAGTAAGCCACTGGAACATCACAGGTGTAAAGCGATGTAAAGAAGGGCAGTGAACATTGAATCGCTAATAGGTAAGTTAAAAAAGAAAGCCATTGGTTTCACTATGTTATTCTTAATGCCAATCTATGCAACGTATGATGACATCTTGAATGCCTGTTTACAATACAGGTGCGTTTACCCAGTAAGCCACTGGAACATCACAGGTGTAAAGTAATGTAAAGAAGTGCAGTGAACATTGAATCGCTAATAGGTAAGTTAATAATGAATTCCATTGGTTTCACTATGTTATTCTTAATGGCAATCTATACAACGTATGATGACATCTTGTTCTTTATTAACACTTAATATATATTCTATACTTCACAATTGCACTATCTCAAGCCAAAAACAATGCAAATTTCCATTGCCTCTAAAGAATGATTACTAGTAAGTAATTGAAAAAAAGCTATCCGTGGATTCAAACTCATGAATGCCTGTTTACAAGACAGTTGCATTAACACAGTAAGCCACTGGAACATCACAGGTATAAGGAAAAGTAAAGAAGGGCAGTGAACATTGAATCGCTAATAGGTAAGTTAAAAATGAATTCCATTGGTTTCACTATGTTATTCTTAATGCCAATCTATACAGCGTATGATGACATCTTCTTCTTTATGAACACGTAATACATATTCTATACTTCACAATTGCACTATCTCAAGCCAAAACAATTCAAATTTCCATTGCCTCTATAAGAAGCTTATTAGTAAGTAAATGAAGAAAAGCTATCGGTGGATTCAAACTCATGAATGCCTGTTTACAAGACAACTGCATTTACCCAGTAACCCACTTGAACATCACAGGTGTAAAGCAATGTAAAGAAGGGCAGTGAACATTGAATCGCTAATAAGGTAAGTTAAAAATGAATTCCATTGGTTTCACTATGTTATTCTTAATGCCAATCTATACAGCGTATGATGACATATTTTTCTTTATGAACACGTAATACATATTCTATACTTCACAATTGCACTATCTCAAGCCAAAACAATTCAAATTTCCATTGCCTCTATAGGAAGCTTATTAGTAAATAAATGAAGAAAAGCTATCGGTGGATTCAAACTCATGAATGCCTGTTTACAATACAGGTGCGTTTAACCAGTAAGCCACTGGAACATCACAGGTGTAAAGCGATGTAAAGAAGGGCAGTGAACATTGAATCGCTAATAGGTAAGTTAAAAAAGAAAGCCATTGGTTTCACTATGTTATTCTTAATGCCAATCTATGCAACGTATGATGACATCTTGTTCTTTATTAACACTTAATATATATTCTATACTTCACAATTGCACTATCTCAAGCCAAAAACAATGCAAATTTCCATTGTCTCTAAAGAATGATTACTAGTAAGTAAATGAAAAAAAGCTATCGGTGGATTCAAACTCATGAATGCCTGTTTACAAGACAATTGCATTTACCCAGTAACCCACTGGAACATCACAGGTGTAAAGCAATGTAAAGAAGGGCAGTGAACATTGAATCGCTAATAAGTTAAGTTAAAAATGAATTCCATTGGTTTCACTATGTTATTCTTAATGCCAATCTATACAGCGTATGATGACATATTTTTCTTTATGAACACGTAATACATATTCTATACTTCACAATTGCACTATCTCAAGCCAAAACAATTCAAATTTCCATTGCCTCTATAGGAAGCTTATTAGTAAGTAAATGAAGAAAAGCTATCGGTGGATTCAAACTCATGAATGCCTGTTTACAATACAGGTGCGTTTAACCAGTAAGCCACTGGAACATCACAGGTGTAAAGCAATGTAAAGAAGGGCAGTGAACATTGAATCGCTAATAGGTAAGTTAAAAAAGAAAGCCATTGGTTTCACTATGTTATTCTTAATGCCAATCTATACAACGTATGATGACATCTTGTTCTTTATTAACACTTAATATATATTCTATACTTCACAATTGCACTATCTCAAGCCAAAAACAATGCAAATTTCCATTCCCTCTAAAGAATGATTACTAGTAAGTAAATGAAAAAAAAGCTATCGGTGGATTCAAACTCATGAATGCCTGTTTAGAAGACAGTTGCATTAACACAGTAAGCCACTGGAACATCACAGGAGTAAGGTAATGTAAAGCAGGGCAGTGAACATTGAATCGCTAATAGGTAAGTTAAAAATGAATTGCATTGGTTTCACTATGTTATTCTTAATGCCAATCTATACAACGTATGATGACATATTTTTCTTTATGAACACGTAATACATATTCTATACTTCACAATTGCACTATCTCAAGCCAAAACAATTCAAATTTCCATTGCCTCTAGAGGAAGCTTATTAGTAAGTAAATGAAGAAAAGCTATCGGTGGATTCAAACTCATAAATGCCTGTTTACAAGACAGGTGCATTTCCCAGTAAGCCACTGGAACATCACAGGTGTAAAGCAATGTAAAGAAGGACAGTGAACATTGAATCGCTAATAGGTAAGTTAAAAAAGAAATCCATTGGTTTCACTATGTTATTCTTAATACCAATCTATGAAGCGTATGAAGACATCTTGTTTTCTATGAACACTTAATACAGATTCTATATCTCACAATTGCACTATCTCAAGCCAAAACAATTCAAATTTCCATTGCCTCTATAGGAAGCTTATTAGTGAGTAAATGAAGAAAAGCAATCAGTGGATTCAAACTCATGAATGCCTGCTTACAAGACAACCGCATTTACCCAGCAAGCCACTGGAACATCACAGGTGTAAAGCAATGTAAAGAAGGGCAGTGAACATTGAATCGCTAATAGGTAAGTTAAAAAAGAAATACATTGGTTTCACTATGTTATTCTTAATGCACATCAATACAGTTTATGAAGACCTCTCGTTTTCTATGAGCACTTAATACAGATTCTATATCTTACAATTGCACTATCTCAAGCCTAATCAATTCAAATTTCCATTGCCTCTATAGGAAGCTTATTAGTAAGTAAATGAAAAAAAGCCATACATGGATTCAAACTCATGAATGCCTGTTTACAAGACAGGAGCATTTACCCAGTAAGCCACTGGAACATCACAGGTGTAAAATAATGTCAAGAAGTGCAGTGAACATAGAATCGCTAATTCCTAAGTAATCAGTGGATTCAAGCTCATGAATGCCTGTTTACAAGACAAGTGCATTTCCCCAGTAAGCCACTAGAACATCACAGGTGTCAAGTAATGTCAAGAAGTGCAATGAAAAAAAGCTATCATTGGTAGAGATGAGCGTTGTTCTACTCGAACTGTTCGCCAATCTCAAATTCGAGCTGTTTTGGGCGGTGTTCGAGCCGTTCGGCGAACACGAACAATTTGAGAAAAATTCGGCTGTTCGAGGTTATGTTCGATAACTGTTCGTGCACCAAAATCATAACTGGATTTTTTCTCAGTAATGATGAAAATTAATGTTAATACGCAGTTTGAGTGTACAGCGGGGTGGGGGGAGGGGCAGGGGATGGATCTCTGCAGGAACAATGAAGATCTCCATTTTTTTTTTCTCTTTCCCGCATTTACAGTGGGGAGGTGCAATCTGTCAGCCTATCAGCAGCGCACACACGGAGCGAAGTGCTTTTTTTCACACAAACAAGGGCATGTGTCATTGGCAGTGTATGTCACATGTCCTTGCCCTATAAGACCAAGCCATTTTCCCCGTCGCCACCATTTTCTCACTGCTGCAGCTGCGTGTTAGACGGCACCGCTGTTGCTGTGTGCGCTATACCTTGTTAATTTCAAGCCAATTTTCGCACAAATCTACAGATAGCTTGGGAGTAGGGAATAGTTGTGATTGCAGTCCTTTTAAGGACTAGGTTACAGCATTTCCTGCGACTTTTATCAGGCAGGTCTGTGCTCTTAAATAGATAGATTGTGGGAGTAAAGACTAATTGTAATTGGAGTCCTTTTCAGGACTAGGTTACATCAGTTCCTATCAGTTTTTGCCAGGCAGGTCTGTGCCAGTGCTGTGCAAGTTTTTTTCACAGCATTTGGCTTAATCTAGCAAAGCTAATCCTTTTTGGCCTATTACAGAGTGTGTTAGTCAGTGGAGTAGCCTATCTGTGTTGCAAGATATACCACCTGTGTATAGAATACCAATTTTTTTACTACACCTAGTGAATTAAAATCTTTTGGGCATAGCATCATTCTATTAGTCCATCTATACTGACCTCCATCAGGTTGCAAATTGAATATAATTTTTTTCTGCATCTAGCTCTGAAAAAATATTGGGCTTCTAGCTCTGTGTGGAACTTGTTCTATTAATCCATCTATACAGACCTTCATCAGGTTGCAAACTGAATATATTTTTTTCTGCATCTACCTCTGAAAAAATATTGGGCTTCTAGCTGTGTGTGGGACTTGTTGTATTAGTCCATCTATACTGACCTCCATCAGGTTGCAAACTGAATATATTTTTTCTGCATCTACCTCTGAAAAAATATTGGGCTTCTAGCTGTGTGTGGGACTTGTTCTATTAATCCATCTATACAGACCTCCATCAGGTTGCAAACTGAATATATTTTTTTCTGCATCTACCTCTGAAAAAATATTGGGCTTCTAGCTGTGTGTGGGACTTGTTGTATTAGTCCATCTATACTGACCTCCATCAGGTTGCAAACTGAATATATTTTTTTCTGCATCTACCTCTGAAAAAATATTTGGCTTCTAGCTGTGTGTGGGACTTGTTCTATTAATCCATCTATACAGACCTCCATCAGGTTGAAAACTGAATATATTTTTTTCTGCATCTACCTCTGAAAAAATATTTGGCCTTCTAGCAGTGTGTGGGACTTTCTCTATTAGTCCATCTATACTGACCTCCATCAGGTTGCAAATTAAAAATAATTTTTATCTGCATCTAGCTCTGAAAAAATATTTGGCCTTCTAGCAGTGTGTGGGACTTTCTCTATTAGTCCATCTATACTGACCTCCATCAGGTTGCAAATTAAAAATAATTTTTATCTGCATCTAGCTCTGAAAAAATATTTGGCCTTCTAGCAGTGTGTGGGACTTTCTCTATTAGTCCATCTATACTGACCTCCATCAGGTTGCAAATTGAATATAATTTTTTTCTGCATATAACCCAGCCAATAGTTTTAGCCTAATACCACAGTTTGGCCACTCAGCTCTGCTCGGTTCCCATCCATTGTTTTTTTGTGCAAACAACTCCAGAGTTGTTAATTAGTTAACCACCAAAATGAGTGGAAAAAGGCCTGCTGCTGGTGGAAAGGGGAATAGGCGTGTTGGGAAGGGGAAAAAAGGTTGTGTCCGTGGGGTAGGTGTTAAAGCAACAGTAACATCTGCAGAAGAAAGACCATCTTCCAGCCAAACTAAAATGTCTACTTCTTTTAGCGGACAATGTGATAAGATCCCTTTCTTACGGCCATGCCAATCGCTACAAATTCCAGATGAGGCACAAAAACAGCAGGTGCTTCAATGGATATCAAGTGCTCCTTTAAGTGGGCTCTCCTCCACATCAACTTCAACATCACAAATACTCCAGTCCTCAAAGGTGTCACCCCAATCGCACTTGCTTCCTCACAGCTCCCAAATCTCCAGCTGCCCGTCTGAGTATGAGGTAGAACAGATGGTTGAGTCTGCAGAGCTGTTTACTCATACTATAGCCTGGGAATCAGAGGTCGACTCCAGCGCTTCTGTGAATCCAGACGAGGAAATAATCTGCACTGATTTTCAGAATCTTTATGAGTCGGATCCAGGACCAGACGCAGAAGGTTCTGACCATAATGTAGACCCTCATTCCCAAACTGTAACTCCTGTTGGTGGAGACAATGAGGAAGACGATGATAAGACTCAAATACCTGATTGGAGCGACAACTTTAGTTTTTTGTCAGGGCAGGAACAGGTTGGCTCTGAGGACGACGGGTGTGATAACGCACAGGGTGATGATGATGAGGTTGGAGATCCCACTTACTGTCAACCCACAGTCAGCCAAGAGATGAGGTCAGCAGAAGAGGTGGAGGAAGATGCTAGTGACGACGAGGTCAGGTTGCGCCTTCCTGGACAGAGACGTAGTACTGGAAGCACGTCAACAACTGCATCCTCAAACACAACTCTGCCTCTCACCACAAGTCGTGGTGGCTCTTCAGGTCGCATGGGTGCTAAGCCTTGCATAGCCTGGGCATTTTTTCAGATCGATAAAGATGACCCAACTCGTGTTATCTGTAACATTTGTCAGCAAAAGCTAAGTAGAGGCCAAAAAATACATAGTTTGAGTACTTCATGCATGAACCGGCACATGGACATGAAGCATAAGTTGCAGTGGGAAGCTCAGTGTGCTACAATGCGGTCTAGCCGGCCGGGCCAACCACCGTCTGCCATATCTTGTGCATCCGTGGCCTCTTCATCCTCTGTGACTGGGGGGACAGCAGTCACACCTGTTTTGGGGCGCAGACCTGCCACCTCTTTACCCGCAACAGCCAGCGTGATTGGCAGGTCATCATTTTCTTTGGAGGTGGTAACACCAGCTGGTGTTGAGCGCTGTCCGACATCGATAGCACCACCTTTGGATCAAGGCAACCTAACATGTCCGCCTGCATCTTCCTCACAGACCGGCAGTTTGCTGGGGACACCCTTATCAACCCCGTCTAAGCACAATAGCCAGCCCTCGGTCCCTCAGATGTGGACAAGTAAAAGACCATTTCCTCCTAGCCATGAGAAAGCTAAGAGGTTGAATTTCACCATCTGCAAGTTCTTGGCTACAGAAACGCTGCCTTTCCGCCTGGTGGACACAGAGGATTTTCGAGACCTTATGTCCGTCGCAGTGCCCCAGTACCAGATGCCCAGTCGGCACTACTTCTCAAAGAAAGGTGTGCCTGCGCTCCACCAGCATGTCGCACACAACATCACCGCTTCTTTGAGAAACTCTGTGCGTGACAGGGTGCATTTCACCACAGACACTTGGACAAGTAGGCATAAACAGGGGCGTTACATGTCGCTGACTGGGCACTGGGTAACTATGGTGACAGCAGGACAAGGGGCTGCTGTCCAAGTCTTGCCGTCCCCACGAGTTGTGCGTCAATCCTTTTTATGTCAAAGTTCCTCCACTGCTTCTGCCTCCTCAACCTCCTCTCGGTCTTCCACCTGCACCCAAAGCCTGTCTGGTCATGCCACAAGCTTTCTAACTGCGCAGAAGGGATCCTACACACCTCCTTACTATGCTGGCAGTAGGGCTCAACGTCATCAGGCGGTTTTTACATTGAAATGTCTGGGAAATGTGAGTCACACAGCTGAGGAGTTGTGGTCAGCTCTGGAGAACCAATTTCATGAATGGTTGTCTCCACTGGACCTGAAACCAGGGAAGGCCGTGTGCGACAATGCTGCAAACCTGGGTGCGGCCCTTCGCCGGGGCAATGTCACACACGTGCCTTGTATGGCTCACGTGTTGAACCTGGTTGTCCAGCAATTTTTAGCCCACTATCCCAGACTAGATGGCCTTCTGCAGAGGGCACGGTCGCTGTGTGCTCACTTTCGCCGTTCGCATCCCGCAGCTCAGCGACTTACATCTCTACAGAAGTCGTTGGGCCTGCCACTTCACCGGCTAAAATGCGATGTGCCTACCCGGTGGAATTCAACTCTGCACATGTTGCAGCGACTGTGGCAGCACCGACAAGCCCTGGTGCAATACGTTCTGACGTATAGCCTGGGCCAACGAGATCCAGAGGTGGGGCAAATCACGCTGGAGGAGTGGTCTCAGATCAGGGACCTATGCACACTTCTGCACAGTTTTCAAATGGCGACGAAGATGTTTAGTGCTGTCGATGCCATTATCAGCATGACTATTCCGGTGATTTACATGCTGGAGCACATGTTAAACAGAATTCGGAGTCAGGTGGTGGCACAAGAGGAGGTGGAGGAGGAGTTGTATGCGGAAGGGCTAACATCTGCAAGGTCCAGACGGTCGGCAGCACCAAGACGGCAGGCATGTGAGGGTGGGGGAGATGGTTTTACCAGGGTGCATGGTAGCAGCCAAACTAGTGAGGAAGGTGCAGGAGCCCAGGAAGAAGTGGAGGACGAACTGATGGAAGACTCATCAGATGAGGGAGACCTTGATCACATTTCTGTTGTGCGAGGTTGGGGGGAGAGGACAGAGGAAGGAAGCATGATTGTTACCTCGCCACCAACACAACAGGGACTTGGTGCTCCTGGATGCGCAGCACACATGAGTGCCTTCTTGCTGCACTACCTGCAACATGACCCTCGAATTGTGAGAATTAGAAATAATCCTGACTACTGGGTTGCCACACTGTTAGATCCCCGGTACAAAAGTAAATTTGCAGAAATTATTCCTGCCATAGAAAGGGATGCACGCATGCAGGAGTATCAGCAGAGACTGTTGCAGAATCTTACATGTGCTTTTCCACAAAATACCAGTGGTGCACGTAGTGAATCTCACAGTTCCAACTTGCCAACCGTGGGACCGTCAAGTGTTCAGCACTCAAACCGTAACAGAACCACAGTATCTGCTGGTAACATCAATTTTGCGGAATCATTTCACCACTTTTTTAGCCCATCCTTTGCAAGGCCACAGGAGAAAAGAAGTCTGACACATAGTCAACGCCTAGAGACGATGGTACAGGAGTATCTCCAAGTAAACATTGAAGCAACGACTGTGTCACTGGACCCTTGCTCTTTTTGGGCTTCCAATCTGGATAAATGGCCGGAGCTAGCCACTTACGCCTTGGAGATCTTGTCATGCCCCGCAGCCAGCGTTCTGTCTGAACGTGTGTTCAGCGCTGCTGGTGGTGTGCTGACAGATAAGCGCACGCGGCTCTCCACTGATAATGTAGACAGACTCACGTTCATAAAGATGAACAAATCATGGATCCGAAACGACTTTTCTACCCCTGTGTCATCCTGGGGAGAGTAAAAGCTTGATGATTGGTTAAAATCACCCTACCAACCGTTTTAAGCTTTCAAATTACTAATCATGTTTATCTGTATCTTGGCTGGAAAATAATTTGGGCTTTGTAGCAGTGTGCAGCACTGATTCTATTAGGCCATCTATAATAAGCTCCACCAGATTTAAAATTACTAATCATTTTTATCTGTATCTTGACTGGAAAATAATTTGGGCTTTGTAGCAGTGTGCAGCACAATCTATACTAAAGCTTCACCAGATTTAAAATTAATAATAATTTTTAGCTGCATCTAGCCCGGAAAATAATTTTGGGGCTCCGAGATGCGCAAGACTCATAAGTGCCTTCTTGCTGCACTACCTGCAGCATGACCCTCATATTGTCAGAATTCGAAGTAATCATGACTGCTGGGTTGCCACACTCTTAGATCCCCCAAACTTTTCGATCAACCTTTTCATTTTAATAAAGACCAAAAAAATGGTCATTTTTGAAATTATAAGCATTAGCAGGTTGTTAGAAACTGAAATCAAACAGTTTTCAACTCAAAACTTTATTCTAGGTGATGTTACATTTTCACATAGGACCCCTTGTTCGAAAGGAGCTTCTGAACTCTCTCGTCCATTGAATTTGTCAGGTTTTGGATGGTTTCTGCTTCAATTGTTTTGCATGAGGACAGAATACCCTCCCAGAGCTGTTGCTTAGATGTGAACTGCCTCCCGCCATCATAGACACTCCTTTTAATGATGCTCCAAAGGTTCTGAATGGGGTAGAGGTCAGGGGAGCATGGGGGTCACACCATAAGTTTGTCCCCTTTTATGCCCATATCAGCCAGAGATGCAGATGTTTTATGTGCAGCATGAGATGGTGCA
This sequence comes from Phyllobates terribilis, assembly GCF_046119375.1. Taxonomy (NCBI): domain Eukaryota; kingdom Metazoa; phylum Chordata; class Amphibia; order Anura; family Dendrobatidae; genus Phyllobates; species Phyllobates terribilis. The sequence continues at coordinate 585,763,578 of NW_027362762.1, forward strand.
TTATCATGCAGAAAAATGATCTTGCTGTGAAATACACGGTTCTTCTTCTTGAACCATGGCAGGAAGTGCTGTTTGAGAAAATCCACATACATTATGGAGTTCATCTTTAGCGCCTTCAGGGATCCTAAAGGGGCCGACAATCTCTCTCCCCATGATTCCAGCCCAAAACATTACTCCACCTCCTCCTTGTTGGCGCTGTAGCCGTGTTTGCGTGGGGTGTCCATCAACCAGCCATCCTCCACTCCATCCATCTGGACCATCGAGCGCTGCACGGCACTCATCCGTGAACAAAACAGTTTTGAAATCAGTCTTCATGTAATGTTTGGCCCACTGGAGCCGTTTCTGCTTGTGTGAAGTGGATAGAGGAGTTCGACAGGATGGCGTATGCACAGCTGCAAACCTCTGAAGGACCCTGCATCTTGTTGTTCGGGGGACGTTGGAGGCACAAGCAGCTTCAAAAACTTGTCTGCTGCTATGACAAGGCTTTTTTGCCGCTGCTCTTTCAACCTGACGTAATTGCCTGTAGGAAAGAGTCCTCAATTTGCCCTTATCAGCACGCACACGTGTGTACTGTGAATCAGCTACATACTTCTTGATTGCCAAGACACTTCATCCTGATCATCGCACAATGTTGATTGTAGTCATGCCTTGACCTAAACACTCCACAATTTGTTGCTTCTCAGCAGCCGACACATCCTTTTTCTTTCCCATTTTGGCAGAAAATGTAGGCTGCTTAATAATGTGAGACAGCCTTCTTAAGTAGCCTTGCCTTTCATTGGACACACCAGCCAAACTAATTAGCTCAGCTGTCTGCAATTGCTTACAGTGATATAAAGAGCCATGACACACATCACCATCAATGAGTTTAACTGACAAACAAACAAATTCTTCCCTTATCACTCCTAAACACTTTTTGCATAATAATTTGGAACACAGTGTACATGTGCTTTTCCACAAAACACCAGTGGTTCACGTAGTGAATCTTACAGTTCTAACTTGCCAACCGTGGTCTGTATGGAGTTGTTCAATAAAGGGCCCAAAATTAAGATAACATAGATGGGAGAGGTCTCTATGAATAGGAATTCCTAAGTATTTGATACTCTGTGAGGGCCAGGCAAAGGGAAAGTTGGACTGGATGGAATCCTCTATGGATTTGGGGAGGGAGACATTGAGGGCCTCAGACTTCGCTGCATTGATTTTAAAATTTGACCATGTAACAAAGTGATCTATTTCAGCCATAACAGCATGGATGGATATATGTGATTGAGTGATATATACTAGGACATCATCAGCAAATAGAGAGCACTTGTACTCGGTGCCTCCCACCTCAACCCACCTAATATTGGGGTTATGGCGAATTGATGAGAGCAGGTGCTCCGTCACTAGGATGTATAAGAGAGGGGACAGAGGACATCCCTGCCTTGTCCCATTGGTGATTGTGAAAGGTGATGAAAATGTTCTGACGCACCCCCTGGGCCTTGGGACACCCGGAGCCGGACCCTTTTTGGTGGATGCTGGTGGTTGTAGTCTTCGTGGCGGCGACCCGGTTCCATGGCTCAGGGTGGTCAAACCAGTGGTGGAACTATTTATGTGGTTTTGATGTTTAAATGTCCGACTACGCCACCCGTGGATTGCGGTCAGAGTGAACCGCCGCTACAGGGCAGACCGCTGAGGCTGGTGTTGTGGGTGCAGCAGAGCGTAGCATAACTCCCCACGAGAGGAGTATAGCCTCAGGGCAGTGTATGGGGAGGATGGGGGTGATGGTGCAGGGCAGCAGCAGTAACGACACGGAGTCAGTGATGCAGTTCAGGGCCTTTACTCACAGTTCTTATTATCCAGACCACGTCTGCAGGTAACGGCTGCCCACGTCGTACTGTGCTCACCAGGTGAGGGGCTCAGACAACTCCCAGATAACTTTGGAGCGCTTCACAGGACCCCCTTTGTGTGTCCTTTGTCTGGCCTTTCTTACCAACACTTCTGTCCGGCTGCCTCGGGCCTCCTCTTGGTAAACTTGGCGCCAGTTTCCCTGACCCTATGTGGTGCCTTCCTAGCGGGTGTAGCGAGGGGCTGCGCCACATAAAATGTCAGAGCCTCCGGTTTCTAGCTGAGGTTCGTTTCCTGCCTCCACTAGTTCGGGGACCGGTCTCCCCCTTTGGCCTGACCCCTCCACGCAGGTGGATTCGGGCGTGTGGTGGCGACTCGCCCGTCCGCACCCCTGGGATCCCTTCATTCCTCGTTCCTGGAGCCTTCTCCGCTCCTCTTCCTTCCTTCTCCCTCTTGCAGGCCTGGGCCTCTGTTACTAGGCCCGCCTCCGGAGCAGAGCTCATGCAGAGCCCCTGCTCCCTGCCACTTCTGCTCAGACTTCTCTGCACTGAACTAAGATGGTGCCCACCTTTTATACTCCCTTCTCAATGCACCCAGGAACTGCTTCCTCCCTGCTCCTGCACTACAGGGTTCCCCTTCCTCAGTGTTCCCTCCCCCCACTCCAGCCAGGGACAGGGACTGTCGTGCCCATCTCAGGGGCATATTGGTCGCCCTGCCCCACGGCAATGTGGTGTAATGCATGCAGGTGTTGGGTCCTGATCCACACTCCATCCTTACCTGAGAGTGAGATATCACACCTCTGGGTGAGGTGCAATACATCTGTAGCAACCGAGCCCTCAGGGTGCTACAGTTCCATTTATCTTCAGCCTAGGTGACGTATTGCGATACAGGGCCGTGATTTTGGCTATAAAAGGGTCCCCTAGACCCCTACCCCAAGCTTTTTAAGAGAATCATATATGGCGTGCCAGGAGACTCTATGGAATGCTTTCTCAGCATCCAACGAGAGTATCTACTTACAAATTTTTAACTGCATCTAGCCCAGGAAATACTTTGTGCCTAGTAGCAGTGTCTGCTAGTCAGCGGATTATCCCGGCTGTTAAGCAAGCTACACCACCTGTAGTTTGGACAATTAATTTTTTCAAAGGAAATGCTTCGGGACCACGGGATACTGAGTGAAGAGCATCAGGAGGCACCCCAAGGCATAGGGGCTGGGACTGGCAGTAGGATGCCTTGCGGTGGACAGCCGAGCTCGATCCTTATAAAAGCTTTTTAACTGCAGCAGCTTTAGTGGACGCTACTGGAGCTGGAATTACGCGGCTGGTGGCATGAGACTTGCCCTCCAATAGATCCTTGTAAATGGATTTAAAGTGTATTCATTCAAATTAGAGAGACAATTTAAATTAAAAAACTTAGAGCTGCCTCCACCACAGGGGGGCTCGCTCGACCCACCAGCGGACAGGCACCAGTATTGGGAGAGGGGGGCTGGCCGTCAGGGTTCACCGCGGCTCTGGCACAAACCCGGCGACACGTAGGTGGCACGGGCAGGAGTGGACTGAACGTGTCGGCTTCTCACTTTTTGGATTTTAGAAGGGCATGACATGCCTATATCTGTGTCTCCCCCTCCTTTTACTCCTCCACCTCTTTTCTTTTCTCATGACTATATGTACTTGTCACTTTTCCATGTGTTAGTTGTGTCTTCTGAGCAGTTTGTCAGCTTTTGGACACCTTTGAAGGTGTTTTCTATGTGTTTCTATGTGTTTTTGTTTGCCTGCCATTGGTTTTAATGGTGTTCGAAGGTGTTCGACGAACCGAACCGACCTCAAACACTACGGGGGTGGCTCAACACTAATGAACACTTAATACATATTCTATACTTCAAAATTGCACTATCTAGAGCCAAAAACAATTCAATTTCCATTGCCTCTATAGGAAGCTTATTAATAAGTAAATGAAGAAAAGCAATCAGTGGATTCTAACTCATGACTGGCTGTTTACAAGACAAGTGCTTTTACCCAGTAAGCCACTAGAACATCAAGGGTGTCAAGTAATGTCAAGAAGTGCAGTGAATATTGAATCGCTATGTTTTTCTTAATGCCAATCTATACAGTGTATGATAATATCTTGTTCTTTATTAACTCTTAATATATATTCACTATGTTTTTCTTAATGCCAATCTATACAGCGTATGATAATATCTTGTTCTTTATTAACTCTTAATATATATTCTATACTTCACAATTGCACTATCTCAAGCCAAAAACAATGCAAATTTCCATTGCCTCTACAGAATGATTACTAGTAAGTAAATGAAAAAAAGCTATCCGTGGGTTCAAACTCATGAATGCCTGTTTACAAGACAGTTGCATTAACACAGAAAACCGCTGGAACATCACAGGTATAAGGTAATGTAAAGAAGGGCAGTGAACATTGAATCGCTAATAGGTAAGTTAAAAATGAATTCCATTGGTTTCACTATGTTATTCTTAATGCCAATCTATACAGCATATGATGACATCTTGTTCTTTATGAACACTTAATACATATTCTATACTTCAAAATTGCACTATCTAGAGCCAAAAACAATTCAAATTTCCATTGCCTCTATAGGAAGCTTATTAATAAGTACATGAAGAAAAGCAATCAGTGGATTCAAACTCATGAATGCCTGTTTACAAGACAAGAGCATTTACCCAGTAAGCCACTAGAAGATCACAGGTGTCAAGTAATGTCAAGAAGTGCAGTGAACATTGAATCGCTAATAGGTAAGTTAAAAAAGAAATCCTTTGGTTTCACTATGTTATTCTTAATGCTAATCTATACAGCGTATGATGACATCTTATTCTTTTTTAACACTTAATATATATTCTATACTTCACAATTGCACTCTATCAAGCCCAAAACATATGCAAATTTCCATTGCCTCTTTAGGAAGCTTATTAGTAAGTAAATGAAGAAAAGCAATCGGTGGATTCAAACACATGAATGCCTGTTTACAAGACAAGTGCATTTACCCTGTAAGCCACTAGAACATCACGGGTGTAAAGCAATGTCAAGAAGTGCAGTGAACATTGAATCGCTAATAGGTAAGTTAAAAAAGAAATCCATTGGTTTCACTATATTATTCTTAATGCCAATCTATACAGCGTATGATGACATCTTGTTCTTTATTAACACGTAATATATATTCTATACCTCACAATTGCACTATCTCAAGCCAAAAACAATGCAAATTTCCATTGCCTCTATAGAATGATTACTAGTAAGTAAATGAAAAAAAGCTATCATTGGATTCAAACTCATGAATGCCTGTTTACAAGACAAGTGCATTTACCCAGTAAGACACTAGAACATCACAGTTGTAAAGCAATGTCAAGGAGTGCAGTGAACATTGAATCGCTAATAGGTAAATTAAAAAAGAAATCCATTGGTTTCACTATGTTATTCTTAATGCCAATCTATACAGCATATGATGACATCTTGTTCTTTATGAACACTTAATACATATTCTATACTTCAAAATTGCACTATCTAGAGCCAAAAACAATTCAAATTTCCATTGCCTCTATAGGAAGCTTATTAATAAGTACATGAAGAAAAGCAATCAGTGGATTCAAACTCATGAATGCCTGTTTACAAGACAAGTGCATTTCCCCAGTAAGCCACTAGAAGATCACAGGTGTCAAGTAATGTCAAGAAGTGCAGTGATCATTGAATCGCTAATAGGTAAGTTAAAAAAGAAATCCATTGGTTTCACTATGTTATTCTTAATGCCAATCTATACAGCGTATGATGACATCTTGTTCTTTATTAACACTTAATATATATTCTATACTTCACAATTGCACTATCTCAAGCCAAAAACAATGCAAATTTCCATTGCCTCTATAGAATGATTACTAGTAAGTAAATGAAAAAAAAGCTATCATTGGATTCAAACTCATGAATGCCTGTTTACAAGACAAGTGCATTTACCCAGAAAGCCACTAGAACATCACAGGTGTAAAGCAATGTCAAGGAGTGCAGTGAACATTGAATCGCTAATAGGTAAGTTAAAAAAGAAATCCTTTGGTTTCACTATGTTATTCTTAATGCTAATCTATACAGCGTATGAAGACATCTTATTCTTTATTAACACTTAATATATATTCTATACTTCACAATTGCACTATATCAAGCCCAAAACCTATGCAAATTTCCATTGCCTCTTTAGGAAGCTTATTAGTAAGTAAATCAAGAAAAGAAATCGGTGGATTCAAACACATGAATGCCTGTTTACAAGACAAGTGCATTTACCCAGTAAACCACTAGAACAAGACAGGTAAAAAGCAATGTCAAGACGTGCAGTGAACATTGAATCGCTAATAGGTAAGTTAAAAAAAAAAATCCTTTGGTTTCACTATGTTATTCTTAATGCTAATCTATACAGCGTATGATGACATCTTGTTCTTTATTAATACTTAATATATATTCTATTCTTCAAAATTGCACTATCTCAAGCCAAAACAATTCAAATTTCCATTGCCTCTATAGGAAGCTTATTAGTAAGTAAATGAAGAGAAACTATCCATGTATTCAAACTCATGCATGCCTGTTTACAAGACAGTCGCATTAACACAGTAAACCACTAGAACATTACAGGTGTAAAGCAATGTCAAGAAGTGCTGTGAACATTGAATCGCTAATAGGTAAGTTAAAAAAGAAATCCATTGGTTTCACTATGTTATTCTTAATGCCAATCTATACAGCATATGATGACATCTTCTTATTTATGAACACTTAATACATATTCTATACTTCACAATTGCACTATCTCAAGCCAAAACAATTCAAATTTCCATTGCCTCTATAGGAAGCTTATTAGTAAGTAAATGAAGAAAAGCTATCGTTGGATTCAAACTCATGAATGCCTGCTTACAAGACAGGTGCATTTACCCAGTAAGCCATTGGAACATCACAGGTGTAAAGCAATGTAAAGAAGGGCAGTGAACATTGAATCACTAATAGGTAAGTTAAAAAAGAAATCCATTGGTTTCACTATGTTATTCTTAATGCCAATCTATACAGCGTATGATGACATCTTGTTCTTTATGAACACTTAATACATATTTTATACTTCAAAATTGCACTATCTAGAGCCAAAAACAATTCAAATTTCCATTGCCTCTATAGGAAGCTTATTAATAAGTACATGAAGAAAAGCAATCACTGGATTCAAACTCATGAATGCCTGTTTACAAGACAAGTGCATTTACCCAGTAAGCCACTAGAAGATCACAGGTGTAAAGTAATGTCAAGAAGTGCAGTGAACATTGAATCGCTAATAGGTAAGTTAAAAAAGAAATCCATTGGTTTCACTATGTTATTCTTAATGCCAATCTATACAGCGTATGATGACATCCTGTTCTTTATGAACTCTTAATACATATTCTATACTTCAAAATTGCACTATCTAGAGCCAAAAACAATTCAATTTTCCATTGCCTCTATAGGAAGCTTATTAATAAGTACATGAAGAAAAGCAATCAGTGGATTAAAATTCATGAATGCCTGTTTACAAGACAAGTGCATTTCCCCAGTAAGCCACTAGAAGATCACAGGTGTCAAGTAATGTCAAGAAGTGCAGTCATCATTGAATCGCTAATAGGTAAGTTAAAAAAGAAATCCATTGGTTTCACTATGTTATTCTTAATGCCAATCTATACAGCGTATGATGACATCTTGTTCTTTATGAACACTTAATACATATGCTATACTTCAAAATTGCACTATCTAGAGACAAAAACATTTCAAATTTCAACTGCCTCTATAGGAAGCTTATTAATAAGTAAATTAAGAAAAGCAATCAGTGGATTCAAACTCATGAATGCATGTTTACAAGACAAGTGCATTTACCCAGTAAGCCACTAGAACATCACAGATGTAAAGCAATGTCAAGAAGTGCAGTGAACATTGAATCGCTAATAGGTAAGTTAAAAAAGAAATCCATTGGTTTCACTATGTTATTCTTAATGCCAATCTATACAGCGTATGATGACATGTTGTTCTTTATTAGCACTTAATATATATTCTATACTTCACAATGGCACTATCTCAAGCCCAAAACCTATGCAAATTTACATTGCCTCTTTAGGAAGCTTATTAGTAAGTAAATGAAGAGAAACTATCCATGTATTCAAACTCATGAATGACTGTTTACAAGACCGGTGCATTTACCGAGGAAGCCAGTAGAACATCACAGGAGTAAAGCAATGTCAAGAAGTGCAGTGAACATTGAATCACTAATTGGTAAGTTAAAAAAGAAATCCATTAGTTTTACTATGTTATTCTTAATGCCAATCTATACAGCGTATGATGACATCTTGTTCTTTATGAACACTTAATACATATTTTATACTTCAAAATTGAACTATCTAGAGCCAAAAACAATTCAAATTTCCATTGCTTCTATAGGAAGCTTATTAATAAGTAAATGAAGAAAAGCAATCGGTGGATTCAAACTCATGAATGCCTGCTTACAAGACAGGTGCATTTACCCTGTAAGCCACTAAAACATCACAGGTGTAAAGCAATGTCAAGAAGTGCAGTGAACATTGAATCGCTAATTGGTAAGTTTAAAAATAAATCCATTTGTTTCACTATTAAATTCTTAATGCCAATCTATACAGCGTATGATGACATCTTGTTCATTATGAACACTTAATACAGATTCTATATCTCACAATTGCCCTATCTCAAGCCCAAAACCTATGCAAATTTTCATTGCCTCTATATGAAGCTTATTAGTAAGTAAATGAAAAAATGTATACATGGACTCAAACTCATGAATGCTTACAATACAGGAGCATTTACCCAGTAAGCCACTAGAACATCACAGGTGTAGAGCAATCTCAAGAAGTGCAGTGAACATTGAATCGCTAATTGGTAGGTTAAAAAAGAAATCCATTAGTTTCACTATGTTATTCTTAATGCCTATCTATACTGCGTATGAAGACGTCTTGTTTTTTATGAACACTTAATACAGATTCTATATCTCACAATTGCCCTATCTCAAGCCCAAAACCTATGCAAATTTTCATTGCCTCTGTATGAAGCTTATTAGTAAGTAAATGAAAAAATGCATACATGGATTCAAACTCATGAATGCTTATAATACAGGAGCATTTACCCAGTAAGCCACTAGAACATCACAGGTGTAGAGCAATCTCAAGAAGTGCAGTGAACATTGAATCGCTAATTGGTAAGTTAAAAAAGAAATCCATTAGTTTCACTATGTTATTCTTAATGCCAATCTATACTGCGTATGAAGACATCTTGTTTTTTATGAACACTTAATACAGATTCTATATCTCACAATTGCACTATCTCAAGCCAAAAACAATGCTAATTTCCAATGCCTCTATAGTAAGCTTAATAGTAAGTAAATGAAGAAAAGCTATCCGTGTATTCAAACTCATAAATGCTTGTTTACAAGTCAGGAGCATATACCCAGTTAGCCACTAGAACATCACAGGTGTAAAGCAACGTCAAGAAGTGCAGTGAACATTGAATCGCTAATAGGTAAGTTAAAAAATAAATCCATTGGTTTCACTATGTTATTCTTAATGCCAATCTATACAGCGTATGATGACATATTGTTCTTTATGAACACTTAATACATATTCTATACTTCAAAATTGCACTATCTAGAGCCAAAAACAATTCAAATTTCCATTGCCTCTATAGGAAGCTTATTAATAAGTACATGAAGAAAAGCAATCAGTGGATTCTAACTCATGACTGGCTGTTTACAAGACAAATGCTTTTACCCAGTAAGCCAATAGAACATCACAGATGTCAAGTAATGTCAAGTAGTGCAGTGAACATTGAATCGCTAATAGGTAAGTTAAAAAAGAAATCCATTGGTTTCACTATGTTATTCTTAATGCCAATCTATACAGCGTATGATGACATCTTGTTCTTTATTAACACTTAATATATATTCTATACTTCACAATTGCACTATCTCAAGCCAAAAGCAATGCAAATTTCCATTGCCTCTATAGAATGATTACTAGTAAGTAAATAAAAAAAAGCTATCCGTGGATTCAAACTCATGAATGCCTGTTTACAAGACAGTCGCATTAATACAGTAAACCACTGGAACAGCACAGGTATAAGGTAATGTAAAGAAGGGCAGGGAACATTGAATCACTAATAGGTAAGTTAAAAAAGAAATCCATTGGTTTCACTATGTTATTCTTAATGCCAATCTATACAGCGTATGAGGACATCTTGTTCTTTATGAACACTTAATACATATTCTATACTTCAAAATTGCACTATCTAGAGCCAAAAACAATTCAAATTTCCATTGCCTCTATAGGAAGCTTATTAATAAGTACATGAAGAAAAGCAATCAGTGGATTCAAGCTCATGGATGCCTGTTTAGAAGACAAGTGCATTTACCCAGTAAGCCACTAGAACATCACAGGTGTAAAGCAATGTCAAGAAGTGCAGTGAACATTGAATCGCTAATAGGTAAGTTAAAAAAGAAATCCATTGGTTTCACTATGTTATTCTTAATGACAATCTATACAGCATATGATGACATCTTGTTCTTTATGAACACTTAATACATATTCTATACTTCAAAATTGCACTATCTAGATCCAAAAACATTTCAAATTTCCATTGCCTCTATAGGAAGCTTATTAATAAGTACATGAAGAAAAGCAATCAGTGGATTCAAACTCATGAATGCCTGTTTACAAGACAAGTGCATTTACCCAGTAAGCCTCTAGAACATCACAGGTGTAAAACAATGTCAAGAAGTGCAGTGAACATTGAATCGCTAATAGGTAAGTTAAAAAACAAATCCATTGGTTTCACTATGTTATTCTTAATGCCAATCTATACAGCGTATGATGACATCTTGTTCATTATGAACACTTAATACAGATTCTATATCTCACAATTGCCCTATCTCAAGCCCAAAACCTATGCAAATTTTCATTGCCTCTATATGAAGCTTATTAGTAAGTAAATGAAAAAATGTATACATGGATTCAAACTCATGAATGCTTACAATACAGGAGCATTTACCCAGTAAGCTACTAGAACATCACAGGTGTAGAGCAATCTCAAGAAGTGCAGTGAACATTGAATCGCTAATTGGTAGGTTAAAAAAGAAATCCATTAGTTTCACTATGTTATTCTTAATGCCTATCTATACTGCGTATGAAGACGTCTTGTTTTTTATGAACACTTAATACAGATTCTATATCTCACAATTGCCCTATCTCAAGCCCAAAACCTATACAAATTTTCATTGCCTCTATATGAAGCTTATTAGTAAGTAAATGAAAATATGTATACATGGATTCAAACTCATGAATGCTTATAATACAGGAGCATTTACCCAGTAAGCCACTAGAACATCACAGGTGTAAAGCAATGTCAAGAAGTGCAGTGAACATTGAATCGCTAATAGGTAAGTTAAAAATGAAATCCATTAGTTTTACTATGTTATTCTTAATGCCAATCTATACAGCGTATGATGACATCTTGTTCTTTATGAACACTTAATACATATTCTATACTTCAAAATTGAACTATCTAGAGCCAAAAACAATTCAAATTTCCATTGCTTCTATAGGAAGCTTATTAATAAGTAAATGAAGAAAAGCAATCGGTGGATTCAAACTCATGAATGCCTGCTTACAAGACAGGAGCATTTACCCTGTAAGACACTAAAACATCACAGGTGTAAAGCAATGTCAAGAAGTGCAGTGAACATTGAATCGCTAATTGGTAAGTTTAAAAATAAATCCATTTGTTTCACTATTAAATTCTTAATGCCAATCTATACAGCGTATGATGACATCTTGTTCATTATGAACACTTAATACAGATTCTATATCTCACAATTGCCCTATCTCAAGCCCAAAACCTATGCAAATTTTCATTGCCTCTATATGAAGCTTATTAGTAAGTAAATGAAAAAATGTATACATGGATTCAAACTCATGAATGCTTACAATACAGGAGCATTTACCCAGTAAGCCACTAGAACATCACAGGTGTAGAGCAATCTCAAGAAGTGCAGCGAACATTGAATCGCTAATTGGTAAGTTAAAAAAGAAATCCATTAGTTTCACTATGTTATTCTTAATGCCAATCTATACTGCGTATGAAGACATCTTGTTTTTTATGAACACTTAATTCAGATTCTATATCTCACAATTGCACTATCTCAAGCCAAAAACAATGCTAATTTCCAATGCCTCTATAGTAAGCTTAATAGTAAGTAAATGAAGAAAAGCTATCAGTGTATTCAAACTCATGAATGCTTGTTTACAAGACAGGAGCATATACCCAGTTAGCCACTAGAGCATCACAGGTGTAAAGCAACGTCAAGAAGTGCAGTGAACATTGAATCGCTAATAGGTAAGTTAAAAAAGAAATCCATTGGTTTCACTATGTTACTCTTAATGCCAATCTATACAGCGTATGATGACATCTTGTTCTTTATGAACACTTAATACATATTCTATACTTCAAAATTGCACTATCTAGAGCCAAAAACAATTCAAATTTCCATTGCCTCTATTGGAAGCTTATTAATAAGTACATGAAGAAAAGCAATCAGCGGATTCAAACTCATGAATGCCTGTTTACAAGACAAGTGCATTTACACAGTAAGCCACTAGAACATCACAGGTGTAAAGTAATTTCAAGAAGTTCAGTGAACATTGAATCGCTAATAGGTAAGTTAAAAAAGAAATCCATTGGTTTCACTATGTTATTCTTAATGCCAATCTATACAGCTTATGATGACATCTTGTTCTTTATGAACACTTAATACATATTCTATACTTCAAAATTGCACTATCTAGATCCAAAAACATTTCAAATTTCCATTGCCTCTATAGGAAGCTTATTAATAAGTACATGAAGAAAAGCAATCAGTGGATTCAAACTCATGAATGCCTGTTTACAAGACAAGTGCATTTACCCAGTAAGCCTCTAGAACATCACAGGTGTAAAACAATGTCAAGAAGTGCAGTGAACATTGAATCGCTAATAGGTAAGTTAAAAAACAAATCCATTGGTTTCACTATGTTATTCTTAATGCCAATCTATACAGCGTATGATAACATGTTGTTCATTATTAACACTTAATATATATTCTATACTTCACAATTGCACTATCTCAAGCCAAAAACAATGCAAATTTCCATTGCCTCTATTGGAAGCTTATTAATAAGTAAATGAAGAAAAGCAATCGGTGGATTCAAACTCATGAATGCCTGTTTACAAGACAGGTGCATTTACCCAGTAAGCCACTAGAACATCACAGGTGGAAAGCAATGTCACAAAGTGCAGTGAACATTGAATCGCTAATTGGTAAGTTTAAAAATGAATCCATTTGTTTCACTATTAAATTCTTAATGCCAATCTATACAGCGTATGATGACATCTTGTTCATTATGAACACTTAATACAGATTCTATATCTCACAATTGCCCTATCTCAAGCCCAAAACCTATGCAAATTTTCATTGCCTCTATATGAAGCTTATTAGTAAGTAAATGAAAAAATGTATACATGGATTCAAACTCATGAATGCTTACAATACAGGAGCATTTACCCAGTAAGCTACTAGAACATCACAGGTGTAGAGCAATCTCAAGAAGTGCAGTGAACATTGAATCGCTAATTGGTAGGTTAAAAAAGAAATCCATTAGTTTCACTATGTTATTCTTAATGCCTATCTATACTGCGTATGAAGACGTCTTGTTTTTTATGAACACTTAATACAGATTCTATATCTCACAATTGCCCTATCTCAAGCCCAAAACCTATACAAATTTTCATTGCCTCTATATGAAGCTTATTAGTAAGTAAATGAAAATATGTATACATGGATTCAAACTCATGAATGCTTATAATACAGGAGCATTTACCCAGTAAGCCACTAGAACATCACAGGTGTAGAGCAATCTCAAGAAGTGCAGTGAACATTGAATCGCTAATTGGTGAGTTAAAAAAGAAATCCATTAGTTTCACTATGTTATTCTTAATGCCAATCTATACTGCGTATGAAGACATCTTGTTTTTTATGAACACTTAATACAGATTCTATATCTCACAATTGCACTATCTCAAGCCAAAAACAATGCTAATTTCCAATGCCTCTATAGTAAGCTTAATAGTAAGTAAATAAAAAAAAGCTATCAGTGTATTCAAACTCATGAATGCTTGTTTACAAGACAGAAGCATATACCCAGTTAGCCACTAGAACATCACAGGTGTAAAGCAATGTCAAGAAGTGCAGTGAACATTGAATCGCTAGTAGGTAAGTTAAAAAAGAAATCCATTAGTTTTACTGTGTTATTCTTAATGACAATCTATACAGCGTATGATGACATCTTGTTCTTTATGAACACTTAATACATATTCTATACTTCAAAATTGAACTATCTAGAGCCAAAAACAAATCAAATTTCCATTGCTTCTATAGGAAGCTTATTAATAAGTAAATGAAGAAAAGCAATCGGTGGATTCAAACTCATGAATGCCTGCTTACAAGACAGGTGCATTTACCCTGTAAGACACTAAAACATCACAGGTGTAAAGCAATGTCAAGAAGTGCAGTGAACATTGAATCGCTAATTGGTAAATTTAAAAATAAATCCATTTGTTTCACTATTAAATTCTTAATGCCAATCTATACAGCGTATGATGACATCTTGTTCATTATGAACACTTAATACAGATTCTATATCTCACAATTGCCCTATCTCAAGCCCAAAACCTATGCAAATTTTCATTGCCTCTATATGAACCTTATTAGTAAGTAAATGAAAAAATGTATACATGGATTCAAACTCATGAATGCTTACAATACAGGAGCATTTACCCAGTAATCCACTAGAACATCACAGGTGTAGAGCAATCTCAAGAAGTGCAGTGAACATTGAATCGCTAATTGGTAAGTTAAAAAAGAAATCCATTAGTTTCACTATGTTATTCTTAATGCCAATCTATACTGCGTATGAAGACATCTTGTTTTTTATGAACACTTAATTCAGATTCTATATCTCACAATTGCACTATCTCAAGCCAAAAACAATGCTAATTTCCAATGCCTCTATAGTAAGCTTAATAGTAAGTAAATGAAGAAAAGCTATCCGTGTATTCAAACTCATGAATGCTTGTTTACAAGACAGGAGCATATACCCAGTTAGCCACTAGAGCATCACAGGTATAAAGCAACGTCAAGAAGTGCAGTGAACATTGAATCGCTAATAGGTAAGTTAAAAAAGAAATCCATTAGTTTTACTGTGTTATTCTTAATGACAATCTATACAGCGTATGATGACATCTTGTTCTTTATGAACACTTAATACATATTCTATACTTCAAAATTGAACTATCTAGAGCCAAAAACAAATCAAATTTCCATTGCTTCTATAGGAAGCTTATTAATAAGTAAATGAAGAAAAGCAATCGGTGGATTCAAACTCATGAATGCCTGCTTACAAGACAAGTGCATTTACCCTGTAAGACACTAAAACATCACAGGTGTAAAGCAATGTCAAGAAGTGCAGTGAACATTGAATCGCTAATTGGTAAATTTAAAAATAAATCCATTTGTTTCACTATTAAATTCTTAATGCCAATCTATACAGCGTATGATGACATCTTGTTCATTATGAACACTTAATACAGATTCTATATCTCACAATTGCCCTATCTCAAGCCCAAAACCTATGCAAATTTTCATTGCCTCTATATGAAGCTTATTAGTAAGTAAATGAAAAAATGTATACATGGATTCAAACTCATGAATGCTTACAATACAGGAGCATTTACCCAGTAAGCCACTAGAACATCACAGGTGTAGAGCAATCTCAAGAAGTGCAGTGAACATTGAATCGCTAATTGGTAAGTTAAAAAAGAAATCCATTAGTTTCACTATGTTATTCTTAATGCCAATCTATACTGCGTATGAAGACATCTTGTTTTTTATGAACACTTAATTCAGATTCTATATCTCACAATTGCACTATCTAGAGCCAAAAACAATTCAAATTTCCATTGCCTCTATAGGAAGCTTATTAATAAGTACATGAAGAAAAGCATTCAGTGGATTCAAACTCATGAATGCTTGTTTACAAGCCAAATGCATTTACCCAGTAAGCCACTAGAACATCACAGATGTAAAGCAATGTCAAGAAGTGCAGTGAACATTGAATCGCTAATAGATAAGTTAAAAAAGAAATCCATTGGTTTCACTATGTTATTCTTAATGCCAATCTATACAGCTTATGATGACATCTTGTTCTTTATGAACACTTAATACTTATTCTATACTTCAAAATTGCACTATCTAGAGCCAAAAACATTTCAAATTTCCATTGCCTCTATAGGAAGCTTATTAATAAGTAAATGAAGAAAAGCAATCAGTGGATTCAAACTCATGAATGCCTGCTTACAAGACAAGTGCATTTACCCAGTAAGCCACTAGAACATCACAAGTGTAAAGCAATGTCAAGAAGTGCAGTGAACATTGAATCGCTAATAGGTAAGTTAGAGAAGAAAGCCATTGGTTTCACTATGTTATTCTTAATGCCAATCTATACAGCGTATGATGACATGTTGTTCTTTATTAGCACTTAATATATATTCTATACTTCACAATTACACTATCTCAAGCCTAAACAATTCAAATTTCTATTGCCTCTATAGGAAGCTTATTAGTAAGTAAATGAAGAAAAGCTAACGGTGGATTCAAACTCATGAATGCCTATTTACAAAACAGGCTCTTTATACAGTATGCAACTAGAACATCACAGTTGCAAGATGTTGTCAAGAAGGGCAGTGTACATTGAATCGCTAATAGGTAAGTTAAAAAATGAATCCATTAGTTTCACTATGTTATTCTTAATGCCAATCTATACAACGTATGATGACATCTTGTTCTTTATGAACACTTAATACAGATTCTATATCTCACAATTGCACTATCTCAAGCCAAAACAATTAAAATGTCCATTGCCTCTATAGGAAGCTTATTAATAAGTAAATGAAGAAAAGCAATCGGTGGATTCAAACTCATGAATGCCTGTTTACAAGACAAGAGCATTTACCCAGTAAGCCACTGGAACATCACAGATGTCAAGCAATGTCAAGAAGTGCAGTGAACATTGAATCGCTAATAGGTAAGTTAAAAATGAACTCCATTGGTTTCACTATGTTATTCTTAATGCCAATCTATACAGCGTATGATGACATCTTGTTCTTTATGAACACTTAATACAGATTCTATATCTCACAATTGCACTATCTCAAGCCTAAACAATTCAAATTTCCATTGTCTCTATAGGAAGCTTATTAGTTAGTAAATGAAGAAAAGCAATCGGTGGATTCAAACTCTTGAATGCCTGTTTACAAGAAAATTGTATTTACCCAGTAAGCCACTGGAACATCACAGGTGTAAAACAATCTAAAGAAGGGCAGTGAACATTGAATCGCTAATAGGTAAGTTAAAAAAGAAATCCATTGGTTTCACTATGTTATTCTTAATGCACATCTATACAGCGTATAAAGACATCTTGTTTTCTATGAACACGTAATACATATTCTATACTTCACAATTGCAATATCTCAAGCCTAAACAATTCAAATTTCCATTGTCTCTATAGGAAGCTTATTAGTTAGTAAATGAAGAAAAGGAATCGGTGGATTCAAACTCATGAATGGCTGTTTACAAGACAGGTGCATTTCCCAGTAAGCCACTGGAACATCACAGTTGTAAAGCAATGTAAAGAAGGGCAGTGAACATTGAATCGCTAATAGGTAAGTTAAAAAAGAAATCCATTGGTTTCACTATGTTATTCTTAATGCCAATCTATAAAGCGTATGAAGACATCTTGTTTTCTATAAAAACTTAATACAGATTCTATATCTCACAATTGCACTATCTCAAGCCAAAACAATTCAAATTTCCATTGCCTCTATAGGAAGCTTATTAGTAAGTAAATGAAGAAAAGCAATCAGTGGATTCAAACTCATGAATGCCTGCTTACAAGACAACTGCATTTACCCAGTAAGCCACTAGAACATCACAGGTATCAAGCAATGTCAAGAAGTGCAGCGAACATTGAATCGCTAATAGGTAAGTTAAAAATGAATTCCATTAGCTTCACTATGTTATTCTTAATGCCAATCTATACAGCGTATGATGACATCTTCTTCTTTATGAGCACGTAATATATATTCTATACTTCACAATTGCACTATCTCAAGCCAAAAACAATGCAAATTTCCATTGCCTCTAAAGAATGATTACTAGTAAGTAAATGAAAAAAAGCTATCCGTGGAATCAAGCTCATGAATGCCTGTTTACAAGACAGTCGCATTAACACAGTAAGCCACTGGAACATCACAGGTATAAGATAATGTAAAGACGGGCAGTGAACATTGAATCGCTTATAGGTAAGTTAAAAATGAATTCCATTGGTTTCACTATGTTATTCTTAATGCCAATCTATACAGCGTATGATGACATCTTGTTCTTTATGAACCCGTAATACATATTCTATACTTCACAATTGCACTATCTGAAGCCAAAACAATTGAAATTGCCAATGCCTCTATAGGAAGCTTATTAGTAAGTAAATGAAGAAAAGCTAATGGTGGATTCAAACTCATGAATGCCTGTTTACAAGACAGGTGCATTTACCCTGTAAGCCACTGGAACATCACAGGTGTAAAGCAATGTAAAGAAGGGCAGTGAACATTGAATCGCTAATAGGTAAGTTAAAAAAGAAATCCATTGGTTTCACTATGTTATTCTTAATGCACATCTATATATCGTATGAAGACATCTCGTTTTCTATGAACACTTATTACACGTTCTATATCTCACAATTGCACTATCTCAAGCCTAAACAATTCAAATTTCCATTGCCTCTATAGGAAGCTTATTAGTAAGTAAATGAAGAAAAGCTAACGGTGGATTCAAACTCATGAATGCCTGTTTACAAGACAGGCTCTTTATACAGTATGCAATTAGAACATCACAGTTGTAAGGTGATGTCAAGAAGGCAGTGTACATTGAATCGCTACTCATGAATGCCTGTTTAAAAGACAGTCGAATTAACACAGTAAGCCACTGGAACATCACAGGTATAAGGTAATGTAAAGAAGGGCAGTGAACATTGAATCGCTAATAGGTAAGTTAAAAATGAATTCCATTGGTTTCACTATGTTATTCTTAATCCCAATCTATACAGCGTATGAAGACATCTTGTTTTCTATGAACACGTAATACATATTCTATATTTCACAATTGCAATATCTCAAGCCTAAACAATTCAAATTTCCATTGTCTCTATAGGAAGCTTATTAGTTAGTAAATGAAGAAAAGCAATCGGTGGATTCAAACTCATGAATTCCTGTTTACAAGACAAGTGCATTTACCCAGTAAGCCACTAGATCATCACAGATGTAATGCAATGTCAAGAAGTGCAGTGAACATTGAATCGCTAATAGGTAAGTTAGAAAAGAAATCCATTGGTTTCACTATGTTATTCTTAATGCCAATCTATACAGCGCATGATGACATCTTGTTCTTTATTAACATTTAATATATATTCTATACTTCACAATTGCACTATCTCAAGCCAAAACAATTCAAATTTCCATTGCCTCTATAGGAAGCTTATTAGTAAGTAAATGAAGAAAAGCTATCAGTGGATTCAAACTCATGAATGCCTGTTTACAAGACAGGTGCATTTGCAAGTAAGCCACTGGAACATCACAGGTGTAAAGCAATGTAAAGAAGGGCAGTGAACATTGAATCGCTAATAGGTAAGTTAAAAAAGAAATCCATTGGTTTCACTATGTTATTCTTAATGCACATCTATACAGCGTATAAAGACATCTTGTTTTCTATGAACACGTAATACATATTCTATACTTCACAATTGCAATATCTCAAGCCTAAACAATTCAAATTTCCATTGTCTCTATAGGAAGCTTATTAGTTAGTAAATGAAGAAAAGCAATCGGAGGATTCAAACTCATGAATGCCTGTTTACAAGACAAGAGCATTTACCCAGTAAGCCACTGGAACATCACAGGTGTCAAGCAATGTCAAGAAATGCAGTGAACATTGAATCGCTAATAGGTAAGTTAAAAATGAACTCCATTGGTTTCACTATGTTATTCTTAATGCCAATCTATACAGCGTATGATGACATCTTGTTCTTTATGAACACGTAATACATATTCTATACTTCACAATTGCACTATCTCAAGCCAAAACAATTCAAATTTCCATTGCCTCTATAGGAAGCTTATTAGTAAGTAAATGAAGAAAAGCTATCAGTGGATTCAAACTCATGAATGCCTGTTTACAAGACGGGTGCATTTCCCAGTAAGCCACTGGAACATCACAGGTGTAAAGCAATGTAAAGAAGGGCAGTGAACATTGAATCGCTAATAGGTAAGTTAAAAAAGAAATCCATTGGTTTCACTATGTTATTCTTAATGCCAATCTATACAACGTATGAAGACATCTTGTTTTCTATGAACACTTAATACAGATTCTATATCTCACAATTGCACTATCTCAAGCCTAAACAATTCAAATTTCCATTGTCTCTATAGGAAGCTTATTAATTAGTAAATGAAGAAAAGCAATCGGTGGATTCAAACTCTTGAATGCCTGTTTACAAGAAAATTGTATTTACCCAGTAAGCCACTGGAACATCACAGGTGTAAAACAATCTAAAGAAGGGCAGTGAACATTGAATCGCTAATAGGTAAGTTAAAAAAGAAATCCATTGGTTTCACTATGTTATTCTTAATGCACATCTATACAGCGTATAAAGACATCTTGTTTTCTATGAACACGTAATACATATTCTATACTTCACAATTGCAATATCTCAAGCCTAAACAATTCAAATTTCCATTGTCTCTATAGGAAGCTTATTAGTTAGTAAATGAAGAAAAGCAATCGGTGGATTCAAACTCATGAATGGCTGTTTACAAGACAGGTGCATTTCCCAGTAAGCCACTGGAACATCACAGTTGTAAAGCAATGTAAAGAAGGGCAGTGAACATTGAATCGCTAATAGGTAAGTTAAAAAAGAAATCCATTGGTTTCACTATGTTATTCTTAATGCCAATCTATAAAGCGTATGAAGACATCTTGTTTTCTATAAAAACTTAATACAGATTCTATATCTCACAATTGCACTATCTCAAGCCAAAACAATTCAAATTTCCATTGCCTCTATAGGAAGCTTATTAGTAAGTAAATGAAGAAAAGCAATCAGTGGATTCAAACTCATGAATGCCTGCTTACAAGACAACTGCATTTACCCAGTAAGCCACTAGAACATCACAGGTATCAAGCAATGTCAAGAAGTGCAGCGAACATTGAATCGCTAATAGGTAAGTTAAAAATGAATTCCATTAGCTTCACTATGTTATTCTTAATGCCAATCTATACAGCGTATGATGACATCTTCTTCTTTATGAGCACGTAATATATATTCTATACTTCACAATTGCACTATCTCAAGCCAAAAACAATGCAAATTTCCATTGCCTCTAAAGAATGATTACTAGTAAGTAAATGAAAAAAAGCTATCCGTGGAATCAAGCTCATGAATGCCTGTTTACAAGACAGTCGCATTAACACAGTAAGCCACTGGAACATCACAGGTATAAGATAATGTAAAGACGGGCAGTGAACATTGAATCGCTAATAGGTAAGTTAAAAATGAATTCCATTGGTTTCACTATGTTATTCTTAATGCCAATCTATACAGCGTATGATGACATCTTGTTCTTTATGAACCCGTAATACATATTCTATACTTCACAATTGCACTATCTGAAGCCAAAACAATTCAAATTGCCAATGCCTCTATAGGAAGCTTATTAGTAAGTAAATGAAGAAAAGCTAATGGTGGATTCAAACTCATGAATGCCTGTTTACAAGACAGGTGCATTTACCCTGTAAGCCACTGGAACATCACAGGTGTAAAGCAATGTAAAGAAGGGCAGTGAACATTGAATCGCTAATAGGTAAGTTAAAAAAGAAATCCATTGGTTTCACTATGTTATTCTTAATGCACATCTATATATCGTATGAAGACATCTCGTTTTCTATGAACACTTATTACACGTTCTATATCTCACAATTGCACTATCTCAAGCCTAAACAATTCAAATTTCCATTGCCTCTATAGGAAGCTTATTAGTAAGTAAATGAAGAAAAGCTAACGGTGGATTCAAACTCATGAATGCCTGTTTACAAGACAGGCTCTTTATACAGTATGCAATTAGAACATCACAGTTGTAAGGTGATGTCAAGAAGGCAGTGTACATTGAATCGCTACTCATGAATGCCTGTTTAAAAGACAGTCGAATTAACACAGTAAGCCACTGGAACATCACAGGTATAAGGTAATGTAAAGAAGGGCAGTGAACATTGAATCGCTAATAGGTAAGTTAAAAATGAATTCCATTGGTTTCACTATGTTATTCTTAATCCCAATCTATACAGCGTATGAAGACATCTTGTTTTCTATGAACACGTAATACATATTCTATATTTCACAATTGCAATATCTCAAGCCTAAACAATTCAAATTTCCATTGTCTCTATAGGAAGCTTATTAGTTAGTAAATGAAGAAAAGCAATCGGTGGATTCAAACTCATGAATTCCTGTTTACAAGACAAGTGCATTTACCCAGTAAGCCACTAGATCATCACAGATGTAATGCAATGTCAAGAAGTGCAGTGAACATTGAATCGCTAATAGGTAAGTTAGAAAAGAAATCCATTGGTTTCACTATGTTATTCTTAATGCCAATCTATACAGCGCATGATGACATCTTGTTCTTTATTAACATTTAATATATATTCTATACTTCACAATTGCACTATCTCAAGCCAAAACAATTCAAATTTCCATTGCCTCTATAGGAAGCTTATTAGTAAGTAAATGAAGAAAAGCTATCAGTGGATTCAAACTCATGAATGCCTGTTTACAAGACAGGTGCATTTGCAAGTAAGCCACTGGAACATCACAGGTGTAAAGCAATGTAAAGAAGGGCAGTGAACATTGAATCGCTAATAGGTAAGTTAAAAAAGAAATCCATTGGTTTCACTATGTTATTCTTAATGCACATCTATACAGCGTATAAAGACATCTTGTTTTCTATGAACACGTAATACATATTCTATACTTCACAATTGCAATATCTCAAGCCTAAACAATTCAAATTTCCATTGTCTCTATAGGAAGCTTATTAGTTAGTAAATGAAGAAAAGCAATCGGTGGATTCAAACTCATGAATGCCTGTTTACAAGACAAGAGCATTTACCCAGTAAGCCACTGGAACATCACAGGTGTCAAGCAATGTCAAGAAATGCAGTGAACATTGAATCGCTAATAGGTAAGTTAAAAATGAACTCCATTGGTTTCACTATGTTATTCTTAATGCCAATCTATACAGCGTATGATGACATCTTGTTCTTTATGAACACGTAATACATATTCTATACTTCACAATTGCACTATCTCAAGCCAAAACAATTCAAATTTCCATTGCCTCTATAGGAAGCTTATTAGTAAGTAAATGAAGAAAAGCTATCAGTGGATTCAAACTCATGAATGCCTGTTTACAAGACGGGTGCATTTCCCAGTAAGCCACTGGAACATCACAGGTGTAAAGCAATGTAAAGAAGGGCAGTGAACATTGAATCGCTAATAGGTAAGTTAAAAAAGAAATCCATTGGTTTCACTATGTTATTCTTAATGCCAATCTATACAACGTATGAAGACATCTTGTTTTCTATGAACACTTAATACAGATTCTATATCTCACAATTGCACTATCTCAAGTCAAAACAATTCAAATTTCCATTGCCTCTATAGGAAGCTTAATAGTAAGTAAATGAAGAAAAGCTATCGGTGGATTCAAACTCATGAATGCCTGTTTACAAGAAAATTGTATTTACCCAGTAAGCCACTGGAACATCACAGGTGTAAAACAATCTAAAGAAGGGCAGTGAACATTGAATCGCTAATAGGTAAGTTAAAAAAGAAATCCATTGGTTTCACTATGTTATTCTTAATGCACATCTATACAGCGTATAAAGACATCTTGTTTTCTATGAACACGTAATACATATTCTATACTTCACAATTGCAATATCTCAAGCCTAAACAATTCAAATTTCCATTGTCTCTATAGGAAGCTTATTAGTTAGTAAATGAAGAAAAGCAATCGGTGGATTCAAACTCATGAATGGCTGTTTACAAGACAAGAGCATTTACCCAGTAAGCCACTGGAACATCACAGGTGTCAAGCAATGTCAAGAAGTGCAGTGAACATTGAATCGCTAATAGGTAAGTTAAAAATGAACTCCATTGGTTTCACTATGTTATTCTTAATGCCAATCTATACAGCGTATGATGACATCTTGTTCTTTATGAACACGTAATACATATTCTATACTTCACAATTGCACTATCTCAAGCCAAAAATAATGCAAATTTCCATTGCTTCTAAAGAATGATTACTAGTAAGTAAATGAAAAAAAGCTATCCGTGGATTCAAACTCATGAATGCCTGTTTACAAGACAGTCGCATTAACACAGTAAGCCACTGGAACATCACAGGTATAACGTAATGTAAAAAAGGGCAGTGAACATGGAATCGCTAATAGGAAAGTTAAAAATGAATTCCATTGGTTTCACTATGTTATTCTTAATGCCAATCTATACAGCGTATGATGACATCTTGTTCTTTATGAACACTTAATACATATTCTATACTTCACAATTGCACTATCTCAAGCCAAAACAATTCAAATTTCCATTGCCTCTATAGGAAGCTTATTAGTAAGTAAATGAAGAAAAGCTATCGGTGGGTTCACACTCATGAATGCCTGTCTACAAAACACGTGCATTTCCCAGTAAGCCACTGGAACATCACAGGTGTAAAGCACTGTAAAGAAGGGAAGTGAACATTGAATCGCTAATAGGAAAGTTAAAAAAAAAATCCATTGGTTTCACTATGTTATTCTTAATGCCAATCTATAAAGCGTATGAAGACATCTTGTTTTCTATGAACACTTAATACAGATTCTATATCTCACAATTGCACTATCTCAAGCCAAAACAATTCAAATTTCCATTGCCTCTATAGGAAGCTTATTAGTAAGTATATGAAGAAAAGCTATCGGTGGATTCAAACTCATGAATGCCTGTTTACAAGACAGGTGCATTTCCCAGTAAGCCACTGGAACATCACAGTTGTAAAGCAATGTAAAGAAGGGCAGTGAACATTGAATCGCTAATAGGTAAGTTAAAAAAGAAATCCATTGGTTTCACTATGTTATTCTTAATGCCAATCTATAAAGCGTATGAAGACATCTTGTTTTCTATAAAAACTTAATACAGATTCTATATCTCACAATTGCACTATCTCAAGCCAAAACAATTCAAATTTCCATTGCCTCTATAGGAAGCTTATTAGTAAGTAAATGAAGAAAAGCAATCAGTGGATTCAAACTCATGAATGCCTGCTTACAAGACAACTGCATTTACCCAGTAAGCCACTAGAACATCACAGGTATCAAGCAATGTCAAGAAGTGCAGCGAACATTGAATCGCTAATAGGTAAGTTAAAAATGAAATCCATTAGCTTCACTATGTTATTCTTAATGCCAATCTATACAGCGTATGATGACATCTTCTTCTTTATGAGCACGTAATATATATTCTATACTTCACAATTGCACTATCTCAAGCCAAAAACAATGCAAATTTCCATTGCCTCTAAAGAATGATTACTAGTAAGTAAATGAAAAAAAGCTATCCGTGGAATCAAGCTCATGAATGCCTGTTTACAAGACAGTCGCATTAACACAGTAAGCCACTGGAACATCACAGGTATAACGTAATGTAAAGAAGGGCAGCGAACATTGAATCGCTAATAGGTAAGTTAAAAATGAATTCCATTGGTTTCACTATGTTATTCTTAATGCCAATCTATACAGCGTATGATGACATCTTTTTCTTTATGAACACGTAATACATATTCTATACTTCACAATTGCACTATCTCAAGCCAAAACAATTCAAATTTCCATTGCCTCTCTAGGAAGCTTATTAGGAAGTAAATGAAGAAAAGCTATCGGTGGATTCAAACTCATGAATGCCTGTTTACAATACAGGTGTGTATACCCAGTAAGCCACTGGAAAATCACAGGTGTAAAGCAATGTAAAGAAGGGCAGTGAACATTGAATCGCTAATAGGTAAGTTATAAAAGAAAGCCATTGGTTTCACTATGTTATTCTTAATGCCAATCTATAAAACGTATGATGACATCTTGTTCTTTATTAACACTTAATATATATGCTATACTTCACAATTGCACTATCTCAAGACAAAAACAATGCAAATTTCCATTGCCTCTAAAGAATGATTACTAGTGAGTAAATGAAAAAAAACTATCCGTGGATTCAAACTCATGAATGCTTGTTTACAAGACAGTCGCATTAACACAGTAAGCCACTGGAACATCACAGGTATAAGGTAATATAAAGAAGGGCAGTGAACATTGAATCGCTAATAGGTAAGTTAAAAATGAATTCCATTGGTTTCACTATGTTATTCTTAATGCCAATCTATAAAGCGTATGAAGACATCTTGTTCTTTATTAACACTTAATATATATTCTATACTTCACAATTGCACTATCTCAAGCCAAAAACAATGCAAATTTCCAATGCCTCTAAAGAATGATTACTAGTAAGTAAATGAAAAAAACTATCCGTGGATTCAAACTCATGAATGCCTGTTTACAAGACAGTCGCATTAACACAGTAAGCCACTGGAACATCACAGGTATAAGGTAATATAAAGAAGGGCAGTGAACATTGAATCGCTAATAGGTAAGTTAAAAATGAATTCCATTGGTTTCACTATGTTATTCTTAATGCAAATCTATACAGCGTATGATGACATCTTCTTCTTTATGAACACGTAATACATATTCTATACTTCACAATTGCACTATCTCAAGCCAAAACAATTCAAATTTCCATTGCCTCTATAGGAAGCTTATTAGTAAGTAAATGAAGAAAAGCTATCAGTGGATTCAAACTCATGAATGCCTGTTTACAAGACGGGTGCATTTCCCAGTAAGCCACTGGAACATCACAGGTGTAAAGCAATGTAAAGAAGGGCAGTGAACATTGAATCGCTAATAGGTAAGTTAAAAAAGAAATCCATTGGTTTCACTATGTTATTCTTAATGCCAATCTATACAACGTATGAAGACATCTTGTTTTCTATGAACACTTAATACAGATTCTATATCTCACAATTGCACTATCTCAAGCCTAAACAATTCAAATTTCCATTGTCTCTATAGGAAGCTTATTAGTTAGTAAATGAAGAAAAGCAATCGGTGGATTCAAACTCTTGAATGCCTGTTTACAAGAAAATTGTATTTACCCAGTAAGCCACTGGAACATCACAGGTGTAAAACAATCTAAAGAAGGGCAGTGAACATTGAATCGCTAATAGGTAAGTTAAAAAAGAAATCCATTGGTTTCACTATGTTATTCTTAATGCACATCTATACAGCGTATAAAGACATCTTGTTTTCTATGAACACGTAATACATATTCTATACTTCACAATTGCAATATCTCAAGCCTAAACAATTCAAATTTCCATTGTCTCTATAGGAAGCTTATTAGTTAGTAAATGAAGAAAAGCAATCGGTGGATTCAAACTCATGAATGGCTGTTTACAAGACAGGTGCATTTCCCAGTAAGCCACTGGAACATCACAGTTGTAAAGCAATGTAAAGAAGGGCAGTGAACATTGAATCGCTAATAGGTAAGTTAAAAAAGAAATCCATTGGTTTCACTATGTTATTCTTAATGCCAATCTATAAAGCGTATGAAGACATCTTGTTTTCTATAAAAACTTAATACAGATTCTATATCTCACAATTGCACTATCTCAAGCCAAAACAATTCAAATTTCCATTGCCTCTATAGGAAGCTTATTAGTAAGTAAATGAAGAAAAGCAATCAGTGGATTCAAACTCATGAATGCCTGCTTACAAGACAACTGCATTTACCCAGTAAGCCACTAGAACATCACAGGTATCAAGCAATGTCAAGAAGTGCAGCGAACATTGAATCGCTAATAGGTAAGTTAAAAATGAATTCCATTAGCTTCACTATGTTATTCTTAATGCCAATCTATACAGCGTATGATGACATCTTCTTCTTTATGAGCACGTAATATATATTCTATACTTCACAATTGCACTATCTCAAGCCAAAAACAATGCAAATTTCCATTGCCTCTAAAGAATGATTACTAGTAAGTAAATGAAAAAAAGCTATCCGTGGAATCAAGCTCATGAATGCCTGTTTACAAGACAGTCGCATTAACACAGTAAGCCACTGGAACATCACAGGTATAAGATAATGTAAAGACGGGCAGTGAACATTGAATCGCTAATAGGTAAGTTAAAAATGAATTCCATTGGTTTCACTATGTTATTCTTAATGCCAATCTATACAGCGTATGATGACATCTTGTTCTTTATGAACCCGTAATACATATTCTATACTTCACAATTGCACTATCTGAAGCCAAAACAATTCAAATTGCCAATGCCTCTATAGGAAGCTTATTAGTAAGTAAATGAAGAAAAGCTAATGGTGGATTCAAACTCATGAATGCCTGTTTACAAGACAGGTGCATTTACCCTGTAAGCCACTGGAACATCACAGGTGTAAAGCAATGTAAAGAAGGGCAGTGAACATTGAATCGCTAATAGGTAAGTTAAAAAAGAAATCCATTGGTTTCACTATGTTATTCTTAATGCACATCTATATATCGTATGAAGACATCTCGTTTTCTATGAACACTTATTACACGTTCTATATCTCACAATTGCACTATCTCAAGCCTAAACAATTCAAATTTCCATTGCCTCTATAGGAAGCTTATTAGTAAGTAAATGAAGAAAAGCTAACGGTGGATTCAAACTCATGAATGCCTGTTTACAAGACAGGCTCTTTATACAGTATGCAATTAGAACATCACAGTTGTAAGGTGATGTCAAGAAGGCAGTGTACATTGAATCGCTACTCATGAATGCCTGTTTAAAAGACAGTCGAATTAACACAGTAAGCCACTGGAACATCACAGGTATAAGGTAATGTAAAGAAGGGCAGTGAACATTGAATCGCTAATAGGTAAGTTAAAAATGAATTCCATTGGTTTCACTATGTTATTCTTAATCCCAATCTATACAGCGTATGAAGACATCTTGTTTTCTATGAACACGTAATACATATTCTATATTTCACAATTGCAATATCTCAAGCCTAAACAATTCAAATTTCCATTGTCTCTATAGGAAGCTTATTAGTTAGTAAATGAAGAAAAGCAATCGGTGGATTCAAACTCATGAATTCCTGTTTACAAGACAAATGCATTTACCCAGTAAGCCACTAGATCATCACAGATGTAATGCAATGTCAAGAAGTGCAGTGAACATTGAATCGCTAATAGGTAAGTTAGAAAAGAAATCCATTGGTTTCACTATGTTATTCTTAATGCCAATCTATACAGCGCATGATGACATCTTGTTCTTTATTAACATTTAATATATATTCTATACTTCACAATTGCACTATCTCAAGCCAAAACAATTCAAATTTCCATTGCCTCTATAGGAAGCTTATTAGTAAGTAAATGAAGAAAAGCTATCAGTGGATTCAAACTCATGAATGCCTGTTTACAAGACAGGTGCATTTGCAAGTAAGCCACTGGAACATCACAGGTGTAAAGCAATGTAAAGAAGGGCAGTGAACATTGAATCGCTAATAGGTAAGTTAAAAAAGAAATCCATTGGTTTCACTATGTTATTCTTAATGCACATCTATACAGCGTATAAAGACATCTTGTTTTCTATGAACACGTAATACATATTCTATACTTCACAATTGCAATATCTCAAGCCTAAACAATTCAAATTTCCATTGTCTCTATAGGAAGCTTATTAGTTAGTAAATGAAGAAAAGCAATCGGTGGATTCAAACTCATGAATGCCTGTTTACAAGACAAGAGCATTTACCCAGTAAGCCACTGGAACATCACAGGTGTCAAGCAATGTCAAGAAATGCAGTGAACATTGAATCGCTAATAGGTAAGTTAAAAATGAACTCCATTGGTTTCACTATGTTATTCTTAATGCCAATCTATACAGCGTATGATGACATCTTGTTCTTTATGAACACGTAATACATATTCTATACTTCACAATTGCACTATCTCAAGCCAAAACAATTCAAATTTCCATTGCCTCTATAGGAAGCTTATTAGTAAGTAAATGAAGAAAAGCTATCAGTGGATTCAAACTCATGAATGCCTGTTTACAAGACGGGTGCATTTCCCAGTAAGCCACTGGAACATCACAGGTGTAAAGCAATGTAAAGAAGGGCAGTGAACATTGAATCGCTAATAGGTAAGTTAAAAAAGAAATCCATTGGTTTCACTATGTTATTCTTAATGCCAATCTATACAACGTATGAAGACATCTTGTTTTCTATGAACACTTAATACAGATTCTATATCTCACAATTGCACTATCTCAAGTCAAAACAATTCAAATTTCCATTGCCTCTATAGGAAGCTTAATAGTAAGTAAATGAAGAAAAGCTATCGGTGGATTCAAACTCATGAATGCCTGTTTACAAGAAAATTGTATTTACCCAGTAAGCCACTGGAACATCACAGGTGTAAAACAATCTAAAGAAGGGCAGTGAACATTGAATCGCTAATAGGTAAGTTAAAAAAGAAATCCATTGGTTTCACTATGTTATTCTTAATGCACATCTATACAGCGTATAAAGACATCTTGTTTTCTATGAACACGTAATACATATTCTATACTTCACAATTGCAATATCTCAAGCCTAAACAATTCAAATTTCCATTGTCTCTATAGGAAGCTTATTAGTTAGTAAATGAAGAAAAGCAATCGGTGGATTCAAACTCATGAATGGCTGTTTACAAGACAAGAGCATTTACCCAGTAAGCCACTGGAACATCACAGGTGTCAAGCAATGTCAAGAAGTGCAGTGAACATTGAATCGCTAATAGGTAAGTTAAAAATGAACTCCATTGGTTTCACTATGTTATTCTTAATGCCAATCTATACAGCGTATGATGACATCTTGTTCTTTATGAACACGTAATACATATTCTATACTTCACAATTGCACTATCTCAAGCCAAAAATAATGCAAATTTCCATTGCTTCTAAAGAATGATTACTAGTAAGTAAATGAAAAAAAGCTATCCGTGGATTCAAACTCATGAATGCCTGTTTACAAGACAGTCGCATTAACACAGTAAGCCACTGGAACATCACAGGTATAACGTAATGTAAAAAAGGGCAGTGAACATGGAATCGCTAATAGGAAAGTTAAAAATGAATTCCATTGGTTTCACTATGTTATTTTTAATGCCAATCTATACAGCGTATGATGACATCTTTTTCTTTATGAACACGTAATACATATTCTATACTTCACAATTGCACTATCTCAAGCCAAAACAATTCAAATTTCCATTGCCTCTCTAGGAAGCTTATTAGGAAGTAAATGAAGAAAAGCTATCGGTGGATTCAAACTCATGAATGCCTGTTTACAATACAGGTGTGTATACCCAGTAAGCCACTGGAAAATCACAGGTGTAAAGCAATGTAAAGAAGGGCAGTGAACATTGAATCGCTAATAGGTAAGTTATAAAAGAAAGCCATTGGTTTCACTATGTTATTCTTAATGCCAATCTATAAAACGTATGATGACATCTTGTTCTTTATTAACACTTAATATATATGCTATACTTCACAATTGCACTATCTCAAGACAAAAACAATGCAAATTTCCATTGCCTCTAAAGAATGATTACTAGTGAGTAAATGAAAAAAAACTATCCGTGGATTCAAACTCATGAATGCTTGTTTACAAGACAGTCGCATTAACACAGTAAGCCACTGGAACATCACAGGTATAAGGTAATATAAAGAAGGGCAGTGAACATTGAATCGCTAATAGGTAAGTTAAAAATGAATTCCATTGGTTTCACTATGTTATTCTTAATGCCAATCTATAAAGCGTATGAAGACATCTTGTTCTTTATTAACACTTAATATATATTCTATACTTCACAATTGCACTATCTCAAGCCAAAAACAATGCAAATTTCCAATGCCTCTAAAGAATGATTACTAGTAAGTAAATGAAAAAAACTATCCGTGGATTCAAACTCATGAATGCCTGTTTACAAGACAGTCGCATTAACACAGTAAGCCACTGGAACATCACAGGTATAAGGTAATATAAAGAAGGGCAGTGAACATTGAATCGCTAATAGGTAAGTTAAAAATGAATTCCATTGGTTTCACTATGTTATTCTTAATGCCAATCTATACAGCGTATGATGACATCTTCTTCTTTATGAACACGTAATACATATTCTATACTTCACAATTGCACTATCTCAAGCCAAAAATAATGCAAATTTCCAATGCCTCTAAAGAATGATTACTAGTAAGTAAATGAAAAAAAGCTATCTGTGGATTCAAACTCATGAATGCCTGTTTACAAGACAGTCGCATTAACACAGTAAGCCACTGGAACATCACAGGTATAACGTAATGTAAAGAAGGGCAGTGAACATTGAATCGCTAATAGGTAAGTTAAAAATGAATTCCATTGGTTTCACTATGTTATTCTTAATGCCAATCTATAAAGCGTATGAAGACATCTTGTTCTTTATTAACACTTAATACATATTCTATACTTCACAATTGCACTATCTCAAGCCAAAAGAATTCAAATTTCCATTGCCTCTATAGGAAGCTTATTAGTAAGTATATGAAGAAAAGCTATCGGTGGGTTCACACTCATGAATGCCTGTCTACAAAACACGTGCATTTCCCAGTAAGCCACTGGAACATCACAGGTGTAAAGCACTGTAAAGAAGGGAAGTGAACATTGAATCGCTAATAGGAAAGTTAAAAAAGAAATCCATTGGTTTCACTATGTTATTCTTAATGCCAATCTATAAAGCGTATGAAGACATCTTGTTTTCTATGAACACTTAATACAGATTCTATATCTCACAATTGCACTATCTCAAGCCAAAACAATTCAAATTTCCATTGCCTCTATAGGAAGCTTATTAGTAAGTATATGAAGAAAAGCTATCGGTGGATTCAAACTCATGAATGCCTGTTTACAAGACAGGTGCATTTCCCAGTAAGCCACTGGAACATCACAGTTGTAAAGCAATGTAAAGAAGGGCAGTGAACATTGAATCGCTAATAGGTAAGTTAAAAAAGAAATCCATTGGTTTCACTATGATATTCTTAATGCCAATCTATAAAGCGTATGAAGACATCTTGTTTTCTATAAAAACTTAATACAGATTCTATATCTCACAATTGCACTATCTCAAGCCAAAACAATTCAAATTTCCATTGCCTCTATAGGAAGCTTATTAGGAAGTAAATGAAGAAAAGCTATCGGTGGATTCAAACTCATGAATCCCTGCTTACAAGACAACTGCATTTACCCAGTAAGCCACTAGAACATCACAGGTATCAAGCAATGTCAAGAAGTGCAGCGAACATTGAATCGCTAATAGGTAAGTTAAAAATGAATTCCATTAGCTTCACTATGTTATTCTTAATGCCAATCTATACAGCGTATGATGACATCTTCTTCTTTATGAGCACGTAATATATATTCTATACTTCACAATTGCACTATCTCAAGCCAAAAACAATGCAAATTTCCATTGCCTCTAAAGAATGATTACTAGTAAGTAAATGAAAAAAAACTATCCGTGGATTCAAACTCATGAATGCCTGTTTACAAGACACTCGCATTAACACAGTAAGCCACTGGAACATCACAGGTATAACGTAATGTAAAGAAGGGCAGCGAACATTGAATCGCTAATAGGTAAGTTAAAAATGAATTCCATTGGTTTCACTATGTTATTCTTAATGCCAATCTATACAGCGTATGATGACATCTTTTTCTTTATGAACACGTAATACATATTCTATACTTCACAATTGCACTATCTCAAGCCAAAACAATTCAAATTTCCATTGCCTCTATAGGAAGCTTATTAGGAAGTAAATGAAGAAAAGCTATCGGTGGATTCAAACTCATGAATGCCTGTTTACAATACAGGTGTGTATACCCAGTAAGCCACTGGAAAATCACAGGTGTAAAGCAATGTAAAGAAGGGCAGTGAACATTGAATCGCTAATAGGTAAGTTATAAAAGAAAGCCATTGGTTTCACTATGTTATTCTTAATGCCAATCTATAAAACGTATGATGACATCTTGTTCTTTATTAACACTTAATATATATGCTATACTTCACAATTGCACTATCTCAAGACAAAAACAATGCAAATTTCCATTGCCTCTAAAGAATGATTACTAGTGAGTAAATGAAAAAAAACTATCCGTGGATTCAAACTCATGAATGCTTGTTTACAAGACAGTCGCATTAACACAGTAAGCCACTGGAACATCACAGGTATAAGGTAATATAAAGAATGGCAGTGAACATTGAATCGCTAATAGGTAAGTTAAAAATGAATTCCATTGGTTTCACTATGTTATTCTTAATGCCAATCTATAAAGCGTATGAAGACATCTTGTTCTTTATTAACACTTAATATATATTCTATACTTCACAATTGCACTATCTCAAGCCAAAAACAATGCAAATTTCCAATGCCTCTAAAGAATGATTACTAGTAAGTAAATGAAAAAAACTATCCGTGGATTCAAACTCATGAATGCCTGTTTACAAGACAGTCGCATTAACACAGTAAGCCACTGGAACATCACAGGTATAAGGTAATATAAAGAAGGGCAGTGAACATTGAATCGCTAATAGGTAAGTTAAAAATGAATTCCATTGGTTTCACTATGTTATTCTTAATGCCAATCTATACAGCGTATGATGACATCTTCTTCTTTATGAACACGTAATACATATTCTATACTTCACAATTGCACTATCTCAAGCCAAAACAATTCAAATTTCCATTGCCTCTATAGGAAGCTTATTAGGAAGTAAATGAAGAAAAGCTATCGGTGGATTCAAACTCATGAATGCCTGTTTACAATACAGGTGCGTTTACCCAGTAAGCCACTGGAAAATCACAGGTGTAAAGCAATGTAAAGAAGGGCAGTGAACATTGAATCGCTAATAGGTAAGTTATAAAAGAAAGCCATTGGTTTCACTATGTTATTCTTAATGCCAATCTATAAAACGTATGATGACATCTTGTTCTTTATTAACACTTAATATATATGCTATACTTCACAATTGCACTATCTCAAGCCAAAAACAATGCAAATTTCCATTGCCTCTAAAGAATGATTACTAGTGAGTAAATGAAAAAAAACTATCCGTGGATTCAAACTCATGAATGCTTGTTTACAAGACAGTCGCATTAACACAGTAAGCCACTGGAACATCACAGGTATAAGGTAATATAAAGAAGGGCAGTGAACATTGAATCGCTAATAGGTAAGTTAAAAATGAATTCCATTGGTTTCACTATGTTATTCTTAATGCCAATCTATAAAGCGTATGAAGACATCTTGTTCTTTATTAACACTTAATATATATTCTATACTTCACAATTGCACTATCTCAAGCCAAAAACAATGCAAATTTCCATTGCCTCTAAAGAATGATTACTAGTAAGTAAATGAAAAAAACTATCCGTGGATTCAAACTCATGAATGCCTGTTTACAAGACAGTCGCATTAACACAGTAAGCCACTGGAACATCACAGGTATAAAGTAATATAAAGAAGGGCAGTGAACATTGAATCGCTAATAGGTAAGCTAAAAATGAATTCCATTGGTTTCACTATGTTATTCTTAATGCCAATCTATACAGCGTATGATGACATCTTCTTCTTTATGAGCACGTAATACATATTCTATACTTCACAATTGCACTATCTCAAGCCAAAACAATTCAAATTTCCATTGCCTCTATAGGAAGCTTATTAGTAAGTAAATGAAAAAAAACTATCCGTGGATTCAAACTCATGAATGCCTGTTTACAAGACAGGAACATTTACCCAGTAAGCCACTGGAACATCACAGTTGTAAAGCAATGTGAAGAAGGGCAGTGAACATTGAATCGCTAATAGGTAAGTTAAAAATGAATTCCATTGGTTTCACTATGTTATTCTTAATGCCAATCTATACAACGTATGATGACATCTTGTTCTTTATTAACACTTAATATATATTCTATACTTCACAATTGCACTATCTCAAGCCAAAACAATTCAAATTTCCATTGCCTCTATAGGAAGCTTATTAGTAAGTAAATGAAGAAAAGCTATCGGTGGATTCAAACTCATGAATGCCTGTTTACAAGACAGGTGCATTTCCCAGTAAGCCACTGGTACATCACAGTTGTAAAGCAATGTAAAGAAGGGCAGTGAACATTGAATCGCTAATAGGTAAGTTAAAAAAGAAATCCATTGGTTTCACTATGTTATTCTTAATGCCAATCTATAAAGCGTATGAAGACATCTTGTTTTCTATAAACACTTAATACAGATTCTATATCTCACAATTGCACTATCTCAAGCCAAAACATTTCAAATTTCCATTGCCTCTATAGGAAGCTTATTAGTAAGTAAATGAAGAAAAGCAATCAGTGGATTCAAACTCATGAATGCCTGTTTACAAGACAACTGCATTTACCCAGTAAGCCACTAGAACATCACAGGTGTCAAGCTATGTCAAGAAGTGCAGTGAACATTGAATCGCTAATAGGTAAGTTAAAAAAGAAAGCCATTGGTTTCACTATGTTATTCTTAATGCCAATCTATACAACTTATGATGACATCTTGTTCTTTATTAACACTTAATATATATTCTATACTTCACAATTGCACTATCTCAAGCCAAAACAATTCAAATCTCCATTGCCTCTATAGGAAGCTTATTAGTAAGTAAATGAAGAAAAGCTATCGGTGGATTCAAACTCATGAATGCCTGTTTACAAGACAGGTGCATTTACCCAGTAAGCCACTGGTACATCACAGGTGAAAAGTAATGTAAAGAAGGGCAGTGAACATTGAATCGCTAATAAGGTAAGTTAAAAATGAATTCCATTGGTTTCAGTATGTTATTCTTAATGCCAATCTATAAAGCGTATGATGACATCTTGTTCTTTATGAACACGTAATACATATTCTATACTTCACAATTGCACTATCTCAAGCAAAAAATAATGCAAATTTCCAATGCCTCTAAAGAATGATTACTAGTAAGTAAATAAAAAAAAGCTATCTGTGGATTCAAACTCATGAATGCCTGTTTACAAGACAGTCGCATTAACACAGTAAGCCACTGGAACATCACAGGTATAAGGTAATATAAAGAAGGGCAGTGAACATTGAATCGCTAATAGGTAAGTTAAAAATGAATTCCATTGGTTTCACTATGTTATTCTTAATGCCAATCTATACAGCGTATGATGACATCTTCTTCTTTATGAGCACGTAATACATATTCTATACTTCACAATTGCACTATCTCAAGCCAAAACAATTCAAATTTCCATTGCCTCTATAGGAAGCTTATTAGTAAGTAAATGAAGAAAAGCTATCGGTGGATTCAAACTCATGAATGCCTGTTTACAAGACAACTGCATTTACCCAGTAAGCCACTGGAACATCACAGGTGTAAAGCAATGTAAAGAAGGGCAGTGAACATTGAATCGCTAATAGGTAAGTTATAAAAGAAAGCCATTGGTTTCACTATGTTATTCTTAATGCCAATCTATAAAACGTATGATGACATCTTGTTCTTTATTAACACTTAATATATATGCTATACTTCACAATTGCACTATCTCAAGCCAAAAACAATGCAAATTTCCATTGCCTCTAAAGAATGATTACTAGTAAGTAAATGAAAAAAAACTATCCGTGGATTCAAACTCATGAATGCCTGTTTACAAGACAGTCGCATTAACACAGTAAGCCACTGGAACATCACAGGTATAAGGTAATATAAAGAAGGGCAGTGTACATTGAATCGCTAATAGGTAAGTTAAAAATGAATTCCATTGGTTTCACTATGTTATTCTTAATGCCAATCTATACAGCGTATGATGACATCTTGTTCTTTATGAACACGTAATACATATTCTATACTTCACAATTGCACTATCTCAAGCCAAAACAATTCAAATTTCCATTGCCTCTATAGGAAGCTTATTAGTAAGTAAATGAAGAAAAGCTATCGGTGGATTCAAACTCATGAATGCCTGTTTACAAGACAGGTGCATTTACCCAGTAAGCCACTGGAACATCACTGGTGTAAAGCAATGTAAAGAAGGGCAGTGAACATTGAGTCGCTAATAAGGTAAGTTAAAAATGAATTCCATTGGTTTCACTATGTTATTCTTAATGCCAATATATACAGAGTATGATGACATCTTGTTCTTTAAGAACACGTAATACATATTCTATACTTCACAATTGCACTATCTCAAGCCAAAACAATTCAAATTTCCATTGCCTCTATAGGAAGCTTATTAGTAAGTAAATGAAGAAAAGCTATCGGTGGATTCAAACTCATGAATGCCTGTTTACAAAACAGGTGCATTTCCCAGTAAGCCACTGGAACATCACATGTGTAAAGCACTGTAAAGAAGGGAAGTGAACATTGAATCGCTAATAGGAAAGTTAAAAAAGAAATACATTGGTTTCACTATGTTATTCTTAATGCCAATCTATAAAGCGTATGAAGACATCTTGTTTTCTATAAAAACTTGATACAGATTCTATATCTCACAATTGCACTATCTCAAGCCAAAACAATTCAAATTTCCATTGCCTCTATAGGAAGCTTATTAGTAAGTAAATGAAGAAAAGCAATCAGTGGATTCAAACTCATGAATGCCTGCTTACAAGACAACTGCATTTACCCAGTAAGCCACTAGAACATCACAGGTATCAAGCAATGTCAAGAAGTGCAGCGAACATTGAATCGCTAATAGGTAAGTTAAAAATGAATTCCATTAGTTTCACTATGTTATTCTTAATGCCAATCTATACAGCGTATGATGACATCTTCTTCTTTATGAGCACGTAATATATATTCTATACTTCACAATTGCACTATCTCAAGCCAAAAACAATGCAAATTTCCATTGCCTCTAAAGAATGATTACTAGTAAGTAAATGAAAAAAAACTATCCGTGGATTCAAACTCATGAATGCCTGTTTACAAGACACTCGCATTAACACAGTAAGCCACTGGAACATCACAGGTATAACGTAATGTAAAGAAGGGCAGCGAACATTGAATCGCTAATAGGTAAGTTAAAAATGAATTCCATTGGTTTCACTATGTTATTCTTAATGCCAATCTATACAGCGTATGATGACATCTTTTTCTTTATGAACACGTAATACATATTCTATACTTCACAATTGCACTATCTCAAGCCAAAACAATTCAAATTTCCATTGCCTCTATAGGAAGCTTATTAGGAAGTAAATGAAGAAAAGCTATCGGTGGATTCAAACTCATGAATGCCTGTTTACAATACAGGTGCGTTTACCCAGTAAGCCACTGGAAAATCACAGGTGTAAAGCAATGTAAAGAAGGGCAGTGAACATTGAATCGCTAATAGGTAAGTTAAAAATGAATTCCATTGGTTTCACTATGTTATTCTTAATGCCAATCTATACAGCGTATGATGACATCTTGTTCTTTATTAACACTTAATATATATTCTATACTTCACAATTGCACTATCTCAAGCCAAAACAATTCAAATTTCCATTGCCTCTATAGGAAGCTTATTAGTAAGTAAATGAAGAAAAGCTATCGGTGGATTCAAACTCATGAATGCCTGTTTACAAGACAGGTGCATTTCCCAGTAAGCCACTGGTACATCACAGGTATAAAGCAATGTAAAGAAGGGCAGTGAACATTGAATCGCTAATAGGTAAGTTAAAAAAGAAATCCATTGGTTTCACTATGTTATTCTTAATGCCAATCTATAAAGCGTATGAAGACATCTTGTTTTCTATAAACACTTAATACAGATTCTATATCTCACAATTGCACTATCTCAAGCCAAAACATTTCAAATTTCCATTGCCTCTATAGGAAGCTTATTAGTAAGTAAATGAAGAAAAGCAATCAGTGGATTCAAACTCATGAATGCCTGTTTACAAGACAACTGCATTTACCCAGTAAGCCACTAGAACATCACAGGTGTCAAGCTATGTCAAGAAGTGCAGTGAACATTGAATCGCTAATAGGTAAGTTAAAAAAGAAAGCCATTGGTTTCACTATGTTATTCTTAATGCCAATCTATACAACGTATGATGACATCTTGTTCTTTATTAACACTTAATATATATTCTATACTTCACAATTGCACTATCTCAAGCCAAAACAATTCAAATCTCCATTGCCTCTATAGGAAGCTTATTAGTAAGTAAATGAAGAAAAGCTATCGGGGGATTCAAACTCATGAATGCCTGTTTACAAGACAGGTGCATTTACCCAGTAAGCCACTGGTACATCGCAGGTGAAAAGTAATGTAAAGAAGGGCAGTGAACATTGAATCGCTAATAAGGTAAGTTAAAAATGAATTCCATTGGTTTCAGTATGTTATTCTTAATGCCAATCTATAAAGCGTATGATGACATCTTGTTCTTTATGAACACGTAATACATATTCTATACTTCACAATTGCACTATCTCAAGCAAAAAATAATGCAAATTTCCAATGCC
The DNA here is from genome assembly GCF_046119375.1 of Phyllobates terribilis. NCBI lineage: Eukaryota > Metazoa > Chordata > Amphibia > Anura > Dendrobatidae > Phyllobates > Phyllobates terribilis. The sequence continues at coordinate 585,804,360 of NW_027362762.1, forward strand.
TCTAAAGAATGATTACTAGTAAGTAAATAAAAAAAAGCTATCTGTGGATTCAAACTCATGAATGCCTGTTTACAAGACAGTCGCATTAACACAGTAAGCCACTGGAACATCACAGGTATAACGTAATGTAAAGAAGGGCAGTGAATATTGAATCGCTAATAGGTAAGTTAAAAATGAATTCCATTGGTTTCACTATGTTATTCTTAATGCCAATCTATACAGCGTATGATGACATCTTTTTCTTTATGAACACGTAATACATATTCTAAACTTCACAATTGCACTATCTCAAGCCAAAACTATTCAAATTTCCATTGCCTCTATAGGAAGCTTATTAGTACGTAAATGAAGAAAAGCTATCGGTGGATTCAAACTCATGAATGCCTGTTTACAAGACAGGTGCATTTCCCAGTAAGCCACTGGTACATCACAGGTGTAAAGCAATGTAAAGAAGGGCAGTGAACATTGAATCGCTAATAGGTAAGTTAAAAAAGAAATCCATTGGTTTCACTATGTTATTCTTAATGCCAATCTATAAAGCGTATGAAGACATCTTGTTTTCTATAAACACTTAATACAGATTCTATATCTCACAATTGCACTATCTCAAGCCAAAACATTTCAAATTTCCATTGCCTCTATAGGAAGCTTATTAGTAAGTAAATGAAAAAAAGCAATCAGTGGATTCAAACTCATGAATGCCTGTTTACAAGACAACTGCATTTACCCAGTAAGCCACTAGAACATCACAGGTGTCAAGCTATGTCAAGAAGTGCAGTGAACATTGAATCGCTAATAGGTAAGTTAAAAAAGAAAGCCATTGGTTTCACTATGTTATTCTTAATGCCAATCTCTACAACGTATGATGACATCTTGTTCTTTATTAACACTTAATATATATTCTATACTTCACAATTGCACTATCTCAAGCCAAAACAATTCAAATCCCCATTGCCTCTATAGGAAGCTTATTAGTAAGTAAATGAAGAAAAGCTATCGGTGGATTCAAACTCATGAGTGCCTGTTTACAAGACAATTGCTTTTACCCAGTAAGCCACTGGAACATCACAGGTGAAAATTAATGTAAAGAAGGGCAGTGAACATTGAATCGCTAATAAGGTAAGTTAAAAATGAATTCCATTGGTTTCAGTATGTTATTCTTAATGCCAATCTATAAAGCGTATGATGACATTTTGTTCTTTATGAACACGTAATACATATTCTATACTTCACAATTGCACTATCTCAAGCAAAAAATAATGCAAATTTCCAATGCCTCTAAAGAATGATTACTAGTAAGTAAATAAAAAAAAGCTATCTGTGGATTCAAACTCATGAATGCCTGTTTACAAGACAGTCGCATTAACACAGTAAGCCACTGGAACATCACAGATATAACGTAATGTAAAGAAGGGCAGTGAATATTGAATCGCTAATAGGTAAGTTAAAAATGAATTCCATTGGTTTCACTATGTTATTCTTAATGCCAATCTATACAGCGTATGATGACATCTTTTTCTTTATGAACACGTAATACATATTCTAAACTTCACAATTGCACTATCTCAAGCCAAAACAATTCAAATTTCCATTGCCTCTATAGGAAGCTTATTAGTAAGTAAATGAAGAAAAGCTATCGGTGGATTCAAATTCATGAATGCCCGCTTACAATACAGGTGCGTTTACCCAGTAAGCCACTAGAACATCACAGGTGTAAAGCAATGTAAAGAAGGGCAGTGAACATTGAATCGCTAATAGGTAAGTTATAAAAGAAAGCCATTGGTTTCACTATGTTATTCTTAATGCCAATCTATAAAACGTATGATGACATCTTGTTCTTTATTAACACTTAATATATATGCTATACTTCACAATTGCACTATCTCAAGCCAAAAACAATGCAAATTTCCATTGCCTCTAAAGAATGATTACTAGTAAGTAAATGAAAAAAAACTATCCGTCGATTCAATCTCATGAATGCCTGTTTACAAGACAGTCGCATTAACACAGTAAGCCACTGGAACATCACAGGTATAAGGTAATATAAAGAAGGGCAGTGTACATTGAATCGCTAATAGGTAAGTTAAAAATGAATTCCATTGGTTTCACTATGTTATTCTTAATGCCAATCTATACAGCGTATGATGACATCTTGTTCTTTATGAACACGTAATACATATTCTATACTTCACAATTGCACTATCTCAAGCCAAAACAATTCAAATTTCCATTGCCTCTATAGGAAGCTTATTAGTAAGTAAATGAAGAAAAGCTATCGGTGGATTCAAACTTATGAATGCCTGTTTACAAGACAGGTGCATTTACCCAGTAAGCCACTGGAACATCACTGGTGTAAAGCAATGTAAAGAAGGGCAGTGAACATTGAGTCGCTAATAAGGTAAGTTAAAAATGAATTCCATTGGTTTCACTATGTTATTCTTAATGCCAATCTATAAAGCGTATGAAGACATCTTGTTTTCTATAAACACTTAATACAGATTCTATATCTCACAATTGCACTATCTCAAGCCAAAACATTTCAAATTTCCATTGCCTCTATAGGAAGCTTATTAGTAAGTAAATGAAGAAAAGCAATCAGTGGATTCAAACTCATGAATGCCTGTTTACAAGACAACTGCATTTACCCAGTAAGCCACTAGAACATCACAGGTGTCAAGCTATGTCAAGAAGTGCAGTGAACATTGAATCGCTAATAGGTAAGTTAAAAAAGAAAGCCATTGGTTTCACTATGTTATTCTTAATGCCAATCTATACAACGTATGATGACATCTTGTTCTTTATTAACACTTAATATATATTCTATACTTCACAATTGCACTATCTCAAGCCAAAACAATTCAAATCTCCATTGCCTCTATAGGAAGCTTATTAGTAAGTAAATGAAGAAAAGCTATCGGGGGATTCAAACTCATGAATGCCTGTTTACAAGACAGGTGCATTTACCCAGTAAGCCACTGGTACATCGCAGGTGAAAAGTAATGTAAAGAAGGGCAGTGAACATTGAATCGCTAATAAGGTAAGTTAAAAATGAATTCCATTGGTTTCAGTATGTTATTCTTAATGCCAATCTATAAAGCGTATGATGACATCTTGTTCTTTATGAACACGTAATACATATTCTATACTTCACAATTGCACTATCTCAAGCAAAAAATAATGCAAATTTCCAATGCCTCTAAAGAATGATTACTAGTAAGTAAATAAAAAAAAGCTATCTGTGGATTCAAACTCATGAATGCCTGTTTACAAGACAGTCGCATTAACACAGTAAGCCACTGGAACATCACAGGTATAACGTAATGTAAAGAAGGGCAGTGAATATTGAATCGCTAATAGGTAAGTTAAAAATGAATTCCATTGGTTTCACTATGTTATTCTTAATGCCAATCTATACAGCGTATGATGACATCTTTTTCTTTATGAACACGTAATACATATTCTAAACTTCACAATTGCACTATCTCAAGCCAAAACTATTCAAATTTCCATTGCCTCTATAGGAAGCTTATTAGTACGTAAATGAAGAAAAGCTATCGGTGGATTCAAACTCATGAATGCCTGTTTACAAGACAGGTGCATTTCCCAGTAAGCCACTGGTACATCACAGGTGTAAAGCAATGTAAAGAAGGGCAGTGAACATTGAATCGCTAATAGGTAAGTTAAAAAAGAAATCCATTGGTTTCACTATGTTATTCTTAATGCCAATCTATAAAGCGTATGAAGACATCTTGTTTTCTATAAACACTTAATACAGATTCTATATCTCACAATTGCACTATCTCAAGCCAAAACATTTCAAATTTCCATTGCCTCTATAGGAAGCTTATTAGTAAGTAAATGAAAAAAAGCAATCAGTGGATTCAAACTCATGAATGCCTGTTTACAAGACAACTGCATTTACCCAGTAAGCCACTAGAACATCACAGGTGTCAAGCTATGTCAAGAAGTGCAGTGAACATTGAATCGCTAATAGGTAAGTTAAAAAAGAAAGCCATTGGTTTCACTATGTTATTCTTAATGCCAATCTCTACAACGTATGATGACATCTTGTTCTTTATTAACACTTAATATATATTCTATACTTCACAATTGCACTATCTCAAGCCAAAACAATTCAAATCCCCATTGCCTCTATAGGAAGCTTATTAGTAAGTAAATGAAGAAAAGCTATCGGTGGATTCAAACTCATGAGTGCCTGTTTACAAGACAATTGCTTTTACCCAGTAAGCCACTGGAACATCACAGGTGAAAATTAATGTAAAGAAGGGCAGTGAACATTGAATCGCTAATAAGGTAAGTTAAAAATGAATTCCATTGGTTTCAGTATGTTATTCTTAATGCCAATCTATAAAGCGTATGATGACATTTTGTTCTTTATGAACACGTAATACATATTCTATACTTCACAATTGCACTATCTCAAGCAAAAAATAATGCAAATTTCCAATGCCTCTAAAGAATGATTACTAGTAAGTAAATAAAAAAAAGCTATCTGTGGATTCAAACTCATGAATGCCTGTTTACAAGACAGTCGCATTAACACAGTAAGCCACTGGAACATCACAGATATAACGTAATGTAAAGAAGGGCAGTGAATATTGAATCGCTAATAGGTAAGTTAAAAATGAATTCCATTGGTTTCACTATGTTATTCTTAATGCCAATCTATACAGCGTATGATGACATCTTTTTCTTTATGAACACGTAATACATATTCTAAACTTCACAATTGCACTATCTCAAGCCAAAACAATTCAAATTTCCATTGCCTCTATAGGAAGCTTATTAGTAAGTAAATGAAGAAAAGCTATCGGTGGATTCAAATTCATGAATGCCCGCTTACAATACAGGTGCGTTTACCCAGTAAGCCACTAGAACATCACAGGTGTAAAGCAATGTAAAGAAGGGCAGTGAACATTGAATCGCTAATAGGTAAGTTATAAAAGAAAGCCATTGGTTTCACTATGTTATTCTTAATGCCAATCTATAAAACGTATGATGACATCTTGTTCTTTATTAACACTTAATATATATGCTATACTTCACAATTGCACTATCTCAAGCCAAAAACAATGCAAATTTCCATTGCCTCTAAAGAATGATTACTAGTAAGTAAATGAAAAAAAACTATCCGTCGATTCAATCTCATGAATGCCTGTTTACAAGACAGTCGCATTAACACAGTAAGCCACTGGAACATCACAGGTATAAGGTAATATAAAGAAGGGCAGTGTACATTGAATCGCTAATAGGTAAGTTAAAAATGAATTCCATTGGTTTCACTATGTTATTCTTAATGCCAATCTATACAGCGTATGATGACATCTTGTTCTTTATGAACACGTAATACATATTCTATACTTCACAATTGCACTATCTCAAGCCAAAACAATTCAAATTTCCATTGCCTCTATAGGAAGCTTATTAGTAAGTAAATGAAGAAAAGCTATCGGTGGATTCAAACTTATGAATGCCTGTTTACAAGACAGGTGCATTTACCCAGTAAGCCACTGGAACATCACTGGTGTAAAGCAATGTAAAGAAGGGCAGTGAACATTGAGTCGCTAATAAGGTAAGTTAAAAATGAATTCCATTGGTTTCACTGTGTTATTCTTAATGCCAATCTATAAAGCGTATGAAGACATCTTGTTTTCTATAAACACTTAATACAGATTCTATATCTCACAATTGCACTATCTCAAGCCAAAACAATTCAAATCCCCATTGCCTCTATAGGAAGCTTATTAGTAAGTAAATGAAGAAAAGCTATCGGTGGATTCAAACTCATGAGTGCCTGTTTACAAGACAATTGCTTTTACCCAGTAAGCCACTGGAACATCACAGGTGAAAATTAATGTAAAGAAGGGCAGTGAACATTGAATCGCTAATAAGGTAAGTTAAAAATGAATTCCATTGGTTTCAGTATGTTATTCTTAATGCCAATCTATAAAGCGTATGATGACATTTTGTTCTTTATGAACACGTAATACATATTCTATACTTCACAATTGCACTATCTCAAGCAAAAAATAATGCAAATTTCCAATGCCTCTAAAGAATGATTACTAGTAAGTAAATAAAAAAAAGCTATCTGTGGATTCAAACTCATGAATGCCTGTTTACAAGACAGTCGCATTAACACAGTAAGCCACTGGAACATCACAGATATAACGTAATGTAAAGAAGGGCAGTGAATATTGAATCGCTAATAGGTAAGTTAAAAATGAATTCCATTGGTTTCACTATGTTATTCTTAATGCCAATCTATACAGCGTATGATGACATCTTTTTCTTTATGAACACGTAATACATATTCTAAACTTCACAATTGCACTATCTCAAGCCAAAACAATTCAAATTTCCATTGCCTCTATAGGAAGCTTATTAGTAAGTAAATGAAGAAAAGCTATCGGTGGATTCAAATTCATGAATGCCCGCTTACAATACAGGTGCGTTTACCCAGTAAGCCACTAGAACATCACAGGTGTAAAGCAATGTAAAGAAGGGCAGTGAACATTGAATCGCTAATAGGTAAGTTATAAAAGAAAGCCATTGGTTTCACTATGTTATTCTTAATGCCAATCTATAAAACGTATGATGACATCTTGTTCTTTATTAACACTTAATATATATGCTATACTTCACAATTGCACTATCTCAAGCCAAAAACAATGCAAATTTCCATTGCCTCTAAAGAATGATTACTAGTAAGTAAATGAAAAAAAACTATCCGTCGATTCAATCTCATGAATGCCTGTTTACAAGACAGTCGCATTAACACAGTAAGCCACTGGAACATCACAGGTATAAGGTAATATAAAGAAGGGCAGTGTACATTGAATCGCTAATAGGTAAGTTAAAAATGAATTCCATTGGTTTCACTATGTTATTCTTAATGCCAATCTATACAGCGTATGATGACATCTTGTTCTTTATGAACACGTAATACATATTCTATACTTCACAATTGCACTATCTCAAGCCAAAACAATTCAAATTTCCATTGCCTCTATAGGAAGCTTATTAGTAAGTAAATGAAGAAAAGCTATCGGTGGATTCAAACTTATGAATGCCTGTTTACAAGACAGGTGCATTTACCCAGTAAGCCACTGGAACATCACTGGTGTAAAGCAATGTAAAGAAGGGCAGTGAACATTGAGTCGCTAATAAGGTAAGTTAAAAATGAATTCCATTGGTTTCACTGTGTTATTCTTAATGCCAATCTATACAGCGTATGATGACATCTTGTTCTTTAAGAACACGTAATACATATTCTATACTTCACAATTGCACTATCTCAAGCCAAAACAATTCAAATTTCCATTGCCTCTATAGGAAGCTTATTAGTAAGTAAATGAAGAAAAGCTATCGGTGGATTCAAACTCATGAATGCCTGTTTACAAAACAGGTGCATTTCCCAGTAAGCCACTGGAACATCACATGTGTAAAGCAATGTAAAGAAGGGAAGTGAACATTGAATCGCTAATAGGAAAGTTAAAAAAGAAATCCATTGGTTTCACTATGTTATTCTTAATGCCAATCTATAAAGCGTATGAAGACATCTTGTTTTCTATGACCACTTAATACAGATTCTATATCTCACAATTGCACTATCTCAAGCCAAAACAATTCAAATTTCCATTGCCTCTATAGGAAGCTTATTAGTAAGTAAATGAAGAAAAGCAATCAGTGGATTCAAACTCATGAATACCTGTTTACAAGACAGGTGCATTTACCCAGTAAGCCACTGGAACATCACAGGTGTAAAGCAATGTAAAGAATGGCAGTGAACATTGAATCGCTAATAGGTAAGTTAAAAATGAATTCCATTGGTTTCACTATGTTATTCTTAATGCCAATCTATACAGCGTATGATGACATCTTCTTCTTTATGAGCACGTAATACATATTCTATACTTCACAATTGCACTATCTCAAGCCAAAACAATTCAAATTTCCATTGCCTCTATAGGAAGCTTATTAGTACGTAAATGAAGAAAAGCTATCGGTGGATTCAAACTCATAAATGCCTGTTTACAAGACAGGAGCATTTACCCAGGAAGCCACTGGAACATCACAGTTGTAAAGCAATGTGAAAAAGGGCAGTGAACATTGAATCGCTAATAGGTAAGTTAAAAATGAATTCCATTAGTTTCACTATGTTATTCTTAATGCCAATCTATACAGCGTATGATGACATCTTGTTCTTTATTAACACTTAATATATATTCTATACTTCACAATTGCACTATCTCAAGCCAAAACAATTCAAATTTCCATTGCCTCTATAGGAAGCTTATTAGTAAGTAAATGAAGAAAAGCTATCGGTGGATTCAAACTCATGAATGCCTGTTTACAAGACAGGTGCATTTCCCAGTAAGCCACTGGTACATCACAGGTGTAAAGCAATGTAAAGAAGGGCAGTGAACATTGAATCGCTAATAGGTAAGTTAAAAAAGAAATCCATTGGTTTCACTATGTTATTCTTAATGCCAATCTATAAAGCGTATGAAGACATCTTGTTTTCTATAAACACTTAATACAGATTCTATATCTCACAATTGCACTATCTCAAGCCAAAACAATTCAAATTTCCATTGCCTCTATAGGAAGCTTATTAGTAAGTAAATAAAGGAAAGCAATCAGTGGATTCAAACTCATGAATGCCTGCTTACAAGACAACTGCATTTACCCAGTAAGCCACTAGAACATCACAGTTGTCAAGCTATGTCAAGAAGTGCAGTGAACATTGAATCGCTAATAGGTAAGTTAAAAAAGAAAGCCATTGGTTTCACTATGTTATTCTTAATGCCAATCTATACAACGTATGATGACATCTTGTTCTTTATGAACACGTAATACATATTCTATACTTCACAATTGAACTATCTCAAGCCAAAAACAATGCAAATTTCCATTGCCTCTAAAGAATGATTACTAGTAAGTAAATGAAAAAAACCTATCCGTGGATTAAAACTCATGAATGCCTGTTTACAAGACAGTCGCATTAACACAGTAAGCCACTGGAACATCACAGGTATAAGGTAATATAAAGAAGGGCAGTGAACATTGAATCGCTAATAGGTAAGTTAAAAATGAATTCCATTGGTTTCACTATGTTATTCTTAATGCCAATCTATACAGCGTATGATGACATCTTGTTCTTTATGAACACGTAATACATATTCTATACTTCACATTTGCACTATCTCAAGCCAAAACAATTCAAATTTCCATTGCCTCTATAGGAAGCTTATTAGTAAGTAAATGAAGAAAAGCTATCGGGGGATTCAAACTCATGAATGCCTGTTTACAAGACAGGTGCATTTACCCAGTAAGCCACTGGAACATCACAGGTGAAAAGTAATGTAAAGAAGGGCAGTGAACATTGAATCGCTAATAAGGTAAATTAAAAATGAATTCCATTGGTTTCACTATGTTATTCTTAATGAAAATCTATACAGCGTATGATGACATCTTCTTCTTTATGAACACGTAATACATATTCTATACTTCACAATTGCACTATCTCAAGCCAAAACAATTCAAATTTCCATTGCCTGTATAGGAAGCTTATTAGTAAGTAAATGAAGAAAAGCTATCGGTGGATTCAAACTCATGAATGCCTGTTTACAAGACAGGTGCATTTACCCAGTAAGCCACTGGAAAATCACAGATGTAAAGCAATGTAAAGAAGGGCAGTGAACATTGAATCGCTAATAAGGTAAGTTAAAAATGAATTCCATTGGTTTCACTATGTTATTCTTAATGCTAATCTATACAGCGTATGATGACATCTTTTTCTTTATGAACACGTAATACATATTCTATACTTCACAATTGCACTATCTCAAGCCAAAACAATTCAAATTTCCATTGCCTCTATAGGAAGCTTATTAGTAAGTAAATGAAGAAAAGCTATGGGTGGATTCAAACTCATGAATGCCTGTTTACAATACAGGTGCGTTTACCCAGTAAGCCACTGGAACATCATAGGTGTAAAGCAATGTAAAGAAGGGCAGTGAACATTGAATTGCTAATAGGTAAGTTATAAAAGAAAGCCATTGGTTTCACTATGTTATTCTTAATGCCAATCTATAAAACGTATGATGACATCTTGTTCTTTATTAACACTTAATATATATTCTATACTTCACAATTGCACTATCTCAAGCCAAAAACAATGCAAATTTCCATTGCCTCTAAAGAATGATTACTAGTAAGTAAATGAAAAAAAACTATCCGTGGATTAAAACTCATGAATGCCTGTTTACAAGACAGTCGCATTAACACAGTAAGCCACTGGAACATCACAGGTATAAGGTAATATAAAGAAGGGCAGTGAACATTGAATCGCTAATAGGTAAGTTAAAAATAAATTCTATTGGTTTCACTATGTTATTCTTAATGAAAATCTATACAGCGTATGATGACATCTTCTTCTTTATGAACACGTAATACATATTCTATAATTCACAATTGCACTATCTCAAGCCAAAACAATTCAAATTTCCATTGCCTCTATAGGAAGCTTATTAGTAAGTAAATGAAGAAAAGCTATCGTTGGATTCAAACTCATAAATGCCTGTTTACAAGACAGGTGCATTTCACAGTAAGCCACTGGAACATCACAGGTGTAAAACAATGTAAAGAAGGGAAGTGAACATTGAATCGCTAATAGGTAAGTTAAAAAAGAAAGCCATTGGTTTCACTATGTTATTCTTAATGCCAATCTATACAACGTATGATGACATCTTGTTCTTTATGAACACTTAATATATATTCTATACTTCACAATTGCACTATATCAAGCCAAAAACAATGCAAATTTCCATTGCCTCTAAAGAATGATTACTAGTAAGTAAATGAAAAAAAACTATCCGTGGATTAAAACTCATAAATGCCTGTTTACAAGACAGTCGCATTAACACAGTAAGCCACTGGAACATCACAGGTATAAGGTAATATAAAGAAGGGCAGTGAACATTGAATCGCTAATAGGTAAGTTAAAAATGAATTCCATTGGTTTCACTATGTTATTCTTAATGCCAATCTATACAGCGTATGATGACATCTTGTTCTTTATGAACACGTAATACATATTCTATACTTCACAATTGCACTATCTCAAGCCAAAACAATTCAAATTTCCATTGCCTCTATAGGAAGCTTATTAGTAAGTAAATGAAGAAAAGCTATCGGTGGATTCACCCTCATGAATGCCTGTTTACAAAACAGGTGCATTTCCCAGTAACCCACTGGAACATCACAGGTGTAAAGCAATGTAAAGAAGGGAAGTGAACATTGAATCGCTAATAGGTAAGTTAAAAAAGAAAGCCATTGGTTTCACTATGTTATTCTTAATGCTAATCTATACAACGTATGATGACATCTTGTTCTTTATTAACACTTAATATATATTCTATACTTCACAATTGCACTATCTCAAGCCAAAACAATTCAAATTTCCATTGCCTCTATAGGAAGCTTATTTGTAAGTAAATGAAGGAAAGCTATCGGGGGATTCAAACTCATAAATGCCTGTTTACAAGACAGGTGCATTTACCCAGTAAGCCACTGGAACATCACAGGTGAAAAGTAATGTAAAGAAGGGCAGTGAACATTGAATCGCTAATAAGGTAATTTAAAAATGAATTCCATTGGTTTCACTATGTTATTCTTAATGCCAATCTATACAGCGTATGATGACATCTTCTTTATGAACACGTAATACATATTCTATACTTCACAATTGCACTATCTCAAGCCAAAAACAATGCAAATTTCCATTGCCTCTAAAGAATGATTACTAGTAAGTAAATGAAAAAAAACTATCCGTGGATTCAAACTCATGAATGCCTGTTTACAAGACAGTCGCATTAACACAGTAAGCCACTGGAACATCACAGGTATAAGGTAATATAAAGAAGGGCAGTGAACATTGAATCGCTAATAGGTAAGTTAAAAATGAATTCCATTGGTTTCACTATGTTATTCTTAATGCCAATCTATACAACGTATGATGACATCTTGTTCTTTATGAACACGTAATACATATTCTATACTTCACAATTGCACTATCTCAAGCCAAAACAGTTCAAATTTCCATTGCCTCTATAGGAAGCTTATTAGTAAGTAAATGAAGAAAAGCTATCGGTGGATTCAAACTCATGAATGCCTGTTTACAAGACAGGTGCATTTCCCAGTAAGCCACTGGAACATCACAGGTGTAAAGCAATGTAAAGAAGGGACGTGAACATTGAATCGCTAATAGGTAAGTTAATAATGAACTCCATTGGTTTCACTATGTTATTCTTAATGCCAATCTATACAGCGTATGATGACATCTTGTTCTTTATGAACACGTAATACATATTCTATATTTCACAATTGCACTATCTCAAGCCAAATCAATTCAAATTTCCATTGCTTCTACAGGAAGCTTATTAGTAAGTAAATGAAGAAAAGCAATCAGTGGATTCAAACTCATGAATGCCTGCTTACAAGACAACTGCATTTACCCAGAAAGCCACTAGAACATCACAGGTGTCAAGCAATGTCAAGAAGTGCAGTGAACATTGAATCGCTAATAGGTAAGTTAAAAAAGAAAGCCATTGGTTTCACTATGTTATTCTTAATGCCAATCTATACAGCGTATGATGACATCTTGTTCTTTATGAACACGTAATACATATTCTATACTTCACAATTGCACTATCTCAAGCCAAAACAATTCAAATTTCCATTGCCTCTATAGGAAGCTTATTAGTAAGTAAATGAAGAAAAGCTATGGGTGGATTCAAACTCATGAATGCCTGTTTACAATACAGGTGCGTTTACCCAGTAAGCCACTGGAACATCATAGGTGTAAAACAATGTAAAGAAGGGCAGTGAACATTGAATTGCTAATAGGTAAGTTATAAAAGAAAGCCATTGGTTTCACTATGTTATTCTTAATGCCAATCTATAAAACGTATGATGACATCTTGTTCTTTATTAACACTTAATATATATTCTATACTTCACAATTGCACTATCTCAAGCCAAAAACAATGCAAATTTCCATTGCCTCTAAAGAATGATTACTAGTAAGTAAATGAAAAAAAACTATCCGTGGATTAAAACTCATGAATGCCTGTTTACAAGACAGTCGCATTAACACAGTAAGCCACTGGAACATCACAGGTATAAGGTAATATAAAGAAGGGCAGTGAACATTGAATCGCTAATAGGTAAGTTAAAAATGAATTCCATTGGTTTCACTATGTTGTTCTTAATGAAAATCTATACAGCGTATGATGACATCTTCTTCTTTATGAACACGTAATACATATTCTATAATTCACAATTGCACTATCTCAAGCCAAAACAATTCAAATTTCCATTGCCTCTATAGGAAGCTTATTAGTAAGTAAATGAAGAAAAGCTATCGTTGGATTCAAACTCATAAATGCCTGTTTACAAGACAGGTGCATTTCACAGTAAGCCACTGGAACATCACAGGTGTAAAACAATGTAAAGAAGGGAAGTGAACATTGAATCGCTAATAGGTAAGTTAAAAAAGAAAGCCATTGGTTTCACTATGTTATTCTTAATGCCAATCTATACAACGTATGATGACATCTTGTTCTTTATGAACACTTAATATATATTCTATATTTCACAATTGCACTATATCAAGCCAAAAACAATGCAAATTTCCATTGCCTCTAAAGAATGATTACTAGTAAGTAAATGAAAAAAAACTATCCGTGGATTAAAACTCATAAATGCCTGTTTACAAGACAGTCGCATTAACACAGTAAGCCACTGGAACATCACAGGTATAAGGTAATATAAAGAAGGGCAGTGAACATTGAATCGCTAATAGGTAAGTTAAAAATGAATTCCATTGGTTTCACTATGTTATTCTTAATGAAAATCTATACAGCGTATGATGACATCTTCTTCTTTATGAACACGTAATACATATTCTATAATTCACAATTGCACTATCTCAAGCCAAAACAATTCAAATTTCCATTGCCTCTATAGGAAGCTTATTAGTAAGTAAATGAAGAAAAGCTATCGTTGGATTCAAACTCATAAATGCCTGTTTACAAGACAGGTGCATTTCACAGTAAGCCACTGGAACATCACAGGTGTAAAACAATGTAAAGAAGGGAAGTGAACATTGAATCGCTAATAGGTAAGTTAAAAAAGAAAGCCATTGGTTTCACTATGTTATTCTTAATGCCAATCTATACAACGTATGATGACATCTTGTTCTTTATGAACACTTAATATATATTCTATACTTCACAATTGCACTATATCAAGCCAAAAACAATGCAAATTTCCATTGCCTCTAAAGAATGATTACTAGTAAGTAAATGAAAAAAAACTATCCGTGGATTAAAACTCATAAATGCCTGTTTACAAGACAGTCGCATTAACACAGTAAGCCACTGGAACATCACAGGTATAAGGTAATATAAAGAAGGGCAGTGAACATTGAATCGCTAATAGGTAAGTTAAAAATGAATTCCATTGGTTTCACTATGTTATTCTTAATGCCAATCTATACAGCGTATGATGACATCTTGTTCTTTATGAACACGTAATACATATTCTATACTTCACAATTGCACTATCTCAAGCCAAAACAATTCAAATTTCCATTGCCTCTATAGGAAGCTTATTAGTAAGTAAATGAAGAAAAGCTATCGGTGGATTCACACTCATGAATGCCTGTTTACAAAACAGGTGCATTTCCCAGTAACCCACTGGAACATCACAGGTGTAAAGCAATGTAAAGAAGGGAAGTGAACATTGAATCGCTAATAGGTAAGTTAAAAAAGAAAGCCATTGGTTTCACTATGTTATTCTTAATGCCAATCTATACAACGTATGATGACATCTTGTTCTTTATTAACACTTAATATATATTCTATACTTCACAATTGCACTATCTCAAGCCAAAACAATTCAAATTTCCATTGCCTCTATAGGAAGCTTATTTGTAAGTAAATGAAGAAAAGCTATCGGGGGATTCAAACTCATAAATGCCTGTTTACAAGACAGGTGCATTTACCCAGTAAGCCACTGGAACATCACAGGTGAAAAGTAATGTAAAGAAGGGCAGTGAACATTGAATCGCTAATAAGGTAAGTTAAAAATGAATTCCATTGGTTTCACTATGTTATTCTTAATGCCAATCTATACAGCGTATGATGACATCTTCTTTATGAACACGTAATACATATTCTATACTTCACAATTGCACTATCTCAAGCCAAAAACAATGCAAATTTCCATTGCCTCTAAAGAATGATTACTAGTAAGTAAATGAAAAAAAACTATCCGTGGATTCAAACTCATGAATGCCTGTTTACAAGACAGTCGCATTAACACAGTAAGCCACTGGAACATCACAGGTATAAGGTAATATAAAGAAGGGCAGTGAACATTGAATCGCTAATAGGTAAGTTAAAAATGAATTCCATTGGTTTCACTATGTTATTCTTAATGCCAATCTATACAACGTATGATGACATCTTGTTCTTTATGAACACGTAATACATATTCTATACTTCATAATTGCACTATCTCAAGCCAAAACAGTTCAAATTTCCATTGCCTCTATAGGAAGCTTATTAGTAAGTAAATGAAGAAAAGCTATCGGTGGATTCAAACTCATGAATGCCTGTTTACAAGACAGGTGCATTTCCCAGTAAGCCACTGGAACATCACAGGTGTAAAGCAATGTAAAGAAGGGACGTGAACATTGAATCGCTAATAGGTAAGTTAAAAAAGAAAGCCATTGGTTTCACTATGTTATTCTTAATGCCAATCTATACAACGTATGATGACATCTTGTTCTTTATTAACACTTAATATATATTCTATACTTCACAATTGCACTATCTCAAGCCAAAACAATTCAAATTTCCATTGCTTCTATAGGAAGCTTATTAGTAAGTAAATGAAGAAAAGCTATCGGGGGATTCAAACTCATGAATGCCTGTTTACAAGACAGGTGCATTTACCCAGTAAGCCACTGGAACATCACAGGTGAAAAGTAATGTAAAGAAGGGCAGTGAACATTGAATCGCTAATAAGGTAAGTTAAAAATGAATTCCATTGGTTTCACTATGTTATTCTTAATGCTAATCTATACAGCGTATGATGACATCTTTTTCTTTATGAACACGTAATACATATTCTATACTTCACAATTGCACTATCTCAAGCCAAAACAATTCAAATTTCCATTGCCTCTATAGGAAGCTTATTAGTAAGTAAATGAAGAAAAGCTATGGGTGGATTCAAACTCATGAATGCCTGTTTACAATACAGGTGCGTTTACCCAGTAAGCCACTGGAACATCATAGGTGTAAAACAATGTAAAGAAGGGCAGTGAACATTGAATTGCTAATAGGTAAGTTATAAAAGAAAGCCATTGGTTTCACTATGTTATTCTTAATGCCAATCTATAAAACGTATGATGACATCTTGTTCTTTATTAACACTTAATATATATTCTATACTTCACAATTGCACTATCTCAAGCCAAAAACAATGCAAATTTCCATTGCCTCTAAAGAATGATTACTAGTAAGTAAATGAAAAAAAACTATCCGTGGATTAAAACTCATGAATGCCTGTTTACAAGACAGTCGCATTAACACAGTAAGCCACTGGAACATCACAGGTATAAGGTAATATAAAGAAGGGCAGTGAACATTGAATCGCTAATAGGTAAGTTAAAAATGAATTCCATTGGTTTCACTATGTTATTCTTAATGAAAATCTATACAGCGTATGATGACATCTTCTTCTTTATGAACACGTAATACATATTCTATAATTCACAATTGCACTATCTCAAGCCAAAACAATTCAAATTTCCATTGCCTCTATAGGAAGCTTATTAGTAAGTAAATGAAGAAAAGCTATCGTTGGATTCAAACTCATAAATGCCTGTTTACAAGACAGGTGCATTTCACAGTAAGCCACTGGAACATCACAGGTGTAAAACAATGTAACGAAGGGAAGTGAACATTGAATCGCTAATAGGTAAGTTAAAAAAGAAAGCCATTGGTTTCACTATGTTATTCTTAATGCCAATCTATACAACGTATGATGACATCTTGTTCTTTATGAACACTTAATATATATTCTATATTTCACAATTGCACTATATCAAGCCAAAAACAATGCAAATTTCCATTGCCTCTAAAGAATGATTACTAGTAAGTAAATGAAAAAAAACTATCCGTGGATTAAAACTCATAAATGCCTGTTTACAAGACAGTCGCATTAACACAGTAAGCCACTGGAACATCACAGGTATAAGGTAATATAAAGAAGGGCAGTGAACATTGAATCGCTAATAGGTAAGTTAAAAATGAATTCCATTGGTTTCACTATGTTATTCTTAATGAAAATCTATACAGCGTATGATGACATCTTCTTCTTTATGAACACGTAATACATATTCTATAATTCACAATTGCACTATCTCAAGCCAAAACAATTCAAATTTCCATTGCCTCTATAGGAAGCTTATTAGTAAGTAAATGAAGAAAAGCTATCGTTGGATTCAAACTCATAAATGCCTGTTTACAAGACAGGTGCATTTCACAGTAAGCCACTGGAACATCACAGGTGTAAAACAATGTAAAGAAGGGAAGTGAACATTGAATCGCTAATAGGTAAGTTAAAAAAGAAAGCCATTGGTTTCACTATGTTATTCTTAATGCCAATCTATACAACGTATGATGACATCTTGTTCTTTATGAACACTTAATATATATTCTATACTTCACAATTGCACTATATCAAGCCAAAAACAATGCAAATTTCCATTGCCTCTAAAGAATGATTACTAGTAAGTAAATGAAAAAAAACTATCCGTGGATTAAAACTCATAAATGCCTGTTTACAAGACAGTCGCATTAACACAGTAAGCCACTGGAACATCACAGGTATAAGGTAATATAAAGAAGGGCAGTGAACATTGAATCGCTAATAGGTAAGTTAAAAATGAATTCCATTGGTTTCACTATGTTATTCTTAATGCCAATCTATACAGCGTATGATGACATCTTGTTCTTTATGAACACGTAATACATATTCTATACTTCACAATTGCACTATCTCAAGCCAAAACAATTCAAATTTCCATTGCCTCTATAGGAAGCTTATTAGTAAGTAAATGAAGAAAAGCTATCGGTGGATTCACACTCATGAATGCCTGTTTACAAAACAGGTGCATTTCCCAGTAACCCACTGGAACATCACAGGTGTAAAGCAATGTAAAGAAGGGAAGTGAACATTGAATCGCTAATAGGTAAGTTAAAAAAGAAAGCCATTGGTTTCACTATGTTATTCTTAATGCCAATCTATACAACGTATGATGACATCTTGTTCTTTATTAACACTTAATATATATTCTATACTTCACAATTGCACTATCTCAAGCCAAAACAATTCAAATTTCCATTGCCTCTATAGGAAGCTTATTTGTAAGTAAATGAAGAAAAGCTATCGGGGGATTCAAACTCATAAATGCCTGTTTACAAGACAGGTGCATTTACCCAGTAAGCCACTGGAACATCACAGGTGAAAAGTAATGTAAAGAAGGGCAGTGAACATTGAATCGCTAATAAGGTAAGTTAAAAATGAATTCCATTGGTTTCACTATGTTATTCTTAATGCCAATCTATACAGCGTATGATGACATCTTCTTTATGAACACGTAATACATATTCTATACTTCACAATTGCACTATCTCAAGCCAAAAACAATGCAAATTTCCATTGCCTCTAAAGAATGATTACTAGTAAGTAAATGAAAAAAAACTATCCGTGGATTCAAACTCATGAATGCCTGTTTACAAGACAGTCGCATTAACACAGTAAGCCACTGGAACATCACAGGTATAAGGTAATATAAAGAAGGGCAGTGAACATTGAATCGCTAATAGGTAAGTTAAAAATGAATTCCATTGGTTTCACTATGTTATTCTTAATGCCAATCTATACAACGTATGATGACATCTTGTTCTTTATGAACACGTAATACATATTCTATACTTCACAATTGCACTATCTCAAGCCAAAACAGTTCAAATTTCCATTGCCTCTATAGGAAGCTTATTAGTAAGTAAATGAAGAAAAGCTATCGGTGGATTCAAACTCATGAATGCCTGTTTACAAGACAGGTGCATTTCCCAGTAAGCCACTGGAACATCACAGGTGTAAAGCAATGTAAAGAAGGGACGTGAACATTGAATCGCTAATAGGTAAGTTAAAAAAGAAAGCCATTGGTTTCACTATGTTATTCTTAATGCCAATCTATACAACGTATGATGACATCTTGTTCTTTATTAACACTTAATATATATTCTATACTTCACAATTGCACTATCTCAAGCCAAAACAATTCAAATTTCCATTGCTTCTATAGGAAGCTTATTAGTAAGTAAATGAAGAAAAGCTATCGGGGGATTCAAACTCATGAATGCCTGTTTACAAGACAGGTGCATTTACCCAGTAAGCCACTGGAACATCACAGGTGAAAAGTAATGTAAAGAAGGGCAGTGAACATTGAATCGCTAATAAGGTAAGTTAAAAATGAATTCCATTGGTTTCACTATGTTATTCTTAATGCCAATCTATACAGCGTATGATGACATCTTGTTCTTTATGAACACGTAATACATATTCTATACTTCACAATTGCACTATCTCAAGCCAAATCAATTCAAATTTCCATTGCCTCTATAGGAAGATTATTAGTAAGTAAATGAAGAAAAGCTATCGGTGGATTCAAACTCATGAATGCCTGTTTACAATACAGGTGCATTTACCCAGTAAGCCACTGGAACATCACAGGTGTAAAGCACTGTAAAGAAGGGCAGTGAACATTGAATCGCTAATAGGTAAGTTAATAATGAATTCCATTGGTTTCACTATGTTATTCTTAATGCCAATCTATACAGCGTATGATGACATCTTGTTCTTTATTAACACTTAATATATATTCTATACTTCACAATTGCACTATATCAAGCCAAAAACAATGCAAATTTCCATTGCCTCTAAAGAATGATTACTAGTAAGTAAATGAAAAAAAACTATACGTGGATTAAAACTCATAAATGCCTGTTTACAAGACAGTCGCATTAACACAGTAAGCCACTGGAACATCACAGGTATAAGGTAATATAAAGAAGGGCAGTGAACATTGAATCGCTAATAGGTAAGTTAAAAATGAATTCCATTGGTTTCACTATGATATTCTTAATGCCAATCTATACAGCGTATGATGACATCTTGTTCTTTATGAACACGTAATACATATTCTATACTTCACAATTGCACTATCTCAAGCCAAAACAATTCAAATTTCAATTGCCTCTATAGGAAGCTTATTAGTAAGTAAATGAAGAAAAGCTATCGGTGGATTCACACTCATGAATGCCTGTTTACAAGACAGGTGCATTTCCCAGTAAGCCACTGGAACATCACAGGTGTAAAGCAATGTAAAGAAGGGAAGTTAACATTGAATCGCTAATAGGTAAGTTATAAAAGAAAGCCATTGGTTTCACTATGTTATTCTTAATG
The DNA here is from genome assembly GCF_046119375.1 of Phyllobates terribilis. Taxonomy (NCBI): domain Eukaryota; kingdom Metazoa; phylum Chordata; class Amphibia; order Anura; family Dendrobatidae; genus Phyllobates; species Phyllobates terribilis. Next base: position 585,824,994 of record NW_027362762.1, read on the forward strand.
CCAATCTATACAACGTATGATGACATCTTGTTCTTTATTAACACTTAATATATATTCTATACTTCACAATTGCACTATCTCAAGCCAAAACAATTCAAATTTCCATTGCCTCTATAGGAAGCTTATTAGTAAGTAAATGAAGAAAAGCTATCGGGGGATTCAAACTCATGAATGCCTGTTCACAAGACAGGCAAATTTACCCAGTAAGCCACTGGAACATCACAGGTGAAAAGTAATGTAAAGAAGGGCAGTGAACATTGAATCGTTAATAAGGTAAGTTAAAAATGAATTCCATTGGTTTCACTATGTTATTCTTAATGCCAATCTATACAGCGTATGATGACATCTTCTTCTTTATGAACACGTAATACATATTCTATACTTCACAATTGCACTATCTCAAGCCAAAAACAATGCAAATTTCCATTGCCTCTAAAGAATGATTACTAGTAAGTAAATGAAAAAAAACTATCCATGGATTCAAACTCATGAATGCCTGTTTACAAGACAGTCGCATTAACACAGTAAGCCACTGGAACATCACAGGTATAAGGTAATATAAAGAAGAGCAGTGAACATTGAATCGCTAATAGGTAAGTTAAAAATGAATTCCATTGGTTTCACTATGTTATTCTTAATGCCAATCTATACAACGTATGATGACATCTTGTTTTTTATGAACACGTAATACATATTCTATACTTCACAATTGCACTATCTCAAGCCAAAACAATTCAAATTTCCATTGCCTCTATAGGAAGCTTATTAGTAAGTAAATGAAGAAAAGCTATCGGTGGATTCAAACTCATGAAGGCCTGTTTACAAGACAGGTGCATTTCCCAGTAAGCCACTGGAACATCACAGGTATAAAGCAATGTAAAGAAGGGACGTGAACATTGAATCGCTAATAGGTAAGTTAATAATGAATTCCATTGGTTTCACTATGTTATTCTTAATGCCAATCTATACAGCGTATGATGACATCTTGTTCTTTATGAACACGTAATACATATTCTATATTTCACAATTGCACTATCTCAAGCCAAATCAATTCAAATTTCCATTGCTTCTATAGGAAGCTTATTAGTAAGTAAATGAAGAAAAGCAACCAGTGGATTCAAACTCATGAATGCCTGCTTACAAGACAACTGCATTTACCCAAAAAGCCACTAGAACATCACAGGTGTCAAGCAATGTCAAGAAGTGCAGTGAACATTGAATCGCTAATAGGTAAGTTAAAAAAGAAAGCCATTGGTTTCACTATGTTATTCTTAATGCCAATCTATACAGCGTATGATGACATCTTGTTCTTTATGAACACGTAATACATATTCTATACTTCACAATTGCACTATCTCAAGCCAAAACAATTCAAATTTCCATTGCCTCTATAGGAAGCTTATTAGTAAGTAAATGAAGAAAAGCTATCGGTGGATTCAAACTCATGAATGCCTGTTTACAAGACAGGTGCATTTACCCAGTAAGCCACTGGAAAATCACAGGTGTAAAGCAATGTAAAGAAGGGCAGTGAACATTGAATCGCTAATAAGGTAAGTTAAAAATGAATTCCATTGGTTTCTCTATGTTATTCTTAATGCTAATCTATACAGCGTATGATGACATCTTTTTCTTTATGAACACGTAATACATATTCTATACTTCACAATTGCACTATCTCAAGCCAAAACAATTCAAATTTCCGTTGCCTCTATAGGAAGCTTATTAGTAAGTAAATGAAGAAAAGCTATCGGTGGATTCAAACTCATGAATGCCTGTTTACAATACAGGTGCGTTTACCCTGTAAGCCACTGGAACATCACAGGTGTAAAGCAATGTAAAGAAGGGCAGTGAACATTGAATTGCTAATAGGTAAGTTATAAAAGAAAGCCATTGGTTTCACTATGTTATTCTTAATGCCAATCTATAAAACGTATGATGACATCTTGTTCTTTATTAACACTTAATATATATTCTATACTTCACAATTGCACTATCTCAAGCCAAAAACAATGCAAATTTCCATTGCCTCTAAAGAATGATTACTAGTAAGTAAATGAAAAAAAACTATCCGTGGATTAAAACTCATGAATGCCTGTTTACAAGACAGTCGCATTAACACAGTAAGCCACTGGAACATCACAGGTATAAGGTAATATAAAGAAGGGCAGTGAACATTGAATCGCTAATAAGGTAAGTTAAAAATGAATTCCATTGGTTTCATTATGTTATTCTTAATGCCAATCTATACAGCGTATGTTGACATCTTGTTCTTTATGAACACGTAATACATATTCTATACTTCACAATTGCACTATCTCAAGCCAAATCAATTCAAATTTCCATTGCCTCTATAGGAAGCTTATTAGTAAGTAAATGAAGAAAAGCTATCGGTGGATTCAAACTCATGAATGCCTGTTTACAATACAGGTGCGTTTACCCAGTAAGCCACTGGAACAACACAGGTGTAAAGCAATGTAAAGAAGGGCAGTGAACATTGAATCGCTAATACGTAAGTTAAGAATGAATTCCATTAGTTTCACTATGTTATTCTTAATGCCAATCTATACAGCGTATGATGACATCTTGTTCTTTATGAACACGTAATACATATTCTATACTTCACAATTGAACTATCTCAAGCCAAAAACAATGCAAATTTCCATTGCCTCTAAAGAATGATTACTAGTAAGTAAATGGAAAAAAACTATCCGTGGATTAAAACTCATGAATGCCTGTTTACAAGACAGGTGCATTTCCCAGTAAGCCACTGGAACATCACAGGTGTAAAGCAATGTAAAGAAGGGACGTGAACATTGAATCGCTAATAGGTAAGTTAAAAAAGAAAGCCATTGGTTTCACTATGTTATTCTTAATGCCAATCTATACAGCGTTTGATGACATCTTGTTCTTTATGAACACGTAATACATATTCTATACTTCACAATTGCACTATCTCAAGCCAAAACAATTCAAATTTCCATTGCCTCTATAGGAAGCTTATTAGTAAGTAAATGAAGAAAAGCTATCGGTGGATTCAAACTCATGAATGCCTGTTTACAAGACAGGTGCATTTCCCAGTAAGCCACTGGAACATCACAGGTGTAAAACAATGTAAAGAAGGGAAGTGAACATTGAATCGCTAATAGGTAAGTTAAAAAAGAAAGCCATTGGTTTCACTATGTTATTCTTAATGCCAATCTATACAACGTATGATGACATCTTGTTCTTTATTAACACTTAATATATATTCTATACTTCACAATTGCACTATATCAAGCCAAAAACAATGCAAATTTCCATTGCCTCTAAAGAATGATTACTAGTAAGTAAATGAAAAAAAACTATCCGTGGATTAAAACTCATGAATGCCTGTTTACAAGACAGTCGCATTAACACAGTAAGCCACTGGAACATCACAGATATAAGGTAATATAAAGAAGGGCAGTGAACATTGAATCGCTAATAGGTAAGTTAAAAATGATTTCCATTGGTTTCACAATGTTATTCTTAATGCCAATCTATACAGCGTATGATGACATCTTGTTCTTTATGAACACGTAATACATATTCTATACTTCACAATTGCACTATCTCAAGCCAAAACAATTCAAATTTCCATTGCCTCTATAGGAAGCTTATTAGTAAGTAAATGAAGAAAAGCTATCGGTGGATTCACACTCATGAATGCCTGTTTACAAGACAGGTGCATTTCCCAGTAAGCCACTGGAACATCACAGGTGTAAAGCAATGTAAAGAAGGGAAGTGAACATTGAATCGCTAATAGGTAAGTTAAAAAAGAAAGCCATTGGTTTCACTATGTTATTCTTAATGCCAATCTATACAACGTATGATGACATCTTGTTCTTTATTAACACTTAATATATATTCTATACTTCACAATTGCACTATCTCAAGCCAAAAACAATGCAAATTTCCATTGCCTCTAAAGAATGATTACTAGTAAGTAAATGAAAAAAACCTATCCGTGGATTCAAACTCATGAATGCCTGTTTACAAGACAGTCGCATTAACACAGTAAGCCACTGGAACATCACAGGTATAAGGTAATATAAAGAAGGGCAGTGAACATTGAATCGCTAATAAGGTAAGTTAAAAATGAATTCCATTGGTTTCACTATGTTATTCTTAATGCCAATCTATACAGCGTATGATGACATCTTGTTCTTTATGAACACGTAATACATATTCTATACTTCACAATTGCACTATCTCAAGTCAAATCAATTCAAATTTCCATTGCCTCTATAGGAAGATTATTAGTAAGTAAATGAAGAAAAGCTATCGGTGGATTCAAACTCATGAATGCCTGTTTACAATACAGGTGCGTTTACCCAGTAAGCCACTGGAACATCACAGGTGTAAAGCACTGTAAAGAAGGGCAGTGAACATTGAATCGCTAATAGGTAAGTTAATGAATTCCATTGGTTTCACTATGTTATTCTTAATGCCAATCTATACAGCGTATGATGACATCTTGTTCTTTATGAACACGTAATACATATTCTATACTTCACAATTGCACTATCTCAAGCCAAAACAATTCAAATTTCCGTTGCCTCTATAGGAAGCTTATTAGTAAGTAAATGAAGAAAAGCTATCGGTGGATTCAAACTCATGAATGCCTGTTTACAATACAGGTGCGTTTACCCAGTAAGCCACTGGAACATCACAGGTGTAAAGCAATGTAAAGAAGGGCAGTGAACATTGAATTGCTAATAGGTAAGTTAATAATGAATTCCATTGGTTTCACTATGTTATTCTTAATGCCAATCTATACAGCGTATGATGACATCTTGTTCTTTATTAACACTTAATATATATTCTATACTTCACAATTGCACTATATCAAGCCAAAAACAATGCAAATTTCCATTGCCTCTAAAGAATGATTACTAGTAAGTAAATGAAAAAAAACTATACGTGGATTAAAACTCATAAATGCCTGTTTACAAGACAGTCGCATTAACACAGTAAGCCACTGGAACATCACAGGTATAAGGTAATATAAAGAAGGGCAGTGAACATTGAATCGCTAATAGGTAAGTTAAAAATGAATTCCATTGGTTTCACTATGATATTCTTAATGCCAATCTATACAGCGTATGATGACATCTTGTTCTTTATGAACACGTAATACATATTCTATACTTCACAATTGCACTATCTCAAGCCAAAACAATTCAAATTTCAATTGCCTCTATAGGAAGCTTATTAGTAAGTAAATGAAGAAAAGCTATCGGTGGATTCACACTCATGAATGCCTGTTTACAAGACAGGTGCATTTCCCAGTAAGCCACTGGAACATCACAGGTGTAAAGCAATGTAAAGAAGGGAAGTTAACATTGAATCGCTAATAGGTAAGTTATAAAAGAAAGCCATTGGTTTCACTATGTTATTCTTAATGCCAATCTATACAACGTATGATGACATCTTGTTCTTTATTAACACTTAATATATATTCTATACTTCACAATTGCACTATCTCAAGCCAAAACAATTCAAATTTCCATTGCCTCTATAGGAAGCTTATTAGTAAGTAAATGAAGAAAAGCTATCGGGGGATTCAAACTCATGAATGCCTGTTCACAAGACAGGCAAATTTACCCAGTAAGCCACTGGAACATCACAGGTGAAAAGTAATGTAAAGAAGGGCAGTGAACATTGAATCGTTAATAAGGTAAGTTAAAAATGAATTCCATTGGTTTCACTATGTTATTCTTAATGCCAATCTATACAGCGTATGATGACATCTTCTTCTTTATGAACACGTAATACATATTCTATACTTCACAATTGCACTATCTCAAGCCAAAAACAATGCAAATTTCCATTGCCTCTAAAGAATGATTACTAGTAAGTAAATGAAAAAAAACTATCCATGGATTCAAACTCATGAATGCCTGTTTACAAGACAGTCGCATTAACACAGTAAGCCACTGGAACATCACAGGTATAAGGTAATATAAAGAAGAGCAGTGAACATTGAATCGCTAATAGGTAAGTTAAAAATGAATTCCATTGGTTTCACTATGTTATTCTTAATGCCAATCTATACAACGTATGATGACATCTTGTTTTTTATGAACACGTAATACATATTCTATACTTCACAATTGCACTATCTCAAGCCAAAACAATTCAAATTTCCATTGCCTCTATAGGAAGCTTATTAGTAAGTAAATGAAGAAAAGCTATCGGTGGATTCAAACTCATGAAGGCCTGTTTACAAGACAGGTGCATTTCCCAGTAAGCCACTGGAACATCACAGGTATAAAGCAATGTAAAGAAGGGACGTGAACATTGAATCGCTAATAGGTAAGTTAATAATGAATTCCATTGGTTTCACTATGTTATTCTTAATGCCAATCTATACAGCGTATGATGACATCTTGTTCTTTATGAACACGTAATACATATTCTATATTTCACAATTGCACTATCTCAAGCCAAATCAATTCAAATTTCCATTGCTTCTATAGGAAGCTTATTAGTAAGTAAATGAAGAAAAGCAACCAGTGGATTCAAACTCATGAATGCCTGCTTACAAGACAACTGCATTTACCCAAAAAGCCACTAGAACATCACAGGTGTCAAGCAATGTCAAGAAGTGCAGTGAACATTGAATCGCTAATAGGTAAGTTAAAAAAGAAAGCCATTGGTTTCACTATGTTATTCTTAATGCCAATCTATACAGCGTATGATGACATCTTGTTCTTTATGAACACGTAATACATATTCTATACTTCACAATTGCACTATCTCAAGCCAAAACAATTCAAATTTCCATTGCCTCTATAGGAAGCTTATTAGTAAGTAAATGAAGAAAAGCTATCGGTGGATTCAAACTCATGAATGCCTGTTTACAAGACAGGTGCATTTACCCAGTAAGCCACTGGAAAATCACAGGTGTAAAGCAATGTAAAGAAGGGCAGTGAACATTGAATCGCTAATAAGGTAAGTTAAAAATGAATTCCATTGGTTTCTCTATGTTATTCTTAATGCTAATCTATACAGCGTATGATGACATCTTTTTCTTTATGAACACGTAATACATATTCTATACTTCACAATTGCACTATCTCAAGCCAAAACAATTCAAATTTCCGTTGCCTCTATAGGAAGCTTATTAGTAAGTAAATGAAGAAAAGCTATCGGTGGATTCAAACTCATGAATGCCTGTTTACAATACAGGTGCGTTTACCCTGTAAGCCACTGGAACATCACAGGTGTAAAGCAATGTAAAGAAGGGCAGTGAACATTGAATTGCTAATAGGTAAGTTATAAAAGAAAGCCATTGGTTTCACTATGTTATTCTTAATGCCAATCTATAAAACGTATGATGACATCTTGTTCTTTATTAACACTTAATATATATTCTATACTTCACAATTGCACTATCTCAAGCCAAAAACAATGCAAATTTCCATTGCCTCTAAAGAATGATTACTAGTAAGTAAATGAAAAAAAACTATCCGTGGATTAAAACTCATGAATGCCTGTTTACAAGACAGTCGCATTAACACAGTAAGCCACTGGAACATCACAGGTATAAGGTAATATAAAGAAGGGCAGTGAACATTGAATCGCTAATAAGGTAAGTTAAAAATGAATTCCATTGGTTTCATTATGTTATTCTTAATGCCAATCTATACAGCGTATGTTGACATCTTGTTCTTTATGAACACGTAATACATATTCTATACTTCACAATTGCACTATCTCAAGCCAAATCAATTCAAATTTCCATTGCCTCTATAGGAAGCTTATTAGTAAGTAAATGAAGAAAAGCTATCGGTGGATTCAAACTCATGAATGCCTGTTTACAATACAGGTGCGTTTACCCAGTAAGCCACTGGAACAACACAGGTGTAAAGCAATGTAAAGAAGGGCAGTGAACATTGAATCGCTAATACGTAAGTTAAGAATGAATTCCATTAGTTTCACTATGTTATTCTTAATGCCAATCTATACAGCGTATGATGACATCTTGTTCTTTATGAACACGTAATACATATTCTATACTTCACAATTGAACTATCTCAAGCCAAAAACAATGCAAATTTCCATTGCCTCTAAAGAATGATTACTAGTAAGTAAATGGAAAAAAACTATCCGTGGATTAAAACTCATGAATGCCTGTTTACAAGACAGGTGCATTTCCCAGTAAGCCACTGGAACATCACAGGTGTAAAGCAATGTAAAGAAGGGACGTGAACATTGAATCGCTAATAGGTAAGTTAAAAAAGAAAGCCATTGGTTTCACTATGTTATTCTTAATGCCAATCTATACAGCGTTTGATGACATCTTGTTCTTTATGAACACGTAATACATATTCTATACTTCACAATTGCACTATCTCAAGCCAAAACAATTCAAATTTCCATTGCCTCTATAGGAAGCTTATTAGTAAGTAAATGAAGAAAAGCTATCGGTGGATTCAAACTCATGAATGCCTGTTTACAAGACAGGTGCATTTCCCAGTAAGCCACTGGAACATCACAGGTGTAAAACAATGTAAAGAAGGGAAGTGAACATTGAATCGCTAATAGGTAAGTTAAAAAAGAAAGCCATTGGTTTCACTATGTTATTCTTAATGCCAATCTATACAACGTATGATGACATCTTGTTCTTTATTAACACTTAATATATATTCTATACTTCACAATTGCACTATATCAAGCCAAAAACAATGCAAATTTCCATTGCCTCTAAAGAATGATTACTAGTAAGTAAATGAAAAAAAACTATCCGTGGATTAAAACTCATGAATGCCTGTTTACAAGACAGTCGCATTAACACAGTAAGCCACTGGAACATCACAGATATAAGGTAATATAAAGAAGGGCAGTGAACATTGAATCGCTAATAGGTAAGTTAAAAATGATTTCCATTGGTTTCACAATGTTATTCTTAATGCCAATCTATACAGCGTATGATGACATCTTGTTCTTTATGAACACGTAATACATATTCTATACTTCACAATTGCACTATCTCAAGCCAAAACAATTCAAATTTCCATTGCCTCTATAGGAAGCTTATTAGTAAGTAAATGAAGAAAAGCTATCGGTGGATTCACACTCATGAATGCCTGTTTACAAGACAGGTGCATTTCCCAGTAAGCCACTGGAACATCACAGGTGTAAAGCAATGTAAAGAAGGGAAGTGAACATTGAATCGCTAATAGGTAAGTTAAAAAAGAAAGCCATTGGTTTCACTATGTTATTCTTAATGCCAATCTATACAACGTATGATGACATCTTGTTCTTTATTAACACTTAATATATATTCTATACTTCACAATTGCACTATCTCAAGCCAAAAACAATGCAAATTTCCATTGCCTCTAAAGAATGATTACTAGTAAGTAAATGAAAAAAACCTATCCGTGGATTCAAACTCATGAATGCCTGTTTACAAGACAGTCGCATTAACACAGTAAGCCACTGGAACATCACAGGTATAAGGTAATATAAAGAAGGGCAGTGAACATTGAATCGCTAATAAGGTAAGTTAAAAATGAATTCCATTGGTTTCACTATGTTATTCTTAATGCCAATCTATACAGCGTATGATGACATCTTGTTCTTTATGAACACGTAATACATATTCTATACTTCACAATTGCACTATCTCAAGTCAAATCAATTCAAATTTCCATTGCCTCTATAGGAAGATTATTAGTAAGTAAATGAAGAAAAGCTATCGGTGGATTCAAACTCATGAATGCCTGTTTACAATACAGGTGCGTTTACCCAGTAAGCCACTGGAACATCACAGGTGTAAAGCACTGTAAAGAAGGGCAGTGAACATTGAATCGCTAATAGGTAAGTTAATGAATTCCATTGGTTTCACTATGTTAGTCTTAATGCCAATCTATACAGCGTATGATGACATCTTGTTCTTTATGAACACGTAATACATATTCTATACTTCACAATTGCACTATCTCAAGCCAAAACAATTCAAATTTCCGTTGCCTCTATAGGAAGCTTATTAGTAAGTAAATGAAGAAAAGCTATCGGTGGATTCAAACTCATGAATGCCTGTTTACAATACAGGTGCGTTTACCCAGTAAGCCACTGGAACATCACAGGTGTAAAGCAATGTAAAGAAGGGCAGTGAACATTGAATTGCTAATAGGTAAGTTATAAAAGAAAGCCATTGGTTTCACTATGTTATTCTTAATGCCAATCTATAAAACGTATGATGACATCTTGTTCTTTATTAACACTTAATATATATTCTATACTTCACAATTGCACTATCTCAAGCCAAAAACAATGCAAATTTCCATTGCCTCTAAAGAATGATTACTAGTAAGTAAATGAAAAAAAACTATCCGTGGATTAAAACTCATGAATGCCTGTTTACAAGACAGTCGCATTAACACAGTAAGCCACTGGAACATCACAGGTATAAGGTAATATAAAGAAGGGCAGTGAACATTGAATCGCTAATAGGTAAGTTAAAAATGAATTCCATTGGTTTCATTATGTTATTCTTAATGCCAATCTATACAGCGTATGTTGACATCTTGTTCTTTATGAACACGTAATACATATTCTATACTTCACAATTGCACTATCTCAAGCCAAATCAATTCAAATTTCCATTGCCTCTATAGGAAGCTTATTAGTAAGTAAATGAAGAAAAGCTATCGGTGGATTCAAACTCATGAATGCCTGTTTACAATACAGGTGCGTTTACCCAGTAAGCCACTGGAACAACACAGGTGTAAAGCAATGTAAAGAAGGGCAGTGAACATTGAATCGCTAATACGTAAGTTAAGAATGAATTCCATTAGTTTCACTATGTTATTCTTAATGCCAATCTATACAGCGTATGATGACATCTTGTTCTTTATGAACACGTAATACATATTCTATACTTCACAATTGAACTATCTCAAGCCAAAAACAATGCAAATTTCCATTGCCTCTAAAGAATGATTACTAGTAAGTAAATGGAAAAAAACTATCCGTGGATTAAAACTCATGAATGCCTGTTTACAAGACAGGTGCATTTCCCAGTAAGCCACTGGAACATCACAGGTGTAAAGCAATGTAAAGAAGGGACGTGAACATTGAATCGCTAATAGGTAAGTTAAAAAAGAAAGCCATTGGTTTCACTATGTTATTCTTAATGCCAATCTATACAGCGTTTGATGACATCTTGTTCTTTATGAACACGTAATACATATTCTATACTTCACAATTGCACTATCTCAAGCCAAAACAATTCAAATTTCCATTGCCTCTATAGGAAGCTTATTAGTAAGTAAATGAAGAAAAGCTATCGGTGGATTCAAACTCATGAATGCCTGTTTACAAGACAGGTGCATTTCCCAGTAAGCCACTGGAACATCACAGGTGTAAAACAATGTAAAGAAGGGAAGTGAACATTGAATCGCTAATAGGTAAGTTAAAAAAGAAAGCCATTGGTTTCACTATGTTATTCTTAATGCCAATCTATACAACGTATGATGACATCTTGTTCTTTATTAACACTTAATATATATTCTATACTTCACAATTGCACTATATCAAGCCAAAAACAATGCAAATTTCCATTGCCTCTAAAGAATGATTACTAGTAAGTAAATGAAAAAAAACTATCCGTGGATTAAAACTCATGAATGCCTGTTTACAAGACAGTCGCATTAACACAGTAAGCCACTGGAACATCACAGATATAAGGTAATATAAAGAAGGGCAGTGAACATTGAATCGCTAATAGGTAAGTTAAAAATGATTTCCATTGGTTTCACAATGTTATTCTTAATGCCAATCTATACAGCGTATGATGACATCTTGTTCTTTATGAACACGTAATACATATTCTATACTTCACAATTGCACTATCTCAAGCCAAAACAATTCAAATTTCCATTGCCTCTATAGGAAGCTTATTAGTAAGTAAATGAAGAAAAGCTATCGGTGGATTCACACTCATGAATGCCTGTTTACAAGACAGGTGCATTTCCCAGTAAGCCACTGGAACATCACAGGTGTAAAGCAATGTAAAGAAGGGAAGTGAACATTGAATCGCTAATAGGTAAGTTAAAAAAGAAAGCCATTGGTTTCACTATGTTATTCTTAATGCCAATCTATACAACGTATGATGACATCTTGTTCTTTATTAACACTTAATATATATTCTATACTTCACAATTGCACTATCTCAAGCCAAAAACAATGCAAATTTCCATTGCCTCTAAAGAATGATTACTAGTAAGTAAATGAAAAAAACCTATCCGTGGATTCAAACTCATGAATGCCTGTTTACAAGACAGTCGCATTAACACAGTAAGCCACTGGAACATCACAGGTATAAGGTAATATAAAGAAGGGCAGTGAACATTGAATCGCTAATAAGGTAAGTTAAAAATGAATTCCATTGGTTTCACTATGTTATTCTTAATGCCAATCTATACAGCGTATGATGACATCTTGTTCTTTATGAACACGTAATACATATTCTATACTTCACAATTGCACTATCTCAAGTCAAATCAATTCAAATTTCCATTGCCTCTATAGGAAGATTATTAGTAAGTAAATGAAGAAAAGCTATCGGTGGATTCAAACTCATGAATGCCTGTTTACAATACAGGTGCGTTTACCCAGTAAGCCACTGGAACATCACAGGTGTAAAGCACTGTAAAGAAGGGCAGTGAACATTGAATCGCTAATAGGTAAGTTAATGAATTCCATTGGTTTCACTATGTTATTCTTAATGCCAATCTATACAGCGTATGATGACATCTTGTTCTTTATGAACACGTAATACATATTCTATACTTCACAATTGCACTATCTCAAGCCAAAACAATTCAAATTTCCATTGCCTCTATAGGAAGCTTATTAGTAAGTAAATGAAGAAAAGCTATCGTTGGATTCAAACTCATAAATGCCTGTTTACAAGACAGGTGCATTTCCCAGTAAGCCACTGGAACATCACAGGTGTAAAACAATGTAAAGAAGGGAAGTGAACATTGAATCGCTAATAGGTAAGTTAAAAAAGAAAGCCATTGGTTTCACTATGTTATTCTTAATGCCAATCTATACAACGTATGATGACATCTTGTTCTTTATTAACACTTAATATATATTCTATACTTCACAATTGCACTATATCAAGACAAAAACAATGCAAATTTCCATTGCCTCTAAAGAATGATTACTAGTAAGTAAATGAAAAAAAACTATCCGTGGATTAAAACTCATGAATGCCTGTTTACAAGACAGTCGCATTAACACAGTAAGCCACTGGAACATCACAGGTATAAGGTAATATAAAGAAGGGCAGTGAACATTGAATCGCTAATAGGTAAGTTAAAAATGATTTCCATTGGTTTCACAATGTTATTCTTAATGCCAATCTATACAGCGTATGATGACATCTTGTTCTTTATGAACACGTAATACATATTCTATACTTCACAATTGCACTATCTCAAGCCAAAACAATTCAAATTTCCATTGCCTCTATAGGAAGCTTATTAGTAAGTAAATGAAGAAAAGCTATCGGTGGATTCAAACTCATGAATGCCTGTTTACAATACAGGTGCGTTTACCCAGTAAGCCACTGGAACATCACAGGTGTAAAGCAATGTAAAGAAGGGCAGTGAACATTGAATTGCTAATAGGTAAGTTATAAAAGAAAGCCATTGGTTTCACTATGTTATTCTTAATGCCAATCTATAAAACGTATGATGACATCTTGTTCTTTATTAACACTTAATATATATTCTATACTTCACAATTGCACTATCTCAAGCCAAAAACAATGCAAATTTCCATTGCCTCTAAAGAATGATTACTAGTAAGTAAATGAAAAAAAACTATCCGTGGATTAAAACTCATGAATGCCTGTTTACAAGACAGTCGCATTAACACAGTAAGCCACTGGAACATCACAGGTATAAGGTAATATAAAGAAGGGCAGTGAACATTGAATCGCTAATAGGTAAGTTAAAAATGAATTCCATTGGTTTCACTATGTTATTCTTAATGAAAATCTATACAGCGTATGATGACATCTTCTTCTTTATGAACACGTAATACATATTCTATACTTCACAATTGCACTATCTCAAGCCAAAACAATTCAAATTTTCATTGCCTCTATAGGAAGCTTATTAGTAAGTAAATGAAGAAAAGCTATCGGTGGATTCAAACTCATGAATGCCTGTTTACAAGACAGGTGCATTTACCCAGTAAGCCACTGGAACATCACAGGTGAAAAGTAATGTAAAGAAGGGCAGTGAACATTGAATCGCTAATAAGGTAAGTTAAAAATGAATTCCATTGGTTTCATTATGTTATTCTTAATGCCAATCTATACAGCGTATGTTGACATCTTGTTCTTTATGAACACGTAATACATATTCTATACTTCACAATTGCACTATCTCAAGCCAAATCAATTCAAATTTCCATTGCCTCTATAGGAAGCTTATTAGTAAGTAAATGAAGAAAAGCTATCGGTGGATTCAAACTCATGAATGCCTGTTTACAATACAGGTGCGTTTACCCAGTAAGCCACTGGAACAACACAGGTGTAAAGCAATGTAAAGAAGGGCAGTGAACATTGAATCGCTAATACGTAAGTTAAGAATGAATTCCATTAGTTTCACTATGTTATTCTTAATGCCAATCTATACAGCGTATGATGACATCTTGTTCTTTATGAACACGTAATACATATTCTATACTTCACAATTGAACTATCTCAAGCCAAAAACAATGCAAATTTCCATTGCCTCTAAAGAATGATTACTAGTAAGTAAATGGAAAAAAACTATCCGTGGATTAAAACTCATGAATGCCTGTTTACAAGACAGGTGCATTTCCCAGTAAGCCACTGGAACATCACAGGTGTAAAGCAATGTAAAGAAGGGACGTGAACATTGAATCGCTAATAGGTAAGTTAAAAAAGAAAGCCATTGGTTTCACTATGTTATTCTTAATGCCAATCTATACAGCGTTTGATGACATCTTGTTCTTTATGAACACGTAATACATATTCTATACTTCACAATTGCACTATCTCAAGCCAAAACAATTCAAATTTCCATTGCCTCTATAGGAAGCTTATTAGTAAGTAAATGAAGAAAAGCTATCGGTGGATTCAAACTCATGAATGCCTGTTTACAAGACAGGTGCATTTCCCAGTAAGCCACTGGAACATCACAGGTGTAAAACAATGTAAAGAAGGGAAGTGAACATTGAATCGCTAATAGGTAAGTTAAAAAAGAAAGCCATTGGTTTCACTATGTTATTCTTAATGCCAATCTATACAACGTATGATGACATCTTGTTCTTTATTAACACTTAATATATATTCTATACTTCACAATTGCACTATATCAAGCCAAAAACAATGCAAATTTCCATTGCCTCTAAAGAATGATTACTAGTAAGTAAATGAAAAAAAACTATCCGTGGATTAAAACTCATGAATGCCTGTTTACAAGACAGTCGCATTAACACAGTAAGCCACTGGAACATCACAGATATAAGGTAATATAAAGAAGGGCAGTGAACATTGAATCGCTAATAGGTAAGTTAAAAATGATTTCCATTGGTTTCACAATGTTATTCTTAATGCCAATCTATACAGCGTATGATGACATCTTGTTCTTTATGAACACGTAATACATATTCTATACTTCACAATTGCACTATCTCAAGCCAAAACAATTCAAATTTCCATTGCCTCTATAGGAAGCTTATTAGTAAGTAAATGAAGAAAAGCTATCGGTGGATTCACACTCATGAATGCCTGTTTACAAGACAGGTGCATTTCCCAGTAAGCCACTGGAACATCACAGGTGTAAAGCAATGTAAAGAAGGGAAGTGAACATTGAATCGCTAATAGGTAAGTTAAAAAAGAAAGCCATTGGTTTCACTATGTTATTCTTAATGCCAATCTATACAACGTATGATGACATCTTGTTCTTTATTAACACTTAATATATATTCTATACTTCACAATTGCACTATCTCAAGCCAAAAACAATGCAAATTTCCATTGCCTCTAAAGAATGATTACTAGTAAGTAAATGAAAAAAACCTATCCGTGGATTCAAACTCATGAATGCCTGTTTACAAGACAGTCGCATTAACACAGTAAGCCACTGGAACATCACAGGTATAAGGTAATATAAAGAAGGGCAGTGAACATTGAATCGCTAATAAGGTAAGTTAAAAATGAATTCCATTGGTTTCACTATGTTATTCTTAATGCCAATCTATACAGCGTATGATGACATCTTGTTCTTTATGAACACGTAATACATATTCTATACTTCACAATTGCACTATCTCAAGTCAAATCAATTCAAATTTCCATTGCCTCTATAGGAAGATTATTAGTAAGTAAATGAAGAAAAGCTATCGGTGGATTCAAACTCATGAATGCCTGTTTACAATACAGGTGCGTTTACCCAGTAAGCCACTGGAACATCACAGGTGTAAAGCACTGTAAAGAAGGGCAGTGAACATTGAATCGCTAATAGGTAAGTTAATGAATTCCATTGGTTTCACTATGTTATTCTTAATGCCAATCTATACAGCGTATGATGACATCTTGTTCTTTATGAACACGTAATACATATTCTATACTTCACAATTGCACTATCTCAAGCCAAAACAATTCAAATTTCCATTGCCTCTATAGGAAGCTTATTAGTAAGTAAATGAAGAAAAGCTATCGTTGGATTCAAACTCATAAATGCCTGTTTACAAGACAGGTGCATTTCCCAGTAAGCCACTGGAACATCACAGGTGTAAAACAATGTAAAGAAGGGAAGTGAACATTGAATCGCTAATAGGTAAGTTAAAAAAGAAAGCCATTGGTTTCACTATGTTATTCTTAATGCCAATCTATACAACGTATGATGACATCTTGTTCTTTATTAACACTTAATATATATTCTATACTTCACAATTGCACTATATCAAGACAAAAACAATGCAAATTTCCATTGCCTCTAAAGAATGATTACTAGTAAGTAAATGAAAAAAAACTATCCGTGGATTAAAACTCATGAATGCCTGTTTACAAGACAGTCGCATTAACACAGTAAGCCACTGGAACATCACAGGTATAAGGTAATATAAAGAAGGGCAGTGAACATTGAATCGCTAATAGGTAAGTTAAAAATGATTTCCATTGGTTTCACAATGTTATTCTTAATGCCAATCTATACAGCGTATGATGACATCTTGTTCTTTATGAACACGTAATACATATTCTATACTTCACAATTGCACTATCTCAAGCCAAAACAATTCAAATTTCCATTGCCTCTATAGGAAGCTTATTAGTAAGTAAATGAAGAAAAGCTATCGGTGGATTCACACTCACGAATGCCTGTTTACAAGACAGGTGCATTTCCCAGTAAGCCACTGGAACATCACAGGTGTAAAGCAATGTAAAGAAGGGAAGTGAACATTGAATCGCTAATAGGTAAGTTAAAAAAGAAAGCCATTGGTTTCACTATGTTATTCTTAATGCCAATCTATACAACGTATGATGACATCTTGTTCTTTATTAACACTTAATATATATTCTATACTTCACAATTGCACTATCTCAAGCCAAAAACAATGCAAATTTCCATTGCCTCTAAAGAATGATTACTAGTAAGTAAATGAAAAAAACCTATCCGTGGATTCAAACTCATGAATGCCTGTTTACAAGACAGTCGCATTAACACAGTAAGCCACTGGAACATCACAGGTATAAGGTAATATAAAGAAGGGCAGTGAACATTGAATCGCTAATAAGGTAAGTTAAAAATGAATTCCATTGGTTTCACTATGTTATTCTTAATGCCAATCTATACAGCGTATGATGACATCTTGTTCTTTATGAACACGTAATACATATTCTATACTTCACAATTGCACTATCTCAAGCCAAATCAATTCAAATTTCCATTGCCTCTATAGGAAGATTATTAGTAAGTAAATGAAGAAAAGCTATCGGTGGATTCAAACTCATGAATGCCTGTTTACAATACAGGTGCGTTTACCCAGTAAGCCACTGGAACATCACAGGTGTAAAGCACTGTAAAGAAGGGCAGTGAACATTGAATCGCTAATAGGTAAGTTAATGAATTCCATTGGTTTCACTATGTTATTCTTATTGCCAATCTATACAGCGTATGATGACATCTTGTTCTTTATGAACACGTAATACATATTCTATACTTCACAATTGCACTATCTCAAGCCAAAACAATTCAAATTTCCATTGCCTCTATAGGAAGCTTATTAGTAAGTAAATGAAGAAAAGCTATCGGTGGATTCAAACTCATGAATGCCTGTTTACAAGACAGGTGCATTTACCCAGTAAGCCACTGGAAAATCACAGGTGTAAAGCAATGTAAAGAAGGGCAGTGAACATTGAATCGCTAATAAGGTAAGTTAAAAATGAATTCCATTGGTTTCACTATGTTATTCTTAATGCTAATCTATACAGCGTATGATGACATCTTTTTCTTTATGAACACGTAATACATATTCTATACTTCACAATTGCACTATCTCAAGCCAAAACAATTCAAATTTCCATTGCCTCTATAGGAAGCTTATTAGTAAGTAAATGAAGAAAAGCTATCGGTGGATTCAAACTCATGAATGCCTGTTTACAATACAGGTGCGTTTACCCAGTAAGCCACTGGAACATCACAGGTGTAAAGCAATGTAAAGAAGGGCAGTGAACATTGAATTGCTAATAGGTAAGTTATAAAAGAAAGCCATTGGTTTCACTATGTTATTCTTAATGCCAATCTATAAAACGTATGATGACATCTTGTTCTTTATTAACACTTAATATATA
The DNA here is from genome assembly GCF_046119375.1 of Phyllobates terribilis. NCBI lineage: Eukaryota > Metazoa > Chordata > Amphibia > Anura > Dendrobatidae > Phyllobates > Phyllobates terribilis. The sequence continues at coordinate 585,843,871 of NW_027362762.1, forward strand.
TTCTATACTTCACAATTGCACTATCTCAAGCCAAAACAATTCAAATTTCCATTGCCTCTATAGGAAGCTTATTAGTAAGTAAATGAAGAAAAGCTATCGGGGGATTTAAACTCATGAATGCCTGTTTACAAGACAGGTGCATTTACCCAGTAAGCCACTGGAACATCACAGGTGAAAAGTAATGTAAAGAAGGGCAGTGAACATTGAATCGCTAATAAGGTAAGTTAAAAATGAATTCCATTGGTTTCACTATGTTATTCTTAATGCCAATCTATACAGCGTATGATGACATCTTCTTCTTTATGAACACGTAATACATATTCTATACTTCACAATTGCACTATCTCAAGCCAAAAACAATGCAAATTTCCATTGCCTCTAAAGAATGATTACTAGTAAGTAAATGAAAAAAAACTATCCGTGGATTCAAACTCATGAAAGCCTTTTAACAAGACAGTCACATTAACACAGTAAGCCACTGGAACATCACAGGTATAAGGTAATATAAAGAAGGGCAGTGAACATTGAATCGATAATAGGTAAGTTAAAAATGAATTCCATTGGTTTCACTATGTTATTCTTAATGCCAATCTATACAACGTATGATGACATCTTGTTCTTTATGAACACGTAATACATATTCTATACTTCACAATTGCACTATCTCAAGCCAAAACAATTCAAATTTCCATTGCCTCTATAGGAAGCTTATTAGTAAGTAAATGAAGAAAAGCTATCGGTGGATTCAAACTCATGAATGCCTGTTTACAAGACAGGTGCATTTCCCAGTAAGCCACTGGAACATCACAGGTGTAAAGCAATGTAAAGAAGGGACGTGAACATTGAATCGCTAATAGGTAAGTTAAAAAAGAAAGCCATTGGTTTCACTATGTTATTCTTAATGCCAATCTATACAGCGTATGATGACATCTTGTTCTTTATGAACACGTAATACATATTCTATACTTCACAATTGCACTATCGCAAGCCAAAACAATTCAAATTTAAATTGCCTCTATAGGAAGCTTATTAGTAAGTAAATGAAAAAAAGCTATCGGTGGATTCAAACTCATGAATGCCTGTTTACCATACAGGTGCATTTACCCAGTAAGCCACTGGAACATCACAGGTGTAAAGCACTGTAAAGAAGGGCAGTGAACATTGAATCGCTAATAGGTAAGTTAATAATGAATTCCATTGGTATCACTATGTTATTCTTAATGCCAATCTATACAGCGTATGATGACATCTTGTTCTTTATGAACACGTAATACATATTCTATATTTCACAATTGCACTATCTCAAGCCAAATCAATTCAAATTTCCATTGCTTCTACAGGAAGCTTATTAGTAAGTAAATGAAGAAAAGCAATCAGTGGATTCAAACTCATGAATGCCTGCTTACAAGACAACTGCATTTACCCAGAAAGCCACTAGAACATCACAGGTGTCAAGCAATGTCAAGAAGTGCAGTGAACATTGAATCGCTAATAGGTAAGTTATAAAAGAAAGCCATTGGTTTCACTATGTTATTCTTAATGCCAATCTATAAAACGTATGATGACATCTTGTTCTTTATTAACACTTAATATATATTCTATACTTCACAATTGCACTATCTCAAGCCAAAAACAATGCAAATTTCCATTGCCTCTAAAGAATGATTACTAGTAAGTAAATGAAAAAAAACTATCCGTGGATTAAAACTCATGAATGCCTGTTTACAAGACAGTCGCATTAACACAGTAAGCCACTGGAACATCACAGGTATAAGGTAATATAAAGAAGGGCAGTGAACATTGAATCGCTAATAGGTAAGTTAAAAATGAATTCCATTGGTTTCACTATGTTATTCTTAATGAAAATCTATACAGCGTATGATGACATCTTCTTCTTTATGAACACGTAATACATATTCTATACTTCACAATTGCACTATCTCAAGCCAAAACAATTCAAATTTCCATTGCCTCTATAGGAAGCTTATTAGTAAGTAAATGAAGAAAAGCTATCGGTGGATTCAAACTCATGAATGCCTGTTTACAAGACAGGTGCATTTCCCAGTAAGCCACTGGAACATCACAGGTGTAAAGCAATGTAAAGAAGGGACGTGAACATTGAATCGCTAATAGGTAAGTTAAAAAAGAAAGCCATTGGTTTCACTATGTTATTCTTAATGCCAATCTATACAGCGTATGATGACATCTTGTTCTTTATGAACACGTAATACATATTCTATACTTCACAATTGCACTATCTCAAGCCAAATCAATTCAAATTTCCATTGCCTCTATAGGAAGATTATTAGTAAGTAAATGAAGAAAAGCTATCGGTGGATTCAAACTCATGAATGCCTGTTTACAATACAGGTGCGTTTACCCAGTAAGCCACTGGAACATCACAGGTGTAAAGCACTGTAAAGAAGGGCAGTGAACATTGAATCGCTAATAGGTAAGTTAATAATGAATTCCATTGGTTTCACTATGTTATTCTTAATGCCAATCTATACAGCGTATGATGACATCTTGTTCTTTATGAACACGTAATACATATTCTATACTTCACAATTGCACTATCTCAAGCCAAAACAATTCAAATTTCCATTGCCTCTATAGGAAGCTTATTAGTAAGTAAATGAAGAAAAGCTATCGTTGGATTCAAACTCATAAATGCCTGTTTACAAGACAGGTGCATTTCCCAGTAAGCCACTGGTACATCACAGGTGTAAAACAATGTAAAGAAGGGAAGTGAACATTGAATCGCTAATAGGTAAGTTAAAAAAGAAAGCCATTGGTTTCACTATGTTATTCTTAATGCCAATCTATACAACGTATGATGACATCTTGTTCTTTATTAACACTTAATATATATTCTATACTTCACAATTGCACTATATCAAGCCAAAAACAATGCAAATTTCCATTGCCTCTAAAGAATGATTACTAGTAAGTAAATGAAAAAAAACTATCCGTGGATTAAAACTCATAAATGCCTGTTTACAAGACAGTCGCATTAACACAGTAAGCCACTGGAACATCACAGGCATAAGGTAATATAAAGAAGGGCAGTGAACATTGAATCGCTAATAGGTAAGTTAAAAATGAATTCCATTGGTTTCACTATGTTATTCTTAATGAAAATCTATACAGCGTATGATGACATCTTCCTCTTTATGAACACGTAATACATATTCTATACTTCACAATTGCACTATCTCAAGCCAAAACAATTCAAATTTCCATTGCCTCTATAGGAAGCTTATTAGTAAGTAAATGAAGAAAAGCTATCGGTGGATTCAAACTCATGAATGCCTGTTTACAAGACAGGTGCATTTCCCAGTAAGCCACTGGAACATCACAGGTGTAAAGCAATGTAAAGAAGGGACGTGAACATTGAATCGCTAATAGGTAAGTTAAAAAAGAAAGCCATTGGTTTCACTATGTTATTCTTAATGCCAATCTATACAACGTATGATGACATCTTGTTCTTTATTAACACTTAATATATATTCTATACTTCACAATTGCACTATCTCAAGCCAAAACAATTCAACTTTCCATTGCCTCTATAGGAAGCTTATTAGTAAGTAAATGAAGAAAAGCTATCGGGGGATTCAAACTCATGAATGCCTGTTTACAAGACAGGTGCATTTACCCAGTAAGCCACTGGAACATCACAGGTGAAAAGTAATGTAAAGAAGGGCAGTGAACATTGAATCGCTAATAAGGTAAGTTAAAAATGAATTCCATTGGTTTCACTATGTTATTCTTAATGCCAATCTATACAGCGTATGATGACATCTTGTTCTTTATGAACACGTAATACATATTCTATACTTCACAATTGCACTATCTCAAGCCAAATCAATTCAAATTTCCATTGCCTCTATAGGAAGATTATTAGTAAGTAAATGAAGAAAAGCTATCGGTGGATTCAAACTCATGAATGCCTGTTTACAATACAGGTGCGTTTACCCAGTAAGCCACTGGAACATCACAGGTGTAAAGCACTGTAAAGAAGGGCAGTGAACATTGAATCGCTAATAGGTAAGTTAATAATGAATTCCATTGGTTTCACTATGTTATTCTTAATGCCAATCTATACAGCGTATGATGACATCTTGTTCTTTATGAACACGTAATACATATTCTATACTTCACAATTGCACTATCTCAAGCCAAAACAATTCAAATTTCCATTGCCTCTATAGGAAGCTTATTAGTAAGTAAATGAAGAAAAGCTATCGTTGGATTCAAACTCATAAATGCCTGTTTACAAGACAGGTGCATTTCCCAGTAAGCCACTGGTACATCACAGGTGTAAAACAATGTAAAGAAGGGAAGTGAACATTGAATCGCTAATAGGTAAGTTAAAAAAGAAAGCCATTGGTTTCACTATGTTATTCTTAATGCCAATCTATACAACGTATGATGACATCTTGTTCTTTATTAACACTTAATATATATTCTATACTTCACAATTGCACTATATCAAGCCAAAAACAATGCAAATTTCCATTGCCTCTAAAGAATGATTACTAGTAAGTAAATGAAAAAAAACTATCCGTGGATTAAAACTCATAAATGCCTGTTTACAAGACAGTCGCATTAACACAGTAAGCCACTGGAACATCACAGGCATAAGGTAATATAAAGAAGGGCAGTGAACATTGAATCGCTAATAGGTAAGTTAAAAATGAATTCCATTGGTTTCACTATGTTATTCTTAATGAAAATCTATACAGCGTATGATGACATCTTCCTCTTTATGAACACGTAATACATATTCTATACTTCACAATTGCACTATCTCAAGCCAAAACAATTCAAATTTCCATTGCCTCTATAGGAAGCTTATTAGTAAGTAAATGAAGAAAAGCTATCGGTGGATTCAAACTCATGAATGCCTGTTTACAAGACAGGTGCATTTCCCAGTAAGCCACTGGAACATCACAGGTGTAAAGCAATGTAAAGAAGGGACGTGAACATTGAATCGCTAATAGGTAAGTTAAAAAAGAAAGCCATTGGTTTCACTATGTTATTCTTAATGCCAATCTATACAACGTATGATGACATCTTGTTCTTTATTAACACTTAATATATATTCTATACTTCACAATTGCACTATCTCAAGCCAAAACAATTCAACTTTCCATTGCCTCTATAGGAAGCTTATTAGTAAGTAAATGAAGAAAAGCTATCGGGGGATTCAAACTCATGAATGCCTGTTTACAAGACAGGTGCATTTACCCAGTAAGCCACTGGAACATCACAGGTGAAAAGTAATGTAAAGAAGGGCAGTGAACATTGAATCGCTAATAAGGTAAGTTAAAAATGAATTCCATTGGTTTCACTATGTTATTCTTAATGCCAATCTATACAGCGTATGATGACATCTTGTTCTTTATGAACACGTAATACATATTCTATACTTCACAATTGCACTATCTCAAGCCAAATCAATTCAAATTTCCATTGCCTCTATAGGAAGATTATTAGTAAGTAAATGAAGAAAAGCTATCGGTGGATTCAAACTGATGAATGCCTGTTTACAATACAGGTGCGTTTACCCAGTAAGCCACTGGAACATCACAGGTGTAAAGCACTGTAAAGAAGGGCAGTGAACATTGAATTGCTAATAGGTAAGTTAATAATGAATTCCATTGGTTTCACTATGTTATTCTTAATGCCAATCTATACAGCGTATGATGACATCTTGTTCTTTATGAACACGTAATACATATTCTATACTTCACAATTGCACTATCTCAAGCCAAAACAATTCAAATTTCCATTGCCTCTATAGGAAGCTTATTAGTAAGTAAATGAAGAAAAGCTATCGTTGGATTCACACTCATAAATGCCTGTTTACAAGACAGGTGCATTTCCCAGTAAGCCACTGGAACATCACAGGTGTAAAACAATGTAAAGAAGGGAAGTGAACATTGAATCGCTAATAGGTAAGTTAAAAAAGAAAGCCATTGGTTTCACTATGTTATTCTTAATGCCAATCTATACAACGTATGATGACATCTTGTTCTTTATTAACACTTAATATATATTCTATACTTCACAATTGCACTATATCAAGCCAAAAACAATGCAAATTTCCATTGCCTCTAAAGAATGATTACTAGTAAGTAAATGAAAAAAAACTATCCATGGATTAAAACTCATGAATGCCTGTTTACAAGACAGTCGCATTAACACAGTAAGCCACTGGAACATCACAGGTATAAGGTAATATAAAGAAGGGCAGTGAACATTGAATCGCTAATAGGTAAGTTAAAAATGAATTCCATTGGTTTCACTATGTTATTCTTAATGCCAATCTATACAACGTATGATGACATCTTGTTCTTTATGAACACGTAATACATATTCTATACTTCACAATTGCACTATCTCAAGCCAAAACAATTCAAATTTCCATTGCCTCTATAGGAAGCTTATTAGTAAGTAAATGAAGAAAAGCTATCGGTGGATTCACACTCATGAATGCCTGTTTACAAGACAGGTGCATTTCCCAGTAAGCCACTGGAACATCACAGGTGAAAAGCAATGTAAAGAAGGGAAGTGAACATTGAATCGCTAATAGGTAAGTTAAAAAAGAAAGCCATTGGTTTCACTATGTTATTCTTAATGCCAATCTATACAGCGTATGATGACATCTTCTTCTTTATGAACACGTAATACATATTCTATACTTCACAATTGCACTATCTCAAGCCAAAAACAATGCAAATTTCCATTGCCTCTAAAGAATGATTACTAGTAAGTAAATGAAAAAAAACTATCCGTGGATTCAAACTCATGAAAGCCTGTTTACAAGACAGTGGCATTAACACAGTAAGCCACTGGAACATCACAGGTATAAGGTAATATAAAGAAGGGCAGTGAACATTGAATCGCTAATAGGTAAGTTAAAAATGAATTCCATTGGTTTCACTATGTTATTCTTAATGCCAATCTATACAACGTATGATGACATCTTGTTCTTTATGAACACGTAATACATATTCTATACTTCACAATTGCACTATCTCAAGCCAAAACAATTCAAATTTCCATTGCCTCTATAGGAAGCTTATTAGTAAGTAAATGAAGAAAAGCTATCGGTGGATTCAAACTCATGAATGCCTGTTTACAAGACAGGTGCATTTCCCAGTAAGCCACTGGAACATCACAGGTGTAAAGCAATGTAAAGAAGGGACGTGAACATTGAATCGCTAATAGGTAAGTTAAAAAAGAAAGCCATTGGTTTCACTATGTTATTCTTAATGCCAATCTATACAGCGTATGATGACATCTTGTTCTTTATGAACACGTAATACATATTCTATACTTCACAATTGCACTATCGCAAGCCAAAACAATTCAAATTTAAATTGCCTCTATAGGAAGCTTATTAGTAAGTAAATGAAGAAAAGCTATCGGTGGATTCAAACTCATGAATGCCTGTTTACCATACAGGTGCATTTACCCAGTAAGCCACTGGAACATCACAGGTGTAAAGCACTGTAAAGAAGGGCAGTGAACATTGAATCGCTAATAGGTAAGTTAATAATGAATTCCATTGGTTTCACTATGTTATTCTTAATGCCAATCTATACAGCGTATGATGACATCTTGTTCTTTATGAACACGTAATACATATTCTATATTTCACAATTGCACTATCTCAAGCCAAATCAATTCAAATTTCCATTGCTTCTACAGGAAGCTTATTAGTAAGTAAATGAAGAAAAGCAATCAGTGGATTCAAACTCATGAATGCCTGCTTACAAGACAACTGCATTTACCCAGAAAGCCACTAGAACATCACAGGTGTCAAGCAATGTCAAGAAGTGCAGTGAACATTGAATCGCTAATAGGTAAGTTATAAAAGAAAGCCATTGGTTTCACTATGTTATTCTTAATGCCAATCTATAAAACGTATGATGACATCTTGTTCTTTATTAACACTTAATATATATTCTATACTTCACAATTGCACTATCTCAAGCCAAAAACAATGCAAATTTCCATTGCCTCTAAAGAATGATTACTAGTAAGTAAATGAAAAAAAACTATCCGTGGATTAAAACTCATGAATGCCTGTTTACAAGACAGTCGCATTAACACAGTAAGCCACTGGAACATCACAGGTATAAGGTAATATAAAGAAGGGCAGTGAACATTGAATCGCTAATAGGTAAGTTAAAAATGAATTCCATTGGTTTCACTATGTTATTCTTAATGAAAATCTATACAGCGTATGATGACATCTTCTTCTTTATGAACACGTAATACATATTCTATACTTCACAATTGCACTATCTCAAGCCAAAACAATTCAAATTTCCATTGCCTCTATAGGAAGCTTATTAGTAAGTAAATGAAGAAAAGCTATCGGTGGATTCAAACTCATGAATGCCTGTTTACAAGACAGGTGCATTTCCCAGTAAGCCACTGGAACATCACAGGTGTAAAGCAATGTAAAGAAGGGACGTGAACATTGAATCGCTAATAGGTAAGTTAAAAAAGAAAGCCATTGGTTTCACTATGTTATTCTTAATGCCAATCTATACAGCGTATGATGACATCTTGTTCTTTATGAACACGTAATACATATTCTATAGTTCACAATTGCACTATCTCAAGCCAAATCAATTCAAATTTCCATTGCCTCTATAGGAAGATTATTAGTAAGTAAATGAAGAAAAGCTATCGGTGGATTCAAACTCATGAATGCCTGTTTACAATACAGGTGCGTTTACCCAGTAAGCCACTGGAACATCACAGGTGTAAAGCACTGTAAAGAAGGGCAGTGAACATTGAATCGCTAATAGGTAAGTTAATAATTAATTCCATTGGTTTCACTATGTTATTCTTAATGCCAATCTATACAGCGTATGATGACATCTTGTTCTTTATGAACACGTAATACATATTCTATATTTCACAATTGCACTATCTCAAGCCAAATCAATTCAAATTTCCATTGCTTCTACAGGAAGCTTATTAGTAAGTAAATGAAGAAAAGCAATCAGTGGATTCAAACTCATGAATGCCTGCTTACAAGACAACTGCATTTACCCAGAAAGCCACTAGAACATCACAGGTGTAAAACAATGTAAAGAAGGGAAGTGAACATTGAATCGCTAATAGGTAAGTTAAAAAAGAAAGCCATTGGTTTCACTATGTTATTCTTAATGCCAATCTATACAACGTATGATGACATCTTGTTCTTTATTAACACTTAATATATATTCTATACTTCACAATTGCACTATATCAAGCCAAAAACAATGCAAATTTCCATTGCCTCTAAAGAATGATTACTAGTAAGTAAATGAAAAAAAACTATCCGTGGATTAAAACTCATAAATGCCTGTTTACAAGACAGTCGCATTAACACAGTAAGCCACTGGAACATCACAGGTATAAGGTAATATAAAGAAGGGCAGTGAACATTGAATCGCTAATAGGTAAGTTAAAAATGAATTCCATTGGTTTCACTATGTTATTCTTAATGCCAATCTATACAGCGTATGATGACATCTTGTTCTTTATGAACACGTAATACATATTCTATACTTCACAATTGCACTATCTCAAGCCAAATCAATTCAAATTTCCATTGCCTCTATAGGAAGATTATTAGTAAGTAAATGAAGAAAAGCTATCGGTGGATTCAAACTCATGAATGCCTGTTTACAAGACAGGTGCATTTCCCAGTAAGCCACTGGAACATCACAGGTGTAAAGCAATGTAAAGAAGGGACGTGAACATTGAATCGCTAATAGGTAAGTTAAAAAAGAAAGCCATTGGTTTCACTATGTTATTCTTAATGCCAATCTATACAACGTATGATGACATCTTCTTCTTTATTAACACTTAATATATATTCTATACTTCACAATTGCACTATCTCAAGCCAAAACAATTCAAATTTAAATTGCCTCTATAGAAAGCTTATTAGTAAGTAAATGAAGAAAAGCTATCGGTGGATTCAAACTCATGAATGCCTGTTTACCATACAGGTGCATTTACCCAGTAAGCCACTGGAACATCACAGGTGTAAAGCACTGTAAAGAAGGGCAGTGAACATTGAATCGCTAATAGGTAAGTTAATAATGAATTCCATTGGTTTCACTATGTTATTCTTAATGCCAATCTATACAGCGTATGATGACATCTTGTTCTTTATGAACACGTAATACATATTCTATATTTCACAATTGCACCATCTCAAGCCAAATCAATTCAAATTTCCATTGCTTCTACAGGAAGCTTATTAGTAAGTAAATGAAGAAAAGCAATCAGTGGATTCAAACTCATGAATGCCTGCTTACAAGACAACTGCATTTACCCAGAAAGCCACTAGAACATCACAGGTGTCAAGCAATGTCAAGAAGTGCAGTGAACATTGAATCGCTAATAGGTAAGTTATAAAAGAAAGCCATTGGTTTCACTATGTTATTCTTAATGCCAATCTATAAAACGTATGATGACATCTTGTTCTTTATTAACACTTAATATATATTCTATACTTCACAATTGCACTATCTCAAGCCAAAAACAATGCAAATTTCCATTGCCTCTAAAGAATGATTACTAGTAAGTAAATGAAAAAAAACTATCCGTGGATTAAAACTCATGAATGCCTGTTTACAAGACAGTCGCATTAACACAGTAAGCCACTGGAACATCACAGGTATAAGGTAATATAAAGAAGGGCAGTGAACATTGAATCGCTAATAGGTAAGTTAAAAATGAATTCCATTGGTTTCACTATGTTATTCTTAATGAAAATCTATACAGCGTATGATGACATCTTCTTCTTTATGAACACGTAATACATATTCTATACTTCACAATTGCACTATCTCAAGCCAAAACAATTCAAATTTCCATTGCCTCTATAGGAAGCTTATTAGTAAGTAAATGAAGAAAAGCTATTGGTGGATTCAAACTCATGAATGCCTGTTTACAAGACAGGTGCATTTCCCAGTAAGCCACTGGAACATCACAGGTGTAAAGCAATGTAAAGAAGGGACGTGAACATTGAATCGCTAATAGGTAAGTTAAAAAAGAAAGCCATTGGTTTCACTATGTTATTCTTAATGCCAATCTATACAGCGTATGATGACATCTTGTTCTTTATGAACACGTAATACATATTCTATACTTCACAATTGCACTATCTCAAGCCAAATCAATTCAAATTTCCATTGCCTCTATAGGAAGATTATTAGTAAGTAAATGAAGAAAAGCTATCGGTGGATTCAAACTCATGAATGCCTGTTTACAATACAGGTGCGTTTACCCAGTAAGCCACTGGAACATCACAGGTGTAAAGCACTGTAAAGAAGGGCAGTGAACATTGAATCGCTAATAGGTAAGTTAATAATGAATTCCATTGGTTTCACTATGTTATTCTTAATGCCAATCTATACAACGTATGATGACATCTTGTTCTTTATTAACACTTAATATATATTCTATACTTCACAATTGCACTATATCAAGCCAAAAACAATGCAAATTTCCATTGCCTCTAAAGAATGATTACTAGTAAGTAAATGAAAAAAAACTATCCGTGGATTAAAACTCATAAATGCCTATTTACAAGACAGTCGCATTAACACAGTAAGCCACTGGAACATCACAGGTATAAGGTAATATAAAGAAGGGCAGTGAACATTGAATCGCTAATAGGTAAGTTAAAAATGAATTCCATTGGTTTCACTATGTTATTCTTAATGCCAATCTATACAGCGTATGATGACATCTTGTTCTTTATGAACACGTAATACATATTCTATACTTCACAATTGCACTATCTCAAGCCAAATCAATTCAAATTTCCATTGCCTCTATAGGAAGATTATTAGTAAGTAAATGAAGAAAAGCTATCGGTGGATTCAAACTCATGAATGCCTGTTTACAAGACAGGTGCATTTCCCAGTAAGCCACTGGAACATCACAGGTGTAAAGCAATGTAAAGAAGGGACGTGAACATTGAATCGCTAATAGGTAAGTTAAAAAAGAAAGCCATTGGTTTCACTATGTTATTCTTAATGCCAATCTATACAACGTATGATGACATCTTGTTCTTTATTAACACTTAATATATATTCTATACTTCACAATTGCACTATCTCAAGCCAAAACAATTCAAATTTCCATTGCCTCTATAGGAAGCTTATTAGTAAGTAAATGAAGAAAAGCTATCGTTGGATTCACACTCATAAATGCCTGTTTACAAGACAGGTGCATTTCCCAGTAAGCCACTGGAACATCACAGGTGTAAAACAATGTAAAGAAGGGAAGTGAACATTGAATCGCTAATAGGTAAGTTAAAAAAGAAAGCCATTGGTTTCACTATGTTATTCTTAATGCCAATCTATACAGCGTATGATGACATCTTGTTCTTTATGAACACGTAATACATATTCTATATTTCACAATTGCACTATCTCAAGCCAAATCAATTCAAATTTCCATTGCTTCTACAGGAAACTTATTAGTAAGTAAATGAAGAAAAGCAATCAGTGGATTCAAACTCATGAATGCCTGCTTACAAGACAACTGCATTTACCCAGAAAGCCACTAGAACATCACAGGTGTCAAGCAATGTCAAGAAGTGCAGTGAACATTGGATCGCTAATAGGTAAGTTATAAAAGAAAGCCATTGGTTTCACTATGTTATTCTTAATGCCAATCTATAAAACGTATGATGACATCTTGTTCTTTATTAACACTTAATATATATTCTATACTTCACAATTGCACTATCTCAAGCCAAAACAATTCAAATTTCCATTGCCTCTATAGGAAGCTTATTAGTAAGTAAATGAAGAAAAGCTATCGGGGGATTCAAACTCATGAATGCCTGTTTACAAGACAGGTGCATTTACCCAGTAAACCACTGGAACATCACAGGTGTAAAGCACTGTAAAGAAGGGCAGTGAACATTGAATCGCTAATAGGTAAGTTAATAATGAATTCCATTGGTTTCACTATGTTATTCTTAATGCCAATCTATACAGCGTATGATGACATCTTGTTCTTTATGAACACGTAATACATATTCTATACTTCACAATTGCACTATCTCAAGCCAAAACAATTCAAATTTCCATTGCCTCTATAGGAAGCTTATTAGTAAGTAAATGAAGAAAAGCTATCGTTGGATTCAAACTCATAAATGCCTGTTTACAAGACAGGTGCATTTCCCAGTAAGCCACTGGAACATCACAGGTGTAAAACAATGTAAAGAAGGGAAGTGAACATTGAATCGCTAATAGGTAAGTTAAAAAAGAAAGCCATTGGTTTCACTATGTTATTCTTAATGCCAATCTATACAACGTATGATGACATCTTGTTCTTTATTAACACTTAATATATATTCTATACTTCACAATTGCACTATATCAAGCTAAAAACAATGCAAATTTCCATTGCCTCTAAAGAATGATTACTAGTAAGTAAATGAAAAAAAACTATCCATGGATTAAAACTCATGAATGCCTGTTTACAAGACAGTCGCATTAACACAGTAAGCCACTGGAACATCACAGGTATAAGGTAATATAAAGAAGGGCAGTGAACATTGAATCGCTAATAGGTAAGTTAAAAATGAATTCCATTGGTTTCACTATGTTATTCTTAATGCCAATCTATACAACGTATGATGACATCTTGTTCTTTATGAACACGTAATACATATTCTATACTTCACAATTGCACTATCTCAAGCCAAAACAATTCAAATTTCCATTGCCTCTATAGGAAGCTTATTAGTAAGTAAATGAAGAAAAGCTATCGGTGGATTCACACTCATGAATGCCTGTTTACAAGACAGGTGCATTTCCCAGTAAGCCACTGGAACATCACAGGTGAAAAGCAATGTAAAGAAGGGAAGTGAACATTGAATCGCTAATAGGTAAGTTAAAAAAGAAAGCCATTGGTTTCACTATGTTATTCTTAATGCCAATCTATACAGCGTATGATGACATCTTCTTCTTTATGAACACGTAATACATATTCTATACTTCACAATTGCACTATCTCAAGCCAAAAACAATGCAAATTTCCATTGCCTCTAAAGAATGATTACTAGTAAGTAAATGAAAAAAAACTATCCGTGGATTCAAACTCATGAAAGCCTGTTTACAAGACAGTCGCATTAACACAGTAAGCCACTGGAACATCACAGGTATAAGGTAATATAAAGAAGGGCAGTGAACATTGAATCGCTAATAGGTAAGTTAAAAATGAATTCCATTGGTTTCACTATGTTATTCTTAATGCCAATCTATACAACGTATGATGACATCTTGTTCTTTATGAACACGTAATACATATTCTATACTTCACAATTGCACTATCTCAAGCCAAAACAATTCAAATTTCCATTGCCTCTATAGGAAGCTTATTAGTAAGTAAATGAAGAAAAGCTATCGGTGGATTCAAACTCATGAATGCCTGTTTACAAGACAGGTGCATTTCCCAGTAAGCCACTGGAACATCACAGGTGTAAAGCAATGTAAAGAAGGGACGTGAACATTGAATCGCTAATAGGTAAGTTAAAAAAGAAAGCCATTGGTTTCACTATGTTATTCTTAATGCCAATCTATACAGCGTATGATGACATCTTGTTCTTTATGAACACGTAATACATATTCTATACTTCACAATTGCACTATCGCAAGCCAAAACAATTCAAATTTAAATTGCCTCTATAGGAAGCTTATTAGTAAGTAAATGAAGAAAAGCTATCGGTGGATTCAAACTCATGAATGCCTGTTTACCATACAGGTGCATTTACCCAGTAAGCCACTGGAACATCACAGGTGTAAAGCACTGTAAAGAAGGGCAGTGAACATTGAATCGCTAATAGGTAAGTTAATAATGAATTCCATTGGTTTCACTATGTTATTCTTAATGCCAATCTATACAGCGTATGATGACATCTTGTTCTTTATGAACACGTAATACATATTCTATATTTCACAATTGCACTATCTCAAGCCAAATCAATTCAAATTTCCATTGCTTCTACAGGAAGCTTATTAGTAAGTAAATGAAGAAAAGCAATCAGTGGATTCAAACTCATGAATGCCTGCTTACAAGACAACTGCATTTACCCAGAAAGCCACTAGAACATCACAGGTGTCAAGCAATGTCAAGAAGTGCAGTGAACATTGAATCGCTAATAGGTAAGTTATAAAAGAAAGCCATTGGTTTCACTATGTTATTCTTAATGCCAATCTATAAAACGTATGATGACATCTTGTTCTTTATTAACACTTAATATATATTCTATACTTCACAATTGCACTATCTCAAGCCAAAAACAATGCAAATTTCCATTGCCTCTAAAGAATGATTACTAGTAAGTAAATGAAAAAAAACTATCCGTGGATTAAAACTCATGAATGCCTGTTTACAAGACAGTCGCATTAACACAGTAAGCCACTGGAACATCACAGGTATAAGGTAATATAAAGAAGGGCAGTGAACATTGAATCGCTAATAGGTAAGTTAAAAATGAATTCCATTGGTTTCACTATGTTATTCTTAATGAAAATCTATACAGCGTATGATGACATCTTCTTCTTTATGAACACGTAATACATATTCTATACTTCACAATTGCACTATCTCAAGCCAAAACAATTCAAATTTCCATTGCCTCTATAGGAAGCTTATTAGTAAGTAAATGAAGAAAAGCTATCGGTGGATTCAAACTCATGAATGCCTGTTTACAAGACAGGTGCATTTCCCTGTAAGCCACTGGAACATCACAGGTGTAAAGCAATGTAAAGAAGGGATGTGAACATTGAATCGCTAATAGGTAAGTTAAAAAAAAAAGCCATTGGTTTCACTATGTTATTCTTAATGCCAATCTATACAGCGTATGATGACATCTTGTTCTTTATGAACACGTAATACATATTCTATACTTCACAATTGCACTATCTCAAGCCAAATCAATTCAAATTTCCATTGCCTCTATAGGAAGATTATTAGTAAGTAAATGAAGAAAAGCTATCGGTGGATTCAAACTCATGAATGCCTGTTTACAATACAGGTGCGTTTACCCAGTAAGCCACTGGAACATCACAGGTGTAAAGCACTGTAAAGAAGGGCAGTGAACATTGAATCGCTAATAGGTAAGTTAATAATGAATTCCATTGGTTTCACTATGTTATTCTTAATGCCAATCTATACAGCGTATGATGACATCTTGTTCTTTATGAACACGTAATACATATTCTATACTTCACAATTGCACTATCTCAAGCCAAAACAATTCAAATTTCCATTGCCTCTATAGGAAGCTTATTAGTAAGTAAATGAAGAAAAGCTATCGTTGGATTCAAACTCATAAATGCCTGTTTACAAGACAGGTGCATTTCCCAGTAAGCCACTGGAACATCACAGGTGTAAAACAATGTAAAGAAGGGAAGTGAACATTGAATCGCTAATAGGTAAGTTAAAAAAGAAAGCCATTGGTTTCACTATGTTATTCTTAATGCCAATCTATACAACGTATGATGACATCTTGTTCTTTATTAACACTTAATATATATTCTATACTTCACAATTGCACTATATCAAGCCAAAAACAATGCAAATTTCCATTGCCTCTAAAGAATGATTACTAGTAAGTAAATGAAAAAAAACTATCCGTGGATTAAAACTCATAAATGCCTGTTTACAAGACAGTCGCATTAACACAGTAAGCCACTGGAACATCACAGGTATAAGGTAATATAAAGAAGGGCAGTGAACATTGAATCGCTAATAGGTAAGTTAAAAATGAATTCCATTGGTTTCACTATGTTATTCTTAATGAAAATCTATACAGCGTATGATGACATCTTCCTCTTTATGAACACGTAATACATATTCTATACTTCACAATTGCACTATCTCAAGCCAAAACAATTCAAATTTCCATTGCCTCTATAGGAAGCTTATTAGTAAGTAAATGAAGAAAATCTATCGGTGGATTCAAACTCATGAATGCCTGTTTACAAGACAGGTGCATTTCCCAGTAAGCCACTGGAACATCACAGGTGTAAAGCAATGTAAAGAAGGGACGTGAACATTGAATCGCTAATAGGTAAGTTAAAAAAGAAAGCCATTGGTTTCACTATGTTATTCTTAATGCCAATCTATACAACGTATGATGACATCTTGTTCTTTATTAACACTTAATATATATTCTATACTTCACAATTGCACTATCTCAAGCCAAAACAATTCAAATTTCCATTGCCTCTATAGGAAGCTTATTAGTAAGTAAATGAAGAAAAGCTATCGGGGGATTCAAACTCATGAATGCCTGTTTACAAGACAGGTGCATTTACCCAGTAAGCCACTGGAACATCACAGGTGAAAAGTAATGTAAAGAAGGGCAGTGAACATTGAATCGCTAATAAGGTAAGTTAAAAATGAATTCCATTGGTTTCACTATGTTATTCTTAATGCCAATCTATACAGCGTATGATGACATCTTGTTTTTATGAACACGTAATACATATTCTATACTTCACAATTGCACTATCTCAAGCCAAATCAATTCAAATTTCCATTGCCTCTATAGGAAGATTATTAGTAAGTAAATGAAGAAAAGCTATCGGTGGATTCAAACTCATGAATGCCTGTTTACAATACAGGTGCGTTTACCCAGTAAGCCACTGGAACATCACAGGTGTAAAGCACTGTAAAGAAGGGCAGTGAACATTGAATCGCTAATAGGTAAGTTAATAATGAATTCCATTGGTTTCACTATGTTATTCTTAATGCCAATCTATACAGCGTATGATGACATCTTGTTCTTTATGAACACGTAATACATATTCTATACTTCACAATTGCACTATCTCAAGCCAAAACAATTCAAATTTCCATTGCCTCTATAGGAAGCTTATTAGTAAGTAAATGAAGAAAAGCTATCGTTGGATTCACACTCATAAATGCCTGTTTACAAGACAGGTGCATTTCCCAGTAAGCCACTGGAACATCACAGGTGTAAAACAATGTAAAGAAGGGAAGTGAACATTGAATCGCTAATAGGTAAGTTAAAAAAGAAAGCCATTGGTTTCACTATGTTATTCTTAATGCCAATCTATACAACGTATGATGACATCTTGTTCTTTATTAACACTTTATATATATTCTATACTTCACAATTGCACTATATCAAGCCAAAAACAATGCAAATTTCCATTGCCTCTAAAGAATGATTACTAGTAAGTAAATGAAAAAAAACTATCCATGGATTAAAACTCATGAATGCCTGTTTACAAGACAGTCGCATTAACACAGTAAGCCACTGGAACATCACAGGTATAAGGTAATATAAAGAAGGGCAGTGAACATTGAATCGCTAATAGGTAAGTTAAAAATGAATTCCATTGGTTTCACTATGTTATTCTTAATGCCAATCTATACAACGTATGATGACATCTTGTTCTTTATGAACACGTAATACATATTCTATACTTCACAATTGCACTATCTCAAGCCAAAACAATTCAAATTTCCATTGCCTCTATAGGAAGCTTATTAGTAAGTAAATGAAGAAAAGCTATCGGTGGATTCACACTCATGAATGCCTGTTTACAAGACAGGTGCATTTCCCAGTAAGCCACTGGAACATCACAGGTGAAAAGCAATGTAAAGAAGGGAAGTGAACATTGAATCGCTAATAGGTAAGTTAAAAAAGAAAGCCATTGGTTTCACTATGTTATTCTTAATGCCAATCTATACAGCGTATGATGACATCTTCTTCTTTATGAACACGTAATACATATTCTATACTTCACAATTGCACTATCTCAAGCCAAAAACAATGCAAATTTCCATTGCCTCTAAAGAATGATTACTAGTAAGTAAATGAAAAAAAACTATCCGTGGATTCAAACTCATGAAAGCCTGTTTACAAGACAGTCGCATTAACACAGTAAGCCACTGGAACATCACAGGTATAAGGTAATATAAAGAAGGGCAGTGAACATTGAATCGCTAATAGGTAAGTTAAAAATGAATTCCATTGGTTTCACTATGTTATTCTTAATGCCAATCTATACAACGTATGATGACATCTTGTTCTTTATGAACACGTAATACATATTCTATACTTCACAATTGCACTATCTCAAGCCAAAACAATTCAAATTTCCATTGCCTCTATAGGAAGCTTATTAGTAAGTAAATGAAGAAAAGCTATCGGTGGATTCAAACTCATGAATGCCTGTTTACAAGACAGGTGCATTTCCCAGTAAGCCACTGGAACATCACAGGTGTAAAGCAATGTAAAGAAGGGACGTGAACATTGAATCGCTAATAGGTAAGTTAAAAAAGAAAGCCATTGGTTTCACTATGATATTCTTAATGCCAATCTATACAGCGTATGATGACATCTTGTTCTTTATGAACACGTAATACATATTCTATACTTCACAATTGCACTATCGCAAGCCAAAACAATTCAAATTTAAATTGCCTCTATAGGAAGCTTATTAGTAAGTAAATGAAGAAAAGCTATCGGTGGATTCAAACTCATGAATGCCTGTTTACCATACAGGTGCATTTACCCAGTAAGCCACTGGAACATCACAGGTGTAAAGCACTGTAAAGAAGGGCAGTGAACATTGAATCGCTAATAGGTAAGTTATAAAAGAAAGCCATTGGTTTCACTATGTTATTCTTAATGCCAATCTATAAAACGTATGATGACATCTTGTTCTTTATTAACACTTAATATATATTCTATACTTCACAATTGCACTATCTCAAGCCAAAAACAATGCAAATTTCCATTGCCTCTAAAGAATGATTACTAGTAAGTAAATGAAAAAAAACTATCCGTGGATTAAAACTCATGAATGCCTGTTTACAAGACAGTCGCATTAACACAGTAAGCCACTGGAACATCACAGGTATAAGGTAATATAAAGAAGGGCAGTGAACATTGAATCGCTAATAGGTAAGTTAAAAATGAATTCCATTGGTTTCACTATGTTATTCTTAATGAAAATCTATACAGCGTATGATGACATCTTCTTCTTTATGAACACGTAATACATATTCTATACTTCACAATTGCACTATCTCAAGCCAAAACAATTCAAATTTCCATTGCCTCTATAGGAAGCTTATTAGTAAGTAAATGAAGAAAAGCTATCGGTAGATTCAAACTCATGAATGCCTGTTTACAATACAGGTGTATTTCCCAGAAAGCCACTGGAACATCACAGGTGTAAAGCAATGTAAAGAAGGGATGTGAACATTGAATCGCTAATAGGTAAGTTAAAAAAGAAAGCCATTGGTTTCACTATGTTATTCTTAATGCCAATCTATACAGCGTATGATGACATCTTGTTCTTCATGAACACGTAATACATATTCTATACTTCACAATTGCACTATCTCAAGCCAAAACAATTCAAATTTCCATTGCCTCTATAGGAAGCTTATTAGTAAGTAAATGAAGAAAAGCTATCGGGGGATTCAAACTCATGAATGCCTGTTTACAATACAGGTGCGTTTACCCAGTAAGCCACTGGAACATCACAGGTGTAAAGCACTGTAAAGAAGGGCAGTGAACATTGAATCGCTAATAGGTAAGTTAATAATGAATTCCATTGGTTTCACTATGTTATTCTTAATGCCAATCTATACAGCGTATGATGACATCTTGTTCTTTATGAACACGTAATACATATTCTATACTTCACAATTGCACTATCTCAAGCCAAAACAATTCAAATTTCCATTGCCTCTATAGGAAGCTTATTAGTAAGTAAATGAAGAAAAGCTATCGTTGGATTCAAACTCATAAATGCCTGTTTACAAGACAGGTGCATTTCCCAGTAAGCCACTGGAACATCACAGGTGTAAAACAATGTAAAGAAGGGAAGTGAACATTGAATCGCTAATAGGTAAGTTAAAAAAGAAAGCCATTGGTTTCACTATGTTATTCTTAATGCCAATCTATACAACGTATGATGACATCTTGTTCTTTATTAACACTTAATATATATTCTATACTTCACAATTGCACTATATCAAGCCAAAAACAATGCAAATTTCCATTGCCTCTAAAGAATGATTACTAGTAAGTAAATGAAAAAAAACTATCCGTGGATTAAAACTCATAAATGCCTGTTTACAAGACAGTCGCATTAACACAGTAAGCCACTGGAACATCACAGGTATAAGGTAATATAAAGAAGGGCAGTGAACATTGAATCGCTAATAGGTAAGTTAAAAATGAATTCCATTGGTTTCACTATGTTATTCTTAATGAAAATCTATACAGCGTATGATGACATCTTCCTCTTTATGAACACGTAATACATATTCTATACTTCACAATTGCACTATCTCAAGCCAAAACAATTCAAATTTCCATTGCCTCTATAGGAAGCTTATTAGTAAGTAAATGAAGAAAATCTATCGGTGGATTCAAACTCATGAATGCCTGTTTACAAGACAGGTGCATTTCCCAGTAAGCCACTGGAACATCACAGGTGTAAAGCAATGTAAAGAAGGGACGTGAACATTGAATCGCTAATAGGTAAGTTAAAAAAGAAAGCCATTGGTTTCACTATGTTATTCTTAATGCCAATCTATACAACGTATGATGACATCTTGTTCTTTATTAACACTTAATATATATTCTATACTTCACAATTGCACTATCTCAAGCCAAAACAATTCAAATTTCCATTGCCTCTATAGGAAGCTTATTAGTAAGTAAATGAAGAAAAGCTATCGGGGGATTCAAACTCATGAATGCCTGTTTACAAGACAGGTGCATTTACCCAGTAAGCCACTGGAACATCACAGGTGAAAAGTAATGTAAAGAAGGGCAGTGAACATTGAATCGCTAATAAGGTAAGTTAAAAATGAATTCCATTGGTTTCACTATGTTATTCTTAATGCCAATCTATACAGCGTATGATGACATCTTGTTTTTATGAACACGTAATACATATTCTATACTTCACAATTGCACTATCTCAAGCCAAATCAATTCAAATTTCCATTGCCTCTATAGGAAGATTATTAGTAAGTAAATGAAGAAAAGCTATCGGTGGATTCAAACTCATGAATGCCTGTTTACAATACAGGTGCGTTTACCCAGTAAGCCACTGGAACATCACAGGTGTAAAGCACTGTAAAGAAGGGCAGTGAACATTGAATCGCTAATAGGTAAGTTAATAATGAATTCCATTGGTTTCACTATGTTATTCTTAATGCCAATCTATACAGCGTATGATGACATCTTGTTCTTTATGAACACGTAATACATATTCTATACTTCACAATTGCACTATCTCAAGCCAAAACAATTCAAATTTCCATTGCCTCTATAGGAAGCTTATTAGTAAGTAAATGAAGAAAATCTATCGGTGGATTCAAACTCATGAATGCCTGTTTACAAGACAGGTGCATTTCCCAGTAAGCCACTGGAACATCACAGGTGTAAAGCAATGTAAAGAAGGGACGTGAACATTGAATCGCTAATAGGTAAGTTAAAAAAGAAAGCCATTGGTTTCACTATGTTATTCTTAATGCCAATCTATACAACGTATGATGACATCTTGTTCTTTATTAACACTTAATATATATTCTATACTTCACAATTGCACTATCTCAAGCCAAAACAATTCAAATTTCCATTGCCTCTATAGGAAGCTTATTAGTAAGTAAATGAAGAAAAGCTATCGGGGGATTCAAACTCATGAATGCCTGTTTACAAGACAGGTGCATTTACCCAGTAAGCCACTGGAACATCACAGGTGAAAAGTAATGTAAAGAAGGGCAGTGAACATTGAATCGCTAATAAGGTAAGTTAAAAATGAATTCCATTGGTTTCACTATGTTATTCTTAATGCCAATCTATACAGCGTATGATGACATCTTGTTTTTATGAACACGTAATACATATTCTATACTTCACAATTGCACTATCTCAAGCCAAATCAATTCAAATTTCCATTGCCTCTATAGGAAGATTATTAGTAAGTAAATGAAGAAAAGCTATCGGTGGATTCAAACTCATGAATGCCTGTTTACAATACAGGTGCGTTTACCCAGTAAGCCACTGGAACATCACAGGTGTAAAGCACTGTAAAGAAGGGCAGTGAACATTGAATCGCTAATAGGTAAGTTAATAATGAATTCCATTGGTTTCACTATGTTATTCTTAATGCCAATCTATACAGCGTATGATGACATCTTGTTCTTTATGAACACGTAATACATATTCTATACTTCACAATTGCACTATCTCAAGCCAAAACAATTCAAATTTCCATTGCCTCTATAGGAAGCTTATTAGTAAGTAAATGAAGAAAAGCTATCGTTGGATTCACACTCATAAATGCCTGTTTACAAGACAGGTGCATTTCCCAGTAAGCCACTGGAACATCACAGGTGTAAAACAATGTAAAGAAGGGAAGTGAACATTGAATCGCTAATAGGTAAGTTAAAAAAGAAAGCCATTGGTTTCACTATGTTATTCTTAATGCCAATCTATACAACGTATGATGACATCTTGTTCTTTATTAACACTTTATATATATTCTATACTTCACAATTGCACTATATCAAGCCAAAAACAATGCAAATTTCCATTGCCTCTAAAGAATGATTACTAGTAAGTAAATGAAAAAAAACTATCCATGGATTAAAACTCATGAATGCCTGTTTACAAGACAGTCGCATTAACACAGTAAGCCACTGGAACATCACAGGTATAAGGTAATATAAAGAAGGGCAGTGAACATTGAATCGCTAATAGGTAAGTTAAAAATGAATTCCATTGGTTTCACTATGTTATTCTTAATGCCAATCTATACAACGTATGATGACATCTTGTTCTTTATGAACACGTAATACATATTCTATACTTCACAATTGCACTATCTCAAGCCAAAACAATTCAAATTTCCATTGCCTCTATAGGAAGCTTATTAGTAAGTAAATGAAGAAAAGCTATCGGTGGATTCACACTCATGAATGCCTGTTTACAAGACAGGTGCATTTCCCAGTAAGCCACTGGAACATCACAGGTGAAAAGCAATGTAAAGAAGGGAAGTGAACATTGAATCGCTAATAGGTAAGTTAAAAAAGAAAGCCATTGGTTTCACTATGTTATTCTTAATGCCAATCTATACAGCGTATGATGACATCTTCTTCTTTATGAACACGTAATACATATTCTATACTTCACAATTGCACTATCTCAAGCCAAAAACAATGCAAATTTCCATTGCCTCTAAAGAATGATTACTAGTAAGTAAATGAAAAAAAACTATCCGTGGATTCAAACTCATGAAAGCCTGTTTACAAGACAGTCGCATTAACACAGTAAGCCACTGGAACATCACAGGTATAAGGTAATATAAAGAAGGGCAGTGAACATTGAATCGCTAATAGGTAAGTTAAAAATGAATTCCATTGGTTTCACTATGTTATTCTTAATGCCAATCTATACAACGTATGATGACATCTTGTTCTTTATGAACACGTAATACATATTCTATACTTCACAATTGCACTATCTCAAGCCAAAACAATTCAAATTTCCATTGCCTCTATAGGAAGCTTATTAGTAAGTAAATGAAGAAAAGCTATCGGTGGATTCAAACTCATGAATGCCTGTTTACAAGACAGGTGCATTTCCCAGTAAGCCACTGGAACATCACAGGTGTAAAGCAATGTAAAGAAGGGACGTGAACATTGAATCGCTAATAGGTAAGTTAAAAAAGAAAGCCATTGGTTTCACTATGATATTCTTAATGCCAATCTATACAGCGTATGATGACATCTTGTTCTTTATGAACACGTAATACATATTCTATACTTCACAATTGCACTATCGCAAGCCAAAACAATTCAAATTTAAATTGCCTCTATAGGAAGCTTATTAGTAAGTAAATGAAGAAAAGCTATCGGTGGATTCAAACTCATGAATGCCTGTTTACCATACAGGTGCATTTACCCAGTAAGCCACTGGAACATCACAGGTGTAAAGCACTGTAAAGAAGGGCAGTGAACATTGAATCGCTAATAGGTAAGTTAATAATGAATTCCATTGGTTTCACTATGTTATTCTTAATGCCAATCTATACAGCGTATGATGACATCTTGTTCTTTATGAACACGTAATACATATTCTATATTTCACAATTGCACTATCTCAAGCCAAATCAATTCAAATTTCCATTGCTTCTACAGGAAGCTTATTAGTAAGTAAATGAAGAAAAGCAATCAGTGGATTCAAACTCATGAATGCCTGCTTACAAGACAACTGCATTTACCCAGAAAGCCACTAGAACATCACAGGTGTCAAGCAATGTCAAGAAGTGCAGTGAACATTGAATCGCTAATAGGTAAGTTATAAAAGAAAGCCATTGGTTTCACTATGTTATTCTTAATGCCAATCTATAAAACGTATGATGACA
Organism: Phyllobates terribilis; assembly: GCF_046119375.1. Lineage (NCBI taxonomy): Eukaryota > Metazoa > Chordata > Amphibia > Anura > Dendrobatidae > Phyllobates > Phyllobates terribilis. Next base: position 585,869,355 of record NW_027362762.1, read on the forward strand.
TCTTGTTCTTTATTAACACTTAATATATATTCTATACTTCACAATTGCACTATCTCAAGCCAAAAACAATGCAAATTTCCATTGCCTCTAAAGAATGATTACTAGTAAGTAAATGAAAAAAAACTATCCGTGGATTAAAACTCATGAATGCCTGTTTACAAGACAGTCGCATTAACACAGTAAGCCACTGGAACATCACAGGTATAAGGTAATATAAAGAAGGGCAGTGAACATTGAATCGCTAATAGGTAAGTTAAAAATGAATTCCATTGGTTTCACTATGTTATTCTTAATGAAAATCTATACAGCGTATGATGACATCTTCTTCTTTATGAACACGTAATACATATTCTATACTTCACAATTGCACTATCTCAAGCCAAAACAATTCAAATTTCCATTGCCTCTATAGGAAGCTTATTAGTAAGTAAATGAAGAAAAGCTATCGGTAGATTCAAACTCATGAATGCCTGTTTACAATACAGGTGTATTTCCCAGAAAGCCACTGGAACATCACAGGTGTAAAGCAATGTAAAGAAGGGATGTGAACATTGAATCGCTAATAGGTAAGTTAAAAAAGAAAGCCATTGGTTTCACTATGTTATTCTTAATGCCAATCTATACAGCGTATGATGACATCTTGTTCTTCATGAACACGTAATACATATTCTATACTTCACAATTGCACTATCTCAAGCCAAATCAATTCAAATTTCCATTGCCTCTATAGGAAGATTATTAGTAAGTAAATGAAGAAAAGCTATCGGTGGATTCAAACTCATGAATGCCTGTTTACAATACAGGTGCGTTTACCCAGTAAGCCACTGGAACATCACAGGTGTAAAGCACTGTAAAGAAGGGCAGTGAACATTGAATCGCTAATAGGTAAGTTAATAATGAATTCCATTGGTTTCACTATGTTATTCTTAATGCCAATCTATACAGCGTATGATGACATCTTGTTCTTTATGAACACGTAATACATATTCTATACTTCACAATTGCACTATCTCAAGCCAAAACAATTCAAATTTCCATTGCCTCTATAGGAAGCTTATTAGTAAGTAAATGAAGAAAAGCTATCGTTGGATTCAAACTCATAAATGCCTGTTTACAAGACAGGTGCATTTCCCAGTAAGCCACTGGAACATCACAGGTGTAAAACAATGTAAAGAAGGGAAGTGAACATTGAATCGCTAATAGGTAAGTTAAAAAAGAAAGCCATTGGTTTCACTATGTTATTCTTAATGCCAATCTATACAATGTATGATGACATCTTGTTCTTTATTAACACTTAATATATATTCTATACTTCACAATTGCACTATATCAAGCCAAAAACAATGCAAATTTCCATTGCCTCTAAAGAATGATTACTAGTAAGTAAATGAAAAAAAACTATCCATGGATTAAAACTCATGAATGCCTGTTTACAAGACAGTCGCATTAACACAGTAAGCCACTGGAACATCACAGGTATAAGGTAATATAAAGAAGGGCAGTGAACATTGAATCGCTAATAGGTAAGTTAAAAATGAATTCCATTGGTTTCACTATGTTATTCTTAATGCCAATCTATACAACGTATGATGACATCTTGTTCTTTATGAACACGTAATACATATTCTATACTTCACAATTGCACTATCTCAAGCCAAATCAATTCAAATTTCCATTGCCTCTATAGGAAGCTTATTAGTAAGTAAATGAAGAAAAGCTATCGGTGGATTCACACTCATGAATGCCTGTTTACAAGACAGGTGCATTTCCCAGTAAGCCACTGGAACATCACAGGTGAAAAGCAATGTAAAGAAGGGAAGTGAACATTGAATCGCTAATAGGTAAGTTAAAAAAGAAAGCCATTGGTTTCACTATGTTATTCTTAATGCCAATCTATACAACGTATGATGACATCTTGTTCTTTAATAACACTTAATATATATTCTATACTTCAAAATTGCACTATCTCAAGCCAAAACAATTCAAATTTCCATTGCTTCTATAGGAAGCTTATCAGTAAGTAAATGAAGAAAAGCTATCTGGGGATTCAAACTCATGAATGCCTGTTTACAAGACAAGTGCATTTACCCAGTAAGCCACTGGAACATCACAGGTGAAAAGTAATGTAAAGAAGGGCAGTGAACATTGAATCGCTAATAAGGTAAGTTAAAAATGAATTCCATTGGTTTCACTATGTTATTCTTAATGCCAATCTATACAGCGTATGATGACATCTTCTTCTTTATGAACACGTAATACATATTCTATACTTCACAATTGCACTATCTCAAGCCAAAAACAATGCAAATTTCCATTGCCTCTAAAGAATGATTACTAGTAAGTAAATGAAAAAAAACTATCCGTGGATTCAAACTCATGAAAGCCTGTTTACAAGACAGTCGCATTAACACAGTAAGCCACTGGAACATCACAGGTATAAGGTAATATAAAGAAGGGCAGTGAACATTGAATCGCTAATAGGTAAGTTAAAAATGAATTCCATTGGTTTCACTATGTTATTCTTAATGCCAATCTATACAACGTATGATGACATCTTGTTCTTTATGAACACGTAATACATATTCTATACTTCACAATTGCACTATCTCAAGCCAAAACAATTCAAATTTCCATTGCCTCTATAGGAAGCTTATTAGTAAGTAAATGAAGAAAAGCTATCGGTGGATTCAAACTCATGAATGCCTGTTTACAAGACAGGTGCATTTCCCAGTAAGCCACTGGAACATCACAGGTGTAAAGCAATGTAAAGAAGGGACGTGAACATTGAATCGCTAATAGGTAAGTTAAAAAAGAAAGCCATTGGTTTCACTATGATATTCTTAATGCCAATCTATACAGCGTATGATGACATCTTGTTCTTTATGAACACGTAATACATATTCTATACTTCACAATTGCACTATCGCAAGCCAAAACAATTCAAATTTAAATTGCCTCTATAGGAAGCTTATTAGTAAGTAAATGAAGAAAAGCTATCGGTGGATTCAAACTCATGAATGCCTGTTTACCATACAGGTGCATTTACCCAGTAAGCCACTGGAACATCACAGGTGTAAAGCACTGTAAAGAAGGGCAGTGAACATTGAATCGCTAATAGGTAAGTTAATAATGAATTCCATTGGTTTCACTATGTTATTCTTAATGCCAATCTATACAGCGTATGATGACATCTTGTTCTTTATGAACACGTAATACATATTCTATATTTCACAATTGCACTATCTCAAGCCAAATCAATTCAAATTTCCATTGCTTCTACAGGAAGCTTATTAGTAAGTAAATGAAGAAAAGCAATCAGTGGATTCAAACTCATGAATGCCTGCTTACAAGACAACTGCATTTACCCAGAAAGCCACTAGAACATCACAGGTGTCAAGCAATGTCAAGAAGTGCAGTGAACATTGAATCGCTAATAGGTAAGTTATAAAAGAAAGCCATTGGTTTCACTATGTTATTCTTAATGCCAATCTATAAAACGTATGATGACATCTTGTTCTTTATTAACACTTAATATATATTCTATACTTCACAATTGCACTATCTCAAGCCAAAAACAATGCAAATTTCCATTGCCTCTAAAGAATGATTACTAGTAAGTAAATGAAAAAAAACTATCCGTGGATTAAAACTCATGAATGCCTGTTTACAAGACAGTCGCATTAACACAGTAAGCCACTGGAACATCACAGGTATAAGGTAATATAAAGAAGGGCAGTGAACATTGAATCGCTAATAGGTAAGTTAAAAATGAATTCCATTGGTTTCACTATGTTATTCTTAATGAAAATCTATACAGCGTATGATGACATCTTCTTCTTTATGAACACGTAATACATATTCTATACTTCACAATTGCACTATCTCAAGCCAAAACAATTCAAATTTCCATTGCCTCTATAGGAAGCTTATTAGTAAGTAAATGAAGAAAAGCTATCGGTAGATTCAAACTCATGAATGCCTGTTTACAATACAGGTGTATTTCCCAGAAAGCCACTGGAACATCACAGGTGTAAAGCAATGTAAAGAAGGGATGTGAACATTGAATCGCTAATAGGTAAGTTAAAAAAGAAAGCCATTGGTTTCACTATGTTATTCTTAATGCCAATCTATACAGCGTATGATGACATCTTGTTCTTCATGAACACGTAATACATATTCTATACTTCACAATTGCACTATCTCAAGCCAAATCAATTCAAATTTCCATTGCCTCTATAGGAAGATTATTAGTAAGTAAATGAAGAAAAGCTATCGGTGGATTCAAACTCATGAATGCCTGTTTACAATACAGGTGCGTTTACCCAGTAAGCCACTGGAACATCACAGGTGTAAAGCACTGTAAAGAAGGGCAGTGAACATTGAATCGCTAATAGGTAAGTTAATAATGAATTCCATTGGTTTCACTATGTTATTCTTAATGCCAATCTATACAGCGTATGATGACATCTTGTTCTTTATGAACACGTAATACATATTCTATACTTCACAATTGCACTATCTCAAGCCAAAACAATTCAAATTTCCATTGCCTCTATAGGAAGCTTATTAGTAAGTAAATGAAGAAAAGCTATCGTTGGATTCAAACTCATAAATGCCTGTTTACAAGACAGGTGCATTTCCCAGTAAGCCACTGGAACATCACAGGTGTAAAACAATGTAAAGAAGGGAAGTGAACATTGAATCGCTAATAGGTAAGTTAAAAAAGAAAGCCATTGGTTTCACTATGTTATTCTTAATGCCAATCTATACAACGTATGATGACATCTTGTTCTTTATTAACACTTAATATATATTCTATACTTCACAATTGCACTATATCAAGCCAAAAACAATGCAAATTTCCATTGCCTCTAAAGAATGATTACTAGTAAGTAAATGAAAAAAAACTATCCATGGATTAAAACTCATGAATGCCTGTTTACAAGACAGTCGCATTAACACAGTAAGCCACTGGAACATCACAGGTATAAGGTAATATAAAGAAGGGCAGTGAACATTGAATCGCTAATAGGTAAGTTAAAAATGAATTCCATTGGTTTCACTATGTTATTCTTAATGCCAATCTATACAACGTATGATGACATCTTGTTCTTTATGAACACGTAATACATATTCTATACTTCACAATTGCACTATCTCAAGCCAAATCAATTCAAATTTCCATTGCCTCTATAGGAAGCTTATTAGTAAGTAAATGAAGAAAAGCTATCGGTGGATTCACACTCATGAATGCCTGTTTACAAGACAGGTGCATTTCCCAGTAAGCCACTGGAACATCACAGGTGAAAAGCAATGTAAAGAAGGGAAGTGAACATTGAATCGCTAATAGGTAAGTTAAAAAAGAAAGCCATTGGTTTCACTATGTTATTCTTAATGCCAATCTATACAACGTATGATGACATCTTGTTCTTTAATAACACTTAATATATATTCTATACTTCAAAATTGCACTATCTCAAGCCAAAAACAATGCAAATTTCCATTCCCTCTAAAGAATTATTACTAGTAAGTAAATGAAAAAAAACTATCCATGGATTAAAACTCATGAATGCCTGTTTACAAGACAGTCGCATTAACACAGTAAGCCACTGGAACATCACAGGTATAAGGTAATATAAAGAAGGGCAGTGAACATTGAATCGCTAATAGGTAAGTTAAAAATGAATTCCATTGGTTTCACTATGTTATTCTTAATGGCAATCTATACAGCGTATGATGACATCTTGTTCTTTATGAACACGTAATACATATTCTATACTTCACAATTGCACTATCTCAAGCCAAAACAATTCAAATTTCCATTGAATCTATAGGAAGCTTATTAGTAAGTAAATGAAGAAAAGCTATCGGTGGATTCACACTCATGAATGCCTGTTTACAAGACAGGTGCATTTCCCAGTAAGCCACTGGAACATCACACGTGAAAAGCAATGTAAAGAAGGGAAGTGAACATTGAATCGCTAATAGGTAAGTTAAAAAAGAAAGCCATTGGTTTCACTATGTTATTCTTAATGCCAATCTATACAACGTATGATGACATCTTGTTCTTTAATAACACTTAATATATATTCTATACTTCAAAATTGCACTATCTCAAGCCAAAACAATTCAAATTTCCATTGCTTCTATAGGAAGCTTATCAGTAAGTAAATGAAGAAAAGCTATCGGGGGATTCAAACTCATGAATGCCTGTTTACAAGACAAGTGCATTTACCCAGTAAGCCACTGGAACATCACAGGTGAAAAGTAATGTAAAGAAGGGCAGTGAACATTGAATCGCTAATAAGGTAAGTTAAAAATGAATTCCATTGGTTTCACTATGTTATTCTTAATGCCAATCTATACAGCGTATGATGACATCTTCTTCTTTATGAACACGTAATACATATTCTATACTTCACAATTGCACTATCTCAAGCCAAAAACAATGCAAATTTCCATTGCCTCTAAAGAATGATTACTAGTAAGTAAATGAAAAAAAACTATCCGTGGATTCAAACTCATGAATGCCTGTTTACAAGACAGTTGCATTAACACAGTAAGCCACTGGAACATCACAGGTATAAGGTAATATAAAGAAGGGCAGTGAACATTGAATCGCTAATAGGTAAGTTAAAAATGAATTCCATTGGTTTCACTATGTTTTTCTTAATGCCAATCTATACAACGTATGATGACATCTTGTTCTTTATGAACACGTAATACATATTCTATACTTCACAATTGCACTATCGCAAGCCAAAACAATTCAAATTTCCATTGCCTCTATAGGAAGCTTATTAGTAAGTAAATGAAGAAAAGCTATCGGTGGATTCAAACTCATGAATGCCTGCTTACAAGACAACTGCATTTACCCAGAAAGCCACTAGAACATCACAGGTGTAAAACAATGTAAAGAAGTGCAGTGAACATTGAATCGCTAATAGGTAAGTTAAAAAAGAAAGCCATTGGTTTCACTATGTTATTCTTAATGCCAATCTATACAACGTATGATGACATCTTGTTCTTTATTAACACTTAATATATATTCTATACTTCACAATTGCACTATCTCAAGCCAAAACAATTCAAATTTCCATTGCCTCTATAGGAAGCTTATTAGTAAGTAAATGAAGAAAAGCTATCGGGGGATTCAAACTCATGAATGCCTGTTTACAAGAAAGGTGCATTTACCCAGTAAGCCACTGGAACATCACAGGTGAAAAGTAATGTAAAGAAGGGCAGTGAACATTGAATCGCTAATAAGGTAAGTTAAAAATGAATTCCATTGGTTTCACTATGTTATTCTTAATGCCAATCTATACAGCGTATGATGACATCTTCTTCTTTATGAACACGTAATACATATTCTATACTTCACAATTGCACTATCTCAAGCCAAAAACAATGCAAATTTCCATTGCCTCTAAAGAATGATTACTAGTAAGTAAATGAAAAAAAACTATCCGTGGATTCAAACTCATGAATGCCTGTTTACAAGACAGTCGCATTAACACAGTAAGCCACTGGAACATCACAGGTACAAAGCAATGTAAAGAAGGGATGTGAACATTGAATCGCTAATAGGTAAGTTAAAAAAGAAAGCCATTGGTTTCACTATGTTATTCTTAATGCCAATCTATACAGCGTATGATGACGTCTTGTTCTTTATGAACACGTAATACATATTCTATACTTCACAATTGCACTATCTCAAGCCAAAACAATTCAAATTTCCATTGCCTCTATAGGAAGCTTATTAGTAAGTAAATGAAGAAAAGCTATCGGTGGATTCAAACTCATGAATGCCTGTTTACCATACAGGTGCATTTACCCAGTAAGCCACTGGAACATCACAGGTGTAAAGCACTGTAAAGAAGGGCAGTGAACATTGAATCGCTAATAGGTAAGTTAATAATGAATTCCATTGGTTTCACTATGTTATTCTTAATGCCAATCTATACAGCGTATGATGACATCTTGTTCTTTATGAACACGTAATACATATTCTATATTTCACAATTGCACTATCTCAAGCCAAATCAATTCAAATTTCCATTGCTTCTACAGGAAGCTTATTAGTAAGTAAATGAAGAAAAGCTATCGGTGGATTCAAACTCATGAATGCCTGTTTACCATACAGGTGCATTTACCCAGTAAGCCACTGGAACATCACAGGTGTAAAGCACTGTAAAGAAGGGCAGTGAACATTGAATCGCTAATAGGTAAGTTAATAATGAATTCCATTGGTTTCACTATGTTATTCTTAATGCCAATCTATACAGCGTATGATGACATCTTGTTCTTTATGAACACGTAATACATATTCTATATTTCACAATTGCACTATCTCAAGCCAAATCAATTCAAATTTCCATTGCTTCTATAGGAAGCTTATTAGTAAGTAAATGAAGAAAAGCAATCAGTGGATTCAAACTCATGAATGCCTGCTTACAAGACAACTGCATTTACCCAAAAAGCCACTAGAACATCACAGGTGTCAAGCAATGTCAAGAAGTGCAGTGAACATTGAATCGCTAATAGGTAAGTTAAAAAAGAAAGCCATTGGTTTCACTATGTTATTCTTAATGCCAATCTATACAGCGTATGATGACATCTTGTTCTTTATGAACACGTAATACATATTCTATACTTCACAATTGCACTATCTCAAGCCAAAACAATTCAAATTTCCATTGCCTCTATAGGAAGCTTATTAGTAAGTAAATGAAGAAAAGCTATCGGTGGATTCAAACTCATGAATGCCTGTTTACAAGACAGGTGCATTTACCCAGTAAGCCACTGGAAAATCACAGGTGTAAAGCAATGTAAAGAAGGGCAGTGAACATTGAATCGCTAATAAGGTAAGTTAAAAATGAATTCCATTGGTTTCACTATGTTATTCTTAATGCTAATCTATACAGCGTATGATGACATCTTTTTCTTTATGAACACGTAATACATATTCTATACTTCACAATTGCACTATCTCAAGTCAAAACAATTCAAATTTCCGTTGCCTCTATAGGAAGCTTATTAGTAAGTAAATGAAGAAAAGCTATCGTTGGATTCAAACTCATAAATGCCTGTTTACAAGACAGGTGCATTTCCCAGTAAGCCCTGGAACATCACAGGTGTAAAACAATGTAAAGAAGGGAAGTGAACATTGAATCGCTAATAGGTAAGTTAAAAAAGAAAGCCATTGGTTTCACTATGTTATTCTTAATGCCAATCTATACAACGTATGATGACATCTTGTTCTTTATTAACACTTAATATATATTCTATACTTCACAATTGCACTATATCAAGCCAAAAACAATGCAAATTTCCATTGCCTCTAAAGAATGATTACTAGTAAGTAAATGAAAAAAAACTATCCGTGGATTAAAACTCATGAATGCCTGTTTACAACACAGTCGCATTAACACAGTAAGCCACTGGAACATCACAGGTATAAGGTAATATAAAGAAGGGCAGTGAACATTGAATCGCTAATAGGTAAGTTAAAAATGAATTCCATTGGTTTCACAATGTTATTCTTAATGCCAATCTATACAGCGTATGATGACATCTTGTTCTTTATGAACACGTAATACATATTCTATACTTCACAATTGCACTATCTCAAGCCAAAACAATTCAAATTTCCATTGCCTCTATAGGAAGCTAATTAGTAAGTAAATGAAGAAAAGCTATCAGTGGATTCACACTCATGAATGCCTGTTTACAAGACAGGTGCATTTCCCAGTAAGCCACTGGAACATCACAGGTGTAAAGCAATGTAAAGAAGGGAAGTGAACATTGAATCGCTAATAGGTAAGTTAAAAAAGAAAGCCATTGGTTTCACTATGTTATTCTTAATGCCAATCTATACAACGTATGATGACATCTTGTTCTTTATTAACACTTAATATATATTCTATACTTCACAATTGCACTATCTCAAGCCAAAAACAATGCAAATTTCCATTGCCTCTAAAGAATGATTACTAGTAAGTAAATGAAAAAAAACTATCCGTGGATTCAAACTCATGAATGCCTGTTTACAAGACAGTCGCATTAACACAGTAAGCCACTGGAACATCACAGGTATAAGGTAATATAAAGAAGGGCAGTGAACATTGAATCGCTAATAGGTAAGTTAAAAATGAATTCCATTGGTTTCACTATGTTATTCTTAATGCCAATCTATACAGCGTATGATGACATCTTCTTCTTTATGAACACGTAATACATATTCTATACTTCACAATTGCACTATCTCAAGCCAAAACAATTCAAATTTCCATTGCCTCTATAGGAAGCTTATTAGTAAGTAAATGAAGAAAAGCTATCGGGGGATTCAAACTCATGAATGCCTGTTTACAAGACAGGTGCATTTACCCAGTAAGCCACTGGAACATCACAAGTGAAAAGTAATGTAAAGAAGAGCAGTGAACATTGAATCGCTAATAAGGTAAGTTAAAAATGAATTCCATTGGTTTCAGTATGTTATTCTTAATGCCAATCTATACAGCGTATGATGACATCTTGTTCTTTATGAACACGTAATACATATTCTATACTTCACAATTGCACTATCTCAAGCCAAAACAATTCAAATTTCCATTGCCTCTATAGGAAGCTTATTAGTAAGTAAATGAAGAAAAGCTATCGTTGGATTCAAACTCATAAATGCCTGTTTACAAGACAGGTGCATTTCCCAGTAAGCCACTGGAACATCACAGGTGTAAAACAATGTAAAGAAGGGAAGTGAACATTGAATCGCTAATAGGTAAGTTAAAAAAGAAAGCCATTGGTTTCACTATGTTATTCTTAATGCCAATCTATACAACGTATGATGACATCTTGTTCTTTATTAACACTTAATATATATTCTATACTTCACAATTGCACTATATCAAGCCAAAAACAATGCAAATTTCCATTGCCTCTAAAGAATGATTACTAGTAAGTAAATGAAAAAAAACTATCCGTGGATTAAAACTCATGAATGCCTGTTTACAAGACAGTCGCATTAACACAGTAAGCCACTGGAACATCACAGGTATAAGGTAATATAAAGAAGGGCAGTGAACATTGAATCGCTAATAGGTAAGTTAAAAATGAATTCCATTGGTTTCACAATGTTATTCTTAATGCCAATCTATACAGCGTATGATGACATCTTGTTCTTTATGAACACGTAATACATATTCTATACTTCACAATTGCACTATCTCAAGCCAAAACAATTCAAATTTCCATTGCCTCTATAGGAAGCTTATTAGTAAGTAAATGAAGAAAAGCTATCGGTTTATTCACACTCATGAATGCCTGTTTACAAGACAGGTGCATTTCCCAGTAAGCCACTGGAACATCACAGGTGTAAAGCAATGTAAAGAAGGGAAGTGAACATTGAATCGCTAATAGGTAAGTTAAAAAAGAAAGCCATTGGTTTCACTATGTTATTCTTAATGCCAATCTATACAACGTATGATGACATCTTGCTCTTTATTAACACTTAATATATATTCTATACTTCACAATTGCACTATCTCAAGCCAAAAACAATGCAAATTTCCATTGCCTCTAAAGAATGATTACTAGTAAGTAAATGAAAAAAAACTATCCGTGGATTCAAACTCATGAATGCCTGTTTACAAGACAGTCGCATTAACACAGTAAGCCACTGGAACATCACAGGTATAAGGTAATATAAAGAAGGGCAGTGAACATTGAATCGCTAATAGGTAAGTTAAAAATGAATTCCATTGGTTTCACAATGTTATTCTTAATGCCAATCTATACAGCGTATGATGACATCTTGTTCTTTATGAACACGTAATACATATTCTATACTTCACAATTGCACTATCTCAAGCCAAAACAATTCAAATTTCCATTGCCTCTATAGGAAGCTAATTAGTAAGTAAATGAAGAAAAGCTATCAGTGGATTCACACTCATGAATGCCTGTTTACAAGACAGGTGCATTTCCCAGTAAGCCACTGGAACATCACAGGTGTAAAGCAATGTAAAGAAGGGAAGTGAACATTGAATCGCTAATAGGTAAGTTAAAAAAGAAAGCCATTGGTTTCACTATGTTATTCTTAATGCCAATCTATACAACGTATGATGACATCTTGTTCTTTATTAACACTTAATATATATTCTATACTTCACAATTGCACTATCTCAAGCCAAAAACAATGCAAATTTCCATTGCCTCTAAAGAATGATTACTAGTAAGTAAATGAAAAAAAACTATCCGTGGATTCAAACTCATGAATGCCTGTTTACAAGACAGTCGCATTAACACAGTAAGCCACTGGAACATCACAGGTATAAGGTAATATAAAGAAGGGCAGTGAACATTGAATCGCTAATAGGTAAGTTAAAAATGAATTCCATTGGTTTCACTATGTTATTCTTAATGCCAATCTATACAGCGTATGATGACATCTTCTTCTTTATGAACACGTAATACATATTCTATACTTCACAATTGCACTATCTCAAGCCAAAACAATTCAAATTTCCATTGCCTCTATAGGAAGCTTATTAGTAAGTAAATGAAGAAAAGCTATCGGGGGATTCAAACTCATGAATGCCTGTTTACAAGACAGGTGCATTTACCCAGTAAGCCACTGGAACATCACAAGTGAAAAGTAATGTAAAGAAGAGCAGTGAACATTGAATCGCTAATAAGGTAAGTTAAAAATGAATTCCATTGGTTTCAGTATGTTATTCTTAATGCCAATCTATACAGCGTATGATGACATCTTGTTCTTTATGAACACGTAATACATATTCTATACTTCACAATTGCACTATCTCAAGCCAAAACAATTCAAATTTCCATTGCCTCTATAGGAAGCTTATTAGTAAGTAAATGAAGAAAAGCTATCGTTGGATTCAAACTCATAAATGCCTGTTTACAAGACAGGTGCATTTCCCAGTAAGCCACTGGAACATCACAGGTGTAAAACAATGTAAAGAAGGGAAGTGAACATTGAATCGCTAATAGGTAAGTTAAAAAAGAAAGCCATTGGTTTCACTATGTTATTCTTAATGCCAATCTATACAACGTATGATGACATCTTGTTCTTTATTAACACTTAATATATATTCTATACTTCACAATTGCACTATATCAAGCCAAAAACAATGCAAATTTCCATTGCCTCTAAAGAATGATTACTAGTAAGTAAATGAAAAAAAACTATCCGTGGATTAAAACTCATGAATGCCTGTTTACAAGACAGTCGCATTAACACAGTAAGCCACTGGAACATCACAGGTATAAGGTAATATAAAGAAGGGCAGTGAACATTGAATCGCTAATAGGTAAGTTAAAAATGAATTCCATTGGTTTCACAATGTTATTCTTAATGCCAATCTATACAGCGTATGATGACATCTTGTTCTTTATGAACACGTAATACATATTCTATACTTCATAATTGCACTATCTCAAGCCAAAACAATTCAAATTTCCATTGCCTCTATAGGAAGCTTATTAGTAAGTAAATGAAGAAAAGCTATCGGTGGATTCACACTCATGAATGCCTGTTTACAAGACAGGTGCATTTCCCAGTAAGCCACTGGAACATCACAGGTGTAAAGCAATGTAAAGAAGGGAAGTGAACATTGAATCGCTAATAGGTAAGTTAAAAAAGAAAGCCATTGGTTTCACTATGTTATTCTTAATGCCAATCTATACAACGTATGATGACATCTTGTTCTTTATTAACACTTAATATATATTCTATACTTCACAATTGCACTATCTCAAGCCAAAAACAATGCAAATTTCCATTGCCTCTAAAGAATGATTACTAGTAAGTAAATGAAAAAAAACTATCCGTGGATTCAAACTCATGAATGCCTGTTTACAAGACAGTCGCATTAACACAGTAAGCCACTGGAACATCACAGGTATAAGGTAATATAAAGAAGGGCAGTGAACATTGAATCGCTAATAGGTAAGTTAAAAATGAATTCCATTGGTTTCACAATGTTATTCTTAATGCCAATCTATACAGCGTATGATGACATCTTGTTCTTTATGAACACGTAATACATATTCTATACTTCACAATTGCACTATCTCAAGCCAAAACAATTCAAATTTCCATTGCCTCTATAGGAAGCTAATTAGTAAGTAAATGAAGAAAAGCTATCGGTGGATTCACACTCATGAATGCCTGTTTACAAGACAGGTGCATTTCCCAGTAAGCCACTGGAACATCACAGGTGTAAAGCAATGTAAAGAAGGGAAGTGAACATTGAATCGCTAATAGGTAAGTTAAAAAAGAAAGCCATTGGTTTCACTATGTTATTCTTAATGCCAATCTATACAACGTATGATGACATCTTGTTCTTTATTAACACTTAATATATATTCTATACTTCACAATTGCACTATCTCAAGCCAAAAACAATGCAAATTTCCATTGCCTCTAAAGAATGATTACTAGTAAGTAAATGAAAAAAAACTATCCGTGGATTCAAACTCATGAATGCCTGTTTACAAGACAGTCGCATTAACACAGTAAGCCACTGGAACATCACAGTTATAAGGTAATATAAAGAAGGGCAGTGAACATTGAATCGCTAATAGGTAAGTTAAAAATGAATTCCATTGGTTTCACTATGTTATTCTTAATGCCAATCTATACAGCGTATGATGACATCTTCTTCTTTATGAACACGTAATACATATTCTATACTTCACAATTGCACTATCTCAAGCCAAAACAATTCAAATTTCCATTGCCTCTATAGGAAGCTTATTAGTAAGTAAATGAAGAAAAGCTATCGGGGGATTCAAACTCATGAATGCCTGTTTACAAGACAGGTGCATTTACCAAGTAAGCCACTGGAACATCACAAGTGAAAAGTAATGTAAAGAAGAGCAGTGAACATTGAATCGCTAATAAGGTAAGTTAAAAATGAATTCCATTGGTTTCAGTATGTTATTCTTAATGCCAATCTATACAGCGTATGATGACATCTTGTTCTTTATGAACACGTAATACATATTCTATACTTCACAATTGCACTATCTCAAGCCAAAACAATTCAAATTTCCATTGCCTCTATAGGAAGCTTATTAGTAAGTAAATGAAGAAAAGCTATCGTTGGATTCAAACTCATAAATGCCTGTTTACAAGACAGGTGCATTTCCCAGTAAGCCACTGGAACATCACAGGTGTAAAACAATGTAAAGAAGGGAAGTGAACATTGAATCGCTAATAGGTAAGTTAAAAAAGAAAGCCATTGGTTTCACTATGTTATTCTTAATGCCAATCTATACAACGTATGATGACATCTTGTTCTTTATTAACACTTAATATATATTCTATACTTCACAATTGCACTATATCAAGCCAAAAACAATGCAAATTTCCATTGCCTCTAAAGAATGATTACTAGTAAGTAAATGAAAAAAAACTATCCGTGGATTAAAACTCATGAATGCCTGTTTACAAGACAGTCGCATTAACACAGTAAGCCACTGGAACATCACAGGTATAAGGTAATATAAAGAAGGGCAGTGAACATTGAATCGCTAATAGGTAAGTTAAAAATGAATTCCATTGGTTTCACAATGTTATTCTTAATGCCAATCTATACAGCGTATGATGACATCTTGTTCTTTATGAACACGTAATACATATTCTATACTTCACAATTGCACTATCTCAAGCCAAAACAATTCAAATTTCCATTGCCTCTATAGGAAGCTTATTAGTAAGTAAATGAAGAAAAGCTATCGGTGGATTCACACTCATGAATGCCTGTTTACAAGACAGGTGCATTTCCCAGTAAGCCACTGGAACATCACAGGTATAAAGCAATGTAAAGAAGGGAAGTGAACATTGAATCGCTAATAGGTAAGTTAAAAAAGAAAGCCATTGGTTTCACTATGTTATTCTTAATGCCAATCTATACAACGTATGATGACATCTTGTTCTTTATTAACACTTAATATATATTCTATACTTCACAATTGCACTATCTCAAGCCAAAAACAATGCAAATTTCCATTGCCTCTATAGGAAGCTTATTAGTAAGTAAATGAAGAAAAGCTATCGGGGGATTCAAACTCATGAATGCCTGTTTACAAGACAGGTGCATTTACCCAGTAAGCCACTGGAACATCACAGGTGAAAAGTAATGTAAAGAAGGGCAGTGAACATTGAATCGCTAATAAGGTAAGTTAAAAGTGAATTCCATTGGTTTCACTATGTTATTCTTAATGCCAATCTATACAGCGTATGATGACATCTTGTTCTTTATGAACACGTAATACATATTCTATACTTCACAATTGCACTATCTCAAGCCAAATCAATTCAAATTTCCATTGCCTCTATAGGAAGATTATTAGTAAATAAATGAAGAAAAGCTATCGGTGGATTCAAACTCATGAATGCCTGTTTACAATACAGGTGCGTTTACCCAGTAAGCCACTGGAACATCACAGGTGTAAAGCACTGTAAAGAAGGGCAGTGAACATTGAATCGCTAATAGGTAAGTTAATAATGAATTCCATTGGTTTCACTATGTTATTCTTAATGCCAATCTATACAGCGTATGATGACATCTTGTTCTTTATGAACACGTAATACATATTCTATACTTCACAATTGCACTATCTCAAGCCAAAACAATTCAAATTTCCATTGCCTCTATAGGAAGCTTATTAGTAAGTAAATGAAGAAAAGCTATCGTTGGATTCAAACTCATAAATGCCTGTTTACAAGACAGGTGCATTTCCCAGTAAGCCACTAGAACATCACAGGTGTAAAACAATGTAAAGAAGGGAAGTGAACATTGAATCGCTAATAGGTAAGTTAAAAAAGAAAGCCATTGGTTTCACTATGTTATTCTTAATGCCAATCTATACAACGTATGATGACATCTTGTTCTTTATTAACACTTAATATATATTCTATACTTCACAATTGCACTATATCAAGCCAAAAACAATGCAAATTTCCATTGCCTCTAAAGAATGATTACTAGTAAGTAAATGAAATAAAACTATCCGTGGATTCAAACTCATGAATGCCTGTTTACAAGACAGTCGCATTAACACAGTAAGCCACTGGAACATCACAGTTATAAGGTAATATAAAGAAGGGCAGTGAACATTGAATCGCTAATAGGTAAGTTAAAAATGAATTCCATTGGTTTCACTATGTTATTCTTAATGCCAATCTATACAGCGTATGATGACATCTTCTTCTTTATGAACACGTAATACATATTCTATACTTCACAATTGCACTATCTCAAGCCAAAACAATTCAAATTTCCATTGCCTCTATAGAAAGCTTATTAATAAGTAAATGAAGAAAAGCTATCGGTGGATTCAAACTCATGAATGCCTGTTTACCATACAGGTGCGTTTACACAGTAAGCCACTGGAACATCACAGGTGTAAAGCACTGTAAAGAAGGTCAGTGAACATTGAATTGCTAATAGGTAAGTTAATAATGAATTCCATTGGTTTCACTATGTTATTCTTAATGCCAATCTATACAGCGTATGATGACATCTTGTTCTTTATGAACACGTAATACATATTCTATACTTCACAATTGCACTATCTCAAGCCAAAACAATTCAAATTTCCATTGCCTCTATAGGAAGCTTATTAGTAAGTAAATGAAGAAAAGCTATCGTTGGATTCAAACTCATAAATGCCTGTTTACAAGACAGGTGCATTTCCCAGTAAGCCACTGGAACATCACAGGTGTAAAACAATGTAAAGAAGGGAAGTGAACATTGAATCGCTAATAGGTAAGTTAAAAAAGAAAGCCATTGGTTTCACTATGTTATTCTTAATGCCAATCTATACAACGTATGATGACATCTTGTTCTTTATTAACACTTAATATATATTCTATACTTCACAATTGCACTATCTCAAGCCAAAAACAATGCAAATTTCCATTGCCTCTAAAGAATGATTACTAGTAAGTAAATGAAAAAAAACTATCCGTGGATTAAAACTCATGAATGCCTGTTTACAAGACAGTCGCATTAACACAGTAAGCCACTGGAACATCACAGGTATAAGGTAATATAAAGAAGGGCAGTGAACATTGAATCGCTAATAGGTAATTTAAAAATAAATTCCAATGGTTTCACTATGTTATTTTTAATGCCAATCTATACAGCGTATGATGACATCTTCTTCTTTATGAACACGTAATACATATTCTATACTTCACAATTGCACTATCTCAAGCCAAAACAATTCAAATTTCCATTGCCTCTATAGGAAGCTTATTAGTAAGTAAATGAATAAAAGCTGTCGGTGGATTGAAACTCATGAATGCCTGTTTACCATACAGGTGCGTTTACCCAGTAAGCCACTGGAACATCACAGGTGTAAAGCACTGTAAAGAAGGGCAGTGAACATTGAATCGCTAATAGATAAGTTAATAATGAATTCCATTGGTTTCACTATGTTATTCTTAATGCCAATCTATACAGCGTATGATGACATCTTGTTCTTTATGAACACGTAATACATATTCTATACTTCACAATTGCACTATCTCAAGCCAAAACAATTCAAATTTCCATTGCCTCTATAGGAAGCTTATTAGTAAGTAAATGAAGAAAAGCTATCGTTGGATTCAAACTCATAAATGCCTGTTTACAAGACAGGTGCATTTCCCAGTAAGCCACTGGAACATCACAGGTGTAAAACAATGTAAAGAAGGGAAGTGAACATTGAATCGCTAATAGGTAAGTTAAAAAAGAAAGCCATTGGTTTCACTATGTTATTCTTAATGCCAATCAATACAACGTATGATGACATCTTGTTCTTTATTAACACTTAATATATATTCTATACTTCACAATTGCACTATCTCAAGCCAAAAACAATGCAAATTTCCATTGCCTCTAAAGAATGATTACTAGTAAGTAAATGAAAAAAAACTATCCGTGGATTCAAACTCATGAATGCCTGTTTACAAGACAGTCGCATTAACACAGTAAGCCACTGGAACATCACAGGTATAAGGTAATATAAAGAAGGGCAGTGAACATTGAATCGCTAATAGGTAAGTTAAAAATGAATTCCATTGGTTTCACTATGTTATTCTTAATGCCAATCTATACAGCGTATGATGACATCTTCTTCTTTATGAACACGTAATACATATTCTATACTTCACAATTGCACTATCTCAAGCCAAAACAATTCAAATTTCCATTGCCTCTATAGGAAGCTTATTAGTAAGTAAATGAAGAAAAGCTATCGGTGGATTCAAACTCATGAATGCCTGTTTACCATACAGGTGCATCTACACAGTAAGCCACTGGAACATCACAGGTGTAAAGCACTATAAAGAAGGGCAGTGAACATTGAATCGCTAATAGGTAATTTAAAAGTAAATTCCATTGGTTTCACTATGTTATTCTTAATGCCAATCTATACAGCGTATGATGACATCTTCTTCTTTATGAACACGTAATACATATTCTATACTTCACAATTGCACTATCTCAAGCCAAAACAATTCAAATTTCCATTGCCTCTATAGGAAGCTTATTAGTAAGTAAATGAAAAAAAACTATCCGTGGATTCATACTCATGAATGCCTGTTTACAAGACAGTCGCATTAACACAGTAAGCCACTGGAACATCACAGGTATAAGATAATATAAAGAATTGCAGTGAACATTGAATCACTAGTAGGTAAGTTAAAAATGAATTCCATTGGTTTCACTATGTTATTCTTAATGCCAATCTATACAACGTATGATGACATCTTCTTCTTTATGAACACGTAATACATATTCTATACTTCACAATTGCACTATCTCAAGCCAAATATAATGCAAATTTCCATTGCCTCTAAAGAATGATTACTAGTAAGTAAATGAAAAAAAGCTATCCGTGGATTCAAACTCATGAATGCCTGTTTACAAGACAGTCACATTAACACAGTAAGCCACTGGAACATCACAGGTATAACGTAATGTAAAGAAGGGCAGTGAACATTGAATCGCTAATAGGTAAGCTAAAAATGAATTCCATTGGTTTCACTATGTTATTCTTAATGCCAATCTATACAGCGTATGATGACATCTTGTTCTTTATGAACACGTAATACATATTCTATACTTCACAATTGCACTATCTCAAGCCAAAACAATTCAAATTTCCATTGCCTCTATAGGAAGCTTATTAGTAAGTAAATGAAGAAAAGCTATCGGTGGATTCAAACTCATGAATGCCTGTTTACAAGACAGGTGCATTTACCCAGTAAGCCACTGGAACATCACAGGTGTAGAGTAATGTAAAGAAGGGCAGTGAACATTGAATCGCTAATAGGTAAGTTAATAATGAATTACATTGGTTTCACTATGTTATTCTTAATGCCAATCTATACAGCGTATGATGACATCTTGTTCTTTATGAACACGTAATACATATTCTATACTTCACAATTGCACTATCTCAAGCCAAAACAATTCAAATTTCCATTGCCTCTATAGGAAGCTTATTAGTAAGTAAATGAAGAAAAGCAATCAGTGGATTCAAACTCATGAATGCCTGTTTACAAGACAACTGCATTTACCCAGTAAGCCACTAGAACATCACAGGTGTCAAGCAATGTCAAGAAGTGCAGTGAACATTGAATCACTAATAGGTAAGTTAAAAAAGAAAGCCATTGGTTTCACTATGTTATTCTTAATGCCAATCTATACAACGTATGATGACATCTTGTTCTTTATTAACACTTAATTTATATTCTATACTTCACAATTGCACTATCTCAAGCCAAATATAATGCAAATTTCCATTGCCTCTAAAGAATGATTACTAGTAAGTAAATGAAAAAAAGCTATCCATGGATTCAAACTCATGAATGCCTGTTTACAAGACAGTCGCATTAACACAGTAAGCCACTGGAACATCACAGGTATAACATAATGTAAAGAAGGGCAGTGAACATTGAATCGCTAATAGGTAAGTTAAAAATGAATTCCATTGGTTTCACTATGTTATTCTTAATGCCAATCTATACAGCGTATGATGACATCTTGTTCTTTATTAACACTTAATATATATTCTATACTTCACAATTGCACTATCTCAAGCCAAAAACAATGCAAATTTCCATTGCCTCTAAAGAATGATTACTAGTAAGTAAATGAAAAAAAACTATCCGTGGATTAAAACTCATGAATGCCTGTTTACAAGACAGTCGCATTAACACAGTAAGCCACTGGAACATCACAGGTATAAGGTAATATAAAGAAGGGCAGTGAACATTGAATCGCTAATAGGTAATTTAAAAATAAATTCCAATGGTTTCACTATGTTATTCTTAATGCCAATCTATACAGCGTATGATGACATCTTCTTCTTTATGAACACGTAATACATATTCTATACTTCACAATTGCACTATCTCAAGCCAAAACAATTCAAATTTCCATTGCCTCTATAGGAAGCTTATTAGTAAGTAAATGAATAAAAGCTGTCGGTGGATTGAAACTCATGAATGCCTGTTTACCATACAGGTGCGTTTACCCAGTAAGCCACTGGAACATCACAGGTGTAAAGCACTGTAAAGAAGGGCAGTGAACATTGAATCGCTAATAGATAAGTTAATAATGAATTCCATTGGTTTCACTATGTTATTCTTAATGCCAATCTATATAGCGTATGATGACATCTTGTTCTTTATGAACACGTAATACATATTCTATACTTCACAATTGCACTATCTCAAGCCAAAACAATTCAAATTTCCATTGCCTCTATAGGAAGCTTATTAGTAAGTAAATGAAAAAAAACTATCCGTGCATTCAAACTCATGAATGCCTGTTTACAAGACAGTCGCATTAACACAGTAAGCCACTGGAACATCACAGGTATAAGATAATATAAAGAATTGCAGTGAACATTGAATCACTAGTAGGTAAGTTAAAAATGAATTCCATTGGTTTCACTATGTTATTCTTAATGCCAATCTATACAACGTATGATGACATCTTCTTCTTTATGAACACGTAATACATATTCTATACTTCACAATTGCACTATCTCAAGCCAAATATAATGCAAATTTCCATTGCCTCTAAAGAATGATTACTAGTAAGTAAATGAAAAAAAGCTATCCGTGGATTCAAACTCATGAATGCCTGTTTACAAGACAGTCACATTAACACAGTAAGCCACTGGAACATCACAGGTATAACGTAATGTAAAGAAGGGCAGTGAACATTGAATCGCTAATAGGTAAGCTAAAAATGAATTCCATTGGTTTCACTATGTTATTCTTAATGCCAATCTATACAGCGTATGATGACATCTTGTTCTTTATGAACACGTAATACATATTCTATACTTCACAATTGCACTATCTCAAGCCAAAACAATTCAAATTTCCATTGCCTCTATAGGAAGCTTATTAGTAAGTAAATGAAGAAAAGCTATCGGTGGATTCAAACTCATGAATGCCTGTTTACAAGACAGGTGCATTTACCCAGTAAGCCACTGGAACATCACAGGTGTAGAGTAATGTAAAGAAGGGCAGTGAACATTGAATCGCTAATAGGTAAGTTAATAATGAATTACATTGGTTTCACTATGTTATTCTTAATGCCAATCTATACAGCGTATGATGACATCTTGTTCTTTATGAACACGTAATACATATTCTATACTTCACAATTGCACTATCTCAAGCCAAAACAATTCAAATTTCCATTGCCTCTATAGGAAGCTTATTAGTAAGTAAATGAAGAAAAGCAATCAGTGGATTCAAACTCATGAATGCCTGTTTACAAGACAACTGCATTTACCCAGTAAACCACTAGAACATCACAGGTGTCAAGCAATGTCAAGAAGTGCAGTGAACATTGAATCACTAATAGGTAAGTTAAAAAAGAAAGCCATTGGTTTCACTATGTTATTCTTAATGCCAATCTATACAACGTATGATGACATCTTGTTCTTTATTAACACTTAATATATATTCTATACTTCACAATTGCACTATCTCAAGCCAAATATAATGCAAATTTCCATTGCCTCTAAAGAATGATTACTAGTAAGTAAATGAAAAAAAGCTATCCATGGATTCAAACTCATGAATGCCTGTTTACAAGACAGTCGCATTAACACAGTAAGCCACTGGAACATCACAGGTATAACATAATGTAAAGAAGGGCAGTGAACATTGAATCGCTAATAGGTAAGTTAAAAATGAATTCCATTGGTTTCACTATGTTATTCTTAATGCCAATCTATACAGCGTATGATGACATCTTGTTCTTTATTAACACTTAATATATATTCTATACTTCACAATTGCACTATCTCAAGCCAAAAACAATGCAAATTTCCATTGCCTCTAAAGAATGATTACTAGTAAGTAAATGAAAAAAAACTATCCGTGGATTAAAACTCATGAATGCCTGTTTACAAGACAGTCGCATTAACACAGTAAGCCACTGGAACATCACAGGTATAAGGTAATATAAAGAAGGGCAGTGAACATTGAATCGCTAATAGGTAATTTAAAAATAAATTCCAATGGTTTCACTATGTTATTCTTAATGCCAATCTATACAGCGTATGATGACATCTTCTTCTTTATGAACACGTAATACATATTCTATACTTCACAATTGCACTATCTCAAGCCAAAACAATTCAAATTTCCATTGCCTCTATAGGAAGCTTATTAGTAAGTAAATGAATAAAAGCTGTCGGTGGATTGAAACTCATGAATGCCTGTTTACCATACAGGTGCGTTTACCCAGTAAGCCACTGGAACATCACAGGTGTAAAGCACTGTAAAGAAGGGCAGTGAACATTGAATCGCTAATAGATAAGTTAATAATGAATTCCATTGGTTTCACTATGTTATTCTTAATGCCAATCTATACAGCGTATGATGACATCTTGTTCTTTATGAACACGTAATACATATTCTATACTTCACAATTGCACTATCTCAAGCCAAAACAATTCAAATTTCCATTGCCTCTATAGGAAGCTTATTAGTAAGTAAATGAAGAAAAGCTATCGTTGCATTCAAACTCATAAATGCCTGTTTACAAGACAGGTGCATTTCCCAGTAAGCCACTGGAACATCACAGGTGTAAAACAATGTAAAGAAGGGAAGTGAACATTGAATCGCTAATAGGTAAGTTAAAAAAGAAAGCCATTGGTTTCACTATGTTATTCTTAATGCCAATCTATACAACGTATGATGACATCTTGTTCTTTATTAACACTTAATATATATTCTATACTTCACAATTGCACTATCTCAAGCCAAAAACAATGCAAATTTCCATTGCCTCTAAAGAATGATTACTAGTAAGTAAATGAAAAAAAACTATCCGTGGATTCAAACTCATGAATGCCTGTTTACAAGACAGTCGCATTAACACAGTAAGCCACTGGAACATCACAGGTATAAGGTAATATAAAGAAGGGCAGTGAACATTGAATCGCTAATAGGTAAGTTAAAAATGAATTCCATTGGTTTCACTATGTTATTCTTAATGCCAATCTATACAGCGTATGATGACATCTTCTTCTTTATGAACACGTAATACATATTCTATACTTCACAATTGCACTATCTCAAGCCAAAACAATTCAAATTTCCATTGCCTCTATAGGAAGCTTATTAGTAAGTAAATGAAGAAAAGCTATCGGTGGATTCAAACTCATGAATGCCTGTTTACCATACAGGTGCATCTACACAGTAAGCCACTGGAACATCACAGGTGTAAAGCACTATAAAGAAGGGCAGTGAACATTGAATCGCTAATAGGTAATTTAAAAGTAAATTCCATTGGTTTCACTATGTTATTCTTAATGCCAATCTATACAGCGTATGATGACATCTTCTTCTTTATGAACACGTAATACATATTCTATACTTCACAATTGCACTATCTCAAGCCAAAACAATTCAAATTTCCATTGCCTCTATAGGAAGCTTATTAGTAAGTAAATGAAAAAAAACTATCCGTGGATTCAAACTCATGAATGCCTGTTTACAAGACAGTCGCATTAACACAGTAAGCCACTGGAACAAGATAATATAAAGAATTGCAGTGAACATTGAATCACTAGTAGGTAAGTTAAAAATGAATTCCATTGGTTTCACTATGTTATTCTTAATGCCAATCTATACAACGTATGATGACATCTTCTTCTTTATGAACACGTAATACATATTCTATACTTCACAATTGCACTATCTCAAGTAAAATATAATGCAAATTTCCATTGCCTCTAAAGAATGATTACTAGTAAGTAAATGAAAAAAAGCTATCCGTGGATTCAAACTCATGAATGCCTGTTTACAAGACAGTCACATTAACACAGTAAGCCACTGGAACATCACAGGTATAACGTAATGTAAAGAAGGGCAGTGAACATTGAATCGCTAATAGGTAAGCTAAAAATGAATTCCATTGGTTTCACTATGTTATTCTTAATGCCAATCTATACAGCGTATGATGACATCTTGTTCTTTATGAACACGTAATACATATTCTATACTTCACAATTGCACTATCTCAAGCCAAAACAATTCAAATTTCCATTGCCTCTATAGGAAGCTTATTAGTAAGTAAATGAAGAAAAGCTATCGGTGGATTCAAACTCATGAATGCCTGTTTACAAGACAGGTGCATTTACCCAGTAAGCCACTGGAACATCACAGGTGTAGAGTAATGTAAAGAAGGGCAGTGAACATTGAATCGCTAATAGGTAAGTTAATAATGAATTACATTGGTTTCACTATGTTATTCTTAATGCCAATCTATACAGCGTATGATGACATCTTGTTCTTTATGAACACGTAATACATATTCTATACTTCACAATTGCACTATCTCAAGCCAAAACAATTCAAATTTCCATTGCCTCTATAGGAAGCTTATTAGTAAGTAAATGAAGAAAAGCAATCAGTGGATTCAAACTCATGAATGCCTGTTTACAAGACAACTGCATTTACCCAGTAAGCCACTAGAACATCACAGGTGTCAAGCAATGTCAAGAAGTGCAGTGAACATTGAATCACTAATAGGTAAGTTAAAAAAGAAAGCCATTGGTTTCACTATGTTATTCTTAATGCCAATCTATACAATGTATGATGACATCTTGTTCTTTATTAACACTTAATATATATTCTATACTTCACAATTGCACTATCTCAAGCCAAATATAATGCAAATTTCCATTGCCTCTAAAGAATGATTACTAGTAAGTAAATGAAAAAAAGCTATCCATGGATTCAAACTCATGAATGCCTGTTTACAAGACAGTCGCATTAACACAGTAAGCCACTGGAACATCACAGGTATAACATAATGTAAAGAAGGGCAGTGAACATTGAATCGCTAATAGGTAAGTTAAAAATGAATTCCATTGGTTTCACTATGTTATTCTTAATGCCAATCTATACAGCGTATGATGACATCTTGTTCTTTATGAACACGTAATACATATTCTATACTTCACAATTGCACTATCTCAAGCCAAAACAATTCAAATTTCCATTGCCTCTATAGGAAGCTTATTAGTAAGTAAATGAAGAAAAGCAATCAGTGGATTCAAACTCATGAATGCCTGTTTACAAGACAACTGCATTTACCCAGTAAGCCACTAGAACATCACAGGTGTCAAGCAATGTCAAGAAGTGCAGTGAACATTGAATCACTAATAGGTAAGTTAAAAAAGAAAGCCATTGGTTTCACTATGTTATTCTTAATGCCAATCTATACAATGTATGATGACATCTTGTTCTTTATTAACACTTAATATATATTCTATACTTCACAATTGCACTATCTCAAGCCAAATATAATGCAAATTTCCATTGCCTCTAAAGAATGATTACTAGTAAGTAAATGAAAAAAAGCTATCCATGGATTCAAACTCATGAATGCCTGTTTACAAGACAGTCGCATTAACACAGTAAGCCACTGGAACATCACAGGTATAACATAATGTAAAGAAGGGCAGTGAACATTGAATCGCTAATAGGTAAGTTAAAAATGAATTCCATTGGTTTCACTATGTTATTCTTAATGCCAATCTATACAGCGTATGATGACATCTTGTTCTTTATGAACACGAAATACATATTCTATACTTCACAATTGCACTTTCTCAAGCCAAAACAATTCAAATTTCCATTGCCTCTATAGGAAGCTTATTAGTAAGTAAATGAAGAAAAGCTATTGGTGGATTCAAACTCATGAATGCCTGTTTACAAGACAGGTGATTTACCCAGTAAGCCACTGGAACATCACAGGTGTAGAGCAATGTAAAGAAGGGCAGTGAACATTGAATCGCTAATAGGTAAGTTAATAATGAATTACATTGGTTTCACTATGTTATTCTTAATGCCAATCTATACAGCGTATGATGACATCTTGTTCTTTATGAACACGTAATACATATTCTATACTTCACAATTGCACTATCTCAAGCCAAAACAATTCAAATTTCCATTGCCTCTATAGGAAGCTTATTAGTAAGTAAATGAAGAAAAGCAATCAGTGGATTCAAACTCATGAATGCCTGTTTACAAGACAACTGCATTTACCCAGTAAGCCACTAGAACATCACAGGTGTCAAGCAATGTCAAGAAGTGCAGTGAACATTGAATCACTAATAGGTAAGTTAAAAAAGAAAGCCATTGGTTTCACTATGTTATTCTTAATGCCAATCTATACAACGTATTATGACATCTTGTTCTTTACTAACACTTAATATATATTCTATACTTCACAATTGCACTATCTCAAGCCAAAAACAATGCAAATTTCCATTTCCTCTAAAGAATGATTACTAGTAAGTAAATGAAAAAAAATTATCCATGGATTCAAACTCATGAATGCCTGTTTACAAGACAGTCGCATTAACACAGTAAGCCACTGGAACATCACAGGTATAAAGTAATATAAAGAATGGCAGTGAACATTGAATCGCTAATAGGTAAGTTAAAAAAGAAATCCATTGGTTTCACTGTTATTCTTAATGCCAATCTATAAAGCGTATGAAGACATCTTGTTTTCTATGAACACTTAATACAGATTCTATATCTCACAATTGCACTATCTCAAGCCAAAACAATTCAAATTTCCATTGCCTCTATAGGAAGCTTATTAGTAAGTAAATGAAGAAAAGCTTTCGGTGTATTCAAACTCATGAATGCCTGTTTACAAGACAGGTGCATTTACCCAGTAAGCCATTGGAACATCACAGGTGAAAGGTAATGTAAAGAAGGGCAGTGAACATTGAATTGCTATTAAGGTAAGTTAAAAATGAATTCCATTGGTTTCACTATGTTATTCTTAATGCCAATTTATACAGCGTATGATGACATCTTGTTCTTTATGAACACGTAATACATATTCTATACTTCACAATTGCACTATCTCAAGCCAAAAATAATGCAAATTTCCAATGCCTCTAAAGAATGATTACTAGTAAGTAAATGAAAAAAAACTATCCGTGGATTCAAACTCATGAATGCCTGTTTACAAGACAGTCGCATTAACACAGTAAGCCACTGGAACATCACAGGTATAAGGTAATATAAAGAAGGGCAGTGAACATTGAATCGCTAATAGGTAAGTTAAAAATGAATTCCATTGGTTTCACTATGTTATTCTTAATGCCAATCTATACAGCGTATGATGACATCTTCTTCTTTATGAACACGTAATACATATTCTATACTTCACAATTGCACTATCTCAAGCCAAAACAATTCAAATTTCCATTGCCTCTATAGGAAGCTTATTAGTAAGTAAATGAAGAAAAGCTATCGGTGGATTCAAACTCATGAATGCCTGTTTACAAGACAGGTGCATTTCCCAGTAAGCCACTGGAACATCACAGGTGTAAAGCAATGTAAAGAAGGGCAGTGAACATTGAATTGCTAATAGGTAAGTTAAAAAAGAAAGCCATTGGTTTCACTATGTTATTCTTAATGCCAATCTATACAACGTATGATGACATCTTGTTCTTTATTAACACTTAATATATATTCTAAACTTCACAATTGCACTATCTCAAGCCAAAAACAATTCAAATTTGCATTGCCTCCATAGGAAGCTTATTAGTAAGTAAATGAAGAAAAGCAATCTGTGGATTCAAACTCATGAATGCCTGTTTACAAGACAGGTGCATTTACCCAGTAAGCCACTGGAACATCACAGGTGTAAAGCAATGTAAAGAAGGGCAGTGAACATTGAATCGCTAATAAGGTAAGTTAAAAATGAATTCCATTGGTTTTACTATGTTATTCTTAATGCCAATCTATACAACGTATGATGACATCTTGTTCTTTATGAACACGCAATACATATTCTATACTTCACAATTGCACTATCTCAAGCCAAAACAATTCAAATTTCCATTGCCTCTATAG
Organism: Phyllobates terribilis; assembly: GCF_046119375.1. Taxonomy (NCBI): domain Eukaryota; kingdom Metazoa; phylum Chordata; class Amphibia; order Anura; family Dendrobatidae; genus Phyllobates; species Phyllobates terribilis. The sequence goes on from NW_027362762.1 coordinate 585,898,801, forward strand.
GAAGCTTATTAGTAAGTAAATGAAGAAAAGCAAAGAGTGGATTCAAACTCATAAATGCCTGCTTACAAGACAACCGCATTTACCCAGTAAGCCAATAGAACATCACAGGTGTAAAGCAATGTAAAGAAGGGCAGTGAACATTGAATCGCTAATAGGTAAGTTAAAAAAGAAAGCCATTGGTTTCACTATGTTATTCTTAATGCCAATCTATACAACGTATGATGACATCTTGTTCTTTATTAACACTTAATATATATTCTAAACTTCACAATTGCACTATCTCAAGCCAAAAACAATGCAAATTTCCATTCCCTCTAAAGAATGATTACTAGTAAGTAAATGAAGAAAAGCAATGAGTGGATTCAAACTCATGAATGCCTGCTTACAAGACAACCGCATTTACCCAGTAAGCCACTAGAACATCACAGGTGTCAAGCAATGTCAAGAAGTGCAGTGAACATTGAATCGCTAATAGGTAAGTTAATAATGAATTACATTGGTTTCACTATGTTATTCTTAATGCCAATCTATACAGCGTATGATGACATCTTGTTCTTTATGAACACGTAATACATATTCTATACTTCACAATTGCACTATCTCAAGCCAAAACAATTCAAATTTCCATTGCCTCTATAGGAAGCTTATTAGTAAGTAAATGAAGAAAAGCAATCAGTGGATTCAAACTCATGAATGCCTGTTTACAAGACAACTGCATTTACCCAGTAAGCCACTAGAACATCACAGGTGTCAAGCAATGTCAAGAAGTGCAGTGAACATTGAATCACTAATAGGTAAGTTAAAAAAGAAAGCCATTGGTTTCACTATGTTATTCTTAATGCCAATCTATACAACGTATGATGACATCTTGTTCTTTACTAACACTTAATATATATTCTATACTTCACAATTGCACTATCTCAAGCCAAAAACAATGCAAATTTCCATTTCCTCTAAAGAATGATTACTAGTAAGTAAATGAAAAAAAATTATCCATGGATTCAAACTCATGAATGCCTGTTTACAAGACAGTCGCATTAACACAGTAAGCCACTGGAACATCACAGGTATAAAGTAATATAAAGAATGGCAGTGAACATTGAATCGCTAATAGGTAAGTTAAAAAAGAAATCCATTGGTTTCACTGTTATTCTTAATGCCAATCTATAAAGCGTATGAAGACATCTTGTTTTCTATGAACACTTAATACAGATTCTATATCTCACAATTGCACTATCTCAAGCCAAAACAATTCAAATTTCCATTGCCTCTATAGGAAGCTTATTAGTAAGTAAATGAAGAAAAGCTATCGGTGTATTCAAACTCATGAATGCCTGTTTACAAGACAGGTGCATTTACCCAGTAAGCCATTGGAACATCACAGGTGAAAGGTAATGTAAAGAAGGGCAGTGAACATTGAATTGCTATTAAGGTAAGTTAAAAATGAATTCCATTGGTTTCACTATGTTATTCTTAATGCCAATTTATACAGCGTATGATGACATCTTGTTCTTTATGAACACGTAATACATATTCTATACTTCACAATTGCACTATCTCAAGCCAAAAATAATGCAAATTTCCAATGCCTCTAAAGAATGATTACTAGTAAGTAAATGAAAAAAAACTATCCGTGGATTCAAACTCATGAATGCCTGTTTACAAGACAGTCGCATTAACACAGTAAGCCACTGGAACATCACAGGTATAAGGTAATATAAAGAAGGGCAGTGAACATTGAATCGCTAATAGGTAAGTTAAAAATGAATTCCATTGGTTTCACTATGTTATTCTTAATGCCAATCTATACAGCGTATGATGACATCTTCTTCTTTATGAACACGTAATACATATTCTATACTTCACAATTGCACTATCTCAAGCCAAAACAATTCAAATTTCCATTGCCTCTATAGGAAGCTTATTAGTAAGTAAATGAAGAAAAGCTATCGGTGGATTCAAACTCATGAATGCCTGTTTACAAGACAGGTGCATTTCCCAGTAAGCCACTGGAACATCACAGGTGTAAAGCAATGTAAAGAAGGGCAGTGAACATTGAATTGCTAATAGGTAAGTTAAAAAAGAAAGCCATTGGTTTCACTATGTTATTCTTAATGCCAATCTATACAACGTATGATGACATCTTGTTCTTTATTAACACTTAATATATATTCTAAACTTCACAATTGCACTATCTCAAGCCAAAAACAATTCAAATTTGCATTGCCTCCATAGGAAGCTTATTAGTAAGTAAATGAAGAAAAGCAATCTGTGGATTCAAACTCATGAATGCCTGTTTACAAGACAGGTGCATTTACCCAGTAAGCCACTGGAACATCACAGGTGTAAAGCAATGTAAAGAAGGGCAGTGAACATTGAATCGCTAATAAGGTAAGTTAAAAATGAATTCCATTGGTTTTACTATGTTATTCTTAATGCCAATCTATACAACGTATGATGACATCTTGTTCTTTATGAACACGCAATACATATTCTATACTTCACAATTGCACTATCTCAAGCCAAAACAATTCAAATTTCCATTGCCTCTATAGGAAGCTTATTAGTAAGTAAATGAAGAAAAGCAAAGAGTGGATTCAAACTCATAAATGCCTGCTTACAAGACAACCGCATTTACCCAGTAAGCCAATAGAACATCACAGGTGTAAAGCAATGTAAAGAAGGGCAGTGAACATTGAATCGCTAATAGGTAAGTTAAAAAAGAAAGCCATTGGTTTCACTATGTTATTCTTAATGCCAATCTATACAACGTATGATGACATCTTGTTCTTTATTAACACTTAATATATATTCTAAACTTCACAATTGCACTATCTCAAGCCAAAAACAATGCAAATTTCCATTCCCTCTAAAGAATGATTACTAGTAAGTAAATGAAGAAAAGCAATGAGTGGATTCAAACTCATGAATGCCTGCTTACAAGACAACCGCATTTACCCAGTAAGCCACTAGAACATCACAGGTGTCAAGCAATGTCAAGAAGTGCAGTGAACATTGAATCGCTAATAGGTAAGTTAATAATGAATTACATTGGTTTCACTATGTTATTCTTAATGCCAATCTATACAGCGTATGATGACATCTTGTTCTTTATGAACACGTAATACATATTCTATACTTCACAATTGCACTATCTCAAGCCAAAACAATTCAAATTTCCATTGCCTCTATAGGAAGCTTATTAGTAAGTAAATGAAGAAAAGCAATCAGTGGATTCAAACTCATGAATGCCTGTTTACAAGACAACTGCATTTACCCAGTAAGCCACTAGAACATCACAGGTGTCAAGCAATGTCAAGAAGTGCAGTGAACATTGAATCACTAATAGGTAAGTTAAAAAAGAAAGCCATTGGTTTCACTATGTTATTCTTAATGCCAATCTATACAACGTATGATGACATCTTGTTCTTTACTAACACTTAATATATATTCTATACTTCACAATTGCACTATCTCAAGCCAAAAACAATGCAAATTTCCATTTCCTCTAAAGAATGATTACTAGTAAGTAAATGAAAAAAAATTATCCATGGATTCAAACTCATGAATGCCTGTTTACAAGACAGTCGCATTAACACAGTAAGCCACTGGAACATCACAGGTATAAAGTAATATAAAGAATGGCAGTGAACATTGAATCGCTAATAGGTAAGTTAAAAAAGAAATCCATTGGTTTCACTGTTATTCTTAATGCCAATCTATAAAGCGTATGAAGACATCTTGTTTTCTATGAACACTTAATACAGATTCTATATCTCACAATTGCACTATCTCAAGCCAAAACAATTCAAATTTCCATTGCCTCTATAGGAAGCTTATTAGTAAGTAAATGAAGAAAAGCTATCGGTGTATTCAAACTCATGAATGCCTGTTTACAAGACAGGTGCATTTACCCAGTAAGCCATTGGAACATCACAGGTGAAAGGTAATGTAAAGAAGGGCAGTGAACATTGAATTGCTATTAAGGTAAGTTAAAAATGAATTCCATTGGTTTCACTATGTTATTCTTAATGCCAATTTATACAGCGTATGATGACATCTTGTTCTTTATGAACACGTAATACATATTCTATACTTCACAATTGCACTATCTCAAGCCAAAAATAATGCAAATTTCCAATGCCTCTAAAGAATGATTACTAGTAAGTAAATGAAAAAAAACTATCCGTGGATTCAAACTCATGAATGCCTGTTTACAAGACAGTCGCATTAACACAGTAAGCCACTGGAACATCACAGGTATAAGGTAATATAAAGAAGGGCAGTGAACATTGAATCGCTAATAGGTAAGTTAAAAATGAATTCCATTGGTTTCACTATGTTATTCTTAATGCCAATCTATACAGCGTATGATGACATCTTCTTCTTTATGAACACGTAATACATATTCTATACTTCACAATTGCACTATCTCAAGCCAAAACAATTCAAATTTCCATTGCCTCTATAGGAAGCTTATTAGTAAGTAAATGAAGAAAAGCTATCGGTGGATTCAAACTCATGAATGCCTGTTTACAAGACAGGTGCATTTCCCAGTAAGCCACTGGAACATCACAGGTGTAAAGCAATGTAAAGAAGGGCAGTGAACATTGAATCGCTAATAGGTAAGTTAAAAAAGAAAGCCATTGGTTTCACTATGTTATTCTTAATGCCAATCTATACAACGTATGATGACATCTTGTTCTTTATTAACACTTAATATATATTCTAAACTTCACAATTGCACTATCTCAAGCCAAAAACAAGTCAAATTTGCATTGCCTCCATAGGAAGCTTATTAGTAAGTAAATGAAGAAAAGCAATCTGTGGATTCAAACTCATGAATGCCTGTTTACAAGACAGGTGCATTTACCCAGTAAGCCACTGGAACATCACAGGTGTAAAGCAATGTAAAGAAGGGCAGTGAACATTGAATCGCTAATAAGGTAAGTTAAAAATGAATTCCATTGGTTTTACTATGTTATTCTTAATGCCAATCTATACAACGTATGATGACATCTTGTTCTTTATGAACACGCAATACATATTCTATACTTCACAATTGCACTATCTCAAGCCAAAACAATTCAAATTTCCATTGCCTCTATAGGAAGCTTATTAGTAAGTAAATGAAGAAAAGCAAAGAGTGGATTCAAACTCATGAATGCCTGTTTACAAGACAGGTGCATTTACCCAGTAAGCCATTGGAACATCACAGGTGAAAGGTAATGTAAAGAAGGGCAGTGAACATTGAATTGCTATTAAGGTAAGTTAAAAATGAATTCCATTGGTTTCACTATGTTATTCTTAATGCCAATTTATACAGCGTATGATGACATCTTGTTCTTTATGAACACGTAATACATATTCTATACTTCACAATTGCACTATCTCAAGCCAAAAATAATGCAAATTTCCAATGCCTCTAAAGAATGATTACTAGTAAGTAAATGAAAAAAAACTATCCGTGGATTCAAACTCATGAATGCCTGTTTACAAGACAGTCGCATTAACACAGTAAGCCACTGGAACATCACAGGTATAAGGTAATATAAAGAAGGGCAGTGAACATTGAATCGCTAATAGGTAAGTTAAAAATGAATTCCATTGGTTTCACTATGTTATTCTTAATGCCAATCTATACAGCGTATGATGACATCTTCTTCTTTATGAACACGTAATACATATTCTATACTTCACAATTGCACTATCTCAAGCCAAAACAATTCAAATTTCCATTGCCTCTATAGGAAGCTTATTAGTAAGTAAATGAAGAAAAGCTATCGGTGGATTCAAACTCATGAATGCCTGTTTACAAGACAGGTGCATTTCCCAGTAAGCCACTGGAACATCACAGGTGTAAAGCAATGTAAAGAAGGGCAGTGAACATTGAATCGCTAATAGGTAAGTTAAAAAAGAAAGCCATTGGTTTCACTATGTTATTCTTAATGCCAATCTATACAACGTATGATGACATCTTGTTCTTTATTAACACTTAATATATATTCTAAACTTCACAATTGCACTATCTCAAGCCAAAAACAAGTCAAATTTGCATTGCCTCCATAGGAAGCTTATTAGTAAGTAAATGAAGAAAAGCAATCTGTGGATTCAAACTCATGAATGCCTGTTTACAAGACAGGTGCATTTACCCAGTAAGCCACTGGAACATCACAGGTGTAAAGCAATGTAAAGAAGGGCAGTGAACATTGAATCGCTAATAAGGTAAGTTAAAAATGAATTCCATTGGTTTTACTATGTTATTCTTAATGCCAATCTATACAACGTATGATGACATCTTGTTCTTTATGAACACGCAATACATATTCTATACTTCACAATTGCACTATCTCAAGCCAAAACAATTCAAATTTCCATTGCCTCTATAGGAAGCTTATTAGTAAGTAAATGAAGAAAAGCAAAGAGTGGATTCAAACTCATAAATGCCTGCTTACAAGACAACCGCATTTACCCAGTAAGCCACTAGAACATCACATGTGTAAAGCAATGTAAAGAAGGGCAGTGAACATTGAATCGCTAATAGGTAAGTTAAAAAAGAAAGCCATTGGTTTCACTATGTTATTCTTAATGCCAATCTATACAACGTATGATGACATCTTGTTCTTTATTAACACTTAATATATATTCTAAACTTCACAATTGCACTATCTCAAGCCAAAAACAATGCAAATTTCCATTTCCTCTAAAGAATGATTACTAGTAAGTAAATGAAAAAAAATTATCCATGGATTCAAACTCATGAATGCCTGTTTACAAGACAGTCGCATTAACACAGTAAGCCACTGGAACATCACAGGTATAAAGTGATATAAAGAATGGCAGTGAACATTGAATCGCTAATAGGTAAGTTAAAAAAGAAATCCATTGGTTTCACTGTTATTCTTAATGCCAATCTATAAAGCGTATGAAGACATCTTGTTTTCTATGAACACTTAATACAGATTCTATATCTCACAATTGCACTATCTCAAGCCAAAACAATTCAAATTTCCATTGCCTCTATAGGAAGCTTATTAGTAAGTAAATGAAGAAAAGCTATCGGTGTATTCAAACTCATGAATGCCTGTTTACAAGACAGGTGCATTTACCCAGTAAGCCATTGGAACATCACAGGTGAAAGGTAATGTAAAGAAGGGCAGTGAACATTGAATTGCTATTAAGGTAAGTTAAAAATGAATTCCATTGGTTTCACTATGTTATTCTTAATGCCAATCTATACAGCGTATGATGACATCTTCTTCTTTATGAACACGTAATACATATTCTATACTTCACAATTGCACTATCTCAAGCCAAAACAATTCAAATTTCCATTGCCTCTATAGGAAGCTTATTAGTAAGTAAATGAAGAAAAGCTATCGGTGGATTCAAACTCATGAATGTCTGTTTACAAGACAGGTGCATTTCCCAGTAAGCCACTGGAACATCACAGGTGTAAAGCAATGTAAAGAAGGGCAGTGAACATTGAATCGCTAATAGGTAAGTTAAAAAAGAAAGCCATTGGTTTCACTATGTTATTCTTAATGCCAATCTATACAACGTATGATGACATCTTGTTCTTTATTAACACTTAATATATATTCTAAACTTCACAATTGCACTATCTCAAGCCAAAACAATTCAAATTTCCATTGCCTCTATAGGAAGCTTATTAGTAAGTAAATGAAGAAAAGCAAAGAGTGGATTCAAACTCATAAATGCCTGCTTACAAGACAACCGCATTTACCCAGTAAGCCAATAGAACATCACAGGTGTAAAGCAATGTAAAGAAGGGCAGTGAACATTGAATCGCTAATAGGTAAGTTAAAAAAGAAAGCCATTGGTTTCACTATGTTATTCTTAATGCCAATCTATACAACGTATGATGACATCTTGTTCTTTATTAACACTTAATATATATTCTAAACTTCACAATTGCACTATCTCAAGCCAAAAACAATGCAAATTTCCATTCCCTCTAAAGAATGATTACTAGTAAGTAAATTAAGAAAAGCAATGAGTGGATTCAAACTCATGAATGCCTGCTTACAAGACAACCGCATTTACCCAGTAAGCCACTAGAACATCACAGGTGTCAAGCAATGTCAAGAAGTGCAGTGAACATTGAATCGCTAATAGGTAAGTTAATAATGAATTACATTGGTTTCACTATGTTATTCTTAATGCCAATCTATACAGCGTATGATGACATCTTGTTCTTTATGAACACGTAATACATATTCTATACTTCACAATTGCACTATCTCAAGCCAAAACAATTCAAATTTCCATTGCCTCTATAGGAAGCTTATTAGTAAGTAAATGAAGAAAAGCAATCAGTGGATTCAAACTCATGAATGCCTGTTTACAAGACAGCTGCATTTACCCAGTAAGCCACTAGAACATCACAGGTGTCAAGCAATGTCAAGAAGTGCAGTGAACATTGAATCACTAATAGGTAAGTTAAAAAAGAAAGCCATTGGTTTCACTATGTTATTCTTAATGCCAATCTATACAACGTATGATGACATCTTGTTCTTTACTAACACTTAATATATATTCTATACTTCACAATTGCACTATCTCAAGCCAAAAACAATGCAAATTTCCATTTCCTCTAAAGAATGATTACTAGTAAGTAAATGAAAAAAAATTATCCATGGATTCAAACTCATGAATGCCTGTTTACAAGACAGTCGCATTAACACAGTAAGCCACTGGAACATCACAGGTATAAAGTAATATAAAGAATGGCAGTGAACATTGAATCGCTAATAGGTAAGTTAAAAAAGAAATCCATTGGTTTCACTGTTATTCTTAATGCCAATCTATAAAGCGTATGAAGACATCTTGTTTTCTATGAACACTTAATACAGATTCTATATCTCACAATTGCACTATCTCAAGCCAAAACAATTCAAATTTCCATTGCCTCTATAGGAAGCTTATTAGTAAGTAAATGAAGAAAAGCTATCGGTGTATTCAAACTCATGAATGCCTGTTTACAAGACAGGTGCATTTACCCAGTAAGCCATTGGAACATCACAGGTGAAAGGTAATGTAAAGAAGGGCAGTGAACATTGAATTGCTATTAAGGTAAGTTAAAAATGAATTCCATTGGTTTCACTATGTTATTCTTAATGCCAATTTATACAGCGTATGATGACATCTTGTTCTTTATGAACATGTAATACATATTCTATACTTCACAATTGCACTATCTCAAGCCAAAAATAATGCAAATTTCCAATGCCTCTAAAGAATGATTACTAGTAAGTAAATGAAAAAAAACTATCCGTGGATTCAAACTCATGAATGCCTGTTTACAAGACAGTCGCATTAACACAGTAAGCCACTGGAACATCACAGGTATAAGGTAATATAAAGAAGGGCAGTGAACATTGAATCGCTAATAGGTAAGTTAAAAATGAATTCCATTGGTTTCACTATGTTATTCTTAATGCCAATCTATACAGCGTATGATGACATCTTCTTCTTTATGAACACGTAATACATATTCTATACTTCACAATTGCACTATCTCAAGCCAAAACAATTCAAATTTCCATTGCCTCTATAGGAAGCTTATTAGTAAGTAAATGAAGAAAAGCTATCGGTGGATTCAAACTCATGAATGCCTGTTTACAAGACAGGTGCATTTCCCAGTAAGCCACTGGAACATCACAGGTGTAAAGCAATGTAAAGAAGGGCAGTGAACATTGAATCGCTAATAGGTAAGTTAAAAAAGAAAGCCATTGGTTTCACTATGTTATTCTTAATGCCAATCTATACAACGTATGATGACATCTTGTTCTTTATTAACACTTAATATATATTCTAAACTTCACAATTGCACTATCTCAAGCCAAAAACAAGTCAAATTTGCATTGCCTCCATAGGAAGCTTATTAGTAAGTAAATGAAGAAAAGCAATCTGTGGATTCAAACTCATGAATGCCTGTTTACAAGACAGGTGCATTTACCCAGTAAGCCACTGGAACATCACAGGTGTAAAGCAATGTAAAGAAGGGCAGTGAACATTGAATCGCTAATAAGGTAAGTTAAAAATGAATTCCATTGGTTTTACTATGTTATTCTTAATGCCAATCTATACAACGTATGATGACATCTTGTTCTTTATGAACACGCAATACATATTCTATACTTCACAATTGCACTATCTCAAGCCAAAACAATTCAAATTTCCATTGCCTCTATAGGAAGCTTATTAGTAAGTAAATGAAGAAAAGCAAAGAGTGGATTCAAACTCATAAATGCCTGCTTACAAGACAACCGCATTTACCCAGTAAGCCACTAGAACATCACATGTGTAAAGCAATGTAAAGAAGGGCAGTGAACATTGAATCGCTAATAGGTAAGTTAAAAAAGAAAGCCATTGGTTTCACTATGTTATTCTTAATGCCAATCTATACAACGTATGATGACATCTTGTTCTTTATTAACACTTAATATATATTCTAAACTTCACAATTGCACTATCTCAAGCCAAAAACAATGCAAATTTCCATTCCCTCTAAAGAATGATTACTAGTAAGTAAATGAAGAAAAGCAATGAGTGGATTCAAACTCATGAATGCCTGCTTACAAGACAACCGCATTTACCCAGTAAGCCACTAAAACATCACAGGTGTCAAGCAATGTCAAGAAGTGCAGTGAACATTGAATCGCTAATAGGTAAGTAAAAAATGAATTCCATTGGTTTCACTGTTATTCTTAATGCCAATCTGTACAGCGTATGATGACATCTTCTTCTTTATGAACACGTAATACATATTCTATACTTCACAATTGCACTATCTCAAGCCAAAACAATTCAAATTTCCATTGCCTCTATAGGAAGCTTATTAGTAAGTAAATGAAGAAAAGCTATCGGTGGATTCAAACTCATGAATGCCTGTTTACAAGACAGGTGCATTTACCCAGTATGCCACTGGAACATCACAGGTGTAAAGCAATGTAAAGAAGGACAGTGAACATTGAATCGCTAATAGGTAAGTTAATAATGAATTCCATTGGTTTCACTATGTTATTCTTAATGCCAATCTATACAGCGTATGATGACATCTTGTTCTTTATGAACACTTAATACATATTCTATACTTCACAATTGCACTATCTCAAGCCAAAACAAATCAAATTTCCATTGCCTCTATAGGAAGCTTATTAGTAAGTAAATGAAGAAAAGCTATCGGTGGATTCAAACTCATGAATGCCTGTTTACAAGACAGGTGCATTTCCCAGTAAGTCACTGGAACATCACAGGTGTAAAGCAATGTAAAGAAGGGCAGTGAACATTGAATCGCTAATAGGTAAGTTAAAAAAGAAATCCATTGGTTTCACTATGTTATTCTTAATGCCAATCTATAAAGAGTATGAAGACATCTTGTTTTGTATGAACACTTAATACAGATTCTATATCTCACAATTGCACTATCTCAAGCCAAAAACAATGCAAATTTCCATTGCCTCTAAAGAATGATTACTAGTAAGTAAATGAAAAAAAGCTATCCGTGGATTCAAACTCATGAATGCCTGTTTACAAGACAGTCGCATTAACACAGTAAGCCACTGGAACATCACAGGTATAAGGAAATGTAAAGAAGGGCAGTGAACATTGAATCGCTAATAGGTAAGTTAAAAATGAATTCCATTGGTTTCACTATGTTATTCTTAATGCCAATCTATAAAGCGTATGATGACATCTTCTTCTTTATGAACACGTAATACATATTCTATACTTCACAATTGCACTATCTCAAGCCAAAACAATTCAAATTTCCATAGCCTCTATAAGAAGCTTATTAGTAAGTAAATGAAGAAAAGCTATCGGTGGATTCAAACTCATGAATGCCTGTTTACAAGACAGGTGCATTTCCCAGTAAGCCACTGGAAGATCACAGGTGTAAAGCAATGTAAAGAAGGACAGTGAACATTGAATCGCTAATAGGTAAGTTAAAAAAGAAATCCATTGGTTCACTATGTTACTCTTAATACCAATCTATAAAGCGTATGAAGACATCTTGTTTTCTATGAACACTTAATACAGATTCTATATCTCACAATTGCACTATCTCAAGCCAAAACAATTCAAATTTCCATTGCCTCTATAGGAAGCTTATTAGTGAGTAAATAAAGAAAAGCAATCAGTGGACTCAAACTCATGAATGCCTGCTTACAAGACTACGGCATTTACCCAGCAAGCCACTAGAACATCATAGGTGTCAAGCAATGTCAAGAAGTGCAGTGAACATTGAATCGCTAATAGGTAAGTTAAAAATGAATTCCATTGGTTTCACTATGTTATTCTTAATGCCAATCTATACAGAGTATGATGACATCTTGTTCTTTATGAACACGTAATACATATTCTATACTTCACAATTGCACTATCTCAAGCCAAAACAATTCAAATTTCCATTGACTCTATAGGAAGCTTATTAGTAAGTAAATGAAGAAAAGCTATTGGTGGATTCAAACTCATGAATGTCTGTTTACAAGACAGGTGCATTTCCCAGTAAGCCACTGGAACATCACGGGTATAAAGCAATGTAAAGAAGGGCAGGGAACATTGAATCGCTAATAGGTAAGTTAAAAAGAAATCCATTGGTTTCACTATGTTATTCTTAATGCCAATCTATAAAGCATATGAAGACATCTTGTTTTCTATGAACACTTAATACAGATTCTATATCTAACAATTGCACTATCTCAAGCCAAAAACAATGCAAATTTCCATTCCCTCTAAAGAATGATTACTAGTAAGTAAATGAAGAAAAGCAATGAGTGGATTCAAACTCATGAATGCCTGCTTACAAGACAACCGCATTTACCCAGTAAGCCACTAAAACATCACAGGTGTCAAGCAATGTCAAGAAGTGCAGTGAACATTGAATCGCTAATAGGTAAGTAAAAAATGAATTCCATTGGTTTCACTGTTATTCTTAATGCCAATCTGTACAGCGTATGATGACATCTTCTTCTTTATGAACACGTAATACATATTCTATACTTCACAATTGCACTATCTCAAGCCAAAACAATTCAAATTTCCATTGCCTCTATAGGAAGCTTATTAGTAAGTAAATGAAGAAAAGCTATCGGTGGATTCAAACTCATGAATGCCTGTTTACAAGACAGGTGCATTTACCCAGTATGCCACTGGAACATCACAGGTGTAAAACAATGTAAAGAAGGACAGTGAACATTGAATCGCTAATAGGTAAGTTAATAATGAATTCCATTGGTTTCACTATGTTATTCTTAATGCCAATCTATACAGCGTATGATGACATCTTGTTCTTTATGAACACTTAATACATATTCTATACTTCACAATTGCACTATCTCAAGCCAAAACAAATCAAATTTCCATTGCCTCTATAGGAAGCTTATTAGTAAGTAAATGAAGAAAAGCTATCGGTGGATTCAAACTCATGAATGCCTGTTTACAAGACAGGTGCATTTCCCAGTAAGTCACTGGAACATCACAGGTGTAAAGCAATGTAAAGAAGGGCAGTGAACATTGAATCGCTAATAGGTAAGTTAAAAAAGAAATCCATTGGTTTCACTATGTTATTCTTAATGCCAATCTATAAAGAGTATGAAGACATCTTGTTTTGTATGAACACTTAATACAGATTCTATATCTCACAATTGCACTATCTCAAGCCAAAAACAATGCAAATTTCCATTGCCTCTAAAGAATGATTACTAGTAAGTAAATGAAAAAAAGATATCCGTGGATTCAAACTCATGAATGCCTGTTTACAAGACAGTCGCATTAACACAGTAAGCCACTGGAACATCACAGGTATAAGGAAATGTAAAGAAGGGCAGTGAACATTGAATCGCTAATAGGTAAGTTAAAAATGAATTCCATTGGTTTCACTATGTTATTCTTAATGCCAATCTATAAAGCGTATGATGACATCTTCTTCTTTATGAACACGTAATACATATTCTATACTTCACAATTGCACTATCTCAAGCCAAAACAATTCAAATTTCCATTGCCTCTATAGGAAGCTTATTAGTAAGTAAATGAAGAAAAGCAATCAGTGGACTCAAACTCATGAATGCCTGCTTACAAGACTACGGCATTTACCCAGCAAGCCACTAGAACATCATAGGTGTCAAGCAATGTCAAGAAGTGCAGTGAACATTGAATCGCTAATAGGTAAGTTAAAAATGAATTCCATTGGTTTCACTATGTTATTCTTAATGCCAATCTATACAGAGTATGATGACATCTTGTTCTTTATGAACACGTAATACATATTCTATACTTCACAATTGCACTATCTCAAGCCAAAACAATTCAAATTTCCATTGACTCTATAGGAAGCTTATTAGTAAGTAAATGAAGAAAAGCTATTGGTGGATTCAAACTCATGAATGTCTGTTTACAAGACAGGTGCATTTCCCAGTAAGCCACTGGAACATCACGGGTATAAAGCAATGTAAAGAAGGGCAGTGAACATTGAATCGCTAATAGGTAAGTTAAAAAGAAATCCATTGGTTTCACTATGTTATTCTTAATGCCAATCTATAAAGCATATGAAGACATCTTGTTTTCTATGAACACTTAATACAGATTCTATATCTAACAATTGCACTCTCTCAAGCCAAAACAATTCAAATTTCCATTGCCTCTATAGGAAGCTTATTAGTAAGTAAATGAAGAAAAGCAATCAGCGGATTCAAACTCATGAATGCCTGTTTACAATACAGGTGCGTTTAACCAGTAAGCCACTGGAACATCACAGGTGTAAAGCAATGTAAAGAAGGGCAGTGAACATTGAATCGCTAATAGGTAAGTTAAAAAAGAAAGCCATTGGTTTCACTATGTTATTCTTAATGCCAATCTATACAACGTATGATGACATCTTGTTCTTTATTAACACTTAATATATATTCTATACTTCACAATTGCACTATCTCAAGCCAAAACAATTCAAATTTCCGTTGCCTCTATAGGAAGCTTATTAGTAAGTAAATGAAGAAAAGCAATCAGTGGATTCAAACTCATGAATGCCTGCTTACAAGACAAGTGCATTTACCCAGTAAGCCACTAGAACATCACAGGTGTCAAACAATGTCAAGAAGTGCAGTGAACAATGAATCGCTAATAGGTAAGTTAAAAAAGAAAGCCATTGGTTTCACTATGTTATTCTTAATGCCAATCTATACAACGTATGATGACATCTTGTTCTTTATTAACACTTAATATATATTCTATACTTCACAATTGCACTATCTCAAGCCAAAAACAATGCAAATTTCCATTGCCTCTAAAGAATGATTACTAGTAAGTAAATGAAAAAAATCTATCCGTGGATTCAAACTCATGAATGCCTGTTTACAAGACAGTCGCATTAACACAGTAAGCCACTGGAACATCACAGTTATAAGGTAATGTAAAGAAGGGCAGTGAACATTGAATCGCTAATAAGTAAGTTAAAAATGAATTCCATTGGTTTCACTATGTTATTCTTAATGCCAATCTATACAGCGTATGATGACATCTTCTTCTTTATGAACACGTAATACATATTCTATACTTCACAATTGCACTCTCTCAAGCCAAAACAATTCAAATTTCCATTGCCTCTATAGGAAGCTTATTAGTAAGTAAATGAAGAAAAGCTATCGATGGATTCAAACTCATGAATGCCTGTTTACAATACAGGTGCGTTTAACCAGTAAGCCACTGGAACATCACAGGTGTAAAGCAATGTAAAGAAGGGCAGTGAACATTGAATCGCTAATAGGTAAGTTAAAAAAGAAAGCCATTGGTTTCACTATGTTATTCTTAATGCCAATCTATACAACGTATGATGACATCTTGTTCTTTATTAACACTTAATATATATTCTATACTTCACAATTGCACTATCTCAAGTGAAAAACAATGCAAATTTCCATTCCCTCTAAAGAATTATTACTAGTAAGTAAATGAAAAAAAGCTATCGGTGGATTCAAACTCATGAATGCCTGTTTAGAAGACAGTTGCATTAACACAGTAAGCCACTGGAACATCACAGGAATAAGGTAATGTAAAGAAGGGCAGTGAACATTGAATCGCTAATAGGTAAGTTAAAAATGAATTCCATTGGTTTCACTATGTTATTCTTAATGCCAATCTATACAACGTATGATGACATCTTCTTCTTTATGAACACGTAATACATATTCTATACTTCACAATTGCACTATCTCAAGCCAAAACAATTCAAATTTGCATTGCCTCCATAGGAAACTTATTAGTAAGTAAATGAAGAAAATCAATCATTGGATTCAAACTCATGAATGCCTGTTTACAAGACAGGTGCATTTACCCAGTAAGCCACTGGAACATCACAGGTGTAAATCACTGTAAAGAAGGGCAGTGAACATTGAATCGCTAATAAGGTAAGTTAAAAATGAATTCCATTGGTTTCACTATGTTATTCTTAATGCCAATCTATACAGCGTATGATGACATCTTGTTCTTTATGAACACGTAATACATATTCTATACTTCACAATTGCACTATCTCAAGCCAAAACAATTCAAATTTCCATAGCCTCTATAAGAAGCTTATTAGTAAGTAAATGAAGATAAGCTATCGGTGGATTCAAACTCATGAATGCCTGTTTACAAGACAATTGCATTTGCCCAGTAACCCACTGGAACATCACAGGTGTAAAGCAATGTAAAGAAGGGCAGTGAACATTGAATCGCTAATAAGATAAGTTAAAAATGAATTCCATTGGTTTCACTCTGTTATTCTTAATGCCAATCTATACAGCGTATGATGACATATTTTTCTTTATGAACACGTAATACATATTCTATACTTCACAATTGCACTCTCTCAAGCCAAAACAATTCAAATTTCCATTGCCTCTATAGGAAGCTTATTAGTAAGTAAATGAAGAAAAGCAATCATTGGATTCAAACTCATGAATGCCTGTTTACAAGACAGGTGCATTTACCCAGTAAGCCACTGGAACATCACAGGTGTAAAGCACTGTAAAGAAGGGCAGTGAACATTGAATCGCTAATAAGGTAAGTTAAAAATGAATTCCATTTGTTTCACTATGTTATTCTTAATGCCAATCTATACAGCGTATGATGACATCTTGTTCTTTATGAACACGTAATACATATTCTATACTTCACAATTGCACTATCTCAAGCCAAAACAATTCAAATTTCCATTGCCTCTAGAGGAAGCAAATTAGTAAGTAAATGAAGAAAAGCTATCGGTGGATTCAAACTCATGAATGCCTGTTTACAAGACAGGTGCATTTCCCAGTAAGCCACTGGAACATCACAGGTGTAAAGCAATGTAAAGAAGGACAGTGAACATTGAATCGCTAATAGGTAAGTTAAAAATGAAATCCATTGGTTTCACTATGTTATTCTTAATGCCAATCTATACAACGTATGATGACATCTTGTTCTTTATTAACACTTAATATATATTCTATACTTCACAATTGCACTATCTCAAGCCAAAAACAATGCAAATTTCCATTGCCCCTAAAGAATGATTACTAGTAAGTAAATGAAAAAAAGCTATCCGTGGATTCAAACTCATGAATGCCTGTTTACAAGACAGTCGCATTAACACAGTAAGCCACTGGAACATTACAGGTATAAGGTAATGTAAAGAAGGGCAGTGAACATTGAATCGCTAATAGGTAAGTTAAAAATGAATTCCATTGGTTTCACTATGTTATTCTTAATGCCAATCTATACAGCGTATGATGACATCTTCTTCTTTATGAACACGTAATACATATTCTATACTTCACAATTGCACTATCTCAAGCCAAACAATTCAAATTTCCATTGCCTCTATAAAAAGCTTATTAGTAAATAAATGAAGAAAAGCTATCGGTGGATTCAAACTCATGAATGCCTGTTTACAAGACAATTGCATTTACCCAGTAACCCACTGGAACATCACAGGTGTAAAGCAATGAAAAGAAGGGCAGTGAACATTGAATCGCTAATAAGGTAAGTTAAAAATGAATTCCATTGGTTTCACTCTGTTATTCTTAATGCCAATCTATACAGCGTATGATGACATATTTTTCTTTATGAACACGTAATACATATTCTATACTTCACAATTGCACTATCTCAAGCCAAAACAATTCAAATTTCCATTGCCTCTATAGGAAGCTTATTAGTAAGTAAATGAAGAAAAGCTATCAGTGGATTCAAACTCATGAATGCTTGTTTACAATACAGGTGCGTTTAACCAGTAAGCCACTGGAACATCACAGGTGTAAAGCAATGTAAAGAAGGGCAGTGAACATGGAATCGCTAATAGGTAAGTTAAAAAAGAAAGCCATTGGTTTCACTATGTTATTCTTAATGCCAATCTATACAACGTATGATGACATCTTGTTCTTTATTAACACTTAATATATATTCTATACTTCACAATTGCACTATCTCAAGCCAAAAACAATGCAAATTTCCATTCCCTCTAAAGAATTATTACTAGTAAGTAAATGAAAAAAAGCTATCGGTGGATTCAAACTCATGAATGCCTGTTTAGAAGACAGTTGCATTAACACAGTAAGCCACTGGAACATCACAGGAATAAGGTAATGTAAAGAAGGGCAGTGAACATTGAATCGCTAATAGGTAAGTTAAAAATGAATTCCATTGGTTTCACTGTGTTATTCTTAATGCCAATCTATACAGCGTATGATGACCTCTTCTTCTTTATGAACACGTTATACATATTCTATACTTCACAATTGCACTATCTCAAGCCAAAACAATTCAAATTTGCATTGACTCCATAGGAAGCTTATTAGTAAGTAAATGAAGAAAAGCAATCATTGGATTCAAACTCATGAATGCCTGTTTACAAGACAGGTGCTTTTAACCAGTAAGCCACTGGAACATCACAGGTGTAAAGCAATGTAAAGAAGGGCAGTGAACATTGAATCGCTAATAGGTAAGTTAAAAAAGAAAGCCATTGGTTTCACTATGTTATTCTTAATGCCAATCTATACAACGTATGATGACATCTTGTTCTTTATTAACACTTAATATATATTCTATACTTCACAATTGCACTATCTCAAGCCAAAAACAATGCAAATTTCCATTCCCTCTAAAGAATTATTACTAGTAAGTAAATGAAGAAAAGCAATCATTGGATTCAAACTCATGAATGCCTGTTTACAAGACAGGTGCATTTACCCAGTAAGCCACTGGAACATCACAGGTGTAAAGCAATGTAAAGAAGGGCAGTGAACATGGAATCGCTAATAAGGTAAGATAAAAATGAATTCCATTGGTTTCACTATGTTATTCTTAATGCCAATCTATACAGCGTACGATGACATCTTGTTCTTTATGAACACGTAATACATATTCTATACTTCACAATTGTACTATCTCAAGCCAAAACAATTCAAATTTCCATTGCCTCTAGAGGAAGCAAATTAGTAAGTAAATGAAGAAAAGCTATCGGTGGATTCAAACTCATGAATGCCTGTTTACAAGACAGGTGCATTTCCCAGTAAGCCACTGGAACATCACAGGTGTAAAGCATTGTAAAGAAGGACAGTGAACATTGAATCGCTAATAGGTAAGTTAAAAAAGAAATCCATTGGTTTCACTATGTTATTCTTAATGCCAATCTATAAAGCGTATGAAGACATCTTGTTTTCTATGAACACTTAATACAGATTCTATATCTCACAATTGCACTATCTCAAGCCTAAACAATTCAAATTTTCATTGCCTCTATAGGAAGTTAATTAGTAAGTAAATGAAGAAAAGCTATCAGTGGATTCAAACTCATGAATGCTTGTTTACAATACAGGTGCGTTTAACCAGTAAGCCACTGGAACATCACAGGTGTAAAGCAATGTAAAGAAGGGCAGTGAACATGGAATCGCTAATAGGTAAGTTAAAAAAGAAAGCCATTGGTTTCACTATGTTATTCTTAATGCCAATCTATACAACGTATGATGACATCTTGTTCTTTATTAACACTTAATATATATTCTATACTTCACAATTGCACTATCTCAAGCCAAAAACAATGCAAATTTCCATTCCCTCTAAAGAATTATTACTAGTAAGTAAATGAAAAAAAGCTATCGGTGGATTCAAACTCATGAATGCCTGTTTAGAAGACAGTTGCATTAACACAGTAAGCCACTGGAACATCACAGGAATAAGGTAATGTAAAGAAGGGCAGTGAACATTGAATCGCTAATAGGTAAGCTAAAAATGAATTCCATTGGTTTCACTGTGTTATTCTTAATGCCAATCTATACAGCGTATGATGACCTCTTCTTCTTTATGAACACGTTATACATATTCTATACTTCACAATTGCACTATCTCAAGCCAAAACAATTCAAATTTGCATTGACTCCATAGGAAGCTTATTAGTAAGTAAATGAAGAAAAGCAATCATTGGATTCAAACTCATGAATGCCTGTTTACAAGACAGGTGCATTTACCCAGTAAGCCACTGGAACATCACAGGTGTAAAGCACTGTAAAGAAGGGCAGTGAACATTGAATCGCTAAAAAGGTAAGTTAAAAATGAATTCCATTGGTTTCACTATGTTATTCTTAATGCCAATCTATACAGCGTATGATGACATCTTGTTCTTTATGAACACGTAATACATATTCTATACTTCACAATTGTACTATCTCAAGCCAAAACAATTCAAATTTCCATTGCCTCTAGAGGAAGCAAATTAGTAAGTAAATGAAGAAAAGCTATCGGTGGATTCAAACTCATGAATGCCTGTTTACAAGACAGGTGCATTTCCCAGTAAGCCACTGGAACATCACAGGTGTAAAGCATTGTAAAGAAGACAGTGAACATTGAATCGCTAATAGGTAAGTTAAAAAAGAAATCCATTGGTTTCACTATGTTATTCTTAATGCCAATCTATAAAGCGTATGAAGACATCTTGTTTTCTATGAACACTTAATACAGATTCTATATCTCACAATTGCACTATCTCAAGCCTAAACAATTCAAATTTTCATTGCCTCTATAGGAAGTTAATTAGTAAGTAAATGAAGAAAAGCAATCAGTGGATTCAAACTCATGAATGCCTGCTTACAAGACAAGTGCATTTACCCAGTAAGCCACTAGAACATCACAGTTGTCAAACAATGTCAAGAAGTGCAGTGAACATTGAATCGCTAATAGGTAAGTTAAAAAAGAAAGCCATTGGTTTCACTATGTTATTCTTAATGCCAATCTATACAACGTATGATGACATCTTGTTCTTTATTAACACTTAATATATATTCTATACTTCACAATTGCACTATCTCAAGCCAAAAACAATGCAAATTTCCATTGCCTCTAAAGAATGATTACTAGTAAGTAAATGAAAAAAAGCTATCGGTGGATTCAAACTCATGAATGCCTGTTTACAAGACAATTGCATTTACCCAGTAACCCACTGGAACATCACAGGTGTAAAGCAATGTAAAGAAGGGCAGTGAACATTGAATCGCTAATAAGGTAAGTTAAAAATGAATTCCATTGGTTTCACTATGTTATTCTTAATGCCAATCTATACAGCGTATGATGACATATTTTTCTTTATGAACACGTAATACATATTCTATACTTCACAATTGCACTATCTCAAGCCAAAACAATTCAAATTTCCATTGCCTCTATAGGAAGCTTATTAGTAAGTAAATGAAGAAAAGCTATCAGTGGATTCAAACTCATGAATGCCTGTTTACAATACAGGTGCGTTTAACCAGTAAGCCACTGGAACATCACAGGTGTAAAGCAATGTAAAGAAGGGCAGTGAACATTGAATCGCTAATAGGTAAGTTAAAAAAGAAAGCCATTGGTTTCACTATGTTATTCTTAATGCCAATCTATACAACGTATGATGACATCTTGTTCTTTATTAACACTTAATATATATTCTATACTTCACAATTGCACTATCTCAAGCCAAAAACAATGCAAATTTCCATTCCCTCTAAAGAATGATTACTAGTAAGTAAATGAAAAAAAGCTATCGGTGGATTCAAACTCATGAATGCCTGTTTAGAAGACAGTTGCATTAACACAGTAAGCCACTGGAACATCACAGGTATAAGGTAATGTAAAGAAGGGCAGTGAACATTGAATCGCTAAAAGGTAAGTTAAAAATGAATTCCATTGGTTTCACTATGTTATTCTTAATGCCAATCTATACAGCGTATGATGACATCTTCTTCTTTATGAACACGTAATACATATTCTATACTTCACAATTGCACTATCTCAAGCCAAAACAATTCAAATTTCCATTGCCTCTATAAGAAGCTTATTAGTAAATAAATGAAGAAAAGCTATCGGTGGATTCAAACTCATGAATGCCTGTTTACAAGACAATTGCATTTACCCAGTAACCCACTGGAACATCACAGGTGTAAAGCAATGTAAAGAAGGGCAGTGAACATTGAATCGCTAATAAGGTAAGTTAAAAATGAATTCCATTGGTTTCACTATGTTATTCTTATTGCCAATCTATACAGCGTATGATGACATATTTTTCTTTATGAACACGTGATACATATTCTATACTTCACAATTGCACTATCTCAAGCCAAAACAATTCAAATTTCCATTTCCTCTATAGGAAGCTTATTAGTAAGTAAATGAAGAAAAGCTATCGGTGGATTCAAACTCATGAATGCCTGTTTACAATACAGGTGCGTTTAACCAGTAAACCACTGGAACATCACAGGTGTAAAGCAATGTAAAGAAGGGCAGTGAACATTGAATCGCTAATAGGTAAGTTAAAAAAGAAAGCCATTGGTTTCACTATGTTATTCTTAATGCCAATCTATACAACGTATGATGACATCTTGTTCTTTATTAACACTTAATATATATTCTATACTTCACAATTGCACTATCTCAAGCCAAAACAATGCAAATTTCCATTCCCTCTAAAGAATGATTACTAGTAAGTAAATGAAAAAAAGCTATCGGTGGATTCAAACTCATGAATGCCTGTTTAGAAAACAGTTGCATTAACACAGTAAGCCACTGGAACATCACAGGAATAAGGTAATGTAAAGAAGGGCAGTGAACATTGAATCGCTAATAGGTAAGTTAAAAATGAATTCCATTGGTTTCACTATGTTATTCTTAATGCCAATCTATACAGCGTATGATGACATCTTCTTCTTTATGAACACGTAATACATATTCTATACTTCACAATTGCACTATCTCAAGCCAAAACAATTCAAATTTGCATTGCCTCCATAGGAAGCTTATTAGTAAGTAAATGAAGAAAAGCAATCATTGGATTCAAACTCATGAATGCCTGTTTACAAGACAGGTGCATTTACCCAGTAAGCCACTGGAACATCACAGGTGTAAAGCACTGTAAAGAAGGGCAGTGAACATTGAATCACTAATAAGGTAAGTTAAAAATGAATTCTATTGGTTTCACTATGTTATTCTTAATGCCAATCTATACAGCGTATGATGACATCTTGTTCTTTATGAACACGTAATACATATTCTATACTTCACAATTGCACTATCTCAAGCCAAAACAATTCAAATTTCCATTGCCTCTATAGGAAGCTTATTAGTAAGTAAATGAAGAAAAGCTATCGGTGGATTCAAGCTCATGAATGCCTGTTTACAAGACAGGTGCATTTCCCAGTAAGCCACTGGAACAACACAGATGTAAAGCAATGTAAAGAAGGACAGTGAACATTGAAACGCTAATAGGTAAGTTATAAAAGAAATCCATTGGTTTCACTATGTTATTCTTAATGCCAATCTATACAACGTATGATGACATCTTGTTCTTTATTAACACTTAATATATATTCTATACTTCACAATTGCACTATCTCAAGCCAAAAACAATGCAAATTTCCATTGCCTCTAAAGAATGATTACTAGTAAGTAAATGAAAAAAAGCTATCCGTGGATTCAAACTCATGAATGCCTGTTTACAAGACAGTCGCATTAACACAATAAGCCACTGGCACATCACAGGTATAATGTAATGTAAAGAAGGGCAGTGAACATTGAATCGCTAATAGGTAAGTTAAAAATGAATTCCATTGGTTTCACTATGTTATTCTTAATGCCAATCTATACAGCGTATGATGACATCTTCTTCTTTATGAACACGTAATACATATTCTATACTTCACAATTGCACTATCTCAAGCCAAAACAATTCAAATTTCCATTGCCTCTATAAGAAGCTTATTAGTAAGTAAATGAAGAAAAGCTATCGGTGGATTCAAACTCATGAATGCCTGTTTACAAGACAATTGCATTTACCCAGTAACCCACTGGAACATCACAGGTGTAAAGCAATGTAAAGAAGGGCAGTGAACATTGAATCGCTAATAAGGTAAGTTAAAAATGAATTCCATTGGTTTCACTATGTTATTCTTAATGCCAATCTATACAGCGTATGATGACATATTTTTCTTTATGAACAAGTAATACATATTCTATACTTCACAATTCCACTATCTCAAGCCAAAACAATTCAAATTTCCATTGCCTCAATAGGAAGCTTATTAGTAAGTAAATGAAGAAAAGCTATCGGTGGATTCAAACTCATGAATGCCTGTTTACAATACAGGTGCGTTTAACCAGTAAGCCACTGGAACATCACAGGTGTAAAGCAATGTAAAGAAGGGCAGTGAACATTGAATCGCTAATAGGTAAGTTAAAAAAGAAAGCCATTGGTTTCACTATGATATTCTTAATGCCAATCTATACAATGTATGATGACATCTTGTTCTTTATTAACACTTAATATATATTCTATACTTCACAATTGCACTATCTCAAGCCAAAAACAATGCAAATTTCCATTCCCACTAAAGAATGATTACTAGTAAGTAAATGAAAAAAAGCTATCGGTGGATTCAAACTCATGAATGCCTGTTTACAAGACAGGTGCATTTCCCAGTAAGCCACTGGAACATCACAGGTGTAAAGCAATGTAAAGAAGGGCAGTGAACATTGAATCGCTAATAGGTAAGTTAAAAAAGAAAGCCATTGGTTTCACTATGTTATTCTTAATGCCAATCTATACAACGTATGATGACATCTTGTTCTTTATTAACACTTAATATATATTCTATACTTCACAATTGCACTATCTCAAGCCAAAACAATTCAAATTTCCATTGCCTCTATAGGAAGCTTATTAGTAAGTAAATGAAGAAAAGCGATGAGTGGATTCAAACTCATGAATGCCTGCTTACAAGACAACCGCATTTACCCAGTAAGCCACTAGAACATCACAGGTGTCAAGCAATGTCAAGAAGTGCAGTGAACATTGAATCGCTAATAGGTAAGTTAAAAAAGAAAGCCATTGGTTTCACTATGTAATTCTTAATGCCAATCTATACAACGTATGATGACATCTTGTTCTTTATTAACACTTAATATATATTCTATACTTCACAATTGCACTATCTCAAGCCAAAAACAATGCAAATTTCCATTCCCACTAAAGAATGATTACTAGTAAGTAAATGAAAAAAAGCTATCGGTGGATTCAAACTCATGAATGCCTGTTTACAAGACAGGTGCATTTCCCAGTAAGCCACTGGAACATCACAGGTGTAAAGCAATGTAAAGAAGGGCAGTGAACATTGAATCGCTAATAGGTAAGTTAAAAAAGAAAGCCATTGGTTTCACTACGTTATTCTTAATACCAATCTATACAGCGTATGATGACATCTTGTTCTTTATGAACACGTAATACATATTCTATACTTCACAATTGCACTATCTCAAGCCAAAACAATTCAAATTTCCATTGCCTCTATAGGAAGCTTATTAGTAAGTAAATGAAGAAAAGCTATCGGTGGATTCAAACTCATGAATGCCTGTTAACAAGACAGGTGCATTTCCCAGTAAGCCACTGGAACATCACAGGTGTAAAGCAATGTAAAGAAGGGCAGTGAACATTGAATCGCTAATAGGTAAGTTAAAAAAGAAATCCATTGGTTTCACTGTTATTCTTAATGCCAATCTATAAAGCATATGAAGACATCTTGTTTTCTATGAACACTTAATACAGATTGTATATCTCACAATTGCACTATCTCAAGCCAAAACAAATCAAATTTCCATTGCCTCTATAGGAAGCTTATTAGTAAGTAAATGAAGAAAAGCGATGAGTGGATTCAAACTCATGAATGCCTGCTTACAAGACAACCGCATTTACCCAGTAAGCCACTAGAACATCACAGGTGTCAAACAAGGTCAAGAAGTGCAGTGAACATTGAATCGCTAATAGGTAAGTTAAAAAAGAAAGCCATTGGTTTCACTATGTTATTCTTAATGCCAATCTATACAGCGTATGATGACATCTTGTTCTTTATAAACACGTAATACATATTCTATACTTCACAATTGCACTATCTCAAGCCAAAACAATTCAAATTTCCATTGCCTCCATAGGAAGCTTATTAGTAAGTAAATGAAGAAAAGCAATCAGTGGATTCAAACTCATGAATGCCTGCTTACAAGACAACCGCATTTACCAAGCAAGCCACTAGAACATCATAGGTGTCAAGCAATGTCAAGAAGTGCAGTGAACATTGAATCGCTAATAGGTAAGTTAAAAATGAATTCCATTGGTTTCACTATGTTATTCTTAAAGCCAATCTATACAGAGTATGATGACATCTTGTTCTTTATTAACACTTAATATATATTCTATACTTCACAATTGCACTATCTCAAGCCAAAACAATTCAAATTTCCATTGCCTCTATAGGAAGATTAGTAGTAAGTAAATGAAGAAAAGCTATCGGTGGATTCAAACTCATGAATGCCTGTTTACAAGACAGGTGAATTTCCCAGTAAGCCACTGGAACATCACAGGTGTAAAGCAATGTAAAGAAGGGCAGTGAACATTGAATCGCTAATAGGTAAGTTAAAAAAGAAATCCATTGGTTTCACTATGTTATTCTTAATGCCAATCTATAAAGCGTATGAAGACATCTTGTTTTCTATGAACACTTAATACAGATTCTATATCTAACAATTGCACTATCTCAAGCCAAAACAATTCAAATTTCCATTACCTCTATAGGAAGCTTATTAGTAAGTAAATGAAGAAAAGCAATCAGTGGATTCAAACTCATGAATGCCTGTTTACAAGACAGGTGCATTTCCCAGTAAGCCACTGGAACATCACAGGTGTAAAGCAATGTAAAGAAGGGCATTGAACATTGAATCGCTAATAGGTAAGTTAAAAAAGAAAGCCATTGGTTTCACTATGTTATTCTTAATGCCAATCTATACAGCGTATGATGACATCTTGTTCTTTATAAACACGTAATACATATTCTATACTTCACAATTGCACTATCTCAAGCCAAAACAATTCAAATTTCCATTGCCTCCATAGGAAGCTTATTAGTAAGTAAATGAAGAAAAGCAATCAGTGGATTCAAACTCATGAATGACTGTTTACAAGACAGGTGCATTTACCCAGTAAGCCACTGGAACATCACAGGGGTAAAGCAATGTAAAGAAGGGCAGTGAACATTGAATCGCTAATAGGTAAGTTAATAATGAATTCCATTGGTTTCACTATGTTATTCTTAATGCCAATCTGTACAGCGTATGATGACATCTTGTTCTTTATGAACACGTAATACATATTCTTACTTCACAACTGCACTATCTCAAGCCAAAACAATTCAAATTTCCATTGCCTCTATAGGAAGCTTATTAGTAAGTAAATGAAGAAAAGCTTACGGTGGTTTCAAACTCATGAATGCCTGTTTACAAGACAGGTGCAATTCCCAGTAAGCCACTGGAACATCATAGGTGTAAAGCAATGTAAAGAATGGCAGTGAACATTGAATCGCTAATAGGTAAGTTAAAAAAGAAAGCCATTGTTTTCACTATGTTATTCTTAATGCCAATCTGTACAACGTATGATGACATCTTGTTCTTTATTAACACTTAATATATATTCTATACTTCACAATTGCACTATCTCAAGCCAAAATCAATGCAAATTTCCATTCACTCTAAAGAATGATTACTAGTAAGTAAATGAAAAAAAGCTATCGGTGGATTCAAACTCCTGAATGCCTGTTTAGAAGACAGTTGCATTAACACAGTAAGCCACTGGAACATCACAGGAATAAGGTAATGTAAAGAAGGGCAGTGAACATTGAATCGCTAATAGGTAAGTTAAAAATGAATTCCATTGGTTTCACTATGTTATTCTTAATGCCAATCTATACAGCGTATGATGACATCTTCTTCTTTATGAACACGTAATACATATTCTATACTTCACAATTGCACTATCTCAAGCCAAAACAATTCAAATTTCCATTGCCTCTAGAGGAAGCTTATGAGTAAGTAAATGAAGAAAAGCTATCGGTGGATTCAATCTCATGAATGCCTGTTTACAAGACAGGTGCATTTCCCAGTAAGCCACTGGAACATCACAGGTGTAAAGCAATGTAAAGAAGGACAGTGTACATTGAATCGCTAATAGGTAAGTTAAAAAAGAAATCCATTGGTTTCACTATGTTATTCTTAATACAAATCTATAAAGCGTATGAAGACATCTTGTTTTCTATGAACACTTAATACAGATTCTATATCTCACAATTGCACTATCTCAAGCCAAAACAATTCAAATTTCCATTGCCTCTATAGGAAGCTTATTAGTGAGTAAATGAAGAAAAGCAATCAGTGGATTCAAACTCATGAATGCCTGCTTACAAGACAACTGCATTTACCCAGAAAGCCACTAGAACATCATAGGTGTCAAGCAATGTCAAGAAGTGCAGTGAACATTGAATCGCTAATAGGTAAGTTAAAAATGAATTCCATTGGTTTCACTATGTTATTCTTAATGCCAATCTATACAGAGTATGATGACATCTTGTTCTTTATTAACACTTAATATATATTCTATACTTCACAATTGCACTATCTCAAGCCAAAACAATTCAAATTTCCATTGCCTCTATAGGAAGATTAGTAGTAAGTAAATGAAGAAAAGCTATCGGTGGATTCAAACTCATGAATGCCTGTTTACAAGACAGGTGCATTTCCCAGTAAGCCACTGGAACATCACAGGTGTAAAGCAATGTAAAGAAGGGCAGTGAACATTGAATCGCTAATAGGTAAGTTAAAAAAGAAATCCATTGGTTTCACTATGTTATTCTTAATGCCAATCTATAAAGCGTATGAAGACATCTTGTTTTCTATGAACACTTAATACAGATTCTATATCTAACAATTGCACTATCTCAAGCCAAAACAATTCAAATTTCCATTACCTCTATAGGAAGCTTATTAGTAAGTAAATGAAGAAAAGCAATCAGTGGATTCAAACTCATGAATGCCTGTTTACAAGACAGGTGCATTTCCCAGTAAGCCACTGGAACATCACAGGTGTAAAGCAATGTAAAGAAGGGCATTGAACATTGAATCGCTAATAGGTAAGTTAAAAAAGAAAGCCATTGGTTTCACTATGTTATTCTTAATGCCAATCTATACAGCGTATGATGACATCTTGTTCTTTATAAACACGTAATACATATTCTATACTTCACAATTGCACTATCTCAAGCCAAAACAATTCAAATTTCCATTGCCTCCATAGGAAGCTTATTAGTAAGTAAATGAAGAAAAGCAATCAGTGGATTCAAACTCATGAATGCCTGTTTACAAGACAGGTGCATTTACCCAGTAAGCCACTGGAACATCACAGGGGTAAAGCAATGTAAAGAAGGGCAGTGAACATTGAATCGCTAATAGGTAAGTTAATAATGAATTCCATTGGTTTCACTATGTTATTCTTAATGCCAATCTGTACAGCGTATGATGACATCTTGTTCTTTATGAACACGTAATACATATTCTTACTTCACAACTGCACTATCTCAAGCCAAAACAATTCAAATTTCCATTGCCTCTATAGGAAGCTTATTAGTAAGTAAATGAAGAAAAACTTACGGTGGTTTCAAACTCATGAATGCCTGTTTACAAGACAGGTGCAATTCCCAGTAAGCCACTGGAACATCACAGGTGTAAAGCAATGTAAAGAAGGGCAGTGAACATTGAATCGCTAATAGGTAAGTTAAAAAAGAAAGCCATTGTTTTCACTATGTTATTCTTAATGCCAATCTATACAACGTATGATGACATCTTGTTCTTTATGAACACGTAATACATATTCTATACTTCACAATTGCACTATCTCAAGCCAAGACAATTCAAATTTCCATTGCCTCTAGAGGAAGCTTATTAGTAAGTAAATGAAGAAAAGCTATCGGTGGATTCAAGCTCATGAATGCCTGTTTACAAGACAGGTGCATTTCCCAGTAAGCCACTGGAGCATCACAGGTGTAAAGCAATCTAAAGAAGGGCAGTGAACATTGAATCGCTAATAGGTAAGTAAAAAATGAATTCCATTTTTTTCACTATGTTATTCTTAATGAAAATCTATACAGCGTATGATGACATCTTGTTCTTTATTAACACTTAATATATATTCTATACTTCACAATTGCACTATCTCAAGCCAAAACAATTCAAATTTCCATTGCCTCTATAGGAAGCTTATTAGTGAGTACATGAAGAAAAGCAATCAGTGGATTCAAACTCATGAATGCCTGCTTACAACACAACAGCATTTACCCAGCAAGCCACTAGAACATCATAGGTGTCAAGCAATGTAAAGAAGGACAGTGAACATTGAATCGCTAATAGGTAAGTTAATAATGAATTCCATTAGTTTCACTATGTTATTCTTAATGCCAATCTATACAGCGTATGATGACATCTTGTTCTTTATGAACACGTAATACATATTCTATACTTCACAATTGCACTATCTCAAGCCAAAACAATTCAAATTTCCATTGCCTCTATAGGAAGCTTATTAGTAAGTAAATGAAGAAAAGTTATCGGTGTATTCAAACTCATGAATGCCTGTTTACAAGACAGGTGCATTTCCCAGTAAGCCACTGGAACATCACGGGTGTAAAGCAATGTAAAGAAGGGCAGTGAACATTGAATCGCTAATAGGTAAGTTAAAAAAGAAATCCATTGGTTTCACTATGTTATTCTTAATGCCAATCTATAAAGCGTATGAAGACATCTTGTTTTCTATGAACACTTAATACAGATTCTATATCTAACAATTGCACTATCTCAAGCCAAAACAATTCAAATTTACATTGCCTCTATAGGAAGCTTATTAGTAAGTAAATGAAGAAAAGCAATCAGTGGATTCAAACTCATGAATGCCTGTTTACAAGACAGGTGCATTTCTCAGTAAGCCACTGGAACATCACAGGTGTAAAGCAATGTAAAGAAGGGCATTGAACATTGAATCGCTAATAGGTAAGTTAAAAAAGAAAGCCATTGGTTTCACTATGTTATTCTTAATGCCAATCTATACAACGTATGATGACATCTTGTTCTTTATTAACACTTAATATATATTCTATACTTCACAATTGCACTATCTCAAGCCAAAACAATTCAAATTTCCATTGCATCTATAGGAAGCTTATTAGTAAGTAAATGAAGAAAAGCTATCGGTGGATTCAAACTCATGAATGCCTGTTTACAATACAGGTGCGTTTACCCAGTAAGCCACTGGAACATCACAGGAGTAAAGCAATGTAAAGAAGGGCAGTGAACATTGAATCGCTAATAGGTAAGTTAATAATGAATTCCATTGGTTTCACTATGTTATTCCTAATGCCAATCTATACAACGTATGATGACATCTTGTTCTTTATGAACACGTAATACATATTCTATACTTCACAATTGCACTATCTCAAGCCAAAACAATTCAAATTTCCATTGCCTCTATAGGAAGCTTATTTGTAAGTAAATGAAGAAAAGCAATCATTGGATTCAAACTCATGAATGCCTGCTTACAAGACAGGTGCATTTACCCAGTAAGCCACTGGAACATCACAGGTGTAAAGCACTGTAAAGAAGGGCAGTGAACATTGAATCGCTAATAAGGTAAGTTAAAAATGAATTCTATTGGTTTCACTATGTTATTCTTAATGCCAATCTATGCAGCGTATGATGACATCTTGTTCTTTATGAACACGTAATACATATTCTATACTTCACAATTGCACTATCTCAAGCCAAAACAATTCAAATTTCCATTGCCTCTATAGGAAGCTTATTAGTAAGTAAATGAAGAAAAGCTATCGGTGGATTCAAACTCATGAATGCCTGTTTACAAGACAGGTGCATTTCCCAGTAAGCCACTGGAACATCACGGGTGTAAAGCAATGTAAAGAAGGGCAGTGAACATTGAATCGCTAAAAGGTAAGTTAAAAAGAAATCCATTGGTTTCACTATGTTATTCTTAATGCCAATCTATAAAGCATTTGAAGACATCTTGTTCTTTATTAACACTTAATATATATTCTATACTTCACAATTGCACTATCTCAAGCCAAAAACAATGCAAATTCCCATTGACTCTATAGGAAGCTTATTAGTGAGTAAATGAAGAAAAGCAATCAGTGGATTCAAACACATGAATGCCTGCTTACAAGACAACCACATTTACCCAGGAAGCCACTAGAACATCATAAGTGTCAAGCAATGTCAAGAAGTTCAGTGAACATTGAATCGCTAATAGGTAAGTTAAAAATGAATTCCATTGGTTTCACTATGTTTTTCTTAATGCCAAACTATACAGCGTATGATGACATCTTCATCTTTATGAACACGTAATACATATTCTATACTTCACAATTGCACTATCTCAAGCCAAAACAATTCAAATTTCCATTGCCTCTATAGGAAGCTTATTAGTAAGTAAATGAAGAAAAGCTATCGGTGGATTCAAACTCATGAATGCCTGTTTACAATACAGGTGCGTTTACCCAGTAAGCCACTGGAACATCACAGGTGTAAAGCAATGTAAAGAAGGGCAGTGAACATTGAATCGCTAATAGGTAAGTTAATAATGAATTCCATTGGTTTCACTATGTTATTCCTAATGCCAATCTATACAACGTATGATGACATCTTGTTCTTTATGAACACGTAATACATATTCTATACTTCACAATTGCACTATCTCAAGCCAAAAAAATTCAAATTTTCATTGCCTCCATAGGAAGCTTATTAGTAAGTAAATCAAGAAAAGCAATCATTGGATTCAAACTCATGAATGCCTGCTTACAAGACAGGTGCATTTACCCAGTAAGCCACTGGAACATCACAGGTGTAAAGCACTGTAAAGAAGGGCAGTGAACATTGAATCGCTAATAAGGTAAGTTAAAAATAAATTCCATTGGTTTCACTATGTTATTCTTAATGCCAATCTATACAGCGTATGATGACATCTTGTTCTTTATGAACACGTAATACATATTCTATACTTCACAATTGCACTATCTCAAGCCAAAACAATTCAAATTTCCATTGCCTCTAGAGGAAGCTTATTAGTAAGTAAATGAAGAAAAGCTATCGGTGGATTCAAACTCATGAATGCCTGTTTACAAGACAGGTGCATTTCCCAGTAAGCCACTGGAAGATCACAGGTGTAAAGCAATGTAAAGAAGGACAGTGAACATTGAATCGCTAATAGGTAAGTTAAAAAAGAAATCCATTGGTTCACTATGTTACTCTTAATACCAATCTATAAAGCGTATGAAGACATCTTGTTTTCTATGAACACTTAATACAGATTCTATATCTCACAATTGCACTATCTCAAGCCAAAACAATTCAAATTTCCATTGCCTCTATAGGAAGCTTATTAGTGAGTAAATGAAGAAAAGCAATCAGTGGACTCAAACTCATGAATGCCTGCTTACAAGACAACCGCATTTACCCAGCAAGCCACTAGAACATCATAGGTGTCAAGCAATGTCAAGAAGTGCAGTGAACATTGAATCGCTAATAGGTAAGTTAAAAATGAATTCCATTGGTTTCACTATGTTATTCTTAATGCCAATCTATGCAGAGTATGATGACATCTTGTTCTTTATTAACACTTAATATATATTCTATACTTCACAATTGCACTATCTCAAGCCAAAACAATTCAAATTTCCATTGCCTCTATAGGAAGCTTAGTAATAAGTTAATGAAGAAATGCTATCGGTGGATTCAAACTCATGAATGCCTGTTTAGAAGACACGTGCATTTACCCAGTAAGCCACTGGAACATGACAGGTGTAAAGCAATGTAAAGAAGGACAGTGAACATTGAATCGCTAATAGGTAAGTTAATAATAAATTCCATTAGTTTCACTATGTTATTCTTAATGCCAATCTATACAGCGTATGATGACATCTTGTTCTTTATGAACACGTAATACATATTCTATACTTCACAATTGCACTATCTCAAGCCAAAACAATTCAAATTTCCATTGCCTCTATAGGAAGCTTATTAGTAAGTAAATGAAGAAAAGCTATCGGTGGATTCAAACTCATGAATGCCTGTTTACAAGACAGGTGCATTTCCCAGTAAGCCACTGGAACATCACGGGTGTAAAGCAATGTAAAGAAGGGCAGTGAACATTGAATCGCTAATAGGTAAGTTAATAATGAATTCCATTGGTTTCACTATGTTATTCTTAATGCCAATCTGTACAGCGTATGATGACATCTTGTTCTTTATGAACACGTAATACATATTCTTACTTCACAACTGCACTATCTCAAGCCAAAACAATTCAAATTTCCATTGCCTCTATAGGAAGCTTATTAGTAAGTAAATGAAGAAAAGCTTACGGTGGTTTCAAACTCATGAATGCCTGTTTACAAGACAGGTGCAATTCCCAGTAAGCCACTGGAACATCACAGGTGTAAAGCAATGTAAAGAAGGGCAGTGAACATTGAATCGCTAATAGGTAAGTTAAAAAAGAAAGCCATTGTTTTCACTATGTTATTCTTAATGCCAATCTGTACAACGTATGATGACATCTTGTTCTTTATTAACACTTAATATATATTCTATACTTCACAATTGCACTATCTCAAGCCAAAAACAATGCAAATTTCCATTCCCTCTAAAGAATGATTACTAGTAAGTAAATGAAAAAAAGCTATCGGTGGATTCAAACTCATGAATGCCTGTTTAGAAGACAGGTGCATTAACACAGTAAGCCACTGGAACATCACAGGAATAAGGTAATGTAAAGAAGGGCAGTGAACATTGAATCGCTAATAGGTAAGTTAAAAATGAATTCCATTGGTTTCACTATGTTATTCTTAATGCCAATCTATACAGCGTATGATGACATCTTCTTCTTTATGAACACGTAATACATATTCTATACTTCACAATTGCACTATCTCAAGCCAAAACAATTCAAATTTCCATTGCCTCTAGAGGAAGCTTATTAGTAAGTAAATGAAGAAAAGCTATCGGTGGATTCAATCTCATGAATGCCTGTTTACAAGACAGGTGCATTTCCCAGTAAGCCACTGGAACATCACAGGTGTAAAGCAATGTAAAGAAGGACAGTGTACATTGAATCGCTAATAGGTAAGTTAAAAAAGAAATCCATTGGTTTCACTATGTTATTCTTAATACAAATCTATAAAGCGTATGAAGACATCTTGTTTTCTATGAACACTTAATACAGATTCTATATCTCACAATTGCACTATCTCAAGCCAAAACAATTCAAATTTCCATTGCCTCTATAGGAAGCTTATTAGTGAGTAAATGAAGAAAAGCAATCAGTGGATTCAAACTCATGAATGCCTGCATACAAGACAACCGCATTTACCCAGCAAGCCACTAGAACATCATAGGTGTCAAGCAATGTCAAGAAGTGCAGTGAACATTGAATCGCTAATAGGTAAGTTAAAAATGAATTCCATTGGTTTCACTATGTTATTCTTAATGCCAATCTATACAGAGTATGATGACATCTTGTTCTTTATTAACACTTAATATATATTCTATACTTCACAATTGCACTATCTCAAGCCAAAACAATTCAAATTTCCATTGCCTCTATAGGAAGATTAGTAGTAAGTAAATGAAGAAAAGCTATCGGTGGATTCAAACTCATGAATGCCTGTTTACAAGACAGGTGCATTTCCCAGTAAGCCACTGGAACATCACAGGTGTAAAGCAATGTAAAGAAGGGCATTGAACATTGAATCGCTAATAGGTAAGTTAAAAAAGAAAGCCATTGGTTTCACTATGTTATTCTTAATGCCAATCTATACAGCGTATGATGACATCTTGTTCTTTATAAACACGTAATACATATTCTATACTTCACAATTGCACTATCTCTAGCCAAAACAATTCAAATTTCCATTGCCTCCATAGGAAGCTTATTAGTAAGTAAATGAAGAAAAGCAATCAGTGGATTCAAACTCATGAATGCCTGCTTACAAGACAACAGCATTTACCCAGCAAGCCACTAGAACATCATAGGTGTCAAGCAATGTCAAGAAGTGCAGTGAACATTGAATCGCTAATAGGTAAGTTAAAAATGAATTCCATTGGTTTCACTATGTTATTCTTAATGCCAATCTATACAGAGTATGATGACATCTTGTTCTTTATAAACACGTAATACATATTCTATACTTCACAATTGCACTATCTCAAGCCAAAACAATTCAAATTTCCATTGCCTCTATAAGAAGCTTATTAGTAAGTAAATGAAGAAAAGCTATCGGTGGATTCAAACTCATGAATGCCTGTTTACAAGACAATTGCATTTACCCAGTAACCCACTGGAACATCACAGGTGTAAAGCAATGTAAAGAAGGGCAGTGAACATTGAATCGCTAATAAGGTAAGTTAAAAATGAATTCCATTGGTTTCACTATGTTATTCTTAATGCCAATCTATACAGCGTATGATGACATCTTGTTCTTTATGAACACGTAATACATATTCTATACTTCACAATTGCACTATCTCAAGCCAAAACAATTCAAATTTCCATTGCCTCTAGAGGAAGCTTATTAGTAAGTAAATGAAGAAAAGCTATCAGTGGATTCAAACTCATGAATGCCTGTTTACAAGACAGGTGCATTTCCCAGTAAGCCACTGGAAGATCACAGGTGTAAGGCAATGTAAAGAAGGACAGTGAACATTGAATCGCTAATAGGTAAGTTAAAAAAGAAATCCATTGGTTCACTATGTTACTCTTAATACCAATCTATAAAGCGTATGAAGACATCTTGTTTTCTATGAACACTTAATACAGATTCTATATCTCACAATTGCACTATCTCAAGCCAAAACAATTCAAATTTCCATTGCCTCTATAGGAAGCTTATTAGTGAGTAAATGAAGAAAAGCAATCAGTGGACTCAAACTCATGAATGCCTGCTTACAAGACAACCGCATTTACCCAGCAAGCCACTAGAACATCATAGGTGTCAAGCAATGTCAAGAAGTGCAGTGAACATTGAATCGCTAATAGGTAAGTTAAAAATGAATTCCATTGGTTTCACTATGTTATTCTTAATGCCAATCTATGCAGAGTATGATGACATCTTCTTCTTTATTAACACTTAATATATATTCTATACTTCACAATTGCACTATCTCAAGCCAAAACAATTCAAATTTCCATTGCCTCTATAGGAAGCTTAGTAATAAGTTAATGAAGAAATGCTATCGGTGGATTCAAACTCATGAATGCCTGTTTAGAAGACACGTGCATTTACCCAGTAAGCCACTGGAACATGACAGGTGTAAAGCAATGTAAAGAAGGACAGTGAACATTGAATCGCTAATAGGTAAGTTAATAATGAATTCCATTAGTTTCACTATGTTATTCTTAATGCCAATCTATACAGCGTATGATGACATCTTGTTCTTTATGATCACGTAATACATATTCTATACTTCACAATTGCACTATCTCAAGCCAAAAACAAAGCAAATTCCCATTGACTCTATAGGAAGCTTATTAGTGAGTAAATGAAGAAAAGCAATCAGTGGATTCAAACACATGAATGCCTGCTTCCAAGACAACCACATTTACCCAGCAAGCCACTAGAACATCATAAGTGTCAAGCAATGTCAAGAAGTGCAGTGAACATTGAATCGCTAATAGGTAAGTTAAAAATGAATTCCATTGGTTTCACTATGTTTTTCTTAATGCCAAACTATACAGCGTATGATGACATCTTCTTCTTTATGAACACGTAATACATATTCTATACTTCACAATTGCACTATCTCAAGCCAAAACAATTCAAATTTCCATTGCCTCTATAGGAAGCTTATTAGTAAGTAAATGAAGAAAAGCTATCGGTGGATTCAAACTCATGAATGCCTGTTTACAAGACAATTGCATTTACCCAGTAACCCACTTGAACATCACAGGTGTAAAGCAATGTAAAGAAGGGCAGTGAACATTGAATCGCTAATAAGGTAAGTTAAAAATGAATTCCATTGGTTTCACTATGTTATTCTTAATGCCAATCTATACAGCGTATGATGACATATTTTTCTTTATGAACACGTAATACATATTCTATACTTCACAATTGCACTATCTCAAGCCAAAACAATTCAAATTTCCATTGCCTCTATAGGAAGCTTATTAGTAAATAAATGAAGAAAAGCTATCGGTGGATTCAAACTCATGAATGCCTGTTTACAATACAGGTGCGTTTAACCAGTAAGCCACTGGAACATCACAGGTGTAAAGCGATGTAAAGAAGGGCAGTGAACATTGAATCGCTAATAGGTAAGTTAAAAAAGAAAGCCATTGGTTTCACTATGTTATTCTTAATGCCAATCTATGCAACGTATGATGACATCTTGAATGCCTGTTTACAATACAGGTGCGTTTACCCAGTAAGCCACTGGAACATCACAGGTGTAAAGTAATGTAAAGAAGTGCAGTGAACATTGAATCGCAATTGAATTCCATTGGTTTCACTATGTTTTTCTTAATGCCAAACTATACAGCGTATGATGACATCTTCTTCTTTATGAACACGTAATACATATTCTATACTTCACAATTGCACTATCTCAAGCCAAAACAATTCAAATTTCCATTGCCTCTATAGGAAGCTTATTAGTAAGTAAATGAAGAAAAGCTATCGGTGGATTCAAACTCATGAATGCCTGTTTACAAGACAATTGCATTTACCCAGTAACCCACTTGAACATCACAGGTGTAAAGCAATGTAAAGAAGGGCAGTGAACATTGAATCGCTAATAAGGTAAGTTAAAAATGAATTCCATTGGTTTCACTATGTTATTCTTAATGCCAATCTATACAGCGTATGATGACATATTTTTCTTTATGAACACGTAATACATATTCTATACTTCACAATTGCACTATCTCAAGCCAAAACAATTCAAATTTCCATTGCCTCTATAGCAAGCTTATTAGTAAATAAATGAAGAAAAGCTATCGGTGGATTCAAACTCATGAATGCCTGTTTACAATACAGGTGCGTTTAACCAGTAAGCCACTGGAACATCACAGGTGTAAAGCGATGTAAAGAAGGGCAGTGAACATTGAATCGCTAATAGGTAAGTTAAAAAAGAAAGCCATTGGTTTCACTATGTTATTCTTAATGCCAATCTATGCAACGTATGATGACATCTTGAATGCCTGTTTACAATACAGGTGCGTTTACCCAGTAAGCCACTGGAACATCACAGGTGTAAAGTAATGTAAAGAAGTGCAGTGAACATTGAATCGCTAATAGGTAAGTTAATAATGAATTCCATTGGTTTCACTATGTTATTCTTAATGGCAATCTATACAACGTATGATGACATCTTGTTCTTTATTAACACTTAATATATATTCTATACTTCACAATTGCACTATCTCAAGCCAAAAACAATGCAAATTTCCATTGCCTCTAAAGAATGATTACTAGTAAGTAATTGAAAAAAAGCTATCCGTGGATTCAAACTCATGAATGCCTGTTTACAAGACAGTTGCATTAACACAGTAAGCCACTGGAACATCACAGGTATAAGGAAAAGTAAAGAAGGGCAGTGAACATTGAATCGCTAATAGGTAAGTTAAAAATGAATTCCATTGGTTTCACTATGTTATTCTTAATGCCAATCTATACAGCGTATGATGACATCTTCTTCTTTATGAACACGTAATACATATTCTATACTTCACAATTGCACTATCTCAAGCCAAAACAATTCAAATTTCCATTGCCTCTATAAGAAGCTTATTAGTAAGTAAATGAAGAAAAGCTATCGGTGGATTCAAACTCATGAATGCCTGTTTACAAGACAACTGCATTTACCCAGTAACCCACTTGAACATCACAGGTGTAAAGCAATGTAAAGAAGGGCAGTGAACATTGAATCGCTAATAAGGTAAGTTAAAAATGAATTCCATTGGTTTCACTATGTTATTCTTAATGCCAATCTATACAGCGTATGATGACATATTTTTCTTTATGAACACGTAATACATATTCTATACTTCACAATTGCACTATCTCAAGCCAAAACAATTCAAATTTCCATTGCCTCTATAGGAAGCTTATTAGTAAATAAATGAAGAAAAGCTATCGGTGGATTCAAACTCATGAATGCCTGTTTACAATACAGGTGCGTTTAACCAGTAAGCCACTGGAACATCACAGGTGTAAAGCGATGTAAAGAAGGGCAGTGAACATTGAATCGCTAATAGGTAAGTTAAAAAAGAAAGCCATTGGTTTCACTATGTTATTCTTAATGCCAATCTATGCAACGTATGATGACATCTTGTTCTTTATTAACACTTAATATATATTCTATACTTCACAATTGCACTATCTCAAGCCAAAAACAATGCAAATTTCCATTGTCTCTAAAGAATGATTACTAGTAAGTAAATGAAAAAAAGCTATCGGTGGATTCAAACTCATGAATGCCTGTTTACAAGACAATTGCATTTACCCAGTAACCCACTGGAACATCACAGGTGTAAAGCAATGTAAAGAAGGGCAGTGAACATTGAATCGCTAATAAGTTAAGTTAAAAATGAATTCCATTGGTTTCACTATGTTATTCTTAATGCCAATCTATACAGCGTATGATGACATATTTTTCTTTATGAACACGTAATACATATTCTATACTTCACAATTGCACTATCTCAAGCCAAAACAATTCAAATTTCCATTGCCTCTATAGGAAGCTTATTAGTAAGTAAATGAAGAAAAGCTATCGGTGGATTCAAACTCATGAATGCCTGTTTACAATACAGGTGCGTTTAACCAGTAAGCCACTGGAACATCACAGGTGTAAAGCAATGTAAAGAAGGGCAGTGAACATTGAATCGGTAATAGGTAAGTTAAAAAAGAAAGCCATTGGTTTCACTATGTTATTCTTAATGCCAATCTATACAACGTATGATGACATCTTGTTCTTTATTAACACTTAATATATATTCTATACTTCACAATTGCACTATCTCAAGCCAAAAACAATGCAAATTTCCATTCCCTCTAAAGAATGATTACTAGTAAGTAAATGAAAAAAAAGCTATCGGTGGATTCAAACTCATGAATGCCTGTTTAGAAGACAGTTGCATTAACACAGTAAGCCACTGGAACATCACAGGAGTAAGGTAATGTAAAGCAGGGCAGTGAACATTGAATCGCTAATAGGTAAGTTAAAAATGAATTGCATTGGTTTCACTATGTTATTCTTAATGCCAATCTATACAACGTATGATGACATATTTTTCTTTATGAACACGTAATACATATTCTATACTTCACAATTGCACTATCTCAAGCCAAAACAATTCAAATTTCCATTGCCTCTAGAGGAAGCTTATTAGTAAGTAAATGAAGAAAAGCTATCGGTGGATTCAAACTCATAAATGCCTGTTTACAAGACAGGTGCATTTCCCAGTAAGCCACTGGAACATCACAGGTGTAAAGCAATGTAAAGAAGGACAGTGAACATTGAATCGCTAATAGGTAAGTTAAAAAAGAAATCCATTGGTTTCACTATGTTATTCTTAATACCAATCTATGAAGCGTATGAAGACATCTTGTTTTCTATGAACACTTAATACAGATTCTATATCTCACAATTGCACTATCTCAAGCCAAAACAATTCAAATTTCCATTGCCTCTATAGGAAGCTTATTAGTGAGTAAATGAAGAAAAGCAATCAGTGGATTCAAACTCATGAATGCCTGCTTACAAGACAACCGCATTTACCCAGCAAGCCACTGGAACATCACAGGTGTAAAGCAATGTAAAGAAGGGCAGTGAACATTGAATCGCTAATAGGTAAGTTAAAAAAGAAATACATTGGTTTCACTATGTTATTCTTAATGCACATCAA
This sequence comes from Phyllobates terribilis, assembly GCF_046119375.1. Taxonomy (NCBI): domain Eukaryota; kingdom Metazoa; phylum Chordata; class Amphibia; order Anura; family Dendrobatidae; genus Phyllobates; species Phyllobates terribilis. The sequence continues at coordinate 585,941,147 of NW_027362762.1, forward strand.
TACAGTTTATGAAGACCTCTCGTTTTCTATGAGCACTTAATACAGATTCTATATCTTACAATTGCACTATCTCAAGCCTAATCAATTCAAATTTCCATTGCCTCTATAGGAAGCTTATTAGTAAGTAAATGAAAAAAAGCCATACATGGATTCAAACTCATGAATGCCTGTTTACAAGACAGGAGCATTTACCCAGTAAGCCACTGGAACATCACAGGTGTAAAATAATGTCAAGAAGTGCAGTGAACATAGAATCGCTAATTCCTAAGTAATCAGTGGATTCAAGCTCATGAATGCCTGTTTACAAGACAAGTGCATTTCCCCAGTAAGCCACTAGAACATCACAGGTGTCAAGTAATGTCAAGAAGTGCAATGAAAAAAAGCTATCATTGGTAGAGATGAGCGTTGTTCTACTCGAACTGTTCGCCAATCTCAAATTCGAGCTGTTTTGGGCGGTGTTCGAGCCGTTCGGCGAACACGAACAATTTGAGAAAAATTCGGCTGTTCGAGGTTATGTTCGATAACTGTTCGTGCACCAAAATCATAACTGGATTTTTTCTCAGTAATGATGAAAATTAATGTTAATACGCAGTTTGAGTGTACAGCGGGGTGGGGGGAGGGGCAGGGGATGGATCTCTGCAGGAACAATGAAGATCTCCATTTTTTTTTTCTCTTTCCCGCATTTACAGTGGGGAGGTGCAATCTGTCAGCCTATCAGCAGCGCACACACGGAGCGAAGTGCTTTTTTTCACACAAACAAGGGCATGTGTCATTGGCAGTGTATGTCACATGTCCTTGCCCTATAAGACCAAGCCATTTTCCCCGTCGCCACCATTTTCTCACTGCTGCAGCTGCGTGTTAGACGGCACCGCTGTTGCTGTGTGCGCTATACCTTGTTAATTTCAAGCCAATTTTCGCACAAATCTACAGATAGCTTGGGAGTAGGGAATAGTTGTGATTGCAGTCCTTTTAAGGACTAGGTTACAGCATTTCCTGCGACTTTTATCAGGCAGGTCTGTGCTCTTAAATAGATAGATTGTGGGAGTAAAGACTAATTGTAATTGGAGTCCTTTTCAGGACTAGGTTACATCAGTTCCTATCAGTTTTTGCCAGGCAGGTCTGTGCCAGTGCTGTGCAAGTTTTTTTCACAGCATTTGGCTTAATCTAGCAAAGCTAATCCTTTTTGGCCTATTACAGAGTGTGTTAGTCAGTGGAGTAGCCTATCTGTGTTGCAAGATATACCACCTGTGTATAGAATACCAATTTTTTTACTACACCTAGTGAATTAAAATCTTTTGGGCATAGCATCATTCTATTAGTCCATCTATACTGACCTCCATCAGGTTGCAAATTGAATATAATTTTTTTCTGCATCTAGCTCTGAAAAAATATTGGGCTTCTAGCTCTGTGTGGAACTTGTTCTATTAATCCATCTATACAGACCTTCATCAGGTTGCAAACTGAATATATTTTTTTCTGCATCTACCTCTGAAAAAATATTGGGCTTCTAGCTGTGTGTGGGACTTGTTGTATTAGTCCATCTATACTGACCTCCATCAGGTTGCAAACTGAATATATTTTTTCTGCATCTACCTCTGAAAAAATATTGGGCTTCTAGCTGTGTGTGGGACTTGTTCTATTAATCCATCTATACAGACCTCCATCAGGTTGCAAACTGAATATATTTTTTTCTGCATCTACCTCTGAAAAAATATTGGGCTTCTAGCTGTGTGTGGGACTTGTTGTATTAGTCCATCTATACTGACCTCCATCAGGTTGCAAACTGAATATATTTTTTTCTGCATCTACCTCTGAAAAAATATTTGGCTTCTAGCTGTGTGTGGGACTTGTTCTATTAATCCATCTATACAGACCTCCATCAGGTTGAAAACTGAATATATTTTTTTCTGCATCTACCTCTGAAAAAATATTTGGCCTTCTAGCAGTGTGTGGGACTTTCTCTATTAGTCCATCTATACTGACCTCCATCAGGTTGCAAATTAAAAATAATTTTTATCTGCATCTAGCTCTGAAAAAATATTTGGCCTTCTAGCAGTGTGTGGGACTTTCTCTATTAGTCCATCTATACTGACCTCCATCAGGTTGCAAATTAAAAATAATTTTTATCTGCATCTAGCTCTGAAAAAATATTTGGCCTTCTAGCAGTGTGTGGGACTTTCTCTATTAGTCCATCTATACTGACCTCCATCAGGTTGCAAATTGAATATAATTTTTTTCTGCATATAACCCAGCCAATAGTTTTAGCCTAATACCACAGTTTGGCCACTCAGCTCTGCTCGGTTCCCATCCATTGTTTTTTTGTGCAAACAACTCCAGAGTTGTTAATTAGTTAACCACCAAAATGAGTGGAAAAAGGCCTGCTGCTGGTGGAAAGGGGAATAGGCGTGTTGGGAAGGGGAAAAAAGGTTGTGTCCGTGGGGTAGGTGTTAAAGCAACAGTAACATCTGCAGAAGAAAGACCATCTTCCAGCCAAACTAAAATGTCTACTTCTTTTAGCGGACAATGTGATAAGATCCCTTTCTTACGGCCATGCCAATCGCTACAAATTCCAGATGAGGCACAAAAACAGCAGGTGCTTCAATGGATATCAAGTGCTCCTTTAAGTGGGCTCTCCTCCACATCAACTTCAACATCACAAATACTCCAGTCCTCAAAGGTGTCACCCCAATCGCACTTGCTTCCTCACAGCTCCCAAATCTCCAGCTGCCCGTCTGAGTATGAGGTAGAACAGATGGTTGAGTCTGCAGAGCTGTTTACTCATACTATAGCCTGGGAATCAGAGGTCGACTCCAGCGCTTCTGTGAATCCAGACGAGGAAATAATCTGCACTGATTTTCAGAATCTTTATGAGTCGGATCCAGGACCAGACGCAGAAGGTTCTGACCATAATGTAGACCCTCATTCCCAAACTGTAACTCCTGTTGGTGGAGACAATGAGGAAGACGATGATAAGACTCAAATACCTGATTGGAGCGACAACTTTAGTTTTTTGTCAGGGCAGGAACAGGTTGGCTCTGAGGACGACGGGTGTGATAACGCACAGGGTGATGATGATGAGGTTGGAGATCCCACTTACTGTCAACCCACAGTCAGCCAAGAGATGAGGTCAGCAGAAGAGGTGGAGGAAGATGCTAGTGACGACGAGGTCAGGTTGCGCCTTCCTGGACAGAGACGTAGTACTGGAAGCACGTCAACAACTGCATCCTCAAACACAACTCTGCCTCTCACCACAAGTCGTGGTGGCTCTTCAGGTCGCATGGGTGCTAAGCCTTGCATAGCCTGGGCATTTTTTCAGATCGATAAAGATGACCCAACTCGTGTTATCTGTAACATTTGTCAGCAAAAGCTAAGTAGAGGCCAAAAAATACATAGTTTGAGTACTTCATGCATGAACCGGCACATGGACATGAAGCATAAGTTGCAGTGGGAAGCTCAGTGTGCTACAATGCGGTCTAGCCGGCCGGGCCAACCACCGTCTGCCATATCTTGTGCATCCGTGGCCTCTTCATCCTCTGTGACTGGGGGGACAGCAGTCACACCTGTTTTGGGGCGCAGACCTGCCACCTCTTTACCCGCAACAGCCAGCGTGATTGGCAGGTCATCATTTTCTTTGGAGGTGGTAACACCAGCTGGTGTTGAGCGCTGTCCGACATCGATAGCACCACCTTTGGATCAAGGCAACCTAACATGTCCGCCTGCATCTTCCTCACAGACCGGCAGTTTGCTGGGGACACCCTTATCAACCCCGTCTAAGCACAATAGCCAGCCCTCGGTCCCTCAGATGTGGACAAGTAAAAGACCATTTCCTCCTAGCCATGAGAAAGCTAAGAGGTTGAATTTCACCATCTGCAAGTTCTTGGCTACAGAAACGCTGCCTTTCCGCCTGGTGGACACAGAGGATTTTCGAGACCTTATGTCCGTCGCAGTGCCCCAGTACCAGATGCCCAGTCGGCACTACTTCTCAAAGAAAGGTGTGCCTGCGCTCCACCAGCATGTCGCACACAACATCACCGCTTCTTTGAGAAACTCTGTGCGTGACAGGGTGCATTTCACCACAGACACTTGGACAAGTAGGCATAAACAGGGGCGTTACATGTCGCTGACTGGGCACTGGGTAACTATGGTGACAGCAGGACAAGGGGCTGCTGTCCAAGTCTTGCCGTCCCCACGAGTTGTGCGTCAATCCTTTTTATGTCAAAGTTCCTCCACTGCTTCTGCCTCCTTAACCTCCTCTCGGTCTTCCACCTGCACCCAAAGCCTGTCTGGTCATGCCACAAGCTTTCTAACTGCGCAGAAGGGATCCTACACACCTCCTTACTATGCTGGCAGTAGGGCTCAACGTCATCAGGCGGTTTTTACATTGAAATGTCTGGGAAATGTGAGTCACACAGCTGAGGAGTTGTGGTCAGCTCTGGAGAACCAATTTCATGAATGGTTGTCTCCACTGGACCTGAAACCAGGGAAGGCCGTGTGCGACAATGCTGCAAACCTGGGTGCGGCCCTTCGCCGGGGCAATGTCACACACGTGCCTTGTATGGCTCACGTGTTGAACCTGGTTGTCCAGCAATTTTTAGCCCACTATCCCAGACTAGATGGCCTTCTGCAGAGGGCACGGTCGCTGTGTGCTCACTTTCGCCGTTCGCATCCCGCAGCTCAGCGACTTACATCTCTACAGAAGTCGTTGGGCCTGCCACTTCACCGGCTAAAATGCGATGTGCCTACCCGGTGGAATTCAACTCTGCACATGTTGCAGCGACTGTGGCAGCACCGACAAGCCCTGGTGCAATACGTTCTGACGTATAGCCTGGGCCAACGAGATCCAGAGGTGGGGCAAATCACGCTGGAGGAGTGGTCTCAGATCAGGGACCTATGCACACTTCTGCACAGTTTTCAAATGGCGACGAAGATGTTTAGTGCTGTCGATGCCATTATCAGCATGACTATTCCGGTGATTTACATGCTGGAGCACATGTTAAACAGAATTCGGAGTCAGGTGGTGGCACAAGAGGAGGTGGAGGAGGAGTTGTATGCGGAAGGGCTAACATCTGCAAGGTCCAGACGGTCGGCAGCACCAAGACGGCAGGCATGTGAGGGTGGGGGAGATGGTTTTACCAGGGTGCATGGTAGCAGCCAAACTAGTGAGGAAGGTGCAGGAGCCCAGGAAGAAGTGGAGGACGAACTGATGGAAGACTCATCAGATGAGGGAGACCTTGATCACATTTCTGTTGTGCGAGGTTGGGGGGAGAGGACAGAGGAAGGAAGCATGATTGTTACCTCGCCACCAACACAACAGGGACTTGGTGCTCCTGGATGCGCAGCACACATGAGTGCCTTCTTGCTGCACTACCTGCAACATGACCCTCGAATTGTGAGAATTAGAAATAATCCTGACTACTGGGTTGCCACACTGTTAGATCCCCGGTACAAAAGTAAATTTGCAGAAATTATTCCTGCCATAGAAAGGGATGCACGCATGCAGGAGTATCAGCAGAGACTGTTGCAGAATCTTACATGTGCTTTTCCACAAAATACCAGTGGTGCACGTAGTGAATCTCACAGTTCCAACTTGCCAACCGTGGGACCGTCAAGTGTTCAGCACTCAAACCGTAACAGAACCACAGTATCTGCTGGTAACATCAATTTTGCGGAATCATTTCACCACTTTTTTAGCCCATCCTTTGCAAGGCCACAGGAGAAAAGAAGTCTGACACATAGTCAACGCCTAGAGACGATGGTACAGGAGTATCTCCAAGTAAACATTGAAGCAACGACTGTGTCACTGGACCCTTGCTCTTTTTGGGCTTCCAATCTGGATAAATGGCCGGAGCTAGCCACTTACGCCTTGGAGATCTTGTCATGCCCCGCAGCCAGCGTTCTGTCTGAACGTGTGTTCAGCGCTGCTGGTGGTGTGCTGACAGATAAGCGCACGCGGCTCTCCACTGATAATGTAGACAGACTCACGTTCATAAAGATGAACAAATCATGGATCCGAAACGACTTTTCTACCCCTGTGTCATCCTGGGGAGAGTAAAAGCTTGATGATTGGTTAAAATCACCCTACCAACCGTTTTAAGCTTTCAAATTACTAATCATGTTTATCTGTATCTTGGCTGGAAAATAATTTGGGCTTTGTAGCAGTGTGCAGCACTGATTCTATTAGGCCATCTATAATAAGCTCCACCAGATTTAAAATTACTAATCATTTTTATCTGTATCTTGACTGGAAAATAATTTGGGCTTTGTAGCAGTGTGCAGCACAATCTATACTAAAGCTTCACCAGATTTAAAATTAATAATAATTTTTAGCTGCATCTAGCCCGGAAAATAATTTTGGGGCTCCGAGATGCGCAAGACTCATAAGTGCCTTCTTGCTGCACTACCTGCAGCATGACCCTCATATTGTCAGAATTCGAAGTAATCATGACTGCTGGGTTGCCACACTCTTAGATCCCCCAAACTTTTCGATCAACCTTTTCATTTTAATAAAGACCAAAAAAATGGTCATTTTTGAAATTATAAGCATTAGCAGGTTGTTAGAAACTGAAATCAAACAGTTTTCAACTCAAAACTTTATTCTAGGTGATGTTACATTTTCACATAGGACCCCTTGTTCGAAAGGAGCTTCTGAACTCTCTCGTCCATTGAATTTGTCAGGTTTTGGATGGTTTCTGCTTCAATTGTTTTGCATGAGGACAGAATACCCTCCCAGAGCTGTTGCTTAGATGTGAACTGCCTCCCGCCATCATAGACACTCCTTTTAATGATGCTCCAAAGGTTCTGAATGGGGTAGAGGTCAGGGGAGCATGGGGGTCACACCATAAGTTTGTCCCCTTTTATGCCCATATCAGCCAGAGATGCAGATGTTTTATGTGCAGCATGAGATGGTGCATTATCATGCAGAAAAATGATCTTGCTGTGAAATACACGGTTCTTCTTCTTGAACCATGGCAGGAAGTGCTGTTTGAGAAAATCCACATACATTATGGAGTTCATCTTTAGCGCCTTCAGGGATCCTAAAGGGGCCGACAATCTCTCTCCCCATGATTCCAGCCCAAAACATTACTCCACCTCCTCCTTGTTGGCGCTGTAGCCGTGTTTGCGTGGGGTGTCCATCAACCAGCCATCCTCCACTCCATCCATCTGGACCATCGAGCGCTGCACGGCACTCATCCGTGAACAAAACAGTTTTGAAATCAGTCTTCATGTAATGTTTGGCCCACTGGAGCCGTTTCTGCTTGTGTGAAGTGGATAGAGGAGTTCGACAGGATGGCGTATGCACAGCTGCAAACCTCTGAAGGACCCTGCATCTTGTTGTTCGGGGGACGTTGGAGGCACAAGCAGCTTCAAAAACTTGTCTGCTGCTATGACAAGGCTTTTTTGCCGCTGCTCTTTCAACCTGACGTAATTGCCTGTAGGAAAGAGTCCTCAATTTGCCCTTATCAGCACGCACACGTGTGTACTGTGAATCAGCTACATACTTCTTGATTGCCAAGACACTTCATCCTGATCATCGCACAATGTTGATTGTAGTCATGCCTTGACCTAAACACTCCACAATTTGTTGCTTCTCAGCAGCCGACACATCCTTTTTCTTTCCCATTTTGGCAGAAAATGTAGGCTGCTTAATAATGTGAGACAGCCTTCTTAAGTAGCCTTGCCTTTCATTGGACACACCAGCCAAACTAATTAGCTCAGCTGTCTGCAATTGCTTACAGTGATATAAAGAGCCATGACACACATCACCATCAATGAGTTTAACTGACAAACAAACAAATTCTTCCCTTATCACTCCTAAACACTTTTTGCATAATAATTTGGAACACAGTGTACATGTGCTTTTCCACAAAACACCAGTGGTTCACGTAGTGAATCTTACAGTTCTAACTTGCCAACCGTGGTCTGTATGGAGTTGTTCAATAAAGGGCCCAAAATTAAGATAACATAGATGGGAGAGGTCTCTATGAATAGGAATTCCTAAGTATTTGATACTCTGTGAGGGCCAGGCAAAGGGAAAGTTGGACTGGATGGAATCCTCTATGGATTTGGGGAGGGAGACATTGAGGGCCTCAGACTTCGCTGCATTGATTTTAAAATTTGACCATGTAACAAAGTGATCTATTTCAGCCATAACAGCATGGATGGATATATGTGATTGAGTGATATATACTAGGACATCATCAGCAAATAGAGAGCACTTGTACTCGGTGCCTCCCACCTCAACCCACCTAATATTGGGGTTATGGCGAATTGATGAGAGCAGGTGCTCCGTCACTAGGATGTATAAGAGAGGGGACAGAGGACATCCCTGCCTTGTCCCATTGGTGATTGTGAAAGGTGATGAAAATGTTCTGACGCACCCCCTGGGCCTTGGGACACCCGGAGCCGGACCCTTTTTGGTGGATGCTGGTGGTTGTAGTCTTCGTGGCGGCGACCCGGTTCCATGGCTCAGGGTGGTCAAACCAGTGGTGGAACTATTTATGTGGTTTTGATGTTTAAATGTCCGACTACGCCACCCGTGGATTGCGGTCAGAGTGAACCGCCGCTACAGGGCAGACCGCTGAGGCTGGTGTTGTGGGTGCAGCAGAGCGTAGCATAACTCCCCACGAGAGGAGTATAGCCTCAGGGCAGTGTATGGGGAGGATGGGGGTGATGGTGCAGGGCAGCAGCAGTAACGACACGGAGTCAGTGATGCAGTTCAGGGCCTTTACTCACAGTTCTTATTATCCAGACCACGTCTGCAGGTAACGGCTGCCCACGTCGTACTGTGCTCACCAGGTGAGGGGCTCAGACAACTCCCAGATAACTTTGGAGCGCTTCACAGGACCCCCTTTGTGTGTCCTTTGTCTGGCCTTTCTTACCAACACTTCTGTCCGGCTGCCTCGGGCCTCCTCTTGGTAAACTTGGCGCCAGTTTCCCTGACCCTATGTGGTGCCTTCCTAGCGGGTGTAGCGAGGGGCTGCGCCACATAAAATGTCAGAGCCTCCGGTTTCTAGCTGAGGTTCGTTTCCTGCCTCCACTAGTTCGGGGACCGGTCTCCCCCTTTGGCCTGACCCCTCCACGCAGGTGGATTCGGGCGTGTGGTGGCGACTCGCCCGTCCGCACCCCTGGGATCCCTTCATTCCTCGTTCCTGGAGCCTTCTCCGCTCCTCTTCCTTCCTTCTCCCTCTTGCAGGCCTGGGCCTCTGTTACTAGGCCCGCCTCCGGAGCAGAGCTCATGCAGAGCCCCTGCTCCCTGCCACTTCTGCTCAGACTTCTCTGCACTGAACTAAGATGGTGCCCACCTTTTATACTCCCTTCTCAATGCACCCAGGAACTGCTTCCTCCCTGCTCCTGCACTACAGGGTTCCCCTTCCTCAGTGTTCCCTCCCCCCACTCCAGCCAGGGACAGGGACTGTCGTGCCCATCTCAGGGGCATATTGGTCGCCCTGCCCCACGGCAATGTGGTGTAATGCATGCAGGTGTTGGGTCCTGATCCACACTCCATCCTTACCTGAGAGTGAGATATCACACCTCTGGGTGAGGTGCAATACATCTGTAGCAACCGAGCCCTCAGGGTGCTACAGTTCCATTTATCTTCAGCCTAGGTGACGTATTGCGATACAGGGCCGTGATTTTGGCTATAAAAGGGTCCCCTAGACCCCTACCCCAAGCTTTTTAAGAGAATCATATATGGCGTGCCAGGAGACTCTATGGAATGCTTTCTCAGCATCCAACGAGAGTATCTACTTACAAATTTTTAACTGCATCTAGCCCAGGAAATACTTTGTGCCTAGTAGCAGTGTCTGCTAGTCAGCGGATTATCCCGGCTGTTAAGCAAGCTACACCACCTGTAGTTTGGACAATTAATTTTTTCAAAGGAAATGCTTCGGGACCACGGGATACTGAGTGAAGAGCATCAGGAGGCACCCCAAGGCATAGGGGCTGGGACTGGCAGTAGGATGCCTTGCGGTGGACAGCCGAGCTCGATCCTTATAAAAGCTTTTTAACTGCAGCAGCTTTAGTGGACGCTACTGGAGCTGGAATTACGCGGCTGGTGGCATGAGACTTGCCCTCCAATAGATCCTTGTAAATGGATTTAAAGTGTATTCATTCAAATTAGAGAGACAATTTAAATTAAAAAACTTAGAGCTGCCTCCACCACAGGGGGGCTCGCTCGACCCACCAGCGGACAGGCACCAGTATTGGGAGAGGGGGGCTGGCCGTCAGGGTTCACCGCGGCTCTGGCACAAACCCGGCGACACGTAGGTGGCACGGGCAGGAGTGGACTGAACGTGTCGGCTTCTCACTTTTTGGATTTTAGAAGGGCATGACATGCCTATATCTGTGTCTCCCCCTCCTTTTACTCCTCCACCTCTTTTCTTTTCTCATGACTATATGTACTTGTCACTTTTCCATGTGTTAGTTGTGTCTTCTGAGCAGTTTGTCAGCTTTTGGACACCTTTGAAGGTGTTTTCTATGTGTTTCTATGTGTTTTTGTTTGCCTGCCATTGGTTTTAATGGTGTTCGAAGGTGTTCGACGAACCGAACCGACCTCAAACACTACGGGGGTGGCTCAACACTAATGAACACTTAATACATATTCTATACTTCAAAATTGCACTATCTAGAGCCAAAAACAATTCAATTTCCATTGCCTCTATAGGAAGCTTATTAATAAGTAAATGAAGAAAAGCAATCAGTGGATTCTAACTCATGACTGGCTGTTTACAAGACAAGTGCTTTTACCCAGTAAGCCACTAGAACATCAAGGGTGTCAAGTAATGTCAAGAAGTGCAGTGAATATTGAATCGCTATGTTTTTCTTAATGCCAATCTATACAGTGTATGATAATATCTTGTTCTTTATTAACTCTTAATATATATTCACTATGTTTTTCTTAATGCCAATCTATACAGCGTATGATAATATCTTGTTCTTTATTAACTCTTAATATATATTCTATACTTCACAATTGCACTATCTCAAGCCAAAAACAATGCAAATTTCCATTGCCTCTACAGAATGATTACTAGTAAGTAAATGAAAAAAAGCTATCCGTGGGTTCAAACTCATGAATGCCTGTTTACAAGACAGTTGCATTAACACAGAAAACCGCTGGAACATCACAGGTATAAGGTAATGTAAAGAAGGGCAGTGAACATTGAATCGCTAATAGGTAAGTTAAAAATGAATTCCATTGGTTTCACTATGTTATTCTTAATGCCAATCTATACAGCATATGATGACATCTTGTTCTTTATGAACACTTAATACATATTCTATACTTCAAAATTGCACTATCTAGAGCCAAAAACAATTCAAATTTCCATTGCCTCTATAGGAAGCTTATTAATAAGTACATGAAGAAAAGCAATCAGTGGATTCAAACTCATGAATGCCTGTTTACAAGACAAGAGCATTTACCCAGTAAGCCACTAGAAGATCACAGGTGTCAAGTAATGTCAAGAAGTGCAGTGAACATTGAATCGCTAATAGGTAAGTTAAAAAAGAAATCCTTTGGTTTCACTATGTTATTCTTAATGCTAATCTATACAGCGTATGATGACATCTTATTCTTTTTTAACACTTAATATATATTCTATACTTCACAATTGCACTCTATCAAGCCCAAAACATATGCAAATTTCCATTGCCTCTTTAGGAAGCTTATTAGTAAGTAAATGAAGAAAAGCAATCGGTGGATTCAAACACATGAATGCCTGTTTACAAGACAAGTGCATTTACCCTGTAAGCCACTAGAACATCACGGGTGTAAAGCAATGTCAAGAAGTGCAGTGAACATTGAATCGCTAATAGGTAAGTTAAAAAAGAAATCCATTGGTTTCACTATATTATTCTTAATGCCAATCTATACAGCGTATGATGACATCTTGTTCTTTATTAACACGTAATATATATTCTATACCTCACAATTGCACTATCTCAAGCCAAAAACAATGCAAATTTCCATTGCCTCTATAGAATGATTACTAGTAAGTAAATGAAAAAAAGCTATCATTGGATTCAAACTCATGAATGCCTGTTTACAAGACAAGTGCATTTACCCAGTAAGACACTAGAACATCACAGTTGTAAAGCAATGTCAAGGAGTGCAGTGAACATTGAATCGCTAATAGGTAAATTAAAAAAGAAATCCATTGGTTTCACTATGTTATTCTTAATGCCAATCTATACAGCATATGATGACATCTTGTTCTTTATGAACACTTAATACATATTCTATACTTCAAAATTGCACTATCTAGAGCCAAAAACAATTCAAATTTCCATTGCCTCTATAGGAAGCTTATTAATAAGTACATGAAGAAAAGCAATCAGTGGATTCAAACTCATGAATGCCTGTTTACAAGACAAGTGCATTTCCCCAGTAAGCCACTAGAAGATCACAGGTGTCAAGTAATGTCAAGAAGTGCAGTGATCATTGAATCGCTAATAGGTAAGTTAAAAAAGAAATCCATTGGTTTCACTATGTTATTCTTAATGCCAATCTATACAGCGTATGATGACATCTTGTTCTTTATTAACACTTAATATATATTCTATACTTCACAATTGCACTATCTCAAGCCAAAAACAATGCAAATTTCCATTGCCTCTATAGAATGATTACTAGTAAGTAAATGAAAAAAAAGCTATCATTGGATTCAAACTCATGAATGCCTGTTTACAAGACAAGTGCATTTACCCAGAAAGCCACTAGAACATCACAGGTGTAAAGCAATGTCAAGGAGTGCAGTGAACATTGAATCGCTAATAGGTAAGTTAAAAAAGAAATCCTTTGGTTTCACTATGTTATTCTTAATGCTAATCTATACAGCGTATGAAGACATCTTATTCTTTATTAACACTTAATATATATTCTATACTTCACAATTGCACTATATCAAGCCCAAAACCTATGCAAATTTCCATTGCCTCTTTAGGAAGCTTATTAGTAAGTAAATCAAGAAAAGAAATCGGTGGATTCAAACACATGAATGCCTGTTTACAAGACAAGTGCATTTACCCAGTAAACCACTAGAACAAGACAGGTAAAAAGCAATGTCAAGACGTGCAGTGAACATTGAATCGCTAATAGGTAAGTTAAAAAAAAAAATCCTTTGGTTTCACTATGTTATTCTTAATGCTAATCTATACAGCGTATGATGACATCTTGTTCTTTATTAATACTTAATATATATTCTATTCTTCAAAATTGCACTATCTCAAGCCAAAACAATTCAAATTTCCATTGCCTCTATAGGAAGCTTATTAGTAAGTAAATGAAGAGAAACTATCCATGTATTCAAACTCATGCATGCCTGTTTACAAGACAGTCGCATTAACACAGTAAACCACTAGAACATTACAGGTGTAAAGCAATGTCAAGAAGTGCTGTGAACATTGAATCGCTAATAGGTAAGTTAAAAAAGAAATCCATTGGTTTCACTATGTTATTCTTAATGCCAATCTATACAGCATATGATGACATCTTCTTATTTATGAACACTTAATACATATTCTATACTTCACAATTGCACTATCTCAAGCCAAAACAATTCAAATTTCCATTGCCTCTATAGGAAGCTTATTAGTAAGTAAATGAAGAAAAGCTATCGTTGGATTCAAACTCATGAATGCCTGCTTACAAGACAGGTGCATTTACCCAGTAAGCCATTGGAACATCACAGGTGTAAAGCAATGTAAAGAAGGGCAGTGAACATTGAATCACTAATAGGTAAGTTAAAAAAGAAATCCATTGGTTTCACTATGTTATTCTTAATGCCAATCTATACAGCGTATGATGACATCTTGTTCTTTATGAACACTTAATACATATTTTATACTTCAAAATTGCACTATCTAGAGCCAAAAACAATTCAAATTTCCATTGCCTCTATAGGAAGCTTATTAATAAGTACATGAAGAAAAGCAATCACTGGATTCAAACTCATGAATGCCTGTTTACAAGACAAGTGCATTTACCCAGTAAGCCACTAGAAGATCACAGGTGTAAAGTAATGTCAAGAAGTGCAGTGAACATTGAATCGCTAATAGGTAAGTTAAAAAAGAAATCCATTGGTTTCACTATGTTATTCTTAATGCCAATCTATACAGCGTATGATGACATCCTGTTCTTTATGAACTCTTAATACATATTCTATACTTCAAAATTGCACTATCTAGAGCCAAAAACAATTCAATTTTCCATTGCCTCTATAGGAAGCTTATTAATAAGTACATGAAGAAAAGCAATCAGTGGATTAAAATTCATGAATGCCTGTTTACAAGACAAGTGCATTTCCCCAGTAAGCCACTAGAAGATCACAGGTGTCAAGTAATGTCAAGAAGTGCAGTCATCATTGAATCGCTAATAGGTAAGTTAAAAAAGAAATCCATTGGTTTCACTATGTTATTCTTAATGCCAATCTATACAGCGTATGATGACATCTTGTTCTTTATGAACACTTAATACATATGCTATACTTCAAAATTGCACTATCTAGAGACAAAAACATTTCAAATTTCAACTGCCTCTATAGGAAGCTTATTAATAAGTAAATTAAGAAAAGCAATCAGTGGATTCAAACTCATGAATGCATGTTTACAAGACAAGTGCATTTACCCAGTAAGCCACTAGAACATCACAGATGTAAAGCAATGTCAAGAAGTGCAGTGAACATTGAATCGCTAATAGGTAAGTTAAAAAAGAAATCCATTGGTTTCACTATGTTATTCTTAATGCCAATCTATACAGCGTATGATGACATGTTGTTCTTTATTAGCACTTAATATATATTCTATACTTCACAATGGCACTATCTCAAGCCCAAAACCTATGCAAATTTACATTGCCTCTTTAGGAAGCTTATTAGTAAGTAAATGAAGAGAAACTATCCATGTATTCAAACTCATGAATGACTGTTTACAAGACCGGTGCATTTACCGAGGAAGCCAGTAGAACATCACAGGAGTAAAGCAATGTCAAGAAGTGCAGTGAACATTGAATCACTAATTGGTAAGTTAAAAAAGAAATCCATTAGTTTTACTATGTTATTCTTAATGCCAATCTATACAGCGTATGATGACATCTTGTTCTTTATGAACACTAAATACATATTTTATACTTCAAAATTGAACTATCTAGAGCCAAAAACAATTCAAATTTCCATTGCTTCTATAGGAAGCTTATTAATAAGTAAATGAAGAAAAGCAATCGGTGGATTCAAACTCATGAATGCCTGCTTACAAGACAGGTGCATTTACCCTGTAAGCCACTAAAACATCACAGGTGTAAAGCAATGTCAAGAAGTGCAGTGAACATTGAATCGCTAATTGGTAAGTTTAAAAATAAATCCATTTGTTTCACTATTAAATTCTTAATGCCAATCTATACAGCGTATGATGACATCTTGTTCATTATGAACACTTAATACAGATTCTATATCTCACAATTGCCCTATCTCAAGCCCAAAACCTATGCAAATTTTCATTGCCTCTATATGAAGCTTATTAGTAAGTAAATGAAAAAATGTATACATGGATTCAAACTCATGAATGCTTACAATACAGGAGCATTTACCCAGTAAGCCACTAGAACATCACAGGTGTAGAGCAATCTCAAGAAGTGCAGTGAACATTGAATCGCTAATTGGTAGGTTAAAAAAGAAATCCATTAGTTTCACTATGTTATTCTTAATGCCTATCTATACTGCGTATGAAGACGTCTTGTTTTTTATGAACACTTAATACAGATTCTATATCTCACAATTGCCCTATCTCAAGCCCAAAACCTATGCAAATTTTCATTGCCTCTGTATGAAGCTTATTAGTAAGTAAATGAAAAAATGCATACATGGATTCAAACTCATGAATGCTTATAATACAGGAGCATTTACCCAGTAAGCCACTAGAACATCACAGGTGTAGAGCAATCTCAAGAAGTGCAGTGAACATTGAATCGCTAATTGGTAAGTTAAAAAAGAAATCCATTAGTTTCACTATGTTATTCTTAATGCCAATCTATACTGCGTATGAAGACATCTTGTTTTTTATGAACACTTAATACAGATTCTATATCTCACAATTGCACTATCTCAAGCCAAAAACAATGCTAATTTCCAATGCCTCTATAGTAAGCTTAATAGTAAGTAAATGAAGAAAAGCTATCCGTGTATTCAAACTCATAAATGCTTGTTTACAAGTCAGGAGCATATACCCAGTTAGCCACTAGAACATCACAGGTGTAAAGCAACGTCAAGAAGTGCAGTGAACATTGAATCGCTAATAGGTAAGTTAAAAAAGAAATCCATTGGTTTCACTATATTATTCTTAATGCCAATCTATACAGCGTATGATGACATATTGTTCTTTATGAACACTTAATACATATTCTATACTTCAAAATTGCACTATCTAGAGCCAAAAACAATTCAAATTTCCATTGCCTCTATAGGAAGCTTATTAATAAGTACATGAAGAAAAGCAATCAGTGGATTCTAACTCATGACTGGCTGTTTACAAGACAAATGCTTTTACCCAGTAAGCCAATAGAACATCACAGATGTCAAGTAATGTCAAGTAGTGCAGTGAACATTGAATCGCTAATAGGTAAGTTAAAAAAGAAATCCATTGGTTTCACTATGTTATTCTTAATGCCAATCTATACAGCGTATGATGACATCTTGTTCTTTATTAACACTTAATATATATTCTATACTTCACAATTGCACTATCTCAAGCCAAAAGCAATGCAAATTTCCATTGCCTCTATAGAATGATTACTAGTAAGTAAATAAAAAAAAGCTATCCGTGGATTCAAACTCATGAATGCCTGTTTACAAGACAGTCGCATTAATACAGTAAACCACTGGAACAGCACAGGTATAAGGTAATGTAAAGAAGGGCAGGGAACATTGAATCACTAATAGGTAAGTTAAAAAAGAAATCCATTGGTTTCACTATGTTATTCTTAATGCCAATCTATACAGCGTATGAGGACATCTTGTTCTTTATGAACACTTAATACATATTCTATACTTCAAAATTGCACTATCTAGAGCCAAAAACAATTCAAATTTCCATTGCCTCTATAGGAAGCTTATTAATAAGTACATGAAGAAAAGCAATCAGTGGATTCAAGCTCATGGATGCCTGTTTAGAAGACAAGTGCATTTACCCAGTAAGCCACTAGAACATCACAGGTGTAAAGCAATGTCAAGAAGTGCAGTGAACATTGAATCGCTAATAGGTAAGTTAAAAAAGAAATCCATTGGTTTCACTATGTTATTCTTAATGACAATCTATACAGCATATGATGACATCTTGTTCTTTATGAACACTTAATACATATTCTATACTTCAAAATTGCACTATCTAGATCCAAAAACATTTCAAATTTCCATTGCCTCTATAGGAAGCTTATTAATAAGTACATGAAGAAAAGCAATCAGTGGATTCAAACTCATGAATGCCTGTTTACAAGACAAGTGCATTTACCCAGTAAGCCTCTAGAACATCACAGGTGTAAAACAATGTCAAGAAGTGCAGTGAACATTGAATCGCTAATAGGTAAGTTAAAAAACAAATCCATTGGTTTCACTATGTTATTCTTAATGCCAATCTATACAGCGTATGATGACATCTTGTTCATTATGAACACTTAATACAGATTCTATATCTCACAATTGCCCTATCTCAAGCCCAAAACCTATGCAAATTTTCATTGCCTCTATATGAAGCTTATTAGTAAGTAAATGAAAAAATGTATACATGGATTCAAACTCATGAATGCTTACAATACAGGAGCATTTACCCAGTAAGCTACTAGAACATCACAGGTGTAGAGCAATCTCAAGAAGTGCAGTGAACATTGAATCGCTAATTGGTAGGTTAAAAAAGAAATCCATTAGTTTCACTATGTTATTCTTAATGCCTATCTATACTGCGTATGAAGACGTCTTGTTTTTTATGAACACTTAATACAGATTCTATATCTCACAATTGCCCTATCTCAAGCCCAAAACCTATACAAATTTTCATTGCCTCTATATGAAGCTTATTAGTAAGTAAATGAAAATATGTATACATGGATTCAAACTCATGAATGCTTATAATACAGGAGCATTTACCCAGTAAGCCACTAGAACATCACAGGTGTAGAGCAATCTCAAGAAGTGCAGTGAACATTGAATCGCTAATTGGTGAGTTAAAAAAGAAATCCATTAGTTTCACTATGTTATTCTTAATGCCAATCTATACTGCGTATGAAGACATCTTGTTTTTTATGAACACTTAATACAGATTCTATATCTCACAATTGCACTATCTCAAGCCAAAAACAATGCTAATTTCCAATGCCTCTATAGTAAGCTTAATAGTAAGTAAAAAAAAGCTATCCGTGTATTCAAACTCATGAATGCTTGTTTACAAGACAGAAGCATATACCCAGTTAGCCACTAGAACATCACAGGTGTAAAGCAATGTCAAGAAGTGCAGTGAACATTGAATCGCTAATAGGTAAGTTAAAAATGAAATCCATTAGTTTTACTATGTTATTCTTAATGCCAATCTATACAGCGTATGATGACATCTTGTTCTTTATGAACACTTAATACATATTCTATACTTCAAAATTGAACTATCTAGAGCCAAAAACAATTCAAATTTCCATTGCTTCTATAGGAAGCTTATTAATAAGTAAATGAAGAAAAGCAATCGGTGGATTCAAACTCATGAATGCCTGCTTACAAGACAGGAGCATTTACCCTGTAAGACACTAAAACATCACAGGTGTAAAGCAATGTCAAGAAGTGCAGTGAACATTGAATCGCTAATTGGTAAGTTTAAAAATAAATCCATTTGTTTCACTATTAAATTCTTAATGCCAATCTATACAGCGTATGATGACATCTTGTTCATTATGAACACTTAATACAGATTCTATATCTCACAATTGCCCTATCTCAAGCCCAAAACCTATGCAAATTTTCATTGCCTCTATATGAAGCTTATTAGTAAGTAAATGAAAAAATGTATACATGGATTCAAACTCATGAATGCTTACAATACAGGAGCATTTACCCAGTAAGCCACTAGAACATCACAGGTGTAGAGCAATCTCAAGAAGTGCAGCGAACATTGAATCGCTAATTGGTAAGTTAAAAAAGAAATCCATTAGTTTCACTATGTTATTCTTAATGCCAATCTATACTGCGTATGAAGACATCTTGTTTTTTATGAACACTTAATTCAGATTCTATATCTCACAATTGCACTATCTCAAGCCAAAAACAATGCTAATTTCCAATGCCTCTATAGTAAGCTTAATAGTAAGTAAATGAAGAAAAGCTATCAGTGTATTCAAACTCATGAATGCTTGTTTACAAGACAGGAGCATATACCCAGTTAGCCACTAGAGCATCACAGGTGTAAAGCAACGTCAAGAAGTGCAGTGAACATTGAATCGCTAATAGGTAAGTTAAAAAAGAAATCCATTGGTTTCACTATGTTACTCTTAATGCCAATCTATACAGCGTATGATGACATCTTGTTCTTTATGAACACTTAATACATATTCTATACTTCAAAATTGCACTATCTAGAGCCAAAAACAATTCAAATTTCCATTACCTCTATTGGAAGCTTATTAATAAGTACATGAAGAAAAGCAATCAGCGGATTCAAACTCATGAATGCCTGTTTACAAGACAAGTGCATTTACACAGTAAGCCACTAGAACATCACAGGTGTAAAGTAATTTCAAGAAGTTCAGTGAACATTGAATCGCTAATAGGTAAGTTAAAAAAGAAATCCATTGGTTTCACTATGTTATTCTTAATGCCAATCTATACAGCTTATGATGACATCTTGTTCTTTATGAACACTTAATACATATTCTATACTTCAAAATTGCACTATCTAGATCCAAAAACATTTCAAATTTCCATTGCCTCTATAGGAAGCTTATTAATAAGTACATGAAGAAAAGCAATCAGTGGATTCAAACTCATGAATGCCTGTTTACAAGACAAGTGCATTTACCCAGTAAGCCTCTAGAACATCACAGGTGTAAAACAATGTCAAGAAGTGCAGTGAACATTGAATCGCTAATAGGTAAGTTAAAAAACAAATCCATTGGTTTCACTATGTTATTCTTAATGCCAATCTATACAGCGTATGATAACATGTTGTTCATTATTAACACTTAATATATATTCTATACTTCACAATTGCACTATCTCAAGCCAAAAACAATGCAAATTTCCATTGCCTCTATTGGAAGCTTATTAATAAGTAAATGAAGAAAAGCAATCGGTGGATTCAAACTCATGAATGCCTGTTTACAAGACAGGTGCATTTACCCAGTAAGCCACTAGAACATCACAGGTGGAAAGCAATGTCACAAAGTGCAGTGAACATTGAATCGCTAATTGGTAAGTTTAAAAATGAATCCATTTGTTTCACTATTAAATTCTTAATGCCAATCTATACAGCGTATGATGACATCTTGTTCATTATGAACACTTAATACAGATTCTATATCTCACAATTGCCCTATCTCAAGCCCAAAACCTATGCAAATTTTCATTGCCTCTATATGAAGCTTATTAGTAAGTAAATGAAAAAATGTATACATGGATTCAAACTCATGAATGCTTACAATACAGGAGCATTTACCCAGTAAGCTACTAGAACATCACAGGTGTAGAGCAATCTCAAGAAGTGCAGTGAACATTGAATCGCTAATTGGTAGGTTAAAAAAGAAATCCATTAGTTTCACTATGTTATTCTTAATGCCTATCTATACTGCGTATGAAGACGTCTTGTTTTTTATGAACACTTAATACAGATTCTATATCTCACAATTGCCCTATCTCAAGCCCAAAACCTATACAAATTTTCATTGCCTCTATATGAAGCTTATTAGTAAGTAAATGAAAATATGTATACATGGATTCAAACTCATGAATGCTTATAATACAGGAGCATTTACCCAGTAAGCCACTAGAACATCACAGGTGTAGAGCAATCTCAAGAAGTGCAGTGAACATTGAATCGCTAATTGGTGAGTTAAAAAAGAAATCCATTAGTTTCACTATGTTATTCTTAATGCCAATCTATACTGCGTATGAAGACATCTTGTTTTTTATGAACACTTAATACAGATTCTATATCTCACAATTGCACTATCTCAAGCCAAAAACAATGCTAATTTCCAATGCCTCTATAGTAAGCTTAATAGTAAGTAAATAAAAAAAAGCTATCAGTGTATTCAAACTCATGAATGCTTGTTTACAAGACAGAAGCATATACCCAGTTAGCCACTAGAACATCACAGGTGTAAAGCAATGTCAAGAAGTGCAGTGAACATTGAATCGCTAGTAGGTAAGTTAAAAAAGAAATCCATTAGTTTTACTGTGTTATTCTTAATGACAATCTATACAGCGTATGATGACATCTTGTTCTTTATGAACACTTAATACATATTCTATACTTCAAAATTGAACTATCTAGAGCCAAAAACAAATCAAATTTCCATTGCTTCTATAGGAAGCTTATTAATAAGTAAATGAAGAAAAGCAATCGGTGGATTCAAACTCATGAATGCCTGCTTACAAGACAGGTGCATTTACCCTGTAAGACACTAAAACATCACAGGTGTAAAGCAATGTCAAGAAGTGCAGTGAACATTGAATCGCTAATTGGTAAATTTAAAAATAAATCCATTTGTTTCACTATTAAATTCTTAATGCCAATCTATACAGCGTATGATGACATCTTGTTCATTATGAACACTTAATACAGATTCTATATCTCACAATTGCCCTATCTCAAGCCCAAAACCTATGCAAATTTTCATTGCCTCTATATGAACCTTATTAGTAAGTAAATGAAAAAATGTATACATGGATTCAAACTCATGAATGCTTACAATACAGGAGCATTTACCCAGTAATCCACTAGAACATCACAGGTGTAGAGCAATCTCAAGAAGTGCAGTGAACATTGAATCGCTAATTGGTAAGTTAAAAAAGAAATCCATTAGTTTCACTATGTTATTCTTAATGCCAATCTATACTGCGTATGAAGACATCTTGTTTTTTATGAACACTTAATTCAGATTCTATATCTCACAATTGCACTATCTCAAGCCAAAAACAATGCTAATTTCCAATGCCTCTATAGTAAGCTTAATAGTAAGTAAATGAAGAAAAGCTATCCGTGTATTCAAACTCATGAATGCTTGTTTACAAGACAGGAGCATATACCCAGTTAGCCACTAGAGCATCACAGGTATAAAGCAACGTCAAGAAGTGCAGTGAACATTGAATCGCTAATAGGTAAGTTAAAAAAGAAATCCATTAGTTTTACTGTGTTATTCTTAATGACAATCTATACAGCGTATGATGACATCTTGTTCTTTATGAACACTTAATACATATTCTATACTTCAAAATTGAACTATCTAGAGCCAAAAACAAATCAAATTTCCATTGCTTCTATAGGAAGCTTATTAATAAGTAAATGAAGAAAAGCAATCGGTGGATTCAAACTCATGAATGCCTGCTTACAAGACAAGTGCATTTACCCTGTAAGACACTAAAACATCACAGGTGTAAAGCAATGTCAAGAAGTGCAGTGAACATTGAATCGCTAATTGGTAAATTTAAAAATAAATCCATTTGTTTCACTATTAAATTCTTAATGCCAATCTATACAGCGTATGATGACATCTTGTTCATTATGAACACTTAATACAGATTCTATATCTCACAATTGCCCTATCTCAAGCCCAAAACCTATGCAAATTTTCATTGCCTCTATATGAAGCTTATTAGTAAGTAAATGAAAAAATGTATACATGGATTCAAACTCATGAATGCTTACAATACAGGAGCATTTACCCAGTAAGCCACTAGAACATCACAGGTGTAGAGCAATCTCAAGAAGTGCAGTGAACATTGAATCGCTAATTGGTAAGTTAAAAAAGAAATCCATTAGTTTCACTATGTTATTCTTAATGCCAATCTATACTGCGTATGAAGACATCTTGTTTTTTATGAACACTTAATTCAGATTCTATATCTCACAATTGCACTATCTAGAGCCAAAAACAATTCAAATTTCCATTGCCTCTATAGGAAGCTTATTAATAAGTACATGAAGAAAAGCATTCAGTGGATTCAAACTCATGAATGCTTGTTTACAAGCCAAATGCATTTACCCAGTAAGCCACTAGAACATCACAGATGTAAAGCAATGTCAAGAAGTGCAGTGAACATTGAATCGCTAATAGATAAGTTAAAAAAGAAATCCATTGGTTTCACTATGTTATTCTTAATGCCAATCTATACAGCTTATGATGACATCTTGTTCTTTATGAACACTTAATACATATTCTATACTTCAAAATTGCACTATCTAGAGCCAAAAACATTTCAAATTTCCATTGCCTCTATAGGAAGCTTATTAATAAGTAAATGAAGAAAAGCAATCAGTGGATTCAAACTCATGAATGCCTGCTTACAAGACAAGTGCATTTACCCAGTAAGCCACTAGAACATCACAAGTGTAAAGCAATGTCAAGAAGTGCAGTGAACATTGAATCGCTAATAGGTAAGTTAGAGAAGAAAGCCATTGGTTTCACTATGTTATTCTTAATGCCAATCTATACAGCGTATGATGACATGTTGTTCTTTATTAGCACTTAATATATATTCTATACTTCACAATTACACTATCTCAAGCCTAAACAATTCAAATTTCTATTGCCTCTATAGGAAGCTTATTAGTAAGTAAATGAAGAAAAGCTAACGGTGGATTCAAACTCATGAATGCCTATTTACAAAACAGGCTCTTTATACAGTATGCAACTAGAACATCACAGTTGCAAGATGTTGTCAAGAAGGGCAGTGTACATTGAATCGCTAATAGGTAAGTTAAAAAATGAATCCATTAGTTTCACTATGTTATTCTTAATGCCAATCTATACAACGTATGATGACATCTTGTTCTTTATGAACACTTAATACAGATTCTATATCTCACAATTGCACTATCTCAAGCCAAAACAATTAAAATGTCCATTGCCTCTATAGGAAGCTTATTAATAAGTAAATGAAGAAAAGCAATCGGTGGATTCAAACTCATGAATGCCTGTTTACAAGACAAGAGCATTTACCCAGTAAGCCACTGGAACATCACAGATGTCAAGCAATGTCAAGAAGTGCAGTGAACATTGAATCGCTAATAGGTAAGTTAAAAATGAACTCCATTGGTTTCACTATGTTATTCTTAATGCCAATCTATACAGCGTATGATGACATCTTGTTCTTTATGAACACTTAATACAGATTCTATATCTCACAATTGCACTATCTCAAGCCTAAACAATTCAAATTTCCATTGTCTCTATAGGAAGCTTATTAGTTAGTAAATGAAGAAAAGCAATCGGTGGATTCAAACTCTTGAATGCCTGTTTACAAGAAAATTGTATTTACCCAGTAAGCCACTGGAACATCACAGGTGTAAAACAATCTAAAGAAGGGCAGTGAACATTGAATCGCTAATAGGTAAGTTAAAAAAGAAATCCATTGGTTTCACTATGTTATTCTTAATGCACATCTATACAGCGTATAAAGACATCTTGTTTTCTATGAACACGTAATACATATTCTATACTTCACAATTGCAATATCTCAAGCCTAAACAATTCAAATTTCCATTGTCTCTATAGGAAGCTTATTAGTTAGTAAATGAAGAAAAGGAATCGGTGGATTCAAACTCATGAATGGCTGTTTACAAGACAGGTGCATTTCCCAGTAAGCCACTGGAACATCACAGTTGTAAAGCAATGTAAAGAAGGGCAGTGAACATTGAATCGCTAATAGGTAAGTTAAAAAAGAAATCCATTGGTTTCACTATGTTATTCTTAATGCCAATCTATAAAGCGTATGAAGACATCTTGTTTTCTATAAAAACTTAATACAGATTCTATATCTCACAATTGCACTATCTCAAGCCAAAACAATTCAAATTTCCATTGCCTCTATAGGAAGCTTATTAGTAAGTAAATGAAGAAAAGCAATCAGTGGATTCAAACTCATGAATGCCTGCTTACAAGACAACTGCATTTACCCAGTAAGCCACTAGAACATCACAGGTATCAAGCAATGTCAAGAAGTGCAGCGAACATTGAATCGCTAATAGGTAAGTTAAAAATGAATTCCATTAGCTTCACTATGTTATTCTTAATGCCAATCTATACAGCGTATGATGACATCTTCTTCTTTATGAGCACGTAATATATATTCTATACTTCACAATTGCACTATCTCAAGCCAAAAACAATGCAAATTTCCATTGCCTCTAAAGAATGATTACTAGTAAGTAAATGAAAAAAAGCTATCCGTGGAATCAAGCTCATGAATGCCTGTTTACAAGACAGTCGCATTAACACAGTAAGCCACTGGAACATCACAGGTATAAGATAATGTAAAGACGGGCAGTGAACATTGAATCGCTTATAGGTAAGTTAAAAATGAATTCCATTGGTTTCACTATGTTATTCTTAATGCCAATCTATACAGCGTATGATGACATCTTGTTCTTTATGAACCCGTAATACATATTCTATACTTCACAATTGCACTATCTGAAGCCAAAACAATTCAAATTGCCAATGCCTCTATAGGAAGCTTATTAGTAAGTAAATGAAGAAAAGCTAATGGTGGATTCAAACTCATGAATGCCTGTTTACAAGACAGGTGCATTTACCCTGTAAGCCACTGGAACATCACAGGTGTAAAGCAATGTAAAGAAGGGCAGTGAACATTGAATCGCTAATAGGTAAGTTAAAAAAGAAATCCATTGGTTTCACTATGTTATTCTTAATGCACATCTATATATCGTATGAAGACATCTCGTTTTCTATGAACACTTATTACACGTTCTATATCTCACAATTGCACTATCTCAAGCCTAAACAATTCAAATTTCCATTGCCTCTATAGGAAGCTTATTAGTAAGTAAATGAAGAAAAGCTAACGGTGGATTCAAACTCATGAATGCCTGTTTACAAGACAGGCTCTTTATACAGTATGCAATTAGAACATCACAGTTGTAAGGTGATGTCAAGAAGGCAGTGTACATTGAATCGCTACTCATGAATGCCTGTTTAAAAGACAGTCGAATTAACACAGTAAGCCACTGGAACATCACAGGTATAAGGTAATGTAAAGAAGGGCAGTGAACATTGAATCGCTAATAGGTAAGTTAAAAATGAATTCCATTGGTTTCACTATGTTATTCTTAATCCCAATCTATACAGCGTATGAAGACATCTTGTTTTCTATGAACACGTAATACATATTCTATATTTCACAATTGCAATATCTCAAGCCTAAACAATTCAAATTTCCATTGTCTCTATAGGAAGCTTATTAGTTAGTAAATGAAGAAAAGCAATCGGTGGATTCAAACTCATGAATTCCTGTTTACAAGACAAGTGCATTTACCCAGTAAGCCACTAGATCATCACAGATGTAATGCAATGTCAAGAAGTGCAGTGAACATTGAATCGCTAATAGGTAAGTTAGAAAAGAAATCCATTGGTTTCACTATGTTATTCTTAATGCCAATCTATACAGCGCATGATGACATCTTGTTCTTTATTAACATTTAATATATATTCTATACTTCACAATTGCACTATCTCAAGCCAAAACAATTCAAATTTCCATTGCCTCTATAGGAAGCTTATTAGTAAGTAAATGAAGAAAAGCTATCAGTGGATTCAAACTCATGAATGCCTGTTTACAAGACAGGTGCATTTGCAAGTAAGCCACTGGAACATCACAGGTGTAAAGCAATGTAAAGAAGGGCAGTGAACATTGAATCGCTAATAGGTAAGTTAAAAAAGAAATCCATTGGTTTCACTATGTTATTCTTAATGCACATCTATACAGCGTATAAAGACATCTTGTTTTCTATGAACACGTAATACATATTCTATACTTCACAATTGCAATATCTCAAGCCTAAACAATTCAAATTTCCATTGTCTCTATAGGAAGCTTATTAGTTAGTAAATGAAGAAAAGCAATCGGTGGATTCAAACTCATGAATGCCTGTTTACAAGACAAGAGCATTTACCCAGTAAGCCACTGGAACATCACAGGTGTCAAGCAATGTCAAGAAATGCAGTGAACATTGAATCGCTAATAGGTAAGTTAAAAATGAACTCCATTGGTTTCACTATGTTATTCTTAATGCCAATCTATACAGCGTATGATGACATCTTGTTCTTTATGAACACGTAATACATATTCTATACTTCACAATTGCACTATCTCAAGCCAAAACAATTCAAATTTCCATTGCCTCTATAGGAAGCTTATTAGTAAGTAAATGAAGAAAAGCTATCAGTGGATTCAAACTCATGAATGCCTGTTTACAAGACGGGTGCATTTCCCAGTAAGCCACTGGAACATCACAGGTGTAAAGCAATGTAAAGAAGGGCAGTGAACATTGAATCGCTAATAGGTAAGTTAAAAAAGAAATCCATTGGTTTCACTATGTTATTCTTAATGCCAATCTATACAACGTATGAAGACATCTTGTTTTCTATGAACACTTAATACAGATTCTATATCTCACAATTGCACTATCTCAAGCCTAAACAATTCAAATTTCCATTGTCTCTATAGGAAGCTTATTAATTAGTAAATGAAGAAAAGCAATCGGTGGATTCAAACTCTTGAATGCCTGTTTACAAGAAAATTGTATTTACCCAGTAAGCCACTGGAACATCACAGGTGTAAAACAATCTAAAGAAGGGCAGTGAACATTGAATCGCTAATAGGTAAGTTAAAAAAGAAATCCATTGGTTTCACTATGTTATTCTTAATGCACATCTATACAGCGTATAAAGACATCTTGTTTTCTATGAACACGTAATACATATTCTATACTTCACAATTGCAATATCTCAAGCCTAAACAATTCAAATTTCCATTGTCTCTATAGGAAGCTTATTAGTTAGTAAATGAAGAAAAGCAATCGGTGGATTCAAACTCATGAATGGCTGTTTACAAGACAGGTGCATTTCCCAGTAAGCCACTGGAACATCACAGTTGTAAAGCAATGTAAAGAAGGGCAGTGAACATTGAATCGCTAATAGGTAAGTTAAAAAAGAAATCCATTGGTTTCACTATGTTATTCTTAATGCCAATCTATAAAGCGTATGAAGACATCTTGTTTTCTATAAAAACTTAATACAGATTCTATATCTCACAATTGCACTATCTCAAGCCAAAACAATTCAAATTTCCATTGCCTCTATAGGAAGCTTATTAGTAAGTAAATGAAGAAAAGCAATCAGTGGATTCAAACTCATGAATGCCTGCTTACAAGACAACTGCATTTACCCAGTAAGCCACTAGAACATCACAGGTATCAAGCAATGTCAAGAAGTGCAGCGAACATTGAATCGCTAATAGGTAAGTTAAAAATGAATTCCATTAGCTTCACTATGTTATTCTTAATGCCAATCTATACAGCGTATGATGACATCTTCTTCTTTATGAGCACGTAATATATATTCTATACTTCACAATTGCACTATCTCAAGCCAAAAACAATGCAAATTTCCATTGCCTCTAAAGAATGATTACTAGTAAGTAAATGAAAAAAAGCTATCCGTGGAATCAAGCTCATGAATGCCTGTTTACAAGACAGTCGCATTAACACAGTAAGCCACTGGAACATCACAGGTATAAGATAATGTAAAGACGGGCAGTGAACATTGAATCGCTAATAGGTAAGTTAAAAATGAATTCCATTGGTTTCACTATGTTATTCTTAATGCCAATCTATACAGCGTATGATGACATCTTGTTCTTTATGAACCCGTAATACATATTCTATACTTCACAATTGCACTATCTGAAGCCAAAACAATTCAAATTGCCAATGCCTCTATAGGAAGCTTATTAGTAAGTAAATGAAGAAAAGCTAATGGTGGATTCAAACTCATGAATGCCTGTTTACAAGACAGGTGCATTTACCCTGTAAGCCACTGGAACATCACAGGTGTAAAGCAATGTAAAGAAGGGCAGTGAACATTGAATCGCTAATAGGTAAGTTAAAAAAGAAATCCATTGGTTTCACTATGTTATTCTTAATGCACATCTATATATCGTATGAAGACATCTCGTTTTCTATGAACACTTATTACACGTTCTATATCTCACAATTGCACTATCTCAAGCCTAAACAATTCAAATTTCCATTGCCTCTATAGGAAGCTTATTAGTAAGTAAATGAAGAAAAGCTAACGGTGGATTCAAACTCATGAATGCCTGTTTACAAGACAGGCTCTTTATACAGTATGCAATTAGAACATCACAGTTGTAAGGTGATGTCAAGAAGGCAGTGTACATTGAATCGCTACTCATGAATGCCTGTTTAAAAGACAGTCGAATTAACACAGTAAGCCACTGGAACATCACAGGTATAAGGTAATGTAAAGAAGGGCAGTGAACATTGAATCGCTAATAGGTAAGTTAAAAATGAATTCCATTGGTTTCACTATGTTATTCTTAATCCCAATCTATACAGCGTATGAAGACATCTTGTTTTCTATGAACACGTAATACATATTCTATATTTCACAATTGCAATATCTCAAGCCTAAACAATTCAAATTTCCATTGTCTCTATAGGAAGCTTATTAGTTAGTAAATGAAGAAAAGCAATCGGTGGATTCAAACTCATGAATTCCTGTTTACAAGACAAGTGCATTTACCCAGTAAGCCACTAGATCATCACAGATGTAATGCAATGTCAAGAAGTGCAGTGAACATTGAATCGCTAATAGGTAAGTTAGAAAAGAAATCCATTGGTTTCACTATGTTATTCTTAATGCCAATCTATACAGCGCATGATGACATCTTGTTCTTTATTAACATTTAATATATATTCTATACTTCACAATTGCACTATCTCAAGCCAAAACAATTCAAATTTCCATTGCCTCTATAGGAAGCTTATTAGTAAGTAAATGAAGAAAAGCTATCAGTGGATTCAAACTCATGAATGCCTGTTTACAAGACAGGTGCATTTGCAAGTAAGCCACTGGAACATCACAGGTGTAAAGCAATGTAAAGAAGGGCAGTGAACATTGAATCGCTAATAGGTAAGTTAAAAAAGAAATCCATTGGTTTCACTATGTTATTCTTAATGCACATCTATACAGCGTATAAAGACATCTTGTTTTCTATGAACACGTAATACATATTCTATACTTCACAATTGCAATATCTCAAGCCTAAACAATTCAAATTTCCATTGTCTCTATAGGAAGCTTATTAGTTAGTAAATGAAGAAAAGCAATCGGTGGATTCAAACTCATGAATGCCTGTTTACAAGACAAGAGCATTTACCCAGTAAGCCACTGGAACATCACAGGTGTCAAGCAATGTCAAGAAATGCAGTGAACATTGAATCGCTAATAGGTAAGTTAAAAATGAACTCCATTGGTTTCACTATGTTATTCTTAATGCCAATCTATACAGCGTATGATGACATCTTGTTCTTTATGAACACGTAATACATATTCTATACTTCACAATTGCACTATCTCAAGCCAAAACAATTCAAATTTCCATTGCCTCTATAGGAAGCTTATTAGTAAGTAAATGAAGAAAAGCTATCAGTGGATTCAAACTCATGAATGCCTGTTTACAAGACGGGTGCATTTCCCAGTAAGCCACTGGAACATCACAGGTGTAAAGCAATGTAAAGAAGGGCAGTGAACATTGAATCGCTAATAGGTAAGTTAAAAAAGAAATCCATTGGTTTCACTATGTTATTCTTAATGCCAATCTATACAACGTATGAAGACATCTTGTTTTCTATGAACACTTAATACAGATTCTATATCTCACAATTGCACTATCTCAAGTCAAAACAATTCAAATTTCCATTGCCTCTATAGGAAGCTTAATAGTAAGTAAATGAAGAAAAGCTATCGGTGGATTCAAACTCATGAATGCCTGTTTACAAGAAAATTGTATTTACCCAGTAAGCCACTGGAACATCACAGGTGTAAAACAATCTAAAGAAGGGCAGTGAACATTGAATCGCTAATAGGTAAGTTAAAAAAGAAATCCATTGGTTTCACTATGTTATTCTTAATGCACATCTATACAGCGTATAAAGACATCTTGTTTTCTATGAACACGTAATACATATTCTATACTTCACAATTGCAATATCTCAAGCCTAAACAATTCAAATTTCCATTGTCTCTATAGGAAGCTTATTAGTTAGTAAATGAAGAAAAGCAATCGGTGGATTCAAACTCATGAATGGCTGTTTACAAGACAAGAGCATTTACCCAGTAAGCCACTGGAACATCACAGGTGTCAAGCAATGTCAAGAAGTGCAGTGAACATTGAATCGCTAATAGGTAAGTTAAAAATGAACTCCATTGGTTTCACTATGTTATTCTTAATGCCAATCTATACAGCGTATGATGACATCTTGTTCTTTATGAACACGTAATACATATTCTATACTTCACAATTGCACTATCTCAAGCCAAAAATAATGCAAATTTCCATTGCTTCTAAAGAATGATTACTAGTAAGTAAATGAAAAAAAGCTATCCGTGGATTCAAACTCATGAATGCCTGTTTACAAGACAGTCGCATTAACACAGTAAGCCACTGGAACATCACAGGTATAACGTAATGTAAAAAAGGGCAGTGAACATGGAATCGCTAATAGGAAAGTTAAAAATGAATTCCATTGGTTTCACTATGTTATTCTTAATGCCAATCTATACAGCGTATGATGACATCTTGTTCTTTATGAACACTTAATACATATTCTATACTTCACAATTGCACTATCTCAAGCCAAAACAATTCAAATTTCCATTGCCTCTATAGGAAGCTTATTAGTAAGTAAATGAAGAAAAGCTATCGGTGGGTTCACACTCATGAATGCCTGTCTACAAAACACGTGCATTTCCCAGTAAGCCACTGGAACATCACAGGTGTAAAGCACTGTAAAGAAGGGAAGTGAACATTGAATCGCTAATAGGAAAGTTAAAAAAAAAATCCATTGGTTTCACTATGTTATTCTTAATGCCAATCTATAAAGCGTATGAAGACATCTTGTTTTCTATGAACACTTAATACAGATTCTATATCTCACAATTGCACTATCTCAAGCCAAAACAATTCAAATTTCCATTGCCTCTATAGGAAGCTTATTAGTAAGTATATGAAGAAAAGCTATCGGTGGATTCAAACTCATGAATGCCTGTTTACAAGACAGGTGCATTTCCCAGTAAGCCACTGGAACATCACAGTTGTAAAGCAATGTAAAGAAGGGCAGTGAACATTGAATCGCTAATAGGTAAGTTAAAAAAGAAATCCATTGGTTTCACTATGTTATTCTTAATGCCAATCTATAAAGCGTATGAAGACATCTTGTTTTCTATAAAAACTTAATACAGATTCTATATCTCACAATTGCACTATCTCAAGCCAAAACAATTCAAATTTCCATTGCCTCTATAGGAAGCTTATTAGTAAGTAAATGAAGAAAAGCAATCAGTGGATTCAAACTCATGAATGCCTGCTTACAAGACAACTGCATTTACCCAGTAAGCCACTAGAACATCACAGGTATCAAGCAATGTCAAGAAGTGCAGCGAACATTGAATCGCTAATAGGTAAGTTAAAAATGAAATCCATTAGCTTCACTATGTTATTCTTAATGCCAATCTATACAGCGTATGATGACATCTTCTTCTTTATGAGCACGTAATATATATTCTATACTTCACAATTGCACTATCTCAAGCCAAAAACAATGCAAATTTCCATTGCCTCTAAAGAATGATTACTAGTAAGTAAATGAAAAAAAGCTATCCGTGGAATCAAGCTCATGAATGCCTGTTTACAAGACAGTCGCATTAACACAGTAAGCCACTGGAACATCACAGGTATAACGTAATGTAAAGAAGGGCAGCGAACATTGAATCGCTAATAGGTAAGTTAAAAATGAATTCCATTGGTTTCACTATGTTATTCTTAATGCCAATCTATACAGCGTATGATGACATCTTTTTCTTTATGAACACGTAATACATATTCTATACTTCACAATTGCACTATCTCAAGCCAAAACAATTCAAATTTCCATTGCCTCTCTAGGAAGCTTATTAGGAAGTAAATGAAGAAAAGCTATCGGTGGATTCAAACTCATGAATGCCTGTTTACAATACAGGTGTGTATACCCAGTAAGCCACTGGAAAATCACAGGTGTAAAGCAATGTAAAGAAGGGCAGTGAACATTGAATCGCTAATAGGTAAGTTATAAAAGAAAGCCATTGGTTTCACTATGTTATTCTTAATGCCAATCTATAAAACGTATGATGACATCTTGTTCTTTATTAACACTTAATATATATGCTATACTTCACAATTGCACTATCTCAAGACAAAAACAATGCAAATTTCCATTGCCTCTAAAGAATGATTACTAGTGAGTAAATGAAAAAAAACTATCCGTGGATTCAAACTCATGAATGCTTGTTTACAAGACAGTCGCATTAACACAGTAAGCCACTGGAACATCACAGGTATAAGGTAATATAAAGAAGGGCAGTGAACATTGAATCGCTAATAGGTAAGTTAAAAATGAATTCCATTGGTTTCACTATGTTATTCTTAATGCCAATCTATAAAGCGTATGAAGACATCTTGTTCTTTATTAACACTTAATATATATTCTATACTTCACAATTGCACTATCTCAAGCCAAAAACAATGCAAATTTCCAATGCCTCTAAAGAATGATTACTAGTAAGTAAATGAAAAAAACTATCCGTGGATTCAAACTCATGAATGCCTGTTTACAAGACAGTCGCATTAACACAGTAAGCCACTGGAACATCACAGGTATAAGGTAATATAAAGAAGGGCAGTGAACATTGAATCGCTAATAGGTAAGTTAAAAATGAATTCCATTGGTTTCACTATGTTATTCTTAATGCAAATCTATACAGCGTATGATGACATCTTCTTCTTTATGAACACGTAATACATATTCTATACTTCACAATTGCACTATCTCAAGCCAAAACAATTCAAATTTCCATTGCCTCTATAGGAAGCTTATTAGTAAGTAAATGAAGAAAAGCTATCAGTGGATTCAAACTCATGAATGCCTGTTTACAAGACGGGTGCATTTCCCAGTAAGCCACTGGAACATCACAGGTGTAAAGCAATGTAAAGAAGGGCAGTGAACATTGAATCGCTAATAGGTAAGTTAAAAAAGAAATCCATTGGTTTCACTATGTTATTCTTAATGCCAATCTATACAACGTATGAAGACATCTTGTTTTCTATGAACACTTAATACAGATTCTATATCTCACAATTGCACTATCTCAAGCCTAAACAATTCAAATTTCCATTGTCTCTATAGGAAGCTTATTAGTTAGTAAATGAAGAAAAGCAATCGGTGGATTCAAACTCTTGAATGCCTGTTTACAAGAAAATTGTATTTACCCAGTAAGCCACTGGAACATCACAGGTGTAAAACAATCTAAAGAAGGGCAGTGAACATTGAATCGCTAATAGGTAAGTTAAAAAAGAAATCCATTGGTTTCACTATGTTATTCTTAATGCACATCTATACAGCGTATAAAGACATCTTGTTTTCTATGAACACGTAATACATATTCTATACTTCACAATTGCAATATCTCAAGCCTAAACAATTCAAATTTCCATTGTCTCTATAGGAAGCTTATTAGTTAGTAAATGAAGAAAAGCAATCGGTGGATTCAAACTCATGAATGGCTGTTTACAAGACAGGTGCATTTCCCAGTAAGCCACTGGAACATCACAGTTGTAAAGCAATGTAAAGAAGGGCAGTGAACATTGAATCGCTAATAGGTAAGTTAAAAAAGAAATCCATTGGTTTCACTATGTTATTCTTAATGCCAATCTATAAAGCGTATGAAGACATCTTGTTTTCTATAAAAACTTAATACAGATTCTATATCTCACAATTGCACTATCTCAAGCCAAAACAATTCAAATTTCCATTGCCTCTATAGGAAGCTTATTAGTAAGTAAATGAAGAAAAGCAATCAGTGGATTCAAACTCATGAATGCCTGCTTACAAGACAACTGCATTTACCCAGTAAGCCACTAGAACATCACAGGTATCAAGCAATGTCAAGAAGTGCAGCGAACATTGAATCGCTAATAGGTAAGTTAAAAATGAATTCCATTAGCTTCACTATGTTATTCTTAATGCCAATCTATACAGCGTATGATGACATCTTCTTCTTTATGAGCACGTAATATATATTCTATACTTCACAATTGCACTATCTCAAGCCAAAAACAATGCAAATTTCCATTGCCTCTAAAGAATGATTACTAGTAAGTAAATGAAAAAAAGCTATCCGTGGAATCAAGCTCATGAATGCCTGTTTACAAGACAGTCGCATTAACACAGTAAGCCACTGGAACATCACAGGTATAAGATAATGTAAAGACGGGCAGTGAACATTGAATCGCTAATAGGTAAGTTAAAAATGAATTCCATTGGTTTCACTATGTTATTCTTAATGCCAATCTATACAGCGTATGATGACATCTTGTTCTTTATGAACCCGTAATACATATTCTATACTTCACAATTGCACTATCTGAAGCCAAAACAATTCAAATTGCCAATGCCTCTATAGGAAGCTTATTAGTAAGTAAATGAAGAAAAGCTAATGGTGGATTCAAACTCATGAATGCCTGTTTACAAGACAGGTGCATTTACCCTGTAAGCCACTGGAACATCACAGGTGTAAAGCAATGTAAAGAAGGGCAGTGAACATTGAATCGCTAATAGGTAAGTTAAAAAAGAAATCCATTGGTTTCACTATGTTATTCTTAATGCACATCTATATATCGTATGAAGACATCTCGTTTTCTATGAACACTTATTACACGTTCTATATCTCACAATTGCACTATCTCAAGCCTAAACAATTCAAATTTCCATTGCCTCTATAGGAAGCTTATTAGTAAGTAAATGAAGAAAAGCTAACGGTGGATTCAAACTCATGAATGCCTGTTTACAAGACAGGCTCTTTATACAGTATGCAATTAGAACATCACAGTTGTAAGGTGATGTCAAGAAGGCAGTGTACATTGAATCGCTACTCATGAATGCCTGTTTAAAAGACAGTCGAATTAACACAGTAAGCCACTGGAACATCACAGGTATAAGGTAATGTAAAGAAGGGCAGTGAACATTGAATCGCTAATAGGTAAGTTAAAAATGAATTCCATTGGTTTCACTATGTTATTCTTAATCCCAATCTATACAGCGTATGAAGACATCTTGTTTTCTATGAACACGTAATACATATTCTATATTTCACAATTGCAATATCTCAAGCCTAAACAATTCAAATTTCCATTGTCTCTATAGGAAGCTTATTAGTTAGTAAATGAAGAAAAGCAATCGGTGGATTCAAACTCATGAATTCCTGTTTACAAGACAAATGCATTTACCCAGTAAGCCACTAGATCATCACAGATGTAATGCAATGTCAAGAAGTGCAGTGAACATTGAATCGCTAATAGGTAAGTTAGAAAAGAAATCCATTGGTTTCACTATGTTATTCTTAATGCCAATCTATACAGCGCATGATGACATCTTGTTCTTTATTAACATTTAATATATATTCTATACTTCACAATTGCACTATCTCAAGCCAAAACAATTCAAATTTCCATTGCCTCTATAGGAAGCTTATTAGTAAGTAAATGAAGAAAAGCTATCAGTGGATTCAAACTCATGAATGCCTGTTTACAAGACAGGTGCATTTGCAAGTAAGCCACTGGAACATCACAGGTGTAAAGCAATGTAAAGAAGGGCAGTGAACATTGAATCGCTAATAGGTAAGTTAAAAAAGAAATCCATTGGTTTCACTATGTTATTCTTAATGCACATCTATACAGCGTATAAAGACATCTTGTTTTCTATGAACACGTAATACATATTCTATACTTCACAATTGCAATATCTCAAGCCTAAACAATTCAAATTTCCATTGTCTCTATAGGAAGCTTATTAGTTAGTAAATGAAGAAAAGCAATCGGTGGATTCAAACTCATGAATGCCTGTTTACAAGACAAGAGCATTTACCCAGTAAGCCACTGGAACATCACAGGTGTCAAGCAATGTCAAGAAATGCAGTGAACATTGAATCGCTAATAGGTAAGTTAAAAATGAACTCCATTGGTTTCACTATGTTATTCTTAATGCCAATCTATACAGCGTATGATGACATCTTGTTCTTTATGAACACGTAATACATATTCTATACTTCACAATTGCACTATCTCAAGCCAAAACAATTCAAATTTCCATTGCCTCTATAGGAAGCTTATTAGTAAGTAAATGAAGAAAAGCTATCAGTGGATTCAAACTCATGAATGCCTGTTTACAAGACGGGTGCATTTCCCAGTAAGCCACTGGAACATCACAGGTGTAAAGCAATGTAAAGAAGGGCAGTGAACATTGAATCGCTAATAGGTAAGTTAAAAAAGAAATCCATTGGTTTCACTATGTTATTCTTAATGCCAATCTATACAACGTATGAAGACATCTTGTTTTCTATGAACACTTAATACAGATTCTATATCTCACAATTGCACTATCTCAAGTCAAAACAATTCAAATTTCCATTGCCTCTATAGGAAGCTTAATAGTAAGTAAATGAAGAAAAGCTATCGGTGGATTCAAACTCATGAATGCCTGTTTACAAGAAAATTGTATTTACCCAGTAAGCCACTGGAACATCACAGGTGTAAAACAATCTAAAGAAGGGCAGTGAACATTGAATCGCTAATAGGTAAGTTAAAAAAGAAATCCATTGGTTTCACTATGTTATTCTTAATGCACATCTATACAGCGTATAAAGACATCTTGTTTTCTATGAACACGTAATACATATTCTATACTTCACAATTGCAATATCTCAAGCCTAAACAATTCAAATTTCCATTGTCTCTATAGGAAGCTTATTAGTTAGTAAATGAAGAAAAGCAATCGGTGGATTCAAACTCATGAATGGCTGTTTACAAGACAAGAGCATTTACCCAGTAAGCCACTGGAACATCACAGGTGTCAAGCAATGTCAAGAAGTGCAGTGAACATTGAATCGCTAATAGGTAAGTTAAAAATGAACTCCATTGGTTTCACTATGTTATTCTTAATGCCAATCTATACAGCGTATGATGACATCTTGTTCTTTATGAACACGTAATACATATTCTATACTTCACAATTGCACTATCTCAAGCCAAAAATAATGCAAATTTCCATTGCTTCTAAAGAATGATTACTAGTAAGTAAATGAAAAAAAGCTATCCGTGGATTCAAACTCATGAATGCCTGTTTACAAGACAGTCGCATTAACACAGTAAGCCACTGGAACATCACAGGTATAACGTAATGTAAAAAAGGGCAGTGAACATGGAATCGCTAATAGGAAAGTTAAAAATGAATTCCATTGGTTTCACTATGTTATTCTTAATGCCAATCTATACAGCGTATGATGACATCTTTTTCTTTATGAACACGTAATACATATTCTATACTTCACAATTGCACTATCTCAAGCCAAAACAATTCAAATTTCCATTGCCTCTCTAGGAAGCTTATTAGGAAGTAAATGAAGAAAAGCTATCGGTGGATTCAAACTCATGAATGCCTGTTTACAATACAGGTGTGTATACCCAGTAAGCCACTGGAAAATCACAGGTGTAAAGCGATGTAAAGAAGGGCAGTGAACATTGAATCGCTAATAGGTAAGTTATAAAAGAAAGCCATTGGTTTCACTATGTTATTCTTAATGCCAATCTATAAAACGTATGATGACATCTTGTTCTTTATTAACACTTAATATATATGCTATACTTCACAATTGCACTATCTCAAGACAAAAACAATGCAAATTTCCATTGCCTCTAAAGAATGATTACTAGTGAGTAAATGAAAAAAAACTATCCGTGGATTCAAACTCATGAATGCTTGTTTACAAGACAGTCGCATTAACACAGTAAGCCACTGGAACATCACAGGTATAAGGTAATATAAAGAAGGGCAGTGAACATTGAATCGCTAATAG
This sequence comes from Phyllobates terribilis, assembly GCF_046119375.1. Classification (NCBI taxonomy): domain Eukaryota; kingdom Metazoa; phylum Chordata; class Amphibia; order Anura; family Dendrobatidae; genus Phyllobates; species Phyllobates terribilis. The sequence continues at coordinate 585,980,379 of NW_027362762.1, forward strand.
GTAAGTTAAAAATGAATTCCATTGGTTTCACTATGTTATTCTTAATGCCAATCTATAAAGCGTATGAAGACATCTTGTTCTTTATTAACACTTAATATATATTCTATACTTCACAATTGCACTATCTCAAGCCAAAAACAATGCAAATTTCCAATGCCTCTAAAGAATGATTACTAGTAAGTAAATGAAAAAAACTATCCGTGGATTCAAACTCATGAATGCCTGTTTACAAGACAGTCGCATTAACACAGTAAGCCACTGGAACATCACAGGTATAAGGTAATATAAAGAAGGGCAGTGAACATTGAATCGCTAATAGGTAAGTTAAAAATGAATTCCATTGGTTTCACTATGTTATTCTTAATGCCAATCTATACAGCGTATGATGACATCTTCTTCTTTATGAACACGTAATACATATTCTATACTTCACAATTGCACTATCTCAAGCCAAAAATAATGCAAATTTCCAATGCCTCTAAAGAATGATTACTAGTAAGTAAATGAAAAAAAGCTATCTGTGGATTCAAACTCATGAATGCCTGTTTACAAGACAGTCGCATTAACACAGTAAGCCACTGGAACATCACAGGTATAACGTAATGTAAAGAAGGGCAGTGAACATTGAATCGCTAATAGGTAAGTTAAAAATGAATTCCATTGGTTTCACTATGTTATTCTTAATGCCAATCTATAAAGCGTATGAAGACATCTTGTTCTTTATTAACACTTAATACATATTCTATACTTCACAATTGCACTATCTCAAGCCAAAAGAATTCAAATTTCCATTGCCTCTATAGGAAGCTTATTAGTAAGTATATGAAGAAAAGCTATCGGTGGGTTCACACTCATGAATGCCTGTCTACAAAACACGTGCATTTCCCAGTAAGCCACTGGAACATCACAGGTGTAAAGCACTGTAAAGAAGGGAAGTGAACATTGAATCGCTAATAGGAAAGTTAAAAAAGAAATCCATTGGTTTCACTATGTTATTCTTAATGCCAATCTATAAAGCGTATGAAGACATCTTGTTTTCTATGAACACTTAATACAGATTCTATATCTCACAATTGCACTATCTCAAGCCAAAACAATTCAAATTTCCATTGCCTCTATAGGAAGCTTATTAGTAAGTATATGAAGAAAAGCTATCGGTGGATTCAAACTCATGAATGCCTGTTTACAAGACAGGTGCATTTCCCAGTAAGCCACTGGAACATCACAGTTGTAAAGCAATGTAAAGAAGGGCAGTGAACATTGAATCGCTAATAGGTAAGTTAAAAAAGAAATCCATTGGTTTCACTATGATATTCTTAATGCCAATCTATAAAGCGTATGAAGACATCTTGTTTTCTATAAAAACTTAATACAGATTCTATATCTCACAATTGCACTATCTCAAGCCAAAACAATTCAAATTTCCATTGCCTCTATAGGAAGCTTATTAGGAAGTAAATGAAGAAAAGCTATCGGTGGATTCAAACTCATGAATCCCTGCTTACAAGACAACTGCATTTACCCAGTAAGCCACTAGAACATCACAGGTATCAAGCAATGTCAAGAAGTGCAGCGAACATTGAATCGCTAATAGGTAAGTTAAAAATGAATTCCATTAGCTTCACTATGTTATTCTTAATGCCAATCTATACAGCGTATGATGACATCTTCTTCTTTATGAGCACGTAATATATATTCTATACTTCACAATTGCACTATCTCAAGCCAAAAACAATGCAAATTTCCATTGCCTCTAAAGAATGATTACTAGTAAGTAAATGAAAAAAAACTATCCGTGGATTCAAACTCATGAATGCCTGTTTACAAGACACTCGCATTAACACAGTCAGCCACTGGAACATCACAGGTATAACGTAATGTAAAGAAGGGCAGCGAACATTGAATCGCTAATAGGTAAGTTAAAAATGAATTCCATTGGTTTCACTATGTTATTCTTAATGCCAATCTATACAGCGTATGATGACATCTTTTTCTTTATGAACACGTAATACATATTCTATACTTCACAATTGCACTATCTCAAGCCAAAACAATTCAAATTTCCATTGCCTCTATAGGAAGCTTATTAGGAAGTAAATGAAGAAAAGCTATCGGTGGATTCAAACTCATGAATGCCTGTTTACAATACAGGTGTGTATACCCAGTAAGCCACTGGAAAATCACAGGTGTAAAGCAATGTAAAGAAGGGCAGTGAACATTGAATCGCTAATAGGTAAGTTATAAAAGAAAGCCATTGGTTTCACTATGTTATTCTTAATGCCAATCTATAAAACGTATGATGACATCTTGTTCTTTATTAACACTTAATATATATGCTATACTTCACAATTGCACTATCTCAAGACAAAAACAATGCAAATTTCCATTGCCTCTAAAGAATGATTACTAGTGAGTAAATGAAAAAAAACTATCCGTGGATTCAAACTCATGAATGCTTGTTTACAAGACAGTCGCATTAACACAGTAAGCCACTGGAACATCACAGGTATAAGGTAATATAAAGAATGGCAGTGAACATTGAATCGCTAATAGGTAAGTTAAAAATGAATTCCATTGGTTTCACTATGTTATTCTTAATGCCAATCTATAAAGCGTATGAAGACATCTTGTTCTTTATTAACACTTAATATATATTCTATACTTCACAATTGCACTATCTCAAGCCAAAAACAATGCAAATTTCCAATGCCTCTAAAGAATGATTACTAGTAAGTAAATGAAAAAAACTATCCGTGGATTCAAACTCATGAATGCCTGTTTACAAGACAGGTGCATTTCACAGTAAGCCACTGGAACATCACAGGTATAAGGTAATATAAAGAAGGGCAGTGAACATTGAATCGCTAATAGGTAAGTTAAAAATGAATTCCATTGGTTTCACTATGTTATTCTTAATGCCAATCTATACAGCGTATGATGACATCTTCTTCTTTATGAGCACGTAATACATATTCTATACTTCACAATTGCACTATCTCAAGCCAAAACAATTCAAATTTCCATTGCCTCTATAGGAAGCTTATTAGTAAGTAAATGAAGAAAAGCTATCGGTGGATTCAAACTCATGAATGCCTGTTTACAAGACAACTGCATTTACCCAGTAAGCCACTGGAACATCACAGGTGTAAAGCAATGTAAAGAAGGGCAGTGAACATTGAATCGCTAATAGGTAAGTTATAAAAGAAAGCCATTGGTTTCACTATGTTATTCTTAATGCCAATCTATAAAACGTATGATGACATCTTGTTCTTTATTAACACTTAATATATATGCTATACTTCACAATTGCACTATCTCAAGCCAAAAACAATGCAAATTTCCATTGCCTCTAAAGAATGATTACTAGTAAGTAAATGAAAAAAAACTATCCGTGGATTCAAACTCATGAATGCCTGTTTACAAGACAGTCGCATTAACACAGTAAGCCACTGGAACATCACAGGTATAAGGTAATATAAAGAAGGGCAGTGTACATTGAATCGCTAATAGGTAAGTTAAAAATGAATTCCATTGGTTTCACTATGTTATTCTTAATGCCAATCTATACAGCGTATGATGACATCTTGTTCTTTATGAACACGTAATACATATTCTATACTTCACAATTGCACTATCTCAAGCCAAAACAATTCAAATTTCCATTGCCTCTATAGGAAGCTTATTAGTAAGTAAATGAAGAAAACCTATCGGTGGATTCAAACTCATGAATGCCTGTTTACAAGACAGGTGCATTTACCCAGTAAGCCACTGGAACATCACTGGTGTAAAGCAATGTAAAGAAGGGCAGTGAACATTGAGTCGCTAATAAGGTAAGTTAAAAATGAATTCCATTGGTTTCACTATGTTATTCTTAATGCCAATATATACAGAGTATGATGACATCTTGTTCTTTAAGAACACGTAATACATATTCTATACTTCACAATTGCACTATCTCAAGCCAAAACAATTCAAATTTCCATTGCCTCTATAGGAAGCTTATTAGTAAGTAAATGAAGAAAAGCTATCGGTGGATTCAAACTCATGAATGCCTGTTTACAAAACAGGTGCATTTCCCAGTAAGCCACTGGAACATCACATGTGTAAAGCACTGTAAAGAAGGGAAGTGAACATTGAATCGCTAATAGGAAAGTTAAAAAAGAAATACATTGGTTTCACTATGTTATTCTTAATGCCAATCTATAAAGCGTATGAAGACATCTTGTTTTCTATAAAAACTTGATACAGATTCTATATCTCACAATTGCACTATCTCAAGCCAAAACAATTCAAATTTCCATTGCCTCTATAGGAAGCTTATTAGTCAGTAAATGAAGAAAAGCAATCAGTGGATTCAAACTCATGAATGCCTGCTTACAAGACAACTGCATTTACCCAGTAAGCCACTAGAACATCACAGGTATCAAGCAATGTCAAGAAGTGCAGCGAACATTGAATCGCTAATAGGTAAGTTAAAAATGAATTCCATTAGTTTCACTATGTTATTCTTAATGCCAATCTATACAGCGTATGATGACATCTTCTTCTTTATGAGCACGTAATATATATTCTATACTTCACAATTGCACTATCTCAAGCCAAAAACAATGCAAATTTCCATTGCCTCTAAAGAATGATTACTAGTAAGTAAATGAAAAAAAACTATCCGTGGATTCAAACTCATGAATGCCTGTTTACAAGACACTCGCATTAACACAGTAAGCCACTGGAACATCACAGGTATAACGTAATGTAAAGAAGGGCAGCGAACATTGAATCGCTAATAGGTAAGTTAAAAATGAATTCCATTGGTTTCACTATGTTATTCTTAATGCCAATCTATACAGCGTATGATGACATCTTTTTCTTTATGAACACGTAATACATATTCTATACTTCACAATTGCACTATCTCAAGCCAAAACAATTCAAATTTCCATTGCCTCTATAGGAAGCTTATTAGGAAGTAAATGAAGAAAAGCTATCGGTGGATTCAAACTCATGAATGCCTGTTTACAATACAGGTGCGTTTACCCAGTAAGCCACTGGAAAATCACAGGTGTAAAGCAATGTAAAGAAGGGCAGTGAACATTGAATCGCTAATAGGTAAGTTAAAAATGAATTCCATTGGTTTCACTATGTTATTCTTAATGCCAATCTATACAGCGTATGATGACATCTTGTTCTTTATTAACACTTAATATATATTCTATACTTCACAATTGCACTATCTCAAGCCAAAACAATTCAAATTTCCATTGCCTCTATAGGAAGCTTATTAGTAAGTAAATGAAGAAAAGCTATCGGTGGATTCAAACTCATGAATGCCTGTTTACAAGACAGGTGCATTTCCCAGTAAGCCACTGGTACATCACAGGTATAAAGCAATGTAAAGAAGGGCAGTGAACATTGAATCGCTAATAGGTAAGTTAAAAAAGAAATCCATTGGTTTCACTATGTTATTCTTAATGCCAATCTATAAAGCGTATGAAGACATCTTGTTTTCTATAAACACTTAATACAGATTCTATATCTCACAATTGCACTATCTCAAGCCAAAACATTTCAAATTTCCATTGCCTCTATAGGAAGCTTATTAGTAAGTAAATGAAGAAAAGCAATCAGTGGATTCAAACTCATGAATGCCTGTTTACAAGACAACTGCATTTACCCAGTAAGCCACTAGAACATCACAGGTGTCAAGCTATGTCAAGAAGTGCAGTGAACATTGAATCGCTAATAGGTAAGTTAAAAAAGAAAGCCATTGGTTTCACTATGTTATTCTTAATGCCAATCTATACAACGTATGATGACATCTTGTTCTTTATTAACACTTAATATATATTCTATACTTCACAATTGCACTATCTCAAGCCAAAACAATTCAAATCTCCATTGCCTCTATAGGAAGCTTATTAGTAAGTAAATGAAGAAAAGCTATCGGGGGATTCAAACTCATGAATGCCTGTTTACAAGACAGGTGCATTTACCCAGTAAGCCACTGGTACATCGCAGGTGAAAAGTAATGTAAAGAAGGGCAGTGAACATTGAATCGCTAATAAGGTAAGTTAAAAATGAATTCCATTGGTTTCAGTATGTTATTCTTAATGCCAATCTATAAAGCGTATGATGACATCTTGTTCTTTATGAACACGTAATACATATTCTATACTTCACAATTGCACTATCTCAAGCAAAAAATAATGCAAATTTCCAATGCCTCTAAAGAATGATTACTAGTAAGTAAATAAAAAAAAGCTATCTGTGGATTCAAACTCATGAATGCCTGTTTACAAGACAGTCGCATTAACACAGTAAGCCACTGGAACATCACAGGTATAACGTAATGTAAAGAAGGGCAGTGAATATTGAATCGCTAATAGGTAAGTTAAAAATGAATTCCATTGGTTTCACTATGTTATTCTTAATGCCAATCTATACAGCGTATGATGACATCTTTTTCTTTATGAACACGTAATACATATTCTAAACTTCACAATTGCACTATCTCAAGCCAAAACTATTCAAATTTCCATTGCCTCTATAGGAAGCTTATTAGTACGTAAATGAAGAAAAGCTATCGGTGGATTCAAACTCATGAATGCCTGTTTACAAGACAGGTGCATTTCCCAGTAAGCCACTGGTACATCACAGGTGTAAAGCAATGTAAAGAAGGGCAGTGAACATTGAATCGCTAATAGGTAAGTTAAAAAAGAAATCCATTGGTTTCACTATGTTATTCTTAATGCCAATCTATAAAGCGTATGAAGACATCTTGTTTTCTATAAACACTTAATACAGATTCTATATCTCACAATTGCACTATCTCAAGCCAAAACATTTCAAATTTCCATTGCCTCTATAGGAAGCTTATTAGTAAGTAAATGAAAAAAAGCAATCAGTGGATTCAAACTCATGAATGCCTGTTTACAAGACAACTGCATTTACCCAGTAAGCCACTAGAACATCACAGGTGTCAAGCTATGTCAAGAAGTGCAGTGAACATTGAATCGCTAATAGGTAAGTTAAAAAAGAAAGCCATTGGTTTCACTATGTTATTCTTAATGCCAATCTCTACAACGTATGATGACATCTTGTTCTTTATTAACACTTAATATATATTCTATACTTCACAATTGCACTATCTCAAGCCAAAACAATTCAAATCCCCATTGCCTCTATAGGAAGCTTATTAGTAAGTAAATGAAGAAAAGCTATCGGTGGATTCAAACTCATGAGTGCCTGTTTACAAGACAATTGCTTTTACCCAGTAAGCCACTGGAACATCACAGGTGAAAATTAATGTAAAGAAGGGCAGTGAACATTGAATCGCTAATAAGGTAAGTTAAAAATGAATTCCATTGGTTTCAGTATGTTATTCTTAATGCCAATCTATAAAGCGTATGATGACATTTTGTTCTTTATGAACACGTAATACATATTCTATACTTCACAATTGCACTATCTCAAGCAAAAAATAATGCAAATTTCCAATGCCTCTAAAGAATGATTACTAGTAAGTAAATAAAAAAAAGCTATCTGTGGATTCAAACTCATGAATGCCTGTTTACAAGACAGTCGCATTAACACAGTAAGCCACTGGAACATCACAGATATAACGTAATGTAAAGAAGGGCAGTGAATATTGAATCGCTAATAGGTAAGTTAAAAATGAATTCCATTGGTTTCACTATGTTATTCTTAATGCCAATCTATACAGCGTATGATGACATCTTTTTCTTTATGAACACGTAATACATATTCTAAACTTCACAATTGCACTATCTCAAGCCAAAACAATTCAAATTTCCATTGCCTCTATAGGAAGCTTATTAGTAAGTAAATGAAGAAAAGCTATCGGTGGATTCAAATTCATGAATGCCCGCTTACAATACAGGTGCGTTTACCCAGTAAGCCACTAGAACATCACAGGTGTAAAGCAATGTAAAGAAGGGCAGTGAACATTGAATCGCTAATAGGTAAGTTATAAAAGAAAGCCATTGGTTTCACTATGTTATTCTTAATGCCAATCTATAAAACGTATGATGACATCTTGTTCTTTATTAACACTTAATATATATGCTATACTTCACAATTGCACTATCTCAAGCCAAAAACAATGCAAATTTCCATTGCCTCTAAAGAATGATTACTAGTAAGTAAATGAAAAAAAACTATCCGTCGATTCAATCTCATGAATGCCTGTTTACAAGACAGTCGCATTAACACAGTAAGCCACTGGAACATCACAGGTATAAGGTAATATAAAGAAGGGCAGTGTACATTGAATCGCTAATAGGTAAGTTAAAAATGAATTCCATTGGTTTCACTATGTTATTCTTAATGCCAATCTATACAGCGTATGATGACATCTTGTTCTTTATGAACACGTAATACATATTCTATACTTCACAATTGCACTATCTCAAGCCAAAACAATTCAAATTTCCATTGCCTCTATAGGAAGCTTATTAGTAAGTAAATGAAGAAAAGCTATCGGTGGATTCAAACTTATGAATGCCTGTTTACAAGACAGGTGCATTTACCCAGTAAGCCACTGGAACATCACTGGTGTAAAGCAATGTAAAGAAGGGCAGTGAACATTGAGTCGCTAATAAGGTAAGTTAAAAATGAATTCCATTGGTTTCACTATGTTATTCTTAATGCCAATCTATAAAGCGTATGAAGACATCTTGTTTTCTATAAACACTTAATACAGATTCTATATCTCACAATTGCACTATCTCAAGCCAAAACATTTCAAATTTCCATTGCCTCTATAGGAAGCTTATTAGTAAGTAAATGAAGAAAAGCAATCAGTGGATTCAAACTCATGAATGCCTGTTTACAAGACAACTGCATTTACCCAGTAAGCCACTAGAACATCACAGGTGTCAAGCTATGTCAAGAAGTGCAGTGAACATTGAATCGCTAATAGGTAAGTTAAAAAAGAAAGCCATTGGTTTCACTATGTTATTCTTAATGCCAATCTATACAACGTATGATGACATCTTGTTCTTTATTAACACTTAATATATATTCTATACTTCACAATTGCACTATCTCAAGCCAAAACAATTCAAATCTCCATTGCCTCTATAGGAAGCTTATTAGTAAGTAAATGAAGAAAAGCTATCGGGGGATTCAAACTCATGAATGCCTGTTTACAAGACAGGTGCATTTACCCAGTAAGCCACTGGTACATCGCAGGTGAAAAGTAATGTAAAGAAGGGCAGTGAACATTGAATCGCTAATAAGGTAAGTTAAAAATGAATTCCATTGGTTTCAGTATGTTATTCTTAATGCCAATCTATAAAGCGTATGATGACATCTTGTTCTTTATGAACACGTAATACATATTCTATACTTCACAATTGCACTATCTCAAGCAAAAAATAATGCAAATTTCCAATGCCTCTAAAGAATGATTACTAGTAAGTAAATAAAAAAAAGCTATCTGTGGATTCAAACTCATGAATGCCTGTTTACAAGACAGTCGCATTAACACAGTAAGCCACTGGAACATCACAGGTATAACGTAATGTAAAGAAGGGCAGTGAATATTGAATCGCTAATAGGTAAGTTAAAAATGAATTCCATTGGTTTCACTATGTTATTCTTAATGCCAATCTATACAGCGTATGATGACATCTTTTTCTTTATGAACACGTAATACATATTCTAAACTTCACAATTGCACTATCTCAAGCCAAAACTATTCAAATTTCCATTGCCTCTATAGGAAGCTTATTAGTACGTAAATGAAGAAAAGCTATCGGTGGATTCAAACTCATGAATGCCTGTTTACAAGACAGGTGCATTTCCCAGTAAGCCACTGGTACATCACAGGTGTAAAGCAATGTAAAGAAGGGCAGTGAACATTGAATCGCTAATAGGTAAGTTAAAAAAGAAATCCATTGGTTTCACTATGTTATTCTTAATGCCAATCTATAAAGCGTATGAAGACATCTTGTTTTCTATAAACACTTAATACAGATTCTATATCTCACAATTGCACTATCTCAAGCCAAAACATTTCAAATTTCCATTGCCTCTATAGGAAGCTTATTAGTAAGTAAATGAAAAAAAGCAATCAGTGGATTCAAACTCATGAATGCCTGTTTACAAGACAACTGCATTTACCCAGTAAGCCACTAGAACATCACAGGTGTCAAGCTATGTCAAGAAGTGCAGTGAACATTGAATCGCTAATAGGTAAGTTAAAAAAGAAAGCCATTGGTTTCACTATGTTATTCTTAATGCCAATCTCTACAACGTATGATGACATCTTGTTCTTTATTAACACTTAATATATATTCTATACTTCACAATTGCACTATCTCAAGCCAAAACAATTCAAATCCCCATTGCCTCTATAGGAAGCTTATTAGTAAGTAAATGAAGAAAAGCTATCGGTGGATTCAAACTCATGAGTGCCTGTTTACAAGACAATTGCTTTTACCCAGTAAGCCACTGGAACATCACAGGTGAAAATTAATGTAAAGAAGGGCAGTGAACATTGAATCGCTAATAAGGTAAGTTAAAAATGAATTCCATTGGTTTCAGTATGTTATTCTTAATGCCAATCTATAAAGCGTATGATGACATTTTGTTCTTTATGAACACGTAATACATATTCTATACTTCACAATTGCACTATCTCAAGCAAAAAATAATGCAAATTTCCAATGCCTCTAAAGAATGATTACTAGTAAGTAAATAAAAAAAAGCTATCTGTGGATTCAAACTCATGAATGCCTGTTTACAAGACAGTCGCATTAACACAGTAAGCCACTGGAACATCACAGATATAACGTAATGTAAAGAAGGGCAGTGAATATTGAATCGCTAATAGGTAAGTTAAAAATGAATTCCATTGGTTTCACTATGTTATTCTTAATGCCAATCTATACAGCGTATGATGACATCTTTTTCTTTATGAACACGTAATACATATTCTAAACTTCACAATTGCACTATCTCAAGCCAAAACAATTCAAATTTCCATTGCCTCTATAGGAAGCTTATTAGTAAGTAAATGAAGAAAAGCTATCGGTGGATTCAAATTCATGAATGCCCGCTTACAATACAGGTGCGTTTACCCAGTAAGCCACTAGAACATCACAGGTGTAAAGCAATGTAAAGAAGGGCAGTGAACATTGAATCGCTAATAGGTAAGTTATAAAAGAAAGCCATTGGTTTCACTATGTTATTCTTAATGCCAATCTATAAAACGTATGATGACATCTTGTTCTTTATTAACACTTAATATATATGCTATACTTCACAATTGCACTATCTCAAGCCAAAAACAATGCAAATTTCCATTGCCTCTAAAGAATGATTACTAGTAAGTAAATGAAAAAAAACTATCCGTCGATTCAATCTCATGAATGCCTGTTTACAAGACAGTCGCATTAACACAGTAAGCCACTGGAACATCACAGGTATAAGGTAATATAAAGAAGGGCAGTGTACATTGAATCGCTAATAGGTAAGTTAAAAATGAATTCCATTGGTTTCACTATGTTATTCTTAATGCCAATCTATACAGCGTATGATGACATCTTGTTCTTTATGAACACGTAATACATATTCTATACTTCACAATTGCACTATCTCAAGCCAAAACAATTCAAATTTCCATTGCCTCTATAGGAAGCTTATTAGTAAGTAAATGAAGAAAAGCTATCGGTGGATTCAAACTTATGAATGCCTGTTTACAAGACAGGTGCATTTACCCAGTAAGCCACTGGAACATCACTGGTGTAAAGCAATGTAAAGAAGGGCAGTGAACATTGAGTCGCTAATAAGGTAAGTTAAAAATGAATTCCATTGGTTTCACTGTGTTATTCTTAATGCCAATCTATAAAGCGTATGAAGACATCTTGTTTTCTATAAACACTTAATACAGATTCTATATCTCACAATTGCACTATCTCAAGCCAAAACATTTCAAATTTCCATTGCCTCTATAGGAAGCTTATTAGTAAGTAAATGAAGAAAAGCAATCAGTGGATTCAAACTCATGAATGCCTGTTTACAAGACAACTGCATTTACCCAGTAAGCCACTAGAACATCACAGGTGTCAAGCTATGTCAAGAAGTGCAGTGAACATTGAATCGCTAATAGGTAAGTTAAAAAAGAAAGCCATTGGTTTCACTATGTTATTCTTAATGCCAATCTATACAACGTATGATGACATCTTGTTCTTTATTAACACTTAATATATATTCTATACTTCACAATTGCACTATCTCAAGCCAAAACAATTCAAATCTCCATTGCCTCTATAGGAAGCTTATTAGTAAGTAAATGAAGAAAAGCTATCGGGGGATTCAAACTCATGAATGCCTGTTTACAAGACAGGTGCATTTACCCAGTAAGCCACTGGTACATCGCAGGTGAAAAGTAATGTAAAGAAGGGCAGTGAACATTGAATCGCTAATAAGGTAAGTTAAAAATGAATTCCATTGGTTTCAGTATGTTATTCTTAATGCCAATCTATAAAGCGTATGATGACATCTTGTTCTTTATGAACACGTAATACATATTCTATACTTCACAATTGCACTATCTCAAGCAAAAAATAATGCAAATTTCCAATGCCTCTAAAGAATGATTACTAGTAAGTAAATAAAAAAAAGCTATCTGTGGATTCAAACTCATGAATGCCTGTTTACAAGACAGTCGCATTAACACAGTAAGCCACTGGAACATCACAGGTATAACGTAATGTAAAGAAGGGCAGTGAATATTGAATCGCTAATAGGTAAGTTAAAAATGAATTCCATTGGTTTCACTATGTTATTCTTAATGCCAATCTATACAGCGTATGATGACATCTTTTTCTTTATGAACACGTAATACATATTCTAAACATCACAATTGCACTATCTCAAGCCAAAACTATTCAAATTTCCATTGCCTCTATAGGAAGCTTATTAGTAAGTAAATGAAGAAAAGCTATCGGTGGATTCAAACTCATGAATGCCTGTTTACAAGACAGGTGCATTTCCCAGTAAGCCACTGGTACATCACAGGTGTAAAGCAATGTAAAGAAGGGCAGTGAACATTGAATCGCTAATAGGTAAGTTAAAAAAAAATCCATTGGTTTCACTATGTTATTCTTAATGCCAATCTATAAAGCGTATGAAGACATCTTGTTTTCTATAAACACTTAATACAGATTCTATATCTCACAATTGCACTATCTCAAGCCAAAACATTTCAAATTTCCATTGCCTCTATAGGAAGCTTATTAGTAAGCAAATGAAGAAAAGCAATCAGTGGATTCAAACTCATGAATGCCTGTTTACAAGACAACTGCATTTACCCAGTAAGCCACTAGAGCATCACAGGTGTCAAGCTATGTCAAGAAGTGCAGTGAACATTGAATCGCTAATAGGTAAGTTAAAAAAGAAAGCCATTGGTTTCACTATGTTATTCTTAATGCCAATCTCTACAACGTATGATGACATCTTGTTCTTTATTAACACTTAATATATATTCTATACTTCACAATTGCACTATCTCAAGCCAAAACAATTCAAATCCCCATTGCCTCTATAGGAAGCTTATTAGTAAGTAAATGAAGAAAAGCTACCGGTGGATTCAAACTCATGAGTGCCTGTTTACAAGACAATTGCTTTTACCCAGTAAGCCACTTGAACATCACAGGTGAAAATTAATGTAAAGAAGGGCAGTGAACATTGAATCGCTAATAAGGTAAGTTAAAAATGAATTCCATTGGTTTCAGTATGTTATTCTTAATGCCAATCTATAAAGCGTATGATGACATCTTGTTCTTTATGAACACGTAATACATATTCTATACTTCACAATTGCACTATCTCAAGCAAAAAATAATGCAAATTTCCAATGCCTCTAAAGAATGATTACTAGTAAGTAAATAAAAAAAAGCTATCTGTGGATTCAAACTCATGAATGCCTGTTTACAAGACAGTCGCATTAACACAGTAAGCCACTGGAACATCACAGGTGTAACGTAATGTAAAGAAGGGCAGTGAATATTGAATCGCTAATAGGTAAGTTAAAAATGAATTCCATTGGTTTCACTATGTTATTCTTAATGCCAATCTATACAGCGTATGATGACATCTTTTTCTTTATGAACACGTAATACATATTCTAAACTTCACAATTGCACTATCTCACGCCAAAACAATTCAAATTTCCATTGCCTCTATAGGAAGCTTATTAGTAAGTAAATGAAGAAAAGCTATCGGTGGATTCAAACTCATGAATGCCTGTTTACAATACAGGTGCGTTTACCCAGTAAGCCACTAGAACATCACAGGTGTAAATCAATGTAAAGAAGGGCAGTGAACATTGAATCGCTAATAGGTAAGTTATAAAAGAAAGCCATTGGTTTCACTATGTTATTCTTAATGCCAATCTATAAAACGTATGATGACATCTTGTTCTTTATTAACACTTAATATATATGCTATACTTCACAATTGCACTATCTCAAGCCAAAAACAATGCAAATTTCCATTGCCTCTAAAGAATGATTACTAGTAAGTAAATGAAAAAAAACTATCCGTGGATTCAAACTCATGAATGCCTGTTTACAAGACAGTCGCATTAACACAGTAAGCCACTGGAACATCACAGGTATAAGGTAATATAAAGAAGGGCAGTGTACATTGAATCGCTAATAGGTAAGTTAAAAATGAATTCCATTGGTTTCACTATGTTATTCTTAATGCCAATCTATACAGCGTATGATGACATCTTGTTCTTTATGAACACGTAATACATATTCTATACTTCACAATTGCACTATCTCAAGCCAAAACAATTCAAATTTCCATTGCCTCTATAGGAAGCTTATTAGTAAGTAAATGAAGAAAAGCTATCGGTGGATTCAAACTTATGAATGCCTGTTTACAAGACAGGTGCATTTACCCAGTAAGCCACTGGAACATCACTGGTGTAAAGCAATGTAAAGAAGGGCAGTGAACATTGAGTCGCTAATAAGGTAAGTTAAAAATGAATTCCATTGGTTTCACTGTGTTATTCTTAATGCCAATCTATACAGCGTATGATGACATCTTGTTCTTTAAGAACACGTAATACATATTCTATACTTCACAATTGCACTATCTCAAGCCAAAACAATTCAAATTTCCATTGCCTCTATAGGAAGCTTATTAGTAAGTAAATGAAGAAAAGCTATCGGTGGATTCAAACTCATGAATGCCTGTTTACAAAACAGGTGCATTTCCCAGTAAGCCACTGGAACATCACATGTGTAAAGCAATGTAAAGAAGGGAAGTGAACATTGAATCGCTAATAGGAAAGTTAAAAAAGAAATCCATTGGTTTCACTATGTTATTCTTAATGCCAATCTATAAAGCGTATGAAGACATCTTGTTTTCTATGACCACTTAATACAGATTCTATATCTCACAATTGCACTATCTCAAGCCAAAACAATTCAAATTTCCATTGCCTCTATAGGAAGCTTATTAGTAAGTAAATGAAGAAAAGCAATCAGTGGATTCAAACTCATGAATACCTGTTTACAAGACAGGTGCATTTACCCAGTAAGCCACTGGAACATCACAGGTGTAAAGCAATGTAAAGAATGGCAGTGAACATTGAATCGCTAATAGGTAAGTTAAAAATGAATTCCATTGGTTTCACTATGTTATTCTTAATGCCAATCTATACAGCGTATGATGACATCTTCTTCTTTATGAGCACGTAATACATATTCTATACTTCACAATTGCACTATCTCAAGCCAAAACAATTCAAATTTCCATTGCCTCTATAGGAAGCTTATTAGTACGTAAATGAAGAAAAGCTATCGGTGGATTCAAACTCATAAATGCCTGTTTACAAGACAGGAGCATTTACCCAGGAAGCCACTGGAACATCACAGTTGTAAAGCAATGTGAAAAAGGGCAGTGAACATTGAATCGCTAATAGGTAAGTTAAAAATGAATTCCATTAGTTTCACTATGTTATTCTTAATGCCAATCTATACAGCGTATGATGACATCTTGTTCTTTATTAACACTTAATATATATTCTATACTTCACAATTGCACTATCTCAAGCCAAAACAATTCAAATTTCCATTGCCTCTATAGGAAGCTTATTAGTAAGTAAATGAAGAAAAGCTATCGGTGGATTCAAACTCATGAATGCCTGTTTACAAGACAGGTGCATTTCCCAGTAAGCCACTGGTACATCACAGGTGTAAAGCAATGTAAAGAAGGGCAGTGAACATTGAATCGCTAATAGGTAAGTTAAAAAAGAAATCCATTGGTTTCACTATGTTATTCTTAATGCCAATCTATAAAGCGTATGAAGACATCTTGTTTTCTATAAACACTTAATACAGATTCTATATCTCACAATTGCACTATCTCAAGCCAAAACAATTCAAATTTCCATTGCCTCTATAGGAAGCTTATTAGTATGTAAATAAAGGAAAGCAATCAGTGGATTCAAACTCATGAATGCCTGCTTACAAGACAACTGCATTTACCCAGTAAGCCACTAGAACATCACAGTTGTCAAGCTATGTCAAGAAGTGCAGTGAACATTGAATCGCTAATAGGTAAGTTAAAAAAGAAAGCCATTGGTTTCACTATGTTATTCTTAATGCCAATCTATACAACGTATGATGACATCTTGTTCTTTATGAACACGTAATACATATTCTATACTTCACAATTGAACTATCTCAAGCCAAAAACAATGCAAATTTCCATTGCCTCTAAAGAATGATTACTAGTAAGTAAATGAAAAAAACCTATCCGTGGATTAAAACTCATGAATGCCTGTTTACAAGACAGTCGCATTAACACAGTAAGCCACTGGAACATCACAGGTATAAGGTAATATAAAGAAGGGCAGTGAACATTGAATCGCTAATAGGTAAGTTAAAAATGAATTCCATTGGTTTCACTATGTTATTCTTAATGCCAATCTATACAGCGTATGATGACATCTTGTTCTTTATGAACACGTAATACATATTCTATACTTCACATTTGCACTATCTCAAGCCAAAACAATTCAAATTTCCATTGCCTCTATAGGAAGCTTATTAGTAAGTAAATGAAGAAAAGCTATCGGGGGATTCAAACTCATGAATGCCTGTTTACAAGACAGGTGCATTTACCCAGTAAGCCACTGGAACATCACAGGTGAAAAGTAATGTAAAGAAGGGCAGTGAACATTGAATCGCTAATAAGGTAAATTAAAAATGAATTCCATTGGTTTCACTATGTTATTCTTAATGAAAATCTATACAGCGTATGATGACATCTTCTTCTTTATGAACACGTAATACATATTCTATACTTCACAATTGCACTATCTCAAGCCAAAACAATTCAAATTTCCATTGCCTGTATAGGAAGCTTATTAGTAAGTAAATGAAGAAAAGCTATCGGTGGATTCAAACTCATGAATGCCTGTTTACAAGACAGGTGCATTTACCCAGTAAGCCACTGGAAAATCACAGATGTAAAGCAATGTAAAGAAGGGCAGTGAACATTGAATCGCTAATAAGGTAAGTTAAAAATGAATTCCATTGGTTTCACTATGTTATTCTTAATGCTAATCTATACAGCGTATGATGACATCTTTTTCTTTATGAACACGTAATACATATTCTATACTTCACAATTGCACTATCTCAAGCCAAAACAATTCAAATTTCCATTGCCTCTATAGGAAGCTTATTAGTAAGTAAATGAAGAAAAGCTATGGGTGGATTCAAACTCATGAATGCCTGTTTACAATACAGGTGCGTTTACCCAGTAAGCCACTGGAACATCATAGGTGTAAAGCAATGTAAAGAAGGGCAGTGAACATTGAATTGCAAATAGGTAAGTTATAAAAGAAAGCCATTGGTTTCACTATGTTATTCTTAATGCCAATCTATAAAACGTATGATGACATCTTGTTCTTTATTAACACTTAATATATATTCTATACTTCACAATTGCACTATCTCAAGCCAAAAACAATGCAAATTTCCATTGCCTCTAAAGAATGATTACTAGTAAGTAAATGAAAAAAAACTATCCGTGGATTAAAACTCATGAATGCCTGTTTACAAGACAGTCGCATTAACACAGTAAGCCACTGGAACATCACAGGTATAAGGTAATATAAAGAAGGGCAGTGAACATTGAATCGCTAATAGGTAAGTTAAAAATAAATTCTATTGGTTTCACTATGTTATTCTTAATGAAAATCTATACAGCGTATGATGACATCTTCTTCTTTATGAACACGTAATACATATTCTATAATTCACAATTGCACTATCTCAAGCCAAAACAATTCAAATTTCCATTGCCTCTATAGGAAGCTTATTAGTAAGTAAATGAAGAAAAGCTATCGTTGGATTCAAACTCATAAATGCCTGTTTACAAGACAGGTGCATTTCACAGTAAGCCACTGGAACATCACAGGTGTAAAACAATGTAAAGAAGGGAAGTGAACATTGAATCGCTAATAGGTAAGTTAAAAAAGAAAGCCATTGGTTTCACTATGTTATTCTTAATGCCAATCTATACAACGTATGATGACATCTTGTTCTTTATGAACACTTAATATATATTCTATACTTCACAATTGCACTATATCAAGCCAAAAACAATGCAAATTTCCATTGCCTCTAAAGAATGATTACTAGTAAGTAAATGAAAAAAAACTATCCGTGGATTAAAACTCATAAATGCCTGTTTACAAGACAGTCGCATTAACACAGTAAGCCACTGGAACATCACAGGTATAAGGTAATATAAAGAAGGGCAGTGAACATTGAATCGCTAATAGGTAAGTTAAAAATGAATTCCATTGGTTTCACTATGTTATTCTTAATGCCAATCTATACAGCGTATGATGACATCTTGTTCTTTATGAACACGTAATACATATTCTATACTTCACAATTGCACTATCTCAAGCCAAAACAATTCAAATTTCCATTGCCTCTATAGGAAGCTTATTAGTAAGTAAATGAAGAAAAGCTATCGGTGGATTCACCCTCATGAATGCCTGTTTACAAAACAGGTGCATTTCCCAGTAACCCACTGGAACATCACAGGTGTAAAGCAATGTAAAGAAGGGAAGTGAACATTGAATCGCTAATAGGTAAGTTAAAAAAGAAAGCCATTGGTTTCACTATGTTATTCTTAATGCTAATCTATACAACGTATGATGACATCTTGTTCTTTATTAACACTTAATATATATTCTATACTTCACAATTGCACTATCTCAAGCCAAAACAATTCAAATTTCCATTGCCTCTATAGGAAGCTTATTTGTAAGTAAATGAAGGAAAGCTATCGGGGGATTCAAACTCATAAATGCCTGTTTACAAGACAGGTGCATTTACCCAGTAAGCCACTGGAACATCACAGGTGAAAAGTAATGTAAAGAAGGGCAGTGAACATTGAATCGCTAATAAGGTAATTTAAAAATGAATTCCATTGGTTTCACTATGTTATTCTTAATGCCAATCTATACAGCGTATGATGACATCTTCTTTATGAACACGTAATACATATTCTATACTTCACAATTGCACTATCTCAAGCCAAAAACAATGCAAATTTCCATTGCCTCTAAAGAATGATTACTAGTAAGTAAATGAAAAAAAACTATCCGTGGATTCAAACTCATGAATGCCTGTTTACAAGACAGTCGCATTAACACAGTAAGCCACTGGAACATCACAGGTATAAGGTAATATAAAGAAGGGCAGTGAACATTGAATCGCTAATAGGTAAGTTAAAAATGAATTCCATTGGTTTCACTATGTTATTCTTAATGCCAATCTATACAACGTATGATGACATCTTGTTCTTTATGAACACGTAATACATATTCTATACTTCACAATTGCACTATCTCAAGCCAAAACAGTTCAAATTTCCATTGCCTCTATAGGAAGCTTATTAGTAAGTAAATGAAGAAAAGCTATCGGTGGATTCAAACTCATGAATGCCTGTTTACAAGACAGGTGCATTTCCCAGTAAGCCACTGGAACATCACAGGTGTAAAGCAATGTAAAGAAGGGACGTGAACATTGAATCGCTAATAGGTAAGTTAATAATGAACTCCATTGGTTTCACTATGTTATTCTTAATGCCAATCTATACAGCGTATGATGACATCTTGTTCTTTATGAACACGTAATACATATTCTATATTTCACAATTGCACTATCTCAAGCCAAATCAATTCAAATTTCCATTGCTTCTACAGGAAGCTTATTAGTAAGTAAATGAAGAAAAGCAATCAGTGGATTCAAACTCATGAATGCCTGCTTACAAGACAACTGCATTTACCCAGAAAGCCACTAGAACATCACAGGTGTCAAGCAATGTCAAGAAGTGCAGTGAACATTGAATCGCTAATAGGTAAGTTAAAAAAGAAAGCCATTGGTTTCACTATGTTATTCTTAATGCCAATCTATACAGCGTATGATGACATCTTGTTCTTTATGAACACGTAATACATATTCTATACTTCACAATTGCACTATCTCAAGCCAAAACAATTCAAATTTCCATTGCCTCTATAGGAAGCTTATTAGTAAGTAAATGAAGAAAAGCTATGGGTGGATTCAAACTCATGAATGCCTGTTTACAATACAGGTGCGTTTACCCAGTAAGCCACTGGAACATCATAGGTGTAAAACAATGTAAAGAAGGGCAGTGAACATTGAATTGCTAATAGGTAAGTTATAAAAGAAAGCCATTGGTTTCACTATGTTATTCTTAATGCCAATCTATAAAACGTATGATGACATCTTGTTCTTTATTAACACTTAATATATATTCTATACTTCACAATTGCACTATCTCAAGCCAAAAACAATGCAAATTTCCATTGCCTCTAAAGAATGATTACTAGTAAGTAAATGAAAAAAAACTATCCGTGGATTAAAACTCATGAATGCCTGTTTACAAGACAGTCGCATTAACACAGTAAGCCACTGGAACATCACAGGTATAAGGTAATATAAAGAAGGGCAGTGAACATTGAATCGCTAATAGGTAAGTTAAAAATGAATTCCATTGGTTTCACTATGTTGTTCTTAATGAAAATCTATACAGCGTATGATGACATCTTCTTCTTTATGAACACGTAATACATATTCTATAATTCACAATTGCACTATCTCAAGCCAAAACAATTCAAATTTCCATTGCCTCTATAGGAAGCTTATTAGTAAGTAAATGAAGAAAAGCTATCGTTGGATTCAAACTCATAAATGCCTGTTTACAAGACAGGTGCATTTCACAGTAAGCCACTGGAACATCACAGGTGTAAAACAATGTAAAGAAGGGAAGTGAACATTGAATCGCTAATAGGTAAGTTAAAAAAGAAAGCCATTGGTTTCACTATGTTATTCTTAATGCCAATCTATACAACGTATGATGACATCTTGTTCTTTATGAACACTTAATATATATTCTATATTTCACAATTGCACTATATCAAGCCAAAAACAATGCAAATTTCCATTGCCTCTAAAGAATGATTACTAGTAAGTAAATGAAAAAAAACTATCCGTGGATTAAAACTCATAAATGCCTGTTTACAAGACAGTCGCATTAACACAGTAAGCCACTGGAACATCACAGGTATAAGGTAATATAAAGAAGGGCAGTGAACATTGAATCGCTAATAGGTAAGTTAAAAATGAATTCCATTGGTTTCACTATGTTATTCTTAATGAAAATCTATACAGCGTATGATGACATCTTCTTCTTTATGAACACGTAATACATATTCTATAATTCACAATTGCACTATCTCAAGCCAAAACAATTCAAATTTCCATTGCCTCTATAGGAAGCTTATTAGTAAGTAAATGAAGAAAAGCTATCGTTGGATTCAAACTCATAAATGCCTGTTTACAAGACAGGTGCATTTCACAGTAAGCCACTGGAACATCACAGGTGTAAAACAATGTAAAGAAGGGAAGTGAACATTGAATCGCTAATAGGTAAGTTAAAAAAGAAAGCCATTGGTTTCACTATGTTATTCTTAATGCCAATCTATACAACGTATGATGACATCTTGTTCTTTATGAACACTTAATATATATTCTATACTTCACAATTGCACTATATCAAGCCAAAAACAATGCAAATTTCCATTGCCTCTAAAGAATGATTACTAGTAAGTAAATGAAAAAAAACTATCCGTGGATTAAAACTCATAAATGCCTGTTTACAAGACAGTCGCATTAACACAGTAAGCCACTGGAACATCACAGGTATAAGGTAATATAAAGAAGGGCAGTGAACATTGAATCGCTAATAGGTAAGTTAAAAATGAATTCCATTGGTTTCACTATGTTATTCTTAATGCCAATCTATACAGCGTATGATGACATCTTGTTCTTTATGAACACGTAATACATATTCTATACTTCACAATTGCACTATCTCAAGCCAAAACAATTCAAATTTCCATTGCCTCTATAGGAAGCTTATTAGTAAGTAAATGAAGAAAAGCTATCGGTGGATTCACACTCATGAATGCCTGTTTACAAAACAGGTGCATTTCCCAGTAACCCACTGGAACATCACAGGTGTAAAGCAATGTAAAGAAGGGAAGTGAACATTGAATCGCTAATAGGTAAGTTAAAAAAGAAAGCCATTGGTTTCACTATGTTATTCTTAATGCCAATCTATACAACGTATGATGACATCTTGTTCTTTATTAACACTTAATATATATTCTATACTTCACAATTGCACTATCTCAAGCCAAAACAATTCAAATTTCCATTGCCTCTATAGGAAGCTTATTTGTAAGTAAATGAAGAAAAGCTATCGGGGGATTCAAACTCATAAATGCCTGTTTACAAGACAGGTGCATTTACCCAGTAAGCCACTGGAACATCACAGGTGAAAAGTAATGTAAAGAAGGGCAGTGAACATTGAATCGCTAATAAGGTAAGTTAAAAATGAATTCCATTGGTTTCACTATGTTATTCTTAATGCCAATCTATACAGCGTATGATGACATCTTCTTTATGAACACGTAATACATATTCTATACTTCACAATTGCACTATCTCAAGCCAAAAACAATGCAAATTTCCATTGCCTCTAAAGAATGATTACTAGTAAGTAAATGAAAAAAAACTATCCGTGGATTCAAACTCATGAATGCCTGTTTACAAGACAGTCGCATTAACACAGTAAGCCACTGGAACATCACAGGTATAAGGTAATATAAAGAAGGGCAGTGAACATTGAATCGCTAATAGGTAAGTTAAAAATGAATTCCATTGGTTTCACTATGTTATTCTTAATGCCAATCTATACAACGTATGATGACATCTTGTTCTTTATGAACACGTAATACATATTCTATACTTCATAATTGCACTATCTCAAGCCAAAACAGTTCAAATTTCCATTGCCTCTATAGGAAGCTTATTAGTAAGTAAATGAAGAAAAGCTATCGGTGGATTCAAACTCATGAATGCCTGTTTACAAGACAGGTGCATTTCCCAGTAAGCCACTGGAACATCACAGGTGTAAAGCAATGTAAAGAAGGGACGTGAACATTGAATCGCTAATAGGTAAGTTAAAAAAGAAAGCCATTGGTTTCACTATGTTATTCTTAATGCCAATCTATACAACGTATGATGACATCTTGTTCTTTATTAACACTTAATATATATTCTATACTTCACAATTGCACTATCTCAAGCCAAAACAATTCAAATTTCCATTGCTTCTATAGGAAGCTTATTAGTAAGTAAATGAAGAAAAGCTATCGGGGGATTCAAACTCATGAATGCCTGTTTACAAGACAGGTGCATTTACCCAGTAAGCCACTGGAACATCACAGGTGAAAAGTAATGTAAAGAAGGGCAGTGAACATTGAATCGCTAATAAGGTAAGTTAAAAATGAATTCCATTGGTTTCACTATGTTATTCTTAATGCTAATCTATACAGCGTATGATGACATCTTTTTCTTTATGAACACGTAATACATATTCTATACTTCACAATTGCACTATCTCAAGCCAAAACAATTCAAATTTCCATTGCCTCTATAGGAAGCTTATTAGTAAGTAAATGAAGAAAAGCTATGGGTGGATTCAAACTCATGAATGCCTGTTTACAATACAGGTGCGTTTACCCAGTAAGCCACTGGAACATCATAGGTGTAAAACAATGTAAAGAAGGGCAGTGAACATTGAATTGCTAATAGGTAAGTTATAAAAGAAAGCCATTGGTTTCACTATGTTATTCTTAATGCCAATCTATAAAACGTATGATGACATCTTGTTCTTTATTAACACTTAATATATATTCTATACTTCACAATTGCACTATCTCAAGCCAAAAACAATGCAAATTTCCATTGCCTCTAAAGAATGATTACTAGTAAGTAAATGAAAAAAAACTATCCGTGGATTAAAACTCATGAATGCCTGTTTACAAGACAGTCGCATTAACACAGTAAGCCACTGGAACATCACAGGTATAAGGTAATATAAAGAAGGGCAGTGAACATTGAATCGCTAATAGGTAAGTTAAAAATGAATTCCATTGGTTTCACTATGTTGTTCTTAATGAAAATCTATACAGCGTATGATGACATCTTCTTCTTTATGAACACGTAATACATATTCTATAATTCACAATTGCACTATCTCAAGCCAAAACAATTCAAATTTCCATTGCCTCTATAGGAAGCTTATTAGTAAGTAAATGAAGAAAAGCTATCGTTGGATTCAAACTCATAAATGCCTGTTTACAAGACAGGTGCATTTCACAGTAAGCCACTGGAACATCACAGGTGTAAAACAATGTAAAGAAGGGAAGTGAACATTGAATCGCTAATAGGTAAGTTAAAAAAGAAAGCCATTGGTTTCACTATGTTATTCTTAATGCCAATCTATACAACGTATGATGACATCTTGTTCTTTATGAACACTTAATATATATTCTATATTTCACAATTGCACTATATCAAGCCAAAAACAATGCAAATTTCCATTGCCTCTAAAGAATGATTACTAGTAAGTAAATGAAAAAAAACTATCCGTGGATTAAAACTCATAAATGCCTGTTTACAAGACAGTCGCATTAACACAGTAAGCCACTGGAACATCACAGGTATAAGGTAATATAAAGAAGGGCAGTGAACATTGAATCGCTAATAGGTAAGTTAAAAATGAATTCCATTGGTTTCACTATGTTATTCTTAATGAAAATCTATACAGCGTATGATGACATCTTCTTCTTTATGAACACGTAATACATATTCTATAATTCACAATTGCACTATCTCAAGCCAAAACAATTCAAATTTCCATTGCCTCTATAGGAAGCTTATTAGTAAGTAAATGAAGAAAAGCTATCGTTGGATTCAAACTCATAAATGCCTGTTTACAAGACAGGTGCATTTCACAGTAAGCCACTGGAACATCACAGGTGTAAAACAATGTAAAGAAGGGAAGTGAACATTGAATCGCTAATAGGTAAGTTAAAAAAGAAAGCCATTGGTTTCACTATGTTATTCTTAATGCCAATCTATACAACGTATGATGACATCTTGTTCTTTATGAACACTTAATATATATTCTATACTTCACAATTGCACTATATCAAGCCAAAAACAATGCAAATTTCCATTGCCTCTAAAGAATGATTACTAGTAAGTAAATGAAAAAAAACTATCCGTGGATTAAAACTCATAAATGCCTGTTTACAAGACAGTCGCATTAACACAGTAAGCCACTGGAACATCACAGGTATAAGGTAATATAAAGAAGGGCAGTGAACATTGAATCGCTAATAGGTAAGTTAAAAATGAATTCCATTGGTTTCACTATGTTATTCTTAATGCCAATCTATACAGCGTATGATGACATCTTGTTCTTTATGAACACGTAATACATATTCTATACTTCACAATTGCACTATCTCAAGCCAAAACAATTCAAATTTCCATTGCCTCTATAGGAAGCTTATTAGTAAGTAAATGAAGAAAAGCTATCGGTGGATTCACACTCATGAATGCCTGTTTACAAAACAGGTGCATTTCCCAGTAACCCACTGGAACATCACAGGTGTAAAGCAATGTAAAGAAGGGAAGTGAACATTGAATCGCTAATAGGTAAGTTAAAAAAGAAAGCCATTGGTTTCACTATGTTATTCTTAATGCCAATCTATACAACGTATGATGACATCTTGTTCTTTATTAACACTTAATATATATTCTATACTTCACAATTGCACTATCTCAAGCCAAAACAATTCAAATTTCCATTGCCTCTATAGGAAGCTTATTTGTAAGTAAATGAAGAAAAGCTATCGGGGGATTCAAACTCATAAATGCCTGTTTACAAGACAGGTGCATTTACCCAGTAAGCCACTGGAACATCACAGGTGAAAAGTAATGTAAAGAAGGGCAGTGAACATTGAATCGCTAATAAGGTAAGTTAAAAATGAATTCCATTGGTTTCACTATGTTATTCTTAATGCCAATCTATACAGCGTATGATGACATCTTCTTTATGAACACGTAATACATATTCTATACTTCACAATTGCACTATCTCAAGCCAAAAACAATGCAAATTTCCATTGCCTCTAAAGAATGATTACTAGTAAGTAAATGAAAAAAAACTATCCGTGGATTCAAACTCATGAATGCCTGTTTACAAGACAGTCGCATTAACACAGTAAGCCACTGGAACATCACAGGTATAAGGTAATATAAAGAAGGGCAGTGAACATTGAATCGCTAATAGGTAAGTTAAAAATGAATTCCATTGGTTTCACTATGTTATTCTTAATGCCAATCTATACAACGTATGATGACATCTTGTTCTTTATGAACACGTAATACATATTCTATACTTCATAATTGCACTATCTCAAGCCAAAACAGTTCAAATTTCCATTGCCTCTATAGGAAGCTTATTAGTAAGTAAATGAAGAAAAGCTATCGGTGGATTCAAACTCATGAATGCCTGTTTACAAGACAGGTGCATTTCCCAGTAAGCCACTGGAACATCACAGGTGTAAAGCAATGTAAAGAAGGGACGTGAACATTGAATCGCTAATAGGTAAGTTAAAAAAGAAAGCCATTGGTTTCACTATGTTATTCTTAATGCCAATCTATACAACGTATGATGACATCTTGTTCTTTATTAACACTTAATATATATTCTATACTTCACAATTGCACTATCTCAAGCCAAAACAATTCAAATTTCCATTGCTTCTATAGGAAGCTTATTAGTAAGTAAATGAAGAAAAGCTATCGGGGGATTCAAACTCATGAATGCCTGTTTACAAGACAGGTGCATTTACCCAGTAAGCCACTGGAACATCACAGGTGAAAAGTAATGTAAAGAAGGGCAGTGAACATTGAATCGCTAATAAGGTAAGTTAAAAATGAATTCCATTGGTTTCACTATGTTATTCTTAATGCTAATCTATACAGCGTATGATGACATCTTTTTCTTTATGAACACGTAATACATATTCTATACTTCACAATTGCACTATCTCAAGCCAAAACAATTCAAATTTCCATTGCCTCTATAGGAAGCTTATTAGTAAGTAAATGAAGAAAAGCTATGGGTGGATTCAAACTCATGAATGCCTGTTTACAATACAGGTGCGTTTACCCAGTAAGCCACTGGAACATCATAGGTGTAAAACAATGTATAGAAGGGCAGTGAACATTGAATTGCTAATAGGTAAGTTATAAAAGAAAGCCATTGGTTTCACTATGTTATTCTTAATGCCAATCTATAAAACGTATGATGACATCTTGTTCTTTATTAACACTTAATATATATTCTATACTTCACAATTGCACTATCTCAAGCCAAAAACAATGCAAATTTCCATTGCCTCTAAAGAATGATTACTAGTAAGTAAATGAAAAAAAACTATCCGTGGATTAAAACTCATGAATGCCTGTTTACAAGACAGTCGCATTAACACAGTAAGCCACTGGAACATCACAGGTATAAGGTAATATAAAGAAGGGCAGTGAACATTGAATCGCTAATAGGTAAGTTAAAAATGAATTCCATTGGTTTCACTATGTTATTCTTAATGAAAATCTATACAGCGTATGATGACATCTTCTTCTTTATGAACACGTAATACATATTCTATAATTCACAATTGCACTATCTCAAGCCAAAACAATTCAAATTTCCATTGCCTCTATAGGAAGCTTATTAGTAAGTAAATGAAGAAAAGCTATCGTTGGATTCAAACTCATAAATGCCTGTTTACAAGACAGGTGCATTTCACAGTAAGCCACTGGAACATCACAGGTGTAAAACAATGTAACGAAGGGAAGTGAACATTGAATCGCTAATAGGTAAGTTAAAAAAGAAAGCCATTGGTTTCACTATGTTATTCTTAATGCCAATCTATACAACGTATGATGACATCTTGTTCTTTATGAACACTTAATATATATTCTATATTTCACAATTGCACTATATCAAGCCAAAAACAATGCAAATTTCCATTGCCTCTAAAGAATGATTACTAGTAAGTAAATGAAAAAAAACTATCCGTGGATTAAAACTCATAAATGCCTGTTTACAAGACAGTCGCATTAACACAGTAAGCCACTGGAACATCACAGGTATAAGGTAATATAAAGAAGGGCAGTGAACATTGAATCGCTAATAGGTAAGTTAAAAATGAATTCCATTGGTTTCACTATGTTATTCTTAATGAAAATCTATACAGCGTATGATGACATCTTCTTCTTTATGAACACGTAATACATATTCTATAATTCACAATTGCACTATCTCAAGCCAAAACAATTCAAATTTCCATTGCCTCTATAGGAAGCTTATTAGTAAGTAAATGAAGAAAAGCTATCGTTGGATTCAAACTCATAAATGCCTGTTTACAAGACAGGTGCATTTCACAGTAAGCCACTGGAACATCACAGGTGTAAAACAATGTAAAGAAGGGAAGTGAACATTGAATCGCTAATAGGTAAGTTAAAAAAGAAAGCCATTGGTTTCACTATGTTATTCTTAATGCCAATCTATACAACGTATGATGACATCTTGTTCTTTATGAACACTTAATATATATTCTATACTTCACAATTGCACTATATCAAGCCAAAAACAATGCAAATTTCCATTGCCTCTAAAGAATGATTACTAGTAAGTAAATGAAAAAAAACTATCCGTGGATTAAAACTCATAAATGCCTGTTTACAAGACAGTCGCATTAACACAGTAAGCCACTGGAACATCACAGGTATAAGGTAATATAAAGAAGGGCAGTGAACATTGAATCGCTAATAGGTAAGTTAAAAATGAATTCCATTGGTTTCACTATGTTATTCTTAATGCCAATCTATACAGCGTATGATGACATCTTGTTCTTTATGAACACGTAATACATATTCTATACTTCACAATTGCACTATCTCAAGCCAAAACAATTCAAATTTCCATTGCCTCTATAGGAAGCTTATTAGTAAGTAAATGAAGAAAAGCTATCGGTGGATTCACACTCATGAATGCCTGTTTACAAAACAGGTGCATTTCCCAGTAACCCACTGGAACATCACAGGTGTAAAGCAATGTAAAGAAGGGAAGTGAACATTGAATCGCTAATAGGTAAGTTAAAAAAGAAAGCCATTGGTTTCACTATGTTATTCTTAATGCCAATCTATACAACGTATGATGACATCTTGTTCTTTATTAACACTTAATATATATTCTATACTTCACAATTGCACTATCTCAAGCCAAAACAATTCAAATTTCCATTGCCTCTATAGGAAGCTTATTTGTAAGTAAATGAAGAAAAGCTATCGGGGGATTCAAACTCATAAATGCCTGTTTACAAGACAGGTGCATTTACCCAGTAAGCCACTGGAACATCACAGGTGAAAAGTAATGTAAAGAAGGGCAGTGAACATTGAATCGCTAATAAGGTAAGTTAAAAATGAATTCCATTGGTTTCACTATGTTATTCTTAATGCCAATCTATACAGCGTATGATGACATCTTCTTTATGAACACGTAATACATATTCTATACTTCACAATTGCACTATCTCAAGCCAAAAACAATGCAAATTTCCATTGCCTCTAAAGAATGATTACTAGTAAGTAAATGAAAAAAAACTATCCGTGGATTCAAACTCATGAATGCCTGTTTACAAGACAGTCGCATTAACACAGTAAGCCACTGGAACATCACAGGTATAAGGTAATATAAAGAAGGGCAGTGAACATTGAATCGCTAATAGGTAAGTTAAAAATGAATTCCATTGGTTTCACTATGTTATTCTTAATGCCAATCTATACAACGTATGATGACATCTTGTTCTTTATGAACACGTAATACATATTCTATACTTCACAATTGCACTATCTCAAGCCAAAACAGTTCAAATTTCCATTGCCTCTATAGGAAGCTTATTAGTAAGTAAATGAAGAAAAGCTATCGGTGGATTCAAACTCATGAATGCCTGTTTACAAGACAGGTGCATTTCCCAGTAAGCCACTGGAACATCACAGGTGTAAAGCAATGTAAAGAAGGGACGTGAACATTGAATCGCTAATAGGTAAGTTAAAAAAGAAAGCCATTGGTTTCACTATGTTATTCTTAATGCCAATCTATACAACGTATGATGACATCTTGTTCTTTATTAACACTTAATATATATTCTATACTTCACAATTGCACTATCTCAAGCCAAAACAATTCAAATTTCCATTGCTTCTATAGGAAGCTTATTAGTAAGTAAATGAAGAAAAGCTATCGGGGGATTCAAACTCATGAATGCCTGTTTACAAGACAGGTGCATTTACCCAGTAAGCCACTGGAACATCACAGGTGAAAAGTAATGTAAAGAAGGGCAGTGAACATTGAATCGCTAATAAGGTAAGTTAAAAATGAATTCCATTGGTTTCACTATGTTATTCTTAATGCCAATCTATACAGCGTATGATGACATCTTGTTCTTTATGAACACGTAATACATATTCTATACTTCACAATTGCACTATCTCAAGCCAAATCAATTCAAATTTCCATTGCCTCTATAGGAAGATTATTAGTAAGTAAATGAAGAAAAGCTATCGGTGGATTCAAACTCATGAATGCCTGTTTACAATACAGGTGCGTTTACCCAGTAAGCCACTGGAACATCACAGGTGTAAAGCACTGTAAAGAAGGGCAGTGAACATTGAATCGCTAATAGGTAAGTTAATAATGAATTCCATTGGTTTCACTATGTTATTCTTAATGCCAATCTATACAGCGTATGATGACATCTTGTTCTTTATTAACACTTAATATATATTCTATACTTCACAATTGCACTATATCAAGCCAAAAACAATGCAAATTTCCATTGCCTCTAAAGAATGATTACTAGTAAGTAAATGAAAAAAAACTATACGTGGATTAAAACTCATAAATGCCTGTTTACAAGACAGTCGCATTAACACAGTAAGCCACTGGAACATCACAGGTATAAGGTAATATAAAGAAGGGCAGTGAACATTGAATCGCTAATAGGTAAGTTAAAAATGAATTCCATTGGTTTCACTATGATATTCTTAATGCCAATCTATACAGCGTATGATGACATCTTGTTCTTTATGAACACGTAATACATATTCTATACTTCACAATTGCACTATCTCAAGCCAAAACAATTCAAATTTCAATTGCCTCTATAGGAAGCTTATTAGTAAGTAAATGAAGAAAAGCTATCGGTGGATTCACACTCATGAATGCCTGTTTACAAGACAGGTGCATTTCCCAGTAAGCCACTGGAACATCACAGGTGTAAAGCAATGTAAAGAAGGGAAGTTAACATTGAATCGCTAATAGGTAAGTTATAAAAGAAAGCCATTGGTTTCACTATGTTATTCTTAATGCCAATCTATACAACGTATGATGACATCTTGTTCTTTATTAACACTTAATATATATTCTATACTTCACAATTGCACTATCTCAAGCCAAAACAATTCAAATTTCCATTGCCTCTATAGGAAGCTTATTAGTAAGTAAATGAAGAAAAGCTATCGGGGGATTCAAACTCATGAATGCCTGTTCACAAGACAGGCAAATTTACCCAGTAAGCCACTGGAACATCACAGGTGAAAAGTAATGTAAAGAAGGGCAGTGAACATTGAATCGTTAATAAGGTAAGTTAAAAATGAATTCCATTGGTTTCACTATGTTATTCTTAATGCCAATCTATACAGCGTATGATGACATCTTCTTCTTTATGAACACGTAATACATATTCTATACTTCACAATTGCACTATCTCAAGCCAAAAACAATGCAAATTTCCATTGCCTCTAAAGAATGATTACTAGTAAGTAAATGAAAAAAAACTATCCATGGATTCAAACTCATGAATGCCTGTTTACAAGACAGTCGCATTAACACAGTAAGCCACTGGAACATCACAGGTATAAGGTAATATAAAGAAGAGCAGTGAACATTGAATCGCTAATAGGTAAGTTAAAAATGAATTCCATTGGTTTCACTATGTTATTCTTAATGCCAATCTATACAACGTATGATGACATCTTGTTTTTTATGAACACGTAATACATATTCTATACTTCACAATTGCACTATCTCAAGCCAAAACAATTCAAATTTCCATTGCCTCTATAGGAAGCTTATTAGTAAGTAAATGAAGAAAAGCTATCGGTGGATTCAAACTCATGAAGGCCTGTTTACAAGACAGGTGCATTTCCCAGTAAGCCACTGGAACATCACAGGTATAAAGCAATGTAAAGAAGGGACGTGAACATTGAATCGCTAATAGGTAAGTTAATAATGAATTCCATTGGTTTCACTATGTTATTCTTAATGCCAATCTATACAGCGTATGATGACATCTTGTTCTTTATGAACACGTAATACATATTCTATATTTCACAATTGCACTATCTCAAGCCAAATCAATTCAAATTTCCATTGCTTCTATAGGAAGCTTATTAGTAAGTAAATGAAGAAAAGCAACCAGTGGATTCAAACTCATGAATGCCTGCTTACAAGACAACTGCATTTACCCAAAAAGCCACTAGAACATCACAGGTGTCAAGCAATGTCAAGAAGTGCAGTGAACATTGAATCGCTAATAGGTAAGTTAAAAAAGAAAGCCATTGGTTTCACTATGTTATTCTTAATGCCAATCTATACAGCGTATGATGACATCTTGTTCTTTATGAACACGTAATACATATTCTATACTTCACAATTGCACTATCTCAAGCCAAAACAATTCAAATTTCCATTGCCTCTATAGGAAGCTTATTAGTAAGTAAATGAAGAAAAGCTATCGGTGGATTCAAACTCATGAATGCCTGTTTACAAGACAGGTGCATTTACCCAGTAAGCCACTGGAAAATCACAGGTGTAAAGCAATGTAAAGAAGGGCAGTGAACATTGAATCGCTAATAAGGTAAGTTAAAAATGAATTCCATTGGTTTCTCTATGTTATTCTTAATGCTAATCTATACAGCGTATGATGACATCTTTTTCTTTATGAACACGTAATACATATTCTATACTTCACAATTGCACTATCTCAAGCCAAAACAATTCAAATTTCCGTTGCCTCTATAGGAAGCTTATTAGTAAGTAAATGAAGAAAAGCTATCGGTGGATTCAAACTCATGAATGCCTGTTTACAATACAGGTGCGTTTACCCTGTAAGCCACTGGAACATCACAGGTGTAAAGCAATGTAAAGAAGGGCAGTGAACATTGAATTGCTAATAGGTAAGTTATAAAAGAAAGCCATTGGTTTCACTATGTTATTCTTAATGCCAATCTATAAAACGTATGATGACATCTTGTTCTTTATTAACACTTAATATATATTCTATACTTCACAATTGCACTATCTCAAGCCAAAAACAATGCAAATTTCCATTGCCTCTAAAGAATGATTACTAGTAAGTAAATGAAAAAAAACTATCCGTGGATTAAAACTCATGAATGCCTGTTTACAAGACAGTCGCATTAACACAGTAAGCCACTGGAACATCACAGGTATAAGGTAATATAAAGAAGGGCAGTGAACATTGAATCGCTAATAAGGTAAGTTAAAAATGAATTCCATTGGTTTCATTATGTTATTCTTAATGCCAATCTATACAGCGTATGTTGACATCTTGTTCTTTATGAACACGTAATACATATTCTATACTTCACAATTGCACTATCTCAAGCCAAATCAATTCAAATTTCCATTGCCTCTATAGGAAGCTTATTAGTAAGTAAATGAAGAAAAGCTATCGGTGGATTCAAACTCATGAATGCCTGTTTACAATACAGGTGCGTTTACCCAGTAAGCCACTGGAACAACACAGGTGTAAAGCAATGTAAAGAAGGGCAGTGAACATTGAATCGCTAATACGTAAGTTAAGAATGAATTCCATTAGTTTCACTATGTTATTCTTAATGCCAATCTATACAGCGTATGATGACATCTTGTTCTTTATGAACACGTAATACATATTCTATACTTCACAATTGAACTATCTCAAGCCAAAAACAATGCAAATTTCCATTGCCTCTAAAGAATGATTACTAGTAAGTAAATGGAAAAAAACTATCCGTGGATTAAAACTCATGAATGCCTGTTTACAAGACAGGTGCATTTCCCAGTAAGCCACTGGAACATCACAGGTGTAAAGCAATGTAAAGAAGGGACGTGAACATTGAATCGCTAATAGGTAAGTTAAAAAAGAAAGCCATTGGTTTCACTATGTTATTCTTAATGCCAATCTATACAGCGTTTGATGACATCTTGTTCTTTATGAACACGTAATACATATTCTATACTTCACAATTGCACTATCTCAAGCCAAAACAATTCAAATTTCCATTGCCTCTATAGGAAGCTTATTAGTAAGTAAATGAAGAAAAGCTATCGGTGGATTCAAACTCATGAATGCCTGTTTACAAGACAGGTGCATTTCCCAGTAAGCCACTGGAACATCACAGGTGTAAAACAATGTAAAGAAGGGAAGTGAACATTGAATCGCTAATAGGTAAGTTAAAAAAGAAAGCCATTGGTTTCACTATGTTATTCTTAATGCCAATCTATACAACGTATGATGACATCTTGTTCTTTATTAACACTTAATATATATTCTATACTTCACATTTGCACTATATCAAGCCAAAAACAATGCAAATTTCCATTGCCTCTAAAGAATGATTACTAGTAAGTAAATGAAAAAAAACTATCCGTGGATTAAAACTCATGAATGCCTGTTTACAAGACAGTCGCATTAACACAGTAAGCCACTGGAACATCACAGATATAAGGTAATATAAAGAAGGGCAGTGAACATTGAATCGCTAATAGGTAAGTTAAAAATGATTTCCATTGGTTTCACAATGTTATTCTTAATGCCAATCTATACAGCGTATGATGACATCTTGTTCTTTATGAACACGTAATACATATTCTATACTTCACAATTGCACTATCTCAAGCCAAAACAATTCAAATTTCCATTGCCTCTATAGGAAGCTTATTAGTAAGTAAATGAAGAAAAGCTATCGGTGGATTCACACTCATGAATGCCTGTTTACAAGACAGGTGCATTTCCCAGTAAGCCACTGGAACATCACAGGTGTAAAGCAATGTAAAGAAGGGAAGTGAACATTGAATCGCTAATAGGTAAGTTAAAAAAGAAAGCCATTGGTTTCACTATGTTATTCTTAATGCCAATCTATACAACGTATGATGACATCTTGTTCTTTATTAACACTTAATATATATTCTATACTTCACAATTGCACTATCTCAAGCCAAAAACAATGCAAATTTCCATTGCCTCTAAAGAATGATTACTAGTAAGTAAATGAAAAAAACCTATC
This sequence comes from Phyllobates terribilis, assembly GCF_046119375.1. Lineage (NCBI taxonomy): Eukaryota > Metazoa > Chordata > Amphibia > Anura > Dendrobatidae > Phyllobates > Phyllobates terribilis. The sequence continues at coordinate 586,016,321 of NW_027362762.1, forward strand.
CGTGGATTCAAACTCATGAATGCCTGTTTACAAGACAGTCGCATTAACACAGTAAGCCACTGGAACATCACAGGTATAAGGTAATATAAAGAAGGGCAGTGAACATTGAATCGCTAATAAGGTAAGTTAAAAATGAATTCCATTGGTTTCACTATGTTATTCTTAATGCCAATCTATACAGCGTATGATGACATCTTGTTCTTTATGAACACGTAATACATATTCTATACTTCACAATTGCACTATCTCAAGTCAAATCAATTCAAATTTCCATTGCCTCTATAGGAAGATTATTAGTAAGTAAATGAAGAAAAGCTATCGGTGGATTCAAACTCATGAATGCCTGTTTACAATACAGGTGCGTTTACCCAGTAAGCCACTGGAACATCACAGGTGTAAAGCACTGTAAAGAAGGGCAGTGAACATTGAATCGCTAATAGGTAAGTTAATGAATTCCATTGGTTTCACTATGTTATTCTTAATGCCAATCTATACAGCGTATGATGACATCTTGTTCTTTATGAACACGTAATACATATTCTATACTTCACAATTGCACTATCTCAAGCCAAAACAATTCAAATTTCCGTTGCCTCTATAGGAAGCTTATTAGTAAGTAAATGAAGAAAAGCTATCGGTGGATTCAAACTCATGAATGCCTGTTTACAATACAGGTGCGTTTACCCAGTAAGCCACTGGAACATCACAGGTGTAAAGCAATGTAAAGAAGGGCAGTGAACATTGAATTGCTAATAGGTAAGTTATAAAAGAAAGCCATTGGTTTCACTATGTTATTCTTAATGCCAATCTATAAAACGTATGATGACATCTTGTTCTTTATTAACACTTAATATATATTCTATACTTCACAATTGCACTATCTCAAGCCAAAAACAATGCAAATTTCCATTGCCTCTAAAGAATGATTACTAGTAAGTAAATGAAAAAAAACTATCCGTGGATTAAAACTCATGAATGCCTGTTTACAAGACAGTCGCATTAACACAGTAAGCCACTGGAACATCACAGGTATAAGGTAATATAAAGAAGGGCAGTGAACATTGAATCGCTAATAGGTAAGTTAAAAATGAATTCCATTGGTTTCATTATGTTATTCTTAATGCCAATCTATACAGCGTATGTTGACATCTTGTTCTTTATGAACACGTAATACATATTCTATACTTCACAATTGCACTATCTCAAGCCAAATCAATTCAAATTTCCATTGCCTCTATAGGAAGCTTATTAGTAAGTAAATGAAGAAAAGCTATCGGTGGATTCAAACTCATGAATGCCTGTTTACAATACAGGTGCGTTTACCCAGTAAGCCACTGGAACAACACAGGTGTAAAGCAATGTAAAGAAGGGCAGTGAACATTGAATCGCTAATACGTAAGTTAAGAATGAATTCCATTAGTTTCACTATGTTATTCTTAATGCCAATCTATACAGCGTATGATGACATCTTGTTCTTTATGAACACGTAATACATATTCTATACTTCACAATTGAACTATCTCAAGCCAAAAACAATGCAAATTTCCATTGCCTCTAAAGAATGATTACTAGTAAGTAAATGGAAAAAAACTATCCGTGGATTAAAACTCATGAATGCCTGTTTACAAGACAGGTGCATTTCCCAGTAAGCCACTGGAACATCACAGGTGTAAAGCAATGTAAAGAAGGGACGTGAACATTGAATCGCTAATAGGTAAGTTAAAAAAGAAAGCCATTGGTTTCACTATGTTATTCTTAATGCCAATCTATACAGCGTTTGATGACATCTTGTTCTTTATGAACACGTAATACATATTCTATACTTCACAATTGCACTATCTCAAGCCAAAACAATTCAAATTTCCATTGCCTCTATAGGAAGCTTATTAGTAAGTAAATGAAGAAAAGCTATCGGTGGATTCAAACTCATGAATGCCTGTTTACAAGACAGGTGCATTTCCCAGTAAGCCACTGGAACATCACAGGTGTAAAACAATGTAAAGAAGGGAAGTGAACATTGAATCGCTAATAGGTAAGTTAAAAAAGAAAGCCATTGGTTTCACTATGTTATTCTTAATGCCAATCTATACAACGTATGATGACATCTTGTTCTTTATTAACACTTAATATATATTCTATACTTCACAATTGCACTATATCAAGCCAAAAACAATGCAAATTTCCATTGCCTCTAAAGAATGATTACTAGTAAGTAAATGAAAAAAAACTATCCGTGGATTAAAACTCATGAATGCCTGTTTACAAGACAGTCGCATTAACACAGTAAGCCACTGGAACATCACAGATATAAGGTAATATAAAGAAGGGCAGTGAACATTGAATCGCTAATAGGTAAGTTAAAAATGATTTCCATTGGTTTCACAATGTTATTCTTAATGCCAATCTATACAGCGTATGATGACATCTTGTTCTTTATGAACACGTAATACATATTCTATACTTCACAATTGCACTATCTCAAGCCAAAACAATTCAAATTTCCATTGCCTCTATAGGAAGCTTATTAGTAAGTAAATGAAGAAAAGCTATCGGTGGATTCACACTCATGAATGCCTGTTTACAAGACAGGTGCATTTCCCAGTAAGCCACTGGAACATCACAGGTGTAAAGCAATGTAAAGAAGGGAAGTGAACATTGAATCGCTAATAGGTAAGTTAAAAAAGAAAGCCATTGGTTTCACTATGTTATTCTTAATGCCAATCTATACAACGTATGATGACATCTTGTTCTTTATTAACACTTAATATATATTCTATACTTCACAATTGCACTATCTCAAGCCAAAAACAATGCAAATTTCCATTGCCTCTAAAGAATGATTACTAGTAAGTAAATGAAAAAAACCTATCCGTGGATTCAAACTCATGAATGCCTGTTTACAAGACAGTCGCATTAACACAGTAAGCCACTGGAACATCACAGGTTTAAGGTAATATAAAGAAGGGCAGTGAACATTGAATCGCTAATAAGGTAAGTTAAAAATGAATTCCATTGGTTTCACTATGTTATTCTTAATGCCAATCTATACAGCGTATGATGACATCTTGTTCTTTATGAACACGTAATACATATTCTATACTTCACAATTGCACTATCTCAAGTCAAATCAATTCAAATTTCCATTGCCTCTATAGGAAGATTATTAGTAAGTAAATGAAGAAAAGCTATCGGTGGATTCAAACTCATGAATGCCTGTTTACAATACAGGTGCGTTTACCCAGTAAGCCACTGGAACATCACAGGTGTAAAGCACTGTAAAGAAGGGCAGTGAACATTGAATCGCTAATAGGTAAGTTAATGAATTCCATTGGTTTCACTATGTTATTCTTAATGCCAATCTATACAGCGTATGATGACATCTTGTTCTTTATGAACACGTAATACATATTCTATACTTCACAATTGCACTATCTCAAGCCAAAACAATTCAAATTTCCATTGCCTCTATAGGAAGCTTATTAGTAAGTAAATGAAGAAAAGCTATCGTTGGATTCAAACTCATAAATGCCTGTTTACAAGACAGGTGCATTTCCCAGTAAGCCACTGGAACATCACAGGTGTAAAACAATGTAAAGAAGGGAAGTGAACATTGAATCGCTAATAGGTAAGTTAAAAAAGAAAGCCATTGGTTTCACTATGTTATTCTTAATGCCAATCTATACAACGTATGATGACATCTTGTTCTTTATTAACACTTAATATATATTCTATACTTCACAATTGCACTATATCAAGACAAAAACAATGCAAATTTCCATTGCCTCTAAAGAATGATTACTAGTAAGTAAATGAAAAAAAACTATCCGTGGATTAAAACTCATGAATGCCTGTTTACAAGACAGTCGCATTAACACAGTAAGCCACTGGAACATCACAGGTATAAGGTAATATAAAGAAGGGCAGTGAACATTGAATCGCTAATAGGTAAGTTAAAAATGATTTCCATTGGTTTCACAATGTTATTCTTAATGCCAATCTATACAGCGTATGATGACATCTTGTTCTTTATGAACACGTAATACATATTCTATACTTCACAATTGCACTATCTCAAGCCAAATCAATTCAAATTTCCATTGCCTCTATAGGAAGATTATTAGTAAGTAAATGAAGAAAAGCTATCGGTGGATTCAAACTCATGAATGCCTGTTTACAATACAGGTGCGTTTACCCAGTAAGCCACTGGAACATCACAGGTGTAAAGCACTGTAAAGAAGGGCAGTGAACATTGAATCGCTAATAGGTAAGTTAATGAATTCCATTGGTTTCACTATGTTATTCTTAATGCCAATCTATACAGCGTATGATGACATCTTGTTCTTTATGAACACGTAATACATATTCTATACTTCACAATTGCACTATCTCAAGCCAAAACAATTCAAATTTCCGTTGCCTCTATAGGAAGCTTATTAGTAAGTAAATGAAGAAAAGCTATCGGTGGATTCAAACTCATGAATGCCTGTTTACAATACAGGTGCGTTTACCCAGTAAGCCACTGGAACATCACAGGTGTAAAGCAATGTAAAGAAGGGCAGTGAACATTGAATTGCTAATAGGTAAGTTATAAAAGAAAGCCATTGGTTTCACTATGTTATTCTTAATGCCAATCTATAAAACGTATGATGACATCTTGTTCTTTATTAACACTTAATATATATTCTATACTTCACAATTGCACTATCTCAAGCCAAAAACAATGCAAATTTCCATTGCCTCTAAAGAATGATTACTAGTAAGTAAATGAAAAAAAACTATCCGTGGATTAAAACTCATGAATGCCTGTTTACAAGACAGTCGCATTAACACAGTAAGCCACTGGAACATCACAGGTATAAGGTAATATAAAGAAGGGCAGTGAACATTGAATCGCTAATAGGTAAGTTAAAAATGAATTCCATTGGTTTCACTATGTTATTCTTAATGAAAATCTATACAGCGTATGATGACATCTTCTTCTTTATGAACACGTAATACATATTCTATACTTCACAATTGCACTATCTCAAGCCAAAACAATTCAAATTTTCATTGCCTCTATAGGAAGCTTATTAGTAAGTAAATGAAGAAAAGCTATCGGTGGATTCAAACTCATGAATGCCTGTTTACAAGACAGGTGCATTTACCCAGTAAGCCACTGGAACATCACAGGTGAAAAGTAATGTAAAGAAGGGCAGTGAACATTGAATCGCTAATAAGGTAAGTTAAAAATGAATTCCATTGGTTTCATTATGTTATTCTTAATGCCAATCTATACAGCGTATGTTGACATCTTGTTCTTTATGAACACGTAATACATATTCTATACTTCACAATTGCACTATCTCAAGCCAAAAACAATGCAAATTTCCATTGCCTCTAAAGAATGATTACTAGTAAGTAAATGGAAAAAAACTATCCGTGGATTAAAACTCATGAATGCCTGTTTACAAGACAGGTGCATTTCCCAGTAAGCCACTGGAACATCACAGGTGTAAAGCAATGTAAAGAAGGGACGTGAACATTGAATCGCTAATAGGTAAGTTAAAAAAGAAAGCCATTGGTTTCACTATGTTATTCTTAATGCCAATCTATACAGCGTTTGATGACATCTTGTTCTTTATGAACACGTAATACATATTCTATACTTCACAATTGCACTATCTCAAGCCAAAACAATTCAAATTTCCATTGCCTCTATAGGAAGCTTATTAGTAAGTAAATGAAGAAAAGCTATCGGTGGATTCAAACTCATGAATGCCTGTTTACAAGACAGGTGCATTTCCCAGTAAGCCACTGGAACATCACAGGTGTAAAACAATGTAAAGAAGGGAAGTGAACATTGAATCGCTAATAGGTAAGTTAAAAAAGAAAGCCATTGGTTTCACTATGTTATTCTTAATGCCAATCTATACAACGTATGATGACATCTTGTTCTTTATTAACACTTAATATATATTCTATACTTCACAATTGCACTATATCAAGCCAAAAACAATGCAAATTTCCATTGCCTCTAAAGAATGATTACTAGTAAGTAAATGAAAAAAAACTATCCGTGGATTAAAACTCATGAATGCCTGTTTACAAGACAGTCGCATTAACACAGTAAGCCACTGGAACATCACAGATATAAGGTAATATAAAGAAGGGCAGTGAACATTGAATCGCTAATAGGTAAGTTAAAAATGATTTCCATTGGTTTCACAATGTTATTCTTAATGCCAATCTATACAGCGTATGATGACATCTTGTTCTTTATGAACACGTAATACATATTCTATACTTCACAATTGCACTATCTCAAGCCAAAACAATTCAAATTTCCATTGCCTCTATAGGAAGCTTATTAGTAAGTAAATGAAGAAAAGCTATCGGTGGATTCACACTCATGAATGCCTGTTTACAAGACAGGTGCATTTCCCAGTAAGCCACTGGAACATCACAGGTGTAAAGCAATGTAAAGAAGGGAAGTGAACATTGAATCGCTAATAGGTAAGTTAAAAAAGAAAGCCATTGGTTTCACTATGTTATTCTTAATGCCAATCTATACAACGTATGATGACATCTTGTTCTTTATTAACACTTAATATATATTCTATACTTCACAATTGCACTATCTCAAGCCAAAAACAATGCAAATTTCCATTGCCTCTAAAGAATGATTACTAGTAAGTAAATGAAAAAAACCTATCCGTGGATTCAAACTCATGAATGCCTGTTTACAAGACAGTCGCATTAACACAGTAAGCCACTGGAACATCACAGGTATAAGGTAATATAAAGAAGGGCAGTGAACATTGAATCGCTAATAAGGTAAGTTAAAAATGAATTCCATTGGTTTCACTATGTTATTCTTAATGCCAATCTATACAGCGTATGATGACATCTTGTTCTTTATGAACACGTAATACATATTCTATACTTCACAATTGCACTATCTCAAGTCAAATCAATTCAAATTTCCATTGCCTCTATAGGAAGATTATTAGTAAGTAAATGAAGAAAAGCTATCGGTGGATTCAAACTCATGAATGCCTGTTTACAATACAGGTGCGTTTACCCAGTAAGCCACTGGAACATCACAGGTGTAAAGCACTGTAAAGAAGGGCAGTGAACATTGAATCGCTAATAGGTAAGTTAATGAATTCCATTGGTTTCACTATGTTATTCTTAATGCCAATCTATACAGCGTATGATGACATCTTGTTCTTTATGAACACGTAATACATATTCTATACTTCACAATTGCACTATCTCAAGCCAAAACAATTCAAATTTCCATTGCCTCTATAGGAAGCTTATTAGTAAGTAAATGAAGAAAAGCTATCGTTGGATTCAAACTCATAAATGCCTGTTTACAAGACAGGTGCATTTCCCAGTAAGCCACTGGAACATCACAGGTGTAAAACAATGTAAAGAAGGGAAGTGAACATTGAATCGCTAATAGGTAAGTTAAAAAAGAAAGCCATTGGTTTCACTATGTTATTCTTAATGCCAATCTATACAACGTATGATGACATCTTGTTCTTTATTAACACTTAATATATATTCTATACTTCACAATTGCACTATATCAAGACAAAAACAATGCAAATTTCCATTGCCTCTAAAGAATGATTACTAGTAAGTAAATGAAAAAAAACTATCCGTGGATTAAAACTCATGAATGCCTGTTTACAAGACAGTCGCATTAACACAGTAAGCCACTGGAACATCACAGGTATAAGGTAATATAAAGAAGGGCAGTGAACATTGAATCGCTAATAGGTAAGTTAAAAATGATTTCCATTGGTTTCACAATGTTATTCTTAATGCCAATCTATACAGCGTATGATGACATCTTGTTCTTTATGAACACGTAATACATATTCTATACTTCACAATTGCACTATCTCAAGCCAAAACAATTCAAATTTCCATTGCCTCTATAGGAAGCTTATTAGTAAGTAAATGAAGAAAAGCTATCGGTGGATTCACACTCACGAATGCCTGTTTACAAGACAGGTGCATTTCCCAGTAAGCCACTGGAACATCACAGGTGTAAAGCAATGTAAAGAAGGGAAGTGAACATTGAATCGCTAATAGGTAAGTTAAAAAAGAAAGCCATTGGTTTCACTATGTTATTCTTAATGCCAATCTATACAACGTATGATGACATCTTGTTCTTTATTAACACTTAATATATATTCTATACTTCACAATTGCACTATCTCAAGCCAAAAACAATGCAAATTTCCATTGCCTCTAAAGAATGATTACTAGTAAGTAAATGAAAAAAACCTATCCGTGGATTCAAACTCATGAATGCCTGTTTACAAGACAGTCGCATTAACACAGTAAGCCACTGGAACATCACAGGTATAAGGTAATATAAAGAAGGGCAGTGAACATTGAATCGCTAATAAGGTAAGTTAAAAATGAATTCCATTGGTTTCACTATGTTATTCTTAATGCCAATCTATACAGCGTATGATGACATCTTGTTCTTTATGAACACGTAATACATATTCTATACTTCACAATTGCACTATCTCAAGCCAAATCAATTCAAATTTCCATTGCCTCTATAGGAAGATTATTAGTAAGTAAATGAAGAAAAGCTATCGGTGGATTCAAACTCATGAATGCCTGTTTACAATACAGGTGCGTTTACCCAGTAAGCCACTGGAACATCACAGGTGTAAAGCACTGTAAAGAAGGGCAGTGAACATTGAATCGCTAATAGGTAAGTTAATGAATTCCATTGGTTTCACTATGTTATTCTTAATGCCAATCTATACAGCGTATGATGACATCTTGTTCTTTATGAACACGTAATACATATTCTATACTTCACAATTGCACTATCTCAAGCCAAAACAATTCAAATTTCCATTGCCTCTATAGGAAGCTTATTAGTAAGTAAATGAAGAAAAGCTATCGTTGGATTCAAACTCATAAATGCCTGTTTACAAGACAGGTGCATTTCCCAGTAAGCCACTGGAACATCACAGGTGTAAAACAATGTAAAGAAGGGAAGTGAACATTGAATCGCTAATAGGTAAGTTAAAAAAGAAAGCCATTGGTTTTACTATGTTATTCTTAATGCCAATCTATACAACGTATGATGACATATTGTTCTTTATTAACACTTAATATATATTCTATACTTCACAATTGCACTATATCAAGCCAAAAACAATGCAAATTTCCATTGCCTCTAAAGAATGATTACTAGTAAGTAAATGAAAAAAAACTATCCGTGGATTAAAACTCATGAATGCCTGTTTACAAGACAGTCGCATTAACACAGTAAGCCACTGGAACATCACAGGTATAAGGTAATATAAAGAAGGGCAGTGAACATTGAATCGCTAATAGGTAAGTTAAAAATGAATTCCATTGGTTTCACAATGTTATTCTTAATGCCAATCTATACAGCGTATGATGACATCTTGTTCTTTATGAACACGTAATACATATTCTATACTTCACAATTGCACTATCTCAAGCCAAATCAATTCAAATTTCCATTGCCTCTATAGGAAGATTATTAGTAAGTAAATGAAGAAAAGCTATCGGTGGATTCAAACTCATGAATGCCTGTTTACAATACAGGTGCGTTTACCCAGTAAGCCACTGGAACATCACAGGTGTAAAGCACTGTAAAGAAGGGCAGTGAACATTGAATCGCTAATAGGTAAGTTAATGAATTCCATTGGTTTCACTATGTTATTCTTAATGCCAATCTATACAGCGTATGATGACATCTTGTTCTTTATGAACACGTAATACATATTCTATACTTCACAATTGCACTATCTCAAGCCAAAACAATTCAAATTTCCGTTGCCTCTATAGGAAGCTTATTAGTAAGTAAATGAAGAAAAGCTATCGGTGGATTCAAACTCATGAATGCCTGTTTACAATACAGGTGCGTTTACCCAGTAAGCCACTGGAACATCACAGGTGTAAAGCAATGTAAAGAAGGGCAGTGAACATTGAATTGCTAATAGGTAAGTTATAAAAGAAAGCCATTGGTTTCACTATGTTATTCTTAATGCCAATCTATAAAACGTATGATGACATCTTGTTCTTTATTAACACTTAATATATATTCTATACTTCACAATTGCACTATCTCAAGCCAAAAACAATGCAAATTTCCATTGCCTCTAAAGAATGATTACTAGTAAGTAAATGAAAAAAAACTATCCGTGGATTAAAACTCATGAATGCCTGTTTACAAGACAGTCGCATTAACACAGTAAGCCACTGGAACATCACAGGTATAAGGTAATATAAAGAAGGGCAGTGAACATTGAATCGCTAATAGGTAAGTTAAAAATGAATTCCATTGGTTTCACTATGTTATTCTTAATGAAAATCTATACAGCGTATGATGACATCTTCTTCTTTATGAACACGTAATACATATTCTATACTTCACAATTGCACTATCTCAAGCCAAAACAATTCAAATTTTCATTGCCTCTATAGGAAGCTTATTAGTAAGTAAATGAAGAAAAGCTATTGGTGGATTCAAACTCATGAATGCCTGTTTACAAGACAGGTGCATTTACCCAGTAAGCCACTGGAACATCACAGGTGAAAAGTAATGTAAAGAAGGGCAGTGAACATTGAATCGCTAATAAGGTAAGTTAAAAATGAATTCCATTGGTTTCATTATGTTATTCTTAATGCCAATCTATACAGCGTATGTTGACATCTTGTTTTTTATGAACACGTAATACATATTCTATACTTCACAATTGCACTATCTCAAGCCAAATCAATTCAAATTTCCATTGCCTCTATAGGAAGCTTATTAGTAAGTAAATGAAGAAAAGCTATCGGTGGATTCAAACTCATGAATGCCTGTTTACAATACAGGTGCGTTTACCCAGTAAGCCACTGGAACAACACAGGTGTAAAGCAATGTAAAGAAGGGCAGTGAACATTGAATCGCTAATACGTAAGTTAAGAATGAATTCCATTAGTTTCACTATGTTATTCTTAATGCCAATCTATACAGCGTATGATGACATCTTGTTCTTTATGAACACGTAATACATATTCTATACTTCACAATTGAACTATCTCAAGCCAAAAACAATGCAAATTTCCATTGCCTCTAAAGAATGATTACTAGTAAGTAAATGGAAAAAAACTATCCGTGGATTAAAACTCATGAATGCCTGTTTACAAGACAGGTGCATTTCCCAGTAAGCCACTGGAACATCACAGGTGTAAAGCAATGTAAAGAAGGGACGTGAACATTGAATCGCTAATAGGTAAGTTAAAAAAGAAAGCCATTGGTTTCACTATGTTATTCTTAATGCCAATCTATACAGCGTTTGATGACATCTTGTTCTTTATGAACACGTAATACATATTCTATACTTCACAATTGCACTATCTCAAGCCAAAACAATTCAAATTTCCATTGCCTCTATAGGAAGCTTATTAGTAAGTAAATGAAGAAAAGCTATCAGTGGATTCAAACTCATGAATGCCTGTTTACAAGACAGGTGCATTTCCCAGTAAGCCACTGGAACATCACAGGTGTAAAACAATGTAAAGAAGGGAAGTGAACATTGAATCGCTAATAGGTAAGTTAAAAAAGAAAGCCATTGGTTTCACTATGTTATTCTTAATGCCAATCTATACAACGTATGATGACATCTTGTTCTTTATTAACACTTAATATATATTCTATACTTCACAATTGCACTATATCAAGCCAAAAACAATGCAAATTTCCATTGCCTCTAAAGAATGATTACTAGTAAGTAAATGAAAAAAAACTATCCGTGGATTAAAACTCATGAATGCCTGTTTACAAGACAGTCGCATTAACACAGTAAGCCACTGGAACATCACAGATATAAGGTAATATAAAGAAGGGCAGTGAACATTGAATCGCTAATAGGTAAGTTAAAAATGATTTCCATTGGTTTCACAATGTTATTCTTAATGCCAATCTATACAGCGTATGATGACATCTTGTTCTTTATGAACACGTAATACATATTCTATACTTCACAATTGCACTATCTCAAGCCAAAACAATTCAAATTTCCATTGCCTCTATAGGAAGCTTATTAGTAAGTAAATGAAGAAAAGCTATCGGTGGATTCACACTCATGAATGCCTGTTTACAAGACAGGTGCATTTCCCAGTAAGCCACTGGAACATCACAGGTGTAAAGCAATGTAAAGAAGGGAAGTGAACATTGAATCGCTAATAGGTAAGTTAAAAAAGAAAGCCATTGGTTTCACTATGTTATTCTTAATGCCAATCTATACAACGTATGATGACATCTTGTTCTTTATTAACACTTAATATATATTCTATACTTCACAATTGCACTATCTCAAGCCAAAAACAATGCAAATTTCCATTGCCTCTAAAGAATGATTACTAGTAAGTAAATGAAAAAAACCTATCCGTGGATTCAAACTCATGAATGCCTGTTTACAAGACAGTCGCATTAACACAGTAAGCCACTGGAACATCACAGGTATAAGGTAATATAAAGAAGGGCAGTGAACATTGAATCGCTAATAAGGTAAGTTAAAAATGAATTCCATTGGTTTCACTATGTTATTCTTAATGCCAATCTATACAGCGTATGATGACATCTTGTTCTTTATGAACACGTAATACATATTCTATACTTCACAATTGCACTATCTCAAGTCAAATCAATTCAAATTTCCATTGCCTCTATAGGAAGATTATTAGTAAGTAAATGAAGAAAAGCTATCGGTGGATTCAAACTCATGAATGCCTGTTTACAATACAGGTGCGTTTACCCAGTAAGCCACTGGAACATCACAGGTGTAAAGCACTGTAAAGAAGGGCAGTGAACATTGAATCGCTAATAGGTAAGTTAATGAATTCCATTGGTTTCACTATGTTATTCTTAATGCCAATCTATACAGCGTATGATGACATCTTGTTCTTTATGAACACGTAATACATATTCTATACTTCACAATTGCACTATCTCAAGCCAAAACAATTCAAATTTCCATTGCCTCTATAGGAAGCTTATTAGTAAGTAAATGAAGAAAAGCTATCGTTGGATTCAAACTCATAAATGCCTGTTTACAAGACAGGTGCATTTCCCAGTAAGCCACTGGAACATCACAGGTGTAAAACAATGTAAAGAAGGGAAGTGAACATTGAATCGCTAATAGGTAAGTTAAAAAAGAAAGCCATTGGTTTCACTATGTTATTCTTAATGCCAATCTATACAACGTATGATGACATCTTGTTCTTTATTAACACTTAATATATATTCTATACTTCACAATTGCACTATATCAAGACAAAAACAATGCAAATTTCCATTGCCTCTAAAGAATGATTACTAGTAAGTAAATGAAAAAAAACTATCCGTGGATTAAAACTCATGAATGCCTGTTTACAAGACAGTCGCATTAACACAGTAAGCCACTGGAACATCACAGGTATAAGGTAATATAAAGAAGGGCAGTGAACATTGAATCGCTAATAGGTAAGTTAAAAATGATTTCCATTGGTTTCACAATGTTATTCTTAATGCCAATCTATACAGCGTATGATGACATCTTGTTCTTTATGAACACGTAATACATATTCTATACTTCACAATTGCACTATCTCAAGCCAAAACAATTCAAATTTCCATTGCCTCTATAGGAAGCTTATTAGTAAGTAAATGAAGAAAAGCTATCGGTGGATTCACACTCACGAATGCCTGTTTACAAGACAGGTGCATTTCCCAGTAAGCCACTGGAACATCACAGGTGTAAAGCAATGTAAAGAAGGGAAGTGAACATTGAATCGCTAATAGGTAAGTTAAAAAAGAAAGCCATTGGTTTCACTATGTTATTCTTAATGCCAATCTATACAACGTATGATGACATCTTGTTCTTTATTAACACTTAATATATATTCTATACTTCACAATTGCACTATCTCAAGCCAAAAACAATGCAAATTTCCATTGCCTCTAAAGAATGATTACTAGTAAGTAAATGAAAAAAACCTATCCGTGGATTCAAACTCATGAATGCCTGTTTACAAGACAGTCGCATTAACACAGTAAGCCACTGGAACATCACAGGTATAAGGTAATATAAAGAAGGGCAGTGAACATTGAATCGCTAATAAGGTAAGTTAAAAATGAATTCCATTGGTTTCACTATGTTATTCTTAATGCCAATCTATACAGCGTATGATGACATCTTGTTCTTTATGAACACGTAATACATATTCTATACTTCACAATTGCACTATCTCAAGCCAAATCAATTCAAATTTCCATTGCCTCTATAGGAAGATTATTAGTAAGTAAATGAAGAAAAGCTATCGGTGGATTCAAACTCATGAATGCCTGTTTACAATACAGGTGCGTTTACCCAGTAAGCCACTGGAACATCACAGGTGTAAAGCACTGTAAAGAAGGGCAGTGAACATTGAATCGCTAATAGGTAAGTTAATGAATTCCATTGGTTTCACTATGTTATTCTTAATGCCAATCTATACAGCGTATGATGACATCTTGTTCTTTATGAACACGTAATACATATTCTATACTTCACAATTGCACTATCTCAAGCCAAAACAATTCAAATTTCCATTGCCTCTATAGGAAGCTTATTAGTAAGTAAATGAAGAAAAGCTATCGTTGGATTCAAACTCATAAATGCCTGTTTACAAGACAGGTGCATTTCCCAGTAAGCCACTGGAACATCACAGGTGTAAAACAATGTAAAGAAGGGAAGTGAACATTGAATCGCTAATAGGTAAGTTAAAAAAGAAAGCCATTGGTTTTACTATGTTATTCTTAATGCCAATCTATACAACGTATGATGACATATTGTTCTTTATTAACACTTAATATATATTCTATACTTCACAATTGCACTATATCAAGCCAAAAACAATGCAAATTTCCATTGCCTCTAAAGAATGATTACTAGTAAGTAAATGAAAAAAAACTATCCGTGGATTAAAACTCATGAATGCCTGTTTACAAGACAGTCGCATTAACACAGTAAGCCACTGGAACATCACAGGTATAAGGTAATATAAAGAAGGGCAGTGAACATTGAATCGCTAATAGGTAAGTTAAAAATGAATTCCATTGGTTTCACAATGTTATTCTTAATGCCAATCTATACAGCGTATGATGACATCTTGTTCTTTATGAACACGTAATACATATTCTATACTTCACAATTGAACTATCTCAAGCCAAAAACAATGCAAATTTCCATTGCCTCTAAAGAATGATTACTAGTAAGTAAATGGAAAAAAACTATCCGTGGATTAAAACTCATGAATGCCTGTTTACAAGACAGGTGCATTTCCCAGTAAGCCACTGGAACATCACAGGTGTAAAGCAATGTAAAGAAGGGACGTGAACATTGAATCGCTAATAGGTAAGTTAAAAAAGAAAGCCATTGGTTTCACTATGTTATTCTTAATGCCAATCTATACAACGTATGATGACATCTTGTTCTTTATTAACACTTAATATATATTCTATACTTCACAATTGCACTATATCAAGCCAAAAACAATGCAAATTTCCATTGCCTCTAAAGAATGATTACTAGTAAGTAAATGAAAAAAAACTATCCGTGGATTAAAACTCATGAATGCCTGTTTACAAGACAGTCGCATTAACACAGTAAGCCACTGGAACATCACAGATATAAGGTAATATAAAGAAGGGCAGTGAACATTGAATCGCTAATAGGTAAGTTAAAAATGATTTCCATTGGTTTCACAATGTTATTCTTAATGCCAATCTATACAGCGTATGATGACATCTTGTTCTTTATGAACACGTAATACATATTCTATACTTCACAATTGCACTATCTCAAGCCAAAACAATTCAAATTTCCATTGCCTCTATAGGAAGCTTATTAGTAAGTAAATGAAGAAAAGCTATCGGTGGATTCACACTCATGAATGCCTGTTTACAAGACAGGTGCATTTCCCAGTAAGCCACTGGAACATCTCAGGTGTAAAGCAATGTAAAGAAGGGAAGTGAACATTGAATCGCTAATAGGTAAGTTAAAAAAGAAAGCCATTGGTTTCACTATGTTATTCTTAATGCCAATCTATACAACGTATGATGACATCTTGTTCTTTATTAACACTTAATATATATTCTATACTTCACAATTGCACTATCTCAAGCCAAAAACAATGCAAATTTCCATTGCCTCTAAAGAATGATTACTAGTAAGTAAATGAAAAAAACCTATCCGTGGATTCAAACTCATGAATGCCTGTTTACAAGACAGTCGCATTAACACAGTAAGCCACTGGAACATCACAGGTATAAGGTAATATAAAGAAGGGCAGTGAACATTGAATCGCTAATAAGGTAAGTTAAAAATGAATACCATTGGTTTCACTATGTTATTCTTAATGCCAATCTATACAGCGTATGATGACATCTTGTTCTTTATGAACACGTAATACATATTCTATACTTCACAATTGCACTATCTCAAGCCAAAACAATTCAAATTTCCATTGCCTCTATAGGAAGCTTATTAGTAAGTAAATGAAGAAAAGCTATCGTTGGATTCAAACTCATAAATGCCTGTTTACAAGACAGGTGCATTTCCCAGTAAGCCACTGGAACATCACAGGTGTAAAACAATGTAAAGAAGGGAAGTGAACATTGAATCGCTAATAGGTAAGTTAAAAAAGAAAGCCATTGGTTTCACTATGTTATTCTTAATGCCAATCTATACAACGTATGATGACATCTTGTTCTTTATTAACACTTAATATATATTCTATACTTCACAATTGCACTATATCAAGACAAAAACAATGCAAATTTCCATTGCCTCTAAAGAATGATTACTAGTAAGTAAATGAAAAAAAACTATCCGTGGATTAAAACTCATGAATGCCTGTTTACAAGACAGTCGCATTAACACAGTAAGCCACTGGAACATCACAGGTATAAGGTAATATAAAGAAGGGCAGTGAACATTGAATCGCTAATAGGTAAGTTAAAAATGATTTCCATTGGTTTCACAATGTTATTCTTAATGCCAATCTATACAGCGTATGATGACATCTTGTTCTTTATGAACACGTAATACATATTCTATACTTCACAATTGCACTATCTCAAGCCAAAACAATTCAAATTTCCATTGCCTCTATAGGAAGCTTATTAGTAAGTAAATGAAGAAAAGCTATCGGTGGATTCACACTCACGAATGCCTGTTTACAAGACAGGTGCATTTCCCAGTAAGCCACTGGAACATCACAGGTGTAAAGCAATGTAAAGAAGGGAAGTGAACATTGAATCGCTAATAGGTAAGTTAAAAAAGAAAGCCATTGGTTTCACTATGTTATTCTTAATGCCAATCTATACAACGTATGATGACATCTTGTTCTTTATTAACACTTAATATATATTCTATACTTCACAATTGCACTATCTCAAGCCAAAAACAATGCAAATTTCCATTGCCTCTAAAGAATGATTACTAGTAAGTAAATGAAAAAAACCTATCCGTGGATTCAAACTCATGAATGCCTGTTTACAAGACAGTCGCATTAACACAGTAAGCCACTGGAACATCACAGGTATAAGGTAATATAAAGAAGGGCAGTGAACATTGAATCGCTAATAAGGTAAGTTAAAAATGAATTCCATTGGTTTCACTATGTTATTCTTAATGCCAATCTATACAGCGTATGATGACATCTTGTTCTTTATGAACACGTAATACATATTCTATACTTCACAATTGCACTATCTCAAGCCAAATCAATTCAAATTTCCATTGCCTCTATAGGAAGATTATTAGTAAGTAAATGAAGAAAAGCTATCGGTGGATTCAAACTCATGAATGCCTGTTTACAATACAGGTGCGTTTACCCAGTAAGCCACTGGAACATCACAGGTGTAAAGCACTGTAAAGAAGGGCAGTGAACATTGAATCGCTAATAGGTAAGTTAATGAATTCCATTGGTTTCACTATGTTATTCTTAATGCCAATCTATACAGCGTATGATGACATCTTGTTCTTTATGAACACGTAATACATATTCTATACTTCACAATTGCACTATCTCAAGCCAAAACAATTCAAATTTCCATTGCCTCTATAGGAAGCTTATTAGTAAGTAAATGAAGAAAAGCTATCGTTGGATTCAAACTCATAAATGCCTGTTTACAAGACAGGTGCATTTCCCAGTAGGCCACTGGAACATCACAGGTGTAAAACAATGTAAAGAAGGGAAGTGAACATTGAATCGCTAATAGGTAAGTTAAAAAAGAAAGCCATTGGTTTTACTATGTTATTCTTAATGCCAATCTATACAACGTATGATGACATATTGTTCTTTATTAACACTTAATATATATTCTATACTTCACAATTGCACTATATCAAGCCAAAAACAATGCAAATTTCCATTGCCTCTAAAGAATGATTACTAGTAAGTAAATGAAAAAAAACTATCCGTGGATTAAAACTCATGAATGCCTGTTTACAAGACAGTCGCATTAACACAGTAAGCCACTGGAACATCACAGGTATAAGGTAATATAAAGAAGGGCAGTGAACATTGAATCGCTAATAGGTAAGTTAAAAATGAATTCCATTGGTTTCACAATGTTATTCTTAATGCCAATCTATACAGCGTATGATGACATCTTGTTCTTTATGAACACGTAATACATATTCTATACTTCACAATTGCACTATCTCAAGCCAAAACAATTCAAATTTCCATTGCCTCTATAGGAAGCTTATTAGTAAGTAAATGAAGAAAAGCTATCGGTGGATTCAAACTCATGAATGCCTGTTTACCATACAGGTGCGTTTACCCAGTAAGCCACTGGAACATCACAGGTGTAAAGCACTGTAAAGAAGGGCAGTGAACATTGAATCGCTAATAGATAAGTTAATAATGAATTCCATTGGTTTCACTATGTTATTCTTAATGCCAATCTATACAGCGTATGATGACATCTTGTTCTTTATGAACACGTAATACATATTCTATACTTCACAATTGCACTATCTGAAGCCAAAACAATTCAAATTTCCATTGCCTCTATAGGAAGCTTATTAGTAAGTAAATGAAGAAAAGCTATCGTTGGATTCAAACTCATAAATGCCTGTTTACAAGACAGGTGCATTTCCCAGTAAGCCACTGGAACATCACAGGTGTAAAACAATGTAAAGAAGGGAAGTGAACATTGAATCGCTAATAGGTAAGTTAAAAAAGAAAGCCATTGGTTTCACTATGTTATTCTTAATGCCAATCTATACAACGTATGATGACATCTTGTTCTTTATTAACACTTAATATATATTCTATACTTCACAATTGCACTATCTCAAGCCAAAAACAATGCAAATTTCCATTGCCTCTAAAGAATGATTACTAGTAAGTAAATGAAAAAAAACTATCCGTGGATTAAAACTCATGAATGCCTGTTTACAAGACAGTCGCATTAACACAGTAAGCCACTGGAACATCACAGGTATAAGGTAATATAAAGAAGGGCAGTGAACATTGAATCGCTAATAGGTAAGTTAAAAATGAATTCCATTGGTTTCACTATGTTATTCTTAATGCCAATCTATACAGCGTATGATGACATCTTGTTCTTTATGAACACGTAATACATATTCTATACTTCACAATTGCACTATCTCAAGCCAAAACAATTCAAATTTCCATTGCCTCTATAGGAAGCTTATTAGTAAGTAAATGAAGAAAAGCTATCGGTGGATTCAAACTCATGAATGTCTGTTTGCCATACAGGTGCGTTTACACAGTAAGCCACTGGAACATCACAGGTGTAAAGCACTGTAAAGAAAGGCAGTGAACATTGAATCGCTAATAGGTAAGTTAATAATGAATTCCATTGGTTTCACTATGTTATTCTTAATGCCAATCTATACAGCGTATGATGACATCTTGTTCTTTATGAACACGTAATACATATTCTATACTTCACAATTGCACTATCTCAAGCCAAAACAATTCAAATTTCCATTGCCTCTATAGGAAGCTTATTAGTAAGTAAATGAAGAAAAGCTATCGGTGGATTCAAACTCATGAATGCCTGTTTACCATACAGGTGCGTTTACCCAGTAAGCCACTGGAACATCACAGGTGTAAAGCACTGTAAAGAAGGGCAGTGAACATTGAATCGCTAATAGATAAGTTAATAATGAATTCCATTGGTTTCACTATGTTATTCTTAATGCCAATCTATACAGCGTATGATGACATCTTGTTCTTTATGAACACGTAATACATATTCTATACTTCACAATTGCACTATCTGAAGCCAAAACAATTCAAATTTCCATTGCCTCTATAGGAAGCTTATTAGTAAGTAAATGAAGAAAAGCTATCGTTGGATTCAAACTCATAAATGCCTGTTTACAAGACAGGTGCATTTCCCAGTAAGCCACTGGAACATCACAGGTGTAAAACAATGTAAAGAAGGGAAGTGAACATTGAATCGCTAATAGGTAAGTTAAAAAAGAAAGCCATTGGTTTCACTATGTTATTCTTAATGCCAATCTATACAACGTATGATGACATCTTGTTCTTTATTAACACTTAATATATATTCTATACTTCACAATTGCACTATCTCAAGCCAAAAACAATGCAAATTTCCATTGCCTCTAAAGAATGATTACTAGTAAGTAAATGAAAAAAAACTATCCGTGGATTAAAACTCATGAATGCCTGTTTACAAGACAGTCGCATTAACACAGTAAGCCACTGGAACATCACAGGTATAAGGTAATATAAAGAAGGGCAGTGAACATTGAATCGCTAATAGGTAAGTTAAAAATGAATTCCATTGGTTTCACTATGTTATTCTTAATGCCAATCTATACAGCGTATGATGACATCTTCTTCTTTATGAACACGTAATACATATTCTATACTTCACAATTGCACTATCTCAAGCCAAAACAATTCAAATTTCCATTGCCTCTATAGGAAGCTTATTAGTAAGTAAATGAAGAAAAGCTATCGGTGGATTCAAACTCATGAATGCCTGTTTGCCATACAGGTGCGTTTACACAGTAAGCCACTGGAACATCACAGGTGTAAAGCACTGTAAAGAAAGGCAGTGAACATTGAATCGCTAATAGGTAAGTTAATAATGAATTCCATTGGTTTCACTATGTTATTCTTAATGCCAATCTATACAGCGTATGATGACATCTTGTTCTTTATGAACACGTAATACATATTCTATACTTCACAATTGCACTATCTCAAGCCAAAACAATTCAAATTTCCATTGCCTCTATAGGAAGCTTATTAGTAAGTAAATGAAGAAAAGCTATCGGTGGATTCAAACTCATGAATACCTGTTTACAAGACAGGGGCATTTCCCAGTAAGCCACTGGAACATCACAGGTGTAAAGCAATGTAAAGAAGGGAAGTGAACATTGAATCGCTAATAGGTAAGTTAAAAAAGAAAGCCATTGGTTTCACTATGTTATTCTTAATGCCAATCTATACAACGTATGATGACATCTTGTTCTTTATTAACACTTAATATATATTCTATACTTCACAATTGCACTATCTCAAGCCAAAAACAATGCAAATTTCCATTGCCTCTAAAGAATGATTACTAGTAAGTAAATGAAAAAAAACTATCCGTGGATTCAAACTCATGAATGCCTGTTTACAAGACAGTCGCATTAACACAGTAAGCCACTGGAACATCACAGGTATAAGGTAATATAAAGAAGGGCAGTGAACATTGAATCGCTAATAGGTAATTTAAAAATAAATTCCATTGGTTTCACTATGTTATTCTTAATGCCAATCTATACAGCGTATGATGACATCTTCTTCTTTATGAACACGTAATACATATTATATACTTCACAATTGCACTATCTCAAGCCAAAACAATTCAAATTTCCATTGCCTCTATAGGAAGCTTATTAGTAAGTAAATGAAGAAAAGCTATCGGTGGATTCAAACTCATGAATGCCTGTTTACCATACAGGTGCGTTTACACAGTAAGCCACTGGAACATCACAGGTGTAAAGCACTGTAAAGAAGGGCAGTGAACATTGAATCGCTAATAGGTAAGTTAATAATGAATTCCATTGGTTTCACTATGTTATTCTTAATGCCAATCTATACAGCGTATGATGACATCTTGTTCTTTATGAACACGTAATACATATTCTATATTTCACAATTGCACTATCTCAAGCCAAAACAATTCAAATTTCCATTGCCTCTATAGGAAGCTTATTAGTAAGTAAATGAAGAAAAGCTATCGGTGGATTCAAACTCATGAATGCCTGTTTACCATACAGGTGCGTTTACACAGTAAGCCACTGGAACATCACAGGTGTAAAGCAATGTAAAGAAGGGAAGTGAACATTGAATCGCTAATAGGTAAGTTAAAAAAGAAAGCCATTGGTTTCACTATGTTATTCTTAATGCCAATCTATACAACGTATGATGACATCTTGTTCTTTATTAACACTTAATATATATTCTATACTTCACAATTGCACTATCTCAAGCCAAATATAATGCAAATTTCCATTGCCTCTAAAGAATGATTACTAGTAAGTAAATGAAAAAAAGCTATCCATGGATTCAAACTCATGAATGCCTGTTTACAAGACAGTCGCATTAACACAGTAAGCCACTGGAACATCACAGGTATAACATAATGTAAAGAAGGGCAGTGAACATTGAATCGCTAATAGGTAAGTTAAAAATGAATTCCATTGGTTTCACTATGTTATTCTTAATGCCAATCTATACAGCGTATGATGACATCTTGTTCTTTATGAACACGAAATACATATTCTATACTTCACAATTGCACTATCTCAAGCCAAAACAATTCAAATTTCCATTGCCTCTATAGGAAGCTTATTAGTAAGTAAATGAAGAAAAGCTATCGTTGGACTCAAACTCATAAATGCCTGTTTACAAGACAGGTGCATTTCCCAGTAAGCCACTGGAACATCACAGGTGTAAAACAATGTAAAGAAGGGAAGTGAACATTGAATCGCTAATAGGTAAGTTAAAAAAGAAAGCCATTGGTTTCACTATGTTATTCTTAATGCCAATCTATACAATGTATGATGACATCTTGTTCTTTATTAACACTTAATATATATTCTATACTTCACAATTGCACTATCTCAAGCCAAAAACAATGCAAATTTCCATTGCCTCTAAAGAATGATTACTAGTAAGTAAATGAAAAAAAAATATCCGTGGATTCAAACTCATGAATGCCTGTTTACAAGACAGTCGCATTAACACAGTAAGCCACTGGAACATCACAGGTATAAGGTAATATAAAGAAGGGCAGTGAACATTGAATCGCTAATAGGTAAGTTAAAAATGAATTCCATTGGTTTCACTATGTTATTCTTAATGCCAATCTATACAGCGTATGATGACATCTTCTTCTTTATGAACACCTAATACATATTCTATACTTCACAATTGCACTATCTCAAGCCAAAACAATTCAAATTTCCATTGCCTCTATAGGAAGCTTATTAGTAAGTAAATGAAGAAAAGCTATCGGTGGATTCAAACTCATGAATGCCTGTTTACCATACAGGTGCGTTTACACAGTAAGCCACTGGAACATCACAGGTGTAAAGCACTGTAAAGAAGGGCAGTGAACATTGAATCGCTAATAGGTAAGTTAATAATGAATTCCATTGGTTTCACTATGTTATTCTTAATGCCAATCTATACAGCGTATGATGACATCTTGTTCTTTATGAACACGTAATACATATTCTATATTTCACAATTGCACTATCTCAAGTAAAAAACAATTCAAATTTCCATTGCCTCTATAGGAAGCTTATTAGTAAGTAAATGAAGAAAAGCTATCGTTGGATTCAAACTCATAAATGCCTGTTTACAAGACAGGTGCATTTCCCAGTAAGCCACTGGAACATCACAGGTGTAAAACAATGTAAAGAAGGGAAGTGAACATTGAATCGCTAATAGGTAAGTTAAAAAAGAAAGCCATTGGTTTCACTATGTTATTCTTAATGCCAATCTATACAACGTATGATGACATCTTGTTCTTTATTAACACTTAATATATATTCTATACTTCACAATTGCACTATCTCAAGCCAAAAACAATGCAAATTTCCATTGCCTCTAAAGAATGATTACTAGTAAGTAAATGAAAAAAAACTATCCGTGGATTAAAACTAATGAATGCCTGTTTACAAGACAGTCGCATTAACACAGTAAGCCACTGGAACATCACAGGTATAAGGTAATATAAAGAAGGGCAGTGAACATTGAATCGCTAATAGGTAATTTAAAAATAAATTCCAATGGTTTCACTATGTTATTCTTAATGCCAATCTATACAGCGTATGATGACATCTTCTTCTTTATGAACACGTAATACATATTCTATACTTCACAATTGCACTATCTCAAGCCAAAACAATTCAAATTTCCATTGCCTCTATAGGAAGCTTATTAGTAAGTAAATGAATAAAAGCTGTCGGTGGATTCAAACTCATGAATGCCTGTTTACCATACAGGTGCGTTTACCCAGTAAGCCACTGGAACATCACAGGTGTAAAGCACTGTAAAGAAGGGCAGTGAACATTGAATCGCTAATAGATAAGTTAATAATGAATTCCATTAGTTTCACTATGTTATTCTTAATGCCAATCTATACAGCGTATGATGACATCTTGTTCTTTATGAACACGTAATACATATTCTATACTTCACAATTGCACTATCTCAAGCCAAAACAATTCAAATTTCCATTGCCTCTATAGGAAGCTTATTAGTAAGTAAATGAAGAAAAGCTATCGTTGGATTCAAACTCATAAATGCCTGTTTACAAGACAGGTGCATTTCCCAGTAAGCCACTGGAACATCACAGGTGTAAAACAATGTAAAGAAGGGAAGTGAACATTGAATCGCTAATAGGTAAGTTAAAAAAGAAAGCCATTGGTTTCACTATGTTATTCTTAATGCCAATCTATACAACGTATGATGACATCTTGTTCTTTATTAACACTTAATATATATTCTATACTTCACAATTGCACTATCTCAAGCCAAAAACAATGCAAATTTCCATTGCCTCTAAAGAATGATTACTAGTAAGTAAATGAAAAAAAACTATCCGTGGATTAAAACTCATGAATGCCTGTTTACAAGACAGTCGCATTAACACAGTAAGCCACTGGAACATCACAGGTATAAGGTAATATAAAGAAGGGCAGTGAACATTGAATCGCTAATAGGTAAGTTAAAAATGAATTCCATTGGTTTCACTATGTTATTCTTAATGCCAATCTATACAGCGTATGATGACATCTTCTTCTTTATGAACACGTAATACATATTCTATACTTCACAATTGCACTATCTCAAGCCAAAACAATTCAAATTTCCATTGCCTCTATAGGAAGCTTATTAGTAAGTAAATGAAGAAAAGCTATCGGTGGATTCAAACTCATGAATGCCTGTTTACCATACAGGTGCGTTTACACAGTAAGCCACTGGAACATCACAGGTGTAAAGCACTGTAAAGAAAGGCAGTGAACATTGAATCGCTAATAGGTAAGTTAATAATGAATTCCATTGGTTTCACTATGTTATTCTTAATGCCAATCTATACAGCGTATGATGACATCTTGTTCTTTATGAACACGTAATACATATTCTATACTTCACAATTGCACTATCTCAAGCCAAAACAATTCAAATTTCCATTGCCTCTATAGGAAGCTTATTAGTAAGTAAATGAAGAAAAGCTATCGGTGGATTCAAACTCATGAATACCTGTTTACAAGACAGGGGCATTTCCCAGTAAGCCACTGGAACATCACAGGTGTAAAGCAATGTAAAGAAGGGAAGTGAACATTGAATCGCTAATAGGTAAGTTAAAAAAGAAAGCCATTGGTTTCACTATGTTATTCTTAATGCCAATCTATACAACGTATGATGACATCTTGTTCTTTATTAACACTTAATATATATTCTATACTTCACAATTGCACTATCTCAAGCCAAAAACAATGCAAATTTCCATTGCCTCTAAAGAATGATTACTAGTAAGTAAATGAAAAAAAACTATCCGTGGATTCAAACTCATGAATGCCTGTTTACAAGACAGTCGCATTAACACAGTAAGCCACTGGAACATCACAGGTATAAGGTAATATAAAGAAGGGCAGTGAACATTGAATCGCTAATAGGTAATTTAAAAATAAATTCCATTGGTTTCACTATGTTATTCTTAATGCCAATCTATACAGCGTATGATGACATCTTGTTCTTTATGAACACGTAATACATATTCTATACTTCACAATTGCACTATCTCAAGCCAAAACAATTCAAATTTCCATTGCCTCTATAGGAAGCTTATTAGTAAGTAAATGAAGAAAAGCTATCGGTGGATTCAAACTCATGAATGCCTGTTTACCATACAGGTGCGTTTACACAGTAAGCCACTGGAACATCACAGGTGTAAAGCACTGTAAAGAAAGGCAGTGAACATTGAATCGCTAATAGGTAAGTTAATAATGAATTCCATTGGTTTCACTATGTTATTCTTAATGCCAATCTATACAGCGTATGATGACATCTTGTTCTTTATGAACACGTAATACATATTCTATACTTCACAATTGCACTATCTCAAGCCAAAACAATTCAAATTTCCATTGCCTCTATAGGAAGCTTATTAGTAAGTAAATGAAGAAAAGCTATCGGTGGATTCAAACTCATGAATACCTGTTTACAAGACAGGGGCATTTCCCAGTAAGCCACTGGAACATCACAGGTGTAAAGCAATGTAAAGAAGGGAAGTGAACATTGAATCGCTAATAGGTAAGTTAAAAAAGAAAGCCATTGGTTTCACTATGTTATTCTTAATGCCAATCTATACAACGTATGATGACATCTTGTTCTTTATTAACACTTAATATATATTCTATACTTCACAATTGCACTATCTCAAGCCAAAAACAATGCAAATTTCCATTGCCTCTAAAGAATGATTACTAGTAAGTAAATGAAAAAAAACTATCCGTGGATTCAAACTCATGAATGCCTGTTTACAAGACAGTCGCATTAACACAGTAAGCCACTGGAACATCACAGGTATAAGGTAATATAAAGAAGGGCAGTGAACATTGAATCGCTAATAGGTAATTTAAAAATAAATTCCATTGGTTTCACTATGTTATTCTTAATGCCAATCTATACAGCGTATGATGACATCTTCTTCTTTATGAACACGTAATACATATTCTATACTTCACAATTGCACTATCTCAAGCCAAAACAATTCAAATTTCCATTGCCTCTAGAGGAAGCTTATTAGTAAGTAAATGAAGAAAAGCTATCGGTGGATTCAAACTCATAAATGCCTGTTTACAAGACAGGTTCATTTCCCAGTAAGCCACTGGAACATCACAGGTGTAAAGCAATGTAAAGAAGGGAAGTGAACATTGAATCGCTAATAGGTAAGTTAAAAAAGAAAGCCATTGGTTTCACTATGTTATTCTTAATGCCAATCTATACAACGTATGATGACATCTTGTTCTTTATTAACACTTAATATATATTCTATACTTCACAATTGCACTATCTCAAGCCAAATATAATGCAAATTTCCATTGCCTCTAAAGAATGATTACTAGTAAGTAAATGAAAAAAAGCTATCCATGGATTCAAACTCATGAATGCCTGTTTACAAGACAGTCGCATTAACACAGTAAGCCACTGGAACATAACAGGTATAACATAAGGTAAAGAAGGGCAGTGAACATTGAATCGCTAATAGGTAAGTTAAAAATGAATTCCATTGGTTTCACTATGTTATTCTTAATGCCAATCTATACAGCGTATGATGACATCTTGTTCTTTATGAACACGAAATACATATTCTATACTTCACAATTGCACTATCTCAAGCCAAAACAATTCAAATTTCCATTGCCTCTATAGGAAGCTTATTAGTAAGTAAATGAAGAAAAGCTATCGGTGGATTCAAACTCATGAATACCTGTTTACAAGACAGGGGCATTTCCCAGTAAGCCACTGGAACATCACAGGTGTAAAGCAATGTAAAGAAGGGAAGTGAACATTGAATCGCTAATAGGTAAGTTAAAAAAGAAAGCCATTGGTTTCACTATGTTATTCTTAATGCCAATCTATACAACGTATGATGACATCTTGTTCTTTATTAACACTTAATATATATTCTATACTTCACAATTGCACTATCTCAAGCCAAAAACAATGCAAATTTCCATTGCCTCTAAAGAATGATTACTAGTAAGTAAATGAAAAAAAACTGTCCGTGGATTCAAACTCATGAATGCCTGTTTACAAGACAGTCGCATTAACACAGTAAGCCACTGGAACATCACAGGTATAAGGTAATATAAAGAAGGGCAGTGAACATTGAATCGCTAATAGGTAATTTAAAAATAAATTCCATTGGTTTCACTATGTTATTCTTAATGCCAATCTATACAGCGTATGATGACATCTTCTTCTTTATGAACACGTAATACATATTCTATACTTCACAATTGCACTATCTCAAGCCAAAACAATTCAAATTTCCATTGCCTCTAGAGGAAGCTTATTAGTAAGTAAATGAAGAAAAGCTATCGGTGGATTCAAACTCATAAATGCCTGTTTACAAGACAGGTTCATTTCCCAGTAAGCCACTGGAACATCACAGGTGTAAAGCAATGTAAAGAAGGGAAGTGAACATTGAATCGCTAATAGGTAAGTTAAAAAAGAAAGCCATTGGTTTCACTATGTTATTCTTAATGCCAATCTATACAACGTATGATGACATCTTGTTCTTTATTAACACTTAATATATATTCTATACTTCACAATTGCACTATCTCAAGCCAAATATAATGCAAATTTCCATTGCCTCTAAAGAATGATTACTAGTAAGTAAATGAAAAAAAGCTATCCATGGATTCAAACTCATGAATGCCTGTTTACAAGACAGTCGCATTAACACAGTAAGCCACTGGAACATCACAGGTATAACATAAGGTAAAGAAGGGCAGTGAACATTGAATCGCTAATAGTTAAGTTAAAAATGAATTCCATTGGTTTCACTATGTTATTCTTAATGCCAATCTATACAGCGTATGATGACATCTTGTTCTTTATGAACACGAAATACATATTCTATACTTCACAATTGCACTATCTCAAGCCAAAACAATTCAAATTTCCATTGCCTCTATAGGAAGCTTACTAGTAAGTAAATGAAGAAAAGCTATCGGTGGATTCAAACTCATGAATGCCTGTTTACAAGACAGGTGTATTTACCCAGTAAGCCACTGGAACATCACAGGTGTAGAGCAATGTAAAGAAGGGCAGTGAACATTGAATCGCTAATAGGTAAGTTAAAAATGAATTCCATTGGTTTCACTATGTTATTCTTAATGCCAATCTATACAGCGTATGATGACATCTTGTTCTTTATGAACACGAAATACATATTCTATACTTCACAATTGCACTATCTCAAGCCAAAACAATTCAAATTTCATTGCCTCTATAGGAAGCTTATTAGTAAGTAAATGAAGAAAAGCAATCAGTGGATTCAAACTCATGAATGCCTGTTTATAAGACAACTGCATTTACCCAGTAAGCCACTAGAACATCACAGGTGTCAAGCAATGTCAAGAAGTGCAGTGAACATTGAATCACTAATAGGTAAGTTAAAAAAGAAAGCCATTGGTTTCACTATGTTATTCTTAATGCCAATCTATACAACGTATGATGACATCTTGTTCTTTACTAACACTTAATATATATTCTATACTTCACAATTGCACTATCTCAAGCCAAAAAGAATGCAAATTTCCATTTCCTCTAAAGAATGATTACTAGTAAGTAAATGAAAAAAAAATTATCCATGGATTCAAACTCATGAATGCCTGTTTACAAGACAGTCGCATTAACACAGTAAGCCACTGGAACATCACAGGTATAAAGTAATATAAAGAAGGGCAGTGAACATTGAATCGCTAATAGGTAAGTTAAAAAAGAAATCCATTGGTTTCACTGTTATTCTTAATGCCAATCTATAAAGCGTATGAAGACATCTTGTTTTCTATGAACACTTAATACAGATTCTATATCTCACAATTGCACTATCTCAAGCCAAAACAATTCAAATTTCCATTGCCTCTATAGGAAGCTTATTAGTAAGTAAATGAAGAAAAGCTATCGGTGTATTCAAACTCATGAATGCCTGTTTACAAGACAGGTGCATTTACCCAGTAAGCCATTGGAACATCACAGGTGAAAGGCAATGTAAAGAAGGGCAGTGAACATTGAATTGCTATTAAGGTAAGTTAAAAATGAATTCCATTGGTTTCACTATGTTATTCTTAATGCCAATTTATACAGCGTATGATGACATCTTGTTCTTTATGAACACTTAATACATATTCTATACTTCACAATTGCACTATCTCAAGCCAAAAATAATGCAAATTTCCAATGCCTCTAAAGAATGATTACTAGTAAGTAAATGAAAAAAAACTATCCGTGGATTCAAACTCATGAATGCCTGTTTACAAGACAGTCGCATTAACACAGTAAGCCACTGGAACATCACAGGTATAAGGTAATATAAAGAAGGGCAGTGAACATTGAATCGCTAATAGGTAAGTTAAAAATGAATTCCATTGGTTTCACTATGTTATTCTTAATGCCAATCTATACAGCGTATGATGACATCTTGTTCTTTATGAACACGTAATACATATTCTATACTTCACAATTGCACTATCTGAAGCCAAAACAATTCAAATTTCCATTGCCTCTATAGGAAGCTTATTAGTAAGTAAATGAAGAAAAGCTATCGTTGGATTCAAACTCATAAATGCCTGTTTACAAGACAGGTGCATTTCCCAGTAAGCCACTGGAACATCACAGGTGTAAAACAATGTAAAGAAGGGAAGTGAACATTGAATCGCTAATAGGTAAGTTAAAAAAGAAAGCCATTGGTTTCACTATGTTATTCTTAATGCCAATCTATACAACGTATGATGACATCTTGTTCTTTATTAACACTTAATATATATTCTATACTTCACAATTGCACTATCTCAAGCCAAAAACAATGCAAATTTCCATTGCCTCTAAAGAATGATTACTAGTAAGTAAATGAAAAAAAACTATCCGTGGATTAAAACTCATGAATGCCTGTTTACAAGACAGTCGCATTAACACAGTAAGCCACTGGAACATCACAGGTATAAGGTAATATAAAGAAGGGCAGTGAACATTGAATCGCTAATAGGTAAGTTAAAAATGAATTCCATTGGTTTCACTATGTTATTCTTAATGCCAATCTATACAGCGTATGATGACATCTTCTTCTTTATGAACACGTAATACATATTCTATACTTCACAATTGCACTATCTCAAGCCAAAACAATTCAAATTTCCATTGCCTCTATAGGAAGCTTATTAGTAAGTAAATGAAGAAAAGCTATCGGTGGATTCAAACTCATGAATGCCTGTTTGCCATACAGGTGCGTTTACACAGTAAGCCACTGGAACATCACAGGTGTAAAGCACTGTAAAGAAAGGCAGTGAACATTGAATCGCTAATAGGTAAGTTAATAATGAATTCCATTGGTTTCACTATGTTATTCTTAATGCCAATCTATACAGCGTATGATGACATCTTGTTCTTTATGAACACGTAATACATATTCTATATTTCACAATTGCACTATCTCAAGCCAAAACAATTCAAATTTCCATTGCCTCTATAGGAAGCTTATTAGTAAGTAAATGAAGAAAAGCTATCGGTGGATTCAAACTCATAAATGCCTGTTTACAAGACAGGTTCATTTCCCAGTAAGCCACTGGAACATCACAGGTGTAAAGCAATGTAAAGAAGGGAAGTGAACATTGAATCGCTAATAGGTAAGTTAAAAAAGAAAGCCATTGGTTTCACTATGTTATTCTTAATGCCAATCTATACAACGTATGATGACATCTTGTTCTTTATTAACACTTAATATATATTCTATACTTCACAATTGCACTATCTCAAGCCAAATATAATGCAAATTTCCATTGCCTCTAAAGAATGATTACTAGTAAGTAAATGAAAAAAAGCTATCCATGGATTCAAAGTCATGAATGCCTGTTTACAAGACAGTCGCATTAACACAGTAAGCCACTGGAACATCACAGGTATAACATAATGTAAAGAAGGGCAGTGAACATTGAATCGCTAATAGGTAAGTTAAAAATGAATTCCATTGGTTTCACTATGTTATTCTTAATGCCAATCTATACAGCGTATGATGACATCTTGTTCTTTATGAACACGAAATACATATTCTATACTTCACAATTGCACTATCTCAAGCCAAAACAATTCAAATTTCCATTGCCTCTATAGGAAGCTTATTAGTAAGTAAATGAAGAAAAGCTATCGTTGGATTCAAACTCATAAATGCCTGTTTACAAGACAGGTGCATTTCCCAGTAAGCCACTGGAACATCACAGGTGTAAAACAATGTAAAGAAGGGAAGTGAACATTGAATCGCTAATAGGTAAGTTAAAAAAGAAAGCCATTGGTTTCACTATGTTATTCTTAATGCCAATCTATACAATGTATGATGACATCTTGTTCTTTATTAACACTTAATATATATTCTATACTTCACAATTGCACTATCTCAAGCCAAAAACAATGCAAATTTCCATTGCCTCTAAAGAATGATTACTAGTAAGTAAATGAAAAAAAAATATCCGTGGATTCAAACTCATGAATGCCTGTTTACAAGACAGTCGCATTAACACAGTAAGCCACTGGAACATCACAGGTATAAGGTAATATAAAGAAGGGCAGTGAACATTGAATCGCTAATAGGTAAGTTAAAAATGAATTCCATTGGTTTCACTATGTTATTCTTAATGCCAATCTATACAGCGTATGATGACATCTTCTTCTTTATGAACACCTAATACATATTCTATACTTCACAATTGCACTATCTCAAGCCAAAACAATTCAAATTTCCATTGCCTCTATAGGAAGCTTATTAGTAAGTAAATGAAGAAAAGCTATCGGTGGATTCAAACTCATGAATGCCTGTTTACCATACAGGTGCGTTTACACAGTAAGCCACTGGAACATCACAGGTGTAAAGCACTGTAAAGAAGGGCAGTGAACATTGAATCGCTAATAGGTAAGTTAATAATGAATTCCATTGGTTTCACTATGTTATTCTTAATGCCAATCTATACAGCGTATGATGACATCTTGTTCTTTATGAACACGTAATACATATTCTATATTTCACAATTGCACTATCTCAAGCCAAAACAATTCAAATTTCCATTGCCTCTATAGGAAGCTTATTAGTAAGTAAATGAAGAAAAGCTATCGTTGGATTCAAACTCATAAATGCCTGTTTACAAGACAGGTGCATTTCCCAGTAAGCCACTGGAACATCACAGGTGTAAAACAATGTAAAGAAGGGAAGTGAACATTGAATCGCTAATAGGTAAGTTAAAAAAGAAAGCCATTGGTTTCACTATGTTATTCTTAATGCCAATCTATACAACGTATGATGACATCTTGTTCTTTATTAACACTTAATATATATTCTATACTTCACAATTGCACTATCTCAAGCCAAAAACAATGCAAATTTCCATTGCCTCTAAAGAATGATTACTAGTAAGTAAATGAAAAAAAACTATCCGTGGATTAAAACTAATGAATGCCTGTTTACAAGACAGTCGCATTAACACAGTAAGCCACTGGAACATCACAGGTATAAGGTAATATAAAGAAGGGCAGTGAACATTGAATCGCTAATAGGTAATTTAAAAATAAATTCCAATGGTTTCACTATGTTATTCTTAATGCCAATCTATACAGCGTATGATGACATCTTCTTCTTTATGAACACGTAATACATATTCTATACTTCACAATTGCACTATCTCAAGCCAAAACAATTCAAATTTCCATTGCCTCTATAGGAAGCTTATTAGTAAGTAAATGAAGAAAAGCTATCGGTGGATTCAAACTCATGAATGCCTGTTTACCATACAGGTGCGTTTACACAGTAAGCCACTGGAACATCACAGGTGTAAAGCACTGTAAAGAAAGGCAGTGAACATTGAATCGCTAATAGGTAAGTTAATGAATTCCATTGGTTTCACTATGTTATTCTTAATGCCAATCTATACAGCGTATGATGACATCTTGTTCTTTATGAACACGTAATACATATTCTATACTTCACAATTGCACTATCTCAAGCCAAAACAATTCAAATTTCCATTGCCTCTATAGGAAGCTTATTAGTAAGTAAATGAAGAAAAGCTATCGGTGGATTCAAACTCATGAATACCTGTTTACAAGACAGGGGCATTTCCCAGTAAGCCACTGGAACATCACAGGTGTAAAGCAATGTAAAGAAGGGAAGTGAACATTGAATCGCTAATAGGTAAGTTAAAAAAGAAAGCCATTGGTTTCACTATGTTATTCTTAATGCCAATCTATACAACGTATGATGACATCTTGTTCTTTATTAACACTTAATATATATTCTATACTTCACAATTGCACTATCTCAAGCCAAAAACAATGCAAATTTCCATTGCCTCTAAAGAATGATTACTAGTAAGTAAATGAAAAAAAACTATCCGTGGATTCAAACTCATGAATGCCTGTTTACAAGACAGTCGCATTAACACAGTAAGCCACTGGAACATCACAGGTATAAGGTAATATAAAGAAGGGCAGTGAACATTGAATCGCTAATAGGTAATTTAAAAATAAATTCCATTGGTTTCACTATGTTATTCTTAATGCCAATCTATACAGCGTATGATGACATCTTGTTCTTTATGAACACGTAATACATATTCTATACTTCACAATTGCACTATCTCAAGCCAAAACAATTCAAATTTCCATTGCCTCTATAGGAAGCTTATTAGTAAGTAAATGAAGAAAAGCTATCGGTGGATTCAAACTCATGAATGCCTGTTTACCATACAGGTGCGTTTACACAGTAAGCCACTGGAACATCACAGGTGTAAAGCACTGTAAAGAAAGGCAGTGAACATTGAATCGCTAATAGGTAAGTTAATAATGAATTCCATTGGTTTCACTATGTTATTCTTAATGCCAATCTATACAGCGTATGATGACATCTTGTTCTTTATGAACACGTAATACATATTCTATACTTCACAATTGCACTATCTCAAGCCAAAACAATTCAAATTTCCATTGCCTCTATAGGAAGCTTATTAGTAAGTAAATGAAGAAAAGCTATCGGTGGATTCAAACTCATGAATACCTGTTTACAAGACAGGGGCATTTCCCAGTAAGCCACTGGAACATCACAGGTGTAAAGCAATGTAAAGAAGGGAAGTGAACATTGAATCGCTAATAGGTAAGTTAAAAAAGAAAGCCATTGGTTTCACTATGTTATTCTTAATGCCAATCTATACAACGTATGATGACATCTTGTTCTTTATTAACACTTAATATATATTCTATACTTCACAATTGCACTATCTCAAGCCAAAAACAATGCAAATTTCCATTGCCTCTAAAGAATGATTACTAGTAAGTAAATGAAAAAAAACTATCCGTGGATTCAAACTCATGAATGCCTGTTTACAAGACAGTCGCATTAACACAGTAAGCCACTGGAACATCACAGGTATAAGGTACTATAAAGAAGGGCAGTGAACATTGAATCGCTAATAGGTAATTTAAAAATAAATTCCATTGGTTTCACTATGTTATTCTTAATGCCAATCTATACAGCGTATGATGACATCTTCTTCTTTATGAACACGTAATACATATTCTATACTTCACAATTGCACTATCTCAAGCCAAAACAATTCAAATTTCCATTGCCTCTAGAGGAAGCTTATTAGTAAGTAAATGAAGAAAAGCTATCGGTGGATTCAAACTCATAAATGCCTGTTTACAAGACAGGTTCATTTCCCAGTAAGCCACTGGAACATCACAGGTGTAAAGCAATGTAAAGAAGGGAAGTGAACATTGAATCGCTAATAGGTAAGTTAAAAAAGAAAGCCATTGGTTTCACTATGTTATTCTTAATGCCAATCTATACAACGTATGATGACATCTTGTTCTTTATTAACACTTAATATATATTCTATACTTCACAATTGCACTATCTCAAGCCAAATATAATGCAAATTTCCATTGCCTCTAAAGAATGATTACTAGTAAGTAAATGAAAAAAAGCTATCCATGGATTCAAACTCATGAATGCCTGTTTACAAGACAGTCGCATTAACACAGTAAGCCACTGGAACATCACAGGTATAACATAATGTAAAGAAGGGCAGTGAACATTGAATCGCTAATAGGTAAGTTAAAAATGAATTCCATTGGTTTCACTATGTTATTCTTAATGCCAATCTATACAGCGTATGATGACATCTTGTTCTTTATGAACACGAAATACATATTCTATACTTCACAATTGCACTATCTCAAGCCAAAACAATTCAAATTTCCATTGCCTCTATAGGAAGCTTATTAGTAAGTAAATGAAGAAAAGCTATCGGTGGATTCAAACTCATGAATGCCTGTTTACAAGACAGGTGTATTTACCCAGTAAGCCACTGGAACATCACAGGTGTAGAGCAATGTAAAGAAGGGCAGTGAACATTGAATCGCTAATAGGTAAGTTAATAATGAATTACATTGGTTTCACTATGTTATTCTTAATGCCAATCTATACAGCGTATGATGACATCTTGTTCTTTATGAACACGTAATACATATTCTATACTTCACAATTGCACTATCTCAAGCCAAAACAATTCAAATTTCATTGCCTCTATAGGAAGCTTATTAGTAAGTAAATGAAGAAAAGCAATCAGTGGATTCAAACTCATGAATGCCTGTTTATAAGACAACTGCATTTACCCAGTAAGCCACTAGAACATCACAGGTGTCAAGCAATGTCAAGAAGTGCAGTGAACATTGAATCACTAATAGGTAAGTTAAAAAAGAAAGCCATTGGTTTCACTATGTTATTCTTAATGCCAATCTATACAACGTATGATGACATCTTGTTCTTTACTAACACTTAATATATATTCTATACTTCACAATTGCACTATCTCAAGCCAAAAAGAATGCAAATTTCCATTTCCTCTAAAGAATGATTACTAGTAAGTAAATGAAAAAAAAATTATCCATGGATTCAAACTCATGAATGCCTGTTTACAAGACAGTCGCATTAACACAGTAAACCACTGGAACATCACAGGTATAAAGTAATATAAAGAAGGGCAGTGAACATTGAATCGCTAATAGGTAAGTTAAAAAAGAAATCCATTGGTTTCACTGTTATTCTTAATGCCAATCTATAAAGCGTATGAAGACATCTTGTTTTCTATGAACACTTAATACAGATTCTATATCTCACAATTGCACTATCTCAAGCCAAAACAATTCAAATTTCCATTGCCTCTATAGGAAGCTTATTAGTAAGTAAATGAAGAAAAGCTATCGGTGTATTCAAACTCATGAATGCCTGTTTACAAGACAGGTGCATTTACCCAGTAAGCCATTGGAACATCACAGGTGAAAGGCAATGTAAAGAAGGGCAGTGAACATTGAATTGCTATTAAGGTAAGTTAAAAATGAATTCCATTGGTTTCACTATGTTATTCTTAATGCCAATTTATACAGCGTATGATGACATCTTGTTCTTTATGAACACTTAATACATATTCTATACTTCACAATTGCACTATCTCAAGCCAAAAATAATGCAAATTTCCAATGCCTCTAAAGAATGATTACTAGTAAGTAAATGAAAAAAAACTATCCGTGGATTCAAACTCATGAATGCCTGTTTACAAGACAGTCGCATTAACACAGTAAGCCACTGGAACATCACAGGTATAAGGTAATATAAAGAAGGGCAGTGAACATTGAATCGCTAATAGGTAAGTTAAAAATGAATTCCATTGGTTTCACTATGTTATTCTTAATGCCAATCTATACAGCGTATGATGACATCTTCTTCTTTATGAACACGTAATACATATTCTATACTTCACAATTGCACTATCTCAAGCCAAAACAATTCAAATTTCCATTGCCTCTATAGGAAGCTTATTAGTAAGTAAATGAAGAAAAGCTATCGGTGGATTCAAACTCATGAATGCCTGTTTACAAGACAGGTGCATTTACCCAGTAAGCCACTGGAACATCACAGGTGAAAAGTAATGTAAAGAAAGGCAGTGAACATTGAATCGCTAATAAGGTAAGTTAAAAATGAATTCCATTGGTTTCACTATGTTATTCTTAATGCCAATCTATACAGCGTATGATGACATCTTGTTCTTTATGAACACGAAATACATATTCTATACTTCACAATTGCACTATCTCAAGCCAAAAACAATGCAAATTTCCATTGCCTCTAAAGAATGATTACTAGTAAGTAAATGAAAAAAAAATATCCGTGGATTCAAACTCATGAATGCCTGTTTACAAGACAGTCGCATTAACACAGTAAGCCACTGGAACATCACAGGTATAAGGTAATATAAAGAAGGGCAGTGAACATTGAATCGCTAATAGGTAAGTTAAAAATGAATTCCATTGGTTTCACTATGTTATTCTTAATGCCAATCTATACAGCGTATGATGACATCTTCTTCTTTATGAACACCTAATACATATTCTATACTTCACAATTGCACTATCTCAAGCCAAAACAATTCAAATTTCCATTGCCTCTATAGGAAGCTTATTAGTAAGTAAATGAAGAAAAGCTATCGGTGGATTCAAACTCATGAATGCCTGTTTACCATACAGGTGCGTTTACACAGTAAGCCACTGGAACATCACAGGTGTAAAGCACTGTAAAGAAGGGCAGTGAACATTGAATCGCTAATAGGTAAGTTAATAATGAATTCCATTGGTTTCACTATGTTATTCTTAATGCCAATCTATACAGCGTATGATGACATCTTGTTCTTTATGAACACGTAATACATATTCTATATTTCACAATTGCACTATCTCAAGCCAAAACAATTCAAATTTCCATTGCCTCTATAGGAAGCTTATTAGTAAGTAAATGAAGAAAAGCTATCGTTGGATTCAAACTCATAAATGCCTGTTTACAAGACAGGTGCATTTCCCAGTAAGCCACTGGAACATCACAGGTGTAAAACAATGTAAAGAAGGGAAGTGAACATTGAATCGCTAATAGGTAAGTTAAAAAAGAAAGCCATTGGTTTCACTATGTTATTCTTAATGCCAATCTATACAACGTATGATGACATCTTGTTCTTTATTAACACTTAATATATATTCTATACTTCACAATTGCACTATCTCAAGCCAAAAACAATGCAAATTTCCATTGCCTCTAAAGAATGATTACTAGTAAGTAAATGAAAAAAAACTATCCGTGGATTAAAACTAATGAATGCCTGTTTACAAGACAGTCGCATTAACACAGTAAGCCACTGGAACATCACAGGTATAAGGTAATATAAAGAAGGGCAGTGAACATTGAATCGCTAATAGGTAATTTAAAAATAAATTCCAATGGTTTCACTATGTTATTCTTAATGCCAATCTATACAGCGTATGATGACATCTTCTTCTTTATGAACACGTAATACATATTCTATACTTCACAATTGCACTATCTCAAGCCAAAACAATTCAAATTTCCATTGCCTCTATAGGAAGCTTATTAGTAAGTAAATGAAGAAAAGCTATCGGTGGATTCAAACTCATGAATGCCTGTTTACCATACAGGTGCGTTTACACAGTAAGCCACTGGAACATCACAGGTGTAAAGCACTGTAAAGAAAGGCAGTGAACATTGAATCGCTAATAGGTAAGTTAATGAATTCCATTGGTTTCACTATGTTATTCTTAATGCCAATCTATACAGCGTATGATGACATCTTGTTCTTTATGAACACGTAATACATATTCTATACTTCACAATTGCACTATCTCAAGCCAAAACAATTCAAATTTCCATTGCCTCTATAGGAAGCTTATTAGTAAGTAAATGAAGAAAAGCTATCGGTGGATTCAAACTCATGAATACCTGTTTACAAGACAGGGGCATTTCCCAGTAAGCCACTGGAACATCACAGGTGTAAAGCAATGTAAAGAAGGGAAGTGAACATTGAATCGCTAATAGGTAAGTTAAAAAAGAAAGCCATTGGTTTCACTATGTTATTCTTAATGCCAATCTATACAACGTATGATGACATCTTGTTCTTTATTAACACTTAATATATATTCTATACTTCACAATTGCACTATCTCAAGCCAAAAACAATGCAAATTTCCATTGCCTCTAAAGAATGATTACTAGTAAGTAAATGAAAAAAAACTATCCGTGGATTCAAACTCATGAATGCCTGTTTACAAGACAGTCGCATTAACACAGTAAGCCACTGGAACATCACAGGTATAAGGTAATATAAAGAAGGGCAGTGAACATTGAATCGCTAATAGGTAATTTAAAAATAAATTCCATTGGTTTCACTATGTTATTCTTAATGCCAATCTATACAGCGTATGATGACATCTTGTTCTTTATGAACACGTAATACATATTCTATACTTCACAATTGCACTATCTCAAGCCAAAACAATTCAAATTTCCATTGCCTCTATAGGAAGCTTATTAGTAAGTAAATGAAGAAAAGCTATCGGTGGATTCAAACTCATGAATGCCTGTTTACCATACAGGTGCGTTTACACAGTAAGCCACTGGAACATCACAGGTGTAAAGCACTGTAAAGAAAGGCAGTGAACATTGAATCGCTAATAGGTAAGTTAATAATGAATTCCATTGGTTTCACTATGTTATTCTTAATGCCAATCTATACAGCGTATGATGACATCTTGTTCTTTATGAACACGTAATACATATTCTATACTTCACAATTGCACTATCTCAAGCCAAAACAATTCAAATTTCCATTGCCTCTATAGGAAGCTTATTAGTAAGTAAATGAAGAAAAGCTATCGGTGGATTCAAACTCATGAATACCTGTTTACAAGACAGGGGCATTTCCCAGTAAGCCACTGGAACATCACAGGTGTAAAGCAATGTAAAGAAGGGAAGTGAACATTGAATCGCTAATAGGTAAGTTAAAAAAGAAAGCCATTGGTTTCACTATGTTATTCTTAATGCCAATCTATACAACGTATGATGACATCTTGTTCTTTATTAACACTTAATATATATTCTATACTTCACAATTGCACTATCTCAAGCCAAAAACAATGCAAATTTCCATTGCCTCTAAAGAATGATTACTAGTAAGTAAATGAAAAAAAACTATCCGTGGATTCAAACTCATGAATGCCTGTTTACAAGACAGTCGCATTAACACAGTAAGCCACTGGAACATCACAGGTATAAGGTACTATAAAGAAGGGCAGTGAACATTGAATCGCTAATAGGTAATTTAAAAATAAATTCCATTGGTTTCACTATGTTATTCTTAATGCCAATCTATACAGCGTATGATGACATCTTCTTCTTTA
Source organism: Phyllobates terribilis (assembly GCF_046119375.1). NCBI lineage: Eukaryota > Metazoa > Chordata > Amphibia > Anura > Dendrobatidae > Phyllobates > Phyllobates terribilis. Next base: position 586,057,982 of record NW_027362762.1, read on the forward strand.
TGAACACGTAATACATATTCTATACTTCACAATTGCACTATCTCAAGCCAAAACAATTCAAATTTCCATTGCCTCTAGAGGAAGCTTATTAGTAAGTAAATGAAGAAAAGCTATCGGTGGATTCAAACTCATAAATGCCTGTTTACAAGACAGGTTCATTTCCCAGTAAGCCACTGGAACATCACAGGTGTAAAGCAATGTAAAGAAGGGAAGTGAACATTGAATCGCTAATAGGTAAGTTAAAAAAGAAAGCCATTGGTTTCACTATGTTATTCTTAATGCCAATCTATACAACGTATGATGACATCTTGTTCTTTATTAACACTTAATATATATTCTATACTTCACAATTGCACTATCTCAAGCCAAATATAATGCAAATTTCCATTGCCTCTAAAGAATGATTACTAGTAAGTAAATGAAAAAAAGCTATCCATGGATTCAAACTCATGAATGCCTGTTTACAAGACAGTCGCATTAACACAGTAAGCCACTGGAACATCACAGGTATAACATAATGTAAAGAAGGGCAGTGAACATTGAATCGCTAATAGGTAAGTTAAAAATGAATTCCATTGGTTTCACTATGTTATTCTTAATGCCAATCTATACAGCGTATGATGACATCTTGTTCTTTATGAACACGAAATACATATTCTATACTTCACAATTGCACTATCTCAAGCCAAAACAATTCAAATTTCCATTGCCTCTATAGGAAGCTTATTAGTAAGTAAATGAAGAAAAGCTATCGGTGGATTCAAACTCATGAATGCCTGTTTACAAGACAGGTGTATTTACCCAGTAAGCCACTGGAACATCACAGGTGTAGAGCAATGTAAAGAAGGGCAGTGAACATTGAATCGCTAATAGGTAAGTTAATAATGAATTACATTGGTTTCACTATGTTATTCTTAATGCCAATCTATACAGCGTATGATGACATCTTGTTCTTTATGAACACGTAATACATATTCTATACTTCACAATTGCACTATCTCAAGCCAAAACAATTCAAATTTCATTGCCTCTATAGGAAGCTTATTAGTAAGTAAATGAAGAAAAGCAATCAGTGGATTCAAACTCATGAATGCCTGTTTATAAGACAACTGCATTTACCCAGTAAGCCACTAGAACATCACAGGTGTCAAGCAATGTCAAGAAGTGCAGTGAACATTGAATCACTAATAGGTAAGTTAAAAAAGAAAGCCATTGGTTTCACTATGTTATTCTTAATGCCAATCTATACAACGTATGATGACATCTTGTTCTTTACTAACACTTAATATATATTCTATACTTCACAATTGCACTATCTCAAGCCAAAAAGAATGCAAATTTCCATTTCCTCTAAAGAATGATTACTAGTAAGTAAATGAAAAAAAAATTATCCATGGATTCAAACTCATGAATGCCTGTTTACAAGACAGTCGCATTAACACAGTAAGCCACTGGAACATCACAGGTATAAAGTAATATAAAGAAGGGCAGTGAACATTGAATCGCTAATAGGTAAGTTAAAAAAGAAATCCATTGGTTTCACTGTTATTCTTAATGCCAATCTATAAAGCGTATGAAGACATCTTGTTTTCTATGAACACTTAATACAGATTCTATATCTCACAATTGCACTATCTCAAGCCAAAACAATTCAAATTTCCATTGCCTCTATAGGAAGCTTATTAGTAAGTAAATGAAGAAAAGCTATCGGTGTATTCAAACTCATGAATGCCTGTTTACAAGACAGGTGCATTTACCCAGTAAGCCATTGGAACATCACAGGTGAAAGGCAATGTAAAGAAGGGCAGTGAACATTGAATTGCTATTAAGGTAAGTTAAAAATGAATTCCATTGGTTTCACTATGTTATTCTTAATGCCAATTTATACAGCGTATGATGACATCTTGTTCTTTATGAACACTTAATACATATTCTATACTTCACAATTGCACTATCTCAAGCCAAAAATAATGCAAATTTCCAATGCCTCTAAAGAATGATTACTAGTAAGTAAATGAAAAAAAACTATCCGTGGATTCAAACTCATGAATGCCTGTTTACAAGACAGTCGCATTAACACAGTAAGCCACTGGAACATCACAGGTATAAGGTAATATAAAGAAGGGCAGTGAACATTGAATCGCTAATAGGTAAGTTAAAAATGAATTCCATTGGTTTCACTATGTTATTCTTAATGCCAATCTATACAGCGTATGATGACATCTTCTTCTTTATGAACACGTAATACATATTCTATACTTCACAATTGCACTATCTCAAGCCAAAACAATTCAAATTTCCATTGCCTCTATAGGAAGCTTATTAGTAAGTAAATGAAGAAAAGCTATCGGTGGATTCAAACTCATGAATGCCTGTTTACAAGACAGGTGCATTTACCCAGTAAGCCACTGGAACATCACAGGTGAAAAGTAATGTAAAGAAAGGCAGTGAACATTGAATCGCTAATAAGGTAAGTTAAAAATGAATTCCATTGGTTTCACTATGTTATTCTTAATGCCAATCTATAGAGCGTATGATGACATCTTGTTCTTTATGAATACGTAATACATATTCTATACTTCACAATTGCACTATCTCAAGCCAAAACAATTCAAATTTCCATTGCCTCTATAGGAAGCTTATTAATAAGTAAATGAAGAAAAGCTATCGTTGGATTCAAACTCATAAATGCCTGTTTACAAGACAGGTGCATTTCCCAGTAAGCCACTGGAACATCACAGGTGTAAAACAATGTAAAGAAGGGAAGTGAACATTGAATCGCTAATAGGTAATTTAAAAATAAATTCCATTGGTTTCACTATGTTATTCTTAATGCCAATCTATACAGCGTATGATGACATCTTCTTCTTTATGAACACGTAATACATATTCTATACTTCACAATTGCACTATCTCAAGCCAAAACAATTCAAATTTCCATTGCCTCTATAGGAAGCTTATTAGTAAGTAAATGAAAAAAAACTATCCGTGGATTCAAACTCATGAATGCCTGTTTACAAGACAGTCGCATTAACACAGTGAGCCACTGGAACATCACAGGTATAAGGTAATATAAAGAATTGCAGTGAACATTGAATCGCTAATAGGTAAGTTAAAAATGAATTCCATTGGTTTCACTATGTTATTCTTAATGCCAATCTATACAGCGTATGATGACATCTTCTTCTTTATGAACACGTAATACATATTCTATACTTCACAATTGCACTATCTCAAGCCAAAACAATTCAAATTTCCATTGCCTCTAGAGGAAGCTTATTAGTAAGTAAATGAAGAAAAGCTATCGGTGGATTCAAACTCATAAATGCCTGTTTACAAGACAGGTTCATTTCCCAGTAAGCCACTGGAACATCACAGGTGTAAAGCAATGTAAAGAAGGGAAGTGAACATTGAATCGCTAATAGGTAAGTTAAAAAAGAAAGCCATTGGTTTCACTATGTTATTCTTAATGCCAATCTATACAACGTATGATGACATCTTGTTCTTTATTAACACTTAATATATATTCTATACTTCACAATTGCACTATCTCAAGCCAAATATAATGCAAATTTCCATTGCCTCTAAAGAATGATTACTAGTAAGTAAATGAAAAAAAGCTATCCATGGATTCAAACTCATGAATGCCTGTTTACAAGACAGTCGCATTATCACAGTAAGCCACTGGAACATCACAGGTATAACATAATGTAAAGAAGGGCAGTGAACATTGAATCGCTAATAGGTAAGTTAAAAATGAATTCCATTGGTTTCACTATGTTATTCTTAATGCCAATCTATACAGCGTATGATGACATCTTGTTCTTTATGAACACGAAATACATATTCTATACTTCACAATTGCACTATCTCAAGCCAAAACAATTCAAATTTCCATTTCCTCTATAGGAAGCTTATTAGTAAGTAAATGAAGAAAAGCTATCGGTGGATTCAAACTCATGAATGCCTGTTTACAAGACAGGTGTATTTACCCAGTAAGCCACTGGAACATCACAGGTGTAGAGCAATGTAAAGAAGGGCAGTGAACATTGAATCGCTAATAGGTAAGTTAATAATGAATTACATTGGTTTCACTATGTTATTCTTAATGCCAATCTATACAGCGTATGATGACATCTTGTTCTTTATGAACACGTAATACATATTCTATACTTCACAATTGCACTATCTCAAGCCAAAACAATTCAAATTTCCATTGCCTCTATAGGAAGCTTATTAGTAAGTAAATGAAGAAAAGCAATCAGTGGATTCAAACTCATGAATGCCTGTTTATAAGACAACTGCATTTACCCAGTAAGCCACTAGAACATCACAGGTGTCAAGCAATGTCAAGAAGTGCAGTGAACATTGAATCACTAATAGGTAAGTTAAAAAAGAAAGCCATTGGTTTCACTATGTTATTCTTAATGCCAATCTATACAACGTATGATGACATCTTGTTCTTTACTAACACTTAATATATATTCTATACTTCACAATTGCACTATCTCAAGCCAAAAACAATGCAAATTTCCATTTCCTCTAAAGAATGATTACTAGTAAGTAAATGAAAAAAAAATTATTCATGGATTCAAACTCATGAATGCCTGTTTACAAGACAGTCGCATTAACACAGTAAGCCACTGGAACATCACAGGTATAAAGTAATATAAAGAAGGGCAGTGAACATTGAATCGCTAATAGGTAAGTTAAAAAAGAAATCCATTGGTTTCACTGTTATTCTTAAAGCCAATCTATAAAGCGTATGAAGACATCTTGTTTTCTATGAACACTTAATACAGATTCTATATCTCACAATTGCACTATCTCAAGCCAAAACAATTCAAATTTCCATTGCCTCTATAGGAAGCTTATTAGTAAGTAAATGAAGAAAAGCTATCGGTGTATTCAAACTCATGAATGCCTGTTTACAAGACAGGTGCATTTACCCAGTAAGCCATTGGAACATCACAGGTGAAAGGCAATGTAAAGAAGGGCAGTGAACATTGAATTGCTATTAAGGTAAGTTAAAAATGAATTCCATTGGTTTCACTATATTATTCTTAATGCCAATTTATACAGCGTATGATGACATCTTGTTCTTTATGAACACGTAATACATATTCTATACTTCACAATTGCACTATCTCAAGCCAAAAATAATGCAAATTTCCAATGCCTCTAAAGAATGATTACTAGTAAGTAAATGAAAAAAAACTATCCATGGATTCAAACTCATGAACGCCTGTTTACAAGACAGTCGCATTAACACAGTAAGCCACTGGAACATCACAGGTATAAGGTAATATAAAGAAGGGCAGTGAACATTGAATCGCTAATAGGTAAGTTAAAAATGAATTCCATTGGTTTCACTATGTTATTCTTAATGCCAATCTATACAGCGTATGATGACATCTTCTTCTTTATGAACACGTAATACATATTCTATACTTCACAATTGCACTATCTCAAGCCAAAACAATTCAAATTTCCATTGCCTCTATAGGAAGCTTATTAGTAAGTAAATGAAGAAAAGCTATCGGTGGATTCAAACTCATGAATGCCTGTTTACAAGACAGGTGCATTTACCCAGTAAGCCACTGGAACATCACAGGTGAAAAGTAATGTAAAGAAAGGCAGTGAACATTGAATCACTAATAAGGTAAGTTAAAAATGAATTCCATTGGTTTCACTATGTTATTCTTAATGCCAATCTATAGAGCGTATGATGACATCTTGTTCTTTATGAATACGTAATACATATTCTATACTTCACAATTGCACTATCTCAAGCCAAAACAATTCAAATTTCATTGCCTCTATAGAAAGCTTATTAGTAAGTAAATGAAGAAAAGCAATCAGTGGATTCAAACTCATGAATGCCTGTTTACAAGACAGGTGCATTTACCCAGTAAGCCACTGGAACATCACAGGTGTAAAGCAATGTAAAGAAGGGCAGAGAGCATTGAATCGCTAATAGGTAAGTTAAAAATGAATTTCATTGGTTTCACTATGTTATTCTTAATGCCAATCTATACAGCGTATGATGACATCTTGTTCTTTATGAACACGTAATACATATTCTATACTTCACAATTGCACTATCTCAAGCCAAAACAACTCAAATTTCCATTGCCTCTATAGGAAGCTTATTAGTAAGTAAATGAAGAAAAGCAATCAGTGGATTCAAACTCATGAATGCCTGTTTATAAGACAACTGCATTTACCCAGTAAGCCACTAGAACATCACAGGTGTCAAGCAATGTCAAGAAGTGCAGTGAACATTGAATCACTAATAGGTAAGTTAAAAAAGAAAGCCATTGGTTTCACTATGTTATTCTTAATGCCAATCTATACAACGTATGATGACATCTTGTTCTTTACTAACACTTAATATATATTCTATACTTCACAATTGCACTATCTCAAGCCAAAAAGAATGCAAATTTCCATTTCCTCTAAAGAATGATTACTAGTAAGTAAATGAAAACAAAATTATCCATGGATTCAAACTCATGAATGCCTGTTTACAAGACAGTCGCATTAACACAGTAAGCCACTGGAACATCACAGGTATAAAGTAATATAAAGAAGGGCAGTGAACATTGAATCGCTAATTGGTAAGTTAAAAAAGTAATCCATTGGTTTCACTGTTATTCTTAATGCCAATCTATAAAGCGTATGAAGACATCTTGTTTTCTATGAACACTTAATACAGATTCTATATCTCACAATTGCACTATCTCAAGCCAAAACAATTCAAATTTCCATTGCCTCTATAGGAAGCTTATTAGTAAGTAAATGAAGAAAAGCTATCGGTGTATTCAAACTCATGAATGCCTGTTTACAAGACAGGTGCATTTACCCAGTAAGCCATTGGAACATCACAGGTGAAAGGCAATGTAAAGAAGGGCAGTGAACATTGAATTGCTATTAAGGTAAGTTAAAAATGAATTCCATTGGTTTCACTATGTTATTCTTAATGCCAATTTATACAGCGTATGATGACATCTTGTTCTTTATGAACACTTAATACATATTCTATACTTCACAATTGCACTATCTCAAGCCAAAAATAATGCAAATTTCCAATGCCTCTAAAGAATGATTACTAGTAAGTAAATGAAAAAAAACTATCCGTGGATTCAAACTCATGAATGCCTGTTTACAAGACAGTCGCATTAACACAGTAAGCCACTGGAACATCACAGGTATAAGGTAATATAAAGAAGGGCAGTGAACATTGAATCGCTAATAGGTAAGTTAAAAATGAATTCCATTGGTTTCACTATGTTATTCTTAATGCCAATCTATACAGCGTATGATGACATCTTCTTCTTTATGAACACGTAATACATATTCTATACTTCACAATTGCACTATCTCAAGCCAAAACAATTCAAATTTCCATTGCCTCTATAGGAAGCTTATTAGTAAGTAAATGAAGAAAAGCTATCGGTGGATTCAAACTCATGAATGCCTGTTTACAAGACAGGTGCATTTACCCAGTAAGCCACTGGAACATCACAGGTGAAAAGTAATGTAAAGAAAGGCAGTGAACATTGAATCGCTAATAAGGTAAGTTAAAAATGAATTCCATTGGTTTCACTATGTTATTCTTAATGCCAATCTATAGAGCGTATGATGACATCTTGTTCTTTATGAATACGTAATACATATTCTATACTTCACAATTGCACTATCTCAAGCCAAAACAATTCAAATTTCCATTGCCTCTATAGGAAGCTTATTAATAAGTAAATGAAGAAAAGCTATCGTTGGATTCAAACTCATAAATGCCTGTTTACAAGACAGGTGCATTTCCCAGTAAGCCACTGGAACATCACAGGTGTAAAACAATGTAAAGAAGGGAAGTGAACATTGAATCGCTAATAGGTAATTTAAAAATAAATTCCATTGGTTTCACTATGTTATTCTTAATGCCAATCTATACAGCGTATGATGACATCTTCTTCTTTATGAACACGTAATACATATTCTATACTTCACAATTGCACTATCTCAAGCCAAAACAATTCAAATTTCCATTGCCTCTATAGGAAGCTTATTAGTAAGTAAATGAAAAAAAACTATCCGTGGATTCAAGCTCATGAATGCCTGTTTACAAGACAGTCGCATTAACACAGTGAGCCACTGGAACATCACAGGTATAAGGTAATATAAAGAATTGCAGTGAACATTGAATCGCTAATAGGTAAGTTAAAAATGAATTCCATTGGTTTCACTATGTTATTCTTAATGCCAATCTATACAGCGTATGATGACATCTTCTTCTTTATGAACACGTAATACATATTCTATACTTCACAATTGCACTATCTCAAGCCAAAACAATTCAAATTTCCATTGCCTCTAGAGGAAGCTTATTAGTAAGTAAATGAAGAAAAGCTATCGGTGGATTCAAACTCATAAATGCCTGTTTACAAGACAGGTTCATTTCCCAGTAAGCCACTGGAACATCACAGGTGTAAAGCAATGTAAAGAAGGGAAGTGAACATTGAATCGCTAATAGGTAAGTTAAAAAAGAAAGCCATTGGTTTCACTATGTTATTCTTAATGCCAATCTATACAACGTATGATGACATCTTGTTCTTTATTAACACTTAATATATATTCTATACTTCACAATTGCACTATCTCAAGCCAAATATAATGCAAATTTCCATTGCCTCTAAAGAATGATTACTAGTAAGTAAATGAAAAAAAGCTATCCATGGATTCAAACTCATGAATGCCTGTTTACAAGACAGTCGCATTAACACAGTAAGCCACTGGAACATCACAGGTATAAGGTAATATAAAGAAGGGCAGTGAACATTGAATCGCTAATAGGTAAGTTAAAAATGAATTCCATTGGTTTCACTATGTTATTCTTAATGCCAATCTATACAGCGTATGATGACATCTTCTTCTTTATGAACACCTAATACATATTCTATACTTCACAATTGCACTATCTCAAGCCAAAACAATTCAAATTTCCATTGCCTCTATAGGAAGCTTATTAGTAAGTAAATGAAGAAAAGCTATCGGTGGATTCAAACTCATGAATGCCTGTTTACCATACAGGTGCGTTTACACAGTAAGCCACTGGAACATCACAGGTGTAAAGCACTGTAAAGAAGGGCAGTGAACATTGAATCGCTAATAGGTAAGTTAATAATGAATTCCATTGGTTTCACTATGTTATTCTTAATGCCAATCTATACAGCGTATGATGACATCTTGTTCTTTATGAACACGTAATACATATTCTATATTTCACAATTGCACTATCTCAAGCCAAAACAATTCAAATTTCCATTGCCTCTATAGGAAGCTTATTAGTAAGTAAATGAAGAAAAGCTATCGTTGGATTCAAACTCATAAATGCCTGTTTACAAGACAGGTGCATTTCCCAGTAAGCCACTGGAACATCACAGGTGTAAAACAATGTAAAGAAGGGAAGTGAACATTGAATCGCTAATAGGTAAGTTAAAAAAGAAAGCCATTGGTTTCACTATGTTATTCTTAATGCCAATCTATACAACGTATGATGACATCTTGTTCTTTATTAACACTTAATATATATTCTATACTTCACAATTGCACTATCTCAAGCCAAAAACAATGCAAATTTCCATTGCCTCTAAAGAATGATTACTAGTAAGTAAATGAAAAAAAACTATCCGTGGATTAAAACTAATGAATGCCTGTTTACAAGACAGTCGCATTAACACAGTAAGCCACTGGAACATCACAGGTATAAGGTAATATAAAGAAGGGCAGTGAACATTGAATCGCTAATAGGTAATTTAAAAATAAATTCCAATGGTTTCACTATGTTATTCTTAATGCCAATCTATACAGCGTATGATGACATCTTCTTCTTTATGAACACGTAATACATATTCTATACTTCACAATTGCACTATCTCAAGCCAAAACAATTCAAATTTCCATTGCCTCTATAGGAAGCTTATTAGTAAGTAAATGAAGAAAAGCTATCGGTGGATTCAAACTCATGAATGCCTGTTTACCATACAGGTGCGTTTACACAGTAAGCCACTGGAACATCACAGGTGTAAAGCACTGTAAAGAAAGGCAGTGAACATTGAATCGCTAATAGGTAAGTTAATAATGAATTCCATTGGTTTCACTATGTTATTCTTAATGCCAATCTATACAGCGTATGATGACATCTTGTTCTTTATGAACACGTAATACATATTCTATACTTCACAATTGCACTATCTCAAGCCAAAACAATTCAAATTTCCATTGCCTCTATAGGAAGCTTATTAGTAAGTAAATGAAGAAAAGCTATCGGTGGATTCAAACTCATGAATACCTGTTTACAAGACAGGGGCATTTCCCAGTAAGCCACTGGAACATCACAGGTGTAAAGCAATGTAAAGAAGGGAAGTGAACATTGAATCGCTAATAGGTAAGTTAAAAAAGAAAGCCATTGGTTTCACTATGTTATTCTTAATGCCAATCTATACAACGTATGATGACATCTTGTTCTTTATTAACACTTAATATATATTCTATACTTCACAATTGCACTATCTCAAGCCAAAAACAATGCAAATTTCCATTGCCTCTAAAGAATGATTACTAGTAAGTAAATGAAAAAAAACTATCCGTGGATTCAAACTCATGAATGCCTGTTTACAAGACAGTCGCATTAACACAGTAAGCCACTGGAACATCACAGGTATAAGGTAATATAAAGAAGGGCAGTGAACATTGAATCGCTAATAGGTAATTTAAAAATAAATTCCATTGGTTTCACTATGTTATTCTTAATGCCAATCTATACAGCGTATGATGACATCTTGTTCTTTATGAACACGTAATACATATTCTATACTTCACAATTGCACTATCTCAAGCCAAAACAATTCAAATTTCCATTGCCTCTATAGGAAGCTTATTAGTAAGTAAATGAAGAAAAGCTATCGGTGGATTCAAACTCATGAATGCCTGTTTACCATACAGGTGCGTTTACACAGTAAGCCACTGGAACATCACAGGTGTAAAGCACTGTAAAGAAAGGCAGTGAACATTGAATCGCTAATAGGTAAGTTAATAATGAATTCCATTGGTTTCACTATGTTATTCTTAATGCCAATCTATACAGCGTATGATGACATCTTGTTCTTTATGAACACGTAATACATATTCTATACTTCACAATTGCACTATCTCAAGCCAAAACAATTCAAATTTCCATTGCCTCTATAGGAAGCTTATTAGTAAGTAAATGAAGAAAAGCTATCGGTGGATTCAAACTCATGAATACCTGTTTACAAGACAGGGGCATTTCCCAGTAAGCCACTGGAACATCACAGGTGTAAAGCAATGTAAAGAAGGGAAGTGAACATTGAATCGCTAATAGGTAAGTTAAAAAAGAAAGCCATTGGTTTCACTATGTTATTCTTAATGCCAATCTATACAACGTATGATGACATCTTGTTCTTTATTAACACTTAATATATATTCTATACTTCACAATTGCACTATCTCAAGCCAAAAACAATGCAAATTTCCATTGCCTCTAAAGAATGATTACTAGTAAGTAAATGAAAAAAAAACTATCCATGGATTCAAACTCATGAATGCCTGTTTACAAGACAGTCGCATTAACACAGTAAGCCACTGGAACATCACAGGTATAAAGTAATATAAAGAAGGGCAGTGAACATTGAATCGCTAATAGGTAAGTTAAAAAAGAAATCCATTGGTTTCACTGTTATTCTTAATGCCAATCTATAAAGCGTATGAAGACATCTTGTTTTCTATGAACACTTAATACAGATTCTATATCTCACAATTGCACTATCTCAAGCCAAAACAATTCAAATTTCCATTGCCTCTATAGGAAGCTTATTAGTAAGTAAATGAAGAAAAGCTATCGGTGTATTCAAACTCATGAATGCCTGTTTACAAGACAGGTGCATTTACCCAGTAAGCCATTGGAACATCACAGGTGAAAGGCAATGTAAAGAAGGGCAGTGAACATTGAATTGCTATTAAGGTAAGTTAAAAATGAATTCCATTGGTTTCACTATGTTATTCTTAATGCCAATTTATACAGCGTATGATGACATCTTGTTCTTTATGAACACTTAATACATATTCTATACTTCACAATTGCACTATCTCAAGCCAAAAATAATGCAAATTTCCAATGCCTCTAAAGAATGATTACTAGTAAGTAAATGAAAAAAAACTATCCGTGGATTCAAACTCATGAATGCCTGTTTACAAGACAGTCGCATTAACACAGTAAGCCACTGGAACATCACAGGTATAAGGTAATATAAAGAAGGGCAGTGAACATTGAATCGCTAATAGGTAAGTTAAAAATGAATTCCATTGGTTTCACTATGTTATTCTTAATGCCAATCTATACAGCGTATGATGACATCTTCTTCTTTATGAACACGTAATACATATTCTATACTTCACAATTGCACTATCTCAAGCCAAAACAATTCAAATTTCCATTGCCTCTATAGGAAGCTTATTAGTAAGTAAATGAAGAAAAGCTATCGGTGGATTCAAACTCATGAATGCCTGTTTACAAGACAGGTGCATTTACCCAGTAAGCCACTGGAACATCACAGGTGAAAAGTAATGTAAAGAAAGGCAGTGAACATTGAATCGCTAATAAGGTAAGTTAAAAATGAATTCCATTGGTTTCACTATGTTATTCTTAATGCCAATCTATAGAGCGTATGATGACATCTTGTTCTTTATGAATACGTAATACATATTCTATACTTCACAATTGCACTATCTCAAGCCAAAACAATTCAAATTTCCATTGCCTCTATAGGAAGCTTATTAATAAGTAAATGAAGAAAAGCTATCGTTGGATTCAAACTCATAAATGCCTGTTTACAAGACAGGTGCATTTCCCAGTAAGCCACTGGAACATCACAGGTGTAAAACAATGTAAAGAAGGGAAGTGAACATTGAATCGCTAATAGGTAATTTAAAAATAAATTCCATTGGTTTCACTATGTTATTCTTAATGCCAATCTATACAGCGTATGATGACATCTTCTTCTTTATGAACACGTAATACATATTCTATACTTCACAATTGCACTATCTCAAGCCAAAACAATTCAAATTTCCATTGCCTCTATAGGAAGCTTATTAGTAAGTAAATGAAAAAAAACTATCCGTGGATTCAAACTCATGAATGCCTGTTTACAAGACAGTCGCATTAACACAGTGAGCCACTGGAACATCACAGGTATAAGGTAATATAAAGAATTGCAGTGAACATTGAATCGCTAATAGGTAAGTTAAAAATGAATTCCATTGGTTTCACTATGTTATTCTTAATGCCAATCTATACAGCGTATGATGACATCTTCTTCTTTATGAACACGTAATACATATTCTATACTTCACAATTGCACTATCTCAAGCCAAAACAATTCAAATTTCCATTGCCTCTAGAGGAAGCTTATTAGTAAGTAAATGAAGAAAAGCTATCGGTGGATTCAAACTCATAAATGCCTGTTTACAAGACAGGTTCATTTCCCAGTAAGCCACTGGAACATCACAGGTGTAAAGCAATGTAAAGAAGGGAAGTGAACATTGAATCGCTAATAGGTAAGTTAAAAAAGAAAGCCATTGGTTTCACTATGTTATTCTTAATGCCAATCTATACAACGTATGATGACATCTTGTTCTTTATTAACACTTAATATATATTCTATACTTCACAATTGCACTATCTCAAGCCAAATATAATGCAAATTTCCATTGCCTCTAAAGAATGATTACTAGTAAGTAAATGAAAAAAAGCTATCCATGGATTCAAACTCATGAATGCCTGTTTACAAGACAGTCGCATTAACACAGTAAGCCACTGGAACATCACAGGTATAACATAATGTAAAGAAGGGCAGTGAACATTGAATCGCTAATAGGTAAGTTAAAAATGAATTCCATTGGTTTCACTATGTTATTCTTAATGCCAATCTATACAGCGTATGATGACATCTTGTTCTTTATGAACACGAAATACATATTCTATACTTCACAATTGCACTATCTCAAGCCAAAACAATTCAAATTTCCATTTCCTCTATAGGAAGCTTATTAGTAAGTAAATGAAGAAAAGCTATCGGTGGATTCAAACTCATGAATGCCTGTTTACAAGACAGGTGTATTTACCCAGTAAGCCACTGGAACATCACAGGTGTAGAGCAATGTAAAGAAGGGCAGTGAACATTGAATCGCTAATAGGTAAGTTAATAATGAATTACATTGGTTTCACTATGTTATTCTTAATGCCAATCTATACAGCGTATGATGACATCTTGTTCTTTATGAACACGTAATACATATTCTATACTTCACAATTGCACTATCTCAAGCCAAAACAATTCAAATTTCCATTGCCTCTATAGGAAGCTTATTAGTAAGTAAATGAAGAAAAGCAATCAGTGGATTCAAACTCATGAATGCCTGTTTATAAGACAACTGCATTTACCCAGTAAGCCACTAGAACATCACAGGTGTCAAGCAATGTCAAGAAGTGCAGTGAACATTGAATCACTAATAGGTAAGTTAAAAAAGAAAGCCATTGGTTTCACTATGTTATTCTTAATGCCAATCTATACAACGTATGATGACATCTTGTTCTTTACTAACACTTAATATATATTCTATACTTCACAATTGCACTATCTCAAGCCAAAAACAATGCAAATTTCCATTTCCTCTAAAGAATGATTACTAGTAAATAAATGAAAAAAAAATTATTCATGGATTCAAACTCATGAATGCCTGTTTACAAGACAGTCGCATTAACACAGTAAGCCACTGGAACATCACAGGTATAAAGTAATATAAAGAAGGGCAGTGAACATTGAATCGCTAATAGGTAAGTTAAAAAAGAAATCCATTGGTTTCACTGTTATTCTTAATGCCAATCTATAAAGCGTATGAAGACATCTTGTTTTCTATGAACACTTAATACAGATTCTATATCTCACAATTGCACTATCTCAAGCCAAAACAATTCAAATTTCCATTGCCTCTATAGGAAGCTTATTAGTAAGTAAATGAAGAAAAGCTATCGGTGTATTCAAACTCATGAATGCCTGTTTACAAGACAGGTGCATTTACCCAGTAAGCCATTGGAACATCACAGGTGAAAGGCAATGTAAAGAAGGGCAGTGAACATTGAATTGCTATTAAGGTAAGTTAAAAATGAATTCCATTGGTTTCACTATATTATTCTTAATGCCAATTTATACAGCGTATGATGACATCTTGTTCTTTATGAACACTTAATACATATTCTATACTTCACAATTGCACTATCTCAAGCCAAAAATAATGCAAATTTCCAATGCCTCTAAAGAATGATTACTAGTAAGTAAATGAAAAAAAACTATCCATGGATTCAAACTCATGAACGCCTGTTTACAAGACAGTCGCATTAACACAGTAAGCCACTGGAACATCACAGGTATAAGGTAATATAAAGAAGGGCAGTGAACATTGAATCGCTAATAGGTAAGTTAAAAATGAATTCCATTGGTTTCACTATGTTATTCTTAATGCCAATCTATAGAGCGTATGATGACATCTTGTTCTTTATGAATACGTAATACATATTCTATACTTCACAATTGCACTATCTCAAGCCAAAAACAATTCAAATTTGCATTGCCTCCATAGGAAGCTTATTAGTAAGTAAATGAAGAAAGGCTATCGGTGGATTCAAACTCATGAATGTCTGTTTACAAGACAGGTGCATTTACCCAGTAAGCCATTGGAACATCACAGGTGAAAGGCAATGTAAAGAAGGGCAGTGAACATTGAATTGCTATTAAGGTAAGTTAAAAATGAATTCCATTGGTTTCACTATGTTATTCTTAATGCCAAAATTATACAGCGTATGATGACATCTTGTTCTTTATGAACACGTAATACATATTCTATACTTCACAATTGCACTATCTCAAGCCAAAAATAATGCAAATTTTCAATGCCTCTAAAGAATGATTACTAGTAAGTAAATGAAAAAAAACTATCCGTGGATTCAAACTCATGAATGCCTGTTTACAAGACAGTCGCATTAACACAGTAAGCCACTGGAACATCACAGGAGTAAGGTAATGTAAAGAAGGGCAGTGAACATTGAATCGCTAATAGGTAAGTTAAAAATGAATTCCATTGGTTTCACTATGTTATTCTTAATGCCAATCTGTACAGCGTATGATGACATCTTCTTCTTTATGAACACGTAATACATATTCTATACTTCACAATTGCACTATCTCAAACCAAAACAATTCAAATTTGCATTGCCTCTATAGGAAGCTTACTAGTAAGTAAATGAAGAAAAGCTATCGGTGGATTCAAACTCATGAATTCCTGTTTACAAGACAGTCGCATTAACACAGTAAGCCACTGGAACATCACAGGTATAAAGTAATATAAAGAAGGGCAGTGAACATTGAATCGCTAATAGGTAAGTTAAAAAAGAAATCCATTGGTTTCACTGTTATTCTTAATGCCAATCTATAAAGCGTATGAAGACATCTTGTTTTCTATGAACACTTAATACAGATTCTATATCTCACAATTGCACTATCTCAAGCCAAAACAATTCAAATTTCCATTGCCTCTATAGGAAGCTTATTAGTAAGTAAATGAAGAAAAGCTATCGGTGTATTCAAACTCATGAATGCCTGTTTACAAGACAGGTGCATTTACCCAGTAAGCCATTGGAACATCACAGGTGAAAGGCAATGTAAAGAAGGGCAGTGAACATTGAATTGCTATTAAGGTAAGTTAAAAATGAATTCCATTGGTTTCACTATATTATTCTTAATGCCAATTTATACAGCGTATGATGACATCTTGTTCTTTATGAACACGTAATACATATTCTATACTTCACAATTGCACTATCTCAAGCCAAAAATAATGCAAATTTCCAATGCCTCTAAAGAATGATTACTAGTAAGTAAATGAAAAAAAACTATCCATGGATTCAAACTCATGAACGCCTGTTTACAAGACAGTCGCATTAACACAGTAAGCCACTGGAACATCACAGGTATAAGGTAATATAAAGAAGGGCAGTGAACATTGAATCGCTAATAGGTAAGTTAAAAATGAATTCCATTGGTTTCACTATGTTATTCTTAATGCCAATCTATACAGCGTATGATGACATCTTCTTCTTTATGAACACGTAATACATATTCTATACTTCACAATTGCACTATCTCAAGCCAAAACAATTCAAATTTCCATTGCCTCTATAGGAAGCTTATTAGTAAGTAAATGAAGAAAAGCTATCGGTGGATTCAAACTCATGAATGCCTGTTTACAAGACAGGTGCATTTACCCAGTAAGCCACTGGAACATCACAGGTGAAAAGTAATGTAAAGAAAGGCAGTGAACATTGAATCACTAATAAGGTAAGTTAAAAATGAATTCCATTGGTTTCACTATGTTATTCTTAATGCCAATCTATAGAGCGTATGATGACATCTTGTTCTTTATGAATACGTAATACATATTCTATACTTCACAATTGCACTATCTCAAGCCAAAACAATTCAAATTTCATTGCCTCTATAGGAAGCTTATTAGTAAGTAAATGAAGAAAAGCAATCAGCGGATTCAAACTCATGAATGCCTGTTTACAAGACAGGTGCATTTACCCAGTAAGCCACTGGAACATCACAGGTGTAAAGCAATGTAAAGAAGGGCAGAGAGCATTGAATCGCTAATAGGTAAGTTAAAAATGAATTTCATTGGTTTCACTATGTTATTCTTAATGCCAATCTATACAGCGTATGATGACATCTTGTTCTTTATGAACACGTAATACATATTCTATACTTCACAATTGCACTATCTCAAGCCAAAACAATTCAAATTTCCATTGCCTCTATAGGAAGCTTATTAGTAAGTAAATGAAGAAAAGCAATCAGTGGATTCAAACTCATGAATGCCTGTTTATAAGACAACTGCATTTACCCAGTAAGCCACTAGAACATCACAGGTGTCAAGCAATGTCAAGAAGTGCAGTGAACATTGAATCACTAATAGGTAAGTTAAAAAAGAAAGCCATTGGTTTCACTATGTTATTCTTAATGCCAATCTATACAACGTATGATGACATCTTGTTCTTTACTAACACTTAATATATATTCTATACTTCACAATTGCACTATCTCAAGCCAAAAACAATGCAAATTTCCATTTCCTCTAAAGAATGATTACTAGTAAGTAAATGAAAAAAAAATTATCCATGGATTCAAACTCATGAATGCCTGTTTACAAGACAGTCGCATTAACACAGTAAGCCACTGGAACATCACAGGTATAAAGTAATATAAAGAAGGGCAGTGAACATTGAATCGCTAATAGGTAAGTTAAAAAAGAAATCCATTGGTTTCACTGTTATTCTTAATGCCAATCTATAAAGCGTATGAAGACATCTTGTTTTCTATGAACACTTAATACAGATTCTATATCTCACAATTGCACTATCTCAAGCCAAAACAATTCAAATTTCCATTGCCTCTATAGGAAGCTTATTAGTAAGTAAATGAAGAAAAGCTATCGGTGTATTCAAACTCATGAATGCCTGTTTACAAGACAGGTGCATTTACCCAGTAAGCCATTGGAACATCACAGGTGAAAGGCAATGTAAAGAAGGGCAGTGAACATTGAATTGCTATTAAGGTAAGTTAAAAATGAATTCCATTGGTTTCACTATGTTATTCTTAATGCCAATTTATACAGCGTATGATGACATCTTGTTCTTTATGAACACGTAATACATATTCTATACTTCACAATTGCACTATCTCAAGCCAAAAATAATGCAAATTTCCAATGCCTCTAAAGAATGATTACTAGTAAGTAAATGAAAAAAAACTATCCGTGGATTCAAACTCATGAATGCCTGTTTACAAGACAGTCGCATTAACACAGTAAGCCACTGGAACATCACAGGTATAAGGTAATATAAAGAAGGGCAGTGAACATTGAATCGCTAATAAGGTAAGTTAAAAATGAATTCCATTGGTTTCACTATGTTATTCTTAATGCCAATCTATAGAGCGTATGATGACATCTTGTTCTTTATGAATACGTAATACATATTCTATACTTCACAATTGCACTATCTCAAGCCAAAACAATTCAAATTTCCATTGCCTCTATAGGAAGCTTATTAATAAGTAAATGAAGAAAAGCTATCGGTGGATTCAAACTCATAAATGCCTGTTTACAAGACAGGTTCATTTCCCAGTAAGCCACTGGAACATCACAGGTGTAAAGCAATGTAAAGAAGGGAAGTGAACATTGAATCGCTAATAGGTAAGTTAAAAAAGAAAGCCATTGGTTTCACTATGTTATTCTTAATGCCAATCTATACAACGTATGATGACATCTTGTTCTTTATTAACACTTAATATATATTCTATACTTCACAATTGCACTATCTCAAGCCAAATATAATGCAAATTTCCATTGCCTCTAAAGAATGATTACTAGTAAGTAAATGAAAAAAGCTATCCATGGATTCAAACTCATGAATGCCTGTTTATAAGACAGTCGCATTAACACAGTAAGCCACTGGAACATCACAGGTATAACATAATGTAAAGAAGGGCAGTGAACATTGAATCGCTAATAGGTAAGTTAAAAATGAATTCCATTGGTTTCACTATGTTATTCTTAATGCCAATCTATGCAGCGTATGATGACATCTTGTTCTTTATGAACACGAAATACATATTCTATACTTCACAATTGCACTATCTCAAGCCAAAACAATTCAAATTTCCATTGCCTCTATAGGAAGCTTATTAGTAAGTAAATGAAGAAAAGCTATCGGTGGATTCAAACTCATGAATGCTTGTTTACAAGACAGGTGTATTTACCCAGTAAGCCACTGGAACATCACAGGTGTAGAGCAATGTAAAGAAGGGCAGTGAACATTGAATCGCTAATAGGTAAGTTAATAATGAATTACATTGGTTTCACTATGTTATTCTTAATGCCAATCTATACAGCGTATGATGACATCTTGTTCTTTATGAACACGTAATACATATTCTATACTTCACAATTGCACTATCTCAAGCCAAAACAATTCAAATTTCCATTGCCTCTATAGGAAGCTTATTAGTAAGTAAATGAAGAAAAGCAATCAGTGGATTCAAACTCATGAATGCCTGTTTATAAGACAACTGCATTTACCCAGTAAGCCACTAGAACATCACAGGTGTCAAGCAATGTCAAGAAGTGCAGTGAACATTGAATCACTAATAGGTAAGTTAAAAAAGAAAGCCATTGGTTTCACTATGTTATTCTTAATGCCAATCTATACAACGTATGATGACATCTTGTTCTTTACTAACACTTAATATATATTCTATACTTCACAATTGCACTATCTCAAGCCAAAAACAATGCAAATTTCCATTTCCTCTAAAGAATGATTACTAGTAAATAAATGAAAAAAAAATTATTCATGGATTCAAACTCATGAATGCCTGTTTACAAGACAGTCGCATTAACACAGTAAGCCACTGGAACATCACAGGTATAAAGTAATATAAAGAAGGGCAGTGAACATTGAATCGCTAATAGGTAAGTTAAAAAAGAAATCCATTGGTTTCACTGTTATTCTTAATGCCAATCTATAAAGCGTATGAAGACATCTTGTTTTCTATGAACACTTAATACAGATTCTATATCTCACAATTGCACTATCTCAAGCCAAAACAATTCAAATTTCCATTGCCTCTATAGGAAGCTTATTAGTAAGTAAATGAAGAAAAGCTATCGGTGTATTCAAACTCATGAATGCCTGTTTACAAGACAGGTGCATTTACCCAGTAAGCCATTGGAACATCACAGGTGTAGAGCAATGTAAAGAAGGGCAGTGAACATTGAATCGCTAATAGGTAAGTTAATAATGAATTACATTGGTTTCACTATGTTATTCTTAATGCCAATCTATACAGCGTATGATGACATCTTGTTCTTTATGAACACGTAATACATATTCTATACTTCACAATTGCACTATCTCAAGCCAAAACAATTCAAATTTCCATTGCCTCTATAGGAAGCTTATTAGTAAGTAAATGAAGAAAAGCAATCAGTGGATTCAAACTCATGAATGCCTGTTTATAAGACAACTGCATTTACCCAGTAAGCCACTAGAACATCACAGGTGTCAAGCAATGTCAAGAAGTGCAGTGAACATTGAATCACTAATAGGTAAGTTAAAAAAGAAAGCCATTGGTTTCACTATGTTATTCTTAATGCCAATCTATACAACGTATGATGACATCTTGTTCTTTACTAACACTTAATATATATTCTATACTTCACAATTGCACTATCTCAAGCCAAAAACAATGCAAATTTCCATTTCCTCTAAAGAATGATTACTAGTAAATAAATGAAAAAAAAATTATTCATGGATTCAAACTCATGAATGCCTGTTTACAAGACAGTCGCATTAACACAGTAAGCCACTGGAACATCACAGGTATAAAGTAATATAAAGAAGGGCAGTGAACATTGAATCGCTAATAGGTAAGTTAAAAAAGAAATCCATTGGTTTCACTGTTATTCTTAATGCCAATCTATAAAGCGTATGAAGACATCTTGTTTTCTATGAACACTTAATACAGATTCTATATCTCACAATTGCACTATCTCAAGCCAAAACAATTCAAATTTCCATTGCCTCTATAGGAAGCTTATTAGTAAGTAAATGAAGAAAAGCTATCGGTGTATTCAAACTCATGAATGCCTGTTTACAAGACAGGTGCATTTACCCAGTAAGCCATTGGAACATCACAGGTGAAAGGCAATGTAAAGAAGGGCAGTGAACATTGAATTGCTATTAAGGTAAGTTAAAAATGAATTCCATTGGTTTCACTATATTATTCTTAATGCCAATTTATACAGCGTATGATGACATCTTGTTCTTTATGAACACGTAATACATATTCTATACTTCACAATTGCACTATCTCAAGCCAAAAATAATGCAAATTTCCAATGCCTCTAAAGAATGATTACTAGTAAGTAAATGAAAAAAAACTATCCATGGATTCAAACTCATGAACGCCTGTTTACAAGACAGTCGCATTAACACAGTAAGCCACTGGAACATCACAGGTATAAGGTAATATAAAGAAGGGCAGTGAACATTGAATCGCTAATAGGTAAGTTAAAAATGAATTCCATTGGTTTCACTATGTTATTCTTAATGCCAATCTATAGAGCGTATGATGACATCTTGTTCTTTATGAATACGTAATACATATTCTATACTTCACAATTGCACTATCTCAAGCCAAAAACAATTCAAATTTGCATTGCCTCCATAGGAAGCTTATTAGTAAGTAAATGAAGAAAGGCTATCGGTGGATTCAAACTCATGAATGTCTGTTTACAAGACAGGTGCATTTACCCAGTAAGCCATTGGAACATCACAGGTGAAAGGCAATGTAAAGAAGGGCAGTGAACATTGAATTGCTATTAAGGTAAGTTAAAAATGAATTCCATTGGTTTCACTATGTTATTCTTAATGCCAATTTATACAGCGTATGATGACATCTTGTTCTTTATGAACACGTAATACATATTCTATACTTCACAATTGCACTATCTCAAGCCAAAAATAATGCAAATTTCCAATGCCTCTAAAGAATGATTACTAGTAAGTAAATGAAAAAAAACTATCCGTGGATTCAAACTCATGAATGCCTGTTTACAAGACAGTCGCATTAACACAGTAAGCCACTGGAACATCACAGGAGTAAGGTAATGTAAAGAAGGGCAGTGAACATTGAATCGCTAATAGGTAAGTTAAAAATGAATTCCATTGGTTTCACTATGTTATTCTTAATGCCAATCTGTACAGCGTATGATGACATCTTCTTCTTTATGAACACGTAATACATATTCTATACTTCACAATTGCACTATCTCAAACCAAAACAATTCAAATTTGCATTGCCTCTATAGGAAGCTTACTAGTAAGTAAATGAAGAAAAGCTATCGGTGGATTCAAACTCATGAATTCCTGTTTACAAGACAGTCGCATTAACACAGTAAGCCACTGGAACATCACAGGTATAAAGTAATATAAAGAAGGGCAGTGAACATTGAATCGCTAATAGGTAAGTTAAAAAAAAAATCCATTGGTTTCACTGTTATTCTTAATGCCAATCTATAAAGCGTATGAAGACATCTTGTTTTCTATGAACACTTAATACAGATTCTATATCTCACAATTGCACTATCTCAAGCCAAAACAATTCAAATTTCCATTGCCTCTATAGGAAGCTTATTAGTAAGTAAATGAAGAAAAGCTATCGGTGTATTCAAACTCATGAATGCCTGTTTACAAGACAGGTGCATTTACCCAGTAAGCCATTGGAACATCACAGGTGAAAGGCAATGTAAAGAAGGGCAGTGAACATTGAATTGCTATTAAGGTAAGTTAAAAATGAATTCCATTGGTTTCACTATATTATTCTTAATGCCAATTTATACAGCGTATGATGACATCTTGTTCTTTATGAACACGTAATACATATTCTATACTTCACAATTGCACTATCTCAAGCCAAAAATAATGCAAATTTCCAATGCCTCTAAAGAATGATTACTAGTAAGTAAATGAAAAAAAACTATCCATGGATTCAAACTCATGAACGCCTGTTTACAAGACAGTCGCATTAACACAGTAAGCCACTGGAACATCACAGGTATAAGGTAATATAAAGAAGGGCAGTGAACATTGAATCGCTAATAGGTAAGTTAAAAATGAATTCCATTGGTTTCACTATGTTATTCTTAATGCCAATCTATACAGCGTATGATGACATCTTCTTCTTTATGAACACGTAATACATATTCTATACTTCACAATTGCACTATCTCAAGCCAAAACAATTCAAATTTCCATTGCCTCTATAGGAAGCTTATTAGTAAGTAAATGAAGAAAAGCTATTGGTGGATTCAAACTCATGAATGCCTGTTTACAAGACAGGTGCATTTACCCAGTAAGCCACTGGAACATCACAGGTGAAAAGTAATGTAAAGAAAGGCAGTGAACATTGAATCACTAATAAGGTAAGTTAAAAATGAATTCCATTGGTTTCACTATGTTATTCTTAATGCCAATCTATAGAGCGTATGATGACATCTTGTTCTTTATGAATACGTAATACATATTCTATACTTCACAATTGCACTATCTCAAGCCAAAACAATTCAAATTTCATTGCCTCTATAGGAAGCTTATTAGTAAGTAAATGAAGAAAAGCAATCAGTGGATTCAAACTCATGAATGCCTGTTTACAAGACAGGTGCATTTACCCAGTAAGCCACTGGAACATCACAGGTGTAAAGCAATGTAAAGAAGGGCAGAGAGCATTGAATCGCTAATAGGTAAGTTAAAAATGAATTTCATTGGTTTCACTATGTTATTCTTAATGCCAATCTATACAGCGTATGATGACATCTTGTTCTTTATGAACACGTAATACATATTCTATTCTTGCTATTAAGGTAAGTTAAAAATGAATTCCATTGGTTTCACTATGTTATTCTTAATGCCAATTTATACAGCGTATGATGACATCTTGTTCTTTATGAACACGTAATACATATTCTATACTTCACAATTGCACTATCTCAAGCCAAAAATAATGCAAATTTCCAATGCCTCTAAAGAATGATTACTAGTAAGTAAATGAAAAAAAACTATCCGTGGATTCAAACTCATGAATGCCTGTTTACAAGACAGTCGCATTAACACAGTAAGCCACTGGAACATCACAGGTATAAGGTAATATAAAGAAGGGCAGTGAACATTGAATCGCTAATAAGGTAAGTTAAAAATGAATTCCATTGGTTTCACTATGTTATTCTTAATGCCAATCTATAGAGCGTATGATGACATCTTGTTCTTTATGAATACGTAATACATATTCTATACTTCACAATTGCACTATCTCAAGCCAAAACAATTCAAATTTCCATTGCCTCTATAGGAAGCTTATTAATAAGTAAATGAAGAAAAGCTATCGGTGGATTCAAACTCATAAATGCCTGTTTACAAGACAGGTTCATTTCCCAGTAAGCCACTGGAACATCACAGGTGTAAAGCAATGTAAAGAAGGGAAGTGAACATTGAATCGCTAATAGGTAAGTTAAAAAAGAAAGCCATTGGTTTCACTATGTTATTCTTAATGCCAATCTATACAACGTATGATGACATCTTGTTCTTTATTAACACTTAATATATATTCTATACTTCACAATTGCACTATCTCAAGCCAAATATAATGCAAATTTCCATTGCCTCTAAAGAATGATTACTAGTAAGTAAATGAAAAAAGCTATCCATGGATTCAAACTCATGAATGCCTGTTTATAAGACAGTCGCATTAACACAGTAAGCCACTGGAACATCACAGGTATAACATAATGTAAAGAAGGGCAGTGAACATTGAATCGCTAATAGGTAAGTTAAAAATGAATTCCATTGGTTTCACTATGTTATTCTTAATGCCAATCTATGCAGCGTATGATGACATCTTGTTCTTTATGAACACGAAATACATATTCTATACTTCACAATTGCACTATCTCAAGCCAAAACAATTCAAATTTCCATTGCCTCTATAGGAAGCTTATTAGTAAGTAAATGAAGAAAAGCTATCGGTGGATTCAAACTCATGAATGCTTGTTTACAAGACAGGTGTATTTACCCAGTAAGCCACTGGAACATCACAGGTGTAGAGCAATGTAAAGAAGGGCAGTGAACATTGAATCGCTAATAGGTAAGTTAATAATGAATTACATTGGTTTCACTATGTTATTCTTAATGCCAATCTATACAGCGTATGATGACATCTTGTTCTTTATGAACACGTAATACATATTCTATACTTCACAATTGCACTATCTCAAGCCAAAACAATTCAAATTTCCATTGCCTCTATAGGAAGCTTATTAGTAAGTAAATGAAGAAAAGCAATCAGTGGATTCAAACTCATGAATGCCTGTTTATAAGACAACTGCATTTACCCAGTAAGCCACTAGAACATCACAGGTGTCAAGCAATGTCAAGAAGTGCAGTGAACATTGAATCACTAATAGGTAAGTTAAAAAAGAAAGCCATTGGTTTCACTATGTTATTCTTAATGCCAATCTATACAACGTATGATGACATCTTGTTCTTTACTAACACTTAATATATATTCTATACTTCACAATTGCACTATCTCAAGCCAAAAACAATGCAAATTTCCATTTCCTCTAAAGAATGATTACTAGTAAATAAATGAAAAAAAAATTATTCATGGATTCAAACTCATGAATGCCTGTTTACAAGACAGTCGCATTAACACAGTAAGCCACTGGAACATCACAGGTATAAAGTAATATAAAGAAGGGCAGTGAACATTGAATCGCTAATAGGTAAGTTAAAAAAGAAATCCATTGGTTTCACTGTTATTCTTAATGCCAATCTATAAAGCGTATGAAGACATCTTGTTTTCTATGAACACTTAATACAGATTCTATATCTCACAATTGCACTATCTCAAGCCAAAACAATTCAAATTTCCATTGCCTCTATAGGAAGCTTATTAGTAAGTAAATGAAGAAAAGCTATCGGTGTATTCAAACTCATGAATGCCTGTTTACAAGACAGGTGCATTTACCCAGTAAGCCATTGGAACATCACAGGTGAAAGGCAATGTAAAGAAGGGCAGTGAACATTGAATTGCTATTAAGGTAAGTTAAAAATGAATTCCATTGGTTTCACTATATTATTCTTAATGCCAATTTATACAGCGTATGATGACATCTTGTTCTTTATGAACACGTAATACATATTCTATACTTCACAATTGCACTATCTCAAGCCAAAAATAATGCAAATTTCCAATGCCTCTAAAGAATGATTACTAGTAAGTAAATGAAAAAAAACTATCCATGGATTCAAACTCATGAACGCCTGTTTACAAGACAGTCGCATTAACACAGTAAGCCACTGGAACATCACAGGTATAAGGTAATATAAAGAAGGGCAGTGAACATTGAATCGCTAATAGGTAAGTTAAAAATGAATTCCATTGGTTTCACTATGTTATTCTTAATGCCAATCTATAGAGCGTATGATGACATCTTGTTCTTTATGAATACGTAATACATATTCTATACTTCACAATTGCACTATCTCAAGCCAAAAACAATTCAAATTTGCATTGCCTCCATAGGAAGCTTATTAGTAAGTAAATGAAGAAAGGCTATCAGTGGATTCAAACTCATGAATGTCTGTTTACAAGACAGGTGCATTTACCCAGTAAGCCATTGGAACATCACAGGTGAAAGGCAATGTAAAGAAGGGCAGTGAACATTGAATTGCTATTAAGGTAAGTTAAAAATGAATTCCATTGGTTTCACTATGTTATTCTTAATGCCAATTTATACAGCGTATGATGACATCTTGTTCTTTATGAACACGTAATACATATTCTATACTTCACAATTGCACTATCTCAAGCCAAAAATAATGCAAATTTCCAATGCCTCTAAAGAATGATTACTAGTAAGTAAATGAAAAAAAACTATCCGTGGATTCAAACTCATGAATGCCTGTTTACAAGACAGTCGCATTAACACAGTAAGCCACTGGAACATCACAGGAGTAAGGTAATGTAAAGAAGGGCAGTGAACATTGAATCGCTAATAGGTAAGTTAAAAATGAATTCCATTGGTTTCACTATGTTATTCTTAATGCCAATCTGTACAGCGTATGATGACATCTTCTTCTTTATGAACACGTAATACATATTCTATACTTCACAATTGCACTATCTCAAACCAAAACAATTCAAATTTGCATTGCCTCTATAGGAAGCTTACTAGTAAGTAAATGAAGAAAAGCTATCGGTGGATTCAAACTCATGAATTCCTGTTTACAAGACAGTCGCATTAACACAGTAAGCCACTGGAACATCACAGGTATAAAGTAATATAAAGAAGGGCAGTGAACATTGAATCGCTAATAGGTAAGTTAAAAAAGAAATCCATTGGTTTCACTGTTATTCTTAATGCCAATCTATAAAGCGTATGAAGACATCTTGTTTTCTATGAACACTTAATACAGATTCTATATCTCACAATTGCACTATCTCAAGCCAAAACAATTCAAATTTCCATTGCCTCTATAGGAAGCTTATTAGTAAGTAAATGAAGAAAAGCTATCGGTGTATTCAAACTCATGAATGCCTGTTTACAAGACAGGTGCATTTACCCAGTAAGCCATTGGAACATCACAGGTGAAAGGCAATGTAAAGAAGGGCAGTGAACATTGAATTGCTATTAAGGTAAGTTAAAAATGAATTCCATTGGTTTCACTATATTATTCTTAATGCCAATTTATACAGCGTATGATGACATCTTGTTCTTTATGAACACGTAATACATATTCTATACTTCACAATTGCACTATCTCAAGCCAAAAATAATGCAAATTTCCAATGCCTCTAAAGAATGATTACTAGTAAGTAAATGAAAAAAAACTATCCATGGATTCAAACTCATGAACGCCTGTTTACAAGACAGTCGCATTAACACAGTAAGCCACTGGAACATCACAGGTATAAGGTAATATAAAGAAGGGCAGTGAACATTGAATCGCTAATAGGTAAGTTAAAAATGAATTCCATTGGTTTCACTATGTTATTCTTAATGCCAATCTATACAGCGTATGATGACATCTTCTTCTTTATGAACACGTAATACATATTCTATACTTCACAATTGCACTATCTCAAGCCAAAACAATTCAAATTTCCATTGCCTCTATAGGAAGCTTATTAGTAAGTAAATGAAGAAAAGCTATTGGTGGATTCAAACTCATGAATGCCTGTTTACAAGACAGGTGCATTTACCCAGTAAGCCACTGGAACATCACAGGTGAAAAGTAATGTAAAGAAAGGCAGTGAACATTGAATCACTAATAAGGTAAGTTAAAAATGAATTCCATTGGTTTCACTATGTTATTCTTAATGCCAATCTATAGAGCGTATGATGACATCTTGTTCTTTATGAATACGTAATACATATTCTATACTTCACAATTGCACTATCTCAAGCCAAAACAATTCAAATTTCATTGCCTCTATAGGAAGCTTATTAGTAAGTAAATGAAGAAAAGCAATCAGTGGATTCAAACTCATGAATGCCTGTTTACAAGACAGGTGCATTTACCCAGTAAGCCACTGGAACATCACAGGTGTAAAGCAATGTAAAGAAGGGCAGAGAGCATTGAATCGCTAATAGGTAAGTTAAAAATGAATTTCATTGGTTTCACTATGTTATTCTTAATGCCAATCTATACAGCGTATGATGACATCTTGTTCTTTATGAACACGTAATACATATTCTATACTTCACAATTGCACTATCTCAAGCCAAAACAATTCAAATTTCCATTGCCTCTATAGGAAGCTTATTAGTAAGTAAATGAAGAAAAGCAATCAGTGGATTCAAACTCATGAATGCCTGTTTATAAGACAACTGCATTTACCCAGTAAGCCACTAGAACATCACAGGTGTCAAGCAATGTCAAGAAGTGCAGTGAACATTGAATCACTAATAGGTAAGTTAAAAAAGAAAGCCATTGGTTTCACTATGTTATTCTTAATGCCAATCTATACAACGTATGATGACATCTTGTTCTTTACTAACACTTAATATATATTCTATACTTCACAATTGCACTATCTCAAGCCAAAAACAATGCAAATTTCCATTTCCTCTAAAGAATGATTACTAGTAAGTAAATGAAAAAAAAATTATCCATGGATTCAAACTCATGAATGCCTGTTTACAAGACAGTCGCATTAACACAGTAAGCCACTGGAACATCACAGGTATAAAGTAATATAAAGAAGGGCAGTGAACATTGAATCGCTAATAGGTAAGTTAAAAAAGAAATCCATTGGTTTCACTGTTATTCTTAATGCCAATCTATAAAGCGTATGAAGACATCTTGTTTTCTATGAACACTTAATACAGATTCTATATCTCACAATTGCACTATCTCAAGCCAAAACAATTCAAATTTCCATTGCCTCTATAGGAAGCTTATTAGTAAGTAAATGAAGAAAAGCTATCGGTGTATTCAAACTCATGAATGCCTGTTTACAAGACAGGTGCATTTACCCAGTAAGCCATTGGAACATCACAGGTGAAAGGCAATGTAAAGAAGGGCAGTGAACATTGAATTGCTATTAAGGTAAGTTAAAAATGAATTCCATTGGTTTCACTATGTTATTCTTAATGCCAATTTATACAGCGTATGATGACATCTTGTTCTTTATGAACACGTAATACATATTCTATACTTCACAATTGCACTATCTCAAGCCAAAAATAATGCAATTTCCAATGCCTCTAAAGAATGATTACTAGTAAGTAAATGAAAAAAAACTATCCGTGGATTCAAACTCATGAATGCCTGTTTACAAGACAGTCGCATTAACACAGTAAGCCACTGGAAAATCACAGGTATAAGGTAATATAAAGAAGGGCAGTGAACATTGAATCGCTAATAAGGTAAGTTAAAAATGAATTCCATTGGTTTCACTATGTTATTCTTAATGCCAATCTATAGAGCGTATGATGACATCTTGTTCTTTATGAATACGTAATACATATTCTATACTTCACAATTGCACTATCTCAAGCCAAAACAATTCAAATTTCCATTGCCTCTATAGGAAGCTTATTAATAAGTAAATGAAGAAAAGCTATCGGTGGATTCAAACTCATAAATGCCTGTTTACAAGACAGGTTCATTTCCCAGTAAGCCACTGGAACATCACAGGTGTAAAGCAATGTAAAGAAGGGAAGTGAACATTGAATCGCTAATAGGTAAGTTAAAAAAGAAAGCCATTGGTTTCACTATGTTATTCTTAATGCCAATCTATACAACGTATGATGACATCTTGTTCTTTATTAACACTTAATATATATTCTATACTTCACAATTGCACTATCTCAAGCCAAATATAATGCAAATTTCCATTGCCTCTAAAGAATGATTACTAGTAAGTAAATGAAAAAAGCTATCCATGGATTCAAACTCATGAATGCCTGTTTATAAGACAGTCGCATTAACACAGTAAGCCACTGGAACATCACAGGTATAACATAATGTAAAGAAGGGCAGTGAACATTGAATCGCTAATAGGTAAGTTAAAAATGAATTCCATTGGTTTCACTATGTTATTCTTAATGCCAATCTATACAGCGTATGATGACATCTTGTTCTTTATGAACACGAAATACATATTCTATACTTCACAATTGCACTATCTCAAGCCAAAACAATTCAAATTTCCATTGCCTCTATAGGAAGCTTATTAGTAAGTAAATGAAGAAAAGCTATCGGTGGATTCAAACTCATGAATGCTTGTTTACAAGACAGGTGTATTTACCCAGTAAGCCACTGGAACATCACAGGTGTAGAGCAATGTAAAGAAGGGCAGTGAACATTGAATCGCTAATAGGTAAGTTAATAATGAATTACATTGGTTTCACTATGTTATTCTTAATGCCAATCTATACAGCGTATGATGACATCTTGTTCTTTATGAACACGTAATACATATTCTATAATTCACAATTGCACTATCTCAAGCCAAAACAATTCAAATTTCATTGCCTCTATAGGAAGCTTATTAGTAAGTAAATGAAGAAAAGCAATCAGTGGATTCAAACTCATGAATGCCTGTTTACAAGACAGGTGCATTTACCCAGTAAGCCACTGGAACATCACAGGTGTAAAGCAATGTAAAGAAGGGCAGAGAGCATTGAATCGCTAATAGGTAAGTTAAAAATGAATTTCATTGGTTTCACTATGTTATTCTTAATGCCAATCTATACAGCGTATGATGACATCTTGTTCTTTACTAACACTTAATATATATTCTATACTTCACAATTGCACTATCTCAAGCCAAAAACAATGCAAATTTCCATTTCCTCTAAAGAATGATTACTAGTAAGTAAATGAAAAAAAAATTATCCATGGATTCAAACTCATGAATGCCTGTTTACAAGACAGTCGCATTAACACAGTAAGCCACTGGAACATCACAGGTATAAAGTAATATAAAGAAGGGCAGTGAACATTGAATCGCTAATAGGTAAGTTAAAAAGAAATCCATTGGTTTCACTGTTATTCTTAATGCCAATCTATAAAGCGTATGAAGACATCTTGTTTTCTATGAACACTTAATACAGATTCTATATCTCACAATTGCACTATCTCAAGCCAAAACAATTCAAATTTCCATTGCCTCTATAGGAAGCTTATTAGTAAGTAAATGAAGAAAGGCTATCGGTGGATTCAAACTCATGAATGTCTGTTTACAAGACAGGTGCATTTACCCAGTAAGCCATTGGAACATCACAGGTGAAAGGCAATGTAAAGAAGGGCAGTGAACATTGAATTGCTATTAAGGTAAGTTAAAAATGAATTCCATTGGTTTCACTATGTTATTCTTAATGCCAATTTATACAGCGTATGATGACATCTTGTTCTTTATGAACACGTAATACATATTCTATACTTCACAATTGCACTATCTCAAGCCAAAAATAATGCAAATTTCCAATGCCTCTAAAGAATGATTACTAGTAAGTAAATGAAAAAAAACTATCCGTGGATTCAAACTCATGAATGCCTGTTTACAAGACAGTCGCATTAACACAGTAAGCCACTGGAACATCACAGGTGTAAAGCAATGTAAAGAAGGGCAGTGAACATTGAATCGCTAATAGGTAAGTTAAAAAAGAAAGCCATTGGTTTCACTATGTTATTCTTAATGCCAATCTATACAACGTATGATGACATCTTGTTCTTTATTAACACTTAATATATATTCTAAACTTCACAATTGCACTATCTCAAGCCAAAAACAATTCAAATTTGCATTGCCTCCATAGGAAGCTTATTAGTAAGTAAATGAAGAAAAGCAATCTGTGGATTCAAACTCATGAATGCCTGTTTACAAGACTGGTGCATTTACCCAGTAAGCCACTGGAACATCACAGGTGTAAAGCAATGTAAAGAAGGGCAGTGAACATTGAATCGCTAATAAGGTAAGTTAAAAATGAATTCCATTGGTTTTACTATGTTATTCTTAATGCCAATCTATACAACGTATGATGACATCTTGTTCTTTATGAACACGTAATACATATTCTATACTTCACAATTGCACTATCTCAAGCCAAAACAATTCAAATTTCCATTGCCTCTAGAGGAAGCTTATTAGTAAGTAAATGAAGAAAAGCAAAGAGTGGATTCAAACTCATAAATGCCTGCTTACAAGACAACCGCATTTACCCAGTAAGCCACTAGAACATCACAGGTGTAAAGCAATGTAAAGAAGGGCAGTGAACATTGAATCGCTAATAGGTAAGTTAAAAAAGAAAGCCATTGGTTTCACTATGTTATTCTTAATGCCAATCTATACAACGTATGATGACATCTTGTTCTTTATTAACACTTAATATATATTCTAAACTTCACAATTGCACTATCTCAAGCCAAAAACAATGCAAATTTCCATTCCCTCTAAAGAATGATTACTAGTAAGTAAATGAAAAAAAGCTATCCGTGGATTCAAACTCATGAATGCCTGTTTAGAAGACAGTTGCATTAACACAGTAAGCCACTGGAACATCACAGGAGTAAGGTAATGTAAAGAAGGGCAGTGAACATTGAATCGCTAATAGGTAAGTTAAAAATGAATTCCATTGGTTTCACTATGTTATTCTTAATGCCAATCTGTACAGCGTATGATGACATCTTCTTCTTTATGAACACGTAATACATATTCTATACTTCACAATTGCACTATCTCAAACCAAAACAATTCAAATTTGCATTGCCTCTATAGGAAGCTTACTAGTAAGTAAATGAAGAAAAGCTATCGGTGGATTCAAACTCATGAATGCCTGTTTACAAGACAGGTGCATTTACCCAGTATGCCACTGGAACATCACAGGTGTAAAGCAATGTAAAGAAGGACAGTGAACATTGAATCGCTAATAGGTAAGTTAATAATGAATTCCATTGGTTTCACTATGTTATTCTTAATGCCAATCTATACAGCGTATGATGACATCTTGTTCTTTATGAACACTTAATACATATTCTATACTTCACAATTGCACTATCTCAAGCCAAAACAAATCAAATTTCCATTGCCTCTATAGGAAGCTTATTAGTAAGTAAATGAATAAAATTTATCGGTGGATTCAAACTCATGAATGCCTGTTTACAAGACAGGTGCATTTCCCAGTAAGCCACTGGAACATCACAGGTGTAAAGCAATGTAAAGAAGGGCAGTGAACATTGAATCGCTAATAGGTAAGTTAAAAAAGAAATCCATTGGTTTCACTATGTTATTCTTAATGCCAATCTATAAAGCGTATGAAGACATCTTGTTTTCTATGAACGCTTAATACAGATTCTATATCTCACAATTGCACTATTTCAAGCCAAAACAATTCAAATTTCCATTGCCTCTATAGGAAGCTTATTAGTAAGTAAATGAAGAAAAGCAATCAGTGGATTCAAACTCATGAATGCCTGTTTACAAGACAGGTGCATTAACACAGTAAGCCACTGGAACATCACAGGAATAAAGTAATGTAAAGAAGGGCAGTGAACATTGAATCGCTAATAGGTAAGTAAAAAATGAATTCCATTTTTTTCACTATGTTATTCTTAATGCCAATCTATACAGCGTATGATGACATCTTGTTCTTTATTAACACTTAATATATATTCTATACTTCACAATTGCACTATCTCAAGCCAAAACAATTCAAATTTCCATTGCCTCTATAGGAAGCTTATTAGTAAGTAAATGAAGAAAAGCTATCGGTGGATTCAAACTCATGAATGCCTGTTTACAAGACAGGTGCATTTCCCAGTAAGCCACTGGAACATGACAGGTGTAAAGCAATGTAAAGAAGGGCAGTGAACATTGAATCGCTAATAGGTAAGTTAATAATGAATTCCATTGGTTTCACTATGTTATTCCTAATGCCAATCTATACAACGTATGATGACATCTTGTTCTTTATGAACACGTAATACATATTCTATACTTCACAATTGCACTATCTCAAGCCAAAACAATTCAAATTTCCATTGCCTCTATAGGAAGCTTATTAATAAGTAAATGAAGAAAAGCTATCGTTGGATTCAAACTCATAAATGCCTGTTTACAAGACAGGTGCATTTCCCAGTAAGCCACTGGAACATCACAGGTGTAAAACAATGTAAAGAAGGGAAGTGAACATTGAATCGCTAATAGGTAAGATAAAAAAGAAAGCCATTGGTTTCACTATGTTATTCTTAATGCCAATCTATACAACGTATGATGACATCTTGTTCTTTATTAACACTTAATATATATTCTATACTTCACAATTGCAATATCTCAAGCCAAAAACAATGCAAATTTCCATTGCCTCTAAAGAATGATTACTAGTAAGTAAATGAAAAAAAACTATCTGTGGATTCAATCTCATGAATGCCTGTTTACAAGACAGGTGCATTTACCCAGTAAGCCACTGGAACATCACAGGTATAATGTAATGAAAAGAAGGGCAGTGAACATTGAATCGCTAATAGGTAAGTTAAAAAAGAAATCCATTGGTTTCACTGTTATTCTTAATGCCAATCTATAAAGCGTATGAAGACATCTTGTTTTCTATGAACACTTAATACAGATTCTATATCTCACAATTGCACTATCTCAAGCCAAAACAATTCAAATTTCCATTGCCTCTATAGGAAGCTTATTAGTAAGTAAATGAAGAAAAGCAATGAGTG
Organism: Phyllobates terribilis; assembly: GCF_046119375.1. NCBI lineage: Eukaryota > Metazoa > Chordata > Amphibia > Anura > Dendrobatidae > Phyllobates > Phyllobates terribilis. The sequence goes on from NW_027362762.1 coordinate 586,093,974, forward strand.
GATTCAAACTCATGAATGCCTGCTTACAAGACAACCGCATTTACCCAGTAAGCCACTAGAACATCACAGGTGTCAAGCAATGTCAAGAAGTGCAGTGAACATTGAATCGCTAATAGGTAAGTTAAAAAAGAAAGCCATTTGTTTCACTATGTTATTCTTAATGCCAATCTATACAACGTATGATGACATCTTGTTCTTTATTAACACTTAATATATATTCTATACTTCACAATTGCACTATCTCAAGCCAAAACAATTCAAATTTCCATTGTCTCTATAGGAAGCTTATTAGTAAGTAAATGAAAAAAAGCAATCAGTGGATTCAAACTCATGAATGCCTGTTTACAAGACAGGTGCATTTACCCAGTAAGCCACTGGAACATCACAGGTGTAAAGCAATGTAAAGAAGGGCAGTGAACATTGAATCGCTAATAGGTAAGTTAATAATGAATTCCATTGGTTTCACTATGTTATTCTTAATGCCAATCTGTACAGCGTATGATGACATCTTGTTCTTTATGAACACGTAATACATATTCTATACTTCACAACTGCACTATCTCAAGCCAAAACAATTCAAATTTCCATTGCCTCTATAGGAAGCTTATTAGTAAGTAAATGAAGAAAAGCTTTCGGTGGTTTCACACTCATGAATGCCTGTTTATAAGACAGGTGCATTTCCCAGTAAGCCACTGGTACATCACAGGTGTAAAGCAATGTAAAGAAGGGCAGTGAACATTGAATCGCTAATAGGTAAGTTAAAAAAGAAAGCCATTGGTTTCACTATGTTATTCTTAATGCCAATCTATACAACGTATGATGACATCTTGTTCTTTATTAACACTTAATATATATTCTATACTTCACAATTGCACTATCTCAAGCCAAAAACAATGCAAATTTCCATTCCCTCTAAAGAATGATTACTAGTAAGTAAATGAAAAAAAGCTATCCGTGGATTCAAACTCATGAATGCCTGTTTACAAGACAGTTGCATTAACACAGTAAGCCACTGGAACATCACAGGAATAAGGTAATGTAAAGAAGGGCAGTGAACATTGAATCGCTAATAGGTAAGTTAATAATGAATTCAATTGGTTTCACTATGTTATTCTTAATGCCAATCTGTACAGCGTATGATGACATCTTGTTCTTTATGAACACGTAATACATATTCTATACTTCACAATTGCACTATCTCAAGCCAAAACAATTCAAATTTCCATTGCCTCTATAGGAAGCTTATTAGTAAGTGAATGAAGAAAAGCAATCAGTGGATTCAAACTCATGAATGCCTGTTTACAAGACAGGTGCATTTACCCAGTAAGCCACTAGAACATCACAGGTGTAAAGCAATGTAAAGAAGGGCAGTGAACATTGAATCGCTAATAGGTAAGTTAATAATGAATTCCATTGGTTTCACTATGTTATTCTTAATGCCAATCTGTACAGCGTATGATGACATCTTGTTCTTTATGAGCACGTAATACATATTCTATACTTCACAACTGCACTATCTCAAGCCAAAACAATTCAAATTTCCATTGCCTCTATAGGAAGCTTATTAGTAAGTAAATGAAGAAAAGCTTTCGGTGGTTTCACACTCATGAATGCCTGTTTACAAGACAGGTGCATTTCCCAGTAAGCCACTGGAACAACACAGGTGTAAAGCAATGTAAAGAAGGGCAGTGAACATTGAATCGCTAATAGGTAAGTTAAAAAAGAAAGCCATTGGTTTCACTATGTTATTCTTAATGCCAATCTATACAACGTATGATGACATCTTGTTCTTTATTAACACTTAATATATATTCTATACTTCACAATTGCACTATCTCAAGCCAAAAACAATGCAAATTTCCATTCCCTCTAAAGAATGATTACTAGTAAGTAAATGAAAAAAAGCTATCCGTGGATTCAAACTCATGAATGCCTGTTTACAAGACAGGTGCATTTACCCAGTAAGCCACTGGAACATCACAGGTGTAAAGCAATGTAAAGAAGGGCAGTGAACATTGAATCGCTAATAAGGTAAGTTAAAAATGAATTCCATTGGTTTTATTTTGTTATTCTTAATGCCAATCTATACAACGTATGATGACATCTTGTTCTTTATGAACACGTAATACATATTCTATACTTCACAATTGCACTATCTCAAGCCAAAACAATTCAAATTTCCATTGCCTCTAGAGGAAGCTTATTAGTAAGTAAATGAATAAAAGCTATCGGTGGATTCAAACTCATGAATGCCTGTTTACAAGACAGGTGCATTTCCCAGTAAGCCACTGGAACATCACAGGTGTAAAGCAATGTAAAGAAGGGCAGTGAACATTGAATCGCTAATAGGTAAGTTAAAAAAGAAATCCATTGGTTTCACTATGTTATTCTTAATGCCAATCTATAAAGCGTATGAAGACATCTTGTTTTCTATGAACGCTTAATACAGATTCTATATCTCACAATTGCACTATTTCAAGCCAAAACAATTCAAATTTCCATTGCCTCTATAGGAAGCTTATTAGTAAGTAAATGAAGAAAAGCAATCAGTGGATTCAAACTCATGAATGCCTGTTTACAAGACAGGTGCATTAACACAGTAAGCCACTGGAACATCACAGGAATAAAGTAATGTAAAGAAGGGCAGTGAACATTGAATCGCTAATAGGTAAGTAAAAAATGAATTCCATTTTTTTCACTATGTTATTCTTAATGCCAATCTATACAGCGTATGATGACATCTTGTTCTTTATTAACACTTAATATATATTCTATACTTCACAATTGCACTATCTCAAGCCAAAACAATTCAAATTTCCATTGCCTCTATAGGAAGCTTATTAATAAGTAAATGAAGAAAAGCTATAGTTGGATTCAAACTCATAAATGCCTGTTTACAAGATAGGTGCATTTCCCAGTAAGCCACTGGAACATCACAGGTGTAAAACAATGTAAAGAAGGGAAGTAAACATTGAATCGCTAATAGGTAAGATAAAAAAGAAAGCCATTGGTTTCACTATGTTATTCTTAATGCCAATCTATACAACGTATGATGACATCTTGTTCTTTATTAACACTTAATATATATTCTATACTTCACAATTGCACTATCTCAAGCCAAAAACAATGCAAATTTCCATTGCCTCTAAAGAATGATTACTAGTAAGTAAATGAAAAAAAACTATCTGTGGATTCAATCTCATGAATGCCTGTTTACAAGACAGGTGCATTTACCCAGTAAGCCACTGGAACATCACAGGTATAATGTAATGAAAAGAAGGGCAGTGAACATTGAATCGCTAATAGGTAAGTTAAAAAAGAAATCCATTGGTTTCACTGTTATTCTTAATGCCAATCTATAAAGCGTATGAAGACATCTTGTTTTCTATGAACACTTAATACAGATTCTATATCTCACAATTGCACTATCTCAAGCCAAAACAATTCAAATTTCCATTGCCTCTATAGGAAGCTTATTAGTAAGTAAATGAAGAAAAGCAATGAGTGGATTCAAACTCATGAATGCCTGCTTACAAGACAACCGCATTTACCCAGTAAGCCACTAGAACATCACAGGTGTCAAGCAATGTCAAGAAGTGCAGTGAACATTGAATCGCTAATAGGTAAGTTAAAAAAGAAAGCCATTTGTTTCACTATGTTATTCTTAATGCCAATCTATACAACGTATGATGACATCTTGTTCTTTATTAACACTTAATATATATTCTATACTTCACAATTGCACTATCTCAAGCCAAAACAATTCAAATTTCCATTGTCTCTATAGGAAGCTTATTAGTAAGTAAATGAAAAAAAGCAATCAGTGGATTCAAACTCATGAATGCCTGTTTACAAGACAGGTGCATTTACCCAGTAAGCCACTGGAACATCACAGGTGTAAAGCAATGTAAAGAAGGGCAGTGAACATTGAATCGCTAATAGGTAAGTTAATAATGAATTCCATTGGTTTCACTATGTTATTCTTAATGCCAATCTGTACAGCGTATGATGACATCTTGTTCTTTATGAACACGTAATACATATTCTATACTTCACAACTGCACTATCTCAAGCCAAAACAATTCAAATTTCCATTGCCTCTATAGGAAGCTTATTAGTAAGTAAATGAAGAAAAGCTTTCGGTGGTTTCACACTCATGAATGCCTGTTTACAAGACAGGTGCATTTCCCAGTAAGCCACTGGAACAACACAGGTGTAAAGCAATGTAAAGAAGGGCAGTGAACATTGAATCGCTAATAGGTAAGTTAAAAAAGAAAGCCATTGGTTTCACTATGTTATTCTTAATGCCAATCTATACAACGTATGATGACATCTTGTTCTTTATTAACACTTAATATATATTCTATACTTCACAATTGCACTATCTCAAGCCAAAAACAATGCAAATTTCCATTCCCTCTAAAGAATGATTACTAGTAAGTAAATGAAAAAAAGCTATCCGTGGATTCAAACTCATGAATGCCTGTTTACAAGACAGGTGCATTTACCCAGTAAGCCACTGGAACATCACAGGTGTAAAGCAATGTAAAGAAGGGCAGTGAACATTGAATCGCTAATAAGGTAAGTTAAAAATGAATTCCATTGGTTTTATTTTGTTATTCTTAATGCCAATCTATACAACGTATGATGACATCTTGTTCTTTATGAACACGTAATACATATTCTATACTTCACAATTGCACTATCTCAAGCCAAAACAATTCAAATTTCCATTGCCTCTAGAGGAAGCTTATTAGTAAGTAAATGAATAAAAGCTATCGGTGGATTCAAACTCATGAATGCCTGTTTACAAGACAGGTGCATTTCCCAGTAAGCCACTGGAACATCACAGGTGTAAAGCAATGTAAAGAAGGGCAGTGAACATTGAATCGCTAATAGGTAAGTTAAAAAAGAAATCCATTGGTTTCACTATGTTATTCTTAATGCCAATCTATAAAGCGTATGAAGACATCTTGTTTTCTATGAACGCTTAATACAGATTCTATATCTCACAATTGCACTATTTCAAGCCAAAACAATTCAAATTTCCATTGCCTCTATAGGAAGCTTATTAGTAAGTAAATGAAGAAAAGCAATCAGTGGATTCAAACTCATGAATGCCTGTTTACAAGACAGGTGCATTAACACAGTAAGCCACTGGAACATCACAGGAATAAAGTAATGTAAAGAAGGGCAGTGAACATTGAATCGCTAATAGGTAAGTAAAAAATGAATTCCATTTTTTTCACTATGTTATTCTTAATGCCAATCTATACAGCGTATGATGACATCTTGTTCTTTATTAACACTTAATATATATTCTATACTTCACAATTGCACTATCTCAAGCCAAAACAATTCAAATTTCCATTGCCTCTATAGGAAGCTTATTAGTAAGTAAATGAAGAAAAGCTATCGGTGGATTCAAACTCATGAATGCCTGTTTACAAAACAGGTGCATTTACCCAGTAAGCCACTGGAACATCACAGGGGTAAAGCACTGTAAAGAAGGACAGTGAACATTGAATCGCTAATAGGTAAGTTAAAAAAGAAATCCATTGGTTTCACTATGTTATTCTTAATGCCAATCTATACAGCGTATGATGACATCTTGTTCTTTATAAACACGTAATACATATTCTATACTTCACAATTGCACTATCTCAAGCCAAAACAATTCAAATTTCCATTGCCTCTATAGGAAGCTTAGTAGTAAGTTAATGAAGAAAAGCTATCGGTGGATTCAAACTCATGAATGCCTGTTTACAAGACACGTGCATTTACCCAGTAAGCCACTGGAACATGACAGGTGTAAAGCAATGTAAAGAAGGACAGTGAACATTGAATCGCTAATAGGTAAGTTAATAATGAATTCCATTAGTTTCACTATGTTATTCTTAATGCCAATCTATACAGCGTATGATGACATCTTGTTCTTTATAAACACGTAATACATATTCTATACTTCACAATTGCACTATCTCAAGCCAAAACAATTCAAATTTCCATTGCCTCTATAGGAAGCTTATTAATAAGTAAATGAAGAAAAGCTATCGTTGGATTCAAACTCATAAATGCCTGTTTACAAGACAGGTGCATTTCCCAGTAAGCCACTGGAACATCACAGGTGTAAAACAATGTAAAGAAGGGAAGTGAACATTGAATCGCTAATAGGTAAGATAAAAAAGAAAGCCATTGGTTTCACTATGTTATTCTTAATGCCAATCTATACAACGTATGATGACATCTTGTTCTTTATTAACACTTAATATGTATTCTATACTTCACAATTGCACTATCTCAAGCCAAAAACAATGCAAATTTCCATTGCCTCTAAAGAATGATTACTAGTAAGTAAATGAAAAAAAACTATCTGTGGATTCAATCTCATGAATGCCTGTTTACAAGACAGGTGCATTTACCCAGTAAGCCACTGGAACATCACAGGTATAATGTAATGAAAAGAAGGGCAGTGAACATTGAATCGCTAATAGGTAAGTTAAAAAAGAAATCCATTGGTTTCACTGTTATTCTTAATGCCAATCTATAAAGCGTATGAAGACATCTTGTTTTCTATGAACACTTAATACAGATTCTATATCTCACAATTGCACTATCTCAAGCCAAAACAATTCAAATTTCCATTGTCTCTATAGGAAGCTTATTAGTAAGTAAATGAAGAAAAGCAATGAGTGGATTCAAACTCATGAATGCCTGCTTACAAGACAACCGCATTTACCCAGTAAGCCACTAGAACATCACAGGTGTCAAGCAATGTCAAGAAGTGCAGTGAACATTGAATCGCTAATAGGTAAGTTAAAAAAGAAAGCCATTTGTTTCACTATGTTATTCTTAATGCCAATCTATACAACGTATGATGACATCTTGTTCTTTATTAACACTTAATATATATTCTATACTTCACAATTGCACTATCTCAAGCCAAAACAATTCAAATTTCCATTGTCTCTATAGGAAGCTTATTAGTAAGTAAATGAAAAAAAGCAATCAGTGGATTCAAACTCATGAATGCCTGTTTACAAGACAGGTGCATTTACCCAGTAAGCCACTGGAACATCACAGGTGTAAAGCAATGTAAAGAAGGGCAGTGAACATTGAATCGCTAATAGGTAAGTTAATAATGAATTCCATTGGTTTCACTATGTTATTCTTAATGCCAATCTGTACAGCGTATGATGACATCTTGTTCTTTATGAACACGTAATACATATTCTATACTTCACAACTGCACTATCTCAAGCCAAAACAATTCAAATTTCCATTGCCTCTATAGGTAGCTTATTAGTAAGTAAATGAAGAAAAGCTTTCGGTGGTTTCACACTCATGAATGCCTGTTTATAAGACAGGTGCATTTCCCAGTAAGCCACTGGTACATCACAGGTGTAAAGCAATGTAAAGAAGGGCAGTGAACATTGAATCGCTAATAGGTAAGTTAAAAAAGAAAGCCATTGGTTTCACTATGTTATTCTTAATGCCAATCTATACAACGTATGATGACATCTTGTTCTTTATTAACACTTAATATATATTCTATACTTCACAATTGCACTATCTCAAGCCAAAAACAATGCAAATTTCCATTCCCTCTAAAGAATGATTACTAGTAAGTAAATGAAAAAAAGCTATCCGTGGATTCAAACTCATGAATGCCTGTTTACAAGACAGTTGCATTAACACAGTAAGCCACTGGAACATCACAGGAATAAGGTAATGTAAAGAAGGGCAGTGAACATTGAATCGCTAATAGGTAAGTTAATAATGAATTCAATTGGTTTCACTATGTTATTCTTAATGCCAATCTGTACAGCGTATGATGACATCTTGTTCTTTATGAACACGTAATACATATTCTATACTTCACAATTGCACTATCTCAAGCCAAAACAATTCAAATTTCCATTGCCTCTATAGGAAGCTTATTAGTAAGTGAATGAAGAAAAGCAATCAGTGGATTCAAACTCATGAATGCCTGTTTACAAGACAGGTGCATTTACCCAGTAAGCCACTAGAACATCACAGGTGTAAAGCAATGTAAAGAAGGGCAGTGAACATTGAATCGCTAATAGGTAAGTTAAAAAAGAAAGCCATTGGTTTCACTATGTTATTCTTAATGCCAATCTATACAACGTATGATGACATCTTGTTCTTTATTAACACTTAATATATATTCTAAACTTCACAATTGCACTATCTCAAGCCAAAAACAATTCAAATTTGCATTGCCTCCATAGGAAGCTTATTAGTAAGTAAATGAAGAAAAGCAATCTGTGGATTCAAACTCATGAATGCCTGTTTACAAGACAGGTGCATTTACCCAGTAAGCCACTGTAATATCACAGGTGTAAAGCAATGTAAAGAAGGGCAGTGAACATTGAATCGCTAATAAGGTAAGTTAAAAATGAATTCCATTGGTTTTACTATGTTATTCTTAATGCCAATCTATACAACGTTTGATGACATCTTGTTCTTTATGAACACGTAATTCATATTCTATACTTCACAATTGCACTATCTCAAGCCAAAACAATTCAAATTTCCATTGCCTCTATAGGAAGCTTATTAGTAAGTAAATGAAGAAAAGCAAAGAGTGGATTCAAACTCATAAATGCCTGCTTACAAGACAACCGCATTTACCCAGTAAGCCACTAGAACATCACAGGTGTAAAGCAATGTAAAGAAGGGCAGTGAACATTGAATCGCTAATAGGTAAGTTAAAAAAGAAAGCCATTGGTTTCACTATGTTATTCTTAATGCCAATCTATACAACGTATGATGACATCTTGTTCTTTATTAACACTTAATATATATTCTAAACTTCACAATTGCACTATCTCAAGCCAAAAACAATGCAAATTTCCATTCCCTCTAAAGAATGATTACTAGTAAGTAAATGAAAAAAAGCTATCTGTGGATTCAAACTCATGAATGCCTGTTTAGAAGACAGTTGCATTAACACAGTAAGCCACTGGAACATCACAGGAGTAAGGTAATGTAAAGAAGGGCAGTGAACATTGAATCGCTAATAGGTAAGTTAAAAATGAATTCCATTGGTTTCACTATGTTATTCTTAATGCCAATCTGTACAGCGTATGATGACATCTTTTTCTTTATGAACACGTAATACATATTCTATACTTCACAATTGCACTATCTCAAGCCAAAACAATTCAAATTTCCATTGCCTCTATAGGAAGCTTATTAGTAAGTAAATGAAGTAAAGCTATCGGTGGATTCAAACTCATGAATGCCTGTTTACAAGACAGGTGCTTTTACCCAGTATGCCACTGGAACATCACAGGTGTAAAGCAATGTAAAGAAGGACAGTGAACATTGAATCGCTAATAGGTAAGTTAAAAAAGAGAGCCATTGGTTTCACTATGTTATTCTTAATGCCAATCTATACAGCGTATGATGACATCTTGTTCTTTATAAACACGTAATACATATTCTATACTTCACAATTGCACTATCTCAAGCCAAAACAATTCAAATTTCCATTGCCTCTATAGGAAGCTTAGTAGTAAGTTAATGAAGAAAAGCTATCGGTGGATTCAAACTCATGAATGCCTGTTTACAATACAGGTGCGTTTACCCAGTAAGCCACTGGAACATCACAGGAGTAAAGCAATGTAAAGAAGGGCAGTGAACATTGAATCGCTAATAGGTAAGTTAATAATGAATTCCATTGGTTTCACTATGTTATTCCTAATGCCAATCTATACAACGTATGATGACATCTTGTTCTTTATTAACACTTAATATATATTCTATACTTCACAATTGCACTATCTCAAGCCAAAACAATTCAAATTTCCATTGCCTCTATAGGAAGCTTCCTAGTAAGTAAATGAAGAAAAGCAATCATTGGATTCAAACTCATGAATGCCTGCTTACAAGAAAGGTGCATTTACCCAGTAAGCCACTGGAACATCACAGGGGTAAAGCACTGTAAAGAAGGACAGTGAACATTGAATCGCTAATAGGTAAGTTAAAAAAGAAATCCATTGGTTTCACTATGTTATTCTTAATGCCAATCTATACAGCGTATGATGACATCTTGTTCTTTATAAACACGTAATACATATTCTATACTTCACAATTGCACTATCTCAAGCCAAAACAATTCAAATTTCCATTGCCTCTATAGGAAGCTTAGTAGTAAGTTAATGAAGAAAAGCTATCGGTGGATTCAAACTCATGAATGCCTGTTTACAAGACACGTGCATTTACCCAGTAAGCCACTGGAACATGACAGGTGTAAAGCAATGTAAAGAAGGACAGTGAACATTGAATCGCTAATAGGTAAGTTAATAATGAATTCCATTAGTTTCACTATGTTATTCTTAATGCCAATCTATACAGCGTATGATGACATCCTGTTCTTTATGAACACGTAATACATATTCTATACTTCACAATTGCACTATCTCAAGCCAAAACAATTCAAATTTCCATTGCCTCTATAGGAAGCTTATTAGTAAGTAAATGAAGAAAAGCTATCGGTGGATTCAAACTCATGAATGCCTGTTTACAAGACAGGTGCATTTCCCAGTAAGCCACTGGAACATCACGGGTGTAAAGCAATGTAAAGAAGGGCAGTGAACATTGAATCGCTAATAGGTAAGTTAAAAAAGAAATCCATTGGTTTCACTATGTTATTCTTAATGCCAATCTATAAAGCGTATGAAGACATCTTGTTTTCTATGAACACTTAATACAGATTCTATATCTAACAATTGCACTATCTCAAGCCAAAACAATTCAAATTTCCATTGCCTCTATAGGAAGCTTATTAGTAAGTAAATGAAGAAAAGCAATCAGTGGATTCAAACTTATGAATGCCTGTTTACAAGACAGGTGCATTTCCCAGTAAGCCACTGGAACATCACAGGTGTAAAGCAATGTAAAGAAGGGCATTGAACATTGAATCGCTAATAGGTAAGTTAAAAAAGAAAGCCATTGGTTTCACTATGTTATTCTTAATGCCAATCTATACAACGTATGATCACATCTTGTTCTTTATTAACACTTAATATATATTCTATACTTCACAATTGCACTATCTCAAGCCAAAAACAATGCAAATTTCCATTGCCTCTATAGGAAGCTTATTAGTGAGTAAATGAAGAAAAGCAATCAGTGGATTCAAACACATGAATACCTGCTTACAAGACAACCACATTTACCCAGCAAGCCACTAGAACATCAAAAGTGTCAAGCACAGTCAAGAAGTGCAGTGAACATTGAATCGCTAATAGGTAAGTTAAAAATGAATTCCATTGGTTTCACTATGTTATTCTTAATGCCAATCTATACAGCGTATGATGACATCTTCTTCTTTATGAACACGTAATACATATTCTATACTTCACAATTGCACTATCTCAAGCCAAAACAATTCAAATTTCCATTGCCTCTATAGGAAGCTTATTAGTAAGTAAATGAAGAAAAGCTATCGGTGGATTCAAACTCATGAATGCCTGTTTACAATACAGGTGCGTTTACCCAGTAAGCCACTGGAACATCACAGGTGTAAAGCAATGTAAAGAAGGGCAGTGAACATTGAATCGCTAATAGGTAAGTTAATAATGAATTCCATTGGTTTCACTATGTTATTCCTAATGCCAATCTATACAACGTATGATGAGATCTTGTTCTTTATGAACACGTAATACATATTCTATACTTCACAATTGCACTATCTCAAGCCAAAACAATTCAAATTTGCATTGCCTCCATAGGAAGCTTATTAGTAAGTAAATGAAGAAAAGCTATCGGTGGATTCAAACTCATGAATGCCTGTTTACAAGACACGTGCATTTACCCAGTAAGCCACTGGAACATGACAGGTGTAAAGCAATGTAAAGAAGGACAGTGAACATTGAATCGCTAATAGGTAAGTTAATAATGAATTCCATTAGTTTCACTATGTTATTCTTAATGCCAATCTATACAGCGTATGATGACATCTTGTTCTTTATGAACACGTAATACATATTCTATACTTCACAATTGCAATATCTCAAGCCAAAACAATTCAAATTTCCATTGCCTCTATAGGAAGCTTATTAGTAAGTAAATGAAGAAAAGTTATCGGTGGATTCAAACTCATGAATGCCTGTTTACAAGACAGGTGCATTTCCCAGTAAGCCACTGGAACATCACGGGTGTAAAGCAATGTAAAGAAGGGCAGTGAACATTGAATCGCTAATAGGTAAGTTAAAAAAGTAATCCATTGGTTTCACTATGTTATTCTTAATGCCAATCTATAAAGCGTATGAAGACATCTTGTTTTCTATGAACACTTAATACAGATTCTATATCTAACAATTGCACTATCTCAAGCCAAAACAATTCAAATTTACATTGCCTCTATAGGAAGCTTATTAGTAAGTAAATGAAAAAAAGCAATCAGTGGATTCAAACTCATGAATGCCTGTTTACAAGACAGGTACATTTCCCAGTAAGCCACTGGAACATCACAGGTGTAAAGCAATGTAAAGAAGGGCATTGAACATTGAATCGCTAATAGGTAAGTTAAAAAAGAGAGCCATTGGTTTCACTATGTTATTCTTAATGCCAATCTATACAACGTATGATGACATCTTGTTCTTTATTAACACTTAATATATATTCTATACTTCACAATTGCACTATCTCAAGCCAAAACAATTCAAATTTCCATTGCCTCTATAGGAAGCTTAGTAGTAAGTTAATGAAGAAAAGCTATCGGTGGATTCAAACTCATGAATGCCTGTTTACAATACAGGTGCGTTTACCCAGTAAGCCACTGGAACATCACAGGAGTAAAGCAATGTAAAGAAGGGCAGTGAACATTGAATCGCTAATAGGTAAGTTAATAATGAATTCCATTGGTTTCACTATGTTATTCCTAATGCCAATCTATACAACGTATGATGACATCTTGTTCTTTATTAACACTTAATATATATTCTATACTTCACAATTGCACTATCTCAAGCCAAAACAATTCAAATTTCCATTGCCTCTATAGGAAGCTTCCTAGTAAGTAAATGAAGAAAAGCAATCATTGGATTCAAACTCATGAATGCCTGCTTACAAGAAAGGTGCATTTACCCAGTAAGCCACTGGAACATCACAGGTGTAAAGCACTGTAAAGAAGGGCAGTGAACATTGAATCGCTAATAAGGTAAGTTAAAAATGAATTCCATTGGTTTCACTATGTTATTCTTAATGCCAATCTATACAGCGTATGATGACATCTTGTTCTTTATGAACACGTAATACATATTCTATACTTCACAATTGCACTATCTCAAGCCAAAACAATTCAAATTTCCATTGCCTCTATAGGAAGCTTATTAGTAAGTAAATGAAGAAAAGCTATCGGTGGATTCAAACTCATGAATGCCTGTTTACAAGACAGGTACATTTCCCAGTAAGCCACTGGAACATCACAGGTGTAAAGTAATGTAAAGAAGGGCAGTGAACATTGAATCGCTAATAGGTAAGTTAAAAAAGAAATCCATTGGTTTCACTATGTTATTCTTAATGCCAATCTATAAAGCGTATGAAGACATCTTATTTTCTATGAACACTTAATACAGATTCTATATCTAACAATTGCACTATCTCAAGCCAAAAACAATGCAAATTCCCATTGCCTCTATAGGAAGCTTATTAGTGAGTAAATGAAGAAAAGCAATCAGTGGATTCAAACACATGAATGCCTGCTTACAAGACAACCACATTTACCCAGCAAGCCACTAGAACATCATAAGTGTCAAGCAATGTCAAGAAGTGCAGTGAACATTGAATCGCTAATAGGTAAGTTAAAAATGAATTCCATTGGTTTCACTATGTTATTCTTAATGCCAATCTATACAGCGTATGATGACATCTTCTTCTTTATGAACACGTAATACATATTCTATACTTTACAATTGCACTATCTCAAGCCAAAACAATTCAAATTTCCATTGCCTCTATAGGAAGCTTATTAGTAAGTAAATGAAGAAAAGCTATCGGTGGATTCAAACTCATGAATGACTGTTTACAATACAGGTGCGTTTACCCAGTAAGCCACTGGAACATCACAGGTGTAAAGCAATGTAAAGAAGGGCAGTGAACATTGAATCGCTAATAGGTAAGTTAATGAATTCCATTGGTTTCACTATGTTATTCCTAATGCCAATCTATACAACATATGATGACATCTTGTTCTTTATGAACACGTAATACATATTCTATACTTCACAATTGCACTATCTCAAGCCAAAACAATTCAAATTTGCATTGCCTCCAAAGGAAGCTTATTAGTAAGTAAATGAAGAAAAGCAATCATTGGATTCAAACTCATGAATGCCTGCTTACAAGACAGGTGCATTTACCCAGTAAGCCACTGGAACATCACAGGTGTAAAGCACTGTAAAGAAGGGCAGTGAACATTGAATCGCTAATAAGGTAAGTTAAAAATGAATTCCATTGGTTTCACTATGTTATTCTTAATGCCAATCTATACAGCGTATGATGACATCTTGTTCTTTATGAACACGTAATATATATTCTATACTTCACAATTGCACTATCTCAAGCCAAAACAATTCAAATTTCCATTGCCTCTAGAGGAAGCTTATTAGTAAGTAAATGAAGAAAAGCTATCGGTGGATTCAAACTCATGAATGCCTGTTTACAAGACAGGTGCATATCCCAGTAAGCCACTGGAACATCACAGGTGTAAAGCAATGTAAAGAAGGACAGTGAACATTGAATCGCTAATAGGTAAGTTAAAAAAGAAATCCATTGGTTTCATTATGTTATTCTTAATACCAATCTATAAAGCGTATGAAGACATCTTGTTTTCTATGAACACTTAATACAGATTCTATATCTCACAATTGCACTATCTCAAGCCAAAACAATTAAAATTTCCATTGCCTCTATAGGAAGCTTATTAGTGAGTAAATGAAGAAAAGCAATCAGTGGATTCAAACTCATGAATGCCTGCTTACAAGACAACCACATTTACCCAGCAAGCCACTAGAACATCATAGGTGTCAAGCAATGTCAAGAAGTGCAGTGAACATTGAATCGCTAATAGGTAAGTTAAAAATGAATTCCAATGGTTTCACTATGTTATTCTTAATGCCAATCTATACAGAGTATGATGACATCTTGTTCTTTATTAACACTTAATATATATTCTATACTTCACAATTGCACTATCTCAAGCCAAAACAATTCAAATTTCCATTGCCTCTATAGGAAGCTTATTAGTAAGTAAATGAAGAAAAGCTATCGGTGGATTCAAACTCATGAATGCCTGTTTACAAGACAGGTGCATTTCCCAGTAAGCCACTGGAACATCACGGGTGTAAAGCAATGTAAAGAAGGGCAGTGAACATTGAATCGCTAATAGGTAAGTTAAAAAAGAAATCCATTGGTTTCACTATGTTATTCTTAATGCCAATCTATAAAGCGTATGAAGACATCTTGTTTTCTATGAACACTTAATACAGATTCTATATCTAACAATTGCACTATCTCAAGCCAAAACAATTCAAATTTCCATTGCCTCTATAGGAAGCTTATTAGTAAGTAAATGAAGAAAAGCAATCAGTGGATTCAAACTTATGAATGCCTGTTTACAAGACAGGTGCATTTCCCAGTAAGCCACTGGAACATCACAGGTGTAAAGCAATGTAAAGAAGGGCATTGAACATTGAATCGCTAATAGGTAAGTTAAAAAAGAAAGCCATTGGTTTCACTATGTTATTCTTAATGCCAATCTATACAACGTATGATCACATCTTGTTCTTTATTAACACTTAATATATATTCTATACTTCACAATTGCACTATCTCAAGCCAAAAACAATGCAAATTTCCATTGCCTCTATAGGAAGCTTATTAGTGAGTAAATGAAGAAAAGCAATCAGTGGATTCAAACACATGAATGCCTGCTTACAAGACAACCACATTTACCCAGCAAGCCACTAGAACATCAAAAGTGTCAAGCACAGTCAAGAAGTGCAGTGAACATTGAATCGCTAATAGGTAAGTTAAAAATGAATTCCATTGGTTTCACTATGTTATTCTTAATGCCAATCTATACAGCGTATGATGACATCTTCTTCTTTATGAACACGTAATACATATTCTATACTTCACAATTGCACTATCTCAAGCCAAAACAATTCAAATTTCCATTGCCTCTATAGGAAGCTTATTAGTAAGTAAATGAAGAAAAGCTATCGGTGGATTCAAACTCATGAAAGCCTGTTTACAATACAGGTGCGTTTACCCAGTAAGCCACTGGAACATCACAGGTGTAAAGCAATGTAAAGAAGGGCAGTGAACATTGAATCGCTAATAGGTAAGTTAATAATGAATTCCATTGGTTTCACTATGTTATTCCTAATGCCAATCTATACAACGTATGATGAGATCTTGTTCTTTATGAACACGTAATACATATTCTATACTTCACAATTGCACTATCTCAAGCCAAAACAATTCAAATTTGCATTGCCTCCATAGGAAGCTTATTAGTAAGTAAATGAAGAAAAGCTATCGGTGGATTCAAACTCATGAATGCCTGTTTACAAGACACGTGCATTTACCCAGTAAGCCACTGGAACATGACAGGTGTAAAGCAATGTAAAGAAGGACAGTGAACATTGAATCGCTAATAGGTAAGTTAATAATGAATTCCATTAGTTTCACTATGTTATTCTTAATGCCAATCTATACAGCGTATGATGACATCTTGTTCTTTATGAACACGTAATACATATTCTATACTTCACAATTGCAATATCTCAAGCCAAAACAATTCAAATTTCCATTGCCTCTATAGGAAGCTTATTAGTAAGTAAATGAAGAAAAGTTATCGGTGGATTCAAACTCATGAATGCCTGTTTACAAGACAGGTGCATTTCCCAGTAAGCCACTGGAACATCACGGGTGTAAAGCAATGTAAAGAAGGGCAGTGAACATTGAATCGCTAATAGGTAAGTTAAAAAAGTAATCCATTGGTTTCACTATGTTATTCTTAATGCCAATCTATAAAGCGTATGAAGACATCTTGTTTTCTATGAACACTTAATACAGATTCTATATCTAACAATTGCACTATCTCAAGCCAAAACAATTCAAATTTACATTGCCTCTATAGGAAGCTTATTAGTAAGTAAATGAAGAAAAGCAATCAGTGGATTCAAACTCATGAATGCCTGTTTACAAGACAGGTACATTTCCCAGTAAGCCACTGGAACATCACAGGTGTAAAGCAATGTAAAGAAGGGCATTGAACATTGAATCGCTAATAGGTAAGTTAAAAAAGAGAGCCATTGGTTTCACTATGTTATTCTTAATGCCAATCTATACAACGTATGATGACATCTTGTTCTTTATTAACACTTAATATATATTCTATACTTCACAATTGCACTATCTCAAGCCAAAACAATTCAAATTTCCATTGCCTCTATAGGAAGCTTAGTAGTAAGTTAATGAAGAAAAGCTATCGGTGGATTCAAACTCATGAATGCCTGTTTACAATACAGGTGCGTTTACCCAGTAAGCCACTGGAACATCACAGGAGTAAAGCAATGTAAAGAAGGGCAGTGAACATTGAATCGCTAATAGGTAAGTTAATAATGAATTCCATTGGTTTCACTATGTTATTCCTAATGCCAATCTATACAACGTATGATGACATCTTGTTCTTTATTAACACTTAATATATATTCTATACTTCACAATTGCACTATCTCAAGCCAAAACAATTCAAATTTCCATTGCCTCTATAGGAAGCTTCCTAGTAAGTAAATGAAGAAAAGCAATCATTGGATTCAAACTCATGAATGCCTGCTTACAAGAAAGGTGCATTTACCCAGTAAGCCACTGGAACATCACAGGTGTAAAGCACTGTAAAGAAGGGCAGTGAACATTGAATCGCTAATAAGGTAAGTTAAAAATGAATTCCATTGGTTTCACTATGTTATTCTTAATGCCAATCTATACAGCGTATGATGACATCTTGTTCTTTATGAACACGTAATACATATTCTATACTTCACAATTGCACTATCTCAAGCCAAAACAATTCAAATTTCCATTGCCTCTATAGGAAGCTTATTAGTAAGTAAATGAAGAAAAGCTATCGGTGGATTCAAACTCATGAATGCCTGTTTACAAGACAGGTACATTTCCCAGTAAGCCACTGGAACATCACAGGTGTAAAGTAATGTAAAGAAGGGCAGTGAACATTGAATCGCTAATAGGTAAGTTAAAAAAGAAATCCATTGGTTTCACTATGTTATTCTTAATGCCAATCTATAAAGCGTATGAAGACATCTTATTTTCTATGAACACTTAATACAGATTCTATATCTAACAATTGCACTATCTCAAGCCAAAAACAATGCAAATTCCCATTGCCTCTATAGGAAGCTTATTAGTGAGTAAATGAAGAAAAGCAATCAGTGGATTCAAACACATGAATGCCTGCTTACAAGACAACCACATTTACCCAGCAAGCCACTAGAACATCATAAGTGTCAAGCAATGTCAAGAAGTGCAGTGAACATTGAATCGCTAATAGGTAAGTTAAAAATGAATTCCATTGGTTTCACTATGTTATTCTTAATGCCAATCTATACAGCGTATGATGACATCTTCTTCTTTATGAACACGTAATACATATTCTATACTTCACAATTGCACTATCTCAAGCCAAAACAATTCAAATTTCCATTGCCTCTATAGGAAGCTTATTAGTAAGTAAATGAAGAAAAGCTATCGGTGGATTCAAACTCATGAATGACTGTTTACAATACAGGTGCGTTTACCCAGTAAGCCACTGGAACATCACAGGTGTAAAGCAATGTAAAGAAGGGCAGTGAACATTGAATCGCTAATAGGTAAGTTAATGAATTCCATTGGTTTCACTATGTTATTCCTAATGCCAATCTATACAACATATGATGACATCTTGTTCTTTATGAACACGTAATACATATTCTATACTTCACAATTGCACTATCTCAAGCCAAAACAATTCAAATTTGCATTGCCTCCAAAGGAAGCTTATTAGTAAGTAAATGAAGAAAAGCAATCATTGGATTCAAACTCATGAATGCCTGCTTACAAGACAAGTGCATTTACCCAGTAAGCCACTGGAACATCACAGGTGTAAAGCACTGTAAAGAAGGGCAGTGAACATTGAATCGCTAATAAGGTAAGTTAAAAATGAATTCCATTGGTTTCACTATGTTATTCTTAATGCCAATCTATACAGCGTATGATGACATCTTGTTCTTTATGAACACGTAATATATATTCTATACTTCACAATTGCACTATCTCAAGCCAAAACAATTCAAATTTCCATTGCCTCTAGAGGAAGCTTATTAGTAAGTAAATGAAGAAAAGCTATCGGTGGATTCAAACTCATGAATGCCTGTTTACAAGACAGGTGCATTTCCCAGTAAGCCACTGGAACATCACAGGTGTAAAGCAATGTAAAGAAGGACAGTGAACATTGAATCGCTAATAGGTAAGTTAAAAAAGAAATCCATTGGTTTCATTATGTTATTCTTAATACCAATCTATAAAGCGTATGAAGACATCTTGTTTTCTATGAACACTTAATACAGATTCTATATCTCACAATTGCACTATCTCAAGCCAAAACAATTAAAATTTCCATTGCCTCTATAGGAAGCTTATTAGTGAGTAAATGAAGAAAAGCAATCAGTGGATTCAAACTCATGAATGCCTGCTTACAAGACAACCACATTTACCCAGCAAGCCACTAGAACATCATAGGTGTCAAGCAATGTCAAGAAGTGCAGTGAACATTGAATCGCTAATAGGTAAGTTAAAAATGAATTCCAATGGTTTCACTATGTTATTCTTAATGCCAATCTATACAGAGTATGATGACATCTTGTTCTTTATTAACACTTAATATATATTCTATACTTCACAATTGCACTATCTCAAGCCAAAGCAATTCAAATTTCCATTGCCTCTATAGGAAGCTTATTAGTAAGTAAATGAAGAAAAGCTATCGGTGGATTCAAACTCATGAATGCCTGTTTACAAGACAGGTGCATTTCCCAGTAAGCCACTGGAACATCACGGGTGTAAAGCAATGTAAAGAAGGGCAGTGAACATTGAATCGCTAATAGGTAAGTTAAAAAAGAAATCCATTGGTTTCACTATGTTATTCTTAATGCCAATCTATAAAGCGTATGAAGACATCTTGTTTTCTATGAACACTTAATCCAGATTCTATATCTAACAATTGCACAAAACAATTCAAATTTCCATTGCCTCTATAGGAAGCTTATTAGTAAGTAAATGAAGAAAAGCAATCAGTGGATTCAAACTCATGATTGCCTGTTTACAAGACAGGTGCATTTCCCAGTAAGCCACTGTAACATCACAGGTGTAAAGCAATGTAAAGAAGGGCATTGAACATTGAATCGCTAATAGGTAAGTTAAAAAAGAAAGCCATTGGTTTCACTATGTTATTCTTAATGCCAATCTATACAACGTATGATGACATCTTGTTCTTTATTAACACTTAATATATATTCTATACTTCACAATTGCACTATCTCAAGCCAAAAACAATGCAAATTCCCATTGACTCAATAGGAAGCTTATTAGTGAGTAAATGAAGAAAAGCAATCAGTGGATTCAAACACATGAATGCCTGCTTACAAGACAACCACATTTACCCAGCAAGCCACTAGAACATGATAAGTGTCAAGCAATGTCAAGAAGTGCAGTGAACATTGAATCTTTAATAGGTAAGTTAAAAATGAATTCCATTGGTTTCACTATGTTTTTCTTAATGCCAAATTATACAGCGTATGATGACATCTTGTTTTGTATGAACACTTAATACAGATTCTATATCTCACAATTGCACTGTCTCAAGCCTAAACAATTCAAATTTTCATTGCCTCTATAGGAAGCTTATTAGTAAGTAAATGAAGAAAAGCAATCAGTGGATTCAAACTCACGAAAGCCTGC
This sequence comes from Phyllobates terribilis, assembly GCF_046119375.1. NCBI lineage: Eukaryota > Metazoa > Chordata > Amphibia > Anura > Dendrobatidae > Phyllobates > Phyllobates terribilis. The sequence continues at coordinate 586,115,028 of NW_027362762.1, forward strand.
TTACAACACAAGTGCATTTACCCAGTAAGCCACTAGTACATCACAGGTGTCAAGCAATGTCAAGAAGTGCAGTGAACATTGAATCGCTAATAGGTAAGTTAATAATGAATTCCATTGGTTTCACTATGTTATTCTTAATGCGAATCTGTACAACGTATGATGACATCTTGTTCTTTATTAACACTTAATATATATTCTATACTTCACAATTGCACTATCTCAAGCCAAAAACAATGCAAATTTCCATTGCCTCTAAAGAATGATTACTAGTAAGTAAATGAAAAAAAGCTATCCGTGGATTCAAACTCATGAATGCCTGTTTACAAGACAGTCGCATTAACACAGTAAGCCACTGGAACATCACAGGTATAAGGTAATGTAAAGAAGGGCAGTGAACATTGAATCGCTAATAGTTAAGTTAAAAATGAATTCCATTGGTTTCACTATGTTATTCTTAATGCCAATCTATACAGCGTATGATGACATCTTCTTCTTTATGAACACGTAATACATATTCTATACTTCACAATTGCACTATCTCAAGCCAAAACAATTCAAATTTCCATAGCCTCTATAAGAAGCTTATTAGTAAGTAAATGAAGATAAGCTATCGGTGGATTCAAACTCATGAATGCCTGTTTACAATACAGGTGCGTTTACCCAGTAAGCCACTGGAACATCACAGGTGTAAAGCAATGTAAAGAAGGGCAGTGAACATTGAATCGCTAATAGGTAAGTTAATAATGAATTCCATTGGTTTCACTATGTTATTCCTAATGCCAATCTATACAACGTATGATGACATCTTGTTCTTTATGAACACGTAATACATATTCTATACTTCACAATTGCACTATCTCAAGCCAAAACAATTCAAATTTCCATTGCCTCTATAGGAAGCTTATTAGTAAGTAAATGAAGAAAAGCTATCGGTGGATTCAAACTCATGAATGCCTGTTTACAAGACAGGTGCATTTCCCAGTAAGCAACTGGAACATCACAGGTGTAAAGCAATGTAAAGAAGGGCAGTGAACATTGAATCGCTAATAGGTAAGTTAAAAAAGAAATCCATTGGTTTCACTATGTTATTCTTAATGCCAATCTATAAAGAGTATGAAGACATCTTATTTTGTATGAACACTTAATACAGATTCTATATCTCACAATTGCACTGTCTCAAGCCTAAACAATTCAAATTTTCATTGCCTCTATAGGAAGCTTATTAGTAAGTAAATGAAGAAAAGCAATCAGTGGATTCAAACTCATGAATGCCTGCTTACAAGACAAGTGCATTTACCCAGTAAGCCACTAGAACATCACAAGTGTCAAGCAATGTCAAGAAGTGCAGTGAACATTGAATCGCTAATAGGTAAGTTAATAATGAATTCCATTGGTTTCACTATGTTATTCTTAATGCGAATCTGTACAGCGTATGATGACATCTTGTTCTTTATTAACACTTAATATATGTTCTATACTTCACAATTGCACTATCTCAAGCCAAAAACAATGCAAATTTCCATTGCCTCTAAAGAATGATTACTAGTAAGTAAATGAAAAAAAGCTATCCGTGGATTAAAACTCATGAATGCCTGTTTACAAGACAGTCGCATTAACACAGTAAGCCACTGGAACATCACAGGTATAAGGTAATGTAAAGAAGGGCAGTGAACATTGAATCGCTAATAGGTAAGTTAAAAATGAATTCCATTGGTTTCACTATGTTATTCTTAATGCCAATCTATACATCGTATGATGACATCTTGTTATTTATGAACACGTAATACATATTCTATACTTCACAATTGCACTATCTCAAGCCAAAACAATTCAAATTTCCATTGCCTCTATAGGAAGCTTATTAGTAAGTAAATGAAGAAAAGCTATCGGTGGATTCAAACTCATGAATGCCTGTTTACAATACAGGTGCGTTTACCCAGTAAGCCACTGGAACATCACAGGTGTAAAGCAATGTAAAGAAGGGCAGTGAACATTGAATCGCTAATAGGTAAGTTAAAAAAGAAATACATTGGTTTCACTATGTTATTCTTAATGCCAATCTATAAAGCGCATGAAGACATCTTGTTTTCTATGAACAATTAATACAGATTCTATATCTCACAATTGCACTATCTCAAGCCTAAACAATTCAAATTTCCGTTGCCTCTATAGGAAGCTTATTAGTAATTAAATGAAGAAAAGCAATCAGTGGATTCAAACTCATGAATGCCTGTTTACAAGACAAGTGCATTTACCCAGTAAGCCACTAGAACATCACAGGTGTCAAACAAGGTCAAGAAGTGCAGTGAACATTGAATCGCTAATAGGTAAGTTAAAAAAGAAAGCCATTGGTTTCACTATGTTATTCTTAATGCCAATCTATACAACGTATGATGACATCTTGTTCTTTATTAACACTTAATATATATTCTATACTTCACAATTGCACTATCTCAAGCCAAAAACAATGCAAATTTCCATTGCCTCTAAAGAATGATTACTAGTAAGTAAATGAAAAAAAGCTATCCGTGGATTCAAACTCATGAATTCCTGTTTACAAGACAGTCGCATTAACACAGTAAGCCACTGGAACATCACAGTTATAAGGTAATGTAAAGAAGGGCAGTGAACATTGAATCGCTAATAGTTAAGTTAAAAATGAATTCCATTGGTTTCACTATGTTATTCTTAATGCCAATCTATACAGCGTATGATGACATCTTCTTCTTTATGAACACGTAATACATATTCTATACTTCACAATTGCACTATCTCAAGCCAAAACAATTCAAATTTCCATTGCCTCTATAAGAAGCTTATTAGTAAGTAAATGAAGAAAAGCTATCGGTGGATTCAAACTCATGAATGCCTGTTTACAAGACAGGTGCATTTCCCAGTAAGCCACTGGAACATCACAAGTGTAAAGCAATGTAAAGAAGGGCAGTGAACATTGAATCGCTAATAGGTAAGTTAATAATAAATTCCATTGGTTTCACTATGTTATTCCTAATGCCAATCTATACAACGTATGATGACATCTTGTTCTTTATGAACACGTAATACAGATTCTATATTTCACAATTGCACTATCTCAAGCCAAAACAATTCAAATTTCCATTGCCTCTATAGGAAGCTTATTAGTGAGTAAATGAAGAAAAGCAATCAGTGGACTCAAACTCATGAATGCCTGCTTACAAGACTACCGCATTTATCCAGCAAGCCACTAGAACATCATAGGTGTCAAGCAATGTCAAGAAGTGCAGTGAACATTGAATCGCTAATAGGTAAGTTAAAAATGAATTCCATTGGTTTCACTATGTTATTCTTAATGCCAATCTATACAGAGTATGATGACATCTTGTTCTTTATTAACACTTAATATATATTCTATACTTCACAATTGCACTATCTCAAGCCAAAACAATTCAAATTTCCATTGCCTCTATAGGAAGCTTAGTAATAAGTTAATGAAGAAATGCTATCGGTGGATTCAAACTCATGAATGCCTGTTTACAAGACACGTGCATTTACCCAGTAAGCCACTGGAACATCACGGGTGTAAAGCAATGTAAAGAAGGACAGTGAACATTGAATCGCTAATAGGTAAGTTAATAATTAATTCCATTAGTTTCACTATGTTATTCTTAATGCCAATCTATACAACGTATGATGACATCTTGTTCTTTATTAACACTTAATATATATTCTATACTTCACAATTGCACTATCTCAAGCCAAAAACAATGCAAATTCCCATTGACTCTATAGGAAGCTTATTAGTGAGTAAATGAAGAAAAGCAATCAGTGGATTCAAACACATGAATGCCTGCTTACAAGACAACCACATTTACCCAGCAAGCCACTAGAACATCATAAGTGTCAAGCAATGTCAAGAAGTGCAGTGAACATTGTATCGCTAATAGGTAAGTTAAAAATGAATTCCATTTGTTTCACTATGTTTTTCTTAATGCCAAACTATACAGCGTATGATGACATCTTCTTCTTTATGAACACGTAATACATATTCTATACTTCACAATTGCACTATCTCAAGCCAAAACAATTCAAATTTCCATTGCCTCTATAGGAAGCTTATTAGTAAGTAAATGAAGAAAAGCTATCGGTGGATTCAAACTCATGAATGCCTGTTTACAATACAGGTGCGTTTACCCAGTAAGCCACTGGAACATCACAGGTGTAAGCAATGTAAAGAAGTGCAGTGAACATTGAATCGCTAATAGGTAAGTTAATAATGAATTCCATTGGTTTCACTATGTTATTCCTAATGCCAATCTATACAACGTATGATGACATCTTGTTCTTTAACACTTAATATATATTCTATACTTCACAATTGCACTATCTCAAGCCAAAAACAATGCAAATTTCCATTGCCTCTAAAGAATGATTACTAGTAAGTAAATGAAAAAAAGCTATCCGTGGATTCAAACTCATGAATGCCTGTTTACAAGACAGTCGCATTAACACAGTAAGCCACTGGAACATCACAGTTATAAGGTAATGTAAAGAAGGGCAGTGAACATTGAATCGCTAATAGGTAAGTTAAAAATGAATTCCATTGGTTTCACTATGTTATTCTTAATGCCAATCTATAAAGCGTATGATGACATCTTCTTCTTTATGAACACGTAATACATATTCTATACTTCACAATTGCACTATCTCAAGCCAAAACAATTCAAATTTCCATAGCCTCTATAAGAAGCTTATTAGTAAGTAAATGAAGAAAAGCTATCGGTGGATTCAAACTCATGAATGCCTGTTTACAAGACAGGTGCATTTCCCAGTAAGCCACTGGAAGATCACAGGTGTAAAGCAATGTAAAGAAGGACAGTGAACATTGAATCGCTAATAGGTAAGTTAAAAAAGAAATCCATTGGTTCACTATGTTACTCTTAATACCAATCTATAAAGCGTATGAAGACATCTTGTTTTCTATGAACACTTAATACAGATTCTATATCTCACAATTGCACTATCTCAAGCCAAAACAATTCAAATTTCCATTGCCTCTATAGGAAGCTTATTAGTGAGTAAATGAAGAAAAGCAATCAGTGGACTCAAACTCATGAATGCCTGCTTACAAGACAAGTGCATTTACCCAGCAGGCCACTAGAACATCATAGGTGTCAAGCAATGTCAAGAAGTGCAGTGAACATTGAATCGCTAATAGGTAAGTTAAAAATGAATTCCATTGGTTTCACTATGTTATTCTTAATGCCAATCTATACAGAGTATGATGACATCTTGTTCTTTATTAACACTTAATATATATTCTATACTTCACAATTGCACTATCTCAAGCCAAAAAAATTCAAATTTCCATTGCCTCTATAGGAAGCTTAGTAATAAGTTAATGAAGAAATGCTATCGGTGGATTCAAACTCATGAATGCCTGTTTACAAGACACATGCATTTACCCAGTAAGCCACTGGAACATGACAGGTGTAAAGCAATGTAAAGAAGGACAGTGAACATTGAATCGCTAATAGGTAAGTTAATAATGAATTCCATTAGTTTCACTATGTTATTCTTAATGCCAATCTATACAGCGTATGATGACATCTTGTTCTTTATGAACACGTAATACATATTCTATACTTCACAATTGCACTATCTCAAGCCAAAACAATTCAAATTTCCATTGCCTCTATAGGAAACTTATTAGTAAGTAAATGAAGAAAAGCAATCAGTGGATTCAAACTCATGAATGCCTGTTTACAAGACAGGTGCATTTCCCAGTAAGCAACTGGAACATCACAGGTGTAAAGCAATGTAAAGAAGGGCAGTGAACATTGAATCGCTAATAGGTAAGTTAAAAAAGAAATCCATTGGTTTCACTATGTTATTCTTAATGCCAATCTATAAAGAGTATGAAGACATCTTGTTTTGTATGAACACTTAATACAGATTCTATATCTCACAATTGCACTGTCTCAAGCCTAAACAATTCAAATTTTCATTGCCTCTATAGGAAGCTTATTAGTAAGTAAATGAAGAAAAGCAATCAGTGGATTCAAACTCATGAATGCCTGCTTACAAGACAAGTGCATTTACCCAGTAAGCCACTAGAACATCACAGGTGTCAAGCAATGTCAAGAAGTGCAGTGAACATTGAATCGCTAATAGGTAAGTTAATAATGAATTCCATTGGTTTCACTATGTTATTCTTAATGCGAATCTGTACAGCGTATGATGACATCTTGTTCTTTATTAACACTTAATATATATTCTATACTTCACAATTGCACTATCTCAAGCCAAAAACAATGCAAATTTCCATTGCCTCTAAAGAATGATTACTAGTAAGTAAATGAAAAAAAGCTATCTGTGGATTCAAACTCATGAATGACTGTTTACAAGACAGTCGCATTAACACAGTAAGCCACTGGAACATCACAGTTATAAGGTAATGTAAAGAAGGGCAGTGAACATTGAATCGCTAATAGGTAAGTTAAAAATGAATTCCATTGGTTTCACTATGTTATTCTTAATGCCAATCTATACAGCGTATGATGACATCTTGCTCTTTATTAACACGTAATACATATTCTATACTTCACAATTGCACTCTCTCAAGCCAAAACAATTCAAATTTCCATTGCCTCTATAGGAAGCTTATTAGTAAGTAAATGAAGAAAAGCTATCGGTGGATTCAAACTCATGAATGCCTGTTTACAAGACAATTGCATTTACCCAGTAACCCACTGGAACATCACAGGTGTAAAGCAATGTAAAGAAGGGCAGTGAACATTGAATCGCTAATAAGGTAAGTTAAAAATGAATTCCATTGGTTTCACTATGTTATTCTTATTGCCAATCTATACAGCGTATGATGACATATTTTTCTTTATGAACACGTAATACATATTCTATACTTCACAATTGCACTATCTCAAGCCAAAACAATTCAAATTTCCATTGCCTCTATAGGAAGCTTATTAGTAAGTAAATGAAGAAAAGCTATCGGTGGATTCAAACTCATGAATGCCTGTTTGCAATACAGGTGCGTTTAACCAGTAAGCCACTGGAACATCACAGGTGTAAAGCAATGTAAAGAAGGGCAGTGAACATTTAATCGCTAATAGGTAAGTTAAAAAAGAAAGCCATTGGTTTCACTATGTTATTCTTTATGCCAATCTATACAACGTATGATGACATCTTGTTCTTTATTAACACTTAATATATATTCTATACTTCACAATTGCACTATCTCAAGCCAAAAACAATGCAAATTTCCATTCCCTCTAAAGAATGATTACTAGTAAGTAAATGAAAAAAAGCTATCGGTGGATTCAAACTCATGAATGCCTGTTTAGAAGACAGTTGCATTAACACAGTAAGCCACTGGAACATCACAGTTATAAGGTAATGTAAAGAAGGGCAGTGAACATTGAATCGCTAATAGGTAAGTTAAAAATGAATTCCATTGGTTTCACTATGTTATTCTTAATGCCAATCTATACAGCGTATGATGACCTCTTCTTCTTTATGAACACGTAATACATATTCTATACTTCACAATTGCACTATCTCAAGCCAAAACAATTCAAATTTGCATTGCCTCCATAGGAAACTTATTAGTAAGTAAATGAAGAAAAGCAATCATTGGATTCAAACTCATGAATGCCTGTTTACAAGACAGGTGCATTTACCCAGTAAGCCACTGGAACATCACAGGTGTAAATCACTGTAAAGAAGGGCAGTGAACATTGAATCGCTAATAAGGTAAGTTAAAAATGAATTCCATTGGTTTCACTATGTTATTCTTAATGCCAATCTATACAGCGTATGATGACATCTTGTTCTTTATGAACACGTAATAAATATTCTATACTTCACAATTGCACTATCTCAAGCCAAAACAATTCAAATTTCCATAGCCTCTATAAGAAGCTTATTAGTAAGTAAATGAAGATAAGCTATCGGTGGATTCAAACTCATGAATGCCTGTTTACAAGACAATTGCATTTACCCAGTAACCCACTGGAACATCACAAGTGTAAAGCAATGTAAAGAAGGGCAGAGAACATTGAATCGCTAATAAGATAAGTTAAAAATGAATTCCATTGGTTTCACTCTGTTATTCTTAATGCCAATCTATACAGCGTATGATGACATATTTTTCTTTATGAACACGTAATACATATTCTATACTTCACAATTGCACTCTCTCAAGCCAAAACAATTCAAATTTCCATTGCCTCTATAGGAAGCTTATTAGTAAGTAAATGAAGAAAAGCTATCGGTGGATTCAAACTCATGAATGCCTGTTTACAAGACAATTGCATTTACCCAGTAACCCACTGGAACATCACAGGTGTAAAGCAATGTAAAGAAGGGCAGTGAACATTGAATCGCTAATAAGATAAGTTAAAAATGAATTCCATTGGTTTCACTCTGTTATTCTTAATGCCAATCTATACAGCGTATGATGACATATTTTTCTTTATGAACACGTAATACATATTCTATACTTCACAATTGCACTCTCTCAAGCCAAAACAATTCAAATTTCCATTGCCTCTATAGGAAGCTTATTAGTAAGTAAATGAAGAAAAGCTATCGGTGGATTCAAACTCATGAATGCCTGTTTACAAGACAATTGCATTTACCCAGTAACCCACTGGAACATCACAGGTGTAAAGCAATGTAAAGAAGGGCAGTGAACATTGAATCGCTAATAAGGTAAGTTAAAAATGAATTCCATTGGTTTCACTATGTTATTCTTATTGCCAATCTATACAGCGTATGATGACATATTTTTCTTTATGAACACGTAATACATATTCTATACTTCACAATTGCACTATCTCAAGCCAAAACAATTCAAATTTCCATTGCCTCTATAGGAAGCTTATTAGTAAGTAAATGAAGAAAAGCTATCGGTGGATTCAAACTCATGAATGCCTGTTTGCAATACAGGTGCGTTTAACCAGTAAGCCACTGGAACATCACAGGTGTAAAGCAATGTAAAGAAGGGCAGTGAACATTTAATCGCTAATAGGTAAGTTAAAAAAGAAAGCCATTGGTTTCACTATGTTATTCTTTATGCCAATCTATACAACGTATGATGACATCTTGTTCTTTATTAACACTTAATATATATTCTATACTTCACAATTGCACTATCTCAAGCCAAAAACAATGCAAATTTCCATTCCCTCTAAAGAATGATTACTAGTAAGTAAATGAAAAAAAGCTATCGGTGGATTCAAACTCATGAATGCCTGTTTAGAAGACAGTTGCATTAACACAGTAAGCCACTGGAACATCACAGGAATAAGGTAATGTAAAGAAGGGCAGTGAACATTGAATCGCTAATAGGTAAGTTAAAAATGAATTCCATTGGTTTTACTATGTTACTCTTAATGCCAATCTATACAGCGTATGATGACCTCTTCTTCTTTATGAACACGTAATACATATTCTATACTTCACAATTGCACTATCTCAAGCCAAAACAATTCAAATTTGCATTGCCTCCATAGGAAGCTTATTAGTAAGTAAATGAAGAAAAGCAATCATTGGATTCAAACTCATGAATGCCTGTTTACAAGAAAGGTGCATTTACCCAGTAAGCCACTGGAACATCACAGGTGTAAAGCACTGTAAAGAAGGGCAGTGAACATTGAATCGCTAATAAGGTAACTTAAAAATGAATTCCATTGGTTTCACTATGTTATTCTTAATGCCAATCTATACAGCGTATGATGACATCTTGTTCTTTATGAACACGTAATACATATTCTATACTTCACAATTGCACTATCTCAAGCCAAAACAATTCAAATTTCCATTGCCTCTATAGGAAGCTTATTAGTAAGTAAATGAAGAAAAGCTATCGGTGCATTCAAGCTCATGAATGCCTGTTTACAAGACAGGTGCATTTCCCAGTAAGCCACTGGAACAACACAGGTGTAAAGCAATGTAAAGAAGGACAGTGAACATTGAATCGCTAATAGGTAAGTTAAAAAAGAAATCCATTGGTTTCACTATGTTATTCTTAATGCCAATCTATACAACGTATGATGACATCTTGTTCTTTATTAACACTTAATATATATTCTATACTTCACAATTGCACTATCTCAAGCCAAAAACAATGCAAATTTCCATTGCCTCTAAAGAATGATTACTAGTAAGTAAATGAAAAAAAGCTATCCGTGGATTCAAACTCATGAATGCCTGTTTACAAGACAGTCGCATTAACACAATAAGCCACTGGCACATCACAGGTATAATGTAATGTAAAGAAGGGCAGTGAACATTGAATCGCTAATAGGTAAGTTAAAAATGAATTCCATTGGTTTCACTATGTTATTCTTAATGCCAATCTATACAGCGTATGATGACATCTTCTTCTTTATGAACACGTAATACATATTCTATACTTCACAATTGCACTATCTCAAGCCAAAACAATTCAAATTTCCATTGCCTCTATAAGAAGCTTATTAGTAAGTAAATGAAGAAAAGCTATCGGTGGATTCAAACTCATGAATGCCTGTTTACAAGACAATTGCATTTACCCAGTAACCCACTGGAACATCACAGGTGTAAAACAATGTAAAGAAGGGCAGTGAACATTGAATCGCTAATAAGGTAAGTTAAAAATGAATTCCATTGGTTTCACTATGTTATTCTTAATGCCAATCTATACAGCGTATGATGACATATTTTTCTTTATGAACACGTAATACATATTCTATACTTCACAATTCCACTATCTCAATCCAAAACAATTCAAATTTCCATTGCCTCTATAGGAAGCTTATTAGTAAGTAAATGAAGAAAAGCTATCGGTGGATTCAAACTCATGAATGCCTGTTTACAATACAGGTGCGTTTAACCAGTAAGCCACTGGAACATCACATGTGTAAAGCAATGTAAAGAAGGGCAGTGAACATTGAATCGCTAATAGGTAAGTTAAAAAAGAAAGCCATTGGTTTCACTATGTTATTCTTAATGCCAATCTATACAACGTATGATGACATCTTGTTCTTTATTAACACTTAATATATATTCTATACTTCACAATTGCACTATCTCAAGCCAAAAACAATGCAAATTTCCATTCCCACTAAAGAATGATTACTAGTAAGTAAATGAAAAAAAGCTATCGGTGGATTCAAACTCATGAATGCCTGTTTACAAGACAGGTGCATTTCCCAGTAAGCCACTGGAACATCACAGGTGTAAAGCAATGTAAAGAAGGGCAGTGGACATTGAATCGCTAATAGGTAAGTTAAAAAAGAAAGCCATTGGTTTCACTACGTTATTCTTAATACCAATCTATACAGCGTATAATGACATCTTCTTCTTTATGAACACGTAATACATATTCTATACTTCACAATTGCACTATCTCAAGCCAAAACAATTCAAATTTGCATTGCCTCCATAGGAATCTTATTAGTAAGTAAATGAAGAAAAGCAATCAGTGGATTCAAACTCTTGAATGCCTGTTTACAAGACAGGTGCATTTACCCAGTAAGCCACTTGAACATCACAGGTGTAAAGCAATGTAAAGAAGGGCAGTGAACATTGAATCGCTAATAGGTAAGTTAATAATGAATTCAATTGGTTTCACTATGTTATTCTTAATGCCAATCTATACAGCGTATGATGACATCTTCTTCTTTATGAACACGTAATACATATTCTATACTTCACAATTGCACTATCTCAAGCCAAAACAATTCAAATTTCCATTGCCTCTATAGGAAGCTTATTAGTAAGTATATGAAGAAAAGCTATCGGTGGATTCAAACTCATGAATGCCTGTTTACAATACAGGTGCGTTTAACCAGTAAGCCACTGGAACATCACAGGTGTAAAGCAATGTAAAGAAGGGCAGTGAACATTGAATCGCTAATAGGTAAGTTAAAAAAGAAAGCCATTGGTTTCACTATGTTATTCTTAATGCCAATCTATACAACGTATGATGACATCTTGTTCTTTATTAACACTTAATATATATTCTATACTTCACAATTGCACTATCTCAAGCCAAAACAATTCAAATTTCCATTCCCTCTAAAGAATGATTACTAGTAAGTAAATAAAAAAAAGCTATCCGTGGATTCAAACTCATGAATGCCTGTTTAGAAGACAGTTGCATTAACACAGTAAGCCACTGGAACATCACAGGAGTAAGGTAATGTAAAGAAGGGCAGTGAACATTGAATCGCTAATAGGTAAGTTAAAAAAGAAATCCATTGGTTTCACTATGTTATTCTTAATGCCAATCTATAAAGCGTATGAAGACATCTTGTTTTCTATGAACGCTTAATACAGATTCTATATCTCACAATTGCACTATCTCAAGCCAAAACAATTCAAATTTCCATTGCCTCTATAGGAAGCTTATTAGTAAGTAAATGAAGAAAAGCAATCAGTGGATTCAAACTCATGAATGCCTGTTTACAAGACAGGTGCATTAACACAGTAAGCCACTGGAACATCACAGGAGTAAAGTAATGTAAAGAAGGGCAGTGAACATTGAATCGCTAATAGGTAAGTAAAAAATGAATTCCATTTTTTTCACTATGTTATTCTTAATGCCAATCTATACAGCGTATGATGACATCTTGTTCTTTATTAACACTTAATATATATTCTATACTTCACAATTGCACTATCTCAAGCCAAAACAATTCAAATTTCCATTGCCTCTATAGGAAGCTTATTAGTAAGTAAATGAAGAAAAGCGATGAGTGGATTCAAACTCATGAATGCCTGCTTACAAGACAACCGCATTTACCCAGTAAGCCACCAGAACATCACAGGTGTCAAGCAATGTCAAGAAGTGCAGTGAACATTGAATCGCTAATAGGTAAGTTAAAAAAGAAAGCCATTGGTTTCACTATGTTATTCTTAATGCCAATCTATACAACGTATGATGACAACTTGTTCTTTATTAACACTTAATATATATTCTATACTTCACAATTGCACTATCTCAAGCCAAAAACAATGCAAATTTCCATTCCCACTAAAGAATGATTACTAGTAAGTAAATGAAAAAAAGCTGTTGGTGGATTCAAACTCATGAATGCCTGTTTACAAGACAGGTGCATTTCCCAGTAAGCCACTGGAACATCACAGGTGTAAAGCAATGTAAAGAAGGGCAGTGAACATTGAATCGCTAATAGGTAAGTTAAAAAAGAAAGCCATTGGTTTCACTACGTTATTCTTAATACCAATCTATACAGCGTATGATGACATCTTGTTCTTTATGAACACGTAATACATATTCTATACTTCACAATCGCACTATCTCAAGCCAAAACAATTCAAATTTCCATTGCCTCTATAGGAAGCTTATTAGTAAGTAAATGAAGAAAAGCTATCGGTGGATTCAAACTAATGAATGCCTGTTAACAAGACAGGTGCATTTCCCAGTAAGCCACTGGAACATCACAGGTGTAAAGCAATGTAAAGAAGGACAGTGAACATTGAATCGCTAATAGGTAAGTTAAAAAAGAAATCCATTGGTTTCACTATGTTATTCTTAATGCCAATCTATACAACGTATGATGACATCTTGTTCTTTATTAACACTTAATATATATTCTATACTTCACAATTGCACTATCTCAAGCCAAAAACAATGCAAATTTCCATTGCCTCTAAAGAATGATTACTAGTAAGTAAATGAAAAAAAGCTATCCGTGGATTCAAACTCATGAATGCCTGTTTACAAGACAGTCGCATTAACACAATAAGCCACTGGCACATCACAGGTATAAGGTAATGTAAAGAAGGGCAGTGAACATTGAATCGCTAATAGGTAAGTTAAAAATAAATTCCATTGGTTTCACTATGTTATTCTTAATGCCAATCTATACAGCGTATGATGACATCTTCTTCTTTATGAACACGTAATACATATTCTATACTTCACAATTGCACTATCTCAAGCCAAAACAATTCAAATTTCCATTGCCTCTATAAGAAGCTTATTAGTAAGTAAATGAAGAAAAGCTATCGGTGGATTCAAACTCATGAATGCCTGTTTACAAGACAATTGCATTTACCCAGTAACCCACTGGAACATCACAGGTGTAAAACAATGTAAAGAAGGGCAGTGAACATTGAATCGCTAATAAGGTAAGTTAAAAATGAATTCCATTGGTTTCACTATGTTATTCTTAATGCCAATCTATACAGCGTATGATGACATATTTTTCTTTATGAACACGTAATACATATTCTATACTTCACAATTCCACTATCTCAATCCAAAACAATTCAAATTTCCATTGCCTCTATAGGAAGCTTATTAGTAAGTAAATGAAGAAAAGCTATCGGTGGATTCAAACTCATGAATGCCTGTTTACAATACAGGTGCGTTTAACCAGTAAGCCACTGGAACATCACATGTGTAAAGCAATGTAAAGAAGGGCAGTGAACATTGAATCGCTAATAGGTAAGTTAAAAAAGAAAGCCATTGGTTTCACTATGTTATTCTTAATGCCAATCTATACAACGTATGATGACATCTTGTTCTTTATTAACACTTAATATATATTCTATACTTCACAATTGCACTATCTCAAGCCAAAAACAATGCAAATTTCCATTCCCACTAAAGAATGATTACTAGTAAGTAAATGAAAAAAAGCTATCGGTGGATTCAAACTCATGAATGCCTGTTTACAAGACAGGTGCATTTCCCAGTAAGCCACTGGAACATCACAGGTGTAAAGCAATGTAAAGAAGGGCAGTGGACATTGAATCGCTAATAGGTAAGTTAAAAAAGAAAGCCATTGGTTTCACTACGTTATTCTTAATACCAATCTATACAGCGTATAATGACATCTTCTTCTTTATGAACACGTAATACATATTCTATACTTCACAATTGCACTATCTCAAGCCAAAACAATTCAAATTTGCATTGCCTCCATAGGAATCTTATTAGTAAGTAAATGAAGAAAAGCAATCAGTGGATTCAAACTCTTGAATGCCTGTTTACAAGACAGGTGCATTTACCCAGTAAGCCACTTGAACATCACAGGTGTAAAGCAATGTAAAGAAGGGCAGTGAACATTGAATCGCTAATAGGTAAGTTAATAATGAATTCAATTGGTTTCACTATGTTATTCTTAATGCCAATCTATACAGCGTATGATGACATCTTCTTCTTTATGAACACGTAATACATATTCTATACTTCACAATTGCACTATCTCAAGCCAAAACAATTCAAATTTGCATTGCCTCCATAGGAAACTTATTAGTAAGTAAATGAAGAAAAGCAATCATTGGATTCAAACTAATGAATGCCTGTTTACAAGACAGGTGCATTTACCCAGTAAGCCACTGGAACATCACAGGTGTAAAGCACTGTAAAGAAGGGCAGTGAACATTGAATCGCTAATAAGGTAAGTTAAAAATGAATTCCATTGGTTTCACTATGTTATTCTTAATGCCAATCTATACAGCGTATGATGACATCTTGTTCTTTATGAACACGTAATACATATTCTATACTTCACAATTGCACTATCTCAAGCCAAAACAATTCAAATTTCCATTGCCTCTAGAGGAAGCTTATTAGTAAGTAAATGAAGAAAAGCTATCGGTGGATTCAAGCTCATGAATGCCTGTTTACAAGACAGGTGCATTTCCCAGTAAGCCACTGGAACAACACAGGTGTAAAGCAATGTAAAGAAGGACAGTGAACATTGAATCACTAATAGGTAAGTTAAAAAAGAAATCCATTGGTTTCACTATGTTATTCTTAATGCCAATCTATAAAGCGTATGAAGACATCTTGTTTTCTATGAACACTTAATACAGATTCTATATCTCACAATTGCACTATCTCAAGCCTAAACAATTCAAATTTTCATTGCCTCTATAGGAAGCTTATTAGTAAGTAAATGAAGAAAAGCAATCAGTGGATTCAAACTCATGAATGCCTGCTTACAAGACAAGTGCATTTACCCAGTAAGCTACTAGAACATCACAGGTGTCAAACAATGTCAAGAAGTGCAGTGAACATTGAATCGCTAATAGGTAAGTTAAAAAAGAAAGCCATTGGTTTCACTATGTTATTCTTAATGCCAATCTATACAACGTATGATGACATCTTGTTCTTTATTAACACTTAATATATATTCTATACTTCACAATTGCACTATCTCAAGCCAAAAACAATGCAAATTTCCATTCCCTCTAAAGAATTATTACTAGTAAGTAAATGAAAAAAAAGCTATCCGTGGATTCAAACTCATGAATGCCTGTTTACAAGACATTCGCATTAACACAATAAGCCACTGGCACATCACCAGTATAAGGTAATGTAAAGAAGGGCAGTGAACATTGAATCGCTAATAGGTAAGTTAAAAATGAATTCCATTGGTTTCACTATGTTATTCTTAATGCCAATCTATACAGCGTATGATGACATCTTCTTCTTTATGAACACGTAATACATATTCTATACTTCACAATTCCACTATCTCAAGCCAAAACAATTCAAATTTCCATTGCCTCTATAGGAAGCTTATTAGTAAGTAAATGAAGAAAAGCTATCGGTGGATTCAAACTCATGAATGCCTATTTACAAGACAATTGCATTTACCCAGTAACCCACTGGAACATCACAGGTGTAAAGCAATGTAAAGAAGGGCAGTGAACATTGAATCGCTAATAAGGTAAGTTAAAAATGAATTCCATTGGTTTCACTATGTTATTCTTAATGCCAATCTATACAGCGTATGATGACATATTTTTCTTTATGAACACGTAATACATATTCTATACTTCACAATTCCACTATCTCAAGCCAAAACAATTCAAATTTCCATTGCCTCTATAGGAAGCTTATTAGTAAGTATATGAAGAAAAGCTATCGGTGGATTCAAACTCATGAAAGCCTGTTTACAATACAGGTGCGTTTAACCAGTAAGCCACTGGAACATCACAGGTGTAAAGCAATGTAAAGAAGGGCAGTGAACATTGAATCGCTAATAGGTAAGTTAAAAAAGAAAGCCATTGGTTTCACTATGTTATTCTTAATGCCAATCTATACAACGTATGATGACATCTTGTTCTTTATTAACACTTAATATATATTCTATACTTCACAATTGCACTATCTCAAGCCAAAACAATTCAAATTTCCATTCCCTCTAAAGAATGATTACTAGTAAGTAAATGAAAAAAAGCTATCCGTGGATTCAAACTCATGAATGCCTGTTTAGAAGACAGTTGCATTAACACAGTAAGCCACTGGAACATCACAGAAGTAAGGTAATGTAAAGAAGGGCAGTGAACATTGAATCGCTAATAGGTAAGTTAAAAAAGAAATCCATTGGTTTCACTATGTTATTCTTAATGCCAATCTATAAAGCGTATGAAGACATCTTGTTTTCTATGAACGCTTAATACAGATTCTATATCTCACAATTGCACTATCTCAAGCCAAAACAATTCAAATTTCCATTGCCTCTATAGGAAGCTTATTAGTAAGTAAATGAAGAAAAGCAATCAGTGGATTCAAACTCATGAATGCCTGTTTACAAGACAGGTGCATTAACACAGTAAGCCACTGGAACAGAACAGGAGTAAAGTAATGTAAAGAAGGGCAGTGAACATTGAATCGCTAATAGGTAAGTAAAAAATGAATTCCATTTTTTTCACTATGTTATTCTTAATGCCAATCTATACAGCGTATGATGACATCTTGTTCTTTATTAACACTTAATATATATTCTATACTTCACAATTGCATTATCTCAAGCCAAAACAATTCAAATTTCCATTGCCTCTATAGGAAGCTTATTAGTAAGTAAATGAAGAAAAGCGATGAGTGGATTCAAACTCATGAATGCCTGCTTACAAGACAACCGCATTTACCCAGTAAGCCACCAGAACATCACAGGTGTCAAGCAATGTCAAGAAGTGCAGTGAACATTGAATCGCTAATAGGTACGTTAAAAAAGAAAGCCATTGGTTTCACTATGTTATTCTTAATGCCAATCTATACAACGTATGATGACAACTTGTTCTTTATTAACACTTAATATATATTCTATACTTCACAATTGCACTATCTCAAGCCAAAAACAATGCAAATTTCCATTCCCACTAAAGAATGATTACTAGTAAGTAAATGAAAAAAAGCTATTGGTGGATTAAAACTCATGAATGCCTGTTTACAAGACAGGTGCATTTCCCAGTAAGCCACTGGAACATCACAGGTGTAAAGCAATGTAAAGAAGGGCAGTGAACATTGAATCGCTAATAGGTAAGTTAAAAAAGAAAGCCATTGGTTTCACTACGTTATTCTTAATACCAATCTATACAGCGTATGATGACATCTTGTTCTTTATGAACACGTAATACATATTCTATACTTCACAATCGCACTATCTCAAGCCAAAACAATTCAAATTTCCATTGCCTCTATAGGAAGCTTATTAGTAAGTAAATGAAGAAAAGCTATCGGTGGATTCAAACTAATGAATGCCTGTTAACAAGACAGGTGCATTTCCCAGTAAGCCACTGGAACATCACAGGTGTAAAGCAATGTAAAGAAGGGCAGTGAACATTGAATCGCTAATAGGTAAGTTAAAAAAGAAATCCATTGGTTTCACTGTTATTCTTAATGCCAATCTATAAAGCGTATGAAGACATCTTGTTTTCTATGAACACTTAATACAGATTCTATATCTCACAATTGCACTATCTCAAGCCAAAACAAATCAAATTTCCATTGCCTCTATAGGAAGCTTATTAGTAAGTAAATGAAGAAAAGCGATGAGTGGATTCAAACTCATGAATGCCTGCTTACAAGACAACCGCATTTACCCAGTAAGCCACTAGAACATCACAGGTGTCAAGCAATGTCAAGAAGTGCAGTGAACATTGAATCGCTAATAGGTAAGTTAAAAAAGAAAGCCATTGGTTTCACTATGTTATTCTTAATGCCAATCTATACAACGTATGATGACATCTTGTTCTTTATTAACACTTAATATATATTCTATACTTCACAATTGCACTATCTCAAGCCAAAACAATTCAAATTTCCATTGCCTCTATTGGAAGCTTATTAGTAAGTAAATGAAGAAAAGCAATCAGTGGATTCAAACTCATGAATGCCTGTTTACAAGACATGTGCATTTACCCAGTAAGCCACTGGAACATCACAGGTGTAAAGCAATGTAAAGAAGGGCAGTGAACATTGAATCGCTAATAGGTAAGTTAATAATGAATTCCATTGGTTTCACTATGTTATTCTTAATGCCAATCTGTACAGCGTATGATGACATCTTGTTCTTTATGAGCACGTAATACATATTTTATACTTTACAACTGCACTATCTCAAGCCAAAACAATTCAAATTTCCATTGCCTCTATAGGAAGCTTATTAGTAAGTAAATGAAGAAAAGCTTTCGGTGGTTTCACACTCATGAATGCCTGTTTACAAGACAGGTGCATTTCCCAGTAAGCCACTGGAACAACACAGGTGTAAAGCAATGTAAAGAAGGGCAGTGAACATTGAATCGCTAATAGGTAAGTTAAAAAAGAAAGCCATTGGTTTCACTATGTTATTCTTAATGCCAATCTATACAGCGTATGATGACATCTTGTTCTTTATGAACACGTAATACATATTCTATACTTCACAATTGCACTATCTCAAGCCAAGACAATTCAAATTTCCATTGCCTCTAGAGGAAGCTTATTAGTAAGTAAATGAAGAAAAGCTATCGGTGGATTCAAGCTCATGAATGCCTGTTTACAAGACAGGTGCATTTCCCAGTAAGCCACTGGAACATCACAGGTGTAAAGCAATGTAAAGAAGGACAGTGAACATTGAATCGCTAATAGGTAAGTTAAAAAAGAAATCCATTGGTTTCACTATGTTATTCTTAATACCAATCTATAAAGCGTAAGCCACTGGAACATCACAGGTGTAAAGCAATGTAAAGAAGGGCAGTGAACATTGAATCGCTAATAGGTAAGTTAATAATGAATTCCATTGGTTTCACTATGTTATTCTTAATGCCAATCTGTACAGCGTATGATGACATCTTGTTCTTTATGAACACGTAATACATTTTCTCTACTTCACAACTGCACTATCTCAAGCCAAAACAATTCAAATTTCCATTGCCTCTATAGGAAGCTTATTAGTAAGTAAATGAAGAAAAGCTTTCGGTGGTTTCACACTCATGAATGCCTGTTTACAAGACAGGTGCATTTCCCAGTAAGCCACTGGAACATCACAGGTGTAAAGCAATGTAAAGAAGGGCAGTGAACATTGAATCGCTAATAGGTAAGTTAAAAAAGAAAGCCATTGGTTTCACTATGTTATTCTTAATGCCAATCTATACAACGTATGATGACATCTTGTTCTTTATTAACACTTAATATATATTCTATACTTCACAATTGCACTATCTCAAGCCAAGACAATTCAAATTTCCATTGCCTCTATAGGAAGCTTATTAGTAAGTAAATGAAAAAAAGCAATCAGTGGATTCAAACTCATGAATGCCTGTTTACAAGACAGGTGCATTAACACAGTAAGCCACTGGAACATCACAGGAGTAAAGTAATGTAAAGAAGGGCAGTGAACATTGAATCGCTAATAGGTAAGTAAAAAATGAATTCCATTTTTTTCACTATGTTATTCTTAATGCCAATCTATACAGCGTATGATGACATCTTGTTCTTTATTAACACTTAATATATATTCTATATTTCACAATTGCACTATCTCAAGCCAAAACAATTCAAATTTCCATTGCCTCTATAGGAAGCTTATTAGTAAGTAAATGAAGAAAAGCGATGAGTGGATTCAAACTCATGAATGCCTGCTTACAAGACAACCGCATTTACCCAGTAAGCCACTAGAACATCACAGGTGTCAAGCAATGTCAAGAAGTGCAGTGAACATTGAATCGCTAATAGGTAAGTTAAAAAAGAAAGCCATTGGTTTCACTATGTTATTCTTAATGCCAATCTATACAACGTATGATGACATCTTGTTCTTTATTAACACTTAATATATATTCTATACTTCACAATTGCACTATCTCAAGCCAAAACAATTCAAATTTCCATTGCCTCTATAGGAAGCTTATTAGTAAGAAAATGAAGAAAAGCAATCAGTGGATTCAAACTCATGAATGCCTGTTTACAAGACAGGTGCATTTACCCAGTAAGCCACTGGAACATCACAGGTGTAAAGCAATGTAAAGAAGGGCAGTGAACATTGAATCGCTAATAGGTAAGTTAATGATGAATTCCATTGGTTTCACTATGTTATTCTTAATGCCAATCTGTACAGCGTATGATGACATCTTGTTCTTTATGAACACTTAATATATATTCTATACTTCACAATTGCACTATCTCAAGCCAAAAACAATGCAAATTTCCATTCCCTCTAAAGAATGATTACTAGTAAGTAAATGAAAAAAAGCTATCGGTGGATTCAAACTCATGAATGCCTGTTTAGAAGACAGTTGCATTAACACAGTAAGCCACTGGAACATCACAGGAATAAGGTAATGTAAAGAAGGGCAGTGAACATTGAATTGCTAATAGGTAAGTTAAAAATGAATTCCATTGGTTTCACTATGTTATTCTTAATGCCAATCTATACAGCGTATGATGACATCTTCTTCTTTATGAACACGTAATACATATTCTATACTTCACAATTGCACTATCTCAAGCCAAAACAATTCAAATTTCCATTCCCTCTAAAGAATGATTACTAGTAAGTAAATGAAAAAAAGCTATCCGTGGATTCAAACTCGTGAATGCCTGTTTAGAAGACAGTTGCATTAACACAGTAAGCCACTGGAACATCACAGGAGTAAGGTAATGTAAAGAAGGGCAGTGAACATTGAATCGCTAATAGGTAAGTTAAAAAAGAAATCCATTGGTTTCACTATGTTATTCTTAATGCCAATCTATAAAGCGTATGAAGACATCTTGTTTTCTATGAACGCTTAATACAGATTCTATATCTCACAATTGCACTATCTCAAGCCAAAACAATTCAAATTTCCATTTGCCTCTATAGGAAGCTTATTAGTAAGAAAATGAAGAAAAGCAATCAGTGGATTCAAACTCATGAATGCCTGTTTACAAGACAGGTGCATTTACCCAGTAAGCCACTGGAACATCACAGGTGTAAAGCAATGTAAAGAAGGGCAGTGAACATTGAATCGCTAATAGGTAAGTTAATGATGAATTCCATTGGTTTCACTATGTTATTCTTAATGCCAATCTGTACAGCGTATGATGACATCTTGTTCTTTATGAACACTTAATATATATTCTATACTTCACAATTGCACTATCTCAAGCCAAAAACAATGCAAATTTCCATTCCCTCTAAAGAATGATTACTAGTAAGTAAATGAAAAAAAGCTATCGGTGGATTCAAACTCATGAATGCCTGTTTAGAAGACAGTTGCATTAACACAGTAAGCCACTGGAACATCACAGGAATAAGGTAATGTAAAGAAGGGCAGTGAACATTGAATTGCTAATAGGTAAGTTAAAAATGAATTCCATTGGTTTCACTATGTTATTCTTAATGCCAATCTATACAGCGTATGATGACATCTTCTTCTTTATGAACACGTAATACATATTCTATACTTCACAATTGCACTATCTCAAGCCAAAACAATTCAAATTTCCATTCCCTCTAAAGAATGATTACTAGTAAGTAAATGAAAAAAAGCTATCCGTGGATTCAAACTCGTGAATGCCTGTTTAGAAGACAGTTGCATTAACACAGTAAGCCACTGGAACATCACAGGAGTAAGGTAATGTAAA
Organism: Phyllobates terribilis; assembly: GCF_046119375.1. Lineage (NCBI taxonomy): Eukaryota > Metazoa > Chordata > Amphibia > Anura > Dendrobatidae > Phyllobates > Phyllobates terribilis. The sequence goes on from NW_027362762.1 coordinate 586,137,877, forward strand.
GAAGGGCAGTGAACATTGAATCGCTAATAGGTAAGTTAAAAAAGAAATCCATTGGTTTCACTATGTTATTCTTAATGCCAATCTATAAAGCGTATGAAGACATCTTGTTTTCTATGAACGCTTAATACAGATTCTATATCTCACAATTGCACTATCTCAAGCCAAAACAATTCAAATTTCCATTTGCCTCTATAGGAAGCTTATTAGTAAGTAAATGAAGAAAAGCAATCAGTGGATTCAAACTCATGAATGCCTGTTTACAAGACAGGTGCATTAACACAGTAAGCCACTGGAACATCACAGGAGTAAAGTAATGTAAAGAAGGGCAGTGAACATTGAATCGCTAATAGGTAAGTAAAAAATGAATTCCATTTTTTTCACTATGTTATTCTTAATGCCAATCTATACAGCGTATGATGACATCTTGTTCTTTATTAACACTTAATATATATTCTATACTTCACAATTGCACTATCTCAAGCCAAAACAATTCAAATTTCCATTTGCCTCTATAGGAAGCTTATTAGTAAGTAAATGAAGAAAAGCGATGAGTGGATTCAAACTCATGAATGCCTGCTTACAAGACAACCGCATTTACCCAGTAAGCCACTAGAACATCACAGGTGTCAAGCAATGTCAAGAAGTGCAGTGAACATTGAATCGCTAATAGGTAAGTTAAAAAAGAAAGCCATTGGTTTCACTATGTTATTCTTAATGCCAATCTATACAACGTATGATGACATCTTGTTCTTTATTAACACTTAATATATATTCTATACTTCACAATTGCATTTACCCAGTAAGCCACTAGAACATCACAGGTGTCAAACAAGGTCAAGAAGTGCAGTGAACATTGAATCGCTAATAGGTAAGTTAAAAAAGAAAGCCATTGGTTTCACTATGTTATTCTTAATGCCAATCTATACAGCGTATGATGACGTCTTGTTCTTTATAAACACGTAATACATATTCTATACTTCACAATTGCACTATCTCAAGCCAAAACAATTCAAATTTCCATTGCCTCCATAGGAAGCTTATTAGTAAGTAAATGAAGAGAAGCAATCAGTGGATTCAAACTCATGAATGCCTGTTTACAAGACAGGTGCATTTACCCAGTAAGCCACTGGAACTTCACAGGGGTAAAGCAATGTAAAGAAGGGCAGTGAACATTGAATCGCTAATAGGTAAGTTAATAATGAATTCCATTGGTTTCACTATGTTATTCTTAATGCCAATCTGTACAGCGTATGATGACATCTTGTTCTTTATGAGCACGTAATACATATTTTATACTTTACAACTGCACTATCTCAAGCCAAAACAATTCAAATTTCCATTGCGTCTATAGGAAGCTTATTAGTAAGTAAATGAAGAAAAGCTTTCGGTGGTTTCACACTCATGAATGCCTGTTTACAAGACAGGTGCATTTCTCAGTAAGCCACTGGAACAACACAGGTGTAAAGCAATGTAAAGAAGGGCAGTGAACATTGAATCGCTAATAGGTAAGTTAAAAAAGAAAGCCATTGGTTTCACTATGTTATTCTTAATGCCAATCTATACAACGTATGATGACATCTTGTTCTTTATTAACACTTAATATATATTCTATACTTCACAATTGCACTATCTCAAGCCAAAAACAATGCAAATTTCCATTCCCTCTAAAGAATGATTACTAGTAAGTAAATGAAAAAAAGCTATCGGTGGATTCAAACTCATGAATGCCTGTTTAGAAGACAGTTGCATTAACACAGTAAGCCACTGGAACATCACAGGAATAAGGTAATGTAAAGAAGGGCAGTGAACATTGAATTGCTAATAGGTAAGTTAAAAATGAATTCCATTGGTTTCACTATGTTATTCTTAATGCCAATCTATACAGCGTATGATGACATCTTCTTCTTTATGAACACGTAATACATATTCTATACTTCACAATTGCACTATCTCAAGCCAAAACAATTCAAATTTCCATTCCCTCTAAAGAATGATTACTAGTAAGTAAATGAAAAAAAGCTATCCGTGGATTCAAACTCGTGAATGCCTGTTTAGAAGACAGTTGCATTAACACAGTAAGCCACTGGAACATCACAGGAGTAAGGTAATGTAAAGAAGGGCAGTGAACATTGAATCGCTAATAGGTAAGTTAAAAAAGAAATCCATTGGTTTCACTATGTTATTCTTAATGCCAATCTATAAAGCGTATGAAGACATCTTGTTTTCTATGAACGCTTAATACAGATTCTATATCTCACAATTGCACTATCTCAAGCCAAAACAATTCAAATTTCCATTTGCCTCTATAGGAAGCTTATTAGTAAGTAAATGAAGAAAAGCAATCAGTGGATTCAAACTCATGAATGCCTGTTTACAAGACAGGTGCATTAACACAGTAAGCCACTGGAACATCACAGGAGTAAAGTAATGTAAAGAAGGGCAGTGAACATTGAATCGCTAATAGGTAAGTAAAAAATGAATTCCATTTTTTTCACTATGTTATTCTTAATGCCAATCTATACAGCGTATGATGACATCTTGTTCTTTATTAACACTTAATATATATTCTATACTTCACAATTGCACTATCTCAAGCCAAAACAATTCAAATTTCCATTGCCTCTATAGGAAGCTTATTAGTAAGTAAATGAAGAAAAGCGATGAGTGGGTTCAAACTCATGAATGCCTGCTTACAAGACAACCGCATTTACCCAGTAAGCCACTAGAACATCACAGGTGTCAAGCAATGTCAAGAAGTGCAGTGAACATTGAATCGCTAATAGGTAAGTTAAAAAAGAAAGCCATTGGTTTCACTATGTTATTCTTAATGCCAATCTATACAACGTATGATGACATCTTGTTCTTTATTAACACTTAATATATATTCTATACTTCACAATTGCATTTACCCAGTAAGCCACTAGAACATCACAGGTGTCAAACAAGGTCAAGAAGTGCAGTGAACATTGAATCGCTAATAGGTAAGTTAAAAAAGAAAGCCATTGGTTTCACTATGTTATTCTTAATGCCAATCTATACAGCGTATGATGACGTCTTGTTCTTTATAAACACGTAATACATATTCTATACTTCACAATTGCACTATCTCAAGCCAAAACAATTCAAATTTCCATTGCCTCCATAGGAAGCTTATTAGTAAGTAAATGAAGAGAAGCAATCAGTGGATTCAAACTCATGAATGCCTGTTTACAAGACAGGTGCATTTACCCAGTAAGCCACTGGAACTTCACAGGGGTAAAGCAATGTAAAGAAGGGCAGTGAACATTGAATCGCTAATAGGTAAGTTAATAATGAATTCCATTGGTTTCACTATGTTATTCTTAATGCCAATCTGTACAGCGTATGATGACATCTTGTTCTTTATGAGCACGTAATACATATTTTATACTTTACAACTGCACTATCTCAAGCCAAAACAATTCAAATTTCCATTGCGTCTATAGGAAGCTTATTAGTAAGTAAATGAAGAAAAGCTTTCGGTGGTTTCACACTCATGAATGCCTGTTTACAAGACAGGTGCATTTCTCAGTAAGCCACTGGAACAACACAGGTGTAAAGCAATGTAAAGAAGGGCAGTGAACATTGAATCGCTAATAGGTAAGTTAAAAAAGAAAGCCATTGGTTTCACTATGTTATTCTTAATGCCAATCTATACAACGTATGATGACATCTTGTTCTTTATTAACACTTAATATATATTCTATACTTCACAATTGCACTATCTCAAGCCAAAAACAATGCAAATTTCCATTCCCTCTAAAGAATGATTACTAGTAAGTAAATGAAAAAAAGCTATCGGTGGATTCAAACTCATGAATGCCTGTTTAGAAGACAGTTGCATTAACACAGTAAGCCACTGGAACATCACAGGAATAAGGTAATGTAAAGAAGGGCAGTGAACATTGAATTGCTAATAGGTAAGTTAAAAATGAATTCCATTGGTTTCACTATGTTATTCTTAATGCCAATCTATACAGCGTATGATGACATCTTCTTCTTTATGAACACGTAATACATATTCTATACTTCACAATTGCACTATCTCAAGCCAAAACAATTCAAATTTCCATTCCCTCTAAAGAATGATTACTAGTAAGTAAATGAAAAAAAGCTATCCGTGGATTCAAACTCGTGAATGCCTGTTTAGAAGACAGTTGCATTAACACAGTAAGCCACTGGAACATCACAGGAGTAAGGTAATGTAAAGAAGGGCAGTGAACATTGAATCGCTAATAGGTAAGTTAAAAAAGAAATCCATTGGTTTCACTATGTTATTCTTAATGCCAATCTATAAAGCGTATGAAGACATCTTGTTTTCTATGAACGCTTAATACAGATTCTATATCTCACAATTGCACTATCTCAAGCCAAAACAATTCAAATTTCCATTTGCCTCTATAGGAAGCTTATTAGTAAGTAAATGAAGAAAAGCAATCAGTGGATTCAAACTCATGAATGCCTGTTTACAAGACAGGTGCATTAACACAGTAAGCCACTGGAACATCACAGGAGTAAAGTAATGTAAAGAAGGGCAGTGAACATTGAATCGCTAATAGGTAAGTAAAAAATGAATTCCATTTTTTTCACTATGTTATTCTTAATGCCAATCTATACAGCGTATGATGACATCTTGTTCTTTATTAACACTTAATATATATTCTATACTTCACAATTGCACTATCTCAAGCCAAAACAATTCAAATTTCCATTGCCTCTATAGGAAGCTTATTAGTAAGTAAATGAAGAAAAGCGATGAGTGGATTCAAACTCATGAATGCCTGCTTACAAGACAACCGCATTTACCCAGTAAGCCACTAGAACATCACAGGTGTCAAGCAATGTCAAGAAGTGCAGTGAACATTGAATCGCTAATAGGTAAGTTAAAAAAGAAAGCCATTGGTTTCACTATGTTATTCTTAATGCCAATCTATACAACGTATGATGACATCTTGTTCTTTATTAACACTTAATATATATTCTATACTTCACAATTGCACTATCTCAAGCCAAAAACAATGCAAATTTCCATTCCCACTAAAGAATGATTACTAGTAAGTAAATGAAAAAAAGCCATTGGTGGATTCAAACTCATGAATGCCTGTTTACAAGACAGGTGCATTTCCCAGTAAGCCACTGGAACATCACAGGTGTGAAGCAATGTAAAGAAGGGCAGTGAACATTGAATCGCTAATAGGTAAGTTAAAAAAGAAAGCCATTGGTTTCACTACGTTATTCTTAATACCAATCTATACAGCGTATGATGACATCTTGTTCTTTATGAACACGTAATACATATTCTATACTTCACAATTGCACTATCTCAAGCCAAAACAACTCAAATTTCCATTGCCTCTATAGGAAGCTTATTAGTAAGTAAATGAAGAAAAGCTATCGGTGGATTCAAACTCATGAATGCCTGTTAACAAGACAGGTGCATTTCCCAGTAAGCCACTGGAACATCACAGGTGTAAAGCAATGTAAAGAAGGGCAGTGAACATTGAATCGCTAATAGGTAAGTTAAAAAAGAAATCCATTGGTTTCACTGTTATTCTTAATGCCAATCTATAAAGCGTATGAAGACATCTTGTTTTCTATGAAAACTTAATACAGATTCTATATCTCACAATTGCACTATCTCAAGCCAAAACAAATCAAATTTCCATTGCCTCTATAGGAAGCTTATTAGTAAGTAAATGAAGAAAAGCGATGAGTGGATTCAAACTCATGAATGCCTGCTTACAAGACAACCGCATTTACCCAGTAAGCCACTAGAACATCACAGGTGTCAAGCAATGTCAAGAAGTGCAGTGAACATTGAATCGCTAATAGGTAAGTTAAAAAAGAAAGCCATTGGTTTCACTATGTTATTCTTAATGCCAATCTATACAACGTATGATGACATCTTGTTCTTTATTAACACTTAATATATATTCTATACTTCACAATTGCACTATCTCAAGCCAAAACAATTCAAATTTCCATTGCCTCTATAGGAAGCTTATTAGTAAGTAAATGAAGAAAAGCAATCAGTGGATTCAAACTCATGAATGCCTGTTTACAAGACAGGTGCATTTACCCAGTAAGCCACTGGAACATCACAGGTGTAAAGCAATGTAAAGAAGGGCAGTGAACATTGAATCGCTAATAGGTAAGTTAATAATGAATTCCATTGGTTTCACTATGTTATTCTTAATGCCAATCTGTACAGCGTATGATGACATCTTGTTCTTTATGAGCACGTAATACATATTTTATACTTTACAACTGCACTATCTCAAGCCAAAACAATTCAAATTTCCATTGCCTCTATAGGAAGCTTATTAGTAAGTAAATGAAGAAAAGCTTTCGGTGGTTTCACACTCATGAATGCCTGTTTACAAGACAGGTGCATTTCAAAGAAAGCCACTGGAACAACACAGGTGTAAAGCAATGTAAAGAAGGGCAGTGAACATTGAATCGCTAATAGGTAAGTTAAAAAAGAAAGCCATTGGTTTCACTATGTTATTCTTAATGCCAATCTTTACAGCGTATGATGACATCTTGTTCTTTATGAACACGTAATACATATTCTATACTTCACAATTGCACTATCTCAAGCCAAGACAATTCAAATTTCCATTGCCTCTAGAGGAAGCTTATTAGTAAGTAAATGAAGAAAAGCTATCGGTGGATTCAAGCTCATGAATGCCTGTTTACAAGACAGGTGCATTTCCCAGTAAGCCACTGGAACATCACAGGTGTAAAGCAATGTAAAGAAGGACAGTGAACATTGAATCGCTAATAGGTAAGTTAAAAAAGAAATCCATTGGTTTCACTATGTTATTCTTAATACCAATCTATAAAGCGTATGAAGACATCTTGTTCTTTATTAACACTTAATATATATTCTATACTTCACAATTGCACTATCTCAAGCAAAAAAACAATTCAAATTTCCATTGCCTCTATAGGAAGCTTATTAGTAAGTAAATGAAAAAAAGCAATCAGTGGATTCAAACTCATGAATGCCTGTTTACAAGACAGGTGCATTAACACAGTAAGCCACTGGAACATCACAGGAGCAAAGTAATGTAAAGAAGGGCAGTGAACATTGAATCGCTAATAGGTAAGTAAAAAATGAATTCCATTTTTTTCACTATGTTATTCTTAATGCCAATCTATACAGCGTATGATGACATCTTGTTCTTTATTAACACTTAATATATATTCTATATTTCACAATTGCACTATCTCAAGCCAAAACAATTCAAATTTCCATTGCCTCTATAGGAAGCTTATTAGTAAGTAAATGAAGAAAAGCGATGAGTGGATTCAAACTCATGAATGCCTGCTTACAAGACAACCGCATTTACCCAGTAAGCCACTAGAACATCACAGGTGTCAAGCAATGTCAAGAAGTGCAGTGAACATTGAATCGCTAATAGAAAAGTTAAAAAAGAAAGCCATTGGTTTCACTATGTTATTCTTAATGCCAATCTATACAACGTATGATGACATCTTGTTCTTTATTAACACTTAATATATATTCTATACTTCACAATTGCACTATCTCAAGCCAAAACAATTCAAATTTCCATTGCCTCTATAGGAAGCTTATTAGTAAGAAAATGAAGAAAAGCAATCAGTGGATTCAAACTCATGAATGCCTGTTTACAAGACAGGTGCATTTACCCAGTAAGCCACTGGAACATCACAGGTGTAAAGCAATGTAAAGAAGGGCAGTGAACATTGAATCGCTAATAGGTAAGTTAATGAATTCCATTGGTTTCACTATGTTATTCTTAATGCCAATCTGTACAGCGTATGATGACATCTTGTTCTTTATGAACACGTAATACATTTTCTATACTTCACAACTGCACTATCTCAAGCCAAAACAATTCAAATTTCCATTGCCTCTATAGGAAGCTTATTAGTAAGTAAATGAAGAAAAGCTTTCGGTGGTTTCACACTCATGAATGCCTGTTTACAAGACAGGTGCATTTCCCAGTAAGCCACTGGAACATCACAGGTGTAAAGCAATGTAAAGAAGGGCAGTGAACATTGAATCGCTAATAGGTAAGTTAAAAAAGAAAGCCATTGGTTTCACTATGTTATTCTTAATGCCAATCTATACAACGTATGATGACATCTTGTTCTTTATTAACAGTTAATATATATTCTATACTTCACAATTGCACTATCTCAAGCCAAAAACAATGCAAATTTCCATTCCCTCTAAATAATGATTACTAGTAAGTAAATGAAAAAAAGCTATCGGTGGATTCAAACTCATGAATGCCTGTTTAGAACACAGTTGCATTAACACAGTAAGCCACTGGAACATCACAGGATTAAGGTAATGTAAAGAAGGGCAGTGAACATTGAATCGCTAATAGGTAAGTTAAAAATGAATTCCATTGGTTTCACTATGTTATTCTTAATGCCAATCTATACAGCGTATGATGACATCTTCTTCTTTATGAACACGTAATACATATTCTATACTTCACAATTGCACTATCTCAAGCCAAAACAATTCAAATTTGCATTGCCTCCATAGGAAGCTTATTAGTAAGTAAATGAAGAAAAGCAATCATTGGATTCAAACTCATGAATGCCTGCTTACAAGACAGGTGCATTTACCCAGTAAGCCACTGGAACATCACAGGTGTAAAGCACTGTAAAGAAGGGCAGTGAACATTGAATCGCTAATAAGGTAAGTTAAAAATGAATTCCATTGGTTTCACTATGTTATTCCTAATGCCAATCTATACAGCGTATGATGACATCTTGTTCTTTATGAACACGTAATACATATTCTATACTTCACAATTGCACTATCTCAAGCCAAAACAATTCAAATTTCCATTGCCTCTAGAGGAAGCTTATTAGTAAGTAAATGAAGAAAAGCTATCGGTGGATTCAAACTCATGAATGCCTGTTTACAAGACAGGTGCATTTCCCAGTAAGCCACTGGAACATCACAGGTGTAAAGCAATGTAAAGAAGGACAGTGAACATTGAATCGCTAATAGGTAAGTTAAAAAAGAAATCCATTGGTTTCACTATGTTATTCTTAATGCCAATCTATAAAGCGTATGAAGACATCTTGTTTTCTATGAACACTTAATACAGATTCTATATCTCACAATTGCACTATCTCAAGCCAAACCAATTCAAATTTCCATTGCCTCTATAGGAAGCTTATTAGTGAGTAAATGAGAAAAGCAATCAGTGGATTCAAACTCATGAATGCCTGCTTACAAGACAACCGCATTTACCCAGCAAGCCACTAGAACATCATAGGTGTCAAGCAATGTCAAGAAGTGCAGTGAACATTGAATCGCTAATAGGTAAGTTAAAAAAGAAATCCATTGGTTTCACTATGTTATTCTTAATGCCAATCTATAAAGCGTATGAAGACATCTTGTTTTCTATGAACACTTAATACAGATTCTATATCTAACAATTGCACTATCTCAAGCCAAAACAATTCAAATTTCCATTACCTCTATAGGAAGCTTATTAGTAAGTAAATGAAGAAAAGCAATCAGTGGATTCAAACTCATGAATGCCTGTTTACAAGAGAGGTGCATTTCCCAGTAAGCCACTGGAACATCACAGGTGTAAAGCAATGTAAAGAAGGGCATTGAACATTGAATCGCTAATAGGTAAGTTAAAAAAGAAAGCCATTGGTTTCACTATGTTATTCTTAATGCCAATCTATACAACGTATGATGACATCTTGTTCTTTATTAACACTTAATATATATTCTATACTTCACAATTGCACTATCTCAAGCCAAAAACAATGCAAATTTCCATTGCCTCTATAGGAAGCTTATTAGTGAGTAAATGAAGAAAAGCAATCAGTGGATTCAAACACATGAATGCCTGCTTACAAGACAACGACATTTACCCAGCAAGCCACTAGAACATCATAAGTGTCAAGCAATGTCAAGAAGTGCAGTGAACATTGAATCGCTAATAGGTAAGTTAAAAATGAATTCCATTGGTTTCACTATGTTATTCTTAATGCCAATCTATACAGCGTATGATGACATCTTCTTCTTCATGAACACGTAATACATATTCTATACTTCACAATTGCACTATCTCAAGCCAAAACAATTCAAATTTCCATTGCCTCTATAGGAAGCTTATTAGTAAGTAAATGAAGAAAAGCTATCGGTGGATTCAAACTCATGAATGCCTGTTTACAACACAGGTGTGTTTAACCAGTAAGCCACTGGAACATCACAGGTGTAAAGCAATGTAAAGAAGGGCAGTGAACATTGAATCGCTAATAGGTAAGTTAATAATGAATTCCATTGGTTTCACTATGTTATTCCTAATGCCAATCTATACAACGTATGATGACATCTTGTTCTTTATGAACACGTAATACATATTCTATACTTCACAATTGCACTATCTCAAGCCAAAACAATTCAAATTTGCATTGCCTCCATAGGAAGCTTATTAGTAAGTAAATGAAGAAAAGCAATCATTGGATTCAAACTCATGAATGCCTGCTTACAAGACAGGTGCATTTACCCAGTAAGCCACTGGAACATCACAGGTGTAAAGTACTGTAAAGAAGGGCAGTGAACATTGAATCGCTAATAAGGTAAGATATAAATGAATTCCATTGGTTTCACTATGTTATTCTTAATGCCAATCTATACAGCGTATGATGACATCTTGTTCTTTATGAACACGTAATACATATTCTATACTTCACAATTGCACTATCTCAAGCCAAGACAATTCAAATTTCCATTGCCTCTATAGGAAGCTTATTAGTAAGTAAATGAAGAAAAGCTATCGGTGGATTCAAGCTCATGAATGCCTGTTTACAAGACAGGTGCATTTCCCAGTAAGCCACTGGAACATCACAGGTGTAAAGCAATGTAAAGAAGGACAGTGCACATTGAATCGCTAATATGTAAGTTAAAAAAAAAATCCATTGGTTTCACTATGTTATTCTTAATACCAATCTATAAAGCGTATGAAGACATCTTGTTCTTTATTAACACTTAATATATATTCTATACTTCACAATTGCACTATCTCAAGCCAAAACAATTCAAATTTCCATTGCCTCTATAGGAAGCTTATTAGTGAGTAAATGAAGAAAAGCAATCAGTGGATTCAAACTCATGAATGCCTGCTTACAAGACAACCGCATTTACCCAGTAAGCCACTAGAACATCACAGGTGTCAAGCAATGTCAAGAAGTGCAGTGAACATTGAATCGCTAATAGGTAAGTTAAAAAAGAAAGCCATTGGTTTCACTATGTTATTCTTAATGCCAATCTATACAACGTATGATGACATCTTGTTCTTTATTAACACTTAATATATATTCTATACTTCACAATTGCACTATCTCAAGCCAAAAACAATGCAAATTTCCATTCCCACTAAAGAATGATTACTAGTAAGTAAATGAAAAAAAGCTATTGGTGTATTCAAACTCATGAATGCCTGTTTACAAGACAGGTGCATTTCCCAGTAAGCCACTGGAACATCACAGGTGTAAAGCAATGTAAAGAAGCGCAGTGAATATTGAATCGCTAATAGGTAAGTTAAAAAAGAAAGCCATTGGTTTCACTACGTTATTCTTAAAACCAATCTATACAGCGTATGATGACATCTTGTTCTTTATGAACACGTAATACATATTCTATACTTCACAATTGCACTATCTCAAGCCAAAACAATTCAAATTTCCATTGCCTCTATAGGAAGCTTATTAGTAAGTAAATGAAGAAAAGCTATCGGTGGATTCAAACTCATGAATGCCTGTTAACAAGACAGGTGCATTTCCCAGTAAGCCACTGGAACATCACAGGTGTAAAGCAATGTAAAGAAGGGCAGTGAACATTGAATCGCTAATAGGTAAGTTAAAAAAGAAATCCATTGGTTTCACTGTTATTCTTAATGCCAATCTATAAAGCGTATGAAGACATCTTGTTTTCTATGAACACTTAATACAGATTCTATATCTCACAATTGCACTATCTCAAGCCAAAACAAATCAAATTTCCATTGCCTCTATAGGAAGCTTATTAGTAAGTAAATGAAGAAAAGCGATGAGTGGATTCAAACTCATGAATGCCTGCTTACAAGACAACCGCATTTACCCAGTAAGCCACTAGAACATCACAGGTGTCAAGCAATGTCAAGAAGTGCAGTGAACATTGAATCGCTAATAGGTAAGTTAAAAAAGAAAGCCATTGGTTTCACTATGTTATTCTTAATGCCAATCTATACAACGTATGATGACATCCTGTTCTTTATTAACACTTAATATACATTCTATACTTCACAATTGCACTATCTCAAGCCAAAACAATTCAAATTTCCATTGCCTCTATAGGAAGCTTATTAGTAAGTAAATGAAGAAAAGCAATCAGTGGATTCAAACTCATGAATGCCTGTTTACAAGACAGGTGCATTTACCCAGTAAGCCACTGGAACATCACAGGTGTAAAGCAATGTAAAGAAGGGCAGTGAACATTGAATCGCTAATAGGTAAGTTAATAATGAATTCCATTGGTTTCACTATGTTATTCTTAATGCCAATCTGTACAGCGTATGATGACATCTTGTTCTTTATGAGCACGTAATACATATTTTATACTTTACAACTGCACTATCTCAAGCCAAAACAATTCAAATTTCCATTGCCTCTATAGGAAGCTTATTAGTAAGTAAATGAAGAAAAGCTTTCGGTGGTTTCACACTCATGAATGCCTGTTTACAAGACAGGTGCATTTCCCAGTAAGCCACTGGAACAACACAGGTGTAAAGCAATGTAAAGAAGGACAGTGAACATTGAATCGCTAATAGGTAAGTTAAAAAAGAAAGCCATTGGTTTCACTATGTTATTCTTAATGCCAATCTATACAGCGTATGAAGACATCTTGTTCTTTATTAACACTTAATATATATTCTATACTTCACAATTGCACTATCTCAAGCCAAAACAATTCAAATTTCCATTGCCTCTATAGGAAGCTTATTAGTAAGTAAATGAAAAAAAGCAATCAGTGGATTCAAACTCATGAATGCCTGTTTACAAGACAGGTGCATTAACACAGTAAGCCACTGGAACATCACAGGAGTAAAGTAATGTAAAGAAGGGCAGTGAACATTGAATCGCTAATAGGTAAGTAAAAAATGAATTCCATTTTTTTCACTATGTTATTCTTAATGCCAATCTATACAGCGTATGATGACATCTTGTTCTTTATTAACACTTAATATATATTCTATATTTCACAATTGCACTATCTCAAGCCAAAACAATTCAAATTTCCATTGCCTCTATAGGAAGCTTATTAGTAAGTAAATGAAGAAAAGCGATGAGTGGATTCAAACTCATGAATGCCTGCTTACAAGACAACCGCATTTACCCAGTAAGCCACTAGAACATCACAGGTGTCAAGCAATGTCAAGAAGTGCAGTGAACATTGAATCGCTAATAGAAAAGTTAAAAAAGAAAGCCATTGGTTTCACTATGTTATTCTTAATGCCAATCTATACAACGTATGATGACATCTTGTTCTTTATTAACACTTAATATATATTCTATACTTCACAATTGCACTATCTCAAGCCAAAACAATTCAAATTTCCATTGCCTCTATAGGAAGCTTATTAGTAAGAAAATGAAGAAAAGCAATCAGTGGATTCAAACTCATGAAAGCCAGTTTACAAGACAGGTGCATTTACCCAGTAAGCCACTGGAACATCACAGGTGTAAAGCAATGTAAAGAAGGGCAGTGAACATTGAATCGCTAATAGGTAAGTTAATGAATTCCATTGGTTTCACTATGTTATTCTTAATGCCAATCTGTACATCGTATGATGACATCTTGTTCTTTATGAACACGTAATACATTTTCTATACTTCACAACTGCACTATCTCAAGCCAAAACAATTCAAATTTCCATTGCCTCTATAGGAAGCTTATTAGTAAGTAAATGAAGAAAAGCTTTCGGTGGTTTCACACTCATGAATGCCTGTTTACAAGACAGGTGCATTTCCGAGTAAGCCACTGGAACATCACAGGTGTAAAGCAATGTAAAGAAGGGCAGTGAACATTGAATCGCTAATAGGTAAGTTAAAAAAGAAAGCCATTGGTTTCACTATGTTATTCTTAATGCCAATCTATACAACGTATGATGACATCTTGTTCTTTATTAACACTTAATATATATTCTATACTTCACAATTGCACTATCTCAAGCCAAAAACAATGCAAATTTCCATTCCCTCTAAATAATGATTACTAGTAAGTAAATGAAAAAAAGCTATCCGTGGATTCAAACTCATGAATGCCTGTTTACAAGACAATTGCATTAACACAGTAAGCCACTGGAACATCACAGGAATAAGGTAATGTAAATAAGGGCAGTGAACATTGAATCGCTAATAGGTAAGTAAAAAATGAATTCCATTGGTTTCACTATGTTATTCTTAATGCCAATCTATACAGCGTATGATGACATCTTCTTCTTTATGAACACGTAATACATATTCTATACTTCACAATTGCACTATCTCAAGCCAAAACAAATCAAATTTCCATTGCCTCTATAGGAAGCTTATTAGTAAGTAAATGAAGAAAAGCATTCGGTGGTTTCACACTCATGAATGCCTGTTTACAAGACAGGTGCATTTCCCAGTAAGCCACTGGAACAACACAGGTGTAAAGCAATGTAAAGAAGGGCAGTGAACATTGAATCGCTAAAAGGTAAGTTAAAAAAGAAAGCCATTGGTTTCACTATGTTATTCTTAATGCCAATCTATACAGCGTATGATGACATCTTGTTCTTTATGAACACGTAATACATATTCTATACTTCACAATTGCACTATCTCAAGCCAAGACAATTCAAATTTCCATTGCCTCTAGAGGAAGCTTATTAGTAAGTAAATGAAGAAAAGCTATCGGTGGATTCAAGCTCATGAATGCCTGTTTACAAGACAGGTGCATTTCCCAGTAAGCCACTGGAACATCACAGGTGTAAAGCAATGTAAAGAAGGACAGTGAACATTGAATCGCTAATAGGTAAGTTAAAAAAGAAATCCATTGGTTTCACTATGTTATTCTTATTACCAATCTATAAAGCGTATGAAGACATCTTGTTCTTTATTAACACTTAATATATATTCTATACTTCACAATTGCACTATCTCAAGCCAAAACAATTCAAATTTCCATTGCCTCTATAGGAAGCTTATTAGTAAGTAAATGAAAAAAAGCAATCAGTGGATTCAAACTCATGAATGCCTGTTTACAAGACAGGTGCATTAACACAGTAAGCCACTGGAACATCACAGGAGTAAAGTAATGTAAAGAAGGGCAGTGAACATTGAATCGCTAATAGGTAAGTAAAAAATGAATTCCATTTTTTTCACTATGTTATTCTTAATGCCAATCTATACAGCGTATGATGACATCTTGTTCTTTATTAACACTTAATATATATTCTATATTTCACAATTGCACTATCTCAAGCCAAAACAATTCAAATTTCCATTGCCTCTATAGGAAGCTTATTAGTAAGTAAATGAAGAAAAGCGATGAGTGGATTCAAACTCATGAATGCCTGCTTACAAGACAACCGCATTTACCCAGTAAGCCATTAGAACATCACAGGTGTGAAGCAATGTCAAGAAGTGCAGTGAACATTGAATCGCTAATAGGTAAGTTAAAAAAGAAAGCCATTGGTTTCACTATGTTATTCTTAATGCCAATCTATACAACGTATGATGACATCTTGTTCTTTATTAACACTTAATATATATTCTATACTTCACAATTGCACTATCTCAAGCCAAAACAATTCAAATTTCCATTGCCTCTATAGGAAGCTTATTAGTAAGAAAATGAAGAAAAGCAATCAGTGGATTCAAACTCATGAATGCCTGTTTACAAGACAGGTGCATTTACCCAGTAAGCCACTGGAACATCACAGGTGTAAAGCAATGTAAAGAAGGGCAGTGAACATTGAATCGCTAATAGGTAAGTTACTGATTTCCATTGGTTTCACTATGTTATTCTTAATGCCAATCTGTACAGCGTATGATGACATCTTGTTCTTTATGAACACGTAATACATTTTCTATACTTCACAACTGCACTATCTCAAGCCAAAACAATTCAAATTTCCATTGCCTCTATAGGAAGCTTATTAGTAAGTAAATGAAGAAAAGCTTTCGGTGGTTTCACACTCATGAATGCCTGTTTACAAGACAGGTGCATTTCCCAGTAAGCCACTGGAACATCACAGGTGTAAAGCAATGTAAAGAAGGGCAGTGAACATTGAATCGCTAATAGGTAAGTTAAAAAAGAAAGCCATTGGTTTCACTATGTTATTCTTAATGCCAATCTATACAACGTATGATGACATCTTGTTCTTTATTAACAGTTAATATATATTCTATACTTCACAATTGCACTATCTCAAGCCAAAAACAATGCAAATTTCCATTCCCTCTAAATAATGATTACTAGTAAGTAAATGAAAAAAAGCTATCCGTGGATTCAAACTCATGAATGCCTGTTTACAAGACAATTGCATTAACACAGTAAGCCACTGGAACATCACAGGAATAAGGTAATGTAAATAAGGGCAATGAACATTGAATCGCTAATAGGTAAGTAAAAAATGAATTCCATTGGTTTCACTATGTTATTCTTAATGCCAATCTATACAGCGTATGATGACATCTTCTTCTTTATGAACACGTAATACATATTCTATACTTCACAATTGCACTATCTCAAGCCAAAACAAATCAAATTTCCATTGCCTCTATAGGAAGCTTATTAGTAAGTAAATGAATAAAAGCTATCGGTGGATTCAAACTCATGAATGCCTGTTTACAAGACAGGTGCATTTACCCAGTATGCCACTGGAACATCACAGGTGTAAAGCAATGTAAAGAAGGACAGTGAACATTGAATCGCTAATAGGTAAGTTAATAATGAATTCCATTGGTTTCACTATGTTATTCTTAATGCCAATCTATACAGCGTATGATGACATCTTGTTCTTTATTAACACTTAATATATATTCTATACTTCACAATTGCATTTACCCAGTAAGCCACTAGAACATCACAGGTGTCAAACAAGGTCAAGAAGTGCAGTGAACATTGAATCGCTAATAGGTAAGTTAAAAAAGAAAGCCATTGTTTTCACTATGTTATTCTTAATGCCAATCTATACAACGTATGATGACATCTTGTTCTTTATTAACACTTAATATATATTCTATACTTCACAATTGCACTATCTCAAGCCAAAAACAATGCAAATTTCCATTCCCTCTAAAGAATGATTACTAGTAAGTAAATTTAAAAAAGCTATCGGTGGATTCAAACTCATGAATGCCTGTTTAGAACACAGTTGCAGTAACACAGTAAGCCACTGGAACATCACAAGAATAAGGTAATGTAAAGAAGGACAGTGAACATTGAATCGCTAATAGGTAAGTTAAAAATGAATTCCATTGGTTTCACTATGTTATTCTTAATGCCAATCTATACAACGTATGATGACATCTTCTTCTTTATGAACACGTAATACATATTCTATACTTCACAATTGCACTATCTCAAGCCAAAACAATTCAAATTTGCATTGCCTCCATAGGAAGCTTATTAGTAAGTAAATGAAGAAAAGCAATCATTGGATTCAAACTCATGAATGCCTGCTTACAAGACAGGTGCATTTACCCAGTAAGCCACTGGAACATCACAGGTGTAAAGCACTGTAAAGAAGGGCAGTGAACATTGAATCGCTAATAAGGTAAGTTGAAAATGAATTCCATTGGTTTCACTATTTTATTCTTAATGCCAATCTATACAGCGTATGATGACATCTTGTTCTTTATGAACACGTAATACATATTCTATACTTCACAATTGCACTATCTCAAGCCAAAACAATTCAAATATCCATTGCCTCTAGAGGAAGCTTATTAGTAAGTAAATGAAGAAAAGCAATCAGTGGATTCAAACTCATGAATGCCTGCTTACAAGACAACCGCATTTACCCAGCAAGCCACTAGAACATCATAGGTGTCAAGCAATGTCAAGAAGTGCAGTGAACATTGAATCGCTAATAGGTAAGTTAAAAAAGAAATCCATTGGTTTCACTATGTTATTCTTAATGCCAATCTATAAAGCGTATGAAGACATCTTGTTTTCTATGAACACTTAATAAAGATTCTATATCTAACAATTGCACTATCTCAAGCCAAAACAATTCAAATTTCCATTACCTCTATAGGAAGCTTATTAGTAAGTAAATGAAGAAAAGCAATCAGTGGATTCAAACTCATGAATGCCTGTTTACAAGACAGGTGCATTTCCCAGTAAGCCACTGGAACATCACAGGTGTAAAGCAATGTAAAGAAGGGCATTGAACATTGAATCGCTAATAGGTAAGTTAAAAAAGAAAGCCATTGGTTTCACTATGTTATTATTAATGCCAATCTATACAACGTATGATGACATCTTGTTCTTTATTAACACTTAATATATATTCTATACTTCACAATTGCACTATCTCAAGCCAAAAACAATGCAAATTTCCATTGCCTCTATAGGAAGCTTATTAGTGAGTAAATGAAGAAAAGCAATCAGTGGATTCAAACACATGAATGCCTGCTTACAAGACAACCACATTTACCCAGCAAGCCACTAGAACATCATAAGTGTCAAGCAATGTCAAGAAGTGCAGTGAACATTGAATCGCTAATAGGTAAGTTAAAAATGAATTCCATTGGTTTCACTATGTTATTCTTAATGCCAATCTATACAGCGTATGATGACATCTTCTTCTTCATGAACACGTAATACATATTCTATACTTCACAATTGCACTATCTCAAGCCAAAACAATTCAAATTTCCATTGCCTCTATAGGAAGCTTATTAGTAAGTAAATGAAGAAAAGCTATCGGTGGATTCAAACTCATGAATGCCTGTTTACAACACAGGTGCATTTACCCAGTAAGCCACTGGAACATCACAGGTGTAAAGTACTGTAAAGAAGGGCAGTGAACATTGAATCGCTAATAAGGTAAGATATAAATGAATTCCATTGGTTTCACTATGTTATTCTTAATGCCAATCTATACAGCGTATGATGACATCTTGTTCTTTTTGAACACGTAATACATATTCTATACTTCACAATTGCACTATCTCAAGCCAAGACAATTCAAATTTCCATTGCCTCTATAGGAAGCTTATTAGTAAGTAAATGAAGAAAAGCTATCGGTGGATTCAAGCTCATGAATGCCTGTTTACAAGACAGGTGCATTTCCCAGTAAGCCACTGGAACATCACAGGGGTAAAGCAATGTAAAGAAGGACAGTGAACATTGAATCGCTAATATGTAAGTTAAAAAAAAAATCCATTGGTTTCACTATGTTATTCTTAATACCAATCTATAAAGCGTATGAAGACATCTTGTTCTTTATTAACACTTAATATATATTCTATACTTCACAATTGCACTATCTCAAGCCAAAACAATTCAAATTTCCATTGCCTCTATAGGAAGCTTATTAGTGAGTAAATGAAGAAAAGCAATCAGTGGATTCAAACTCATGAATGCCTGCTTACAAGACAACAGCATTTACCCAGCAAGCCACTAGAACATCATAGGGGTCAAGCAATGTCAAGAAGTGCAGTGAACCTTGAATCGCTAATAGGTAAGTTAAAAATGAATTCCATTGGTTTCACTATGTTATTCTTAATGCCAATCTATACAGAGTATGATGACATCTTGTTCTTTATTAACACTTAATATATATTCTATACTTCACAATTGCACTATCTCAAGCCAAAACAATTCAAATTTCCATTGCCTCTATAGGAAGCTTATTAGTAAGTAAATGAAGAAAAGTTATCGGTGGATTAAAACTCATGAATGCCTGTTTACAAGACAGGTGCATTTCCCAGTAAGCCACTGGAACATCACAGGTGTAAAGCAATGTAAAGAAGGGCAGTGAACATTGAATCGCTAATAGGTAAGTTAAAAAAGAAATCCATTGGTTTCACTATGTTATTCTTAATGCCAATCTATAAAGCGTATGAAGACATCTTGTTTTCTATGAACACTTAATACAGATTCTATATCTAACAATTGCACTATCTCAAGCCAAAACAATTAAAATTTACATTGCCTCTATAGGAAGCTTATTAGTAAGTAAATGAAGAAAAGCAATCAGTGGATTCAAACTCATGAATGCCTGTTTACAAGACAGGTGCATTTCCCAGTAAGCCACTGGAACATCACAAGTGTAAAGCAATGTAAAGAAGGGCATTGAACATTGAATCGCTAATAGGTAAGTTAAAAAAGAAAGCCATTGGTTTCACTATGTTATTCTTAATGCCAATCTATACAACGTATGATGACATCTTGTTCTTTATTAACACTTAATATATATTCTATACTTCACAATAGCACTATCTCAAGCCAAAACAATTCAAATTTCCATTGCATCTATAGGAAGCTTATTAGTAAGTAAATGAAGAAAAGCTATCGGTGGATTCAAACTCATGAATGCCTGTTTACAATACAGGTGCGTTTACCCAGTAAGCCACTGGAACATCACAGGAGTAAAGCAATGTAAAGAAGGGCAGTGAACATTGAATCGCTAATAGGTAAGTTAATAATGAATTCCATTAGTTTCACTATGTTATTCCTAATGCCAATCTATACAACGTATGATGACATCTTGTTCTTTATGAATACGTAATACATATTCTATACTTCACAATTGCACTATCTCAAGCCAAAACAATTCAAATTTCCATTGCCTCTATAGGAAGCTTATTAGTAAGTAAATGAAGCAAAGCAATCAGTGGATTCAAACTCATGAATGCCTGTTTACAAGACAGGTGCATTAACACAGTAAGCCACTGGAACATCACAGGAATAAAGTAATGTAAAGAAGGGCAGTGAACATTGAATCGCTAATAGGTAAGTAAAAAATGAATTCCATTTTTTTCACTATGTTATTCTTAATGCCAATCTATGCAGCGTATGATGACATCTTGTTCTTTATTAACACTTAATATATATTCTATACTTCACAATTGCACTATCTCAAGCCAAAACAATTCAAATTTCCATTGCCTCCATAGGAAGCTTATTAGTAAGTAAATGAAGAAAAGCAATCAGTGGATTCAAACTCATGATTGCCTGTTTACAAGACAGGTGCATTTACCCAGTAAGCCACTGGAACATCACAGGGGTAAAGCAATGTAAAGAAGGGCAGTGAACATTGAATCGCTAATAGGTAAGTTAATAATGAATTCCATTGGTTTCACTATGTTATTCTTAATGCCAATCTGTACAGCGTATGATGACATCTTGTTCTTTATGAACACGTAGTACATATTCTTACTTCACAACTGCACTATCTCAAGCCAAAACAATTCAAATTTCCATTGCCTCTATAGGAAGCTTATTAGTAAGTAAATGAAGAAAAGCTTACGGTGGTTTCAAACTCATGAATGCCTGTTTACAAGACAGGTGCAATTCCCAGTAAGCCACTGGAACATCACAGGTGTAAAGCAATGTAAAGAAGGGCAGTGAACATTGAATCGCTAATAGGTAAGTTAAAAAAGAAAGCCATTGTTTTCACTATGTTATTCTTAATGCCAATCTATACAACGTATGATGACATCTTGTTCTTTATTAACACTTAATATATATTCTATACTTCACAATTGCACTATCTCAAGCCAAAAACAATGCAAATTTCCATTCCCTCTAAAGAATGATTACTAGTAAGTAAATGAAAAAAAGCTATCGGTGGATTCAAACTCATGAATGCCTGTTTAGAAGACAGTTGCATTAACACAGTAAGCCACTGGAACATCACAGGAACAAGGTAATGTAAAGAAGGGCAGTGAACATTGAATCGCTAATAGGTAAGATAAAAATGAATTCCATTGGTTTCACTATGTTATTCTTAATGCCAATCTATACAGCGTATGATGACATCTTCTTCTTTATGAACACGTAATACATATTCTATACTTCACAATTGCACTATCTCAAGCCAAAACAATTCAAATTTGCATTGCCTCCATAGGAAGCTTATTAGTAAGTAAATGAAGAAAAGCAATCAATGGATTCAAACTCATGAATGCCTGCTTACAAGACAGGTGCATTTACCCAGTAAGCCACTGGGACATCACAGGTGTAAAGCACTGTAAAGAAGGGCAGTGAACATTGAATCGCTAATAAGGTAAGTTAAAAATGAATTCCATTGGTTTCACTATGTTATTCTTAATGCCAATCTATACAGCGTATGATGACATCTTGTTCTTTATGAACACGTAATACATATTCTATACTTCACAATTGCACTATCTCAAGCCAAAACAATTCAAATTTCCATTGCCTCTAGAGGAAGCTTATTAGTAAGTAAATGAAGAAAAGCTATCGGTGGATTCAAACTCATGAATGCCTGTTTACAAGACAGGTGCATTTCCCAGTAAGCCACTGGAACATCACAGGTGTAAAGCAATGTAAAGAAGGACAGTGAACATTGAATCGCTAATAGGTAAGTTAAAAAAGAAATCCATTGGTTTCACTATGTTATTCTTAATACCTATCTATAAAGCGTATGAAGACATCTTGTTTTCTATGAACACTTAATACAGATTCTATATCTCACAATTGCACTATCTCAAGCCAAAACAATTCAAATTTTCATTGCCTCTATAGGAAGCTTATTAGTAAGTAAATGAAGAAAAGCTATCGGTGGATTCAAACTCATGAATGCCTGTTTACAATACAGGTGCGTTTAACCAGTAAGCCACTGGAACATCACAGGTGTAAAGCAATGTAAAGAAGGGCAGTGAACATTGAATCGCTAATAGGTAAGTTAATAATGAATTCCATTGGTTTCACTATGTTATTCCTAATGCCAATCTATACAACGTATGATGACATCCTGTTCTTTATGAACACGTAATACATATTCTATACTTCACAATTGCACTATCTCAAGCCAAAACAATTCAAATTTCCATTGCCTCTATAGGAAGCTTATTAGTAAGTAAATGAAGAAAAGCAATGAGTGGATTCAAACTCATGAATGCCTGCTTACAAGACAACCGCATTTACCCAGTAAGCCACTAGAACATCACAGGTGTAAAGCAATGTAAAGAAGGACAGTGAACATTGAATCGCTAATAGGTAAGTTAATAATGAATTCCATTGGTTTCACTATGTTATTCTTAATGCCAATCTATACAGCGTATGATGACATCTTGTTCTTTATAAACACGTAATACATATTCTATACTTCACAATTGCACTATCTCAAGCCAAAACAATTCAAATTTGCATTGCCTCCATAGGAAGCTTATTAGTAAGTAAATGAAGAAAAGCTATCGGTGGATTCAAACTCATGAATGCCTGCTTACAAGACAGGTGCTTTTACCCAGTAAGCCACTGGAACATCACAGATGTAAAGCAATGTAAAGAAGGACAGTGAACATTGAATCGCTAATAGGTAAGTTAAAAAAGAAATCCATTGGTTTCACTATGTTATTCTTAATACCAATCTATAAAGCGTATGAAGACATCTTGTTCTTTATTAACACTTAATATATATTCTATACTTCACAATTGCACTATCTCAAGCCAAAACAATTCAAATTTCCATTGCCTCTATAGGAAGCTTATTAGTGAGTAAATGAAGAAAAGCAATCAGTGGATTCAAACTCATGAACGCCTGCTTACAAGACAACACCATTTACCCAGCAAGCCACTAGAACATCATAGCTGTCAAGCAATGTCAAGAAGTGCAGTGAACATTGAATCGCTAATAGGTAAGTTAATAATGAATTCCATTAGTTTCACTATGTTATTCTTAATGCCAATCTATACAGCGTATGATGACATCTTGTTCTTTATGAACACGTAATACATATTCTATACTTCACAATTGCACTATCTCAAGCCAAAACAATTCAAATTTCCATTGCCTCTATAGGAAGCTTATTAGTAAGTAAACGAAGAAAAGCTATCGGTGGATTCAAACTCATGAATGCCTGTTTACAATACAGGTGCGTTTACCCAGTAAGCCACTGGAACATCACAGGAGTAAAGCAATGTAAAGAAGGGCAGTGAACATTGAATCGCTAATAGGTAAGTTAATAATGAATTCCATTGGTTTCACTATGTTATTCCTAATGCCAATCTATACAACGTATGATGACATCTTGTTCTTTATGAACACGTAATACATATTCTATACTTCACAATTGCACTATCTCAAGCCAAAACAATTCAAATTTGCATTGCCTCCATAGGAAGCTTATTAGTAAGTAAATGAAGAAAAGCAATCATTGGATTCAAACTCAAGAATGCCTGCTTACAAGACAGGTGTATTTACCCAGTAAGCCACTGGAACATCACAGGTGTAAAGCACTGTAAAGAAGGGCAGTGAACATTGAATCGCTAATAAGGTAAGTTAAAAATGAATTCCATTGGTTTCACTATGTTATTCTTAATGCCAATCTATACAGCGTATGATGACATCTTGTTCTTTATGAACACGTAATACATATTCTATACTTCACAATTGCACTATCTCAAGCCAAAACTATTCAAATTTCCATTGCCTCTATAGGAAGCTTATTAGTAAGTAAATGAAGAAAAGCTATCGGTGGATTCAAACTCATGAATGCCTGTTTACAAGACAGGTGCATTTCCCATTAAGCCACTGGAACATCATGGGTGTAAAGCAATGTAAAGAAGGGCAGTGAACATTGAATCGCTAATAGGTAAGTTAAAAAGAAATCCATTGGTTTCACTATGTTATTCTTAATGCCAATCTATAAATCATATGAAGACATCTTGTTCTTTATTAACACTTAATATATATTCTATACTTCACAATTGCACTATCTCAAGCCAAAAACAATGCAAATTCCCATTGACTCTATAGGAAGCTTATTAGTGAATAAATGAAGAAAAGCAATCAGTGGATTCAAACACATGAATGCCTGCTTACAAGACAACCACATTTACCCAGGAAGCCACTAGAACATCATAAGTGTCAAGCAATGTCAAGAAGTTCAGTGAACATTGAATCGCTAATAGGTAAGTTAAAAATGAATTCCATTGGTTTCACTATGTTTTTCTTAATGCCAAACTATACAGCGTATGATGACATCTTCATCTTTATGAACACGTAATACATATTCTATACTTCACAATTGCACTATCTCAAGCCAAAACAATTCAAATTTCCATTGCCTCTATAGGAAGCTTATTAGTAAGTAAATGAAGAAAAGCTATCGGTGGATTCAAACTCATGAATGCCTGTTTACAATACAGGTGCGTTTACCCAGTAAGCCACTGGAACATCACAGGTGTAAAGCAATGTAAAGAAGGGCAGTGAACATTGAATCGCTAATAGGTAAGTTAATAATGAATTCCATTGGTTTCACTATGTTATTCCTAATGCCAATCTATACAACGTATGATGACATCTTGTTCTTTATGAACACGTAATACATATTCTATACTTCACAATTGCACTATCTCAAGCCAAAAAAATTCAAATTTGCATTGCCTCCATAGGAAGCTTATTAGTAAGTAAATCAAGAAAAGCAATTATTGGATTCAAACTCATGAATGCCTGCTTACAAGACAGGTGCATTTACCCAGTAAGCCACTGGAACATAACAGGTGTAAAGCACTGTAAAGAAGGGCAGTGAACATTGAATCGCTAATAAGGTAAGTTAAAAATAAATTCCATTGGTTTCACTATGTTATTCTTAATGCCAATCTATACAGCGTATGATGACATCTTGTTCTTTATGAACACGTAATACATATTCTATACTTCACAATTGCACTATCTCAAGCCAAAACAATTCAAATTTGCATTGCCTCCATAGGAAGCTTATTAGTAAGTAAATGAAGAAAAGCAATCATTGGATTCAAACTCATGAATGCCTGCTTACAAGACAGGTGCATTTACCCAGTAAGCCACTGGAACATCACAGGTGTAAAGCACTGTAAAGAAGGGCAGTGAACATTGAATCGCTAATAAGGTAAGTTAAAAATGAATTCCATTGGTTTCACTATGTTATTCTTAATGCCAATCTATACAGCGTATGATGACATCTTGTTCTTTATGAACACGTAATACATATTCTATACTTCACAATTGCACTATCTCAAGCCAAAACAATTCAAATTTCCATTGCCTCTATAGGAAGCTTATTAGTAAGTAAATGAAGAAAAGCTATCGGTGGATTCAAACTCATGAATGCCTGTTTACAAGACAGGTGCATTTCCCAGTAAGCCACTGGAACATCACGGGTTTAAAGCAATGTAAAGAAGGGCAGTGAACATTGAATCGCTAATAGGTAAGTTAAAAAGAAATCCATTGGTTTCACTATGTTATTCTTAATGCCAATCTATAAAGCATATGAAGACATCTTGTTCTTTATTAACACTTAATATATATTCTATACTTCACAATTGCACTATCTCAAGCCAAAAACAATGCAAATTCCCATTGACTCTATAGGAAGCTTATTAGTGAGTAAATGAAGAAAAGCAATCAGTGGATTCAAACACATGAATG
Organism: Phyllobates terribilis; assembly: GCF_046119375.1. Taxonomy (NCBI): domain Eukaryota; kingdom Metazoa; phylum Chordata; class Amphibia; order Anura; family Dendrobatidae; genus Phyllobates; species Phyllobates terribilis. Next base: position 586,164,546 of record NW_027362762.1, read on the forward strand.
CCTGCTTACAAGACAACCACATTTACCCAGGAAGCCACTAGAACATCATAAATGTCAAGCAATGTCAAGAAGTTCAGTGAACATTGAATCGCTAATAGGTAAGTTAAAAATGAATTCCATTGGTTTCACTATGTTTTTCTTAATGCCAAACTATACAGCGTATGATGACATATTCATCTTTATGAACACGTAATACATATTCTATACTTCACAATTGCACTATCTCAAGCCAAAACAATTCAAATTTCCATTGCCTCTATAGGAAGCTTATTAGTAAGTAAATGAAGAAAAGCTATCGGTGGATTCAAACTCATGAATGCCTGTTTACAATACAGGTGCGTTTACCCAGTAAGCCACTGGAACATCACAGGTGTAAAGCAATGTAAAGAAGGGCAGTGAACATTGAATCGCTAATAGGTAAGTTAATAATGAATTCCATTGGTTTCACTATGTTATTCCTAATGCCAATCTATACAACGTATGATGACATCTTGTTCTTTATGAACACGTAATACATATTCTATACTTCACAATTGCACTATCTCAAGCCAAAAAAATTCAAATTTGCATTGCCTCCATAGGAAGCTTATTAGTAAGTAAATGAAGAAAAGCAATCATTGGATTCAAACTCATGAATGCCTGCTTACAAGACAGGTGCATTTACCCAGTAAGCCACTGGAACATGACAGGTGTAAAGCAATGTAAAGAAGGACAGTGAACATTGAATCGCTAATAGGTAAGTTAATAATGAATTCCATTAGTTTCACTATGTTATTCTTAAGGCCAATCTATACAGCGTATGATGACATCTTGTTCTTTATGAACACGTAATACATATTCTATACTTCACAATTGCACTATCTCAAGCCAAATCAATTCAAATTTGCATTGCCTCTATAGGAAGCTTATTAGTAAGTAAATGAAGAAAAGCTATCGGTGGATTCAAACTCATGAAGGCCTGTTTACAAGACAGGTGCATTTCCCAGTAAGCCACTGGAACATCACGGGTGTAAAGCAATGTAAAGAAGGGCAGTGAACATTGAATCGCTAATAGGTAAGTTAAAAAGAAATCCATTGGTTTCACTATGTTATTCTTAATGCCAATCTATAAAGCATATGAAGACATCTTGTTCTTTATTAACACTTAATATATATTCTATACTTCACAATTGCACTATCTCAAGCCAAAAACAATGCAAATTCCCATTGACTCTATAGGAAGCTTATTAGTGAGTAAATGAAGAAAAGCAATCAGTGGATTCAAACACATGAATGCCTGCTTACAAGACAACCACATTTACCCAGGAAGCCACTAGAACATCATAAGTGTCAAGCAATGTCAAGAAGTTCAGTGAACATTGAATCGCTAATAGGTAAGTTAAAAATGAATTCCATTGGTTTCACTATGTTTTTCTTAATGCCAAACTATACAGCGTATGATGACATCTTCATCTTTATGAACACGTAATACATATTCTATACTTCACAATTGCACTATCTCAAGCCAAAAAAATTCAAATTTGCATTGCCTCCATAGGAAGCTTATTAGTAAGTAAATCAAGAAAAGCAATCATTGGATTCAAACTCATGAATGCCTGCTTACAAGACAGGTGCATTTACCCAGTAAGCCACTGGAACATCACAGGTGTAAAGCACTGTAAAGGGCAGTGAACATTGAATCGCTAATAAGGTAAGTTAAAAATAAATTCCATTGGTTTCACTATGTTATTCTTAATGCCAATCTATACAGCGTATGATGACATCTTGTTCTTTATGAACACGTAATACATATTCTATACTTCACAATTGCACTATCTCAAGCCAAAACAATTCAAATTTCCATTGCCTCTATAGGAAGCTTATTAGTAAGTAAATGAAGAAAAGCTATCGGTGGATTCAAACTCATGAATGCCTGTTTACAAGACAGGTGCATTTCCCAGTAAGCCACTGGAACATCACGGGTGTAAAGCAATGTAAAGAAGGGCAGTGAACATTGAATCGCTAATAGGTAAGTTAAAAAGAAATCCATTGGTTTCACTATGTTATTCTTAATGCCAATCTATAAAACATATGAAGACATCTTGTTCTTTATTAACACTTAATATATATTCTATACTTCACAATTGCACTATCTCAAGCCAAAAACAATGCAAATTCCCATTGACTCTATAAGAAGCTTATTAGTGAGTAAATGAAGAAAAGCAATCAGTGGATTCAAACACATGAATGCCTGCTTACAAGACAACCACATTTACCCAGGAAGCCACTAGAACATCATAAGTGTCAAGCAATGTCAAGAAGTTCAGTGAACATTGAATCGCTAATAGGTAAGTTAAAAATGAATTCCATTGGTTTCACTATGTTTTTCTTAATGCCAAACTATACAGCGTATGATGACATCTTCATCTTTATGAACACGTAATACATATTCTATACTTCACAATTGCACTATCTCAAGCCAAAACAATTCAAATTTCCATTGCCTCTATAGGAAGCTTATTAGTAAGTAAATGAAGAAAAGCTATCGGTGGATTCAAACTCATGAATGCCTGTTTACAATACACGTGCGTTTACCCAGTAAGCCACTGGAACATCACAGGTGTAAAGCAATGTAAAGAAGGGCAGTGAACATTGAATCGCTAATAGGTAAGTTAATAATGAATTCCATTGGTTTCACTATGTTATTCCTAATGCCAATCTATACAACGTATGATGACATCTTGTTCTTTATGAACACGTAATACATATTCTATACTTCACAATTGCACTATCTCAAGCCAAAAAAATTCAAATTTGCATTGCCTCCATAGGAAGCTTATTAGTAAGTAAATGAAGAAAAGCAATCATTGGATTCAAACTCATGAATGCCTGCTTACAAGACAGGTGCATTTACCCAGTAAGCCACTGGAACATCACAGGTGTAAAGCACTGTAAAGAAGGGCAGTGAACATTGAATCGCTAATAAGGTAAGTTAAAAATAAATTCCATTGGTTTAACTATGTTATTCTTAATGCCAATCTATACAGCGTATGATGACATCTTGTTCTTTATGAACACGTAATACATATTCTATACTTCACAATTGCACTATCTCAAGCCAAAACAATTCAAATTTGCATTGCCTCCATAGGAAGCTTATTAGTAAGTAAATGAAGAAAAGCAATCATTGGATTCAAACTCATGAATGCCTGCTTACAAGACAGGTGCATTTACCAAGTAAGCCACTGGAACATTACAGGTGTAAAGCACTGTAAAGAAGGGCAGTGAACATTGAATCGCTAATAAGGTAAGTTAAAAATGAATTCCATTGGTTTCACTATGTTATTCTTAATGCCAATCTATGCAGCGTATGATGACATCTTGTTCTTTATGAACACGTAATACATATTCTATACTTCACAATTGCACTATCTCAAGCCAAAACAATTCAAATTTCCATTGCCTCTATAGGAAGCTTATTAGTAAGTAAATGAAGAAAAGCAATCATTGGATTCAAACTCATGAATGCCTGCTTACAAGACAGGTGCATTTACCCAGTAAGCCACTGGAACATCACAGGTGTAAAGCACTGTAAAGAAGGGCAGTGAACATTGAATCGCTAATAAGGTAAGTTAAAAATGAATTCCATTGGTTTCACTATGTTATTCTTAATGCCAATCTATACAGCGTATGATGACATCTTGTTCTTTATGAACACGTAATACATATTCAATACTTCACAATTGCACTATCTCAAGCCAAAACAATTCAAATTTCCATTGCCTCTATAGGAAGCTTATTAGTAAGTAAATGAAGAAAAGCTATCGGTGGATTCAAACTCATGAATGCCTGTTTACAAGACAGGTGCATTTCCCAGTAAGCCACTGGAACATCACGGGTGTAAAGCAATGTAAAGAAGGGCTGTGAACTTTGAATCGCTAATAGGTAAGTTAAAAAGAAATCCATTGGTTTCACTATGTTATTCTTAATGCCAATCTGTAAAACATATGAAGACATCTTGTTCTTTATTAACACTTAATATATATTCTATACTTCACAATTGCACTATCTCAAGCCAAAAACAATGCAAATTCCCATTGACTCTATAGGAAGCTTATTAGTGAGTAAATGAAGAAAAGCAATCAGTGGATTCAAACACATGAATGCCTGCTTACAAGACAACCACATTTACCCAGGAAGCCACTAGAACATCATAAGTGTCAAGCAATGTCAAGAAGTTCAGTGAACATTGAATCGCTAATAGGTAAGTTAAAAATGAATTCCATTGGTTTCACTATGTTTTTCTTAATGCCAAACTATACAGCGTATGATGACATCTTCATCTTTATGAACACGTAATACATATTCTATACTTCACAATTGCACTATCTCAAGCCAAAACAATTCAAATTTCCATTGCCTCTATAGGAAGCTTATTAGTAAGTAAATGAAGAAAAGCTATCGGTGGATTCAAACTCATGAATGCCTGTTTACAATACAGGTGCGTTTACCCAGTAAGCCACTGGAACATCACAGGTGTAAAGCAATGTAAAGAAGGGCAGTGAACATTGAATCGCTAATAGGTAAGTTAATAATGAATTCCATTGGTTTCACTATGTTATTCCTAATGCCAATCTATACAACGTATGATGACATCTTGTTCTTTATGAACACGTAATACATATTCTATACTTCACAATTGCACTATCTCAAGCCAAAAAAATTCAAATTTGCATTGCCTCCATAGGAAGCTTATTAGTAAGTAAATCAAGAAAAGCAATCATTGGATTCAAACTCATGAATGCCTGCTTAACAGACAGGTGCATTTACCCAGTAAGCCACTGGAACATCACAGGTGTAAAGCACTGTAAAGAAGGGCAGTGAACATTGAATCGCTAATAAGGTAAGTTAAAAATAAATTCCATTGGTTTCACTAAGTTATTCTTAATGCCAATCTATACAGCGTATGATGACATCTTGTTCTTTATGAACACGTAATACATATTCTATACTTCACAATTGCACTATCTCAAGCCAAAACAATTCAAATTTGCATTGCCTCCATAGGAAGCTTATTAGTAAGTAAATGAAGAAAAGCAATCATTGGATTCAAACTCATAAATGCCTGTTTACAAGACAGGTGCATTTACCAAGTAAGCCACTGGAACATCACAGGTGTAAAGCACTGTAAAGAAGGGCAGTGAACATTGAATCGCTAATAAGGTAAGTTAAAAATGAATTCCATTGGTTTCACTATGTTATTCTTAATGCCAATCTATGCAGCGTATGATGACGTCTTGTTCTTTATGAACACGTAATACATATTCTATACTTCACAATTGCACTATCTCAAGCCAAAACAATTCAAATTTCCATTGCCTCTATAGGAAGCTTATTAGTAAGTAAATGAAGAAAAGCAATCATTGGATTCAAACTCATGAATGCCTGCTTACAAGACAGGTGCATTTACCCAGTAAGCCACTGGAACATCACAGGTGTAAAGCACTGTAAAGAAGGGCAGTGAACATTGAATCGCTAATAAGGTAAGTTAAAAATGAATTCCATTGGTTTCACTATGTTATTCTTAATGCCAATCTATACAGCGTATGATGACATCTTGTTCTTTATGAACACGTAATACATATTCTATACTTCACAATTGCACTATCTCAAGCCAAAACAATTCAAATTTCCATTGCCTCTATAGGAAGCTTATTAGTAAGTAAATGAAGAAAAGCTATCGGTGGATTCAAACTCATGAATGCTTGTTTACAAGACAGGTGCATTTCCCAGTAAGCCACTGGAACATCACGGGTGTAAAGCAATGTAAAGAAGGGCAGTGAACATTGAATCGCTAATAGGTAAGTTAAAAAGAAATCCATTGGTTTCACTATGTTATTCTTAATGCCAATCTATAAAACATATGAAGACATCTTGTTCTTTATTAACACTTAATATATATTCTATACTTCACAATTGCACTATCTCAAGCCAAAAACAATGCAAATTCCCATTGACTCTATAGGAAGCTTATTAGTGAGTAAATGAAGAAAAGCAATCAGTGGATTCAAACACATGAATGCCTGCTTACAAGACAACCACATTTACCCAGGAAACCACTAGAACATCATAAGTGTCAAGCAATGTCAAGAAGTTCAGTGAACATTGAATCGCTAATAGGTAAGTTAACAATGAATTCCATTGGTTTCACTATGTTTTTCTTAATGCCAAACTATACAGCGTATGATGACATCTTCATCTTTATGAACACGTAATACATATTCTATACTTCACAATTGCACTATCTCAAGCCAAAACAATTCAAATTTGCATTGCCTCCATAGGAAGCTTATTAGTAAGTAAATCAAGAAAAGCAATCATTGGATTCAAACTCATGAATGCCTGCTTACAAGACAGGTGCATTTACCCAGTAAGCCACTGGAACATAACAGGTGTAAAGCACTGTAAAGAAGGGCAGTGAACATTGAATCGCTAATAAGGTAAGTTAAAAATAAATTCCATTGGTTTCACTATGTTATTCTTAATGCCAATCTATACAGCGTATGATGACATCTTGTTCTTTATGAACACGTAATACATATTCTATACTTCACAATTGCACTATCTCAAGCCAAAACAATTCAAATTTGCATTGCCTCCATAGGAAGCTTATTAGTAAGTAAATGAAGAAAAGCAATCATTGGATTCAAACTCATAAATGCCTGTTTACAAGACAGGTGCATTTACCAAGTAAGCCACTGGAACATCACAGATGTAAAGCACTGTAAAGAAGGGCAGTGAACATTGAATCGCTAATAAGGTAAGTTAAAAATGAATTCCATTGGTTTCACTATGTTATTCTTAATGCCAATCTATGCAGCGTATGATGACATCTTGTTCTTTATGAACACGTAATACATATTCTATACTTCACAATTGCACTATCTCAAGCCAAAACAATTCAAATTTCCATTGCCTCTATAGGAAGCTTATTAGTAAGTAAATGAAGAAAAGCAATCATTGGATTCAAACTCATGAATGCCTGCTTACAAGACAGGTGCATTTACCCAGTAAGCCACTGGAACATCACAGGTGTAAAGCACTGTAAAGAAGGGCAGTGAACATTGAATCGCTAATAAGGTAAGTTAAAAATGAATTCCATTGGTTTCACTATGTTATTCTTAATGCCAATCTATACAGCGTATGATGACATCTTGTTCTTTATGAACACGTAATACATATTCTATACTTCACAATTGCACTATCTCAAGCCAAAACAATTCAAATTTCCATTGCCTCTATAGGAAGCTTATTAGTAAGTAAATGAAGAAAAGCTATCGGTGGATTCAAACTCATGAATGCCTGTTTACAAGACAGGTGCATTTCCAGTAAGCCACTGGAACATCACGGGTGTAAAGCAATGTAAAGAAGGGCAGTGAACATTGAATCGCTAATAGGTAAGTTAAAAAGAAATCCATTGGTTTCACTATGTTATTCTTAATGCCAATCTTTAAAACATATGAAGACATCTTGTTCTTTATTAACACTTAATATATATTCTATACTTCACAATTGCACTATCTCAAGCCAAAAACAATGCAAATTCCCATTGACTCTATAGGAAGCTTATTAGTGAGTAAATGAAGAAAAGCAATCAGTGGATTCAAACACATGAATGCCTGCTTACAAGACAACCACATTTACCCAGGAAGCCACTAGAACATCATAAGTGTCAAACAATGTCAAGAAGTTCAGTGAACATTGAATCGCTAATAGGTAAGTTAAAAATGAATTCCATTGGTTTCACTATGTTTTTCTTAATGCCAAACTATACAGCGTATGATGACATCTTCATCTTTATGAACACGTAATACATATTCTATACTTCACAATTGCACTATCTCAAGCCAAAACAATTCAAATTTGCATTGCCTCCATAGGAAGCTTATTAGTAAGTAAATCAAGAAAAGCAATCATTGGATTCAAACTCATGAATGCCTGCTTACAAGACAGGTGCATTTACCCAGTAAGCCACTGGAACATAACAGGTGTAAAGCACTGTAAAGAAGGGCAGTGAACATTGAATCGCTAATAAGGTAAGTTAAAAATAAATTCCATTGGTTTCACTATGTTATTCTTAATGCCAATCTATACAGCGTATGATGACATCTTGTTCTTTATGAACACGTAATACATATTCTGTACTTCACAATTGCACTATCTCAAGCCAAAACAATTCAAATTTGCATTGCCTCCATAGGAAGCTTATTAGTAAGTAAATGAAGAAAAGCAATCATTGGATTCAAACTCATAAATGCCTGTTTACAAGACAGGTGCATTTACCAAGTAAGCCACTGGAACATCACAGATGTAAAGCACTGTAAAGAAGGGCAGTGAACATTGAATCGCTAATAAGGTAAGTTAAAAATGAATTCCATTGGTTTCACTATGTTATTCTTAATGCCAATCTATGCAGCGTATGATGACATCTTGTTCTTTATGAACACGTAATACATATTCTATACTTCACAATTGCACTATCTCAAGCCAAAACAATTCAAATTTCCATTGCCTCTATAGGAAGCTTATTAGTAAGTAAATGAAGAAAAGCAATCATTGGATTCAAACTCATGAATGCCTGCTTACAAGACAGGTGCATTTACCCAGTAAGCCACTGGAACATCACAGGTGTAAAGCACTGTAAAGAAGGGCAGTGAACATTGAATCGCTAATAAGGTAAGTTAAAAATGAATTCCATTGGTTTCACTATGTTATTCTTAATGCCAATCTATACAGCGTATGATGACATCTTGTTCTTTATGAACACGTAATACATATTCTATACTTCACAATTGCACTATCTCAAGCCAAAACAATTCAAATTTCCATTGCCTCTATAGGAAGCTTATTAGTAAGTAAATGAAGAAAAGCTATCGGTGGATTCAAACTCATGAATGCCTGTTTACAAGACAGGTGCATTTCCAGTAAGCCACTGGAACATCACAGGTGTAAAGCAATGTAAAGAAGGGCAGTGAACATTGAATCGCTAATAGGTAAGTTAAAAAGAAATCCATTGGTTTCACTATGTTATTCTTAATGCCAATCTTTAAAACATATGAAGACATCTTGTTCTTTATTAACACTTAATATATATTCTATACTTCACAATTGCACTATCTCAAGCCAAAAACAATGCAAATTCCCATTGACTCTATAGGAAGCTTATTAGTGAGTAAATGAAGAAAAGCAATCAGTGGATTCAAACACATGAATGCCTGCTTACAAGACAACCACATTTACCCAGGAAGCCACTAGAACATCATAAGTGTCAAACAATGTCAAGAAGTTCAGTGAACATTGAATCGCTAATAGGTAAGTTAAAAATGAATTCCATTGGTTTCACTATGTTTTTCTTAATGCCAAACTATACAGCGTATGATGACATCTTCATCTTTATGAACACGTAATACATATTCTATACTTCACAATTGCACTATCTCAAGCCAAAAAAATTCAAATTTGCATTGCCTCCATAGGAAGCTTATTAGTAAGTAAATCAAGAAAAGCAATCATTGGATTCAAACTCATGAATGCCTGCTTACAAGACAGGTGCATTTACCCAGTAAGCCACTGGAACATCACAGGTGTAAAGCACTGTAAAGAAGGGCAGTGAACATTGAATCGCTAATAAGGTAAGTTAAAAATAAATTCCATTGGTTTCACTATGTTATTCTTAATGCCAATCTATACAGCGTATGATGACATCTTGTTCTTTATGAACACGTAATACATATTCTATACTTCACAATTGCACTATCTCAAGCCAAAACAATTCAAATTTGCATTGCCTCCATAGGAAGCTTATTAGTAAGTAAATGAAGAAAAGCAATCATTGGATTCAAACTCATAAATGCCTGTTTACAAGACAGGTGCATTTACCAAGTAAGCCACTGGAACATCACAGATGTAAAGCACTGTAAGGAAGGGCAGTGAACATTGAATCGCTAATAAGGTAAGTTAAAAATGAATTCCATTGGTTTCACTATGTTATTCTTAATGCCAATCTATGCAGCGTATGATGACATCTTGTTCTTTATGAACACGTAATACATATTCTATACTTCACAATTGCACTATCTCAAGCCAAAACAATTCAAATTTCCATTGCCTCTATAGGAAGCTTATTAGTAAGTAAATGAAGAAAAGCAATCATTGGATTCAAACTCATGAATGCCTGCTTACAAGACAGGTGCATTTACCCAGTAAGCCACTGGAACATCACAGGTGTAAAGCACTGTAAAGAAGGGCAGTGAACATTGAATCGCTAATAAGGTAAGTTAAAAATGAATTCCATTGGTTTCACTATGTTATTCTTAATGCCAATCTATACAGCGTATGATGACATCTTGTTCTTTATGAACACGTAATACATATTCTATACTTCACAATTGCACTATCTCAAGCCAAAAAAATTCAAATTTGCATTGCCTCCATAGGAAGCTTATTAGTAAGTAAATCAAGAAAAGCAATCATTGGATTCAAACTCATGAATGCCTGCTTACAAGACAGGTGCATTTACCCAGTAAGCCACTGGAACATCACAGGTGTAAAGCACTGTAAAGAAGGGCAGTGAACATTGAATCGCTAATAAGGTAAGTTAAAAATAAATTCCATTGGTTTCACTATGTTATTCTTAATGCCAATCTATACAGCGTATGATGACATCTTGTTCTTTATGAACACGTAATACATATTCTATACTTCACAATTGCACTATCTCAAGCCAAAACAATTCAAATTTGCATTGCCTCCATAGGAAGCTTATTGGTAAGTAAATGAAGAAAAGCAATCATTGGATTCAAACTCATAAATGCCTGTTTACAAGACAGGTGCATTTACCAAGTAAGCCACTGGAACATCACAGATGTAAAGCACTGTAAAGAAGGGCAGTGAACATTGAATCGCTAATAAGGTAAGTTAAAAATGAATTCCATTGGTTTCACTATGTTATTCTTAATGCCAATCTATGCAGCGTATGATGACATCTTGTTCTTTATGAACACGTAATACATATTCTATACTTCACAATTGCACTATCTCAAGCCAAAACAATTCAAATTTCCATTGCCTCTATAGGAAGCTTATTAGTAAGTAAATGAAGAAAAGCAATCATTGGATTCAAACTCATGAATGCCTGCTTACAAGACAGGTGCATTTACCCAGTAAGCCACTGGAACATCACAGGTGTAAAGCACTGTAAAGAAGGGCAGTGAACATTGAATCGCTAATAAGGTAAGTTAAAAATGAATTCCATTGGTTTCACTATGTTATTCTTAATGCCAATCTATACAGCGTATGATGACATCTTGTTCTTTATGAACACGTAATACATATTCTATACTTCACAATTGCACTATCTCAAGCCAAAAAAATTCAAATTTGCATTGCCTCCATAGGAAGCTTATTAGTAAGTAAATCAAGAAAAGCAATCATTGGATTCAAACTCATGAATGCCTGCTTACAAGACAGGTGCATTTACCCATTAAGCCACTGGAACATCACAGGTGTAAAGCACTGTAAAGAAGGGCAGTGAACATTGAATCACTAATAAGGTAAGTTAAAAATAAATTCCATTGGTTTCACTATGTTATTCTTAATGCCAATCTATACAGCGTATGATGACATCTTGTTCTTTATGAACACGTAATACATATTCTATACTTCACAATTGCACTATCTCAAGCCAAAACAATTCAAATTTGCATTGCCTCCATAGGAAGCTTATTAGTAAGTAAATGAAGAAAAGCAATCATTGGATTCAAACTCATGAATGCCTGCTTACAAGACAGGTGCATTTACCAAGTAAGCCACTGGAACATCACAGGTGTAAAGCACTGTAAAGAAGGGCAGTGAACATTGAATCGCTAATAAGGTAAGTTAAAAATGAATTCCATTGGTTTCACTATGTTATTCTTAATGCCAATCTATGCAGCGTATGATGACATCTTGTTCTTTATGAACACGTAATACATATTCTATACTTCACAATTGCACTATCTCAAGCAAAACAATTCAAATTTCCATTGCCTCTATAGGAAGCTTATTAGTAAGTAAATGAAGAAAAGCAATCATTGGATTCAAACTCATGAATGCCTGCTTACAAGACAGGTGCATTTACCCAGTAAGCCACTGGAACATCACAGGTGTAAAGCACTGTAAAGAAGGGCAGTGAACATTGAATCGCTAATAAGGTAAGTTAAAAATGAATTCCATTGGTTTCACTATGTTATTCTTAATGCCAATATATACAGCGTATGATGACATCTTGTTCTTTATGAACACGTAATACATATTCTATACTTCACAATTGCACTATCTCAAGCCAAAACAATTCAAATTTCCATTGCCTCTATAGGAAGCTTATTAGTAAGTAAATGAAGAAAAGCTATCGGTGGATTCAAACTCATGAATGCCTGTTTACAAGACAGGTGCATTTCCCAGTAAGCCACTGGAACATCACGGGTGTAAAGCAATGTAAAGAAGGGCAGTGAACATTGAATCGCTAATAGGTAAGTTAAAAAGAAATCCATTGGTTTCACTATGTTATTCTTAATGCCAATCTATAAAGCATATGAAGACATCTTGTTCTTTATTAACACTTAATATATATTCTATACTTGACAATTGCACTATCTCAAGCCAAAAACAATGCAAATTCCCATTGACTCTATAGGAAGCTTATTAGTGAGTAAATGAAGAAAAGCAATCAGTGGATTCAAACACATGAATGCCTGCTTACAAGACAACCACATTTACCCAGGAAGCCACTAGAACATCATAAGTGTCAAGCAATGTCAAGAAGTTCAGTGAACATTGAATCGCTAATAGGTAAGTTAAAAATGAATTCCATTGGTTTCACTATGTTTTTCTTAATGCCAATCTATACAGCATATGATGACATCTTCTTATTTATGAACACTTAATACATATTCTATACTTCACAATTGCACTATCTCAAGCCAAAACAATTCAAATTTCCATTGCCTCTATAGGAAGCTTATTAGTAAGTAAATGAAGAAAAGCTATCGGTGGATTCAAACTCATGAATGCCTGTTTACAATACAGGTGCGTTTACCCAGTAAGCCACTGGAACATCACAGGTGTAAAGCAATGTAAAGAAGGGCAGTGAACATTGAATCGCTAATAGGTAAGTTAATAATGAATTCCATTGGTTTCACTATGTTATTCCTAATGCCAATCTATACAACGTATGATGACATCTTGTTCTTTATGAACACGTAATACATATTCTATACTTCACAATTGCACTATCTCAAGCCAAAAAAATTCAAATTTGCATTGCCTCCATAGGAAGCTGATTAGTAAGTAAATGAAGAAAAGCTATCGGTGGATTCAAACTCATGAATGCCTGTTTACAAGACAGGTGCATTTCCCAGTAAGCCACTGGAAGATCACAGGTGTAAAGCAATGTAAAGAAGGACAGTGAACATTGAATCGCTAATAGGTAAGTTAAAAAAGAAATCCATTGGTTCACTATGTTACTCTTAATACCAATCTATAAAGCGTATGAAGACATCTTGTTTTCTATGAACACTTAATACAGATTCTATATCTCACAATTGCACTATCTCAAGCCAAAACAATTCAAATTTCCATTGCCTCTATAGGAAGCTTAGTAATAAGTTAATGAAGAAATGCTATCGGTGGATTCAAACTCATGAATGCCTGTTTAGAAGACACATGCATTTACCCAGTAAGCCACTGGAACATGACAGGTGTAAAGCAATGTAAAGAAGGACAGTGAACATTGAATCGCTAATAGGTAAGTTAATAATGAATTCCATTAGTTTCACTATGTTATTCTTAATGCCAATCTATACAGCGTATGATGACATCTTGTTCTTTATGAACACGTAATACATATTCTATACTTCACAATTGCACTATCTCAAGCCAAAAACAATGCAAATTCCCATTGACTCTATAGGAAGCTTATTAGTGAGTAAATGAAGAAAAGCAATCAGTGGATTCAAACACATGAATGCCTGCTTACAAGACAACCACATTTACCCAGCAAGCCACTAGAACATCATAAGTGTTAAACAATGTCAAGAAGTGCAGTGAACATTGAATCGCTAATAGGTAAGTTAAAAATGAATTCCATTGGTTTCACTATGTTTTTCTTAATGCCAAACTATACAGCGTATGATGACATCTTCTTCTTTATGAACACGTAATACATATTCTATACTTCACAATTGCACTATCTCAAGCCAAAACAATTCAAATTTCCATTGCCTCTATAGGAAGCTTATTAGTGAGTAAATGAAGAAAAGCAATCAGTGGATTGCAATGTAAAGAAGGACAGTGAACATTGAATCGCTAATAGGTAAGTTAAAAAAGAAATCCATTGGTTTCACTATGTTATTCTTAATGCCAATCTATAAAGCGTATGAAGACATCTTGTTTTCTATGAACACTTAATACAGATTCTATATCTCACAATTGCACTATCTCAAGCCTAAACAATTCAAATTTTCATTGCTTCTATAGGAAGCTTATTAGTGAGTAAATGAAGAAAAGCAATCAGTGGATTCAAACTCATGAATGCCTGCTTACAAGACAAGTGCATTTACCCAGTAAGCCACTAGAACATCACAGGTGTTAAACAATGTCAAGAAGTGCAGTGAACATTGAATCGCTAATAGGTAAGTTAAAAAAGAAAGCCATTGGTTTCACTATGTTATTCTTAATGCCAATCTATACAACGTATGATGACATCTTGTTCTTTATTAACACTTAATATATATTCTATACTTCACAATTGCACTATCTCAAGCCAAAACAATTCAAATTTCCATTGCCTCTATAAGAAGCTTATTAGTAAGTAAATGAAGAAAAGCTATCGGTGGATTCAAACTCATGAATGCCTGTTTACAAGACAATTGCATTTACCCAGTAACCCACTGGAACATCACAGGTGTAAAGCAATGTAAAGAAGGGCAGTGAACATTGAATCGCTAATAAGGTAAGTTAAAAATGAATTCCATTGGTTTCACTATGTTATTCTTAATGTCAATCTATACAGCGTATGATGACATATTTTTCTTTATGAACACGTAATACATATTCTATACTTCACAATTGCACTATCTCAAGCCAAAACAATTCAAATTTCCATTGCCTCTATAGGAAGCTTATTAGTAAATAAATGAAGAAAAGCTATCGGTGGATTCAAACTCATGAATGCCTGTTTACAATACAGGTGCGTTTAACCAGTAAGCCACTGGAACATCACAGGTGTAAAGCGATGTAAAGAAGGGCAGTGAACATTGAATCGCTAATAGGTAAGTTAAAAAAGAAAGCCATTGGTTTCACTATGTTATTCTTAATGCCAATCTATGCAACGTATGATGACATCTTGTTCTTTATTAACACTTAATATATATTCTATACTTCACAATTGCACTATCTCAAGCCAAAAACAATGCAAATTTCCATTCCCTCTAAAGAATGATTACTAGTAAGTAAATGAAAAAAAGCTATCGGTGGATTCAAACTCATGAATGCCTGTTTAGAAGACAGTTGCATTAACACAGTAAGCCACTGGAACATCACAGGAATAAGGTAATGTGAAGAAGGGCAGTGAACATTGAATCGCTAATAGGTAAGTTAAAAATGAATTCCATTGGTTTCACTATGTTATTCTTAATGCCAATCTATACAGCGTATGATGACATCTTCTTCTTTATGAACACGTAATACATATTCTATACTTCACAATTGCACTATCTCAAGCCAAAACAATTCAAATTTCCATTGCCTCTAGAGGAAGCTTATTAGTAAGTAAATGAAGAAAAGCTATCGGTGGATTCAAACTCATGAATGCCTGTTTAGAAGACAATTGCATTTACCCAGTAACCCACTGGAACATCACAGGTGTAAAGCAATGTAAAGAAGGGCAGTGAACATTGAATCGCTAATAAGGTAAGTTAAAAATGAATTCCATTGGTTTCACTATGTTATTCTTAATGCCAATCTATACAGCGTATGATGACATCTTGTTCTTTATGAACACGTAATACATATTCTATACTTCACAATTGCACTATCTCAAGCCAAAACAATTCAAATTTCCATTGCCTCTAGAGGAAGATTATTAGTAAGTAAATGAAGAAAAGCTATCGGTGGATTCAAACTCATGAATGCCTGTTTACAAGACAGGTGCATTTCCCAGTAAGCCACTGGAACATCACAAGTGTAAAGCAATGTAAAGAAGGACAGTGAACATTGAATCGCTAATAGGTAAGTTAAAAAAGAAATCCATTGGTTTCACTATGTTATTCTTAATGCCAATCTATACAACACATGATGACATCTTGTTCTTTATTAACACTTAATATATATTCTATACTTCACAATTGCACTATCTCAAGCCAAAAACAATGAAAATTTCCATTCCCTCTAAAGAATGATTACTAGTAAGTAAATGAAAAAAAGCTATCGGTGGATTCAAACTCATGAATGCCTGTTTAGAAGACAGTTGCATTAACACAGTAAGCCACTGGAACATCACAGGAGTAAGGTAATGTAAAGAAGGGCAGTGAACATTGAATCGCTAATAGGTAAGTTAAAAATGAATTGCATTGGTTTCACTATGTTATTCTTAATGCCAATCTATACAACGTATGATGACATATTTTTCTTTATGAACACGTAATACATATTCTATACTTCACAATTGCACTATCTCAAGCCAAAACAATTCAAATTTCCATTGCCTCTAGAGGAAGCTTATTAGTAAGTAAATGAAGAAAAGCTATCGGTGGATTCAAACTCATGAATGCCTGTTTACAAGACAGGTGCATTTCCCAGTAAGCCACTGGAACATCACAGGTGCAAAGCAATGTAAAGAAGGACAGTGAACATTGAATCGCTAATAGGTAAGTTAAAAAAGAAATCCATTGGTTTCACTATGTTATTCTTAATACCAATCTATAAAGCGTATGAAGACATCTTGTTTTCTATGAACACTTAATACAGATTCTATATCTCACAATTGCACTCAAGCCTAATCAATTCAAATTTCCATTGCCTCTATAGGAAGCTTATTAGTGAGTAAATGAAGAAAAGCAATCAGTGGATTCAAACTCATGAATGCCTGCTTACAAGACAACCGCATTTACCCAGCAAGCCACTGGAACATCACAGGTGTAAAGCAACGTAAAGAAGGGCAGTGAACATTGAATCGCTAATAGGTAAGTTAAAAAAGAAATACATTGGTTTCACTATGTTATTCTTAATGCACATCAATACAGCGTATGAAGACCTCTCGTTTTCTATGAGCACTTAATACAGATTCTATATCTTACAATTGCACTCAAGCCTAATCAATTCAAATTTCCATTGCCTCTATAGGAAGCTTATTAGTAAGTAAATGAAAAAAAGCCATACATGGATTCAAACTCATGAATGCCTGTTTACAAGACAGGAGCATTTACCCAGTAAGCCACGGGAACATCACAGGTGTAAAACAATGTCAAGAAGTGCAGTGAACATAGAATCGCTAATTCCTAAGTAATCAGTGGATTCAAGCTCATGAATGCCTGTTTACAAGACAAGTGCATTTCCCCAGTAAGCCACTAGAACATCATAGGTGTCAAGTAATGTCAAGAAGTGCAATGAAAAAAAGCTATCATTGGTAGAGATGAGCGTTGTTCTACTCGAACTGTTCGCCAATCTCAAATTCGAGCTGTTTTGGGCGGTGTTCGAGCCGTTCGGCGAACACGAACAATTTGAGAAAAATTCGGCTGTTCGAGGTTATGTTCGATAACTGTTCGTGCACCAAAATCATAACTGGATTTTTTCTCAGTAATGATGAAAATTAATGTTAATACGCAGTTTGAGTGTACAGCGGGGTGGGGGGAGGGGCAGGGGATGGATCTCTGCAGGAACAATGAAGATCTCCATTTTTTTTTTCTCTTTCCCGCATTTACAGTGGGGAGGTGCAATCTGTCAGCCTATCAGCAGCGCACACACGGAGCGAAGTGCTTTTTTTCACACAAACAAGTGCATGTGTCATTGGCAGTGTATGTCACATGTCCTTGCCCTATAAGACCAAGCCATTTTCCCCGTCGCCACCATTTTCTCACTGCTGCAGCTGCGTGTTAGACGGCACCGCTGTTTCTGTGTGCGCTATACCTTGTTAATTTCAAGCCAATTTTCGCACAAATCTACAGATAGCTTGGGAGTAGGGAATAGTTGTGATTGCAGTCCTTTTAAGGACTAGGTTACAGCATTTCCTGCGACTTTTATCAGGCAGGTCTGTGCTCTTAAATAGATAGATTGTGGGAGTAAAGACTAATTGTAATTGGAGTCCTTTTCAGGACTAGGTTACATCAGTTCCTATCAGTTTTTGCGAGGCAGGTCTGTGCCAGTGCTGTGCAAGTTTTTTTCACAGCATTTGGCTTAATCTAGCAAAGCTAATCCTTTTTGGCCTATTACAGAGTGTGTTAGTCAGTGGAGTAGCCTATCTGTGTTGCAAGATATACCACCTGTGTATAGAATACCAATTTTTTTTACTACACCTAGTGAATTAAAATCTTTTGGGCATAGCATCATTCTATTAGTCCATCTATACTGACCTCCATCAGGTTGCAAATTGAATATAATTTTTTTCTGCATCTAGCTCTGAAAAAATATTGGGCTTCTAGCTCTGTGTGGAACTTGTTCTATTAATCCATCTATACAGACCTCCATCAGGTTGCAAACTGAATATATTTTTTTCTGCATCTACCTCTGAAAAAATATTGGGCTTCTAGCTGTGTGTGGGACTTGTTGTATTAGTCCATCTATACTGACCTCCATCAGGTTGCAAACTGAATATATTTTTTTCTGCATCTACCTCTGAAAAAATATTTGGCTTCTAGCTGTGTGTGGGACTTGTTCTATTAATCCATCTATACAGACCTCCATCAGGTTGAAAACTGAATATATTTTTTTCTGCATCTACCTCTGAAAAAATATTTGGCCTTCTAGCAGTGTGTGGGACTTTCTCTATTAGTCCATCTATACTGACCTCCATCAGGTTGCAAAATAAAAATAATTTTTATCTGCATCTAGCTCTGAAAAAATATTTGGCCTTCTAGCAGTGTGTGGGACTTTCTCTATTAGTCCATCTATACTGACCTCCATCAGGTTGCAAATTAAAAATAATTTTTATCTGCATCTAGCTCTGAAAAAATATTTGGCCTTCTAGCAGTGTGTGGGACTTTCTCTATTAGTCCATCTATACTGACCTCCATCAGGTTGCAAATTGAATATAATTTTTTTCTGCATCTAACCCAGCCAATAGTTTTAGCCTAATACCACAGTTTGGCCACTCAGCTCTGCTCGGTTCCCATCCATTGTTTTTTTGTGCAAACAACTCCAGAGTTGTTAATTAGTTAACCACCAAAATGAGTGGAAAAAGGCCTGCTGCTGGTGGAAAGGGGAATAGGCGTGTTGGGAAGGGGAAAAAAGGTTGTGTCCGTGGGGTAGGTGTTAAAGCAACAGTAACATCTGCAGAAGAAAGACCATCTTCCAGCCAAACTAAAATGTCTACTTCTTTTAGCAGACAATGTGATAAGATCCCTTTCTTACGGCCATGCCAATCGCTACAAATTCCAGATGAGGCACAAAAACAGCAGGTGCTTCAACGGATATCAAGTGCTCCTTTAAGTGGGCTCTCCTCCACATCAACTTCAACATCACAAATACTCCAGTCCTCAAAGGTGTCACCCCAATCGCACTTGCTTCCTCACAGCTCCCAAATCTCCAGCTGCCCGTCTGAGTATGAGGTAGAACAGATGGTTGAGTCTGCAGAGCTGTTTACTCATACTATAGCCTGGGATTCAGAGGTCGACTCCAGCGCTTCTGTGAATCCAGACGAGGAAATAATCTGCACTGATTTTCAGAATCTTTATGAGTCGGATCCAGGACCAGACGCAGAAGGTTCTGACCATAATGTAGACCCTCATTCCCAAACTGTAACTCCTGTTGGTGGAGACAATGAGGAAGACGATGATAAGACTCAAATACCTGATTGGAGCGACAACTTTAGTTTTTTGTCAGGGCAGGAACAGGTTGGCTCTGAGGACGACGGGTGTGATAACGCACAGGGTGATGATGATGAGGTTGGAGATCCCACTTACTGTCAACCCACAGTCAGCCAAGAGATGAGGTCAGCAGAAGAGGTGGAGGAAGATGCTAGTGACGACGAGGTCAGGTTGCGCCTTCCTGGACAGAGACGTAGTACTGGAAGCACGTCAACAACTGCATCCTCAAACACAACTCTGCCTCTCACCACAAGTCGTGGTGGCTCTTCAGGTCGCATGGGTGCTAAGCCTTGCATAGCCTGGGCATTTTTTCAGATCGATAAAGATGACCCAACTCGTGTTATCTGTAACATTTGTCAGCAAAAGCTAAGTAGAGGCCAAAAAATACATAGTTTGAGTACTTCATGCATGAACCGGCACATGGACATGAAGCATAAGTTGCAGTGGGAAGCTCAGTGTGCTACAATGCGGTCTAGCCGGCCGGGCCAACCACCGTCTGCCATATCTTGTGCATCCGTGGCCTCTTCATCCTCTGTGACTGGGGGGACAGCAGTCACACCTGTTTTGGGGCGCAGACCTGCCACCTCTTTACCCGCAACAGCCAGCGTGATTGGCAGGTCATCATTTTCTTTGGAGGTGGTAACACCAGCTGGTGTTGAGCGCTGTCCGACATCGATAGCACCACCTTTGGATCAAGGCAACCTAACATGTCCGCCTGCATCTTCCTCACAGACCGGCAGTTTGCCGGGGACACCCTTATCAACCCCGTCTAAGCACAATAGCCAGCCCTCGGTCCCTCAGATGTGGACAAGTAAAAGACCATTTCCTCCTAGCCATGAGAAAGCTAAGAGGTTGAATTTCACCATCTGCAAGTTCTTGGCTACAGAAATGCTGCCTTTCCGCCTGGTGGACACAGAGGATTTTCGAGACCTTATGTCCGTCGCAGTGCCCCAGTACCAGATGCCCAGTCGGCACTACTTCTCAAAGAAAGGTGTGCCTGCGCTCCACCAGCATGTCGCACACAACATCACCGCTTCTTTGAGAAACTCTGTGCGTGACAGGGTGCGTTTCACCACAGACACTTGGACAAGTAGGCATAAACAGGGGCGTTACATGTCGCTGACTGGGCACTGGGTAACTATGGTGACAGCAGGACAAGGGGCTGCTGTCCAAGTCTTGCCGTCCCCACGAGTTGTGCGTCAATCCTCTTTATGTCAAAGTTCCTCCACTGCTTCTGCCTCCTCAACCTCCTCTTGGTCTTCCACCTGCACCCAAAGCCTGTCTGGTCATGCCACAAGCTTTCTAACTGCGCAGAAGGGATCCTGCACACCTCCTTACTATGCTGGCAGTAGGGCTCAACGTCATCAGGCGGTTTTTACATTGAAATGTCTGGGAAATGTGAGTCACACAGCTGAGGAGTTGTGGTCAGCTCTGGAGAACCAATTTCATGAATGGTTGTCTCCACTGGACCTGAAACCAGGGAAGGCCGTGTGCGACAATGCTGCAAACCTGGGTGCGGCCCTTCGCCGGGGCAATGTCACACACGTGCCTTGTATGGCTCACGTGTTGAACCTGGTTGTCCAGCAATTTTTAGCCCACTATCCCAGACTAGATGGCCTTCTGCAGAGGGCACGGTCGCTGTGTGCTCACTTTCGCCGTTCGCATCCCGCAGCTCAGCGACTTACATCTCTACAGAAGTCGTTGGGCCTGCCACTTCACCGGCTAAAATGCGATGTGCCTACCCGGTGGAATTCAACTCTGCACATGTTGCAGCGACTGTGGCAGCACCGACAAGCCCTGGTGCAATACGTTCTGACGTATAGCCTGGGCCAACGAGATCCAGAGGTGGGGCAAATCACGCTGGAGGAGTGGTCTCAGATCAGGGACCTATGCACACTTCTGCACAGTTTTGAAATGGCGACGAAGATGTTTAGTGCTGTCGATGCCATTATCAGCATGACTATTCTGGTGATTTACATGCTGGAGCACATGTTAAACAGAATTCGGAGTCAGGTGGTGGCACAAGAGGAGGTGGAGGAGGAGTTGTATGCGGAAGGGCTAACATCTGCAAGGTCCAGACGGTCGGCAGCACCAAGGCGGCAGGCATGTGAGGGTGGGGGAGATGGTTTTACCAGGGCGCATGGTAGCAGCCAAACTAGTGAGGAAGGTGCAGGAGCCCAGGAAGAAGTGGAGGACGAACTGATGGAAGACTCATCAGATGAGGGAGACCTTGATCACATTTCTGTTGTGCGAGGTTGGGGGGAGAGGACAGAGGAAGGAAGCATGATTGTTACCTCGCCACCAACACAACAGGGACTTGGTGCTCCTGGATGCGCAGCACACATGAGTGCCTTCTTGCTGCACTACCTGCAACATGACCCTCGAATTGTGAGAATTAGAAATAATCCTGACTACTGGGTTGCCACACTGTTAGATCCCCGGTACAAAAGTAAATTTGCAGAAATTATTCCTGCCATAGAAAGGGATGCACGCATGCAGGAGTATCAGCAGAGACTGTTGCAGAATCTTACATGTGCTTTTCCACAAAATACCAGTGGTGCACGTAGTGAATCTCACAGTTCCAACTTGCCAACCGTGGGACCGTCAAGTGTTCAGCACTCAAACCGTAACAGAACCACAGTATCTGCTGGTAACATCAATTTTGCGGAATCATTTCACCACTTTTTTAGCCCATCCTTTGCAAGGCCACAGGAGAAAAGAAGTCTGACACATAGTCAACGCCTAGAGACGATGGTACAGGAATATCTCCAAGTAAACATTGAAGCAACGACTGTGTCACTGGATCCTTGCTCTTTTTGGGCTTCCAATCTGGATAAATGGCCGGAGCTAGCCACTTACGCCTTGGAGATCTTGTCATGCCCCGCAGCCAGCGTTCTGTCTGAACGTGTGTTCAGCGCTGCTGGTGGTGTGCTGACAGATAAGCGCACGCGGCTCTCCACTGATAATGTAGACAGACTCACGTTCATAAAGATGAACAAATCATGGATCCGAAACGACTTTTCTACCCCTGTGTCATCCTGGGGAGAGTAAAAGCTTGATGATTGGTTAAAATCACCCTACCAACCGTTTTAAGCTTTCAAATTACTAATCATGTTTATCTGTATCTTGGCTGGAAAATAATTTGGGCTTTGTAGCAGTGTGCAGCACTGATTCTGTTAGGCCATCTATAATAAGCTCCACCAGATTTAAAATTACTAATCATTTTTATCTGTGTCTTGACTGGAAAATAATTTGGGCTTTGTAGCAGTGTGCAGCACAATCTATACTAAAGCTTCACCAGATTTAAAATTAATAATAATTTTTAGCTGCATCTAGCCCGGAAAATAATTTTGGGGCTTCGAGATGCGCAAGACACATAAGTGCCTTCTTGCTGCACTACCTGCAGCATGACCCTCATATTGTCAGAATTCGAAGTAATCATGACTACTGGGTTGCCACACTCTTAGATCCCCCAAACTTTTCGATCAACCTTTTCATTTTAATAAAGACCAAAAAAATGGTCATTTTTGAAATTATAAGCATTAGCAGGTTGTTAGAAACTGAAATCAAACAGTTTTCAACTCAAAACTTTATTCTAGGTGATGTTACATTTTCACATAGGACCCCTTGTTCGAAAGGAGCTTCTGAACTCTCTCGTCCATTGAATTTGTCAGGTTTTGGATGGTTTCTGCTTCAATTGTTTTGCATGAGGACAGAATACCCTCCCAGAGCTGTTGCTTAGATGTGAACTGCCTCCCGCCATCATAGACACTCCTTTTAATGATGCTCCAAAGGTTCTGAATGGGGTAGAGGTCAGGGGAGCATGGGGGTCACACCATAAGTTTGTCCCCTTTTATGCCCATATCAGCCAGAGATGCAGATGTTTTATGTGCAGCATGAGATGGTGCATTATCATGCAGAAAAATGATCTTGCTGTGAAATACACGGTTCTTCTTCTTGAACCATGGCAGGAAGTGCTGTTTGAGAAAATCCACATACATTATGGAGTTCATCTTTAGCGCCTTAAGGGATCCTAAAGGGGCCGACAATCTCTCTCCCCATGATTCCAGCCCAAAACATTACTCCACCTCCTCCTTGTTGGCGCTGTAGCCGTGTTTGCGTGGGGTGTCCATCAACCAGCCATCCTCCACTCCATCCATCTGGACCATCGAGCGCTGCACGGCACTCATCCGTGAACAAAACAGTTTTGAAATCAGTCTTCATGTAATGTTTGGCCCACTGGAGCCGTTTCTGCTTGTGTGAAGTGGATAGAGGAGTTCGACAGGATGGCGTATGCACAGCTGCAAACCTCTGAAGGACCCTGCATCTTGTTGTTCGGGGGACGTTGGAGGCACAAGCAGCTTCAAAAACTTGTCTGCTGCTATGACAAGGCTTTTTTGCCGCTGCTCTTTCAACCTGACGTAATTGACTGTAGGAAAGAGTCCTCAATTTGCCCTTATCAGCACGCACACGTGTGTACTGTGAATCAGCTACATACTTCTTGATTGCCAAGACACTTCATCCTGATCATCGCACAATGTTGATTGTAGTCATGCCTTGACCTAAACACTCCACAATTTGTTGCTTCTCAGCAGCCGACACATCCTTTTTCTTTCCCATTTTGGCAGAAAATGTAGGCTGCTTAATAATGTGAGACAGCCTTCTTAAGTAGTCTTGCCTTTCATTGGACACACCAGCCAAACTAATTAGCTCAGCTGTCTGCAATTGCTTACAGTGATATAAAGAGCCCTGACACACATCACCATCAATGAGTTTAACTGACAAACAAACAAATTCTTCCCTTATCACTCCTAAACACTTTTTGCATAATAATTTGGAACACAGTGTACATGTGCTTTTCCACAAAACACCAGTGGTTCACGTAGTGAATCTTACAGTTCTAACTTGCCAACCGTGGTCTGTATGGAGTTGTTCAATAAAGGGCCCAAAATTAAGATAACATAGATGGGAGAGGTCTCTATGAATAGGAATTCCTAAGTATTTGATACTCTGTGAGGGCCAGGCAAAGGGAAAGTTGGACTGGATGGAATCCTCTATGGATTTGGGGAGGGAGACATTGAGGGCCTCAGACTTCGCTGCATTGATTTTAAAATTTGACCATGTAACAAAGTGATCTATTTCAGCCATAACAGCATGGATGGATATATGTGATTGAGTGATATATACTAGGACATCATCAGCAAATAGAGAGCACTTGTACTCGGTGCCTCCCACCTCAACCCACCTAATATTGGGGTTATGGCGAATTGATGAGAGCAGGTGCTCCGTCACTAGGATGTATAAGAGAGGGGACAGAGGACATCCCTGCCTTGTCCCATTGGTGATTGTGAAAGGTGATGAAAATGTTCTGACGCACCCCCTGGGCCTTGGGACACCCGGAGCCGGACCCTTTTTGGTGGATGCTGGTGGTTGTAGTCTTCGTGGCGGCGACCCGGTTCCATGGCTCAGGGTGGTCAAACCAGTGGTGGAACTATTTATGTGGTTTTGATGTTTAAATGTCCGACTACGCCACCCGTGGATTGCGGTCAGAGTGAACCGCCGCTACAGGGCAGACCGCTGAGGCTGGTGTTGTGGGTGCAGCAGAGCGTAGCATAACTCCCCACGGGAGGAGTATAGCCTCAGGGCAGTGTATGCGGAGGATGGGGGTGATGGTGCAGGGCAGCAGCAGTAACGACACGGAGTCAGTGATGCAGTTCAGGGCCTTTACTCACAGTTCTTATTATCCAGACCACGTCTGCAGGTAACGGCTGCCCACGTCGTACTGTGCTCACCAGGTGAGGGGCTCAGACAACTCCCAGATAACTTTGGAGCGCTTCACAGGACCCCCTTTGTGTGTCCTTTGTCTGGCCTTTCTTACCAACACTTCTGTCCGGCTGCCTCGGGCCTCCTCTTGGTAAACTTGGCGCCAGTTTCCCTGACCCTATGTGGTGCCTTCCTAGCGGGTGTAGCGAGGGGCTGCGCCACATAAAATGTCAGAGCCTCCGGTTTCTAGCTGAGGTTCGTTTCCTGCCTCCACTAGTTCGGGGACCGGTCTCCCCCTTTGGCCTGACCCCTCCACGCAGGTGGATTCGGGCGTGTGGTGGCGACTCGCCCGTCCGCACCCCTGGGATCCCTTCATTTCTCGTTCCTGGAGCCTTCTCCGCTCCTCTTCCTTCCTTCTCCCTCTTGCAGGCCTGGGCCTCTGTTACTAGGCCCGCCTCCGGAGCAGAGCTCATGCAGAGCCCCTGCTCCCTGCCACTTCTGCTCAGACTTCTCTGCACTGAACTAAGATGGTGCCCACCTTTTATACTCCCTTCTCAATGCACCCAGGAACTGCTTCCTCCCTGCTCCTGCACTACAGGGTTCCCCTTCCTCAGTGTTCCCTCCCCCCACTCCAGCCAGGGACAGGGACTGTCGTGCCCATCTCAGGGGCATATTGGTCGCCCTGCCCCACGGCAATGTGGTGTAATGCATGCAGGTGTTGGGTCCTGATCCACACTCCATCCTTACCTGAGAGTGAGATATCACACCTCTGGGTGAGGTGCAATACGTCTGTAGCAACCGAGCCCTCAGGGTGCTACAGTTCCATTTATCTTCAGCCTAGGTGACGTATTGCGATACAGGGCCGTGATTTTGGCTATAAAAGGGTCCCCTAGACCCCTACCCCAAGCTTTTTAAGAGAATCATATATGGCGTGCCAGGAGACTCTATGGAATGCTTTCTCAGCATCCAACGAGAGTATCTACTTACAAATTTTTAACTGCATCTAGCCCAGGAAATACTTTGTGCCTAGTAGCAGTGTCTGCTAGTCAGCGGATTATCCCGGCTGTTAAGCAAGCTACACCACCTGTAGTTTGGACAATTAATTTTTTCAAAGGAAATGCTTCGGGACCACGGGATACTGAGTGAAGAGCATCAGGAGGCACCCCAAGGCATAGGGGCTGGGACTGGCAGTAGGATGCCTTGCGGTGGACAGCCGAGCTCGATCCTTATAAAAGCTTTTTAACTGCAGCAGCTTTAGTGGACGCTACTGGAGCTGGAATTACGCGGCTGGTGGCATGAGACTTGCCCTCCAATAGATCCTTGTAAATGGATTTAAAGTGTATTCATTCAAATTAGAGAGACAATTTAAATTAAAAAACTTAGAGCTGCCTCCACCACAGGGGGGCTCGCTCGACCCACCAGCGGACAGGCACCAGTATTGGGAGAGGGGGGCTGGCCGTCAGGGTTCACCGCGGCTCTGGCACAAACCCGGCGACACGTAGGTGGCACGGGCAGGAGTGGACTGAACGTGTCAGCTTCTCACTTTTTGGATTTTAGAAGGGCATGACATGCCTATATCTGTGTCTCCCCCTCCTTTTACTCCTCCACCTCTTTTCTTTTCTCATGACTATATGTACTTGTCACTTTTCCATGTGTTAGTTGTGTCTTCTGAGCAGTTTGTCAGCTTTTGGACACCTTTGAAGGTGTTTTCTATGTGTTTCTATGTGTTTTTGTTTGCCTGCCATTGGTTTTAATGGTGTTCGAAGGTGTTCAACGAACCGAACCGACCTCAAACACTATGGGGGTGGCTCAACACTAATGAACACTTAATACATATTCTATACTTCAAAATTGCACTATCTAGAGCCAAAAAACAATTCAATTTCCATTGCCTCTATAGGAAGCTTATTAATAAGTAAATGAAGAAAAGCAATCAGTGGATTCTAACTCATGACTGGCTGTTTACAAGACAAGTGCTTTTACCCAGTAAGCCACTAGAACATCAATGGTGTCAAGTAATGTCAAGAAGTGCAGTGAATATTGAATCGCTATGTTTTTCTTAATGCCAATCTATACAGCGTATGATAATATCTTGTTCTTTATTAACTCTTAATATATATTCACTATGTTTTTCTTAATGCCAATCTATACAGCGTATGATAATATCTTGTTCTTTATTAACTCTTAATATATATTCTATACTTCACAATTGCACTATCTCAAGCCAAAAACAATGCAAATTTCCATTGCCTCTACAGAATGATTACTAGTAAGTAAATGAAAAAAAGCTATCCGTGGGTTCAAACTCATGAATGCCTGTTTACAAGACAGTTGCATTAACACAGAAAACCGCTGGAACATCACAGGTATAAGGTAATGTAAAGAAGGGCAGTGAACATTGAATCTCTAATAGGTAAGTTAAAAATGAATTCCATTGGTTTCACTATGTTATTCTTAATGCCAATCTATACAGCGTATGATGACATCTTGTTCTTTATTAACACTTAATATATATTCTATACTTCACAATTGCACTATCTCAAGCCAAAAACAATGCAAATTTCCATTGCCTCTATAGAATGATTACTAGTAAGTAAATGAAAAAAAATTATCATTGGATTCAAACTCATGAATGCCTGTTTATAAGACAAGTGCATTTACCCAGTAAGCCACTAGAACATAACAGTTGTAAAGCAATGTCAAGGAGTGCAGTGAACATTGAGTCGCTAATAGGTAAATTAAAAAAGAAATCCATTGGTTTCACTATGTTATTCTTAATGCCAATCTATACAGCATATGATGACATCTTGTTCTTTATGAACACTTAATACATATTCTATACTTCAAAATTGCACTATCTAGAGCCAAAAACAATTCAAATTTCCATTGCCTCTATAGGAAGCTTATTAATAAGTACATGAAGAAAAGCAATCAGTGGATTCAAACTCATGAATGCCTGTTTACAAGAAAAGTGCATTTCCCCAGTAAGCCACTAGAAGATCACAGGTGTCAAGTAATGTCAAGAAGTGCAGTGTTCATTGAATCGCTAATAGGTAAGTTAAAAAAGAAATCCATTGGTTTCACTATGTTATTCTTAATGCCAATCTATGCAGCGTATGATGACATCTTGTTCTTTATTAACACTTAATATATATTCTATACTTCACAATTGCACGATCTCAAGCCCAAAACCTATGCAAATTTCCATTGCCTCTTTAGGAAGCTTATTAGTAAGTAAATGAAGAAAAGCTATCGGTGGATTAAAATTCATGAATGCCTGCATACAAGACAGGAGCATCTACCCAGTAGGCCACTGGAACATCACAGGTGTAAAGCAATGTAAAGAAGGGCAGTGAACATTGAATCGCTAATAGGTAAGTTAAAAAAGAAATCCATTGGTTTAACTATGTTATTCTTAATGCCAATTTATACAGCGTATGATGACATATTGTTCTTTATGAACACTTAATACATATTCTATATTTCAAAATTGCACTATCTAGAGCCAAAAACATTTCAAATTTCCATTGCCTCTATAGGAAGCTTATTAATAAGTACATGAAGAAAAGCAATCAGTGGATACAAACTCATGAATGCCTGTTTACAAGACAAGAGCATTTACCCAGTAAGCCACTAGAACATCACAGGTGTCAAGTAATGTCAAGAAGTGCAGTGAACATTGAATCGCTAATAGGTAAGTTAAAAAAGAAATCCTTTGGTTTCACTATGTTATTCTTAATGCTAATCTATACAGCGTATGATGACATCTTATTCTTTTTTAACACTTAATATATATTCTATACTTCACAATTGCACTCTATCAAGCCCAAAACATATGCAAATTTCCATTGCCTCTTTAGGAAGCTTATTAGTAAGTAAATGAAGAAAAGCAATCGGTGGATTCAAACACATGAATGCCTGTTTACAAGAGAAGTGCATTTACCCAGAAAGCCACTAGAACATCACAGGTGTAAAGCAATGTCAAGGAGTGCAGTGAACATTGAATCGCTAATAGGTAAGTTAAAAAAGAAATCCTTTGGTTTCACTATGTTATTCTTAATGCTAATCTATACAGCGTATGAAGACATCTTATTCTTTATTAACACTTAATATATATTCTATACTTCACAATTGCACTATATCAAGCCCAAAACCTATGCAAATTTCCATTGCCTCTTTAGGAAGCTTATTAGTAAGTAAATCAAGAAAAGAAATCGGTGGATTCAAACACATGAATGACTGTTTACAAGACAAGTGCATTTACCCAGTAAACCACTAGAACAAGACAGGTAAAAAGCAATGTCAAGAAGTGCAGTGAACATTGAATCGCTAATAGGTAAGTTAAAAAAAAAAATCCTTTGGTTTCACTATGTTATTCTTAATGCTAATCTATACAGCGTATGATGACATCTTGTTCTTTATTAATACTTAATATATATTCTATTCTTCAAAATTGCACTATCTCAAGCCAAAACAATTCAAATTTCCATTGCCTCTATAGGAAGCTTATTAGTAAGTAAATGAAGAGAAACTATCCATGTATTCAAACTCATGCATGCCTTTTTACAAGACAGTCGCATTAACACAGTAAACCACTAGAACATTACAAGTGTAAAGCAATGTCAAGAAGTGCAGTGAACATTGAATCGCTAATAGGTAAGTTAAAAAAGAAATCCATTGGTTTCACTATGTTATTCTTAATGCCAATCTATACAGCATATGATGACATCTTCTTATTTATGAACACTTAATACATATTCTATACTTCACAATTGCACTATCTCAAGCCAAAACAATTCAAATTTCCATTGCCTCTATAGGAAGCTTATTAGTAAGTAAATGAAGAAAAGCTATCGTTGGATTCAAACTCATAAATGCCTGCTTACAAGACAGTCGCATTAATACAGTAAACCACTGGAACAGCACAGGTATAAGGTAATGTAAAGAAGGGTAGGGAACATTGAATCACTAATAGGTAAGTTAAAAAAGAAATCCATTGGTTTCACTATGTTATTCTTAATGCCAATCTATACAGCGTATGAGGACATCTTGTTCTTTATGAACACGTAATACATATTCTATACTTCAAAATTGCACTATCTAGAGCCAAAAACAATTCAAATTTCCATTGCCTCTATAGGAAGCTTATTAATAAGTACATGAAGAAAAGCAATCAGTGGATTCAAGCTCATGGATGCCTGTTTAGAAGACAAGTGCATTTACCCAGTAAGCCACTAGAACATCACAGGTGTAAAGCAATGTCAAGAAGTGCAGTGAACATTGAATCGCTAATAGGTAAGTTAAAAAAGAAATCCATTGGTTTCACTATGTTATTCTTAATGACAATATATACAGCATATGATGACATCTTGTTCTTTATGAACACTTAATACATATTCTATACTTCAAAATTGCACTATCTAGAGCCAAAAACAATTCAAATTTCCATTGCCTCTATAGGAAGCTTATTAATAAGTACATAAAGAAAAGCATTCAGTGGATTCAAACTCATGGATGCCTGTTTACAAGACAAGTGCATTTACCCAGTAAGCCACTAGAACATCACAGGTGTAAAGTAATGTCAAGAAGTGCAGTGAACATTGAATCCCTAATAGGTAAGTTAAAAAAGAAATCCATTGGTTTCACTATGTTATTCTTAATGACAATCTATACAGCATATGATGACATCTTGTTCTTTATGAACACTTAATACATATTCTATACTTCAAAATTGCACTATCTAGATCCAAAAACATTTCAAATTTCCATTGCCTCTATAGGAAGCTTATTAATAAGTACATGAAGAAAAGCAATCAGTGGATTCAAACTCATGAATGCCTGTTTACAAGACAAGTGCATTTACCCAGTAAGCCTCTAGAACATCACAGGTGTAAAACAATGTCAAGAAGTGCAGTGAACATTGAATCGCAATAGGTAAGTTAAAAAACAAATCCATTGGTTTCACTATGTTATTCTTAATGCCAATCTATACAGCGTATGATAACATGTTGTTCATTATTAACACTTAATATATATTCTATACTTCACAATTGCACTATCTCAAGCCAAAAACAATGCAAATTTCCATTGCCTCTATTGGAAGCTTATTAATAAGTAAATGAAGAAAAGCAATCGGTGGATTCAAACTCATGAATGCCTGTTTACAAGACAGGTGCATTTACCCAGTAAGCCACTAGAACATCACAGGTGGAAAGCAATGTCAAGAAGTGCAGTGAACATTGAATCGCTAATTGGTAAGTTTAAAAATAAATCCATTTGTTTCACTATTAAATTCTTAATGCCAATCTATACAGCGTATGATGACATCTTGTTCATTATGAACACTTAATACAGATTCTATATCTCACAATTGCCCTATCTCAAGCCCAAAACCTATGCAAATTTTCATTGCCTCTATATGAAGCTTATTAGTAAGTAAATGAAAAAATGTATACATGGATTCAAACTCATGAATGCTTACAATACAGGAGCATTTACCCAGTAAGCTACTAGAACATCACAGGTGTAGAGCAATCTCAAGAAGTGCAGTGAACATTGAATCGCTAATTGGTAGGTTAAAAAAGAAATCCATTAGTTTCACTATGTTATTCTTAATGCCAATCTATACTGCGTATGAAGACATCTTGTTTTTTATGAACACTTAATACAGATTCTATATCTCACAATTGCCCTATCTCAAGCCCAAAACCTATACAAATTTTCAATGCCTCTATAGTAAGCTTAATAGTAAGTAAAAAAAAAGCTATCCGTGTATTCAAACTCATGAATGCTTGTTTACAAGACAGAAGCATATACCCAGTTAGCCACTAGAACATCACAGGTGTAAAGCGATGTCAAGAAGTGCAGTGAACATTGAATCGCTAATAGGTAAGTTAAAAAAGAAATCCATTAGTTTTACTATGTTATTCTTAATGCCAATCTATACAGCGTATGATGACATCTTGTTCTTTATGAACACTTAATACATATTCTATACTTCAAAATTGAACTATCTAGAGCCAAAAACAATTCAAATTTCCATTGCTTCTATAGGAAGCTTATTAATAAGTAAATGAAGAAAAGCAATCGGTGGATTCAAACTCATGAATGCCTGCTTACAAGACAGGTGCATTTACCCTGTAAGACACTAAAACATCACAGGTGTAAAGCAATGTCAAGAAGTGCAGTGAACATTGAATCGCTAATTGGTAAGTTTAAAAATAAATCCATTTGTTTCACTATTAAATTCTTAATGCCAATCTATACAGCGTATGATGACATCTTGTTCATTATGAACACTTAATACAGATTCTATATCTCACAATTGCCCTATCTCAAGCCCAAAACCTATGCAAATTTTCATTGCCTCTATATGAAGCTTATTAGTAAGTAAATGAAAAAATGTATACATGGATTCAAACTCATGAATGCTTACAATACAGGAGCATTTACCCAGTAAGCCACTAGAACATCACAGGTGTAGAGCAATCTCAAGAAGTGCAGTGAACATTGAATCGCTAATTGGTAAGTTAAAAAAGAAATCCATTAGTTTCACTATGTTATTCTTAATGCCAATCTATACTGCGTATGAAGACATCTTGTTTTTTATGAACACTTAATTCAGATTCTATATCTCACAATTGTACTATCTCAAGCCAAAAACAATGCTAATTTCCAATGCCTCTATAGTAAGCTTAATAGTAAGTAAATGAAGAAAAGCTATCCGTGTATTCAAACTCATGAATGCTTGTTTACAAGACAGGAGCATATACCCAGTTAGCCACTAGAGCATCACAGGTGTAAAGCAACGTCAAGAAGTGCAGTGAACATTGAATCGCTAATAGGTAAGTTAAAAAAGAAATCCATTGGTTTCACTATGTTATTCTTAATGCCAATCTATACAGCGTATGATGACATCTTGTTCTTTATGAACACTTAATACATGTTCTATACTTCAAAATTGCACTATCTAGAGCCAAAAACAATTCAAATTTCCATTGCCTCTATAGGAAGCTTATTAATAAGTACATGAAGAAAAGCATTCAGTGGATTCAAACTCATGAATGCTTGTTTACAAGCCAAATGCATTTACCCAGTAAGCCACTAGAACATCACAGGTGTAAAGCAATGTCAAGAAGTGCAGTGAACATTGAATCGCTAATAGATAAGTTAAAAAAGAAATCCATTGGTTTCACTATGTTATTCTTAATGCCAATCTATACAGCTTATGATGACATCTTGTTCTTTATGAACACTTAATACATATTCTATACTTCAAAATTGCACTATCTAGATCCAAAAACATTTCAAATTTCCATTGCCTCTATAGGAAGCTTATTAATAAGTACATGAAGAAAAGCAATCGGTGGATTCAAACTCATGAATGCCTGTTTACAAGACAGGTGCATTTACCCAGTAAGCCACTAGAACATCACAGGTGGAAAGCAATGTCAAGAAGTGCAGTGAACATTGAATCGCTAATTGGTAAGTTTAAAAATAAATCCATTTGTTTCACTATTAAATTCTTAATGCCAATCTATACAGCGTATGATGACATCTTGTTCATTATGAACACTTAATACAGATTCTATATCTCACAATTGCCCTATCTCAAGCCCAAAACCTATGCAAATTTTCATTGCCTCTATATGAAGCTTATTAGTAAGTAAATGAAAAAATGTATACATGGATTCAAACTCATGAATACTTACAATACAGGAGCATTTACCCAGTAAGCTACTAGAACATCACAGGTGTAGAGCAATCTCAAGAAGTGCAGTGAACATTGAATCGCTAATTGGTAGGTTAAAAAAGAAATCCATTAGTTTCACTATGTTATTCTTAATGCCTATCTATACTGCGTATGAAGACGTCTTGTTTTTTATGAACACTTAATACAGATTCTATATCTCACAATTGCCCTATCTCAAGCCCAAAACCTATACAAATTTTCATTGCCTCTATATGAAGCTTATTAGTAAGTAAATGAAAATATGTATACATGGATTCAAACTCATGAATGCTTATAATACAGGAGCATTTACCCAGTAAGCCACTAGAACATCACAGGTGTACAGCAATCTCAAGAAGTGCAGTGAACATTGAATCGCTAATTGGTGAGTTAAAAAAGAAATCCATTAGTTTCACTATGTTATTCTTAATGCCAATCTATACTGCGTATGAAGACATCTTGTTTTTTATGAACACTTAATACAGATTCTATATCTCACAATTGCACTATCTCAAGCCAAAAACAATGCTAATTTCCAATGCCTCTATAGTAAGCTTAATAGTAAGTAAATGAAGAAAAGCTATCCGTGTATTCAAACTAATGAATGCTTGTTTACAAGACAGGAGCATATACCCAGTTAGCCACTAGAGCATCACAGGTATAAAGCAACGTCAAGAAGTGCAGTGAACATTGAATCGCTAATAGGTAAGTTAAAAAAGAAATCCATTGGTTTCACTATGTTATTCTTAATGACAATCTATACAGCATATGATGACATCTTGTTCTTTATGAACACTTAATACATATTCTATACTTCAAAATTGCACTATCTAGAGCCAAAAACAATTCAAATTTCCATTGCCTCTATAGGAAGCTTATTAATAAGTACATGAAGAAAAGCATTCAGTGGATTCAAACTCATGAATGCTTGTTTACAAGCCAAATGCATTTACCCAGTAAGCCACTAGAACATCACAGGTGAAAAGCAATGTCAAGAAGTGCAGTGAACATTGAATCGCTAATAGATAAGTTAAAAAAGAAATCCATTGGTTTCACTATGTTATTCTTAATGCCAATCTATACAGCTTATGATGACATCTTGTTCTTTATGAACACTTAATACATATTCTATACTTCAAAATTGCACTATCTAGAGCCAAAAACATTTC
Source organism: Phyllobates terribilis (assembly GCF_046119375.1). Taxonomy (NCBI): domain Eukaryota; kingdom Metazoa; phylum Chordata; class Amphibia; order Anura; family Dendrobatidae; genus Phyllobates; species Phyllobates terribilis. The sequence goes on from NW_027362762.1 coordinate 586,200,305, forward strand.
AAATTTCCATTGCCTCTATAGGAAAATTATTAGTAAGTAAATGAAGAAAAGCTAACGGTGGATTCAAACTCATGAATGCCTGTTTACAAGACAGGCTCTTTATACAGTATGCAACTAGAACATCACAGTTGCAAGATGTTGTCAAGAAGGGCAGTGTACATTGAATCGCTAATAGGTAAGTTAAAAAATGAATCCATTAGTTTCACTATGTTATTCTTAATGCCAATCTATACAACGTATGATGACATCTTGTTCTTTATGAACACTTAATACAGATTCTATATCTCACAATTGCACTATCTCAAGCCTAAACAATTCAAATTTCCATTGTCTCTATAGGAAGCTTATTAGTTAGTAAATGAAGAAAAGCAATCGGTGGATTCAAACTCTTGAATGCCTGTTTACAAGACAAGTGCATTTACCCAGTAAGACACTAGAACATGACAGGTGTCAAGCAATGTCAAGAAGTGCAGTGAACATTGAATCGCTAATAGGTAAGTTAGAAAAGAAATCCATTGGTTTCACTATGTTATTCTTAATGCCAATCTATACAGCGCATGATGACATCTTGTTCTTTATTAACATTTAATATATATTCTATACTTCACAATTGCACTATCTCAAGCCAAAAACAATGCAAATTTCCATTGCCTCTAAAGAATGATTACTAGTAAGTAAATGAAAAAAAGCTATCCGTGGAATCAAACTCATGAATGCCTGTTTACAAGACTGTCGCATTAACACAGTAAGCCACTGGAACATCACAGGTATAAGATAATGTAAAGAAGGGCAGTGAACACTGAATCGCTAATAGGTAAGTTAAAAATGAATTCCATTGGTTTCATTATGTTATTCGTAATGCCAATCTATACAGCGTATGATGACATCTTGTTCTTTATGAACCCGTAATACATATTCTATACTTCACAATTGCACTATCTGAAGCCAAAACAATTCAAATTGCCAATGCCTCTATAGGAAGCTTATTAGTAAGTAAATGAAGAAAAGCTAATGATGGATTCAAACTCATGAATGCCTGTTTACAAGACAGGTGCATTTACCCTGTAAGCCACTGGAACATCACAGGTGTAAAGCAATGTAAAGAAGGGCAGTGAACATTGAATCGCTAATAGGTAAGTTAAAAAAGAAATCCATTGGTTTCACTATGTTATTCTTAAGGCACATCTATATATCGTATGAAGACATCTCGTTTTCTATGAACACTTATTACACGTTCTATATCTCACAATTGCACTATCTCAAGCCTAAACAATTCAAATTTCCATTGCCTCTATAGGAAGCTTATTAGTAAGTAAATGAAGAAAAGCTAACGGTGGATTCAAACTCATGAATGCCTGTTTACAAGACAGGCTCTTTATACTGTATGCAATTAGAACATCACAGTTGTAAGGTGATGTCAAGAAGGCAGTGTACATTGAATCGCTACTCATGAATGCCTGTTTAAAAGACAGTCGAATTAACACAGTAAGCCACTGGAACATCACAGGTATAAGGTAATGTAAAGAAGGGCAGTGAACATTGAATCGCTAATAGGTAAGTTAAAAATGAATTCCATTGGTTTCACTATGTTATTCTTAATCCCAATCTATACAGCGTATGAAGACATCTTGTTTTCTATGAACACGTAATACATATTCTATACTTCACAATTGCAATATCTCAAGCCTAAACAATTCAAATTTCCATTGTCTCTATAGGAAGCTTATTAGTTAGTAAATGAAGAAAAGCAATCGGTGGATTCAAACTCATGAATTCCTGTTTACAAGACAAGTGCATTTACCCAGTAAGCCACTAGATCATCACAGATGTCATGCAATGTCAAGAAGTGCAGTGAACATTGAATCGCTAATAGGTAAGTTAGAAAAGAAATCCATTGGTTTCACTATGTTATTCTTAATGCCAATCTATACAGCGCATGATGACATCTTGTTCTTTATTAACATTTAATATATATTCTATACTTCACAATTGCACTATCTCAAGCCAAAACAATTCAAATTTCCATTGTCTATATAGGAAGCTTATTAGTAAGTAAATGAAGAAAAGCTATCGGTGGATTCAAACTCATGAAAGCCTGTTTACAAGACAGGTGCATTTACCCAGTAAGCCACTAGAACATCACAGGTGTCAAGCAATGTCAAGAAGTGCAGTGAACATTGAATCGCTAATAGGTAAGTTAAAAAAGCAATCTATTGGTTTCACTATGTTATTCTTAATGCACATCTATACAGCGTATGAAGACATCTTGTTTTCTATGAACACGTAATACATATTCTATACTTCACAATTGCACTATCTCAAGCCAAAACAATACAAATTTCCATTGCCTCTATAGGAAGCTTATTAGTAAGTAAATGAAGAAAAGCTATTGGTGGATTCAAAATCATGAATGACTGTTTACAAGACAGGCTCTTTATACAGTATGCAACTAGAACATCACAGTTGTAAGGTGATGTGAAGAAGGGCAGTGTACATTGAATCGCTAATAGGTAAGTTAAAAAATAAATCCATTGGTTTCACTATGTTATTCTTAATGCCAATCTATACAGCGTATGATGACATCTTGTTCTTTATGAACACTTAATACAGATTCTATATCTCACAATTGCACTATCTCAAGCCAAAAACCTATGCAAATTTCCATTGCCTTTATAGGAAGCTTATTAGTAAGTAAATGAAAAAAAGCCATACATGGATTCAAACTCAGGAATGCCTGCTCACAATACAGGAACATTTACCCAGTAAGCCACTGGAACATCACAGGTGTAAATTAATGTCGAGAAGTGCAGTGAACATAGAATCGCTAATTGGTAAGTTAAAAATGAATTCCATTGGTTTCACTATGTTATTCTTAATGAAAATCTATACAGCGTATGATGACATCTTGTTCTTTATGAACACGTAATACATATTCTATACTTCACAATTGCACTATCTCAAGCCAAAACAATTCAAATTTCCATTGCCTTTATAGGAAGCTTATTAGTAAGTAAATGAAGAAAAGCTATCGGTGGATTCAAACTCATGAATGCCTGTTTACAAGACAAGTGCATTTACCCAGTAAGCCACTGGAACATCACAGATGTAAAGCAATGTAAAGAAGGGCAGTGAACATTGAATCGCTAATAGGTAAGTTAAAAAAGAAATCCATTGGTTTCACTATGTTATTCTTAATGCCAATCTATACAGCGTATGATGACATCTTGTTCTTTATGAACACGTAATACATATTCTATACTTCACAATTGCACTATCTGAAGCCAAAACAATTCAAATTTCCATTGCCTCTATAGGAAGCTTATTAATAAGTAAATGAAGAAAAGCTATCGGTGGATTCAAAATCATGAATGCCTATTTACAAGACAGGCTCTTTATACAGTATGCAACTAGAACATCACAGTTGTAAGGTGATGTCAAGAAGGGCAGTGTTAATTGAATCGCTAATAAGTAAGTTAATAAAGAAATCCATTGGTTTCACTACGTTATTCTTAATGCCAATCTATACAGTGTATGATGACATCTTGTTTTCTATGAACACTTAATACAGATTCTATATCTCACAATCTCAAGCCTAAACAATTCAAATTTCCATTGCCTCTATAGGAAGCTTATTAGTAAGTAAATGAAGAAAAGCAATCACTGGATTCAAACTCATGAATGCCTGCTTACAAGACAAGTGCATTTACCCAGTAAGCCACTAGAACATCACACGTGTCAAGCAATGTAAAGAAGGGCAGTGAACATTGAATCGCTAATAGGTAAGTTAATAAAGAAATTCATTGGTTTCACTATGTTATTCTTAATGCACATCTATACAGCGTATGAAGACACGTAATTTTCTATGAACACTTAATACAGATTCTATATCTCACAATTGCACTATCTCAAGCCTAAACAATTCAAATTTCCATTGCCTCTATAGGAAGCTTATTAATAAGTAAATGAAGAAAAGCTAATGGTGGATTCAAACTCATGAATGCCTGTTTACAAGACAGGCTCTTTATACAGTATGCAATTAGAACATCACAGTTGTAAGGTGATGTCAAGAAGGGCAGTGTACTTTGAATCGCTAATAGGTAAGTTAAAAAATAAATCCATTGGTTTCACTATGTTATTCTTAATGCACATCTATACAGCGTATGAAGACATCTTGTTTTCTATGAACATGTAATACATATTCTATACTTCACAATTGCACTATCTCAAGCCAAAACAATTCAAATTTCCATTGTCTCTATAGGAAGCTTATTAGTAAGTAAATGAAGAAAAGCTATCGGTGGATTCAAACTCATAAATGCCTGCTTATAAGACAGATGCATTTACCCAGTAAGCCACTGGAACATCACAGATGTAATGTAATGTAAAGAAGGGCAGTGAACATTGAATCGCTAATAGGTAAGTTAAAAAAGAAATCCATTGGTTTCACTATGTTATTCTTAATGCCAATCTATACACCGTATGATGACATCTTGTTCTTTATGAACACGTAATGCATATTCTATTCTTCACAATTGCACTATCTCAAGCCAAAACAATTCAAATTTCCATTGCCTCTATAAGAAGCTTATTAGTAAGTAAATGAAGAAAAGCTATCGGTGGATTCAATCTAATAAATGCCTGTTTACAAGACATGTGCATTTACCCAGTAAGCCACTAGAACATCACAGGTGTCAAGCAATGTAAAGAAGTGCAGTGAACATTGAATCGCTAATATCTAAGTTAAAAAAGAAAGCCATTGGTTTCACTATGTTATTCTTAATGCCAATCTATACACCGTATGATGACATCTTGTTCTTTATGAACACGTAATACATATTCTATACTTCACAATTGCACTATCTCAAGCCAAAACAATTCAAATTTCCATTGTCTCTATAGGAAGCTTATTAGTAAGTAAATGAAGAAAAGCTATCGGTGGATTCAAACTCATGAATGCCTGCTTACAAGACAGATGCATTTACCCAGTAAGCCACTGGAACATAAGAGATGTAAAGCAAAGTAAAGAAGGGCAGTGAACATTGAATCGCTAATAGGTAAGTTAAAAAAGAAATCTGTTGGTTTCACTATGTTATTCTTAATGCACATCTATACAGCGTATGAAGACATCTTGTTTTCTATGAACACGTAATACATATTCTATACTTCACAATTGCACTATCTCAAGCCAAAACAATTCAAATTTCCATTGTCTCTATAGGAAGCTTATTAGTAAGTAAATGAAGAAAAGCTATCGGTGGATTCAAACTCATGAATGCCTGCTTACAAGACAGATGCATTTACCCAGTAACCACTGGAACATCAGAGATGTAAAGCAAAGTAAAGAAGGGCAGTGAACATTGAATCGCTAATAGGTAAGTTAAAAAAGAAATCTGTTGGTTTCACTATGTTATTCTTAATGCACATCTATACAGCGTATGAAGACATCTTGTTTTCTATGAACACGTAATACATATTCTATACTTCACAATTGCACTATCTCAAGCCAAAACAATTCAAATTTCCATTGTCTATATAGGAAGCTTATTAGTAAGTAAATGAAGAAAAGCTATCGGTGGATTCAAACTCATGAAAGCCTGTTTACAAGACAGGTGCATTTACCCAGTAAGCCACTAGAACATCACAGGTGTCAAGCAATGTCAAGAAGTGCAGTGAACATTGAATCGCTAATAGGTAAGTTAAAAAAGCAATCTATTGGTTTCACTATGTTATTCTTAATGCACATCTATACAGCGTATGAAGACATCTTGTTTTCTATGAACACGTAATACATATTCTATACTTCACAATTGCACTATCTCAAGCCAAAACAATACAAATTTCCATTGCCTCTATAGGAAGCTTATTAGTAAGTAAATGAAGAAAAGCTATTGGTGGATTCAAAATCATGAATGACTGTTTACAAGACAGGCTCTTTATACAGTATGCAACTAGAACATCACAGTTGTAAGGTGATGTGAAGAAGGGCAGTGTACATTGAATCGCTAATAGGTAAGTTAAAAAATAAATCCATTGGTTTCACTATGTTATTCTTAATGCCAATCTATACAGCGTATGATGACATCTTGTTCTTTATGAACACTTAATACAGATTCTATATCTCACAATTGCACTATCTCAAGCCAAAAACCTATGCAAATTTCCATTGCCTTTATAGGAAGCTTATTAGTAAGTAAATGAAAAAAAGCCATACATGGATTCAAACTCAGGAATGCCTGCTCACAATACAGGAACATTTACCCAGTAAGCCACTGGAACATCACAGGTGTAAATTAATGTCGAGAAGTGCAGTGAACATAGAATCGCTAATTGGTAAGTTAAAAATGAATTCCATTGGTTTCACTATGTTATTCTTAATGAAAATCTATACAGCGTATGATGACATCTTGTTCTTTATGAACACGTAATACATATTCTATACTTCACAATTGCACTATCTCAAGCCAAAACAATTCAAATTTCCATTGCCTTTATAGGAAGCTTATTAGTAAGTAAATGAAGAAAAGCTATCGGTGGATTCAAACTCATGAATGCCTGTTTACAAGACAAGTGCATTTACCCAGTAAGCCACTGGAACATCACAGATGTAAAGCAATGTAAAGAAGGGCAGTGAACATTGAATCGCTAATAGGTAAGTTAAAAAAGAAATCCATTGGTTTCACTATGTTATTCTTAATGCCAATCTATACAGCGTATGATGACATCTTGTTCTTTATGAACACGTAATACATATTCTATACTTCACAATTGCACTATCTGAAGCCAAAACAATTCAAATTTCCATTGCCTCTATAGGAAGCTTATTAATAAGTAAATGAAGAAAAGCTATCGGTGGATTCAAAATCATGAATGCCTATTTACAAGACAGGCTCTTTATACAGTATGCAACTAGAACATCACAGTTGTAAGGTGATGTCAAGAAGGGCAGTGTTAATTGAATCGCTAATAAGTAAGTTAATAAAGAAATCCATTGGTTTCACTACGTTATTCTTAATGCCAATCTATACAGTGTATGATGACATCTTGTTTTCTATGAACACTTAATACAGATTCTATATCTCACAATCTCAAGCCTAAACAATTCAAATTTCCATTGCCTCTATAGGAAGCTTATTAGTAAGTAAATGAAGAAAAGCAATCACTGGATTCAAACTCATGAATGCCTGCTTACAAGACAAGTGCATTTACCCAGTAAGCCACTAGAACATCACACGTGTCAAGCAATGTAAAGAAGGGCAGTGAACATTGAATCGCTAATAGGTAAGTTAATAAAGAAATTCATTGGTTTCACTATGTTATTCTTAATGCACATCTATACAGCGTATGAAGACACGTAATTTTCTATGAACACTTAATACAGATTCTATATCTCACAATTGCACTATCTCAAGCCTAAACAATTCAAATTTCCATTGCCTCTATAGGAAGCTTATTAATAAGTAAATGAAGAAAAGCTAATGGTGGATTCAAACTCATGAATGCCTGTTTACAAGACAGGCTCTTTATACAGTATGCAATTAGAACATCACAGTTGTAAGGTGATGTCAAGAAGGGCAGTGTACTTTGAATCGCTAATAGGTAAGTTAAAAAATAAATCCATTGGTTTCACTATGTTATTCTTAATGCACATCTATACAGCGTATGAAGACATCTTGTTTTCTATGAACATGTAATACATATTCTATACTTCACAATTGCACTATCTCAAGCCAAAACAATTCAAATTTCCATTGTCTCTATAGGAAGCTTATTAGTAAGTAAATGAAGAAAAGCTATCGGTGGATTCAAACTCATAAATGCCTGCTTATAAGACAGATGCATTTACCCAGTAAGCCACTGGAACATCACAGATGTAATGTAATGTAAAGAAGGGCAGTGAACATTGAATCGCTAATAGGTAAGTTAAAAAAGAAATCCATTGGTTTCACTATGTTATTCTTAATGCCAATCTATACACCGTATGATGACATCTTGTTCTTTATGAACACGTAATGCATATTCTATTCTTCACAATTGCACTATCTCAAGCCAAAACAATTCAAATTTCCATTGCCTCTATAAGAAGCTTATTAGTAAGTAAATGAAGAAAAGCTATCGGTGGATTCAATCTAATAAATGCCTGTTTACAAGACATGTGCATTTACCCAGTAAGCCACTAGAACATCACAGGTGTCAAGCAATGTAAAGAAGTGCAGTGAACATTGAATCGCTAATATCTAAGTTAAAAAAGAAAGCCATTGGTTTCACTATGTTATTCTTAATGCCAATCTATACACCGTATGATGACATCTTGTTCTTTATGAACACGTAATACATATTCTATACTTCACAATTGCACTATCTCAAGCCAAAACAATTCAAATTTCCATTGTCTCTATAGGAAGCTTATTAGTAAGTAAATGAAGAAAAGCTATCGGTGGATTCAAACTCATGAATGCCTGCTTACAAGACAGATGCATTTACCCAGTAAGCCACTGGAACATAAGAGATGTAAAGCAAAGTAAAGAAGGGCAGTGAACATTGAATCGCTAATAGGTAAGTTAAAAAAGAAATCTGTTGGTTTCACTATGTTATTCTTAATGCACATCTATACAGCGTATGAAGACATCTTGTTTTCTATGAACACGTAATACATATTCTATACTTCACAATTGCACTATCTCAAGCCAAAACAATTCAAATTTCCATTGTCTATATAGGAAGCTTATTAGTAAGTAAATGAAGAAAAGCTATCGGTGGATTCAAACTCATGAAAGCCTGTTTACAAGACAGGTGCATTTACCCAGTAAGCCACTAGAACATCACAGGTGTCAAGCAATGTCAAGAAGTGCAGTGAACATTGAATCGCTAATAGGTAAGTTAAAAAAGCAATCTATTGGTTTCACTATGTTATTCTTAATGCACATCTATACAGCGTATGAAGACATCTTGTTTTCTATGAACACGTAATACATATTCTATACTTCACAATTGCACTATCTCAAGCCAAAACAATTCAAATTTCCATTGTCTATATAGGAAGCTTATTAGTAAGTAAATGAAGAAAAGCTATCGGTGGATTCAAACTCATGAATGCCTGTTTACAAGACAGGTGCATTTACCCAGTAAGCCTCTGGAACATCACAGGTGTAAAGCAATGTAAAGAAGGGCAGTGAACATTGAATCGCTAATAGGTAAGTTAAAAAAGAAATCCATTGGTTTCACTATGATATTCTTAATGCACATCTATACAGCGTATGAAGACATCTTGTTTTCTATGAACACGTAATACATACTCTATACTTCACAATTGCACTATCTCAAGCCAAAACAATACAAATTTCCATTGCCTCTATAGGAAGCTTATTAGTAAGTAAATGAAGAAAAGCTATCGGTGGATTCAAACTCATGAATACCTGCTTACAAGACAGATGCATTTACCCAGTAAGCCACTGGAACATCACAGGAGTAAAGCAATGTAAAGAAGGGCAGTGAACATTGAATCGCTAATAGGTAAGTTAAAAAAGAAATCCATTGGTTTCACTATGTTATTCTTAAAGCCAATCTATACACCGTATGATGACATCTTGTTCTTTATGAACACGTAATGCATATTCTATACTTCACAATTGCACTATCTCAAGCCAAAAAAAATCAAATTTCCATTGCCTCTATAAGAAGCTTATTAGTAGTGTTGAGCCACCACTGTAGTGTTCAAGTTCGGTTCGGATCGTCGAACACCCGTGTGTTCGTCGAACTGTTCGTCGAACACCTTCGAACACCGTTAAAACCAATGGCACGCAAACAAAAACACATAGAAACACATAGAAAACACCTTCAAAGGTGTCCAAAAGCTGAGAAACTGCTCACAAGACATAACTAACACATGGAAAAGTGACAAGTACATATAGTCATGCGAAAATAAAAGAGGTGGAGGAGTAAAAGGAGGGGGAGACACAGATATAGGCATGTCATGCCCTTCTAAAATCCAAAAAGTGAGAAGCCGACACGGCCAGTCCGATCCTGCCCGTGCCACCTCCGTGTCGCCGGGTTTGTGCCAGAGCCGCGGTGAACCCTGATGGCCAGCGCCCCTCTCCCAATACTGGTGCCTGTCCGCTGGTGGGTCGAGCGAGCCCCCCTGTGGTGGAGGCAGCTCTAAGCTTTTTAATTTAAATTGTCTCTCTAATTTGAATGAATACACTTTAAATCCATTTACAAGGATCTATTGGAGGGCAAGTCTCATGCCAGCAGCCGCGTAATTCCAGCTCCAGTAGCGTCCACTAAAGCTGCTGCAGTTAAAAAGCTTTTATAAGGATCGAGCTCGGCTGCCACCGCAAGGCATCCTACTGCCAGTCCCAGCCCCTATGCCTTGGGGTGCCTCCTGATGCTCTTCACTAAGTATCCCATGGTCCCGAAGCATTTCCTTTGAAAAAATTAAGTGTCTAAACTACAGGTGGTGTAGCTTGCTTAACAGCCGGGATAATCCGCTGACTAGCAGACACTGCTACTAGGCACAAAGTATTTCCTGGGCTAGATGCAGTTAAAAATTTGTAATTAGATACTCTCGTTGGATGCTGAGAAAGCATTCCATAGAGTCTCCTGGCACGCCATATATGATTCTCTTAAAAAGCTTGGGGTAGGGGTCTAGAGGACCCTTTTATAGCCAAAATCACGGCCCTGTATCGCAATACGTCACCTAGGCTGAAGATAAATGGAACTGTAGCACCCTGAGGGCTCGGTTGCTACAGAAGTATTGCACCTCACCCAGATGTGTGATATCTCACTCTCAGGTAAGGATGGAGTGTGGATCAGGACCCGACACCTGCATGCATTACACCACATTGCCGTGGGGCAGGGCGACCAATATGCCCCTGAGATGGGCACGACAGTCCCTGTCCCTGGCTGGAGTGGGGGGGAGGGAACACTGAGGAAGGGGAACCCTGTAGTGCAGGAGCAGGGAGGAAGCAGCTCCTGGGTGCATTGAGAAGGGAGTATAAAAGGTGGGCACCATCTTAGTTCAGTGCAGAGAAGTCTGAGCAGAAGTGGCAGGGAGCAGGGGCTCTGCATGAGCTCTGCTCCGGAGGCGGGCCTAGTAACAGAGGCCCAGGCCTGGAAGAGGGAGAAGGAAGGAAGAGGAGCGGAGAAGGCTCCAGGAACGAGGAATGAAGGGATCCCAGGGGTGCAGACGGGCGAGTCGCCACCGCACGCACGAATCCACCTGCGTGGAGGGGTCAGGCCAAAGGGGGAGACCGGTCCCCGAACTAGTGGAGGCAGGAAACGACCCTCAGCTAGAAACCGGAGGCTCTGACATTTTATGTGGCGCAGCCCCTCGCTACACCCGCTAGGAAGGCACCACATAGGGTCAGGGAAACTGGCGCCAAGTTTACCAAGAGGAGGCCCGAGGCAGCCGGACAGAAGTGTTGGTAAGAAAGGCCAGACAAAGGACACACAAAGGGGGTCCTGTGAAGTGCTCCAAAGTTATCTGGAAGTTGTCTGAGCCCCTCACCTGGTGAGCACAGTACGACGTGGGCAGCCGTTACCTGCAGACGTGGTCTGGATAATAAGAACTGTGAGTAAAGGCCCTGAACTGCATCACTGACTCCGTGTAGTTACTGCTGCTGCCCTCCACCATCACCCCCATCCTCCGCATACACTGCCCTGAGGCTATACTCCTCCCGTGGGGAGTTATGCTACGCTCTGCTGCACCCACAACACCAGCCTCAGCGGTCTGCCCTGTAGCGGCGGTTCACTCTGACCGCAATCCACGGGTGGCGTAGTCGGACATTTAAACATCAAAACCACATAAATAGTTCCGCCACTGGTTTGACCGCCCTGAGCCATGGAACCGGGTCGCCGCCACGAAGACTACAACCACCAGCATCCACCAAAAAGGGTCCGGCTCCGGGTGTCCCAAGGCCCAGGGGGTGCGTCAGAACATTTTCATCACCTTTCACAATCACCAATGGGACAAGGCAGGGATGTCCTCTGTCCCCTCTCTTATACATCCTAGTGACGGAGCACCTGCTCTCATCAATTCGCCATAACCCCAATATTAGGTGGATTGAGGTGGGAGGCACCGAGTACAAGTGCTCTTTATTTGCTGATGATGTCCTAGTATATATCACTCAATCACATATATCCATCCATGCTGTTATGGCTGAAATAGATCACTTTGTTACATGGTAAAATTTTAAAATCAATGCAGCGAAGTCTGAGGCCCTCGATGTCTCCCTCCCCAAATCCATATAGGATTCCATCCAGTCCAACTTTCCCTTTGCCTGGCCCTCACAGGGTATCAAATACTTAGGAATTCCTATTCATAGAGACCTCTCCCATCTATGTTATCTTAATTTTGGGCCCTTTATTGAACAACTCCATACAGACCACGGTTGGCAAGTTAGAACTGTAAGATTCACTACGTGAACCACTGGTGTTTTGTGGAAAAGCACATGTACACTGCGTTCCAAATTATTATGCAAAAAGTGTTTAGGAGTGATAAGGGGAGAATTTGTTTGTTTGTCAGTTAAACTCATTGATGGTGATGTGTGTCAGGGCTCTTTATATCACTGTAAGCAATTGCAGACACCTGTGCTAATTAGTTTGGCAGGTGTGTCCAATGAAAGGCCAGACTACTTAAGAAGGCTCTCTCACATTATTAAGCAGCCTACATTTTCTGCCAAAATGGGAAAGAAAAAGGATGTGTCGGCTGCTGAGAAGCAACAAATTGTGGAGTGTTTAGGTCAAGGCATGACTACAATCAACATTGTGCGATGATCAGGATGAAGTGTCTTGGCAATCAAGAAGTATGTAGCTGATTCACAGTACACACGTGTGCGTGCTGATAAGGGCAAATTGAGGACTCTTTCCTACAGGCAATTACGTCAGGTTAAAAGAGCAGCGGCAAAAAAGCCTTGTCATAGCAGCAGACAAGTTTTTGAAGCTGCTTGTGCCTCCAACGTCCCCCGAACAACAAGATGCAGGGTCCTTCAGAGGTTTGCAGCTGTGCATGCGCCATCCTGTCGACCTCCTCTATCCACTTCACACAAGCAGAAACGGCTCCAGTGGGCCAAACATTACATGAAGACTGATTTCAAAACTGTTTTGTTCACGGATGAGTGCCGTGCAGCGCTCGATGGTCCAGATGGATGGAGTGGAGGATGGCTGGTTGATGGACACCCCACGCAAACACGGCTACAGCGCCAACAAGGAGGAGGTGGAGTAATGTTTTGGGCTGGAATCATGGGGAGAGAGATTGTCGGCCCCTTTAGGATCCCTGAAGGCGCTAAAGATGAACTCCATAATGTATGTGGACTTTCTCAAACAGCACTTCCTGCCATGGTTCAAGAAGAAGAACCGTGTATTTCACAGCAAGATCATTTTTCTGCATGATAATGCACCATCTCATGCTGCACATAAAACATCTGCATCTCTGGCTGATATGGGCATAAAAGGGGACAAACTTATGGTGTGACCCCCATGCTCCCCTGACCTCTACCCCATTCAGAACCTTTGGAGCATCATTAAAAGGAGTGTCTATGATGGCGGGAGGCAGTTCACATCTAAGCAACAGCTCTGGGAGGGTATTCTGTCCTCATGCAAAACAATTGAAGCAGAAACCATCCAAAACCTGACAAATTCAATGGACGAGAGAGTTCAGAAGCTCCTTTCGAACAAGGGGTCCTATGTGAAAATGTAACATCACCTAGAATAAAGTTTTGAGTTGAAAACTGTTTGATTTCAGTTTCTAACAACCTGCTAATGCTTATAATTTCAAAAATGACCATTTTTTTGGTCTTTATTAAAATGAAAAGGTTGATCGAAAAGTTTGGGGGATCTAAGAGTGTGGCAACCCAGTAGTCATGATTACTTCGAATTCTGACAATATGAGGGTCATGCTGCAGGTAGTGCAGCAAGAAGGCACTTATGTGCCTTGCGCATCTCGGAGCCCCAAAATTATTTTCCGGGCTAGATGCAGCTAAAAATTATTTTTAATTTTAAATCTGGTGAAGCTTTAGTATAGATGGCCTAATAGGATCAGTGCTGCACACTGCTACAAAGCCCAAATTATTTTCCAGTCAAGATACAGATAAACATGATTAGTAATTTGAAAGCTTAAAACGGTTGGTAGGGTGATTTTAACCAATCATCAAGCTTTTACTCTCCCCAGGATGACACAGGGGTAGAAAAGTCGTTTCAGATCCATGATTTGTTCATCTTTATGAACGTGAGTCTGTCTACATTATCAGTGGAGAGCCGCGTGCGCTTATTTGTCAGCACACCACCAGCAGCGCTGAACACACGTTCAGACAGAACGCTGGCTGCGGGGCATGACAAGATCTGCAAGGCGTAAGTGGCTAGCTCCGGCCATTTATCCAGATTGGAAGCCCAAAAAGAGCAAGGGTCCAGTGACACAGTCGTGGCTTCAATGTTTACTTGGAGATACTCCTGTACCATCGTCTCTAGGCGTTGACTATGTGTCAGACTTCTTGTCTCCTGTGGCCTTGCAAAGGATGGGCTAAAAAAGTGGTGAAATGATTCCGCAAAATTGATGTTACCAGCAGATACTGTGGTTCTGTTACGGTTTGAGTGCTGAACAATTGACGGTCCCAAGGTTGGCAAGTTGGAACTGTGAGATTCACTACGTGCACCACTGGTAATTTGTGGAAAAGCACATGTAAGATTCTGCAACAGTCTCTGCTGATACTCCTGCATGCGTGCATCCCTTTCTATGGCAGGAATAATTTCTGCAAATTTACTTTTGTACCGGGGATCTAACAGTGTGGCAACCCAGTAGTCAGGATTATTTCTAATTCTCACAATTCGAGGGTCATGTTGCAGGTAGTGCAGCAAGAAGGCACTCATGTGTGTTGCGCATCCAGGAGCACCAAGTCCCTGTTGTGTTGCTGGCGAGGTAACAATCATGCTTTCTTCCTCTGTCCTCTCCCCCCAACCTCGCACAACAGAAATGTGATCAAGGTCTCCCTCATCTGATGAGTCTTCCATCAGTTCGTCCTCCACTTCTTCCTGGGCTCCTGCACCTTCCTCACTAGTTTGGCTGCTACCATGCGCCTTGGTAAAACCATCTCCCCCACCCTCACATGCCTGCCGCCTTGGTGCTGCCGACCGTCTGGACCTTGCAGATGTTAGCCCTTCCGCATACAACTCCTCCTCCTCTACTTCCTCCACCTCCTCTTGTGCCACCACCTGACTCCGAATTCTGTTTAACATGTGCTCCAGCATGTAAATCACCGGAATAGTCATGCTGATAATGGCATCGTCAGCACTAAACATCTTCGTCGCCATTTCAAAACTGTGCAGAAGGGTGCATAGGTCCCTGATCTGAGACCACTCCTCCAGCGTGATTTGCCCCACCTCTGAATCTCGTTGGCCCAGGCTATACGTCAGAACGTATTGCACCAGGGCTTGTCGGTGCTGCCACAGTCGCTGCAACATGTGCAGAGTTGAATTCCACCGGGTAGGCACATCGCATTTTAGCCGGTGAAGTGGCAGGCCCAACGACTTCTGTAGAGATGTAAGTCGCTGAGCTGCGGGATGCGAACGGCGGAAGTGAGCACACAGCGACCGTGCCCTCTGCAGAAGGCCATCTAGTCTGGGATAGTGGGCTAAAAATTGCTGGACAACCAGGTTCAACACGTGAGCCATACAAGGCACGTGTGTGACATTGCCCCGGCGAAGGGCCGCACCCAGGTTTGCAGCATTGTCGCACACGGTCTTCCCTGGTTTCAGGTCCAGTGGAGACAACCATTCATGAAATTGGTTCTCCAGAGCTGACCACAACTCCTCAGCTGTGTGACTCACATTTCCCAGACATTTCAATGTAAAAACCGCCTGATGACGTTGAGCCCTACTGCCAGCATAGTAAGGAGGTGTGCAGGATCCCTTCTGCGCAGTTAGAAAGCTTGTGGCATGACCAGACAGGCTTTGGGTGCAGGTGGAAGACCGAGAGGAGGTTGAGGAGGCAGAAGCAGTGGAGGAACTTTGACATAAAGAGGATTGACGCACAACTCGTGGGGACGGCAAGACTTCGACAGCAGCCCCTTGTCCTGCTGTCACCATAGTTACCCAGTGCCCAGTCAGCGACATGTAACGCCCCTGTCCATGCCTACTTGTCCAAGTGTCTGTGGTGAAATGCACCCTGTCACACACAGAGTTTCTCAAAGAAGCGGTGATGTTGTGTGCGACATGCTGGTGGAGCACAGGCACACCTTTCTTTGAGAAGTAGTGCCGACTGGGCATCTGGTACTGGGGCACTGCGACGGACATAAGGTCTCGAAAATCCTCTGTGTCCACCAGGCGGAAAGGCAGCATTTCTGTAGCCAAGAGCTTGCAGATGGTGAAATTCAACCTCTTAGCTTTCTCATGGCTAGGAGGAAATGGTCTTTTACTTGTCCACATCTGAGGGACCGAGGGCTGGCTATTGTGCTTAGACGGGGTTGATAAGGGTGTCCCCGGCAAACTGCCGGTCTGTGAGGAAGATGCAGGCGGACATGTTAGGTTGCCTTGATCCAAAGGTGGTGCTATCGATGTCGGACAGCGCTCAACATGAGCTGGTGTTACCACCTCCAAAGAAAATGATGACCTGCCAATCACGCTGGCTGTTGCGGGTAAAGAGGTGGCAGGTCTGCGCCCCAAAACAGGTGTGACTGCTGTCCCCCCAGTCACAGAGGATGAAGAGGCCGCGGATGCACAAGATATGGCAGACGGTGGTTGGCCCGGCCGGCTAGGCCGCATTGTAGCACACTGAGCTTCCCACTGCAACTTATGCTTCATGTCCATGTGCCGGTTCATGCATGAAGTACTCAAACTATGTATTTTTTGGCCTCTACTTAGCTTTTGCTGACAAATGTTACAGATAACACGAGTTGGGTAATCTTTATCGATTGGAAAAAATGCCCAGGCTATGCAAGGCTTAGCACCCATGCGACCTGAAGAGCCACCACGACTTGTGGTGAGAGGCAGAGTTGTGTTTGAGGATGCAGTTGTTGACGTGCTTACAGTACTACGTCTCTGTCCAGGAAGGCGCAACCTGACCTCGTCGTCACTAGCATCTTCCTCCACCTCCTCTGCTGACCTCATCTCTTGGCTGACTGTGGGTTGACAGTAAGTGGGATCTCCAACCTCATCATCATCACCCTGTGCGTTATCACACCCGTCGTCCTCAGAGCCAACCTGTTCCTGCCCTGACAAAAAACTAAAGTTGTCGCTCCAATCAGGTATTTGAGTCTTATCATCGTCTTCCTCATTGTCTCCACCAACAGGAGTTACAGTTTGGGAATGAGGGTCTACATTATGGTCAGAACCTTCTGCGTCTGGTCCTGGATCCGACTCATAAAGATTCTGGGCATCAGTGCAGATCATTTCCTCGTCTGGATTCACAGAAGCGCTGGAGTCGACCTCTGATTCCCAGGCTATAGTATGAGTAAACAGCTCTGCAGACTCAACCATCTGTTCTACCTCATACTCAGACGGGCAGCTGGAGATTTGGGAGCTGTGAGGAAGCAAGTGCGATTGGGGTGACACCTTTGAGGACTGGAGTATTTGTGATGTTGAAGTTGATGTGGAGGAGAGCCCACTTAAAGGAGCACTTGATATCCGTTGAAGCACCTGCTGTTTTTGTGCCTCATCTGGAATTTGTAGCGATTGGCGTGGCCGTAAGAAAGGGATCTTATCAAATTGTCCGCTAAAAGAAGTAGACATTTTAGTTTGGCTGGAAGATGGTCTTTCTTCTGCAGATGTTACTGTTGCTTTAACACCTACCCCACGGACACAACCTTTTTTCCCCTTCCCAACACGCCTATTCCCCTTTCCACCACCAGCAGGCCTTTTTCCACTCATTTTGGTGGTTAACTAATTCACAACTCTGGAGTTGTTTGCACAAAAAAACAATGGATGGTAACCGAGCAGAGCTGAGTGGCCAAACTGTGGTATTAGGCCAAAACTATTGGCTGGGTTAGATGCAGAAAAAAATATATTCAGTTTGCAACCTGATGGAGGTCAGTATAGATGGACTAATACAACAAGTCCCACACACTGCTAGAAGGCCAAATATTTTTTCAGAGCTAGATGCAGAAAAAAATTATATTCAGTTTGCAACCTGATGGAGGTCAGTATAGATGGACTAACAGAGAAAGTACCACACACTACTAGAAGGCCAAATATTTTTTCAGAGCTAGATGCATACAAAAAATTATTTTGAATTTGCAACCTGATGGAGGTCAGTATAGGTGGACTACTAGAGAAAGTCCCACACACTGCTAGAAGGCCAAATATTTTTTCAGAGCTAGATGCAGAAAAAAATTATATTCAGTTTGCAACCTGATGGAGGTCTGTATAGATGGATTAATAGAACAAGACCCACACACAGCTAGAAGCCCAATATTTTTTCAGAGGTAGATGCAGAAAAAAATATATTCAGTTTGCAACCTGATGGAGGTCAGTATAGATGGACTAATACAACAAGTCCCACACAGCTAGAAGCCCAATATTTTTTCAGAGGTAGATGCAGAAAAAAATATATTCAGTTTGCAACCTGATGGAGGTCAGTATAGATGGACTAATACAACAAGTCCCACACACTGCTAGAAGGCCAAATATTTTTTCAGAGCTAGATGCAGAAAAAAATTATATTCAGTTTGCAACCTGATGGAGGTCAGTATAGATGGACTAACAGAGAAAGTCCCACACACTACTAGAAGGCCAAATATTTTTTCAGAACTAGATGCATACAAAAAATTATTTTGAATTTGCAACCTGATGGAGGTCTGTATAGATGGATTAATAGAACAAGACCCACACACAGCTAGAAGCCCAATATTTTTTCAGAGGTAGATGCTGAAAAAAATATATTCAGTTTGCAACCTGATGGAGGTCAGTATAGATGGACTAATACAACAAGTCCCACACACAGCTAGAAGCCCAAATATTTTTTCAGAGGTACTGTAGATGCAGATAAAAATTATTTTGAATTTGCAACCTGATGGAGGTCAGTATAGGTGGACTAATAGAGAAAGTCCCACACACTGCTAGAAGGCCAAATATTTTTTCAGAGCTAGATCCAGAAAAAAATTATATTCAGTTTGCAACCTGATGGAGGTCTGTATAGATGGATTAATAGAACAAGACCCACACACAGCTAGAAGCCCAATATTTTTTCAGAGGTAGATGCAGAAAAAAATATATTCAGTTTGCAACCTGATGGAGGTCAGTATAGATGGACTAATAGAGAAAGTCCGACACACTGCTAGAAGGCCAAATATTTTTTCAGAGCTAGATGCAGAAAAAAATTATATTCAGTTTGCAACCTGATGGAGGTCAGTATAGATGGACTAATAGAATGATGCTATGCCCAAAAGATTTTACTTCACTATGTGCAGTAAAAAAATTGGTATTCTATACACAGGTGGTATATCTTGCAACACAGATAGGCTACTCCACTGACTAACACAATCTGCAATAGGCCAAAAAGGATTAGCTTTGCTAGATTCAGCCAAATGCTGTGAAAAAAACTTGCACAGCACTGGCACAGACCTGCCTGGCAAAAACTGATAGGAACTGATGTAACCTAGTCCTGAAAAGGACTCCAATTACAATTAATCTTTACTCCCACAATCTATCTATTTAAGAGCACAGACCTCCCTGATAAAAGTCGTAGGAAATGCTGTAACCTAGTCCTTAAAAGGACTGCAATCACAACTATTCCCTACTCCCAAGCTATCTGTATATTTGTGCGAAAATTGGCTTGAAATTAACAAGGTATAGCGCACACAGCAACAGCGGTGCCGTCTAACACGCAGCTGCAGCAGTGAGAAAATGGTGGCGACGGGGAAAATGTCTTGGTCTTATAGGGCAAGGACATGTGACATACACTGCCAATGACACATGCCCTTGCTTGTGTGAAAACAAGCACTTCGCTCCGTGTGTGCGCTGCTGATAGGCTGACAGATTGCACCTCCCCACTGCAAATGCGGGAAAGAGAAAAAAAAATGGAGATCTTCATTGTTCCTGCAGAGATCCATCCCCTGCCCCTCCCCCCACCCCGCTGTACACTCAAACTGCGTATTAACATTAATTTTCATCATTACTGAGAAAAAATCCAGTTATGATTTTGGTGCACGAACAGTTATCGAACATAACCTCAAACAGCCGAATTTTTCTCAAATTGTTCGTGTTCGCCGAACGGCTCGAACACCGCCCAAAACAGCTCGAATTTGAGATTGGCGAACAGTTCGAGTAGAACAACGCTCATCTCTACTTATTAGTAAGTAAATGAAGAAAAGCTATCGTTGGATTCAAACTCATGAATGCCTGCTTACAAGACAGGCTCTTTATACAGTATGCAACTAGAACATCACAGTTGTAAGGTGATGTCAAGAAGGGCAGTGTACATTGAATCGCTAATAGGTAAGTTAAATAATAAATCCATTGGTTTCACTATGTTATTCTTAATGCCAATCTATACAGCGTATGATGACATCTTGTTCTTTATGAACACTTAATACAGATTCTATATCTCACAATTGCACTATCTCAAGCCAAAACAATACAAATTTCCATTGCCTCTATAGGAAGCTTATTAGTTATTAAATGAAGAAAAGCTATTAGTGAATTCAAACTCATGAATGCCTGTTTACAAGACAGATGCATTTACGCAGTAAGCCACTGGAACATCACAGGAGTAAAGCAATGTAAAGAAGGGCACTGAACATTGAATCGCTAATAGGTAAGTTAAAAAAGAAATCCACTGGTTTCACTATGTTATTCTTAATGCTAATCTATACAGCGAATGATGACATCTTGTTCTTTATTAACACTTAATATATATTCTATACTTCACAATTGCACTATCTCAAGCCAAAAACAATGCAAATTTCCATTGCCTCTAAAGAATGATTACTAGTAAGTAAATGAAAAAAAGCAATCGCTGGATTCAAACTCATGAATGCCTGTTAACAAGACAAGTGCATTTACCCAGTAACCACTAGAACATCACAGGTGTCAAGCAATGACAAGAAGTGCAGTGAACATTGAATCGCTAATAGGTAAGTTAAAAAAGAAATCCATTGGTTTCACTATGTTATTCTTAATGCCAATCTATACAGCGCATGATGACATCTTGTTCTTTATTAACACTTAATATATATTCTATACTTCACAATTGCACTATCTCAAGCCAAAACAATTCAAATTTCCTTTGCCTCTATAGGAAGCTTATTAGTAAGTAAATGAAGAAAAGCTATCGGTGGATTCAAAATCATGAATGCATGTTTACAAGACAGGCTCTTTAGACAGTATGCAACTAGAACATCACAGTTGAAAGGTGATGTCAAGAAGGGCAGTGAACATTGAATCGCTAATAGGTAAGTTAATAAAGAAATCCATTGGTTTCACTATGATATTTTAATGCCAATCTATACAGCGTATGATGACATCTTGTTCTTTATGAACTCTTAATACAGATTCTATATCTCACAATTGCACTATCGCAAGCCTAAACAATTCAAATTTCCATTGCCTCTATAGGAAGCTTATTAGTAAGTAAATGAAGAAAAGCTAATGGTGGATTCAAACTCATGAATGCCTATTTACAAGACAGGCTCTTTATACAGTATGCAACTAGAACATCACAGTTGTAAGGTGATGTCAAGAAGGGCAGTGTACATTGAATCGCTAATAGGTAAGTTAAATAAAAAATCCATTGGTTTCACTATGTTATTCTTAATGCCAATCTATACAGCGTATGATGACATCTTGTTCTTTATGAACACTTAATACAGATTCTATATCTCACAATTGCACTATCTCAAGCCAAAACAATACAAATTTCCATTGCCTCTATAGGAAGCTTATTAGTTATTAAATGAAGAAAAGCTATTGGTGGATTCAAACTCATGAATGCCTGTTTACAAGACAAGTACATTTACCCAGTAAGCCACTAGAACATCACAGGTGTCAAGCAATGTCAAGAAGTGCAGTGAACATTGAATCGCTAATAGGTAAGTTAAAAAAGAAATCCATTGGTTTCACTATGTTATTCTTAATGCCAATCTATACAGCGTATGATGACATCTTGTTCTTTATTAACACTTAATATATATTCTATACTTCACAATTGCACTATCTCAAGCCAAAAACAATGCAAATTTCCATTGCCTCTATAGAATGATTACTAGTAAGTAAATGAAAAAAAGCTATCCGTGGATTTAAACTCATGAATGCCTGTTTACAAGACAGTCGCATTAACACAGTAAGCCACTGGAACATCACAGGTATAAGATAATGTAAAGAAGGGCAGTGAACATTGAATCGCTAATAGGTAAGTTAAAAATGAATTCCATTGGTTTCACTATGTTATTCTTAATGCCAATCTATACAGCGTATGATGACATCTTGTTCTTTATGAACATGTAATACATATTCTATACTTCACAATTGCACTATATGAAGCCAAAACAATTCAAATTTCCATTGCCTCTATAGGAAGCTTATTAGTAAGTAAATGAAGAAAAGCTATCGGTGGATTCACAATCATGAATGCCTGTTTACAAGACAGGCTCTTTATACAGTATGCAACTAGAACATCACAGTTGTAAGGTGATGTCAAGAAGGGCAGTGTACATTGAATCACTAATAGGTAAGTTAATAAAGAAATCCATTGGTTTCACTATGTTATTCTTAATGCCAATCTATACAGCGTATGATGACATTTTGTTCTTTATGAACACTTACCCTGCTGTTCTGTTCGGGTCATAGTGACCCGAACAGACTTTTTGCGGCCCTGTAGATTTTTTTCTGTAAGTCTCTAAAACTTGAGACTCCTTGACTTTTCCTCATTTGGGGGGACCTACCTATGAGTATTTTTTTTTTTTTTTTTTTCGTTTACTTTTTGCTACACGCAAAAAGTTACACTTGTTTTGTTCGGGTCATAGTGACCCAACATCTTTTTTTACAGCTGTGAGGCCATATTTTCAGTGAAATAAAGGAGTTATAACCTCAGTTGGGTCTATTTATTGCATCTACTATTGTATATCAATTGATTTATTTCCTAAATTATTTCAATGGGGCATACACGCTCTCTACCGGAGGTATGTATTGAGATCTGCGCACCATAAAAATGGCTTTATATTGATTATTTTTGGTGCACAGTCTATTCTAAAATGTAGAGTGCATCTGGAGAGATCACTAGGTGTGCACTACACGTGTATATTATGCGCAGAACGGACTGCTCAGAACACGCTGTCTAAGATGTTTTTTTTTGTAAAGCTGAGCTGTAAAGTCTTGCAAATAATTTTTTTTTGCTAAGTAAGTCTGTCTTCCTGGCTTATCTGCTTGTTTTCAGAAGGGTTCTTATCTTCTCTGCTCTTATCAGTACACATATGCTAGCACAGACATTTTACCTTTCAGTTTCTTTGGACAGCAGCTGTGTACATACCTCTGTTCCAGGATATCTCTGTTCCAGGCAGTATCTTTGTTTTCTACAGGTATGTTTCTTGTTATGCTTTTCCTAATCAATTCTGTTGATAGATTGTATATTGTAAAGGAATACTTTTAATTTATTTTATTACATGTAATTAGTGTTATTACTGTGTGATACACTGCTCTACACTTAGCATGATAGATTGCTGGATATTGAGCACTGGTATGCTTTGATGTAGTATAGAAGCTCTTATTGTTTTTGAAGCTGTTTTTTTTCTCAGGCTTTATTATTATTGTTTACTTTCAACGGTTTTTTTTTATTACAGTGTTGTGTAGTTTTCTATTTTTGTTTTGCTCATTGCTCTGTTTTTTCTGAATAAAAAAAAAAAAAAAGATTTCTATTTCATTTTTCTTTTTTTTTTACTACCAAACATGATCACAAACAGTCTTGTAAGCAAAAAGTATAAAAAAAATTGAGTTAGAGTGTCTAAAATCAAGGTTTAATAAGCCGGGTCATAGTGACCCTGAACACTACAAGTGTATAGTAAATGCGAACAGAACAGCAGGGTTAAAAATGCTTCGAAATACTTCCATTGTTCTTGGAATTCCGCTGTAGTTTAAAAATGCTTCTGAACTCTTCCATTGTTCTCGGTATTGTGCTGAAGTTTAAAAATGCTTTGGAACTCTTCCATTGTTCTTAGAATTCTGCTGAAATTTAAAAATGCTTCAGAACTCTTCCATTATTCTCGGAATTCTGCTGAAGTTTAAAAATGCTTCGGTACTCTTCCATTGTTCACGTAATTGTGCTGAAGTTTAAATTTGCTTCGTAACTCTTCCTTTGTTCTCGGAATTCCGCTGACATTTAATAATGCTTCGGAACTCTTCCATTGTTCTCGCAATTCCGCTGCAGTTTAAAAATGCTTCGGAACTCTTCCATTGGTCTCGGAATTCCGCTGACATTTAATAATGCTTCGGAACTCTTCCATTATTCTCGCAATTCCGCTGAAGTTTTAAAATGCTTCGGAACTCTTCCATTGTTCTGGAAATTCTGCTGATGTTTAAAAATGCTTCGGAACTCTTCCATTGTTCTCGGAATTCTGCTGAAGTTTAAAAGTGCTTTGGAACTCTTCCATTGTTCCCGGAATTCTGCTGACGTTTAAAAATCCTTCTGAAATCTTCCATTCTTCTCGGAATTCTGCTGATGTTTAAAAATGCTTCGGAATTCTTCCATTTTCTCGGAATTCCGCTGAAGTTTTAAAAATGCTTTGGAACTCTTCCATTGTTCTCGGAATTCCGCTGACTTTTAAAAATGCTTTGGAACTCTTTCATTGTTCTCGGAATTCTGCTGACTTTTAAAAATGCTTTGGAACTCTTTCATTGTTCTCGGAATTCTGCTAACGTTTAAAAATGCTTCGGAACTCTTCCATTGTTCTCAGAATTATGCTGAAGTTTAAAAATGCTTCGGAACTCTTTCATTGTTCTCGGATTTCCGCTGACATTTAAAAATCCTTCGGAACTCTTCCATTGTTCTCGGAATTCTGCTGATGTTTTAAAATGCTCCGGAATTCTTCCATTGTTCTCGGAATTCCGCTGAAGTTTTAAAAATGCTTTGGAACTCTTCCATTGTTCTCAGAATTCCGCTGACGTTTAAAAATGCTTCGGAACTCTTCTATTGTTCTTTGAATTCCGCTGATGTTTATTAATGCTTCGGAAAACTTCCATTGTTCCCGGTATTCCGCTGACATTTAAAAATGCTTCGGAACTCTTCCATTGTTCTAGGAATTCTGCTGACATTTAAAAATGCTTCGGAACTCTTCCATTGTTCCCGGAATTCCGCTGAAGTTTAAAAATGCTTCCAAACTCTTTCATTGTTCAAGGAATTTTGCTGACGTTTAATAATGCTTCATTACTCTTTCTTTTTTCTCGGAATTCCACTGGCATTTAAAAATGTTTCGAAATACTTCCATTGTTCTTGGAATTCCGCTGTAGTTTAAAAATGCTTCTGAACTCTTCCATTGTTCTCGGTATTCTGCTGAAGTTTAAAAATGCTTTGGAACTCTTCCATTGTTCTCAGAATTCTGCTGAAATTTAAAAATGCTTCAGAACTCTTCCATTGTTCTCGGAATGCTTCATTACTCTTTCTTTTTTCTCGGAATTCCACTGGCATTTAAAAATGCTTCGAAATACTTCCATTGTTCTCGGAATTCCGCTGACATTTAATAATGCTTTGGAACTCTTCCATTGTTCTCGCAATTCCGCTGCAGTTTAAAAATGCTTCGGAACTCTTCCATTGGTCTCGGAAATCCGCTGACATTGAATAATGCTTCGGAACTCTTCCATTATTCTCGCAATTCCGCTGAAGTTTTAAAATGCTTCGGAACTCTTCCATTGTTCCCGGAATTCTTCTGAAGTTTAAAAATGCTTCGAAACTATTCCATTGTTCCCGGAATTCCGCTGACGTTTACAAATCCTTCGGAACTATTCCATTGTTCTGGAATTTCTGCTGATGTTTAAAAATGCTTCGGAACTCTTCCATTGTTCTCGGAATTCTGCTGAAGTTTAAAAATGCTTTGGAACTCTTCCATTGTTCCCGGAATTCTTCTGAAGTTTAAAAATGCTTCGAAACTATTCCATTGTTCTCAGAATTCCACAGACGTTTAAAAATCCTTCGGAACTATTCCATTGTTCTCGGAATTCCGCTGGCATTTAAAAATGCTTCAGAACTCTTCCATTGTTCTCGGAATTCCGCTGGCGTTTAAAAATACTTCGGAATACTTCCATTGTTCTCGGAAATCCGCCGAAGTTTAAAAATGCTTTGGAACTCTTCCATTGTTCTAGGAATTCCGCTGAAGTATAAAAAGCTTTGGAACTCTTCCATTGTTCTCAGAATTCCGTTGAAGTTTAAAAATGCTTCGGAACTCTTCCATTGCTCTCGGAATTCCGCTGGCATTTAAAAATGCTTCAGAACTCTTCCATTGTTCTCGGAATTCCGCTGGCGTTTAAAAATACTTCGGAATACTTCCATTGTTCTCGGAAATCCGCCGAAGTTTAAAAATGCTTTGGAACTCTTCCATTGTTCTAGGAATTCCGCTGAAGTATAAAAAGCTTTGGAACTCTTCCATTGTTCTCAGAATTCCGTTGAAGTTTAAAAATGCTTCGGAACTCTTCCATTGCTCTCGGAATTCCGCTGACGTTTAAAAATGCTTCGGAACTCTTCCATTGCTCTCGGAATTCCGCTGACGTTTAAAAATCCTTCGGAACTCTTCCATTGTTCTCGGAATTCTGCTGACGTTTAAAAATCCTTCGGAAATCTTCCATTGTTCTCGGAATTCTGCTGATGTTTAAAAATGCTTCGGAATTCTTCCATTTTTCTCGGAATTCCGCTGAAGTTTTAAAAATGCTTCGGAACTCTTCCATTGTTCTCGGAATTCCGCTGACGTTTAAAAATGCTTCGGAACTCTTCCATTTTTCTTGGAAATCCGCTGACATTTAATATTGCTTCGGAACTCTTCCATTGTTCTAGGAATTCCACTGACGTTTAAAATTGCTTTGAAACTCTTCCATTTTTCTCGGTATTCTGCTGACGTTTAAAAATGCTTTGGAACTCATCCATTGTTCTCGGAATTCTGCTGACTTTTAAAAATGCTTCGGAACTCTTCCATTGTTCTCGGAATTCTGCTAACGTTTAAAAATGCTTCGGAACTCTTCCATTGTTCTCAGAATTATGCTGAAGTTTAAAAATGGTTCGGAACACTGGCATTGTTCTCAGAAATCCGCCGGAGTTTAAAAATGCTTCGGATCTCTTTCATTGTTCTCAGAATTCCGCTGACATTTAAAAATCCTTCGGAACTCTTCCATTGTTCTCGGAATTCTGCTGACGTTTAAAAATCCTTTGGAAATCTTCCATTGTTCTCGGAATTCTGCTGATGTTTAAAAATGCTCCGGAATTCTTCCATTGTTCTCGAAATTCCGCTGAAGTTTTAAAAATGCTTTGGAACTCTTCCATTGTTCTCAGAATTCCGCTGACGTTTAAAAATGCTTCGGAACTCTTCCATTGTTCTCGGAATTCTGCTGACGTTTAAAAATCCTTTGGATCTCTTCCATTGTTCTCGGAATTCTGCTGATGTTTAAAAATGCTCCGGAATTCTTCCATTGTTCTCGGAATTCCGCTGAAGTTTTAAAAATGCTTTGGAACACTTCCATTGTTCTCGGAATTCCGCTGAAGTTTTAAAAATGCTTTGGAACTCTTCCATTGTTCTCAGAATTCCGCTGACGTTTAAAAATGCTTCGGAACTCTTCTATTGTTCTTTGAATTCCGCTGATGTTTAATAATGCTTCGGAACACTTCCATTGTTCCCGGTATTCCGCTGACATTTAAAAATGCTTCGGAACTCTTCCATTATTCTAGGAATTCTGCTGACATTTAAAAATGCTTCGGAACTCTTCCATTGTTCCCGGAATTCCGCTGAAGTTTAAAAATGCATCCAAACTCTTTCATTGTTCAAGGAATTTTGCTGACGTTTAATAATGCTTCATTACTATTTCTTTTTTCTCGGAATTACACTGGCCTTTAAAAATGCTTCGAAATACTTCCATTGTTCTTGGAATTCCGCTGTAGTTTAAAAATGCTTCTGAACTCTTCCATTGTTCTCGGTATTCTGCTGAAATTTAAAAATGCTTCAGAACTCTTCCATTGTTCTCGGAATTCTGCTGAAGTTTAAAAATGCTTCGGTACTCTTCCATTGTTCACGTAATTCTGCTGAAGTTTAAATTTGCTTCGTAACTCTTCCTTTGTTCTCGGAATTCCGCTGACATTTAATAATGCTTTGGAGCTCTTCCATTGTTCTCGCAATTCCGCTGCAGTTTAAAAATGCTTCGGAACTCTTCCATTGGTCTCGGAATTCCGCTGACATTGAATAATGCTTCGGAACTCTTCCATTATTCTCGCAATTCCGCTGAAGTTTTAAAATGCTTCGGAACTCTTCCATTGTTCTGGAAATTCTGATGATGTTTAAAAATGCTTCGGAACTCTTCCATTGTTCTCGGAATTCTGCTGAAATTTAAAAATGCTTTGAAACTCTTCCATTGTTCCCCGAATTCTTCTGAAGTTTAAAAATGCTTCGAAACTCTTCCATTGTTCTCGGAATTCCGCTGACGTTTAAAAATCCTTCGGAGCTATTCTATTGTTCTCGGAAATCCGCCGAAGTTTAAAAATGCTTTGGAACTCTTCCATTGTTCTAGGAATTCCGCTGAAGTATAAAAAGCTTTGGAACTCTTCCATTGTTCTCAGAATTCCATTGAAGTTTAAAAATGCTTCGGAACTCTTCCATTGCTCTCGGAATTCCGCTGACGTTTAAAAATGCTTCGGAACTCTTCCATTGCTCTCGGAATTCTGCTGACGTTTAAAAATCCTTCGGAACTCTTCCATTGTTCTCGGAATTCTGCTGACGTTTAAAAATCCTTCGGAAATCTTCCATTGTTCTCGGAATTCTGCTGATGTTTAAAAATGCTTCGGAATTCTTCCATTTTTCTCGGAATTCCGCTGAAGTTTTAAAAATGCTTTGGAACTCTTCCATTGTTCTAGGAATTCCGCTGACGTTTAAAAATGCTTCGGAACTCTTCTATTGTTCTAGGAATTCTGCTGACATTTAAAAATGCTTTGGAACTCTTTCATTGTTCCCGGAATTCCGCTGAAGTTTAAAAATGCTTCCAAACTCTTTCATTGTTCAAGGAATTTTGCTGACGTTTAATAATGCTTCATTACTCTTTCTTTTTTCTCGGAATTCCACTGGCATTTAAAAATGCTTCGAAATACTTCCATTGTTCTTGGAATTCCGCTGTAGTTTAAAAATGCTTCTGAACTCTTCCATTGTTCTCGGTATTCTGCTGAAGTTTAAAAATGCTTTGGAACTCTTCCATTGTTCTCAGAATTCTGCTGAAATTTAAAAATGCTTCAGAACTCTTCCATTGTTCTCGGAATTCTGCTGAAGTTTAAAAATGCTTCGGTACTCTTCCATTGTTCACGTAATTCTGCTGAAGTTTAAATTTGCTTCGTAACTCTTCCTTTGTTCTCGGAATTCCGCTGACATTTAATAATGCTTCGGAACTCTTCCATTGTTCTCGCAATTCCGCTGCAGTTTAAAAATGCTTCGGAACTCTTCCATTGGTCTCGGAATTCTGCTGACATTTAATAATGCTTCGGAACTCTTCCATTATTCTCGCAATTCCGCTGAAGTTTTAAAATGCTTCGGAACTCTTCCATTGTTCTGGAAATTCTGCTGATGTTTAAAAATGCTTCGGAACTCTTCCATTGTTCTTAGAATTCTGCTGAAGTTTAAAAATGCTTTGGAACTCTTCCATTGTTCCCGGAATTCTTCTGAAGTTTAAAAATGCTTCGAAACTATTCCATTGTTCTCGGAATTCCGCTGACGTTTAAAAATCCTTCGGAACTATTCCATTGTTCTCGGAATTCCGCTGGCATTTAAAAGTGCTTCAGAACTCTTCCATTGTTCTCGGAATTCCGCTGGCGTTTAAAAATACTTCGGAATACTTCCATTGTTCTCGGAAATCCGCCGAAGTTTAGAAATGCTTTGGAACTCTTCCATTGTTCTAGGAATTCCGCTGAAGTATAAAAAGCTTTGGAACTCTTCCATTGTTCTCAGAATTCCGTTGAAGTTTAAAAATGCTTCGGAACTCTTCCATTGCTCTCGGAATTCCGCTGACGTTTAAAAATCCTTCGGAACTCTTCCATTGTTCTCGGAATTCTACTGACGTTTAAAAATCCTTTGGAACTCTTCCATTGTTCTCGGAATTCTGCTGATGTTTAAAAATGCTCCAGAATTCTTCCATTGTTCTCGGAATTCCGCTGAAGTTTTAAAAATGCTTTGGAACTCTTCCATTGTTCTCAGAATTCCGCTGACATTTAAAAATTCTTCGGAACTCTTCTATTGTTCTTTGAATTCCGCTGATGTTTAATAATGCTACGGAACACTTCCATTGTTCCCGGTATTCCGCTGACATTTAAAAATGCTTCGGAACTCTTCCATTGTTCTAGGAATTCTGCTGACATTTAAAAATGCTTCGGAACTCTTCCATTGTTCCCGGAATTCCGCTGAAGTTTAAAAATGATTCCAAACTCTTTCATTGTTCAAGGAATTTTGCTAACGTTTAATAATGCTTCAGTACTCTTTCTTTTTTCTCGGAATTCTGCTGGCATTTAAAAATGCTTCAAAATACTTCCATTGTTCTTGGAATTCCGCTGTAGTTTAAAAATGCTTCTGAGCTCTTCCATTGTTCTCGGTATTCTGCTGAAGTTTAAAAATGCTTTGGAACTCTTCCATTGTTCTTAGAATTCTGCTGAAATTTAAAAATGCTTCAGAACTCTTCCATTGTTCTCG
Organism: Phyllobates terribilis; assembly: GCF_046119375.1. NCBI lineage: Eukaryota > Metazoa > Chordata > Amphibia > Anura > Dendrobatidae > Phyllobates > Phyllobates terribilis. The sequence continues at coordinate 586,231,132 of NW_027362762.1, forward strand.
GAATTCTGCTGAAGTTTAAAAATGCTTCGGTACTCTTCCATTGTTCACGTAATTCTGCTGAAGTTTAAATTTGCTTCGTAACTCTTCCTTTGTTCTCGGAATTCCGCTGACATTTAATAATGCTCTGGAACTCTTCCATTGTTCTCGCAATTCCGCTGCAGTTTAAAAATGCTTCGGAACTCTTCCATTGGTCTCGGAATTCCGCTGACATTTAATAATGCTTCGGAACTCTTCCATTATTCTCGCAATTCCGCTGAAGTTTTAAAATGCTTCGGAACTCTTCCATTGTTCTGGAAATTCTGCTGATGTTTAAAAATGCTTCGGAACTCTTCCATTGTTCTCGGAATTCTGCTGAAGTTTAAAAATGCTTTGGAACCCTTCCATTGTTCCAGGAATTCTTCTGAAGTTTAAAAATGCTTCGAAACTATTCCATTGTTCTCGGAATTCCGCTGACGTTTAAAAATCCTTCGGAACTGTTCCATTGTTCTCGGATTTCCGCTGGCATTTAAAAATGCTTCAGAACTCTTCCATTGTTCTCGGAATTCCGCTGGCGTTTAAAAATACTTCGGAATACTTCCATTGTTCTCGGAAATCCGCCGAAGTTTAAAAATGCTTTGGAACTCTTCCATTGTTCTAGGAATTCTGCTGAAGTATAAAAAGCTTTGGAACTCTTCCATTGTTCTCAGAATTCCGTTGAAGTTTAAAAATGCTACGGAACTCTTCCATTGCTCTCGGAATTCCGCTGACGTTTAAAAATGCTTCGGAACTCTTCCATTTTTCTTGGAATTCCGCTGACATTTAATATTGCTTCGGAACTCTTCCATTTTTCTCGGTATTCTGCTGACGTTTAAAAATGCTTTGAAACTCATCCATTGTTCTCGGAATTCTGCTGACTTTTAAAAATGCTTCGGAACTCTTCCATTATTCTCGCAATTCCGCTGAAGTTTTAAAATGCTTCGGAACTCTTCCATTGTTCTCGGTATTCTGCTGACGTTTAAAAATGCTTTGAAACTCATCCATTGTTCTCGGAATTCTGCTGACTTTTAAAAATGCTTCGGAACTCTTCCATTATTCTCGCAATTCCGCTGAAGTTTTAAAATGCTTCGGAACTCTTCCATTGTTCTCGGAATTCTACTGACGTTTAAAAATCCTTTGGAACTCTTCCATTGTTCTCGGAATTCTGCTGATGTTTAAAAATGCTCCGGAATTCTTCCATTGTTCTCGGAATTCCACTGAAGTTTTAAAAATGCTTTGGAACTCTTCCATTGTTCTCAGAATTCCGCTGACATTTAGAAATGCTTCGGAACTCTTCTATTGTTCTTTGAATTCCGCTGATGTTTAATAATGCTTCGGAACACTTCCATTGTTCCCGGTATTCCGCTGACATTTAAAAATGCTTCGGAACTCTTCCATTGTTCTAGGAATTCTGCTGACATTTAAAAATGCTTCGGAACTCTTCCATTGTTCCCGGAATTCCGCTGAAGTTTAAAAATGCTTCCAAACTCTTTCATTGTTCAAGGAATTTTGCTAACGTTTAATAATGCTTCAGTACTCTTTCTTTTTTCTCGGAATTCTGCTGGCATTTAAAAATGCTTCAAAATACTTCCATTGTTCTTGGAATTCCGCTGTAGTTTAAAAATGCTTCTGAGCTCTTCCATTGTTCTCGGTATTCTGCTGAAGTTTAAAAATGCTTTGGAACTCTTCCATTGTTCTTAGAATTCTGCTGAAATTTAAAAATGCTTCAGAACTCTTCCATTGTTCTCGGAATTCTGCTGAAGTTTAAAAATGCTTCGGTACTCTTCCATTGTTCACGTAATTCTGCTGAAGTTTAAATTTGCTTCGTAACTCTTCCTTTGTTTTCGGAATTCCGCTGACATTTAATAATGCTCCGGAACTCTTCCATTGTTCTCGCAATTCCGCTGCAGTTTAAAAATGCTTCGGAACTCTTCCATTGGTCTCGGAATTCCGCTGACATTTAATAATGCTTCGGAACTCTTCCATTATTCTCGCAATTGAGCTGAAGTTTTAAAATGCTTCGGAACTCTTCCATTGTTCTGGAAATTCTGCTGATGTTTAAAAATGCTTCGGAACTCTTCCATTGTTCTCAGAATTCTGCTGAAGTTTAAAAATGCTTTGGAACCCTTCCATTGTTCCCGGAATTCTTCTGAAGTTTAAAAATGCTTCGAAACTATTCCATTGTTCTCGGATTTCCGCTGACGTTTAAAAATCCTTCGGAACTGTTCCATTGCTCTCGGATTTCCGCTGGCATTTAAAAATGCTTCAGAACTCTTCCATTGTTCTCGGAATTCCGCTGGCGTTTAAAAATTCTTCGGAATACTTCCATTGTTCTCGGAAATCCGCCGAAGTTTAAAAATGCTTTGGAACTCTTCCATTGTTCTAGGAATTCTGCTGAAGTATAAAAAGCTTTGGAACTCTTCCATTGTTCTCAGAATTCCGTTGAAGTTTAAAAATGCTACGGAACTCTTCCATTGCTCTCGGAATTCCGCTGACGTTTAAAAATCCTTCGGAACTCTTCCATTGTTCTCGGAATTCTGCTGACATTTAAAAATCCTTCGGAAATCTTCCATTGTTCTCGGAATTCTGCTGATGTTTAAAAATGCTTCGGAATTCTTCCATTTTTCTCGGAATTCCGCTGAAGTTTTAAAAATGTTTTGGAACTCTTCCATTGTTCTCGGAATTCCGCTGATGTTTAAAAATGCTTCGGAACTCTTCCATTTTTCTTGGAATTCCGCTGACATTTAATATTGCTTCGGAACTCTTCCATTTTTCTCGGTATTCTGCTGACGTTTAAAAATGCTTTGAAACTCATCCATTGTTCTCGGAATTCTGCTGACTTTTAAAAATGCTTCGGAACTCTTCCATTATTCTCGCAATTCCGCTGAAGTTTTAAAATGCTTCGGAACTCTTCCATTGTTCTGGAAATTCTGCTGATGTTTAAAAATGCTTCGGAACTCTTCCATTGTTCTTGGAATTCTGCTGAAGTTTAAAAATGCTTTGGAACTCTTCCATTGTTCCCGGAATTCTTCTGAAGTTTAAAAATGCTTCGAAACTATTCCATTGTTCTCGGAATTCCGCTGACGTTTAAAAATCCTTCGGAACTATTCCATTGTTCTCGGAATTCCGCTGGCATTTAAAAGTGCTTCAGAACTCTTCCATTGTTCTCGGAATTCCGCTGGCGTTTAAAAATCCTTCGGAACTCTTCCATTGTTCTCGGAATTCTGCTGATGTTTAAAAATGCTCCGGAATTCTTCCATTGTTCTCGGAATTCCACTGAAGTTTTAAAAATGCTTTGGAACTCTTCCATTGTTCTCAGAATTCCGCTGACATTTAAAAATGCTTCGGAACTCTTCTATTGTTCTTTGAATTCCGCTGATGTTTAATAACGCTTCGGAACACTTCCATTGTTCCAGGTATTCCGCTGACATTTAAAAATGCTTCGGAACTCTTCCATTGTTCTAGGAATTCTGCTGACATTTAAAAATGCTTCGGAACTCTTCCATTGTTCCCGGAATTCCGCTGAAGTTTAAAAATGCTTCCAAACTCTTTCATTGTTCAAGGAATTTTGCTAACGTTTAATAATGCTTCAGTACTCTTTCTTTTTTCTCGGAATTCTGCTGGCATTTAAAAATGCTTCAAAATACTTCCATTGTTCTTGGAATTCCGCTGTAGTTTAAAAATGCTTCTGAGCTCTTCCATTGTTCTCGGTATTCTGCTGAAGTTTAAAAATGCTTTGGAACTCTTCCATTGTTCTTAGAATTCTGCTGAAATTTAAAAATGCTTCAGAACTCTTCCATTGTTCTCGGAATTCTGCTGAAGTTTAAAAATGCTTCGGTACTCTTCCATTGTTCACGTAATTCTGCTGAAGTTTAAATTTGCTTCATAACTCTTCCTTTGTTCTCGGAATTCCGCTGACATTTAATAATGCTTCGGAACTCTTCCATTGTGCTCGCAATTCCGCTGCAGTTTAAAAATGCTTCGGAACTCTTCCATTGGTCTCGGAATTCCGCTGACATTTAATAATGCTTCGGAACTCTTCCATTATTCTCGCAATTCCGCTGAAGTTTTAAAATGCTTCGGAACTCTTCCATTGTTCTGGAAATTCTGCTGATGTTTAAAAATGCTTCGGAACTCTTCCATTGTTCTCGGAATTCTGCTGAAGTTTAAAAATGCTTTGGAACCCTTCCATTGTTCCCGGAATTCTTCTGAAGTTTAAAAATGCTTCGAAACTATTCCATTGTTCTCGGAATTCCGCTGGCATTTAAAAATGCTTCAGAACTCTTCCATTGTTCTCGGAATTCCGCTGGCGTTTAAAAATACTTCGGAATACTTCCATTGTTCTCGGAAATCCGCCGAAGTTTAAAAATGCTTTGGAACTCTTCCATTGTTCTAGGAATTCTGCTGAAGTATAAAAAGCTTTGGAACTCTTCCATTGTTCTCAGAATTCCGTTGAAGTTTAAAAATGCTACGGAACTCTTCCATTGCTCTCGGAATTCCGCTGACGTTTAAAAATGCTTCGGAACTCTTCCATTTTTCTTGGAATTCCGCTGACATTTAATATTGCTTCGGAACTCTTCCATTTTTCTCGGTATTCTGCTGACGTTTAAAAATGCTTTGAAACTCATCCATTGTTCTCGGAATTCTGCTGACTTTTAAAAATGCTTCGGAACTCTTCCATTATTCTCGCAATTCCGCTGAAGTTTTAAAATGCTTCGGAACTCTTCCATTGTTCTCGGTATTCTGCTGACGTTTAAAAATGCTTTGAAACTCATCCATTGTTCTCGGAATTCTGCTGACTTTTAAAAATGCTTCGGAACTCTTCCATTATTCTCGCAATTCCGCTGAAGTTTTAAAATGCTTCGGAACTCTTCCATTGTTCTCGGAATTCTACTGACGTTTAAAAATCCTTTGGAACTCTTCCATTGTTCTCGGAATTCTGCTGATGTTTAAAAATGCTCCGGAATTCTTCCATTGTTCTCGGAATTCCACTGAAGTTTTAAAAATGCTTTGGAACTCTTCCATTGTTCTCAGAATTCCGCTGACATTTAAAAATGCTTCGGAACTCTTCTATTGTTCTTTGAATTCCGCTGATGTTTAATAATGCTTCGGAACACTTCCATTGTTCCCGGTATTCCGCTGACATTTAAAAATGCTTCGGAACTCTTCCATTGTTCTAGGAATTCTGCTGACATTTAAAAATGCTTCGGAACTCTTCCATTGTTCCCGGAATTCCGCTGAAGTTTAAAAATGCTTCCAAACTCTTTCATTGTTCAAGGAATTTTGCTAACGTTTAATAATGCTTCAGTACTCTTTCTTTTTTCTCGGAATTCTGCTGGCATTTAAAAATGCTTCAAAATACTTCCATTGTTCTTGGAATTCCGCTGTAGTTTAAAAATGCTTCTGAGCTCTTCCATTGTTCTCGGTATTCTGCTGAAGTTTAAAAATGCTTTGGAACTCTTCCATTGTTCTTAGAATTCTGCTGAAATTTAAAAATGCTTCAGAACTCTTCCATTGTTCTCGGAATTCTGCTGAAGTTTAAAAATGCTTCGGTACTCTTCCATTGTTCACGTAATTCTGCTGAAGTTTAAATTTGCTTCGTAACTCTTCCTTTGTTCTCGGAATTCCGCTGACATTTAATAATGCTCCGGAACTCTTCCATTGTTCTCGCAATTCCGCTGCAGTTTAAAAATGCTTCGGAACTCTTCCATTGGTCTCGGAATTCCGCTGACATTTAATAATGCTTCGGAACTCTTCCATTATTCTCGCAATTCCGCTGAAGTTTTAAAATGCTTCGGAACTCTTCCATTGTTCTGGAAATTCTGCTGATGTTTAAAAATGCTTCGGAACTCTTCCATTGTTCTCGGAATTCTGCTGAAGTTTAAAAATGCTTTGGAACCCTTCCATTGTTCCCGGAATTCTTCTGAAGTTTAAAAATGCTTCGAAACTATTCCATTGTTCTCGGAATTCCGCTGACGTTTAAAAATCCTTCGGAACTGTTCCATTGTTCTCGGATTTCCGCTGGCATTTAAAAATGCTTCAGAACTCTTCCATTGTTCTCGGAATTCCGCTGGCGTTTAAAAATACTTCGTAATACTTCCATTGTTCTTGGAAATCCACCGAAGTTTAAAAATGCTTTGGAACTCTTCCATTGTTCTAGGAATTCTGCTGAAGTATAAAAAGCTATGGAACTCTTCCATTGTTCTCAGAATTCCGTTGAAGTTTAAAAATGCTACGGAACTCTTCCATTGCTCTCGGAATTCCGCTGACGTTTAAAAATCCTTCGGAACTCTTCCATTGTTCTCGGAATTCTGCTGACATTTAAAAATCCTTCGGAAATCTTCCATTGTTCTCGGAATTCTGCTGATGTTTAAAAATGCTTCGGAATTCTTCCATTTTTCTCGGAATTCCGCTGAAGTTTTAAAAATGTTTTGGAACTCTTCCATTGTTCTCGGAATTCCGCTGATGTTTAAAAATGCTTCGGAACTCTTCCATTTTTCTTGGAATTCCGCTGACATTTAATATTGCTTTGGAACTCTTCCATTTTTCTCGGTATTCTGCTGACGTTTAAAAATGCTTTGAAACTCATCCATTGTTCTCGGAATTCTGCTGACTTTTAAAAATGCTTCGGAACTCTTCCATTATTCTCGCAATTCCGCTGAAGTTTTAAAATGCTTCGGAACTCTTCCATTGTTCTGGAAATTCTGCTGATGTTTAAAAATGCTTCGGAACTCTTCCATTGTTCTTGGAATTCTGCTGAAGTTTAAAAATGCTTTGGAACTCTTCCATTGTTCCCGGAATTCTTCTGAAGTTTAAAAATGCTTCGAAACTATTCCATTGTTCTCGGAATTCCGCTGACGTTTAAAAATCCTTCGGAACTATTCCATTGTTCTCGGAATTCCGCTGGCATTTAAAAGTGCTTCAGAACTCTTCCATTGTTCTCGGAATTCCGCTGGCGTTTAAAAATCCTTCGGAACTCTTCCATTGTTCTCGGAATTCTGCTGATGTTTAAAAATGCTCCGGAATTCTTCCATTGTTCTCGGAATTCCACTGAAGTTTTAAAAATGCTTTGGAACTCTTCCATTGTTCTCAGAATTCCGCTGACATTTAAAAATGCCGGAACTCTTCTATTGTTCTTTGAATTCCGCTGATGTTTAATAATGCTTCGGAACACTTCCATTGTTCCAGGTATTCCGCTGACATTTAAAAATGCTTCGGAACTCTTCCATTGTTCTAGGAATTCTGCTGACATTTAAAAATGCTTCGGAACTCTTCCATTGTTCTCGGTATTCTGCTGACGTTTAAAAATGCTTTGAAACTCATCCATTGTTCTCGGAATTCTGCTGACTTTTAAAAATGCTTCGGAACTCTTCCATTATTCTCGCAATTCCGCTGAAGTTTTAAAATGCTTCGGAACTCTTCCATTGTTCTCGGAATTCTACTGACGTTTAAAAATCCTTTGGAACTCTTCCATTGTTCTCGGAATTCTGCTGATGTTTAAAAATGCTCCGGAATTCTTCCATTGTTCTCGGAATTCCACTGAAGTTTTAAAAATGCTTTGGAACTCTTCCATTGTTCTCAGAATTCCGCTGACATTTAAAAATGCTTCGGAACTCTTCTATTGTTCTTTGAATTCCGCTGATGTTTAATAATGCTTCGGAACACTTCCATTGTTCCCGGTATTCCGCTGACATTTAAAAATGCTTCGGAACTCTTCCATTGTTCTAGGAATTCTGCTGACATTTAAAAATGCTTCGGAACTCTTCCATTGTTCCCGGAATTCGGCTGAAGTTTAAAAATGCTTCCAAACTCTTTCATTGTTCAAGGAATTTTGCTAACGTTTAATAATGCTTCAGTACTCTTTCTTTTTTCTCGGAATTCTGCTGGCATTTAAAAATGCTTCAAAATACTTCCATTGTTCTTGGAATTCCGCTGTAGTTTAAAAATGCTTCTGAGCTCTTCCATTGTTCTCGGTATTCTGCTGAAGTTTAAAAATGCTTTGGAACTCTTCCATTGTTCTTAGAATTCTGCTGAAATTTAAAAATGCTTCAGAACTCTTCCATTGTTCTCGGAATTCTGCTGAAGTTTAAAAATGCTTCGGTACTCTTCCATTGTTCACGTAATTCTGCTGAAGTTTAAATTTGCTTCGTAACTCTTCCTTTGTTCTCGGAATTCCGCTGACATTTAATAATGCTCCGGAACTCTTCCATTGTTCTCGCAATTCCGCTGCAGTTTAAAAATGCTTCGGAACTCTTCCATTGGTCTCGGAATTCCGCTGACATTTAATAATGCTTCGGAACTCTTCCATTATTCTCGCAATTCCGCTGAAGTTTTAAAATGCTTCGGAACTCTTCCATTGTTCTGGAAATTCTGCTGATGTTTAAAAATGCTTCGGAACTCTTCCATTGTTCTCGGAATTCTGCTGAAGTTTAAAAATGCTTTGGAACCCTTCCATTGTTCCTGGAATTCTTCTGAAGTTTAAAAATGCTTCGAAACTATTCCATTGTTCTCGGAATTCCGCTGACGTTTAAAAATCCTTCGGAACTGTTCCATTGCTCTCGGATTTCCGCTGGCATTTAAAAATGCTTCAGAACTCTTCCATTGTTCTCGGAATTCCGCTGGCGTTTAAAAATACTTCGGAATACTTCCATTGTTCTCGGAAATCCGCCGAAGTTTAAAAATGCTTTGGAACTCTTAAATTGTTCTAGGAATTCTGCTGAAGTATAAAAAGCTTTGGAACTCTTCCATTGTTCTCAGAATTCCGTTGAAGTTTAAAAATGCTACGGAACTCTTCCATTGCTCTCGGAATTCCGCTGACGTTTAAAAATCCTTCGGAACTCTTCCATTGTTCTCGGAATTCTGCTGACATTTAAAAATCCTTCGGAAATCTTCCATTGTTCTCGGAATTCTGCTGATGTTTAAAAATGCTTCGGAATTCTTCCATTTTTCTCGGAATTCTGCTGAAGTTTTAAAAATGTTTTGGAACTCTTCCATTGTTCTCGGAATTCCGCTGATGTTTAAAAATGCTTCGGAACTCTTCCATTTTTCTTGGAATTCCGCTGACATTTAATATTGCTTCGGAACTCTTCCATTTTTCTCGGTATTCTGCTGACGTTTAAAAATGCTTTGAAACTCATCCATTGTTCTCGGAATTCTGCTGACTTTTAAAAATGCTTCGGAACTCTTCCATTATTCTCGCAATTCCGCTGAAGTTTTAAAATGCTTCGGAACTCTTCCATTGTTCTGGAAATTCTGCTGATGTTTAAAAATGCTTCGGAACTCTTCCATTGTTCTTGGAATTCTGCTGAAGTTTAAAAATGCTTTGGAACTCTTCCATTGTTCCCGGAATTCTTCTGAAGTTTAAAAATGCTTCGAAACTATTCCATTGTTCTCGGAATTCCGCTGACGTTTAAAAATCCTTCGGAACTATTCCATTGTTCTCGGAATTCCGCTGGCATTTAAAAGTGCTTCAGAACTCTTCCATTGTTCTCGGAATTCCGCTGGCGTTTAAAAATCCTTCGGTACTCTTCCATTGTTCTCGGAATTCTGCTGATGTTTAAAAATGCTCCGGAATTCTTCCATTGTTCTCGGAATTCCACTGAAGTTTTAAAAATGCTTTGGAACTCTTCCATTGTTCTCAGAATTCCGCTGACATTTAAAAATGCTTCGGAACTCTTCTATTGTTCTTTGAATTCTGCTGATGTTTAATAATGCTTCGGAACACTTCCATTGTTCCAGGTATTCCGCTGACATTTAAAAATGCTTCGGAACTCTTCCATTGTTCTAGGAATTCTGCTGACATTTAAAAATGCTTCGGAACTCTTCCATTGTTCCCGGAAATCCGCTGAAGTTTAAAAATGCTTCCAAACTCTTTCATTGTTCAAGGAATTTTGCTAACGTTTAATAATGCTTCAGTACTCTTTCTTTTTTCTCGGAATTCTGCTGGCATTTAAAAATGCTTCAAAATACTTCCATTGTTCTTGGAATTCCGCTGTAGTTTAAAAATGCTTCTGAGCTCTTCCATTGTTCTCGGTATTCTGCTGAAGTTTAAAAATGCTTTGGAACTCTTCCATTGTTCTTAGAATTCTGCTGAAATTTAAAAATGCTTCAGAACTCTTCCATTGTTCTCGGAATTCTGCTGAAGTTTAAAAATGCTTCGGTACTCTTCCATTGTTCACGTAATTCTGCTGAAGTTTAAATTTGCTTCGTAACTCTTCCTTTGTTCTCGGAATTCCGCTGACATTTAATAATGCTTCGGAACTCTTCCATTGTGCTCGCAATTCCGCTGCAGTTTAAAAATGCTTCGGAACTCTTCCATTGGTCTCGGAATTCCGCTGACATTTAATAATGCTTCGGAACTCTTCCATTATTCTCGCAATTCCGCTGAAGTTTTAAAATGCTTCGGAACTCTTCCATTGTTCTGGAAATTCTGCTGATGTTTAAAAATGCTTCGGAACTCTTCCATTGTTCTCGGAATTCTGCTGAAGTTTAAAAATGCTTTGGAACCCTTCCATTGTTCCCGGAATTCTTCTGAAGTTTAAAAATGCTTCGAAACTATTCCATTGTTCTCGGAATTCCGCTGGCATTTAAAAATGCTTCAGAACTCTTCCATTGTTCTCGGAATTCCGCTGGCGTTTAAAAATACTTCGGAATACTTCCATTGTTCTCGGAAATCCGCCGAAGTTTAAAAATGCTTTGGAACTCTTCCATTGTTCTAGGAATTCCGCTGAAGTATAAAAAGCTTTGGAACTCTTCCATTGTTCTCAGAATTCTGTTGAAGTTTAAAAATGCTTCGGAACTCTTCCATTGCTCTCGGAATTCCGCTGACGTTTAAAAATCCTTCGGAACTCTTCCATTGTTCTCGGAAATCTGCTGATGTTTAAAAATGCTTCGGAATTCTTCCATTTTTCTCGGAATTCCGCTGAAGTTTTAAAAATGCTTTGGAACTCTTCCATTGTTCTCGGAATTCCGCTGACGTTTAAAAATTCTTCGGAACTCTTCCATTTTTCTTGGAATTCCGCTGACATTTAATAATGCTTCGGAACTCTTCCATTGTTCTAGGAATTCCACTGACGTTTAAAATTGCTTCGGAACTCTTCCATTTTTCTCGGTATTCTGCTGACGTTTAAAAATGCTTTGAAACTCATTCATTGTTCTCGGAATTCTGCTGACTTTTAAAAATGCTTTTGAACTCTTCCATTTTTCTCGGAATTCTGCTAACGTTTGAAAATGCTTCGGAACTCTCCCATTGTTCTCAGAATTATGCTGAAGTTTAAAAATGCTTTAGAACACTGGCATTGTTCTCGGAAATCCGCCGGAGTTTAAAAATGCTTCGGAACTCTTTCATTGTTCTCGGAATTCTGCTGAAGTTTTAAAAATGCTTTGGAACTCTTCCATTGTTCTCGGAATTCCGCTGACGTTTAAAAATGCTTCGGAACTCTTCCATTTTTCTTGGAATTCCGCTGACATTTAATATTGCTTCGGAACACTTCCATTGTTCTAGGAATTCCACTGACGTTTAAAATTGCTTCGGAACTCTTCCATTTTTCTCGGTATTCTGCTGACGTTTAAAAATGCTGTGGAACTCATCCATTGTTCTCGGAATTCTGCTGACTTTTAAAAATGCTTTGGAACTCTTCCATTGTTCTCGGAATTCTGCTAACGTATAAAAATGCTTCGGTACTGTTCCATTGTTCTCGGAATTCTGCTGAAGTTTAAAAATGCTTCCAAACTCTTTCATTGTTCAAGGAATTCTGCTGATGTTTAAAAATGCTTCGAAACTCTTTCATTGTTCTCGGAATTCCGCTGGCATTTAAAAATGCTTCGGAACTCTTCCGTTGTTCATAGAATTCCGCTGACGTTTAAAAATGGTTCGGAACTCTTCCATTGTTCTAGGAATTCCGCTGATGTTTAAAAATGCTTCAGAAATCTTCCATTGTTTTCGGAATTCTATTGACGTTTAAAAATGCTAAGGAACTCTTCCATTGTTCTCGGAATTCCGCTGAAGTTTAAAAATGCTTCGGAACTCTTCCATTGTTCTCGCAATTCCGCTGCAGTTTAAAAATGCTTCGGAACTCTTCCATTGGTCTCGGAATTCCGCTGACATTTACTAATGCTTCGGAACTCTTCCATTATTCTCGCAATTCTGCTGAAGTTTTAAAATGCTTCTGAACTCTTCCATTGTTCTGGAAATTCTGCTGATGTTTAAAAATGCTTCGGAACTCTTTCATTGTTCTCGGAATTCTGCTGAAGTTTAAAAATGCTTTGGAACTCTTCCATTGTTCCCGGAATTCTTCTGAAGTTTAAAAATGCTTCAAAACTATTCCATTGTTCTCGGAATTCCGCTGACGTTTAAAAATCCTTCGGAACTATTCCATTGTTCTCGGAATTCCGCTGGCATTTAAAAATGCTTCAGAACTCTTCCATTGTTCTCGGAATTCCGCTGGCGTTTAAAAATACTTCGGAATACTTCCATTGTTCTCGGAAATCCGCCTAAGTTTAAAAATGCTTTGGAACTCTTCATTGTTCTAGGAATTCCACTGAAGTATAAAAAGCTTTGGAACTCTTCCATTGTTCTCAGAATTCCGTTGAAGTTTAAAAATGCTTCGGAACTCTTCCCTTGCTCTCGGAATTCCGCTGACGTTTAAAAATCCTTCGGAACTCTTCCATTGTTCTCGGAATTCTGCTGACATTTAAAAATCCTTCGGAAATCTTCCATTGTTCTCGGAATTCTGCTGATGTTTAAAAATGCTTCGGAATTCTTCCATTTTTCTCGGAATTCCGCTGAAGTTTTAAAAATGCTTTGGAACTCTTCCATTGTTCTCGGAATTCCGTTGACGTTTAAAAATGCTTCGGAACTCTTCCATTTTTCTTGAAATTCCGCTGACATTTAATATTGCTTCGGAACTCTTCCATTGTTCTAGGAATTCCACTGACGTTTAAAATTGCTTTGGAACTCTTCCATTTTTCCCGGTATTCTGCTGACGTTTAAAAATGCTTTGAAACTCATCCATTGTTCTCGGAATTCTGCTGACTTTTAAAAATGCTTTGGAACTCTTCCATTGTTCTCGGATTTCTGCTAACGTTTAAAAATGCTTCAGAACACTGGCATTGTTCTCGGAAATCCGCCGGATTTTAAAAATGCTTCGGAACTCTTTCATTGTTCTCGGAATTCCGCTGACGTTTAAAAATCCTTCGGAACTCTTCCATTGTTCTCGGAATTCTGCTGAAGTTTTAAAAATGCTTTGGAACTCTTCCATTGTTCTCGGAATTCCGCTGACGTTTAAAAATGCTTCGGAACTCTTCCATTTTTCTTGGAATTCCGCTGACATTTAATATTTCTTCGGAACTCTTCCATTGTTCTAGGATTCCACTGACGTGTAAAATTGCTTCGGAACTCTTCCATTGTTCTCGGAATTCTGCTGACTTTTAAAAATGCTTTGGAACTCTTCCATTGTTCTCGGAATTCTGCTAACGTATAAAAATGCTTCGGTACTGTTCCATTGTTCCCGGAATTCTGCTGAAGTTTAAAAATGCTTCCAAACTTTTTCATTGTACAAGGAATTCTGCTGATGTTTAAAAATGCTTCGGAACTCTTTCATTGTTCTCGGAATTCCGCTGGCATTTAAAAATGCTTCGGAACTCTTCCGTTGTTCATAGAATTCCGCTGACGTTTAAAAATGGTTCGGAACTCTTCCATTGTTCTCGGAAATCCGCCGAAGTTTAAAAATGCTTTGGAACTCTTCCATTGTTCTCAGAATTCTGCTGAAGTTTAAAAAGCTTCGGAACTCTTCCATTGTTCTCAGTATTCCGCTGAAGATTAAAAATGCTTCGGAACTCTTCCATTTTTCTTGAAATTCCGCTGACATTTAATATTGCTTCGGAACTCTTCCATTGTTCTAGGAATTCCACTGACGTTTAAAATTGCTTTGGAACTCTTCCATTTTTCCCGGTATTCTGCTGACGTTTAAAAATGCTTTGAAACTCATCCATTGTTCTCGGAATTCTGCTGACTTTTAAAAATGCTTTGGAACTCTTCCATTGTTCTCGGATTTCTGCTAACGTTTAAAAATGCTTCAGAACACTGGCATTGTTCTCGGAAATCCGCCGGATTTTAAAAATGCTTCGGAACTCTTTCATTGTTCTCGGAATTCCGCTGACGTTTAAAAATCCTTCGGAACTCTTCCATTGTTCTCGGAATTCTGCTGAAGTTTTAAAAATGCTTTGGAACTCTTCCATTGTTCTCGGAATTCCGCTGACGTTTAAAAATGCTTCGGAACTCTTCCATTTTTCTTGGAATTCCGCTGACATTTAATATTTCTTCGGAACTCTTCCATTGTTCTAGGATTCCACTGACGTGTAAAATTGCTTCGGAACTCTTCCATTGTTCTCGGAATTCTGCTGACTTTTAAAAATGCTTTGGAACTCTTCCATTGTTCTCGGAATTCTGCTAACGTATAAAAATGCTTCGGTACTGTTCCATTGTTCCCGGAATTCTGCTGAAGTTTAAAAATGCTTCCAAACTTTTTCATTGTACAAGGAATTCTGCTGATGTTTAAAAATGCTTCGGAACTCTTTCATTGTTCTCGGAATTCCGCTGGCATTTAAAAATGCTTCGGAACTCTTCCGTTGTTCATAGAATTCCGCTGACGTTTAAAAATGGTTCGGAACTCTTCCATTGTTCTCGGAAATCCGCCGAAGTTTAAAAATGCTTTGGAACTCTTCCATTGTTCTCAGAATTCTGCTGAAGTTTAAAAAGCTTCGGAACTCTTCCATTGTTCTCAGTATTCCGCTGAAGATTAAAAATGCTTCGGAACTCGTCCACTATTCTCGGAATTCCGCTGACGTTTAAAAATGCTTTGGAACTCTTCCATTGTTCTCGGAATTCCGATGAAGTTTAAAAATGCTTCGGAACTCTTCCATTGTTCTCTGAATACTGCTGATGTTTAAAAATGCTTCGAAACTCTTCCATTGTTCTCGGAATTCTGCTGACGTTTAAAAATGCTTCGGAACTCTTCCATTGTTCTCGGAATTCCGCTGACGTTTAAAAATCCTTTGGAACTCTTCCATTGTTCTCGGAATTCTGCTGATGTTTAAAAATGCTCCGGAATTCTTCCATTGTTCTCGGAATTCCGCTGAAGTTTTAAAAATGCTTTGGAACTCTTCCATTGTTCTCGGAATTCTGCTGATGTTTAAAAATGCTCCGGAATTCTTCCATTGTTCTCGGAATTCTGCTGACTTTTAAAAATGCTTTTGAACTATACCATTGTTCTCGGAATTCTGCTGAAATTTAAAAATGCATCGGAACTCTTCTGTTGTTCTCGGAATTCTGCAGAAGTTTAAAAATGCTTTGGAACTCTTCCATTGTTCTCGGAATTCTGCTGAAATTTAAAAATGCATCGGAACTCTTCCATTGTTCTCGGAATTCCGCTGACGTTTAAAAATGATTCGGAACTCTTCCATTTTTCTCGGTATTCTCCTGACGTTTTAAAATGCTTTGCAACTAAACCATTGTTCTCGGAATTCTGCTGAAATTTAAAAATGCATCGGAACTCTTCTGTTGTTCTTGGAATTCTGCTGAAGTTTAAAAATGCTTTGGAACTCTTCCATTGTTCTCGGAATTCTGCTGAAATTTAAAAATGCATCGGAACTCTTTCATTGTTCTCGGAATTCTGCTGAAGTTTAAAGATGCTTCGGAACTCTTCCATTGTTCTCGCAATTCTGCTGAAGTTTAAAAATGCTTCAGAACTCTTCCATTGTTCTGGAAATTCTGCTGATGTTTAAAAATGCTTCGGAACTCTTCCATTGTTCTCTGAATTCTGCTGAAGTTTAAAAATGCTTCCGAACTCTTTCATTGTTCAAGGAATTCCGCTGACGTTTAAAAATGCTTCGGAACTCTTCCATTGTTCTCAGAATTCTGCTGACGTTTAATAATGCTTCAGAACTCTTCCATTGTTCTCAGAATTCCGCTGATGTTTAAAAATGGTTCGGAACTCTTCTATTGTTCTTTGAATTCCGCTGATGTTTAATAATGCTTCGGAACACTTCCATTGTTCCCGGAATTCTGCTGACATTTAAAAATGCTTCGGAACTCTTCCATTGTTCTAGGAATTCTGCTGACATTTAAAAATGCTTCGGAACTCTTCCATTGTTCCTGGAATTTCGCTGAAGTTTAAAAATGCTTCCAAACTCTTTCATTGTTCAAGGCATTTTGCTGACATTTAATAATGCTTCAGTACTCTTTCTTTTTTCTCGGAATTCCGCTGGCATTTAAAAATGCTTGGAAATACTTCCATTGTTTTTGGAATTCCGCTGTAGTTTAAAAATGCTTCTGAACTCTTCCATTGTTCTCGGTATTCTGCTGAAGTTTAAAAATGCTTTGGAACTCTTCCATTGTTCTCAGAATTCTGCTGAAATTTAAAAATGCTTCAGAACTCTTCCATTGTTCTCGGAATTCTGCTGAAGTTTAAAAATGCTTCAGTACTCTTCCATTGTTCTCGTAATTCTGCTGAAGTTTAAATTTGCTTCGTAACTCTTCCTTTGTTCTCGGAATTCCGCTAACATTTAATAATGCTTCGGAACTCTTCCATTGTTCTGGAAATTCTGCTGATGTTTAAAAATGCTTCGGAACTCTTCCATTGTTCTCGGAATTCTGCTGAAATTTAAAATTGCTTTGGAACTCTTCTATTGTTCCCGGAATTCTTCTGAAGTTTAAAAATGCTTCGAAACTATTCCATTGTTCTCGGAATTCCGCTGACGTTTAAAAATCCTTCGGAACTATTCCATTGTTCTCGGAATTCCGCTGGCATTTAAAAATGCTTCGGAATTCTTCCAATTTTCTCGGAATTCCGCTGGCGTTTAAGAATACTTCGGAATACTTCCATTGTTCTCGGAAATCCGCCGAAGTTTAAAAATGCTTCGGAACTCTTCCATTGTTCTAGGAATTCCGCTGAAGTATAAAAAGCTCTTCCATTGTTCTCAGAATTCCGTTGAAGTTTAAAAATGCTTTGGAACTCTTCCATTGCTCTCGGAATTCCGCTGACGTTTAAAAATCCTTCGGAACTCTTCCATTGTTCTCGGAATTCTGCTGACGTTTAAAAATCCTTCGGAAATCTTCCATTGTTCTCGGAATTCTGCTGATGTTTAAAAATGCTTCGGAATTCTTCCATTTTTCTTGGAATTCCGCTGAAGTTTCAAAAATGCATCGGAACTCTTCTGTTGTTCTCGAAATTCTGCTGAAGTTTAAAAATGCTTTGGAACTCTTCCATTGTTCTCAGAATTCTGCTGAAATTTAAAAATGCTTCGGAACTCTTCCATTGTTCTCGGAATTCTGCTGAAGTTTAAAAATGCTTCGGAACTCTTCCATTATTCTCGCAATTCTGCTGAAGTTTAAAAATGCTTCGGAACTCTTCCATTGTTCTGGAAATTCTGCTGATGTTTAAAAATGCTTCGGAACTCTTCCATTGTTCTCTGAATGCTACTGAAGTTTAAAAATGCTTCCGAACTCTTTCATTGTTCAAGGAATTCCGCTGACGTTTAAAAATCCTTCGGAACTCTTCCATTGTTCTCGGAATTCTGCTGACGTTTAAAAATCCTTCGGAAATCTTCCATTGTTCTCGGAATTCTGCTGATGTTTAAAAATGCTTCGGAATTCTTCCATTTTTCTTGGAATTCCGCTGAAGTTTCAAAAATGCATCGGAACTCTTCTGTTGTTCTCGAAATTCTGCTGAAGTTTAAAAATGCTTTGGAACTCTTCCATTGTTCTCAGAATTCTGCTGAAATTTAAAAATGCTTCGGAACTCTTCCATTGTTCTCGGAATTCTGCTGAAGTTTAAAAATGCTTCGGAACTCTTCCATTATTCTCGCAATTCTGCTGAAGTTTAAAAATGCTTCGGAACTCTTCCATTGTTCTGGAAATTCTGCTGATGTTTAAAAATGCTTCGGAACTCTTCCATTGTTCTCTGAATGCTACTGAAGTTTAAAAATGCTTCCGAACTCTTTCATTGTTCAAGGAATTCCGCTGACGTTTAAAAATGCTTCGGAACTCTTCCATTGTTCTCAGAATTCCGCTGACATTTAATAATGCTTCGGAACTCTTTCATTGCTCTCGGAATTCCGCTGGCGTTTAAAAATACTTCGGAATACTTCCATTGTTCTCGGAAATCCGCCGAAGTTTAAAAATGCTTCGGAACTCTTCCATTGTTCTAGGAATTCCGCTGAAGTATAAAAAGCTTTGGAACTCTTCCATTGTTCTCAGAATTCCGTTTAAGTTTAAAAATGCTTTGGAACTCTTCCATTGCTCTCGGAATTCCGCTGACGTTTAAAAATCCTTCGGAACTCTTCCATTGTTCTCGGAATTCTGCTGACGTTTAAAAATCCTTCGGAAATCTCCCATTGTTCTCGGAATTCTGCTGATGTTTAAAAATGCTTCGGAATTCTTCCATTTTTCTTGGAATTCCGCTGAAGTTTTAAAAATGCTTTGGAACTCTTCCATTGTTCTCGGAATTCCGCTGACGTTTAAAAATGCTTCGGAACTCTTCCATTTTTCTCGGTTTTCTCCTGACGTTTAAAAATGCTTTGGAACTCATCCATTGTTCTCGGAATTCTGCTGAAGTGTAAAAATGCTTTGGAACTATACCATTGTTCTCGGAATTCTGCTGAAATTTAAAAATGCATTGGAACTCTTCTGTTGTTCTCGGAATTCTGCTGAAGTTTAAAAATGCTTTGGAACTCTTCCATTGTTCTCAGAATTTAAAATCACCTGAGGCTGATGGGGATGGGAGAGCACATGACAAAGAGAGAATTAGAAGCAAATAGCGAAAATGACCAGCACATCCAGTGTGAACATGAGCCAACTTAAAAAATTCAAACTATGAGGAAATGTCAAAGTTGCATCCTGAATTGCTTAGACTGTGTGCCCACGATGCGTTTTTCAAGCGTTTACGCTGCGGCATTTCCGCAGCGTAAACGCTTGGGAAACGTTTGGTAAACCTTCCCCCATGGTCTCCAATGCAATTCCAAACTTTCAATGCCCATGCTGCGGATTTTTCCGCAGCGTTTATGCTGCGCTCAAAAATCCACAGCATGTCCATTAATTTTGCGGAAGCGCTGCATTTTTGCCGCCATTGACTTGCATTAGAACGCGCCAATTCCGCAAGACTGCATCTGTACTTGCGTAATTGGCGCGTTATAATGTGCGGATGGTACCCGGGTGTAGAGGAGAGGAGAGTCTCATCCACACCCAAGTACCATAAAAAAAGAATAAAATAAAAAATAAAGATTATATTCACCTTCCGACGGCCCCTGGACTCCTTCTCCTCGCTTGCCGACAGATCGCACAGGACTGAAGGACCTGCGGTGACATCACAGTCATGTGACGGCAGGTCTTTTCAGTACAGCGTACTGCGATCTGCCGGCAGCCAGCACAGGAGCGCAGCAAGCCTGCAGGGGCCATCGGAAGGTAAGTATAGGTTTATTTTTTTATTTTTAACCACTCTCTCGGGTCACACTATATAAATCCATGCTGTTTGCATGGATTTATATAGTGTGACCTAGTTGTCACAAGCACTTTCCAAGTGATGCTAATCACTTGGAAAGCGCTTGTCAACCCGCATGCGGAAATGCATGTGAAGAACGCTTCATTTCCGCATGTACCTGCAGGAAAAACGCATGTACAATCTGCATGTACAATCCGCATGTACAATCCGCATGTATTTTTTCTTCCAGGGAGATGCAGAAACGCTCAGGAAAAAATCCTGAGCATTTCTGCATCGTGGGCACATAGCCTCAGAGTGATTGCTCTGAATCATAGAAACTATGTTGCTGCTATAGAAAATTATGAAAGGGCTACAAAATGTTTAAAAAATTCTGTAATATTAATATGAAAATTACAGTAAAGGAAGGTACTTAGCGCATAGATTGGCCAATATATGTAGCACATACAGACAAATACATGTATACACAGAACACATACAGTGAGGAAAAAAAGTATTTAGCCACCAATTGTGCAAGTTCTCCCACTTAAAAAGATGAGAGAGGCCTGTAATTGACATCATAGATAGACCTCAACTATGAGAGACAAAATGTGAAAACAAATCCTGAAAATCACATTGTTTGATTTGGAAAGAGATTTTTTTCAAAGTTTGGCAGAAACTAAGTATTTGGTCAATTACAAACAAGCAAGATTTTTGGCTCTCACAGACCTGTAACTTCTTCTTTAAGAGGCTCCTCTGTCCTCCACTCATTAACTGTAGTACTAGCACCTGTTTGAACTTGTTATCAGTATAAAAGACACCTGTCCGCAACCTCAAACACACTCCAGAGTCCACTATGGTGAAGACCAAATAGCTGTCAAAGAACACCAGAAACAAAATTGTAGCCCCGCTCCAGGCTGGGAAGCAGCTTGGTGTGAAGAAATCAACTGTGGAAGCAATAATTAGAAAATGGAAGACATACAAGACCACTGATAATCTCCCTCGATCTGGGGCTCCACACAAGATCTCACCCCGTGGGGTCAGAATGATCTCAAGAACGGTGAGCAAAAATCCCAGAACCACATGGGGGGGGACATAGTGAATGACCTGCAGAGAGCTGGGACCAACTTTACACAGGCTACCATCAGTAACACACTACGCCGCCAGGGACTCAGATCCTGCAGTGCCAGACATTTCCCCCTGCTTAAGCCATTATATGTCCAGACCCGTCTGAAGTTTGCTAGAGAGCATTTGGATGATCCAGAAGAGTATTGGGAGAATGTCATATGGTCAGATGAAAACAAAGTTGAACTGTTTGGTAGAAACACAACACAACTCGTCGTGTTTGGAGGAGAAAGAATGCTGAGTTGCACCCAAAGAACACCATACCTACTGTGCAGCATGGGGGTGGCAACATTATTCTTTGAGGTTGTTTCTCTGCCAAGGGACCAGGACGACTGACTCGTGTACATGAAAGAATGAATGGGGCCATGTATCATGAGATTTTGAGTGCAAACCTCCTTCCATCAGCAAGGGCATTAAAGATGAAACGTGGCTGGGTCTTTCAGCATGACAATGATCCCAAGCACACCACCAGGGCAACGAAGGAGAATCTTCGTAAAAAGAATTTCAAGGTCCTGGAGTGGCCTAGCCAGTCTCCAGATCTAAACCCTATAGAAAACACGTACTTTCAACTCTCTCCAAAGGTTGTCCAGCAACAGCCCCAACACATCACTGCTCTAGAGGAGATCTGAATGGAGGAATAGGCCAACATACCAGCAACAGTTTGTGCTAACCTTGTGAAGACTACAGAACACGTTTGGCCTCTATCATTGCCAACAAAGGATAAATAACAAAGTATTGAGATGAACTTTTGTAATTGACCAAATACTTATTTTCCGCCAAAATTTGAAAAAAAATTATTTCCAAATCAAACAATGTGATTTTGAGGATTTTTTTTCTCATTTTGTCTCTACCTCATAGTTGAGGTCTACCTATGATATCAATTACAGGCCTCTGTCATCTTTTTAAGTGGGAGAACTTGCACAATTGGTGGCTGACTAAATACTTTTTTTCCCCACAGTGCATACAGATATATGTGAACAAAGAGCACATATACAGACGTATATGCATTTACACAGCACATAAATACATTGTAGTGTGGCGGTGTTCACACTGTGCGGTCATGAGGCAGTGACCCAAGGAAAGTTCAACGTAAATGTCTTTATTTGCAAAAACTCACAATTTAAATGCAAATGATGTCCTCCGGATCGCAGCCGGGTGGCCCAAACAGTCCGTATAAACTGGTTGTCGTAGGTGACGGCAGCGCCATTTGCTCTGAGGTGCACCTGTTACGTTGCCTTCACAGGCCTGTGTTATGCCTTCACCCAGGCATGCAGTGCACAGAGCCTCCTGCTCTGCAGCTAGCAAACAAAACACTGACTCACCCAAACCTTTGCTGAGGTTTAAATGTGAATCCCAGACATGAGCCAGTTGTAAGACCCGGGGTGGAGGGAGTGACCAGCCCCACTACCATCCTGTTGATCCCTCAAAAATAAAAGCCCAGGTCAGGTTTTCTTGAATCCGACTTGGTCAAATAGCTTGACCAAGTCCAAACTTTTACTTTTATTTTTCACTGCAAGCACAGCTGTTTCTGTGATTGCAATGCACTCCAGCAGGTTCAATATGCTTCTATACGCATCCTAGGTGATACATACCGTCCCTCGCATATAATTCCCCTCACTGCCTCACATACCCCCCATCTGTTGAAACTTGTGGGGTTGAACACCTGTCACCATACAGGGTGCCCATGACAGGGCATCCGCATTCCCTTGCGACTTCCCACCTTGATGTTCCACTGAAAGGACAGAAACCATTGGATGACTCTACACTTCCTTTCCTTTGCATTTCTCATGCAGGCCAAGGGTGAATGGTCCGTAACTAACTGAAACTGTCGCACGAGCAAATAATAGCGTAGGCACTCCAAGACCCAATTAATGGCCAGGCACCCCTTATCCACTACGCTACAATTTTTCAATGCCAGGGTAAGTTTCCTTCACAAGTAGATGACCGGATTTAATTGGGGCTGGTGAGGACCCGCTGTCCGCACAATGCCAACTTCATGTACTGGAAGGCTTCCTCCACTTGAGGGTTCCACTGAACCATAACAGACTTCTTACCCTTTAACAGATCGGTCAGGGTTGCTGATCTCCCAGCAAAATTAGGTATAAATCATCGGTAGTACCCAACCATGCCGAGGAACGATATTACCTGTTTAGTAGTAAGAGGCCAGGGCCAGTTTTGAATGGTTTCGATCTTGTTTATTTGTGGTTTAATAACCCCACTGCCAATCACGTACCCTAAGTACTGGGCTTCCCTGAGACCTATCGCTCATTTTTTGGGGTTCGCTGTTAATCCCATGACTTTGAGCGAATCCAACACCGCTTGAACCTGGGACAGGTAGGTATGCAAGTCGGTACTAAAGATGATATCATCCAAATATACTGAAGCGTAGTTCTGATGAGCTTTTAAGACTACGTCCATCAACCTCTGAAACATGGCCGGGGCCCCATGTAATCCAAAAGGCAAGACAATGTAGTGATAGAGACCCTCCGGCGTAATAAAAGCGGTCTTTTCTTTGGCCGACTCTGTCAGAAGTAGCTGCCAGGTAACTAGAAGGAATATAGAGCGCACATAGGGTCTTATCCGAGATAAAGGAAATATATGTGAAAGATAAATCAAATTCACTCACCTATTGGGGTTGTGTAAGACACAACCACTGTACTTAGCATTGGCGGCTGCTGCAAACCCCGAAACAATGATCCTTTGTTGGGTGAAGAGAATGGGGCATCAAACTGCGCTGCTCGCCTGTCAGAATTATGTACCAGAGGAATCCAAGTCGATGTAATAATAAAATAGACTTCATTTCTACGCGTTTCGTGGTGATCACACCACTTCCTCAGGACAGTCTATACACATACACATACAGGGTCTGTTATTTATAGCAAAAGGATACACATGGAGAAGCCTCCCTTACAAAAAATCACCACACCCAGTGGGCGGGGAATAAGACTAAATGAATGTATACACCGTAAAGCACACACAAAACAATCATAAAGCATAATGGAATATATCGCTTAAACATTTAAAAATATGACTGCTGTTTTTTTTGTTTTTTTTTTAATATATTAAAAAATGATTAAATAAATTTTATTAAGTTTTACAAGCTAGGGGTGTGCTTGAACCTATGATGTTGACCCATTGGTTCTTTGTCAGCACCCTGCTGTTACTGCTGCTTTAAACCAGTAAGCCATGGGTGAATTTGATTTGATTGCTTTATTTGGTAATGGTTTCACAAGAATCAAAATAAATGAAAATAATATTAATGATAATAATAATACTAATGGATAAAAGGAGCTCCAAAGCTCTTAGACTAGTTTAAAAGAAGGGATATTCAATTTTATAAGAAATTGCAGTTAGGTGATCCTTATAAAAATCCCATAGCAATTGATGGGTCAAAAATAATGGAAAAAACGGGGGTTAGATAAAAGGGAGCAAAGACAAACCACACTGAAAGGGATGAAACCCCTTCCTAGAAAGAGCTGATTTTTTTCAGTAACATTCATTATTACAAAATACAAAGAAAAAAAGGAGGTGGGTTGTACAGAGGAACAAAGCAGAGTCCATAAATATATCTCAATTAATTGAACAAATCAGTTGTTTCATTGAGTCCATGTGGATTTATAGTGTTCAGCTTGTGAATCCAGAAGATCTCTTTCCTGTTAAGAGTCTGGACTCGGTTGGAGGTCTCATGGGGGACATGGTCAATGGGGATCACCCGAAATGCGATCCTTTTATTGTGATATATCGCATAATGCCTAGAAAGGCCATGTTGTAAAAATCCTTCTTTTATATTATACCTGTGTGAGTTTATTCTTTTATGTAGCTGTTGTGTTGTCCTTCCCACATATAATTTCTTACATTCGCATATAATGACATAGATGACGAAACTGGATTGGCAAGTCAAATGATATTTGATTTGGAACTCACCGGGATTTTCACTGTCTGGTGGAACATTTTTCGCATTATGAATGATGCTGGAGCAACATAGGCATCTCGGGATGCCACATCTATAGGAGCCTTGTCTGGGCTTTTCTACAGAGGAAGTAAAATCCTCTTTTTTCTTTAGCCGACTTGGGGCCAACATATTTTTTAATGTCGGGGCCCTTCGGAAGGTTATCAGGGGGTTGTTGGGTAGAAGCCTCCCCAATATGGGATCATTGAGAAGTATACCCCAATGTTTTTTCAGAACTAAACGAATTCTCTTGTTCTGGGCTGAAAAAGTGGTGATAAAATTAAAATTAAACGTAGTGTTGGATGCTGATTTTTTTGTTTTTGTATTATTAGAGATTAAATCTATCTGTTCTATTTTTTTGCTTTCAGAGAATGCTCTCTGGATCAATTTTTTCGGGTAACTTCTTTCAAGAAATCTATGTGATAAAACTTTTGATTGGTTGATGAAATCTATGTCCATACTACAGTTCCTCCTAATTCTTTTGTATTGGTTGAGCGGGATATTTCTCAACCATTTAGTGTAGTGTCCACTTTGATAATGGACATAACTGTTCGCATCTACAGGTTTAAAGTAGGTTCTTGTGTGAATTTCTTTATTGTCATGAAAGAAAGTGAGGTCAAGGAAGTCGACTTTGTCCGGGTTTACTACGGGGGTGAAACCCAAACCCCAGGTATTATTTTCAATGCTCCTGAGGAAAGACCCCACATCATCCTTTGAATTATCATAAATAAAAAATAAATCATCTATGTAACGTTTGTAAATGATGATATTGGGTGCATGTATACTACTGTATATGAAGATGGACTCGAAGATGGCAATGAACAAATTTGCATAAGTTGGTGCCACCTTCGAGCCCATTGTGGTCCCAAGTATCTGATGGTATAAGGTATCTTGAAAAGTAAAGAAATTGTTATAAAGTATAAACTGCATGCTTTCATACAGAAAATCTTTTTGTATGGGTGTCAACCGTGGATCAATGTCTATGAACATTTTGAAACACACCAGTCCCAAATCATGTGGGATACTGGAATAGTCCAACCGAGTCCAGACTCTTAACAGGAAAGAGATCTTCTGGATTCACAAGCTGAACACTATAAATCCACATGAACTCAATGAAACAACTGATTTGTTCAATTAATTGAGATATATTTATGGACTCTGCTTTATTCCTCTGTACAACCCACCTCCTTTTTTTCTTTGTATTTTGTAATAATGAATGTTACTGAAAAAAATCAGCTCTTTCTAGGAAGGGGTTTCATCCCTTTCAGTGTGGTTTGTCTTTGCTCCCTTTTATCTAACCCCCGTTTTTTCCATTATTTTTGACCCATCAATTGCTATGTGATTTTTATAAGGATCACCTAACTGCAATTTCTTATAAAATTGAATATCCCTTGTTTTAACCTAGTCTAAGAGCTTTGGAGCTCCTTTTATCCATTAGTATTATTATTATCATTAATATTATCATTTATTTTGATTCTTGTGAAACCATTACCAAATAAAGAGATCAAATCAAATTCACCCATGGCTCACTGGTTTAAAGCAGCAGTAGCAGCAGGGTGCTGACAAAGAACAAATGGGTCAACATCATTGGTTCAAGCACGCCCCTAGCTTGTAAAATTTAATACAATTTATTTAATCATTTTTTAATATATTAAAAAAAACAAAACAAAACAAAAAAAAAACAAAAAAAAAACAGCAGTCATATTTTTAAATGTTTAAGCAATATATTCCATTATGCTTTATGATTGTCTTGTGTGTGCCTTATGGTGTATACATTCATTTAGTCTGATTCCCCGCCCACTGGGTGTGGTGATTTTTTGTAAGGGAGGCTTCTCCATGTGTATCCTTTTGCTATAAATAAGGAAGGAAGTGTGATCACCACGAAACGCGTAGAAATAAAGTCTATTTTGACAGGCGAGCAGCGCAGTCTGATGCCCCATTCTCTTCACCCAACAAAGGATCATTGTTTCGGGGTTTGCAGCAGCCGCCAATGCTAAGTACAGTGGTTGTGTCTTACACAACCCCAATAGGTGAGTGAATTTGATTTATCTTTCACATATATTTCCTTTATCTCGGATAAGACCCTATGTGCACTCTATATTCCTTCTAGTTACAGCTCTTACAAGAGGCATTGATATTGTCTTTTTATTCGACTGTAACATCCACCACTCTTCCAAGCGGCATTGATATTGTCTTTTTATTCCACTGCGACCTCCACCACTCTTCGAAGGGGCATTGATATTGTCTTTTTAATCAACTGCCACCTCCAACACTCTTCCAAGGGGCATTAAAACCATCTTGTGAAGCTACTGTGACCTCCACGTTCCTTCCACGGGGCACTGATATTGTCTTTTTGTTCCACTGTAACCTACACCACTCTTCCAAGGGGCATTGATATTGTCTTTTTATTTTACTGCGACCTCCACCACTCTTCTAAGGGGCATTAATATTGTCTTTTTATTCCACTGTAACCTCTACCACTCTTCCAAGGGGCATTGATATTGTCTTTTTAATCAACTGCGACCTCCACCACTCTTCCAAGGGGCATTTATATGGTCTCTGTTTTCCACTGCGACCTCCACCAATCTTCCAAGGTTCATTGATATTGTCTTTTTAATCCAGTGCGACATCCAACACTCTTCCAAGAAGCATTGAAACCGTCTTGTTAAGCTACTGTGACCTCCACGTCTATTCCACGGTGTATTAAAACTTTCTGGTTAAACCACTGTGAACTCCACAACTCTTCCAAGGGGCATTGATATTGTCTTTTTATTTTACTTCGACCTCCACCACTCTTCCAAGGGGCATTGATTTTGTCTTTTTAATCCACTGAGACCTCCATCACTCTACCAAGAAGCATTAAAACCGTCTTGTTTAGCTACTGTGACCTCCACGTCTATACCACGGTGCCTTAAAACCTTCTGGTTAAACCACTGTGAACTCCACAGCTCTTCCAAGGGGCATTGATATTGTCTTTTTATTCCACTGTAACCTCCACCAATCTTCCAAAGGGCATTGATATTTTCTTTTTATTCCACTGTAACCTCCACCACTCTTCCAAGGGGCATTGATATTGTCTTTTTATTCCACTGCGACTTCCACCTCTCTTCCAAGGGGCATTAAAACCATCTTGTTAAGCTACTGTGACCTCCAAGTCTCTTCCAAGAGGCATTGATATTGTCTTTTTATTCCACTGCGACCTTCACATCTCTTCCAAGGGGAATTGATATTGTCTTTTTAATCCACTGCGACCTCCACCACTCTTCCAAGCGGCATTAAAACATTCTTGATAAGCTACTGTGACCTCCACGTCTCTTCCAAGGGGCATTAAACCGTCTGGTTAAACCACTCTGTACTCCACAGCTCTTCCAAGAGGCATTGATATTGTCTTTTTATTCGACTGCAACCTCCACCACTCTTCCAAGGGGCATTGATATTGTCTCTGTTTTCCACTGCGACCTCCACCACTCTTCCAAGGGGCATTAAAACTGTCTTGTTAAGCTACTGTGAACTCCAAGTCTCTTCCAAGGGGCATTAAAACCAACTGGTTAAACCGCTCTGAGCTCCACAGCTCTTCCAAGGGGCATTGACAATGTCTATTTATTCCATTGTAACCTTCTGCACTCTTCCAAGCGCATTGATATTGTCTTTTTATTCCTCTGCGACGTCCACGACTCTTCCAAGGGGCATTAAAACCGTGTTAAGCTACTGTGACCTCCAAGTTTCTTACACAGAGCATTGATATTTTCTTTTTATTCCACTGTAACCTCCACCACTCTTCCAAGGGGCATTGATATTGTCTTTTTAATCCACTGTAACCTCCACCAATCTTCCAAGGTGCATTGATATTGTCTTTTCATTCCACGGCGACCTCCACCACTCTTCCAAGGGGCATTAAAACAGTCTTGTTAAGCTACTGTGACCTCCTCGTCTCTTCCAAGGGGCATTAAAACAGTCTGGTTAAACACTCTGAACTCCACAGCTCTTACAAGAGGCATTGATATTGTCTTTTTATCCGACTGTAACATCCACCACTCTTCCAAGCGGCATTGATATTGTCTTTTTATTCCACTGCGACCTCCACCACTCTTCCAAGGGGCATTGATATTGTCTTTTTAATCAACTGCGACCTCCACCTCTCTTCCAAGGGGCATTAATATTGTCTTTTTATTCCACTGCGACCTCCACCACTCTTCCAAGGGTCATTGATATTGTCTTTTTATTCCACTGTAACGTCCACCACTCTTCCAAGGGGCATTAATATTGTCTTTTTTTTCCACTGCGACCTCAACCACTCTTCCAAGGGTCATTGATATTGTCTTTTTATTCCACTGTAACCTCCACCACTCTTCCAAGGGGCATTGATATTGTCTTTTTATTCCACTGCGACCTCCACCACTCTTCCAAGGGTCATTGATATTGTCTTTTTAATCCACTGCAACCTCCACCACTCTTCCAATGGGCATTGATATTATCTTTTTATTCCACTGCGACCTCCACCTCTCTTCCAAGGGGCATTAAAACCATCTTAAGCTACTGTGACCTCCAAGTCTCTTCCACGAGGCATTGATATTGTCTTTTTATTCCACTGCGACCACCACATCTCTACCAAGGTGAATTGATATTGTCTGTTTATTCCACTGCGACCTCCACCACTCTTCCAAGTGGCATTGATATTGTATTTTTAATCCACTGAGACCTCCACCACTCTTCCAAGGGGCATTGATATTGTCTTTTTAATCTACTGTGACCTCCACGTCTCTTCTAAGGGGCATTAAAACCATCAATTTAAACCACTCTGTACTACACAGCTCTTCCAAGCAGCACTGGTAATGTCTTTTTATTCTACTCTAACCTCTACAACTCTTCCAAGAGGCATTGACATTGTATATTATTTCCACTGCGACCTCCACCACTCTTCCAAGGGGCATTAAGATCTTCTTGTTAAGCTACAGAGACCTCCACAACTCTTCCATTGGGCATTGATATTGTGTTTTTACTCCACTGTAACCTCCACCACTCTTCCAAGGGGCATTGATTTTGTCTTTTTATTCCACTGCGACCTCTACCACTCTTCCAATGGACATTGATATTGTCTTTTTAATCCACTGCAACCTCCACCACTCTTCCATGGAGCATTAAAGCCATCTTGTTAAGCTACTGTCAAGTCCATGTCTATTCCACGGTGCATTGATATTGTCTTTTTATTCCACTGTAACCTCCACCGCTCTTCCAATGGTCATTGTTATTGTCTTTAAAATACCCTGCAACCTCCACCACTCTTCCAAGGTGCATTAAAACCATCTTGTTAAGCTACTGTGACCTCCACGTCCCCTCCACGGGGCATTGATATTGTCTTTTTATTCCACTGCGACCTCCACCACTCTTCAAAGGGACATTGATATTGTGTTTTTAATCCTCTGTGAACTCCACCACTCTTCCAAGGGGCATTAAAACCGTCTTGTTAAGCTACTGTGATGTCGACTTCTCTTCCAAGGGGCATTAAAACCATCTTGTTAAACCACTCTGAACTCCACAGCTCTTCCAAGGGGCATTTGTATTGTCTTTTTATTCCACTCTAACCTCCACCACTCTTCCAAAGGGCATTGACATTGTCTTTTTATTCCACTGCGACCTCCACCACTCTTCCAAGGGGCATTAAAACCATATTGTTAAGCTACAGTGACCTCCACATCTATTCCACGGGGCATTGATATTGTCTTTTTATTCCACTGTTACCTCCACCAATCATCCAAGGGGCATTGATATTGTTTTTTTGTTCCACTGCTACGTCCACCACTCTTCCAAGGGGCATTAAAACCGTGTTGTTAAGTTACTGTGGCCTTCACGTCTCTTCCAAGGAGCGGTAAAACCATCTCGTTATACCACTCTGAACTCCACAGCTCTTCCAAGGGGCATTATTATTGTCTTTTTATTCCACTGTAACCTCCACCACTCTTCCAAGGGGCTTTGACATTGTCTTTTTATTCCACTGCGACCTCCACCAGTCTTCCAAGAGGCATTAAAACCGTCTTGTTAAGCTACTGTGACCTCCACGTCCCTTCCACGGGGCATTGATATTGTGTTTTTATTCCATTGCGACCTCCACCACTCTTCCAAGGGAAATTGATATTGTGTTTTTAATCCTCTGTGAACTCCACCACTCTTCCAAGGGGCATTAAAACAGTCTTGTTATGCTACTGTGATGCCGACTTCTCTTCCAAGGGGCATGAAAACCATCTTGTTAAACCACTCTGAACTCCACAGCTCTTCCAAGGGGCATTTGTATTGTCTTTTTATTCCACTCTAACCTCCACCACTCTTCCAAAGGGCATTGACATTGTCTTTTTATTCCACTGCGACCTCCACCACTCTTCCAAAGGTCATTAAAACCATATTGTTAAGCTACAGTGACCTCCACATCTATTCCACGGGGCATTGATATTGTCTTTTTATTCCACTGTCACCTCCACCAATCTTCCAAGGGGCATTGATATTGTTTTTTTTGTTCCACTGCTACCTCCACCACTCTTCCAAGGGGCATTAAAACCGTGTTGTTAAGTTACTGTGACCTTCACGTCTCTTCCAAGGAGCGGTAAAACCATCTCGTTATACCACTCTGAACTCCTCAGCTCTTCCAAGGGGCATTATTATTGTCTTTTTATTCCACTGTAACCTCCACCACTCTTCCAAGGGGCTTTGATATTGTCTTATTATTCCACTGCGACCTCCACCAGTCTTCCAAGAGGCATTAAAACCGTCTTGTTAAGCTACTGTGACCTCCTCGTCTCTTCCACGGGGCATTGAAATTGTCTATTTATTCCACTGTAACCTCCACCACTCGTCCAAGGGGCATTGATATTGTCTTTTTATTCCACTGCGACCTCCACCACTCTTCCAAGGGGCATTGATAATGTCTTTTTATTCCACTGCGACCTCCACCACTGTTCCAAGGGGCATTAAAACCATCTTGTTAAGCTATTGTGACATCCACAACTCTTCCACGGGGCATTGATATTGTCTTTTTATTTAACTGTAACCTCCTCCACTCTTCCAAGGGGCATTGATATTGTCTTTTTATTCCACTGCGACCTCCAACACTTTTCCAAGGGGCATTCATATTGTCTTTTTAATCCACTGCGACCTCCACCACTTTTCCAAGGGGCATTGACATTGTCTTTTTATTCCACTGCGACCTCCATCATTCTTCCAAGGGGCATTGATGTTGTCTTTTTAATCCACTGCGACCTCCACTACTTTTCCAAGGGGAATTAAAAACGTCTTTTTAAGCTACTGTGACCTCCACGTCACTTCCAATGGTCATTAAAACCGTCTGGTTAAACCACTCTGAACTCCACAGCTCTTCCAAGGGGCATTTGTATTGTCTTTTTATTCCACTCTAACCTCCACCACTCTTCCAAGGGGCATTGACATTGTCTTTTTACTCCACCACATTTCCTATGGGAATTGATATTGTCTTTTAATTATTATTATTATTATTATTATTTATTATTATAGCGCCATTTATTCCATGGCGCTTTACATGTGATAGGGATATACATAACAAAAGCATTTACATAATCTTAACAAAACGAGTCAGCGACTGGTACAGGAGGAGCGAGGACCCTGCCCGTGAGGGCTCACATTCTAGAAGGGATGGGTGAGGATACGTTAGGTGAGGGTAGAGCTGGCCGTGCAGCGGTGGTTACTGCAGGTTGTAGGCTTGTCGGAAGAGGTGGGTCTTCAGTAGTGTTGAGCCACCCCCGTAGTGTTCGAGTTCGGTACGGTTCGTCGAACACCCGTGTGTTCGCCGAACTGTTCGTCGAACTGTTCGTCGAACACCTTCGAACACCGTTAAAACCTATGGCAGGCGAACAAAAACACATAGAAACACATAGAAAACACCTTCAAAGGTGTCCAAAAGCTGACAAACTGCTCAGAAGACACAACTAACACATGGAAAAGTGACAAGTACATATAGTCATGCGAAAAGAAAAGAGGTGGAGGAGTAAAAGGAGGCGGAGACACAGATATAGGCATGTCATGCCCTTCTAAAATCCAAAAAGTGAGAAGCCGACACGTTCAGTCCGCTCCTGCCCGTGCCACCTCCGCGTCGCCGGGTTTGTGCCAGAGCCGCGGTGAACCCTGACGGCCAGCCCCCCTCTCCCAATACTGGTGCCTGTCCGCTGGTGGGTCGAGCGAGCCCCCCTGTGGTGGAGGCAGCTCTAAGCTTTTTAATTTAAATTGTCTCTCTAATTTGAATGAATACACTTTAAATCCATTTACAAGGATCTATTGGAGGGCAAGTCTCATGCCAGCAGCCGCGTAATTCCAGCTCCAGTAGCGTCCACTAAAGCTGCTGCAGTTAAAAAGCTTTTATAAGGATCGAGCTCGGCTGTCCACCGCAAGGCATCCTACTGCCAGTCCCAGCCCCTATGCCTTGGGGTGCCTCCTGATGCTCTTCACTGAGTATCCCGTGGTCCCGAAGCATTTCCTTTGAAAAAATTAAGTGTCCAAACTACAGGTGGTGTAGCTCGGTTAACAGCCGGGATAATCCGCTGACTAGCAGACACTGCTACTAGGCACAAAGTATTTCCTGGG
This sequence comes from Phyllobates terribilis, assembly GCF_046119375.1. Lineage (NCBI taxonomy): Eukaryota > Metazoa > Chordata > Amphibia > Anura > Dendrobatidae > Phyllobates > Phyllobates terribilis. The sequence goes on from NW_027362762.1 coordinate 586,264,294, forward strand.
CTAGATGCAGTTAAAAATTTGTAATTAGATACTCTCGTTGGATGCTGAGAAAGCATTCCATAGAGTCTCCTGGCACGCCATATATGATTCTCTTAAAAAGCTTGGGGTAGGGGTCTAGGGGACACTTTTATAGCCAAAATCACGGCCCTGTATCGCAATACGTCACCTAGGCTGAAGATAAATGGAACTGTAGCACCCTGAGGGCTCGGTTGCTACAGAGGTATTGCACCTCACCCAGAGGAGTGATATCTCACTCTCAGGTAAGGATGTAGTGTGGATCAGGACCCGACACCTGCATGCATTACACCACATTGCCGTGGGGCAGGGCGACCAATATGCCCCTGAGATGGGCACGACAGTCCCTGTCCCTGGCTGGAGTGGGGGGAGGGAACACTGAGGAATGGGAACCCTGTAGTGCAGGAGCAGGGAGGAAGCAGTTCCTGGGTGCATTGAGAAGGGAGTATAAAAGGTGGGCACCATCTTAGTTCAGTGCAGAGAAGTCTGAGCAGAAGTGGCAGGGAGCAGGGGCTCTGCATGAGCTCTGCTCCAGAGGCGGGCCTAGTAACAGAGGCTCAGGCCTGGAAGAGGGAGAAGGAAGGAAGAGGAGCGGAGAAGGCTCCAGGAACGAGGAATGAAGGGATCTCAGGGGTGCGGACGGGCGAGTCGCCACCGCATGCCCGAATCCACCTGCGTGGAGGGGTCAGGCCAAAGGGGGAGACCGGTCCCCGAAACTAGTGGAGGCAGGAAATGACCCTCAGCTAGAAACAGGAGGCTGTGACATTTTATGTGGCGCAGCCCCTCGCTACACCCGCTAGGAAGGCACCACATAGGGTAAGGGAAACTGGCGCAGAGTTTACCAAGAGGAGGCCCGAGGCAGCCGGACAGAAGGGTTGGTAAGAAAGGCCAGACAAAGGACACACAAAGGGGGTCCTGTGAAGCACTCCAAAGTTATCTGGGAGTTGTCTGAGCCCCTCACCTGGTGAGCACAGTACGACGTGGGCAGCCGTTACCTGCAGACGTGGTCTGGATAATAAGAACTGTGAGTAAAGGCCCTGGACTGCATCACTGACTCCGTGTCATTACTGCTGCTGCCCTACACCATCACCCCCATCCTCCGCATACACTGCCCTGAGGCTATACTCCTCCCGTGGGGAGTTATGCTACGCTCTGCTGCACCCACAACACCAGCCTCTGCGGTCTGCCCTGGAGCGGCGGTTCACTCTGACCGCAATCCACGGGTGGCGTAGTCGGACATTTAAACATCAAAACCACATAAATAGTTCCGCCACTGGTTTGACTGCCCTGAGCCACGGAACCGGGTTGCCGCCACGGAGACTACAACCACCAGCATCCACCAAAAAGGGTCCGGCTCCGGGTGTCCCAAGGCCCAGGGGGCGCGTCAGAACATTTTCATCACCTTTCACAATCACCAATGGGACAAGGCAGGGATGTTCTCTGTCCCCTCTCTTATACATCCTAGTGACGGAGCACCTGCTCTCATCAATTCGCCATAACCCCAATATTAGGTGGATTGAGGTGGGAGGCACCGAGTACAAGTGCTCTCTATTTGCTGATGATGTTCTAGTATATATCACTCAATCACATATATCCATCCATGCTGTTATGGCTGAAATAGATCACTTTGTTACATGGTCAAATTTTAAAATCAATGCACCGAAGTCTGAGGCCCTCGATGTCTCCCTCCCCAAATCCATATAGGATTCCATCCAGTCCAACTTTCCCTTTGCCTGGCCCTCACAGGGTATCAAATACTTAGGAATTCCTATTCATAGAGACCTCTCCCATCTATGTTATCTTAATTTTGGGCCCTTTATTGAACAACTCCATACAGACCACGGTTGGCAAGTTGGAACTGTGAGATTCACTACGTGCACCACTGGTATTTTGTGGAAAAGCACATGTAAGATTCTGCAACAGTCTCTGCTGATACTCCTGCATGCGTGCATCCCTTTCTATGGCAGGAATAATTTCTGCAAATTTACTTTTGTACCGGGGATCTAACAGTGTGGCAACCCAGTAGTCAGGATTATTTCTAATTCTCACAATTCGAGGGTCATGTTGCAGGTAGTGCAGCAAGAAGGCACTCATGTGTGTTGCGCATCCAGGAGCACCGAGTCCCTGTTGTGTTGGTGGCGAGGTAACAATCTTGCTTCCTTCCTCTGTCCTCTCCCCCCAACCTCGCACAACAGAAATGTGATCAAGGTCTCCCTCATCTGATGAGTCTTCCATCAGTTCGTCCTCCACTTCTTTCTGGGCACCTGCACCTTCCTCACTAGTTTGGCTGCTACCATGTGCCCTGGTAAAACCATCTCCCCCACCCTCACATGCCTGCCGCCTTGGTGCTGCCGACCGTCTGGACCTTGCAGATGTTAGCCCTTCCGCATACAACTCCTCCTCCTCTACTTCCTCCACCTCCTCTTGTGCCACCACCTGACTCCGAATTCTGTTTAACATGTGCTCCAGCATGTAAATCAACGGAATAGTCATGCTGATAATGGCATCGTCAGCACTAAACATCTTCGTCGGCTTTTCAAAACTGTGCAGAAGGGTGCATAGGTCCACGATCTGAGACCACTCCTCCAGCGTGATTTGCCCCACCTCTGGATCTCGTTGGCCCAGGCTATACGTCAGAACGTATTGCACCAGGGCTTGTCGGTGCTGCCACAGTCGCTGCAACATGTGCAGAGTTGAATTCCACCGGGTAGGCACATCGCATTTTAGCCGGTGAAGTGGCAGGCCCAACGACTTCTGTAGAGATGTAAGTCGCTGAGCTGCGGGATGCGAACGGCGAAAGTGAGCACACAGTGACCGTGCCCTCTGCAGAAGGCCATCTAGTCTGGGATAGTGGGCTAAAAATTGCTGGACAACCAGGTTCAACACGTGAGCCATACAAGGCACGTGTGTGACATTGCCCCGGCGAAGGGCCGCACCCAGGTTTGCAGCATTGTCGCACACGGCCTTCCCTGGTTTCAGGTCCAGTGGAGACAACCATTCATGAAATTGGTTCTCCAGAGCTGACCACAACTCCTCAGCTGTGTGACTCACATTTCCCAGACATTTCAATGTAAAAACCGCCTGATGACGTTGAGCCCTACTGCCAGCATAGTAAGGAGGTGTGCAGGATCCCTTCTGCGCAGTTAGAAAGCTTGTGGCATGACCAGACAGGCTTTGGGTGCAGGTGGAAGACCGAGAGGAGGTTGAGGAGGCAGAAGCAGTGGAGGAACTTTGACATAAAGAGGATTGACGCACAACTCGTTGGGACGGCAAGACTTGGACAGCAGCCCCTTGTCCTGCTGTCACCATAGTTACCCAGTGCCCAGTCAGCGACATGTAACGCCCCTGTCCATGCCTACTCGTCCAAGTGTCTGTGGTGAAATGCACCCTGTCACACACAGAGTTTCTCAAAGAAGCGGTGATGTTGTGTGTGACATGCTGGTAGAGCGCAGGCACACCTTTCTTTGAGAAGTAGTGCCGACTATGCATCTGGTACTGGGGCACTGCGACGGACATAAGGTCTCGAAAATCCTCTGTGTCCACCAGGCGGAAAGGCAGCATTTCTGTAGCCAAGAACATGCAGATGGTGAAATTCAGCCTCTTAGCTTTCTCATGGCTAGGAGGAAATGGTCTTTTACTTGTCCACATCTGAGGGACCGAGGGCTGGCTATTGTGCTTAGACGGGGTTGATAAGGGTGTCCCTGGCAAACTGCCGGTCTGTGAGGAAGATGCAGGCGGACATGTTAGGTTGCCTTGATCCAAAGGTGGTGCTATCGATGTCGGACAGCGTTCAACACCAGCTGGTGTTACCACCTCCAAAGAAAATGATGACCTGCCAATCACGCTGGCTGTTGCGGGTAAAGAGGTGGCAGGTCTGCGCCCCAAAACAGGTGTGACTGCTGTCCCCCCAGTCACAGAGGATGAAGAGGCCACGGATGCACAAGATATGGCAGACGGTGGTTGGCCCGGCCGGCTAGGCCGCATTGTAGCACACTGAGCTTCCCACTGCAACTTATGCTTCATGTCCATGTGCCGGTTCATGCATGAAGTACTCAAACTATGTATTTTTTGGCCTCTACTTAGCTTTTGCTGACAAATGTTACAGATAACACGAGTTGGGTCATCTTTATCGATCTGAAAAAATGCCCAGGCTATGCAAGGCTTAGCACCCATGCGACCTGAAGAGCCACCACGACTTGTGGTGAGAGGCAGAGTTGTGTTTGAGGATGCAGTTGTTGACGTGCTTCCAGTACTACGTCTCTGTCCAGGAAGGCGCAACCTGACCTCGTCGTCACTAGCATCTTCCTCCACCTCCTCTGCTGACCTCATCTCTTGGCTGACTGTGGGTTGACAGTAAGTGGGATCTCCAACCTCATCATCATCACCCTGTGCGTTATCACACCCGTCGTCCTCAGAGCCAACCTGTTCCTGCCCTGACAAAAAACTAAAGTTGTCGCTCCAATCAGGTATTTGAGTCTTATCATCGTCTTCCTCATTGTCTCCACCAACAGGAGTTACAGTTTGGGAATGAGGGTCTACATTATGGTCAGAACCTTCTGCGTCTGGTCCTGGATCCGACTCATAAAGATTCTGGGCATCAGTGCAGATCATTTCCTCGTCTGGATTCACAGAAGCGCTGGAGTTGACCTCTGATTCCCAGGCTATAGTATGAGTAAACAGCTCTGCAGACTCAACCATCTGTTCTACCTCATACTCAGACGGGCAGCTGGAGATTTGGGAGCTGTGAGGAAGCAAGTGCGATTGGGGTGACACATTTGAGGACTGGAGTATTTGTGATGTTGAAGTTGATGTGGAGGAGAGCCCACTTAAAGGAGCACTTGATATCCATTGAAGCACCTGCTGTTTTTGTGCCTCATCTGGAATTTGTAGCGATTGGCGTGGCCGTAAGAAAGGGATCTTATCACATTGTCCGCTAAAAGAAGTAGATATTTTAGTTTGGCTGGAAGATGGTCTTTCTTCTGCAGATGTTACTGTTGCTTTAACACCTACCCCACGGACACAACCTTTTTTCCCCTTCCCAACACGCCTATTCCCCTTTCCACCAGCAGCAGGCCTTTTTCCACTCATTTTGGTGGTTAACTAATTCACAACTCTGGAGTTGTTTGCACAAAAAAACAATGGATGGGAACCGAGCAGAGCTGAGTGGCCAAACTGTGGTATTAGGCCAAAACTATTGGCTGGGTTAGATGCAGAAAAAAATTATATTCAATTTGCAACCTGATGGAGGTCAGTATAGATGGACTAATAGAGAAAGTCCCACACACTGCTAGAAGGCCAAATATTTTTTCAGAGCTAGATGCAGATAAAAATTATTTTTAATTTGCAACCTGATGGAGGTCAGTATAGATGGACTAATAGAGAAGTCCCACACACTGCTAGAAGGCCAAATATTTTTTCAGAGGTAGATGCAGAAAAAAATATATTCAGTTTGCAACCTGATGGAGGTCTGTATAGATGGATTAATAGAACAAGTCCCACACACAGCTAGAAGCCCAATATTTTTTCAGAGGTAGATGCAGAAAAAAATATATTCAGTTTGCAACCTGATGGAGGTCAGTATAGATGGACTAATACAACAAGTCCCACACACAGCTAGAAGCCCAATATTTTTTCAGAGGTAGATGCAGAAAAAAATATATTCAGTTTGCAACCTGATGGAGGTCTGTATAGATGGATTAATAGAACAAGTCCCACACACAGCTAGAAGCCCAATATTTTTTCAGAGGTAGATGCAGAAAAAAATATATTCAGTTTGCAACCTGATGGAGGTCAGTATAGATGGACTAATACAACAAGTCCCACACACAGCTAGAAGCCCAATATTTTTTCAGAGGTAGATGCAGAAAAAAATATATTCAGTTTGCAACCTGATGGAGGTCTGTATAGATGGATTAATAGAACAAGTCCCACACACAGCTAGAAGCCCAATATTTTTTCAGAGGTAGATGAAGAAAAAAATATATGCAGTTTGCAACCTGATGGAGGTCAGTATAGATGGACTAATACAACAAGTCCCACACACAGCTAGAAGCCCAATATTTTTTCAGAGCTAGATGCAGAAAAAAATTATATTCAATTTGCAACCTGATGGAGGTCAGTATAGATGGACTAATAGAATGATGCTATGCCCAAAAGATTTTACTTCACTAGGTGCAGTAAAAAAATTGGTATTCTATACACAGGTGGTATATCTTGCAACACAGATAAGCTACTCCACTGACTAACACACTCTGCAATAGGCCAAAAAGGATTAGCTTTGCTAGATTCAGCCAAATGCTGTGAAAAAAACTTGCACAGCACTGGCACAGACCTGCCTGGCAAAAACTGATAGGAACTGATGTAACCTAGTCCTGAAAAGGACTCCAATTACAATTAGTCTTTACTCCCACAATCTATCTATTTAAGAGCACAGACCTGCCTGATAAAAGTCGTAGGAAATGCTGTAACCTAGTCCTTAAAAGGACTGCAATCACAACTATTCCCTACTCCCAAGCTATCTGTAGATTTGTGCGAAAATTGGCTTGAAATTAACAAGGTATAGCGCACACAGCAACAACGGTGCCGTCTAACACGCAGCTGCAGCAGTGAGAAAATGGTGGCGACGGGGAAAATGGCTTGGTCTTATAGGGCAAGGACATGTGACATACACTGCCAATGACACATGCCCTTGCTTGTGTGAAAAAAAGCACTTCGCTCCGTGTGTGCGCTGCTGATAGGCTGACAGATTGCACCTCCCCACTGTAAATGCGGGAAAGAGAAAAAAAAAATGGAGATCTTCATTGTTCCTGCAGAGATCCATCCCCTGCCCCTCCTCCCACCCCGCTGTACACTCAAACATTAACATTAATTTTCATCATTACTGAGAAAAAATCCAGTTATGATTTTGGTGCACGAACAGTTATCGAACATAACCTCGAACAGCCGAATTTTTCTCAAATTGTTCGTGTTCGCCGAACGGCTCGAACACCGCCCAAAACAGCTCGAATTTGAGATTGGCGAACAGTTCGAGTAGAACAACGCTCATCTCTAGTCTTCAGGTTTCTTTTGAAGGTTTCCACGGTCGGCGAGAGTCTGATGTGTTGGGGTAGAGAGTTCCAGAGTAGGGGGGATGCACGGGAGAAATCTTGTATACGATTGTGGGAGGAGGAGATAAGAGGGGAGTAGTGAAGGAGATCGTGTGAGGATCGGAGGTTGCGTGCAGGTAAGTACCGGGAGACTAGGTCACAAACGTATGGGGTTGACAGGTTGTGGATGGCTTTGTATGCCATGGTTAGAGTTTTGAACTGGATTCTCTGGGCAATAGGGAGCCAGTCAAGGGATTGACAGAGAGGAGAGGCCGGGGAATAGCGGGGGGACAGGTGAATTAGTCGAGCAGCAGAGTTTAGGATAGATTAGAGAGTCGCAAGAGTGTTGTAAGGGAGGCCACGGAGCAGGAGGTTGCAGTAGTTGAGGCGGAATATGATGAGGGCATGCACTAGTGTTTTTGTAGAGTCTTTGCTTAGGAATACATGGATCCGGGAGATGTTTTTGAGTTGGAGTCGGCAGGAAGTGGAATATGTGGCTTGAAGGAGAGATCAGAGTCCAGGGTTACTCCAAAGCAGCGAGCTTGTGTGACTGGGGAGAGGGAACAGCCATTGACGTTGATGGCTAGGTCAGATGGGGGATGTGAATGAGAGGGTGGAAAGATGATGAACTCTGTTTTATCCATGTTGAGTTTTAGAAATCTGTCAGAGAAGAAGGATGATATGGCGGACAGACATTGAGGGATTTTGGTTAGTAGGGAGGAGATATCGGGTCCAGAGAGGTAGATCTGTGTGTCGTCAGCATAGAGGTGATACTGAAAACCGTGAGACTCTATGAGCTGTCCCAGACCAAAGGTGTAGATGGAGAAGAGCAGAGGTCCTAGAACTGAACCTTGGGGGACACCGACAGACAGGGGGTGAGATGAGGCGGTGATGCGTGAGTGGGAGACTCTGAATGTCCTGTCTGTTAAGTATGAGAAGATCCAAGATAGAGCCAAGTCCGTGATGCCAAGAGATGAGAGAATCTGGAGTAAGAGGGAATGGTCCACTGTGTCAAAGGCAGATGACAGGTCCAGAAGGAGGAGGATGGAGTAGTATCGCTTGGATTTGGCATTTAGTAGGTCGTTGGTGACTTTGGTCAAGGCAGTTTCAGTCGAGTGATGCGGTTGGAAGCCAGATTGCAGGCGGTCGAAGAGGGATCAGGAGGAGAGGTGGGAGGACAGTTCAAGGTGGATATGTTGTTCTAGTAGTTTTGAGGCAAAGGGGAGGAGTGATATGGGGCTGTAGCTAGTCAGAGAGGAAGGGTTAAGGGAGGGCTTTTTGAGGATGGGTGTGATTGCGGCATGTTTGAAACATGAGGGGAAGACACCGGTTGTTAGTGACAGATTAAAGAGGTGGGTTAGGGTTGGGATGAAGACTGTGGTAAGGTTAGTGATGAGGTGGGATGGGATTGGGTCAAGTTCGCAGGTGGTGAGGTGTGATTTGGAGAGTAAAGAGGAGACTTGACTTTCTGTAGTGGTGGAGAAGTGGGGTTTGGAGGAGGAGGGTTGAATAGATATGAGGAGGGGTTGTGTGGACTTTAGGCTAAAGTTTTGTCTGATGGTGTCCATCTTCTGTTTGAAGAATGAGGCAAAGTCGTCGGCTGAGATGAGAGAAGAGGGAGGAGGTGCTGGGGGAAGAAGGAGAGAGTTGAAAGTGTTAAATAGCTGTTTAGGATTGTGAGATAGGGAGGATATGAGAGATGAGAAGTAGGTTTGTTTTGCTGTAGTGAGTGCGGACGTGAAATTAGTGAGGGATTGCTTGAATGCGATGAAGTGTTCGATGGAGTGAGACCATTTCCATCTCCGCTCCGAAACTCTGGAGGCCCGGCGCAGTTCTTTAGTAAGTTTAGTGTGACAGGGTTGCCTGTTGAATGTGCGAGATGTGGTGTGTGTGAGAGGGGCGATCGAGTCTAGAGCTGCAGCTATTGTGGTGTTATAAGAAGCAGTAGCAACATCTGCATCGTGTAAGGAATTTATGTCTGTAAGAGGGAGGAGGGATTCAGAGAGTGAGTGTAAGTCAAGGTGTTTGAGATTTCTGCGAGGGTATGCAAGTTTGTGGAGTGGGGATTGTTGCCCCGGGGAGGAGAGAGAAGAGAATGTAAGTAGGCTGTGATCAGAGAGAGGGAAAGGTGAGTTAGAGAGGTTAGATAGGGAACAGAGGCGGGTGAAGATGAGGTCCAGTGTGTGGCCATCTTTGTGAGTGGGTGTGTAAGACCATTGAGTGAGTCCGAAGGAGGAAGTGAGAGATAGGAACTTAGAGACAGACGAGTGGGAAGTGTTAATGGGGATGTTGAAGTCACCCATTATGATAGTGGGGATGTCAGTGGAGAGGAAGTGAAGCAGCCAGGTGGTGAAGTGGTCTAAGAAGGTGGTGGCTTGCCCTGGGGGTCGGTAAATGACGGCCAGTTGGAGGTTGGAGGGGGAATAGATGCGCACACAGTGCACCTCAAAAGAGGGGAGTGTAACGGAGGGTGGCAGTGGGATTTTGGTGAAAGCGCAGTGTTCTGATAGGAGAAAACCTACGCCTCCGACATGTTTGCCGTTGGGGCGGGGGGTGTGGGAAAGGTGCAATCCGCCATATGAAAGTGCAGCTGGGGAGGCTGTGTCAGAGGGTGTGAGCCAGGTTTCAGTGATGGCGAGGAAGGAAAGTTTGTTTGTAATGAAAAGATCGTGGATGAAGGAAAGTATGTTGCAGACAGAGCGAGCGTTCCATAGAGCTCCTGTTAGAGCAACTAAGGGAGTGGGGATTGGTTGGATGGGTATGAGGTTAGAAGGGTTGCGACAGTTTGTGGAAGGTCGTGGATAGGAGGAAGAAGTAACTGTGGGGATATGGCGAGGATGACCAGGATTTGGAGAGATATCTCCAGCAGTGAGGAGGAGCAGAGAAAGTGTTAGCAGGTGGGAGCAAGAGAGAGCATGAGGTGGCTGTCTGTGTTTGGAGATCCAGGATTGAATGTTTAGGAATAATTTGGAGGAGGAGGTGAGATGAAGATTTTCTTACTAGGTGTTGGGATTTGAGGGGTTACTAGAAAGTGGAGGACTATAGAGGAAAAAGTGAGAGCTAACATCAACATAGTTAAAAGAGAGTAAGTCGTCAAAGTGTTGGTTACCTGACTCCTGCCCTGACTAACTGCCTCTGAAATAACTGCCACTTATCTCCGAAGCCACTTTACACAAGAAGACGCGTGCACACCCCAGCACAAGTGCACCCCTTACAGAGCTTCTAAATATATATGGCACATTAAACTATCAGGTGAAGGGCATTGTGGGAGCTGCATATGGCTAAATTAGCAGCTGGTCGTCTCACCAGGAGATGGCTGGGTGATCAAACACAGAGCTAGGACTCTAGTCTCTGCAGTTTAGCACCTCTAAAAATCAGATAAGATCTATAGTGGGGAAGGGACAGACATATGTGGGTATTGAATGGAGTGGGACAGATAAAGCAGAGAAGTTATGCAGAGCATGAACCAGTGAGGTGAATCAGCAAAGCAGAGCATTAGATTACAGCAGACACAGCAAGCAGAAAAGTTATGCAGAGCATGTACCAGTGAGGTGAATCAGCAAAGCAGAGCATTAGATTACAGCAGACACAGCAAGCAGAGAAGTTATGCAGAGCATGTACCAGTGAGGTGAATCAGCAAAGCAGAGCATTAGATTACAGCAGACACAACAAGCAGAGAAGTTATGCAGAGCATGTACCAGTGAGGTGAATCAGCAAAGCAGAGCATTAGATTACAGCAGACACAGCAAGCAGAGAACTTATGCAGAGCATGTATCATTGACGTTATTCCACTGTGACCTTCACCACTCTTCCAAGGGGCATTAAAACCGTCTTGTTAAGCTACTGTGACCTCCACGTCCCTTCCAAGGAGCATTGATATTGTCTTTTTATTCCACTGCGACCTCCACCACTCTTCCAAGGTGCATTGATATTGTCTTTTTAATCCACTGCGACCTCCACCACTCTTCCAAGGGACATTGATATTGTCTCTTTATTCCACTGCATTCTCCGCCACTCTTCCAAAGGGCATTGATATTGTCTTTTATTCCACTGTAACCTCCACCACTGTTCTAAGGGGTATTAAAACCATCTTGTTAAGCTACTGTGATGTCCATGTCTCTTCCACGGGGCATGGATATTGTCTTTTTATTCCAATGTAACCTCCACCACTCTTCCAAGAGGCATTGATATTGTCTTTTTATTCCACTGTAACCTCTACCACTCTTCCAAGGGGCATTGATATTGTCTTTTTATTCCACCGCAACCTCCACCACTCTTCCAAGGTTCATTGATATTGTCTTTTTAATCCACTGCGACCTCCACCAGTCTTCCAAAGGGCATTAAAACCATCTTGTTAAGCTACTGTGACCTCCACGTCTCTTCCAAAGGGCACCAAAACCGTTTGGTTAAACCACTCTGTACTCCACAGCTCTTCCAAGGTGCATTGATATTGTCTTTTTATTTCACTGTAACTTCCACCACTCTTTCAAGGGGCAATGATATTGTATTTTTATTCCACTGTGACCTACATCACTCTTCCAAGGGCATTAAAACCATCTTGTTAAGCTACTGTGACCTCCAAGTCTCTTCCAAGGGGCATTAAAACCATCTGGTTAAACCGCTCTGACTCCACAGCTCTTCTAAGGGGCATTGACAATGTCTTTTTATTCCATTGTGACCTTCTGCACTCTTCCAAGTGCATTGATATTGTCTTCTTATTCCTCTGCGACGTCCACGACTCTTACAAGGGGCATTAAAACCATCTTGTTAAGCTACTGTGACCTCCAAGTTTTTTACACAGGGCATTTTTATTCCACTGTAACCTCCACCACTCTTTCAAGGGGCCTTGATATTCTCTTTTTAATCCACTGCGACCTCAATCACTCTTCCAAGAAGCATTGAAACCATCTTGTTAAGCTACTGTGACCTCCACGTCTATTCCACGGTGCATTAAAACTTTCTGGTTAAACCACTGTGAACTCCACATCTCTTCCAAGGGGCATTGATATTGTCTTTTTATTCCACTCTAACCTCCAACACTCTTGCAAGCGGCATTGATATTGTCTTTTTATTTTAGTGCGAGCTCCACCACTCTTCCAAGGGGCATTAATATTGTCTTTTTATTCCACTGTGACCTCCACGTCTCTTCCAAGGGGAATTGATATTGTCTTTTATTTAAATGGAACCTCCACCACTCTTCCAAGGGGCATTGATATTGTCTTTTTATTCCACTGTAACCTCCACCATTCTTCCAAGTGACATTGATATTGTCTATTTATTCCATTCTAACCTCCACCACTCTTCCAAGGGGCATTGATATTGTCTTTTTAATACACTGCGACCTCTACAACTCCTCCAAGGGGCTTTAAAACAGTCTTGATAAGCTTCTGTGACCTCCACGTCTCTTCCAAAGGGCATTAAAACCACATGGTTAAACCAATCTGAACTCCACAGCTCTTCCAAGAGGCATTGATATTGTCTTTTTATTCAACTGTAACCTCTACCACTCTTCAAAGGGACATTGATATTGTCTTTTTTATCCACTGCGACCTCCACCAATCTTCCAAGGGGATTTGATAGTCTTTTTAATCCACTGCGACCTCCACCACTCTTCCAAGGGGCATTAAAACCGTCTTGTTAACTACTGTGACCTCCACGTCCCTTCCACGGGGCATTGATATTGTCTTTTTATTCCACTGCGACCTCCACCACTCTTCGAAGAGGCATTGATATTGTCTTTTTAATCCACTGCGACCTCCACCACTCTTACAAGGGACATTGATATTGTCTTTTTATTCCACTGCGACCTTCACCCCTCTTCCAAGGAACATTGATATTGTCTTTTTTTCCACTGTAACCTCAACCACTCTTCTAAGGGCCATTGATATTTTCTTTATATTCCACTGCGACCTCCACCACTCTTCCAAGGGGCATCGATAATGTCTTTTTAATCCCCTGCGACCTCCAACACTCTTCCAAGGGGCATTAAAACCGTCTTGTTAAGCTACTGTGACCTCCACGTCTCTTCCAAGGGGCATTAAAACCGTCAATTTAAACCACTCTGCACTCCACAGCTCTTGCAAGAGTCAATGATTTTGTCTTTTTAATCCACTGTGAGCTCCATCACTCTTCCAAGAAGCATTAAAACCATCTTGTTTAGCTACTGTGACCTCCACGTCTATTCTACGGTGCCTTAAAACCTTCTGGTTAAACCACTGTGAACTCCACAGCTCTTCCAAGGGGAATTAAAACAGTCTTGATAAGCTACTGTGACCTCCACGTGTCTTCCAAGGGGCATTAAACCGTCTGGTTAAACCACTCTCTACTCCACAGCTCTTCCAAGAGGCATTGATATTGTCTTTTTATTCCACTGTATCCTCCACCACTCTTCTAAGGGGCATTGATATTGTCTTTTTATTCCATTGTAACCTCCACCAATCTTCCAAGGGGCATTGATATTGTCTTTTAAATCCACTACGATCTCCAGCTCTCTTCCAAGCGGCATTAAAACAGTCTTGTTAAGCTACTGTGACCTCCTCGTCTCTTTCAAGGGGCATTAAAACCGTCTGGTTAAACACTCTGAACTCCACAGCTCTTTCAAGAGGCATTGATATTGTCGTTTTATTCGACTGTAACATCCACCACTCTTCGAAGGGGCATTAAGACCATCTTGTTAAGCTACAGTGACCTCCACAACTCTTCCATGGGGCATTGATTTTGTCTTTTTATTCCACTGTAACCTCCACCACTCTTCCAAGTGGCATTGATTTTGTCTTTTTATTCCACTGCGACCTCTACCACTCTTCCAATGGGCATTGATATTGTCTTTTTAATCAACTGCAACCTCCACCACTCTTCCAAAGGGCATTAAAGTCGTCTTGTTAAGCTACTGTCACGTCCATGTCTATTCCACGGGGCATTGATATTGTCTTTTTATTCCACTGTAACCTCCACCACTCTTCCAAGTGGCATTGACATTGTCTTTTTATTCCACTTCGACTTACACCTCTCTTCTAAGGGTATTGATATTGTCTTTTTAATCCACTGCAACCTCCACCACTCTTCCAAGGGGCATTAAAACATTCTTGTTAAGCTACTGTGACCTCCGCATCTCTTCCAAAGGGCATTAAAACCATCTGGTTAAACCACTATGAACTCCACAGCTCTTTCAAGGGGCATTGATATTGTCTTTTTATTCCACTGTAACCTCCACCACTCTTCCAAGGGGCATTGATCTTGTCTTTTTATTCCACTGCGACCTCCACCACTCTTCCAATGGGCATTGTTATTGTCTTTTTAATCCCCTGCAAACTCCACCACTCTTCCAAGGGCATCGATAATGTCTTTTTAATCCCCTGCAACCTCCAACACTCTTCCAAGGGGCATTAAAACCGTCAATTTAAACCACTCTGCACTCCACAGCTCTTGCAAGAGTCATTGATATTGTCTTTTTATTCCACTGTAACCTCCACCACTCTTCCAAGGGGCATTGATTTTGTCTTTTTAATCCACTGCGAGCTCCATCACTCTTCCAAGAAGCATTAAAACCATCTTGTTTAGCTACTGTGACCTCCACGTCTATTCCACGGTGCCTTAAATCCTTCTGGTTAAACCACTGTGAACTCCACAGCTCTTCCAAGGGGCATTGATACAGTCTTTTCATTCCACTGTAACCTCCACCACTCTTCCAAGGGGCATTGATATTGTCTTTTTATTCCACTGTAACCTCCACCACTCTTCCAAGGGTCATTGATATTGTCTTTCTATTCCACTGTAACCTCCAACACTCTTCCATGGGGCATTGATATTGTCTTTTCATTCCACTGTAACCTCCAACACTCTTCCAAGGGGCATTGATATTGTCTTTCTATTCCACTGTAACCTCCAACACTCTTCCAAGGGGCATTGATAGTGTCTTTTTATTCCACTGGAACCTTCACCACTCTTCTAAGGGGCATTGATATTGTCTTTTTAATCCACTGCGACCTCCACCACTCTTCCAAGGGGCATTAAAACAGTCTTGATAAGCTACTGTGACCTCCACGTGTCTTCCAAGGGGCATTAAACCGTCTGGTTAAACCACTCTTTACTCCACAGCTCTTCCAAGAGGCATTGATATTGTCTTTTTATTCGACTGTAACCTCCACCACTCTTCCAAGGGGCATTGATATTGTCTCTGTTTTCCACTGCGACCTCCACCACTCTTCCAAGGGGCTTTGATATTGTCTTTTTTTTCCACTGTGACCTCCACCACTGTTCCAATGGGCATTAAAACCGTCTTGTTAAGCTACTGTGACCTCCAAGTCTCTTCCAAGGGGCATTAAAACCGTCTGGTTAAACCGCTCTGAGCTCCATAGCTTTTCCAAAGGGCATTGACAATGTCTTTTTATTCCATTGTAACCTTCTGCACTCTTCCAAGTGCATTGATTTTGTCTTTTTATTCCTCTGCGACGTCCACGACTCTACCCAGGGGCATTATAACCGTCTTGTTAAGCTACTGTGACCTCCAAGTTTCTTACACAGGGCATTGATATTGTCTTTTTATTCCACTGTAACCTCCACCACTCTTCTAAGGGGCATTGATATTGTTTTTTTATTCCACTGCGACCTCCACCACTCTTCTAAGGGGCATTGATATTGTCTTTTAAATCCACTACGATCTCCACCACTCTTCCAAGCGGCATTAAAACAGTCTTGTTAAGCTACTGTGACCTCCTCGTCTCTTCCAAGGGGCATTAAAACCGTCAGGTTAAACACTCTGAACTCCACAGCTCTTACAAGAGGCATTGATATTGTCTTTTTATTCGACTGTAACATCCACCACTCTTCCAAACGGCACTGATATTGTCTTTTTATTAGACTGCGACCTTCACCACTCTTCCAAGGGGCATTAAGACCATCTTGTTAAGCTACAGTGACCTCCACAACTTTTCCATGGGGCATTGATTTTGTCTTTTTATTCCACTGCGACCTCTACCACTCTTCCAATGGGCATTGATATTGTCTTTTTAATCAACTGCAACCTCCACCACTCTTCCAAGGGGCATTAAAGTCGTCTTGTTAAGCTACTGTCACGTCCATGTCTATTCCATGGGTCATTGATTTTGTCTTTTTATTCCACTGTAACCTCCACCACTCTTCCAAGGGGCATTGATATTGTCTTTTTAATCCACTGCGAACTCCACCACTCTTCCAAGGGGCATTAAAACTGTCTTGTTATGCTACTGTGACGTCGACTTCTCTTCCAAGCTGCAATAAAACCATCTGATTAAACCACTCTGAACTCCACAGCTCTTCCAAGGGGCATTATTATTGTCTTTTTATTCCACTGCGACCTCCACCACTCTTCCAAGGGGCATTAAAACCGTCTGGTTATGCTACTGTGACGTCGACTTCTCTTCCAAGGGGCATTAAAACCATCTGGTTAAACCACTCTGAGCTCCACAGCTCTTCAAGGGGCATTGATATTGTCTTTTTATTCCACTCTAACCTCCACCAATCTTCCAAGTGGCATTGGTATTGTTTTATTATTCCACTGCGACCTCCACCACTCTTCCAAGGGGCATTAAAACCATCTTGTTAAGTTACTGTGACATCCACGTCTCTTCCAAGGAGCGTTAAAACCATTTGGTTATACCACTCTGAACTCCACAGCTCTTCCAAGGGGCATTATAATTGTCTTTTCATTCCACTGAGACTTCAACCACTCCTTCAAGGAGCATTGACATTGGCTTTTTAGTCCACTGCGACCACCACCACTCTTCCAAGGGGCATTAAAGCAGTCTTGTTAATCTACTGTGACCTCCATGTCTCTTCCAAGGTGCATTAAAACCGTCAATTTAAGCCACTCTCAACTCCACAGCTCTTGCAAGGGGCTTTGATATTGTTTTTTATTCCACTGTAACCTCCAGCACTCTTCCAAGGGGCATTGATATTGACTAGTGTTGAGCGAGCACTAAAATGCTCGGGTGCTCGAAGCTCGGGCCAAGCTCACTGTGATACTCGGGTGCTCGACCCGAGCAACGAGCCCAATGTTAGTCTATGGGAGACCCGAACATTTTTGCGGCGGCTCCCCTGGCAGTCTGTAGAAAGCCTAAAAAGTGCCCAAAGCGATAGTGACAGTGCTCAAATGATATGGGGACCGCATGGGGATCGCCCCTGGAAGCATTTCTGACCCCCAGGTCACTGCTGTCAACAACGTGGTCAGAGGTATTAAGCCACTTTTACAGGCTCACAATAAAACGTTCAAAAACGAAAGTGAAAGTGCTTTCCTGTGAAATATGTTAACCCCTTAACGACCATGGGTCTTTCTGTTTTTGTGTTTTCCTTTTTTGCTCCCCTTATTCCCAGAACCAGAACTTTTTTAATTTTCGTTCAATATGGCCATGTGAGGGCTTATTTTTTGTGGGACGAGTTGTACTTTTAAACACCATCACTGGTTTTACCATATCGTGTGCTGGAAAATGGGAAAAAAATTCCAAGTGCAGTGAAACTGCAAAAAAATGCAATTCCACAGTTGTTTTTTGGGTCCTTTTTTTACCACGTTCACAGATTGCTAAAACTGACCTGCCATCATTATTTTCCAGGTCGTTATGAGTTCATAGACACCAAACATGTATAGGTTCTTTTTTATTTAAGTGGTGAAAAAAAAATCCAAAGCTTGCTAAAAAAAACAAAAAAAATGACGCCATTTTCCGAGACCCTTAGCTTCTCCATTTTTCGGGATCTGGGGCCAGATGAGGGCTTATTTTTTGCATGCCGGGCTGACGTTTTTATTGATACCATTTTGGAGTAGATCCGATGTTTAGATCGCCCGTTATTGCATTTTATTGCAAAGTTGTAGCGATCAAAAAAGCTTAATTCTGGCGTTTAAAATTTTTTTCTCGTTACGCCGTTTACTGATTGTATTAATTCTTCTTTAATATTGATAGATCGGGCGATTCTGAACGCGGAGATACCAAATATGTGTATGTGTTTTTTTTTTATATATATATATATATATATTTTATTTTGAATGGGGCGAAAGGGGGGTGACTTAAACTTTTATATATTTTTTATTTTTTATTTTTTTTTAAAAACTTTTTTTTTACACTTTCTGCTTGCTTCTATAGTCTCCAGAGGAGACTAGAAGCAGCAGTTGTCTGATTGCTTCTACTGCATACAAGCGATGAGCAGATCGCTTGTATGCAGGAGAAATGCTCACTTGCTATGAGCGCTGACCACCAGGTGGCGCTCATAGCAATTGAGACATGACAACCACAGGCATCTGCTGCAGACCCTGAGTTGTCATGCCCACCCATTGGTGACCCGCGATCACGTGACGGGTTCACTGATGGGCGGGGCTTAGGACTCCCGGAAGCGCGAGTTAAATGCCACTGTCAGAGATTTAACATGTTAACAGCCGCGGGTGGATTGCGATTCCAATGATCAGCTGACATGTGCTCGCTTCAGTGCGGGCTCACCGCCGGAGCCCCCGCTGAACCGGCCTTCCCGACCGCGTGCGTACTATTACTGACCAGGTCGGAAAGGGGTTAAGGAACATCCTTTCCAGGGTAAAGACTTGTGTATAAGGTAAAATAAATAACCAAAAACAAAAATACTCCTCCACACCTTGGGCTATGTTCACAAGTAGCATTTTTCATACGTTTTTGCACATTTGTATTGCTTTCAATCGTGACAAATGCATTCACCGGGAAATGTCATTTTAACATTTTACAACCTTATCTGGCCATGTGCTGTGTGACACATGCATACAGTGCTAAAAAGACATGGGAACAGCATGGGGAAGACCCCTGGAAGCATCTCTGACACCCAGGTCACTGCCTAAAAGTGTGCCCATCCGAAGTGATCCTTGCCGCATCAGAAGATGCAGACTTGCAACTATCCCCGTGCAAGTCCTTGTCCCAAGGCAGTGTTCAATTGTACCTCCCCCATAACTTGCAATACAAGCGCAAGTATGCAGCCTGCCACCCACCCACCCCCAGGCTGCAATACCATACTGCTACCTTTCTTGCACTTGAAATTGGGCCTTTTAGGCATGTGGAGGTGGAATCTGGCCACCACGTCATGGCTGCATCGGTAGCCTGGTATTCATACTCAGTCCCCAGCCGCCCGGTGGCCGGGTGTCCACGCTTGGTCCCCAGCCGCCAGGGGGCGGCCGGGTGTCCATACTCAGTCCCCAGCCGCCCCGTGGCCGGGTGCCCACACACAGTCCCCAGCCGCGTGGGGGTGGCCGGGTGTCCATAAACGTTCCCCAGCCGCCCCTATTTGTCCCGGTGCGCCTTATACACAAGCGCGCATACCAAAACATTACCTGTGCCATCCCCATTGCATTTAGTGGGAAGGACAGCCTAACCACAAACACGTGGACAAGTGAATGTGGCCAGGAATGGTCCATCTCACTGATGCCTTCACACTGGGTTAATATTGTGGAAGCCGGGACACAGTTGGACACTGGGATGCAACACGTCCTCCAGACATAGAGGATTGCGGGTCCTGGGTCAATCAGGCTTCAACACAAAGTTCAGAAGGTAGACAGCAGCAGTGGTCGGCCTCCTACACAACGAGTAAATTATTCATGATCATGAGGCCATCCACCTCCTTAGCTTTCTGTTCCTTGGAATGCAAGCGCATGTATGTAGTAGCAGCTAGGCCTGAGGTGGTCAGCGCTTTGGCGCATATTCTACCTCCTTCGAGGATTGCTGGATGTTTTCCTGCTACTATCCCAGTTCTATGACTCCCGTTAAACCAAAGCTTCAGGTGATGAATGATGGATGAGGTGGTGGCAAAGGAGAAAGAGCCGGAGGAAAAGGGACCATTCACATCACTATCAGGCCAGCCAACCACACATGTCTTGTAGGATATGTTTCTGTACCAAAAGGAGCGGTTCAGCTACACAGTTATAAGGCATACAGTGAATGCAATGCCTACCAAAAATTTCGAGGCACTCCAATGCCCCTTGGAAGTGACATGGAGGTCAGAGGGCCTTAACTAAACCGTTTTTTCCATTTATAGCAACTGGGTCCCCTGTACACTGTTGGCCTAAGCAGGGAATGGAAGGCTTTCCAAAAATTATTAGCCCCTGCAATGCCCCTTGAAACAGACGTGGATTACAGCGTATTAAAAACCTTCTACCCATTATTGGGGAGTGGGTCTCCCTTAGTGTTCGCCTATGCATTGAAAAGCAAAAGCTGACAAAAATTAGGAGGAAATGCAATGCCCGTTGCAAGAGTCGTGGAGGTTAGAGGTAATTAAAAACAACATGTCAATGCCCCTTGGAAGAGCTGTGGAGTTCAGAGTGGTTTAACAAGATGGTTTAAATGCCCCTTAGAAGAGACGTGGAGTTCAGAGTGGTTTAACAAGACAGTTTTAATGCCCCTTGGAAGAGATGTGGAGGTCACAGTAGCTTAACAAGATGGTTTTAATGCACCTTGGAAGAGACGTGGAGTTCAGAGTGGTTTAACAAGACAGTTTTAATGCCCCTTGGAAGAGTGGTGGAGGTTACAGTGGAAAAAAAAGACAATATCAATGCCCCGTGGAAGAGACGTGGAGGTCACAGTAGCTTAACAAGACGGTTTTAATGCCCCATGGAAGAGTGGTGGAGGTCGCAGTGGAATAAAAAGACAATATCAATGCCCCTTGGAAGAGTGGTGGAGGTTACTGTGGAATAAAAAGACAATGTCAACGCCCTGTGGAAGAGAAGTGGAGGTCACAGTAGCTTAACAAGATGCTTTTGATGCCCCTTGGAAGAGTGGTGGAGGTCGCAGTGGAATAAAAAGACAATATTAACGACCCTTGGAAGAGACGTGGAGGTCACAGTAGCTTAACAAGATGATTTTAATGCCCCTTACAAGAGCCATGCAGTACAGCATATTAAAAACATTATTCCCATTATTGGGGAGTAGGTCTCCCATAGTCTTTGCCTATGCCTTCCAAGCAAAAGCTGCCAAAAATTAGGACAGAGGAACTTGCAATGCTGGCAACATGGACCACGGTCACCCTGGTGGTATAGTGGTCGTGGAGGCTGAGGATAAGGAGAAGAGCAAAAAACAGCCGAAATGAGGAAGCGTATACCCATGTGTGGGTGTGAAGCGATGCATGGGAATACACCTCCCGAAATAACACAGTGGATTTGACTTTATGTTACTCTGCTGTCATTTGGCGGTGATGAGAAGTCTTGCCCAATCCAGCCCTTGTTCATTTTGATAAGGGTCAGCTTGTCAGCATTGTCAGTTGACAGGCGAGTGTGCTTATCAGTTATAATTCCCCCAGCAGCACTAAAAACACGCTCCGATAACACGCTAGCGGCAGGGCAGGCCAGGACCTCCAAGGCATACAGAGTGAGTTCATTCCAAGTGTCCAGCTTGGATACCCAATAATTAAAAGGCACAGAGGAATCACGGAGGACGCTGGTACTCCCTCACCATCTTTTGAAACTTTCCACTCCTTGTGAGAGTACCCTGCGCCTCAGGGCCTGTAAGCTGGGCAGGTCTCAGAAAACTGTCTTAGAAAATTGACAGTGTTCCCCTGCCTCTGCTGGATTGGAGTTGTATCTCTCTCGCCTGTATGCCTTAGTTGGGCAGCGAACTGTGACCTCTGCCGCTACCGTGTTTAGATGGGAATTTTTTAATAGTTCTGCAGCAAGGGCCTTCTGGTACTGCCCCATTTTTGTAGACCTCTCCAACTCAGGAATAAGAGAGTGAAAGTTCTCCTTGTAGAGGGGGTCTAAAAGTGTCATCAACCAGTAATGACTGTCACCCAACATTTTGACAATGCGAGGGTCACGGTTAAGGCAGCGTAACATAAAGTCAGCCATGGGTGCCAGACTGGTAACGGGCAAGACTTCCGTGTCCTCACCAAGATGACGACTGATAGTGTTGAGCGATCACTAAAATGCTCGGGTGCTCGAAGCTCGGGCCGAGCTTACCGTGATACTCGGGTGCTCGACCCGAGCAACGAGCCCAATGTTAGTCTATGAGAGACCCGAGCATTTTTGCGGCAGCACCCCCGGCAGTCTGTAGAAAGCCTAAAAAGTGCCCAAAACGATAGTGACAGTACTCAAAAGACATGGGGGCAGCATGGGGATCGCCCCTGGAAGCATTTCTGACCCCCAGGTCACTGCTGTCAACAACGTGGTCAGAGGTATTAAGCCACTTTTGCGGGCTCACAATAAAACGTTCAAAAACGAAACTGAAACGGTTTTCCTGTGAAATATGTTAAGGAATTTCCTTTCCAGGGTAAAAACTTGTGCATAAGGTAAAATAAATAACCAAAAACAAAAATACTCTTCCACACCTTGGGCTATGTTCACAAGTAGCATTTTTCATGCGTTTTTGCACTTTTGTATTGCTTTCAACCGTGACAAATGCGTTCACCGGGAAATGTCATTTTAACATTTTACAACCTTATCTGGCTATGTGCTGTGTGACACATGCATACAGTGCTGAAAAGACAAGGGATCAGCATGGGGAAGACCCCTGGAAGCATCTCTGACCCCCAGGTCACTGTCTAAAAGTGTGCCCATCAGAAGTGATCCTTGCCGCATCAGAAGATGCAGACTTGCAACTATCCCCGTGCAAGTCCTTGTCCCAGGGCAGTGTTCAATTGTACCTCCCCCATTCCTTGCAATGCAAGCGAAAATATGCAGCCAACCACCCACCCACCCGCAGGCTGCAATACCATACTGCTAGCTTTCACTTTAAATGGGGACTTTTAGTTTGGTGGAGGCCGAAGCTGGCCACTACCTCATGGCCGCTTCGGCAGCGAGGTATCCATACTCTGTCACCAGCCGCCCGGCGGCCGGGTGTTCACGCTCGGTCCCCAGCCACCAGGTGGTGGCCAGGTGTCCATACTCGGTCCCCAGCCGCCCTGATTTCTCCTGTCACCTTCCCCCACACTTTTCTTAGCCTGGCCTGCTTTAGGGCAGCATTGGACGAGCCCACCAGAGAACCAGACTCCTCCGGTGGGCCCTGGCTTCTCCATCAGGGGAGTTGAGAGTGCCTAGGTGAGGAGCATGATGATGATGATAGAAGTTAGCATCTGTTTTGTTTTCTTGGAATGCAAGCGCATGTATGTAGTAGCGGCTAGGCCTGAGGTGGTCCGCGTTTTGGCGCATATCCTACCTCCTCCGAGGATTGCTGGATGTTTTCCTGCTACTATCCCAGTTCTATGACTCCCGTTAAAACAAATCTTCAGGTGATAAATGATGGATGAGGTGGTGGCAAAGGAGAAAGAGCAGGAGGAACAGGGACCATTCACATCAATATCAGGCCAGTCAACCAGATATGTCTTTTAGGATATGTTTCTGTAACAAAAGGAGCGGTTCGGCTACACAGTTATAGGGCATACAGTGAGTGCAATGCCTACCAAAAATTTCGAGCCACTCCAATGCCCCTTGGAAATGACATGGAGGTCAGAGGGCGTTAACTAAACCTTTTTTTCGATTTTATAGCAGCTGGGTCTCCCGTGCACTGTTGGCCTAAGCAGTGAATGGAAGGCTTTCCAAAAATTATGAGGAACTGCAATGCCCCTTACAAGAGCCATGTGTGGCACCCCAGGGGTCTGGTCACCACAGTAATAGAGATATTACGTCGGAGAGCAAGTGGGAGGTTTCCTGGTCAGGATCCCTTAAACATGCAACATCCTCCTGCCCCAGTCCTGGGAGGGGAGAATTCTGCCCTTATAAACTGGATCTGGGGCGGGGTTGAGTGAGTCACAGAACAGTCAGAGTCAGAGTGAGAGCAAGGGAAAGTAACAGCAAGGAGCTCTGTAGGAGCTAGGAGCTAAAGACCAGGGGCTGGAAGCTGAGCAGAGCTCGCCCTGGCAGAAGACAATAGGAACCGGACACAGGAGTCCAAAGCTGTGAGGACTTATATATCCAGCAGCAGAAACCAGCCGGCATGGGATTTCAGGTCCTCTGGCCAGAGAAGCCCGGAGGCTCAGTCACAAGCAAGGGACCAGCACCGCAATCGTGGAGCGGAGGCTAACAGAAGGCCCCAAGTCACCAGCCATACGGGTGAGCACTACACGGTACACTCAGGGACGTGGGCTACTTCTACCCGCTTACAGCAAGGTAGCCAGGAAGAGTGCAGACAGATGGAGAGGCCTACAACTCTACCTGGCCAGGGGAACTCCTGCTTGCTCACAGACTGACCAGGCCTCTTATGCTAGCCAGTACTCCTGGGAGGGTCTACCTTATAATCATGAGTAAAGACCCTGAACTGCACTGCAAAGACTCTGAGTCGTTCCTGCTGCGCTTGTGCACCATCACCCCCATCATCCACACTCACTGCCCTGAGGCTATACTCCTCCCGAGGGGAGTTATCCCATTCTATGCTGCGCACACAACAAGAGCCTCAGCGGTCTGCCTCGCAGCGGTGGTACTCCCTGACCGCAATCCACGGGTGGCGCAGTCGAACAATTAACCTCAAAACCTAAGAAAGACTGCCACTGGTTTGACCAGCCTGAGCCACGGGACCGGGTCACCGCAACGGAGACTACAGACCCCAGAGACCCGGCACCGGGTATCCCACACACGTGTACACACGGCCCAGGGGGCGCGTCACATGCAGTACAGCATATTACAAACATAAGTCCCATTATTGGGGAGTGGATGTCCCATAGTATTTGCTTATGCCTTGCAAGCAAAAGCTGCCAAAAATTAGGACGGAGCAACTTGCAATGCCCCTTACAAGAGCCATGCAGTACAGCATATTACAAACATAAGTCCCATTATTGGGGAGTGGGTCTCCCATAGTATTTGCTTATGCTTTCCCAGAAAAAGCTGCCAAAAATTAGGACGGAGCAACTTGCAATGCCCCTTACAAGAGCCATGCAGTACAGCATATTACAAACATAAGTCCCATTATTGGGGAGTGGATGTCCCATAGTATTTGCTTATGCCTTGCAAGCAAAAGCTGGCAAAAATTAGGACGGAGCAACTTGCAATGCCACTTACAAGAGCCATGCAGTACAGCATATTACAAACATAAGTCCCATTATTGGGGAGTGGGTGTCCCATAGTATTTGCTTATGCCTTGCAAGCAAAAGCTGCCAAAAAATTAGGACGGAGCAACTTGCAATGCCCCTTACAAGAGCCATGCAGTACAGCATATTACAAACATAAGTCCCATTATTGGGGAGTGGGTGTCCCATGGTATTTGCTTATGCTTTCCCAGCAAAAGCTGCCAAAAATTAGGATGGAGGAACTTGCAATGCTGGCACCCTGGTGTTATAGTGGTGGTGGAGGCTGAGGATAAGGAGAAGAAGATTAAACAGACGAAACGAGGAAGCGTATACCCATGTGTGGGTGTGAAGCGGTGCATGTGAATATACCTCCCGAAATAACACAGTGGATTTGACTTTATGTTACTCTGCTGTCATTTGGTGGTGATGAGAAGTCTGGCCCAATCCAGCCCTTGTTCATTTTGATAAGGGTCAGCTTGTCAGCATTGTCAGTTGACAGGCGAGTGCGCTTATCAGTTAAAATTCCCCCAGCGGCACTAAAAACACGCTCCGATAACACACTAGCGGCAGGGCAGGCCAGGACCTCCAAGGCGTACAGAGCGAGTTCAGTGTCCAGCTTGGATACCCAATAATTAAAAGGCACAGAGGAATCACGGAGGACGCTGGTACGATCGGCAAGGTACTCCCTCACCATCTTTTGAAACTTTCCACTCCTTGTGAGAGTACCCCGCGCCTCAGGGCCTGTAAGCTGGGCGGGTGTCAGAAAACTGTCCCAGAACGTTGACAGTGTTCCCTTGCCTCTGCTGGATTGGAGTTGCATCTCTCTCGCCTGTACGCCTTGGTTGGGCAACGAACTGTGACCTCTGCCGCTAGCGTGTTCAGATGGGAATTTTTTTAAGAGTTCTGCAGCAAGGGCCTTCTGGTATTGCCCCATTTTTGTAGACCTCTCCACCTCAGGAATAAGAGAGTGAAAGTTCTCCTTGTAGCGGGGGTCTACAAGTGTCACCAACCAGTAATGACTGTCACCCAACATTTTGACAACGCGAGGGTCACGGTTAAGGCAGCGTAACATAAAGTCAGCCATGCGTGCCAGACTGGTAACGGGCAAGATTTCCGTGTCCTCACCAAGATGACGACTGACCATGCTCTCCTCCTCCTCCTCCTCCTCCTCTTCCTCCTCCCCCCTGTCCTCAGGCCACCCATGCTGAGCCGACAGTATGACACTTGTACAGGTACTACCTTCTACAACGCATGATAGCAGCTCCTGTTCTTCCTCCTCCTCCTCTCCCTCATTGTCCCCCAATGCACGTTGGGATGAGATGAGGCTGGGCTGTGTGTAATCGCCCGCTACGGCTTCTTGATCCATCTCATCATACTCTGGCTGCAATGCCTCCTTTTTAATTCTCTGCAGAGAGCATTGCAAAAGACAGACAAGTGGGATGCTGACACTAATGATGGCGTCATCGCCACTCACCATCTTGGTGGCCTCCTCAAAGTTTGTCATGATGGTACATATGTCAGACATCCAGGTCCACTCCTGAGGTCTTATGTGTGGAGTCTGACCTGAATATCGACGGCCTTGTTGCAGCTGGTACTCCACAACTGCCCTCTTCTGCTCACAAATCCTTTGCAACATGTGGAGGGTAGAGTTCCAACATGTGGGGACATCACACACCAGTCGGTGTGCCGGAAGCTGCAAACGCTGCTGCAACACAGCAAGGGCGGCGGAAGCTGTAGCCGACTTGCGAAAATGAGCTGACAGGCGGCGTACTTTCACGAGCAGATCTGGCAACTCGTGGTACGATTTAAGAAACCGCTGAACCACGAGGTTAAGCACATGAGCCAGGCATGGTACGTGTGTGATCTCACCTCGCCTCAGAGCCGCCACCAGGTTACGGCCATTGTCACACACGACCATGCCGGGATGTAGGTTCAGCGGTCTCAGCCACAGATCTGCCTGCTCTTTCACAGCTGTCCACAACTCACAAGCAGTGTGAGGTTTATCACCTAAGCTTATGAGTTTCAGCACAGCCTATTGCCGCTTGGCGGAGGCAGTACTGCAATGTTTCCAGCTTGTAACTGATGTGGTGATATCTGAGATGGAGGTTGAACATGAGGAGGAGGAGGAGGATGCGCAGGAGCTGTACACTGTGGGGGCAACTCTGACTGACATAGGGCCCGCAATCCTCGGTGTGGGGAGGATGTGTTCCGTCCCAAGGTCCGACTGGGTCCCGGCTTCCACTATGTTTACCCAGTGTGCCGTCAGAGAGATGTACCGTCCCTGGCCACAAGCACTTGTCCACGTGTTCGTTGTCAGGTGGATTCTCCCAGTAACTGCATTGTTGTGGGCACGGCAGATGCTTTGGGACACGTGCTTGTGTAGTGCGGGGATGGCACACCGGGCAAAATAGTGTCGGCTGGGGACCGAGTACCGAGGGACGGCCACCGGCATAAGATTGCGGAAGGATTCCGTCTCCACCAGCCTAAAAGGCAGCATTTCCAATGCAAGCAGTCGCGAAATGTGCGAATTTAGGACTGTGGCCTGTGGGGCGTTAGCTGCGAATTTCCGCTTTCGTTCAAAGGTCTGGGATATGGACAATTGAATGCTGCGGTGGGACGTGGACGTGGATGTTGATGCTGTTTCTTGAGAAACTGCCATAACAAGTGAAGACTGAGAGGAGGGGGCATCTTTACATGCAGTATGGACAGGGGATTGCCTTGCACACACAACAGGGGGTTCTATTGCACGCACAACAGTGGAAGAAGCAGTGGTGACACCCACTGACACTGGTCGTGGACCCTGGGTTTCGCCCCACAAAGTCGGGTGCTTTGCTGCCATGTGCCTGATCATGCTGGTGGTGGTCAGGCTGGTAGTTTTGTCACCCCTGCTGATGCTGGCATGGCAGGTGGAACATATGGCCTTTTTGGGGTTATCAGCAGAGTCTTTAAAAAAATTACAGACTCTGGAAGACCTACCGCTTGTACTGGCAACGTCCCTCGTGTTGGTGTTACGGGGAACGGTTGCCTGCCTTCTGTCTGCAGCCACCACACTGCTTCTTCCTGCCTGTTGAGGTACTCTGCCTCCCTCCCTCTGTGTGCTGCTGGCCTCACTCTGCATGTCCTCCTTCCATGTTGGGTCAGTTACTAGATCATCCACCACCTCCTCCTCTTCCACTTGCGCACCACGATCCTCCTCCTCACTTCCTGGCAATTGTGTCTCGTCATCATCCACCTCTTGTGACAGATTGCCAACGTCGACTTCCTGTGGCCGTGGCTGTTCAAATATTTGGGCATCGCAACATGGGATCTCCTCTTCCACCACTTCAAGCGTATCAGGCGAGGGGCCCAAATATGGAAATGGACCAGGGAACAGCTCTTCAGAGTGTCCAAGTGTGGGATCACTTGCTGTCTGACGACACTCGGCATGGTGGGAGGAAGGAGCATCAGGGTGAGGAGGAGTATGAGGTCGAGACTCACGGCTACTAAGAGTTGACCGTGTGGAAGACAGACCGGAGGTGGTGGTGCCCAGGTAACTGGAAGTATTGTCTGCTATCCAATTAATAACCTGTTCACACTGATCAGTTCTCAATACTGGTGTTCTTCTGTGCTTCCCTAGTAATTCTGTCAAGAAGTGGGAGCGAGAAGATGTGGCTGTTGGTTGTGGCACATTTTCACCTTGGTCACGTCCCCGTCCTCTGCACGAACCATCACCAGAACGTCCACTTCCACGTCCCTTGCCACGTGCCTTGCCCATTGTAAATGAAGTAAAATAGCTTACACTTGCACTATCAATGGAAAAAGGGTAATAAAGAGTAGATTAGAACCATGGAAGAGGAAAACCACAGTTATTGTTTACTGGGGTATACCACACTTTTTTTAAATAGAGATATTTGCGGCTGAGCAGTGAGCGACACACTCAAACTGCTTTTTTTTTTAGATACCAAAGGCCCAAAACTGGATAGTACAGCGATTTGACCCGTGGAACTGCGAAACCACACTGGGATGTCGGGCCTACACAAGACTATTTTCAACAGATATATTTTTGTGTCACAACAGTCAGGAGACACTACTGTTTTTCTTTACGGAAAAAACTACCAAAATCTGAATAATAGAGATTTTTTACCGTGGAACAGCAAAACCACAGTTATAATTTACTGGTGTATACCAGGCTTTTTAAAATATATATATATTTGCGGCTGAACAGTGAGCGACACACTCAAACTGTTTTTTTTAGATACAAATGGCCCAAAAGTGGATAATACAGAGGTTTGTACCGTGGAACTGCAAAACCACACTTGTATTTCTCGGGCCTACACCAGACTATTTTCAACAGATATATTTGTGTCTGAAAAATCAGGGAGACACTATTTTTTTTTTTTTTTCAGCAAAAAATACAAAAAGCAGGATAATAGAGATTTTTTACCGTGGAACAGCAAAAGCACACTTCTGTCTCTCTGGCCTACACCAGACTATTTTCAACAGATATATTTGTGTCTGAAAAATCAGGGAGACACCATTATTATTTTTATACAGCAAAAAATGCCAAAAACAGGATAATAGAGATGTTTTACCGTGGAACATCAAAACCACAGTAATAATTTACTGGTGTATACCAGGCTTTTTAAAATATATATATATTTGCGGCTGAACAGTGAGCGACACACTCAAACTGTTTTTTTTAGATACAAATGGCCCAAAAGTGGATAATACAGAGGTTTGTACCGTGGAACTGCAAAACCACACTTGTATTTCTCGGGCCTACACCAGACTATTTTCAACAGATATATTTGTGTCTGAAAAATCAGGGAGACACTATTTTTTTTTTTTTTACAGCAAAAAATGCAAAAAGCAGGATAATAGAGATTTTTTACCGTGGAATAGCAAAAGCACACTTCTGTCTCTCTGGCCTACACCATACTATTTTCAACAGATATATTTGTGTCTGAAAAATCAGGGAGACACTATTATTATTTTTATACAGCAAAAAATGCCAAAAACAGGATAATAGAGATGTTTTACCGTGGAACATCAAAACCACAGTAATAATTTACTGGTGTATACCAGGCTTTTTAAAATATATATATATTTGCGGCTGAACAGTGAGCGACACACTCAAACTGTTTTTTTTTAGATACAAATGGCCCATAGAACTGCAAAACCACACTTCTATTTCTCTGGCCTACACCAGACTATTTTCAACAGATATATTTGTGTCTGAAAAATCAGGGAGACACTATTATTATTTTTATACAGCAAAAAATGCCAAAAACAGGATAATAGAGATGTTTTACCGTGGAACATCAAAACCACAGTAATAATTTACTGGTGTATACCAGGCTTTTTAAAATATATATATATTTGCGGCTGAACAGTGAGCGACACACTCAAACTGTTTTTTTTTAGATACAAA
Organism: Phyllobates terribilis; assembly: GCF_046119375.1. NCBI lineage: Eukaryota > Metazoa > Chordata > Amphibia > Anura > Dendrobatidae > Phyllobates > Phyllobates terribilis. Next base: position 586,294,768 of record NW_027362762.1, read on the forward strand.
TGGCCCATAGAACTGCAAAACCACACTTCTATTTCTCTGGCCTACACCAGACTATTTTCAACAGATATATTTGTGTCTGAAAAATCAGAGGCACACTTTTTTTTTTTGGGGGGGGGGCACCAAAAGGTTAATAAGATGGGTATTTGTACATTGTGAAGGAGGAAAAAAAAAAGAGGATTTAGATATAAAAAAAAGGATTTTTCCTGGCCCCCGGGACCTGTAGCTAAGTCCAGCAATTTCAGCAACTGGAGCACACAGGACTGTAATGCAGCGTTTGCTGGTATAACCACTGCGTCTCCTATACAGCCTGCCTGCCTGCTTGCCTGATATACCTGGGATGGATATTAGTCCTGAGAAGGACTGTTTGATTGACCTGGCAGCCTTTACAGACCCTACACTAACTATTTTGCAGGATATATCTCTCCCTAAATCAGCAGCGCTGTCCCTACACTGTTTGATCCGGAGCGACTGTGTCCAAGATGGCGGTGCCCGGTTTTAAATACTCGAGGTGACGCTGTGCGGCCAGCCAATCACTGTAATGCCCACAAACAACATGGCTGCGGCATTACAGTGACTGGCTGGCAATCCCTGCAAGTTCATTGGCTCTGTAAAGAGCGCCAAACATGCAGGGCGGAGACCCGAGCTCCCGCCCGAGTAACCCGGAAATGCTCGGTGCTCGCCGAACATCCCGAGTAGCGTGATGCTCGAGAGAGTACCGAGCAGTGTCGAGCATGTTTGCTCAACACTAATATTGACTTTTATTCCACTGCGACTTTCACCTCTCTTCCAAGGGACATTAAAACCATCTTGTTAAGCTACTGTGACATCCACGTCTCTTTCACGGGGCATTGATATTGTCTTTTTATTCCACTGTAAACTCCACCACTCTTCCAATGGGCATTGATATTGTCTTTTTATTCCACTGCCACCTCCACAACTTTTCCAAGGGGCATTAAAAATGTCTTTTTAAGCTACTGTGACCTCCATGTCACTTCCAATGGGCAATAAAACCGTCTGGTTTAACTACTCTGAACTCCACTGCTCTTCCAAGGGGCATTGATATTGTCTTTTAAATCCACTGTTACCTCCACCACTCTTCCAAGGGGCATTGATATTGTTTTTTTATTCCACTGCGACCTCCACTACTCTTCCAAGGGGCATTGATACTGTCTTTTTTTCCACTGCAACCTTCACCACTCTTCTAAGGGCCATTTATATAGTCTTTTTAATCAACTGCGACCTCCACCACTCTTCCAAGGGCAATTAAAACCGTGTTGTTAAGCTACTTTAATCTCCACGTCAATTACACGGGGCATTAAAACCGTCAATTTAAACCACTCTGAACTCCACAGCTCTTGCAAGGGGCATTGATATTGTCTTTTTATTCCAATGTAACCTCCAGCACTCTTGCAAGGGGCATTGATATTGTCTTTTTATTCCACTACAACTTCCACCTCTCTTCCAAGGGGCATTAAAACCGTCTTGTTAAGCTACTGTGACCTCAACGTCTCTTTCATGGGGCATTGATATTGTCTTTTTATTCCACTGTAACCTCCACCACTCTTCCAAGGGGCATTGATATTGTCCTTTTATTCCACTGGGACCTTCACCACTCTTCCAAGTGGCATTGATATTGTCTTTTTAATCCACTGCGACCTCCACCACTCTTCCAAGGGGCATTAAAACCGTATTGTTAAGCTACTGTGACCTCCATGTCTCTTCCAAGGTGCATTAAAATCGTCAATTTAAAGCACTCTGGTCTCCACAGCTCTTGCAAGAGGCATTGATATTGTCTTTTTATTCCACTTTAACCTACAGCACTCTTTCAAGGGGCATTGATATTGTCTTTTTATTCCACTACGACTTCCACCACTCTCCCAAGGTGCATTAAAAACATCTTGTTTAGCTACTGTAACGTCCATGTCTATTCCACGGGGCATTGATACTGTCTTTTTATTCCACTGTATCCTCCACCACTCTTCGAAGGGGTATTGATATTGTCTTTTTATTCCACTGCGACTTCCACCTCTCATCTAAGGGGCATTGATATTGTCTTTTTAATCCAATGCGACCTCCACCACTCTTTCAAGAGGCATTAAAACAGTCTTGTTAAGCTACTGTGACCTCCATGTCTCTTCCACGAGGCACTGATATTGTCTTTTTATTCCACTGCGACCTCCACATCTCTTCCAAGTGGAATTGATATTGTCTTTTTATTCCACTGCGACCTCCACCACTCTTCCAAGGGGCATTAAAACAGTTTTGATAAGCTACTGTGACCTCCACGTCTCTTCCAAGGGGCAATAAAACCGTGTGGTTAAACCACTCTGAACTCCACAGCTATTCCAAGAAACATTGATATTGTCTTTTTATTCGACTGTAACCTCCACCACTCTTCCAAGGGGCATTAAAACCGTCTTGTTAAGCTACTGTGACCTCCACGTCTCTTCCAAGGGGCATTAAAACCGTCAATTTAAACAACTCTGAACTCCACAGCTCTTGCAAGAAGCATTGATATTGTCTTTTTATTCCACTGTAACCTCCACCACTCTTCCAAGGGGCATTGATTTTGTCTTTTTAATCCACTGCGACCTCCATCACTCTTCCAAGAAGCATTAAAACCATCTTGTTTATCTACTGTGACCTCCACGTCTATTCCACGGTGCCTTAAAACCTTCTGGTTAAACCACTGTGAACTCCACAGCTCTTCCAAGGGGCATTGATATTGTCGCTCTTTTCCACTGTGACCTCCACCACTCTTCCAAGGGGCATTGATTTTGTCTTTTTATTCCACTGCGACCTTAACCACTCTTCCAATGGGCATTGATATTGTCTTTTTAATTAACTGTGACCTCCACCACTCTTCCAAGGGGCATTAAAACTGCCTGGTTAAACCACTCTGAACTCCACAGCTCTTCCAAGGGGCATTGATATTGTCGCTCTTTTCCACTGTAACCTCCACCACTCTTCCAATGGGTATTGATATTGTCTTTTTAATCCACTGCGACCTCCACCAATATTCCAAGGGGCATTAAATCCGTATTGTTAAGCTACTGTGACCTCCACGTCTCTTCCAAGGTGCATTAAAACCGTCAATTTAAACCACTCTGAACTCCACAGGTCTTGCAAGAGGCAAGGCATTGATATTGTCTTTTTACTCCACTGTAACCTACAGCACTCTTTCAAGTGGCATTAATATTGTCTTTTTATTCCACTACGACTTCCACCACTCTCCCAAGGTGCATTAAAAACATCTTGTTTAGCTACTGTAACATCCATGTCTATTCCACCAGGCATTGATATTGTCTTCTTATTCCACTGTATCCTCCACATCTCTTCCAAGGGGAATTGATATTGTCTTTTTATTCCACTGCGATCCCCACCATTCTTCCAAGAGGCATTAAAACTGTCTTGTTAAGCTACAGTGACCTCCACATCTCTACCACGGAGCATTGATATTGTCTTTTTAATCCACTGCGACCTCCGTTACTCTTCCAAGGGGTATTGATATTGTCTTTTTATTCCACGGTGACTTCCATCTCTCATCTAAGGGGCATTGATATTGTCTTTTTAATCCACTGAGACCTCCACCACTCTTCCAAGGGGCATTAAAACAGTCTTGTTAATCTACTGTGACCTCCACGTCTCATCCAAGGGGCATTAAAACCGTCAATTTAAACCACTCTGAACTCCACAGCTCTTGCTAAGGGCTTTGATATTGTTTTTTATTTCACTGTAACCTCCACCACTCTTCTAAGGGGCATTGATATTGTCTTTTTAATCCACTGCAACCTCCACTACTCTTCCAAGGACCATTAAAACAGTCTTGATAAGCTACTGTGACCTCCTCATTGTAGCGTCGGCGTGCCTGCCCTCTGCTAGGCAGGGACGCTGTTCCCCTCACCTCTCCGCTCCGAGCCCGGCGTCCTCCTCCCGCTCTGCTTGCAGCGCGCGCTCCTTCCCGGCCACGGTGCTTAGGGCGCGCGCGCTCCCCCCCTCTTAAAGCGGCCGCGCGCGCCGTCCTAAGGAGTCCCCAGCCAAGGGCCGGAGGACTTCACCATATATAAGGCACCTCCTCCAAAATGGAGGTGCTCGAGCAATGTTGTTGCACTGTTCACTACTCTGCTTCAGCCCTCAGGTCCCGTTTCCAGTTACCTGCCAGTTACCTGCCAGTTTCCTGCCAGATTGCTGTCTGATTCCTGCCTGTTATCCGCTTACCTGCTTGCTAGCCTGAGGTCCGACGGTCTGCCTTCCGACACCTGTCAGTCTGTCTATGGACCAGCTTGCCCGCTCACCTGGGAGCGCCCACCTGCTACCTGTCTGCTAGCCTACCTGGAGGCTCCGCCATCACGTGCTGTGACCACCTGCCAGTCCAGACACTCTTGTCCGCTCACCTGGGAGCGCTCATCTGCTACCTGTCTGCTAGCCTACCTGGAGGCTCCGCCGTCATGTGCTGTGACCACCTGCCAGTCCAGAGACTCTTGCCCGCTCACCTGGGAGCGCTCATCTGCTACCTGCCTGTTAGCCTACCTGGAGGCTCCGCCGTCACGTGCTGTGACCACCTGCCAGTCCAGAAACTCTTGCCCGCTCACCTGGGAGCGCTCATCTGCTATCTGCCTGTTAGCCTACCTGGAGGCTCCGCCGTCACATGCTGTGACCACCTGCTTATCCAGAGACTCTCGCCTGCTCACCTGGGAGCACACTGTTATGTTCTGCTACCAAAGCTAAGGAAAGAGAGGAGATCTGTCCCTACTATAAGACTCAGCTGAATCCCTACGATGTAACAGGGAACCTGATCCTGCGATCAGACCTGCTAAAGTCCTAATCTAGTCTGTACGGAGACCTATAGATTTGGGGAGGGAATCCCTACAAGTACTAAGGACTGGGAGGAATATGGGACACCTCCTAACAGAAATAGCAGCAGACAGACGAACAAACAAAATAGATAGAACCTAGAGGTCCGTAGACCAAGCAAACTAACAGAGTTAGATACAGAGCACAGGCTAGCTAGAAAGTAGATATACAATGAAGTCCAGCAAAGCCAGAAGGGCGGAGCAGGATTAAATAGGCCAACAAGGTCATGTGACCAGCAAAGGAAAAAAAAACCTAACAGCAAGGTTCTAACAGTACCCCCCCTTCTAAGAGGATCCTCCGGATCCCCTAGGACCAGGCTTATCAGGAAATCTCCTGTGAAACGCTCTGATAAGTCTGGACGCGGAAACATCATCTGACCTCACCCAAGAGTTATCCTCGGGTCCGAAACCTTTCCAGGCCACAAGATACTGCAAACTACCTCTATACCGTCTAGAGTCAAGGATGCGAGAAATTTCATATTCCCCGTCCTCCACCACCGGAGGAACAGAGGCAGAGGCGTCACCATCCGACACAACAGCTTTTTTTAACAGAGAGACATGAAAGACCGGATTAATTCTCCAGGAGGTAGGAACCTCCAACCTAACAGCAGATTGGTTGACAACCTGAAGCACCTTAAAGGGCCCTACAAACTTGGGACCCAATTTCTTAGAAGGAATCCTCAACCGCAGATTCCTAGAGGACAACCAAACCATGTCACCAACAGCGAACAAAACCTCCTGTCGTTTCCTATCAAAGTAGTCTTTAGATTTTCTGTTGGCCTCCTGAAGATTACCACGCACATCCGTCCAAACTCTTTCCAAATCACCGGAAAAATTCTCCTCCTCAGGCACGGCAGATCCCAACTTGGAGAACGACCCAAACGACGGATGTCTCCCAGAACAACAAAAAAAAGGCGAACAACCAGCAGAAGAAGATGTATGATTGTTCAGAGCAAATTCGGCAAGTGGCAGAAACTCAGACCACCCCTCTTGATTGTCTGCCACAAAACAACGCAAGAACTGCTCAACATCCTGGTTTTTCCTTTCTGTCTGGCCATTAGATTCAGGATGATATCCGGACGAAAACGACAAATGAATTCCCAACCTGTCACAAAAGGCACGCCAAAAACGAGCCACGAACTGAGGACCCCTATCAGAAACAATGTCAGTAGGAACGCCATGAAGTCTGACAATTTCCTTGACAAAGGCCTTAGCGAGAGTTTTAGCGCAGGGCAGTTTGACGAAGGGAACCAAGTGACACATCTTGCTAAAACGGTCCACGACCACCCAGATGACAGTAAAACCCTCAGAGGGGGGAAGGTCAGTTATAAAGTCCATAGCCAAATGTGTCCAAGGAGCACTGGGGACCTCCAAAGGACAAAGCAACCCCGCAGCAGGAGTATGTGAGGACTTAGATCTAGCACATATAGTACATTGGCGCACCCACTTAATGACTTCCTTCTGCCATCCAGGCCACCAAAAACTGCGACCCACCAGTCTCTTGGTCTCAGAGATTCCGGGATGACCTGCCAACCGAGATTCGTGACACTCAACAAACAAATCTCTCCTAAAGGTCCCAGGCACAAACAACCTCCCATGAGGAGTGTTAGATGGGGCATTCTCCTGAGCTTTAAGAATCTCATCTTCCAAAACGGAGTCTAAAGCAGCTATCACAACACCTTCTTGTAAAATGTTTTCCTCTTTCTCAGCACCGACTATGGGAGAAAAACTGCGAGACAAGGCATCCGCCTTAACATTCTTAGTACCAGGGATGTAAGTAACGGAGAAATTAAACCGCGAGAAAAACAGTGCCCACCTAGCCTGACGGGCATTCAGGCGCTTGGCAGCGTCAAGATATATCAGATTTTTATGATCCGTAAGAACCTGAACGGGAAATTCCGCACCTTCCAAGAAGTGGCGCCAGTGTTCAAATGCGAGTTTAATAGCCAATAATTCCCGATTACCAATATCGTAATTCAATTCAGTCTCCGAAAATTTTTTTTGAAAAAAATGCACAGGGATGTAATCCATCCCCGTTATCCTGAGACAATACTGCGCCAACCCCCACAGAGGAAGCATCAACCTCAACCAAAAACGGCCTAGTAACATCAGGCTGCATAAGGATGGGAGCAGAGGTGAACCTCTCCTTGAGATACACAAAAGCTTCAATGGCCTCAGAAGACCACTGAACCGCATCAGCACCTTTCCTGGTGAGATCAGTCAGAGGTTTGACAATACTAGAAAAATTTTTTATGAATTTTCTATAGTAATTGGCGAAACCCAAAAACCTCTGTATTGATTTCAAACCAATAGGCCTAGGCCATTCCTGCACAGCCTGAACCTTAACCGGATCCATCTCAAAACCTTTGCTGGAGATAATGTAGCCCAAAAAACTAATTCTCTGTACAGCGAACTCACATTTCTCCAGCTTAGCAAAAAGCGAATTGTCCATTAATAACTGTAATACCTCACGCACGCTCCGCCAATGAGACTCCAGATCTGGCGAATAAATCAAAATGTCATCCAAATACACAACCACATTTTTACCGATCAAAGGTCTAAGGATGTCATTAATCAGATTCTGAAAAAATGCAGGAGCATTAGTAAGACCAAAAGGCATAACCAGATTCTCAAAATGACCCACAGGAGTGTTAAAAGCAGTCTTCCATTCATCACCCTCCTTCATGCGCAACAGATTGTATGCCCCCTTAAGGTCAATTTTAGAGAACCACTTGGCCCCCAATAACTGGTTAAACAGATCAGGAATCAATGGCAGTGGGTAAGGATTGCGTACCGTAATTTTGTTAATCTCACGAAAATCCAGACAAGGACGTAAACCGCCGTCCTTTTTTTTTACAAAAAAAAATCCAACCGCCACAGGAGACTTAGAGGGCCTAATGTGACCGGCGGCCAAACTTGTCTGTATGTATTCCTCCAAAGCCTTCCTCTCAGGAATAGTAAGGTTAAATAAACGACTTTTAGGAAGAGTCGCTCCAGGGACAAATTCAATAGAACAATCATAGTCTCTATGGGGAGGCAAAACCTGCGATTCTTTCTCAGAAAAAACTCTCCAAAAATCCTGAATAGGAACAGGCAATTCTCCCCTATCCAAAGCTGCAATACGCCCGTTACAACACTTGTCATAACATTTATGGCTCCAGGATTTAATTTCACTGGTAGACCAATCCAGTACAGGATTGTGAAATTTTAACCAGGGCAAACCCAATATTACTGGAGAAGGCAAGTTATTCAACACTACCAAATCCAATTTCTCATGGTGAACACCATTAATAGTGAGAGGAAATTCACTGACCTTGAGAGTAATATTCTTCAAAGGGGAACCATCCACAGAAACCACAGCAATGGGGGATGATAAAGGTTCAGGTTTTAAATTGAGTTTTTCCACGAATCCCCCATCAATAACATTCAGTGTAGACCCGCAATCAACAAACACCCGAAATTCCATTAATTTTTCCTGAGCAATCGTGGAAGCAGCTAAAAATATACCCTTGGAATTTAAACAGGCAATACGGGCGTGACTGACCATTTTTTTTTCTTTCTTCATACGAAGCTCACAGCCTTTAATCAAATGACCAGATTTTCCACAATAGAAACACAAGCCTTCTGAAAAACGACGGTGTTTTTCTTGAGAGCGGGGTGCCACCGATCCAATCTCCATCGGTTCACCACTGTTAGTACACACATTATCATAACCAGAAACTGACATAGCAGAGGATTTGCTCTCATTAACCCTAGCACGCAGTCTTCTGTCCACCCGTATAGCTAATTGCATAGCCTGTTGCAAATCCTCAGGTGTAGGATAAGCAATTAGCAGGTCTTTAACCTTTTCACTGAGCCCAGCAAGAAATAGACTTTTCAGAGCAGAATCGTTCCACCCTGTTTGAGTGGACCAACGACGAAAATGTGTACAATATTTTTCCATATTACCTGATCCTTGTTTTAAACGTCTCAACTCAGTCTCAGCTGATGCCACACGGTCAGGATCATCATATAATAGTCCTAAAGCAGAAAAAAAACTATCCACTGATCTGAAGCATGTATCACTAGGTTGCAAAGAAAAGGCCCACTCCTGAGGCTCTTTGCGCAAAAGTGACATTATGAACCCTACGCGCTGGGATTCATCCCCAGAGGACTTGGGTCTCAAACGAAAATACAATAAGCAAGCATTTTTAAATGAAAAAAATTCTCGATGTTCACCAAAAAATAAATCCGGCAAACATACCTTAGGCTCCAAGAAATATGCTCCAGGACAGTTACTCACGTGCTGACGGAGCTCGGCCACTTCCAGAGAGAGTCCCTGCAGGTGTTTAGCCAAATCCTGAACCGACACCATGATGGAACAAAAAAAAAATCTTTCCTTAGAGAATTTACAGGCTGGACTTACTGTTATGTTCTGCTACCAAAGCTAAGGAAAGAGAGGAGATCTGTCCCTACTATAAGACTCAGCTGAATCCCTACGATGTAACAGGGAACCTGATCCTGCGATCAGACCTGCTAAAGTCCTAATCTAGTCTGTACGGAGACCTATAGATTTGGGGAGGGAATCCCTACAAGTACTAAGGACTGGGAGGAATATGGGACACCTCCTAACAGAAATAGCAGCAGACAGACGAACAAACAAAATAGATAGAACCTAGAGGTCCGTAGACCAAGCAAACTAACAGAGTTAGATACAGAGCACAGGCTAGCTAGAAAGTAGATATACAATGAAGTCCAGCAAAGCCAGAAGGGCGGAGCAGGATTAAATAGGCCAACAAGGTCATGTGACCAGCAAAGGAAAAAAAAACCTAACAGCAAGGTTCTAACACACACATCTGCCATCTACCTGCTAGCCTACCTGGAGGCTCAGCCGTCACAGGTCGTACCTACCCTTTACCCAGAGACTGTCCCGGTCACTTGCCGTGACCTGCTGCCCGTTCACCCAGAGACTGCCCCGGTCACTTGCTGTGACCCCCTGCCCGTTTACCCAGAGACTGTCCCGGTCACCTGCTGTGACTACCTGCCTGTCTTCCCTGGTCGCCACCCGATTCCTTACAAGGACCGCCCCCTTGAATAAGTTGCTCAGAGGTTCCGCCTCCCAGACCCGTTACAGTTTGCTCGGGCCATGGAACCCGGTGGCACCCAAGCTCCCTCTCTCTCGGACCTTTGTCATGAACTGTCCCATCAGAGGTCCCAACAGGAGTCCATCCTGAGTCACCTGCGGAATGTCTACCACCGCTAGTGTCTTGACTCGCAACCCAGCAGCTCCGCTGCCCACCAATACCATGGTATCCTGCTCCGGACCCCGGCTTTCTGCACCTCCTCGCTTCGGAGGCGACTCCGCTCTGGCTCGGGGCTTCATAAACCAGTGCACCCTGCACTTTGAACTCCTGTCCCACCAGTTTAACTCCGACCGGGCCAAAGTAGTCTTCATCATGTCCCATCTCACGGGGGAGGCACTGGCTTGGCTAAATCATCTATGGGAGAGAGGAGACCCCCTGGTGTCCGACTTGCCTACCTTTCTCACGGCTTTCCGGAAAGTCTTCGACGAACCCGGACGGAAGACCTCATCCGCATCGTCTCTGCTACGCCTCCGTCAGGGAAGTCTCACCGTGGGCCAATATGCCATACGGTTCCGTACCCTTGCCTCGGAGCTGGCCTGGGATAACGACACTCTGGTGTCTGTCTTCTGGGAGGATCTGTCCGGCCGTATTAAAGATGAACTCGCCGGTCGGGACATTCCTACCACTCTCGATGACTTAATAACTCTTGCCACCCGGATTGACCTACGGTTCCAGGAGCGTGCCAAAGAGGTCACCCGTGAGAAGAGGTTTCCACGTCTAGCTCCTACCTTCCAGAAACCCGTCACTCCCTCCGTTTCTCCCCAGGTTCACTCTCCTGAGCCTATGCAGGTCGACCAGACCAAGATGGTCAAAACCCGTCAGGACTTACGCCGTGCCGAGGGGAGCTGCTTCTACTGTTGCAGCAAGGAGCACCGGATCCTTACCTGCCCGGAGAGGTCGGGAAACGCCTGTGTCTAGGTTCGCTCAGAGAGGTCGACCTAGACAAGAATAAATCCTCTCCATCTCTGCTGCTGTCAGTCTCAATTATCTGCGGGGAGAACCGTTTTTTCGAACTAGCCCAACTTGACTCTGGAGCAGCCGGGAATCTTATTTCACAGTCCCTGGAAGAAAAACACCGCATTCCCACCAAACCTCTGGCTGTACCCTTATCTGTCGCTGCCGTGGATGGGGGCCTCTTACCACGTCCCATCCAACTCATCACCGAATCCATTACTCTGCAGGTGGGAATGCTGCATTCTGAGAGCATCTCTTTTCATGTTCTGCCTGGACTCTCTCACGCCCTCTTACTAGGCCTACCTTGGCTCCAGAGACATGCACCCGTGCTTGACTGGAGGACCGGAGAAGTCCTTCGTTGGGGACAGGACTGCCATAAGATTTGTTTGGTTCCCGTTCATCCCGTCCATCCTTCTCCTACCCCAACTAATCTACCTGGACTTCCGATTCCTTATTGGTCATTTGCTGATGTCTTTAATAAAAAGGAGGCAGAGACTTTACCCCCTCATAGACCATACGACTGTCCTATCGACCTGTTACCCGGTACTACGCCTCCCCGTGGGCGTATTTACCCATTGTCCGCTGCTGAGACCCGGTCGATGTCCGAATATATTGAGGAGAATCTGGCCCGGGGATTCATCCAGAAATCTACCTCCCCGGCGGGAGCAGGATTCTTTTTCGTTAAAAAGAAGGACGGCTCTCTCCGTCCCTGTATAGACTATAGAGGCCTTAACCAGATCACGGTGAAGAATAAGTACCCCCTTCCCCTCATTCCGGAGTTATTTGATCGTCTGAGGGGGGCTAGAATCTTCACCAAACTGGACCTCCGTGGGGCGTACAACCTGGTCCGTATCCGTCAGGGGGATGAATGGAAGACTGCATTCAACACCCGGGACGGCCACTATAAATATCTGGTAATGCCCTTTGGTCTCTGTAATGCTACTGCCGTCTTTCAAGAGTTGGTCAACGACATCTTCCGGGACCTTCTCTACTCCTGCGTAGTGGTGTACCTGGACGACATCTTGGTCTTCTCTCTGGATCTCCAGACTCACCGGAGGGATGTTCGTCAGGTCCTGCTCAGGCAGAATCACCTCTTCGCTAAATATGAGAAGTGCCTCTTTGAGCAGACCTCGCTTTCGTTTTTGGGCTACATTATTTCTCAGACCGGCCTCCGAATGGATCCAGAGAAACTGTCTGCCATCGAGAAATGGCCTCGACCGGAAGGGTTGAAGGCTATTCAGCGGTTCCTGGGCTTCACCAACTACTACCGCCTCTTCATACCGCACTTCTCTTCCCGGACTGCCCCAATTTCCGCGCTCACCCGTAAGGGCACTAATCCCAGAGAGTGGCCGCCCGAAGCAGAGGAGGCCTTTCTTTCCTTAAAACAGGCCTTCTCTTCCGCCCCGGTGCTGCATCGCCCGGACGGCAACAAGCAGTTCTTCCTGGAAGTTGACGCCTCCTCCTCTGGAGCCGGAGCGGTACTTACCCAAAAATCATCTTCCGAGAGAATGGTAACTTGTGGCTTCTTCTCCAAACTCTTCTCCTCTTCTGAGCGCAACTATTCCATAGGAGACCGAGAGTTATTGGCCATCAAGCTGGCATTGGAGGAGTGGCGTTACCTACTCGAGGGGGCTCTTCACCCGGTAATAATCTACACTGACCACAAGAACTTGGCTTACCTCCAGCATGCCCAGAGACTTAACCCGCACCAAGCCCGGTGGTCCTTGTTTTTTGCTCGCTTTGATTTTGTTCTTCATTTTCGCCCGGCTGACAAAAACATCAAAGCAGACGCCTTGTCCCGATCCTTTCTGGTGTCTGATCTCGAGGAAGAACCCAAGCATATCATCGATCCCGCCAGAGTAATGCAAGTGGCTCCCGTGAGTCTAAATCGTCTCCCTCCCGGTAAGACGTTCGTTTCAGTACCTGATCGGGAGAAGATCCTACACTGGGGCCATTCGTCTAAACTAGCTGGCCACGCCGGTCAGAAAAAGACCCTCCAGCTTATTACCCGGCACTACTGGTGGCCTACCCTGCACAAGGACGTAATAGACTTTGTTTCTGCCTGTGTGTCCTGCGCCCGCAACAAAGTCCCGAGACACCTGCCAGCCGGTCGCCTCCTTCCGCTTCCTGTGCCTGCTGCCCCCTGGCAGCATATTGCTATGGACTTCATAACTGATCTCCCCGTCTCTGCCGGTCATTTGGGTGGTCGCTGACCGCTTTTCCAAGATGGCTCACTTTATTCCCCTGCCAGGCCTCCCGTCTGCACCCGAGCTGGCTAAAGACTTTATCCGCCACATCTTCCGTCTTCATGGCCTGCCACCTCCACATCGTGTCGGATCGTGGGGTACAGTTCACCTCACGTTTCTGGAGAGCCACTTGTAAATTGCTAGACGTCACCCTGGACTTTTCCTCCGCTTACCACCCAGAGTCTAATGGTCAAGTGGAGCGGATCAATCAGATCCTGACCAGTTACCTCCGGCACTTCGTTAATGCCCACCATTCTGACTGGGTGGATCTCCTGCCATGGGCCGAATTCTCTTACAACAATCACGAGAGCGAATCTTCCTCCAAATCCCCATTTTTTGTAGTCTTCGGTCAGCATCCTCGGATCCCATTTCCCGTCTCCACCTCGGTGGATAATCCGGCTGCGGAATCTCTTGTTAACAAATTTTCCTCCTTATGGGAGAGTACCCGGTCCGCACTCCTTCAGTCGTCCAAGCGTATGAAAAGACATGCTGACAAAAAACGTCTGGATCCTCCTCAATTCCGTCCAGGGGATAAGGTCTGGCTCTCGTCCAAGTATGTCCGGCTCAAGATTCCTTCCTATAAGTTAGGGCCTCGGTTCATCGGTCCTCTGGAGGTCATCAGTCAGATCAACCCGGTGGCCTATAAATTGAAACTCCCGGCCAACTTGCGGATCCCTAACTCCTTCCATGTATCTCTCCTCAAACCCGTGGTACTTAACTCTTTTTCCAAGTCTACAGGTACGCCTCCTGCTCCGGTTTCCGCTGAAAACAAGTTTGAGGTAGAGAACATTCTGGCCACAAAAAGGGTAAGAGGAAAGACCTTTTTTCTAGTAGATTGGAAGGGGTTTGGTCCTGAAGAGAGAACGTGGGAGCCCCAGGAGAACATCCATGCCCCTCTCATCCTTGCTAAATTTCTGTCTGGCCTAAAAAAGGGGGGGCCTAAAGGGGGGGGGTACTGTAGCGTGGGCGACCCTGCCCTCTGTTTGGCAGGGACGCTGTTCCCCTCACCTCTCCGCTCCGAGCCCGACGTCCTCCTCCCGCTCTGCTTGCAGCGCGCGCTCCTTCCCGGCCACGGTGCTTAGGGCGCGCGTGCGCGCGCTCCCCCCCTCTTAAAGGGGCCGCGCGCACCGTCCTAAGGAGTCCCCGGCCAATGGCCGGAGGACTTCACCATATATAAGGCACCTTCTCCAAAATGGAGGTGCCCGAGCAATGTTGTTGCACTGTTCACTACTCTGCTTCAGCCCTCAGGTCCCGTTTCCAGTTACCTGCCAGTTTCCTGCCAGATTGCTGTCTGATTCCTGCCTGTTATCCTCTTACCTGCTTGCTAGCCTGAGGTCCGACGGTCTGCCTTCCGAAACCTGTCAGTCTGTCTATGGACCAGCTTGCCCGCTCACCTGGGAGCGCCCACCTGCTACCTGTCTGCTAGCCTACCTGGAGGCTCCGCCGTCACGTGCTGTGACCACCTGCCAGTCCAGAGACTCTTGCCCGCTCACCTGGGAGCGCTCATCTGCTACCTGCCTGTTACCCTACCTGGAGGCTCCGCCGTCACGTGCTGTGACCACCTGCCAGTCCAGAGACTCTTGCCCGCTCACCTGGGAGCGCTCATCTGCTACCTGCCTGTTAGCCTACCTGGAGGCTCAACCGTCACATGCTGTGACCACCTGCTTATCCAGAGACTCTCGCCTGCTCACCTGGGAGCACACATCTGCCATCTACCTGCTAGCCTACCTGGAGGCTCAGCCGTCACAGGTCGTACCTACCCTTTACCCAGAGACTGTCCCGGTCACTTGCCGTGACCTCCTGCCCGTTCACCGAGAGACTTCCCCGGTCACTTGCTGTGACCTCCTGCCTGTTTACCCAGAGACTGTCCCGGTCACCTGCTGTGACTACCTGCCTGTCTTCCCTGGTCGCCACCCGCTTCCTTACAAAGACCGCCCCCTTATATAAGTTGCTCAGAGGTTCTGCCTCCCAGACCCGTTACACTCGTCTCTTCCAAGGGGCATTAAACCATCTGGTTAAACCACTCTGTACTCCACAGCTCTTCCAAGAGGCATTGATATTGTCTTTTTATTCGACTGTAACCTCCACCACTCTTCCAAGGGGCATTGATATTGTCTCTGTTTTCCACTGCGACCTCCACCACTCTTCCAAGGGTCTTTGATATTGTCTTTTTTATCCACTGAGACATCCACCACTCTTCCAATGGGCATTAAAATAGTCTAGTTGTGCTACTGTGACCTCCACGTTCCTTCCACGGGGCATTGATATTGTCTTTTTGTAACATAACTTGCATAGTGGTTCATCTCCCACTGTGCAAGAGCGCGCACTTGATCTCCAATCCAGAATGTCTCTCAGGCTTCCCTCCATGCTGTCTGTTTACTTCTGTTTCTGCTGCTTAAGGGCGGCGCCCGATCACTTCCTGCTTTTTGTACCTGCTGCAGGCACACCCCTTGTGCGCCCTCAGCCTATTGCTGTCTGTCACCTGGTATTTAAACCAGCTGCTCCAATTAACCCATGCCTGAGCAATGTGTTCTGTCAGTTGGCTTCTGGTCACTGATATGCCCCGTCCCGTTTATGTTTCCTGCCTTCGGGATCAGTTCCCGTGTCTGAACCGTGTCCTGTCTGTATTATCTTCTAGCCTGTTGTCTTCTACCTATCCTGGAGGCTGTATTTCCAGGCCTGTGTGAACACGCTCCTAGCCTGTTCTTTCCGCCTTTTAGTGGCCGCATATATAGACCCGCTCCTGTATCTTGCTGCTGTGTCTGTTCTTGTCTGAATACTCTCCTAGCCTGTTTCCTGTTTTTCTCTATGTCCGTACCTTCCCTTTTTCTGCACAGTCTGAACTCGTACCTAACTCCTGCTCGTTGTCACTGTACTTCCGTTTGTGAGTTTGTGGTCCACTCGCTACTTCACTGCAAGTACCCTGTGAGTATCTGGTTCTGCCTTTCCCTTCCTGTCTGTTCCGTGTGAACTGAGCCCTGTCCCCTCCGCTCTGCCTTGCTTGCCGCTTTGGCGTTTCTTGCTTGCTCAGCCCTGTCCACCGCGTCTGCGGTTTCGCTTTGCTCAGCCCTGTCCACCGCGTCTGCGGTTTCGCTTTGCTCTGCCCTGTCCACCGCGTCTGCGGTTTCGCTTTGCTCAGCCCTGTCCACCGCGTCTGCGGTTTCGCTTTGCTCAGCCCTGTCCACCGCGTCTGCGGTTTCGCTTTGCTCAGCCCTGTCCACCGCGTCTGTGGTTTCGCTTTGCTCAGCCCTGTCCACCGCGTCTGCGGTTTCGCTTTGCTCAGCCTTGTCCACCGCGTCTGTGGTTTTGCTTTGCTCAGCCCTGTCCACCGCTTCTGCAGTTTTGCTTTGCTCAGCCCTGTCCACCGCGTCTGCGGTTTCACTTTGCTCAGCCCTGTCCACCGCCTCTGCGGTTTCGCTTTGCTCAGCCCTGTCCACCGCGTCTGCGGTTTCGCTTTGCTCAGCCCTGTCCACCGCATCTGCGATTTCGCTTTGCTCAGCCCTGTCTACCGCGTCTGCGGTTTCGCTTTGCTCAGCCCTGTCCACCGCGTCTGCGGTTTCGCTTTGCTCAGCCCTGTCCACCGCGTCTGCGGTTTCGCTTTGCTCAGCCCTGTCCATCGCGTCTGCGGTTTCGCTTTGCTCAGCCCTGTCCAACGCGTCTGCGGTTTCCCTTTGCTCAGCTTTGTCTACCGCGTCTGCGGTTTCGCTCTGCTCAGCCTTGTCTACCGCGTCTGTGGCTTTGTTCTGCTCAGCCTTGTCTACCGCGTCTGTGATTCTGCTCTTCTCGGCCTTGACTACCGCACCTGCGGTTTCGCTTTACTCTGTTTGTTTACCGCATCTGCGGCTCCGATTCTGTCTCCCAGTCTGTATTGGACCCTACCCAGCCTGCGCTCTAGTCTGCCTGTTCCTGTATTCCCCAGTGTGGGTCAACAGCCGTGTCCGGAGTCTGACCTGGAGTAGACCCAGGTCCCTCTGCTCGGTTCCTCCCTGGTGCACTGGCGTCGTATGCCCTCGTGCGACCTTGGTCGGATCGGGCAGATACTTAGTTACGCTCCTCCAGAAACTCTCCTGTTCATGGCACAGTGGAACCACTAAACACGCACACGCCAGTCAGTCTGGGCGTGTGCATTACAGCATGCTCAGGCCATAGTTCCCGTTGAGTCCCACGGCCTTCGCTCTCTGAGACGTTTTCCAGCGACTACGTGCATTAAAATTAAATAAAAAAAATATATATATATATTTTTTTTCTTTAGCTGAGTTCCAGGCGAATTTCGCACCCGTCCAGATGGCTCTTTCTGCACTCGTTCCTGCGGATCCGCCACGGTACTATGGGGATCCAAGACAGAGTCGTGCATTTGTGGAGCAATGCATGCTACACTTCAAGTTCTACCCTCTTTGTTTTCCCACCGATCGGGCTAAGGTGGGATTCATGATGTCTTACCTAGCGGGTGATGCCTTGAAATGGATCACCCCCCTAGGGGACGCACAGGATTCTATCGTCCTGGACATAATGGCCTTCCTGGTGACCTTTCTAATGTCTTCGATGATCCTAAACCGGAGGCTCCTGCGGAAGATCACTTCCCAATATCCCGGAGCAGCCCCGATGGGTAATGTGTGTAGGTAGCACACTAGTCCTCCTGCCCGAAGAGACTACTGTCCATCCAGAATCCACACAGGATGACTATGCTCTTCTGAATACTTCTCCCAACCTAAAGAGGCAGTCCAGGCGTGCTAGGCGTAGTGGCAAGCCGTCACGCCTGGGTCTGTCCTCCCAAAGACCTCCTGATCCCAACCTTGAAGTCCCTGCTGAAGCTTAATTTCCCTGTATCCCGGAGCAGCCCCTACGGGTAATATGCGTGGGTAGCGCACCTGTTCTCCTGCATGAAGAGACTTCTGCCCACCTAGAATCCTCCGGGATACCACCTGATGACAAATGGAGAGAGACTTCCCTACACCCGGTACCCGATACTTTGTCCGCTCCGTCCTGTGAG
This sequence comes from Phyllobates terribilis, assembly GCF_046119375.1. NCBI lineage: Eukaryota > Metazoa > Chordata > Amphibia > Anura > Dendrobatidae > Phyllobates > Phyllobates terribilis. The sequence continues at coordinate 586,312,934 of NW_027362762.1, forward strand.
CCTGACAATGGGTACCTCAAAGCGGTAGTTAACCCCGAGTCTCTACACCCCTCCGACCAGGCGGAGGATCTCCAGTTGTCTCCAGAACCCTTCGCGGTGCTACCTGGTAGTAAATGGACAGAGTTTTCCCTATACTCTGTACCTGATACCTCGTCCGCTTCGTCCAGTGAGTCCGACCTAGTGTACTCCGAAGCAGAGTTTATCCCCGAGTCTCTACACCCCTCCGAACAGGCGGAGGACCTCCAGTTGTCTCCTGAACCCTTCGGGGTGCTACCTGATAGCGAATGGACAGATACTCTCCTATATTCGGTACCTGAAACCTCACCCGCTTCTTCCAGTTAGTCCGACCTAGTGTACTCCGAAGCAGAGGTTATCCCCGAGTCTCTACACCCCTGGTGGTGAATGGACAGAGACTTTCCTATATCCTGGATCTGATACCTCGCTCGCTTCGACTAGTGAGTCTAACCTAGTGTACTCTGAAGCAGAGGAAATTCCCGAGTCTCTACACCCCTCCGACCAGGCGGAGGACCTCCAGTTGTCTCCAGAACCCTTCGTCGTGCCACCTGGTGGTGAATGGACAGAGACTTTCCTAAACTCGGCACCCGATACCTCGCCTGCTTCGTCCAATGAGTCCGACCTAGTGTTTTCTGAAGCAGAGGTTACCCCCGAGTCTCTGCACTCCTCTGACCCGGCAGAGGACCTCCAGGTGTCTCCTGAACCCTTCGGGGTGCTACTTGATAGCGAATGGACAGAGACTCTCCTATACTCGGTACCTGATACCTCGCCTGCTTCATCCAGTGAGTCTGAACAAGTGTACTCCGAAGCGGAGGTTACCCCCGAGTCTCTGCCCCCCTCCAACCCGGCGGAGGAATTCCAGATGTCTTCTGCACCCTCTGGGGTGCCACCTGAAAATATGTGGAGAGAGACTTCCTTGTGTGCTGTTCCTGGTACTCCACCCGTTTCGTCTGTTGCTGAGGATGGCTGGATAGGAGGTAGCATCCTAGCTAACCAAATGAGACCAGTTTTTCCTGTGGACAGTGGAAGTGATCTCCTTGAAGTGAAGGATTGGCCCTCGAATTCCCTGTGGAAGATTCTGGCAGTCCTGAAGAAGAGGGGGCGTAAGGGGGGGGGTACTGTAACATACCTGGCGGCGTACTTGCATAGTGGTTCATCTCCCACTGTGCAAGAGCACGCACTTGATCTCCAATCCAGAATGTCTGAATACTTCTCCCAACCTCAAGAGGCAGTCCAGGCGTGCTAGGAGTAGAGGCAAGCCGTCACGCCTGGGTCTGTCCTCCCAAAGACCTCCTGATCCCAACCTTGAAATCCCTGCTGAAGCTGCATTTCCCTGTATCCCGGAGCAGCCCCTATGGGTAATATGCGTGGGTAGCACACCTGTTCTCCTGCCCGAAGAGACTTCTACCCACCTAGAATCCTCCGGGATACCACCTGATGATAAATGGAGAGAGACTTCCCTACACCCGATACCCGATAATTCGTCCGCTCCGTCCTGTGAGCCTGACAATGGGTACCTCAAAGCGGTAGTTAACCCCGAGTCTCTACACCCCTCCGACCAGGCGGAGGACCTCCACTTGTCTTCAGAACCCTTCGGGGTGCCACCTGGTGGTGAATGGACAGAGACTTTCCTATGCTCGGCACCCGATACCTCGCCTGCTTCGTCCAGTGAGCCCGACCTAGTGTTTTCTGAAGCAGAGGTTACCCCCGAGTCTCTGCACTCCTCTGACCCGGCAGAGGACCTCCAGGTGTCTCCTGAACCCTTCGGGGTGCTACTTGATAGCGAATGGACAGAGACTCTCCTATACTCGGTACCTGATACCTCGCCTGCTTCATCCAGTGAGTCTGAACAAGTGTAATCCGAAGCGGAGGTTACCCCCGAGTCTCTGCCCCCCTCCAACCCGGCGGAGGACTTCCAGTTGTCTTCTGTACCCTCTGGGGTGCCACCTGAAAATATGTGGAGAGAGACTTCCTTGTGTGCTGTTCCTGGTACTCCACCCATTTCTTCTGTTGCTGAGGATGTCTGGATAGGAGGTAGCATCCTAGCTAACCAAATGAGACCAGTTTTTCCTGTGGACAGTGGAAGTGATCTCCTTGAAGTGAAGGATTGGCCCTCGAATTCTCTGTGGAAGATTCTGGCAGGCCTGAAGAAGAGGGGGCGTAAGGGGGGGTACTGTAACACACCTGGCAGCGTCCTTGCATAGTGGTTCATCTCCCACTGTGCAAGAGCACGCACTTGATCTCCAATCCAGAATATCTCTCTAGCTTCCCTCCATGCTGTCTGTTTGCTTCTGTTTCTGCTGCTTAAGGGCGGCGCCCGATCACTTCCTGCTTTTTGTACCTGCTGCAGGCACACCCCTTGTGCGTCCTCAGCCTATTGCTGTCTGTCACCTGGTATTTAAACCAGCTGCTCCAATTAACCCATGCCTGAGCATTGTGTTCTGTCAGTTGGCTTCTGGACACTGATATGCCAGGTCCCGTTTATGTTTCCTGCCTTCGGTATCAGTTCCCGTGTCTGAACTGTGTCCTGTCTGTATTATTTTCTAGCCTGTTGTCTTCTGCCTATCCTGGAGGCTGTATTTCCAGGCCTGTGTGAGCACGCTCCTAGCCTGTTCTTTCCGCCTTCTAGGGGCCGCATACCTAGACCCGCTCCTGTATCTTGCTGCTGTGTCTGTTCTTGTCTGAATACTCTCCTAGCCTGTTTCTTGTTTTTCTCTATGTCCGTACCTTCCCTTTTTCTGCAGAGTCTGAACTCGTACCTAACTCCTGCTCGTTGTCACTGTACTTCCGTTTGTGAGTTTGTGGTCCACTCGCTACTTCACTGCAAGTACCCTCTGGGTATCTGGTTCTGCCTTTCCCTTCCTGTGTGTTCCGTGTGAACTGAGCCCTGTCCCCTCCGCTCTGCCTTGCTTGCCGCTTCGACTGTTCTTGCTTGCTCAGCCCTGTCCACCGCGTCTGCGGTTTTCGCTTTGCTCAGCCTTGTCCACCGCGTCTGCGGTTTCGCTTTGCTCAGCCCTATCCACCGCGTCTGCGGTTTCGCTTTACTCAGCCCTGTCCACCGCGTCTGCGGTTTCGCTTTGCTCAGCCTTGTCCACCGCGTCTGTGGTTTCGCTTTGCTCAGCCCTGTCCACCGCGACTGCGGTTTCGCTTTGCTCAGCCCTGTCCACCACGTCTGCGGTTTCGCTTTGCTCAGCCCTGTCCACCGCGTCTGCGGTTTCGCTTTGCTCAGCCCTGTCCACCGCATCTGCGGTTTCGCTTTGCTCAGCCCTGTCCACCGCGTCTGCGGTTTCGCCTTGTTCAGCCCTGTCCACCGCGTCGGCGGTTTCGCTTTGCTCAGCCCTGTCCACCGCGTCTGCGGTTTCGCTTTGCTCAGCCCTGTCCACCGCGTCTGCGGTTTCGCTCTGCTCAGCATTGTCTACCGCGTCTGAGGTTTTGCTCTGCTCAGCCTTCTCTATCGCGTCTGCGGTTCTGCTCTGCTCGGCCTTGACTACCGCACCTGCGGTTTCGCTTTACTCTGTTTTTTTACCGCATCTGCGGCTCCGAATCTGTCTCCCAGTTTGTACTGGACCCTACCCAGCCTGCTCTCTAGTCTGCTTGTTCCTGTATTGCCCGGTGTGGGTCAACAGCCGTGTCCGGAGTCTGACCTGGAGTAGACCCTGGTCCCTCTGCTCGGTTCCTCCCTGGTGCACGGGAGTCGTATGCCGTCGTGCGACCTTGGTCGGATCGGGCAGATACTTAGTTACACCCCTCCAGACACTCTCCGGTTCATGGCACAGTGGAACCACTAAACACGCACATGCCAGTCAGTCCGGGCGTGTACATTACACTTTTTATTCCATTGCGACCTTCACCACTCTTCCAAGGGGCATGAAAACTGTCTTGTTAAGCTACTTTGACCTCCAAGTCTCTTCCAAGGGGCATTAAACCAGTCTGGTTAAACCGCTCTGAGCTCCACAGCTCTTCCAAGGGGCATTGACAATATCTTTTTATTCCATTGTAACCTTCTGCACTCTTCCAAGTGCATTGATATTGTCTTTTTATTCCACTGCGACCTCCACCACTCTTCTAAGGGGCATTGATATTGTCTTTTAAATCCACAATGATCTCCACCACTCTTCCAAGGGGCATTAAAACAGTCTTGTTAAGCTACTGCTACCTCCACGTCTCTTCCAAGGGGCAATAAAACCGTCTGATTAAACAATCTGAACTTCACAGCTCTTACAAGAGGCATTGAAATTGTCTTTTTATTCCACTGTACCCTCCACCACTTTTCCAAGGGGCATTGTTTTTGTCTTTTTATTCCACTGCGACCTCTACCACTCTTCCAATGTGCATTGATATTGTCTTTTTAATCCACTGTAACCTCCACCACTCTTCCAAGTGGCATTGACATTGTCTTTTTATTCCACTGCGACTTCCACCTCTCTTCTAAGGAGCATTGATATTGTCTTTTTAATCCACTGCGACCTCCACCACTCTTCCAAGGGGCATTAAAACAGTCTTGTTAAGCTACTGTGACCTCCACGTCTCTTCCAAGGGGGATTAAAACCGTCTGGTCAAACCACTCTGAACTCCACAGCTCTTCCAAGGGGCATTGATATTGTCTTTTTATTCCACTGTAACCTCCACCACTCTTCCAAGGGGCATTGTTATTGTCTTTTTAATCACCTGCAACCTCCACCACTCTTCTAAGGGGCATTAAAACCGCCTTGTTAAGCTACTGTGACCTCCACGTCCCTTCCACGGGGCATAGATATTGTCTTTTTATTTCAATGCGACCTCCACCACTCTTCCAAGGAGCATTGATATTGTCTTTTTAATCCACTGCAACCTCCACCACTCTTCCAAGGGGCATTAAAACCATCTTGTTAAGCTACTGTGACCTCCACGTCCCTTCCATGGGGCATTGATATTGTCTTTTTATTCCACTGCGACCTCCACCATTCTTCCAAGGGACATGGATATTGTCTTTTTAATCCACTGTGGACTCCACCACTCTTCCAAGGGGCATTAAAACCGTCTTGTTATGCTACTGTGACGTCGACTTCTCTTCCAAGGGGCATTAAAACCATCTGGTTAAACCACTCTGAACTCCACAGCTCTTCCAAGGGGCATTTATATTGTCTTTTTATTCCACTCTAACCTCCACCACTCTTCCAAGGGGCATTGACATTGTCTTTTTATTAAACTGCGACCTCCACAACTCTTCCAAGGGGAATTAAAATGATATATTTAAGCTACAGTGACCTCCTTATCTCTTCCATGGGGCATTGATATTGTCTTTTTATTCCACTGTAACCTCCACCACTCGTCCAAGGGGCATTGATATTGTCTTTTTATTCCACTGCGACCTCCATCACTCTTCCAAGGGGCATTGATAATGACTTTTTATTCCCCTGCGACCTCCACCACTCTTCCAAGGCCCATTGATATTGTCTTTTTAATCCACTGCGACCTACACCACTCTTCCAAGGGGCATTAAAACCGTCTTGTTAAGCTATTGTGGCCTCCACATCTCTTCCACAGGGCATTGAAATTGTCTTTTTATTCAACTGTAACCTCCACCACTCTTACAAGGGGCATTGATATTGTCTTTTTAATCCACTGCGACCTCCACCACTCTTCCAAGGGGCATTATAACCGTATTGTTAAGCTACTGTCACCTCCACGTCCCTTCCAAGGGGCATTATATCCGTCAATTTAAACCACTCTGAACTCCACAGATCTTGCAAGGGGCATTGATATTGTCTTTTAATTCCAATGTAACCTCCAGCACTCTTCCAAGGGGCATTGATATTGTCTTTTTATTCCACTGCAACTTGCACCTCTCTTCCAAGGGACATTAAAACGTCTTGTTAAGCTACTGTGACATCCACGTCTCTTTCACGGGGCATTGATATTGTCTTTATATTCCACTGTAATCTCCACCACTTTTCCAAGGGGCATTGATATTGTCTTTTTATTCCACTGCCACCTCCACCACTCTTCCAAGGGTCATTGATATTGTCTTTTTAATCCACTGCGACCTCCATCACTTTTCCAAGGGGCATTAAAAACGTCTTTTTAAGCTACTGTGACCTCCACGTCACTTAAAATGGGCATTAACACCGTCTGGTTTAACTATTCTGAACTCCATTGCTCTTCCAAGGGGCATTGATATTGTCTTTTTAATCCACTGTTACCTCCACCACTCTTCCAAGGGGCATTGATATTGTTTTTTTATTCCAATGCGACCTCCACTACTCTTCCAAGGGACATTGATATTGTCTTTTTATTTCACTGCGACCTCCACCACTCTTCTAAGGGGCATTGATATTGTCTTTTTAATCAACTGCGACCTCCACCACTCTTCCAAGGGGCATTGATATTGTCTTTTTAATCCACTTTGACCTCCACGTCTCTTCCTATCTGAAAGTCTGAGAAACGCTGGAAAAAATTTTAAAACTTTTTTCAATTTTACCCCCATGGGATATATATTCTACCCACACACATTTGGAACTCTCCTTGGGTACCCTCACACATATTATTCCCTCATTTAGTGGATATTTTCACAAAAAAGTGAAATTTTCAAAAATCCAGAAAATTGGCTGAAAACGACTAAATATCAAGGACGCATTGGGCGAATCGGTTTGGAACTGAAATCGGAACGAACACTGACATTTTCCCTATCTGAAAGTCTGATAAACGCCGGAAAAATGACTAAGTCAAAAAAAAATTTTTTTTAAACTTTTTTCAATTTTACCCCCGTGGGATATATATTCTACCCACACACTTTTGGAACTCTCCTGTTGTATCCTCTCACATATTATTCCGTCATTTAGTGGATATTTTCCCAAAAAAGTGATATTTTCAAAAATCCAGAAAATTGGCTGAAAACGACTAAATATCAAGGACGCCTTGGGGGAATCGCTCTGGAACTGAAATCGGAACGATCACTGACATTTACCCTATCTGAAAGTCTGATAAACGCTGGAAAAATGACTAAGTCCAAAAAAAAAATTTTTCAAACTTTTTTCAATTTTACCCCCGTGGGATATATATTCTACCCACACACATTTGGAACATTTGGAAAATTGGCTGAAATTTGGCTAAATATCAAGGACTCATTGGGCGGATTGCTCTGGAACTAAAATCGGAACGCTCACTGACATTTCCCCTATCTGAAAGTCTGACAAACGTTGGAAAAATGACGAAGTCCAAAAAAAAATTTTTTTCAACTTTTTTCAATTTTACCCCCGTGGGATATAAATTCTACCCACACACATTTGGAACTCTCCTGGGGTACCCTCACACATATTATTCCCTCATTTAGTGGATATCTTCACAAAAAAGTGAAATTTTCAAAAATCCAAAATATTGGCTGAAAACAACTAAATATCAAGGACTCAGTGGGCGAATCGCTCTGGAACTGAAATCGAAACGCTCACTGACATTTGCCCTATCTGAAAGTCTGATAAACGCCAGAAAAATGACTAAGTCCAAAAAATTTTTTTCAACTTTTTTCAATTTTACCCCCGTGGGATATATATTCTACCCACACACATTTGAAACTCTCCTGGGGTACCTTCACACATATTATTCCCTCATTTAGTGGATATTTTCACAAAAAGTGAAATTTTCAAAAATCCAGAAAATTGGCTGAAAAAGACTAAATATCAAGGACTCATTGGGCAATTTGCTCTGGAACTGAAATTGGAACGCTCAGTGACATTTCCCCTATCTGAAAGTCTGATAAACGCCGGAAAAATGACTAAGTCCAAAGAAAAAAATGTTTTCAACTTTTTTCAATTTTACCCCCGTGGGATATATATTCTACCCACACACATTATTCCCTCATTTAGTGGATATTTTCACAAAAAAGTGAAATTTTCAAAAATCCAGAAAATTGGCTGAAAACGACTAAATTTCAAGGTCTCATTGGGCGAATTGCTCTGGAACTGAAATTGGAACGCTCACTCACATTTGCCCTATCTGAAAGTCTGATAAACTTCGGAAAAATGACTAAGTCCAAAGAAAAAATTTTTTTCAACTTTTTTCAATTTTACCCCCGTGGGATATATATTCTACCCACACACATTTGGAACTCTCCTGGGGTACCCTCACACATATTATTCCCTCATTTAGTGGATATTTTCACAAAAAAGTGAAATTTTCAAAAATCCAGAAAATTGGCTGAAAAAGACTAAATATCAAGGACTCATTGGGAGAATTGCTCTGGAACTGAAATTGGAACGCTCAATGACATTTCCCCTATCTGAAAGTCTGATAAACTTCGGAAAAATGACTAAGTCCAAAGAAAAAAAATTTTTCAACTTTTTTCAATTTTACCCCCGTGGGATATATATTCTACCCAAACACTTTTGGAACTCTCCTGTTGTATCCTCACACATATTATTCCGTCATTTAGTGGATATTTTCCCAAAAAAGTGACATTTGCAAAAATCCAGAAAATTGGCTGAAAACGACTAAATATCAAGGACGCCTTGGGGGAATCGCTCTGGAACTGAAATCGGAACGATCACTGACATTTGCCCTATCTGAAAGTCTGATAAACGCTGGAAAAATGACTAAGTCCAAAAAAAAAATTTTTTAAACTTTTTTCAATTTTACCCCCGTGGGATATATATTCTACCCACACACATTTGGAACATTTGGAAAATTGGCTGAAAATTGGCTAAATATCAAGGACTCATTGGGCGGATTTCTCTGGAACTAAAATCGGAACGCTCACTGACATTTCCCCTATCTGAAAGTCTGACAAACGTTGGAAAAATGACGAAGTCCAAAAAAAAATTTTTTTCAACTTTTTCAATTTTACCCTCGTGGGATATAAATTCTACCCACACACATTTGGAACTCTCCTGGGGTACCCTCACACATATTATTCCCTCATTTAGTGGATATCTTCACAAAAAAGTGAAATTTTCAAAAATCCAAAATATTGGCTGAAAACAACTAAATATCAAGGACTCAGTGGGCGAATCGCTCTGGAACTGAAATCGAAATGCTCACTGACATTTGCCCTATCTGAAAGTCTGATAAATGCCAGAAAAATGACTAAGTCTAAAAAAATTTTTTTAAACTTTTTTCAATTTTACCCCCGTGGGATATATATTCTACCCACACACATTTGGAACTCTCCTGGGGTACCCTCACACATATTATTCCCTCATTTAGTGGATATCTTCACAAAAAAGTGAAATTTTCAAAAATCCAAAATATTGGCTGAAAACAACTAAATATCAAGGACTCAGTGGGCGAATCGCTCTGGAACTGAAATCGAAATGCTCAGTGACATTTCCCCTATCTGAAAGTCTGATAAACGCCGGAAAAATGACTAAGTCCAAAGAAAAAAATGTTTTCAACTTTTTCCAATTTTACCCCCGTGGGATATATATTCTACCCACACACATTATTCCCTCATTTAGTGGATATTTTCACAAAAAAGTGAAATTTTCAAAAATCCAGAAAATTGGCTGAAAACGACTAAATTTCAAGGTCTCATTGGGCGAATTGCTCTGGAACTGAAATTGGAACGCTCACTCACATTTGCCCTATCTGAAAGTCTGATAAACTTCGGAAAAATGACTAAGTCCAAAGAAAAAATTTTTTTCAACTTTTTTCAATTTTACCCCCGTGGGATATATATTCTACCCACACACATTTGGAACTCTCCTGGGGTACGTACCCTCACACATATTATTCCCTCATTTAGTGGATATTTTCACAAAAAAGTGAAATTTTCAAAAATCCAGAAAGTTGGCGGAAAATGACTAAATATCAAGGACTCATTGGGCGAATCGCTCTGGAACTGAAATCGGAACGCTTACTGACATTTGCCCTATCTGAAAGTCTAATAAACGCCAGAAAAATGACTAAGTCCAAAAAAATTTTTTTTTCAACTTTTTTCAATTTTACCCCCGTGGGATATATATTCTACCCACATACATTTGGAACTCTCCTGGGGTACCCTCACACATATTATTCCCTCATTTAGTGGATATTTTCACAAAAAAGTGAAAATTTCAAAAATCCAAAATATTGGCTGAAAACAACTAAATATCAAGGATGCAGTGGGCGAATCGCTCTGGAACTGAAAAGGAAATGCTCACTGACATTTGCCCTACCTGAAAGTCTGATAAACGCCGGAAAAATGACTAAGTCCAAAAAAAATTTTTTTTCAACTTTTTTCAATTTTACCCCCGTGGGATATATATTCTACCCACACACATTTGAAACTCTCCTGGGGTACCTTCACACATATTATTCCCTCATTTAGTGGATATTTTCACAAAAAGTGAAATTTTCAAAAATCCAGAAAATTGGCTGAAAAAGACTAAATATCAAGGACTCATTGGGCAATTCGCTCTGGAACTGAAATTGGAATGCTCAGTGACATTTCCCCTATCTGAAAGTCTGATAAACGCCGGAAAAATGACTAAGTCCAAAGAAAAAAATGTTTTCAACTTTTTCCAATTTTACCCCCTTGGGATATATATTCTACCCACACACATTATTCCCTCATTTAGTGGATATTTTCACAAAAAAGTGAAATTTTCAAAAATCCAGAAAATTGGCTGAAAACGACTAAATTTCAAGGTCTCATTGGGCGAATTGCTCTGGAACTGAAATTGGAACGCTCACTCACATTTGCCCTATCTGAAAGTCTGATAAACTTCGGAAAAATGACTAAGTCCAAAGAAAAAATTTTTTTCAACTTTTTTCAATTTTACCCCCGTGGGATATATATTCTACCCACACACATTTGGAACTCTCCTGGGGTACGTACCCTCACACATATTATTCCCTCATTTAGTGGATATTTTCACAAAAAAGTGAAATTTTCAAAAATCCAGAAAATTGGCTGAAAAAGACTAAATATCAAGGACTCATTGGGCGAATTGCTCTGGAACTGAAATCGGAACGCTCAATGACATTTCCCCTATCTGAAAGTCTGATAAACTTTGGAAAAATGACTAAGTCCAAAGAAAAAAATTTTTTCAACTTTTTTCAATTTTACCCCCGTGGGGTATATATTCTACCCACACACATTTGAAACTCTCCTGGGGTACCTTCACACATATTATTCCCTCATTTAGAGGATATTTTCACAAAAAGTGAAATTTTCAAAAATCCAGAAAATTGGCTGAAAAAGACTAAATATCAAGGACTCATTGGGCAATTCGCTCTGGAACTGAATTTGTAATGCTTAGTGACATTTCCCCTATCTGAAAGTCTGATAAACGCCGGAAAAATGACTAAGTCCAAAGAAAAAAATGTTTTCAACTTTTTTCAATTTTACCCCCATGGGATATATATTCTACCCACACACATTATTCTCTCATTTAGTGGATATTTTCACAAAAAAGTGAAATTTTCAAAAATCCAGAAAATTGGCTGAAAACGACTAAATTTCAAGGTCTCATTGGGCGAATTGCTCTGGAACTGAAATTGGAACGCTCACTCACATTTGCCCTATCTGAAAGTCTGATAAACGCTGGAAAAATGACTAAGTCCAAAGAAAAAAATTTTTTCAACTTTTTTCAATTTTACCCCCGTGGGATATATATTCTACCCACACACATTTGGAACTCTCCTGGGGTACGTACCCTCACACATATTATTCCCTCATTTAGTGGATATTTTCACAAAAAAGTGAAATTTTCAAAAATCCAGAAAATTGGCTGAAAAAGACTAAATATCAAGGACTCATTGGGCGAATTGCTCTGGAACTGAAATCGGAACGCTCAATGACATTTCCCCTATCTGAAAGTCTGATAAACTTCGGAAAAATGACTAAGTCCAAAGAAAAAAATTTTTTCAACTTTTTTCAATTTTACCCCCGTGGGATATATATTCTACCCACACACATTATTCCCTCATTTAGTGGATATTTTCACAAAAAGTGAAATTTTCAAAAATCCAGAAAATTGGCTGAAAACGACTAAATTTCAAGGTCTCATTGGGCGAATTGCTCTGGAACTGAAATTGGAACGCTCACTCACATTTGCCCTATCTGAAAGTCTGATAAACGCTGGAAAAATGACTAAGTCCAAAGAAAAAATTTTTTCAACTTTTTTCAATTTTACCCCCGTGGGATATATATTCTACCCAAACACTTTTGGAACTCTCCTGTTGTATCCTCACACATATTATTCCGTCATTTAGTGGATATTTTCCCAAAAAAGTGACATTTTCAAAAATCCAGAAAATTGGCTGAAAACGACTAAATATCAAGGACTCATTGGGCGAATCGCTATGGAACTGAAATCGAAATGCTCACTGACATTTGCCCTATCTGAAAGTCTGATAAACGCTGGAAAAATGACTAAGTCCCAAAAAATATTTTTTTCAACTTTTTTCAATTTTACCCCCGTGGGATATATATTCTACCCACACACATTTGAAACTCTCCTGGGGTACCTTCACACATATTATTCCCTCATTTAGTGGATATTTTCACAAAAAGTGAAATTTTCAAAAATCCAGAAAATTGGCTGAAAAAGACTAAATATCAAGGACTCATTGGGCGAATCGCTCTGGAACTGAAATCGGAACACTCACTGACATTTCCCCTATCTGAAAGTCTGATAAACTTCGGAAAAATGACTAAGTCCAAAGAAAAAAATGTTTTCAACTTTTTTCAATTTTACCCCCGTGGGATATACATTCTACCCACACACATTATTCTCTCATTTAGTGGATATTTTCACAAAAAAGTGAAATTTTCAAAAATCCAGAAAATTGGCTGAAAACGACTAAATTTCATGGTCTCATTGGGCGAATCGCTCTGGAACTGAAATCGGAACACTCACTGACATTTCCCCTATCTGAAAGTCTGATAAACTTCGGAAAAATGACTAAGTCCAAAGAAAAAAATGTTTTCAACTTTTTTCAATTTTACCCCCGTGGGATATATATTCTACCCACACACATTATTCTCTCATTTAGTGGATATTTTCACAAAAAAGTGAAATTTTCAAAAATCCAGAAAATTGGCTGAAAACGACTAAATTTCATGGTCTCATTGGGCGAATTGCTCTGGAACTGAAATTGGAACGCTCACTCACATTTGCCCTATCTGAAAGTCTGATAAACGCTGGAAAAATGACTAAGTCCCAAAAAATATTTTTTTCAACTTTTTTCAATTTTACCCCCGTGGGATATATATTCTACCCAAACACTTTTGGAACTCTCCTGTTGTATCCTCACACATATTATTCCGTCATTTAGTGGATATTTTCACAAAAAAGTGACATTTTCAAAAATCCAGAAAATTGGCTGAAAAAGACTAAATATCAAGGACTCATTGGGCGTATCGCTCTGGAACTGAAATCGGAACGCTCAATGACATTTGCCCTATGTGAAAGTCTGATAAACGCCGGAAAAATGACTAAGTCCAAAAAAAAAATTTTCAACTTTTTTCAATTTTACCCCCGTGGGATATATATTCTACCCACACACATTTGGAACTCTCCTAGGGTACCCTCACACATATTATTCCCTCATTTAGTGGATATTTTCACAAAAAAGAGAAATTTTCAAAAATCCAGAAAATTGGCTGAAAACGACTAAATATCAAGGACTCATTGGGCGAATCGCTCTGGAACTGAAATCGAAATGCTCACTGACATTTGCCCTATCTGAAAGTCTGATAAACGCCAGAAAAATGACTAAGTCCAAAAAAAAAAATTTTTTCAACTTTTTTCAATTTTACCCCCGTGGGATATATATTCTACGCACACACATTTGGAACTCTCCTGGGGTACCCTCACACATATTATTCCCTCATTTAGTGGATATTTTCACAAAAAGTGAAATTTTCAAAAATCTAGAAAATTGGCTGAAAAAGACTAAATATCAAGGACTCATTGGGCAATTCGCTCTGGAACTGAAATTGGAACGCTCAATGACATTTGCCCTATGTGAAAGTCTGATAAACGCCGGTAAAAATGACTAAGTCCAAAAAAAAAAATTTTTTCAACTTTTTTCAATTTTACCCCCGTGGGATTTATATTCTACCCAAACACATTTGGAACTCTCCTCGGGTACCCTCACACATATTATTCCCTCATTTAGTGGATATTTTCACAAAAAAGTGAAATTTTCAAAAATCCAGAAAATTGGCTGAAAAAGACTAAATATCAAGGACTCATTGGGCGAATTGCTCTGGAACTGAAATTGGAACGCTCACTGACATTTGCCCTATCTGAAAGTCTGATAAACTTCGGAAAAATGACTAAGTCCAAAGAAAAAAATTTTTTCAACTTTTTTCAATTTTACCCCCGTGGGGTATATATTCTACCCACACACATTTGAAACTCTCCTGGGGTACCTTCACACATATTATTCCCTCATTTAGAGGATATTTTCACAAAAAGTGAAATTTTCAAAAATCCAGAAAATTGGCTGAAAAAGACTAAATATCAAGGACTCATTGGGCAATTCGCTCTGGAACTGAATTTGTAATGCTTAGTGACATTTCCCCTATCTGAAAGTCTGATAAACGCCGGAAAAATGACTAAGTCCAAAGAAAAAAATGTTTTCAACTTTTTTCAATTTTACCCCCATGGGATATATATTCTACCCACACACATTATTCTCTCATTTAGTGGATATTTTCACAAAAAAGTGAAATTTTCAAAAATCCAGAAAATTGGCTGAAAACGACTAAATTTCAAGGTCTCATTGGGCGAATTGCTCTGGAACTGAAATTGGAACGCTCACTCACATTTGCCCTATCTGAAAGTCTGATAAACGCTGGAAAAATGACTAAGTCCAAAGAAAAAATTTTTTTCAACTTTTTTCAATTTTACCCCCGTGGGATATATATTCTACCCACACACATTTGGAACTCTCCTGGGGTACGTACCCTCACACATATTATTCCCTCATTTAGTGGATATTTTCACAAAAAAGTGAAATTTTCAAAAATCCAGAAAATTGGCTGAAAAAGACTAAATATCAAGGACTCATTGGGCGAATTGCTCTGGAACTGAAATCGGAACGCTCAATGACATTTCCCCTATCTGAAAGTCTGATAAACTTCGGAAAAATGACTAAGTCCAAAGAAAAAAATTTTTTCAACTTTTTTCAATTTTACCCCCGTGGGATATATATTCTACCCACACACATTATTCCCTCATTTAGTGGATATTTTCACAAAAAGTGAAATTTTCAAAAATCCAGAAAATTGGCTGAAAACGACTAAATTTCAAGGTCTCATTGGGCGAATTGCTCTGGAACTGAAATTGGAACGCTCACTCACATTTGCCCTATCTGAAAGTCTGATAAACGCTGGAAAAATGACTAAGTCCAAAGAAAAAATTTTTTCAACTTTTTTCAATTTTACCCCCGTGGGATATATATTCTACCCAAACACTTTTGGAACTCTCCTGTTGTATCCTCACACATATTATTCCGTCATTTAGTGGATATTTTCCCAAAAAAGTGACATTTTCAAAAATCCAGAAAATTGGCTGAAAACGACTAAATATCAAGGACTCATTGGGCGAATCGCTATGGAACTGAAATCGAAATGCTCACTGACATTTGCCCTATCTGAAAGTCTGATAAACGCTGGAAAAATGACTAAGTCCCAAAAAATATTTTTTTCAACTTTTTTCAATTTTACCCCCGTGGGATATATATTCTACCCACACACATTTGAAACTCTCCTGGGGTACCTTCACACATATTATTCCCTCATTTAGTGGATATTTTCACAAAAAGTGAAATTTTCAAAAATCCAGAAAATTGGCTGAAAAAGACTAAATATCAAGGACTCATTGGGCGAATCGCTCTGGAACTGAAATCGGAACACTCACTGACATTTCCCCTATCTGAAAGTCTGATAAACTTCGGAAAAATGACTAAGTCCAAAGAAAAAAATGTTTTCAACTTTTTTCAATTTTACCCCCGTGGGATATATATTCTACCCACACACATTATTCTCTCATTTAGTGGATATTTTCACAAAAAAGTGAAATTTTCAAAAATCCAGAAAATTGGCTGAAAACGACTAAATTTCATGGTCTCATTGGGCGAATCGCTCTGGAACTGAAATCGGAACACTCACTGACATTTCCCCTATCTGAAAGTCTGATAAACTTCGGAAAAATGACTAAGTCCAAAGAAAAAAATGTTTTCAACTTTTTTCAATTTTACCCCCGTGGGATATATATTCTACCCACACACATTATTCTCTCATTTAGTGGATATTTTCACAAAAAAGTGAAATTTTCAAAAATCCAGAAAATTGGCTGAAAACGACTAAATTTCATGGTCTCATTGGGCGAATTGCTCTGGAACTGAAATTGGAACGCTCACTCACATTTGCCCTATCTGAAAGTCTGATAAACGCTGGAAAAATGACTAAGTCCCAAAAAATATTTTTTTCAACTTTTTTCAATTTTACCCCCGTGGGATATATATTCTACCCAAACACTTTTGGAACTCTCCTGTTGTATCCTCACACATATTATTCCGTCATTTAGTGGATATTTTCACAAAAAAGTGACATTTTCAAAAATCCAGAAAATTGGCTGAAAAAGACTAAATATCAAGGACTCATTGGGCGTATCGCTCTGGAACTGAAATCGGAACGCTCAATGACATTTGCCCTATGTGAAAGTCTGATAAACGCCGGAAAAATGACTAAGTCCAAAAAAAAAATTTTCAACTTTTTTCAATTTTACCCCCGTGGGATATATATTCTACCCACACACATTTGGAACTCTCCTAGGGTACCCTCACACATATTATTCCCTCATTTAGTGGATATTTTCACAAAAAAGAGAAATTTTCAAAAATCCAGAAAATTGGCTGAAAACGACTAAATATCAAGGACTCATTGGGCGAATCGCTCTGGAACTGAAATCGAAATGCTCACTGACATTTGCCCTATCTGAAAGTCTGATAAACGCCAGAAAAATGACTAAGTCCAAAAAAAAAAATTTTTTCAACTTTTTTCAATTTTACCCCCGTGGGATATATATTCTACGCACACACATTTGGAACTCTCCTGGGGTACCCTCACACATATTATTCCCTCATTTAGTGGATATTTTCACAAAAAGTGAAATTTTCAAAAATCTAGAAAATTGGCTGAAAAAGACTAAATATCAAGGACTCATTGGGCAATTCGCTCTGGAACTGAAATTGGAACGCTCAATGACATTTGCCCTATGTGAAAGTCTGATAAACGCCGGTAAAAATGACTAAGTCCAAAAAAAAAAATTTTTTCAACTTTTTTCAATTTTACCCCCGTGGGATTTATATTCTACCCAAACACATTTGGAACTCTCCTGGGGTACCCTCACACATATTATTCCCTCATTTAGTGGATATTTTCACAAAAAAGTGAAATTTTCAAAAATCCAGAAAATTGGCTGAAAAAGACTAAATATCAAGGACTCATTGGGCGAATTGCTCTGGAACTGAAATTGGAACGCTCACTGACATTTGCCCTATCTGAAAGTCTGATAAACTTCGGAAAAATGACTAAGTCCAAAGAAAAAAATTTTTTCAACTTTTTTCAATTTTACCCCCGTGGGATATATATTCTACCCACACACATTTGGAACTCTCCTGGGGTACCCTCACACATATTATTCCCTCATTTAGTGGATATTTTCACAAAAAAGTGAAATTTTCAAAAATCCAGAAAATTGGCTGAAAACGACTACATATCAAGGATGCATTGGGAGAATCGCTCTGGAACTGAAAACGCAACGCTGACTGACATTTGCCCTATCTGAAAGTCTGATAAACGCCGGAAAAATGACTAAGTCCAAAGAAAAAAATGTTTTCAACTTTTTTCAATTTTACCCCCGTGGGATATATATTCTACCCACACACATTTGGAACTTTCCTGGGGTACCCTCACACATATTATTCCCTCATTTAGTGGATATTTTCAGAAAAAAGTGAAATTTTCAAAAATCCAAAATATTGGCTGAAAACGACTAAATATCAAGGACTCATTGGGCGAATCACTCTGGAACTGAAATCGAAATGCTCACTGACATTTGCCCTATCTGAAGGTCTGATAAACGCCGGAAAAATGACTAAGTCCAAAAAAAAAAATTTTTCAACTTTTTTCAATTTTACCCCCGTGGGATAGATATTCTACTCACACACATTTGGAACTTTCCTGGGGTACCCTCACACATATTATTCCCTCATTTAGTGGATATTTTCACAAAAAAGTGAAATTTTCAAAAATCTAGAAAATTGGCTGAAAAAGACAAAATATCAAGGACTCATTGGGCAATTCGCTCTGGAACTGAAATTGGAACGCTCAATGACATTTGCCCTATGTGAAAGTCTGATAAACGCCGGTAAAAATGACTAAGTCCAAAAAAAAAATTTTTTTCAACTTTTTTCAATTTTACCCCCGTGGGATTTATATTCTACCCAAACACATTTGGAACTCTCCTGGGGTACCCTCACACATATTATTCCCTCATTTAGTGGATATTTTCACAAAAAAGTGAAATTTTCAAAAATCCAGAAAATTGGCTGAAAACGACTGAATTTCAAGGATTCATTTGGCGAATCAGTCTGGAACTGAAATCGGAACGATCACTGACATTTGCCCTATCTGAAAGTCTGATAAACGCTGGAAAAATGACTAAGTCCAAAGAAAAAAATTTTTTCAACTTTTTTCAATTTTACCCCCGTGGGATATATATTCTACCCACACACATTATTCCCTCATTTAGTGGATATTTTCACAAAAAAGTGAAATTTTCAAAAATCCAGAAAATTGGCTGAAAAAGACTAAATATCAAGGACTCATTGGGCGAATTGCTCTGGAACTGAAATTGGAACGCTCACTGACATTTGCCCTATCTGAAAGTCTGATAAACTTCGGAAAAATGACTAAGTCCAAAGAAAAAAATTTTTTCAACTTTTTTCAATTTTACCCCCGTGGGATATATATTCTACCCACACACATTTGGAACTCTCCTGGGGTACCCTCACACATATTATTACCTCATTTAGTGGATATTTTCACAAAAAAGTGAAATTTTCAAAAATCCAGAAAATTGGCTGAAAACGACTAAATTTCATGGTCTCATTGGGCGAATTGCTCTGGAACTGAAATTGGAACGCTCACTCACATTTGCCCTATCTGAAAGTCTGATAAACGCTGGAAAAATGACTAAGTCCCAAAAAATATTTTTTTCAACTTTTTTCAATTTTACCCCCGTGGGATATATATTCTACCCAAACACTTTTGGAACTCTCCTGTTGTATCCTAACACATATTATTCCGTCATTTAGTGGATATTTTCCCAAAAAAGTGAAATTTTCAAAAATCCAAAATATTGGCTGAAAACGACTAAATATCAAGGACTCATTGGGCGAATCACTCTGGAACTGAAATCGAAACGCTCACTGACATTTGCCCTATCTGAAGGTCTGATAAACGCCGGAAAAATGACTAAGTCCAAAAAAAAAAATTTTTCAACTTTTTTCAATTTTACCCCCGTGGGATAGATATTCTACTCACACACATTTGGAACTTTCCTGGGGTACCCTCACACATATTATTCCCTCATTTAGTGGATATTTTCACAAAAAAGTGAAATTTTCAAAAATCTAGAAAATTGGCTGAAAAAGACAAAATATCAAGGACTCATTGGGCAATTCGCTCTGGAACTGAAATTGGAACGCTCAATGACATTTGCCCTATGTGAAAGTCTGATAAACGCCGGTAAAAATGACTAAGTCCAAAAAAAAAATTTTTTTCAACTTTTTTCAATTTTACCCCCGTGGGATTTATATTCTACCCAAACACATTTGGAACTCTCCTGGGGTACCCTCACACATATTATTCCCTCATTTAGTGGATATTTTCACAAAAAAGTGAAATTTTCAAAAATCCAGAAAATTGGCTGAAAACGACTGAATTTCAAGGATTCATTTGGCGAATCAGTCTGGAACTGAAATCGGAACGATCACTGACATTTGCCCTATCTGAAAGTCTGATAAACGCTGGAAAAATGACTAAGTCCAAAGAAAAAAATTTTTTCAACTTTTTTCAATTTTACCCCCGTGGGATATATATTCTACCCACACACATTATTCCCTCATTTAGTGGATATTTTCACAAAAAAGTGAAATTTTCAAAAATCCAGAAAATTGGCTGAAAAAGACTAAATATCAAGGACTCATTGGGCGAATTGCTCTGGAACTGAAATTGGAACGCTCACTGACATTTGCCCTATCTGAAAGTCTGATAAACTTCGGAAAAATGACTAAGTCCAAAGAAAAAAATTTTTTCAACTTTTTTCAATTTTACCCCCGTGGGATATATATTCTACCCACACACATTTGGAACTCTCCTGGGGTACCCTCACACATATTATTACCTCATTTAGTGGATATTTTCACAAAAAAGTGAAATTTTCAAAAATCCAGAAAATTGGCTGAAAAAGACTAAATATCAAGAACTCATTGGGCAATTCGCTCTGGAACTGAAATTGGAACGCTCAGTGACATTTCCCTATCTGAAAGTCTGATAAACGCTGGAAAAATGACTAAGTCCCAAAAAATATTTTTTTCAACTTTTTTCAATTTTACCCCCGTGGGATATATATTCTACCCACACACATTTGAAACTCTCCTGGGGTACCTTCACACATATTATTCCCTCATTTAGTGGATATTTTCACAAAAAGTGAAATTTTCAAAAATCCAGAAAATTGGCTGAAAAAGACTAAATATCAAGGACTCATTGGGCGAATCGCTCTGGAACTGAAATCGGAACACTCACTGACATTTCCCCTATCTGAAAGTCTGATAAACTTCGGAAAAATGACTAAGTCCAAAGAAAAAAATGTTTTCAACTTTTTTCAATTTTACCCCCGTGGGATATATATTCTACCCACACACATTATTCTCTCATTTAGTGGATATTTTCACAAAAAAGTGAAATTTTCAAAAATCCAGAAAATTGGCTGAAAACGACTAAATTTCATGGTCTCATTGGGCGAATCGCTCTGGAACTGAAATCGGAACACTCACTGACATTTCCCCTATCTGAAAGTCTGATAAACTTCGGAAAAATGACTAAGTCCAAAGAAAAAAATGTTTTCAACTTTTTTCAATTTTACCCCCGTGGGATATATATTCTACCCACACACATTATTCTCTCATTTAGTGGATATTTTCACAAAAAAGTGAAA
This sequence comes from Phyllobates terribilis, assembly GCF_046119375.1. Classification (NCBI taxonomy): domain Eukaryota; kingdom Metazoa; phylum Chordata; class Amphibia; order Anura; family Dendrobatidae; genus Phyllobates; species Phyllobates terribilis. The sequence goes on from NW_027362762.1 coordinate 586,334,146, forward strand.
TTTTCAAAAATCCAGAAAATTGGCTGAAAACGACTAAATTTCATGGTCTCATTGGGCGAATTGCTCTGGAACTGAAATTGGAATGCTCACTCACATTTGCCCTATCTGAAAGTCTGATAAACGCTGGAAAAATGACTAAGTCCCAAAAAATATTTTTTTCAACTTTTTTCAATTTTACCCCCGTGGGATATATATTCTACCCAAACACTTTTGGAACTCTCCTGTTGTATCCTCACACATATTATTCCGTCATTTAGTGGATATTTTCACAAAAAAGTGACATTTTCAAAAATCCAGAAAATTGGCTGAAAAAGACTAAATATCAAGGACTCATTGGGCGTATCGCTCTGGAACTGAAATCGGAACGCTCAATGACATTTGCCCTATGTGAAAGTCTGATAAACGCCGGAAAAATGACTAAGTCCAAAAAAAAAATTTTCAACTTTTTTCAATTTTACCCCCGTGGGATATATATTCTACCCACACACATTTGGAACTCTCCTAGGGTACCCTCACACATATTATTCCCTCATTTAGTGGATATTTTCACAAAAAAGAGAAATTTTCAAAAATCCAGAAAATTGGCTGAAAACGACTAAATATCAAGGACTCATTGGGCGAATCGCTCTGGAACTGAAATCGAAATGCTCACTGACATTTGCCCTATCTGAAAGTCTGATAAACGCCAGAAAAATGACTAAGTCCAAAAAAAAAAATTTTTTCAACTTTTTTCAATTTTACCCCCGTGGGATATATATTCTACGCACACACATTTGGAACTCTCCTGGGGTACCCTCACACATATTATTCCCTCATTTAGTGGATATTTTCACAAAAAGTGAAATTTTCAAAAATCTAGAAAATTGGCTGAAAAAGACTAAATATCAAGGACTCATTGGGCAATTCGCTCTGGAACTGAAATTGGAACGCTCAATGACATTTGCCCTATGTGAAAGTCTGATAAACGCCGGTAAAAATGACTAAGTCCAAAAAAAAAAAATTTTTCAACTTTTTTCAATTTTACCCCCGTGGGATTTATATTCTACCCAAACACATTTGGAACTCTCCTGGGGTACCCTCACACATATTATTCCCTCATTTAGTGGATATTTTCACAAAAAAGTGAAATTTTCAAAAATCCAGAAAATTGGCTGAAAAAGACTAAATATCAAGGACTCATTGGGCGAATTGCTCTGGAACTGAAATTGGAACGCTCACTGACATTTGCCCTATCTGAAAGTCTGATAAACTTCGGAAAAATGACTAAGTCCAAAGAAAAAAATTTTTTCAACTTTTTTCAATTTTACCCCCGTGGGATATATATTCTACCCACACACATTTGGAACTCTCCTGGGGTACCCTCACACATATTATTCCCTCATTTAGTGGATATTTTCACAAAAAAGAGAAATTTTCAAAAATCCAGAAAATTGGCTGAAAACGACTAAATATCAAGGACTCATTGGGCGAATCGCTCTGGAACTGAAATCGAAATGCTCACTGACATTTGCCCTATCTGAAAGTCTGATAAACGCCAGAAAAATGACTAAGTCCAAAAAAAAAATTTTTTTCAACTTTTTTCAATTTTACCCCCGTGGGATATATATTCTACGCACACACATTTGGAACTCTCCTGGGGTACCCTCACACATATTATTCCCTCATTTAGTGGATATTTTCACAAAAAAGTGAAATTTTCAAAAATCCAGAAAATTGGCTGAAAACGACTAAATTTCAAGGACTCATTGGGCGAATCACTCTGGAACTGAAATCGGAACGATCACTGACATTTGCCCTATCTGAAAGTCTGATAAACGCTGGAAAAATGACTAAGTCCAAAAAAAAATTTTTTTCAACTTTTTTCAATTTTACCCCCGTGGGATATATATTCTACCAACACACATTTGGAACTCTCCTGGGGTACCTTCACACATATTATTCCCTCATTTAGTGGATATTTTCACAAAAAGTGAAATTTTCAAAAATCTAGAAAATTGGCTGAAAAAGACTAAATATCAAGGACTCATTGGGCAATTCGCTCTGGAACTGAAATTGGAACGCTCAATGACATTTGCCCTATGTGAAAGTCTGATAAACGCCGGTAAAAATGACTAAGTCCAAAAAAAAAAATTTTTTCAACTTTTTTCAATTTTACCCCCGTGGGATTTATATTCTACCCAAACACATTTGGAACTCTCCTGGGGTACCCTCACACATATTATTCCCTCATTTAGTGGATATTTTCACAAAAAAGTGAAATTTTCAAAAATCCAGAAAATTGGCTGAAAACGACTAAATTTCAAGGACTCATTTGGCGAATCACTCTGGAACTGAAATCGGAACGATCACTGACATTTGCCCTATCTGAAAGTCTGATAAACGCTGGAAAAATGACTAAGTCAAAAAAAAATAATTTTCAACTTTTTTCAATTTTACCCCGTGGGATATATATTCTACCCACACACATTTGGAACTCTCCTGGGGTACCCTCACACATATTATTCCCTCATTTAGTGGATATTTTCACAAAAAAGTGAAATTTTCAAAAATCCAGGAAATTGGCTGAAAACGACTAAATATCAAGGACTCATTGGGCGAATCGCTCTGGAACTGAAATCGAAATGCTCAGTGACACTTGCCCTATCTGAAAGTCTGCTAAACGCCAGAAAAATGACTAAGTCCAAAATAAAAATTTTTTCAACTTTTTTGAATTTTATCTCCGTGGGATATATATTCTACCCACACACATTTGGAACTTTCCTGGGGTACCCTCACACATATTATTCCCTCATTTAGTGGATATTTTCAGAAAAAAGTGAAATTTTCAAAAATCCAAAATATTGGCTGAAAACGACTAAATATCAAGGACTCATTGGGCGAATCACTCTGGAACTGAAATCGAAACGCTCACTGACATTTGCCCTATCTGAAAGTCTGATAAACGCCGGAAAAATGACTAAGTCCAAAAAAAAAAATTTTTCAACTTTTTTCAATTTTACCCCCGTGGGATATATATTCTACTCACACACATTTGGAACTTTCCTGGGGTACCCTCACACATATTATTCCCTCATTTAGTGGATATTTTCACAAAAAAGTGAAATTTTCAAAAATCTAGAAAATTGGCTGAAAAAGACTAAATATCAAGGACTCATTGGGCAATTCGCTCTGGAACTGAAATTGGAACGCTCAATGACATTTGCCCTATGTGAAAGTCTGATAAACGCCGGTAAAAATGACTAAGTGCAAAAAAAAAAATTTTTTCAACTTTTTTCAATTTTACCCCCGTGGGATTTATATTCTACCCACACACATTATTCCCTCATTTAGTGGATATTTTCACAAAAAAGTGAAATTTTCAAAAATCCAGAAAATTGGCTGAAAAAGACTAAATATCAAGGACTCATTGGGCGAATTGCTCTGGAACTGAAATTGGAACGCTCACTGACATTTGCCCTATCTGAAAGTCTGATAAACTTCGGAAAAATGACTAAGTCCAAAGAAAAAAATTTTTTCAACTTTTTTCAATTTTACCCCCGTGGGATATATATTCTACCCACACACATTTGGAACTCTCCTGGGGTACCCTCACACATATTATTACCTCATTTAGTGGATATTTTCACAAAAAAGTGAAATTTTCAAAAATCCAGAAAATTGGCTGAAAATGACTACATATCAAGGATGCATTGGGAGAATCGCTCTGGAACTGAAATCGCAACGCTCACTGACATTTGCCCTATCTGAAAGTCTGATAAACGCCGGAAAAATGACTATGTCCAAAAAAAATTTTTTTCAACTTTTTGAAATTTGACCCCCGTGGGATATATATTCTACCCACACACATTTGGAACTCTCCTGGGGTACCCTCACACATATTATTCCCTCATTTAGTGGATATTTTCACAAAAAAGAGAAATTTTCAAAAATCCAGAAAATTGGCTGAAAACGACTAAATATCAAGGACTCATTGGGCGAATCGCTCTGGAACTGAAATCGAAATGCTCACTGACATTTGCCCTATCTGAAAGTCTGATAAACGCCAAAAAAATGACTAAGTCCAAAAAATAAAATTTTTTCAACTTTTTTCAATTTTACCCCCGTGGGATATATATTCTACGCACACACATTTGGAACTCTCCTGGGGTACCCTCACACATATTATTCCCTCATTTAGTGGATATTTTCACAAAAAAGTGAAATTTTCAAAAATCCAGAAAATTGGCTGAAAACGACTAAATTTCAAGGACTCATTGGGCGAATCACTCTGGAACTGAAATCGGAACGATCACTGACATTTGCCCTATCTGAAAGTCTGATAAACGCTGGAAAAATGACTAAGTCCAAAAAAAAATTTTTTTCAACTTTTTTCAATTTTACCCCCGTGGGATATATATTCTACCAACACACATTTGGAACTCTCCTGGGGTACCTTCACACATATTATTCCCTCATTTAGTGGATATTTTCACAAAAAGTGAAATTTTCAAAAATCTAGAAAATTGGCTGAAAAAGACTAAATATCAAGGACTCATTGGGCAATTCGCTCTGGAACTGAAATTGGAACGCTCAATGACATTTGCCCTATGTGAAAGTCTGATAAACGCCGGTAAAAATGACTAAGTCCAAAAAAAAAAATTTTTTCAACTTTTTTCAATTTTACCCCCGTGGGATTTATATTCTACCCAAACACATTTGGAACTCTCCTGGGGTACCCTCACACATATTATTCCCTCATTTAGTGGATATTTTCACAAAAAAGTGAAATTTTCAAAAATCCAGAAAATTGGCTGAAAAAGACTAAATATCAAGGACTCATTGGGCGAATTGCTCTGGAACTGAAATTGGAACGCTCACTGACATTTGCCCTATCTGAAAGTCTGATAAACTTCGGAAAAATGACTAAGTCCAAAGAAAAAAATTTTTTCAACTTTTTTCAATTTTACCCCCGTGGGATATATATTCTACCCACACACATTTGGAACTCTCCTGGGGTACCCTCACACATATTATTCCCTCATTTAGTGGATATTTTCACAAAAAAGAGAAATTTTCAAAAATCCAGAAAATTGGCTGAAAACGACTAAATATCAAGGACTCATTGGGCGAATCGCTCTGGAACTGAAATCGAAATGCTCACTGACATTTGCCCTATCTGAAAGTCTGATAAACGCCAGAAAAATGACTAAGTCCAAAAAAAAAATTTTTTTCAACTTTTTTCAATTTTACCCCCGTGGGATATATATTCTACGCACACACATTTGGAACTCTCCTGGGGTACCCTCACACATATTATTCCCTCATTTAGTGGATATTTTCACAAAAAAGTGAAATTTTCAAAAATCCAGAAAATTGGCTGAAAACGACTAAATTTCAAGGACTCATTGGGCGAATCACTCTGGAACTGAAATCGGAACGATCACTGACATTTGCCCTATCTGAAAGTCTGATAAACGCTGGAAAAATGACTAAGTCCAAAAAAAAATTTTTTTCAACTTTTTTCAATTTTACCCCCGTGGGATATATATTCTACCAACACACATTTGGAACTCTCCTGGGGTACCTTCACACATATTATTCCCTCATTTAGTGGATATTTTCACAAAAAGTGAAATTTTCAAAAATCTAGAAAATTGGCTGAAAAAGACTAAATATCAAGGACTCATTGGGCAATTCGCTCTGGAACTGAAATTGGAACGCTCAATGACATTTGCCCTATGTGAAAGTCTGATAAACGCCGGTAAAAATGACTAAGTCCAAAAAAAAAAATTTTTTCAACTTTTTTCAATTTTACCCCCGTGGGATTTATATTCTACCCAAACACATTTGGAACTCTCCTGGGGTACCCTCACACATATTATTCCCTCATTTAGTGGATATTTTCACAAAAAAGTGAAATTTTCAAAAATCCAGAAAATTGGCTGAAAACGACTAAATTTCAAGGACTCATTTGGCGAATCACTCTGGAACTGAAATCGGAACGATCACTGACATTTGCCCTATCTGAAAGTCTGATAAACGCTGGAAAAATGACTAAGTCAAAAAAAAATAATTTTCAACTTTTTTCAATTTTACCCCGTGGGATATATATTCTACCCACACACATTTGGAACTCTCCTGGGGTACCCTCACACATATTATTCCCTCATTTAGTGGATATTTTCACAAAAAAGTGAAATTTTCAAAAATCCAGGAAATTGGCTGAAAACGACTAAATATCAAGGACTCATTGGGCGAATCGCTCTGGAACTGAAATCGAAATGCTCAGTGACACTTGCCCTATCTGAAAGTCTGCTAAACGCCAGAAAAATGACTAAGTCCAAAATAAAAATTTTTTCAACTTTTTTGAATTTTATCTCCGTGGGATATATATTCTACCCACACACATTTGGAACTTTCCTGGGGTACCCTCACACATATTATTCCCTCATTTAGTGGATATTTTCAGAAAAAAGTGAAATTTTCAAAAATCCAAAATATTGGCTGAAAACGACTAAATATCAAGGACTCATTGGGCGAATCACTCTGGAACTGAAATCGAAACGCTCACTGACATTTGCCCTATCTGAAAGTCTGATAAACGCCGGAAAAATGACTAAGTCCAAAAAAAAAAATTTTTCAACTTTTTTCAATTTTACCCCCGTGGGATATATATTCTACTCACACACATTTGGAACTTTCCTGGGGTACCCTCACACATATTATTCCCTCATTTAGTGGATATTTTCACAAAAAAGTGAAATTTTCAAAAATCTAGAAAATTGGCTGAAAAAGACTAAATATCAAGGACTCATTGGGCAATTCGCTCTGGAACTGAAATTGGAACGCTCAATGACATTTGCCCTATGTGAAAGTCTGATAAACGCCGGTAAAAATGACTAAGTGCAAAAAAAAAAATTTTTTCAACTTTTTTCAATTTTACCCCCGTGGGATTTATATTCTACCCACACACATTATTCCCTCATTTAGTGGATATTTTCACAAAAAAGTGAAATTTTCAAAAATCCAGAAAATTGGCTGAAAAAGACTAAATATCAAGGACTCATTGGGCGAATTGCTCTGGAACTGAAATTGGAACGCTCACTGACATTTGCCCTATCTGAAAGTCTGATAAACTTCGGAAAAATGACTAAGTCCAAAGAAAAAAATTTTTTCAACTTTTTTCAATTTTACCCCCGTGGGATATATATTCTACCCACACACATTTGGAACTCTCCTGGGGTACCCTCACACATATTATTACCTCATTTAGTGGATATTTTCACAAAAAAGTGAAATTTTCAAAAATCCAGAAAATTGGCTGAAAATGACTACATATCAAGGATGCATTGGGAGAATCGCTCTGGAACTGAAATCGCAACGCTCACTGACATTTGCCCTATCTGAAAGTCTGATAAACGCCGGAAAAATGACTAAGTCCAAAAAAAAAATTTTTCAACTTTTTTCAATTTTACCCCCGTGGGATATATATTCTACTCACACACATTTGGAACTTTCCTGGGGTACCCTCACACATATTATTCCCTCGTTTAGTGGATATTTTCACAAAAAAGTGAAATTTTCAAAAATCCAGAAAATTGGCTGAAAATGACTACATATCAAGGATGCATTGGGAGAATCGCTCTGGAACTGAAATCGCAACGCTCACTGACATTTGCCCTATCTGAAAGTCTGATAAACGGCGGAAAAATGACTATGTCCAAAAAAAATTTTTTTCAACTTTTTGAAATTTGACCCCCGTGGGATATATATTCTACCCACACACATTTGGAACTCTCCTGGGGTACCCTCACACATATTATTCCCTCATTTAGTGGATATTTTCACAAAAAAGAGAAATTTTCAAAAATCCAGAAAATTGGCTGAAAACGACTAAATATCAAGGACTCATTGGGCGAATCGCTCTGGAACTGAAATCGAAATGCTCACTGACATTTGCCCTATCTGAAAGTCTGATAAACGCCAAAAAAATGACTAAGTCCAAAAAATAAAATTTTTTCAACTTTTTTCAATTTTACCCCCGTGGGATATATATTCTACGCACACACATTTGGAACTCTCCTGGGGTACCCTCACACATATTATTCCCTCATTTAGTGGATATTTTCACAAAAAAGTGAAATTTTCAAAAATCCAGAAAATTGGCTGAAAACGACTAAATTTCAAGGACTCATTGGGCGAATCACTCTGGAACTGAAATCGGAACGATCACTGACATTTGCCCTATCTGAAAGTCTGATAAACGCTGGAAAAATGACTAAGTCCAAAAAAAAATTTTTTTCAACTTTTTTCAATTTTACCCCCGTGGGATATATATTCTACCAACACACATTTGGAACTCTCCTGGGGTACCTTCACACATATTATTCCCTCATTTAGTGGATATTTTCACAAAAAGTGAAATTTTCAAAAATCTAGAAAATTGGCTGAAAAAGACTAAATATCAAGGACTCATTGGGCAATTCGCTCTGGAACTGAAATTGGAACGCTCAATGACATTTGCCCTATGTGAAAGTCTGATAAACGCCGGTAAAAATGACTAAGTCCAAAAAAAAAAATTTTTTCAACTTTTTTCAATTTTACCCCCGTGGGATTTATATTCTACCCAAACACATTTGGAACTCTCCTGGGGTACCCTCACACATATTATTCCCTCATTTAGTGGATATTTTCACAAAAAAGTGAAATTTTCAAAAATCCAGAAAATTGGCTGAAAACGACTAAATTTCAAGGACTCATTTGGCGAATCACTCTGGAACTGAAATCGAAACGCTCACTGACATTTGCCCTATCTGAAAGTCTGATAAACGCCGGAAAAATGACTAAGTCCAAAAAAAAAAATTTTTCAACTTTTTTCAATTTTACCCCCGTGGGATATATATTCTACTCACACACATTTGGAACTTTCCTGGGGTACCCTCACACATATTATTCCCTCATTTAGTGGATATTTTCACAAAAAAGTGAAATTTTCAAAAATCTAGAAAATTGGCTGAAAAAGACTAAATATCAAGGACTCATTGGGCAATTCGCTCTGGAACTGAAATTGGAACGCTCAATGACATTTGCCCTATGTGAAAGTCTGATAAACGCCGTTAAAAATGACTAAGTCCAAAAAAAAAAATTTTTTCAACTTTTTTCAATTTTACCCCCGTGGGATTTATATTCTACCCAAACACATTTGGAACTCTCCTGGGGTACCCTCACACATATTATTCCCTCATTTAGTGGATATTTTCACAAAAAAGTGAAATTTTCAAAAATCCAGAAAATTGGCTGAAAACGACTAAATTTCAAGGATTCATTTGGCGAATCACTCTGGAACTGAAATCGGAACGATCACTGACATTTGCCCTATCTGAAAGTCTGATAAACGCTGGAAAAATGACTAAGTCCAAAGAAAAAATTTTTTTCAACTTTTTTCAATTTTACCCCCGTGGGATATATATTCTACCCACACACATTATTCCCTCATTTAGTGGATATTTTCACAAAAAAGTGAAATTTTCAAAAATCCAGAAAATTGGCTGAATAAGACTAAATATCAAGGACTCATTGGGTGAATTGCTCTGGAACTGAAATTGGAACGCTCACTGACATTTGCCCTATCTGAAAGTCTGATAAACTTCGGAAAAATGACTAAGTCCAAAGAAAAAAATTTTTTCAACTTTTTTCAATTTTACCCCCGTGGGATATATATTCTACCCACACACATTTGGAACTCTCCTGGGGTACCCTCACACATATTATTACCTCATTTAGTGGATATTTTCACAAAAAAGTGAAATTTTCAAAAATCCAGAAAATTGGCTGAAAATGACTACATATCAAGGATGCATTGGGAGAATCGCTCTGGAACTGAAATCGCAACGCTCACTGACATTTGCCCTATCTGAAAGTCTGATAAACGCCGGAAAAATGACTAAGTCCAAAAAAAAAATTTTTCAACTTTTTTCAATTTTACCCCCGTGGGATATATATTCTACTCACACACATTTGGAACTTTCCTGGGGTACCCTCACACATATTATTCCCTCATTTAGTGGATATTTTCACAAAAAAGTGAAATTTTCAAAAATCCAGAAAATTGGCTGAAAATGACTACATATCAAGGATGCATTGGGAGAATCGCTCTGGAACTGAAATCGCAATGCTCACTGACATTTGCCCTATCTGAAAGTCTGATAAACGGCGGAAAAATGACTAAGTCCAAAGAAAAAAATTTTTTCAACTTTTTTCAATTTTACCCCCGTGGGTTATATATTCTACCCACACACATTTGAAACTCTCCTGGGGTACCTTCACACATATTATGCCCTCATTTAGTGGATATTTTCACAAAAAGTGAAATTTTCAAAAATCCAGAAAATTGGCTGAAAAAGACTAAATATCAAGGACTCATTGGGCAATTCGCTCTGGAACTGAAATTGGAACGCTCAGTGACATTTCCCTATCTGAAAGTCTGATAAACGCCGGAAAAATGACTAAGTCCAAAGAAAAAAATGTTTTCAACTTTTTTCAATTTTACCCCCGTGGGATATATATTCTACCCACACACGTTATTCTCTCATTTAGTGGATATTTTCACAAAAAAGTGAAATTTTCAAAAATCCAGAAAATTGGCTGAAAACGACTAAATTTCAAGGTCTCATTGGGTGAATTGCTCTGGAACTGAAATTGGAACGCTCACTCACATTTGCCCTATCTGAAAGTCTGATAAACGCTGGAAAAATGACTAAGTCCCAAAAAATATTTTTTTCAACTTTTTTCAATTTTACCCCCGTGGGATATATATTCTACCCAAACACTTTTGGAACTCTCCTGTTGTATCCTCACACATATTATTCCGTCATTTAGTGGATATTTTCACAAAAAAGTGAAATTTTCAAAAATCTAGAAAATTGGCTGAAAAAGACTAAATATCAAGGACTCATTGGGCAATTCGCTCTGGAACTGAAATTGGAACGCTGAATGACATTTGCCCTATGTGAAAGTCTGATAAACGCCGGAAAAATGACTAAGTCCAAAAAAAAAATTTTCAACTTTTTTCAATTTTACCCCCGTGGGATATATATTCTACCCACACACATTTGGAACTCTCCTGGGGTACCCTCACACATATTATTCCCTCATTTAGTGGATATTTTCACAAAAAAGAGAAATTTTCAAAAATCCAGAAAATTGGCTGAAAACGACTAAATATCAAGGACTCATTGGGCGAATCGCTCTGGAACTGAAATCGAAATGCTCACTGACATTTGCCCTATCTGAAAGTCTGATAAACGCCAGAAAAATGACTAAGTCCAAAAAAAAAAATTTTTTCAACTTTTTTCAATTTTACCCCCGTGGGATATATATTCTACGCACACACATTTGGAACTCTCCTGGGGTACCCTCACACATATTATTCCCTCATTTAGTGGATATTTTCACAAAAAAGTGAAATTTTCAAAAATCCAGAAAATTGGCTGAAAACGACTAAATATCAAGGACTCATTGGGCGAATCACTCTGGAACTGAAATCGGAACGCTCAATGACATTTGCCCTATCTGAAAGTCTGATAAACGCCGGAAAAATGACTAAGTCCAAAGAAAAAAATGTTTTCAACTTTTTTCAATTTTACCCCCGTGGGATATATATTCTACCCAAACACATTTGGAACTCTCCTGGGGTACCCTCACACATATTATTCCCTCATTTAGTGGATATTTTCAGAAAAAAGTGAAATTTTCAAAAATCCAAAATATTGGCTGAAAACGACTAAATATCAAGGACTCATTGGGCGAATCACTCTGGAACTGAAATCGAAACGCTCACTGACATTTGCCCTATCTGAAAGTCTGATAAACGCCGGAAAAATGACTAAGTCCAAAAAAAAAAATTTTTCAACTTTTTTCAATTTTACCCCCGTGGGATATATATTCTACTCACACACATTTGGAACTTTCCTGGGATACCCTCACACATATTATTCCCTCATTTAGTGGATATTTTCACAAAAAAGTGAAATTTTCAAAAATCTACAAAATTGGCTGAAAAAGACTAAATATCAAGGACTCATTGGGCAATTCGCTCTGGAACTGAAATTGGAACGCTCAATGACATTTGCCCTATGTGAAAGTCTGATAAACGCTGGTAAAAATGACTAAGTCCAAAAAAAAAAATTTTTTCAACTTTTTTCAATTTTACCCCCGTGGGATTTATATTCTACCCAAACACATTTGGAACTCTCCTGGGGTACCCTTACACATATTATTCCCTCATTTAGTGGATATTTTCACAAAAAAGTGAAATTTTCAAAAATCCAGAAAATTGGCTGAAAACGACTAAATTTCAAGGATTCATTTGGCGAATCACTCTGGAACTGAAATCGGAACGATCACTGACATTTGCCCTATCTGAAAGTCTGATAAACGCTGGAAAAATGACTAAGTCCAAAGAAAAAAATTTTTTCAACTTTTTTCAATTTTACCCCCGTGGGATATATATTCTACCCACACACATTATTCCCTCATTTAGTGGATATTTTCACAAAAAAGTGAAATTTTCAAAAATCCAGAAAATTGGCTGAAAAAGACTAAATATCAAGGACTCATTGGGCGAATTGCTCTGGAACTGAAATTGGAACGCTCACTGACATTTGCCCTATCTGAAAGTCTGATAAACTTCGGAAAAATGACTAAGTCCAAAGAAAAAAATTTTTTCAACTTTTTTCAATTTTACCCCCGTGGGATATATATTCTACCCACACACATTTGGAACTCTCCTGGGGTACCCTCACACATATTATTACCTCATTTAGTGGATATTTTCACAAAAAAGTGAAATTTTCAAAAATCCAGAAAATTGGCTGAAAATGACTACATATCAAGGATGCATTTGGGAGAATCGCTCTGGAACTGAAATCGCAACGCTCACTGACATTTGCCCTATCTGAAAGTCTGATAAACGCCGGAAAAATGACTAAGTCCAAAAAAAAAATTTTTCAACTTTTTTCAATTTTACCCCCGTGGGATATATATTCTACTCACACACATTTGGAACTTTCCTCGGGTACCCTCACACATATTATTCCCTCATTTAGTGGATATTTTCACAAAAAAGTGAAATTTTCAAAAATCCAGAAAATTGGCTGAAAATGACTACATATCAAGGATGCATTGGGAGAATCGCTCTGGAACTGAAATCGCAACGCTCACTGACATTTGCCCTATCTGAAAGTCTGATAAACGCCGGAAAAATGACTAAGTCCAAAAAAAAAATTTTTCAACTTTTTTCAATTTTACCCCGTGGGATATATATTCTACCCACACACATTTGGAACTCTCCTGGGGTACCCTCACACATATTATTCCCTCATTTAGTGGATATTTTCACAAAAAAGTGAAATTTTCAAAAATCCAGGAAATTGGCTGAAAACGACTAAATATCAAGGACTCATTGGGCGAATCGCTCTGGAACTGAAATCGAAATGCTCAGTGACACTTGCCCTATGTGAAAGTCTGCTAAACGCCAGAAAAATGACTAAGTCCAAAATAAAAATTTTTTCAACTTTTTTGAATTTTATCTCCGTGGGATATATATTCTACCCACACACATTTGGAACTTTCCTGGGGTACCCTCACACATATTATTCCCTCATTCAGTGGATATTTTCACAAAAAAGTGAAATTTTCAAAAATCCAGAAAATTGGCTGAAAACGGCTAAATATCAAGGACTCATTGGGCGAATCGCTCTGGAACTGAAATCGAAAAGCTCACTGACATTTGCCCTATCTGAAAGTCTGATAAATGCTGGAAAAATGACTACGTCCAAAAAGAACTTTTTTTCAACTTTTTTCAGTTTTACCCCTGTGGGATATATATTCTACCCACACACATTTGGAACTCTCCTGGGGTACCCTCACACATATTATTCCCTCATTTAGTGGATATTTAAAAAAAAAAGTGAAATTTTCAAAAATCCAGAAAATTGGCTGAAAACTACTAAATATCAAGGACTCATTGGGCGAATCGCTCTGGAACTGAAATCGAAATGCTCACTGACATTTGCCCTCTCTGAAAGTCTGATAAATGCCAGAAAAATGACTAAGTCCAAAAAAAAAAAATTTTTCAACTTTCTTCAAATTTACCCCCGTGGGATATATATTCCACGCACACACATTTGGAACTATCCTGGGGTACCCTCACACATATTATTCCCTCATTTAGTGGATATTTTCACAAAAAAGTGAAATTTTCAAAAATCCAGAAAATTGGCTGAAAACGACTAAATTTCAAGGACTCATTGGGCGAATCACTCTGGAACTGAAATCGGAACGATCACTGACATTTGCCCTATCTGAAAGTCTGATAAACGCTGGAAAAATGACTAAGTCCAAAAAAAAAAATTTTTCAACTTTTTTCAATTTTACCCCCGTGGGATATATATTCTACCCACACACATTTGGAGCTCTCCTGGGGTACCCTCACACATATCATTCCCTCATTTAGTGGATATTTTCACAAAAAAGTGAAATTTTCAAAAATCCAGAAAATTGGCTGAAAACTACTAAATATCAAGGACTCATTGGGCGAATCACTCTGGAACTGAAATCGGAACGATCACTGATATTTGCCCTATCTGAAAGTCTGATAAATGCTGGAAAAATGACTAAGTCCAAAACAAAATTTTTTTCAACTTTTTTCAATTTTACCCCCGTGGGATATATATTCTACCCACAAACATTTGGAACTCTCCTATGGTACCCTCACACATATTATTTCCTCATTTAGTGGATATTTTCACAAAAAAGTGAAATTTTCAAAAATCCAGAAAATTGGCTGAAAACGACTAAATATCAAGGACTCATAGGGCGAATTGCTCTGGAACTGAAATTGGAACGCTCAGTGACATTTCCCCTATCTGAAAGTTTGATAAACTTCGGAAAAATGACTTATTCCAAATAAAAAAATTTTTTCAACTCTTATCAATTTTACCCCCGTAGGATATATATTCTACCGACACACATTTGGAACTATCCTGGGGTACCCTCACACATATTATTCCCTCAATTAGTGGATATTTTCACAAAAAAGTGAAATTTTCAAAAATCCAGAAAATTGGCTGAAAATGACTACATATCAAGGATGCATTGGGAGAATCGCTCTGGAACTGAAATCGCAACGCTCACTGACATTTGCCCTATCTGAAAGTCTGATAAACGCCGGAAAAATGACTAAGTCCAAAAAAAAAATTTTTCAACTTTTTTCAATTTTACCCCCGTGGGATATATATTCTACTCACACACATTTGGAACTTTCCTGGGGTACCCTCACACATATTATTCCCTCATTTAGTGGATATTTTCACAAAAAAGTGAAATTTTCAAAAATCCAGAAAATTGGCTGAAAATGACTACATATCAAGGATGCATTGGGAGAATCGCTCTGGAACTGAAATCGCAATGCTCACTGACATTTGCCCTATCTGAAAGTCTGATAAACGGCGGAAAAATGACTAAGTCCAAAGAAAAAAATTTTTTCAACTTTTTTCAATTTTACCCCCGTGGGTTATATATTCTACCCACACACATTTGAAACTCTCCTGGGGTACCTTCACACATATTATGCCCTCATTTAGTGGATATTTTCACAAAAAGTGAAATTTTCAAAAATCCAGAAAATTGGCTGAAAAAGACTAAATATCAAGGACTCATTGGGCAATTCGCTCTGGAACTGAAATTGGAACGCTCAGTGACATTTCCCTATCTGAAAGTCTGATAAACGCCGGAAAAATGACTAAGTCCAAAGAAAAAAATGTTTTCAACTTTTTTCAATTTTACCCCCGTGGGATATATATTCTACCCACACACGTTATTCTCTCATTTAGTGGATATTTTCACAAAAAAGTGAAATTTTCAAAAATCCAGAAAATTGGCTGAAAACGACTAAATTTCAAGGTCTCATTGGGTGAATTGCTCTGGAACTGAAATTGGAACGCTCACTCACATTTGCCCTATCTGAAAGTCTGATAAACGCTGGAAAAATGACTAAGTCCCAAAAAATATTTTTTTCAACTTTTTTCAATTTTACCCCCGTGGGATATATATTCTACCCAAACACTTTTGGAACTCTCCTGTTGTATCCTCACACATATTATTCCGTCATTTAGTGGATATTTTCACAAAAAAGTGAAATTTTCAAAAATCTAGAAAATTGGCTGAAAAAGACTAAATATCAAGGACTCATTGGGCAATTCGCTCTGGAACTGAAATTGGAACGCTGAATGACATTTGCCCTATGTGAAAGTCTGATAAACGCCGGAAAAATGACTAAGTCCAAAAAAAAAATTTTCAACTTTTTTCAATTTTACCCCCGTGGGATATATATTCTACCCACACACATTTGGAACTCTCCTGGGGTACCCTCACACATATTATTCCCTCATTTAGTGTCTATTTTCACAAAAAAGAGAAATTTTCAAAAATCCAGAAAATTGGCTGAAAACGACTAAATATCAAGGACTCATTGGGCGAATCGCTCTGGAACTGAAATCGAAATGCTCACTGACATTTGCCCTATCTGAAAGTCTGATAAACGCCAGAAAAATGACTAAGTCCAAAAAAAAAAATTTTTTCAACTTTTTTCAATTTTACCCCCGTGGGATATATATTCTACGCACACACATTTGGAACTCTCCTGGGGTACCCTCACACATATTATTCCCTCATTTAGTGGATATTTTCACAAAAAAGTGAAATTTTCAAAAATCCAGAAAATTGGCTGAAAACGACTAAATATCAAGGACTCATTGGGCGAATCACTCTGGAACTGAAATCGGAACGCTCAATGACATTTGCCCTATCTGAAAGTCTGATAAACGCCGGAAAAATGACTAAGTCCAAAGAAAAAAATGTTTTCAACTTTTTTCAATTTTACCCCCGTGGGATATATATTCTACCCAAACACATTTGGAACTCTCCTGGGGTACCCTCACACATATTATTCCCTCATTTAGTGGATATTTTCAGAAAAAAGTGAAATTTTCAAAAATCCAAAATATTGGCTGAAAACGACTAAATATCAAGGACTCATTGGGCGAATCACTCTGGAACTGAAATCGAAACGCTCACTGACATTTGCCCTATCTGAAAGTCTGATAAACGCCGGAAAAATGACTAAGTCCAAAAAAAAAAATTTTTCAACTTTTTTCAATTTTACCCCCGTGGGATATATATTCTACTCACACACATTTGGAACTTTCCTGGGATACCCTCACACATATTATTCCCTCATTTAGTGGATATTTTCACAAAAAAGTGAAATTTTCAAAAATCTACAAAATTGGCTGAAAAAGACTAAATATCAAGGACTCATTGGGCAATTCGCTCTGGAACTGAAATTGGAACGCTCAATGACATTTGCCCTATGTGAAAGTCTGATAAATGCTGGTAAAAATGACTAAGTCCAAAAAAAAAAATTTTTTCAACTTTTTTCAATTTTACCCCCGTGGGATTTATATTCTACCCAAACACATTTGGAACTCTCCTGGGGTACCCTCACACATATTATTCCCTCATTTAGTGGATATTTTCACAAAAAAGTGAAATTTTCAAAAATCCAGAAAATTGGCTGAAAACGACTAAATTTCAAGGATTCATTTGGCGAATCACTCTGGAACTGAAATCGGAACGATCACTGACATTTGCCCTATCTGAAAGTCTGATAAACGCTGGAAAAATGACTAAGTCCAAAGAAAAAAATTTTTTCAACTTTTTTCAATTTTACCCCCGTGGGATATATATTCTACCCACACACATTATTCCCTCATTTAGTGGATATTTTCACAAAAAAGTGAAATTTTCAAAAATCCAGAAAATTGGCTGAAAAAGACTAAATATCAAGGACTCATTGGGCGAATTGCTCTGGAACTGAAATTGGAACGCTCACTGACATTTGCCCTATCTGAAAGTCTGATAAACTTCGGAAAAATGACTAAGTCCAAAGAAAAAAATTTTTTCAACTTTTTTCAATTTTACCCCCGTGGGATATATATTCTACCCACACACATTTGGAACTCTCCTGGGGTACCCTCACACATATTATTACCTCATTTAGTGGATATTTTCACAAAAAAGTGAAATTTTCAAAAATCCAGAAAATTGGCTGAAAATGACTACATATCAAGGATGCATTTGGGAGAATCGCTCTGGAACTGAAATCGCAACGCTCACTGACATTTGCCCTATCTGAAAGTCTGATAAACGCCGGAAAAATGACTAAGTCCAAAAAAAAAATTTTTCAACTTTTTTCAATTTTACCCCGTGGGATATATATTCTACCCACACACATTTGGAACTCTCCTGGGGTACCCTCACACATATTATTCCCTCATTTAGTGGATATTTTCACAAAAAAGTGAAATTTTCAAAAATCCAGGAAATTGGCTGAAAACGACTAAATATCAAGGACTCATTGGGCGAATCGCTCTGGAACTGAAATCGAAATGCTCAGTGACATTTGCCCTATGTGAAAGTCTGCTAAACGCCAGAAAAATGACTAAGTCCAAAATAAAAATTTTTTCAACTTTTTTGAATTTTATCTCCGTGGGATATATATTCTACCCACACACATTTGGAACTTTCCTGGGGTACCCTCACACATATTATTCCCTCATTCAGTGGATATTTTCACAAAAAAGTGAAATTTTCAAAAATCCAGAAAATTGGCTGAAAACGGCTAAATATCAAGGACTCATTGGGCGAATCGCTCTGGAACTGAAATCGAAAAGCTCACTGACATTTGCCCTATCTGAAAGTCTGATAAATGCTGGAAAAATGACTACGTCCAAAAAGAACTTTTTTTCAACTTTTTTCAGTTTTACCCCTGTGGGATATATATTCTACCCACACACATTTGGAACTCTCCTGGGGTACCCTCACACATATTATTCCCTCATTTAGTGGATATTTAAAAAAAAAAGTGAAATTTTCAAAAATCCAGAAAATTGGCTGAAAACTACTAAATATCAAGGACTCATTGGGCGAATCGCTCTGGAACTGAAATCGAAATGCTCACTGACATTTGCCCTCTCTGAAAGTCTGATAAATGCCAGAAAAATGACTAAGTCCAAAAAAAAAAAATTTTTCAACTTTCTTCAAATTTACCCCCGTGGGATATATATTCCACGCACACACATTTGGAACTATCCTGGGGTACCCTCACACATATTATTCCCTCATTTAGTGGATATTTTCACAAAAAAGTGAAATTTTCAAAAATCCAGAAAATTGGCTGAAAACGACTAAATTTCAAGGACTCATTGGGCGAATCACTCTGGAACTGAAATCGGAACGATCACTGACATTTGCCCTATCTGAAAGTCTGATAAACGCTGGAAAAATGACTAAGTCCAAAAAAAAAAATTTTTCAACTTTTTTCAATTTTACCCCCGTGGGATATATATTCTACCCACACACATTTGGAGCTCTCCTGGGGTACCCTCACACATATCATTCCCTCATTTAGTGGATATTTTCACAAAAAAGTGAAATTTTCAAAAATCCAGAAAATTGGCTGAAAACTACTAAATATCAAGGACTCATTGGGCGAATCACTCTGGAACTGAAATTGGAACGATCACTGATATTTGCCCTATCTGAAAGTCTGATAAATGCTGGAAAAATGACTAAGTCCAAAACAAAATTTTTTTCAACTTTTTTCAATTTTACCCCCGTGGGATATATATTCTACCCACAAACATTTGGAACTCTCCTATGGTACCCTCACACATATTATTTCCTCATTTAGTGGATATTTTCACAAAAAAGTGAAATTTTCAAAAATCCAGAAAATTGGCTGAAAACGACTAAATATCAAGGACTCATAGGGCGAATTGCTCTGGAACTGAAATTGGAACGCTCAGTGACATTTCCCCTATCTGAAAGTTTGATAAACTTCGGAAAAATGACTTATTCCAAATAAAAAAATTTTTTCAACTCTTATCAATTTTACCCCCGTAGGATATATATTCTACCGACACACATTTGGAACTATCCTGGGGTACCCTCACACATATTATTCCCTCAATTAGTGGATATTTTCACAAAAAAGTGAAATTTTCAAAAATCCAGAAAATTGGCTGAAAACGACTAAATATCAAGGACGCATTGGGAGAATCGCTCTGGAACTGAAATCGGAACGATCACTGACATTTGCCCTATCTGAAAGTCTGATAAACGCTGGAAAAATGACTAAGTCCAAAGAAAAAATTTTTTTCAACTTTTTTCAATTTTACCCCCGTGGGATATATATTCTACCCACACACATTATTCCCTCATTTAGTGGATATTTTCACAAAAAAGTGAAATTTTCAAAAATCCAGAAAATTGCCTGAAAACGACTAAATATCAAGGACTCATTGGGCGAATCGCTCTGGAACTGAAATCCTAATGCTCACTTTCATTTGCCCTATCTGAAAGTCTGATAAACGCCAGAAAAATGACTAAGTCCAAAAAAAAAAAAATTTTTCAACTTTTTTCAATTTTACCCCCGTGGGATATATATTCTACGCACACACATTTGGAATTCTCCTGGGGTACCCTCACACATATTATTCCCTCATTTAGTGGATATTTTCACAAAAAAGTGAAATTTTCAAAAATCCAGAAAATTGGCTGAAAACTACTAAATATCAAGGACTCATTGGGCGAATCGCTCTGGAACTGAAATCGAAATGCTTACTGGCATTTGCCCTATCTGAAAGTCTGATAAATGCCAGAAAAATGACTAAGTCCAAAAAAAAAATTTTTTTCAACTTTTTTCAATTTTACCCCCGTGGGATATATATTCCACGCACACACATTTGGAACTCTCCTGGGGTACCCTCACACATATTATTCCCTCATTTAGTGGATATTTTCACAAAAAAGTGAAATTTTCAAAAATCCAGAAAATTGGCTGAAAACGACTAAATTTCAAGGACTCATTGGGCGAATCACTCTGGAACTGATATCGGAACGATCACTGACATTTGACCTATCTGAAAGTCTGATAAACGCTGGAAAAATGACTAAGTCCAAAGAAAAAATTTTTTTCAACTTTTTTCAATTTTACCCCCGTGGGATATATATTCTACCCACACACATTTGGTACTCTCCTGGGGTACCCTCACACATATTATTCCCTCATTTACAGGATATTTTCACAAAAAGTGAAATTTTCAAAAATCTAAAATATTGGCTGAAAATGACTAAATATCAAGGACTCATTGGGCGAATAGCTCTGGAACTGAAATCGGAGCGCTCACTGACGTTTGCCATATCTGAAAGTCTGATAAACGTTGGAAACATGACTAAGTAAAAAAAAAAAAAAAATGTTCAACTTTTTACAATTTGAACCCCGTGGGATATATATTCTACCCACACACATTTGGAACTCTCCTGGGGTACCCTCACACATATTATTCCCTCATTTAGTGGATATTTTCACAAAAAAGTGAAATTTTCAAAAATCCAGAAATTTGTCTGAAAATGACTAAATATCAAGGACTCATTGGGCGAATCGCTCTGGAACTGAAATCGAAAAGCTCACTGACATTTGCCCTATCTGAAAGTCTGATAAACGCCGGAAAAATGACTAAGTCCAAAAAAAAAAATTTTTTCAACTTTTTTCAATTTTACCCCCGTGGGATATATATTCAACCCACACACATTTGGAAATCTCCTGGGGTACCCTCACAGATATTATTCCCTCATTTAGTGGATATTTTCACAAAAAAGTGAAATTTTCAAAAATCCAGAAAATTGGCTGAAAACGACTAAATATCAACGACACATTGGGAGAATCGCTCTGGAACTGAAATCGAAACGCTCACTGATATTTGCCCTGTCTGAAAGTCTGATAAACGCTGGAAAAATGACTAAGTCCAAAAAAAAAATTTTTTCAACTTTTTTCAATTTTACCCCCGTGGGATATATATTCTACCCACACACATTTGGAACTCTCGTGGGGTACACTCACACATATTATTCCCCATTTAGTGGATATTTTCACAAAAAAGTGAAATTTTCAAAAATCCAAAATATTGGCTGAAAACGATTAAATATCAAGGACTCATTGGGCGAATCGCTCTGGAACTGAAATCGGAACGCTCACTCCCTAGCTGACTCCCTATCTGAAAGTCTGATAAACGTTGGAAACATAACTAAGTCAAAAAAAAAAAAAATTTCAACTTTTTTCAATATTACCCCCGTGGGATATATATTCTACCCACACACATTTGGAACTCTCCTGGGGTACCCTCACACATATTATTCCCTCATTTAGTGGATATTTTCACAAAAAAGTGAAATTTTCAAAAATCCAGAAAATTGGCTGAAAATGACTAAATATCAAGGACTCATTGGGCGAATCGCTCTGGAACTGAAATCGGAACACTCACTGACATTTGCCCTATCTGAAAGTCTGATAAATGCTGGAAAAATGACTACGTCCAAAAAAAACTTTTTTTCAACTTTTTTCAATTTTACCCCCGTGGGATATATATTCTACCCACACACATTTGGAACTCTCCTGGGGTACCCTCACACATATTATTCCCTCATTTAGTGGATATTTTCACAAAAAAGTGAAATTTTCAAAAATCCCGAAAATTGGCTGAAAACGACTAAATATCAAGGACTCATGGGGCGAATCGCTCTGGAACTGAAATCGAAAAGCTCACTGACATTTGCCCTATCTGAAAGTCTGATAAACGCCGGAAAAATGACTAAGTCCAAAAAAAAAAATTTTTTCAACTCTTTTCAATTTTACCCCCGTGGGATATATATTCTACCCACACACATTTGGAACTCTCCTGGGGTACACTCACACATATTATTCCCTCATTTAGTGGATATTTTCACAAAAGTGAAATTTTCAAAAATCCCGAAAATTGGCTGAAAACGACTAAATATCAAGGACTCATTGGGCGAATCGCTCTGGAACTGAAATCGAAACGCTCACTGACATTTGCCCTGTCTGAAAGTCTGATAAACGCTGGAAAAATGACTAAGTCCAAAAAAAAAATTTTTTCAACTTTTTTCAATTTTACCCCCGTGGGATATATATTCTACCCACACACATTTGGAACTCTCCTGGGGTACCCTCACACATATTATTCCCTCATTTAGTGGATATTTTCACAAAAAAGTGAAATTTTCGAAAATCCCGAAAATTGGCTGAAAACGACTAAATATCATGGACTCATGGGGCGAATCGCTCTGGAACTGAAATCGAAAAGCTCACTGACATTTGCCCTATCTGAAAGTCTGATAAACGTTGGAAACATGACTAAGTCAAAAAAAAAAAAAATTTCAACTTTTTTCAATATTACCCCCGTGGGATATATATTCTACCCACACACATTTGGAACTCTCCTGGGGTACTCTCACACATATTATTCCCTCATTTAGTGGATATTTTCACAAAAAAGTGAAATTTTCAAAAATCCAAAATATTGGCTGAAAACGAATAAATATCAAAGACTCATTGGGCGAATCGCTCTGGAAATGAAATCGGAACGCTCACTGACATTTGCGATATCTGAAAGACTGATAAACGCCGGAAAAATGACTAAGTCCAAAAAAATTTTTTTTTTAACTTTTTTCAATTTTCCCCTGTGGGATATATATTCTACCCACACACATTTGGAACTCTCCTGGGGTACCCTCACACATATTATTCCCTCATTTAGTGGATATTTTCACAAAAAAGTGAAATTTTCAAAAATCCAGGAAATTGGCTGAAATCGACTCAATATCAAGGACTCATTGGGCGAATCGCTCTGGAACTGAAATCAGAATGCTCACTGACATTTCCCCTATCTGAAAGTCTGATAAACGTTGGAAATATGACTAAGTCAAAAAAAATATTTTTTTCAACTTTTTTCAATTTTACCCCGTGGGATATATATTCTACCCACACACATTTGGTTCTCTCCTGGGGTACCCTCACACTTATTATTCCCTCATTTAGTGGATATTTTCACAAAAAGTGAAATTTTAAATAATCCAAAATATTGGCTGAAAATGACTAAATATCAAGGACTCATTGGGCGAATAGCTCTGGAACTGAAATCGGAGCGCTCACTGACATTTGCCATATCTGAAAGTCTGATAAACGTTGGAAACATGACTAAGTAAAAAAAAAAAAAAATTTCAACTTTTTTCAATTTGAACCCCGTGGGATATATATTCTACCCACAAACATTTGGAACTCTCCTGGCGTACCCTCGCACATATTATTCCCTCATTTAGTGGATATTTTCACAAAAAAGTGAAATTTTCAAAAATCCAGAAAATTGGCTGAAAACGACTAAATATCAAGGACTCATTGGGCGAATCGCTCTGGAACTGAAATCGGAACGCTCACTGATATTTCCCCTATCTGAAAGTCTGATAAACGTTGGAAACATGACTAAGTCCAAAAAAAAAAATTTTCCATCTTTTTTCAATTTGACCCCTGTGGGATATATATTCTATCCACACACATTTGGAACTCTCCTGGCGTACCCTCACACATATTATTCCCTCATTTAGTGGATATTTTCACAAAAAAGTAAAATTTTCAAAAATCAAGAAAATTGGCTGAAAACGAATAAATATTAACGACTCATTGGGCGAATCGCTCTGGAACTGAAATCGGAATGCTCACTGACATTTGCCTTATCTGGAAGTCTGATAAACGCCGGAAAAATGACTACGTCCAACAAAAAATTTTTTCAACTTTTTTCAATTTTACCCCCGTGGGATATATATTCTACCCACACACATTTGGAACTCTCCTGGGGTACCCTCACACATATTATTCCCCATTTAGTGGATATTTTCACAAAAAAGTGACATTTTCAAAAATCCAAAATATTGGCTGAAAACGACTAAATATAAAGGACTCATTGGGCGAATCGCTCTGGAACTGAAATCAGAACGCTCACTGACATTTGCCCTATCTGAAAGTCTGATAAAAGTTGGAACCATGACTAAGTCAAAAAAAAAAAAATTTTCAACTTTTTTCAATTTTACCCCCGTGGGATATATATTCTACCCACACACATTTGGAACTCTCCTGGGGTACCCTCACACATATTATTCCCTCATTTAGTGGATATTTAAAAAAAAAAGTGAAATTTTCAAAAATCCAGAAAATTGGCTGAAAAAGACTAAACATCAAGGACTCATTGGGCGAATCGCTCTGGAACTGAAATCGGAATGCTCACTGACATTTCCCCTATCTGAAAGTCTGATAAATGTTGGAAACATGACTAAGTCAAAAAAAAAAAATTTTTCAACTTTTTTCAATTTTACCCCCGTGGGATATATATTCTACCCACACACATTTGTAACTCTCCTGGGGTACCCTCACACATATTATTCCCTCATTTAGTGGATATTTTCACAAAAAAGTGACATTTTCAAAAATCAAGAAAATTGGCTGAAAACGACTATCAAGGACTCATTGGGCGAATCGCTCTGGAACTGAAATCGGAACGCTCAATAACATTTGTTCTATCTGAAAGTCTGATAAACGCCGGAAAAATGACTAAGCTAAAAAATCAATTTTTCAACTTTTTTTTAATTTTACCCCGTGGGATATATATTCTACCCACACACATTTGGAACTCTCCTGGGGTACCCTCACACATACTATTCCTTCATTTAGTGAATATTTCCACAAAAAATTTAAATTTTCAAAAATCCAGAAAATTGGATGAAAACGACTAAATATTAAGGACTCATTGGGCGAATCGCTCTGGAACTGAAATCGGAATGCTCACTGACATTTGCCCTATCTGAAAGCCAGATAAACGCCGGAAAAATGACTAAGTTAAAAAAAAATTTTTTCAACTTTTTTCAATTTTACCCCCGTGGGATATATATTCTACCCACACACATTTGGAACTCTCCTGGGGTACCCTCACACATATTATTCCCTCATTTAGTGGATATTTTCAAAAAAAAGTGAAATTTTCAAAAATCAAGAAAATTGGCTGAAAACGACTAACTATCAAGGACTCATTGGGCGAATCGCTCTGGAACTGAAATCGGAACGCTCAATAACATTTGTCCTATCTGAAAGTCTGATAAACGCCGGAAAAATGACTAAGCTAAAAAACAATTTTTCAACTTTTTTTAAATTTTACCCCCGTGGGATATATATTCTACCCACACACATTTGGAACTCTCCTGGGGTACCCTCACACATACTATTCCCTCATTTAGTGAATATTTTCACAAAAAATTAAAATTTTCAAAAATCCAGAAAATTGGATGAAAACGACTAAATATTAAGGACTCATTGGGCGAATCGCTCTGGAACTGAAATGGGAATGCTCACTGACATTTGCCCTATCTGAAAGTCAGATAAACGCCGGAAAAATGACTAAGTTAAAAAAAAAAAATTTTTCAACTTTTTTCAATTTTACCCTCGTGGGATATATATTCTACCCACACACATTTGGAACTCTCCTGGGGTACCCTCACACATATTATTCCCTCATTTAGTGGATATTTTCACAAAAAAGTGAAATTTTCAAAAATCCAAAATATTGGCTGAAAACGAATAAATATCAAAGACTCAATGGGCGAATCGCTCTGGAACTGAAATCGGAACGCTCACTGACATTTGCGATATCTGAAAGACTGATAAACGTTGGAAATATGACTAAGTAAAAAAAAATATTTTTTTCAACTTTTTTCAATTTTACCCCGTGGGATATATATTCTACCCACACACATTTGGTTCTCTCCTGGGGTACCCTCACACTTATTATTCCCTCATTTAGTGGATATTTTCACAAAAAGTGAAATTTTAAATAATCCAAAATATTGGCTGAAAATGACTAAATATCAAGGACTCATTGGGCGAATAGCTCTGGAACTGAAATCGGAGCGCTCACTGACATTTGCCATATCTGAAAGTCTGATAAACGTTGGAAACATGACTAAGTAAAAAAAAAAAAAAATTTCAACTTTTTTCAATTTGAACCCCGTGGGATATATATTCTACCCACACACATTTGGAACTCTCCTGGGGTACCCTCACACATATTATTCCCTCATTTAGTGGATATTTTCACAAAAAAGTGAAATTTTCAAAAATAGAAAATATTGGCTGAAAAAGACTAAATATCAAGGACTCATTGGGCGAATCGCTCTAGAACTGAAATTGGAACGCTCACTGACATTTCCCCTATCTGAAAGTCTGATAAACGTTGGAAACATGACTAAGTCCAAAAAAAAAAATTTTCCATCTTTTTTCAATTTGACCCCTTTGGGATATATATTCTATCCACACACATTTGGAACTCTCCTGGCGTACCCTCACACATATTATTCCCTCATTTAGTGGATATTTTCACAAAAAAGTAAAATTTTCAAAAATCAAGAAAATTGGCTGAAAACGAATAAATATTAACGACTCATTGGGCGAATCGCTCTGGAACTGAAATCGGAATGCTCACTGACATTTGCCTTATCTGGAAGTCTGATAAACGCCGGAAAAATGACTACGTCCAAAAAAAATTTTTTTCAACTTTTTTCAATTTTACCCCCGTGGGATATATATTCTACCCACACACATTTGGAACTCTCCTGGGGTACCCTCACACATATTATTCCCTCATTTAGTGGATATTTAAAAAAAAAAGTGAAATTTTCAAAAATCCAGAAAATTGGCTGAAAAAGACTAAACATCAAGGACTCATTGGGCGAATCGCTCTGGAACTGAAATCGGAATGCTCACTGAGATTTCCCCTATCTGAAAGTCTGATAAACGTTGGAAACATGACTAAGTCAAAAAAAAAAAATTTTTCAACTTTTTTCAATTTTACCCCCGTGGGATATATATTCTACCCACACACATTTGGAACTCTCCTGGGGTACCCTCACACATATTATTCCCTCATTTAGTGGATATTTTCACAAAAAAGTGACATTTTCAAAAATCAAGAAAATTGGCTGAAAACGACTATCAAGGACTCATTGGGCGAATCGCTCTGGAACTGAAATCGGAATGCTCAATAACATTTGTCCTATCTGAAAGTCTGATTAACGCCGGAAAAATGACTAAGCTAAAAAAACAATTTTTCAACTTTTTTTTAATTTTACCCCGTGGGATATATATTCTACCCACACACATTTGGAACTCTCCTGGGGTACCCTCACACATACTATTCCCTCATTTAGTGAATATTTCCACAAAAAATTTAAATTTTCAAAAATCCAGAAAATTGTATGAAAACGACTAAATATTAAGGACTCATTGGGCGAATCACTCTGGAACTGAAATCGGAATGCTCACTGACATTTGCCCTATCTGAAAGCCAGATAAACGCCGGAAAAATGACTAAGTTAAAAAAAAAATTTTTCAACTTTTTTCAATTTTACCCCCGTGGGATATATATTCTACCCACACACATTTGGAACTCTCCTGGGGTACCCTCACACATATTATTCCCTCATTTAGTGGATATTTTCAAAAAAAAGTGAAATTTTCAAAAATCAAGAAAATTGGCTGAAAACGACTAACTATCAAGGACTCAATGGGCGAATCGCTCTGGAACTGAAATCGGAACGCTCAATAACATTTGTCCTATCTGAAAGTCTGATAAACGCCGGAAAAATGACTAAGCTAAAAAACAATTTTTCAACTTTTTTTAAATTTTACCCCCGTGGGATATATATTCTACCCACACACATTTGGAACTCTCCTGGGGTACCCTCACACATACTATTCCCTCATTTAGTGAATATTTTCACAAAAAATTTAAATTTTCAAAAATCCAGAAAATTGGATGAAAACGACTAAATATTAAGGACTCATTGGGCGAATCGCTCTGGAACTGAAATCGGAATGCTCACTGACATTTGCCCTATCTGAAAGTCAGATAAACGCCGGAAAAATGACTAAGTTAAAAAAAAAATTTTTTTCAACTTTTTCAATTTTACCCTCGTGGGATATATATTCTACCCACACACATTTGGAACTCTCCTGGGGTACCCTCACACATATTATTCCCTCATTTAGTGGATATTTTCACAAAAAAGTGAAATTTTCAAAAATCAAGAAAATTGGCTGAAAACGACTATCAAGGACTCATTGGGCGAATCGCTCTGGAACAGAAATCGGAACGCTCAATGACATTTGCCCTATCTGAAAGTCTGATAAACGGCGGAAAAATGACTATGTCCAAAAAAAATTTTTTTCAACTTTTTGAAATTTGACCCCCGTGGGATATATATTCTACCCACACACATTTGGAACTCTCCTGGAGTACCCTCACACATATTATTCCCCATTTAGTGGATATTTTCACAAAAAAGTGAAATTTTCAAAAATCCAAAATATTGGCTGAAAACGACTAAATATCAAGGACTCATTGGGCGAATCGCTCTGGAACTGAAATCGGAACGTTCACTGACATTTGCCCTATCTGAAAGTCTGATAAACGCCGGAAAAATGACTGTCCAAAAAAAAAAATGTTTCAATTTTACCCCCGTGGGATATATATTCTACCCACACACATTTGGAACTCTCCTGGGGTACACTCACACATATTATTCCCCATTTAGTGGATATTTTCACAAAAAAGTGACATTTTGAAAAATCGAAAATATTGGCTGAAAACCACTAAATATCAAGGACTCATTGGGCGAATCGCTCTGGAACTGAAATCGGAATGCTCACTGACATTTGCCCTATCTGAAAGTCTGATAAACGTTGGAAACATGACTAATGTTAGAACCTTACTCTTAGTTTTTTTTTCCTTTGCTGGTCACATGACCTTGTTGGCCTATTTAATCCTGCTCCGCCCTTCTGGCTTTGCTGGACTTCAGTGTATATCTACTTTCTAGCTAGCCTGTGCTCTGTGTCTTGCTCTGTTAGTTTGCTTGGTCTACTGACCTCTATGTTCTATATATTTTGTTTGTTCGTCTGTCTGCTACTATTTCTGTTAGGAGGTGTCCCATATTCCTCCCAGTCCTTAGTACTTGTAGGGATTCCTTCCCCACATCTATAGGTCTCCGTACAGACTAGCTTAGGACTTTAGCAGGTCTGATCGCAGGATCAGGTCCCCTGTTACATCGTAGGGATTAAGCTGAGTTCTATCGTAGGGACAGATCTCCTCTCTTTCCTTAGCTCTGGTAGTAGAACATAACAACTAAGTCAAAAAAAAATTTTTTTCAACTTTTTTCAATTTTACCCCCGTGGGATTTATATTCTACCCACACACATTTGGAGCTCTCCTGGGGTACCCTCACACATATTATTCCCTCATTTAGTGGATATTTTCACAAAAAAGTGAAATTTTCAAAAATCCCGAAAATTGGCTGAAAACGACTAAATATCAAGGGCTCATTGGGCGAATCGCTCTGGAACTGAAATCGGAATGCTCACTGATATTTGCCCTATCTGAAAGTCTGATAAACGCCGGAAAAATGACTGTCCAAAAAAAAAATATTTCAACTTTTTTCAATTTTACGCCCGTGGGATATATATTCTACCCACACACATTTGGAACTCTCCTGGGGTACTCTCACACATATTATTCCTCTTTTAGTGGATATTTTCACAAAAAAGTGACATTTTCAAAAATCCAAAATATTGGCTGAAAACGAATAAATATCAAGGGCTCATTGGGCGAATCGCTCTGGAACTGAAAGCGGAACGCTCAATGACATTTGCCCTATCTGAAAGTCTGATAAACGCCGGAAAAATGACTAAGTTAAAAAAAAAAATTTTTCAACTTTTTTCAATTTTACCCCCGTGGGATATATATTCTACCCACACACATTTGGAACTCTCCTGGGGAACCCTCACACATATTATTCCCCATTTAGTGGATATTTTCACAAAAAAGTGACATTTTGAAAAATCAAAAATATTGGCTGAAAACAACTAAATATCAAGGACTCATTGGGCCAATCGCTCTGGAACTGAAATCGGAACGCTCAATAACATTTGTCCTATCTGAAAGTCTGATAAACGCCGGAAAAATGACTAAGTCCAAAAAAACAATTTTTCAACTTTTTTTAATTTTACCCCCGTGGGATATATATTCTACCCACACACATTTGGAACTCTCCTGGGGTACCCACACACATATTATTCCCTCATTTAGTGAATATTTTCACAAAAAAATTAAATTTTCAAAACTCCAGAAAATTGGATGAAAACGACTAAATATTAAGGACTCATTGGGAGAATCGCTCTGGAACTGAAATCGGAATGCTCACTGACATTTGCCCTATCTGAAAGTCAGATAAACGCCGGAAAAATGACTAAGTTAAAAAAAAAATTTTATTCAACTTTTTTCAATTTTACCCCCGTGGGATATATATTCTACCCACACACATTTGGAACTCTCCTGGGGTACCCTCACACATATTATTCCCTCATTTAGTGGATATTTTCACAAAAAAGTGAAATTTTCAAAAATCCAAAATATTGGCTGAAAACGACTAAATATCAAGGACTCATTGGGCGAATCGCTCTGGAACTGAAATCGGAACGGTCACTGACATTTGCCCTATCTGAAAGTCTGATAAACACCGGAAGAATGACTGTCCAAAAAAAAAATGTTTTCAATTTTTTTCAATTTTACCCCCGTGGGATATATATTCTACCCACACACATTTGGAACTCTCCTGGGGTACCCTCACACATATTATTCCCCATTTAGTGGATATTTTCACAAAAAAGTGACATTTTGAAAAATCGAAAATATTGGCTGAAAACGACTAAATATCAAGGACTCATTGGGCGAATCGCTCTGGAACTGAAATCTGAATGCTCACTGACATTTGTCCTATCTGAAAGTCTGATAAACGTTGGAAACATGACTAAGTCAAAAAAAAAATTTTTTTCAACTTTTTTCAATTTTACCCACGTGGGATTTATATTCTACCCACACACATTTGGAGCTCTCCTGGGGTACCCTCACACATATTATTCCCTCATTTAGTGGATATTTTCACAAAAAAGTGAAATTTTCAAAAATCCCGAAAATTGGCTGAAAACGACTAAATATCAAGGGCTCATTGGGCGAATCGCTCTGGAACTGAAATTGGAACGCTCACTGACATTTGCCCTATCTGAAAGTCTGATAAACGTTGGAAACATCACTAAGTCCAAAAAAAAAATGTTTTCAACTTTTTTCAATTTGACCCCCGTGGGATATATATTCTACCCACACACATTTGGAACTCTCCTGGAATACCCTCACACATATTATTCCCCATTTAGTGGAAATTTTCACAAAAAAGTGAAATTTTCAAAAATCCAAAATATTGGCTGAAAACGACTAAATATCAAGGACTCATTGGGCGAATCACTCTGGAACTGAAATCGGAACGCTCACTGACATTTGCCCTATCTGAAAGTCTGATAAACGCCGGAAAAATGACTGTCCAAAAAAAAAATTTTTTCAACTTTTTTCAATTTTACCCCCGTGGGATATATATTCTACCCACACACATTTGGAACTCTCCTGGGGTACCCTCACACATATTATTCCCCATTTAGTGGATATTTTCACAAAAAAGTGACATTTTCAAAAATCCAAAATATTGGCTGAAAACGACTAAATATAAAGGACTCATTGGGCGAATCGCTCTGGAACTGAAATCGGAACGCTCACTGACATTTGCCCTATCTGAAAGTCTGATAAACGTTGGAAACATGACTAAGTCCAAAAAAAATTTTTTTTCAACTTTTTTCAATTTTACCCCCGTGGGATATATATTCTACCCACACACATTTGGAGCTCTCCTGGGGTACCCTCACACATATTATTCCCTCATTTAGTGGATATTTTCACAAAAAAAGTGAAATTTTCAAAAATCCCGAAAATTGGCTGAAAACGACTAAATATCAAGGGCTCATTGGGCGAATCGCTCTGGAACTGAAATCGGAATGCTCACTGATATTTGCCCAGCTGAAAGTCTGATAAACGCCGGAAAAATGACTGTCCAAAAAAAAAAATATTTCAACTTTTTTCAATTTTACGCCCGTGGGATATATATTCTACCCACACACATTTGGAACTCTCCTGGGGTACTCTCACACATATTATTCCCCTTTTAGTGGATATTTTCACAAAAAAGTGACATTTTCAAAAATCCAAAATATTGGCTGAAAACGACTAAATATCAAGGGCTCATTGGGCGAATCGCTCTGGAACTGAAAGCGGAACGCTCAATGACATTTGCCCTATCTGAAAGTCTGATAAACGCCGGAAAAATGACTAAGTTAAAAAAAAAAATTTTTCAACTTTTTTCAATTTTACCCCCGTGGGATATATATTCTACCCACACACATTTGGAACTCTCCTGGGGAACCCTCACACATATTATTCCCCATTTAGTGGATATTTTCACAAAAAAGTGACATTTTGAAAAATCAAAAATATTGGCTGAAAACAACTAAATATCAAGGACTCATTGGGCCAATCGCTCTGGAACTGAAATCGGAACGCTCAATAACATTTGTCCTATCTGAAAGTCTGATAAACGCCGGAAAAATGACTAAGTCCAAAAAAACAATTTTTCAACTTTTTTTAATTTTACCCCCGTGGGATATATATTCTACCCACACACATTTGGAACTCTCCTGGGGTACCCACACACATATTATTCCCTCATTTAGTGAATATTTTCACAAAAAAATTAAATTTTCAAAAATCCAGAAAATTGGATGAAAACGACTAAATATTAAGGACTCATTGGGCGAATCGCTCTGGAACTGAAATCGGAATGCTCACTGACCTTTGCCCTATCTGAAAGTCAGATAAACGCCGGAAAAATGACTAAGTTAAAAAACAAATTTTATTCAACTTTTTTCAATTTTACCCCCGTGGGATATATATTCTACCCACACACATTTGGAACTCTCCTGGGGTACCCTCACACATATTATTCCCTCATTTAGTGGATATTTTCACAAAAAAGTGAAATTTTCAAAAATCCAAAATATTGGCTGAAAACGACTAAATATCAAGGACTCATTGGGCGAATCGCTCTGGAACTGAAATGGGAACGGTCACTGACATTTGCCCTATCTGAAAGTCTGATAAACACCGGAAGAATGACTGTCCAAAAAAAAAATGTTTTCAACTTTTTTCAATTTGACCCCCGTGGGATATATATTCTACCCACACACATTTGGAACTCTCCTGGAATACCCTCACACATATTATTCCCCATTTAGTGGATATTTTCACAAAAAAGTGAAATTTTCAAAAATCCAAAATATTGGCTGAAAACGACTAAATATCAAGGACTCATTGGGCGAATCACTCTGGAACTGAAATCGGAACGCTCACTGACATTTGCCCTATCTGAAAGTCTGATAAACGCCGGAAAAATGACTGTCCAAAAAAAAAAATTTTTTCAACTTTTTTCAATTTTACCCCCGTGGGATATATATTCTACCCACACACATTTGGAACTCTCCTGGGGTACCCTCACACATATTATTCCCCATTTAGTGGATATTTTCACAAAAAAGTGACATTTTCAAAAATCCAAAATATTGGCTGAAAACGACTAAATATAAAGGACTTATTGGGCGAATCGCTCTGGAACTGAAATCGGAACGCTCACTGACATTTGCCCTATCTGAAAGTCTGATAAACGTTGGAAACATGACTAAGTCAAAAAAAAAATTTTTTTCAACTTTTTTCAATTTTACCCCCGTGGGATATATATTCTACCCACACACATTTGGAGCTCTCCTGGGGTACCCTCACACATATTATTCCCTCATTTAGTGGATATTTTCACAAAAAAGTGAAATTTTCAAAAATCCAGAAAATTGGCTGAAAACGACTAAATATCAAGGGCTCATTGGGCGAATCGCTCTGGAACTGAAATCGGAACGCTCACTGACATTTGCCCTATCTGAAAGTCTGATAAACGACGGAAAAATGACTAAGTCCAAAAAAAAAATTTTTCAACTTTTTTCAATTTTACCCCCGTGGGATATATATTCTACCCACACACATTTGGAACTCTCCTGGGGTACCCTCACACATATTATTCCCTCATTTAGTGGATATTTAAAAAAAAAAGTGAAATTTTCAAAAATCCAGAAAATTGGCTGAAAAAGACGAAATATCAAGGACTCATTGGGCGAATCGCTCTGGAACTGAAATCGGAACGCTCACTGAAATTTCCCCTATCTGAAAGTCTGATAAACGTTGGAAACATGACTAAGTCAAAAAAAAAAAATTTTTCAACTTTTTTCAATTTTACCCCCGTGGGATATATATTCTACCCACACACATTTGGAACTCTCCTGGGGTACCCTCACACATATTATTCCCTCATTTAGTGAATATTTTCACAAAAAATTTAAATTTTCAAAAATCCAGAAAATTGGATGAAAACGACTAAATATTAAGGACTCATTGGGCGAATCGCTCTGGAACTGAAATCGGAATGCTCACTGACATTTGCCCTATCTGAAAGTCAGACAAACGCCGGAAAAATGACTAAGTTAAAAAATATATTTTTTTCAACTTTTTTCAATTTTACCCCCGTGGGATATATATTCTACCCACACACATTTGGAACTCTCCTGGGGTACCCTCACACATATTATTCCCTCATTTAGTGGATATTTTCACAAAAAAGTGAAATTTTCAAAAATCAAGAAAATTGGCTGAAAACGACTATCAAGGACTCATTGGGCGAATCGCTCTGGAACTGAAATCGGAACACTCAATGACATTTGCCCTATCTGAAAGTCTGATAAACGGCGGAAAAATGACTATGTCCAAAAAAAAATTTTTTTCAACTTTTTTCAATTTGACCCCCGTGGGATATATATTCTACCCACACACATTTGTAACTCTCCTGGAGTACCCTCACACATATTATTCCCCATTTAGTGGATATTTTCACAAAAAAGTGAAATTTTCAAAAATCCAAAATATTGGCTGAAAACGACTAAATATCAAGGACTCATTGGGCGAATCGCTCTGGAACTGAAATCGGAACGCTCACTGACATTTGCCCTATCTGAAAGTCTGATAAACGCCGGAAAAATGACTGTACAAAAAAAAAATTTTTTCAATTTTTTTCAATTTTACCCCCGTGGGATATATATTCTACCCACACACATTTGGAACTCTCCTGGGGTACCCTCACACATATTGTTCCCCATTTAGTGGATATTTTCACAAAAAAGTGACATTTTCAAAAATCCAAAATATTGGCTGAAAACGACTAAATATAAAGGACTCATTGGGCGAATCGCTCTGGAACTGAAATCGGAACGCTCACTGACATTTGCCCTATCTGAAAGTCTGATAAACGCCGGAAAAATGACTGTACAAAAAAAAAATTTTTTCAATTTTTTTCAATTTTACCCCCGTGGGATATATATTCTACCCACACACATTTGGAACTCTCCTGGGGTACCCTCACACATATTGTTCCCCATTTAGTGGATATTTTCACAAAAAAGTGACATTTTCAAAAATCCAAAATATTGGCTGAAAACGACTAAATATAAAGGACTCATTGGGCGAATCGCTCTGGAACTGAAATCGGAACGCTCACTGACATTTGCCCTATCTGAAAGTCTGATAAACGTTGGAAACATGACTAAGTCAAAAAAAAATAAAATTTTCAACTTTTTTCAATTTCCCCCGTGGGATATATATTCTACCTGGTATGTTCTGCTACCAGAGCTAAGGAAAGAGAGGAGATCTGTCCCTACGATAGAACTCAGCTTAATCCCTACGATGTAACAGGGGACCTGATCCTGCGATCAGACCTGCTAAAGTCCTAAGCTAGTCTGTACGGAGACCTATAGATGTGGGGAAGGAATCCCTACAAGTACTAAGGACTGGGAGGAATATGGGACACCTCCTAACAGAAATAGTAGCAGACAGACGAACAAACAAAATATATAGAACATAGTGTTATGTTCTGCTACCAAAGCTAAGGAAAGAGAGGAGATCTGTCCCTACTATAAGACTCAGCTGAATCCCTACGATGTAACAGGGAACCTGATCCTGCGATCAGACCTGCTAAAGTCCTAATCTAGTCTGTACGGAGACCTATAGATTTGGGGAGGGAATCCCTACAAGTACTAAGGACTGGGAGGAATATGGGACACCTCCTAACAGAAATAGTAGCAGACAGACGAACAAACAAAATAGATAGAACCTAGAGGTCCGTAGACCAAGCAAACTAACAGAGTTAGATACAGAGCACAGGCTAGCTAGAAAGTAGATATACAATGAAGTCCAGCAAAGCCAGAAGGGCGGAGCAGGATTAAATAGGCCAACAAGGTCATGTGACCAGCAAAGGAAAAAAAACCTAACAGCAAGGTTCTAACAGTACCCCCCCCTTCTAAGAGGATCCTCCGGATCCCCTAGGACCAGGCTTATCAGGAAATCTCCTGTGAAACGCTCTGACAAGTCTGGACGCGGAAACATCATCTGACCTCACCCAAGAGTTATCCTCGGGTCCGAAACCTTTCCATGCCACAAGATACTGCAAACTACCTCTATACCGTCTAGAGTCAAGGATGCGAGAAATTTCATATTCCCCGTCCTCCACCACCGGAGGAACAGAGGCAGAGGCGTCACCATCCGACACAACAGCTTTTTTTAACAGAGAGACATGAAAGACCGGATTAATTCTCCAGGAGGTAGGAACCTCCAACCTAACAGCAGATTGGTTGACAACCTGAAGCACCTTAAAGGGCCCTACAAACTTGGGACCCAATTTCTTAGAAGGAATCCTCAACCGCAGATTCCTAGAGGACAACCAAACCATGTCACCAACAGCGAACAAAACCTCCTGTCGTTTCCTATCAAAGTAGTCTTTAGATTTTCTGTTGGCCTCCTGAAGATTACCACGCACATCCGTCCAAACTCTTTCCAAATCCGTCGTTTGGAGAACGACCCAAACGACGGATGTCTCCCAGAACAACAAAAAAAAGGCGAACAACCAGCAGAAGAAGATGTATGATTGTTCAGAGCAAATTCGGCAAGTGGCAGAAACTCAGACCACCCCTCTTGATTGTCTGCCACAAAACAACGCAAGAACTGCTCAACATCCTGGTTTTTCCTTTCTGTCTGGCCATTAGATTCAGGATGATATCCGGACGAAAACGACAAATGAATTCCCAACCTGTCACAAAAGGCACGCCAAAAACGAGCCACGAACTGAGGACCCCTATCAGAAACAATGTCAGTAGGAACGCCATGAAGTCTGACAATTTCCTTGACAAAGGCCTTAGCGAGAGTTTTAGCGCAGGGCAGTTTGACGAAAGGAACCAAGTGACACATCTTGCTAAAACGGTCCACGACCACCCAGATGACAGTAAAACCCTCAGAGGGGGGAAGGTCAGTTATAAAGTCCATAGCCAAATGTGTCCAAGGAGCACTGGGGACCTCCAAAGGACAAAGCAACCCCGCAGCAGGAGTATGTGAGGACTTAGATCTAGCACATATAGTACATTGGCGCACCCACTTAATGACTTCCTTCTGCCATCCAGGCCACCAAAAACTGCGACCCACCAGTCTCTTGGTCTCAGAGATTCCGGGATGACCTGCCAACAGAGATTCGTGACACTCAACAAACAAATCTCTCCTAAAGGTCCCAGGCACAAACAACCTCCCATGAGGAGTGTTAGATGGGGCATTCTCCTGAGCTTTAAGAATCTCATCTTCCAAAACGGAGTCTAAAGCAGATATCACAACACCTTCTTGTAAAATGTTTTCCTCTTTCTCAGCACCGACTATGGGAGAAAAACTGCGAGACAAGGCATCCGCCTTAACATTCTTAGTACCAGGGATGTAAGTAACGGAGAAATTAAACCGCGAGAAAAACAGTGCCCACCTAGCCTGACGGGCATTCAGGCGCTTGGCAGCGTCAAGATATATCAGATTTTTATGATCCGTAAGAACCTGAACGGGAAATTCCGCACCTTCCAAGAAGTGGCGCCAGTGTTCAAATGCGAGTTTAATAGCCAATAATTCCCGATTACCAATATCGTAATTCAATTCAGTCTCCGAAAATTTTTTTGAAAAAAATGCACAGGGATGTAATCCATCCCCGTTATCCTGAGACAATACTGCGCCAACCCCCACAGAGGAAGCATCAACCTCAACCAAAAACGGCCTAGTAACATCAGGCTGCATAAGGATGGGAGCAGAGGTGAACCTCTCCTTGAGATACACAAAAGCTTCAATGGCCTCAGAAGACCACTGAACCGCATCAGCACCTTTCCTGGTGAGATCAGTCAGAGGTTTGACAATACTAGAAAAATTTTTTATGAATTTTCTATAGTAATTGGCGAAACCCAAAAACCTCTGTATTGATTTCAAACCAATAGGCCTAGGCCATTCCTGCACAGCCTGAACCTTAACCGGATCCATCTCAAAACCTTTGCTGGAGATAATGTAGCCCAAAAAACTAATTCTCTGTACAGCGAACTCACATTTCTCCAGCTTAGCAAAAAGCGAATTGTCCATTAATAACTGTAATACCTCACGCACGCTCCGCCAATGAGACTCCAGATCTGGCGAATAAATCAAAATGTCATCCAAATACACAACCACATTTTTACCGATCAAAGGTCTAAGGATGTCATTAATCAGATTCTGAAAAAATGCAGGAGCATTAGTAAGACCAAAAGGCATAACCAGATTCTCAAAATGACCCACAGGAGTGTTAAAAGCAGTCTTCCATTCATCACCCTCCTTCATGCGCAACAGATTGTATGCCCCCTTAAGGTCAATTTTAGAGAACCACTTGGCCCCCAATAACTGGTTAAACAGATCAGGAATCAATGGCAGTGGGTAAGGATTGCGTACCGTAATTTTGTTAATCTCACGAAAATCCAGACAAGGACGTAAACCGCCGTCCTTTTTTTTTACAAAAAAAATCCAACCACCACAGGAGACTTAGAGGGCCTAATGTGACCGGCGGCCAAACTTGTCTGTATGTATTCCTCCAAAGCCTTCCTCTCAGGAATAGTAAGGTTAAATAAACGACTTTTAGGAAGAGTCGCTCCAGGGACAAATTCAATAGAACAATCATAGTCTCTATGGGGAGGCAAAACCTGCGATTCTTTCTCAGAAAAAACTCTCCAAAAATCCTGAATAGGAACAGGCAATTCTCCCCTATCCAAAGCTGCAATACGCCCGTTACAACACTTGTCATAACATTTATGGCTCCAGGATTTAATTTCACTGGTAGACCAATCCAGTACAGGATTGTGAAATTTTAACCAGGGCAAACCCAATATTACTGGAGAAGGCAAGTTATTCAACACTACCAAATCCAATTTCTCATGGTGAACACCATTAATAGTGAGAGGAAATTCACTGACCTTGAGAGTAATATTCTTCAAAGGGGAGCCATCCACAGAAACCACAGCAATGGGGGATGATAAAGGTTCAGGTTTTAAATTGAGTTTTTCCACGAATCCCCCATCAATAACATTCAGTGTAGACCCGCAATCAACAAACACCCGAAATTCCATTAATTTTTCCTGAGCAATCGTGGAAGCAGCTAAAAATATACCCTTGGAATTTAAACAGGCAATACGGGCGTGACTGACCATTTTTTTTTCTTTCTTCATACGAAGCTCACAGCCTTTAATCAAATGACCAGATTTCCCGCAATAGAAACACAAGCCTTCTGAAAAACGACGGTGTTTTTCTTGAGAGCGAGGTGCCACCGATCCAATCTCCATCGGTTCACCACTGTTAGTACACACATTATCATAACCAGAAACTGACATAGCAGAGGATTTGCTCTCATTAACCCTAGCACGCAGTCTTCTGTCCACCCGTATAGCTAATTGCATAGCCTGTTGCAAATCCTCAGGTGTAGGATAAGCAATTAGCAGGTCTTTAACCTTTTCACTGAGCCCAGCAAGAAATAGACTTTTCAGAGCAGAATCGTTCCACCCTGTTTGAGTGGACCAACGACGAAAATGTGTACAATATTTTTCCATATTACCTGATCCTTGTTTTAAACGTCTCAACTCAGTCTCAGCTGATGCCACACGGTCAGGATCA
This sequence comes from Phyllobates terribilis, assembly GCF_046119375.1. Lineage (NCBI taxonomy): Eukaryota > Metazoa > Chordata > Amphibia > Anura > Dendrobatidae > Phyllobates > Phyllobates terribilis. Next base: position 586,375,212 of record NW_027362762.1, read on the forward strand.
TCATATAATAGTCCTAAAGCAGAAAAAAAACTATCCACTGATCTGAAGCATGTATCACTAGGTTGCAAAGAAAAGGCCCACTCCTGAGGCTCTTTGCGCAAAAGTGACATTATGAACCCTACGCGCTGGGATTCATCCCCAGAGGACTTGGGTCTCAAACGAAAATACAATAAGCAAGCATTTTTAAATGAAAAAAATTCTCGATGTTCACCAAAAAATAAATCCGGCAAACATACCTTAGGCTCCAAGAAATATGCTCCAGGACAGTTACTCACGTGCTGACGGAGCTCGGCCACTTCCAGAGAGAGTCCCTGCAGGTGTTTAGCCAAATCCTGAACCGACACCATGATGGAACAAAAAAAAATCTTTCCTTAGAGAATTTACAGGCTGGACTTACTGTTATGTTCTGCTACCAAAGCTAAGGAAAGAGAGGAGATCTGTCCCTACTATAAGACTCAGCTGAATCCCTACGATGTAACAGGGAACCTGATCCTGCGATCAGACCTGCTAAAGTCCTAATCTAGTCTGTACGGAGACCTATAGATTTGGGGAGGGAATCCCTACAAGTACTAAGGACTGGGAGGAATATGGGACACCTCCTAACAGAAATAGTAGCAGACAGACGAACAAACAAAATAGATAGAACCTAGAGGTCCGTAGACCAAGCAAACTAACAGAGTTAGATACAGAGCACAGGCTAGCTAGAAAGTAGATATACAATGAAGTCCAGCAAAGCCAGAAGGGCGGAGCAGGATTAAATAGGCCAACAAGGTCATGTGACCAGCAAAGGAAAAAAAACCTAACAGCAAGGTTCTAACACATAGAAGTCAGTAGACCAAGCAAACTAACAGAGCAAGACACAGAGCACAGGCTAGCTAGAAAGTAGATATACAATGAAGTCCAGCAAAGCCAGAAGGGCGGAGCAGGATTAAATAGGCCAACAAGGTCATGTGACCAGCAAAGGAAAAAAAAACTAAGAGCAAGGTTCTAACAGTACCCCCCCTTCTAAGAGGATCCTCCGGATCCCCTAGGACCAGGCTTATCAGGAAATCTCCTGTGAAACGCTCTGATAAGTCTGGACGCGTAAACAACATCCGACCTCACCCAAGAGTTATCCTCGGGACCGAAACCTTTCCAGGCCACAAGATACTGCAAACTACCTCTATACCGTCTAGAGTTAAGGATGCGAGAAATTTCATATTCCCCGTCCTCCACCACCGGAGGAACAGAGGCAGAGGCGTCACAATCCGATACAACAGCTTTTTTCAACAGAGAGACATGAAATACCGGATTAATTCTCCAGGAGGTAGGAACCTCCAACCTAACAGCAGATTGGTTGACAACCTGAAGCACCTTAAAGGGCCCTACAAACTTGGGACCCAATTTCTTTGAAGGAATCCTCAACCGCAGATTCCTAGAGGACAACCAAACCATGTCACCAACAGCGACCAAAACCTCCTGTCGTTTCCTATCAAAGTAGTCTTTAGATTTTCTGTTGGCCTCCTGAAGATTACCACGCACATCCGTCCAAACTCTCTCCAAATCACCGGAAAAATTCTCCTCCTCAGGCATGGCAGATCCCAACTTGGAGAACGACCCAAACGACGGATGTCTCCCAGAACAACAAAAAAAAGGCGAACAACCAGCAGAAGAAGATGTATGATTGTTCAGAGCAAATTCAGCAAGTGGCAGAAACTCAGACCACCCCTCTTGATTGTCTGCCACAAAACAACGCAAGAACTGCTCAACATCCTGGTTTTTCCTTTCTGTCTGGCCATTAGATTCAGGATGATATCCGGACGAGAACGACAAAAGAATTCCCAACCTATCACAAAAGGCACGCCAAAAACGAGCCACGAACTGAGGACCCCTATCAGAAACAATGTCAGTAGGAACGCCATGAAGTCTGACAATTTCCTTGACAAAGGCCTTAGCGAGAGTTTTAGCGCAGGGCAGTTTGACGAAAGGAACCAAGTGACACATCTTGCTAAAACGGTCCACGACCACCCAGATGACAGTAAAACCCTCAGAGGGGGGAAGGTCAGTTATAAAGTCCATAGCCAAATGTGTCCAAGGAGCACTGGGAACCTCCAAAGGACAAAGCAACCCCGCAGCAGGAGTATGTGAGGACTTAGATCTAGCACATATAGTACATTGACGCACCCACTTAATGACTTCCTTCTGCCATCCAGGCCACCAAAAACTGCGACCCACCAGTCTCTAGGTCTCAGAGATTCCGGGATGACCTGCCAACCGAGATTCGTGACACTCAACAAACAAATCTCTCCTAAAGGTCCCAGGCACAAACAACCTCCCATGAGGAGTGTTAGAAGGGGCATTCTCCTGTGCTTTAAGAATCTCATTTTCCAAAACGGAGTCCAAAGCAGCTATCACAACACCTTCTTGTAAAATGTTCTCCTCTTTCTCAGCACCGACTATGGGAGACAAACTGCGAGACAAGGCATCCGCCTTAACATTCTTAGTACCAGGGATGTAAGTAACGGAGAAATTAAACCGCGAGAAAAACAGTGCCCACCTAGCCTGACGGGCATTCAGGCGCTTGGCAGCATCAAGATATATCAGATTTTTATGATCCGTAAGAACCTGAACGGGAAATTCCGCACCTTCCAAGAAGTGGCGCCAGTGTTCAAATGCGAGTTTAATAGCCAATAATTCCCGATTACCAATATCGTAATTCAGTTCAGTCTCCGAAATTTTTTTTGAAAAAAAGGCACAGGGATGTAATCCATCCCCGTTATCCTGAGACAATACTGCGCCAACCCCCACAGAGGAAGCATCAACCTCAACCAAAAACGGCCTAGTAACATCAGGCTGCATAAGGATGGGAGCAGAGGTGAACCTCTCCTTGAGATACACAAAAGCTTCAATGGCCTCAGAAGACCACTGAACCGCATCAGCACCTTTCCTGGTGAGATCAGTCAGAGGTTTGACAATACTAGAAAAATTTTTTATGAATTTTCTATAGTAATTGGCGAAACCCAAAAACCTCTGTATCGATTTCAAACCAATAGGCCTAGGCCATTCCTGCACAGCCTGAACCTTAACCGGATCCATCTCAAAACCTTTGCTGGAGATAATGTAGCCCAAAAAACTAATTCTCTGTACAGCGAACTCACATTTCTCCAGCTTAGCAAAAAGCGAATTGTCCATTAATAACTGTAATACCTCACGCACGCTCCGCCAATGAGACTCCAGATCTGGCGAATAAATCAAAATGTCATCCAAATACACAACCACATTTTTACCGATCAAAGGTCTAAGGATGTCATTAATCAGATTCTGAAAAAATGCAGGAGCATTAGTAAGACCAAAAGGCATAACCAGATTCTCAAAATGACCCACAGGAGTGTTAAAAGCAGTCTTCCATTCATCACCCTCCTTCATGCGCAACAGATTGTATGCCCCCTTAAGGTCAATTTTAGAGAACCACTTGGCCCCCAATAACTGGTTAAACAGATCAGGAATCAATGGCAGTGGGTAAGGATTGCGTACCGTAATTTTGTTAATCTCACGAAAATCCAGACAAGGACGTAAACCGCCGTCCTTTTTTTTTACAAAAAAAAATCCAACCGCCACAGGAGACTTAGAGGGCCTAATGTGACCGGCGGCCAAACTTGTCTGTATGTATTCCTCCAAAGCCTTCCTCTCAGGAATAGTAAGGTTAAATAAACGACTTTTAGGAAGAGTCGCTCCAGGGACAAATTCAATAGAACAATCATAGTCTCTATGGGGAGGCAAAACCTGCGATTCCTTCTCAGAAAAAACTCTCCAAAAATCCTGAATAGGAACAGGCAATTCTCCCCTATCCAAAGCTGCAATACGCCCGTTACAACACTTGTCATAACATTTATGGCTCCAGGATTTAATTTCACTGGTAGACCAATCCAGTACAGGATTGTGAAATTTTAACCAGGGCAATCCCAATATTACTGGAGAAGGCAAGTTATTCAACACTACCAAATCCAATTTCTCATGGTGAACACCATTAATAGTGAGAGGAAATTCACAGACCTTGAGAGTAATATTCTTCAGAGGGGAACCATCCACAGAAACCACAGCAATGGGGGATGATAAAGGTTCAGGTTTAAAATTGAGTCTTTCCACAAATCCCCCATCAATTACATTCAGTGTAGACCCGCAATCAACAAACACCCGAAATTCCATTAATTTTTTCTGAGCAATCGTGGAAGCAGCTAAAAATATACCCTTGGAATTTAAACAGGCAATACGGGCGTGACTGACCATTTTTTTTTCTTTCTTCATACGAAGCTCACAGCCTTTAATCAAATGACCAGATTTTCCGCAATAGAAACACAAGCCTTCAGAAAATCGACGATCTTTTTCTTGAGAGCGAGGTGCCACCGATCCAATCTCCATCGGTTCACCACTGTTAGTACACACATTCTCATAACCAGAAACTGACATAGCAGAGGATTTGCTCTCATTAACCCTTGCACGCAGTCTTCCATCCACCCGTATAGCTAATTGCATAGCCTGTTGCAAATCTTCAGGTGTAGGATAAGCAATTAGCAGGTCTTTAACCCTTTCACTGAGCCCAGCAAGAAATAGACTTTTCAGAGCAGAATCGTTCCACCCTGTTTGAGTCGACCAACGACGGAAATGAGTACAATATTTTTCCACATTACCTGATCCTTGTTTTAAACGTCTCAACTCAGTCTCAGCTGATGCGACACGGTCAGGATCATCATATAATAGTCCCAAAGCAGAAAAAAAACTATCCACTGATCTGAAGCATGAATCACTAGGTTGCAAAGAAAAGGCCCACTCCTGAGGCTCTTTGCGCAAAAATGACATTATGAACCCTACGCGCTGGGACTCATCCCCAGAGGACTTAGGTCTCAAACGAAAATACAATAAGCAAGCATTTTTAAATGAAAAAAATTCTCGGTGTTCACCAAAAAATAAATCCGGCAAACATACCTTAGGCTCCAAGAAATGTGCTCCAGGACAGTTACTCACGTGCTGACGGAGCTCGGCCACCTCCAGAGAGAGTCCTTGCAGGCGATGAGCCAAATCCTGAACCGACACCATGATGGAACAGAAAAATCTTTCCTTAGAGAATTTGCTGGCTGGACTTACTGTTATGTTCTGCTACCAGAGCTAAGGAAAGAGAGGAGATCTGTCCCTACGATAGAACTCAGCTTAATCCCTACGATGTAACAGGGGACCTGATCCTGCGATCAGACCTGCTAAAGTCCTAAGCTAGTCTGTACGGAGACCTATAGATGTGGGGAAGGAATCCCTACAAGTACTAAGGACTGGGAGGAATATGGGACACCTCCTAACAGAAATAGTAGCAGACAGACGAACAAACAAAATATATAGAACATAGAGGTCAGTAGACCAAGCAAACTAACAGAGCAAGACACAGAGCACAGGCTAGCTAGAAAGTAGATATACAATGAAGTCCAGCAAAGCCAGAAGGGCGGAGCAGGATTAAATAGGCCAACAAGGTCATGTGACCAGCAAAGGAAAAAAGACCTAAGAGCAAGGTTCTAACACTACCCACACACATTTGGAACTCTCCTGGGGTACCCTCACACATATTATTCCCTCATTTAGTGGATATTTTAAAAAAAAAGTGAAATTTTCAAAAATCCAGAAAATTGGCTGAAAAAGACTAAATATCAAGGACTCATTGGGCGAATCGCTCTGGAACTGAAATCGGAACGCTCACTGACATTTGCCCTATCTGAAAGTCTGATAAACGCCGGAAAAATGACTGTCCAAAAAAAATTATTTTTCAACTTTTATCAATTATACCCCCGTGGGATATATATTCTACCCACACACATTTGGAACTCACCTGGGGTACCCTCACACATATTATTCCCTCATTTAGTGGATATTTTCACAAAAAAGTGAAATTTTCAAAAATCAAGAAAATTGGCTGAAAACGACTAACTATCAAGGACTCATTGGGCGAATCGCTCTGGAACTGAAATCGGAACGCTCAAGAACATTTGTCCTATCTGAAAGTCTGATAAACGCCGGAAAAATGACTAAGTCCAAAAAAACAATTTTTCAACTTTTTTTTAATTTTACCCCCGTGGGATATATATTCTACCCACACACATTTGGAACTCTCCTGGGGTACCCTCACACATATTATTCCCTCATTTAGTGAATATTTTCACAAAAAATTTAAATTTTCAAAAATCCAGAAAATTGGATGAAAACGACTAAATGTTAAGGACTCATTGGGCGAATCGCTCTGGAACTGAAATCGGAATGCTCACTGACATTTGCCCTATCTGAAAGTCAGATAAACTTCGGAAACATGACTAAGTCGAAAAAAAAAATTTTTTCAACTTTTTTCAATTTTACCCCCGTGGGATATATATTCTACCCACACACATTTGGAACTCTCCTGGGGTACCGACACACATATTATTCCCTCATTTAGTGGATATTTAAAAAAAAAAGTGAAATTTTCAAAAATCCAGAAAATTGGCTGAAAAAGACTAAATATCAAGGACTCATTGGGCGAATCGCTCTGGAACTGAAATCGGAATGCTCACTGACATTTCCCCTATCTGAAAGTCTGATAAACGTTGGAAACATGACTAAGTCAAAAAAAAATAAATTTTCAACTTTTTTCAATTTGACCCCCGTGGGATATATATTCTACCCACACACATTTGGAACTCTCCTGGGGTACCCTCACACATATTATTCCCCATTTAGTGGATATTTTCACAAAAAAGTGACATTTTCAAAAATCCAAAATATTGTCTGAAAACGACTAAATATCAAGGACTCATTGGGCGAATCGCTCTGGAACTGAAATCGGAACGCTCACTGACATTTGCCCTATCTGAAAGTCTGATAAATGTTGGAAACATGACTAAGTCAAAAAAAAAATTTTTTTCAACTTTTTTCAATTTTACCCCGTGGGATATATATTCTACCCACACACATTTGGAACTCTCCTGGGGTACCCTCACACATATTATTCCCCATTTAGTGGATATTTTCACAAAAAAGTGACATTTTGAAAAATCAAAAATATTGGCTGAAAACGACTAAATATCAAAAACTCATTGGGCGAATCACTCTGGAACTGAAATCGGAACGCTCACTGACTTTTGCCCTATCTGAAAGTCTGATAAACGCCGGAAAAATGACTAAGTCCAAAAAAAAATTTTTTTCAACTTTTTTCAATTTTACCCTCGTGAGATATATATTCTACCCACATACATTTGGAACTCTACTGGGGTACCCTCACACATATTATTCCCTCATTTAGTGGATATTTTCACAAAAAAGTGAAATTTTCAAAAATCCAAAATATTGGCTGAAAATGACTAAATATTAAGGACTCATTGGGCGAATCGCTCTGGAACTGAAATCGGAACCCTCACTCCCTAGCTGACTCCCTATCTGAAAGTCTGATAAACGTTGGAAACATGACTAAGTCAAAAAAAAAAAAAATTTCAACTTTTTTCAATATTACCCCCGTGGGATATATATTTTACCCACACACATTTGGAACTCTCCTGGGGTAACCTCACACATATTATTCCCTCATTTAGTGGATATTTTCACAAAAAAGTGAAATTTTCAAAAATCCAATGTAGCGCCGGCGTCCCTGCCCTCTGCTAGGCAGGGACGCTGTTCCCCTCACCTCTCTGCTCCGAGCCCGGCGTCCTCCTCCCGCTCTGCTGGCATCGCGCGCTCCTTCCCGGCCACTGTGCTTAGGGCGTGCGCGCTCCCTCCCTCTTAAAGGGGCCGCGCGCGCCGTCCTAAGGAGTCCCCGGCCAATGGCCGGAGGACTTCACCATATATAAGGCACCTCCTCCAAAATGGAGGTGCCCGAGCAATGTTGTTGCACTGTTCACTACTCTGCTTCAGCCCTCAGGTCCCGTTGCCAGTTACCTGCCAGTTACCTGCCAGATTCCTGCCAGCTTGCTGCCTTATTCCTGCCTGATATTCTGCTACCTGCCTGCTAGCCTGAGGTCTGACGGTCTGCCTTCCAAACTCCTGTCAGTCTGTCTAAGGACCAGCTTGCCCGCTCACCTGGGACCACACATCTGCTACCTGCCTGCTTGCCTGAGGTCCGACGGTCTGCCTTCCAACTCCAGTCAGTCTGTCTATGGACCAGCTTGCCCGCTCACCTGGGAGCGCTCATCTGCTGCCTGTCTGTTGGTCTTCCTGGAGGCTCCGCCGTCACATGCTGTGACCACGCGTTTATCCAGAGACTCTCGCCTGCTCACCTGGGAGCTCACGTCTACCATCAGCCGCCACAGGTCGTACCAACCCTTTACCCAGAGACTGCCCCGGTCACTTGCCGGGACCTCCTGCCCGTTCATCCAGAGACTGCCCCGGTCACTTGCCGTGACCTCCTGCCCGTTCATCCAGAGACTGCCCCGGTCACTTGCCGTGACCTCCTGCCCGTTCATCCAGAGACTGTCTGGGTCACCTGCTGTGACTGCCTGCCTGGTCGCCACCCGCTCCCTTACAAGGACCACCCCCTTGTATAGTAGCTCAGAGGTTCCGCCTCCCAGACCCGTTACATCCAAAATATTGGCTGAAAACGACTAAATATCAAAGACTCATTGGGCGAATCGCTCTGGAACTGAAATCGGAACGCTCACTGACATTTGCCCTATCTGAAAATCTGATAAACGCCGGAAAAATGACTAAGTCCAAAAAAAATATTTTTTAAACTTTTTTCAATTTTCCCCTGTGGGATATATATTCTACCCACACACATTTGGAACTCTCCTGGGGTACCCTCACACATATTATTCCCTCATTTAGTGGATATTTTCACAAAAAAGTGAAATTTTCAAAAATCCAGAAAATTGGCTGAAAAAGACTCAATATCAAGGACTAATTGGGCGAATCGCTCTGGAACTGAAATCTGAATGCTCACTGACATTTCCTCTATCTGAAAGTCTGATAAACGTTGGAAATATGACTAAGTCAAAAAAAAAATTTTTTTCAACTTTTTTCAATTTTACCCCGTGGGATATATATTCTACCCTCACACATATTATTCACTCATTTAGTGGATATTTTCACAAAAAGTGAAATTTTCAAAAATCCAGAAAATTGGCTGAAAACAACTAAATATTAACAACTCATTGGGCGAATCGCTCTGGAACTGAAATCGGAATGCTAACTGACATTTGCCCTATCTGAAAGTCTGATAAACGCCGGAAAAATGACTGTCCAAAAAAAAAAATTTTTCAACTTTTTTCAATTTTACCCCCATGGGATATATATTCTACCCACACACATTTGGAACTCTCCTGGGGTACCCTCACACATATTATTCCCTCATTTAGTGGATATTTTCACAAAAAAGTGAAATTTTCAAAAATAGAAAATATTGGCTGAAAACGACTATATCAAGGACTCATTGGGCGAATCGCTCTGGAACTGAAATTGGAACGCTCACTGACATTTCCTTTATCTGAAAGTCTGATAAACGTTGGAAACATGACTAAGTCCAAAAAAAAAATTTTTTCAACTTTTTTCAATTTGAGCCCTGTGGGATATATATTCTATCCACACACATTTGGAACTCTCCTGGCGTACCCTCACACATATTATTCCCTCATTTAGTGGATATTTTCACAAAAAAGTAAAATTTTCAAAAATCAAGAAAATTGGCTGAAAACGAATAAATATTAAGGACTCATTGGGCGAATCGCTCTGGAACTGAAATCGGAATGCTCACTGACATTTGCCCTATCTGGAAGTCTTATAAATGTTAGAAACATGACTAAGTCCAAAAAAAAAAATTTTTCAACTTTTTTCAATTTGACCCCCGTGGGATATATATTCTACCCACACACATTTGGAACTCTCCCGGGGTACCCTCACACATATTACTCCCTCATTTAGTGGATATTTTCACAAAAAAGTGAAATTTTCAAAAATACAAAATATTGGCTGAAAAAGACTAAATATCAAGGACTCATTGGGCGAATCGCTCTGGAACTGAAATCGGAATGCTCACTGATATTTGCCCTATCTGAAAGTCTGATAAACGCCGGAAAAATGACTACGTCCAAAAAAATTTTTTTTCAACTTTTTTCAATTTTACCCCCGTGGGATATATATTCTACCCACACACATTTGGAACTCTCCTGGGGAACCCTTACACATATTATTCCCTCATTTAGTGGATATTTTCACAAAAAAGTGACATTTTCAAAAATCCAGAAAATTGGCTGAAAACGACTAAATATCAAGGACTCATGGGGCGAATCGCTCTGGAACTGAAATCGGAACGCTCACTGACATTTGCCCTATCTGAAAGTCTGATAAATGCTGGAAAAATGACTATGTCCAAAAAAAATTTTTTTTCAACTTTTTTCAATTTGACCCCCTTGGGATATATATTCTACCCACACACATTTGGAACTCTCCTGGGGTACCCTCACACATATTATTCCCTCATTTAGTAGATATTTTCACAAAAAAGTGTCATTTTCAAAAATCCAGAAAATTGGCTGAAAACGACTAAATATCAAGGACTCATGGGGCGAATTGCTCTGGAACTCAAATCGGAACGCTCAATGACATTTGCCCTATCTGAAAGTCTGATAAACGCCGGAAAAATGACCAAGTCCAAAAAAAAAATGTTTCAACTTTTTTCACTTTTACCCCCGTGGGATATATATTCTACCCACACACATTTGGAACTCTCCTGGGGTACCCTCACACATATTATTCCCCATTTAGTGGATATTTTCACAAAAAAGTGACATTTTCAAAAATCCAAAATATTGGCTGAAAACGACTAAATATCAAGGACTCATTGGGCGAATCGCTCTGGAACTGAAATCGGAACGCTCACTGACATTTGCCCTATCTGAAAGTCTGATAAACGTTGGAAACATGAGTAACTCAAAAAAAAAAAATTTTTCAACTTTTTTCAATTTTACCCCCGTGGGATATATATTCTACCCACACACATTTGGAACTCTCCTGGGGTACCCTCACACATATTATTCCCTCATTTAGTGGATATTTTAAAAAAAAAGTGAAATTTTCAAAAATCCAGAAAATTGGCTGAAAAAGACTAAATATCAAGGACTCATTGGGCAAATCGCTCTGGAACTGAAATCGGAACGCTCACTGACATTTCCCCTATCTGAAAGTCTGATAAAAGTTGGAAACATGACTGAGTCAAAAAAAAAAAATTTTTCAACTTTTTTCAATTTTACCCCCGTGGGATATATATTCTACCCACACACATTTGGAACTCTCCTGGGGTACCCTCACACATATTATTCCCTCATTTAGTGGATATTTTCACAAAAAAGTGAAATTTTCAAAAATCAAGAAAATTGGCTGAAAACGACTAACTATCAAGAACTCATTGGGCGAACCGCTCTGGAACTGAAATCGGAACGCTCAATAACATTTGTCCTATCTGAAAGTCTGATAAACGCCGGAAAAATGACTAAGCCAAAAAAACAATTTTTCAACTTTTTTTTAATTTTACCCCCGTGGGATATATATTCTACCCACACACATTTGGAACTCTCCTGGGGTACCCTCACACATATTATTCCCTCATTTAGTGGATATTTTTTAAAAAAAGTGAAATTTTAAAAAATCCAGAAAATTGGCTGAAAAAGACTAAATATCAAGGACTCATTGGGCGAATCGCTCTGGAACTGAAATTGGAACGCTCAATGACATTTGCCCTATCTGAAAGTCTGATAAACGGCGGAAAAATGACTATGTCCAAAAAAAAAATTTTTTCAACTTTTTTCAATTTGACCCCCGTGGGATATATATTCTACCCACACACATTTGGAACTCTCCTGGGGTACCCTCACACATATTATTCCCTCATTTAGTGGATATTTTCACAAAAAAGTGACATTTTCAAAAATCCAAAATATTGGCTGAAAACGACTAAATATCAAGGACTCATTGGGCGAATCGCTCTGGAACTGAAATCGGAACGCTCAATGACATTTGTCCTATCTGAAAGTCTGATAAACGCCGGAAAAATGACCAAGTCCAAAAAAACAATTTTTCAACTTTTTTTTAATTTTACCCCCGTGGGATATATATTCTACCCACACACATTTGGAACTCTCCTGGGGTACCCTCACACATATTATTCCATCATTTAGTGAATATTTTCACAAAAAATTTAAATTTTCAAAAATCCAGAAAATTGGATGAAAACGACTAAATATTAAGGACTCATTGGGCGAATCGCTCTGGAACTGAAATCGGAATGCTCACTGACATTTGCCCTATCTTGAAAGTCAGATAAACGCCGGAAAAATGACTAAGTTAAAAAAAAAAATTTTTTCAACTTTTTTCAATTTTACCCCTGTGGGATATATATTCTACCCACACACATTTGGAACTCTCCTGGGGTACTCTGACACATATTATTCCCTCATTTAGTGGATATTTTCACAAAAAAGTGAAATTTTCAAAAATCAAGAAAATTGGCTGAAAACGACTATCAAGGACTCATTGGGCGAATCGCTCTGGAACTGAAATCGGAACGCTCAATTACATTTGCCCTATCTGAAAGTCTGATAAACGGCGGAAAAATGACTATGTCCAAAAAAAAATTTTTTTCAACTTTTTTCAATTTTACGCCCGTGGGATATATATTCTACCCACACACATTTGGAACTCTCCTGGGGTACCCTCACACATATTATTCCCCATTTAGTGGATATTTTCACAAAAAAGTGACATTTTAAAAAATCAAAAATATTGGCTGAAAACGACTAAATATCAAGGACTCATTGGGCGAATCACTCTGGAACTGAAATCGGAACGCACACTGACATTTGCCCTATCTGAAAGTCTGATAAACGCCGGAAAAATGACTAAACCAAAAAAAAAAATTTTTAACTTTTTTCAATTTTACCCCCGTGGGATATATATTCTACCCACACACATTTGGAACTCTCCTGGGGTACTCTCACACATATTATTCCCCATTTAGTGGATATTTTCACAAAAAAGTGACATTTTCAAAAATCCAAAATATTGGCTGAAAACGACTAAATATAAAGGACTCATTGGGCGAATCGCTCTGGAACTGAAATCGGAACGCTCACTGACATTTCCCCTATCTGAAAGTCTGATAAACGTTGGAAACATGACTAAGTCAAAAAAAAAAAAATTTTCAACTTTTTTCAATTTTACCCCGGGTGATATATATTCTACCCACACACATTTGGAACTCTCCTGGGGTACCCTCACACATATTATTCCCCATTTAGTGGATATTTTCACAAAAAAGTGAAATTTTCAAAAATCCAAAATATTGGCTGAAAACGACTAAATATCAAGGACTCATTGGGTGAATCGCTCTGGAACTGAAATCGGAACGCTCACTGACATTTGCCCTATCTGAAAGTCTGATAAACACCGGAAAAATGACTGTCCAAAAAAAAAATTTTTTCAATTTTTTTCAATTTTACCCCCGTGGGATATATATTCTACCCACACACATTTGGAACTCTCCTGGGGTACCCTCACACATATTATTCCCTCATTTAGTGGATATTTTTTAAAAAAAGTGAAATTTTAAAAAATCCAGAAAATTGGCTGAAAAAGACTAAATATCAAGGACTCATTGGGCGAATCGCTCTGGAACTGAAATTGGAACGCTCAATGACATTTGCCCTATCTGAAAGTCTGATAAACGGCGGAAAAATGACTATGTCCAAAAAAAAATTTTTTTCAACTTTTTTCAATTTGACCCCCGTGGGATATATATTCTACCCACACACATTTGGAGCTCTCCTGGGGTAGCCTCACACATATTATTCCCTCATTTAGTGGATATTTTCACAAAAAAGTGAAATTTTCAAAAATCCAGAAAATTGGCTGAAAACGACTAAATATCAAGGACTCATTGGGCGAATCGCTCTGGAACTGAAATCGGAACGCTCAATGACATTTGCCCTATCTGAAAGTCTGATAAACGCCGGAAAAATGACTGAGTCCAAAAAAAAAATGTTTTCAACTTTTTTAAATTTTACCCCCGTGGGATATATATTCTACCCACACACATTTGCAACTCTACTGGGGTACCCTCACACATATTATATATACCCCATTTAGTGGATATTTTCACAAAAAAGTGACATTTTGAAAAATCAAAAATATTGGCTGAAAACGACTAAATATCAAGGACTCATTGGGCGAATCGCTCTGGAACTGAAATCGGAACGCTGACTGACATTTGCCCTATCTGAAAGTCTGATAAACGTTGGAAACATGACTAAGTCAAAAAAAAAAAATTTTTCAACTTTTTTCAATTTTACCCCCGTGGGATATATATTCTACCCACACACATTTGGAGCTCTCCTGGGGTAGCCTCACACATATTATTCCCTCATTTAGTGGATATTTTCACAAAAAAGTGAAATTTTCAAAAATCCAGAAAATTGACTGAAAACGACTAAATATCAAGGGCTCATTGGGCGAATCGCTCTGGAACTGAAATCGGAGCGCTCACTGACATTTGCCCTATCTGAAAGTCTGATAAACGCCGGAAAAATGACTGTCCAAAAAAAAATTTTTTCAACTTTTTTAAATTTTACCCCCGTGGGATATATATTCTACCCACACACATTTGGAACTCTCCTGAGGTACCCTCACACATATTATTCCCCATTTAGAGGATATTTTCACAAAAAAGTGACATTTTCAAAAATCAAAAATATTGGCTGAAAACGACTAAATATCAAGGACTCATTGGGCGAATCACTCTGGAACTGAAATCGGAACGCTCACTGACATTTGCCCTATCTGAAAGTCTGATAAACGTTGGAAACATGACTAAGTCAAAAAAAAATTTTTTTTCAACTTTTTTCAATTTTACCCCCGTGGGATATATATTCTACCCACACACATTTGGAGCTCTCCTGGGGTACCCTCACACATATTATTCCCTCATTTAGTGGATATTTTCACAAAAAAGTGAAATTTTCAAAAATCAAGAAAATTGGCTGAAAACGACTAACTATCAAGGACTCATTGGGCGAATCGCTCTGGAACTGAAATCGGAACGCTCAATGACATTTGTCCTATCTGAAAGTCTGATAAACGCCGGAAAAATGACTAAGTCCAAAAAAACTATTTTTCAACTTTTTTTTAATTTTACCCCCGTGGGATATATATTCTACCCACACACATTTGGAACTCTCCTGGGGTACCCTCACACATATTATTCCATCATTTAGTGAATATTTTAACAAAAAATTTAAATTTTCAAAAATCCAGAAAATTGGATGAAAACGACTAAATATTAAGGACTTATTGGGCGAATCGCTCTGGAACTGAAATCGGAATGCTCACTGACATTTGCCCTATCTTGAAAGTCAGATAAACATTGGAAAAATGACTGTCCAAAAAAAAAATTTTTTCAACTTTTTTCAATTTTACCCCCGTGGGATATATATTCTACCCACACACATTTGGAACTCTCCTGGGGTACCCTCACACATATTATTCCCTCATTTAGTGGATATTTTCAAAAAAAAGTGAAATTTTCAAAAATCCAGAAAATTGGCTGAAAACGACTAAATATCAAGGACTCATTGGGCGAATCGCTCTGGAACTGAAATCGGAACGCTCAATGACATTTGCCCTATCTGAAAGTCTGATAAACGCCGGAAAAATGACTGAGTCCAAAAAAAAAATGTTTTCAACTTTTTTAAATTTTACCCCCGTGGGATATATATTCTACCCACACACATTTGCAACTCTCCTGGGGTACCCTCACACATATTATATATACCCCATTTAGTGGATATTTTCACAAAAAAGTGACATTTTGAAAAATCAAAAATATTGGCTGAAAACGACTAAATATCAAGGACTCATTGGGTGAATCGCTCTGGAACTGAAATCGGAACGCTCACTGACATTTGCCCTATCTGAAAGTCTGATAAACGTTGGAAACATGACTAAGTCAAAAAAAAAAATTTTTTCAACTTTTTTAAATTTTACCCCCGTGGGATATATATTCTACCCACACACATTTGGAGCTATCCTGGGGTACCCTCACACATATTATTCCCTCATTTAGTGGATATTTTCACAAAAAAGTGAAATTTTCAAAAATCCAGAAAATTGACTGAAAACGACTAAATATCAAGGGCTCATTGGGCGAATCGCTCTGGAACTGAAATCGGAGCGCTCACTGACATTTGCCCTATCTGAAAGTCTGATAAACGCCGGAAAAATGACTGTCCAAAAAAAAAATTTTTTCAACTTTTTTCAATTTTACCCCCGTGGGATATATATTCTACCCACACACATTTGCAACTCTCCTGGGGTACCCTCACACATATTATTCCCTCATTTAGTGGATATTTTCAAAAAAAAGTGAAATTTTCAAAAATCCAGAAAATTGGATGAAAACGACTAAATATTAAGGACTCATTGGGCGAATCTCTCTGGAACTGAAATCGGAACGCTCACTGACATTTGCCCTATCTGAAAGTCTGATAAACGCCGGAAAAATGACTGTCAAAAAAAAAAATTTTTTCAACTTTTTTCAATTTTACCCCCGTGGGATATATATTCTACCCACACACATTTGGAACTCTCCTGGGGTACGCTCAGACATATTATTCCCCATAGTGGATATTTTCACAAAAAAGTGACATTTTGAAAAATCAAAAATATTGGCTGAAAACGACTAACTATCAAGGACTCATTGGGCGAATCGCTCTGGAACTGAAATCGGAACGCTCACTGACATTTGCCCTATCTGAAAGTCTGATAAACGTTGGAAACATGACTAAGTAAAAAAAAAAAATTTTTTCAACTTTTTTAAATTTTACCCCGTGGGATATATATTCTACCCACACACATTTGGAACTATCCTGGGGTACCCTCACACATATTATTCCCTCATTTAGTGGATATTTTCACAAAAAAGTGAAATTTTCAAAAATCCAGAAAATTGGCTGAAAACGACTAAATATCAAGGGCTCATTGGGCGAATCGCTCTGGAACTGAAATTGGAACGCTCACTGATATTTGCCCTATCTGAAAGTCTGATAAACGCCGGAAAAATGACTGTCCAAAAAAAAAATTTTTTCAACTTTTTTCAATTTTACCCCCGTGGGATATATATTCTACCCACACACATTTGGAACTCTCCTGGGGTACCCTCACACATATTATACCCCATTTAGTGGATATTTTCACAAAAAAGTGACATTTTGAAAAATCAAAAATATTGGCTGAAAACGACTAAATATCAAGGACTCATTGGGCGAATCGCTCTGGAACTGAAATCGGAACGCTCACTGACATTTGCCCTATCTGAAAGTCTGATAAACGTTGGAAACATGACTAAGTCAAAAAAAAAAATTTTTTCAACTTTTTTCAATTTTACCCCGTGGGATATATATTCTACCCACACACATTTGGATCTCTCCTGGGATACCCTCACACATATTATTCCCTCATTTAGTGGATATTTTCACAAAAAAGTGAAATTTTCAAAAATCCAGAAAATTGGCTGAAAACGACTAAATATCAAGGGCTCATTGGGCGAATCGCTCTGGAACTGAAATCGGAACGCTCACTGATATTTGCCCTATCTGAAAGTCTGATAAACGCCGGAAAAATGACTGTCCAAAAAAAAAATTTTTTCAACTTTTTTAAATTTTATCCCCGTGGGATATATATTCTACCCACACACATTTGGAACTCTCCTGGGGTACCCTCACACATATTATACCCCATTTAGTGGATATTTTCACAAAAAAGTGACATTTTGAAAAATCAAAAATATTGGCTGAAAACGACTAAATATCAAGGACTCATTGGGCGAATCGCTCTGGAACTGAAATCGGAACGCTCACTGACATTTGCCCTATCTGAAAGTCTGATAAACGTTGGAAACATGACTAAGTCAAAAAAAAAATTTTTTTCAACTTTTTTCAATTTTACCCCCGTGGGATATATATTCTACCCACACACATTTGGAGCTCTCCTGGGGTACCCTCACACATATTATTCCCTCATTTAGTGGATATTTTCACAAAAAAGTGAAATTTTCAAAAATCCTGAAAATTGGCTGAAAACGACTAAATATCAAGGACTCATTGGGCGAATCGCTCTGGAACTGAAATCGGAATGCTCAATGACATTTGCCCTATCTGAAAGTCTGATAAACGCCGGAAAAATGACTGTCCAAAAAAAAAATGTTTTCAACTTTTTTCAATTTTACCCCCGTGGGATATATATTCTACCCACACACATTTGGAACTCTCCTGGGGTACCCTCGCACATATTATTCCCTCATTTAATGAATATTTTCACTAAAAAGTGAAATTTTCAAAAATCCAGAAAATTGGATGAAAACGACTAAATATTAAGGACTCATTGGGCGAATCGCTCTGGAACTGAAATCGGAACGCTCACTGACATTTGCCCTATCTGAAAGTCTGATAAACGCCGGAAAAATGACTGTCCAAAAAAAAAATTTTTTCAACTTTTTTCAATTTTACCCCCGTGGGATATATATTCTACCCACACACATTTGGAACTCTCCTGGGGTACGCTCAGACATATTATTCCCCATTTAGTGGATATTTTCACAAAAAAGTGACATTTTGAAAAATCAAAAATATTGGCTGAAAACGACTAACTATCAAGGACTCATTGGGCGAATCGCTCTGGAACTGAAATCGGAACGCTCACTGACATTTGCCCTATCTGAAAGTCTGATAAACGTTGGAAACATGACTAAGTAAAAAAAAAAAATTTTTTCAACTTTTTTAAATTTTACCCCGTGGGATATATATTCTACCCACACACATTTGGAACTATCCTGGGGTACCCTCACACATATTATTCCCTCATTTAGTGGATATTTTCACAAAAAAGTGAAATTTTCAAAAATCCAGAAAATTGGCTGAAAACGACTAAATATCAAGGGCTCATTGGGCGAATCGCTCTGGAACTGAAATTGGAACGCTCACTGATATTTGCCCTATCTGAAAGTCTGATAAACGCCGGAAAAATGAATGTCCAAAAAAAAAATTTTTTCAACTTTTTTCAATTTTACCCCCGTGGGATATATATTCTACCCACACACATTTGGAACTCTCCTGGGGTACCCTCACACATATTATACCCCATTTAGTGGATATTTTCACAAAAAAGTGACATTTTGAAAAATCAAAAATATTGGCTGAAAACGACTAAATATCAAGGACTCATTGGGCGAATCGCTCTGGAACTGAAATCGGAACGCTCACTGACATTTGCCCTATCTGAAAGTCTGATAAACGTTGGAAACATGACTAAGTCAAAAAAAAAAAATTTTTCAACTTTTTTCAATTTTACCCCGTGGGATATATATTCTACCCACACACATTTGGATCTCTCCTGGGATACACTCACACATATTATTCCCTCATTTAGTGGATATTTTCACAAAAAAGTGAAATTTTCAAAAATCCAGAAAATTGGCTGAAAACGACTAAATATCAAGGGCTCATTGGGCGAATCGCTCTGGAACTGAAATCGGAACGCTCACTGATATTTGCCCTATCTGAAAGTCTGATAAACGCCGGAAAAATGACTGTCCAAAAAAAAAATTTTTTCAACTTTTTTAAATTTTATCCCCGTGGGATATATATTCTACCCACACACATTTGGAACTCTCCTGGGGTACCCTCACACATATTATACCCCATTTAGTGGATGTTTTCACAAAAAAGTGACATTTTGAAAAATCAAAAATATTGGCTGAAAACGACTAAATATCAAGGACTCATTGGGCGAATCGCTGTGGAACTGAAATCGGAACGCTCACTGACATTTGCCCTATCTGAAAGTCTGATAAACGTTGGAAACATGACTAAGTCAAAAAAAAAAAAAATTTTCAACTTTTTTCAATTTTACCCCCGTGGGATATATATTCTAACCACACACATTTGGAGCTCTCCTGGGGTACCCTCACACATATTATTCCCTCATTTAGTGGATATTTTCACAAAAAAGTGAAATTTTCAAAAATCCAGAAAATTGGCTGAAAACGACTAAATATCAAGGACTAATTGGGCGAATCGCTCTGGAACTGAAATCGGAACGCTCACTGATATTTGCCCTATCTGAAAGTCTGATAAACGCCGGAAAAATGACTGTACAAAAAAAAAAATTTTTCAACTTTTTTCAATTTTACCCCCGTGGGATATATATTCTACCCACACACATTTGGAACTCTCCTGGGGTACCCTCACACACATTATACCCCATTTAGTGGATATTTTCACAAAAAAGTGACATTTTGAAAAATCAAAAATATTGGCTGAAATCGACTAAATATCAAGGACTCATTGGGCGAATCGCTCTGGAACTGAAATCGGAATGCTCACTGACATTTGCCCTATCTGAAAGTCTGATAAACGTTGGAAACATGACTAAGTCAAAAAAAAAAAATTTTTCAACTTTTTTCAATTTTACCCCCGTGGGATATATATTCTACCCACACACATTTGGAGCTCTCCTTGGGTACCCTCACACATATTATTCCCTCATTTAGTGGATATTTTCACAAAAAAGTGAAATTTTCAAAAATCCAGAAAATTGGCTGAAAACGACTAAATATCAAGGACTCATTGGGCGAATCGCTCTGGAACTGAAATCGGAACGCTCAATGACATTTGCCCTATCTGAAAGTCTGATAAACGCCGGAAAAATGACTGAGTCCAAAAAAAAAATGTTTTCAACTTTTTTCAATTTTACCCCCGTGGGATATATATTCTACCCACACACATTTGGAGCTATCCTGGGGTACCCTCACACATATTATTACCTCATTTAGTGGATATTTTCACAAAAAAGTGAAATTTTCAAAAATCCAGAAAATTGGCTGAAAACGACTAAATATCAAGGGCTCATTGGGCGAATCGCTCTGGAACTGAAATCGGAACGCTCACTGATATTTGCCCTATCTGAAAGTCTGATAAACGCCGGAAAAATGACTGTCCAAAAAAAAAAATTTTTCAACTTTTTTAAATTTTACCCCCGTGGGATATATATTCTACCCACACACATTTGGAACTCTCCTGGGGTACCCTCACACATATTATACCCCATTTAGTGGATATTTTCACAAAAAAGTGACATTTTGAAAAATCAAAAATATTGGCTGAAAACGACTAAATATCAAGGACTCATTGGGTGAATCGCTCTGGAACTGAAATCGGAATGCTCACTGACATTTCTCCTATCTGAAAGTCTGATAAACGTTGGAAACATGACTAAGTAAAAAAAAAATATTTTTTCAACTTTTTTCAATTTTACCCCTGTGGGATATATATTCTACCCACACACATTTGGAAATCTCCTGGGGTACCCTCACACATATTATTCCCTCATTTAGTGGATATTTTCACAAAAAAGTGAAATTTTCAAAAATCCAGAAAATTGGCTGAAAACGACTAAATATTAAGGACTCATTGGGCGAATCGCTCTGGAACTGAAATCGGTACGCTCACTGACATTTGCCCTATCTGAAAGTCTGATAAATGCCGGAAAAATGGCTAAGTCCAAAAAAAAAATTTTTTCAACTTTTTTCAATTTTACCCCCGTGGGATATATATTCTACCCACACACATTTGGAACTCTCCTGGGGTACCCTCACACATATTATACCCCATTTAGTGGATATTTTCACAAAAAAGTGACATTTTGAAAAATCAAAAATATTGGCTGAAAACGACTAAATATCAAGGACTCATTGGGCGAATCGCTCTGGAACTGAAATCGGAACGCTCACTGACATTTGCCCTATCTGAAAGTCTGATAAACGTTGGAAACATGACTAAGTCAAAAAAAAAAAAATTTTTCAACTTTTTTCAATTTTACCCCGTGGGATATATATTCTACCCACACACATTTGGATCTCTCCTGGGATACCCTCACACATATTATTCCCTCATTTAGTGGATATTTTCACAAAAAAGTGAAATTTTCAAAAATCCAGAAAATTGGCTGAAAACGACTAAATATCAAGGGCTCATTGGGCGAATCGCTCTGGAACTGAAATCGGAACGCTCACTGATATTTGCCCTATCTGAAAGTCTGATAAACGCCGGAAAAATGACTGTCCAAAAAAAAAATTTTTTCCACTTTTTTAAATTTTATCCCCGTGGGATATATATTCTACCCACACACATTTGGAACTCTCCTGGGGTACCCTCACACATATTATACCCCATTTAGTGGATATTTTCACAAAAAAGTGACATTTTGAAAAATCAAAAATATTGGCTGAAAACGACTAAATATCAAGGAATCATTGGGCGAATCGCTCTGGAACTGAAATCGGAACGCTCACTG
This sequence comes from Phyllobates terribilis, assembly GCF_046119375.1. Classification (NCBI taxonomy): domain Eukaryota; kingdom Metazoa; phylum Chordata; class Amphibia; order Anura; family Dendrobatidae; genus Phyllobates; species Phyllobates terribilis. Next base: position 586,397,583 of record NW_027362762.1, read on the forward strand.
ACATTTGCCCTATCTGAAAGTCTGATAAACGTTGGAAACATGACTAAGTAAAAAAAAAAAATAATTTTCAACTTTTTTCAATTTTACCCCCGTGGGATATATATTCTAACCACACACATTTGGAGCTCTCCTGGGGTACCCTCACACATATTATTCCCTCATTTAGTGGATATTTTCACAAAAAAGTGAAATTTTCAAAAATCCAGAAAATTGGCTGAAAACGACTAAATATCAAGGAATAATTGGGCGAATCGCTCTGGAACTGAAATCGGAACACTCACTGATATTTGCCCTATCTGAAAGTCTGATAAACGCCGGAAAAATGACTGTACAAAAAAAAAAATTTTTCAACTTTTTTCAATTTTACCCCCGTGGGATATATATTCTACCCACACACATTTGGAACTCTCCTGGGGTACCCTCACACATATTATACCCCATTTAGTGGATATTTTCACAAAAAAGTGACATTTTGAAAAATCAAAAATATTGGCTGAAATCGACTAAATATCAAGGACTCATTGGGCGAATCGCTCTGGAACTGAAATCGGAATGCTCACTGACATTTGCCCTATCTGAAAGTCTGATAAACGTTGGAAACATGACTAAGTCAAAAAAAAAAAATTTTTCAACTTTTTTCAATTTTACCCCCGTGGGATATATATTCTACCCACACCCATTTGGAGCTCTCCTTGGGTACCCTCACACATATTATTCCCTCATTTAGTGGATATTTTCACAAAAAAGTGAAATTTTCAAAAATCCAAAATATTGGCTGAAAACGACTAAATATCAAGGGCTCATTGGGCGAATCGCTCTGGAACTGAAATCGGAACGCTCACTGATATTTGCCCTATCTGAAAGTCTGATAAACGCCGGAAAAATGACTGTCCAAAAAAAAAAATTTTTCAACTTTTTTAAATTTTACCCCCGTGGGATATATATTCTACCCACACACATTTGGAACTCTCCTGGGGTACCCTCACACATATTATACCCCATTTAGTGGATATTTTCACAAAAAAGTGACATTTTGAAAAATCAAAAATATTGGCTGAAAACGACTAAATATCAAGGACTCATTGGGTGAATCGCTCTGGAACTGAAATCGGAATGCTCACTGACATTTCCCCTATCTGAAAGTCTGATAAACGTTGGAAACATGACTAAGTAAAAAAAAAATATTTTTTCAACTTTTTTCAATTTTACCCCTGTGGGATATATATTCTACCCACACACATTTGGAAATCTCCTGGGGTACCCTCACACATATTATTCCCTCATTTAGTGGATATTTTCACAAAAAAGTGAAATTTTCAAAAATCCAGAAAATTGGCTGAAAACGACTAAATATTAAGGACTCATTGGGCGAATCGCTCTGGAACTGAAATCGGTACGCTCACTGACATTTGCCCTATCTGAAAGTCTGATAAATGCCGGAAAAATGGCTAAGTCCAAAAAAAAAATTTTTTCAACTTTTTTCAATTTTACCCCCGTGGGATATATATTCTACCCACACACATTTGGAACTCTCCTGGGGTACCCTCACACATATTATACCCCATTTAGTGGATATTTTCACAAAAAAGTGACATTTTGAAAAATCAAAAATATTGGCTGAAAACGACTAAATATCAAGGACTCATTGGGCGAATCGCTCTGGAACTGAAATCGGAACGCTCACTGACATTTGCCCTATCTGAAAGTCTGATAAACGTTGGAAACATGACTAAGTCAAAAAAAAAAAAATTTTCAACTTTTTTCAATTTTACCCCGTGGGATATATATTCTACCCACACACATTTGGATCTCTCCTGGGATACCCTCACACATATTATTCCCTCATTTAGTGGATATTTTCACAAAAAAGTGAAATTTTCAAAAATCCAGAAAATTGGCTGAAAACGACTAAATATCAAGGGCTCATTGGGCGAATCGCTCTGGAACTGAAATCGGAACGCTCACTGATATTTGCCCTATCTGAAAGTCTGATAAACGCCGGAAAAATGACTGTCCAAAAAAAAAATTTTTTCAACTTTTTTAAATTTTATCCCCGTGGGATATATATTCTACCCACACACATTTGGAACTCTCCTGGGGTACCCTCACACATATTATACCCCATTTAGTGGATATTTTCACAAAAAAGTGACATTTTGAAAAATCAAAAATATTGGCTGAAAACGACTAAATATCAAGGAATCATTGGGCGAATCGCTCTGGAACTGAAATCGGAACGCTCACTGACATTTGCCCTATCTGAAAGTCTGATAAACGTTGGAAACATGACTAAGTCAAAAAAAAAAATAATTTTCAACTTTTTTCAATTTTACCCCCGTGGGATATATATTCTAACCACACACATTTGGAGCTCTCCTGGGGTACCCTCACACATATTATTCCCTCATTTAGTGGATATTTTCACAAAAAAGTGAAATTTTCAAAAATCCAGAAAATTGGCTGAAAACGACTAAATATCAAGGAATAATTGGGCGAATCGCTCTGGAACTGAAATCGGAACACTCACTGATATTTGCCCTATCTGAAAGTCTGATAAACGCCGGAAAAATGACTGTACAAAAAAAAAAATTTTTCAACTTTTTTCAATTTTACCCCCGTGGGATATATATTCTACCCACACACATTTGGAACTCTCCTGGGGTACCCTCACACATATTATACCCCATTTAGTGGATATTTTCACAAAAAAGTGACATTTTGAAAAATCAAAAATATTGGCTGAAATCGACTAAATATCAAGGACTCATTGGGCGAATCGCTCTGGAACTGAAATCGGAATGCTCACTGACATTTGCCCTATCTGAAAGTCTGATAAACGTTGGAAACATGACTAAGTCAAAAAAAAAAAATTTTTCAACTTTTTTCAATTTTACCCCCGTGGGATATATATTCTACCCACACCCATTTGGAGCTCTCCTTGGGTACCCTCACACATATTATTCCCTCATTTAGTGGATATTTTCACAAAAAAGTGAAATTTTCAAAAATCCAAAATATTGGCTGAAAACGACTAAATATCAAGGGCTCATTGGGCGAATCGCTCTGGAACTGAAATCGGAACGCTCACTGATATTTGCCCTATCTGAAAGTCTGATAAACGCCGGAAAAATGACTGTCCAAAAAAAAAAATTTTTCAACTTTTTTAAATTTTACCCCCGTGGGATATATATTCTACCCACACACATTTGGAACTCTCCTGGGGTACCCTCACACATATTATACCCCATTTAGTGGATATTTTCACAAAAAAGTGACATTTTGAAAAATCAAAAATATTGGCTGAAAACGACTAAATATCAAGGACTCATTGGGTGAATCGCTCTGGAACTGAAATCGGAATGCTCACTGACATTTCCCCTATCTGAAAGTCTGATAAACGTTGGAAACATGACTAAGTAAAAAAAAAATATTTTTTCAACTTTTTTCAATTTTACCCCTGTGGGATATATATTCTACCCACACACATTTGGAAATCTCCTGGGGTACCCTCACACATATTATTCCCTCATTTAGTGGATATTTTCACAAAAAAGTGAAATTTTCAAAAATCCAGAAAATTGGCTGAAAACGACTAAATATTAAGGACTCATTGGGCGAATCGCTCTGGAACTGAAATCGGTACGCTCACTGACATTTGCCCTATCTGAAAGTCTGATAAATGCCGGAAAAATGGCTAAGTCCAAAAAAAAAATTTTTTCAACTTTTTTCAATTTTACCCCCGTGGGATATATATTCTACCCACACACATTTGGAACTCTCCTGGGGTACCCTCACACATATTATACCCCATTTAGTGGATATTTTCACAAAAAAGTGACATTTTGAAAAATCAAAAATATTGGCTGAAAACGACTAAATATCAAGGACTCATTGGGCGAATCGCTCTGGAACTGAAATCGGAACGCTCACTGACATTTGCCCTATCTGAAAGTCTGATAAACGTTGGAAACATGACTAAGTCAAAAAAAAAAAAATTTTCAACTTTTTTCAATTTTACCCCGTGGGATATATATTCTACCCACACACATTTGGATCTCTCCTGGGATACCCTCACACATATTATTCCCTCATTTAGTGGATATTTTCACAAAAAAGTGAAATTTTCAAAAATCCAGAAAATTGGCTGAAAACGACTAAATATCAAGGGCTCATTGGGCGAATCGCTCTGGAACTGAAATCGGAACGCTCACTGATATTTGCCCTATCTGAAAGTCTGATAAACGCCGGAAAAATGACTGTCCAAAAAAAAAATTTTTTCAACTTTTTTAAATTTTATCCCCGTGGGATATATATTCTACCCACACACATTTGGAACTCTCCTGGGGTACCCTCACACATATTATACCCCATTTAGTGGATATTTTCACAAAAAAGTGACATTTTGAAATATCAAAAATATTGGCTGAAAACGACTAAATATCAAGGAATCATTGGGCGAATCGCTCTGGAACTGAAATCGGAACGCTCACTGACATTTGCCCTATCTGAAAGTCTGATAAACGTTGGAAACATGACTAAGTCAAAAAAAAAAATAATTTTCAACTTTTTTCAATTTTACCCCCGTGGGATATATATTCTAACCACACACATTTGGAGCTCTCCTGGGGTACCCTCACACATATTATTCCCTCATTTAGTGGATATTTTCACAAAAAAGTGAAATTTTCAAAAATCCAGAAAATTGGCTGAAAACGACTAAATATCAAGGAATAATTGGGCGAATCGCTCTGGAACTGAAATCGGAACACTCACTGATATTTGCCCTATCTGAAAGTCTGATAAACGCCGGAAAAATGACTGTACAAAAAAAAAAATTTTTCAACTTTTTTCAATTTTACCCCCGTGGGATATATATTCTACCCACACACATTTGGAACTCTCCTGGGGTACCCTCACACATATTATACCCCATTTAGTGGATATTTTCACAAAAAAGTGAAATTTTGAAAAATCAAAAATATTGGCTGAAATCGACTAAATATCAAGGACTCATTGGGCGAATCGCTCTGGAACTGAAATCGGAATGCTCACTGACATTTGCCCTATCTGAAAGTCTGATAAACGTTGGAAACATGACTAAGTCAAAAAAAAAAAATTTTTCAACTTTTTTCAATTTTACCCCCGTGGGATATATATTCTACCCACACCCATTTGGAGCTCTCCTTGGGTACCCTCACACATATTATTCCCTCATTTAGTGGATATTTTCACAAAAAAGTGAAATTTTCAAAAATCCAAAATATTGGCTGAAAACGACTAAATATCAAGGACTCATTGGGCGAATCGCTCTGGAACTGAAATCGGAATGCTCACTGACATTTCCCCTATCTGAAAGTCTGATAAACGTTGGAAACATGACTAAGTAAAAAAAAAAAATTTTTTCAACTTTTTTCAATTTTACCCCCGTGGGATATATATTCTACCCACACACATTTGGAGCTCTCCTGGGATACCCTCACACATATTATTCCCTCATTTAGTGGATATTTTCACAAAAAAGTGAAATTTTCAAAAATCCAGAAAATTGGCTGAAAACGACTAAATATCAAGGAGTCATTGGGCGAATCGCTCTGGAACTGAAATCGGAACGCTCAATGATATTTGCCCTATCTGAAAGTCTGATAAACGCCGGAAAAATGACTGAGTCCAAAAAAAAAATGTTTTCAATTTTTTTAAATTTTTCCCCCGTGGGATATATATTCTACCCACACACATTTGGAACTCTCCTGGGGTACCCTCACACATATTATACCCCATTTAGTGGATATTTTCACAAAAAAGTGACATTTTGAAAAATCAAAAATATTGGCTGAAAACGACTAAATATCAAGGACTCATTGGGCGAATCGCTCTGGAACTGAAATCGGAATGCTCACTGACATTTGCCCTATCTGAAAGTCTGATAAACGTTGGAAACATGACTAAGTCACAAAAAAAAAAATTTTCAACTTTTTTCAATTTTACCCCCGTGGGATATATATTCTACCCACACACATTTGGAGCTCTCCTTGGGTACCCTCACACATATTATTCCCTCATTTAGTGGATATTTTCACAAAAAAGTGAAATTTTCAAAAATCCAGAAAATTGGCTGAAAACGACTAAATATCAAGGACTCATTGGGCTAATCGCTCTGGAACTGAAATCGGAACGCTCAATGACATTTGCCCTATCTGAAAGTCTGATAAACGCCGGAAAAATGACTGAGTCCAAAAAAAAAAATTTTTCAACTTTTTTAAATTTTACCCCCGTGGGATATATATTCTACCCACACACATTTGGAACTCTCCTGGGGTACCCTCACACATATTATTCCCTCATTTAGTGGATATTTTCACAAAAAAGTGAAATTTTCAAAAATCCAGAAAATTGGCTGAAAATGACTAAATATTAAGGACTCATTGGGCGAATCGCTCTGGAACTGAAATCGGAACGCTCACTGACATTTCCCCTATCTGAAAGTCTGATAAACGCCGGAAAAATGACTAAGGCCAAAAAAAAAATTTTTTCAACTTTTTTCAATTTTACCACCGTGGGATATATATTCTAACCACACACATTTGGAACTCTCCTGGGGTACCCTCACACATATTATTCCCTCATTTAGTGGATATTTTCACAAAAAAAGTGAAATTTTCAAAAATCCAGAAAATTGGCTGAAAACGACTAAATATCAAGGACTCATTGGGCGAATCGCTCTGGAACTGAAATCGGAACGCTCATTGACATTTGCCCTATCTGAAAGTCTGATAAACTTCGGAAAAATGACAAATTCCCCAAAAAAATTTTTTCAACTTTTTTCAATTTTACCCCCGTGGGATATATATTCTACGCACACTCATTTGGAACTCTCCTGGGGTACCCTCACACATATTATTCCCTCATTTAGTGGATATTTTCACCAAAAAGTGAAATTTTCAAAAATCCAGAAAATTGGCTGAAAACGACTAAATATCAAGGACTCATTGGGCGAATCGCTCTGGAACTGAAATCGGAACGCTCACTGACATTTCCCCTATCTGAAAGTCTGATAAACGCCGGAAAAATGACTAAGGCCAAAAAAAAAATTTTTTCAACTTTTTTCAATTTTACCCCCGTGGGATATATATTCTAACCACACACATTTGGAACTCTCCTGGGGTACCCTCACACATATTATTCCCTCATTTAGTGGATATTTTCACAAAAAAGTGAAATTTTCAAAAATCCAGAAAATTGGCTGAAAACGACTAAATATCAAGGACTCACTGGGCAAATTGCTCTGGAACTGAAATCGGAACGCTCACTGACATTTGCCCTATCTGAAAGTCTGATAAACGTAGGAAAAATGACAAAGTCCAAAAAAAAATTTTTTTCAACTTTTTTCAATTTTACCCCCGTGGGATATGTATTCTACCCACACACATTTGGAACTCTCCTGGGGTACCCTCACACATATTATTCCCTCATTTAGTGGATATTTTCACAAAAAAGTGAAATTTTAAAAAATCCAGAAAATTGGCTGAAAACGACTAAATATCAAGGACTCATTGGGCGAATCGCTCTGGAACTGAAATCGGAACGCTCACTGACATTTCCCCTATCTGAAAGTCTGATAAACGCCGGAAAAATGACTAAGGCCAAAAAAAAAATTTTTTCAACTTTTTTCAATTTTACCCCCGTGGGATATATATTCTAACCACACACATTTGGAACTCTCCTGGGGTACCCTCACACATATTATTCCCTCATTTAGTGGATATTTTCACAAAAAAAGTGAAATTTTCAAAAATCCAGAAAATTGGCTGAAAACGACTAAATATCAAGGACTCATTGGGCGAATCGCTCTGGAACTGAAATCGGAACGCTCACTGACATTTGCCCTATCTGAAAGTCTGACAAACTTCGGAAAAATGACAAATTCCCCCAAAAAATTTTTTCAACTTTTTTCAATTTTACCCCCGTGGGATATATATTCTACGCACACTCATTTGGAACTCTCCTGGGGTACCCTCACACATATTATTCCCTCATTTAGTGGATATTTTCACAAAAAAGTGAAATTTTCAAAAATCCAGAAAATTGGCTGAAAACGACTAAATATCAAGGACTCATTGGGCAAATCGCTCTGGAACTGAAATCGGAATGCTCACTGAAATTTCCCCTATCTGAAAGTCTGATGAATGTCGAAAAAATGACTAAGTCCAAAAAAAAACTTTTTTAAACTTTTTTCAATTTTACCCCCGTGGGATATATATTCTAACCACACACATTTGGAACTCTCCTGGGGTACCCTCACACATATTATTCCCTCATTTAGTGGATATTTTCACCAAAAAGTGAAATTTTCAAAAATCCAGAAAATTGGCTGAAAACGACTAAATATCAAGGACTCATTGGGCGAATCGCTCTGGAACTGAAATCGGAACGCTCACTGACATTTCCCCTATCTGAAAGTGTGATAAACGCCGGAAAAATGACTAAGGCCAAAAAAAAAATTTTTTCAACTTTTTTCAATTTTACCCCCGTGGGATATATATTCTACCCACACACATTTGGAACTCTCCTGGGGTACCCTCACACATATTATTCCCTCATTTAGTGGATATTTTCACAAAAAAGTGAAATTTTAAAAAATCCAGAAAATTGGCTGAAAACGACAAAATATCAAGGACTCATTGGGCGAATCGCTCTGGAACTGAAATCGGAACGCTCACTGACATTTCCCCTATCTGAAAGTCTGATAAACGCCGGAAAAATGACTAAGGCCAAAAAAAAAAAATTTTTCAACTTTTTTCAATTTTACCCCCGTGGGATATATATTCTACGCACACTCATTTGGAACTCTCCTGGGGTACCCTCACACATATTATTCCCTCATTTAGTGGATATTTTCACCAAAAAGTGAAATTTTCAAAAATCCAGAAAATTGGCTGAAAACGACTAAATATCAAGGACTCATTGGGCGAATTGCTCTGGAACTGAAATCGGAACGCTCACTGACATTTCCCCTATCTGAAAGTCTGATAAACGCCGGAAAAATGACTAAGGCCAAAAAAAAAATTTTTTCAACTTTTTTCAATTTTACCCCCGTGGGATATATATTCTAACCACACACATTTGGAACTCTCCTGGGGTACCCTCACACATATTATTCCCTCATTTAGTGGATATTTTCACAAAAAAGTGAAATTTTCAAAAATCCAGAAAATTGGCTGAAAACGACTAAATATCAAGGACTCACTGGGCAAATTGCTCTGGAACTGAAATCGTAACGCTCACTGACATTTGCCCTATCTGAAAGTCTGATAAACGTAGGAAAAATGACAAAGTCCAAAAAAAAATTTTTTTCAACTTTTTTCAATTTTACCCCCGTGGGATATATATTCTACCCACACACATTTGGAACTCTCCTGGGGTACCCTCACACATATTATTCCCTCATTTAGTGGATATTTTCACAAAAAAGTGAAATTTTAAAAAATCCAGAAAATTGGCTGAAAACGACAAAATATCAAGGACTCATTGGGCGAATCGCTCTGGAACTGAAATCGGAACGCTCACTGACATTTCCCCTATCTGAAAGTCTGATAAACGCCGGAAAAATGACTAAGGCCAAAAAAAAAATTTTTTCAACTTTTTTCAATTTTACCCCCGTGGGATATATATTCTAACCACACACATTTGGAACTCTCCTGGGGTACCCTCACACATATTATTCCCTCATTTAGTGGATATTTTCACAAAAAAAGTGAAATTTTCAAAAATCCAGAAAATTGGCTGAAAACGACTAAATATCAAGGACTCATTGGGCGAATCGCTCTGGAACTGAAATCGGAACGCTCACTGACATTTGCCCTATCTGAAAGTCTGATAAACTTCGGAAAAATGACAAATTCCCAAAAAAAAATTTTTCAACTTTTTTCAATTTTACCCCCGTGGGATATATATTCTACGCACACTCATTTGGAACTCTCCTGGGGTACCCTCACACATATTATTCCCTCATTTAGTGGATATTTTCACCAAAAAGTGAAATTTTCAAAAATCCAGAGAATTGGCTGAAAACGACTAAATATCAAGGACTCATTGGGCGAATCGCTCTGGAACTGAAATCGGAACGCTCACTGACATTTGCCCTATCTGAAAATCTGATAAACTTCGGAAAAATGACAAATTCCCCAAAAAAATTTTTTCAACTTTTTTCAATTTTACCCCCGTGGGATATATATTCTACGCACACTCATTTGGAACTCTCCTGGGGTACCCTCACACATATTATTCCCTCATTTAGTGGATATTTTCACCAAAAAGTGAAATTTTCAAAAATCCAGAGAATTGGCTGAAAACGACTAAATATCAAGGACTCATTGGGCGAATCGCTCTGGAACTGAAATCGGAACGCTCACTGACATTTCCCCTATCTGAAAGTGTGATAAACGCAGGAAAAATGACTAAGGCCAAAAAAAAAATTTTTTCAACTTTTTTCAATTTTACCCCCGTGGGATATATATTCTAACCACACACATTTGGAACTCTCCTGGGGTACCCTCACGCATATTATTCCCTCATTTAGTGGATATTTTCACAAGAAAGTGAAATTTTTGACGCGCCCCTGGGCCTGCTGTGTCGTGCGGCATCGCGCGCACGGGGGCTTACCCGGAGCCGAATCAGATGGGGGTAGTAGTCTCGTGGCGGTGACCCGGTCCGTGCCCAGGGAGTCAAACTGAGTGGCAGTCTATTTAGCAGTAGATGTAAAATGACTTCGCCACCCGTTGAATGCAGCTATAGAGCCGCCGCTGCAGGACAGTCCGCTGAGGCCGGTAGTATGATTGTGCAGCGTGGATGGTATAATCCCCAACGGGAGGGGTATGGCCTCAGGGCAGCAGATGTGGAAGATGGGAGTAGTGATGGTGCAGCAAGGAGACTCAGAAACATATGATGCAGTTTCAGGGTTTTTACTCACTGGTGTTGCTTCAGTCACTTCGGCCGGGAGTGACCACCCGAGCCGTGCTGCGTCCACCAGGTGCGGGACTCGGCTAACCCCCAGGCAGTTCCGGAGCGTGGTCCTGAGCTCCCCTCTCTCTCTCTCTGCTGGCCGTCCCCACCAGGGATCCACCTTTGTCCGGCTCCCTCGGGCCTCTTGGTGGCAAAACCTTTTCTGGCTTCACCTGACCCTATGCGTGGTGAGCCTTCCTGGTGAATGTGGTGAGGGTCGTGGCAAAGCTTGACCACGACCTCCGGTTCCTGACTAAGGATGTTCTGCCTCCGCCAGTTTGGGATCCAATACCCTCTTCTGCCAACCCTTCACCCTTTTGGTTTACTTCTGGGATCTCAGGGTTCCCTCTCTCCTTGCGTCTCTGGGCCTCTCTTCCTCCTTCTCTCTGCTTCAGGCCTGGCCCTGGAGCTGGGCCCAGCCAGAGCCACAGCTCCCTGTCAGCCCTCTTGGCTGAGCTCCTCTGCTCTGCTCCTCCTCTGAACTGACTGACCCTGTTCCTAGATGGTGCCCACCATATATACTCCCTCTATGTGTGAGCCCAGGTGACTAGCACCCAATGGGCTCCTACCTCTATGCCCAGAGCCCCTCCCCTATCTGCCCCTACACTACTGGGATGTTCCTCCCCCCCTCCCACTCCAGCCAGGGACAGACGCTGTCGTACCTGCACATCTAACTGGTGGGAGTACCGTAGTTCTGTCCCCCGGAAATGGGATGAGTGTAGTGCATGCAGCTATCTGAGCTCAGTCCCACACTCCATCTTTACCCGGGAGTGGAATACCACACTTCTGGTACGAGGTGCAATACCCCTGTAGCAGCCGAGTCCTCGGGGTGCTACATTCCCCCGTGGTAAACCACAGCACGTCCTCGGGCTGTAAAAGAGCAAAACAAATAAACATACAAAATTTTTAAAGTGTACACTTGCATATAAAATATTAACTTTGAATCATCCCTTTATGGGAGGTATTTTTCTCTTTAACCGTTACAGGTATAAAACATTTTCCTTACTCATAATAAATCATCTGGCTATTGCCACCGGAACTCTTTTGGCACATAACACATAACTTCCACATTATTACTCTAGCAGCATATAACTTTCAATATAATCTTGACTTCTGGCCACTGTGCAACTTGTGACCAGGTAAAAGTGCAACAGTCACAAAAACAGTTCCTTATAAAACCGGTAGGAAGCGCAACTATTTACAGGGCATGGCCGCTCTCAGTCCTCGGCCAGTGGGGATAAGGGATGGCTGCTCACAGTCCTCAGCCTGGTTAGGGATAGGGACACACGGGTAACAGTTTGCCGGTCCCAACGGGGACTATACTTTACTGGTAACAGTTCTTGTACCCTTACGGGTAACTATTTACAGCTCCACTGCACCGTACTTTAATAACGGCATCCTCCTGCTCCTTCTTGAGGGTAATCTTCAGACCCGTCCGGGTCCTCTTGACCTTCCTCAAACCGCAGCTCTTCCTCGGTCAATCTGTGCACATGGAGAGCATATGGTCCTTTGGCACATTGATGCCGGGTGAAGGTGACCTCATCACCCAGGTAAAGATCACGTCCTCTGTGTCCCTCCGGCAGATGGCTCTCGAAGTCCCTGCGGGTGACAAAGACGTCGCCGGGGGTTCTGTGGTCCCGGATAAAACCCCAACCGTGCTCCAGTTGGAACTTGATTACGGTCCCGGTGGCGCGGGGACCGTGGGCTGCACGGGGGTTTCGACGGGTCCGGCGTTTTTGCTCCGCGCTCTGGACTTGTAGCCGCTCCTCGTGGACCCGTCTCTCTCGCCGTTCCCGGTCGAAGACCTCCAGCTGTTGCCGGCAGCACTCCGCTCGCTGGGCTGCGGCCGCCCGGGTCTCGTGGGTGAACCCAATGAGGTTTTCTCCGGTGGGGTCCCATTCGAATTGGGCCTCCTCCAACAAGAGCGGGACGATCTTGACAGGCGCCGGGGCTGGGATTAGGGGTTCACACAAGGGCCGTTCCCTCCGGAGTCGTGGGTTGGGAAACTCCGGTGGCCATTCAAACGGCAGCCCGTCAAGGCTAGTGTGCTGCGCGTACAGGTCTTCGCCCAGGTGTGGCACTGTGGAGGTAGAGGGCGCTGTGGGGGCAGCGGCGCCCGGGGGCACTTGGCAATGCGTCCAGGCCGAAGGCATCCTGAACGTGAAGGGCGCTTTAGAGGCAGCGGCGCCCGGGTCCACCAGGTCTTGCGACCAGGCCGGTGGCATGATGGAGGTAGAGGGCACTTTGGATACAGCGGCGCCCGGGGGTACTCGGCCCTGCGACCAGGAAGGTGGCGTTTCCTGCTTGGCCGCGCTCAGGGTTGAGGCGTGTGATGTCACAGGAGGCGTGGCCGCGGCTCCTGCCGCTTGAGGCCTAGTTTGGAGCGGTGGCGGTGCAGCGACGGGCACGGTGAGCGGGATTTCGGGCTCTGCGACGGGGAGCTGGGGCAGGTTTTCGGCTACTGTGCACGGGGTGTTAATGTCCCCATTACCTGCTTCCGTCTCCTCAGCTCCTTCCACGGCGTCGTCTCCGGCCTTCGTCCCCTCCACACCATCTTCAGGGGCTGGCGTGCTCCTTGTCGCGGGTGGCGTGCTCCGCTGGCGGGTTCCAGCCTGCTGGGCCATCTCCCTGCTCCACTCAGTCAGTACCTCTCGCTGTACTCGGGCCATCCTCCGAGCCAAGCCCTCCAGCGCGGTCTGTGCATGCTCCCGATCTCGGGGGAGCTGTGCCAGGATCTCCACCAGGCCTTCTGGGGTGGCGGCCTGCAACAGGCTCCTGACCATAGGGTCGGTGCTGCCTGACTCTCCCTCCATCTCCGGGTGCGATCTCTCACGACTACTCCAAGCTGCACCCATCCTCTCTCTTTTGTTCTTGATCCACCCACACTGAGGGTGGTCCCGAGACAACTTGGTGATTGTCAGTTCCAGGGGCAGACCCCCCACTCTGATGGACATCTCTATCATTGCAGTCTCTGCTGGTGGGGGCGGTCTTTGCTTTTGGCGCTCTTCTGGGACCAGGCCCACGATGGGAGGTGGTCTCTTGCCACCCTCTGGCACGCCCATAATGGCGTCCGCTCTGCCAGGGCGGGAAATCGTTTCAAATGGCGGGAATCGTCTCCTAATGGCGGGAAACTCCGTGGATGGCGGGAAAAGGCTGCAGATGGCGGCAACCGGCGGGAAACGATCCGAGATGGCGTCCGATGGCGGGGACCCTCCGGAATTGGCGGGAGACTTCTTCTTACGGTACATATAAACTTTTCTTCAGGCACGCAGTACCCGGTAGTTGCGGGCACGTAATCCTGCCGACTACGCCAAAGTTGACGCGCCCCTGGGCCTGCTGTGTCGTGCGGCATCGCGCGCACGGGGGCTTACCCAGAGCCGGATCAGATGGGGGTAGTAGTCTCGTGGCAGTGACCCGGTCCGTGCCCAGGGAGTCAAACTGAGTGGCAGTCTATTTAGCAGTAGAAGTAAAATGACTACGCCACCCGTTGAATGCAGCTATAGAGCCGCCGCTGCAGGACAGTCCGCTGAGGCCGGTAGTATGATTGTGCAGCGTGGATGGTATAACCCCCAACGGGAGGGGTATGGCCTCAGGGCAGCAGATGTGGAAGATGGGAGTAGTGATGGTGCAGCAAGGAGACTCAGAAACATATGATGCAGTTTCAGGGTTTTTACTCACTGGTGTTGCTTCAGTCACTTCGGCCGGGAGTGACCACCCGAGCCGTGATGCGTCCACCAGGTGCGGGACTCGGCTAACCCCCAGGCAGTTCCGGAGCGTGGTCCTGAGCTCCCCTCTCTCTCTCTCTCTGCTGGCCGTCCCCACCAGGGATCCACCTTTGTCCGGCTCCCTCGGGCCTCTTGGTGGCAAAACCTTTTCTGGCTTTCCTGACCCTATGCGTGGTGAGCCTTCCTGGTGAATGTGGTGAGGGTCGTGGCAAAGCTTGACCACGACCTGCGGTTCCTGACTAAGGATGTTCTGCCTCCGCCAGTTTGGGATCCGATACCCTCTTCTGCCAACCCTTCACCCTTTTGGTTTACTTCTGGGATCTCAGGGTTCCCTCTCTCCTTGCGTCTCTGGGCCTCTCTTCCTCCTTCTCTCTGCTTCAGGCCTGGCCCTGGAGCTGGGCCCAGCCGGAGCCACAGCTCCCTGTCAGCCCTCTTGGCTGAGCTCCTCTGCTCTGCTCCTCCTCTGAACTGACTGACCCTGTTCCTAGATGGTGCCCACCATATATACTCCCTCTATGTGTGAGCCCAGGTGACTAGCACCCAATGGGCTCCTACCTCTAAGCCCAGAGCCCCTCCCCTATCTGCCCCTACACTACTGGGATGTTCCACCCCCCCCCCACTCCAGCCAGGGACAGACGCTGTCGTACCTGCACATCTAACTGGTGGGAGTACCGTAGTTCTGTCCCCCGGAAATTTGATGAGTGTAGTGCATGCAGCTATCTGAGCTCAGTCCCACACTCCATCTTTACCCAGGAGTGCAATACCACACCTCTGGTTCGAGGTGCAATACCCCTGTAGCAGCCGAGTCCTCGGGGTGCTACATTTTCAAAAATCCAGAAAATTGGCTGAAAACGACTAAATATCAAGGACTCATTGGGCAAATCGCTCTGGAACTGAAATCGGAACGCTCACTGACATTTGCCCTATCTGAAAGTCTGATAAACTCCGGAAAAATGACTAAGTCCAAAAAAAATTTTTTTTAACTTTTTTCAATTTTACCCCCGTGGGATATATATTCTACGAACACTCATTTGGAACTCTCCTGGGGTACCATCACACATATTATTCCCTCATTTAGTGGATATTTTCACAAAAAAGTGACATTTTCAAAAATCCAGAAAATTGGCTGAAAACGACTAAATATCAAGGACTCATTGGGCGAATCGCTCTGGAACTGAAATCGGAACGCTCACTGAAATTTCCCCAATCTGAAAGTCTGATAAATGTCGGAAAAATTACCAAGTCCAAAAAAATTTTTTTTTCAACTTTTTTCAATTTTACCCTGTGGGATATATATTCTACCCACACACATTTGGAACTCTCATGGGGTACCCTCACACATATTATTCCCTCATTTAGTGGATATTTTCACAAAAAAAGTGAAATTTTCAAAAATCCAGAAAATTGGCTGAAAACGACTAAATATCAAGGACTCATTGAGCGAATCGCTCTGGAACTGAAATCGAAACACTCACTGCCATTTGCCCTATCTGAAAGTCTGATAAACACCGGAAAAATGACTAAGGCCAAAAAAAAAATTTTTTCAACTTTTTTCAATTTTAACCCCGTGGGATATATATTCTAACCACACACATTTGGAACTCTCCTGGGGTACCCTCACGCATATTATTCCCTCATTTAGTGGATATTTTCACAAAAAAGTGAAATTTTCAAAAATCCAGCAAATTGGCTGAAAACGACTAAATATCAAGGACTCATTGGGCGAATCGCTCTGGAATTGAAATTGGAACGCTCACTGACATTTCCCCTATCTGAAAGTCTGATAAACGCCGGAAAAATGACTAAGTCCAAAAAAAAAAAATGTTTTCAACTTTTTTCAATTTTACCCCCGTGGGATATATATTCTACCCACACACATTTGGAACTCTCCTGGGGTACCCTCACACATATTATTCCCTCATTTAGTGGATATTTTCACAAAAAAGTGAAATTTTCAAAAATCCAGAAAATTGGCTGAAAACGACTAAATATCAAGGACTCATTGGGCGAATCGCTCTGGAACTGAAATCGGAACGCTCACTGACATTTCCCCTATCTGAAAGTGTGATAAACGCAGGAAAAATGACTAAGGCCAAAAAAAAAATTTTTTCAACTTTTTTCAATTTTACCCCCGTGGGATATATATTCTAACCACACACATTTGGAACTCTCCTGGGGTACCCTCACGCATATTATTCCCTCATTTAGTGGATATTTTCACAAGAAAGTGAAATTTTTGACGCGCCCCTGGGCCTGCTGTGTCGTGCGGCATCGCGCGCACGGGGGCTTACCCGGAGCCGAATCAGATGGGGGTAGTAGTCTCGTGGCGGTGACCCGGTCCGTGCCCAGGGAGTCAAACTGAGTGGCAGTCTATTTAGCAGTAGATGTAAAATGACTTCGCCACCCGTTGAATGCAGCTATAGAGCCGCCGCTGCAGGACAGTCCGCTGAGGCCGGTAGTATGATTGTGCAGCGTGGATGGTATAATCCCCAACGGGAGGGGTATGGCCTCAGGGCAGCAGATGTGGAAGATGGGAGTAGTGATGGTGCAGCAAGGAGACTCAGAAACATATGATGCAGTTTCAGGGTTTTTACTCACTGGTGTTGCTTCAGTCACTTCGGCCGGGAGTGACCACCCGAGCCGTGCTGCGTCCACCAGGTGCGGGACTCGGCTAACCCCCAGGCAGTTCCGGAGCGTGGTCCTGAGCTCCCCTCTCTCTCTCTCTGCTGGCCGTCCCCACCAGGGATCCACCTTTGTCCGGCTCCCTCGGGCCTCTTGGTGGCAAAACCTTTTCTGGCTTCACCTGACCCTATGCGTGGTGAGCCTTCCTGGTGAATGTGGTGAGGGTCGTGGCAAAGCTTGACCACGACCTCCGGTTCCTGACTAAGGATGTTCTGCCTCCGCCAGTTTGGGATCCAATACCCTCTTCTGCCAACCCTTCACCCTTTTGGTTTACTTCTGGGATCTCAGGGTTCCCTCTCTCCTTGCGTCTCTGGGCCTCTCTTCCTCCTTCTCTCTGCTTCAGGCCTGGCCCTGGAGCTGGGCCCAGCCAGAGCCACAGCTCCCTGTCAGCCCTCTTGGCTGAGCTCCTCTGCTCTGCTCCTCCTCTGAACTGACTGACCCTGTTCCTAGATGGTGCCCACCATATATACTCCCTCTATGTGTGAGCCCAGGTGACTAGCACCCAATGGGCTCCTACCTCTATGCCCAGAGCCCCTCCCCTATCTGCCCCTACACTACTGGGATGTTCCTCCCCCCCTCCCACTCCAGCCAGGGACAGACGCTGTCGTACCTGCACATCTAACTGGTGGGAGTACCGTAGTTCTGTCCCCCGGAAATGGGATGAGTGTAGTGCATGCAGCTATCTGAGCTCAGTCCCACACTCCATCTTTACCCGGGAGTGGAATACCACACTTCTGGTACGAGGTGCAATACCCCTGTAGCAGCCGAGTCCTCGGGGTGCTACATTCCCCCGTGGTAAACCACAGCACGTCCTCGGGCTGTAAAAGAGCAAAACAAATAAACATACAAAATTTTTAAAGTGTACACTTGCATATAAAATATTAACTTTGAATCATCCCTTTATGGGAGGTATTTTTCTCTTTAACCGTTACAGGTATAAAACATTTTCCTTACTCATAATAAATCATCTGGCTATTGCCACCGGAACTCTTTTGGCACATAACACATAACTTCCACATTATTACTCTAGCAGCATATAACTTTCAATATAATCTTGACTTCTGGCCACTGTGCAACTTGTGACCAGGTAAAAGTGCAACAGTCACAAAAACAGTTCCTTATAAAACCGGTAGGAAGCGCAACTATTTACAGGGCATGGCCGCTCTCAGTCCTCGGCCAGTGGGGATAAGGGATGGCTGCTCACAGTCCTCAGCCTGGTTAGGGATAGGGACACACGGGTAACAGTTTGCCGGTCCCAACGGGGACTATACTTTACTGGTAACAGTTCTTGTACCCTTACGGGTAACTATTTACAGCTCCACTGCACCGTACTTTAATAACGGCATCCTCCTGCTCCTTCTTGAGGGTAATCTTCAGACCCGTCCGGGTCCTCTTGACCTTCCTCAAACCGCAGCTCTTCCTCGGTCAATCTGTGCACATGGAGAGCATATGGTCCTTTGGCACATTGATGCCGGGTGAAGGTGACCTCATCACCCAGGTAAAGATCACGTCCTCTGTGTCCCTCCAGCAGATGGCTCTCGAAGTCCCTGCGGGTGACAAAGACGTCGCCGGGGGTTCTGTGGTCCCGGATAAAACCCCAACCGTGCTCCAGTTGGAACTTGATTACGGTCCCGGTGGCGCGGGGACCGTGGGCTGCACGGGGGTTTCGACGGGTCCGGCGTTTTTGCTCCGCGCTCTGGACTTGTAGCCGCTCCTCGTGGACCCGTCTCTCTCGCCGTTCCCGGTCGAAGACCTCCAGCTGTTGCCGGCAGCACTCCGCTCGCTGGGCTGCGGCCGCCCGGGTCTCGTGGGTGAACCCAATGAGGTTTTCTCCGGTGGGGTCCCATTCGAATTGGGCCTCCTCCAACAAGAGCGGGACGATCTTGACAGGCGCCGGGGCTGGGATTAGGGGTTCACACAAGGGCCGTTCCCTCCGGAGTCGTGGGTTGGGAAACTCCGGTGGCCATTCAAACGGCAGCCCGTCAAGGCTAGTGTGCTGCGCGTACAGGTCTTCGCCCAGGTGTGGCACTGTGGAGGTAGAGGGCGCTGTGGGGGCAGCGGCGCCCGGGGGCACTTGGCAATGCGTCCAGGCCGAAGGCATCCTGAACGTGAAGGGCGCTTTAGAGGCAGCGGCGCCCGGGTCCACCAGGTCTTGCGACCAGGCCGGTGGCATGATGGAGGTAGAGGGCACTTTGGATACAGCGGCGCCCGGGGGTACTCGGCCCTGCGACCAGGAAGGTGGCGTTTCCTGCTTGGCCGCGCTCAGGGTTGAGGCGTGTGATGTCACAGGAGGCGTGGCCGCGGCTCCTGCCGCTTGAGGCCTAGTTTGGAGCGGTGGCGGTGCAGCGACGGGCACGGTGAGCGGGATTTCGGGCTCTGCGACGGGGAGCTGGGGCAGGTTTTCGGCTACTGTGCACGGGGTGTTAATGTCCCCATTACCTGCTTCCGTCTCCTCAGCTCCTTCCACGGCGTCGTCTCCGGCCTTCGTCCCCTCCACACCATCTTCAGGGGCTGGCGTGCTCCTTGTCGCGGGTGGCGTGCTCCGCTGGCGGGTTCCAGCCTGCTGGGCCATCTCCCTGCTCCACTCAGTCAGTACCTCTCGCTGTACTCGGGCCATCCTCCGAGCCAAGCCCTCCAGCGCGGTCTGTGCATGCTCCCGATCTCGGGGGAGCTGTGCCAGGATCTCCACCAGGCCTTCTGGGGTGGCGGCCTGCAACAGGCTCCTGACCATAGGGTCGGTGCTGCCTGACTCTCCCTCCATCTCCGGGTGCGATCTCTCACGACTACTCCAAGCTGCACCCATCCTCTCTCTTTTGTTCTTGATCCACCCACACTGAGGGTGGTCCCGAGACAACTTGGTGATTGTCAGTTCCAGGGGCAGACCCCCCACTCTGATGGACATCTCTATCATTGCAGTCTCTGCTGGTGGGGGCGGTCTTTGCTTTTGGCGCTCTTCTGGGACCAGGCCCACGATGGGAGGTGGTCTCTTGCCACCCTCTGGCACGCCCATAATGGCGTCCGCTCTGCCAGGGCGGGAAATCGTTTCAAATGGCGGGAATCGTCTCCTAATGGCGGGAAACTCCGTGGATGGCGGGAAAAGGCTGCAGATGGCGGCAACCGGCGGGAAACGATCCGAGATGGCGTCCGATGGCGGGGACCCTCCGGAATTGGCGGGAGACTTCTTCTTACGGTACATATAAACTTTTCTTCAGGCACGCAGTACCCGGTAGTTGCGGGCACGTAATCCTGCCGACTACGCCAAAGTTGACGCGCCCCTGGGCCTGCTGTGTCGTGCGGCATCGCGCGCACGGGGGCTTACCCAGAGCCGGATCAGATGGGGGTAGTAGTCTCGTGGCAGTGACCCGGTCCGTGCCCAGGGAGTCAAACTGAGTGGCAGTCTATTTAGCAGTAGAAGTAAAATGACTACGCCACCCGTTGAATGCAGCTATAGAGCCGCCGCTGCAGGACAGTCCGCTGAGGCCGGTAGTATGATTGTGCAGCGTGGATGGTATAACCCCCAACGGGAGGGGTATGGCCTCAGGGCAGCAGATGTGGAAGATGGGAGTAGTGATGGTGCAGCAAGGAGACTCAGAAACATATGATGCAGTTTCAGGGTTTTTACTCACTGGTGTTGCTTCAGTCACTTCGGCCGGGAGTGACCACCCGAGCCGTGATGCGTCCACCAGGTGCGGGACTCGGCTAACCCCCAGGCAGTTCCGGAGCGTGGTCCTGAGCTCCCCTCTCTCTCTCTCTCTGCTGGCCGTCCCCACCAGGGATCCACCTTTGTCCGGCTCCCTCGGGCCTCTTGGTGGCAAAACCTTTTCTGGCTTTCCTGACCCTATGCGTGGTGAGCCTTCCTGGTGAATGTGGTGAGGGTCGTGGCAAAGCTTGACCACGACCTGCGGTTCCTGACTAAGGATGTTCTGCCTCCGCCAGTTTGGGATCCGATACCCTCTTCTGCCAACCCTTCACCCTTTTGGTTTACTTCTGGGATCTCAGGGTTCCCTCTCTCCTTGCGTCTCTGGGCCTCTCTTCCTCCTTCTCTCTGCTTCAGGCCTGGCCCTGGAGCTGGGCCCAGCCGGAGCCACAGCTCCCTGTCAGCCCTCTTGGCTGAGCTCCTCTGCTCTGCTCCTCCTCTGAACTGACTGACCCTGTTCCTAGATGGTGCCCACCATATATACTCCCTCTATGTGTGAGCCCAGGTGACTAGCACCCAATGGGCTCCTACCTCTAAGCCCAGAGCCCCTCCCCTATCTGCCCCTACACTACTGGGATGTTCCACCCCCCCCCCACTCCAGCCAGGGACAGACGCTGTCGTACCTGCACATCTAACTGGTGGGAGTACCGTAGTTCTGTCCCCCGGAAATTTGATGAGTGTAGTGCATGCAGCTATCTGAGCTCAGTCCCACACTCCATCTTTACCCAGGAGTGCAATACCACACCTCTGGTTCGAGGTGCAATACCCCTGTAGCAGCCGAGTCCTCGGGGTGCTACATTTTCAAAAATCCAGAAAATTGGCTGAAAACGACTAAATATCAAGGACTCATTGGGCAAATCGCTCTGGAACTGAAATCGGAACGCTCACTGACATTTGCCCTATCTGAAAGTCTGATAAACTCCGGAAAAATGACTAAGTCCAAAAAAAATTTTTTTTAACTTTTTTCAATTTTACCCCCGTGGGATATATATTCTACGAACACTCATTTGGAACTCTCCTGGGGTACCATCACACATATTATTCCCTCATTTAGTGGATATTTTCACAAAAAAGTGACATTTTCAAAAATCCAGAAAATTGGCTGAAAACGACTAAATATCAAGGACTCATTGGGCGAATCGCTCTGGAACTGAAATCGGAACGCTCACTGAAATTTCCCCAATCTGAAAGTCTGATAAATGTCGGAAAAATTACCAAGTCCAAAAAAATTTTTTTTTCAACTTTTTTCAATTTTACCCTGTGGGATATATATTCTACCCACACACATTTGGAACTCTCATGGGGTACCCTCACACATATTATTCCCTCATTTAGTGGATATTTTCACAAAAAAAGTGAAATTTTCAAAAATCCAGAAAATTGGCTGAAAACGACTAAATATCAAGGACTCATTGAGCGAATCGCTCTGGAACTGAAATCGAAACACTCACTGCCATTTGCCCTATCTGAAAGTCTGATAAACACCGGAAAAATGACTAAGGCCAAAAAAAAAATTTTTTCAACTTTTTTCAATTTTAACCCCGTGGGATATATATTCTAACCACACACATTTGGAACTCTCCTGGGGTACCCTCACGCATATTATTCCCTCATTTAGTGGATATTTTCACAAAAAAGTGAAATTTTCAAAAATCCAGCAAATTGGCTGAAAACGACTAAATATCAAGGACTCATTGGGCGAATCGCTCTGGAATTGAAATTGGAACGCTCACTGACATTTCCCCTATCTGAAAGTCTGATAAACGCCGGAAAAATGACTAAGTCCAAAAAAAAAAAATGTTTTCAACTTTTTTCAATTTTACCCCCGTGGGATATATATTCTACCCACACACATTTGGAACTCTCCTGGGGTACCCTCACACATATTATTCCCTCATTTAGTGGATATTTTCACAAAAAAGTGAAATTTTCAAAAATCCAGAAAATTGGCTGAAAACGACTAAATATCAAGGACTCATTGGGCGAATCGCTCTGGAACTGAAATCGGAATGCTCACTGATATTTCCCCTATCTGAAAGTCTGATAAACGCAGGAAAAATGACTAAGGCCAAAAAAAAATTTTTTTCAACTTTTTTCAACTTTACCCCCGTGGGATATATATTCTAACCACACACATTTGGAACTCTCCTGGGGTAGCCTCACACATATTATTCCCTCATTTAATGGATATTTTCACAAAAAAAGTGAAATTTTCAAAAATCCAGAAAATTGGTTGAAAACGACTAAATATCAAGGACTCATTGGCCGAATCGCTCTGGAACTGAATTCGGAAAGCTCACTGAAATTTCCCCTATCTGAAAGTCTGATAAATGTCGAAAAAATGACTAAGTCCAAAAAAAATTTTTTTTCAACTTTTTTCAATTTTACCCTGTGGGATATATATTCTACCCATACACATTTGGAACTCTCCTGGGGTACCCTCACACGTGTTATTCCCTTATTTAGTGGATATTTTCACAAAAAAAGTGAAATTTTCAAAAATCCAGAAAATTGGCTGAAAACGACTAAATATCAAGGACTCATTGGGCGAATCGCTCTGGAACTGAAATCGGAACGCTCACTGACATTTGCCCTATCTGAAAGTCTGATAAACTCCGGAAAAATGACTAAGTCCAAAAAAAAATTTTTTTCAACTGTTTTTAATTTTACCCCCGTGGGATATATATTCTACGCACACTCATTTGGAACTCTCCTGGGGTACCCTCACACATATTATTCCCTCATTTAGTGGATATTTTCACAAAAAAGTGACATTTTCAAAAATGCAGAAAATTGGCTGAAAACGACTAAATATCAAGGACTCATTGGGCGAATCGCTCTGGAACTGAAATCGGAATGCTCACTGAAATTTCCCCAATCTGAAAGTCTGATAAACGTCGGAAAAATTACTAAGTCCCAAAAAAATTTTTTTTCAACTTTTTTCAATTTTACCCTGTGGGATATATATTCTACCCACACACATTTGGAACTCTCATGGGGTACCCTCACACATATTATTCACTCATTTAGTGGATATTTTCACAAGAAAGTGAAATTTTCAAAAATCCAAAATATTGGCTGAAAACGACTAAATATCAAGGACTCATTGGGCGAATCGCTCTGGAACTGAAATCGGAACGCTCACTGACATTTGCCCTATCTGAAAGTCTGATAAACTACGGAAAAATGACTAAGTCCAAAACAAAATTTTTTTAAACTTTTTTCAATTTTACCCTGTGGGATATATATTCTACCCACACACATTTGGAACTCTCCTGGGGTACCCTCACACATATTATTCCCTCATTTAGTGGATATTTTCACAAAAAAGTGAAATTTTCAAAAATCCAGAAAATTGGCTGAAAACGACTAAATATCAAGGACTCATTGGGCGAATCGCTCTGGAACTGAAATCGGAACGCTCACTGAAATTTCCCCAATCTGAAAGTCTGATAAATGTCGGAAAAATTACTAAGTCCAAAAAAAAAAAAAGTTTCAACTTTTTTCAATTTTACCCCCGTGGGATATATATTCTACCCACACACATTTGGAACTCTCATGGGGTACCCTAATACATATTATTCCCTCATTTAGTGGATATTTTCACAAAAAAGTGAAATTTTCAAAAATCCAGAATTTGGCTGAAAACGACTAAATATCAAGGACTCACTGGGCGAATTGCTCTGGAACTGAAATCTGAACGCTCACTGACATTTCCCCTATCTGAAAGTCTCATAAACGTTGGAAAAATGACAAAGTCCAAAAAAAAATTTTTTTCAACTTTTTTCAATTTTACCCTGTGGGATATATATTCTACCCACACACATTTGGAACTCTCATGGGGTACCCTCACACATATTATTCCCTCATTTAGTGGATATTTTCACAAAAAAGTGAAATTTTAAAAAATCCAGAAAATTGGCTGAAAACGACTAAATATCAAGGACTCATTGGACGAATCGCTCTGGAACTGAAATCGGAACGCTCACTGAAATTTCCCCAATCTGAAAGTCTGATAAATGTCGGAAAAATTACTAAGTCCAAAAAAAAAAATTTTTCAACTTTTTTCAATTTTACCCCCGTGGGATATATATTCTACCCACACACATTTGGAACTCTCATGGGGTACCCTCACACATATTATTCCCTCATTTAGTGGATATTTTCACAAAATAGTGAAATTTTCAAAAATCCAGAAAATTGGCTGAAAACGACTAAATATCAAGGACTCATTGGGCGAATCTCTCTGGAACTGAAATCGGAACGCTCACTGACATTTCCCCAATCTGAAAGTCTGATAAACGTCGGAAAAATGACAAAGTCCAAAAAAAAAAATTTTTCAACTTTTTTCAATTTTACCCTGTGGGATATATATTCTACCCACACACATTTGGAACTCTCATGGGGTACCCTCACACATATTATTCCCTCATTTAGTGGATATTTTCACAAAAAAGTGAAATTTTAAAAAATCCAGAAAATTGGCTGAAAACGACTAAATATCAAGGACTCATTGGACGAATCGCTCTGGAACTGAAATCGGAACGCTCACTGAAATTTCCCCAATCTGAAAGTCTGATAAATGTCGGAAAAATTACTAAGTCCAAAAAAAAAAATTTTTCAACTTTTTTCAATTTTACCCCCGTGGGATATATATTCTACCCACACACATTTGGAACTCTCATGGGGTACCCTCACACATATTATTCCCTCATTTAGTGGATATTTTCACAAAATAGTGAAATTTTCAAAAATCCAGAAAATTGGCTGAAAACGACTAAATATCAAGGACTCATTGGGCGAATCTCTCTGGAACTGAAATCGGAACGCTCACTGACATTTCCCCAATCTGAAAGTCTGATAAACGTCGGAAAAATGACAAAGTCCAAAAAAAAAAATTTTTCAACTTTTTCAATTTTACCCTGTGGGATACATATTCTACCCACACACATTTGGAACTCTCCTGGGGTACCCTCACACATATTATTTCCTCATTAAGTGGATATTTTCACAAAAAAGTGAAATTTTCAAAAATCCAGAAAATTGGCTGAAAACGACTAAATATCAAGGACTCATTGGGCGAATCACTCTTAACTGAAATCGGAACGCTCACTGACATTTCCCCTATCTGAAAGTCTGATAAACGTCGGAAAAATGACAAAGTCCAAAAAAAATAATTTTTCAACTTTTTTCAATTTTACCCCCGTGAGATATATATTCTACCCACACACATTTGGAACTCTCCTGGGGTACCCTCACACATTTTATTCCCTCATTTAGTGGATATTTTCACAAAAAAAGTGAAATTTTCAAAAATGCAGAAAATTGGCTGAAAACGACTAAATATCAAGGACTCATTGGGCGAATCGCTCTGGAACTGAAATCGGAACGCTCATTGACATTTCCCCTATCTGAAAATCTGATAAATGTCGGAAAAATGACTAAGTCCAAAGAAAAATTTTTTTCAACTTTTTCAATTTTACCCTGTGGGATACATATTCTACCCACACACATTTGGAACTCTCCTGGGGTACCCTCACACATATTATTCCCTCATTTAGTGGATATTTTCACAAAAAAGTGAAATTTTCCAAAATCTAGAAAATTGGCTGAAAACGACTAAATATCAAGGACTCATTGGGCGAATCGCTCTGGAACTGAAATAGGAACGCACACTGAATTTTCCCCAATCTGAAAGTCTGATAAATGTCGGAAAAATTACTAAGTCCCAAAAAAAAAATTTTTCAACTTTTTTTAATTTTACCCCCGTGGGATATATATTCTACCCACACACATTTGGAACTCTCATGGGGTACCCTCACACATATTATTCCCTCATTTAGTGGATATTTTCACAAAAAAGTGAAATTTTCAAAAATCCAGAAAATTGGCTGAAAACGACTAAATATCAAGGACTCATTGGGCGAATCGCTCTGGAACTGAAATCGGAACGCTCACTGACATTTCCCCTATCTGAAAGTCTGATAAACGTCGGAAAAATGACAAAGTCCAAAAAAAAATTTTTTTCAACTTTTTTCAATTTTACCCTGTGGGATATATATTCTACCCAAACACATTTGGAACTCTCATGGGGTACCCTCACACATATTATTCCCTCATTTAGTGGATATTTTCACAAAAAAGTGAAATTTTCTAAAATAGAGAAAATTGGCTGAAAATGACTAAATATCAAGGACTCATTGGGCGAATCACTCGTAACTGAAATCGGAACGCTCACTGACATTTCCCCTATCTGAAAGTCTGATAAATGCCGGAAAAATGACTAAGTCCAAAAAAAAAATTTTTTTCAACTGTTTCAATTTTACCCTCGTGGGATATATATCCTACGCACATTCATTTGGAACTCTCCTGGGGTACCCTCACACATATTATTCCCTCATTTAGTGGATATTTTCACAAAAAAGTGAAATTTTCAAAAATCCAGAAAATTGGCTGAAAACGACTAAATATCAAGGACTCATTGGGCGAATCGCTCTGGATCTGAAATCGGAACACTCACTGAAATTTCCCCAATCTGAAAGTCTGGTAAACTCCGGAAAAATGACTAAGTCCAAAAAAAAATTTTTTTCAACTTTTTCAATTTGACCCTGTGGGATACATATTCCACCCACACACATTTGGAACTCTCCTGGGGTACCCTCACACATATTATTCCCTCAGTTAGTGGATATTTTCACAAAAAAGTGAAATTTTAAAAAATCCAGAAAATTGGCTGAAAACGACTAAATATCAAGGACTCATTGGGCGAATTGCTCTGGAACTGAAATCAGAATGCTCACTGACATTTCCCCTATCTGAAAGTCTGATAAACGTCGGAAAAATGACAAAGTCCAAAAAAAAAAAATTTTTTCAACTTTTTCAATTTTACCCCTGTGGGATATATATTGTACCCACACACATTTGGAACACTGCTGGGGTACCCTCACACATATTATTCCCTCATTTAGTGGATATTTTCACAAAAAAGTGAAATTTTCAAAAATCCAAAATATTGGCTGAAAACGACTAAATATCAAGGACTCATTGGGCGAATCGCTCTGGAACTGAAATCGGAACGCTCACTGACATTTGCCCTATCTGAAAGTCTGATAAACGTTGGAAAAATGACAAAGTCCAAAAAAAAAATGTTTTCAACTTTTTTCAATTTTATCCCCTAGGATATATATTCTACCAACACACAATTGGAACTCTCCTAGGGTACCCTCACACATATTATTCCCTCATTTAGTGGATATTTTCACAATAAAAGTGACATTTTCAAAAATCCAGAAAATTGGCTGAAAACGACTAAATATCAAGAACTCATTGGGCGAATCGCTCTGGAACTGAAATTGGAATGCTCACTGATATTTGCCCTATCTGAAAGTCTGATAAACGCCGGAAAAATGGCTAAGTCCAAAAAAAAATTTTTTCAACTTTTTTCAATTTTACCCTGTGGGATATATATTCTACCCACACACATTTGGAACTCTCATGGGGTACCCTCACACATATTATTCCCTCATTTAGTGGATATTTTCACAAAAAAGTGAAATTTTCTAAAATAGAGAAAATTGGCTGAAAATGACTAAATATCAAGGACTCATTGGGCGAATCACTCTTAACTGAAATCGGAACGCTCACTGACATTTCCCCTATCTGAAAGTCTGATAAATGCCGGAAAAATGACTAAGTCCAAAAAAAAAATTTTTTTCAACTGTTTTCAATTTTACCCTCGTGGGATATGTATCCTACGCACACTCATTTGGAACTCTCCTGGGGTACCCTCACACATATTATTCCCTCATTTAGTGGATATTTTCACAAAAAAGTGAAATTTTCAAAAATCCAGAAAATTGGCTGAAAACGACTAAATATCAAGGACTCATTGGGCGAATCGCTCTGGATCTGAAATCGGAACGCTCACTGAAATTTCCCCAATCTGAAAGTCTGATAAACTCCGGAAAAATGACTAAGTCCAAAAAAAAAATTTTTTCAACTTTTTCAATTTTACCCTGTGGGATACATATTCCACCCACACACATTTGGAACTCTCCTGGGGTACCCTCACACATATTATTCCCTCATTTAGTGGATATTTTCACAAAAAAGTTCAATTTTCAAAAATCCAAAATATTGGCTGAAAACGACTAAATATCAAGGACTTATTGGGCGAATCACTCTGGATCTGAAATCGGAATGCTCCCTGAAATTTCCCCAATCTGAAAGTCTGATAAATGTCGGAAAAATGACTAAGTCCAAAAAAATTTTTTTTTAAACTTTTTCAATTTTACCCTTGTGGGATATATATTCTACCCACACACATTTGGAACTCTCCTGGGGTACCCTCACACATATTATTCCCTCAGTTAGTGGATATTTTCACAAAAAAGTGAAATTTTAAAAAATCCAGAAAATTGGCTGAAAACGACTAAATATCAAGGACTCATTGGGCGAATTGTTCTGGAACTGAAATCAGAACGCTCACTGACATTTCCCCTATCTGAAAGTCTGATAAACGTCGGAAAAATGACAAAGTCCAAAAAAAAAAAATTTTTTTCAACTTTTTCAATTTTACCCCTGTGGGATACATATTGTACCCACACACATTTGGAACACTGCTGGGGTACCCTCACACATATTATTCCCTCATTTAGTGGATATTTTCACAAAAAAGTGAAATTTTCAAAAATCCAAAATATTGGCTGAAAACGACTAAATATCAAGGACTCATTGGGCGAATTGCTCTGGAACTGAAATCGGAACGCTCACTGACATTTGCCCTATCTGAAAGTCTGATAAACGCCGGAAAAATGGCTAAGTCCAAAAAAAATTTTTTTTTCAACTTTTTTCAATTTTACCCTGTGGGATATATATTCTACCCACACACATTTGGAACTCTCCTGGGGTACCCTCACACATATTATTCCCTCATTTAGTGGATATTTTCACAAAAAAGTGAAATTTTCAAAAATCCAAAATATTGGCTGAAAACGACTAAATATCAAGAAGTCATTGGGCGAATCGCGAATCACTCTGGAACTGAAATTGGAACGCTCACTGACATTTCCCCTATCTGAAAGTCTGATAAACGCCAGAAAAATGACTAAGGCCAAAAAAAAAATTTTTTAAACTTTTTTCAATTTTACCCTCGTGGGATATATATTCTACCCACACACATTTGGAACTCTCCTGGGGTACCCTCACACATATTATTCCCTCAGTTAGTGGATATTTTCACAAAAAAGTGAAATTTTCAAAAATCAAGAAAATTGGCTGAAAACGACTAAATATCAAGCACTCATTGGGCGAATTGCTCTGGAACTGAAATCAGAACGCTCATTGACATTTCCCCTATCTGAAAGTCTGATAAACGCCGGAAAAATGGCTTAAGTCCAAAAAAAAAATTTTTTCAACTTTTTTCAATTTTACCCCCGTGGGATATATATTCTACCCATAAACATTTGGAACTCTCCTGGGGTACCCTCACACATATTATTCCCTCATTTAGTGGATATTTTCACAAAAAAGTGAAATTTTCAAAAATCCAGAAAATTGGCTGAAAACGACTAAATATCGAGGACTCATTGGGCGAATCGCTCTGGATCTGAAATCGGAACGCTCACTGAAATTTCCCCAATCTGAAAGTCTGATAAACGTCGGAAAAATGACAAAGTCCAAAAAAAAATTTTTTTCACCTTTTTTCAATTTTACCCTGTGGGATATATATTCTACCCACACACATTTGGAACTCTCCTGGGGTACCCTCACACATATTATTTCCTCATTTAGTGGATATTTTCACAAAAAAGTTCAATTTTCAAAAATCCAAAATATTGGCTGAAAACGACTAAATATCAAGGACTCATTGGCGAATCGCTCTGGATCTGAAATCGGAACGCTCACTGACATTTCCCCTATCTGAAAGTCTGATACACGTCGGAAAAATGACAAAGTCCCCAAAAAATTTTTTTTCAAATTTTTTAAATTTTACCCCCGTGGGATATATGTGCTACCCACACACATTTGGAACTCTCCTGGGGTACGCTCACACATATTATTCCCCATTTAGTGGATATTTTCACAAAAAATTTAAATTTTCAAAAATCAAGAAAATTGGCTGAAAACGACTAAATATCAAGGGCTCATTGGGCGAATCGCTCTGGAACTGAAATCGGAACGCTCACTGATATTTGCACTATCTGAAAGTCTGATAAACGCCGGAAAAATGACTGTCCAAAAAAAAAATTTTTTCAACTTTTTTAAATTTTATCCCCGTGGGATATATTTTCTACCCACACACATTTGCAACTCTCCTGGGGTACCCTCACACATATTATATATACCCCATTTAGTGGATATTTTCACAAAAAAGTGACATTTTGAAAAATCAAAAATATTGGCTGAAAACGACTAACTATCAAGGACTCATTGGGCGAATCGCTCTGGAACTGAAATCGGAACGCTCACTGACATTTGCTCTATCTGAAAGTCTGATAAACGTTGGAAACATGACTAAGTCAAAAAAAAAAAAATTTTTCAACTTTTTTCAATTTTACCCCCGTGGGATATATATTCTACCCACACACATTTGGAGCTCTCCTGGGATACCCTCACACATATTATTCCCTCATTTAGTGGATATTTTCACAAAAAAGTGAAATTTTCAAAAATCCAGAAAATTGGATGAAAACGACTAAATATCAAGGACTCATTGGGCGAATCGCTCTGGAACTGAAATCGGAACGCTCAATGACATTTGCCCTATCTGAAAGTCTGATAAACGCCGGAAAAATGACTGAGTCCAAAAAAAAAATGTTTTCAACTTTTTTCAATTTTACCCCCGTGGGATATATATTCTACCCACACACATTTGGAACTCTCCTGGGGTACCCTCACACATATTATTCCCTCATTTAGTGGATATTTTCACAAAAAAGTGAAATTTTCAAAAATCCAGAAAATTGGCTGAAAACGACTAAATATCAAGGGTTCATTGGGCGAATCGCTCTGGAACTGAAATCGGAACGCTCACTGATATTTGCCCTATCTGAAAGTCTGATAAGCGCCGGAAAAATGACTGTCCAAAAAAAAAATTTTTTCAACTTTTTTCAATTTTACCCCCGTGGGATATATATTCTACCCACACACATTTGGAACTCTCCTGGGGTACCCTCACACATATTATACCCCATTTAGTGGATATTTTCACAAAAAAGTGACATTTTGAAAAATCAAAAATGTTGGCTGAAAACGACTAAATATCAAGGACTCATTGGGCGAATCGCTCTGGAACTGAAATCGGAACGCTCACTGACATTTGCCGTATCTGAAAGTCTGATAAACGTTGGAAACATGACTAGGTCAAAAAAAAAAATTTTTTCAACTTTTTTAAATTTTACCCCCGTGGGATATATATTGTACCCACACACATTTGGAACTCTCCTGGGGTACCCTCACACATATTATTCCCTCATTTAGTGGATATTTTCACAAAAAAGTGAAATTTTCAAAAATCCAAAATATTGGCTGAAAACGACTAAATATCAAGGACTCATTGGGCTAATCGCTCTGGAACTGAAATCGGAACGCTCAATGACATTTGCCCTATCTGAAAGTCTGATAAACGCCGGAAAAATGACTGAGTCCAAAAAAAAAATGTTTTCAACTTTTTTCAATTTTACCCCCGTGGGATATATATTCTACCCACACACATTTGGAACTCTCCTGGGGTACCCTCGCACATATTATTCCCTCATTTAGTGAATATTTTCACAAAAAATTTAAATTTTCAAAAATCAAGAAAATTGGCTGAAAACGACTAAATATCAAGGGCTCATTGGGCGAATCGCTCTGGAACTGAAATCGGAACGCTCACTGATATTTGCCCTATCTGAAAGTCTGATAAACGCCGGAAAAATGACTGTCCAAAAAAAAAATTTTTTCAACTTTTTTAAATTTTACCCCCGTGGGATATATTTTCTACCCACACACATTTGCAACTCTCCTGGGGTACCCTCACACATATTATATATACCCCATTTAGTGGATATTTTCACAAAAAAGTGACATTTTGAAAAATCAAAAATATTGGCTGAAAACGACTAACTATCAAGGACTCATTGGGCGAATCGCTCTGGAACTGAAATCGGAACGCTCACTGACATTTGCCCTATCTGAAAGTCTGATAAACGTTGGAAACATGACTAAGTCAAAAAAAAAAAAATTTTCAACTTTTTTCAATTTTACCCCCGTGGGATATATATTCTACCCACACACATTTGGAACTCTCCTGGGGTACCCTCACACATATTATTCCCTCATTTAGTGGATATTTTAAAAAAAAAGTGAAATTTTCAAAAATCCAGAAAATTGGCTGAAAAAGACTAAATATCAAGGACTCATTGGGCGAATCGCTCTGGAACTGAAATCGGAATGCTCACTGACATTTGCCCTATCTGAAAGTCAGATAAACGCCGGAAAAATGACTAAGTTAAAAAAAAAATTTTTTTCAACTTTTTTCAATTTTACCCCTGTGGGATATATATTCTACCCACACACATTTGGAACTCTCCTGGGGTACCCTGACACATATTATTCCCTCATTTAGTGGATATTTTCACAAAAAAGTGAAATTTTCAAAAATCAAGAAAATTGGCTGAAAACGACTATCAAGGACTCATTGGGCGAATCGCTCTGGAACTGAAATCGGAACGCTCAATTACATTTGCCCTATCTGAAAGTCTGATAAACGGCGGAAAAATGACTACGTCCAAAAAAAAATTTTTTTCAACTTTTTTCAATTTTACGCCCGTGGGATATATATTCTACCCACACACATTTGGAACTCTCCTGGGGTACCCTCACACATATTATTCCCTCATTTAGTGGATATTTTCACAAAAAAGTGACAGTTTCAAAAATCCAAAATATTGGCTGAAAACGACTAAATATCAAGGACTCATTGGGCGTATCGCTCTAGAACTGAAATCGGAACGCTTACTGACATTTTCCCTATCTGAAAGTCTGATAAACGTTGGAAAAATGACTAAGTAAAAAAAAATAAAATTTTCAACTTTTTTCAATTTGACCCCCGTGGGATATATATTCTACCCACACACATTTGGAACTCTCCTGGAATACCCTCACACATATTCCCCATTTAGTGGATATTTTTACAAAAAAGTGAAATTTTCAAAAATACAAAATATTGGCTGAAAACGACTAAATATCAAGGACTCATTGGGCGAATCGCTCTGGAACTGAAATCGGAGCGCTCACTGACATTTGCCCTATCTGAAAGTCTGATAAACGCAGGAAAAATGACTGTCCAAAAAAAAATTTTTTCAACTTTTTTCAATTTTACCCCCGTGGGATATATATTCTACCCACACACATTTGGAACTCTCCTGGGGTACCCTCACACATATTATTCCCCATTTAGTGGATATTTTCACAAAAAAAGTGACATTTTGAAAAATCAAAAATATTGGTTGAAAACGACTAAATATCAAGGACTCATTGGGCGAATCACTCTGGAACTGAAATCGGAACGCTCACTGACATTTGCCCTATCTGAAAGTCTGATAAACGTTGGAAACATGACTAAGTCAAAAAAAAAATTTTTTTCAACTTTTTTCAATTTTACCCCCGTGGGATATATATTCTACCCACACACATTTGGAGCTCTCCTGGGGTAGCCTCACACATATTATTCCCTCATTTAGTGGATATTTTCAAAAAAAAAGTGAAATTTTCAAAAATCCTGAAAATTGGCTGAAAATGACTAAATATCAAGGACTCATTGGGCGAATCGCTCTGGAACTGAAATCGGAAAGCTCAATGACATTTGCCCTATCTGAAAGTCTGATAAACGTCGGAAAAAT
The DNA here is from genome assembly GCF_046119375.1 of Phyllobates terribilis. Lineage (NCBI taxonomy): Eukaryota > Metazoa > Chordata > Amphibia > Anura > Dendrobatidae > Phyllobates > Phyllobates terribilis. Next base: position 586,432,571 of record NW_027362762.1, read on the forward strand.
GACTGAGTCCAAAAAAAAAATGTTTTCAACTTTTTTCAATTTTACCCCCGTGGGATATATATTCTACCCACACACATTTGGAACTCTCCTGGGGTACCCTCGCACATATTGTTCCCACATTTAGTGAATATTTTCACAAAATATTTAAATTTTCAAAAATCCAGAAAATTGGCTGAAAACGACTAAATATCAAGGACTCATTGGGCGAATCGCTCTGGAACTGAAATCGGAACGCTCAATGACATTTGCCCTATCTGAAAGTCTGATAAACGCCGGAAAAATGACTGAGTCCCAAAAAAAAATGTTTTCAACTTTTTTCAATTTTACCCCCGTGGGATATATATTCTACCCACACACATTTGGAACTCTCCTGGGGTACCCTCACACATATTATTCCCTCATTTAGTGGATATTTTCACAAAAAAGTGAAATTTTCAAAAATCCAGAGAATTGGCTGAAAACGACTAAATATCAAGGGTTCATTGGGCGAATCGCTCTGGAACTGAAATCGGAACGCTCACTGATATTTGCCCTATCTGAAAGTCTGATAAGCGCCGGAAAAATGACTGTCCAAAAAAAAAATTTTTTCAACTTTTTTCAATTTTACCCCCGTGGGATATATATTCTACCCACACACATTTGGAACTCTCCTGGGGTACCCTCACACATATTATACCCCATTTAGTGGATATTTTCACAAAAAAGTGACATTTTGAAAAATCAAAAATGTTGGCTGAAAACGACTAAATATCAAGGACTCATTTAGCGAATCGCTCTGGAACTGAAATCGGAACGCTCACTGACATTTGCCGCATCTGAAAGTCTGATAAACGTTGGAAACATGACTAAGTCAAAAAAAAAAATTTTTTCAACTTTTTTAAATTTTACCCCCGTGGGATATATATTCTACCCACACACATTTGGAGCTATCCTGGGGTACCCTCACACATATTATCCCCTCATTTAGTGGATATTTTCACAAAAAAGTGAAATTTTCAAAAATCCAGAAAATTGGCTGAAAACGACTAAATATCAAGGGCTCATTGGGCGAATCGCTCTGGAACTGAAATCGGAATGCTCACTGATATTTGCCCTATCTGAAAGTCTGATAAGCGCCGGAAAAATGACTGTCCAAAAAAAAATTTTTTCAACTTTTTTAAATTTTATCCCCGTGGGATATATATTCTACCCACACACATTTGGAACTCTCCTGGGGTACCCTCACACATATTATACCCCATTTAGTGGATATTTTCACAAAAAAGTGACATTTTGAAAAATCAAAAATATTGGCTGAAAACGACTAAATATCAAGGACTCATTGGGCGAATCGCTTTGGAACTGAAATCGGAACGCTCACTGACATTTGCCCTATCTGACAGTCTGATAAACGTTGGAAACATGACTAAGTCAAAAAAAAAAAATTTTTCAACTATTTTCAATTTTACCCCCGTGGGATATATATTCTACCCACACACATTTGCAACTCTCCTGCGGTACCCTCACACATATTATATATACCCCATTTAGTGGATATTTTCACAAAAAAGTGACATTTTGAAAAATCAAAAATATTGGCTGAAAACGACTAAATATCAAGGACTCATTGGGTGAATCGCTCTGGAACTGAAATCGGAACGCTCACTGACATTTGCCGTATCTGAAAGTCTGATAAACGTTGGAAACATGACTGAGTCCAAAAAAAAAATGTTTTCAACTTTTTTCAATTTTACCCCCGTGGGATATATATTCTACCCACACACATTTGGAACTCTCCTGGGGTACCCTCACACATATTATTCCCTCATTTAGTGGATATTTTCACAAAAAAGTGACATTTTGAAAAATCAAAAATATTGGCTGAAAACTACTAAATATCAAGGACTCATTGGGCGAATCGCTCTGGAACTGAAATCGGAACGCTCACTGACATTTGCCCTATCTGAAAGTCTGATAAACGTTGGAAACATGACTAAGTAAAAAAAAAAAATTTTTTCAAGTTTTTTCAATTTTACCCCCGTGGGATATATATTCTACCCACACACATTTGGAGCTATCGTGGGGTACCCTCACACATATTATTCCCTCATTTAGTGGATATTTTCACAAAAAAGTGAAATTTTCAAAAATCCAGAAAATTGGCTGAAAACGACTAAATATCAAGGGTTCATTGGGCGAATCGCTCTGGAACTGAAATCTGAACGCTCACTGACATTTGCCCTATCTGAAAGTCTGATAAACGTCGGAAAAATGACAAAGTCCAAAAAAAATTTTTTTTCAACTTTTTTCAATTTTACCCCCGTGGGATATATATTTTACGCACACTCATTTGGAACTCTCCTGGGGTACCCTCACACATATTATTCCCTCATTTAGTGGATATTTTCACAAAAAAGTGAAATTTTCAAAAATCCAGAAAATTGGCTGAAAACGACTAAATATCAAGGACTCATTGGGCGAATCGCTCTGGAACTGAAATCGGAATGCTCACTGACATTTGACCTATCTGAAAGTCTGATAAACTCCGGAAAAATGACTAAGTCCAAAAAAAAATTTTTTTCAACTTTTTTCAATTTTACCCCCGTGGGATATATATTCTACGCACACTCATTTGGAACTCTCCTGGGGTACCCTCACACATATTATTCCCTCATTTAGTGGATATTTTCACAAAAAAGTGAAATTTTCAAAAATCCAGAAAATTGGCTGAAAACGAATAAATATCAAGGACTCATTGGGCGAATCGCTCTGGAACTGAAATCGGAATGCTCACTGAAATTTCCCCTATCTGAAAGTCTGATAAATGTCGAAAAAATGACTAAGTCCAAAAAAAATTTTTTTCAACTGTTTTCAATTTTACCCCCGTGGGATATATATTCTATGCACACTCATTTGGAACTCTCCTGGGGTACCCTCACACATATTGTTCCCTCATTTAGTGGATATTTTCACAAAAAAGTGAAATTTTCAAAAATCCAGAAAATTGGCTGAAAACGACTAAATATCAAGGACTCATTGGGCGAATTGCTCTGGAACTGAAATCTGAACGCTCACTGACATTTGCCCTATCTGAAAGTCTGATAAACGTCTGAAAAATGACAAAGTCCAAAAAAAAATTTTTTTCAACTTTTTTCAATTTTACCCCCTGGGATATATATTCTAACCACACACATTTGGAACTCTCCTGGGGTACCCTCACACATATTATTCCCTCATTTAGTGGATATTTTCACAAAAAAGTGAAATTTTCAAAAATCCAGAAAATTGTCTGAAAACGACTAAATATCAAGTACTCATTGGGCGAATCGCTCTGGAACTGAATTCGGAATGCTCACTGACATTTGCCCTATCTGAAAGTCTGATAAACTCCGGAAAAATGACTAAGTCCAAAAAAAAATTTTTTTCAACTGTTTTCAATTTTACCCCCGTGGGATATATGTTCTACGCACACTCATTTGGAACTCTCCTGGGGTACCCTCACACATATTATTCCCTCATTTAGTGGATATTTTCAAAAAAAGTGAAATTTTCAAAAATCCAGAAAATTGGCTGAAAACGACTAAATATCAAGGACTCATTGGGCGAATCGCTCTGGAACTGAAATCGGAACGCTCACTGACATTTGCCCTATCTGAAAGTCTGATAAACTCCGGAAAAATGACTAAGTCCAAAAAAAAATTTTTTTCAACTGTTTTCAATTTTACCCCCGTGGGATATATATTCTACGCACACTCATTTGGAACTCTCCTGGGGTACCCTCACACATATTATTCCCTCATTTAGTGGATATTTTCAAAAAAAGTGAAATTTTCAAAAATCCAGAAAATTGGCTGAAAATGACTAAATATCATGGACTCATTGGGCGAATCGCTCTGGAACTGAAATCGGAATGCTCACTGACATTTGACCTATCTGAAAGTCTGATAAACTCCGGAAAAATGACTAAGTCCAAAAAAAAAATTTTTAAAACTTTTTTCAATTTTACCCCCGTTGGATATATATTCTACGCACACTCATTTATAACTCTCCTGGGGTACCCTCAATCATGTTATTCCCTCATTTAGTGGATATTTTCACAAAAAAAGTGAAATTTTCAAAAATCCAGAAAATTGGCTGAAAACGACTAAATATCAAGGACTCATTGGGCGAATCGCTCTGGAACTGAAATCGGAACGCTCACTGAAATTTCCCCAATCTGAAAGTCTGATAGATTTCGGAAAAATTACTAAGTCCAAAAAAAAATTTTTTTCAACTTTTTTCAATTTTACCCTGTGGTATATATATTCTACCCACACACATTTGGAACTCTCATGGGGTACCCTCACACATATTATTCCCTCATTTAGTGGATATTTTCACAAAAAAGTGAAATTTTCAAAAATCCAGAAAATTGGCTGAAAACGACTAAATATCAAGGACTCATTGGGCGAAACGCTCTGGAACTGAAATCGGAATGCTCACTGACATTTGACCTATCTGAAAGTCTGATAAACTCCGGAAAAATGACTAAGTCCAAAAAAAAATTTTTTTCAACTGTTTTCAATTTTACCCCCGTGGGATATATGTTCTACGCACACTCATTTGGAACTCTCCTGGGGTACCCTCACACATATTATTCCCTCATTTAGTGGATATTTTCAAAAAAAGTGAAATTTTCAAAAATCCAGAAAATTGGCTGAAAATGACTAAATATCAAGGACTCATTGGGCGAATCGCTCTGGAACTGAAATCGGAATGCTCACTGACATTTGACCTATCTGAAAGTCTGATAAACTCCGGAAAAATGACTAAGTCCAAAAAAAAAATTTTTAAAACTTTTTTCAATTTTACCCCCGTTGGATATATATTCTACGCACACTCATTTGGAACTCTCCTGGGGTACCCTCACTCATGTTATTCCCTCATTTAGTGGATATTTTCACAAAAAAAGTGAAATTTTCAAAAATCCAGAAAATTGGCTGAAAACGACTAAATATCAAGGACTCATTGGGCGAATCGCTCTGGAACTGAAATCGGAACGCTCACTGAAATTTCCCCAATCTGAAAGTCTGATAAATGTCGGAAAAATTACTAAGTCCAAAAAAAAATTTTTTTCAACTTTTTTCAATTTTACCCCCGTGGGATATATATTCTACGCACACTCATTTGGAACTCTCCTGGGGTACCCTCACAAATATTATTCCCTCATTTAGTGGATATTTTCACAAAAAAGTGAAATTTTCAAAAATCCAGAAAATTAGCTGAAAACGACTAAATATCAAGGACTCATTGGGAGAATCGCTCTGGAACTGAAATCGGAACGCTCACTGACATTTCCCCTATCTGAAAGTCTGATAAACGTTGGAAACATGACTAAGTCCAAAAAAAAAGTTTTTTCAAATTTTTTCAATTTTACCCCCGTGGGATATATATTCTAACCACACACATTTGGAACTCTCCTGGGGTACCCTCACACATATTATTCCCTCATTTAGTGGATATTTTCACAAAAAAGTGACATTTTAAAAAATCCAGAAAATTGGCTGAAAACGACTAAATATCAAGGACTCATTGGGCGAATCGCTCTGGAACTGAAATCGGAACACTCACTGACATTTCCCCTATCTGAAAGTCTGATAAACGCCGGAAAAATGACTAAGGCCAAAAAAAAATTTTTTTCAACTTTTTTCAATTTTACCCCCGTGGGATATATATTCTAACCACACACATTTGGAACTCTCCTGGGGTACCCTCACACATATTATTCCCTCATTTAGTGGATATTTTCACAAAAAAGTGAAATTTTCAAAAATCCAGAAAATTGGCTGAAAACGACTAAATATCAAGGACTCATTGGGCGAAACGCTCTGGAACTGAAATCGGAATGCTCACTGACATTTGACCTATCTGAAAGTCTGATAAACATCGGAAAAATGACAAAGTCCAAAAAAAAATTTTTTTTAACTTTTTTCAATTTTACCCCCGTGGGATATATATTCTAACCACACACATTTGGAACTCTCCTGGGGTACCCTCACACATATTATTCCCTCATTTAGTGGATATTTTCACAAAAAAGTGAAATTTTCAAAAATCCAGAAAATTGGCTGAAAACGACTAAATATCAAGGACTCATTGGGAGAATCGCTCTGGAACTGAAATCGGAACGCTCACTGACATTTCCCCTATCTGAAAGTCTGATAAACGTTGGAAACATGACTAAGTCCAAAAAAATAGTTTTTTCAAATTTTTTCAATTTTACCCCCGTGGGATATATATTCTAACCACACACATTTGGAACTCTCCTGGGGTACCCTCACACATATTATTCCCTCATTTAGTGGATATTTTCACAAAAAAGTGACATTTTAAAAAATCCAGAAAATTGGCTGAAAACGACTAAATATCAAGGACTCATTGGGCGAATCGCTCTGGAACTGAAATCGGAACACTCACTGACATTTCCCCTATCTGAAAGTCTGATAAACGCCGGAAAAATGACTAAGGCCAAAAAAAAATTTTTTTCAACTTTCTTCAATTTTACCCCCGTGGGATATATATTCTAAACACACACATTTGGAACTCTCCTGGGGTACCCTCACACATATTATTCCCTCATTTAGTGGATATTTTCACAAAAAAGTGAAATTTTCAAAAATCCAGAAAATTGGCTGAAAACGACTAAATATCAAGGACTCATTGGGCGAAACGCTCTGGAACTGAAATCGGAATGCTCACTGACATTTGACCTATCTGAAAGTCTGATAAACATCGGAAAAATGACAAAGTCCAAAAAAAAATTTTTTTTAACTTTTTTCAATTTTACCCCCGTGGGATATATATTCTAACCACACACATTTGGAACTCTCCTGGGGTACCCTCACACATATTATTCCCTCATTTAGTGGATATTTTCACAAAAAAGTGAAATTTTCAAAAATCCAGAAAATTGGCTGAAAACGACTAAATATCAAGTACTCATTGGGCGAATCGCTCTGGAACTGAAATCGGAACGCTCACTGACATTTGCCCTATCTGAAGGTGTGATAAACTCCGGAAAAATGACTAAGTCCAAAAAAAATTTTTTAAAACTTTTTTCAATTTTACCCCCGTTGGATATATATTCTACGCACACTCATTTGGAACTCTCCTGGGGTACCCTCACTCATGTTATTCCCTCATTTAGTGGATATTTTCACAAAAAAAGTGAAATTTTCAAAAATCCAGAAAATTGGCTGAAAACGACTAAATATCAAGGACTCATTGGGTGAATCGCTCTGGAACTGAAATCGGAACGCTCACTGAAATTTCCCCAATCTGAAAGTCTGATAAATGTCGGAAAAATTACTAAGTCCAAAAAAAAATTTTTTTCAACTTTTTTCAATTTTACCCCCGTGGGATATATATTCTACCCACACACATTTGGAGCTATCCTGGGGTACCCTCACACATATTATTCCCTCATTTAGTGGATATTTTCACAAAAAAGTGAAATTTTCAAAAATCCAGAAAATTGGCTGAAAACGACTAAATATCAAGGACTCATTGGGAGAATCGCTCTGGAACTGAAATCGGAACGCTCACTGACATTTCCCCTATCTGAAAGTCTGATAAACGTTGGAAACATGACTAAGTCCAAAAAAATAGTTTTTTCAAATTTTTTCAATTTTACCCCCGTGGGATATATATTCTAACCACACACATTTGGAACTCTCCTGGGGTACCCTCACACATATTATTCCCTCATTTAGTGGATATTTTCACAAAAAAGTGACATTTTAAAAAATCCAGAAAATTGGCTGAAAACGACTAAATATCAAGGACTCATTGGGCGAATCGCTCTGGAACTGAAATCGGAACACTCACTGACATTTCCCCTATCTGAAAGTCTGATAAACGCCGGAAAAATGACTAAGGCCAAAAAAAAATTTTTTTCAACTTTTTTCAATTTTACCCCCGTGGGATATATATTCTAACCACACACATTTGGAACTCTCCTGGGGTACCCTCACACATATTATTCCCTCATTTAGTGGATATTTTCACAAAAAAGTGAAATTTTCAAAAATCCAGAAAATTGGCTGAAAACGACTAAATATCAAGGACTCATTGGGCGAATCGCTCTGGAACTGAAATCGGAATTCTCACTGACATTTGACCTATCTGAAAGTCTGATAAACTCCGGAAAAATGACAAAGTCCAAAAAAATTTTTTTTTCAACTTTTTTCAATTTTACCCCCGTGGGATATATATTCTACGCACACTCATTTGGAACTCTCCTGGGGTACCCTCACACATATTATTCCCTCATTTAGTGGATATTTTCACAAAAAAGTGAAATTTTCAAAAATCCAGAAAATTGGCTGAAAACGACTAAATATCCAGGACTCACTGGGCGAATTGCTCTGGAACTGAAATCTGAACACTCACTGACATTTGCCCTATCTGAAAGTCTGATAAACGTCGGAAAAATGACAAAGTCCAAAAAAAAATTTTTTTCAACTTTTTTCAATTTTACCCTGTGGTATATATATTCTACCCACACACATTTGGAACTCTCATAGGGTACCCTCACACATATTATTCCCTCATTTAGTGGATATTTTCACAAAAAAGTGAAATTTTCAAAAATCCAGAAAATTGGCTGAAAACGACTAAATATCAAGGACTCATTGGGCGAATCGCTCTGGAACTGAAATCGGAACGCTCACTGACATTTGCCCTATCTGAAAGTCTGATAAACTCCGGAAAAATGACTAAGTCCAAAAAAAAATTTTTTTCAACTGTTTTCAATTTTACCCCCGTGGGATATATGTTCTACGCACACTCATTTGGAACTCTCCTGGGGTACCCTCACACATATTATTCCCTCATTTAGTGGATATTTTCAAAAAAAGTGAAATTTTCAAAAATCCAGAAAATTGGCTGAAAACGACTAAATATCAAGGACTCATTGGGTGAATCGCTCTGGAACTGAAATCAGAACGCTCACTGACATTTGCCCTATCTGAAAGTCTGATAAACTCCGGAAAAATGACTAAGTCCAAAAAAAAATTTTTTTCAACTGTTTTCAATTTTACCCCCGTGGGATATATATTATACGCACACTCATTTGGAACTCTCCTGGGGTACCCTCACACATATTAGTCCCTCATTTAGTGGATATTTTCACAAAAAAGTGAAATTTTCAAAAATCCAGAAAATTGGCTGAAAACGACTAAATATCAAGGACTCACTGGGCGAATTGCTCTGGAACTGAAATCTGAATGCTCACTGACATTTGCCCTATCTGAAAGTCTGATAAACGTCGGAAAAATGACAAAGTCCAAAAGAAAATTTTTTTCAACTTTTTTCAATTTTACCCCCGTGGGATATATATTCTACGCACACACATTTGGAACTCTCCTGGGGTACCCTCACACATATTATTCCCTCATTTAGTGGATATTTTCACAAAAAAGTGAAATTTTCAAAAATCCAGAAAATTGGCTGAAAACGAATAAATATCAAGGACTCATTGGGCGAATCGCTCTGGAACTGAAATCGGAATGCTCACTGAAATTTCCCCTATCTGAAAGTCTGATAAATGTCGAAAAAATGACTAAGTCCAAAAAAAATTTTTTTCAACTTTTTTCAATTTTACCCCCGTGGTATATATATTCTAACCACACACATTTGGAACTCTCCTGGGTTACCCTCACACATATTGTTCCCTCATTTAGTGGATATTTTCACAAAAAAGTGAAATTTTCAAAAATCCAGAAAATTGGCTGAAAACGACTAAATATCAAGGACTCATTGGGCGAATCGCTCTGGAACTGAAATCGGAACGGTCACTGAAATTTCACCAATCTGAAAGTCTGATAAATGTCGGAAAAATTACTAAGTCCAAAAAAAAATTTTTTTCAACTTTTTTCAATTTTACCCCCGTGGGATATATATTCTACCCACACACATTTGGAGCTATCCTGGGGTACCCTCACACATATTATTCCCTCATTTAGTGGATATTTTCACAAAAAAGTGAAATTTTCAAAAATCCAGAAAATTGGCTGAAAACGACTAAATATCAAGGACTCATTGGGAGAATCGCTCTGGAACTGAAATCGGAACGCTCACTGACATTTCCCCTATCTGAAAGTCTGATAAACGTTGGAAACATGACTAAGTCCAAAAAAATAGTTTTTTCAAATTTTTTCAATTTTACCCCCGTGGGATATATATTCTAACCACACACATTTGGAACTCTCCTGGGGTACCCTCACACATATTATTCCCTCATTTAGTGGATATTTTCACAAAAAAGTGAAATTTTCAAAAATCCAGAAAATTGGCTGAAAACGACTAAATATCAAGGACTCATTGGGCGAAACGCTCTGGAACTGAAATCGGAATGCTCACTGACATTTGACCTATCTGAAAGTCTGATAAACATCGGAAAAATGACAAAGTCCAAAAAAAAATTTTTTTTAACTTTTTTCAATTTTACCCCCGTGGGATATATATTCTAACCACACACATTTGGAACTCTCCTGGGGTACCCTCACACATATTATTCCCTCATTTAGTGGATATTTTCACAAAAAAGTGAAATTTTCAAAAATCCAGAAAATTGGCTGAAAACGACTAAATATCAAGTACTCATTGGGCGAATCGCTCTGGAACTGAAATCGGAACGCTCACTGACATTTGCCCTATCTGAAGGTCTGATAAACTCCGGAAAAATGACTAAGTCCAAAAAAAATTTTTTAAAACTTTTTTCAATTTTACCCCCGTTGGATATATATTCTACGCACACTCATTTGGAACTCTCCTGGGGTACCCTCACACATATTATTCCCTCATTTAGTGGATATTTTCACAAAAAAGTGAAATTTTCAAAAATCCAGAAAATTGGCTGAAAACGACTAAATATCAAGGACTCATTGGGCGAATCGCTCTGGAACTGAAATCGGAACGCTCACTGAAATTTCCCCAATCTGAAAGTCTGATAAATGTCGGAAAAATTACTAAGTCCAAAAAAAAATTTTTTTCAACTTTTTTCAATTTTACCCCCGTGGGATATATATTCTACCCACACACATTTGGAGCTATCCTGGGGTACCCTCACACATATTATTCCCTCATTTAGTGGATATTTTCACAAAAAAGTGAAATTTTCAAAAATCCAGAAAATAGGCTGAAAACGACTAAATATCAAGGACTCATTGGGAGAATCGCTCTGGAACTGAAATCGGAACGCTCACTGACATTTCCCCTATCTGAAAGTCTGATAAACGTTGGAAACATGACTAAGTCCAAAAAAATAGTTTTTTCAAATTTTTTCAATTTTACCCCCGTGGGATATATATTCTAACCACACACATTTGGAACTCTCCTGGGGTACCCTCACACATATTATTCCCTCATTTAGTGGATATTTTCACAAAAAAGTGACATTTTCAAAAATCCAGAAAATTGGCTGAAAACGACTAAATATCAAGGACTCATTGGGCGAATCGCTCTGGAACTGAAATCGGAACGCTCACTGACATTTGCCCTATCTGAAAGTCTGATAAACTCCGGAAAAATGACTAAGTCCAAAAAAAAATTTTTTTCAACTGTTTTCAATTTTACCCCCGTGGGATATATGTTCTACGCACACTCATTTGGAACTCTCCTGGGGTACCCTCACACATATTATTCCCTCATTTAGTGGATATTTTCAAAAAAAGTGAAATTTTCAAAAATCCAGAAAATTGGCTGAAAACGACTAAATATCAAGGACTCATTGGGCGAATCGCTCTGGAACTGAAATCGGAACGCTCACTGACATTTGCCCTATCTGAAAGTCTGATAAACTCCGGAAAAATGACTAAGTCCAAAAAAAAATTTTTTTCAACTGTTTTCAATTTTACCCCCGTGGGATATATATTATACGCACACTCATTTGGAACTCTCCTGGGGTACCCTCACACATATTATTCCCTCATTTAGTGGATATTTTCACAAAAAAGTGAAATTTTCAAAAATCCAGAAAATTGGCTGAAAACGACTAAATATCAAGGACTCACTGGGCGAATTGCTCTGGAACTGAAATCTGAATGCTCACTGACATTTGCCCTATCTGAAAGTCTGATAAACGTCGGAAAAATGACAAAGTCCAAAAGAAAATTTTTTTCAACTTTTTTCAATTTTACCCCCGTGGGATATATATTCTACGCACACACATTTGGAACTCTCTTGGGGTACCCTCACACATATTATTCCCTCATTTAGTGGATATTTTCACAAAAAAGTGAAATTTTCAAAAATCCAGAAAATTGGCTGAAAACGAATAAATATCAAGGACTCATTGGGCGAATCGCTCTGGAACTGAAATCGGAATGCTCACTGAAATTTCCCCTATCTGAAAGTCTGATAAATGTCGAAAAAATGACTAAGTCCAAAAAAAATTTTTTTCAACTTTTTTCAATTTTACCCCCGTGGTATATATATTCTAACCACACACATTTGGAACTCTCCTGGGTTACCCTCACACATATTATTTCCTCATTTAGTGGATATTTTCACAAAAAAGTGAAATTTTCAAAAATCCAAAATATTGGCTGAAAATGACTAAATATCAAGGACTCATTGGGCGAATCACTCTGGAACTGAAATCGGAACGCTCACTGACATTTCCCCTATCTGAAAGTCTGATAAACGCCGGAAAAATGACTAAGTGAAAAAAAAAATTTTTTTTCAACTGTTTTCAATTTTACCCCCGTGGGATATATATTATACGCACACTCATTTGGAACTCTCCTGGGGTACCCTCACACATATTATTCCCTCATTTAGTGGATATTTTCACAAAAAAGTGAAATTTTCAAAAATCCAGAAAATTGGCTGAAAACGACTAAATATCAAGGACTCACTGGGCGAATTGCTCTGGAACTGAAATCTGAATGCTCACTGACATTTGCCCTATCTGAAAGTCTGATAAACGTCGGAAAAATGACAAAGTCCAAAAGAAAATTTTTTTCAACTTTTTTCAATTTTACCCCCGTGGGATATATATTCTACGCACACACATTTGGAACTCTCTTGGGGTACCCTCACACATATTATTCCCTCATTTAGTGGATATTTTCACAAAAAAGTGAAATTTTCAAAAATCCAGAAAATTGGCTGAAAACGAATAAATATCAAGGACTCATTGGGCGAATCGCTCTGGAACTGAAATCGGAATGCTCACTGAAATTTCCCCTATCTGAAAGTCTGATAAATGTCGAAAAAATGACTAAGTCCAAAAAAAATTTTTTTCAACTTTTTTCAATTTTACCCCCGTGGTATATATATTCTAACCACACACATTTGGAACTCTCCTGGGTTACCCTCACACATATTGTTCCCTCATTTAGTGGATATTTTCACAAAAAAGTGAAATTTTCAAAAATCCAGAAAATTGGCTGAAAATGACTAAATATCAAGGAATCATTGGGCGAATCGCTCTGGAAATGAAATCTGAACGCTCACTGACATTTGCCCTATCTGAAAGTCTGATAAACGTCGGAAAAATGACAAAGTCCAAAAAAAAATTTTTTAAACTTTTTTCAATTTTACCCCCGTTGGATATATATTCTACGCACACTCATTTGGAACTCTCCTGGGGTACCCTCACTCATGTTATTCCCTCATTTAGTGGATATTTTCACAAAAAAAGTGAAATTTTCAAAAATCCAGAAAATTGGCTGAAAACGACTAAATATCAAGGACTCATTGGGCGGATCGCTCTGGAACTGAAATCGGAACGGTCACTGAAATTTCACCAATCTGAAAGTCTGATAAATGTCGGAAAAATTACTAAGTCCAAAAAAAAATTTTTTTCAACTTTTTTCAATTTTACCCTGTGGTATATATATTCTACCCACACACTTTTGGAACTCTCATAGGGTACCCTCACACATATTATTCCCTCATTTAGTGGATATTTTCACAAAAAAGTGAAATTTTCAAAAATCCAAAATATTGGCTGAAAACGACTAAATATCAAGGACTCATTGGGCGAATCGCTCTGGAACTGAAATCGGAACGCTCACTGACATATGCCCTATCTGAAAGTCTGATAAACGCCGGAAAAATGGCTAAGTCCCAAAAAAAAATTTTTTCAACTTTTTTCAATTTTACCCCCGTGGGATATATATTCTACCCACACACATTTGGAATTCTCCTGGGGTACCCTCACAGATACTATTCCCTCATTTAGTGGATATTTTCACAAAAAAAGTGAAATTTTCAAAAATCCAGAAAATTGGCTGAAAAAGACTAAATATCAAGGACTCATTGGGCGAATTGCTCTGGAACTGAATTCGGAACGCTCACTGACATTTCCCCTATCTGAAAGTCTGATAACCGCCGGAAAAATGACTAAGTGAAAAAAAAAATTTTTTTTCAACTTTTTTCAATTTTACCCCCGTGGGATATATATTCTATCCACACACATTTGGAACTCTCCTGGGGTACCCTTACACATATTATTCCCTCATTTAGTGGATATTTTCACAAAAAAGTGAAATTTTCAAAAATCCAGAAAATTGGCTGAAAACGACTAAATATCAAGAACTCATTGGGCGAATCGCTCTGGAACTGAAATTGGAACGCTCACTTACATTTCCCCTATCTGAAAGTCTGATAAACGCCGGAAAAATGACTAAGTGAAAAAAAAAATATTTTTTTCAACTTTTTTCAATTTTACCCCCGTGGGATATATATTCTACCCACACACACTTGGAACTCTCCTGGGGTACCCTCACACATATTATTTCCTCATTTAGTGGATATTTTCACAAAAAAGTGAAATTTTCAAAAATCCAAAATATTGGCTGAAAATGACTAAATATCAAGGACTCATTGGGCGAATCACTCTGGAACTGAAATCGGAACGCTCACTGACATTTCCCCTATCTGAAAGTCTGATAAACGCCGGAAAAATGACTAAGTGAAAAAAAAAATTTTTTTTCAACTTTTTTCAATTTTACCCCCGTGGGATATATATTCTGTCCACGCACATTTGGAACTCTCCTGGGGTACCCTCACACATATTATTCCCTCATTTAGTGGATATTTTCACAAAAAAGTGAAATTTTCAAAAATCCAGAAAATTGGCTGAAAACGACTAAATATCAAGGACTCATTGGGCGAATTGCTCTGGAACTGAAATCGGAACGATCACTGACATTTCCCCTATCTGAAAGTCTGATAAAAGCCGGAAAAATGACAAAATCCCCCAAAAAATTTTTTTTAACTTTTTTCAATTTTACCCCCGTTGGATAAATATTCTACCCACACACATTTGGAACTCTCCTGGGGTACCCTCACACATATTATTCATTCATTTAGTGGATATTTTCACAAAAAAGTGAAATTTTCAAAAATCCAGAAAATTGGCTGAAAAGGACTAAATATCAAAGACTCATTGGGCGAATCGCTCTGGAACTGAAATCGGAATGCTCACTGACATTTCCCCTATCTGAAAGTCTGATAAAGTTCGGAAAAATGACAAAGTCCAAGAAAAATTTTTTTTCAACTTTTTTCAATTTTACCCCCGTGGGATATATATGCTACCCACACACATTTGGAACTCTCCTGGGGTACCCTCACACATATTATTCCCTCATTTTGTGGATATTTTCACAAAAAAGTGAAATTTTCAAAAATCCAGAAAATTGGCTAAAAACGACTAAATATCAAGGACTCATTGGGCGAATTGCTCTGGAACTGAAATCGGAACGCTCACTGACATTTCCCCTATCTGAAAGTCTGATAAACGTCAGAAAAATGATAAAGTCCAAAAAAAAATGTTTCAAAACTTTTTCAATTTTACCCCCGTGTGATATATATTCTACCCACACACATTTGGAACTCTCCTGGGGTACCCTCACACATATTTTTCCCTCATTTAGTGGATATTTTCACAAAAAAGTGAAATTTTCAAAAATCCAAAATATTGGCTGAAAACGACTAAATATCAAGGACTCATTGGGCGAATTGCTCTGGAACTGAAATCGGAATGCTCACTGACATTTCCCCTATCTGAAAGTCTGATAAACGCCGGAAAAATGACTAAGTAAAAAAAAAATAATTTTTAAACTTTTTTCAATTTTACCCCCGTGGGATATATATTCTACCCACACACATTTGGAACTCTCCTGGGGTACCCTCACACATATTATTCCCTCATTTAGTGGATATTTTTACAAAAAAGTGAAATTTTCAAAAATCCAAAATATTGGCTGAAAACCACTAAATATCAAGGACTCATTGGGCGAATCGCTCTGAAACTGTAATCGGAACGCTCACTGACATTTGCCCTATCTGAAAGTCTGATAAACGCCTGAAAAATGACTAAGTCAAAAAAAAAAAAATGTTTCAACTTTTTTCAATTTTACCCCCGTGGGATATATATTCTACCCACACACATTTGGAACTCTCTTGGGGTACCCTCACACATATTATTCATTCATTTAGTGGATATTTTCACAAAAAAAGTGAAATTTTCAAAAATCCAGAAAATTGGCTGAAAAGGACTAAATATCAAGGACTCATTGGGCGAATCGCTCTGGAACTGAAATCGGAATGCTCACTGACATTTCCCCTATCTGAAAGTCTGATAAAGTTCGGAAAAATGACAAAGTCCAAAAAAAAATTTTTTAAACTTTTTTCAATTTTAACCCTGTGGGATATATATTCTACCCACACACAGTTGGAACACTCCTGGGGTACCCTCACACATATTATTCCCTCATTTAGTGGATATTTTCACAAAAAAGTGAAATTTTCAAAAATCCAGAAAATTGGCTGAAAACGACTAAATATCAAGGACTCATTGGGCGAATCGCTCTGGAACTGAAATCGGAACGCTCACTCCCTAGCTCACTCCCTATCTGAAAGTCTGATAAACGCCGGAAAAATGACTAAGTCCAAAAAAAAATTTTTTTTCAACTTTTTTCAATTTTAACCCTGTGGGATATATATTCTACCCACACACATTTGGAACTCTCCTGGGGTACCCTAACACATATTATTCCCTCATTTAGTGGATATTTTCACAAAAAAGTGAAATTTTCAAAAATCCAGAAAATTGTCTGAAACCGACTAAATGTCAAGGACTCATTGGGCTAATTGCTCTGGAACTGAAATCGGAACGCTCACTGACATTTCCCCTATCTGAAAGTCTGATAAACGTCGGAAAAGTGAAAAAGTCCAAAAAAAAATTTTTTTCAATTTTACCCCCGTGGGATATATATTCTACCACACACATTTGGAACTCTGCTGGGGTACCCTCACACATATTTTTCCCTCATTTAGTGGATATTTTCACAAAAAATTGAAATTTTCAAAAATCCAGAAAATTTGCTGAAAACGACTAAATGTCAAGGACTCATTGGGCGAATCGCTCTGGAACTGAAATCGGAACGCTCACTGACATTTCCCCTATCTGAAAGTCTGATAAACGCCGGAAAAACGACTTACTCAAAAAAAAAAAATTTCAACTTTTTTCAATTTTACCCCCGTGGGATATATATTCTACCCACACACATTTGGAACTCTCCTGCGGTACCCTCACACATATTATTCCCTCATTTAGTGGATATTTTCACAAAAAAGTGAAATTTTCAAAAATCCAGAAAATTGGCTGAAAATGACTAAATATCAAGGACTCATTGGGCGAATCGCTCTGGAACTGAAATCGGAATGCTCACTGACATTTCCCCTATCTGAAAGTCTGATAAACATCGGAAAAATGACAAAGTCCCAAAAAAAAATTGTTTCAAGTTTTTTTAATTTTACCCCCGTGGGATATATATGCTACCCACACACATTTGGAACTCTCCTGGGGTACCCTCACACATATTATTCCCTCATTTAATGGATATTTTCACAAAAAAGTGAAATTTTCAAAAATCCAAAATATTGGCTGAAAGCAACTAAATATCAAGGACTCATTGGGCGAATCGCTCTGGAACTGAAATCGGAACGCTCACTGACATTTGCCCTATCTGAAAGTCTGATAAACGCCTGAAAAATGACTAAGTCAAAAAAAAAAAAATGTTTCAACTTTTTTCAATTTTACCCCCGTGGGATATATATTCTACCCACACACATTTGGAACTCTCTTGGGGTACCCTCACACATATTATTCATTCATTTAGTGGATATTTTCACAAAAAAAGTGAAATTTTCAAAAATCCAGAAAATTGGCTGAAAAGGACTAAATATCAAGGACTCATTGGGCGAATCGCTCTGGAACTGAAATCGGAATGCTCACTGACATTTCCCCTATCTGAAAGTCTGATAAAGTTCGGAAAAATGACAAAGTCCAAGAAAAATTTTTTTTCAACTTTTTTCAATTTTACCCCCGTGGGATATATATGCTACCCACACACATTTGGAACTCTCCTGGGGTACCCTAACACATATTATTCCCTCATTTAGTGGATATTTTCACAAAAAAGTGAAATTTTCAAAAATCCAAAATATTAACTGAAATCGACTAAATATCAAGGACTCATTGGGCGAATCGCTCTGGAACTGAAATCGGAACGCTCACTGACATTTCCCCTATCTGAAAGTCTGATAAACGTCGGAAAAATGACAAAGTCCAAAAAAAAATTTTTTAAACTTTTTTCAATTTTAACCCTGTGGGATATATATTCTACCCACACACAGTTGGAACACTCCTGGAGTACCCTCACACATATTATTCCCTCATTTAGTGGATATTTTCACAAAAAAGTGAAATTTTCAAAAATCCAGAAAATTGGCTGAAAACGACTAAATATCAAGGACTCATTGGGCGAATCGCTCTGGAACTGAAATCGGAACGCTCACTCCCTAGCTCACTCCCTATCTGAAAGTCTGATAAACGCCGGAAAAATGACTGAGTCCAAAAAAAAATATTTTTTTCAACTTTTTTCAATTTTAACCCTGTGGGATATATATTCTACCCACACACATTTGGAACTCTCCTGGGGTACCCTAACACATATTATTCCCTCATTTAGTGGATATTCTCACAAAAAAGTGAAATTTTCAAAAATCCAGAAAATTGTCTGAAAACGACTAAATGTCAAGGACTCATTGGGCTAATTGCTCTGGAACTGAAATCGGAACGCTCACTGACATTTCCCCTATCTGAAAGTCTGATAAACGTCGGAAAAGTGAAAAAGTCCAAAAAAAAATTTTTTTCAATTTTACCCCCGTGGGATATATATTCTACCACACACATTTGGAACTCTGCTGGGGTACCCTCACACATATTTTTCCCTCATTTAGTGGATATTTTCACAAAAAATTGAAATTTTCAAAAATCCAGAAAATTTGCTGAAAACGACTAAATGTCAAGGACTTATTGGGCGAATCGCTCTGGAACTGAAATCGGAACGCTCACTGACATTTCCCCTATCTGAAAGTCTGATAAACGCCGGAAAAATGACTTACTCAAAAAAAAAAAATTTCAACTTTTTTCAATTTTACCCCCGTGGGATATATATTCTACCCACACACATTTGGAACTCTCCTGCGGTACCCTCACACATATTATTCCCTCATTTAGTGGATATTTTCACAAAAAAGTGAAATTTTCAAAAATCCAGAAAATTGGCTGAAAATGACTAAATATCAAGGACTCATTGGGCGAATCGCTCTGGAACTGAAATCGGAATGCTCACTGACATTTCCCCTATCTGAAAGTCTGATAAACGTCGGAAAAATGACAAAGTCCCAAAAAAAAATTGTTTCAAGTTTTTTTAATTTTACCCCCGTGGGATATATATGCTACCCACACACATTTGGAACTCTCCTGGGGTATCCTCACACATATTATTCCCTCATTTAGTGGATGTTTTCACGAAAAAGTGAAATTTTCAACAATCCAGAAAATTGGCTGAAAACGACTAAATATCAAGAACTCATTGGGCGAATCGCTATGGAACTGAAATCGGAACGCTCACTGACATTTCCCCTATCTGAAAGTCTGATAAACGCCGGAAAAATGACTTACTCAAAAAAAAATAAAATTTTCAACTTTTTTCAATTTTACACCCGTGGAATATATATTCTACCCACACATTTGGTACTCTACTGGGGTACCCTCACACATATTATTCCCTCATTTAGTGGAAATTTTCAGAAAAAAGTGAAATTTTCAAAATTCCAGAAAATTGGCTGAAAACAACTAAATATCAAGGACTCAGTGGGCGAATCGCTCTGGAACTGAAATCGGAATGCTCACTGACATTTACGCTATCTGAAAGTCTGATAAACGGCGGAAAAATGACAGTCCAAAAAAAAAACTTTTTCATCTTTTTTTAATTTTACCCCGTGGAATATATATTCTACCCACACACATTTGGTACTCTACTGGGGTACCCTCACACATATTATTCCCTCATTTAGTGGATATTTTCACAAAAAAGTGAAATTTTCAACAATCCAGAAAATTGGCTGAAAACGACTAAATATCAAGGACTCATTGGGCGAATCACTATGGAACTGAAATCGGATTGCTCACTAACATTTCCCCAATCTGAAAGTCTGATAAACGCCGGAAAAATGACTAAGTCCACAAAAATTTTTTTTCAACTTTTTAAAATTTTACCCCGTGGGATATATATTGTACCCACACACATTTGGAAATCTCCTGGGGTACCCTCACACATATTATTCCCTCATCTAGAGGATATTTTCACAAAAAAGTAAAATTTTCAAAAATCCAAAATATTGGCTGAAAACGACTAAATATCAAGGACTCATTGGGCGAATTGCTCTGGAACTGAAATCGGAATGCTCACTGACATGTCCCCTATCTGAAAGTCTGATAAACGTCGGAAAAATGACAAAGTCCAAAAAAAATTTTTTTCAACTTTTTCAATTTTACCCCGTGGGATATATATTGTACCCACACACATTTGGAACTCTCCTGGGGTACCGTCACACATATTATTACCTCATTTAGTGGATATTTTCACAAAAAATTGAAATTTTCAAAAATCCATAAAATTGGCTGAAAACAACTAGATATCAAGGACTCATTGGGCTAATCGCTCTGGAACTGAAATCGTAATGCTCACTGACATTTCCCCTATCTGAAAGTCTGATAAACGCTGGAAAAATGACTAAGTGCAAAAAAAAAATTTTTTCAACTTTTTTCAATTTTACCCCCGCGGGATATATATTCTACCCACACTCATTTGGAACTCTCCTGGGGTACCCTCACACATATTATTCCCTCATTTAGTGGATATTTTCACAAAAAAGTGAAATTTTCAAAAATCCAAACTATTGGCTGAAAACGACTAAATATCAAGGACTCATTGGGCGAATCGCTCTGGAACTGAAATCGGAACGCTCACTGACATTTGCCCTATCTGAAAGTCTGATAAACGCCGGAAAAATGGCTAAGTCCAAAAAAAAAATGTTTTCAACTTTTTTCAATTTTACCCCCGTGGGATATATATTCTACCCACACACATTTGGAACTCTCCTGGGGTACCCTCACACATATTATTACCTCATTTAGTGGATATTTTCACAAAAAAGTGAAATTTTCAAAAATCCATAAAATTGGCGGAAAACAACTAAATATCAAGCACTCATTGGGCGAATCGCTCTGGAACTGAAATCGGAACGCTGACATTTCCCCTATCAGAAAGTCTGATAAACGCCGGAAAAATGACTAAGTCCAAAAAAAAAATTTTTTCAACTTTTTTCAATTTTTCCCCCGTGGGATATATATTCTACCCACACACATTTTGAACTCTCCTGGGGTACCCTCACACATATTATTCCCTCATTTAGTGGATATTTCCACAAAAAAAGTTAAATTTTCAAAAATCCAAAATATTGGCTGAAAACGACTAAATATCAAGGACTCATTGGGCTAATCGCTCTGGAACTGAAATCGGAATGCTCACTGACATTTCCCCTATCTGAAAGTCTGATAAACGCAGGAAAAATGACTAAGTGAAAAAAAAAAAATTTTTCAACTTTTTTCAATTTTACCCCCGTGGGATATATATTCTACCCACACTCATTTGGAACTCTCCTGGGGTACCCTCACACATATTATTACCTCATTTAGTGGATATTTTCACAAAAAAGTGAAATTTTCAAAAATCCATAAAATTGGCTAAAAACAACTAAATATCAAGGACTCATTGGGCGAATCGCTCTGGAACTGAAATCGGAACGCTAACTGACATTTCCCCTATCAGAAAGTCTGATAAACGCAGGAAAAATGACTAAGTCCAAAAAAAAAAATTTTTCAACTTTTTTCAATTTTACCCCCGTGGGATATATATTCTACCCACACACATTTTGAACTCTCCTGTTGTACCCTCACACATATTATTCCCTCATTTAGTGGATATTTTCACAAAAAAAGTGACATTTTCAAAAATCCAGAAAGTTGGCTGAAAACGACTAAATATCAAGGACTCATTGGGCGAATCGCTCTGGAACTGAAATCGGAACGCTCACTGACATTTGCCCTGTCTGAAAGTCTGATAAACGCAGGAAAAATGACTATGTCCAAAAAAAAATTTTTTCAACTTTTTTCAATTTTACCTCTGTGGGATATATATTCTATCCACACACATTTGGAACTCTCCTGGGGTACCCTCACACATATTATTCCCTCATTTAGTGGATATTTTCACAAAAAAGTGAAATTTTCAACAATCCAGAAAATTGGCTGAAAACGACTAAATATCAAGGACTCATTGGGCAAATCACTATGGAACTGAAATCGGATTGCTCACTAAGATTTCCCCAATCTGAAAGTCTGATAAACGCCGGAAAAATGACTAAGTCCACAAAAAATTTTTTTCAACTTTTTAAAATTTTACCCCGTGGGATATATATTGTACCCACACACATTTGGAAATCTCCTGGGGTACCCTCACACATATTATTCCCTCATCTAGAGGATATTTTCACAAAAAAGTAAAATTTTCAAAAATCCAAAATATTGGCTGAAAACGACTAAATATCAAGGACTCATTGGGCGAATTGCTCTGGAACTGAAATCGGAATGCTCACTGACATGTCCCCTATCTGAAAGTCTGATAAACGTCGGAAAAATGACAAAGTCCAAAAAAAAATTTTTTTCAACTTTTTTCAATTTTACCCCCGTGGGATATATATTCTACCCACACACATTTGGAACTCTCCTGGATTACCCTCACACATATTGTTCCCTCATTTAGTGGATATTTTCACAAAAAAGTGAAATTTTCAAAAATCCAGAAATTGGCTGAAAACGACTAAATATCAAGGACTTATTGGGTGAATTGCTTTGGAACTGAAATCGGAATGCTCACTGACATTTCCCCTATCTGAAAGTCTGATAAACGCCGGAAAAATGACTTAAGTCCAAAAAAAAATTTTTTTCAACTTTTTTCAATTTTACCCCCGTGAGATACATATTCTACCCACACACATTTGGAACTCTCCTGGGGTACCGTCACACATATTATTACCTCATTTAGTGGATATTTTCACAAAAAATTGAAATTTTCAAAAATCCATAAAATTGGCTGAAAACAACTAGATATCAAGGACTCATTGGGCTAATCGCTCTGGAACTGAAATCCTAATGCTCACTGACATTTCCCCTATCTGAAAGTCTGATAAACGCTGGAAAAATGACTAAGTGCAAAAAAAAAATTTTTTAAACTTTTTTCAATTTTACCCCCGCGGGATATATATTCTACCCACACTCATTTGGAACTCTCCTGGGGTACCCTCACACATATTATTCCCTCATTTAGTGGATATTTTCACAAAAAAGTGAAATTTTCAAAAATCCAAAATATTGGCTGAAAACGACTAAATATCAAGGACTCATTGGGCGAATCGCTCTGGAACTGAAATCGGAACGCTCACTGACATTTGCCCTATCTGAAAGTCTGATAAACGCCGGAAAAATGGCTAAGTCCAAAAAAAAAATGTTTTCAACTTTTTTCAATTTTACCCCCGTGGGATATATATTCTACCCACACTCATTTGGAACTCTCCTGGGGTACCCTCACACATATTATTCCCTCATTTAGTGGATATTTTCACAAAAAAGTGAAATTTTCAAAAATCCATAAAATTGGCTGAAAACAACTAAATATCAAGCACTCATTGGGCGAATCGCTCTGGAACTGAAATCGGAACGCTGACATTTCCCCTATCAGAAAGTCTGATAAACGCCGGAAAAATGACTAAGTCCAAAAAAAAAATTTTTTCAACTTTTTTCAATTTTTCCCCCGTGGGATATATATTCTACCCACACACATTTTGAACTCTCCTGGGGTACCCTCACACATATTATTCCCTCATTTAGTGGATATTTCCACAAAAAAAGTTAAATTTTCAAAAATCCAAAATTTTGGCTGAAAACGACTAAATATCAAGGACTCATTGGGCTAATCGCTCTGGAACTGAAATCGGAATGCTCACTGACATTTCCCCTATCTGAAAGTCTGATAAACGCAGGAAAAATGACTATGTCCAAAAAAAAATTTTTTTCAACTTTTTTCAATTTTACCTCTGTGGGATATATATTCTATCCACACACATTTGGAACTCTCCTGGGGTACCCTCACACATATTATTCCCTCATTTAGTGGATATTTTCACAAAAAAGTGCAATTTTCAAAAATCCAAAATATTGGCTGAAAACAACTAAATATCAAGGACTCATTGGGCGAATCGCTCTGGAACTGAAATCGGAACGCTCACTGACATTTGCCCTATCTGAAAGTCTGATAAACGCCGGAAAAATGACTAAGTCCAAAAAAAAATTTTTTTCAACTTTTTTCAATTTTACCCTCGTGGGATATATATTCTACGCACAAACATTTGGAACTCTCCTGGGGTACCCTCACACATATTATTCCCTCATTTAGTGGATATTTTCACAAAAAAGTGAAATTTTCAAAAATCCAAAATATTGGCTGAAAACAACTAAATATCAAGGACTCATTGGGCGAATCACTCTGGAAGTGAAATCGGAACGCTCACTGACATTTCCCCTATCTCAAAGTCTGATAAACGCCGGAAAAATGACTAAGTCCAAAAAAAAATTTTTTAAAACTTTTTTCAAGTTTACCCCCGCGGGATATATATTCTACCCACACACATTTTGAACTTTCCTGTGGCAGCCTCACACATATTATTCCCTCATTTAGTGGATATTTTCACAAAAAAAGTGAAATTTTCAAAAATCCAGAAAATTGGCTGAAAAAGACTAAATATCAAGGACTTTTTGGGCGAATCGCTGTGGATCTGAAATCGGAGCATTCACTGACATTTCCCCTATCTGAAAGTCTGATAAATGCCGGAAAAATGACTAAATCCCCCAAAAAAATTTTTTCAACTTTTTTCAGTTTTACCCCGTGGGATATATATTCTACCCACACACATTTGGAACTCTCCTGGGGTACCCTCACACATATTATTCCCTCATTTAGTGGATATTTTCACAAAAATTTGAAATTTTCAAAAATCCAAAAAATTGGCTGAAAACAACTAAATATCAAGGACTCATTGGGCGAATCGCTCTGGAACTGAAATCGGAACGCTAACTGACATTTCCCCTATCTGAAAGTCTGATTAACGCTGGAAAAATGACTAAGTCCCAAAAAAAATTTTTTTCAACTTTTTTCAATTTTACCCCCGTGGGATATATATTCTACCCACACATATTTGGAAATCTCCTGGGGTACCCTCACACATATTATTCCCTCATCTAGTGGATATTTTCACAAAAAAGTGACATTTTCAAAAATCCAGCAAAAATTGGCTGAAAACGACTAAATATCAAGGACTCATTGGGCGAATTGCTCTGGAACTGAAATCGGAATGCTCACTGACATTTCCCCTATCTGAAAGTCTGATAAACGTCGGAAAAATGAGTAAGTCCAAAAAAAAAAATGCTTTCAACTTTTTTCAATTTTACCCCCGTGGGATATATATTCTACCCACACACATTTGGAACTCTCCTGGGGTACCCTCAAACATATTATTCCCTCATTTAGTGGATATTTTCACAAAAAAAGTGACATTTTCAAAAATCCAGAAAGTTGGCTGAAAACGACTAAATATCAAGGACTCATTGGGCGAATCGCTCTGGAACTGAAATCGGAACGCTCACTGACATTTGCCCTGTCTGAAAGTCTGATAAACGCAGGAAAAATGACTATGTCCAAAAAAAAATTTATTTCAACTTTTTTCAATTTTACCTCTGTGGGATATATATTCTATCCACACACATTTGGAACTCTCCTGGGGTACCCTCACACATATTATTCCCTCATTTAGTGGATATTTTCACAAAAAAGTGCAATTTTCAAAAATCCAAAATATTGGCTGAAAACAACTAAATATCAAGGACTCATTGGGCGAATCGCTCTGGAACTGAAATCGGAACGCTCACTGACATTTGCCCTATCTGAAAGTCTGATAAACGCCGGAAAAATGACTAAGTCCAAAAAAAAATTTTTTTCAACTTTTTTCAATTTTACCCTCGTGGGATATATATTCTACGCACACACATTTGGAACTCTCCTGGGGTACCCTCACACATATTATTCCCTCATTTAGTGGATATTTTCACAAAAAAGTGAAATTTTCAAAAATCCAAAATATTGGCTGAAAACGACTAAATATCAAGGACTCATTGGGCGAATCACTCTGGAAGTGAAATCGGAACGCTCACTGACATTTCCCCTATCTGAAAGTCTGATAAACGCCGGAAAAATGACTAAGTCCAAAAAAAAATTTTTTACAACTTTTTTCAAGTTTACCCCCGCGGGATATATATTCTACCCACACACATTTTGAACTTTCCTGTGGCAGCCTCAAACATATTATTCCCTCATTTAGTGGATATTTTCACAAAAAAAGTGAAATTTTCAAAAATCCAGAAAATTGGCTGAAAAAGACTAAATATCAAGGACTTTTTGGGCGAATCGCTGTGGATCTGAAATCGGAGCGTTCACTGACATTTCCCCTATCTGAAAGTCTGATAAATGCCGGAAAAATGACTAAATCCCCCAAAAAAATTTTTTCAACTTTTTTCAGTTTTACCCCGTGGGATATATATTCTACCCACACACATTTGGAACTCTCCTGGGGTACCCTCACACATATTATTCCCTCATTTAGTGGATATTTTCACAAAAATGTGAAATTTTCAAAAATCCAAAAAATTGGCTGAAAACAACTAAATATCAAGGACTCATTGGGCGAATTGCTCTGGAACTGAAATCGGAATGCTCACTGACATTTCCCCTATCTGAAAGTCTGATAAACGTCGGAAAAATGACAAAGTCGAAAAAAAATTTTTTTCAACTTTTTCAATTTTACCCCCTTGGGATAAAAATTCTATCCACACACATTTGGAACTCTCCTGGGGTACCCTCACACATATTATTCCCTCATTTAGTGGATATTTTCACAAAAAAGGGAAATTTTCAAAAATCCAAAACATTTTCTGAAAACGACTAAATATCAAGGAATCATTGGGCGAATCGCTCTGGAACTGAAATCGTAACGCTCACTGACATTTGCCCTATCTGAAAGTCTGATAAACGTCGGAAAAATGAGTAAGTCCAAAAAAAAAATGCTTTCAACTTTTTTCAATTTTACCCCCGTGGGATATATATTCTACCCACACACATTTGGAACTCTCCTGGGGTACCCTCACACATATTATTCCCTCATTTAGTGGATATTTTCACAAAAAAGTGAAATTTTCAAAAATCCATAAAATTGGCTGAAAACAACAAGATATCAAGGGCTAATTGGGCGAATCGCTCTGGACGTGAAATCGGAACGCTCACTGACATTTCCCCTATCTGAAAGTCTGATAAACGCCGGAAAAATGACTAAGTCCAAAAAAAAATTTTTTTCAACTTTTTTCAATTTTACCCCCGTGAGATATATATTCTACCCACACACATTTGGAACTCTCCTGGGGTACCCTCACACATATTATTACCTCATTTAGTGGATATTTTCACAAAAAAGTGATATTTTCAAAAATCCAAAAAATTGGCTGAAAACAACTAAATATCAAGGACTCATTGGGCGAATCGCTCTGGAACTGAAATCGGAACGCTAACTGACATTTCCCCTATCAGAAAGTCTGATAAACGCAGGAAAAATGACTAAGTCCAAAAAAAAAAATTTTTCAACTTTTTTCAATTTTACCCCCGTGGGATATATATTCTACCCACACACATTTTGAACTCTCCTGTTGTACCCTCACACATATTATTCCCTCATTTAGTGGATATTTTCACAAAAAAAGTGAAATTTTCAAAAATCCAAAATATTGGCTGAAAACGACTAAATATCAAGGACTCATTGGGCTAATCACTCTGGAACTGAAATCGGAATGCTCACTGACATTTCCCCTATCTGAAAGTCTGATAAATGCTGGAAAAATGACTATGTCCAAAAAAAAAAATTTTTTCAACTTTTTTCAATTTTACCTCTGTGGGATATATATTCTATCCACACACATTTGGAACTCTCCTGGGGTACCCTCACACATATTATTCCCTCATTTAGTGGATATTTTCACAAAAAAGTGCAATTTTCAAAAATCCAAAATATTGGCTGAAAACAACTAAATATCAAGGACTCATTGGGCGAATCGCTCTGGAACTGAAATCGGAACGCTCACTGACATTTGCCCTATCTGAAAGTCTGATAAACGCCGGAAAAATGACTAAGTCCAAAAAAAAATTTTTTTAAACTTTTTTCAAGTTTACCCCCGCGGGATATATATTCTACCCACACACATTTTGAACTTTCCTGTGGTACCCTCACACATATTATTCCCTCATTTAGTGGATATTTTCACAAAAAAACTGAAATTTTCAAAAATCCAGAAAATTGGCTGAAAAAGACTAAATATCAAGGACTTTTTGGGCGAATCGCTCTGGAACTGAAATCGGAACGCTCACTGACATTTCCCCTATCTGAAAGTCTGATAAACGCTGGAAAAATGACTAAGTACAAAAAAAAATTTTTTCAACTTTTTTCAATTTTACCCCCGTGGGATATATATTCTACCCACACACATTTGGAACTCTCCTGGGGTACCCTCACACATATTATTCCCTCATTTAGTGGATATTTTCACAAAAAATGTGAAATTTTCAAAAATCCAGAAAATTGGCTGAAAAAGACTAAATATCAAGGACTTATTGGGTGAATCGCTCTGGATCTGAAATCGGAATGCTCACTGACATTTCCCCTATCTGAAAGTCTGATAAATGCCGGAAAAATGACTAAATCCCCCCAAAAAAATTTTTAAACTTTTTTCAGTTTTACCCCGTGGGATATACATTCTACCCACAGACATTTGGGACTCTTCTGGGGTACCCTCACACATATTATTCCCTCATTTAGTGGATATTTTCACAAAAAAGTGAAATTTTCAAAAATCCAGAAAGTTGGCTGAAAACGACTAAATATCAAGGACTCATTGGGCGAATCGCTCTGGAACTGAAATCGGAACGCTCACTGACATTTGCCCTGTCTGAAAGTCTGATAAACGCCGGAAAAATGACTGTCCAAAAAAAAAATTTTTTCACCTTTTTTCAATTTTACTTCTGTATGATATGTATTCTATCCACACACATTTGGAACTCTCCTGGGGTACCCTCACACATATTATTCCCTCATTTAGTGGATATTTTCACAAAAAAGTGAAATTTTCAAAAATCCAAAATATTGGCTGAAAACGACTAAATATCAAGGACTCATTGGGCGAATCGCTCTGTAACTGAAATCGGAACACTCACTGACATTTGCCCTATCTGAAAGTCTGATAAACGCCGGAAAAATGACTAAATCCCCCAAAAATTTTTTTAAAACTTTTTCAGTTTTACCCCGTGGGATATATATTCTACCCACACACATTTGGAACTCTCCTGGGGAACCCTCACACATATTATTCCCTCATTTAGTGGATATTTTCACAAAAAAGTGAAATTTACAAAAATCCATAAAATTGACTGAAAACAACTAAATATCAAGGACTCATTGGGCGAATCGCTCTGGAACTGAAATCGGAACGCTCACTGACATTTCCCCTATCTGAAAGTCTGATAAACGCTGGAAAAATGACTAAGTACAAAAAAAAATTTTTTCAACTTTTTTCAATTTTACCCCCGTGGGATATATATTCTACCCACACACATTTGGAACTCTCCTGGGGTACCCTCACACATATTATTCCCTCATTTAGTGGATATTTTCACAAAAAATGTGAAATTTTCAAAAATCCAGAAAATTGGCTGAAAAAGACTAAATATCAAGGACTTATTGGGTGAATCGCTCTGGATCTGAAATCGGAATGCTCACTGACATTTCCCCTATCTGAAAGTCTGATAAATGCCGGAAAAATGACTAAATCCCCCCAAAAAAATTTTTAAACTTTTTTCAGTTTTACCCCGTGGGATATACATTCTACCCACACACATTTGGGACTCTTCTGGGGTACCCTCACACATATTATTCCCTCATTTAGTGGATATTTTCACAAAAAAGTGAAATTTTCAAAAATCCAGAAAATTGACTGAAAAAGACTAAATATCAAGGACTCATTGGGCGAATCTCTCTGGAAGTGAAATCGGAACGCTCACTGACATTTCCCCTGTCTGAAAGTCTGATAAACGCCGTAAAAATGACTAAGTCCAAAAAAAAATTTTTTTCAACTTTTTTCAATTTTATCCCCGTGTTATATATATTCTACCCACACACATTTGGAACTCTCCTGGGGTACCCTCACACATATTATTCCCTCATTTAGTGGATATTTTCACAAAGAAGTGAAATTGTCAAAAATCCAAAATATTGGCTGAAAACGACTAAATATCAAGGACTCATTGGGCGAATCGCTCTGGAACTGAAATCGAAACGCTCACTGACATTTGCCCTATCTGAAAGTCTGATAAACGCCGGAAAAATGGCTAAGTCCAAAAAAAAATTTTTTTCAACTTTTTTCAATTTTACCCCCGTGGGATATATATTCTACCCACACACATTTGGAACTCTCCTGGGGTACCCTCACACATATTATTCCCTCATTTAGTGGATATTTTCACAAAAAAGTGAAATTTTCAAAAATCCAGAAAATTGGCTGAAAAAGACTAAATATCAAGGACTTATTGGGCGAATCGCTCTGGATCTGAAATCGGAACGCTCACTGACATTTCCCCTATCTGAAAGTCTGATAAACGCCGGAAAAATGACTAAATCCCCCCAAAAAATTTTTTTAACTTTTTTCAGTTTTACCCCGTGGGATATTTATTCTACCCACACACATTTGGAACTCTTCTGGGGTACCCTCACACATATTATTCCCTCATTTAGTGGATATTTTCACAAAAAAGTGAAATTTTGAAAAATCCAGAAAATTGGCTGAAAAAGACTAAATATCAAGGACTCATTGGGCGAATCGCTCTGGAACTGAAATCGGAACGCTCACTGACATTTCCCCTATCTGAAAGTCTGATAAACGCCGGAAAAATGACTAAGTCCAAAAAAAAATAGTTTTAAACTTTTTTCAATTTTACCCTCGTGGGATATATATTCTACCCACACACATTTGGAACTCTCCTGGGGTACCCTCACACATATTATTCCCTCACTTAGTGGATATTTTCACAAAAAAGTGAAATTTTAAAAAATCCAACATATTGGCTGAAAACGACTAAATATCAAGGACTCATTGAGCGAATCGCTCTGGAACTGAAATCGGAATGCTCACTGACATTTCCCCTATCTGTAAGTCTGATAAACGCCGGAAAAATGACTTAGTCAAAAAAAATTTTTTCAACTTTTTTCAATTTTACCCCCGTGGGATATATATTCTACCCACACACATTTGGAACTCTCCTGGGGTACCCTCACACATATTATTCCCTCATTTAGTGGATATTTTCACAAAAAATGTGAAATTTTCAAAAATCCAGAAAATTGGCTGAAAAAGACTAAATATCAAGGACTTATTGGGTGAATCGCTCTGGATCTGAAATCGGAATGCTCACTGACATTTCCCCTATCTGAAAGTCTGATAAATGCCGGAAAAATGACTAAATCCCCCCCAAAAAATTTTTAAACTTTTTTCAGTTTTACCCTGTGGGATATACATTCTACCCACACACATTTGGGACTCTTCTGGGGTACCCTCACACATATTATTCCCTCATTTAGTGGATATTTTCACAAAAAAGTGAAATTTTCAAAAATCCAGAAAATTGGCTGAAAAAGACTAAATATCAAGGACTCATTGGGCGAATCTCTCTGGAAGTGAAATCGGAACGCTCACTGACATTTCCCCTGTCTGAAAGTCTGATAAACGCCGGAAAAATGACTAAGTCAAAAAAAATTTTTTCAACTTTTTTCAATTTTACCCCCGTGGGATATATATTCTACCCACACACATTTGGAACTCTCCTGGGGTACCCTCACACATATTATTGCCTCATTTAGTGGATATTTTCACAAAAAAGTGAAATTTTCAAAAATCCAGAAAATTGGCTGAAAAAGACTAAATATCAAGGACTCATTGGGCGAATCGCTCTGGAACTGAAATCGGAACGCTTCCTGACATTTCCCCTATCTGAAATTTCTGATAAATGCAGGAAAAATGACTAAGTCCAAAAAAAAAATTTTTTAAACTTTTTTCAATTTTACCCCCGTGGGATATATATTCTACCCACACACATTAGGAACTCTCCTGGGGTACCCTCACACATATTGTTCCCTCATTAAGTGGATATTTTCACAAAAAAGTGAAATTTTCAAAAATCCCAAATATTGGCTGAAAACGACTAAATATCAAGGACTCATTGGGCGAATCGCTCTTTAACTGAAATCGGAATGCTCACTGAAATTTGCCCTATCTGAAAGTCTGATAAACGCCGGAAAAATGACTATGTCCAAAAAAAAATGTTTTCAACTTTTTTCAATTTTACCCCTGTGGGATATTTATTCTACCCACACACATTTGGAATCTCCTGGGGTACCCTCACACATATTATTCCCTCATTTAGTGGATATTTTCACAAAAAAGTGAAATTTTCAAAAATCCAAAATATTGGAAGAAAACGACTAAATATCAAGGACTCATTGGGCGAATCGCTCTGGAACTGAAATCGGAACGCTCACTGACATATGCCCTATCTGAAAGTCTGATAAACGCCGGAAAAATGACTATGTCCAAAAAAAAATTTTTTTCAACTTTTTTCAATTTTACCCCGTGGGATATATATTCTACCCACACACATTTGGAACTCTCCTGGGGTACCCTCACACATATTATTCCCTCATTTAGTGGATATTTTAACAAAAAAGTGAAATTTTCAAAAATCCAGAAAATTGACTGAAAATGAATAAATATCAAGGATTCATTGGGTGAATCGTTCTGGAACTGAAATCGGAATGCTTCCTAACATTTCCCCTATCTGAAATTTCTGATAAATGCAGGAAAAATGACTAAGTCCAAAAAAAAAATGTTTTCAACTTTTTTTAATTTTACCCCCGTGGGATATATATTCTACCCACACACATTAGGAACTCTCCTGGGGTACCCTCACACATATTGTTCCCTCATTTAGTGGATGTTTTCACAAAAAAGAGAAATTTTCAAAAATCCAGAAAATTGGCTGAAAACGACTAAATATCAAGGACTCATTTGGCGAATCGCTCTGGAACTGAAATGGGACCGCTCAATCACATTTGCCCTATCTGAAAGTCTGATAAATGCCGGAAAAATGACTAAGTCAAAAAAAAAATTTTTTTCAACTTTTTTCAATTTTACCCTCGTGGGATATATATTCTACCCACACACATTTGGAACTCTCCTGGGGTACCCTCACACATATTATTCCCTCATTTAGTGGATATTTTCACAAAAAAGTGAAATTTTCAAAAATCATGAAAACTGGCTGAAAAAGACTAAATATCAAGGACGTATTGGGCGAATCGCTCTGGAACTGAAATCGGAACGCTCACTGGCATTTCCTCTATCTGAAAGTCTGATAAACGCCGGAAAAATGACTAAATAAAAAAAATATATTTTTTCAACCATTTTCAATTTTACCCCCGTGGGATATATATTCTACCCACACACATTTGGAACTCTCCTGTGGTACCCTAACACATATCATTCCCTCATTTAATGGATATTTTCACATAAAAGTGAAATTTTCAAAAATCCAGAAAATTGGCTGAAAAAGTCCAAATATCAAGGACTCATTGGGCGAATCGCTCTGGAACTGAAATCGGAACGCTCACTGACA
Source organism: Phyllobates terribilis (assembly GCF_046119375.1). Classification (NCBI taxonomy): domain Eukaryota; kingdom Metazoa; phylum Chordata; class Amphibia; order Anura; family Dendrobatidae; genus Phyllobates; species Phyllobates terribilis. Next base: position 586,466,887 of record NW_027362762.1, read on the forward strand.
TTTGCCCTATCTGAAAGTCTGATAAACGCCGGAAAAATGACTAAGTCCAAAAAAAAATGTTTTCAACTTTTTTCCATTTTACCCTCGTGGGATATATATTCTATCCACACATATTTGGAACTCACCTGGGGTACCCTTACACATATTATTCCCTCATTTAGTGGATATTTTCACAAAAAAGTGAAATTTTCAAAAATCCAGAAAATTGGCTGAAAACGACTAAATATCAAGGACTCATTGGGCGAATCGCTCTGGAACTGAAATCGGAATGCTTCCTGACATTTCCCCTATCTGAAATTTCTGATAAATGCAGGAAAAATGACTAAGTTAAAAAAAAATTTTTTTTCAACTTTTTTCAGTTTTACCTCGTGGGATATATATTCTACCCACACACATTAGGAACTCTCCTGGGGTACCCTCACACATAATATTCCCTCATTTAGTGGATATTTTCACAAAAAAGTGAAATTTTCAAAAATCCAGAAAATTGGCTGAAAACGACTTAATATCAAGGACTCATTGGGCGAATCGCTCTGGAACTGAAATCGGAACGCTCACTGACATTTCCCCTATCTGAAAGTCTGATAAACGTCGGAAAAATGACTATGTCCAAAAAAAAAATTTTTTCAACTTTTTTCAATTTTACCCCTGTGGGATATATATTCTACCCACACACATTTGGAACTCTCCTGGGGTACCCTCACACATACTATTCCCTCATTTAGTGGATATTTTCACAAAAAAGTGAAATTTTCAAAAATCCAAAATATTTTCTGAAAACTACTAAATATCAAGGACTCATTGGGCGAATCGCTCTGGAACTGAAATCGGAACGCTCACTGACATTTGCCCTATCTGAAAGTCTGATAAACGCCGGAAAAATGACTAAGTCCAAAAAAAAAATTTTTTCAACTTTTTTCCATTTTACCCTCGTGGGATATATATTCTATCCACACACATTTGGAACTCTCCTGGGGGACCCTCACACATATTATTCCCTCATTTAGTGGATATTTTCACAAAAAAGTGAAATTTTCAAAAATCCAGAAAATTGGCTGAAACGACTAAATATCAAGGACTCATTGGGCGAATCGCTCTGGAACTGAAATCGGAATGCTCAATGACATTTGCCATATCTGAAAGTCTGATAAACGCCGGAAAAATGACTAAGTCCAAAAAAAAATTTTTTTTAAACTTTTTTCAATTTTACCCCCGCGGGATATATATTCTACCCACACACATTTTGAACTTTCCTGGGGTACCCTCGCATATATTATTCCCTCATGTAGTGGATATTTTCACATAAAAGTGAAATTTTCAAAAATCCAGAAAATTGGCTGAAAAAGTCTAAATATCAAGGACTCATTGGGCGAATCTCTCTGGAACTGAAATCGGAACGCTCACTGACATTTCCCCTATCTGAAAGTCTGATAAACGTCGGAAAAATGACTATGTCCAAAAAAAAAATGTTTTCAACTTTTTTCAATTTTACCCCTGTAGGATATATATTCTACCCACACACATTTGGAACTCTCCTGGGGTACCCTCACACATATTATTCCCTCATGTAGTGGATATTTTCATAAAAAAGTGAAATTTTCAAAAATCCACAAAATTGGCTGAAAACGACTAAACATCATGGACTCATTGGGCGAATCGCTCTGGAACTGAAATCGGAATGCTCACTGACATTACCCCTATCTGAAATTTCTGATAAACGCAGGAAAAATTACTAAGTCCAAAAAAAAATTTTTTTCAACTTTTTTCAATTTTACCCCCGTGGGATATGTATTCTACCCACACACATTTGGAACTCTCCTGGGGTACCCTCACACATATTATTACCTCATTTAGTGGATATTTTCATAAAAAATTGAAATTTTCAAAAATCCACAAAATTGGCTGAAAACGACTAAATATCATGGACTCATTGGGCGAATCGCTCTGGAACCGAAATCGGAATGCTCACTGACATTTCCCCTATCTGAAATTTCTGATAAACGCCGGAAAAATGACTAAATAAAAAAAAAATATTTTTTCAACCTTTTTCAATTTTACCCCCGTGGGATATATATTCTACCCACACACATTTGGAACTCTCCTGGGGTACCCTCACACATATTATTACCTCATTTAGTGGATATTTTCATAAAAAAGTGAAATTTTCAAAAATCCACAAAATTGGCTGAAATCGTCTAAATATCATGGACTCATTGGGCGAATCGCTCTGGAACTGAAATCGGAACGCTCACTGACATTTCTCCTATCTGAAAGTCTGATAAACGCCGGAAAAATGACTAAGTCCAAAAAAACAATTTTTTCAACTTTTTTCAATTTTACCCTCGTGGGATATATATTCTACCCACACATATTTGGAGCTCTCCTGGGGTACCCTCACACATATTATTCCCTCATTTAGTGGATATTTTCACAAAAAAGTGAAATTTTCAAAAATCCACAAAATTGGCTGAAAACGACTAAATATTCAGGACTCATTGGGCGAATCGCTCTGGAACTGAAATCGAACGCTCAATGACATTTGCCCTATCTGAAAGTCTGATAAACGCCGGAAAAAATGACTAAGTCCAAAAAAACAATTTTTTCAACTTTTTTCAATTTTACCCTCGTGTGATATATATTCTACCCACACAAATTAGGAACTCTCCTGGGGTACCCTCACACATATTCTTATCTCATTTAGTGGATATTTTCATAAAAAAGTGAAATTTTCAAAAATCCAAAATATTGGCTGAAAACGACTAAATATCAAGGACTCATTGGGCGAATCGCTCTGGAACTGAAATCGGAATGCTCTCTGACATTTGCCCTATCTGAAAGTCTGATAAACGCCGGAAAAAATGACTTAGTCCAAAAAAACAATTTTTTCAACTTTTTTCAATTTTACCCTCATGGGATATATATTCTACCCACACATATTTGGAACTCTCCTGGGGTACCCTCACACACATTATTCCCTCATTTAGTGGATATTTTCACAAAAAAGTGAAATTTTCAAAAATCCAGAAAATTAGCTGAAAAAGACTAAATATCAAGGACTTATTGGGCGAATCGCTCTGGAACTGAAATCGGAACGCTCACTGACATTTCTCCTATCTGAAAGTTTGATAAATGCCGGAAAAATGACTAAATTCAAAAAAAAAATTTTTAAACTTTTTTCAGTTTTACCCCGTGGGATATATATTCTACCCACACACATTTGGAACTCTCCTGGGGTAGCCTCACACATATTATTCCCTCATTTAGTGGATATTTTCACAAAAAAGTGAAATTTTCAAAAATCCACAAAATTGGCTGAAAACGACTAAATATCAAGGACTCATTGGGCGAATCGCTCTGGAACTGAAATCGGAATTCTCACTGACATTTGCCCTATCTGAAAGTCTGATAAACGCCGGAAAAAATGACAGTCCAAAAAAACAATTTTTTCAACTTTTTTCAATTTTACCCTCGTGGGATATATATTCTACCCACACTCATTTGGAATTCTCCTGGGGTACCCTCACACATATTATTCCCTCATTTAGTGGATATTTTCACAAAAAAGTGAAATTTTCAAAAATCCAGAAAATTGGCTGAAAAAGACTAAATATCAAGGACTTATTGGGCGAATCGCTCTGGAACTGAAATCGGAACGCTCACTGACATTTCTCCTATCTGAAAGTCTGATAAACGCCGGAAAAATGACAGTCCAAAAAAAAATTTTTTTCAACTTTTTTCAATTTTACCCCCGCGGGATATATATTCTACCCACACACATTTTGAACCTTCCTGGGGTACCCTCACACATATTATTCCCTCATTTAGTGGATATTTTCACATACAAGTAAAATTTTCAAAAATCCAGAAAATTGGCTGAAAAAGTCTAAATATCAAGGTCTCATTGGGCGAATCGCTCTGGAACTGAAATCGGAACGCTCACTGACATTTCTCCTATCTGAAAGTCTGATAAACGCCGGAAAAATGATTAAGTCCAAAAAAAAAATTTTTTTTTCAACTTTTTGCAATTTTACCCCCGTTGGATATATATTTTATCCACACACATTTGGAACTCTCCTGGTGTACCCTCACACATATTATTCCCTTATTTAGTGGATATTTTCACAAAAAAGAGAAATTTTCAAAAATTCATAAAATTGCCTGAAAACAACTAAATATCAAGGACTCATTGGGTGAATCACTCTGGAAGTGAAATCGGAATGCTCACTGACATTTCCCCTATCTGAAAGTCTGATAAACGTCGGAAAAATGACTGTCCAAAAAAAAAAAATTTTCAACTTTTTTCAATTTTACCCCTGTGGGATATTTATTCTACCCACACACATTTGGAACTCTCCTGGGTTCCCTCACACATATTATTCCCTCATTTAGTGGATATTTTCACACAAAAAAGTGACATTTTCAAAAATCTAAAATATTGGCTGAAAACGACTAAATATCAAGGACTCATTGGGCGAATCGCTCTGGAACTGAAATCGGAACACTCACTGACATTTGCCCTATCTGAAAGTCTGATAAACGCCGGAAAAAATGACTAAGTCCAAAAAAACAATTTTTTCAACTTTTTTCAATTTTACCCTCGTGGGATATATATTCTACCCACACACATTTGGAACTCTCCTGGGGTACTCTCACACATATTATTCCCTCATTTAGTGGATATTTTCACAAAAAAGTGAAATTTTCAAAAATCCAGAAAATTGGCTGAAAAAGTCTAAATATCAAGGTCTCATTGGGCGAATCGCTCTGGAACTGAAATCGGAACGCTCACTGACATTTGCCCCATCTGAAAGTCTGATAAACGTCGTAAAAATGACTAAGTCCAAAGAAAAATTGTTTTAAACTTTTTTCAATTTTACACCCGTGGGATATATATTCTACCCACACTCATTTGGAACTCTCCTGGGGTACCCTCACACATATTATTCCCTCATTTAGTGGATATTTTCACAAAAAAGTGAAATTTTCAAAAATCCAAAATATTGGCTGAAAACGACTAAATATCAAGGACTCATTGGGCGAATCGCTCTGGAACTGAAATCGGAATGCTCTCTGACATTTACCCTATCTGAAAGTCTGATAAACGCCGGAAAAAATGACTTAGTCCAAAAAAACAATTTTTTCAACTTTTTTCAATTTTACCCTCATGGGATATATATTCTACCCACACATATTTGGAACTCTCCTGGGGTACCCTCACACATATTATTCCCTCATTTAGTGGATATTTTCACAAAAAAGTGAAATTTTCAAAAATCCAGAAAATTAGCTGAAAAAGACTAAATATCAAGGACTTATTGGGCGAATCGCTCTGGAACTGAAATCGGAACGCTCACTGACATTTCTCCTATCTGAAAGTTTGATAAATGCCGGAAAAATGACTAAATTCAAAAAAAAAATTTTTAAACTTTTTTCAGTTTTACCCCGTGGGATATATATTCTACCCACACACATTTGGAACTCTCCTGGGGTACCCTCACACATATTATTCCCTCATTTAGTGGATATTTTCACAAAAAAGTGAAATTTTCAAAAATCCACAAAATTGGCTGAAAACGACTAAATATCAAGGACTCATTGGGCGAATCGCTCTGGAACTGAAATCGGAACGCTCAATTACATTTGCCCTATCTGAAAGTCTGATAAACGCCGGAAAAAATGACTAAGTCCAAAAAAACAATTTTTTCAACTTTTTTCAATTTTACGCTCGTGGGATATATCTTCTACCCACACATATTTGGAGCTCTCCAGGGGTACCCTCACACATATTATTCCCTCATTTAGTGGATATTTTCACAAAAAAGTGAAATTTTCAAAAATCCAGAAAATTGGCTGAAAACGACTAAATATCAAGGACTCATTGGGCAAATCGCTCTGGAACTGAAATCGGAACGCTCACTGACATTTGCCCCATCTGAAAGTCTGATAAACGTCGTAAAAATGACTAAGTCCAAAAAAAATTGTTTTAAACTTTTTTCAATTTTACACCCGTGGGATATATATTCTACCCACACACATTTGGAACTCTCCTGGGGTACCCTCACACATATTATTCCCTCATTTAGTGGATATTTTCACAAAAAAGTGAAATTTTCAAAAATCCAAAATATTGGCTGAAAACGACTAAATATCAAGGACTCATTGGGCGAATCGCTCTGGAACTGAAATCAGAACGCTCTCTGACATTTCCCCTATCTGAAAGTCTGATAAACGCCGGAAAAAATGACTAAGTCCAAAAAACACAATTTTTTCAACTTTTTTCAATTTTACCCTCGTGGGATATATATTCTACCCACACACATTTGGAACTCTCCTGGGGTACTCTCACACATATTCTTACCTCATTTAGTGGATATTTTCATAAAATAGTGAAATTTTCAAAAATCCAAAATATTGGCTGAAAACAACTAAATATCAAGGACTCATTGGGCGAATCGCTCTGGAACTGAAATCGGAACGCTCACTGACATTTCTCCTATCTGAAAGTTTGATAAACGCCGGAAAAATGACTAAATCCCCAAAAAAATTTTTTTCAACTTTTTTCAGTTTTACCCCGTGGGATATATATTCTACCCACACACATTTGGAACTCTCCTGGGATACCCTCACACATATTATTCCCTCATTTAGTGGATATTTTCACAAAAAAGTGAAATTTTCAAAAATCCAGAAAATTAGCTGAAAAAGACTAAATATCAAGGACTTATTGGGCGAATCGCTCTGGAACTGAAATCGAACGCTCAATGACATTTGCCCTATCTGAAAGTCTGATAAACGCCGGAAAAAATGACTAAGTCCAAAAAACACAATTTTTTCAACTTTTTTCAATTTTACCCTCGTGGGATATATATTCTACCCACACACATTTGGAACTCTCCTGGGGTACCCTCACACATATTCTTACCTCATTTAGTGGATATTTTCATAAAATAGTGAAATTTTCAAAAATCCAAAATATTGGCTGAAAACAACTAAATATCAAGGACTCATTGGGCGAATCGCTCTGGAACTGAAATCGGAACGCTCACTGACATCTCTCCTATCTGAAAGTTTGATAAACGCCGGAAAAATGACTAAATCCCCAAAAAAATTTTTTTCAACTTTTTTCAGTTTTACCCCGTGGGATATATATTCTACCCACACACATTTGGAACTCTCCTGGGATACCCTCACACATATTATTCCCTCATTTAGTGGATATTTTCACAAAAAAGTGAAATTTTCAAAAATCCAGAAAATTAGCTGAAAAAGACTAAATATCAAGGACTTATTGGGCGAATCGCTCTGGAACTGAAATCGGAATGCTCACTGACATTTCCCCTATCTGAAAGTCTGATAAACGCCGGAAAAAATGACTAAGTCCAAAAAAACAATTTTTTCAACTTTTTTCAATTTTACCCTCGTGGGATATATATTCTACCCACACATATTTGGAGCTCTCCTGGGGTACCCTCACACATATTATTCCCTCATTTAGTGGATATTTTCACAAAAAAGTGAAATTTTCAAAAATCCAGAAAATTAGCTGAAAAAGACTAAATATCAAGGACTTATTGGGCGAATCGCTCTGGAACTGAAATCGGAACGCTCACTGACATTTCTCCTATCTGAAAGTTTGATAAACGCCGGAAAAATGACTAAATTCAAAAAAAAATTTTTTTCAACTTTTTTCAGTTTTACCCCGTGGGATATATATTCTACCCACACACATTTGGAACTCTCCTGGGGTACCCTCACACATATTATTCCCTCATTTAGAGGATATTTTCACAAAAAAGTGAAATTTTCAAAAATCCAGAAAATTGGCTGAAAACGACTAAATATTCAGGACTCATTGGGCGAATCGCTCTGGAACTGAAATCGGAACGCTCACTGACATTTCTCCTATCTGAAAGTTTGATAAATGCCGGAAAAATGACTAAATTCAAAAAAAAAATTTTTAAACTTTTTTCAGTTTTACCCCGTGGGATATATATTCTACCCACACACATTTGGAACTCTCCTGGGGTACCCTCACACATATTATTCCCTCATTTAGTGGATATTTTCACAAAAAAGTGAAATTTTCAAAAATCCACAAAATTGGCTGAAAACGACTAAATATCAAGGACTCATTGGGCGAATCGCTCTGGAACTGAAATCGGAACGCTCAATGACATTTGCCCTATCTGAAAGTCTGATAAACGCCGGAAAAAATGACTAAGTCCAAAAAAACAATTTTTTCAACTTTTTTCAATTTTACCCTCGTGGGATATATCTTCTACCCACACATATTTGGAGCTCTCCAGGGGTACCCTCACACATATTATTCCCTCATTTAGTGGATATTTTCACAAAAAAGTGAAATTTTCAAAAATCCAGAAAATTGGCTGAAAACGACTAAATATCAAGGACTCATTGGGCAAATCGCTCTGGAACTGAAATCGGAACGCTCACTGACATTTGCCCCATCTGAAAGTCTGATAAACGTCGTAAAAATGACTAAGTCCAAAAAAAATTGTTTTAAACTTTTTTCAATTTTACACCCGTGGGATATATATTCTACCCACACACATTTGGAACTCTCCTGGGGTACCCTCACACATATTATTCCCTCATTTAGTGGATATTTTCACAAAAAAGTGAAATTTTCAAAAATCCAAAATATTGGCTGAAAACGACTAAATATCAAGGACTCATTGGGCGAATCGCTCTGGAACTGAAATCGGAACGCTCTCTGACATTTCCCCTATCTGAAAGTCTGATAAACGCCGGAAAAAATGACTAAGTCCAAAAAACACAATTTTTTCAACTTTTTTCAATTTTACCCTCGTGGGATATATATTCTACCCACACACATTTGGAACTCTCCTGGGATACCCTCACACATATTATTCCCTCATTTAGTGGATATTTTCACAAAAAAGTGAAATTTTCAAAAATCCAGAAAATTAGCTGAAAAAGACTAAATATCAAGGACTTATTGGGCGAATCGCTCTGGAACTGAAATCGAACGCTCAATGACATTTGCCCTATCTGAAAGTCTGATAAACGCCGGAAAAAATGACTAAGTCCAAAAAACACAATTTTTTCAACTTTTTTCAATTTTACCCTCGTGGGATATATATTCTACCCACACACATTTGGAACTCTCCTGGGGTACCCTCACACATATTCTTACCTCATTTAGTGGATATTTTCATAAAATAGTGAAATTTTCAAAAATCCAAAATATTGGCTGAAAACAACTAAATATCAAGGACTCATTGGGCGAATCGCTCTGGAACTGAAATCGGAACGCTCACTGACATCTCTCCTATCTGAAAGTTTGATAAACGCCGGAAAAATGACTAAATCCCCAAAAAAATTTTTTTCAACTTTTTTCAGTTTTACCCCGTGGGATATATATTCTACCCACACACATTTGGAACTCTCCTGGGATACCCTCACACATATTATTCCCTCATTTAGTGGATATTTTCACAAAAAAGTGAAATTTTCAAAAATCCAGAAAATTAGCTGAAAAAGACTAAATATCAAGGACTTATTGGGCGAATCGCTCTGGAACTGAAATCGGAATGCTCACTGACATTTCCCCTATCTGAAAGTCTGATAAACGCCGGAAAAAATGACTAAGTCCAAAAAAACAATTTTTTCAACTTTTTTCAATTTTACCCTCGTGGGATATATATTCTACCCACACATATTTGGAGCTCTCCTGGGGTACCCTCACACATATTATTCCCTCATTTAGTGGATATTTTCACAAAAAAGTGAAATTTTCAAAAATCCAGAAAATTAGCTGAAAAAGACTAAATATCAAGGACTTATTGGGCGAATCGCTCTGGAACTGAAATCGGAACGCTCACTGACATTTCTCCTATCTGAAAGTTTGATAAACGCCGGAAAAATGACTAAATTCAAAAAAAAAATTTTTTCAACTTTTTTCAGTTTTACCCCGTGGGATATATATTCTACCCACACACATTTGGAACTCTCCTGGGGTACCCTCACACATATTATTCCCTCATTTAGAGGATATTTTCACAAAAAAGTGAAATTTTCAAAAATCCAGAAAATTGGCTGAAAACGACTAAATATTCAGGACTCATTGGGCGAATCGCTCTGGAACTGAAATCGAACGCTCAATGACATTTGCCCTATCTGAAAGTCTGATAAACGCCGGAAAAAATGACTAAGTCCAAAAAAACAATTTTTTCAACTTTTTTCAATTTTACCCTCGTGTGATATATATTCTACCCACACAAATTAGGAACTCTCCTGGGGTACCCTCACACATATTCTAATCTCATTTAGTGGATATTTTCATAAAAAAGTGAAATTTTCAAAAATCCAAAATATTGGCTGAAAACGACTAAATATCAAGGACTCATTGGGCGAATCGCTCTGGAACTGAAATTGGAATGCTCTCTGACATTTGCCCTATCTGAAAGTCTGATAAACGCCGGAAAAAATGACTTAGTCCAAAAAAACAATTTTTTCAACTTTTTTCAATTTTACCCTCATGGGATATATATTCTACCCACACATATTTGGAACTCTCCTGGGGTACCCTCACACATATTATTCCCTCATTTAGTGGATATTTTCACAAAAAAGTGAAATTTTCAAAAATCCAGAAAATTAGCTGAAAAAGACTAAATATCAAGGACTTATTGGGCGAATCGCTCTGGAACTGAAATCGGAACGCTCACTGACATTTCTCCTATCTGAAAGTTTGATAAATGCCGGAAAAATGACTAAATTCAAAAAAAAAATTTTTAAACTTTTTTCAGTTTTACCCCGTGGGATATATATTCTACCCACACACATTTGGAACTCTCCTGGGGTACCCTCACACATATTATTCCCTCATTTAGTGGATATTTTCACAAAAAAGTGAAATTTTCAAAAATCCACAAAATTGGCTGAAAACGACTAAATATCAAGGACTCATTGGGCGAATCGCTCTGGAACTGAAATCGGAACGCTCAATGACATTTGCCCTATCTGAAAGTCTGATAAACGCCGGAAAAAATGACTAAGTCCAAAAAAACAATTTTTTCAACTTTTTTCAATTTTACCCTCGTGGGATATATCTTCTACCCACACATATTTGGAGCTCTCCAGGGGTACCCTCACACATATTATTCCCTCATTTAGTGGATATTTTCACAAAAAAGTGAAATTTTCAAAAATCCAGAAAATTGGCTGAAAACGACTAAATATCAAGGACTCATTGGGCAAATCGCTCTGGAACTGAAATCGGAACGCTCACTGACATTTGCCCAATCTGAAAGTCTGATAAACGTCGTAAAAATGACTAAGTCCAAAAAAAATTGTTTTAAACTTTTTTCAATTTTACACCCGTGGGATATATATTCTACCCACACTCATTTGGAACTCTCCTGGGGTACCCTCACACATATTATTCCCTCATTTAGTGGATATTTTCACAAAAAAGTGAAATTTTCAAAAATCCAGAAAATTGGCTGAAAACGACTAAATATCAAGGACTCATTGGGCGAAACGCTCTGGAACTGAAATCGGAACGCTCACTGACATTTCTCCTATCTGAAAGTTTGATAAACGCCAGAAAAATGACTAAATTCAAAAAAAAATTTTTTCAACTTTTTGCAATTTTACCCCCGTGGGATATATATTCTACCCACACGCATTTGGAACTCTCCTGGGGTACCCTCACATATATTATTCCCTCATTTAGTGGATATTTTCACAAAAAAGTGAAATTTTCAAAAATCCAAAATATTGGCTGAAAACGACTAAATATCAAGGACTCATTGGGCGAATCGCTCTGGAACTGAAATCGGAATGCTCTCTGACATTTGCCCTATCTGAAAGTCTGATAAACGCCGGAAAAAATGACTTAGTCCAAAAAAACAATTTTTTCAACTTTTTTCAATTTTACCCTCATGGGATATATATTCTACCCACACATATTTGGAACTCTCCTGGGGTACCCTCACACATATTATTCCCTCATTTAGTGGATATTTTCACAAAAAGGTGAAATTTTCAAAAATCCAGAAAATTAGCTGAAAAAGACTAAATATCAAGGACTTATTGGGCGAATCGCTCTGGAACTGAAATCGGAACGCTCACTGACATTTCTCCTATCTGAAAGTTTGATAAACGCCGGAAAAATGACTAAATCCCCAAAAAAAATTTTTTCAACTTTTTTCAGTTTTACCCCGTGGGATATATATTCTACCCACACACATTTGGAACTCTCCTGGGGTACCCTGACACATATTATTCCCTCATTTAGTGGATATTTTCACAAAAAAGTGAAATTTTCAAAAATCCAGAAAATTAGCTAAAAAAGACTAAATATCAAGGACTTATTGGGCGAATCGCTCTGGAACTGAAATCGGAACGCTCACTGACATTTCTCCTATCTGAAAGTTTGATAAACGCCGGAATAATGACTAAATTCAAAAAAAATTTTTTTTCAACTTTTTTCAGTTTTACCCCGTGGGATATATATTCTACCCACACACATTTGGAACTCTCCTGGGGTACCCTCACACATATTATTCCCTCATTTAGTGGATATTTTCACAAAAAAGTGAAATTTTCAAAAATCCAGAAAATTGGCAGAAAACGACTAAATATTCAGGACTCATTGGGCGAATCGCTCTGGAACTGAAATCGAACCCTCAATGACATTTGCCCTATCTGAAAGTCTGATAAACGCCGGAAAAAATGACTAAGTCCAAAAAAACAATTTTTTCAACTTTTTTCAATTTTACCCTCGTGGGATATATATTCTACCCACACACATTAGGAACTCTCCTGGGGTACCCTCACACATATTCTTATCTCATTTAGTGGATATTTTCATAAAAAAGTGAAATTTTCAAAAATCCACAAAATTGGCTGAAAACGACTAAATATCAAGGACTCATTGGGCGAATCACTCTGGAACTGAAATCGGAATGCTCACTGACATTTCCCCTATCTGAAAGTCTGATTAACGCCGGAAAAATGACTAAATGCAAAAAAAATTTTTTTTCAACTTTTTTCAGTTTTACCCCGTGGGATATATATTCTACCCACACACATTTGGAACTCTCCTGGGGTACCCTCACACATATTATTCCCTCATTTAGTGGATATTTTCACAAAAAAGTGAAATTTTCAAAAATCCAGAAAATTGGCTGAAAATGACTAAATATCAAGGACTCATTGGGCGAATCGCTCTGGAACTGAAATCGGAATGCTCAATCACATTTGCCCTATCTGAAAGTCTGAGAAACGATGGAAAAATGACTAAGTAAAAAAAAAAAATTTTTTTTTCAAGTTTTTGCAATTTTACCCCGTGGGATATATATTCTACACACACACATTTGGAACTCTCCTGGGGTACCCTCACACATATTATTCCCTCATTTAGTGGATATTTTCACAAAAAAGTGAAATTTTCAAAAATCCAAAATATTGGCTGAAAACGACTAAATATCAAGGACTCATTGGGCGAATCGCTCTGGAACTGAAATCGGAACGCTCCCTGACATTTGCCCTATCTGAAAGTCTGATAAACGCTGTAAAAATGACTAAGTCAAAAAAAAAAATTTTTTTCAACTTTTTTCAGTTTTACCCCCCAGGATATATATTCTACCCACACACATTTTGAACTATCCTGGGGTACCCTCACACATATTATTCCCTCATTTAGTGGATATTTTCACATACAAGTGAATTTTCAAAAATCCAGAAAATTGGCTGAAAAAGTCTAAATATCAAGGTCTCATTGGGCGAATCTCTCTGGAACTGAAATCGGAATGCTCACTGACATTTCCCCTATCTGAAAGTCTGATAAACGTCGGAAAAATGACTATGTCCAAAAAAAACATTTTTTCAACTTTTTTTAATTTTACCCTCGTGGGATATATATTCTACCCACACACATTTGGAAATCTCCTGGGGTACCCTCACACATATTATTCCCTCACTTAGTGGATATTTTCACAAAAAAGTGAAATTTTCAAAAACCAAAATATTGGCTGAAAATGACTAAATATCAAGGACTCATTGGGCGAATCGCTCTGGAACTGAAATCGGAATGCTCACTGACATTTGCCCTATCTGAAAGTCTGTTAAACGTCGTAAAAATGACTAAGCTAAAAAAAAAAAAAAATTTCAACTTTTTTCAATTTTACCCCTGTGGGATATTTATTCTACCCGCACACATTTTGAACTCTCCTGGGGTACCCTCACACATATTATTCCCTCATTTAGTGGATATTTTCACAAAAAAGTGAAATTTTCAAAAATCCAAAATATTGGCTGAAAACGATTAAATATCAAGGACTCATTGGGCGAATCGCTCTGGAACTGAAATCGGAAAGCTCACTGACATTTGCCCTATCTGAAAGTCTGTTAAACGCCGGAAAAAATGACTAAGTCCCAAAAAAAAATTTTTTAAACTTTTTTCAATTTTACCCTCGTGGGATATATATTCTACCCACACACATTTGGAACTCTCCTGGGGTAACCTCACACATATTATTCCCTCATTTAGTGGATATTTTCACAAAAAAGAGAAATTTTCAAAAATCCAGAAAATTGCCTGAAAACAACTAAATATCAAGGACTCATTGGGCGAATCGCTCTGGAAGTGAAATCGGAACGCTCCCTGACATTTGCCCTATCTGAAAGTCTGATAAACGCCGGAAAAATGACTAAGTCCAAAAAAAAAAATTTTTTCAACTTTTTTCAATTTTACCCCTGTGGGATATATATTCTACCCACACACATTTGGAATTCTCCTGGGGTACCCTCGCACATATTATTCCCTCATTTAGTGGATATTTTCACAAATAAGTGAAATTTTCAAAAATCCAAAATATTGGCTGAAAACGACTAAATATCAAGGACTCATTGGGCGAATCGCTCTGGAACTGAAATCGGAACGCTCCCTGACATTTGCCCTATCTGAAAGTCTGATAAACGCTGGAAAAATGACTAAGTCAAAAAAAAAAATTTTTTTCAACTTTTTTCAATTTTACCCTCGTGGGATATATATTCTACCCACACACATTTGGAAATCTCCTGGGGTACCCTCACACATATTATTCCCTCACTTAGTGGATATTTTCACAAAAAAGTGAAATTTTCAAAAATCCAAAATATTGGCTGAAAACGACTAAATATCAAGGACTCATTGGGCGAATCGCTCTGGAACTGAAATTGGAACGCTCAATGACATTTGCCCTATCTGAAAGTCTGATAAACGACGGAAAAATGACTAAGTCCAAAAAAAAAATTTTTTTTTCAACTTTTTGCAATTTTACACCGGATGGATATATATTCTACCCACACACATTAGGAACTCTCCTGGGGTACCCTCACACATATTATTACCTCATTTAGTGGATATTTTCATAAAAAGTGAAATTTTCAAAAATCCAGAAAATTGGCTGAAAACGACTAAATATCAAGGACTCATTGGGCGAATTGCTCTGGAACTGAAATCGGAATGCACACTGACATTTCCCCTATCTGAAAGTCTGATAAACGCAGGAAAAATGAATAAGTCCAATAAAAAAAATTTTTCAACTGTTTTCAATTTTACCCCCGTGGGATATATATTCTACCCACACACATTTGAAACTCTCCTGGCGTACCCTCCCTCATTTAGTGGATATTTTCACAAAAAAGTAAAATTTTAAAAAATCCAGAAAATTGGCTGAAAAAGACTAAATATCAAGGAGTCATTGAGCGAATCGCTCTGGAACTGAAATCGGAATGCACACTGACATTTCCCCAATCTGAAAGTCTGACAAACGCCGGAAAAATGACTAAGTCCAAAAAAAAAAATGTTTTCAACTTTTTTCAATTTTACCCCCGTGGGATATATATTCTACCCACACACATTTGGAACTCTCCTGGGGTACCCTCACACATATTTTTCCCTCATTTAGTGGATATTTTCACAAATAAGTGAAATTTTCAAAAATCCAAAATATTGGCTGAAAATGTCTAAATATCAAGGACTCATTGGGCGAATCGCTCTGGAATTGAAATCGGAACGCTCACTGACATTTCCCCTATCTGAAAGTCTGATAAACGACGGAAAAATGACTAAGTCCAAAAAAAAATAGTATTTTTTCAACTTTTTTCAATTTTACCCCCGTGGAATATATATTCTACCCACACGCATTTGGAACTCTCCTGGGGTACCCTCACACATATTATTCCCTCACTTAGTGGATATTTTCACAAAAAAGTGAAATTTTCAAAAATCCAAAATATTGGCTGAAAACAACTAAATATCAAGGACTCATTGGGCGAATCGCTCTGGAACTGAAATAGGAACGCTCACTGACATTTGCCCTATCTGAAAGTCTGATAAACGCCGGAAAAATGACTAAATCCAAAAAAAAATTTTTTTCAACTTTTTTCAATTTTACCCCCGCGGGATATATATTCTACCCACACACATTTTGAACTTTCCTGGGGTACCCTCACACATATTATTCCCTCATTTAGTGTATATTTTAACATGCAAGTGAAATTTTCAAAAATCCAGAAAATTGGCTGAAAACGACTAAATATCAAGGACTCATTGGGCGAATCGCTCTGGAACTGAAATCAGAATGCTCAATGACATTTGCCCTATCTGAAAGTCTGATAAATGACGGAAAAATGACTAAGTAAAAAAAAAATATTTTTTTTTCAAGTTTTTGCAATTTTACCCCCGTGGGATATATATTCTACCCACACACATTTTGAACTTTCCTGGGGTACCCTCACACATATTATTCCCTCATTTAGTGGATATTTTCACATACAAGTGAAATTTTCAAAAATCCAGAAAATTGACTGAAAAAGTCTAAATATCAAGGTCTCATTGGGCGAATCGCTCTGGAACTGAAATCGTAACGCTCACTGACATTTCCCCTATCTGAAAGTCTGATAAACTTCGGAAAAATGACTGTCCAAAAAAAAAATTTTTTCAACTTTTTTCAATTTTACCCCTGTGGGATATATATTCTACCCACACTCATTTGGAACTCTCCAGGGGTACCCTCACACATATTATTCACTCATTTAGTGGATATTTTCACAAATAAGTGAAATTTTCAAAAATCCAAAATATTGGCTGAAAACGACTAAATATCAAGGACTCATTGGGCGAATCGCTCTGAAACTGAAACGTAGGAAAAATGACTAAGTCCAATCAAAAAATTTTTTCAACTGTTTTCAATTTTACCCCCGTGGGATATATATTCTACCCACACACATTTGAAACTCTCCTGGGGTACCCTCCCTCATTTAGTGGATATTTTCACAAAAAAGTAAAATTTTTAAAAATCCAGAAAATTGGCTGAAAAAGACTAAATATCAAGGACTTATTGGGCGAATCGCTCTGGAACTGAAATCGGAACGCTCTCTGACATTTGCCCTATCTGAAAGTCTGATAAACGCCGGAAAAAATGACTAAGTCCAAAAAAAAAATGTTTTCAACTTTTTTCAATTATACCTCCTTGGGATATATATTCTTCCCACACACATTTGGAACTCTCCTGGGGTACCCTCACACATATTATTCCCTCAGTTAGTGGATATTTTCACAAAAAAGTGAAATTTTCAAAAATCCAGAAAATTGGCTGAAAAAGACAAAATATCAAGGACTCATTGGGTGAATCGCTCTGGTACTGAAATCGGAACGCTCACTCACCTATCTGAAAGTCTGATAAACGCCGGAAAAATGACGAAGTCCAAAAAAAAATTTTTGTCAACTTTTTTCAGTTTTACCCTGTGGGATATATATTCTACCCACACACATTTGGAACTCTCCTGGGGTACCCTCACACATATTATTCCCTCATTTAGTGGATATTTTCACAAAAAAGTGAAATTTTCAAAAATCCAGAAAATTAGCTGAAAAAGACTAAGCATCAAGGACTCATTGGGCGAATCGCTCTGGAACTGAAACGCAGGAAAAATGACTAAGTCCAATAAAAAAAATTTTCAACTGTTTTCTATTTTACCCCCGTGGGATATATATTCTACCCACACACATTTGAAACTCTCCTGGGGTACCCTCCCTCATTTAGTGGATATTTTCACAAAAAAGTAAAATTTTCAAAAATCCAGAAAATTGGCTGAAAAAGACTTAATATCAAGGACTCATTGGGCGAATCGCTCTGGAACTGAAATCGGAACGCTCACTGACATTTCTTCTATCTGAAAGTCTGATAAACGCCGGAAAAATGACTAAGTCCAAAAAAAAATTTTTTTAAACTTTTTTCTATTTTACCCCCGTGGGATATATATTCTACCCACACACATTTGGAGCTCTCCTGGGGTACCCTCACACATATTATTACCTCATTTAGTGGATATTTTCACAAAAAAGTGAAATTTTCAAAAATCCAGAAGATTGGCTGAAAACGACTAAATATCAAGGACTTATTGGGCGAATCGCTCTGGAACTGAAATCGGAACGCTCACTGACATTTGCCCTATCTGAAAGTCTGTTAAACGTCGTAAAAATGACTAAGTTAAAAAAAAAAAATTTTCACTCGTGGGATATATATTCTACCCACACACATTTGGAACTCTCCTGGGGTACCCTCACACATATTATTCCCTCATTTAGTGGATATTTTCACAAAAAAGTGAAATTTTCAAAAATCCAGAAAATTAGCTGAAAACGACTAAATATCAAGGACTCATTGGGCAAATTGCTCTGGAACTGAAATCGGTATGCTCACTGACAATTCCCCAATCTGAAAGTCTGACAAATGCAGGAAAAATGACTAAGTCCAAAAAAAAATTTTTTTTCACCTTTTTTCAATTTTACCCCCGTGGGATATATATTCTACCCACACACATTAGGAACTCTCCTGGGGTACCTTCACACATATTATTACCTCATTTAGTGGATATTTTCATAAAAAAGTGAAATTTTCAAAAATCCACAAAATTGGCTGAAAACTACTAAATATCAAGGACTCATTGGGCGAATCGCTCTGGAACTGAAATCGGAACGCTCACTGACATTTCCCCAATCTGAAAGTCTGACAAACGCCGGAAAAATGAATAAGTCCAAAAAAAAAAATTTTTCAACTTTTTTCAATTTTATCCCCGTGGGATATATATTCTACCCACACACATTTGGAACTCTCCTGGGGTACCCTCACACAAATTATTACCTAATTTAGTTGATATTTTCATAAAAAAGTGAAATTTTCAAAAATCCACAAAATTGGCTAAAAACGACTAAATATCAAGGACTCATTGGGCGTATCGCTCTGGAACTGAAATCGCAACGCTCACTGACATTTCCCCTATCTGAAAGTCTGATAAACGCCAGAAAAATGACTAAGTCCAAAAAAATATTTTTTTCAACTTTTTTCAATTTTACCCCGTTGGATATATATTCTACCCACACACATTTGGAACTCTCCTGGGGTAACCTCACACATATTATTCCCTCATTTAGTGGATATTTTCACAAAAAAGTGAAATTTTCAAAAATCCAGAAAATTGGCAGACAGAGACTAAATATCAAGGAGTCATTGGGCGAATCGCTCTGGAACTGAAATCGGAACGCTCACTGACATTTCCCCAATCTGAAAGTCTGACAAACGCCTTAAAAATGACAGTCCAAAAAAAAAAATTTTTCAACTTATTTCAATTTTACCCCCGTTGGATATATATTCTACCCACACACATATGGAACTCTCCTGGGGTACCCTCACACATATTATTCCCTCATTTAGTGGATATTTTCACAAAAAAGTGAAATTTTCAAAAATCCAAAAAATTGGCTGAAAACGACTAAATATCATGGACTCATTGGGCGAATCACTCTGGAACTGAAATCGGAATGCTCACTGACATTTCCCCTATCTGAAAGTCTGATAAACGCCGGAAAAATGACTAAGTCCAAAAAAAAAATGTTTTCAACTTTTTTCAATTTTACCTCCGTGGGATATATATTCTACCCACACACATTTGGAACTCTCCTGGGGTACCCTCACACATATAATTACCTCATTTAGTGGATATTTTCATAAAAAAGTGAAATTTTCAAAAATCCACAAAATTGGCTGAAAACGACTAAATATCAAGGACTCATTGGGCGTATCGCTCTGGAACTGAAATCGGAACCATCACTATTTCCCCTATCTGAAAGTCTGATAAACGCCAGAAAAATGACTAAGTGCAAAAAAAAATTTTTTTAAACTTTTTTCAATTTTACCCCCGTGGGATATATATTCTACCCACACACATTTGGAACTCTCCTGGGGAACCCCCACACATATTATTACCTCATTTAGTGGATATTTTCACAAAAAAGTGAAATTTTCAAAAATCCAGAAAATTGGCTGAAAACGACTAAATATCAAGATCTCATTG
Source organism: Phyllobates terribilis (assembly GCF_046119375.1). Taxonomy (NCBI): domain Eukaryota; kingdom Metazoa; phylum Chordata; class Amphibia; order Anura; family Dendrobatidae; genus Phyllobates; species Phyllobates terribilis. The sequence continues at coordinate 586,487,281 of NW_027362762.1, forward strand.
GGCGAATCGCTCTGGAATTGAAATCGGAACGCTCACTGACATTTCCCCAAACTGAAAGTCTGATAAACGCCGGAAAAATGACTAAGTCCAAAAAAAATTTTTTTCCAACTTTTTTCAATTTTACCCCCGTTGGATATATATTCTACCCACACACATTTGGAACTCTCCTGGGGTACCCTCATTTATTGGATATTTTCATAAAAAAGTGAAATTTTCAAAAATCCACAAAATTGTCTGAAAACGACTAAATATCAAGGACTCATTGGGCGAATCGCTCTGGAACTGAAATCGGAATGCTCACTGACATTTCCCCTATCTGAAAGTCTGATAAACGCCGGAAAAATGACAAAGTAAAAAAAAAAATTTTTTCAACTTTTTTAAATTTTATCCCCGTAGGATATATATTCTACCCACACACATTTGGAACTCTCCTGGGGTACCCTCACACATATTATTCCCTCATTTAGTGGATATTTTCACAAAAAAGTGACATTTTCAAAAATCCCGAAAATTGGCTGAAAACGACTAAATATCAAGGATTCATAGGGCGAATCGCTCTGGAACTGAAATCGGAACGAACACGGTCAATTCCCCAATCTGAAAGTCTGACAATTGCCGGAAAAAAGACTAAGTCCAAAAAAAATATTTTTTTAACTTTTTTCAATTTTACCCCCGTGGGATATATATTCTGCCCACACACATTTGGAACTCTCCAGGGGTACCCTCACACATATTATTCCCTCATTTAGTGGATATTTTCACAAAAGAGAGAAATTTTCAAAAATCCAGAAAATTGGCTGAAAACGACTAAATATCAAGGACTCATTGGGCGTATCGCTCTAGAACTGAAATCGGAACGCTCACTGATATTTGCCCTATCTGAAAGTCTGATAAACGCCGGAAAAATGACTAAGTCCAAAAAAAAAATTTTTTCAACTTTTTTCAATTTTACCCCCGTGGGATATATATTCTGCCCACACACATTTGGAACTCTCCTGGGGTACCCTCACACATATTATTCCCTCATTTAGTGGATATTTTCACAAAAAAGTGAAATTTCCAAAAATCCAGAAAATTGGCTGAAAACGACTAAATATCAAGGACTCATAGGGCGAATCGCTCTGGAACTGAAATCCGAACGATCACTGACAATTCCCCAATCTGAAAGTCTGACAAATGCCGGAAAAAAGACTAAGTCCAAAAAAAATATTTTTTAACTTTTTTCAATTTTACCCCCGTGGGATATATATTCTACCCACACACATTTTGAACTCTCCTGGGGTACCCTCACACATATTATTCCATCATTTAGTGGATATTTTCCCAAAAAAGTGAAATTTTCAAAAATCCAGAAAATTGGCTGAAAACGACTAAATATCAAGGACTCATTGGGCGAATCGCTCTGGAACTGAAATCGGAACGCTCACTGACATTTCCCCTATCTGAAAGTCTGATAAACGCCGGAAAAAAGACTAAGTCCAAAAAAAAAATTGTTCCCACTTTTTTCAATTTACCCCCGTGTGATGTATATTCTACCCACACACATTTGGAACTCTCCTGGGGTACCCTCACACATATTATTCCCTGATTTAGTGGATATTTTCACAAAAAAGTGAAATTTTCAAAAATCCAGAAAATTGGCTGAAAACGACTAAATATCAAGGACTCATTGGGCGAATCGCTCTGGAACTGAAATCGGAATGCTCACTGACATTTCCCCTATCTGAAAGTCTAATAAACGCAGGAAAAATGACTAAGTCCAAAAAAAAAATTTTTTCAACTTTTTTCAATTTTACCCCCTTGGTATATATATTCTACCTACACACATTTGGAACTCTCCTGGGGAACCCTCACACATATTAATTAGAGATGAGCGTTGTTCTACTCGAACTGTTCGCCAATCTCAAATTCGAGCTGTTTTGGGCGGTGTTCGAGCCGGTCGGCGAACACGAACAATTTGAGAAAAATTCGGCTGTTCGAGGTTATGTTCGATAACTGTTCGTGCACCAAAATCATAACTGGATTTTTTCTTAGTAATGATGAAAATTAATGTTAATACGCAGTTTGAGTGTACAGCGGTGTGGGGGGAGGGGCAGGGGATGGATCTCTGCAGGAACAATGAAGATCTCCATTTTTTTTTCTCTTTCCCTCATTTGCAGTGGGGAGGTGCAATCTGTCAGCCTATCAGCAGCACACACACGGAGCGAAGCGCTTTTATTCACACAAGCAAGGGCATGTGTCATTGGCAGTGTATGTCACATGTCCTTACTCTATAAGACCAAGCCATTTTCCCCGTCGCCACCATTTTCTCACTGCTGCAGCTGCGTGTTAGACGGCACCGCTGTTACTGTGTGCGCTATACCTTGTTAATTTCAAGCCAATTTTCGCACAAATATACAGATAGCTTGGGAGTAGGGAATAGTTGTGATTGCAGTCCTTTTAAGGACTAGGTTACAGCATTTCCTACGACTTTTATCAGGGAGGTCTGTGCTCTTAAATAGATAGGTTGTGGGAGTAAAGACTAATTGTAATTGGAGTCCTTTTCAGGACTAGGTTACATGAGTTCCTATCAGTTTTTGCCAGGCAGGTCTGTGCCAGTGCTGTGCAAGTTTTTTTCACAGCATTTGGCTGAATCTAGCAAAGCTAATCCTTTTTGGCCTATTGCAGAGTGTGTTAGTCAGTGGAGTAGCCTATCTGTGTTGCAAGATATACCACCTGTGTATAGAATACCAATTTTTTTACTGCACCTAGTGAAGTAAAATCTTTTGGGCATAGCATCATTCTATTAGTCCATCTATACTGACCTCCATCAGGTTGCAAACTGAATATAATTTTTTTCTGCATCTAGCTCTGAAAAAATATTTGGGCTTCTAGTAGTGTGTGGGACTTGGTCTATTAGTCCATCTATACTGACCTCCATCAGGTTGCAAATTAAAAATAATTTTTTTCTTCATTTAGCTCTGAAAAAGTATTTGGGCTTCAAGCAGTGTGTGGGACTTGTTCTATTAGTCCTTCTATACTGACCTCCAGCAGGTTGCAAATTGAATATAATTTTTTTCTGCATCTAGCTCTGAAAAAATATTTGGGCTTCTAGCGGTGTGTGGGACTTGGTCTATTAGTCCATCTATACTGACCTCCATCAGGTTGCAAATTAAAAATAATTTTTTTCTTCATTTAGCTCTGAAAAAATATTTGGGCTTCTAGCAGTGTGTGGGACTTGGTCTATTAGTCCATCTATACTGACCTCCATCAGGTTGCAAATTAAAAATTATTTTTTTCTGCATCTAGCTCTGAAAAAATATTTGGGCTTCTAGCAGTGTGTGGGACTTGGTCTATTAGTCCATCTATACTGACCTCCATCAGGTTGCAAATTAAAAATAATATTTTTCTTCATTTAGCTCTGAAAAAATATTTGGGCTTCTAGCAGTGTGTGGGTCTTGTTCTATTAGTCCTTCTATACTGACCTCCAGCAGGTTGCAAATTGAATATAATTTTTTTCTGCATCTAGCTCTGAAAAAATATTTGGGCTTCTAGCGGTGTGTGGGACTTGGTCTATCAGTCCATCTATACTGACCTCCATCAGGTTGCAAATTAAAAATAATTTTTTTCTTCATTTAGCTCTGAAAAAATATTTGGGCTTCTAGCAGTGTGTGGGACTTGTTCTATTAGTCCTTCTATACTGACCTCCAGCAGGTTGCAAATTGAATATAATTTTTTTCTGCATCTAGCTCTGAAAAAATATTTGGGCTTCTAGCGGTGTGTGGGACTTGGTCTATTAGTCCATCTATACTGACCTCCATCAGGTTGCAAATTAAAAATAATTTTTTTCTGCATCTAGCTCTGAAAAAATATTTGGGCTTCTAGCTGTGTGTGGGACTTGTTGTATTAGTCCATCTATACTGACCTCCATCAGGTTGCAAACTGAATATATTTTTTTCTGCATCTACCTCTGAAAAAATATTGGGCTTCTAGCGGTGTGTGGGTCTTGTTCTATTAATCCATCTATACTGACCTCCATCAGGTTGCAAACTGAATATAATTTTTTTCTGCATCTAGCTCTGAAAAAATATTTGGCCTTCTAGTAGTGTGTCGGACTTTCTCTATTAGTCCATCTATACTGACCTCCATCAGGTTGCAAATTAAAAATAATTTTTATCTGCATCTACAGTACCTCTGAAAAAATATTTGGGCTTCTAGCTGTGTGTGGGACTTGTTGTATTAGTCCATCTATACTGACCTCCATCAGGTTGCAAACTGAATATATTTTTTTCTGCATCTACCTCTGAAAAAATATTGGGCTTCTAGCTGTGTGTGGGTCTTGTTCTATTAATCCATCTATACTGACCTCCATCAGGTTGCAAACTGAATATAATTTTTTTCTGCATCTACAGTACCTCTGAAAAAATATTTGGGCTTCTAGCTGTGTGTGGGACTATTTGTATTAGTCCATCTATACTGACCTCCATCAGGTTGCAAACTGAATATATTTTTTTCTGCATCTACCTCTGAAAAAATATTTGGCCTTCTAGTAGTGTGTCGGACTTTCTCTATCAGTCCATCTATACTGACCTCCATCAGGTTGCAAATTAAAACTAATTTTTATCTGCATCTACAGTACCTCTGAAAAAATATTTGGGCTTCTAGCTGTGTGTGGGACTATTTGTATTAGTCCATCTATACTGACCTCCATCAGGTTGCAAACTGAATATATTTTTTTCTGCATCTACCTCTGAAAAAATATTTGGCCTTCTAGTAGTGTGTCGGACTTTTTCTATTAGTCAATCTATACTGACCTCCATCAGGTTGCAAATTAAAAATAATTTTTATCTGCATCTACAGTACCTCTGAAAAAATATTTGGGCTTCTAGCTGTGTGTGGGACTTGTTGTATTAGTCCATCTATACTGACCTCCATCAGGTTGCAAACTGAATATATTTTTTTCTGCATCTACCTCTGAAAAAATATTGGGCTTCTAGCTGTGTGTGGGTCTTGTTCTATTAATCCATCTATACTGAACTCCATCAGGTTGCAAACTGAATATAATTTTTTTCTGCATCTAGCTCTGAAAAAATATTTGGCCTTCTAGTAGTGTGTCGGACTTTCTCTATTAGTCCATCTATACTGACCTCCATCAGGTTGCAAATTAAAACTAATTTTTATCTGCATCTACAGTACCTCTGAAAAAATATTTGGGCTTCTAGCTGTGTGTGGGACTTGTTGTATTAGTCCATCTATACTGACCTCCATCAGGTTGCAAATTCAAAATAATTTTTTTCTGCATCTAACCCAGCCAATAGTTTTGGCCTAATACCACAGTTTGGCCACTCAGCTCTGCTCGGTTACCATCCATTGTTTTTTTGTGCAAACAACTCCAGAGTTGTGAATTAGTTAACCACCAAAATGAGTGGAAAAAGGCCTGCTGCTGGTGGAAAGGGGAATAGGCATGTTGGGAAGGGGAAAAAAGGTTGTCTCCGTGGGGTAGGTGTTAAAGCAACAGTAACATCTGCAGAAGAAAGACCATCTTCCAGCCAAACTAAAATGTCTACTTCTTTTAGCGGACAATGTGATAAGATCCCTTTCTTACGGCCACGCCAATCGCTACAAATTCCAGATGAGGCACAAAAACAGCAGGTGCTTCAACGGATATCAAGTGCTCCTTTAAGTGGGCTCTCCTCCACATCAACTTCAACATCACAAATACTCCAGTCCTCAAAGGTGTCACCCAAATCGCACTTGCTTCCTCACAGCTCCCAAATCTCCAGCTGCCCGTCTGAGTATGAGGTAGAACAGATGGTTGAGTCTGCAGAGCTGTTTACTCATACTATAGCCTGGGAATCAGAGGTCGACTCCAGCGCTTCTGTGAATCCTACGAGGAAATGATCTGCACTGATGCCCAGAATCTTTATGAGTCGGATCCAGGACCAGACGCAGAAGGTTCTGACCATAATGTAGACCCTCATTCCCAAACTGTAACTCCTGTTGGTGGAGACAATGAGGAAGACGATGATAAGACTCAAATACCTGATTGGAGCGACAACTTTAGTTTTTTGTCAGGGCAGGAACAGGTTGGCTCTGAGGACGACGGGTGTGATAACGCACAGGGTGATGATGATGAGGTCGGAGATCCCACTTACTGTCAACCCACAGTCAGCCAAGAGATGAGGTCAGCAGAGGAGGTGGAGGAAGATGCTAGTGACGACGAGGTCAGGTTGCGCCTTCCTGGACAGAGACGTAGTACTGGAAGCACGTCAACAACTGCATCCTCAAACACAACTCTGCCTCTCACCACAAGTCGTGGTGGCTCTTCAGGTCGCATGGGTGCTAAGCCTTGCATAGCCTGGGCATTTTTTCAGATCGATAAAGATGACCCAACTCGTGTTATCTGTAACATTTGTCAGCAAAAGCTAAGAAGAGGCCAAAAAATACATAGTTTGAGTACTTCATGCATGAACCGGCACATGGACATGAAGCATAAGTTGCAGAGGGAAGCTCAGTGTGCTACAATGCGGCCTAGCCGGCCGGGCCAACCACCGTCTGCCATATCTTGTGCATCCGCGGCCTCTTCATCCTCTGTGACTGGGGGGACAGCAGTCACACCTGTTTTGGGGCGCAGACCTGCCACCTCTTTACCCGCAACAGCCAGCGTGATTGGCAGGTCATCATTTTCTTTGGAGGTGGTAACACCAGCTGGTGTTGAGCGCTGTCCGACATCGATAGCACCACCTTTGGATCAAGGCAACCTAACATGTCCGCCTGCATCTTCCTCACAGACCGGCAGTTTGCCGGGGACACCCTTATCAACCCCGTCTAAGCACAATAGCCAGCCCTCGGTCCCTCAGATGAGGACAAGTAAAAGACCATTTCCTCCTAGCCATGAGAAAGCTAAGAGGTTGAATTTCACCATCTGCAAGCTCTTGGCTACAGAAATGCTGCCTTTCCGCCTGGTGGACACAGAGGATTTTCGAGACCTTATGTCCGTCGCAGTGCCCCAGTACCAGATGCCCAGTCGGCACTACTTCTCAAAGAAAGGTGTGCCTGCGCTCCACCAGCATGTCGCACACAACATCACCGCTTCTTTGAGAAACTCTGTGTGTGACAGGGTGCATTTCACCATAGACACTTGGACGAGTAGGCATGGACAGGGGCGTTACATGTCGCTGACTGGGCACTGGGTAACTATGGTGACAGCAGGACAAGGGGCTGCTGTCCAAGTCTTGCCGTCCCCACGAGTTGTGCGTCAATCCTCTTTATGTCAAAGTTCCTCCACTGCTTCTGCCTCCTCAACCTCCTCTCGGTCTTCCACCTGCACCCAAAGCCTGTCTGGTCATGCCACAAGCTTTCTAACTGCGCAGAAGGGATCCTGCACACCTCCTTACTATGCTGGCAGTAGGGCTCAACGTCATCAGGCGGTTTTTACATTCAAATGTCTGGGAAATGTGAGTCACACAGCTGAGGAGTTGTGGTCAGCTCTGGAGAACCAATTTCATGAATGGTTGTCTCCACTGGACCTGAAACCAGGGAAGGCCGTGTGCGACAATGCTGCAAACCTGGGTGCGGCCCTTCGCCGGGGCAATGTCACACACGTGCCTTGTATGGCTCACGTGTTGAACCTGGTTGTCCAGCAATTTTTAGCCCACTATCCCAGACTAGATGGCCTTCTGCAGAGGGCACGGTCGCTGTGTGCTCACTTCCGCCGTTCGCATCCCGCAGCTCAGCGACTTACATCTCTACAGAAGTCGTTGGGCCTGCCACTTCACCGGCTAAAATGCGATGTGCCTACCCGGTGGAATTCAACTCTGCACATGTTGCAGCGACTGTGGCAGCACCGACAAGCCCTGGTGCAATACGTTCTGACGTATAGCCTGGGCCAACGAGATTCAGAGGTGGGGCAAATCACGCTGGAGGAGTGGTCTCAGATCAGGGACCTATGCACCCTTCTGCACAGTTTTGAAATGGCGACGAAGATGTTTAGTGCTGATGATGCCATTATCAGCATGACTATTCCGGTGATTTACATGCTGGAGCACATGTTAAACAGAATTCGGAGTCAGGTGGTGGCACAAGAGGAGGTGGAGGAAGTAGAGGAGGAGGAGTTGTATGCGGAAGGGCTAACATCTGCAAGGTCCAGACGGTCGGCAGCACCAAGGCGGCAGGCATGTGAGGGTGGGGGAGATGATTTTACCAGGGCGCATGGTAGCAGCCAAACTAGTGAGGAAGGTGCAGGAGCCCAGGAAGAAGTGGAGGACGAACTGATGGAAGACTCATCAGATGAGGGAGACCTTGATCACATTTCTGTTGTGCGAGGTTGGGGGGAGAGGACAGAGGAAGGAAGCATGATTGTTACCTCGCCACCAACACAACAGGGACTTGGTGCTCCTGGATGCACAACACACATGAGTGCCTTCTTGCTGCACTACCTGCAACATGACCCTCGAATTGTGAGAATTAGAAATAATCCTGACTACTGGGTTGCCACACTGTTAGATCCCCGGTACAAAAGTAAATTTGCAGAAATTATTCCTGCCATAGAAAGGGATGCACGCATGCAGGAGTATCAGCAGAGACTGTTGCAGAATCTTACATGTGCTTTTCCACAAAATACCAGTGGTGCACGTAGTGAATCTCACAGTTCCAACTTGCCAACCGTGGGACCGTCAAGTGTTCAGCACTCAAACCATAACAGAACCACAGTATCTGCTGGTAACATCAATTTTGCGGAATCATTTCACCACTTTTTTAGCCCATCCTTTGCAAGGCCACAGGAGACAAGAAGTCTGACACATAGTCAACGCCTAGAGACGATGGTACAGGAGTATCTCCAAGTAAACATTGAAGCCACGACTGTGTCACTGGACCCTTGCTCTTTTTGGGCTTCCAATCTGGATAAATGGCCGGAGCTAGCCACTTACGCCTTGGAGATCTTGTCATGCCCCGCAGCCAGCGTTCTGTCTGAACGTGTGTTCAGCGCTGCTGGTGGTGTGCTGACAGATAAGCGCACGCGGCTCTCCACTGATAATGTAGACAGACTCAGGTTCATAAAGATGAACAAATCATGGATCCGAAATGACTTTTCTACCCCTGTGTCATCCTGGGGAGAGTAAAAGCTTGATGATTGGTTAAAATCACCCTACCAAACGTTTTAAGCTTTCAAATTACTAATCATGTTTATCTGTATCTTGACTGGAAAATAATTTGGGCTTTGTAGCAGTGTGCAGCACTGATCCTATTAGGCCATCTATAATAAGCTCCACCAGATTTAAAATTAAAAATAATTTTTAGCTGCATCTAGCCCGGAAAATAATTTTGGGGCTTCGAGATGCGCAAGACACATAAGTGCCTTCTTGCTGCACTACCTGCAGCATGACCCTCATATTGTCAGAATTCGAAGTAATCATGACTACTGGGTTGCCACACTCTTAGATCCCCCAAACTTTTCGATCAACCTTTTCATTTTAATAAAGACCAAAAAAATGGTCATTTTTGAAATTATAAGCATTAGCAGGTTGTTAGAAACTGAAATCAAACAGTTTTCAACTCAAAACTTTATTCTAGGTGATGTTACATTTTCACATAGGACCCCTTGTTCGAAAGGAGCTTCTGAACTCTCTCGTCCATTGAATTTGTCAGGTTTTGGATGGTTTCTGCTTCAATTGTTTTGCATGAGGACAGAATACCCTCCCAGAGCTGTTGCTTAGATGTGAACTGCCTCCCGCCATCATAGACACTCCTTTTAATGATGCTCCAAAGGTTCTGAATGGGGTAGAGGTCAGGGGAGCATGGGGGTCACACCATAATTTTGTCCCCTTTTATGCCCATATCAGCCAGAGATGCAGATGTTTTATGTGCAGCATGAGATGGTGCATTATCATGCAGAAAAATGATCTTGCTGTGAAATACACGGTTCTTCTTCTTGAACCATGGCAGGAAGTGCTGTTTGAGAAAATCCACATACATTATGGAGTTCATCTTTAGCGCCTTCAAGGATCCTAAAGGGGCCGACAATCTCTCTCCCCATGATTCCAGCCCAAAACATTACTCCACCTCCTCCTTGTTGGCGCTGTAGCCGTGTTTGCGTGGGGTGTCCATCAACCAGCCATCCTCCACTCCATCCATCTGGACCATCGAGCGCTGCACGGCACTCATCCGTGAACAAAACAGTTTTGAAATCAGTCTTCATGTAATGTTTGGCCCACTGGAGCCGTTTCTGCTTGTGTGAAGTGGATAGAGGAGGTCGACAGGATGGCGCATGCACAGCTGCAAACCTCTGAAGGACCCTGCATCTTGTTGTTCGGGGGACGTTGGAGGCACAAGCAGCTTCAAAAACTTGTCTGCTGCTATGACAAGTCTTTTTTGCTGCTGCTCTTTCAACCTGACGTAATTGCCTGTAGGAAAGAGTCCTCAATTTGCCCTTATCAGCACGCACATGTGTGTACTGTGAATCAGCTACATACTTCTTGATTGCCAAGACACTTCATCCTGATCATCGCACAATGTTGATTGTAGTCATGCCTTGACCTAAACACTCCACAATTTGTTGCTTCTCAGCAGCCGACACATCCTTTTTCTTTCCCATTTTGGCAGAAAATGTAGGCTGCTTAATAATGTGAGAGAGCCTTCTTAAGTAGTCTTGCCTTTCATTGGACACACCTGCCAAACTAATTAGTAGTGTTGAGCCACCCCCGTAGTGTTCGAGTTCGGTTCGGTTCGTCGAACACCCGTGTGTTCGCCGAACTGTTCGTCGAACTGTTCGTCGAACACCTTCGAACACCGTTAAAACCAATGGCAGGCAAACAAAAACACATAGAAACACATAGAAAACACCTTCAAAGGTGTCCAAAAGCTGACAAACTGCTCAGAAGACACAACTAACACATGGAAAAGTGACAAGTACATATAGTCATGCGAAAAGAAAAGAGGTGGAGGAGTAAAAGGAGGGGGAGACACAGATATAGGCATGTCATGCCCTTCTAAAATCCAAAAAGTGAGAAGCCGACACGGCCAGTCCGCTCCTGCCCGTGCCACCTCCGTGTCGCCGGGTTTGTGCCAGAGCCGTGGTGAACCCTGACGGCCAGCCCCCCTCTCCCAATACTGGTGCCTGTCCGCTGGTGGGTCGAGAGAGCCCCCCTGTGGTGGAGGCAGCTCTAAGCTTTTTAATTTAAATTGTCTCTCTAATTTGAATGAATACACTTTAAATCCATTTACAAGGATCTATTGGAGGGCAAGTCTCATGCCAGCAGCCGCGTAATTCCAGCTCCAGTAGCGTCCACTAAAGCTGCTGCAGTTAAAAAGCTTTTATAAGGATCGAGCTCGGCTGTCCACCGCAAGGCATCCTACTGCCAGTCCCAGCCCCTATGCCTTGGGGTGCCTCCTGATGCTCTTCACTGAGTATCCCGTGGTCCCGAAGCATTTCCTTTGAAAAAATTAAGTGTCCAAACTACAGGTGGTGTAGCTTGCTTAACAGCCGGGATAATCCGCTGACTAGCAGACACTGCTACTAGGCACAAAGTATTTCCTGGGCTAGATGCAGTTAAAAATTTGTAAGTAGATACTCTCGTTGGATGCTGAGAAAGCATTCCATAGAGTCTCCTGGCACGCCATATATGATTCTCTTAAAATTCTTGGGGTAGGGGTCTAGGGGACCCTTTTATAGCCAAAATCACGGCTCTGTATCACAATACGTCACCTAGGCTGAAGATAAATGGAACTGTAGCACCGAGGGCTCGGTTGCTACAGACGTATTGCACCTCACCCAGAGGTGTGATATCTCACTCTCAGATAAGGATGGAGTGTGGATCATCTCCCGACACCTGCATGCATTACACCACATTGCCGTGGGGCAGGGCGACCAATATGCCCCTGAGATGGGCACGACAGTCCCTGTCCCTGGCTGGAGTGGGGAGAGGGAACACTGAGGAAGGGGAACCCTGTAGTACAGGAGCAGGGAGGAAGCAGTTCCTGGGTGCATTGAGAAGGGAGTATAAAAGGTGGGCACCATCTTAGTTCAGTGCAGAGAAGTCTGAGCAGAAGTGGCAGGGAGCAGGGGCTCTGCATGAGCTCTGCTCCGGAGGCGGGCTTAGTAACAGAGGCCCAGGCCTGGAAGAGGGAGAAGGAAGGAAGAGGAGCGGAGAAGGCTCCAGGAATGAGGAATGAAGGGATCCCAGGGGTGCGGACGGGCGAGTCACCACCGCACACCCGAATCCACCTGCGTGGAGGGGTCAGGCCAAAGGGGGAGACCGGTCCCCGAACTAGTGGAGGCAGGAAACGACCCTCAGCTAGAAACCGGAGGCTCTGACATTTTATGTGGTGCAGCCCCTCGCTACACCCGCTAGGAAGGCACCACATAGGGTCAGGGAAACTGGCGCCAAGTTTACCAAGAGGAGGCCCGAGGCAGCCGGACAGAAGTGTTGGTAAGAAAGGCCAGACAAAGGACACACAAAGGGGGTCCTGTGAAGTGCTCCAAAGTTATCTGGGAGTTGTCTGAGCCCCTCACCTGGTGAGCACAGTACGACGTGGGCAGCCGTTACCTGCAGAAGTGGTCTGGATAATTAGAACTGTGAGTAAAGGCCCTGGACTGCATCACTGACTCCGTGTCGTTACTGCTGCTGCCCTGCACCATCACCCCCATCCTCCGCATACACTGCCCTGAGGCTATACTCCTCCCGTGGGGAGTTATGCTACGCTCTGCTGCACCCACAACACCAGCCTCAGCGGTCTGCCCTGTAGCGGCGGTTCACTCTGACCGCAATCCACGGGTGGCGTAGTCAGACATTTAAACATCAAAACCACATAAATAGTTCCGCCACTGGTTTGACCGCCCTGAGCCACGGAACCGGGTCGCCGCCACGAAGACTACAACCACCAGCATCCACCAAAAAGGGTCCAGCTCCGGGTGTCCCAAGGCCCAGGGGGTGCGTCAGAACATTTTCATCACCTTTCACAATCACCAATGGGACAAGGCAGGGATGTCCTCTGTCCCCTCTCTTATACATCCTAGTGACGGAGCACCTGCTCTCATCAATTCGCCATAACCCCAATATTAGGTGGATTGAGGTGGGAGGCACCGAGTACAAGTGCTCTCTATTTGCTGATGATGTCCTAGTATATATCACTCAATCACATATATCCATCCCTGCTGTTATGGCTGAAAGAGATCACTTTGTTACATGGTCAAATTTTAAAATCAATGCAGCGAAGTCTGAGGCCCTCGATGTCTCCCTCCCCAAATCCATATAGGATTCCATCCAGTCCAACTTTCCCTTTGCCTGGCCCTCACAGGGTATCAAATACTTAGGAATTCCTATTCATAGAGACCTCTCCCATCTATGTTATCTTAATTTTGGGCCCTTTATTGAACAACTCCATACAGACCACGGTTGGCAAGTTAGAACTGTAAGATTCACTACGTGAACCACTGGTGTTTTGTGGAAAAGCACATGTATACTGCGTTCCAAATTATTATGCAAAAAGTGTTTAGGAGTGATAAGGGAAGAATTTGTTTGTTTGTCAGTTAAACTCATTGATGGTGATGTGTGTCAGGGCTCTTTATATCACTGTAAGCAATTGCAGACACCTGTGCTAATTAGTTTGGCAGGTGTGTCCAATGAAAGGCAAGACTACTTAAGAAGGCTCTCTCACATTATTAAGCAGCCTACATTTTCTGCCAAAATGGGAAAGAAAAAGGATGTCGGCTGCTGAGAAGCAACAAATTGTGGAGTGTTTAGGTCAAGGCATGACTACAATCAACATTGTGCGATGATCAGAATGAAGTGTCTTGGCAATCAAGAAGTATGTAGCTGATTCACAGTACACACGTGTGCGTGCTGATAAGGGCAAATTGAGGACTCTTTCCTACAGGCAATTACGTCAGGTTGAAAGAGCAGCGGCAAAAAAGCCTTGTCATAGCAGCAGACAAGTTTTTGAAGCTGCTTGTGCCTCCAACGTCCCCCGAACAACAAGATGCAGGGTCCTTCAGAGGTTTGCAGCTGTGCATACGCCATCCTGTCGACCTCCTCTATCCACTTCACATAAGCAGAAATGGCTCCAGTGGGCCAAACATTACATGAAGACTGATTTCAAAACTGTTTTGTTCACGGATGAGTGCCGTGCAGCGCTCGATGGTATAGATGGTTGGAGTGGAGGATGGCTGGTTGATGGACACCCCACGCAAACACGGCTACAGCGCCAACAAGGAGGAGGTGGAGTAATGTTTTGGGCTGGAATCATGGGGAGAGAGATTGTCGGCCCCTTTAGGATCCCTGAAGGCGCTAAAGATGAACTCCATAATGTATGTGGATTTTCTCAAACAGCACTTCCTGCCATGGTTCAAGAAGAAGAACCGTGTATTTCACAGCAAGATCATTTTTCTGCATGATAATGCACCATCTCATGCTGCACATAAAACATCTGCATCTCTTGCTGATATGGGCATAAAAGGGGACAAACTTATGGTGTGACCCCCATGCTCCCCTGACCTCTACCCCATTCAGAACCTTTGGAGCATCATTAAAAGGAGTGTCTATGATGGCGGGAGGCAGTTCACATCTAAGCAACAGCTCTGGGAGGGTATTCTGTCCTCATGCAAAACAATTGAAGCAGAAACCATCCAAAACCTGACAAATTCAATGGACGAGAGAGTTCAGAAGCTCCTTTCGAACAAGGGGTCCTATGTGAAAATGTAACATCACCTAGAATAAAGTTTTGAGTTGAAAACTGTTTGATTTCAGTTTCTAACAAGCTGCTAATGCTTATAATTTCAAAAATGACCATTTTTTTGGTCTTTATTAAAATGAAAAGGTTGATCGAAAAGTTTGGGGGATCTAAGAGTGTGGCAACCCAGTAGTCATGATTACTTCGAATTCTGACAATATGAGGGTCATGCTGCAGGTAGTGCAGCAAGAAGGCACTTATGTGTCTTGCGCATCTCGGAGCCCCAAAATTATTTTCCGGGCTAGATGCAGCTAAAAATTATTTTTAATTTTAAATCTGGTGGAGCTTATTATAGATGGCCTAATAGGATCAGTGCTGCACACTGCTACAAAGCCCAAATTATTTTCCAGTCAAGATACAGATAAACATGATTAGTAATTTGAAAGCTTAAAACGTTTGGTAGGGTGATTTTAACCAATCATCAAGCTTTTACTCTCCCCAGGATGACACAGGGGTAGAAAAGTCGTTTCGGATCCATGATTTGTTCATCTTTATGAACGTGAGTCTGTCTACATTATCAGTGGAGAGCCGCGTGCGCTTATCTGTCAGCACACCACCAGCAGCGCTGAACACACGTTCAGACAGAACGCTGGCTGCGGGGCATGACAAGATCTCCAAGGCGTAAGTGGCTAGCTCCGGCCATTTATCCAGATTGGAAGCCCAAAAAGAGCAAGGGTCCAGTGACACAGTCGTGGCTTCAATGTTTACTTGGAGATACTCCTGTACCATCGTCTCTAGGCGTTGACTATGTGTCAGACTTCTTGTCTCCTGTGGCCTTGCAAAGGATGGGCTAAAAAAGTGGTGAAATGATTCCGCAAAATTGATGTTACCAGCAGATACTGTGGTTCTGTTACGGTTTGAGTGCTGAACACTTGACGGTCCCACGGTTGGCAAGTTGGAACTGTGAGATTCACTACGTGCACCACTGGTATTTTGTGGAAAAGCACATGTAAGATTCTGCAACAGTCTCTGCTGATACTCCTGCATGCGTGCATCCCTTTCTATGGCAGGAATAATTTCTGCAAATTTACTTTTGTACCGGGGATCTAACAGTGTGGCAACCCAGTAGTCAGGATTATTTCTAATTCTCACAATTCGAGGGTCATGTTGCAGGTAGTGCAGCAAGAAGGCACTCATGTGTGTTGCGCATCCAGGAGCACCAAGTCCCTGTTGTGTTGGTGGCGAGGTAACAATCATGCTTCCTTCCTCTGTCTTCTCCCCCCAACCTCGCACAACAGAAATGTGATCAAGGTCTCCCTCATCTGATGAGTCTTCCATCAGTTCATCCTCCACTTCTTCCTGGGCTCCTGCACCTTCCTCACTAGTTTGGCTGCTACCATGCGCCCTGGTAAAATCATCTCCCCCACCCTCACATGCCTGCCGCCTTGGTGCTGCCAACCGTCTGGACCTTGCAGATATTAGCCCTTCCGCATACAACTCCTCCTCCTCTACTTCCTCCACCTCCTTTTGTGCCACCACCTGACTCCGAATTCTGTTTAACATGTGCTCCAGCATGTAAATCACCGGAATAGTCATGCTGATAATGGCATCGTCAGCACTAAACATCTTCGTCGCCATTTCAAAACTGTGCAGAAGGGTGCATAGGTCCCTGATCTGAGACCACTCCTCCAGCGTGATTTGCCCCACCTCTGAATCTCGTTGGCCCAGGCTATACGTCAGAACGTATTGCACCAGGGCTTGTCGGTGCTGCCACAGTCGCTGCAACATGTGCAGAGTTGAATTCCACCGGGTAGGCACATCGCATTTTAGCCGGTGAAGTGGCAGGCCCAACGACTTCTGTAGAGATGTAAGTCACTGAGCTGCGGGATGCGAACGGCGGAAGTGAGCACACAGTGACCGTGCCCTCTGCAGAAGGCCATCTAGTCTGGGATAGTGGGCTAAAAATTGCTGGACAACCAGGTTCAACACGTGAGCCATACAAGGCACGTGTGTGACATTGCCCCGGCGAAGGGCCGCACCCAGGTTTGCAGCATTGTCGCACTCGGCCTTCCCTGGTTTCAGGTCCAGTGGAGACAACCATTCATGAAATTGGTTCTCCAGAGCTGACCACAACTCCTCAGCTGTGTGACTCACATTTCCCAGACATTTCAATGTAAAAACCGCCTGATGACGTTGAGCCCTACTGCCAGCATAGTAAGGAGGTGTGCAGGATCCCTTCTGCGCAGTTAGAAAGCTTGTGGCATGACCAGACAGGCTTTGGGTGCAGGTGGAAGACCGAGAGGAGGTTGAGGAGGCAGAAGCAGTGGAGGAACTTTGACATAAAGAGGATTGACGCACAACTCGTGGGGACGGCAAGACTTGGACAGCAGCCCCTTGTCCTGCTGTCACCATAGTTACCCAGTGCCCAGTCAGCGACATGTAACGCCCCTGTCCATGCCTACTCGTCCAAGTGTCTGTGGTGAAATGCACCCTGTCACACACAGAGTTTCTCAAAGAAGCGGTGATGTTGTGTGCGACATGCTGGTGGAGCGCAGGCACACCTTTCTTTGAGAAGTAGTGCCGACTGGGCATCTGGTACTGGGGCACTGCGACGGACATAAGGTCTCGAAAATCCTCTGTGTCCACCAGGCGGAAAGGCAGCATTTCTGTAGCCAAGAGCTTGCAGATGGTGAAATTCAACCTCTTAGCTTTCTCATGGCTAGGAGGAAATGGTCTTTTACTTGTCCTCATCTGAGGGACCGAGGGCTGGCTATTGTGCTTAGACGGGGTTGATAAGGGTGTCCCCGGCAAACTGCCGGTCTGTGAGGAAGATACAGGCGGACATGTTAGGTTGCCTTGATCCAAAGGTGGTGCTATCGATGTCGGACAGCGCTCAACACCAGCTGGTGTTACCACCTCCAAAGAAAATGATGACCTACCAATCACGCTGGATGTTGCGGGTAAAGAGGTGGCAGGTCTGCGCCCCAAAACAGGTGTGACTGCTGTCCCCCCAGTCACAGAGGATGAAGAGGCCGCGGATGCACAAGATATGGCAGACGGTGGTTGGCCCGGCCGGCTAGGCCACATTGTAGCACACTGAGCTTCCCACTGCAACTTATGCTTCATGTCCATGTGCCGGTTCATGCATGAAGTATTCAAACGATGTATTTTTTGGCCTCTACTTAGCTTTTGCTGACAAATGTTACAGATAACACGAGTTGGGTCATCTTTATCGATCTGAAAAAATGCCCAGGCTATGCAAGGCTTAGCACCCATGCGACCTGAAGAGCCACCACGACTTGTGGTGAGAGGCAGAGTTGTGTTTGAGGATGCAGTTGTTGACGTGCTTCCAGTACTACGTCTCTGTCCAGGAAGGCGCAACCTGACCTCGTCGTCACTAGCATCTTCCTCCACCTCCTCTGCTGACCTCATCTCTTGGCTGACTGTGGGTTGACAGTAAGTGGGATCTCCGACCTCATCATCATCACCCTGTGCGTTATCACACCCGTCGTCCTCAGAGCCAACCTGTTCCTGCCCTGACAAAAAACTAAAGTTGTCGCTCCAATCAGGTATTTGAGTCTTATCATCGTCTTCCTCATTGTCTCCACCAACAGGAGTTACAGTTTGGGAATGAGGGTCTACATTATGGTCAGAACCTTCTGCGTCTGGTCCTGGATCCGACTCATAAAGATTCTGGGCATCAGTGCAGATCATTTCCTCGTCTGGATTCACAGAAGCGCTGGAGTCGACCTCTGATTCCCAGGCTATAGTATGAGTAAACAGCTCTGCAGACTCAACCATCTGTTCTACCTCATACTCAGACGGGCAGCTGGAGATTTGGGAGCTGTGAGGAAGCAAGTGCGATTTGGGTGACACCTTTGAGGACTGGAGTATTTGTGATGTTGAAGTTGATGTGGAGGAGAGCCCACTTAAAGGAGCACTTGATATCCGTTGAAGCACCTGCTGTTTTTGTGCCTCATCTGGAATTTGTAGCGATTGGCGTGGCCGTAAGAAAGGGATCTTATCACATTGTCCGCTAAAAGAAGTAGACATTTTAGTTTGGCTGGAAGATGGTCTTTCTTCTGCAGATGTTACTGTTGCTTTAACACCTACCCCACGGACACAACCTTTTTTCCCCTTCCCAACACGCCTATTCCCCTTTCCACCAGCAGCAGGCCTTTTTCCACTCATTTTGGTGGTTAACTAATTCACAACTCTGGAGTTGTTTGCACAAAAAAACAATGGATGGTAACCGAGCAGAGCTGAGTGGCCAAACTGTGGTATTAGGCCAAAACTATTGGCTGGGTTAGATGCAGAAAAAAATTATTTTGAATTTGCAACCTGATGGAGGTCAGTATAGATGGACTAATACAACAAATCCCACACACCGCTAGAAGCCCAAATATTTTTTCAGAGCTAGATGCAGAAAAAAATTATATTCAATTTGCAACCTGCTGGAGGTCAGTATAGAAGGACTAATAGAACACGTCCCACACATTGCTAGAAGCCCAAATATTTTTTCAGAGCTAAATGAAGAAAAAAATTATTTTTAATTTGCAACCTGATGGAGGTCAGTATAGATGGACTAATAGACCAAGTCCCACACACTGCTAGAAGCCCAAATATTTTTTCAGAGCTAGATGCAGAAAAAAATTATTTTTAATTTGCAACCTGATGGAGGTCAGTATAGATGGACTAATAGACCAAGTCCCACACACCGCTAGAAGCCCAAATATTTTTTCAGAGCTAGATGCAGAAAAAAATTATTTTTAATTTGCAACCTGATGGAGGTCAGTATAGATGGACTAATAGACCAAGTCCCACACACCGCTAGAAGCCCAAATATTTTTTCAGAGCTAGATGCAGAAAAAAATTATATTCAATTTGCAACCTGCTGGAGGTCAGTATAGAAGGACTAATAGACCAAGTCCCACACACCGCTAGAAGCCCAAATATTTTTTCAGAGCTAGATGCAGAAAAAAATTATTTTTAATTTGCAACCTGATGGAGGTCAGTATAGATGGACTAAAAGACCAAGTCCCACACACCGCTAGAAGCCCAAATATTTTTTCAGAGCTAGATGCAGAAAAAAATTACATTCAATTTGCAACCTGCTGGAGGTCAGTATAGAAGGACTAATAGAACAAGTCCCACACACCGCTAGAAGCCCAAATATTTTTTCAGAGCTAGATGCAGAAAAAATTTATATTCAATTTGCAACCTGCTGGAGGTCAGTATAGAAGGACTAATAGAACAAGTCCCACACACTGCTAGAAGCCCAAATATTTTTTCAGAGCTAAATGAAGAAAAAAATTATTTTTAATTTGCAACCTGATGGAGGTCAGTATAGATGGACTAATAGACCAAGTCCCACACACCGCTAGAAGCCCAAATATTTTTTCAGAGCTAAATGCAGAAAAAAATTATATTCAATTTGCAACGTGCTGGAGGTCAGTATAGAAGGACTAATAGAACAAGTCCCACACACCGCTAGAAGCCCAAATATTTTTTCAGAGCTAGATCCAGAAAAAAATTATATTCAATTTGCAAGCTGCTGGAGGTCAGTATAGAAGGACTAATAGACCAAGTCCCACACACCGCTAGAAGCCCAAATATTTTTTCAGAGCTAGATGCATAAAAAAATTATTTTTAATTTGCAACCTGATGGAGGTCAGTATAGATGGACTAATAGACCAAGTCCCACACACCGCTAGAAGCCCAAATATTTTTTCAGAGCTAGATGCAGAAAAAAATTATATTCAATTTGCAACCTGCTGGAGGTCAGTATAGAAGGACTAATAGAACAAGTCCCACACACCGCTAGAAGCCCAAATATTTTTTCAGAGCTAGATGCAGAAAAAAATTATATTCAATTTGCAACCTGCTGGAGGTCAGTATAGAAGGACTAATAGACCAAGTCCCACACACCGCTAGAAGCCCAAATATTTTTTCAGAGCTAGATGCAGAAAAAAATTATTTTTAATTTGCAACCTGATGGAGGTCAGTATAGATGGACTAATAGACCAAGTCCCACACACCGCTAGAAGCCCAAATATTTTTTCAGAGCTAGATGCAGAAAAAAATTATATTCAGTTTGCAACCTGATGGAGGTCAGTATAGATGGACTAATAGAATGATGCTATGCCCAAAAGATTTTACTTCACTAGGTGCAGTAAAAAAATTGGTATTCTATACACAGGTGGTATATCTTGCAACACAGATAGGCTACTCCACTGACTAACACACTCTGAAATAGGCCAAAAAGGATTAGCTTTGCTAGATTCAGCCAAATGCTGTGAAAAAAACTTGCACAGCACAGGCACAGACCTGCCTGGCAAAAACTGATAGGAACTCATGTAACCTAGTCCTGAAAAAGACTCCAATTACAATTAGTCTTTACTCCCACAACCTATCTATTTAAGAGCACAGACCTCCCTGATAAAAGTCGTAGGAAATGCTGTAACCTAGTCCTTAAAAGGACTGCAATCACAACTATTCCCTACTCCCAAGCTATCTGTATATTTGTGCGAAAATTGGCTTGAAATTAACAAGGTATAGCGCACACAGCAACAGCGGTGCCGTCTAACACGCAGCTGCAGCAGTGAGAAAATGGTGGCGACGGGGAAAATGGCTTGGTCTTATAGGGCAGGGACATGTGACATACACTGCCAATGACACATGCCCTTGCTTGTGTGAAAAAAAGCACTTCGCTCCGTGTGTGCGCTGCTGATAGGCTGACAGATTGCACCTCCCCACTGCAAATGCGGGAAAGAGAAAAAAAAATGGAGATCTTCATTGTTCCTGCAGAGATCCATCCCCTGCCCCTCCCCCCACCCCGCTGTACACTCAAACTGCGTATTAACATTAATTTTCATCATTACTGAGAAAAAATCCAGTTATGATTTTGCTGCACGAACAGTTATCGAACATAACCTCGAACAGCCGAATTTTTCTCAAATTGTTCGTGTTCGCCGACCGGCTCGAACACCGCCCAAAACAGCTCGAATTTGAGATTGGCGAACAGTTCGAGTAGAACAACGCTCATCTCTACTAATTAGCACAGGTGTCTGCAATTGCTTACAGTGATATAAAGAGCCCTGACACACATCACCATCAATGAGTTTAACTGACAAACAAACAAATTCTTCCCTTATCACTCCTAAACACTTTTTGCATAATAATTTGGAACGCGGTGTACATGTGCTTTTCCACAAAACACCAGCGGTTCACGTAGTGAATCTTACAGTTCTAACTTGCCAACCGTGGTCTGTATGGAATTGTTCAATAAAGGGCCCAAAATTAAGATAACATAGATGGGAGAGGTCTCTATGAATAGGAATTCCTAAGTATTTGATACCCTGTGAGGGCCAGGCAAAGGGAAAGTTGGACTGGATGGAATCCTATATGGATTTAGGGAGGGAGACATCGAGGGCCTCAGACTTCGCTGCATTGATTTTAAAATTTTACCATGTAACAAAGTGATCTCTTTCAGCCATAACAGCAGGGATGGATATATGTGATTGAGTGATATATACTAGGACATCATCAGCAAATAGAGAGCACTTGTACTCGGTGCCTCCCACCTCAATCCACCTAATATTGGGGTTATGGCGAATTGATGAGAGCAGGTGCTCCGTCACTAGGATGTATAAGAGAGGGGACAGAGGACATCCCTGCCTTGTCCCATTGGTGATTGTGAAAGGTGATGAAAATGTTCTGACGCACCCCCTGGGCCTTGGGACACCCGGAGCCGGACCCTTTTTGGTGGATGCTGGTGGTTGTAGTCTTCGTGGCGGCGATCCGTTTCCGTGGCTCAGGGCGGTCAAACCAGTGGCGGAACTATTTATGTGGTTTTGATGTTTAAATGTCCGACTACGCCACCCGTGGATTGCGGTCAGAGTGAACCGCCGCTACAGGGCAGACCGCTAAGGCTGGTGTTGTGGGTGCAGCAGAGCGTAGCATAACTCCCCACGGGAGGAGTATAGCCTCAGGGCAGTGTATGCGGAGGATGGGGGTGATGGTGCAGGGCAGCAGCAGTAACGACACGGAGTCAGTGATGCAGTTCAGGGCCTTTACTCACAGTTCTTATTATCCAGACCACGTCTGCAGGTAACGGCTGCCCACGTCGTACTGTGCTCACCAGGTGAGGGGCTCAGACAACTCCCAGATAACTTTGGAGCGCTTCACAGGACCCCCTTTGTGTGTCCTTTGTCTGGCCTTTCTTACCAACACTTCTGTCCGGCTGCCTCGGGCCTCCTCTTGGTAAACTTGGCGCCAGTTTCCCTGACCCTATGTGGTGCCTTCCTAGCGGGTGTAGCAAGGGGCTGCGCCACATAAAATGTCAGAGCCTCCGGTTTCTAGCTGAGGGTCGTTTCCTGCCTCCACTAGTTCGGGGACCGGTCTCCCCCTTTGGCCTGACCCCTCCACGCAGGTGGATTCGGGCGTGCGGTGGCGACTCGCCCGTCCGCACCCCTGGGATCCCTTCATTCCTCGCTCCTGGAGCCTTCTCCGCTCCTCTTCCTTCCTTCTCCCTCTTGCAGGCCTGGGCCTCTGTTACTAGGCCCGCCTCCGGAGCAGAGCTCATGCAGAGCCCCTGCTCCCTGCCACTTCTGCTCAGACTTCTCTGCACTGAACTAAGATGGTGCCCACCTTTTATACTCCCTTCTCAATGCACCCAGGAACTGCTTCCTCCCTGCTCCTGCACTGCAGGGTTCCCCTTCCTCAGTGTTCCCTCCCCCCACTCCAGCCAGGGACAGGGACTGTCGTGCCCATCTCAGGGGCATATTGGTCGCCCTGCCCCACGGCAATGTGGTGTAATGCATGCAGGTGTCGGGTCCTGATCCACACTCCATCCTTATCTGAGAGTGAGATATCACACCTCTGGGTGAGGTGCAATACGTCTGTAGCAACCGAGCCCTCGGTGCTACAGTTCCATTTATCTTCAGCCTAGGTGACGTATTGTGATACAGGGCCGTGATTTTGGCTATAAAAGGGTCCCCTAGACCCCTACCCCAAGATTTTTAAGAGAATCATATATGGCGTGCCAGGAGACTCTATGGAATGCTTTCTCAGCATCCAACGAGAGTACCTACTTACAAATTTTTAACTGCATCTAGCCCAGGAAATACTTTGTGCCTAGTAGCAGTGTCTGCTAGTCAGCGGATTATCCCGGCTGTTAAGCAAGCTACACCACCTGTAGTTTGGACACTTAATTTTTTCAAAGGAAATGCTTCGGGACCACGGGATACTCAGTGAAGAGCATCAGGAGGCACCCCAAGGCATAGGGGCTGGGACTGGCAGTAGGATGCCTTGCGGTGGACAGCCGAGCTCGATCCTTATAAAAGCTTTTTAACTGCAGCAGCTTTAGTGGACGCTACTGGAGCTGGAATTACGCGGCTGATGGCATGAGACTTGCCCTCCAATAGATCCTTGTAAATGGATTTAAAGTGTATTCATTCAAATTAGAGAGACAATTTAAATTAAAAAGCTTAGAGCTGCCTCCACCACAGGGGGGCTCTCTCGACCCACCAGCATTCAGGCACCAGTATTGGGAGAGGGGGGCTGGTCGTCAGGGTTCACCGCGGCTCTGGCACAAACCCGGCGACACGGAGGTGGCACGGGCAGGAGCGGACTGGCCGTGTCGGCTTCTCACTTTTTGGATTTTAGAAGGGCATGACATGCCTATATCTGTGTCTCCCCCTCCTTTTAATCCTCCACCTCTTTTCTTTTCGCATGACTATATGTACTTGTCACTTTTCCATGTGTTAGTTGTGTCTTCTGAGCAGTTTGTCAGCTTTTGGACACCTTTGAAGGTGTTTTCTATGTGTTTCTATGTGTTTTTGTTTGCCTGCCATTGGTTTTAACGGTGTTCGAAGGTGTTCGACGAACAGTTCGACGAACAGTTCGGCGAACACACGGGTGTTCGACGAACCGAACCGAACTCGAACACTACGGGGGTGGCTCAACACTAATATTAATCCCTCATTTAGTGGATATTTTCACAAAAAAGTGAAATTTTCAAAAATCCAGAAAATTAGCTGAAAAAGACTAAATATCAAGGACTCATTGGGCGAATCGCTCTGGAACTGAAATCGGAACGCTCACTGACATTTCCCCAATCTGAAAGTCTGACAAACGTCGGAAAAATGACTAAGTCCAAAAAAAAAAATGTTTTAACTTTTTTCAATTTTACCCCCGTGGGATATATATTCTACCCACACACATTTGGAACTCTCCTGGGGTACCCTCACACATATTATTCCCTCATTTAGTGGATATTTTCACAAAAAAGTGAAAATTTCAAAAATCCAGAAAATTGGCTGAAAACGACTAAATATCAAGGACTCATTGGGCGAATCGCTCTGGAACTGAAATCGGAACGCTCACTGACATTTCCCCTATCTGGTAGTCTGATAAACGCCGGAAAAATGACTAAGTCCTAAAGAAAAAATTTTTCAACTTTTTTCAATTTTACCCCCGTGGGATATATATTCTACTCACACACATTTGGAACTCTCCTGGGGTACCCTCACACATATTATTCCCTCATTTAGTGGATATTTTCACAAAAAAGTGAAAATTTCAAAAATCCAGAAAATTGGCTGAAAACGACTAAATATCAAGGACTCATTGGGCGAATCGCTCTGGAACTGAAATCGGAATGCTCACTCCCTATCTGAAAGTCTGATAAACGCAGGAAAAATGACTAAGTCCAAAAAAATAATTTTTTTTCAACTTTTTTCAATTTTAACCCTGTGGGATATATATTCTACCCACACACATTTGGAACTCTCCTGGGGTACTCTCACACATATTATTCCCTCATTTAGTGGATATTTTCACAAAAAAGTGAAATTTTCAAAAATTCAGAAAATTGCCTGACAACGACGAAATATCAAGGACTCATTGGGCGAATCGCTCTGGAACTGAAATCGGAACGCTCACTCCCTAGCTTACTCCCTATCTGAAAGTCTGATAAACGCCGGAAAAATGACTAATTCCACGAAAAAAAATTTTTCAACTTTTTTCAATTTTACCCAAGTGGGATATATATTCTACCCACACACATTTAGAACTCTCCTGGGGTACCCTCACACATATTATTCCCTCATTTAATGGATATTTTCACAAAAAAGTGAAATTTTCAAAAATCCAGAAAATTGGCTGAAAAAGACTAAATATCAAGGACTCATGGGGCAAATCGCTCTGGAACTCAAATCGGAACGCTCACTGACATTTCCCCTATCTGAAAGTCTGATAAACGTCCGAAAATTGACTAAGTCCAAAAAAAAATTTTTTTCAACTTTTTTCAATTTTACCCCTTGGGATATATATTCTATCCATACACATTTGGAACTCTCCTGGGGTACCCTCACACATATTATTCCCTCATTTAGTGGATATTTTCACAAAAAGGTGAAATTTTCAAAAATCCAGAAAATTGCCTGACAACGACGAAATATCAAGGACTCATTGGGCGAATCGCTCTGGATCTGAAATCGGAACGCTCACTCCCTATCTGAAAGTCTGATAAACGCAGGAAAAATGACTAAGTAAAAAAAAAAATTTTTTTTCAACTTTTTTCAATTTTACCCCCGTGGGATATATATTCTACCCACACACATTTGGAACTCTCCTGGGGTACCTTCACACATATTATTCCCTCATTTAGTGGATATTTTCACAAAAAGGTGAAATTTTCAAAAATCCAGAAAATTGGCTGAAAAAGACTAAATATCAAGGACTCATTGGGCGAATCGCTCTGGAACTGAAATCGGAACGCTCACTCCCTAGCTCACTCCCTATCTGAAAGTTCGATAAACGCCGGAAAAATGACTAAGTCCAAAAAAATAGTTTTTTCAACTTTTTTCAATTTTAAACCACACACATTTGGAACTCTCCTGGGGTACCCTCACACATATTATTCCCTCATTTAGTGGATATTTTCACAAAAAAAGTGAAGTTTTCAAAAATCCATAAAATTGGCTGAAAACGACTAAATATCAAGGACTCATTGGGCGAATCGCTTTGGAACCGAAATCGGAACGCTCACTGACATTTCCCCTATCTGAAAGTCTGATAAACGCCGAAAAAATGACTAAGTCCAAAAAAAAATTGTTTTCAACTTTTTTCAATTTTACCCCGTGGGATATATATTCTACTCACACACATTTGGAACTCTCCTGGGGTACCCTCACACATATTATTCCCTCATTTAGTGGATATTTTCATAAAAAAGTGAAATTTTCAAAAATCCCGTAAATTGGCTGAAAACGACTAAATATCAAGGACTCATATGGCGAATCGCTCTGGAACTGAAATCGGAACGATCACTGACAATTCCCCAATCTGAAAGTCTGACAAATGCCGGAAAAAAGACTAAGTCCCAAAAAAATATTTTTTTTTAACTTTTTTCAATTTTACCCCCGTGGGATATATATTCTACCCACACACATTTGGAACTCTCCTGGGGTACCCTCATACATATTATTCCCTCATTTAGTGGATATTTTCACAAAAAAGTGAAATTTTCAAAAATTCAGAAAATTGCCTGACAACGACGAAATATCAAGGACTCATTGGGCGAATCGCTCTGGAACTGAAATCGGAAAGCTCACTCCCTAGCTCACTCCCTATCTGAAAGTCTGATAAATGCCGGAAAAATGACTAATTCCCAAAAAAAAATTTTTTCAACTTTTTTCAATTTTACCGCCGTGGGATATATATTCTACCCACACACATTTAGAACTCTCCTGGGGTACCCTCACACATATTATTCCCTCATTTAGTGGATATTTTCACAAAAAAAGTGAACTTTTCAAAAATCCAAAATATTGGCTGAAAACGACTAAATATCAAGGACTCATTGGGCGAATCGCTCTGGAACTGAAATCTGAAGGCTCACTCCCTAGCTCACTCCCTATCTGAAAGTCTGATAAATGCCGGAAAAATTACTAAGTCCAAAAGAAAAAATTTTTTAATCTTTTTTCAATTTTACCCCCGTGGGATATATATTCTACCCACACACATTTGTAACTCTCCTGGCGTACCCTCACACATATTATTCCCTCATTTAGTGGATATTTTCACAAAAAAAGTGAAATTTTCAAAAATCCAGAAAATTGGCTGAAAACGACTAAATATCAAGGACTCATTGGGCGAATCGCTCTGGAACTGAAATCAGAACGCTCACTGACATTTCCCCTATCTGAAAGTCTGATAAACGCCGGAAAAATGACTGAGTCCAAAAAAAAATTTTTTTCAACTTTTTTCAATTTTAACCCTGTGGGATATATATTCTACCCACACACATTTGGAACTCTCCTGGCGTACCCTCACACATATTATTCCCTCATTTAGTGGATATTTTCACAAAAAAGTGAAATTTTTAAAAATCCAGAAAATTGGCTGAAAATGACTAAATATCAAGGACTCATTGGGCGAATCGCTCTGGAACTGAAATCGGAACGCTCACTCCCTAGCTGACTCCCTATCTGAAAGTCTGATAAATGCCGGAAAAATGACTAAGTCCAAAAAAAAAATTTCTTTCAACTTTTTTCAATTTTAACCCTGTGGGATATATATTCTACCCACACACATTTGGAACTCTCCTGGCGTACCCTCACACATATTATTCCCTCATTTAGTGGATATTTTCACAAAAAAAGTGAAATTTTCAAAAATCCAGAAAATTGGCTGAAAACGACTAAATATCAAGGACTCATTGGGCGAATCGCTCTGGAACTGAAATCGGAATGCTCACTCCCTAGCTCACTCCCTATCTGAAAGTCTGATAAACGCCGGAAAAATGACTAAGTCCAAAAAAAAATTTTTTTTCAACTTTTTTCAATTTTAACCCTGTGGGATATATATTCTACCCACACACATTTGGAACTCTCCTGGGGTACCCTCACACATATTATTCCCTCATTTAGTGGATATTTTCACAAAAAAGTGAAATTTTCAAAAATCCAGAAAATTGCCTGACGACAAAATATCAAGGACTCATTGGGCGAATCACTCTGGAACTGAAATCGGAAAGCTCACTGACATTTGCCCTATCTGAAAGTCTGATAAACGCCGGAAAAATGACGTCCCAAAAAAAATTTTTTTCAACTTTTTTCAATTTTACCCCCGTGGGATGTATATTCTACCCACACACATTTGGAACTCTCCTGGGGTACCCTCACACATATTATTCCCTCATTTAATGGATATTTTCACAAAAAAAGTGAAATTTTCACAAATCCAGAAAATTGGCTGAAAACTACTAAATATTAAGGACTCATTGGGCGAATCGCTCTGGAACTGAAATCGGAACGCTCACTGACATTTCCCCTATCTGAAAGTCTGATAAAAGCCGGAAAAATGACTAAGTCCAAGAAATATTTTTTTTTACTTTTTTCAATTTTACCCCGTGGGATATATATTCTACCCACACACATTTGGAACTCTCCTGGGGTACCCTCACACATATTATTCCCTCATTTAGTGGATATTTTCAAAAAAAGTGAAATTTTCAAAAATCTAGAAAATTGGCTGAAAACGAGAAAATATCAAGGACTCATTGGGCGAATATCTGAAAGTCTGATAAACGCCGGAAAAATGACTAATTCCAAAAAAAAAAATGTTTCAACTTTTTTCAATTTTAACCCTGTGGGATATATATTCTACCCACACACATTTGGAACTCTACTGGGGTACCCTCACACATATTATTCCCTCATGTAGTGGATATTTTCACAAAAAAGTGACATTTTCAAAACTCCAAAATATTGGCTGAAAACAACTAAATATCAAGGACTCATTGGGCGAATTGCTCTGGAACTGAAATCGGAAAGCTCACTAACATTTGCCCTATCTGAAAGTCTGATAAATGCCAGAAAAATGACTAAGTCCAAAAAAACAAATGTGTCAACTTTTTTCAATTTTACCCACGTGGGATATATATTCTACCCACACACATTTGGAACTCTCCTGCGGTACCCTCACACATATTATTCCCTTATTTAGTAGATATTTTCACAAAAAAGTGAAATTTTCAAAAATCCAAAATATTGGCTGAAAACGACTAATTATCAAGGACTCATTGGGCGAATCGCTCCGGAACTGAAACCGGAACGCTCACTGACATTTGCCCTATCTGAATGTCTGATAAACACCGGAAAAATGACTAAGTTCAAAAAAAATTGTTTTCAACTTTTTTCAATTTTACCCCCGTGGGATATATATTCTACCCACACACATTTGGAACTCTCCTGGGGTACCCTCACACATATTATTCCCTCATTTAGTGGATATTTTCACAAAAAAGTGAAATTTTCAAAAATCCAGAAAGTTGTCTGAAAACGATCAAATATCAAGGACTCATTGGGCGAATCGCTCTGGACCTGAAATCGTAACGCTCACTGACATTTCCCCTATCTGAAAGTCTGATAAACGCTGGAAAAAAGACTAACTCCAAAAAAAAATTTTTTTCAATTTTCTTCAATTTTACCCCCGAGGGATATATATTCTACCAACACACATTTGGAACTCTCCTGGGGTACCATTACACATATTATTCCCTCATTTAGTGGATATTTTCACAAAAAAGAGAAATTTTCAAAAATCCAAAATATTGGCTGAAAACGACTAAATATCAAGGACTCAATGGGCGAATCGCTCTGGAACTGAAATCGTATTGCTCACTGACATTTCCCCTATCTGAAAGTCTGATAAACGCCGGAAAAATTACTAAGTCCAAAAAAAAAATTTTTTCAACTTTTTTCAATTTTACCCCCGTGGGATATATATTCTACCCACACACATTTGGAATTCTCCTGGGGTACCCTCACACATATTATTCCCTCATTTAGTGGATATTTTCACAAAAAAGAGAAATTTTCAAAAATCCAAAATATTGGCTGAAAACGACTAAATATCAAGGACTCATTGGGCGAATCGCTCTGGAACTGAAATCGGAACGCTCACTGACATTTCCCCTATCTGAAAGTCTGATAAACGCCGGAAAAATGACTTAAGCCCAAAAAAAAAAATTTTTCAACATTTTTCAATTTTACCCCCGTGGGATATATAGTCTACCCACACACATTTGGAACTCTGCTGGGGTACCCTCACACATATTATTCCCTCATTTAGTGGATATTTTCACAAAAAAGTGAAATTTTCAAAAATCCTAAATATTGGCTGAAAACGACTAAATATCAAGGACTCATTGGGCGAATCGCTCTGGAACTGAAATCGGAACGCTCACTGACATTTGCCCTATCTGAAAGTCTGATAAACGCCGGAAAAATGACTAAGTCCAAAAAAAAAAATTTTTCAACTTTTTTCAATTTTACACCCGTGGGATATATATTCTACCCACACACATTTGGAACTCTCCTGGGGTACCCTCACACATATTATTCCCTCATTTAGTGGATATTTTCACAAAAAAGAGAAATTTTCAAAAAAACAAAATATTGGCTGAAAACGACTAAATATCAAGGACTCATTGGGCGAATCGCTCTGGAACTGAAATTGGAATGCTCACTGACATTTGCCATATCTGAAAGTCTGATAAACGCCGGAAAAATGACTAAGTCCAATAAAAAATTTTCTTCAACTTTTTTCAATTTTACCCCCGTGGGATATATATTTTACCCACACACATTTGGAACTCTCCTGGGGTACCCTCACACATATTATTCCCTCATTTAGTGGATATTTTCACAAAAAAGTGAAATTTTCAAAAATCCAGAAAATTGGCTGAAAACGACTAAATATCAAGGACTCATTGGGCGAATCGCTCTGGAACTGAAATCGGAACGCTCACTGACATTTGCCCTATCTGAAAGTCTGATAAACGCCGGAAAAATGACTAAGTCCAAAAAAAAATATTTTTCAACTTTTTTCAATTTTACCCCCGTGGGATATATATTCTACCCACACACATTTGGAATCCTCCTGGGGTACCCTCACACATATTATTCCCTCATTTAGTGGATATTTTCACAAAAAAGTGAAATTTTCAAATTTCCAAAATATTGGCTGAAAACGACTAAATATCAAGGACTCATTGGGCGAATTGCTCTGGAACTGAAATTGGAAGGCTCACTGACATTTCCCCTATCTGAAAGTCTGATAAACGCCGGAAAAATGACTAAGTCCAAAAAAAAAAATTTTCTTCAACTTTTTTCAATTTTACCCCCGTGGGATATATATTCTACCCACACACATTTGGAACTCTCCTGGGGTACCCTCACACATATTATTACATCATTTAGTGGATATTTTCACAAAAAAGTGAAATTTTCAAAAAATCCAGAAATCTGGCTGAAAACGTCTAAATATCAAGGACTCATTGGGCGAATCGCTCTGGAACTGAAATCGGAATACTCACTGACATTTGCCCTATCTGAAAGTCTGATAATCGCTGGAAAAATGACTAAGTCCAAAAAAAAAATTTTTAAACTTTTTTCAATTTTACCCCCGAGGGGTATATATTCTACCCACACACATTTGGAATTCTCCTGGGGTACCCTCACACATATTATTCCCTCATTTAGTGGATATTTTCACAAAAAAGTGAAATTTTCAAAAAACCTAAATATTGGCTGAAAACGACTAAATATCAAGGACTCATTGGGCGAATCGCTCTGCAACTGAAAACGGAATGCTCACTGATATTTGCCATACCTGAAAGTCTGATAAACGCCAGAAAAATGACTAAGTCCAAAAAAATAATTTTTTCAACTTTTTTCAATTTTACCCCCTTGGGAAATATATTCAACCCACACACATTTGGAACTCTCCTGGGGTACCCTCACACATATTATTCCCTCATTTAGTGGATATTTTCACAAAAAAGTGAAATTTTCAAAAATCCAAAATATTGGCTGAAAACGACTAAATATCAAGGACTCATTGGGCTAATCGCTCTGGAAATGAAATCGGAATGCTCACTGACATTTGCCATATCTGAAAGTCTGATAAACGCCAGAAAAATGAATAAGTCCAAAAAAAAATTTTCTTCAACTTTTTTCAATTTTATCCTCGTGGGATATATATTCTACCCACACACATTTGGAACTCTCCTGGGGTACCCTCACACATATTATTTCCTCATTTAGTGGATATTTTCACAAAAAAGTGAAATTTTCAAAAAACCAAAATATTGGCTGAAAACGACTAAATATCAAGGACTCATTGGGCGAATTGCTCTGGAACTGAAATTGGAAGGCTCACTGACATTTCCCCGATCTGAAAGTCTGATAAACGCCGGAAAAATGACTAAGTCCAAAAAAAAAAATGTTTCAACTTTTTTCAATTTTACCCCCGTGGGATATGTATACAACCCACACACATTTGGAACTCTCCTGGGGTACCCTCACACATATTATTCCCTCATTTAGTGGATTTTTTCACAAAATAGAGAAATTTTCAAAAATCCAAAATATTGGCTGAAAACGACTAAATATCAAGGACTCATTGGGAGAATCGCTCTGGAACTGAAATCGGAACGCTCACTGACATTTGCCCTATCTGAAAGTCTGATAAACGCCGGAAAAATGACTAAGTCCAAAAAAAAAAATTTTCTTCAACTTTTTTCAATTTTACCCCCGTGGGATATATATTCTACCCACACACATTTGGAATTCTCCTGGGGTACCCTCACACATATTATTACATCATTTAGTGGATATTTTCACAAAAAAGTGAAATTTTCAAAAAATCCAGAAATCTGGCTGAAAACGTCTAAATATCAAGGACTCATTGGGCGAATCGCTCTGGAACTGAAATCGGAATACTCACTGACATTTGCCCTATCTGAAAGTCTGATAATCGCTGGAAAAATGACTAAGTCCAAAAAAAAAATTTTTTAACTTTTTTCAATTTTACCCCCGGGGGGTATATATTCTACCCACACACATTTGGAATTCTCCTGGGGTACCCTCACACATATTATTCCCTCATTTAGTGGATATTTTCACAAAAAAGTGAAATTTTCAAATTTCCAAAATATTGGCTGAAAACGACTAAATATCAAGGACTCATTGGGCGAATTGCTCTGGAACTGAAATTGGAAGGCTCACTGACATTTCCCCTATCTGAAAGTCTGATAAACGCCGGAAAAATGACTAAGTCCAAAAAAAAAAATTTTCTTCAACTTTTTTCAATTTTACCCCCGTGGGATATATATTCTACCCACACACATTTGGAACTCTCCTGGGGTACCCTCACACATATTATTACATCATTTAGTGGATATTTTCACAAAAAAGTGAAATTTTCAAAAAATCCAGAAATCTGGCTGAAAACGTCTAAATATCAAGGACTCATTGGGCGAATCGCTCTGGAACTGAAATCGGAATACTCACTGACATTTGCCCTATCTGAAAGTCTGATAATCGCTGGAAAAATGACTAAGTCCAAAAAAAAAATTTTTAAACTTTTTTCAATTTTACCCCCGAGGGGTATATATTCTACCCACACACATTTGGAATTCTCCTGGGGTACCCTCACACATATTATTCCCTCATTTAGTGGATATTTTCACAAAAAAGTGAAATTTTCAAAAAACCTAAATATTGGCTGAAAACGACTAAATATCAAGGACTCATTGGGCGAATCGCTCTGCAACTGAAAACGGAATGCTCACTGATATTTGCCATACCTGAAAGTCTGATAAACGCCAGAAAAATGACTAAGTCCAAAAAAATAATTTTTTCAACTTTTTTCAATTTTACCCCCTTGGGAAATATATTCAACCCACACACATTTGGAACTCTCCTGGGGTACCCTCACACATATTATTCCCTCATTTAGTGGATATTTTCACAAAAAAGTGAAATTTTCAAAAATCCAAAATATTGGCTGAAAACGACTAAATATCAAGGACTCATTGGGCTAATCGCTCTGGAAATGAAATCGGAATGCTCACTGACATTTGCCATATCTGAAAGTCTGATAAACGCCAGAAAAATGAATAAGTCCAAAAAAAAATTTTCTTCAACTTTTTTCAATTTTATCCTCGTGGGATATATATTCTACCCACACACATTTGGAACTCTCCTGGGGTACCCTCACACATATTATTTCCTCATTTAGTGGATATTTTCACAAAAAAGTGAAATTTTCAAAAAACCAAAATATTGGCTGAAAACGACTAAATATCAAGGACTCATTGGGCGAATTGCTCTGGAACTGAAATTGGAAGGCTCACTGACATTTCCCCGATCTGAAAGTCTGATAAACGCCGGAAAAATGACTAAGTCCAAAAAAAAAAATGTTTCAACTTTTTTCAATTTTACCCCCGTGGGATATGTATACAACCCACACACATTTGGAACTCTCCTGGGGTACCCTCACACATATTATTCCCTCATTTAGTGGATTTTTTCACAAAATAGAGAAATTTTCAAAAATCCAAAATATTGGCTGAAAACGACTAAATATCAAGGACTCATTGGGAGAATCGCTCTGGAACTGAAATCGGAACGCTCACTGACATTTGCCCTATCTGAAAGTCTGATAAACGCCGGAAAAATGACTAAGTCCAAAAAAAAATTTTCTTCAACTTTTTTCAATTTTACCCCCGTGGGATATATATTCTACCCACACACATTTGGAATTCTCCTGGGGTACCCTCACACATATTATTACATCATTTAGTGGATATTTTCACAAAAAAGTGAAATTTTCAAAAAATCCAGAAATCTGGCTGAAAACGTCTAAATATCAAGGACTCATTGGGCGAATCGCTCTGGAACTGAAATCGGAATACTCACTGACATTTGCCCTATCTGAAA
This sequence comes from Phyllobates terribilis, assembly GCF_046119375.1. NCBI lineage: Eukaryota > Metazoa > Chordata > Amphibia > Anura > Dendrobatidae > Phyllobates > Phyllobates terribilis. The sequence continues at coordinate 586,522,722 of NW_027362762.1, forward strand.
GTCTGATAATCGCTGGAAAAATGACTAAGTCCAAAAAAAAAATTTTTTAACTTTTTTCAATTTTACCCCCGGGGGGTATATATTCTACCCACACACATTTGGAATTCTCCTGGGGTACCCTCACACATATTATTCCCTCATTTAGTGGATATTTTCACAAAAAAGAGAAATTTTCAAAAATCCAAAATATTGGCTGAAAACGAATAAATATCAAGGACTCATTGGGCGAATCGCTCTGGAACTGAAATTGAAACGCTCACTGACATTTCCCCTATCTGAAAGTCTGATAAACGCCGGAAAAATGACTAAGTCCAAAAAAAAAAATGTTTCAACTTTTTTCAATTTTACCCCCATGGGATATATATTCTAACCACACACATTTGGAACTCTCCTGGGGTACCCTCACACATATTATTCCCTCATTTAGTGGATATTTTCACAAAAAAGTGAAATTTTCAAAAAACCAAAATATTGGCTGAAAACGACTAAATATCAAGGACTCATTGGGCGAATCGCTCTGGAACTGAAAACGGAATGCTCACTGATATTTGCCATACCTGAAAGTCTGATAAACGCCAGAAAAATGACTAAGTCCAAAAAAATAATTTTTTCAACTTTTTTCAATTTTACCCCCGTGGGAAATATATTCTACCCACACACATTTGGAACTCTCCTGGGGTACCCTCACACATATTATTCCCTCATTTAGTGGATATTTTCACAAAAAAGTGAAATTTTCAAAAATCCAAAATATTGGCTGAAAACGACTAAATATCAAGGACTCATTGGGCGAATCGCTCTGGAAATGAAATCGGAATGCTCACTGACATTTGCCATATCTGAAAGTCTGATAAACGCCGGAAAAATGAATAAGTCCAAAAAAAAATTTTCTTCAACTTTTTTCAATTTTATCCTCGTGGGATATATATTCTACCCACACACATTTGGAACTCTCCTGGGGTACCCTCACACATATTATTCCCTCATTTAGTGGATATTTTCACAAAAAAGTGAAATTTTCAAAAAACCAAAATATTGGCTGAAAACGACTAAATATCAAAGACCCATTGGGCGAATCGCTCTGGAACTGAATACGGAATGCTCACTGATATTTGCCATATCTGAAAGTCTGATAAACGCCAGAAAAATGACTAAGTCCAAAAAAATAATTTTTTCAACTTTTTTCAATTTTACCCCCGTGGGATATATATTCTACCCACACACATTTGGAACTCTCCTCGGGTACCCTCACACATATTATTCCCTCATTTAGTGGATATTTTCACAAAAAAGTGAAATTTTAAAAAATCCAGAAAATTGGCTGAAAACTACTTAATATCAAGGACTCATTGGGCGAATCGCTCTGGAACTGAAATCGGAACGCTCACTGACATTTCCCCTATCTGAAAGTCTGATAAACGCTGGAAAAATGACTAAGTACAAAAAAAAAAAAATTTTCAACTTTTTTCAATTTTACCCCCGTGGGATATATATTCTAACCACACACATTTGGAACTCTCCTGGGGTACCCTCACACATATTATTCCCTCATTTAGTGGATATTTTCACAAAAAAGTGAAATTTTAAAAAATCCAGAAAATTGGCTGAAAACGACTAAATATCAAGGACTCATTGGGCGAATAGCTCTGGAACTGAAATCAGAATGCTCACTGACATTTCCCCTATCTGAAAGTCTGATAAATCCTGGAAAAATGACTAAAGTCCAAAAAAAAAAAATTTTCAACTTTTTTCAATTTTACCCCCGTGGGATAAATAGTCTACCCACACACATTTGGAACTCTCCTGGGGTACCCTCACACATATTATTCCCTCATTTAGTGGATATTTTCACAAAAAAGTGAAATTTTCAAAAAATCCAGAAATCTGGCTGAAAACGTCTAAATATCAAGGACTCATTGGGCGAATCGCTCTGGAACTGAAATCGGAATACTCACTGACATTTGCCCTATCTGAAAGTCTGATAATCGCTGGAAAAATGACTAAGTCCAAAAAAAAAATTTTTTAACTTTTTTCAATTTTACCCCCGGGGGGTATATATTCTACCCACACACATTTGGAATTCTCCTGGGGTACCCTCACACATATTATTCCCTCATTTAGTGGATATTTTCACAAAAAAGAGAAATTTTCAAAAATCCAAAATATTGGCTGAAAACGAATAAATATCAAGGACTCATTGGGCGAATCGCTCTGGAACTGAAATTGAAACGCTCACTGACATTTCCCCTATCTGAAAGTCTGATAAACGCCGGAAAAATGACTAAGTCCAAAAAAAAAAATGTTTCAACTTTTTTCAATTTTACCCCCATGGGATATATATTCTAACCACACACATTTGGAACTCTCCTGGGGTACCCTCACACATATTATTCCCTCATTTAGTGGATATTTTCACAAAAAAGTGAAATTTTCAAAAAACCAAAATATTGGCTGAAAACGACTAAATATCAAGGACTCATTGGGCGAATTGCTCTGGAACTGAAAACGGAATGCTCACTGATATTTGCCATACCTGAAAGTCTGATAAACGCCAGAAAAATGACTAAGTCCAAAAAAATAATTTTTTCAACTTTTTTCAATTTTACCCCCGTGGGAAATATATTCTACCCACACACATTTGGAACTCTCCTGGGGTACCCTCACACATATTATTCCCTCATTTAGTGGATATTTTCACAAAAAAGTGAAATTTTCAAAAATCCAAAATATTGGCTGAAAACGACTAAATATCAAGGACTCATTGGGCGAATCGCTCTGGAAATGAAATCGGAATGCTCACTGACATTTGCCATATCTGAAAGTCTGATAAACGCCGGAAAAATGAATAAGTCCAAAAAAAAATTTTCTTCAACTTTTTTCAATTTTATCCTCGTGGGATATATATTCTACCCACACACATTTGGAACTCTCCTGGGGTACCCTCACACATATTATTCCCTCATTTAGTGGATATTTTCACAAAAAAGTGAAATTTTCAAAAAACCAAAATATTGGCTGAAAACGACTAAATATCAAAGACCCATTGGGCGAATCGCTCTGGAACTGAATACGGAATGCTCACTGATATTTGCCATATCTGAAAGTCTGATAAACGCCAGAAAAATGACTAAGTCCAAAAAAATAATTTTTTCAACTTTTTTCAATTTTACCCCCGTGGGATATATATTCTACCCACACACATTTGGAACTCTCCTCGGGTACCCTCACACATATTATTCCCTCATTTAGTGGATATTTTCACAAAAAAGTGAAATTTTAAAAAATCCAGAAAATTGGCTGAAAACTACTTAATATCAAGGACTCATTGGGCGAATCGCTCTGGAACTGAAATCGGAACGCTCACTGACATTTCCCCTATCTGAAAGTCTGATAAACGCTGGAAAAATGACTAAGTACAAAAAAAAAAAAATTTTCAACTTTTTTCAATTTTACCCCCGTGGGATATATATTCTAACCACACACATTTGGAACTCTCCTGGGGTACCCTCACACATATTATTCCCTCATTTAGTGGATATTTTCACAAAAAAGTGAAATTTTAAAAAATCCAGAAAATTGGCTGAAAACGACTAAATATCAAGGACTCATTGGGCGAATAGCTCTGGAACTGAAATCAGAATGCTCACTGACATTTCCCCTATCTGAAAGTCTGATAAATCCTGGAAAAATGACTAAAGTCCAAAAAAAAAAAATTTTCAACTTTTTTCAATTTTACCCCCGTGGGATAAATAGTCTACCCACACACATTTGGAACTCTCCTGGGGTACCCTTACGCATATTATTCCCTCATTTGGTGGATATTTTCACAAAAAAGTGAAATTTACAAAAATCCAGAAAATTGGCTGAAAACGACTAAATATCAAGGACTCATTGGGCAAATCACTCTGGAACTGAAATCGTATTGCTAACTGACATTTCCCCTATCTGAAAGTCTGATAAACGCTGGAGAAATGACTAAGTCGAAAAAAAAAAATTTTCAACTTTTTTCAATTTTACCCCCGTGGGATATATATTCTACCCACACACATTTGGAACTCTCCTGGGGTACCCTCACACATATTATTCCCTCATTTAGTGGATATTTTTTAAAAAAAGTGAAATTTTCAAAAATCCAGAAAATTGGCTAAAAACTACTTAATATCAAAAACTCATTGGGCGAATCGCTCTGGAACTGAAATCGGAACGCTCACTGACATTTCCCCTATCTGAAAGTCTGATAAACGCTGGAAAAATGACTAAGTACAAAAAAAAAAAATTTTTCAACTTTTTTCAATTTTACCCCCGTAGGATATATAGTCTACCCACACACATTTGGAACTCACCTGGGGTACCCTCACACATATTATTCCCTCATTTAGTGGATATTTTCACAAAAAAGTGAAATTTTCAAAAATCCAAAATATTGGCTGAAAACGACTAAATATCAAGGACTCATTGGCGAATCTCCCTGGAAATGAAATTGGAACGCTCACTGACATTTGCCCTATCTGAAAGTCTGATAAACGCCGGTAAAAATGACTAAGTCCAAAAAAAAAATTTTCCAATTTTACCCCCGTGGGATATATATTCTACCCACACACATTTGGAACTCTCCTGGGGTACCCTCACACATATTATTCCCTCATTTAGTGGATATTTTCACAAAAAAGTGAAATTTTGAAAAAATCCAGAAAATTGGCTGAAAACGACTTAATATCAAGGAATCATTGGACGAATCGCTCTGGAACTGAAATCGGAACGCTCACTGACATTTACCCTATCTGAAAGTCTGATAAACGCCAGAAAAATGACTAAGTCCAAAAAAATTTTTTTTCAATTTAACCCCGTTGATATATACTCTACCCACACACATTTGGAACTCTCCTGGGGTACCCTCACACATATTATTCCCTCATTTAGTGGATATTTTCACAAAAAAAGTGAAATTTTCAAAAAACCAAAATATTGGGTGAAAACGACTAAATATCAAGGACTCATTGGGCGAATCACTCTGGAACTGAAAACGGAATGCTCACTGATATTTGCCATATCTGAAAGTCTGATAAACGCCGGAAAAATGACTAAGTCCAAAAAAAATTTTTTTCAATTTTACCCCCGTTGATATATAATCTACCCACACACATTTGGAACTCTCCTGGGGTACCCTCACACATATTATTCCCTCATTTAGTGGATATTTTCACAAAAAAGTGAAATTTTGAAAAAATCCAGAAAATTGGCTGAAAACGACTTAATATCAAGGAATCATTGGACGAATCGCTCTGGAACTGTAATCGGAACGCTCACTGACATTTGCCCTATCTTAAAGTCTGATAAACGCCGGAAAAATGACTAAGTTCCCAAAAAAAATTTTTAAACCTTTTTCAATTTTACCCCCGTGGGATATATATTCTACCCACACACATTTGGAACTCTCCTGGGGTACCCTCACACATATTATTCTCTCATTTAGTGGATATTTTCACAAAAAAGTGAAATTTTCAAAAATCCAGAAAATTGGCTGAAAACGACTAAATATCAGGGACTCATTGGGCGAATTGCTCTGGAACTGAAATCGGAACGCTCACTGACATTTCCCCTATCTGAAAGTCTGATAAACGCTGGAAAAATGACTAAGTCCAAAAAAAAAAATTTTTCAACTTTTTTCAATTTTACCCCCGTGGGATATATATTCTACCCACACACATTTGGAACTCTCCTGGGGTACCCTCACACATATTATTCCCTCATTTAGTGGATATTTTCACAAAAAAGAATAATTTTCAAAAATCCAAAATATTGGCTGAAAACGACTAAATATCAAGGACTCATTGGGCGAATCGCTCTGGAACTGAAATTGGAACGATCACTGACATTTGCCCTATCTGAAAGTCTGATAAACGCCGGAAAAATGACTTAGTCCAAAAAAAAAAATTGTTCAACTTTTTTCAATTTTACCCCCGTGGGATATATATTCTACCAATATACATTTGGAACTCTCCTGGGGTACCCTCACACATATTATTCCCTCATTTAGTGGATATTTTCACAAAAAAGAGAAATTTTCAAAAATCCAAAATATTGGCTGAAAACGACTAAATATCAAGGACTCATTGGGCGAATCGCTCTGGAACTGAAATCGGAACGCTCACTGACATTTGCCCTATCTTAAAGTCTGATAAATGCCGGAAAAATAACTAAGTCCAAAAAAATTTTTTTTCAATTTTACCCCCGTTGATATATATTCTACCCACACACATTTGGAACTCTCCTGGGGTACCCTCACACATATTATTCCCTCATTTTGTGGATATTTTCACAAAAAAGTGAAATTTTCAAAAATCCAGAAAATTGGCTGAAAACGACAAAATATCAAGGACTCATTGGGCGAATAGCTCTGTAACTGAAATCTAAATGCTCACTGACATTTCCCCTATCTGAAAGTCTGATAAATCCTGGAAAAATGACTAAAGTCCAAAAAAAAAAAATTTTCAACTTTTTTCAATTTTACCCCCGTTAATATATATTCTACCCACACACATTTGGAACTCTCATGGGGTACCCTCACACATATTATTCCCTCATTTAGTGGATATTTAAAAAAAAAAGAGAAATTTTCAAAAATCCAGAAAATTGGCTGAAAACTACTTAATATCAAGGACTCATTGGGCGAATCGCTCTGGAACTGAAATCGGAACTCTCACTGACATTTCCCCTATCTGAAAGTCTGATAAACGCCGGAAAAAGGACTAAGTACAAAAAAAAAAAAATTTTCAACTTTTTTCAATTTTACCCCCGTGGGATATATATTCTAACCACACACATTTGGAACTCTCCTGGGGTACCCTCACACATATTATTCCCTCATTTAGTGGATATTTTCACAAAAAAGTGAAATTTTCAAAAATCCAAAATATTGGCTGAAAATGACTAAATATCAAGGACTCATTGGGCGAATCGCTCTGGAACTGAAATCGTATTGCTCACTGACATTTCCCCTATCTGAAAGTCTGATAAACACCGGAAAAATGACTAAGTCCAAAAAAAAATTTTCTTCAACTTTTTTCAATTTTACCCCCGTTGATATATATTCTACCCACACACATTTGGTACTCTCCTGGGGTACCCTCACACATATTATTCCCTCATTTAGTGGATATTTTCACAAAAAAGTGACATTTTCAAAAATCCAGAAAATTGGCTGAAAACGACTAAATATCAAGGACTCATTGGGCGAATCGCTCTGGAACTGAAATCGGAACGCTCACTGACATTTCCCCTATCTGAAAGTCTGAAAAACGCTGGAAAAATGACTAAGTCCAAAAAAAAATTTTTTAAACCTTTTTCAATTTTACCCCTGTGGGATATATATTCTACCCACACACATTTGGAACTCTCCTGGGGTACCCTCACACATATTATTCCCTCATTTAGTGGATATTTTCACAAAAAAGAGAAATTTTCAAAAATCCAAAATATTGGCTGAAAACGACTAAATATCAAGGATTCATTGGGCGAATCGCTCTGGAACTGAAATCGGAACGCTCACTGACATTTGCCCTATCTGAAAGTCTGATAAACGCCGGAAAAATGACTAAGTCTAAAAAAAAATTTTTTTAAACTTTTTTCAATTTTACCCCCGTGGGATATATATTCTACCCACACACATTTGGAACTCTCCTGGGGTACCCTCACACATATTATTCCCTCATTTAGTGGATATTTTCACAAAAAAGTGAAATTTTCAAAAATCCAGAAAATTGGCTGAAAACGACTAAATATCAAGGACTCATTGGGCGAATCGCTCTGGAACTGAAATCGTATTGCTCACTGACATTTCCCCTATCTGAAAGTCTGATAAACGCTGGAAAAATGACTTAGTCCAAAAAAAAAAATTTTTCAACTTTTTTCAATTTTACCCCCGTGGGATATATATTCTACCAACACACATTTGGAACTCTCCTGGGGTACCCTCACACATATTATTCCCTCATTTAGTGGATATTTTAACAAAAAAGAGAAATTTTCAAAAATCCAAAATATTGGCTGAAAACGACTAAATATCAAGGACTCATTGGGCGAATCGCTCTGGAACTGAAATCGGAACGCTCACTGACATTTGCCCTATCTGAAAGTCTGATAAACGCCGGAAAAATGACTAAGTCCAAAAAAAAATTTTCTTCAACTTTTTTCAATTTTACCCCCGTGGGATATATATTTTACCCACACACATTTGGAACTCTCCTGGGGTACCCTCACACATAGTATTCCCTCATTTAGTGGATATTTTAAAAAAAAAGTGAAATTTTCAAAAATCAAGAAAATTGGCTGAAAACTACTTAATATCAAGGACTCATTGGGCGAATCGCTCTGGAACTGAAATCGGAACGCTCACTGACATTTCCCCTATCTGAAAGTCTGATAAACGCTGGAAAAATGACTTAGTCAAAAAAAAAAAATTTTTCAACTTTTTTCAATTTTACCCCCGTGGGATATATATTCTACCAACACACATTTGGAACTCTCCTGGGGTACCCTCACACATATTATTCCCTCATTTAGTGGATATTTTCACAAAAAAGAGAAATTTTCAAAAATCCAAAATATTGGCTGAAAACGACTAAATATCAAGGACTCATTGGGCGAATCGCTCTGGAACTGAAATCGGAACGCTCACTGACATTTGCGCTATCTTAAAGTCAGATAAATGCCGGAATAATAACTAAGTCAAAAAAAATTTTTTTTCAATTTTACCCCCGTTGATATATATTCTACCCACACACATTTGGAACTCTCCTGGGGTACCCTCACACATATTATTCCCTCATTTAGTGGATATTTTCACAAAAAAGTGAAATTTTCAAAAATCCAGAAAATTGGCTGAAAACGACTAAATATCAAGGACTCATTGGGCGAATAGCTCTGGAACTGAAATCTAAATGCTCACTGACATTTCCCCTACATGAAAGTCTGATAAATCCTGGAAAAATGACTAAAGTCCAAAAAAAAAAAATTTTCAACTTTTTTCAATTTTACCCCCGTGGGATATATAGTCTACCCACACACATTTGGAACTCTCCTGGGGTACCCTCACACATATTATTCAGTCATTTAGTGGATATTTTCACAAAAAAGTTAAATTTTCAAAAATCCAAAATATTGGCTGAAAACGACTAAATATCAAGGACTCATTGGGCGAATCGCTCTGGAACTGAAATCGGAACGCTCACTGACATTTGCCCTATCTGAAAGTCTGATAAACGCCGGAAAAATGACTAAGTCAAAAAAAAAAAATTTTTCAACTTTTTTCAATTTTACTACCGTGGGATATATATTCTACCCACACACATTTGGAACTCTCCTGGGGTACCCTCACACATATTATTCCCTCATTTAGTGGATATTTTCACAAAAAAGTGAAATTTTCAAAAAACCAAAATATTGGCTGAAAACGACAAAATATCAGGGACTCATTGGGCGAATCACTCTGGAACTGAAATCGGAATTCTCACTGACATTTGCCATATCTGAAAGTCTGATAAGCGATGGAAAAATGACTAAGTCCAAAAAAATAATTTTTTCAACTTTTTTCAATTTTACCCCCGTGGTATGTATATTCTACCCACACACATTTGGAACTCTCCTGGGGTACCCTCACACATATTATTCCCTCATTTAGTGGATATTTTCACAAAAAAGTGAAATTTTCAAAAATCCAGAAAATTGGCTGAAAACGTCTAAATATCAAGGACTCATTGGGCGAATCGCTCTGGAACTGAAATCGGAACGCTCACTGACATTTGCCCCATCTTAAAGTCTGATAAACGTGGGAAAAATGACTAAGTCCCAAAAAAAATTTTTTAAACCTTTTTCAATTTTACCCCCGTGGGATATATATTCTACCCACACACATTTGGAACTCTCCTGGGGTACCCTCACACATATTATTCCCTCATTTAGTGGATATTTTCACAAAAAAGAGAAATTTTCAAAAATCCAAAATATTGGCTGAAAACGACTAAATATCAAGGACTCATTGGGCGAATCGCTCTGAAACTGAAATCGGAACGCTCACTGACATTTGCCCTATCTGAAAGTCTGATAAACGCCGTAAAAATGACTAAGTCGAAAAAAAAAAATTTTTCAACTTTTTTCAATTTTACCCCCGTGGGATATATATTCTACCTACACACGTTTGGAACTCTCCTGGGGTACCCTCTCACATATTATTCCCTCATTTAGTGGACATTTTCACAAAAAAGTGAAATTTTCAAAAATCCAGAAAATTGGCTGAAAACGACTAAATATCAAGGGCTCATTGAGCGAATCGCTCTGGAACTGAAATCGTATTGCTCACTGACATTTCCCCTATCGGAAAGTCTGATAAACACCGGAAAAATGACTAAGTCCAAAAAAAAATTTTTTTATACTTTTTTCAATTTTACCCCCGTGGGATATATATTCTACCCACACACATTTGGAACTCTCCTGGGGTACCCTCACACATATTATTCCCTCATTTAGTGGATATTTTCACAAAAAAGTGAAATTTTCAAAAATCCAGAAAATTGGCTGAAAACGACTAAATATCAAGGACTCATTGGGCGAATCGCTCTGGAACTGAAATCGGAACGCTCACTGACATTTGCCCCATCTTAAAGTCTGATAAACGTGGGAAAAATGACTAAGTCCCCAAAAAAATTTTTTAAACCTTTTTCAATTTTACCCCCGTGGGATATATATTCTACCCACACACATTTGGAAATCTCCTGAGGTACCCTCACACATATTATTCCCTCATTTAGTGGATATTTTCACAAAAAAGAGAAATTTTCAAAAATCCAAAATATTGGCTGAAAACGACTAAATATCAAGGACTCATTGGGCGAATCGCTCTGAAACTAAAATCGGAACGCTCACTGACATTTGCCCTATCTGAAAGTCTGATAAACGCCGTAAAAATGACTAAGTCGAAAAAAAAAATTTTTTCAACTTTTTTCAATTTTACCCCCGTGGGATATATATTCTACCCACACACATTTGGAACTCTCCTGGGGTACCCTCACACATATTATTCCCTCATTTAGTGGATATTTTCACAAAAAAGTGAAATTTTCAAAAATCCAGAAAATTGGCTGAAAACGACTAAATATCAAGGACTCATTGGGCGAATCGCTCTGGAACTGAAATCGGAACGCTCACTGACATTTGCCCTATCTGAAAGTCTGAAAAACACTGGAATAATGACTAAGTCCAAAAAAAAAAATTTTTCAAGTTTTTTAAATTTTACCCCCGTGGGATATATATTCTACCCACACACATTTGGAACTCTCCTGGGGTACCCTTACACATATTATTTCCTCATTTAGTGGATATTTTCACAAAAAAGAGAAATTTTCAAAAATCCAAAATATTGGCTGAAAACGACTAAATATCAAGGACTCATTGGGCGAATCGCTCTGGAACTGAAATCGGAACTCTCACTGACATTTGCCCTATCTTAAAGTCTGATAAACGCCGGAAAAATGACCAAGTCCCAAAAAAATTTTTTAAAACTTTTTTCAATTTTACCCCCGTGGGATATATATTCTACCCACACACATTTGGAACTCTCCTGGGGTACCCTCACACATATTATTCCCTCATTTAGTGGATATTTTCACAAAAAAGTGAAATTTTCAAAAATCCAGAAAATTGGCTGAAAATGACTAAATGTCAAGGACTCATTGGGCGAATCGCTCTGGAACTGAAATCGTATTGCTCACTGACATTTCCCCTATCGGAAAGTCTGATAAACACCGGAAAAATGACTAAGTCCAAAAAAAAATTTTTTTAAACTTTTTTCAATTTTACCCCCGTGGGATATATATTCTACCCACACACATTTGGAACTCTCCTGGGGTACCCTCACACATATTATTCCATCATTTAGTGGATATTTTCACAAAAAAGTGAAATTTTCAAAAATCCAGAAAATTGGCTGAAAACGACTTAATATCAAAGACTCATTGGGCGAATCACTCTGGAACTGAAATCATATTGCTCACTGACATTTCCCCTATCTGAAAGTCTGATAAACGCCGGAAAAATGACTAAGTCCAAAAAAAAATTTTCTTAAACTTTTTTCAATTTTACCCCCGTGGGATATATATTCTACCCACACACATTTGGAACTCTCCTGGGGTACCCTCACACATATTATTCCCTCATTTAGTGGATATTTTCACAAAAAAGTGAAATTTTCAAAAGTCCAGAAAATTGGCTGAAAACGACTAAATATCAAGGACTCATTGGGCGAATCGCTCTGGAACTGAAATCGGAACGCTCACTGACATTTGCCCTATCTGAAAGTCTGATAAACGCCAGAAAAATGACTAAGTCCAAAAAAAATTGTTTTCAATTTTACCCCCGTGGATATATATTCTACCCACACACATTTGGAACTCTCCTGGGGTACCCTCACACATATTATTCCCTCATTTAGTGGATATTTTCACAAAAAAGTGAAATTTTCAAAAATCCAGAAAATTGGCTGAAAACGACTAAATGTCAAGGACTCATTGGGCGAATCGCTCTGGAACTGAAATCGTATTGCTCACTGACATTTCCCCTATCTGAAAGTCTGATAAACGCTGGAAAAATGACTTAGTCCAAAAAAAAAAATTTTTCAACTTTTTTCAATTTTACCCCCGTGGGATATATATTCTACCAACACACATTTGGAACTCTCCTGGGGTACCCTCACACATATTATTCCCTCATTTAGTGGATATTTTCACAAAAAAAGAGAAATTTTCAAAAATCCAAAATATTGTCTGAAAACGACTAAATATCAAGGACTCATTGGGCGAATCGCTCTGGAACTGAAATCGGAACGCTCACTGACATTTGCCCTATCTGAAAGTCTGATAAACACCGGAAAAATGACTAAGTCCAAAAAAAAATTTTTTTCAACTTTTTTCAATTTTACCCCCGTGGGATATATATTCTACCCACACACATTTTGAACTCTCCTGGGGTACCCTCACACATATTATTCCCTCATTTAGTGGATATTTTCACAAAAAAGTTAAATTTTCAAAAATCCAAAATATTGGCTGAAAACGACTAAATATCAAGGACTCATTGGGCGAATCGGTCTGGAACTGAAATCGGAACGCTCACTGACATTTGCCCTATCTGAAAGTCTGATAAACGCCGGAAAAATGACTAAGTCCAAAAAAAAAAATTTTTCAACTTTTTTCAATTTTACTACCGTGGGATATATATTCTACCCACACACATTTGGAACTCTCCTGGGGTACCCTCACACATATTATTTCCTCATTTAGTGGATATTTTCACAAAAAAGAGAAATTTTCAAAAATCCAAAATATTGGCTGAAAACGACTAAATATCAAGGACTCATTGGGCGAATCGCTCTGGAACTGAAATCGGAACTCTCACTGACATTTGCCCTATCTTAAAGTCTGATAAACGCCGGAAAAATGACCAAGTCCCAAAAAAATTTTTTAAAACTTTTTTCAATTTTACCCCCGTGGGATATATATTCTACCCACACACATTTGGAACTCTCCTGGGGTACCCTCACACATATTATTCCCTCATTTAGTGGATATTTTCACAAAAAAGTGAAATTTTCAAAAATCCAGAAAATTGGCTGAAAATGACTAAATGTCAAGGACTCATTGGGCGAATCGCTCTGGAACTGAAATCGGAACGCTCACTGACATTTGCCCTATCTGAAAGTCTGAAAAACACTGGAATAATGACTAAGTCCAAAAAAAAAAATTTTTCAAGTTTTTTAAATTTTACCCCCGTGGGATATATATTCTACCCACACACATTTGGAACTCTCCTGGGGTACCCTTACACATATTATTTCCTCATTTAGTGGATATTTTCACAAAAAAGAGAAATTTTCAAAAATCCAAAATATTGGCTGAAAACGACTAAATATCAAGGACTCATTGGGCGAATCGCTCTGGAACTGAAATCGGAACTCTCACTGACATTTGCCCTATCTTAAAGTCTGATAAACGCCGGAAAAATGACCAAGTCCCAAAAAAATTTTTTAAAACTTTTTTCAATTTTACCCCCGTGGGATATATATTCTACCCACACACATTTGGAACTCTCCTGGGGTACCCTCACACATATTATTCCCTCATTTAGTGGATATTTTCACAAAAAAGTGAAATTTTCAAAAATCCAGAAAATTGGCTGAAAATGACTAAATGTCAAGGACTCATTGGGCGAATCGCTCTGGAACTGAAATCGTATTGCTCACTGACATTTCCCCTATCGGAAAGTCTGATAAACACCGGAAAAATGACTAAGTCCAAAAAAAAATTTTTTTAAACTTTTTTCAATTTTACCCCCGTGGGATATATATTCTACCCACACACATTTGGAACTCTCCTGGGGTACCCTCACACATATTATTCCATCATTTAGTGGATATTTTCACAAAAAAGTGAAATTTTCAAAAATCCAGAAAATTGGCTGAAAACGACTTAATATCAAAGACTCATTGGGCGAATCACTCTGGAACTGAAATCATATTGCTCACTGACATTTCCCCTATCTGAAAGTCTGATAAACGCCGGAAAAATGACTAAGTCCAAAAAAAAATTTTCTTAAACTTTTTTCAATTTTACCCCCGTGGGATATATATTCTACCCACACACATTTGGAACTCTCCTGGGGTACCCTCACACATATTATTCCCTCATTTAGTGGATATTTTCACAAAAAAGTGAAATTTTCAAAAGTCCAGAAAATTGGCTGAAAACGACTAAATATCAAGGACTCATTGGGCGAATCGCTCTGGAACTGAAATCGGAACGCTCACTGACATTTGCCCTATCTGAAAGTATGATAAACGCCAGAAAAATGACTAAGTCCAAAAAAAATTGTTTTCAATTTTACCCCCGTGGATATATATTCTACCCACACACATTTGGAACTCTCCTGGGGTACCCTCACACATATTATTCCCTCATTTAGTGGATATTTTCACAAAAAAGTGAAATTTTCAAAAATCCAGAAAATTGGCTGAAAACGACTAAATGTCAAGGACTCATTGGGCGAATCGCTCTGGAACTGAAATCGTATTGCTCACTGACATTTCCCCTATCTGAAAGTCTGATAAACGCTGGAAAAATGACTTAGTCCAAAAAAAAAAATTTTTCAACTTTTTTCAATTTTACCCCCGTGGGATATATATTCTACCAACACACATTTGGAACTCTCCTGGGGTACCCTCACACATATTATTCCCTCATTTAGTGGATATTTTCACAAAAAAAGAGAAATTTTCAAAAATCCAAAATATTGTCTGAAAACGACTAAATATCAAGGACTCATTGGGCGAATCGCTCTGGAACTGAAATCGGAACGCTCACTGACATTTGCCCTATCTGAAAGTCTGATAAACACCGGAAAAATGACTAAGTCCAAAAAAAAATTTTTTTCAACTTTTTTCAATTTTACCCCCGTGGGATATATATTCTACCCACACACATTTTGAACTCTCCTGGGGTACCCTCACACATATTATTCCCTCATTTAGTGGATATTTTCACAAAAAAGTTAAATTTTCAAAAATCCAAAATATTGGCTGAAAACGACTAAATATCAAGGACTCATTGGGCGAATCGGTCTGGAACTGAAATCAGAACGCTCACTGACATTTGCCCTATCTGAAAGTCTGATAAACGCCGGAAAAATGACTAAGTCCAAAAAAAAAAATTTTTCAACTTTTTTCAATTTTACTACCGTGGGATATATATTCTACCCACACACATTTGGAACTCTCCTGGGGTACCCTCACACATATTATTTCCTCATTTAGTGGATATTTTCACAAAAAAGAGAAATTTTCAAAAATCCAAAATATTGGCTGAAAACGACTAAATATCAAGGACTCATTGGGCGAATCGCTCTGGAACTGAAATCGGAACTCTCACTGACATTTGCCCTATCTTAAAGTCTGATAAACGCCGGAAAAATGACCAAGTCCCAAAAAAATTTTTTAAAACTTTTTTCAATTTTACCCCCGTGGGATATATATTCTACCCACACACATTTGGAACTCTCCTGGGGTACCCTCACACATATTATTCCCTCATTTAGTGGATATTTTCACAAAAAAGTGAAATTTTCAAAAATCCAGAAAATTGGCTGAAAATGACTAAATGTCAAGGACTCATTGGGCGAATCGCTCTGGAACTGAAATCGTATTGCTCACTGACATTTCCCCTATCGGAAAGTCTGATAAACACCGGAAAAATGACTAAGTCCAAAAAAAAATTTTTTTAAACTTTTTTCAATTTTACCCCCGTGGGATATATATTCTACCCACACACATTTGGAACTCTCCTGGGGTACCCTCACACATATTATTCCATCATTTAGTGGATATTTTCACAAAAAAGTGAAATTTTCAAAAATCCAGAAAATTGGCTGAAAACGACTTAATATCAAAGACTCATTGGGCGAATCGCTCTGGAACTGAAATCATATTGCTCACTGACATTTCCCCTATCTGAAAGTCTGATAAACGCCGGAAAAATGACTAAGTCCAAAAAAAAATTTTCTTAAACTTTTTTCAATTTTACCCCCGTGGGATATATATTCTACCCACACACATTTGGAACTCTCCTGGGGTACCCTCACACATATTATTCCCTCATTTAGTGGATATTTTCACAAAAAAGTGAAATTTTCAAAAGTCCAGAAAATTGGCTGAAAACGACTAAATATCAAGGACTCATTGGGCGAATCGCTCTGGAACTGAAATCGGAACGCTCACTGACATTTGCCCTATCTGAAAGTCTGATAAACGCCAGAAAAATGACTAAGTCCAAAAAAAATTGTTTTCAATTTTACCCCCGTGGATATATATTCTACCCACACACATTTGGAACTCTCCTGGGGTACCCTCACACATATTATTCCCTCATTTAGTGGATATTTTCACAAAAAAGTGAAATTTTCAAAAATCCAGAAAATTGGCTGAAAACGACTAAATGTCAAGGACTCATTGGGCGAATCGCTCTGGAACTGAAATCGTATTGCTCACTGACATTTCCCCTATCTGAAAGTCTGATAAACGCTGGAAAAATGACTTAGTCCAAAAAAAAAAATTTTTCAACTTTTTTCAATTTTACCCCCGTGGGATATATATTCTACCAACACACATTTGGAACTCTCCTGGGGTACCCTCACACATATTATTCCCTCATTTAGTGGATATTTTCACAAAAAAAGAGAAATTTTCAAAAATCCAAAATATTGTCTGAAAACGACTAAATATCAAGGACTCATTGGGCGAATCGCTCTGGAACTGAAATCGGAACGCTCACTGACATTTGCCCTATCTGAAAGTCTGATAAACACCGGAAAAATGACTAAGTCCAAAAAAAAATTTTTTTCAACTTTTTTCAATTTTACCCCCGTGGGATATATATTCTACCCACACACATTTTGAACTCTCCTGGGGTACCCTCACACATATTATTCCCTCATTTAGTGGATATTTTCACAAAAAAGTTAAATTTTCAAAAATCCAAAATATTGGCTGAAAACGACTAAATATCAAGGACTCATTGGGCGAATCGGTCTGGAACTGAAATCGGAACGCTCACTGACATTTGCCCTATCTGAAAGTCTGATAAACGCCGGAAAAATGACTAAGTCCAAAAAAAAAAATTTTTCAACTTTTTTCAATTTTACTACCGTGGGATATATATTCTACCCACACACATTTGGAACTCTCCTGGGGTACCCTCACACATATTATTTCCTCATTTAGTGGATATTTTCACAAAAAAGAGAAATTTTCAAAAATCCAAAATATTGGCTGAAAACGACTAAATATCAAGGACTCATTGGGCGAATCGCTCTGGAACTGAAATCGGAACTCTCACTGACATTTGCCCTATCTTAAAGTCTGATAAACGCCGGAAAAATGACCAAGTCCCAAAAAAATTTTTTAAAACTTTTTTCAATTTTACCCCCGTGGGATATATATTCTACCCACACACATTTGGAACTCTCCTGGGGTACCCTCACACATATTATTCCCTCATTTAGTGGATATTTTCACAAAAAAGTGAAATTTTCAAAAATCCAGAAAATTGGCTGAAAATGACTAAATGTCAAGGACTCATTGGGCGAATCGCTCTGGAACTGAAATCGGAACGCTCACTGACATTTGCCCTATCTGAAAGTCTGAAAAACACTGGAATAATGACTAAGTCCAAAAAAAAAAATTTTTCAAGTTTTTTAAATTTTACCCCCGTGGGATATATATTCTACCCACACACATTTGGAACTCTCCTGGGGTACCCTTACACATATTATTTCCTCATTTAGTGGATATTTTCACAAAAAAGAGAAATTTTCAAAAATCCAAAATATTGGCTGAAAACGACTAAATATCAAGGACTCATTGGGCGAATCGCTCTGGAACTGAAATCGGAACTCTCACTGACATTTGCCCTATCTTAAAGTCTGATAAACGCCGGAAAAATGACCAAGTCCCAAAAAAATTTTTTAAAACTTTTTTCAATTTTACCCCCGTGGGATATATATTCTACCCACACACATTTGGAACTCTCCTGGGGTACCCTCACACATATTATTCCCTCATTTAGTGGATATTTTCACAAAAAAGTGAAATTTTCAAAAATCCAGAAAATTGGCTGAAAATGACTAAATGTCAAGGACTCATTGGGCGAATCGCTCTGGAACTGAAATCGTATTGCTCACTGACATTTCCCCTATCGGAAAGTCTGATAAACACCGGAAAAATGACTAAGTCCAAAAAAAAATTTTTTTAAACTTTTTTCAATTTTACCCCCGTGGGATATATATTCTACCCACACACATTTGGAACTCTCCTGGGGTACCCTCACACATATTATTCCATCATTTAGTGGATATTTTCACAAAAAAGTGAAATTTTCAAAAATCCAGAAAATTGGCTGAAAACGACTTAATATCAAAGACTCATTGGGCGAATCACTCTGGAACTGAAATCATATTGCTCACTGACATTTCCCCTATCTGAAAGTCTGATAAACGCCGGAAAAATGACTAAGTCCAAAAAAAAATTTTCTTAAACTTTTTTCAATTTTACCCCCGTGGGATATATATTCTACCCACACACATTTGGAACTCTCCTGGGGTACCCTCACACATATTATTCCCTCATTTAGTGGATATTTTCACAAAAAAGTGAAATTTTCAAAAGTCCAGAAAATTGGCTGAAAACGACTAAATATCAAGGACTCATTGGGCGAATCGCTCTGGAACTGAAATCGGAACGCTCACTGACATTTGCCCTATCTGAAAGTATGATAAACGCCAGAAAAATGACTAAGTCCAAAAAAAATTGTTTTCAATTTTACCCCCGTGGATATATATTCTACCCACACACATTTGGAACTCTCCTGGGGTACCCTCACACATATTATTCCCTCATTTAGTGGATATTTTCACAAAAAAGTGAAATTTTCAAAAATCCAGAAAATTGGCTGAAAACGACTAAATGTCAAGGACTCATTGGGCGAATCGCTCTGGAACTGAAATCGTATTGCTCACTGACATTTCCCCTATCTGAAAGTCTGATAAACGCTGGAAAAATGACTTAGTCCAAAAAAAAAAATTTTTCAACTTTTTTCAATTTTACCCCCGTGGGATATATATTCTACCAACACACATTTGGAACTCTCCTGGGGTACCCTCACACATATTATTCCCTCATTTAGTGGATATTTTCACAAAAAAAGAGAAATTTTCAAAAATCCAAAATATTGTCTGAAAACGACTAAATATCAAGGACTCATTGGGCGAATCGCTCTGGAACTGAAATCGGAACGCTCACTGACATTTGCCCTATCTGAAAGTCTGATAAACACCGGAAAAATGACTAAGTCCAAAAAAAAATTTTTTTCAACTTTTTTCAATTTTACCCCCGTGGGATATATATTCTACCCACACACATTTTGAACTCTCCTGGGGTACCCTCACACATATTATTCCCTCATTTAGTGGATATTTTCACAAAAAAGTTAAATTTTCAAAAATCCAAAATATTGGCTGAAAACGACTAAATATCAAGGACTCATTGGGCGAATCGGTCTGGAACTGAAATCGGAACGCTCACTGACATTTGCCCTATCTGAAAGTCTGATAAACGCCGGAAAAATGACTAAGTCCAAAAAAAAAAATTTTTCAACTTTTTTCAATTTTACTACCGTGGGATATATATTCTACCCACACACATTTGGAACTCTCCTGGGGTACCCTCACACATATTATTTCCTCATTTAGTGGATATTTTCACAAAAAAGAGAAATTTTCAAAAATCCAAAATATTGGCTGAAAACGACTAAATATCAAGGACTCATTGGGCGAATCGCTCTGGAACTGAAATCGGAACTCTCACTGACATTTGCCCTATCTTAAAGTCTGATAAACGCCGGAAAAATGACCAAGTCCCAAAAAAATTTTTTAAAACTTTTTTCAATTTTACCCCCGTGGGATATATATTCTACCCACACACATTTGGAACTCTCCTGGGGTACCCTCACACATATTATTCCCTCATTTAGTGGATATTTTCACAAAAAAGTGAAATTTTCAAAAATCCAGAAAATTGGCTGAAAATGACTAAATGTCAAGGACTCATTGGGCGAATCGCTCTGGAACTGAAATCGTATTGCTCACTGACATTTCCCCTATCGGAAAGTCTGATAAACACCGGAAAAATGACTAAGTCCAAAAAAAAATTTTTTTAAACTTTTTTCAATTTTACCCCCGTGGGATATATATTCTACCCACACACATTTGGAACTCTCCTGGGGTACCCTCACACATATTATTCCATCATTTAGTGGATATTTTCACAAAAAAGTGAAATTTTCAAAAATCCAGAAAATTGGCTGAAAACGACTTAATATCAAAGACTCATTGGGCGAATCGCTCTGGAACTGAAATCATATTGCTCACTGACATTTCCCCTATCTGAAAGTCTGATAAACGCCGGAAAAATGACTAAGTCCAAAAAAAAATTTTCTTAAACTTTTTTCAATTTTACCCCCGTGGGATATATATTCTACCCACACACATTTGGAACTCTCCTGGGGTACCCTCACACATATTATTCCCTCATTTAGTGGATATTTTCACAAAAAAGTGAAATTTTCAAAAATCCAGAAAATTGGCTGAAAACGACTAAATATCAAGGGCTCATTGAGCGAATCGCTCTGGAACTGAAATCGTATTGCTCACTGACATTTCCCCTATCTGAAAGTCTGATAAACGCCGGAAAAATGACTAAGTCCAAAAAAAATTTTCTTAAACTTTTTTCAATTTTACCCCCGTGGGATATATATTCTACCCACACACATTTGGAACTCTCCTGGGGTACCCTCACACATATTATTCCCTCATTTAGTGTATGTTTTCACAAAAAAGTGAAATTTTCAAAAATCCAGAAAATTGGCTGAAAACGACTAAATATCAAGGGCTCATTGGGAGAATCGCTCTGGAACGGAAATCGTATTGCTCACTGACATTTCCCCTATCTGAAAGTCTGATAAACACCAGAAAAATGACTAAGTCCAAAAAAAAATTTTTTTCAACTTTTTTTAATTTTACCCCCGTGGGATATATATTCTACCCACACACATTTGGAACTCTCCTGGGGAACCCTCACACATATTATTCCCTCATTTAGTGGATATTTTCACAAAAAAGTGAAAATTTCAAAAATTCAGAAAATTGGCTGAAAACGACTAATTATCAAGGACTCATTGGGCGAATCGCTCTGGAACTGAAATCGGAACGCTCACTGACATTTGCCCAATCTGAAAGTCTGATAAACGCCAGAAAAATGACTAAGTCCAAAAAAAATTGTTTTCAATTTTACCCCCGTGGATATATATTC
Source organism: Phyllobates terribilis (assembly GCF_046119375.1). Lineage (NCBI taxonomy): Eukaryota > Metazoa > Chordata > Amphibia > Anura > Dendrobatidae > Phyllobates > Phyllobates terribilis. The sequence goes on from NW_027362762.1 coordinate 586,544,683, forward strand.
TACCCACACACATTTGGAACTCTCCTGGGGTACCCTCACACATATTATTCTCTCATTTAGTGGATATTTTCACAAAAAAGTGAAATTTTCAAAAATCCAGAAAATTGGCTGAAAACGACTAAATGTCAAGGACTCATTGGGGGAATCGCTCTGGAACTGAAATCGTATTGCTCACTGACATTTCCCCTATCTGAAAGTCTGATAAACGCTGGAAAAATGACTTAGTCCAAAAAAAAAAATTTTTCAACTTTTTTCAATTTTACCCCCGTGGGATATATATTCTACCAACACACATTTGGAACTCTCCTGGGGTACCCTCACACATATTATTCCCTCATTTAGTGGATATTTTCACAAAAAAGAGAAATTTTCAAAAATCCAAAATATTGTCTGAAAACGACTAAATATCAAGGACTCATTGGGCGAATCGCTCTGGAACTGAAATCGGAACGCTCATTGACATTTGCCCTATCTTAAAGTCTGATAAACGCCGGAAAAATGACTAAGTCCCAAAGAAAATTTTTTAAACCTTTTTCAATTTTACCCCGTGGGATATATATTCTACCCACACACATTTGGAACTCTCCTGGGGTACCCTCACACATATTATTCTCTCATTTAGTGGATATTTTCACAAAAAAAGTGAAATTTTCAAAAATCCAGAAAATTGGCTGAAATCCACAAAATATCAAGGACTCATTGGGCGAATCGCTCTGGAACTGAAATCGGAACGCTCACTGACATTTGCCCTATCTGAAACTCTGATAAACGCCGGAAAAATGACTAAGTCCCAAAAAAAAATTTTAAAACTTTTTTCAATTTTACCCCCGTGGGATATATATTCTACCCACACACATTTGGAACTCTCCTGGGGTACCCTCACACATATTATTCCCTCATTTAGTGGATATTTTCACAAAAAAGTGAAATTTTCAAAAATCCAGAAAATTGGCTGAAAACGACTCATTGGGCGAATCGCTCTGGAACTGAAATCATATTGCTCACTGACATTTCCCCTATCTGAAAGTCTGATAAACGCCGGAAAAATGACTAAGTCCAAAAAAAAATTTTCTTAAACTTTTTTCAATTTTACCCCCGTGGGATATATATTCTACCCACACACATTTGGAACTCTCCTGGGGTGCCCTCTCACATATTATTCCCTCATTTAGTGGATATTTTCACAAAAAAGTGAAATTTTCAAAAATCCAGAAAATTGGCTGAAAATGACTAAATATCAAGGACTCATTGGGCGAATCGCTCTGGAACTGAAATCGGAACGCTCACTGACATTTGCCCTATCTGAAAGTCTGATAAACACCGGAAAAATGACTAAGTCCAAAAAAAAATTTTTTTCAACTTTTTTCAATTTTACCCCCGTGGGATATATATTCTACCCACACACATTTGGAACTCTCCTGGGGTACCCTCACACATATTATTCCCTCATTTAGTGGATATTTTCACAAAAAAGTGAAATTTTCAAAAATCCAGAAAATTGGCTGAAAACGACTAAATATCAAGGGCTCATTGGGAGAATCGCTCTGGAACCGAAATCGTATTGCTCACTGACATTTCCCCTATCTGAAAGTCTGATAAACACCAGAAAAATGACTAAGTCCAAAAAAAAATTTTTTTCAACTTTTTTCAATTTTACCCCCGTGGGATATATATTCTACCCACACACATTTGGAACTCTCCTGGGGTACCCTCACACATATTATTCCCTCATTTAGTGGATATTTTCACAAAAAAGTGACATTTTCAAAAATCCAGAAAATTGGCTGAAAACTACTAAATATCAAGGGCTCATTGAGCGAATCGCTCTGGAACTGAAATCGTATTGCTCACTGACATTTCCCCTATCTGAAAGTCTGATAAACGCCGGAAAAATGACTAAGTCCCAAAAAAATTTTCTTAAACTTTTTTCAATTTTACCCCCGTGGGATATATATTCTACACACACACATTTGGAACTCTCCTGGGGTACCCTCACACATATTATTCCTTCATTTAGTGGATATTTTCACAAAAAAGTAAAATTTTCAAAAATCCAGAAAATTGGCTGAAAACGACTAAATATCAAGGACTCATTGGGCGAATCGCTCTGGAACTGAAATCGTATTGCTCACTGACATTTCCCCTATCTGAAAGTCTGATAAACGCTGGAAAAATGACTATGTCCCAAAAAATGTTTTTTTAACTTTTTTCAATTTTACCCCCGTGGGATATATATTCTACCCACACACATTTGGAACTCTCCTGGGGTACCCTCACACATATTATTTCCTCATTTAGTGGATATTTTCACAAAAAAGAGAAATTTTCAAAAATACAAAATATTGGCTGAAAACGACTAAATATCAAGGACTCATTGGGCGAATCGCTCTGGAACTGAAATCGGAATGCTCACTGACATTTGCCCTATCTGAAAGTCTGATAAACGCCGGAAAAATGACTAAGTCCAAAAAAAAATTTTTTTCAACTTTTTTCAATTTTACCCCCGTGGGATATATATTCTACCCACACACATTTGGAACTCTCCTGGGGTACCCTCACACATATTATTCCCTCATTTAGTGGATATTTTCACAAAAAAGTGAAATTTTCAAAAATCCAGAAAATTGGCTGAAAACGACTAAATATCAAGGGCTCATTGAGCGAATCGCTCTGGAACTGAAATCGTATTGCTCACTGACATTTCCCCTATCTGAAAGTCTGATAAACGCCGGAAAAATGACTAAGTCCCAAAAAAATTTTCTTAAACTTTTTTCAATTTTACCCCCGTGGGATATATATTCTACCCACACACATTTGGAACTCTCCTGGGGTACCCTCACACATATTATTCCCTCATTTAGTGTATGTTTTCACAAAAAAGTGAAATTTTCAAAAATCCAGAAAATTGGCTGAAAACGACTAAATATCAAGGGCTCATTGGGAGAATCGCTCTGGAACCGAAATCGTATTGCTCACTGACATTTCCCCTATCTGAAAGTCTGATAAACACCAGAAAAATGACTAAGTCCAAAAAAAAATTTTTTTCAACTTTTTTCAATTTTACCCCCGTGGGATATATATTCTACCCACACACATTTGGAACTCTCCTGGGGTACCCTCACACATATTATTCCCTCATTTAGTGGATATTTTCACAAAAAAGTGACATTTTCAAAAATCCAGAAAATTGGCTGAAAACTACTAAATATCAAGGGCACATTGAGCGAATCGCTCTGGAACTGAAATCGTATTGCTCACTGACATTTCCCCTATCTGAAAGTCTGATAAACGCCGGAAAAATGACTAAGTCCAAAAAAAATTTTCTTAAACTTTTTTCAATTTTACCCCCGTGGGATATATATTCTACACACACACATTTGGAACTCTCCTGGGGTACCCTCACACATATTATTCTGTCATTTAGTGGATATTTTCACAAAAGAGTGAAATTTTCAAAAATCCAGAAAATTGGCTGAAAACGACTTAATATCAAGGACTCATTGGGCGAATCGCTCTGGAACTGAAATCGGAACGCTCACTGACATTTCCCCTATTTGAAAGTCTGATAAACACCAGAAAAATGACTAAGTCCAAAAAAAAATTTTTTTCAACTTTTTTCAATTTTACCCTCGTGGGATATATATTCTACCCACACACATTTGGAACTCTCCTGGGGTACCCTCACACATATTAATCCCTCATTTAGTGGATATTTTCACAAAAAAGTGAAATTTTCAAAAATCCAGAAAATTGGCTGAAAACGACTTAATATCAAGGACTCATTGGGCGAATCACTCTGGAACTGAAATCGGAACGCTCACTGACATTTCCACTATTTGAAAGTCTGATAAACGCCGGAAAAATTACTAAGTCCAAAAAAAAATTTTCTTAAACTGTTTTCAATTTTACCCCCGTGGGATATATATTCTACCCACACACATTTGGAACTCTCCTGGGGTGCCCTCTCACATATTATTCCCTCATTTAGTGGATATTTTCACAAAAAAGTGAAATTTTCAAAAATCCAGAAAATTGGCTGAAAATGACTAAATATCAAGGACTCATTAGGCGAATCGCTCTGGAACTGAAATCGGAACGCTCACTGACATTTGCCCTATCTGAAAGTCTGATAAACACCGGAAAAATGACTAAGTCCAAAAAAAAATTTTTTTCAACTTTTTTCAATTTTACCCCCGTGGGATATATATTCTACCCACACACAATTGGAACTCTCCTGGGGTACCCTCACACATATTATTCCCTCATTTAGTGTATGTTTTCACAAAAAAGTGAAATTTTCAAAAATCCAGAAAATTGGCTGAAAACGACTAAATATCAAGGGCTCATTGGGAGAATCGCTCTGGAACCGAAATCGTATTGCTCACTGACATTTCCCCTATCTGAAAGTCTGATAAACACCAGAAAAATGACTAAGTCCAAAAAAAAATGTTCTTAAACTTTTTTCAATTTTACCCCCGTGGGATATATATTCTACCCACACACATTTGGAACTCTCCTGGGATACCCTCACACATATTAATCCCTCATTTAGTGGATATTTTCACAAAAAAGTGAAATTTTCAAAAATCCAGAAAATTGGCTGAAAACGACTTAATATCAAGGACTCATTGGGCGAATCACTCTGGAACTGAAATCGGAACGCTCACTGACATTTCCACTATTTGAAAGTCTGATAAACGCCGGAAAAATGACTAAGTCCAAAAAAAAATTTTATTAAACTTTTTTCAATTTTACCCCCGTGGGATATATATTCTACCCACACACATTTGGAACTCTCCTGGGGTACCCTCTCACATATTATTCCCTCATTTAGTGGATGTTTTCACAAAAAAGTGAAATTTTCAAAAATCCAGAAAATTGGCTGAAAACGACTAAATATCAAGGGCTCATTGGGCGAATCGCTCTGGAACCGAAATCGTATTGCTCACTGACATTTCCCCTATCTGAAAGTCTGATAAACACCAGAAAAATGACTAAGTCCAAAAAAAAATTTTTTTCAACTTTTTTCAATTTTACCCCCGTGGGATATATATTCTACCCACACACATTTGGAACTCTCCTGGGGTACCCGCACACATATTATTCCCTCATTTAGTGGATATTTTCACAAAAAAGTGAAATTTTCAAAAATCCAGAAAATTGGCTGAAAACGACTAAATATCAAGGACTCATTGGGCGAATCGCTCTGGAACTGAAATCGTATTGCTCACTGACATTTGCCCTATCTGAAAGTCTGATAAACGCCGGAAAAATGACTAAGTCCAAAAAAAAATTTTTTTCAATTTTACCCCCGTGGGATATATATTCTACCCACACACATTTGGAACTCTCCTGGGGTACCCTCTCACATATTATTCTCTCATTTAGTGGATGTTTTCACAAAAAAGTGAAATTTTCAAAAATCCAGAAAAATGGCTGAAAACGACTAAATATCAAGGGCTCATTGGGCGAATCGCTCTGGAACCGAAATCGTATTGCTCACTGACATTTCCCCTATCTGAAAGTCTGATAAACGCCGGAAAAATGACTAAGTCCAAAAAAAAATTTTCTTAAACTTTTTTCAATTTTACCCCCGTGGGATATATATTCTACCCACACACATTTGGAACTCTCCTGGGGTGCCCTCTCACATATTATTCCCTCATTTAGTGGATATTTTCACAAAAAAGTGAAATTTTCAAAAATCCAGAAAATTGGCTGAAAATGACTAAATATCAAGGACTCATTGGGCGAATCGCTCTGGAACTGAAATCGGAACGCTCACTGACATTTGCCCTATCTGAAAGTCTGATAAACACCGGAAAAATGACTAAGTCCAAAAAAAAATTTTTTTCAACTTTTTTCAATTTTACCCCCGTGGGATATATATTCTACCCACACACATTTGGAACTCTCCTGGGGTACCCTCACACATATTAATCCCTCATTTAGTGGATATTTTCACAAAAAAGTGAAATTTTCAAAAATCCAGAAAATTGGCTGAAAACGACTTAATATCAAGGACTCATTGGGCGAATCGCTCTGGAACTGAAATCGGAACGCTCACTGACATTTGCCCTATCTGAAAGTCTGATAAACGCCGGAAAAATGACTAAGTCCAAAAAAAAATTTTCTTAAACTTTTTTCAATTTTACCCCCGTGGGATATATATTCTACCCACACACATTTGGAACTCTCCTGGGGTACCCTCTCACATATTATTCCCTCATTTAGTGGATATTTTCACAAAAAAGTGAAATTTTCAAAAATCCAGAAAATTGGCTGAAAACGACTAAATATCAAGGGCTCATTGGGAGAATCGCTCTGGAACCGAAATCGTATTGCTCACTGACATTTCCCCTATCTGAAAGTCTGATAAACACCAGAAAAATGACTAAGTCCAAAAAAAAATGTTCTTAAACTTTTTTCAATTTTACCCCCGTGGGATATATATTCTACCCACACACATTTGGAACTCTCCTGGGGTACCCTCACACATATTAATCCCTCATTTAGTGGATATTTTCACAAAAAAGTGAAATTTTCAAAAATCCAGAAAATTGGCTGAAAACGACTTAATATCAAGGACTCATTGGGCGAATCACTCTGGAACTGAAATCGGAACGCTCACTGACATTTCCACTATTTGAAAGTCTGATAAACGCCGGAAAAATGACTAAGTCCAAAAAAAAATTTTATTAAACTTTTTTCAATTTTACCCCCGTGGGATATATATTCTACCCACACACATTTGGAACTCTCCTGGGGTACCCTCTCACATATTATTCCCTCATTTAGTGGATGTTTTCACAAAAAAGTGAAATTTTCAAAAATCCAGAAAATTGGCTGAAAACGACTAAATATCAAGGGCTCATTGGGCGAATCGCTCTGGAACCGAAATCGTATTGCTCACTGACATTTCCCCTATCTGAAAGTCTGATAAACACCAGAAAAATGACTAAGTCCAAAAAAAAATTTTTTTCAACTTTTTTCAATTTTACCCCCGTGGGATATATATTCTACCCACACACATTTGGAACTCTCCTGGGGTACCCGCACACATATTATTCCCTCATTTAGTGGATATTTTCACAAAAAAGTGAAATTTTCAAAAATCCAGAAAATTGGCTGAAAACGACTAAATATCAAGGACTCATTGGGCGAATCGCTCTGGAACTGAAATCGTATTGCTCACTGACATTTGCCCTATCTGAAAGTCTGATAAACGCCGGAAAAATGACTAAGTCCAAAAAAAAATTTTTTTCAATTTTACCCCCGTGGGATATATATTCTACCCACACACATTTGGAACTCTCCTGGGGTACCCTCTCACATATTATTCTCTCATTTAGTGGATGTTTTCACAAAAAAGTGAAATTTTCAAAAATCCAGAAAAATGGCTGAAAACGACTAAATATCAAGGGCTCATTGGGCGAATCGCTCTGGAACCGAAATCGTATTGCTCACTGACATTTCCCCTATCTGAAAGTCTGATAAACGCCGGAAAAATGACTAAGTCCAAAAAAAAATTTTCTTAAACTTTTTTCAATTTTACCCCCGTGGGATATATATTCTACCCACACACATTTGGAACTCTCCTGGGGTGCCCTCTCACATATTATTCCCTCATTTAGTGGATATTTTCACAAAAAAGTGAAATTTTCAAAAATCCAGAAAATTGGCTGAAAATGACTAAATATCAAGGACTCATTGGGCGAATCGCTCTGGAACTGAAATCGGAACGCTCACTGACATTTGCCCTATCTGAAAGTCTGATAAACACCGGAAAAATGACTAAGTCCAAAAAAAAATTTTTTTCAACTTTTTTCAATTTTACCCCCGTGGGATATATATTCTACCCACACACATTTGGAACTCTCCTGGGGTACCCTCACACATATTAATCCCTCATTTAGTGGATATTTTCACAAAAAAGTGAAATTTTCAAAAATCCAGAAAATTGGCTGAAAACGACTTAATATCAAGGACTCATTGGGCGAATCGCTCTGGAACTGAAATCGGAACGCTCACTGACATTTGCCCTATCTGAAAGTCTGATAAACGCCGGAAAAATGACTAAGTCCAAAAAAAAATTTTCTTAAACTTTTTTCAATTTTACCCCCGTGGGATATATATTCTACCCACACACATTTGGAACTCTCCTGGGGTACCCTCTCACATATTATTCCCTCATTTAGTGGATATTTTCACAAAAAAGTGAAATTTTCAAAAATCCAGAAAATTGGCTGAAAACGACTAAATATCAAGGACTCATTGGGCGAATCGCTCTGGAACTGAAATTGGAACGCTCACTGACATTTCCCCAATCTGAAAGTCTGACAAACGCCGGAAAAATGACTAAGTCCAAAAAAAAATTTTTTTCAACTTTTTTCAATTTTACCCCCGTGGGATATATATTCTACCCACACACATTTGGAACTCTCCTGGGGTACCCGCACACATATTATTCCCTCATTTAGTGGATATTTTCACAAAAAAGTGAAATTTTCAAAAATCCAGAAAATTGGCTGAAAACGACTAAATATCAAGGACTCATTGGGCGAATCGCTCTGGAACTGAAATCGTATTGCTCACTGACATTTGCCCTATCTGAAAGTCTGATAAACGCCGGAAAAATGACTAAGTCCAAAAAAAAATTTTTTTCAATTTTACCCCCGTGGGATATATATTCTACCCACACACATTTGGAACTCTCCTGGGGTACCCTCTCACATATTATTCTCTCATTTAGTGGATGTTTTCACAAAAAAGTGAAATTTTCAAAAATCCAGAAAAATGGCTGAAAACGACTAAATATCAAGGGCTCATTGGGCGAATCGCTCTGGAACCGAAATCGTATTGCTCACTGACATTTCCCCTATCTGAAAGTCTGATAAACGCCGGAAAAATGACTAAGTCCAAAAAAAAATTTTCTTAAACTTTTTTCAATTTTACCCCCGTGGGATATATATTCTACCCACACACATTTGGAACTCTCCTGGGGTGCCCTCTCACATATTATTCCCTCATTTAGTGGATATTTTCACAAAAAAGTGAAATTTTCAAAAATCCAGAAAATTGGCTGAAAATGACTAAATATCAAGGACTCATTGGGCGAATCGCTCTGGAACTGAAATCGGAACGCTCACTGACATTTGCCCTATCTGAAAGTCTGATAAACACCGGAAAAATGACTAAGTCCAAAAAAAAATTTTTTTCAACTTTTTTCAATTTTACCCCCGTGGGATATATATTCTACCCACACACATTTGGAACTCTCCTGGGGTACCCTCACACATATTAATCCCTCATTTAGTGGATATTTTCACAAAAAAGTGAAATTTTCAAAAATCCAGAAAATTGGCTGAAAACGACTTAATATCAAGGACTCATTGGGCGAATCGCTCTGGAACTGAAATCGGAACGCTCACTGACATTTGCCCTATCTGAAAGTCTGATAAACGCCGGAAAAATGACTAAGTCCAAAAAAAAATTTTCTTAAACTTTTTTCAATTTTACCCCCGTGGGATATATATTCTACCCACACACATTTGGAACTCTCCTGGGGTACCCTCTCACATATTATTCCCTCATTTAGTGGATATTTTCACAAAAAAGTGAAATTTTCAAAAATCCAGAAAATTGGCTGAAAACGACTAAATATCAAGGACTCATTGGGCGAATCGCTCTGGAACTGAAATCGGAACGCTCACTGACATTTCCACTATTTGAAAGTTTGATAAACGCCGGAAAAATGACTAAGTCCAAAAAAAAATTTTCTTAAACTTTTTTCAATTTTACCCCCGTGGGATATATATTCTACCCACACACATTTGGAACTCTCCTGGGGTACCCTCTCACATATTATTCTCTCATTTAGTGGATGTTTTCATAAAAAAGTGAAATTTTCAAAAATCCAGAAAAATGGCTGAAAACGACTAAATATCAAGGGCTCATTGGGCGAATCGCTCTGGAACCGAAATCGTATTGCTCACTGACATTTCCCCTATCTGAAAGTCTGATAAACACCAGAAAAATGACTAAGTCCAAAAAAAAATTTTTTTCAACTTTTTTCAATTTTACCCCCGTGGGATATATATTCTACCCACACACATTTGGAACTCTCCTGGGGTACCCTCTCACATATTATTCCCTCATTTAGTGGATATTTTCACAAAAAAGTGAAATTTTCAAAAATCCAGAAAATTGGCTGAAAACGACTAAATATCAAGGACTCATTGGGCGAATCGCTCTGGAACTGAAATCGGAACGCTCACTGACATTTGCCCTATCTGAAAGTCTGAAAAACACTGGAATAATGACTAAGTCCAAAAAAAAAAATTTTTCAAGTTTTTTAAATTTTACCCCCGTGGGATATATATTCTACCAACACACATTTGGAACTCTCCTGGGGTACCCTCACACATATTATTTCCTCATTTAGTGGATATTTTCACAAAAAAGAGAAATTTTCAAAAATACAAAATATTGGCTGAAAACGACTAAATATCAAGGACTCATTGGGCGAATCGCTCTGGAACTGAAATCGGAACTCTCACTGACATTTGCCCTATCTTAAAGTTTGATAAACGCCGGAAAAATGACTAAGTCCCCAAAAAAATTTTTAAAACTTTTTTCAATTTTGCCCCCGTGGGATATATATTCTAACCACACACATTTGGAACTCTCCTGGGGTACCCTCACACATATTATTCCCTCATTTAGTGGATATTTTCACAAAAAAGTGAAATTTTCAAAAATCCAGAAAATTGGCTGAAAACGACTAAATATCAAGGGCTCATTGGGCGAATCGCTCTGGAACCGAAATCGTATTGCTCACTGACATTTCCCCTATCTGAAAGTCTGATAAACACCAGAAAAATGACTAAGTCCAAAAAAAAAATTTTTTCAACTTTTTTCAATTTTACCCCCGTGGGATATATATTCTACCCACACACATTTGGAACTCTCCTGGGGTACCCTCACACATATTATTCCCTCATTTAGTGGATATTTTCACAAAAAAGTGAAATTTTCAAAAATCCAGAAAATTGGCTGAAAACGACTAAATATCAAGGACTCATTGGGCGAATCGCTCTGGAACTGAAATCGGAACGCTCACTGACATTTGCCCTATCTGAAAGTCTGATAAACGCCGGAAAAATGACTAAGTCCAAAAAAAAATTTTCTTAAACTTTTTTCAATTTTACCCCCGTGGGATATATATTCTACCCACACACATTTGGAACTCTCCTGGGGTACCCTCTCACATATTATTCCCTCATTTAGTGGATATTTTCACAAAAAAGTGAAATTTTCAAAAATCCAGAAAATTGGCTGAAAACGACTAAATATCAAGGACTCATTGGGCGAATCGCTCTGGAACTGAAATCGGAACGCTCACTGACATTTCCACTATTTGAAAGTTTGATAAACGCCGGAAAAATGACTAAGTCCAAAAAAAAATTTTCTTAAACTTTTTTCAATTTTACCCCCGTGGGATATATATTCTATCCACACACATTTGGAACTCTCCTGGGGTACCCTCTCACATATTATTCCCTCATTTAGTGGATGTTTTCACAAAAAAATGAAATTTTCCAAAATCCAGAAAATTGGCTGAAAACGACTAAATATCAAGGGCTCATTGGGCGAATCGCTCTGGAACCGAAATCGTATTGCTCACTGACATTTCCTCTATCTGAAAGTCTGATAAACACCAGAAAAATGACTAAGTCCAAAAAAAAAATTTTTTCAACTTTTTTCAATTTTACCCCCGTGGGATATATATTCTACCCACACACATTTGGAACTCTCCTGGGGTACCCTCACACATATTATTCCCTCATTTAGTGGATATTTTCACAAAAAAGTGAAATTTTCAAAAATCCAGAAAATTGGCTGAAAACGACTAAATATCAAGGACTCATTGGGCGAATCGCTCTGGAACTGAAATCGTATTGCTCACTGACATTTGCCCTATCTGAAAGTCTGATAAACGCCGGAAAAATGACTAAGTCCAAAAAAAAATTTTTTTCAATTTTACCCCCGTGGGATATATATTCTACCCACACACATTTGGAACTCTCCTGGGGTACCCTCTCACATATTATTCTCTCATTTAGTGGATGTTTTCACAAAAAAGTGAAATTTTCAAAAATCCAGAAAAATGGCTGAAAACGACTAAATATCAAGGGCTCATTGGGCGAATCGCTCTGGAACCAAAATCGTATTGCTCACTGACATTTCCCCTATCTGAAAGTCTGATAAACGCCGGAAAAATGACTAAGTCCAAAAAAAAATTTTCTTAAACTTTTTTCAATTTTACCCCCGTGGGATATATATTCTACCCACACACATTTGGAACTCTCCTGGGGTGCCCTCTCACATATTATTCCCTCATTTAGTGGATATTTTCACAAAAAAGTGAAATTTTCAAAAATCCAGAAAATTGGCTGAAAATGACTAAATATCAAGGACTCATTGGGCGAATCGCTCTGGAACTGAAATCGGAACGCTCACTGACATTTGCCCTATCTGAAAGTCTGATAAACACCGGAAAAATGACTAAGTCCAAAAAAAAATTTTTTTCAACTTTTTTCAATTTTACCCCCGTGGGATATATATTCTACCCACACACATTAGGAACTCTCCTGGGGTACCCTCTCACATATTATTCCCTCATTTAGTGGATGTTTTCACAAAAAAGTGAAATTTTCAAAAATCCAGAAAATTGGCTGAAAACGACTAAATATCAAGGGCTCATTGGGCGAATCGCTCTGGAACCGAAATCGTATTGCTCACTGACATTTCCCCTATCTGAAAGTCTGATAAACACCAGAAAAATGACTAAGTCCAAAAAAAAATTTTTTTCAACTTTTTTCAATTTTACCCCCGTGGGATATATATTCTACCCACACACATTTGGAACTCTCCTGGGGTACCCTCACACATATTAATCCCTCATTTAGTGGATATTTTCACAAAAAAGTGAAATTTTCAAAAATCCAGAAAATTGGCTGAAAACTACTTAATATCAAGGACTCATTGGGCGAATCACTCTGGAACTGAAATCGGAACGCTCACTGACATTTCCACTATTTGAAAGTCTGATAAACGCCGGAAAAATGACTAAGTCCAAAAAAAAATTTTCTTAAACTTTTTTCAATTTTACCCCCGTGGGATATATATTCTACCCACACACATTTGGAACTCTCCTGGGGTACCCTCTCACATATTATTCCCTCATTTAGTGGATATTTTCACAAAAAAGTGAAATTTTCAAAAATCCAGAAAATTGGCTGAAAACGACTAAATATCAAGGACTCATTGGGCGAATCGCTCTGGAACTGAAATCGGAACGCTCACTGACATTTCCACTATTTGAAAGTTTGATAAACGCCGGAAAAATGACTAAGTCCAAAAAAAAATTTTCTTAAACTTTTTTCAATTTTACCCCCGTGGGATATATATTCTACCCACACACATTTGGAACTCTCCTGGGGTACCCTCTCACATATTATTCTCTCATTTAGTGGATGTTTTCATAAAAAAGTGAAATTTTCAAAAATCCAGAAAAATGGCTGAAAACGACTAAATATCAAGGGCTCATTGGGCGAATCGCTCTGGAACCGAAATCGTATTGCTCACTGACATTTCCCCTATCTGAAAGTCTGATAAACACCAGAAAAATGACTAAGTCCAAAAAAAAATTTTTTTCAACTTTTTTCAATTTTACCCCCGTGGGATATATATTCTACCCACACACATTTGGAACTCTCCTGGGGTACCCTCTCACATATTATTCCCTCATTTAGTGGATATTTTCACAAAAAAGTGAAATTTTCAAAAATCCAGAAAATTGGCTGAAAACGACTAAATATCAAGGACTCATTGGGCGAATCGCTCTGGAACTGAAATCGGAACGCTCACTGACATTTGCCCTATCTGAAAGTCTGAAAAACACTGGAATAATGACTAAGTCCAAAAAAAAAAATTTTTCAAGTTTTTTAAATTTTACCCCCGTGGGATATATATTCTACCAACACACATTTGGAACTCTCCTGGGGTACCCTCACACATATTATTTCCTCATTTAGTGGATATTTTCACAAAAAAGAGAAATTTTCAAAAATACAAAATATTGGCTGAAAACGACTAAATATCAAGGACTCATTGGGCGAATCGCTCTGGAACTGAAATCGGAACTCTCACTGACATTTGCCCTATCTTAAAGTTTGATAAACGCCGGAAAAATGACTAAGTCCAAAAAAAAATTTTCTTAAACTTTTTTCAATTTTACCCCCGTGGGATATATATTCTACCCAGACACATTTGGAACTCTCCTGGGGTACCCTCTCACATATTATTCCCTCATTTAGTGGATATTTTCACAAAAAAGTGAAATTTTCAAAAATCCAGAAAATTGGCTGAAAACGACTAAATATCAAGGACTCATTGGGCGAATCGCTCTGGAACTGAAATCGGAACGCTCACTAACATTTGCCCTATCTGAAAGTCTGATAAACACCGGAAAAATGACTAAGTCCATAAAAAAAATTTTTTCAACTTTTTTCAATTTTACCCCCGTGGGATATATATTCTACCCACACACATTTGGAACTCTCCTGGGGTACCCTCACACATATTAATCCCTCATTTAGTGGATATTTTCACAAAAAAGTGAAATTTTCAAAAATCCAGAAAATTGGCTGGAAACGACTTAATATCAAGGACTCATTGGACGAATCGCTCTGGAACTGAAATCGGAACGCTCACTGACATTTCCACTATTTGAAAGTTTGATAAACGCCGGAAAAATGACTAAGTCCAAAAAAAAATTTTCTTAAACTTTTTTCAATTTTACCCCCGTGGGATATATATTCTATCCACACACATTTGGAACTCTCCTGGGGTACCCTCTCACATATTATTCCCTCATTTAGTGGATGTTTTCACAAAAAAATGAAATTTTCCAAAATCCAGAAAATTGGCTGAAAACGACTAAATATCAAGGGCTCATTGGGCGAATCGCTCTGGAACCGAAATCGTATTGCTCACTGACATTTCCCCTATCTGAAAGTCTGATAAACACCAGAAAAATGACTAAGTCCAAAAAAAAATTTTTTTCAACTTTTTTCAATTTTACCCCCGTGGGATATATATTCTACCCACACACATTTGGAACTCTCCTGGGGTACCCTCACACATATTATTCCCTCATTTAGTGGATATTTTCACAAAAAAGTGAAATTTTCAAAAATCCAGAAAATTGGCTGAAAACGACTAAATATCAAGGACTCATTGGGCGAATCGCTCTGGAACTGAAATCATATTGCTCACTGACATTTGCCCTATCTGAAAGTCTGATAAACGCCGGAAAAATGACTAAGTCCAAAAAAAAATTTTTTTCAACTTTTTTCAATTTTACCCCCGTGGGATATATATTCTACCCACACACATTTGGAACTCTCCTGGGGTACCCTCACACATATTATTCCCTCATTTAGTGGATATTTTCACAAAAAAGTGAAATTTTCAAAAATCCAGAAAATTGGCTGAAAACGACTAAATATCAAGGACTCATTGGGCGAATCGCTCTGGAACTGAAATCGTATTGCTCACTGACATTTGCCCTATCTGAAAGTCTGATAAACGCCGGAAAAATGACTAAGTCCAAAAAAAAATTTTTTTCAATTTTACCCCTGTGGGATATATATTCTACCCACACACATTTGGAACTCTCCTGGGGTACCCTCTCACATATTATTCTCTCATTTAGTGGATGTTTTCACAAAAAAGTGAAATTTTCAAAAATCCAGAAAATTGGCTGAAAACGACTAAATATCAAGGGCTCATTGGGCGAATCGCTCTGGAACCGAAATCGTATTGCTCACTGACATTTCCCCTATCTGAAAGTCTGATAAACACCAGAAAAATGACTAAGTCCAAAAAAAAATTTTTTTCAACTTTTTTCAATTTTACCCCCGTGGGATATATATTCTACCCACACACATTTGGAACTCTCCTGGGGTACCATCTCACATATTATTCCCTCATTTAGTGGATATTTTCACAAAAAAGTGAAATTTTCAAAAATCCAGAAAATTGGCTGAAAACGACTAAATATTAAGGACTCATTGGGCGAATCGCTCTGGAACTGAAATCGGAACGCTCACTGACATTTGCCCTATCTGAAAGTCTGATAAACACCGGAAAAATGACTAAGTCCAAAAAAAAATTTTTTTCAACTTTTTTCAATTTTACCCCCGTGGGATATATATTCTACCAACACACATTTGGAACTCTCCTGGGGTACCCTCACACATATTATTTCCTCATTTAGTGGATATTTTCACAAAAAAGAGAAATTTTCAAAAATACAAAATATTGGCTGAAAACGACTAAATATCAAGGACTCATTGGGCGAATCGCTCTGGAACTGAAATCGGAACTCTCACTGACATTTGCCCTATCTTAAAGTTTGATAAACGCCGGAAAAATGACTAAGTCCCCAAAAAAATTTTTAAAACTTTTTTCAATTTTGCCCCCGTGGGATATATATTCTAACCACACACATTTGGAACTCTCCTGGGGTACCCTCACACATATTATTCCCTCATTTAGTGGATATTTTCACAAAAAAGTGAAATTTTCAAAAATCCAGAAAATTGGCTGAAAACGACTAAATATCAAGGGCTCATTGGGCGAATCGCTCTGGAACCGAAATCGTATTGCTCACTGACATTTCCCCTATCTGAAAGTCTGATAAACACCAGAAAAATGACTAAGTCCAAAAAAAAAATTTTTTCAACTTTTTTCAATTTTACCCCCGTGGGATATATATTCTACCCACACACATTTGGAACTCTCCTGGGGTACCCTCACACATATTATTCCCTCATTTAGTGGATATTTTCACAAAAAAGTGAAATTTTCAAAAATCCAGAAAATTGGCTGAAAACGACTAAATATCAAGGACTCATTGGGCGAATCGCTCTGGAACTGAAATCGTATTGCTCACTGACATTTGCCCTATCTGAAAGTCTGATAAACGCCGGAAAAATGACTAAGTCCAAAAAAAATTTTTTTTCAATTTTACCCCCGTGGGATATATATTCTACCCACACACATTTGGAACTCTCCTGGGGTACCCTCTCACATATTATTCTCTCATTTAGTGGATGTTTTCACAAAAAAGTGAAATTTTCAAAAATCCAGAAAAATGGCTGAAAACGACTAAATATCAAGGGCTCATTGGGCGAATCGCTCTGGAACCGAAATCGTATTGCTCACTGACATTTCCCCTATCTGAAAGTCTGATAAACACCAGAAAAATGACTAAGTCCAAAAAAAAATTTTTTTCAACTTTTTTCAATTTTACCCCCGTGGGATATATATTCTACCCACACACATTTGGAACTCTCCTGGGGTACCCTCTCACATATTATTCCCTCATTTAGTGGATATTTTCACAAAAAAGTGAAATTTTCAAAAATCCAGAAAATTGGCTGAAAACGACTAAATATCAAGGACTCATTGGGCGAATCGCTCTGGAACTGAAATCGGAACGCTCACTGACATTTGCCCTATCTGAAAGTCTGAAAAACACTGGAATAATGACTAAGTCCAAAAAAAAAAATTTTTCAAGTTTTTTAAATTTTACCCCCGTGGGATATATATTCTACCAACACACATTTGGAACTCTCCTGGGGTACCCTCACACATATTATTTCCTCATTTAGTGGATATTTTCACAAAAAAGAGAAATTTTCAAAAATACAAAATATTGGCTGAAAACGACTAAATATCAAGGACTCATTGGGCGAATCGCTCTGGAACTGAAATCGGAACTCTCACTGACATTTGCCCTATCTTAAAGTTTGATAAACGCCGGAAAAATGACTAAGTCCCCAAAAAAATTTTTAAAACTTTTTTCAATTTTGCCCCCGTGGGATATATATTCTAACCACACACATTTGGAACTCTCCTGGGGTACCCTCACACATATTATTCCCTCATTTAGTGGATATTTTCACAAAAAAGTGAAATTTTCAAAAATCCAGAAAATTGGCTGAAAACGACTAAATATCAAGGACTCATTGGGTGAATCGCTCTGGAACTGAAATCGGAACGCTCACTGACATTTGCCCTATCTGAAAGTCTGATAAACGCCGGAAAAATGACTAAGTCCCAAAAAAATTTTCTTAAACTTTTTTCAATTTTACCCCCGTGGGATATATATTCTACCCACACACATTTGGAACTCTCCTGGGGTACCCTCACACATATTATTCCCTCATTTAGTGTATGTTTTCACAAAAAAGTGAAATTTTCAAAAATCCAGAAAATTGGCTGAAAACGACTAAATATCAAGGGCTCATTGGGAGAATCGCTCTGGAACCGAAATCGTATTGCTCACTGACATTTCCCCTATCTGAAAGTCTGATAAACACCAGAAAAATGACTAAGTCCAAAAAAAAATTTTTTTCAACTTTTTTCAATTTTACCCCCGTGGGATATATATTCTACCCACACACATTTGGAACTCTCCTGGGGTACCCTCACACATATTATTCCGTCATTTAGTCGATATTTTCACAAAAGAGTGAAATTTTCAAAAATCCAGAAAATTGGCTGAAAACGACTTAATATCAAGGACTCATTGGGCGAATCGCTCTGGAACTGAAATCGGAACGCTCACTGACATTTCCCCTATTTGAAAGTCTGATAAACGCCGGAAAAATGACTAAGTCCAAAAAAAAATGTTCTTAAACTTTTTTCAATTTTACCCCCGTGGGATATATATTCTACCCACACACATTTGGAACTCTCCTGGGGTACCCTCTCACATATTATTCCCTCATTTAGTGGATGTTTTCACAAAAAAGTGAAATTTTCAAAAATCCAGAAAATTGGCTGAAAACGACTAAATATCAAGGGCTCATTGGGCGAATCGCTCTGGAACCGAAATCGTATTGCTCACTGACATTTCCCCTATCTGAAAGTCTGATAAACACCAGAAAAATGACTAAGTCCAAAAAAAAATTTTTTTCAACTTTTTTCAATTTTACCCCCGTGGGATATATATTCTACCCACACACATTTGGAACTCTCCTGGGGTACCCTCACACATATTAATCCCTCATTTAGTGGATATTTTCACAAAAAAGTGAAATTTTCAAAAATCCAGAAAATTGGCTGAAAACTACTTAATATCAAGGACTCATTGGGCGAATCACTCTGGAACTGAAATCGGAACGCTCACTGACATTTCCACTATTTGAAAGTCTGATAAACGCCGGAAAAATGACTAAGTCCAAAAAAAAATTTTATTAAACTTTTTTCAATTTTACCCCCGTGGGATATATATTCTACCCACACACATTTGGAACTCTCCTGGGGTACCCTCTCACATATTATTCCCTCATTTAGTGGATGTTTTCACAAAAAAGTGAAATTTTCAAAAATCCAGAAAATTGGCTGAAAACGACTAAATATCAAGGGCTCATTGGGCGAATCGCTCTGGAACCGAAACCGTATTGCTCACTGACATTTCCCCTATCTGAAAGTCTGATAAACACCAGAAAAATGACTAAGTCCAAAAAAAATTTTTTTTCAACTTTTTTCAATTTTACCCCCGTGGGATATATATTCTACCCACACACATTTGGAACTCTCCTGGGGTACCCGCACACATATTATTCCCTCATTTAGTGGATATTTTCACAAAAAAGTGAAATTTTCAAAAATCCAGAAAATTGGCTGAAAACGACTAAATATCAAGGACTCATTGGGCGAATCGCTCTGGAACTGAAATCGGAACGCTCACTGACATTTGCCCTATCTGAAAGTCTGATAAACGCCGGAAAAATGACTAAGTCCAAAAAAAAATTTTCTTAAACTTTTTTCAATTTTACCTCCGTGGGATATATATTCTACCCAGACACATTTGGATCTCTCCTGGGGTACCCTCTCACATATTATTCCCTCATTTAGTGGATATTTTCACAAAAAAGTGAAATTTTCAAAAATCCAGAAAATTGGCTGAAAACGACTAAATATCAAGGACTCATTGGGCGAATCGCTCTGGAACTGAAATCGGAACGCTCACTAACATTTGCCCTATCTGAAAGTCTGATAAACACCGGAAAAATGACTAAGTCCATAAAAAAAATTTTTTCAACTTTTTTCAATTTTACCCCCGTGGGATATATATTCTACCCACACACATTTGGAACTCTCCTGGGGTACCCTCACACATATTAATCCCTCATTTAGTGGATATTTTCACAAAAAAGTGAAATTTTCAAAAATCCAGAAAATTGGCTGGAAACGACTTAATATCAAGGACTCATTGGACGAATCGCTCTGGAACTGAAATCGGAACGCTCACTGACATTTCCACTATTTGAAAGTTTGATAAACGCCGGAAAAATGACTAAGTCCAAAAAAAAATTTTCTTAAACTTTTTTCAATTTTACCCCCGTGGGATATATATTCTATCCACACACATTTGGAACTCTCCTGGGGTACCCTCTCACATATTATTCCCTCATTTAGTGGATGTTTTCACAAAAAAATGAAATTTTCCAAAATCCAGAAAATTGGCTGAAAACGACTAAATATCAAGGGCTCATTGGGCGAATCGCTCTGGAACCGAAATCGTATTGCTCACTGACATTTCCCCTATCTGAAAGTCTGATAAACACCAGAAAAATGACTAAGTCCAAAAAAAAATTTTTTTCAACTTTTTTCAATTTTACCCCCGTGGGATATATATTCTACCCACACACATTTGGAACTCTCCTGGGGTACCCTCACACATATTATTCCCTCATTTAGTGGATATTTTCACAAAAAAGTGAAATTTTCAAAAATCCAGAAAATTGGCTGAAAACGACTAAATATCAAGGACTCATTGGGCGAATCGCTCTGGAACTGAAATCATATTGCTCACTGACATTTGCCCTATCTGAAAGTCTGATAAACGCCGGAAAAATGACTAAGTCCAAAAAAAAATTTTTTTCAACTTTTTTCAATTTTACCCCCGTGGGATATATATTCTACCCACACACATTTGGAACTCTCCTGGGGTACCCTCACACATATTATTCCCTCATTTAGTGGATATTTTCACAAAAAAGTGAAATTTTCAAAAATCCAGAAAATTGGCTGAAAACGACTAAATATCAAGGACTCATTGGGCGAATCGCTCTGGAACTGAAATCGTATTGCTCACTGACATTTGCCCTATCTGAAAGTCTGATAAACGCCGGAAAAATGACTTAAGTCCAAAAAAAAATTTTTTTCAATTTTACCCCTGTGGGATATATATTCTACCCACACACATTTGGAACTCTCCTGGGGTACCCTCTCACATATTATTCTCTCATTTAGTGGATGTTTTCACAAAAAAGTGAAATTTTCAAAAATCCAGAAAATTGGCTGAAAACGACTAAATATCAAGGGCTCATTGGGCGAATCGCTCTGGAACCGAAATCGTATTGCTCACTGACATTTCCCCTATCTGAAAGTCTGATAAACACCAGAAAAATGACTAAGTCCAAAAAAAAATTTTTTTCAACTTTTTTCAATTTTACCCCCGTGGGATATATATTCTACCCACACACATTTGGAACTCTCCTGGGGTACCCTCTCACATATTATTCCCTCATTTAGTGGATATTTTCACAAAAAAGTGAAATTTTCAAAAATCCAGAAAATTGGCTGAAAACGACTAAATATTAAGGACTCATTGGGCGAATCGCTCTGGAACTGAAATCGGAACGCTCACTGACATTTGCCCTATCTGAAAGTCTGATAAACACCGGAAAAATGACTAAGTCCAAAAAAAAATTTTTTTCAACTTTTTTCAATTTTACCCCCGTGGGATATATATTCTACCCACACACATTTGGAACTCTCCTGGGGTACCCTCACACATATTAATCCCTCATTTAGTGGATATTTTCACAAAAAAGTGAAATTTTCAAAAATCCAGAAAATTGGCTGAAAACGACTAAATATCAAGGACTCATTGGTCGAATCGCTCTGGAACTGAAATCGGAATGCTCACTGACATTTGCCCTATCTGAAAGTCTGATAAACACCGGAAAAATGACTAAGTCCAAAAAAAAAATTTTTTCAACTTTTTTCAATTTTACCCCCGTGGGATATATATTCTACCCACACACATTTGGAACTCTCCTGGGGTACCCTCACACATATTATTCCCTCATTTAGTGGATATTTTCACAAAAAAGTGAAATTTTCAAAAATCCAGAAAATTGGCTGAAAATGACTAAATATCAAGGACTCATTGGGCGAATCGCTCTGGAACTGAAATCGTATTGCTCACTGACATTTGCCCTATCTGAAAGTCTGATAAACGCCGGAAAAATGACTAAGTCCAAAAAAAATTTTTTTTCAATTTTACCCCCGTGGGATATATATTCTACCCACACACATTTGGAACTCTCCTGGGGTACCCTCTCACATATTATTCTCTCATTTAGTGGATGTTTTCACAAAAAAGTGAAATTTTCAAAAATCCAGAAAATTGGCTGAAAACGACTAAATATCAAGGGCTCATTGGGCGAATCGCTCTGGAACCGAAATCGTATTGCTCACTGACATTTCCCCTATCTGAAAGTCTGATAAACACCAGAAAAATGACTAAGTCCAAAAAAAAATTTTTTTCAACTTTTTTCAATTTTACCCCCGTGGGATATATATTCTACCCACATACATTTGGAACTCTCCTGGGGTACCCTCTCACATATTATTCCCTCATTTAGTGGATATTTTCACAAAAAAGTGAAATTTTCAAAAATCCAGAAAATTGGCTGAAAACGACTAAATATCAAGGACTCATTGGGTGAATCGCTCTGGAACTGAAATCGGAATGCTCACTGACATTTGCCCTATCTGAAAGTCTGATAAACACCGGAAAAATGACTAAGTCCAAAAAAAAAATTTTTTCAACTTTTTTCAATTTTACCCCCGTGGGATATATATTCTACCCACACACATTTGGAACTCTCCTGGGGTACCCTCACACATATTAATCCCTCATTTAGTGGATATTTTCACAAAAAAGTGAAATTTTCAAAAATCCAGAAAATTGGCTGAAAACGACTAAATATCAAGGACTCATTGGGCGAATCGCTCTGGAACTGAAATCGGAATGCTCACTGACATTTGCCCTATCTGAAAGTCTGATAAACACCGGAAAAATGACTAAGTCCAAAAAAAAAATTTTTTCAACTTTTTTCAATTTTACCCCCGTGGGATATATATTCTACCCACACACATTTGGAACTCTCCTGGGGTACCCTCACACATATTATTCCCTCATTTAGTGGATATTTTCACAAAAAAGTGAAATTTTCAAAAATCCAGAAAATTGGCTGAAAACGACTAAATATCAAGGACTCATTGGGCGAATCGCTCTGGAACTGAAATCGTATTGCTCACTGACATTTGCCCTATCTGAAAGTCTGATAAACGCCGGAAAAATGACTAAGTCCAAAAAAAAATTTTTTTCAATTTTACCCCCGTGGGATATATATTCTACCCACACACATTTGGAACTCTCCTGGGGTACCCTCTCACATATTATTCTCTCATTTAGTGGATGTTTTCACAAAAAAGTGAAATTTTCAAAAATCCAGAAAATTGGCTGAAAACGACTAAATATCAAGGGCTCATTGGGCGAATCGCTCTGGAACCGAAATCGTATTGCTCACTGACATTTCCCCTATCTGAAAGTCTGATAAACACCAGAAAAATGACTAAGTCCAAAAAAAAATTTTTTTCAACTTTTTTCAATTTTACCCCCGTGGGATATATATTCTACCCACATACATTTGGAACTCTCCTGGGGTACCCTCTCACATATTATTCCCTCATTTAGTGGATATTTTCACAAAAAAGTGAAATTTTCAAAAATCCAGAAAATTGGCTGAAAACGACTAAATATCAAGGACTCATTGGGTGAATCGCTCTGGAACTGAAATCGGAATGCTCACTGACATTTGCCCTATCTGAAAGTCTGATAAACACCGGAAAAATGACTAAGTCCAAAAAAAAAATTTTTTCAACTTTTTTTAATTTTACCCCCGTGGGATATATATTCTACCCACACACATTTGGAACTCTCCTGGGGTACCCTCTCACATATTATTCCCTCATTTAGTGGATGTTTTCACAAAAAAGTGAAATTTTCAAAAATCCAGAAAATTGGCTGAAAACGACTAAATATCAAGGGCTCATTGGGCGAATCGCTCTGGAACCGAAATCGTATTGCTCACTGACATTTCCCCTATCTGAAAGTCTGATAAACACCAGAAAAATGACTAAGTCCAAAAAAAAATTTTTTTCAACTTTTTTCAATTTTACCCCCGTGGGATATATATTCTAACCACACACATTTGGAACTCTCCTGGGGTACCCTCTCACATATTATTCCCTCATTTAGTGGATATTTTCACAAAAAAGTGAAATTTTCAAAAATCCAGAAGATTGGCTGAAAACGACTAAATATCAAGGACTCATTGGGCGAATCGCTCTGGAACTGAAATCGGAACGCTCACTGACATTTGCCCTATCTGAAAGTCTGATAAACACCGGAAAAATGACTAAGTCCAAAAAAAAAATTTTTTCAACTTTTTTCAATTTTACCCCCGTGGGATATATATTCTACCCACACACATTTGGAACTCTCCTGGGGTACCCTCACACATATTAATCCCTCATTTAGTGGATATTTTCACAAAAAAGTGAAATTTTCAAAAATCCAGAAAATTGGCTGAAAACGACTAAATATCAAGGACTCATTGGGCGAATCGCTCTGGAACTGAAATCGGAATGCTCACTGACATTTGCCCTATCTGAAAGTCTGATAAACACCGGAAAAATGACTAAGTCCAAAAAAAAAATTTTTTCAACTTTTTTCAATTTTACCCCCGTGGGATATATATTCTACCCACACACATTTGGAACTCTCCTGGGGTACCCTCTCACATATTATTCCCTCATTTAGTGGATGTTTTCACAAAAAAGTGAAATTTTCAAAAATCCAGAAAATTGGCTGAAAACGACTAAATATCAAGGGCTCATTGGGCGAATCGCTCTGGAACCGAAATCGTATTGCTCACTGACATTTCCCCTATCTGAAAGTCTGATAAACACCAGAAAAATGACTAAGTCCAAAAAAAAATTTTTTTCAACTTTTTTCAATTTTACCCTCGTGGGATATATATTCTACCCACACACATTTGGAACTCTCCTGGGGTACCCTCACACATATTAATCCCTCATTTAGTGGATATTTTCACAAAAAAGTGAAATTTTCAAAAATCCAGAAAATTGGCTCAAAACGACTTAATATCAAGGACTCATTGGGCGAATCGCTCTGAAACTGAAATCGGAACGCTCACTGACATTTCCCCTATTTGAAAGTCTGATAAACGCCGGAAAAATGACTAAGTCCAAAAAAAAATTTTCTTAAACTTTTTTCAATTTTACCCCCGTGGGATATATATTCTACCCACACACATTTGGAACTCTCCTGGGGTACCCTCTCACATATTATTCCCTCATTTAGTGGATGTTTTCACAAAAAAGTGAAATTTTCAAAAATCCAGAAAATTGGTTGAAAACGACTAAATATCAAGGGCTCATTGGGCGAATCGCTCTGGAACCGAAATCGTATTGCTCACTGACATTTCCCCTATCTGAAAGTCTGATAAACACCAGAAAAATGACTAAGTCCAAAAAAAAATTTTTTTCAACTTTTTTCAATTTTACCCCCGTGGGATATATATTCTACCCACACACATTTGGAACTCTCCTGGGGTACCCTCTCACATATTATTCCCTCATTTAGTGGATATTTTCACAAAAAAGTGAAATTTTCAAAAATCCAGAAAATTGGCTGAAAACGACTAAATATCAAGGACTCATTGGGCAAATCGCTCTGGAACTGAAATCGGAACGCTCACTGACATTTGCCCTATCTGAAAGTCTGATAAACACCGGAAAAATGACTAAGTCCAAAAAAAAAATTTTTTCAACTTTTTTCAATTTTACCCCCGTGGGATATATATTCTACCCACACACATTTGGAACTCTCCTGGGGTACCCTCACACATATTAATCCCTCATTTAGTGGATATTTTCACAAAAAAGTGAAATTTTCAAAAATCCAGAAAATTGGCTGAAAACGACTAAATATCAAGGACTCATTGGGCGAATCGCTCTGGAACTGAAATCGGAATGCTCACTGACATTTGCCCTATCTGAAAGTCTGATAAACGCCGGAAAAATGACTAAGTCCAAAAAAAAATTTTTTCAATTTTACCCCCGTGGGATATATATTCTACCCACACACATTTGGAACTCTCCTGGGGTACCCTCTCACATATTATTCTCTCATTTAGTGGTTGTTTTCACAAAACAGTGAAATTTTCAAAAATCCAGAAAATTGGCTGAAAACGACTAAATATCAAGGGCTCATTGTGCGAATCGCTCTGGAACCGAAATCGTATTGCTCACTGACATTTCCCCTATCTGAAAGTCTGATAAACACCGGAAAAATGACTAAGTCCAAAAAAAAATTTTTTTCAACTTTTTTCAATTTTACCCCCGTGGGATATATATTCTACCCACACACATTTGGAACTCTCCTGGGGTACCCTCACACATATTAATCCCTCATTTAGTGGATATTTTCACAAAAAAGTGAAATTTTCAAAAATCCAGAAAATTGGCTGAAAACGACTAAATATCAAGGACTCATTGGGCGAATCGCTCAGGAACTGAAATCGGAATGCTCACTGACATTTGCCCTATCTGAAAGTCTGATAAACACCGGAAAAATGACTAAGTCCAAAAAAAAAATTTTTTCAACTTTTTTTAATTTTACCCCCGTAGGATATATATTCTACCCACACACATTTGGAACTCTCCTGGGGTACCCTCTCACATATTATTCCCTCATTTAGTGGATGTTTTCACAAAAAAGTGAAATTTTCAAAAATCCAGAAAATTGGCTGAAAACGACTAAATATCAAGGGCTCATTGGGCGAATCGCTCTGGAACCGAAATCGTATTGCTCACTGACATTTCCCCTATCTGAAAGTCTGATAAACACCAGAAAAATGACTAAGTCCAAAAAAAAATTTTTTTCAACTTTTTTCAATTTTACCCCGTGGGATATATATTCTACCCACACACATTTGGAACTCTCCTGGGGTACCCTCTCACATATTATTCCCTCATTTAGTGGATATTTTCACAAAAAAGTGAAATTTTCAAAAATCCAGAAAATTGGCTGAAAACGACTAAATATCAAGGTCTCATTGGGCGAATCGCTCTGGAACTGAAATCGGAATGCTCACTGACATTTCCCCTATCTGAAAGTCTGATAAACACCGGAAAAATGACTAAGTCCAAAAAAAAATTTTTTTCAACTTTTTTCAATTTTACCCCCGTGGGATATATATTCTACCCACACACATTTGGAACTCTCCTGGGGTACCCTCACACATATTATTCCCTCATTTAGTGGATATTTTCACAAAAAAGTGAAATTTTCAAAAATCCAGAAAATTGGCTGAAAACGACTAAATATCAAGGACTCATTGGGCGAATCGCTCTGGAACTGAAATCGTATTGCTCACTGACATTTGCCCTATCTGAAAGTCTGATAAACGCCGGAAAAATGACTAAGTCCAAAAAAAAATTTTTTTCAATTTTACCCCCGTGGGATATATATTCTACCCACACACATTTGGAACTCTCCTGGGGTACCCTCTCACATATTATTCTCTCATTTAGTGGATGTTTTCACAAAAAAGTGAAATTTTCAAAAATCCAGAAAATTGGCTGAAAACGACTAAATATCAAGGGCTCATTGGGCGAATCGCTCTGGAACCGAAATCGTATTGCTCACTGACATTTCCCCTATCTGAAAGTCTGATAAACACCAGAAAAATGACTAAGTCCAAAAAAAAATTTTTTTCAACTTTTTTCAATTTTACCCCCGTGGGATATATATTCTACCCACACACATTTGGAACTCTCCTGGGGTACCCTCACACATATTAATCCCTCATTTAGTGGATATTTTCACAAAAAAGTGAAATTTTCAAAAATCCAGAAAATTGGCTGAAAACGACTAAATATCAAGGACTCATTGGGCGAATCGCTCTGGAACTGAAATCGGAATGCTCACTGACATTTGCCCTATCTGAAAGTCTGATAAACACCGGAAAAATGACTAAGTCCAAAAAAAAATTTTTTTCAACTTTTTTTAATTTTACCCCCGTGGGATATATATTCTACCCACACACATTTGGAACTCTCCTGGGGTACCCTCTTACATATTATTCCCTCATTTAGTGGATGTTTTCACAAAAAAGTGAAATTTTCAAAAATCCAGAAAATTGGCTGAAAACGACTAAATATCAAGGGCTCATTGGGCGAATCGCTCTGGAACCGAAATCGTATTGCTCACTGACATTTCCCCTATCTGAAAGTCTGATAAACACCAGAAAAATGACTAAGTCCAAAAAAAAATTTTTTTCAACTTTTTTCAATTTTACCCTTGTGGGATATATATTCTACCCACACACATTTGGAACTCTCCTGGGGTACCCTCACACATATTAATCCCTCATTTAGTGGATATTTTCACAAAAAAGTGAAATTTTCAAAAATCCAGAAAATTGGCTGAAAACGACTTAATATCAAGGACTCATTGGGCGAATCGCTCTGAAACTGAAATCGGAACGCTCACTGACATTTCCCCTATTTGAAAGTCTGATAAACGCCGGAAAAATGACTAAGTCCAAAAAAAAATTTTCTTAAACTTTTTTCAATTTTACCCCCGTGGGATATATATTCTACCCACACACATTTGGAACTCTCCTGGGGTACCCTCTCACATATTATTCCCTCATTTAGTGGATGTTTTCACAAAAAAGTGAAATTTTCAAAAATCCAGAAAATTGGCTGAAAACAACTAAATATCAAGGGCTCATTGGGCGAATCGCTCTGGAACCGAAATCGTATTGCTCACTGACATTTCCCCTATCTGAAAGTCTGATAAACACCAGAAAAATGACTAAGTCCAAAAAAAAATTTTTTTCAACTTTTTTCAATTTTACCCCCGTGGGATATATATTCTACCCACACACATTTGGAACTCTCCTGGGGTACCCTCTCACATATTATTCCCTCATTTAGTGGATATTTTCACAAAAAAGTGAAATTTTCAAAAATCCAGAAAATTGGCTGAAAACGACTAAATATCAAGGACTCATTGGGCGAATCGCTCTGGAACTGAAATCGGAATGCTCACTGACATTTGCCCTATCTGAAAGTGTGATAAACACCGGAAAAATGACTAAGTCCAAAAAAAAATTTTTTTCAACTTTTTTTAATTTTACCCCCGTGGGATATATATTCTACCCACACACATTTGGAACTCTCCTGGGGTACCCTCTTACATATTATTCCCTCATTTAGTGGATGTTTTCACAAAAAAGTGAAATTTTCAAAAATCCAGAAAATTGGCTGAAAACGACTAAATATCAAGGGCTCATTGGGCGAATCGCTCTGGAACCGAAATCGTATTGCTCACTGACATTTCCCCTATCTGAAAGTCTGATAAACACCAGAAAAATGACTAAGTCCAAAAAAAAATTTTTTTCAACTTTTTTCAATTTTACCCTTGTGGGATATATATTCTACCCACACACATTTGGAACTCTCCTGGGGTACCCTCACACATATTAATCCCTCATTTAGTGGATATTTTCACAAAAAAGTGAAATTTTCAAAAATCCAGAAAATTGGCTGAAAACGACTTAATATCAAGGACTCATTGGGCGAATCGCTCTGAAACTGAAATCGGAACGCTCACTGACATTTCCCCTATTTGAAAGTCTGATAAACGCCGGAAAAATGACTAAGTCCAAAAAAAAATTTTCTTAAACTTTTTTCAATTTTACCCCCGTGGGATATATATTCTACCCACACACATTTGGAACTCTCCTGGGGTACCCTCTCACATATTATTCCCTCATTTAGTGGATGTTTTCACAAAAAAGTGAAATTTTCAAAAATCCAGAAAATTGGCTGAAAACAACTAAATATCAAGGGCTCATTGGGCGAATCGCTCTGGAACCGAAATCGTATTGCTCACTGACATTTCCCCTATCTGAAAGTCTGATAAACACCAGAAAAATGACTAAGTCCAAAAAAAAATTTTTTTCAACTTTTTTCAATTTTACCCCCGTGGGATATATATTCTACCCACACACATTTGGAACTCTCCTGGGGTACCCTCTCACATATTATTCCCTCATTTAGTGGATATTTTCACAAAAAAGTGAAATTTTCAAAAATCCAGAAAATTGGCTGAAAACGACTAAATATCAAGGACTCATTGGGCGAATCGCTCTGGAACTGAAATCGGAATGCTCACTGACATTTGCCCTATCTGAAAGTCTGATAAACACCGGAAAAATGACTAAGTCCAAAAAACATTTTTTTTCAACTTTTTTCAATTTTACCCCCGTGGGATATATATTCTACCCACACACATTTGGAACTCTCCTGGGGTACCCTCACACATATTATTCCCTCATTTAGTGGATATTTTCACAAAAAAGTGAAATTTTCAAAAATCCAGAAAATTGGCTGAAAACGACTAAATATCAAGGACTCATTGGGCGAATCGCTCTGGAACTGAAATCGTATTGCTCACTGACATTTGCCCTATCTGAAAGTCTGATAAACACCGGAAAAATGACTAAGTCCAAAAAAAAATTTTTTTCAATTTTACCCCCGTGGGATATATATTCTACCCACACACATTTGGAACTCTCCTGGGGTACCCTCTCACATATTATTCTCTCATTTAGTGGATGTTTTCACAAAAAAGTGAAATTTTCAAAAATCCAGAAAATTGGCTGAAAACGACTAAATATCAAGGGCTCATTGGGCGAATCGCTCTGGAACCGAAATCGTATTGCTCACTGACATTTCCCCTATCTGAAAGTCTGATAAACACCAGAAAAATGACTAAGTCCAAAAAAAAATTTTTTTCAACTTTTTTCAATTTTACCCCCGTGGGATATATATTCTACCCACACACATTTGGAACTCTCCTGGGGTACCCTCTCACATATTATTCCCTCATTTAGTGGATATTTTCACAAAAAAGTGAAATTTTCAAAAATCCAGAAAATTGGCTGAAAACGACTAAATATCAAGGACTCATTGGGCGAATCGCTCTGGAACTGAAATTGGAACGCTCACTGACATTTGCCCTATCTGAAAGTCTGATAAACACCGGAAAAATGACTAAGTCCAAAAAAAAATTTTTTTCAACTTTTTTCAATTTTACCCCCGTGGGATATATATTCTACCCACACACATTTGGAACTCTCCTGGGGTACCCTCACACATATTAATCCCTCATTTAGTGGATATTTTCACAAAAAAGTGAAATTTTCAAAAATCCAGAAAATTGGCTGAAAACGACTAAATATCAAGGACTCATTGGGCGAATCGCTCTGGAACTGAAATCGGAATGCTCACTGACATTTGCCCTATCTGAAAGTCTGATAAACACCGGAAAAATGACTAAGTCCAAAAAAAAAATTTTTTCAACTTTTTTCAATTTTACCCCCGTGGGATATATATTCTACCCACACACATTTGGAACTCTCCTGGGGTACCCTCACACATATTATTCCCTCATTTAGTGGATATTTTCACAAAAAAGTGAAATTTTCAAAAATCCAGAAAATTGGCTGAAAACGACTAAATATCAAGGACTCATTGGGCGAATCGCTCTGGAACTGAAATCGTATTGCTCACTGACATTTGCCCTATCTGAAAGTCTGATAAACGCCGGAAAAATGACTAAGTCCAAAAAAAAATTTTTTTCAATTTTACCCCCTTGGGATATATATTCTACCCACACACATTTGGAACTCTCCTGGGGTACCCTCTCACATATTATTCTCTCATTTAGTGGATGTTTTCACAAAAAAGTGAAATTTTCAAAAATCCAGAAAATTGGCTGAAAACGACTAAATATCAAGGGCTCATTGGGCGAATCGCTCTGGAACCGAAATCGTATTGCTCACTGACATTTCCCCTATCTGAAAGTCTGATAAACACCAGAAAAATGACTAAGTCCAAAAAAAAATTTTTTTCAACTTTTTTCAATTTTACCCCCGTGGGATATATATTCTACCCACACACATTTGGAACTCTCCTGGGGTACCCTCTCACATATTATTCCCTCATTTAGTGGATATTTTCACAAAAAAGTGAAATTTTCAAAAATCCAGAAAATTGGCTGAAAACGACTAAATATCAAGGACTCATTGGGCGAATCGCTCTGGAACTGAAATTGGAACGCTCACTGACATTTGCCCTATCTGAAAGTCTGATAAACACCGGAAAAATGACTAAGTTCAAAAAAAAATTTTTTTCAACTTTTTTCAATTTTACCCCCGTGGGATATATATTCTACCCACACACATTTGGAACTCTCCTGGGGTACCCTCACACATATTAATCCCTCATTTAGTGGATATTTTCACAAAAAAGTGAAATTTTCAAAAATCCAGAAAATTGGCTGAAAACGACTAAATATCAAGGACTCATTGGGCGAATCGCTCTGGAACTGAAATCGGAATGCTCACTGACATTTGCCCTATCTGAAAGTCTGATAAACACCGGAAAAATGACTAAGTCCAAAAAAAAAATTTTTTCAACTTTTTTTAATTTTACCCCCGTGGGATATATATTCTACCCACGCACATTTGGAACTCTCCTGGGGTACCCTCTCACATATTATTCCCTCATTTAGTGGATGTTTTCACAAAAAAGTGAAATTTTCAAAAATCCAGAAAATTGGCTGAAAACGACTAAATATCAAGGGCTCATTGGGCGAATCGCTCTGGAACTGAAATCGTATTGCTCACTGACATTTGCCCTATCTGAAAGTCTGATAAACGCCGGAAAAATGACTAAGTCCAAAAAAAAATTGTTTTCAATTTTACCCCCGTGGGATATATATTCTACCCACACACATTTGGAACTCTCCTGGGGTACCCTCTCACATATTATTCTCTCATTTAGTGGATGTTTTCACAAAAAAGTGAAATTTTCAAAAATCCAGAAAATTGGCTGAAAATGACTAAATATCAAGGGCTCATTGGGCGAATCGCTCTGGAACCGAAATCGTATTGCTCACTGACATTTCCCCTATCTGAAAGTCTGATAAACACCAGAAAAATGACTAAGTCCAAAAAAAAATTTTTTTCAACTTTTTTCAATTTTACCCCCGTGGGATATATATTCTACCCACACACATTTGGAACTCTCCTGGGGTACCCTCTCACATATTATTCCCTCATTTAGTGGATATTTTCACAAAAAAGTGAAATTTTCAAAAATCCAGAAAATTGGCTGAAAACGACTAAATATCAAGGACTCATTGGGCGAATCGCTCTGGAACTGAAATTGGAACGCTCACTGACATTTGCCCTATTTGAAAGTCTGATAAACGCCGGAAAAATGACTAAGTCCAAAAAAAAATTTTCTTAAACTTTTTTCAATTTTACCCCCGTGGGATATATATTCTACCCACACACATTTGGAACTCTCCTGGGGTACCCTCTCACATATTATTCCCTCATTTAGTGGATGTTTTCACAAAAAAGTGAAATTTTCAAAAATCCAGAAAATTGGCTGAAAACGACTAAATATCAAGGGCTCATTGGGCGAATCGCTCTGGAACCGAAATCGTATTGCTCACTGACATTTCCCCTATCTGAAAGTCTGATAAACACCAGAAAAATGACTAAGTCCAAAAAAAAATTTTTTTCAACTTTTTTCAATTTTACCCCCGTGGGATATATATTCTACCCACACACATTTGGAACTCTCCTGGGGTACCCTCTCACATATTATTCCCTCATTTAGTGGATATTTTCACAAAAAAGTGAAATTTTCAAAAATCCAGAAAATTGGCTGAAAACGACTAAATATCAAGGACTCATTGGGCGAATCGCTCTGGAACTGAAATCGGAACGCTCACTGACATTTGCCCTATCTGAAAGTCTGATAAACACCGGAAAAATGACTAAGTCCAAAAAAAAAATTTTTTCAACTTTTTTTAATTTTCCCCCCGTGGGATATATATTCTACCCACACACATTTGGAACTCTCCTGGGGTACCCTCACACATATTAATCCCTCATTTAGTGGATATTTTCACAAAAAAGTGAAATTTTAAAAAATCCAGAAAATTGTCTGAAAACGACTTAATATCAAGGACTCATTGGGCGAATCGCTCTGGAACTGAAATCGGAACGCTCACTGACATTTCCCCTATTTGAAAGTCTGATAAACGCCGGAAAAATGACTAAGTCCAAAAAAAAATGTTCTTAAACTTTTTTCAATTTTACCCCCGCGGGATATATAGTCTACCCACACACATTTGGAACTCTCCTGGGGTACACTCACACATATTATTCCCTCATTTAGTGGATATTTTCACAAAAAAGTGACATTTTCAAAAAATCCAGAAAATTGGCTAAAAACGACTTAATATCAAGGAATCATTGGGCGAATCGCTCTAGAACTGAAATCGGAACGCTCACTGACATTTCCCATATCTGAAAGTCTGATAAACGCCAGAAAAATGACTAAGTCCAAAAAAAATTGATTTCAATTTTACCCCCGTGGATATATATTCTACCCACACACATTTGGAACTCTCCTGGGGTACCCTCTCACATATTATTCCCTCATTTAGTGGATATTTTCACAAAAAAGTGAAATTTTCATAAAACCAAAATATTGGCTGAAAACGACTAAATATCAAGGACTCATTGGGCGAATCGCTCTGGAACTGAAATCGGAACGCTCACTGACATTACCCGTATCTGAAAGTTTGATAAATCCTGGAAAAATGACTTAAGTCCAAAAAAAAAATTTTTCAACTTTTTTCAATTTTACCCCCGTGGGATATATAGTCTACCCACACACATTTGGAACTCTCCTGGGGTACACTCACACATATTATTCCCTCATTTAGTGGATATTTTCACAAAAAAGTGACATTTTCAAAAAATCCAGAAAATTGGCTGAAAACGACTTAATATCAAGGACTCATTGGGCGAATCGCTCTGGAACTGAAATCGGAACGCTCACTGACATTTCCCCTATTTGAAAGTCTGATAAACGCCGGAAAAATGACTAAGTCCAAAAAAAAATGTTCTTAAACTTTTTTCAATTTTACCCCCGCCGGATATATAGTCTACCCACACACATTTGGAACTCTCCTGGGGTACACTCACACATATTATTCCCTCATTTAGTGGATATTTTCACAAAAAAGTGAAATTTTCAAAAAATCCAGAAAATTGGCTGAAAACGACTTAATATCAAGGAATCATTGGGCGAATCGCTCTAGAACTGAAATCGGAACGCTCACTGACATTTCCCCTATCTGAAAGTCTGATAAACGCCAGAAAAATGACTAAGTCCAAAAAAAATTGATTTCAATTTTACCCCCGTGGATATATATTCTACCCACACACATTTGGAACTCTCCTGGGGTACCCTCACACATATTATTCCCTCATTTAGTGGATATTTTCACAAAAAAGTGAAATTTTCAAAAATCCAGAAAATTGGCTGAAAACGACTAAATATCAAGGACTCATTGGGCGAATCGCTCTAGAACTGAAATCGGAACGCTCACTGACATTTCCCCTGTCTGAAAGTCTGATAAATCCTGGAAAACTGACTTAAGTCCAAAAAAAAAAATTTTTCAACTTTTTTCAATTTTACCCCCGTGGGATATATAGTCTACCCACACACATTTGGAACTCTCCTGGGGTACCCTCACACATATTATTCCCTCATTTAGTGGATATTTTCACAAAAAAGTGAAATTTTCAAAAAACCAAAATATTGGCTGAAAATGACTAAATATCAAGGACTCATTGGGCAAATCGCTCTGGAACTGAAATCGGAACGCTCACTGACATTTCCCGTATCTGAAAGTTTGATAAATCCTGGAAAAATGACTTAAGTCCAAAAAAAAAATTTTTCAATTTTACCCCCGTGGGATATATAGTCTACCCACACACATTTGGAACTCTCCTGGGGTACCCTCACACATATTATTCCCTCATTAAGTGGATATTTTCACAAAAAAGTTACATTTTCAAAAAATCCAGAAAATTGGCTGAAAACGACTTAATATCAAGAAATCATTGGGCGAATCGCTCTACAACTGAAATCGGAACGCTCACTGACATTTCCCCTATCTGAAAGTCTGATAAACGCCGGAAAAATGACTAAGTCCAAAAAAAAATTTTCTTAAACTTTTTTCAATTTTACCCCCGTGGGATATATATTCTACCCACACACATTTGGAACTCTCCTGGGGTACCCTCTCACATATTATTCCCTCATTTAGTGGATGTTTTCACAAAAAAGTGAAATTTTCAAAAATCCAGAAAATTGGCTGAAAACGACTAAATATCAAGGGCTCATTGGGCGAATTGCTCTGGAACCGAAATCGTATTGCTCACTGACATTTGCCCTATCTGAAAGTCTGATAAACGCCAGAAAAATGACTAAGTCCAAAAAAAATTGTTTTCAATTTTACCCCCGTGGATATATATTCTACCCACACACATTTGGAACTCTCCTGGGGTACCCTCACACATATTATTCCCTCATTTAGTGGATATTTTCACAAAAAAGTGAAATTTTCAAAAAATCCAGAAAATTAGCTGTAAACTACTTAATATCAAGGAATCATTGGGCGAATCGCTCTGGAACTGAAATCGGAACGCTCACTGACATTTCCCCTATCTGAAAGTCTGATAAATCCTGGAAAAATGACTTAAGTCCAAAAAAAAAATTTTTCAACTTTTTTCAATTTTACCCCCGTGGGATATATACTCTACCCACACACATTTGGAACTCTCCTGGGGTACCCTCACACATATTATTCCCTCATTAAGTGGATATTTTCACAAAAAAGTTACATTTTCAAAAAATCCAGAAAATTGGCTGAAAACGACTTAATATCAAGAAATCATTGGGCGAATCGCTCTACAACTGAAATCGGAACGCTCACTGACATTTCCCCTATCTGAAAGTCTGATAAACGCCAGAAAAATGACTAAGTCCAAAAAAAATTGATTTCAATTTTACCCCCGTGGATATATATTCTACCCACACACATTTGGAACTCTCCTGGGGTACCCTCACACATATTATTTCCTCATTTAGTGGATATTTTCACAAAAAAGAGAAATTTTCAAAAAATCCAGAAAATTAGCTGTAAACTACTTAATATCAAGGAATCATTGGGCGAATCGCTCTGGAACTGAAATCGAAACTCTCACTGACATTTCCCCTATCTGAAAGTCTGATAAATCCTGGAAAACTGACTTAAGTCCAAAAAAAAAAATTTTTCAACTTTTTTCAATTTTACCCCCGTGGGATATATATTCTACCCACACACATTTGGAACTCTCCTGGGGTACCCTCACACATATTAATCCCTCATTTAGTAGATATTTTCACAAAAAAGTGAAATTTTCAAAAATCCAGAAAATTGGCTGAAAGCGTCTTAATATCAAGGACTCATTGGGCGAATCGCTCTGGAACTGAAATCTGAATGCTCACTGACATTTCCCCTATCTGAAAGTCTGATAAACGCCGGAAAAATGACTAAGTCCAAAAAAAAAATGTTTTCAACTTTTTTCAATTTTACCCCGTGGGATATATATTCTACCCACACACATTTGGAACTCTACTGGGGTACCCTCTCACATATTATTCCCTCATTTAGTGGATATTTTCACAAAAAAGTGAAGTTTTCAAAAATCCAGAAAATTGGCTGAAAACGACTAAATATCAAGGGCTCATTGGGCGAATCGCTCTGGAACTGAAATCGTATTGCTCACTGACATTTCCCCTATCTGAAAGTCTGATAAACGCCGGAAAAATGACTAAGTCCAAAAAAAAAATTTTTCAACTTTTTTCAATTTTACCCCCGTGGGATATATATTCTACCCACACACATTTGGAACTCTCCTGGGGTACCCTCACACATATTATTCCCTCATTTAGTGGATATTTTCACAAAAAAGTGAAATTTTCAAAAATCCAGAAAATTGGCGGAAAACGACTAATTATCAAGGACTCATTGGGCGAATCGCTCTGGAACTGAAATCGTAACGCTCACTGACATTTCACGTATCTGAAAGTTTGATAAATCCTGGAAAAATGACTTAAGTCCAAAAAAAAAATTTTTCAACTTTTTTCAATTTTACCCCCGTGGGATTTGTAGTCTACCCACACACATTTGGAACTCTCCTGGGGTACCCTCACACATATTATTCGCTCATTTAGTGGATATTTTCACAAAAAAGTGAAATTTTCAAAAATCCAGAAAATTGGCTGAAAATGACTAAATATCAAGGACTCATTGGGCGAATCGCTCTGGAACTGAAATCGGAACGCTCACTGACATTTGCCCTATCTGAAAGTCTGATAAACGCCAGAAAAATGACTAAGTCCAAAAAAAATTGTTTTCAATTTTACCCCCGTGGATATATATTCTACCCACACACATTTGGAACTCTCCTGGGGTACCCTCACACATATTATTCCCTCATTTAGTGGATATTTTCACAAAAAAGTGAAATTTTCAAAAATCCAGAAAATTGGCTGAAAACGACTAAATATCAAGGACTCATTGGGCGAATCGCTCTGGAACTGAAATCTGAACGCTCACTGACATTTCCCCTATCTGAAAGTTTGATAAATCCTGGAAAACTGACTTAAGTCCAAAAAAAAAAATTTTTCAACTTTTTTCAATTTTACCCCCGTGGGATATATAGTCTACCCACACACATTTGGAACTCTCCTGGGGTACCCTCACACATATTATTCCCTCATTTAGTGGATATTTTCACAAAAAAGAGACATTTTCAAAAAATCCAGAAAATTGGCTGAAAACGACTTAATATCAAGGAATCATTGGGCGAATCGCTCTACAACTGAAATCGGAACGCTCACTGACATTTCCCCTATCTGAAAGTCTGATAAACGCCAGAAAAATGACTAAGTCCAAAAAAAATTGATTTCAATTTTACCCCCGTGGATATATATTCTACCCACACACATTTGGAACTCTCCTGGGGTACCCTCACACATATTATTCCCTCATTTAGTGGATATTTTCACAAAAAAGTGAAATTTTCAAAAAATCCAGAAAATTAGCTGTAAACTACTTAATATCAAGGAATCATTGGGCGAATCGCTCTGGAACTGAAATCGGAACGCTCACTGACATTTCCCCTATCTGAAAGTCTGATAAATCCTGGAAAAATGACTTAAGTCCAAAAAAAAAATTTTTCAACTTTTTTCAATTTTACCCCCGTGGGATATATACTCTACCCACACACATTTGGAACTCTCCTGGGGTACCCTCACACATATTATTCCCTCATTAAGTGGATATTTTCACAAAAAAGTTACATTTTCAAAAAATCCAGAAAATTGGCTGAAAACGACTTAATATCAAGAAATCATTGGGCGAATCGCTCTACAACTGAAATCGGAACGCTCACTGACATTTCCCCTATCTGAAAGTCTGATAAACGCCAGAAAAATGACTAAGTCCAAAAAAAATTGATTTCAATTTTACCCCCGTGGATATATATTCTACCCACACACATTTGGAACTCTCCTGGGGTACCCTCACACATATTATTTCCTCATTTAGTGGATATTTTCACAAAAAAGAGAAATTTTCAAAAAATCCAGAAAATTAGCTGTAAACTACTTAATATCAAGGAATCATTGGGCGAATCGCTCTGGAACTGAAATCGAAACTCTCACTGACATTTCCCCTATCTGAAAGTCTGATAAATCCTGGAAAACTGACTTAAGTCCAAAAAAAAAAATTTTTCAACTTTTTTCAATTTTACCCCCGTGGGATATATATTCTACCCACACACATTTGGAACTCTCCTGGGGTACCCTCACACATATTAATCCCTCATTTAGTAGATATTTTCACAAAAAAGTGAAATTTTCAAAAATCCAGAAAATTGGCTGAAAGCGTCTTAATATCAAGGACTCATTGGGCGAATCGCTCTGGAACTGAAATCTGAATGCTCACTGACATTTCCCCTATCTGAAAGTCTGATAAACGCCGGAAAAATGACTAAGTCCAAAAAAAAAATGTTTTCAACTTTTTTCAATTTTACCCCGTGGGATATATATTCTACCCACACACATTTGGAACTCTACTGGGGTACCCTCTCACATATTATTCCCTCATTTAGTGGATATTTTCACAAAAAAGTGAAGTTTTCAAAAATCCAGAAAATTGGCTGAAAACGACTAAATATCAAGGGCTCATTGGGCGAATCGCTCTGGAACTGAAATCGTATTGCTCACTGACATTTCCCCTATCTGAAAGTCTGATAAACGCCGGAAAAATGACTAAGTCCAAAAAAAAAATTTTTCAACTTTTTTCAATTTTACCCCCGTGGGATATATATTCTACCCACACACATTTGGAACTCTCCTGGGGTACCCTCACACATATTATTCCCTCATTTAGTGGATATTTTCACAAAAAAGTGAAATTTTCAAAAATCCAGAAAATTGGCGGAAAACGACTAATTATCAAGGACTCATTGGGCGAATCGCTCTGGAACTGAAATCGTAACGCTCACTGACATTTCACGTATCTGAAAGTTTGATAAATCCTGGAAAAATGACTTAAGTCCAAAAAAAAAATTTTTCAACTTTTTTCAATTTTACCCCCGTGGGATTTGTAGTCTACCCACACACATTTGGAACTCTCCTGGGTTACCCTCACACATATTATTCGCTCATTTAGTGGATATTTTCACAAAAAAGTGAAATTTTCAAAAATCCAGAAAATTGGCTGAAAATGACTAAATATCAAGGACTCATTGGGCGAATCGCTCTGGAACTGAAATCGGAACGCTCACTGACATTTGCCCTATCTGAAAGTCTGATAAACGCCAGAAAAATGACTAAGTCCAAAAAAAATTGTTTTCAATTTTACCCCCGTGGATATATATTCTACCCACACACATTTGGAACTCTCCTGGGGTACCCTCACACATATTATTCCCTCATTTAGTGGATATTTTCACAAAAAAGTGAAATTTTCAAAAATCCAGAAAATTGGCTGAAAACGACTAAATATCAAGGACTCATTGGGCGAATCGCTCTGGAACTGAAATCTGAACGCTCACTGACATTTCCCCTATCTGAAAGTTTGATAAATCCTGGAAAACTGACTTAAGTCCAAAAAAAAAAATTTTTCAACTTTTTTCAATTTTACCCCCGTGGGATATATAGTCTACCCACACACATTTGGAACTCTCCTGGGGTACCCTCACACATATTATTCCCTCATTTAGTGGATATTTTCACAAAAAAGAGACATTTTCAAAAAATCCAGAAAATTGGCTGAAAACGACTTAATATCAAGGAATCATTGGGCGAATCGCTCTACAACTGAAATCGGAACGCTCACTGACATTTCCCCTATCTGAAAGTCTGATAAACGCCAGAAAAATGACTAAGTCCAAAAAAAATTGATTTCAATTTTACCCCCGTGGATATATATTCTACCCACACACATTTGGAACTCTCCTGGGGTACCCTCACACATATTATTTCCTCATTTAGTGGATATTTTCACAAAAAAGAGAAATTTTCAAAAAATCCAGAAAATTAGCTGTAAACTACTTAATATCAAGGAATCATTGGGCGAATCGCTCTGGAACTGAAATCGAAACTCTCACTGACATTTCCCCTATCTGAAAGTCTGATAAATCCTGGAAAACTGACTTAAGTCCAAAAAAAAAAATTTTTCAACTTTTTTCAATTTTACCCCCGTGGGATATATATTCTACCCACACACATTTGGAACTCTCCTGGGGTACCCTCACACATATTAATCCCTCATTTAGTAGATATTTTCACAAAAAAGTGAAATTTTCAAAAATCCAGAAAATTGGCTGAAAGCGTCTTAATATCAAGGACTCATTGGGCGAATCGCTCTGGAACTGAAATCTGAATGCTCACTGACATTTCCCCTATCTGAAAGTCTGATAAACGCCGGAAAAATGACTAAGTCCAAAAAAAAAATGTTTTCAACTTTTTTCAATTTTACCCCGTGGGATATATATTCTACCCACACACATTTGGAACTCTACTGGGGTACCCTCTCACATATTATTCCCTCATTTAGTGGATATTTTCACAAAAAAGTGAAGTTTTCAAAAATCCAGAAAATTGGCTGAAAACGACTAAATATCAAGGGCTCATTGGGCGAATCGCTCTGGAACTGAAATCGTATTGCTCACTGACATTTCCCCTATCTGAAAGTCTGATAAACGCCGGAAAAATGACTAAGTCCAAAAAAAAAATTTTTCAACTTTTTTCAATTTTACCCCCGTGGGATATATATTCTACCCACACACATTTGGAACTCTCCTGGGGTACCCTCACACATATTATTCCCTCATTTAGTGGATATTTTCACAAAAAAGTGAAATTTTCAAAAATCCAGAAAATTGGCGGAAAACGACTAATTATCAAGGACTCATTGGGCGAATCGCTCTGGAACTGAAATCGTAACGCTCACTGACATTTCACGTATCTGAAAGTTTGATAAATCCTGGAAAAATGACTTAAGTCCAAAAAAAAAATTTTTCAACTTTTTTCAATTTTACCCCCGTGGGATTTGTAGTCTACCCACACACATTTGGAACTCTCCTGGGGTACCCTCACACATATTATTCGCTCATTTAGTGGATATTTTCACAAAAAAGTGAAATTTTCAAAAATCCAGAAAATTGGCTGAAAATGACTAAATATCAAGGACTCATTGGGCGAATCGCTCTGGAACTGAAATCGGAACGCTCACTGACATTTGCCCTATCTGAAAGTCTGATAAACGCCAGAAAAATGACTAAGTCCAAAAAAAATTGTTTTCAATTTTACCCCCGTGGATATATATTCTACCCACACACATTTGGAACTCTCCTGGGGTACCCTCACACATATTATTCCCTCATTTAGTGGATATTTTCACAAAAAAGTGAAATTTTCAAAAATCCAGAAAATTGGCTGAAAACGACTAAATATCAAGGACTCATTGGGCGAATCGCTCTGGAACTGAAATCT
Source organism: Phyllobates terribilis (assembly GCF_046119375.1). Taxonomy (NCBI): domain Eukaryota; kingdom Metazoa; phylum Chordata; class Amphibia; order Anura; family Dendrobatidae; genus Phyllobates; species Phyllobates terribilis. Next base: position 586,587,994 of record NW_027362762.1, read on the forward strand.
GAACGCTCACTGACATTTCCCCTATCTGAAAGTTTGATAAATCCTGGAAAACTGACTTAAGTCCAAAAAAAAAAATTTTTCAACTTTTTTCAATTTTACCCCCGTGGGATATATAGTCTACCCACACACATTTGGAACTCTCCTGGGGTACCCTCACACATATTATTCCCTCATTTAGTGGATATTTTCACAAAAAAGAGACATTTTCAAAAAATCCAGAAAATTGGCTGAAAACGACTTAATATCAAGGAATCATTGGGCGAATCGCTCTACAACTGAAATCGGAACGCTCACTGACATTTCCCCTATCTGAAAGTCTGATAAACGCCAGAAAAATGACTAAGTCCAAAAAAAATTGATTTCAATTTTACCCCCGTGGATATATATTCTACCCACACACATTTGGAACTCTCCTGGGGTACCCTCACACATATTATTCCCTCATTTAGTGGATATTTTCACAAAAAAGTGAAATTTTCAAAAAATCCAGAAAATTAGCTGTAAACTACTTAATATCAAGGAATCATTGGGCGAATCGCTCTGGAACTGAAATCGGAACGCTCACTGACATTTCCCCTATCTGAAAGTCTGATAAATCCTGGAAAAATGACTTAAGTCCAAAAAAAAAATTTTTCAACTTTTTTCAATTTTACCCCCGTGGGATATATACTCTACCCACACACATTTGGAACTCTCCTGGGGTACCCTCACACATATTATTCCCTCATTAAGTGGATATTTTCACAAAAAAGTTACATTTTCAAAAAATCCAGAAAATTGGCTGAAAGCGTCTTAATATCAAGGACTCATTGGGCGAATCGCTCTGGAACTGAAATCTGAATGCTCACTGACATTTCCCCTATCTGAAAGTCTGATAAACGCCGGAAAAATGACTAAGTCCAAAAAAAAAATGTTTTCAACTTTTTTCAATTTTACCCCGTGGGATATATATTCTACCCACACACATTTGGAACTCTACTGGGGTACCCTCTCACATATTATTCCCTCATTTAGTGGATATTTTCACAAAAAAGTGAAGTTTTCAAAAATCCAGAAAATTGGCTGAAAACGACTAAATATCAAGGGCTCATTGGGCGAATCGCTCTGGAACTGAAATCGTATTGCTCACTGACATTTCCCCTATCTGAAAGTCTGATAAACGCCGGAAAAATGACTAAGTCCAAAAAAAAAATTTTTCAACTTTTTTCAATTTTACCCCCGTGGGATATATATTCTACCCACACACATTTGGAACTCTCCTGGGGTACCCTCACACATATTATTCCCTCATTTAGTGGATATTTTCACAAAAAAGTGAAATTTTCAAAAATCCAGAAAATTGGCGGAAAACGACTAATTATCAAGGACTCATTGGGCGAATCGCTCTGGAACTGAAATCGTAACGCTCACTGACATTTCACGTATCTGAAAGTTTGATAAATCCTGGAAAAATGACTTAAGTCCAAAAAAAAAATTTTTCAACTTTTTTCAATTTTACCCCCGTGGGATTTGTAGTCTACCCACACACATTTGGAACTCTCCTGGGGTACCCTCACACATATTATTCGCTCATTTAGTGGATATTTTCACAAAAAAGTGAAATTTTCAAAAATCCAGAAAATTGGCTGAAAATGACTAAATATCAAGGACTCATTGGGCGAATCGCTCTGGAACTGAAATCGGAACGCTCACTGACATTTGCCCTATCTGAAAGTCTGATAAACGCCAGAAAAATGACTAAGTCCAAAAAAAATTGTTTTCAATTTTACCCCCGTGGATATATATTCTACCCACACACATTTGGAACTCTCCTGGGGTACCCTCACACATATTATTCCCTCATTTAGTGGATATTTTCACAAAAAAGTGAAATTTTCAAAAATCCAGAAAATTGGCTGAAAACGACTAAATATCAAGGACTCATTGGGCGAATCGCTCTGGAACTGAAATCTGAACGCTCACTGACATTTCCCCTATCTGAAAGTTTGATAAATCCTGGAAAACTGACTTAAGTCCAAAAAAAAAAATTTTTCAACTTTTTTCAATTTTACCCCCGTGGGATATATAGTCTACCCACACACATTTGGAACTCTCCTGGGGTACCCTCACACATATTATTCCCTCATTTAGTGGATATTTTCACAAAAAAGAGACATTTTCAAAAAATCCAGAAAATTGGCTGAAAACGACTTAATATCAAGGAATCATTGGGCGAATCGCTCTACAACTGAAATCGGAACGCTCACTGACATTTCCCCTATCTGAAAGTCTGATAAACGCCAGAAAAATGACTAAGTCCAAAAAAAATTGATTTCAATTTTACCCCCGTGGATATATATTCTACCCACACACATTTGGAACTCTCCTGGGGTACCCTCACACATATTATTCCCTCATTTAGTGGATATTTTCACAAAAAAGTGAAATTTTCAAAAAATCCAGAAAATTAGCTGTAAACTACTTAATATCAAGGAATCATTGGGCGAATCGCTCTGGAACTGAAATCGGAACGCTCACTGACATTTCCCCTATCTGAAAGTCTGATAAATCCTGGAAAAATGACTTAAGTCCAAAAAAAAAATTTTTCAACTTTTTTCAATTTTACCCCCGTGGGATATATACTCTACCCACACACATTTGGAACTCTCCTGGGGTACCCTCACACATATTATTCCCTCATTAAGTGGATATTTTCACAAAAAAGTTACATTTTCAAAAAATCCAGAAAATTGGCTGAAAGCGTCTTAATATCAAGGACTCATTGGGCGAATCGCTCTGGAACTGAAATCTGAATGCTCACTGACATTTCCCCTATCTGAAAGTCTGATAAACGCCGGAAAAATGACTAAGTCCAAAAAAAAAATGTTTTCAACTTTTTTCAATTTTACCCCCGTGGGATATATATTCTACCCACACACATTTGGAACTCTACTGGGGTACCCTCTCACATATTATTCCCTCATTTAGTGGATATTTTCACAAAAAAGTGAAGTTTTTAAAAATCCAGAAAATTGGCTGAAAACGACTAAATATCAAGGGCTCATTGGGCGAATCGCTCTGGAACTGAAATCGTATTGCTCACTGACATTTCCCCTATCTGAAAGTCTGATAAATGCCGGAAAAATGACTAAGTCCAAAAAAAAAATGTTTTCAACTTTTTTCAATTTTACCCCCGTGGGATATATATTCTACCCACACACATTTGGAACTCTACTGGGGTACCCTCTCACATATTATTCCCTCATTTAGTGGATATTTTCACAAAAAAGTGAAATTTTCAAAAATCCAGAAAATTGGCGGAAAACGACTAATTATCAAGGACTCATTGGGCGAATCGCTCTGGAACTGAAATCGTAACGCTCACTGACATTTCACGTATCTGAAAGTTTGATAAATCCTGGAAAAATGACTTAAGTCCAAAAAAAAAATTTTTCAACTTTTTTCAATTTTACCCCCGTGGGATTTGTAGTCTACCCACACACATTTGGAACTCTCCTGGGGTACCCTCACACATATTATTCGCTCATTTAGTGGATATTTTCACAAAAAAGTGAAATTTTCAAAAATCCAGAAAATTGGCTGAAAATGACTAAATATCAAGGACTCATTGGGCGAATCGCTCTGGAACTGAAATCGGAACGCTCACTGACATTTGCCCTATCTGAAAGTCTGATAAACGCCAGAAAAATGACTAAGTCCAAAAAAAATTGTTTTCAATTTTACCCCCGTGGATATATATTCTACCCACACACATTTGGAACTCTCCTGGGGTACCCTCACACATATTATTCCCTCATTTAGTGGATATTTTCACAAAAAAGTGAAATTTTCAAAAATCCAGAAAATTGGCTGAAAACGACTAAATATCAAGGACTCATTGGGCGAATCGCTCTGGAACTGAAATCTGAACGCTCACTGACATTTCCCCTATCTGAAAGTTTGATAAATCCTGGAAAACTGACTTAAGTCCAAAAAAAAAAATTTTTCAACTTTTTTCAATTTTACCCCCGTGGGATATATAGTCTACCCACACACATTTGGAACTCTCCTGGGGTACCCTCACACATATTATTCCCTCATTTAGTGGATATTTTCACAAAAAAGTGAAATTTTCAAAAATCCAGAAAATTGGCGGAAAACGACTAATTATCAAGGACTCATTGGGCGAATCGCTCTGGAACTGAAATCGTAACGCTCACTGACATTTCACGTATCTGAAAGTTTGATAAATCCTGGAAAAATGACTTAAGTCCAAAAAAAAAATTTTTCAACTTTTTTCAATTTTACCCCCGTGGGATTTGTAGTCTACCCACACACATTTGGAACTCTCCTGGGGTACCCTCACACATATTATTCGCTCATTTAGTGGATATTTTCACAAAAAAGTGAAATTTTCAAAAATCCAGAAAATTGGCTGAAAATGACTAAATATCAAGGACTCATTGGGCGAATCGCTCTGGAACTGAAATCGGAACGCTCACTGACATTTGCCCTATCTGAAAGTCTGATAAACGCCAGAAAAATGACTAAGTCCAAAAAAAATTGTTTTCAATTTTACCCCCGTGGATATATATTCTACCCACACACATTTGGAACTCTCCTGGGGTACCCTCACACATATTATTCCCTCATTTAGTGGATATTTTCACAAAAAAGTGAAATTTTCAAAAATCCAGAAAATTGGCTGAAAACGACTAAATATCAAGGACTCATTGGGCGAATCGCTCTGGAACTGAAATCTGAACGCTCACTGACATTTCCCCTATCTGAAAGTTTGATAAATCCTGGAAAACTGACTTAAGTCCAAAAAAAAAAATTTTTCAACTTTTTTCAATTTTACCCCCGTGGGATATATAGTCTACCCACACACATTTGGAACTCTCCTGGGGTACCCTCACACATATTATTCCCTCATTTAGTGGATATTTTCACAAAAAAGAGACATTTTCAAAAAATCCAGAAAATTGGCTGAAAACGACTTAATATCAAGGAATCATTGGGCGAATCGCTCTACAACTGAAATCGGAACGCTCACTGACATTTCCCCTATCTGAAAGTCTGATAAACGCCAGAAAAATGACTAAGTCCAAAAAAAATTGATTTCAATTTTACCCCCGTGGATATATATTCTACCCACACACATTTGGAACTCTCCTGGGGTACCCTCACACATATTATTCCCTCATTTAGTGGATATTTTCACAAAAAAGTGAAATTTTCAAAAAATCCAGAAAATTAGCTGTAAACTACTTAATATCAAGGAATCATTGGGCGAATCGCTCTGGAACTGAAATCGGAACGCTCACTGACATTTCCCCTATCTGAAAGTCTGATAAATCCTGGAAAAATGACTTAAGTCCAAAAAAAAAATTTTTCAACTTTTTTCAATTTTACCCCCGTGGGATATATACTCTACCCACACACATTTGGAACTCTCCTGGGGTACCCTCACACATATTATTCCCTCATTAAGTGGATATTTTCACAAAAAAGTTACATTTTCAAAAAATCCAGAAAATTGGCTGAAAACGACTTAATATCAAGAAATCATTGGGCGAATCGCTCTACAACTGAAATCGGAACGCTCACTGACATTTCCCCTATCTGAAAGTCTGATAAACGCCAGAAAAATGACTAAGTCCAAAAAAAATTGATTTCAATTTTACCCCCGTGGATATATATTCTACCCACACACATTTGGAACTCTCCTGGGGTACCCTCACACATATTATTTCCTCATTTAGTGGATATTTTCACAAAAAAGAGAAATTTTCAAAAAATCCAGAAAATTAGCTGTAAACTACTTAATATCAAGGAATCATTGGGCGAATCGCTCTGGAACTGAAATCGAAACTCTCACTGACATTTCCCCTATCTGAAAGTCTGATAAATCCTGGAAAACTGACTTAAGTCCAAAAAAAAAAATTTTTCAACTTTTTTCAATTTTACCCCCGTAGGATATATATTCTACCCACACACATTTGGAACTCTCCTGGGGTACCCTCACACATATTATTCCCTCATTTAGTAGATATTTTCACAAAAAAGTGAAATTTTCAAAAATCCAGAAAATTGGCTGAAAGCGTCTTAATATCAAGGACTCATTGGGCGAATCGCTCTGGAACTGAAATCTGAATGCTCACTGACATTTCCCCTATCTGAAAGTCTGATAAACGCCGGAAAAATGACTAAGTCCCAAAAAAAAATGTTTTCAACTTTTTTCAATTTTACCCCCGTGGGATATATATTCTACCCACACACATTTGGAACCCTACTGGGGTACCCTCTCACATATTATTCCCTCATTTAGTGGATATTTTCACAAAAAAGTGAAGTTTTCAAAAATCCAGAAAATTGGCTGAAAACGACTAAATATCAAGGACTCATTGGGCGAATCGCTCTGGAACTGAAATCGGAACGCTCACTGACATTTGCCCTATCTGAAAGTCTGATAAACGCCAGAAAAATGACTAAGTCCAAAAAAAATTGTTTTCAATTTTACCCCCGTGGATATATATTCTACCCACACACATTTGGAACTCTCCTGGGGTACCCTCACACATATTATTCCCTCATTTAGTGGATATTTTCACAAAAAAGTGAAATTTTCAAAAATCCAGAAAATTGGCGGAAAACGACTAATTATCAAGGACTCATTGGGCGAATCGCTCTGGAACTGAAATCGTAACGCTCACTGACATTTCACGTATCTGAAAGTTTGATAAATCCTGGAAAAATGACTTAAGTCCAAAAAAAAATTTTTTCAACTTTTTTCAATTTTACCCCCGTGGGATTTGTAGTCTGCCCACACACATTTGGAACTCTCCTGGGGTACCCTCACACATATTATTCGCTCATTTAGTGGATATTTTCACAAAAAAGTGAAATTTTCAAAAATCCAGAAAATTGGCTGAAAATGACTAAATATCAAGGACTCATTGGGCGAATCGCTCTGGAACTGAAATCGGAACGCTCACTGACATTTCCCCTATCTGAAAGTCTGATAAACGCCAGAAAAATGACTAAGTCCAAAAAAAATTGTTTTCAATTTTACCCCCGTGGATATATATTCTACCCACACACATTTGGAACTCTCCTGGGGTACCCTCACACATATTATTCCCTCATTTAGTGGATATTTTCACAAAAAAGTGAAATTTTCAAAAATCCAGAAAATTGGCTGAAAACGACTAAATATCAAGGACTCATTGGGCGAATCGCTCTGGAACTGAAATCTGAACGCTCACTGACATTTCCCCTATATGAAAGTTTGATAAATCCTGGAAAACTGACTTAAGTCCAAAAAAAAAAATTTTTCAACTTTTTTCAATTTTACCCCCGTGGGATATATAGTCTACCCACACACATTTGGAACTCTCCTGGGGTACCCTCACACATATTATTCCCTCATTTAGTGGATATTTTCACAAAAAAGAGACATTTTCAAAAAATCCAGAAAATTGGCTGAAAACGACTTAATATCAAGGAATCATTGGGCGAATCGCTCTACAACTGAAATCGGAACGCTCACTGACATTTCCCCTATCTGAAAGTCTGATAAACGCCAGAAAAATGACTAAGTCCAAAAAAAATTGATTTCAATTTTACCCCCGTGGATATATATTCTACCCACACACATTTGGAACTCTCCTGGGGTACCCTCACACATATTATTTCCTCATTTAGTGGATATTTTCACAAAAAAGAGAAATTTTCAAAAATCCAAAATATTGGCTGAAAACGACTAAATATCAAGGACTCATTGGGCGAATCGCTCTGGAACTGAAATCGGAACTCTCACTGACATTTGCCCTATCTTAAAGTCTGATAAACGCCGGAAAAATGACTAAGTCCCACAAAAAATTTTTAAAACTTTTTTCAATTTTACCCCCGTGGGATATATATTCTACCCACACACATTTGGAACTCTCCTGGGGTACCTCACACATATTATTCCCTCATTTAGTGGATATTTTCACAAAAAAGTGAAATTTAAAAAAAACCAAAATATTGGCTGAAAACGACTAAATATCAAGGACTCATTGGGCGAATCGCTCTGGAACTGTAATCGGAATGCTCTCTGACATTTGCCATATCTGAAAGTCTGATAAACGTCGGAAAAATGTCTAAGTCCAAAAAATTATTTTTTTCAACTCTTTTCAATTTTACCCCCGTGGGATATATAGTCTACCCACACACATTTGGAACTCTCCTGGGGTACCCTCACACATATTATTCCCTCATTTTGTGGATATTTTCACAAAAAAGTGACATTTTCAAAAAATCCAGAAAATTGGCTGAAAACGACTTAATATCAAGGAATCATTGGGCAAATCGCTCTAGAACTGAAATCGGAACGCTCACTGACACTTCCCCTATCTGAAAGTCTGATAAACGCCAGAAAAATGACTAAGTCCAAAAAAAATTGATTTCAATTTTACCCCCGTGGATATATATTCTACCCACACACATTTGGAACTCTCCTGGGGTACCCTCACACATATTATTCCCTCATTTAGTGGATATTTTCACAAAAAAGTGAAATTTTCAAAAAATCCAGAAAATTAGCTGTAAACTACTTAATATCAAGGAATCATTGGGCGAATCGCTCTGGAACTGAAATCGGAACGCTCACTGACATTTCCCCTATCTGAAAGTCTGATAAATCCTGGAAAAATGACTTAAGTCCAAAAAAAAAATTTTTCAACTTTTTTCAATTTTACCCCCGTGGGATATATAGTCTACCCACACACATTTGGAACTCTCCTGGGGTACCCTCACACATATTATTCCCTCATTAAGTGAATATTTTCACAAAAAAGTTACATTTTCAAAAAATCCAGAAAATTGGCTGAAAACGACTTAATATCAAGAAATCATTGGGCGAATCGCTCTACAACTGAAATCGGAACGCTCACTGACATTTCCCCTATCTGAAAGTCTGATAAACGCCAGAAAAATGACTAAGTCCAAAAAAAATTGATTTCAATTTTACCCCCGTGGATATATATTCTACCCACACACATTTGGAACTCTCCTGGGGTACCCTCACACATATTATTTCCTCATTTAGTGGATATTTTCACAAAAAAGAGAAATTTTCAAAAATGCAAAATATTGGCTGAAAACGACTAAATATCATGGACTCATTGGGCGAATCGCTCTGGAACTGAAATCGGAACTCTCACTGACATTTACCCTATCTTAAAGTCTGATAAACGCCGGAAAAATGACTAAGTCCAAAAAAAAATTTTCTTAAACTTTTTTCAATTTTACCCCCGTGGGATATATATTCTACCCACACACATTTGGAACTCTCCTGGGGTACCCTCTCACATATTATTCCCTCATTTAGTGGATGTTTTCACAAAAAAGTGAAATTTTCAAAAATCCAGAAAATTGGCTGAAAACGACTAAATATCAAGGGCTCATTGGGCGAATTGCTCTGGAACCGAAATCGTATTGCTCACTGACATTTCCCCTATCTGAAAGTCTGATAAACACCAGAAAAATGACTAAGTCCAAAAAAAAATGTTTTCAACTTTTTTCAATTTTACCCCCGTGGGATATATATTCTACCCACACACATTTGGAACTCTCCTGGGGTACCCTCACACATATTATTCCCTCATTTAGTGGATATTTTCACAAAAAAGTGAAATTTTCAAAAATCCAGAAAATTGGCTGAAAACGACTAAATATCAAGGACTCATTGGGCGAATCGCTCTGGAACTGAAATAGGAACTCTCACTGACATTTGCCCTATCTGAAAGTCTGATAAACGTCGGAAAAATGTCTAAGTCCAAAAAAATATTTTTTTCAACTCTTTTCAATTTTACCCCCGTGGGATATATAGTCTACCCACACACATTTGGAACTCTCCTGGGGTACCCTCACACATATTATTCCCTCATTTTGTGGATATTTTCACAAAAAAGTGACATTTTCAAAAAATCCAGAAAATTGGCTGAAAACGACTTAATATCAAGGAATCATTGGGCAAATCGCTCTAGAACTGAAATCGGAACGCTCACTGACATTTCCCCTATCTGAAAGTCTGATAAACGCCAGAAAAATGACTAAGTCCAAAAAAAATTGATTTCAATTTTACCCCCGTGGATATATATTCTACCCACACACATTTGGAACTCTCCTGGGGTACCCTCACACATATTATTCCCTCATTTAGTGGATATTTTCACAAAAAAGTGAAATTTTCAAAAAATCCAGAAAATTAGCTGTAAACTACTTAATATCAAGGAATCATTGGGCGAATCGCTCTGGAACTGAAATCGGAACGCTCACTGACATTTCCCCTATCTGAAAGTCTGATAAATCCTGGAAAACTGACTTAAGTCCAAAAAAAAAAATTTTTCAACTTTTTTCAATTTTACCCCCGTGGGATATATATTCTACCCACACACATTTGGAACTCTCCTGGGGTACCCTCACACATATTATTCCCTCATTTAGTAGATATTTTCACAAAAAAGTGAAGTTTTCAAAAATCCAGAAAATTGGCTGAAAACGACTAAATATCAAGGGCTCATTGGGCGAATCGCTCTGGAACTGAAATCGTATTGCTCACTGACATTTCCCCTATCTGAAAGTCTGATAAACGCCGGAAAAATGACTAAGTCCAAAAAAAAAATTTTTCAACTTTTTTCAATTTTACCCCCGTGGGATATATATTCTACCCACACACATTTGGAACTCTCCTGGGGTACCCTCACACATATTATTCCCTCATTTAGTGGATATTTTCACAAAAAAGTGAAATTTTCAAAAATCCAGAAAATTGGCGGAAAACGACTAATTATCAAGGACTCATTGGGCGAATCGCTCTGGAACTGAAATCGTAACGCTCACTGACATTTCACGTATCTGAAAGTTTGATAAATCCTGGAAAAATGACTTAAGTCCAAAAAAAAAATTTTTCAACTTTTTTCAATTTTACCCCCGTGGGATTTGTAGTCTACCCACACACATTTGGAACTCTCCTGGGGTACCCTAACACATATTATTCGCTCATTTAGTGGATATTTTCACAAAAAAGTGACATTTTCAAAATATCCAGAAAACTGGCTGAAAACGACTTAATATCTAGGAATCATTGGGCGAATCGCTCTAGAACTGAAATCGGAATGCTCACTGACATTTCCCCTATCTGAAAGTCTGATAAATGCCAGAAAAATGACTAAGTCCAAAAAAAATTGATTTCAATTTTACCCCCGTGGATATATATTCTACCCACACACATTTGGAACTCTCCTGGGGTACCCTCACACATATTATTCCCTCATTTAGTGGATATTTTCACAAAAAAGTGAAATTTTCAAAAATCCAGAAAATTGGCTGAAAACGACTTAATATCAAGGACTCATTGGTCGAATCGCTCTGGAACTGAATTCGTATTGCTCACTGACATTTCCCCTATCTGAAAGTCTGAAAAACGCTGGAAAAATGACTAAGTCCAAAAAAAAATTTTTTTCAACTTTTTTCAATTTTACCCCCGTGGGATATATATTCTACCCACACACATTTGGAACTCTCCTGGGGTACCCTCACACATATTATTCCCTCATTTAGTGGATATTTTCACAAAAAAGTGAAATTTTCAAAAATCCAGAAAATTGGCTGCAAGCATCTTAATATCAAGGACTCATTGGGCGAATCGCTCTGGAACTGAAATCGGAACGCTCACTGACATTTCCCCTATCTGAAAGTCTGATAAACGCCGGAAAAATGACTAAGTCCAAAAAAAAAATGTTTTCAACTTTTTTCAATTTCCCCCCCGTGGGATATATATTCTACCCAACACACATTTGGAACTCTCCTGGGGTACCCTCACACATATTATTCTCTCATTTAGTGGATATTTTCACAAAATAGTGAAATTTTCAAAAATCCAGAAAATTGGCTGAAAACGACTAAATATCAAGGACTCATTGGGCGAATCGCTCTGGAACTGAAATCATATTGCTCACTGACATTTCCCTTATCTGAAAGTCTGATAAACGCTGGAAAAATGACTAAGTCCAAAAAAAAATTTTTTTCAACTTTTTTCAATTTTACCCCCGTGGGATATATATTCTACCCACACACATTTGGAACTCTCCTGGGGTACCCTCACACATATTATTCCCTCATTTAGTGGATATTTTCACAAAAAAAGTGAAATTTTCAAAAATCCAGAAAATTGGCTGAAAACGACTAAATATCAAGGACTCATTGGGCGAATCGTTCTGGAACTGAAATCGTATTGCTCACTGACATTTCCCCTATCTGAAAGTCTGATAAATGCCGGAAAAATGACTAAGTCAAAAAAAAAATTTTCTTAAGCTTTTTTCAATTTTACCCCCGTGGGAAATATATTCTACCCACACACATTTGGAACTCTCCTGGGGTACCCTCACACATATTATTCCCTCATTTAGTGGATATTTTTACAAAAAATTGAAATTTTCAAAAATCCAGAAAATTGGCTGAAAACGACTAAATATCAAGCACTCATTGGGTGAATCGCTCTGGAACTGAAATCGGAACGCTCACTGACATTTCCCCTATCTGAAAGTCTGATAAACGCCGGAAAAATGACTAAGTCCAAAAAAAAAATGTTTTCAACTTTTTTCAATTTTCCCCCCGTGGGATATATATTCTACCCACACACATTTGGAACTCTCCTGGGGTACCCTCACACATATTATTCTCTCATTTAGTGGATATTTTCACAAAATAGTGAAATTTTCAAAAATCCAGAAAATTGGCTGAAAACGTCTAAATATCAAGGACTCATTGGGCGAATCGCTCTGGAACTGAAATCGGAACGCTCACTGACATTTGCCATATCTGAAAGTCTGATAAACGCCGGAAAAATGACTAAGTCCAAAAAAAAAATTTTTTCAACTTTTTTAAATTTTACCCCCGTGGGATATATATTCTACCCACACACATTTGGAACTCTCCTGGGGTACCCTCACACATATTATTCCCTCATTTAGTGGATATTTTCACAAAAAAAGTGAAATTTTCAAAAATCCAGAAAATTGGCTGAAAACGACTTGATATCAGGGACTCATTGGGCGAATCGCTCTGGAACTGAAATCGGAACGCTCACTGACATTTCCCCTATCTGAAAGTCTGATAAACGCCGGAAAAATGACTAAGTCCAAAAAAAAATTTTTTCAACTTTTTTCAATTTAACCCCCGTGAGATATATAATCTACCCACACACATTTGGAGCTCTCCTGGGGTACCCTCACACTTATTATTCCCTCATTTAGTGGATATTTTCACAAAAAAGTGAAATTTTCAAAAATCCAGAAAATTGGCTGAAAACGACTTGATATCAGGGACTCATTGGGCGAATCGCTCTGGAACTGAAATCGGAACACTCACTGACATTTGCCATATCTGAAAGTCTGATAAACGCCGGAAAAATGACTAAGTACAAAAAAATTTTTTTTTCAACTTTTTTCTGTTTTACCCACGTGGGATATATATTCTACCCACACACATTTGGAACTCTCCTGGCGTACCCTCACACATATTATTCCCTCATTTAGTGGATATTTTCACAAAAAAGTGAAATTTTCAAAAATCCAGAAAATTGGCTGAAAACGACTAAATATCAAGGACTAATTGGGCGTATCGCTCTGGAATTGAAATCGGAACGCTCACTGACATTTCCCCTATCTGAAAGTTTGATAAACGCCGGAAAAATGACTAAGTCCAAAAAAAAAATGTTTTCAACTTTTTTCAATTTTACCCCCGTGAGATATATATTCTACCCACACACATTTGGAGCTCTCCTGGGGTACCCTCACACATATTATTCCCTCATTTAGTGGATATTTTCACAAAAAAGTGAAATTTTCAAAAATCCCGAAAATTGGCTGAAAACGACTAAATATCAAGGACTCATTGGGCGAAACGCTCTGGAACTGAAATCGAAACGCTCACTGACATTTGCCATGTCTGAAAGTCTGATAAACGCCGGAAAAATGACTAAGTTCAAAAAAAAAAATGTTTCAACATTTTTCAAATTTACCCCCGTGGGATATATATTCTACCCACACACATTTGGAACTCTCCTGGCGTACTCTCACACATATTATTCCCTCATTTAGTGGATATTTTCACAAAAAAGTGACATTTTCAAAAATCCAGAAAATTGGCTGAAAACGACTAAATATCAAGGACTCATTGGGCGTATCGCTCTGGAATTGAAATCGAAACGCTCACTGACATTTCCCCTATCTGAAAGTTTGATAAACGCCGGAAAAATGACTAAGTCCAAAAAAAAAATGTTTTCAACTTTTTTCAATTTTACCCCCGTGAGATATATATTCTACCCAAACACATTTGGAGCTCTCCTGGGGTACCCTCACACATTTTATTCCCTCATTTAGTGGATATTTTCACAAAAAAGTGACATTTTCAAAAATCCAGAAAATTGGCTGAAAACGACTAAATATCAAGGACACATTGGGCGTATCGCTCTGGAATTGAAATCGTAACGCTCACTGACATTTGCCATATCTGAAAGTCTGATAAACGCCGGAAAATTGACTAAGTCCAAAAAAAAAAATTTTTCAACTTTTTTAAATTTTACCCCCGTGGGATATATATTCTACCCACACACATTTGGAACTCTCCTGGCGTACCCTCACACATATTATTCCCTCATTTAGTGGATATTTTCACAAAAAAGTGACATTTTCAAAAATCCAGAAAATTGGCTGAAAACGACTAAATATCAAGCACTCATTGGGTGAATCGCTCTGGAACTGAAATTGGAATGCTCACTGACATTTCCCCTATCTGAAAGTCTGATAAACGCCGGAAAAATGACTAAGTCCAAAAAAAAATTTTTTCAACTTTTTTCAATTTTACCCCCGTGAGATATATATTCTACCCACACACATTTGGAACTCTCCTGGGGTACCCTCACACTTATTATTCCCTCATTTAGTGGATATTTTCATAAAAAAGTGAAATTTTCAAAAATCCAGAAAATTGGCTGAAAACGACTAAATATCAAGGACTCATTGGGCGAATCGCTCTGGAACTGAAATCGAAACGCTCACTGACATTTGCCATGTCTGAAAGTCTGATAAACGCCGGAAAAATGACTAAGTCCAAAAAAAAAATGTTTCAACATTTTTCGAATTTACCCCCGTGGGATATATATTCTACCCACACACATTTGGAACTCTCCTGGCGTACTCTCACACATATTATTCCCTCATTTAGTGGATATTTTCACAAAAATGTGAAATTTTCAAAAATCCAGAAAATTGGCTGAAAACGAATAAATATCAAGGACTCATTGGGAGTATCGCTCTGGAATTGAAATCGGAACGCTCACTGACATTTCCCCTATCTGAAAGTTTGATAAACGCCGGAAAAATGACTAAGTCCAAAAAAAAATGTTTTCAACTTTTTTCAATTTTACCCCCGTGAGATATATATTCTACCCACACACATTTGGAGCTCTCCTGGGGTACCCTCACACATATTATTCCCTCATTTAGGGGATATTTTCACAAAAAAAGTGAAATTTTCAAAAATCCTGAAAATTGGCTGAAATTGACTAAATATCAAGCACTCATTGGGTGAATCGCTCTGGAACTGAAGTCGGAACGCTCACTGACATTTCCCCTATCTGAAAGTCTGATAAACGCCGGAAAAATGACTAAGTCCAAAAAAAAATTTTTTCAACTTTTTTCAATTTAACCCTCGTGAGATATATATTCTACCCACACACATTTGGAACTCTCCTGGCGTACTCTCACACATATTATTCCCTCATTTAGTGGATATTTTCACAAAAATGTGAAATTTTCAAAAATCCAGAAAATTGGCTGAAAAAGACTAAATATCAAGGACTCATTGGGAGTATCGCTCTGGAATTGAAATCGGAACGCTCACTGACATTTCCCCTATCTGAAAGTTTGATAAACGCTGGAAAAATGACTAAGTCCAAAAAAAAAATGTTTTCAACTTTTTTCAATTTTACCCCCGTGAGATATATATTCTACCCACACACATTTGGAGCTCTCCTGGGGTACCCTCACACATATTATTCCCTCATTTAGGGGATATTTTCACAAAAAAAGTGAAATTTTCAAAAATCCTGAAAATTGGCTGAAATTGACTAAATATCAAGCACTCATTGGGTGAATCGCTCTGGAACTGAAATCGGAACGCTCACTGACATTTCCCCTATCTGAAAGTCTGATAAACGCCGGAAAAATGACTAAGTCCAAAAAAAAATTTTTTCAACTTTTTTCAATTTAACCCTCGTGAGATATATATTCTACCCACACACATTTGGAACTCTCCTGGGGTACCCTCACACTTATTATTCCCTCATTTAGTGGATATTTTCACAAAAAAGTGAAATTTTCAAAAATCCAGAAAATTGGCTGAAAACGACTTGATATCAGGGACTCATTGGGCGAATCGCTCTGGAACTGAAATCTGAACACTCACTGACATTTGCCATATCTGAAAGTCTGATAAACGCCGGAAAAATGACTAAGTACAAAAAAAAATTTTTTTCAACTTTTTTCTGTTTTACCCAGTTGGGATATATATTCTACCCACACACATTTGGAACAAACCTGGCGTACCCTCACACATATTATTCCCTCATTTAGTGGATATTTTCATAAAAAAGTGAAATTTTCAAAAATCCAGAAAATTGGCTGAAAACGACTAAATATCAAGGACTCATTGGGTGAATCGCTCTGGAACTGAAATCGAAACGCTCACTGACATTTGCCATGTCTGAAAGTCTGATAAACGCCGGAAAAATGACTAAGTCCAAAAAAAAAATGTTTCAACATTTTTTAAATTTACCCCCTTGGGATATATATTCTACCCACACACATTTGGAACTCTCCTGGCGTACTCTCACACATATTATTCCCTCATTCAGTGGATATTTTCACAAAAATGTGAAATTTTCAAAAATCCAGAAAATTGGCTGAAAACGACTAAATATCAAGGACTCATTGGGCGAATCGCTCTGGAACTGAAATCGGAACAATCACTGACATTTGCCATATCTGAAAGTCTGATAAACACAGGAAAAATGACTAAGTACAAAAAAATTTTTTTTTCAACTTTTTTCTGTTTTACCCACGTGGGATATATATTCTACCCACACACATTTGGAACTCTCCTGGCGTACCGTCACACATATTATTCCCTCATTTAGTGGATATTTTCACAAAAAAGTGAAATTTTCAAAAATCCAGGAAATTGGCTGAAATTGACTAAATATCAAGCACTCATATGGTGAATCGCTCTGGAACTGAAATCGGAACGCTCACTGACATTTCCCTTATCTGAAAGTGTGATAAACGCCGGAAAAATGACTAAGTCCAAAAAAAAAAAAATTTTCAACTTTTTTCAAATTTACCCCCGTGAGATATATATTCTACCCACACACATTTGGAGCTCTCCTGGGGTACCCTCACACATATTATTCCCTCATTTAGTGGATATTTTCACAAAAAAGTGACATTTTCAAAAATCCAGAGAATTGGCTGAAAACGACTAAATATCAAGGACTCATTGGGCGTATCGCTCTGGAATTGAAATCGGTACGCTCACTGACATTTCCCCTATCTGAATGTCTGATAAACGCCGGAAAAATGACTACGTCCAAAAAAAAAAATGTTTTCAACTTTTTTCAATTTTACCCCCGTGGGATATATATTCTACCCACACACATTTGGAACTCTCCTGGCGTACTCTCACACATATTATTCCCTCATTTAGTGGATATTTTCACAAAAATGTGAAATTTTCAAAAATCCAGAAAATTGGCTGAAAACGACTAAATATCAAGGACTCATTGGGAGTATCGCTCTGGAATTGAAATCGGAACGCTCACTGCCATTTCCCCTATCTGAAAGTTTGATAAACGCCGGAAAAATGACTAAGTCCAAAAAAAAATGTTTTCAACTTTTTTCAATTTTACCCCCGTGAGATATATATTCTACCCACACACATTTGGAGCTCTCCTGGGGTACCCTCACACATATTATTCCCTCATTTAGGGGATATTTTCACAAAAAAAGTGAAATTTTCAAAAATCCTGAAAATTGGCTGAAATTGACTAAATATCAAGCACTCATTGGGTGAATCGCTCTGGAACTGAAATCGGAACGCTCACTGACATTTCCCCTATCTGAAAGTCTGATAAACGCCGGAAAAATGACTAAGTCCAAAAAAAAATTTTTTCAACTTTTTTCAATTTAACCCTCGTGAGATATATATTCTACCCACACACATTTGGAACTCTCCTGGCGTACTCTCACACATATTATTCCCTCATTTAGTGGATATTTTCACAAAAATGTGAAATTTTCAAAAATCCAGAAAATTGGCTGAAAACGACTAAATATCAAGGACTCATTGGGAGTATCGCTCTGGAATTGAAATCGGAACGCTCACTGACATTTCCCCTATCTGAAAGTTTGATAAACGCCGGAAAAATGACTAAGTCCAAAAAAAAAATGTTTTCAACTTTTTTCAATTTTACCCCCGTGAGATATATATTCTACCCACACACATTTGGAGCTCTCCTGGGGTACCCTCACACATATTATTCCCTCATTTAGGGGATATTTTCACAAAAAAAGTGAAATTTTCAAAAATCCTGAAAATTGGCTGAAATTGACTAAATATCAAGCACTCATTGGGTGAATCGCTCTGGAACTGAAATCGGAACGCTCACTGACATTTCCCCTATCTGAAAGTCTGATAAACGCCGGAAAAATGACTAAGTCCAAAAAAAAATTTTTTCAACTTTTTTCAATTTAACCCTCGTGAGATATATATTCTACCCACACACATTTGGAACTCTCCTGGGGTACCCTCACACTTATTATTCCCTCATTTAGTGGATATTTTCACAAAAAAGTGAAATTTTCAAAAATCCAGAAAATTGGCTGAAAACGACTTGATATCAGGGACTCATTGGGCGAATCGCTCTGGAACTGAAATCTGAACACTCACTGACATTTGCCATATCTGAAAGTCTGATAAACGCCGGAAAAATGACTAAGTACAAAAAAAAATTTTTTTCAACTTTTTTCTGTTTTACCCAGTTGGGATATATATTCTACCCACACACATTTGGAACAAACCTGGCGTACCCTCACACATATTATTCCCTCATTTAGTGGATATTTTCATAAAAAAGTGAAATTTTCAAAAATCCAGAAAATTGGCTGAAAACGACTAAATATCAAGGACTCATTGGGTGAATCGCTCTGGAACTGAAATCGAAACGCTCACTGACATTTGCCATGTCTGAAAGTCTGATAAACGCCGGAAAAATGACTAAGTCCAAAAAAAAAATGTTTCAACATTTTTTAAATTTACCCCCTTGGGATATATATTCTACCCACACACATTTGGAACTCTCCTGGCGTACTCTCACACATATTATTCCCTCATTCAGTGGATATTTTCACAAAAATGTGAAATTTTCAAAAATCCAGAAAATTGGCTGAAAACGACTAAATATCAAGGACTCATTGGGCGAATCGCTCTGGAACTGAAATCGGAACAATCACTGACATTTGCCATATCTGAAAGTCTGATAAACACAGGAAAAATGACTAAGTACAAAAAAATTTTTTTTTCAACTTTTTTCTGTTTTACCCACGTGGGATATATATTCTACCCACACACATTTGGAACTCTCCTGGCGTACCGTCACACATATTATTCCCTCATTTAGTGGATATTTTCACAAAAAAGTGAAATTTTCAAAAATCCAGGAAATTGGCTGAAATTGACTAAATATCAAGCACTCATATGGTGAATCGCTCTGGAACTGAAATCGGAACGCTCACTGACATTTCCCTTATCTGAAAGTGTGATAAACGCCGGAAAAATGACTAAGTCCAAAAAAAAAAAATTTTCAACTTTTTTCAAATTTACCCCCGTGAGATATATATTCTACCCACACACATTTGGAGCTCTCCTGGGGTACCCTCACACATATTATTCCCTCATTTAGTGGATATTTTCACAAAAAAGTGACATTTTCAAAAATCCAGAGAATTGGCTGAAAACGACTAAATATCAAGGACTCATTGGGCGTATCGCTCTGGAATTGAAATCGGTACGCTCACTGACATTTCCCCTATCTGAATGTCTGATAAACGCCGGAAAAATGACTACGTCCAAAAAAAAAAATGTTTTCAACTTTTTTCAATTTTACCCCCGTGGGATATATATTCTACCCACACACTTTTGGAACTCTCCTGGGGTACCCTCACATATATTATTCCCTCATTTAGTGAATATTTTCACAAAAAAAGTTACATTTTCAAAAATCCAAAATATAGGCTGAAAACCACTAAATATCAAGGATTCATTGGGCGAATCGCTCTGGAACTGAAATCGAAACGCTCACTGACATTTGCCATGTCTGAAAGTTTGATAAACGCCGAAAAAATGACTAAGTCCAAAAAAAAATGTTTCAACTTTTTTCAAATTTACCCCCGTGGGATATATATTCTACCCACACACATTTGGAACTCTCCTGGTGTACCCTCACACATATTATTCCCTCATTTAGGTGATATTTTCACAAAAAAAGTGAAATTTTCAAAAATCCAGAAAATTGGCTGAAATTGACTAAATATCAAGCACTCATTGGGTGAATCGCTCTGGAACTGAAATCGGAACGCTCACTGACATTTCCCCTATCTGAAAGTCTGATAAAAACCGGAAAAATGACTAAGTCCAAAAAAAAATTTTTTCAACTTTTTTCAATTTTACCCCCGTGAGATATGTATTCTACCCACACACATTTGGAGCTCTCCTGGGGTACCCTCACACATATTATTCCCTCATTTAGTGGATATTTTCACAAAAATGTGAAATTTTCAAAAATCCAGAAAATTGGCTGAAAACGACTAAATATCAAAGAGTCATTGGGCGAATCGCTCTGGAACTGAAATCGGAACGCTCACTGACATTTCCCCTATCTGAAAGTCTGATAAACGCCGGAAAAATGACTAAGTCCAAAAAAAAAAATTTTTCAACTATTTTGAATTTTACCCCCGTGGGATATATATTCTACCCACACACATTTGGAGCTCTCCTGGGGTACCCTCACA
The DNA here is from genome assembly GCF_046119375.1 of Phyllobates terribilis. Lineage (NCBI taxonomy): Eukaryota > Metazoa > Chordata > Amphibia > Anura > Dendrobatidae > Phyllobates > Phyllobates terribilis. The sequence goes on from NW_027362762.1 coordinate 586,609,149, forward strand.
TATATTATTCCCTCATTTAGTGAATATTTTCACAAAAAAAGTTAAATTTTCAAAAATCCAAAATATAGGCTGAAAACAACTAAATATCAAGGATTCCTTGGGCGAATCGCTCTGTAACTGAAATCAGAATTCTCACTGATATTTGCCTTGTCTGAAAGTCTGATAAACGCCGGAAAAATGATTAAGTCCAAAAAATTTTTTTTTAAATTTTACCCTCGTGGGATATGTATTCTACCCACACACATTTGGAGCTCTCCTGGGGTACCCTCACACATATTATTCCCTCATTTAGTGGATATTTTCACAAAAAAGTGACATTTTCAAAAATCCAGAAAATTGGCTGAAAATGACTAAATATCAAGGACTCATTGGGCGAATCGCTCTGGAACTGACATCGGAACGCTCACTGACACTTGCCATATCTGAAAGTCTGATAAACGCCGGAAAAATGACTAAGTCCCAAAAAAAATTTTTTTAAACTTTTTTCAATTTTACCCCCGTGAGATATATATTCTACCCACACACATTTGGAGCTCTCCTGGGGTACCCTCACACATATTATTCCCTCATTTAGTGGATATTTTCACAAAAAAGTGACATTTTCAAAAATCCAGAAAATTGGCTGAAAACTACTAAATATCAAGCACTCATTGGGCGAATCGCTCTGGAACTGAAATCGGAACGCTCACTGACATTTGCCCTATCTGAAAGTTTGATAAACGCCGGAAAAATGATTAAGTAAAAAAAAATTTTTTTTAAATTTTACCCTCGTGGGATATGTATTCTACCCACACACATTTGGAGCTCTCCTGGGGTACCCTCACACATATTAATCCCTCATTTAGTGGATATTTTCACAAAAAAGTGAAATTTTCAAAAATCCAGAAAATTGGCTGAGAAAGACTAAATATCAAGGACTTATTGGGCGAATCGCTCTGGAACTGAAATCGGAATGCTCACTGACATTTCTCCTATCTGAAAGTCTGATAAACGCCGAAAAAATGACTAAGTCCGAAAAAAAGTTTTTCTCAACTTTTTTCAATTTTACCCCCGTGAGATATATATTCTACCCACACACATTTGGAACTCTCCTGGGGTACCCTCACACATATTATTCCCACGTTTAGTGGATATTTTCACAAAAAAGTGAAATTTTCAAAAATCCAGAAAATTGGCTGAAAATGACTAAATATCAAGGACTCATTGGGCGAATCGCTCTGGAATTGAAATCGGAACGCTCACTGACATTTCCCCTATCTGAAAGTTTGATAAACGCCGAAAAAATGACTAAGTCCAAAAAAACATTTTTCTCAACTTTTTTCAAATTTACCCCCGTGGGATATATATTTTACCCACACACATTTGGAACTCTCCTGGCGTACCCTCACACATATTATTCCCACATTTAGTGGATATTTTCACAAAAAAGTGAAATTTTCAAAAATCCAGAAAATTGGCTGAAAACGACTAAATATCAAGCACTCATTGGGCGAATCGCTCTGGAACTGAAATCGGAACGCTCACTGACATTTCCCCTATCTGAAAGTCTGATAAACGCCGGAAAAATGACTAAGTCCAAAAAAAAATGTTTTCAACTTTTTTCAATTTTACCCCCGTGAGATATATATTCTACCCACACACATTTGGAACTCTCCTGGGGTACCCTCACACATATTATTCCCACATTTAGTGGATATTTTCACAAAAAAATGAAATTTTCAAAAATCCAAAATATAGGCTGAAAACAACTAAATATCAAGGATTCATTGGGCGAATCGCTCTGGAACTGAAATCGGAATTCTCACTGACATTTGCCATGTCTGAAAGTCTGATAGACGCCGGAAAAATGACTAAGACCAAAAAAAAAAATGTTTCAACATTTTTCAAATTTACCCCCGTGGGATATATATTCTACCCACACACATTTGGAACTCTCCTGGCGTACTCTCACACATATTATTCCCTCATTTAGTGGATATTTTCACAAAAATGTGAAATTTTCAAAAATCCAGAAAATTGGCTCAAAACGACTAAATATCAAGGACTCATTGGGCGAATCGCTCTGGAACTGAAATCGGAACGCTCACTGACATTTGCCATATCTGAAAGTCTGATAAACGCCGGAAAAATGACTAAGTCCAAAAAAAAAATTTTTTCAACTTTTTTAAATTTTACCCCGTGGGATATATATTCTACAAACACACATTTGGAACTCTCCTGGGGTACCCTCACACATATTATTCCCTCATTTAGTGGATATTTTCACAAAAAAAGTGAAATTTTCAAAAATCCAGAAAATTGGCTGAAAACGACTTGATACCAGGGACTCATTGGGCGAATCGCTCTGGAACTGAAATCGGAACAATCACTGACATTTGCCATATCTGAAAGTCTGATAAACACCGGAAAAATGACAAAGTACAAAAAAATTTTTTTTTCAACTTTTTTTTGTTTTACCCACGTGGGATATATATTCTACCCACACACATTTGGAATTCTCCTGGCGTACCCTCACACATATTATTCCCTCATTTAGTGGATATTTTCACAAAAAAGTGAAATTTTCAAAAATCGAGAAAATTGGCTGAAACGACTTGATATCAGGGACTCATTGGGCGAATCGCTCTGGAACTGAAATCGGAACGCTCAATGACATTTCCCCTATCTGAATGTCTGATAAACGCCGGAAAAATGACTACGTCCAAAAAAAAAAATGTTTTCAACTTTTTTCAATTTTACCCCCGTGGGATATATATTCTACCCACACACTTTTGAAACTCTCCTGGGGTACCCTCACATATATTATTCCCTCATTTAGTGAATATTTTAACAAAAAAAGTTACATTTTCAAAAATCCAAAATATAGGCTGAAAACAACTAAATATCAAGGATTCATTGGGCGAATCGCTCTGGAACTGAAATCGAAACGATCACTGACATTTGCCATGTCTGAAAGTTTGATAAACGCCGAAAAAATGACTAAGTCCAAAAAAAAAAATGTTTCAACTTTTTTCAAATTTACCCCCGTGGGATATATATTCTACCCACACACATTTGGAACTCTCCTGGTGTACCCTCACACATATTATTCCCTCATTTAGTGGATATTTTCACAAAACAGTGAAATTTTCAAAAATCCAGAAAATTGGCTGAAAACGACTAAATATCAAGGACTCATTGGGCGAATCGCTCTGGAACTGAAATCGGAATGCTCACTGACATTTCCCCTATCTGAAAGTCTGATAAACGCCGGAAAAATGACTAAGTCCAAAAAAAAATATTTTTCAACTTTTTTCAATTTTACCCCCGTGGGATATAAATTCTACCCACACACATTTGGAACTCTCCTGGGGTACCCTCCCACATATTATTCCCTCATTTAGTGGATATTTTCACAAAACAGTGAAATTTTCAAAAATCCAGAAAATTGGCTGAAAATGAAAAAATATCAAGGACTCATTGGGCGAATCGCTCTGGAATTGAAATCGGAACGCTCACTGACATTTCCCCTATCTGAAAGCTTGAGAAACGCCGGAAAAATGACTAAGTCCAAAAAAAAAATGTTTTCAACTTTTTTCAATTTTACCCCCGTGAGATATATATTCTACCCACACACATTTGGAGCTCTCCTGGGGTACCCTCACACATATTATTCCCTCATTTAGTGGATATTTTCACAAAAAAGTGACATTTTCAAAAATCCAGATTTCTGAAAACGACTAAATATCAAAGACTCATTGGGCGTATCGCTCTGGAATTGAAATCGGAACGCTCACTGACATTTCCCCTATCTGAATGTCTGATAAACGCTGGAAAAATGACTACGTCCAAAAAAAAAAATGTTTTCAACTTTTTTCAATTTTACCCCCGTGGGATATATATTCTACCCACACACATTTGGAACTCTCCTGGGGTACCCTCACACATATTATTCCCTCATTTAGTGGATATTTTCACAAAAAAGTGAAATTTTCAAAAATCCAAAATATAGGCTGAAAACAACTAAATATCAAGGATTCATTGGGCGAATCGCTCTGGAACTGAAATCGGAATTCTCACGGATATTTGCCATGTCTGAAAGTCTGATAAACGCCGGAAAAATGACTAAGTCAAAAAAATTTTTTTTAAATTTTACCCTCGTGGGATATGTATTCTACCCACACACATTTGGAGCTCTCCTGTGGTACCCTCACACATATTATTCCCTCATTTAGTGGATATTTTCACAAAAAAGTGAAATTTTCAAAAATCCAGAAAAATTGGCTGAGAAAGACTAAATATCAAGGACTTATTGGGCGAATCGCTCTGGAACTGAAATCGGAATGCTCACTGACATTTCTCCTATCTGAAAGTCTGATAAACGCCGGAAAAATGACAAAATCCCCCCAAAATTTTTTTCAACTTTTTTCAGTTTTACCCCGTGGGATATATATTCTACCCACACACATTTGGAACTCTCCTGGGGTACCCTCACACATATTATTCCCTCATTTAGTGGATATTTTCACAAAAATGTGAAATTTTCAAAAATCCAGAAAATTGGCTGAAAACGACTAAATATCAAAGAGTCATTGGGCGAATCGCTCTGGAACTGAAATCGGAACGCTCACTGACATTTCCCCTATCTGAAAGTCTGATAAACGCCGGAAAAATGACTAAGTCCAAAAAAAAAAATTTTTCAACTATTTTGAATTTTACCCCCGTGGGATATATATTCTACCCACACACATTTGGAGCTCTCCTGGGGTACCCTCACATATATTATTCCCTCATTTAGTGAATATTTTCACAAAAAAAGTTAAATTTTCAAAAATCCAAAATATAGGCTGAAAACAACTAAATATCAAGGATTCCTTGGGCGAATCGCTCTGTAACTGAAATCAGAATTCTCACTGATATTTGCCTTGTCTGAAAGTCTGATAAACGCCGGAAAAATGATTAAGTCCAAAAAATTTTTTTTTAAATTTTACCCTCGTGGGATATGTATTCTACCCACACACATTTGGAGCTCTCCTGGGGTACCCTCACACATATTATTCCCTCATTTAGTGGATATTTTCACAAAAAAGTGACATTTTCAAAAATCCAGAAAATTGGCTGAAAATGACTAAATATCAAGGACTCATTGGGCGAATCGCTCTGGAACTGACATCGGAACGCTCACTGACACTTGCCATATCTGAAAGTCTGATAAACGCCGGAAAAATGACTAAGTCCCAAAAAAAATTTTTTTAAACTTTTTTCAATTTTACCCCCGTGAGATATATATTCTACCCACACACATTTGGAGCTCTCCTGGGGTATCCTCACACATATTATTCCCTCATTTAGTGGATATTTTCACAAAAAAGTGACATTTTCAAAAATCCAGAAAATTGGCTGAAAACTACTAAATATCAAGCACTCATTGGGCGAATCGCTCTGGAACTGAAATCGGAACGCTCACTGACATTTGCCCTATCTGAAAGTTTGATAAACGCCGGAAAAATGATTAAGTAAAAAAAAATTTTTTTTAAATTTTACCCTCGTGGGATATGTATTCTACCCACACACATTTGGAGCTCTCCTGGGGTACCCTCACACATATTAATCCCTCATTTAGTGGATATTTTCACAAAAAAGTGAAATTTTCAAAAATCCAGAAAATTGGCTGAGAAAGACTAAATATCAAGGACTTATTGGGCGAATCGCTCTGGAACTGAAATCGGAATGCTCACTGACATTTCTCCTATCTGAAAGTCTGATAAACGCCGAAAAAATGACTAAGTCCGAAAAAAAGTTTTTCTCAACTTTTTTCAATTTTACCCCCGTGAGATATATATTCTACCCACACACATTTGGAACTCTCCTGGGGTACCCTCACACATATTATTCCCACGTTTAGTGGATATTTTCACAAAAAAGTGAAATTTTCAAAAATCCAGAAAATTGGCTGAAAATGACTAAATATCAAGGACTCATTGGGCGAATCGCTCTGGAATTGAAATCGGAACGCTCACTGACATTTCCCCTATCTGAAAGTTTGATAAACGCCGAAAAAATGACTAAGTCCAAAAAAACATTTTTCTCAACTTTTTTCAAATTTACCCCCGTGGGATATATATTTTACCCACACACATTTGGAACTCTCCTGGCGTACCCTCACACATATTATTCCCACATTTAGTGGATATTTTCACAAAAAAGTGAAATTTTCAAAAATCCAGAAAATTGGCTGAAAACGACTAAATATCAAGCACTCATTGGGCGAATCGCTCTGGAACTGAAATCGGAACGCTCACTGACATTTCCCCTATCTGAAAGTCTGATAAACGCCGGAAAAATGACTAAGTCCAAAAAAAAATGTTTTCAACTTTTTTCAATTTTACCCCCGTGAGATATATATTCTACCCACACACATTTGGAACTCTCCTGGGGTACCCTCACACATATTATTCCCACATTTAGTGGATATTTTCACAAAAAAATGAAATTTTCAAAAATCCAAAATATAGGCTGAAAACAACTAAATATCAAGGATTCATTGGGCGAATCGCTCTGGAACTGAAATCGGAATTCTCACTGACATTTGCCATGTCTGAAAGTCTGATAGACGCCGGAAAAATGACTAAGACCAAAAAAAAAAATGTTTCAACATTTTTCAAATTTACCCCCGTGGGATATATATTCTACCCACACACATTTGGAACTCTCCTGGCGTACTCTCACACATATTATTCCCTCATTTAGTGGATATTTTCACAAAAATGTGAAATTTTCAAAAATCCAGAAAATTGGCTCAAAACGACTAAATATCAAGGACTCATTGGGCGAATCGCTCTGGAACTGAAATCGGAACGCTCACTGACATTTGCCATATCTGAAAGTCTGATAAACGCCGGAAAAATGACTAAGTCCAAAAAAAAAATTTTTTCAACTTTTTTAAATTTTACCCCGTGGGATATATATTCTACAAACACACATTTGGAACTCTCCTGGGGTACCCTCACACATATTATTCCCTCATTTAGTGGATATTTTCACAAAAAAAGTGAAATTTTCAAAAATCCAGAAAATTGGCTGAAAACGACTTGATACCAGGGACTCATTGGGCGAATCGCTCTGGAACTGAAATCGGAACAATCACTGACATTTGCCATATCTGAAAGTCTGATAAACACCGGAAAAATGACAAAGTACAAAAAAATTTTTTTTTCAACTTTTTTTTGTTTTACCCACGTGGGATATATATTCTACCCACACACATTTGGAATTCTCCTGGCGTACCCTCACACATATTATTCCCTCATTTAGTGGATATTTTCACAAAAAAGTGAAATTTTCAAAAATCGAGAAAATTGGCTGAAACGACTTGATATCAGGGACTCATTGGGCGAATCGCTCTGGAACTGAAATCGGAACGCTCAATGACATTTCCCCTATCTGAATGTCTGATAAACGCCGGAAAAATGACTACGTCCAAAAAAAAAAATGTTTTCAACTTTTTTCAATTTTACCCCCGTGGGATATATATTCTACCCACACACTTTTGAAACTCTCCTGGGGTACCCTCACACATATTATTCCCTCATTTAGTGGATATTTTAACAAAAAAAGTTACATTTTCAAAAATCCAGAAAATTGGCTGAAAACGACTAAATATCAAAGAGTCATTGGGCGAATCGCTCTGGAACTGAAATCGGAACGCTCACTGACATTTCCCCTATCTGAAAGTCTGATAAACGCCGGAAAAATGACTAAGTCCAAAAAAAAAAATTTTTCAACTATTTTGAATTTTACCCCCGTGGGATATATATTCTACCCACACACATTTGGAGCTCTCCTGGGGTACCCTCACATATATTATTCCCTCATTTAGTGAATATTTTCACAAAAAAAGTTAAATTTTCAAAAATCCAAAATATAGGCTGAAAACAACTAAATATCAAGGATTCCTTGGGCGAATCGCTCTGTAACTGAAATCAGAATTCTCACTGATATTTGCCTTGTCTGAAAGTCTGATAAACGCCGGAAAAATGATTAAGTCCAAAAAATTTTTTTTTAAATTTTACCCTCGTGGGATATGTATTCTACCCACACACATTTGGAGCTCTCCTGGGGTACCCTCACACATATTATTCCCTCATTTAGTGGATATTTTCACAAAAAAGTGACATTTTCAAAAATCCAGAAAATTGGCTGAAAATGACTAAATATCAAGGACTCATTGGGCGAATCGCTCTGGAACTGACATCGGAACGCTCACTGACACTTGCCATATCTGAAAGTCTGATAAACGCCGGAAAAATGACTAAGTCCCAAAAAAAATTTTTTTAAACTTTTTTCAATTTTACCCCCGTGAGATATATATTCTACCCACACACATTTGGAGCTCTCCTGGGGTACCCTCACACATATTATTCCCTCATTTAGTGGATATTTTCACAAAAAAGTGACATTTTCAAAAATCCAGAAAATTGGCTGAAAACTACTAAATATCAAGCACTCATTGGGCGAATCGCTCTGGAACTGAAATCGGAACGCTCACTGACATTTGCCCTATCTGAAAGTTTGATAAACGCCGGAAAAATGATTAAGTAAAAAAAAATTTTTTTTAAATTTTACCCTCGTGGGATATGTATTCTACCCATACACATTTGGAGCTCTCCTGGGGTACCCTCACACATATTAATCCCTCATTTAGTGGATATTTTCACAAAAAAGTGAAATTTTCAAAAATCCAGAAAATTGGCTGAGAAAGACTAAATATCAAGGACTTATTGGGCGAATCGCTCTGGAACTGAAATCGGAATGCTCACTGACATTTCTCCTATCTGAAAGTCTGATAAACGCCGAAAAAATGACTAAGTCCGAAAAAAAGTTTTTCTCAACTTTTTTCAATTTTACCCCCGTGAGATATATATTCTACCCACACACATTTGGAACTCTCCTGGGGTACCCTCACACATATTATTCCCACGTTTAGTGGATATTTTCACAAAAAAGTGAAATTTTCAAAAATCCAGAAAATTGGCTGAAAATGACTAAATATCAAGGACTCATTGGGCGAATCGCTCTGGAATTGAAATCGGAACGCTCACTGACATTTCCCCTATCTGAAAGTTTGATAAACGCCGAAAAAATGACTAAGTCCAAAAAAACATTTTTCTCAACTTTTTTCAAATTTACCCCCGTGGGATATATATTTTACCCACACACATTTGGAACTCTCCTGGCGTACCCTCACACATATTATTCCCACATTTAGTGGATATTTTCACAAAAAAGTGAAATTTTCAAAAATCCAGAAAATTGGCTGAAAACGACTAAATATCAAGCACTCATTGGGCGAATCGCTCTGGAACTGAAATCGGAACGCTCACTGACATTTCCCCTATCTGAAAGTCTGATAAACGCCGGAAAAATGACTAAGTCCAAAAAAAAATGTTTTCAACTTTTTTCAATTTTACCCCCGTGAGATATATATTCTACCCACACACATTTGGAACTCTCCTGGGGTACCCTCACACATATTATTCCCACATTTAGTGGATATTTTCACAAAAAAATGAAATTTTCAAAAATCCAAAATATAGGCTGAAAACAACTAAATATCAAGGATTCATTGGGCGAATCGCTCTGGAACTGAAATCGGAATTCTCACTGACATTTGCCATGTCTGAAAGTCTGATAGACGCCGGAAAAATGACTAAGACCAAAAAAAAAAATGTTTCAACATTTTTCAAATTTACCCCCGTGGGATATATATTCTACCCACACACATTTGGAACTCTCCTGGCGTACTCTCACACATATTATTCCCTCATTTAGTGGATATTTTCACAAAAATGTGAAATTTTCAAAAATCCAGAAAATTGGCTCAAAACGACTAAATATCAAGGACTCATTGGGCGAATCGCTCTGGAACTGAAATCGGAACGCTCACTGACATTTGCCATATCTGAAAGTCTGATAAACGCCGGAAAAATGACTAAGTCCAAAAAAAAAATTTTTTCAACTTTTTTAAATTTTACCCCGTGGGATATATATTCTACAAACACACATTTGGAACTCTCCTGGGGTACCCTCACACATATTATTCCCTCATTTAGTGGATATTTTCACAAAAAAAGTGAAATTTTCAAAAATCCAGAAAATTGGCTGAAAACGACTTGATACCAGGGACTCATTGGGCGAATCGCTCTGGAACTGAAATCGGAACAATCACTGACATTTGCCATATCTGAAAGTCTGATAAACACCGGAAAAATGACAAAGTACAAAAAAATTTTTTTTTCAACTTTTTTTTGTTTTACCCACGTGGGATATATATTCTACCCACACACATTTGGAATTCTCCTGGCGTACCCTCACACATATTATTCCCTCATTTAGTGGATATTTTCACAAAAAAGTGAAATTTTCAAAAATCGAGAAAATTGGCTGAAACGACTTGATATCAGGGACTCATTGGGCGAATCGCTCTGGAACTGAAATCGGAACGCTCAATGACATTTCCCCTATCTGAATGTCTGATAAACGCCGGAAAAATGACTACGTCCAAAAAAAAAAATGTTTTCAACTTTTTTCAATTTTACCCCCGTGGGATATATATTCTACCCACACACTTTTGAAACTCTCCTGGGGTACCCTCACACATATTATTCCCTCATTTAGTGGATATTTTAACAAAAAAAGTTACATTTTCAAAAATCCAGAAATTCGGCTGAAAACGACTAAATATCAAGGACTCATTAGGCGAATCGCTCTGGAACTGAAATCGGAATGCTCACTGACATTTCCCCTATCTGAAAGTCTGATAAACGCTGGAAAAATGACTAAGTCCAAAAAACATTTTTTTTCAACTTTTTTCAATTTTACCCCCGTGGGATATATATTCTACCCACACACATTTGGAACTCTCCTGGGGTACCATCACACATATTATTCTCTCATTTAGTTTATATTTTCACAAAAAAGTGAAATTTTCAAAAATCCAGAAAATTGGCTGAAATAGACTAAATATCAAGGACTCATTGGGCGAATCGCTCTGGAACTGAAATCGGAACGTTCACTGACATTTCCCCTATCTGAAAGTCTGATAAACGCCGGAAAAATGTCTAAGTCCAAAAAAAAATTTTTTTAAACTTTTTTCTATTTTACCCCCGTGGGATATATATTCTACCCACACACATTTGGAACTCTCCTGGGGTACCCTCACACATATTATTCCCTCATTTAGTGGATATTTTCACAAAAAAGTGAAATTTTCAAAAATCCAGAAAATTGGCTGAAAAAGACTAAATATCAAGGACTCATTGGGCGAATCGCTCTGGAACTGAAATCGAAATGCTCACTGACATTTCCCCTATATGAAAGTCCGATAAACGCCGAAAAATGACTAAGTCCAAAAAAAATTTTTTTTTTACTTTTTTCAATTTTACCCCCGTGGGATATGTTTTCTACCCACACACATTTGGAAGTCTCCTGGGGTACCCTCACACATACTATTCCCTCATTTAGTGGATATTTTCACAAAAAAGTGAAATTTTCAAAAATCCAGAAAATTGGCTGAAAAAGACTAAATATCAAGGACTCATTGGGCGAATCGCTCTGGAACTGAAATCGGAACGCTCACTGACATTTCCCCAATCTGAAAGTCTGACAAACGGCGAAAAAATGACTAAGTCCAAAAAAAATTTTTTTTCAACTTTTTTCAATTTTACCCCCGTGGGATATATATTCTACCCACACACATTTGGAACTCTCCTGGGGTACCATCACACATATTATTCTCTCATTTAGTTTATATTTTCACAAAAAAGTGAAATTTTCAAAAATCCAGAAAATTGGCTGAAATAGACTAAATATCAAGGACTCATTGGGCGAATCGCTCTGGAACTGAAATCGGAACGCTCACTGACATTTCCCCTATCTGAAAGTCTGATAAACGCCGGAAAAATGACTAAGTCCAAAAAAAAATTTTTTTAAACTTTTTTCTATTTTACCCCCGTGGGATATATATTCTACCCACACACATTTGGAACTCTCCTGGGGTACCCTCACACATATTATTCCCTCATTTAGTGGATATTTTCACAAAAAAGTGAAATTTTCAAAAATCCAGAAATTCGGCTGAAAACGACTAAATATCAAGGACTCATTAGGCGAATCGCTCTGGAACTGAAATCGGAATGCTCACTGACATTTCCCCTATCTGAAAGTCTGATAAACGCTGGAAAAATGACTAAGTCCAAAAAACATTTTTTTTCAACTTTTTTCAATTTTACCCCCGTGGGATATATATTCTACCCACACACATTTGGAACTCTCCTGGGGTACCATCACACATATTATTCTCTCATTTAGTTTATATTTTCACAAAAAAGTGAAATTTTCAAAAATCCAGAAAATTGGCTGAAATAGACTAAATATCAAGGACTCATTGGGCGAATCGCTCTGGAACTGAAATCGGAATGCTCACTGACATTTCCCCTATCTGAAAGTCTGATAAACGCCGGAAAAATGACTAAGTCCAAAAAACATTTTTTTTCAACTTTTTTCAATTTTACCCCCGTGGGATATATATTCTACCCACACACATTTGGAACTCTCCTGGGGTACCCTCACACATATTATTCCCTCATTTAGTGGATATTTTCACAAAAAAGTGAAATTTTCAAAAATCCAGAAAATTGGCTGAAAAAGAATAAATATCAAGGACTCATTGGGCGAATCGCTCTGGAACTGAAATCGGAATGCTCACTGACATTTCCCCTATCTGAAAGTCTGATAAACGCCGGAAAAATGACTAAGTCCAAAAAACATTTTTTTTCAACTTTTTTCAATTTTACCCCCGTGGGATATATATTCTACCCACACACATTTGGAAGTCTCCTGGGGTACCCTCACACATACTATTCCCTCATTTAGTGGATATTTTCACAAAAAAGTGAAATTTTCAAAAATCCAGAAAATTGGCTGAAAAAGACTAAATATCAAGGACTCATTGGGCGAATCGCTCTGGAACTGAAATCGGAACGCTCACTGACATTTCCCCAATCTGAAAGTCTGACAAACGGCGAAAAAATGACTAAGTCCAAAAAAAATTTTTTTTCAACTTTTTTCAATTTTACCCCCGTGGGATATATATTCTACCCACACACATTTGGAACTCTCCTGGGGTACCATCACACATATTATTCTCTCATTTAGTTTATATTTTCACAAAAAAGTGAAATTTTCAAAAATCCAGAAAATTGGCTGAAATAGACTAAATATCAAGGACTCATTGGGCGAATCGCTCTGGAACTGAAATCGGAACGCTCACTGACATTTCCCCTATCTGAAAGTCTGATAAACGCCGGAAAAATGACTAAGTCCAAAAAAAAATTTTTTTAAACTTTTTTCTATTTTACCCCCGTGGGATATATATTCTACCCACACACATTTGGAACTCTCCTGGGGTACCCTCACACATATTATTCCCTCATTTAGTGGATATTTTCACAAAAAAGTGAAATTTTCAAAAATCCAGAAATTCGGCTGAAAACGACTAAATATCAAGGACTCATTAGGCGAATCGCTCTGGAACTGAAATCGGAATGCTCACTGACATTTCCCCTATCTGAAAGTCTGATAAATGCTGGAAAAATGACTAAGTCCAAAAAACATTTTTTTTCAACTTTTTTCAATTTTACCCCCGTGGGATATATATTCTACCCACACACATTTGGAACTCTCCTGGGGTACCCTCACACATATTATTCCCTCATTTAGTGGATATTTTCACAAAAAAGTGAAATTTTCAAAAATCCAGAAAATTGGCTGAAAAAGAATAAATATCAAGGACTCATTGGGCGAATCGCTCTGGAACTGAAATCGGAATGCTCACTGACATTTCCCCTATCTGAAAGTCTGATAAACGCCGGAAAAATGACTAAGTCCAAAAAACATTTTTTTTCAACTTTTTTCAATTTTACCCCCGTGGGATATATATTCTACCCACACACATTTGGAAGTCTCCTGGGGTACCCTCACACATACTATTCCCTCATTTAGTGGATATTTTCACAAAAAAGTGAAATTTTCAAAAATCCAGAAAATTGGCTGAAAAAGACTAAATATCAAGGACTCATTGGGCGAATCGCTCTGGAACTGAAATCGGAACGCTCACTGACATTTCCCCAATCTGAAAGTCTGACAAACGGCGAAAAAATGACTAAGTCCAAAAAAAATTTTTTTTCAACTTTTTTCAATTTTACCCCCGTGGGATATATATTCTACCCACACACATTTGGAACTCTCCTGGGGTACCATCACACATATTATTCTCTCATTTAGTTTATATTTTCACAAAAAAGTGAAATTTTCAAAAATCCAGAAAATTGGCTGAAATAGACTAAATATCAAGGACTCATTGGGCGAATCGCTCTGGAACTGAAATCGGAACGCTCACTGACATTTCCCCTATCTGAAAGTCTGATAAACGCCGGAAAAATGACTAAGTCCAAAAAAAAATTTTTTTAAACTTTTTTCTATTTTACCCCCGTGGGATATATATTCTACCCACACACATTTGGAACTCTCCTGGGGTACCCTCACACATATTATTCCCTCATTTAGTGGATATTTTCACAAAAAAGTGAAATTTTCAAAAATCCAGAAATTCGGCTGAAAACGACTAAATATCAAGGACTCATTAGGCGAATCGCTCTGGAACTGAAATCGGAATGCTCACTGACATTTCCCCTATCTGAAAGTCTGATAAACGCTGGAAAAATGACTAAGTCCAAAAAACATTTTTTTTCAACTTTTTTCAATTTTACCCCCGTGGGATATATATTCTACCCACACACATTTGGAACTCTCCTGGGGTACCATCACACATATTATTCTCTCATTTAGTTTATATTTTCACAAAAAAGTGAAATTTTCAAAAATCCAGAAAATTGGCTGAAATAGACTAAATATCAAGGACTCATTGGGCGAATCGCTCTGGAACTGAAATCGGAACGCTCACTGACATTTCCCCTATCTGAAAGTCTGATAAACGCCGGAAAAATGACTAAGTCCAAAAAAAAATTTTTTTAACCTTTTTTCTATTTTACCCCCGTGGGATATATATTCTACCCACACACATTTGGAACTCTCCTGGGGTACCCTCACACATATTATTCCCTCATTTAGTGGATATTTTCACAAAAAAGTGAAATTTTCAAAAATGCAGAAATTCGGCTGAAAACGACTAAATATCAAGGACTCATTAGGCGAATCGCTCTGGAACTGAAATCGGAATGCTCACTGACATTTCCCCTATCTGAAAGTCTGATAAACGCCGGAAAAATGACAGTCCAAAAAACATTTTTTTTCAACTTTTTTCAATTTTACCCCCGTGGGATATATATTCTACCCACACACATTTGGAACTCTCCTGGGGTACCCTCACACATATTATTCTCTCATTTAGTGGATATTTTCACAAAAAAGTGAAATTTTCAAAAATCCAGAAAATTGGCTGAAAAAGACTAAATATCAAGGACTCATTGGGCGAATCGCTCTGGAACTGAAATCGGAATGCTCACTGACATTTCCCCTATCTGAAAGTCTGATAAACGCCGGAAAAATGACTAAGTCCAAAAAACATTTTTTTTCAACTTTTTTCAATTTTACCCCCGTGGGATATATATTCTACCCACACACATTTGGAACTCTCCTGGGGTACCCTCACACATATTATTCCCTCATTTAGTGGATATTTTCACAAAAAAGTGAAATTTTCAAAAATCCAGAAAATTGGCTGAAAAAGAATAAATATCAAGGACTCATTGGGCGAATCGCTCTGGAACTGAAATCGAAATGCTCACTGACATTTCCCCTATCTGAAAGTCTGATAAACGCCGGAAAAATGACTAAGTTCAAAAAAAAAATTTTTTAAACTTTTTTCTATTTTACCCCCGTGGGATATATATTCTACCCACACACATTTGGAACTCTCCTGGGGTACCCTCACACATATTATTCCCTCATTTAGTGGATATTTTCACAAAAAAGTGAAATTTTCAAAAATCCAGAAAATTGGCTGAAAAAGACTAAATATCAAGGACTCATTGGGCGAATCGCTCTGGAACTGAAATCGGAACGCTCACTGACATTTCCCCAATCTGAAAGTCTGACAAACGCCGGAAAAATGACTAAGTCCAAAAAACATTTTTTTTCAACTTTTTTCAATTTTACCCCCGTGGGATATATATTCTACCCACACACATTTGGAACTCTCCTGGGGTACCCTCACACATATTATTCCCTCATTTAGTGGATATTTTCACAAAAAAGTGAAATTTTCAAAAATCCAGAAAATTGGCTGAAAAAGACTAAATATCAAGGACTCATTGGGCGAATCGCTCTGGAACTGAAATCGGAATGCTCACTGACATTTCCCCTATCTGAAAGTCTGATAAACGCCGGAAAAATGACTAAGTCCAAAAAACATTTTTTTTCAACTTTTTTCAATTTTATCCCCGTGGGATATATATTCTACCCACACACATTTGGAACTCTCCTGGGGTACCCTCACACATATTATTCCCTCATTTAGTGGATATTTTCACAAAAAAGTGAAATTTTCAAAAATCCAGAAAATTGGCTGAAAAAGAATAAATATCAAGGACTCATTGGGCGAATCGCTCTGGAACTGAAATCGAAATGCTCACTGACATTTCCCCTATATGAAAGTCCGATAAACGCCGAAAAATGACTAAGTCCAAAAAAAAATTTTTTTTTCCTTTTTTCAATTTTACCCCCGTGGGATATGTATTCTACCCACACACATTTGGAAGTCTCCTGGGGTACCCTCACACATACTATTCCCTCATTTAGTGGATATTTTCACAAAAAAGTGAAATTTTCAAAAATCCAGAAAATTGGCTGAAAAAGACTAAATATCAAGGACTCATTGGGCGAATCGCTCTGGAACTGAAATCGAAATGCTCACTGACATTTCCCCTATCTGAAAGTCTAATAAACGCCGGAAAAATGACTAAGTCCAAAAAACATTTTTTTTCAACTTTTTTCAATTTTACCCCCGTGGGATATATATTCTACCCACACACATTTGGAACTCTCCTGGGGTACCCTCACACATATTATTCCCTCATTTAGTGGATATTTTCACAAAAAAGTGAAATTTTCAAAAATCCAGAAAATTGGCTGAAAAAGACTAAATATCAAGGACTCATTGGGCGAATCGCTCTGGAACTGAAATCGGAATGCTCACTGACATTTCCCCTATCTGAAAGTCTGATAAACACCGGAAAAATGACTAAGTCCAAAAAACATTTTTTTTCAACTTTTTTCAATTTTATCCCCGTGGGATATATATTCTACCCACACACATTTGGAACTCTCCTGGGGTACCCTCACACATATTATTCCCTCATTTAGTGGATATTTTCACAAAAAAGTGAAATTTTCAAAAATCCAGAAAATTGGCTGAAAAAGAATAAATATCAAGGACTCATTGGGCGAATCGCTCTGGAACTGAAATCGGAACGCTCACTGACATTTCCCCAATCTGAAAGTCTGACAAACGGCGAAAAAATGACTAAGTCCAAAAAAAATTTTTTTTCAACTTTTTTCAATTTTACCCCCGTGGGATATATATTCTACCCACACACATTTGGAACTCTCCTGGGGTACCATCACACATATTATTCTCTCATTTAGTTTATATTTTCACAAAAAAGTGAAATTTTCAAAAATCCAGAAAATTGGCTGAAATAGACTAAATATCAAGGACTCATTGGGCGAATCGCTCTGGAACTGAAATCGGAACGCTCACTGACATTTCCCCTATCTGAAAGTCTGATAAACGCCGGAAAAATGACTAAGTCCAAAAAAAAATTTTTTTAAACTTTTTTCTATTTTACCCCCGTGGGATATATATTCTACCCACACACATTTGGAACTCTCCTGGGGTACCCTCACACATATTATTCCCTCATTTAGTGGATATTTTCACAAAAAAGTGAAATTTTCAAAAATCCAGAAATTCGGCTGAAAACGACTAAATATCAAGGACTCATTAGGCGAATCGCTCTGGAACTGAAATCGGAATGCTCACTGACATTTCCCCTATCTGAAAGTCTGATAAACGCTGGAAAAATGACTAAGTCCAAAAAACATTTTTTTTCAACTTTTTTCAATTTTACCCCCGTGGGATATATATTCTACCCACACACATTTGGAACTCTCCTGGGGTACCATCACACATATTATTCTCTCATTTAGTTTATATTTTCACAAAAAAGTGAAATTTTCAAAAATCCAGAAAATTGGCTGAAATAGACTAAATATCAAGGACTCATTGGGCGAATCGCTCTGGAACTGAAATCGGAACGCTCACTGACATTTCCCCTATCTGAAAGTCTGATAAACGCCGGAAAAATGACTAAGTCCAAAAAAAAATTTTTTTAACCTTTTTTCTATTTTACCCCCGTGGGATATATATTCTACCCACACACATTTGGAACTCTCCTGGGGTACCCTCACACATATTATTCCCTCATTTAGTGGATATTTTCACAAAAAAGTGAAATTTTCAAAAATGCAGAAATTCGGCTGAAAACGACTAAATATCAAGGACTCATTAGGCGAATCGCTCTGGAACTGAAATCGGAATGCTCACTGACATTTCCCCTATCTGAAAGTCTGATAAACGCCGGAAAAATGACAGTCCAAAAAACATTTTTTTTCAACTTTTTTCAATTTTACCCCCGTGGGATATATATTCTACCCACACACATTTGGAACTCTCCTGGGGTACCCTCACACATATTATTCTCTCATTTAGTGGATATTTTCACAAAAAAGTGAAATTTTCAAAAATCCAGAAAATTGGCTGAAAAAGACTAAATATCAAGGACTCATTGGGCGAATCGCTCTGGAACTGAAATCGGAATGCTCACTGACATTTCCCCTATCTGAAAGTCTGATAAACGCCGGAAAAATGACTAAGTCCAAAAAACATTTTTTTTCAACTTTTTTCAATTTTACCCCCGTGGGATATATATTCTACCCACACACATTTGGAACTCTCCTGGGGTACCCTCACACATATTATTCCCTCATTTAGTGGATATTTTCACAAAAAAGTGAAATTTTCAAAAATCCAGAAAATTGGCTGAAAAAGAATAAATATCAAGGACTCATTGGGCGAATCGCTCTGGAACTGAAATCGAAATGCTCACTGACATTTCCCCTATCTGAAAGTCTGATAAACGCCGGAAAAATGACTAAGTTCAAAAAAAAAATTTTTTAAACTTTTTTCTATTTTACCCCCGTGGGATATATATTCTACCCACACACATTTGGAACTCTCCTGGGGTACCCTCACACATATTATTCCCTCATTTAGTGGATATTTTCACAAAAAAGTGAAATTTTCAAAAATCCAGAAAATTGGCTGAAAAAGACTAAATATCAAGGACTCATTGGGCGAATCGCTCTGGAACTGAAATCGGAACGCTCACTGACATTTCCCCAATCTGAAAGTCTGACAAACGCCGGAAAAATGACTAAGTCCAAAAAACATTTTTTTTCAACTTTTTTCAATTTTACCCCCGTGGGATATATATTCTACCCACACACATTTGGAACTCTCCTGGGGTACCCTCACACATATTATTCCCTCATTTAGTGGATATTTTCACAAAAAAGTGAAATTTTCAAAAATCCAGAAAATTGGCTGAAAAAGACTAAATATCAAGGACTCATTGGGCGAATCGCTCTGGAACTGAAATCGGAATGCTCACTGACATTTCCCCTATCTGAAAGTCTGATAAACGCCGGAAAAATGACTAAGTCCAAAAAACATTTTTTTTCAACTTTTTTCAATTTTATCCCCGTGGGATATATATTCTACCCACACACATTTGGAACTCTCCTGGGGTACCCTCACACATATTATTCCCTCATTTAGTGGATATTTTCACAAAAAAGTGAAATTTTCAAAAATCCAGAAAATTGGCTGAAAAAGAATAAATATCAAGGACTCATTGGGCGAATCGCTCTGGAACTGAAATCGAAATGCTCACTGACATTTCCCCTATATGAAAGTCCGATAAACGCCGAAAAATGACTAAGTCCAAAAAAAAATTTTTTTTTCCTTTTTTCAATTTTACCCCCGTGGGATATGTATTCTACCCACACACATTTGGAAGTCTCCTGGGGTACCCTCACACATACTATTCCCTCATTTAGTGGATATTTTCACAAAAAAGTGAAATTTTCAAAAATCCAGAAAATTGGCTGAAAAAGACTAAATATCAAGGACTCATTGGGCGAATCGCTCTGGAACTGAAATCGAAATGCTCACTGACATTTCCCCTATCTGAAAGTCTAATAAACGCCGGAAAAATGACTAAGTCCAAAAAACATTTTTTTTCAACTTTTTTCAATTTTACCCCCGTGGGATATATATTCTACCCACACACATTTGGAACTCTCCTGGGGTACCCTCACACATATTATTCCCTCATTTAGTGGATATTTTCACAAAAAAGTGAAATTTTCAAAAATCCAGAAAATTGGCTGAAAAAGACTAAATATCAAGGACTCATTGGGCGAATCGCTCTGGAACTGAAATCGGAATGCTCACTGACATTTCCCCTATCTGAAAGTCTGATAAACACCGGAAAAATGACTAAGTCCAAAAAACATTTTTTTTCAACTTTTTTCAATTTTATCCCCGTGGGATATATATTCTACCCACACACATTTGGAACTCTCCTGGGGTACCCTCACACATATTATTCCCTCATTTAGTGGATATTTTCACAAAAAAGTGAAATTTTCAAAAATCCAGAAAATTGGCTGAAAAAGAATAAATATCAAGGACTCATTGGGCGAATCGCTCTGGAACTGAAATCGAAATGCTCACTGACATTTCCCCTATATGAAAGTCCGATAAACGCCGAAAAATGACTAAGTCCAAAAAAAAATTTTTTTTTACTTTTTTCAATTTTACCCCCGTGGGATATGTATTCTACCCACACACATTTGGAAGTCTCCTGGGGTACCCTCACACATACTATTCCCTCATTTAGTGGATATTTTCACAAAAAAGTGAAATTTTCAAAAATCCAGAAAATTGGCTGAAAAAGACTAAATATCAAGGACTCATTGGGCGAATCGCTCTGGAACTGAAATCGGAACGCTCACTGACATTTCCCCAATCTGAAAGTCTGACAAACGGCGGAAAAATGACTAAGTCCAAAAAAAATTTTTTTTCAACTTTTTTCAATTTTACCCCCGTGGGATATATATTCTACCCACACACATTTGGAACTCTCCTGGGGTACCATCACACATATTATTCTCTCATTTAGTTTATATTTTCACAAAAAAGTGAAATTTTCAAAAATCCAGAAAATTGGCTGAAATAGACTAAATATCAAGGACTCAATGGGCGAATCGCTCTGGAACTGAAATCGGAACGCTCACTGAAATTTCCCCTATCTGAAAGTCTGATAAACGCCGGAAAAATGACTAAGTCCAAAAAACATTTTTTTTCAACTTTTTTCAATTTTACCCCCGTGGGATATATATTCTACCCACACACATTTGGAACTCTCCTGGGGTACCCTCACACATATTATTCCCTCATTTAGTGGATATTTTCACAAAAAAGTGAAATTTTCAAAAATCCAGAAATTCGGCTGAAAACGACTAAATATCAAGGACTCATTAGGAGAATCGCTCTGGAACTGAAATCGGAATGCTCACTGACATTTCCCCAATCTGAAAGTCTGATAAACGCCGGAAAAATGACAGTCCAAAAAACATTTTTTTTCAACTTTTTTAAATTTTACCCCCGTGGGATATATATTCTACCCACACACATTTGGAACTCTCCTGGGGTACCCTCACACATATTATTCCCTCATTTAGTGGATATTTTCACAAAAAAGTGAAATTTTCAAAAATCCAGAAAATTGGCTGAAAAAGACTAAATATCAAGGACTCATTGGGCGAATCGCTCTGGAACTGAAATCGGAATGCTCACTGACATTTCCCCTATCTGAAAGTCTGATAAACGCCGGAAAAATGACTAAGTCCAAAAAACATTTTTTTTCAACTTTTTTCAATTTTACCCCCGTGGGATATATATTCTACCCACACACATTTGGAACTCTACTGGGGTACCCTCACACATATTATTCCCTCATTTAGTGGATATTTTCACAAAAAAGTGAAATTTTCAAAAATCCAGAAAATTGGCTGAAATAGACTAAATATCAAGGACTCATTGGGCGAATCGCTCTGGAACTGAAATCGGAATGCTCACTGACATTTCCCCTATCTGAAAGTCTGATAAACGCCGGAAAAATGACTAAGTTCAAAAAAAAAATTTTTTAAACTTTTTTCTATTTTACCCCCGTGGGATATATATTCTACCCACACACATTTGGAACTCTCCTGGGGTACCCTCACACATATTATTCCCTCATTTAGTGGATATTTTCACAAAAAAGTGAAATTTTCAAAAATCCAGAAAATTGGCTGAAAAAGACTAAATATCAAGGACTCATTGGGCGAATCGCTCTGGAACTGAAATCGGAACGCTCACTGACATTTCCCCAATCTGAAAGTCTGACAAACGCAGGAAAAATGACTAAGTCCAAAAAACATTTTTTTTCAACTTTTTTCAATTTTACCCCCGTGGGATATATATTCTACCCACACACATTTGGAACTCTCCTGGGGTACCCTCACACATATTATTCCCTCATTTAGTGGATATTTTCACAAAAAAGTGAAATTTTCAAAAATCCAGAAAATTGGCTGAAAAAGACTAAATATCAAGGACTCATTGGGCGAATCGCTCTGGAACTGAAATCGGAATGCTCACTGACATTTCCCCTATCTGAAAGTCTGATAAACGCCGGAAAAATGACTAAGTCCAAAAAACATTTTTTTTCAACTTTTTTCAATTTTATCCCCGTGGGATATATATTCTACCCACACACATTTGGAACTCTCCTGGGGTACCCTCACACATATTATTCCCTCATTTAGTGGATATTTTCACAAAAAAGTGAAATTTTCAAAAATCCAGAAAATTGGCTGAAAAAGAATAAATATCAAGGACTCATTGGGCGAATCGCTCTGGAACTGAAATCGAAATGCTCACTGACATTTCCCCTATATGAAAGTCCGATAAACGCCGAAAAATGACTAAGTCCAAAAAAAAATTTTTTTTTACTTTTTTCAATTTTACCCCCGTGGGATATGTATTCTACCCACACACATTTGGAAGTCTCCTGGGGTACCCTCACACATACTATTCCCTCATTTAGTGGATATTTTCACAAAAAAGTGAAATTTTCAAAAATCCAGAAAATTGGCTGAAAAAGACTAAATATCAAGGACTCATTGGGCGAATCGCTCTGGAACTGAAATCGGAACGCTCACTGACATTTCCCCAATCTGAAAGTCTGACAAACGGCGGAAAAATGACTAAGTCCAAAAAAAATTTTTTTTCAACTTTTTTCAATTTTACCCCCGTGGGATATATATTCTACCCACACACATTTGGAACTCTCCTGGGGTACCCTCACACATATTATTCCCTCATTTAGTGGATATTTTCACAAAAAAGTGAAATTTTCAAAAATCCAGAAAATTGGCTGAAAAAGACTAAATATCAAGGACTCAATGGGCGAATCGCTCTGGAACTGAAATCGGAATGCTCACTGACATTTCCCCTATCTGAAAGTCTGATAAACGCCGGAAAAATGACTAAGTCCAAAAAACATTTTTTTTCAACTTTTTTCAATTTTACCCCCGTGGGATATATATTCTACCCACACACATTTGGAACTCTACTGGGGTACCCTCACACATATTATTCCCTCATTTAGTGGATATTTTCACAAAAAAGTGAAATTTTCAAAAATCCAGAAAATTGGCTGAAATAGACTAAATATCAAGGACTCATTGGGCGAATCGCTCTGGAACTGAAATCGGAATGCTCACTGACATTTCCCCTATCTGAAAGTCTGATAAACGCCGGAAAAATGACTAAGTTCAAAAAAAAAATTTTTTAAACTTTTTTCTATTTTACCCCCGTGGGATATATATTCTACCCACACACATTTGGAACTCTCCTGGGGTACCCTCACACATATTATTCCCTCATTTAGTGGATATTTTCACAAAAAAGTGAAATTTTCAAAAATCCAGAAAATTGGCTGAAAAAGACTAAATATCAAGGACTCATTGGGCGAATCGCTCTGGAACTGAAATCGGAACGCTCACTGACATTTCCCCAATCTGAAAGTCTGACAAACGCCGGAAAAATGACTAAGTCCAAAAAACATTTTTTTTCAACTTTTTTCAATTTTACCCCCGTGGGATATATATTCTACCCACACACATTTGGAACTCTCCTGGGGTACCCTCACACATATTATTCCCTCATTTAGTGGATATTTTCACAAAAAAGTGAAATTTTCAAAAATCCAGAAAATTGGCTGAAAAAGACTAAATATCAAGGACTCATTGGGCGAATCGCTCTGGAACTGAAATCGGAATGCTCACTGACATTTCCCCTATCTGAAAGTCTGATAAACGCCGGAAAAATGACTAAGTCCAAAAAACATTTTTTTTCAACTTTTTTCAATTTTATCCCCGTGGGATATATATTCTACCCACACACATTTGGAACTCTCCTGGGGTACCCTCACACATATTATTCCCTCATTTAGTGGATATTTTCACAAAAAAGTGAAATTTTCAAAAATCCAGAAAATTGGCTGAAAAAGAATAAATATCAAGGACTCATTGGGCGAATCGCTCTGGAACTGAAATCGAAATGCTCACTGACATTTCCCCTATATGAAAGTCCGATAAACGCCGAAAAATGACTAAGTCCAAAAAAAAATTTTTTTTTACTTTTTTCAATTTTACCCCCGTGGGATATGTATTCTACCCACACACATTTGGAAGTCTCCTGGGGTACCCTCACACATACTATTCCCTCATTTAGTGGATATTTTCACAAAAAAGTGAAATTTTCAAAAATCCAGAAAATTGGCTGAAAAAGACTAAATATCAAGGACTCATTGGGCGAATCGCTCTGGAACTGAAATCGGAACGCTCACTGACATTTCCCCAATCTGAAAGTCTGACAAACGGCGGAAAAATGACTAAGTCCAAAAAAAATTTTTTTTCAACTTTTTTCAATTTTACCCCCGTGGGATATATATTCTACCCACACACATTTGGAACTCTCCTGGGGTACCATCACACATATTATTCTCTCATTTAGTTTATATTTTCACAAAAAAGTGAAATTTTCAAAAATCCAGAAAATTGGCTGAAATAGACTAAATATCAAGGACTCAATGGGCGAATCGCTCTGGAACTGAAATCGGAACGCTCACTGACATTTCCCCTATCTGAAAGTCTGATAAACGCCGGAAAAATGACTAAGTCCAAAAAAAAATTTTTTTAAACTTTTTTCTATTTTACCCCCGTGGGATATATATTCTACCCACACACATTTGGAACTCTCCTGGGGTACCCTCACACATATTATTCCCTCATTTAGTGGATATTTTCACAAAAAAGTGAAATTTTCAAAAATCCAGAAAATTGGCTGAAAAAGACTAAATATCAAGGACTCATTGGGCGAATCGCTCTGGAACTGAAATCGGAATGCTCACTGACATTTCCCCTATCTGAAAGTCTGATAAACGCCGGAAAAATGACTAAGTCCAAAAAACATTTTTTTTCAACTTTTTTCAATTTTACCCCCGTGGGATATATATTCTACCCACACACATTTGGAACTCTCCTGGGGTACCCTCACACATATTATTCCCTCATTTAGTGGATATTTTCACAAAAAAGTGAAATTTTCAAAAATCCAGAAAATTGGCTGAAATAGACTAAATATCAAGGACTCATTGGGCGAATCGCTCTGGAACTGAAATCGGAACGCTCACTGACATTTCCCCTATCTGAAAGTCTGATAAACGCCGGAAAAATGACTAAGTTCAAAAAAAAATTTTTTTAAACTTTTTTCTATTTTACCCCCGTGGGATATATATTCTACCCACACACATTTGGAACTCTCCTGGGGTACCCTCACACATATTATTCCCTCATTTAGTGGATATTTTCACAAAAAAGTGAAATTTTCAAAAATCCAGAAAATTGGCTGAAAAAGACTAAATATCAAGGACTCAATGGGCGAATCGCTCTGGAACTGAAATCGGAATGCTCACTGACATTTCCCCTATCTGAAAGTCTGATAAACGCCGGAAAAATGACTAAGTCCAAAAAACATTTTTTTTCAACTTTTTTCAATTTTACCCCCGTGGGATATATATTCTACCCACACACATTTGGAACTCTACTGGGGTACCCTCACACATATTATTCCCTCATTTAGTGGATATTTTCACAAAAAAGTGAAATTTTCAAAAATCCAGAAAATTGGCTGAAATAGACTAAATATCAAGGACTCATTGGGCGAATCGCTCTGGAACTGAAATCGGAATGCTCACTGACATTTCCCCTATCTGAAAGTCTGATAAACGCCGGAAAAATGACTAAGTTCAAAAAAAAAATTTTTTAAACTTTTTTCTATTTTACCCCCGTGGGATATATATTCTACCCACACACATTTGGAACTCTCCTGGGGTACCCTCACACATATTATTCCCTCATTTAGTGGATATTTTCACAAAAAAGTGAAATTTTCAAAAATCCAGAAAATTGGCTGAAAAAGACTAAATATCAAGGACTCATTGGGCGAATCGCTCTGGAACTGAAATCGGAACGCTCACTGACATTTCCCCAATCTGAAAGTCTGACAAACGCCGGAAAAATGACTAAGTCCAAAAAACATTTTTTTTCAACTTTTTTCAATTTTACCCCCGTGGGATATATATTCTACCCACACACATTTGGAACTCTCCTGGGGTACCCTCACACATATTATTCCCTCATTTAGTGGATATTTTCACAAAAAAGTGAAATTTTCAAAAATCCAGAAATTCGGCTGAAAACGACTAAATATCAAGGACTCATTGGGCGAATCGCTCTGGAACTGAAATCGGAATGCTCACTGACATTTCCCCTATCTGAAAGTCTGATAAACGCCGGAAAAATGACAGTCCAAAAAACATTTTTTTTCAACTTTTTTAAATTTTACCCCCGTGGGATATATATTCTACCCACACACATTTGGAACTCTCCTGGGGTACCCTCACACATATTATTCCCTCATTTAGTGGATATTTTCACAAAAAAGTGAAATTTTCAAAAATCCAGAAAATTGGCTGAAAAAGACTAAATATCAAGGACTCATTGGGCGAATCGCTCTGGAACTGAAATCGGAATGCTCACTGACATTTCCCCTATCTGAAAGTCTGATAAACGCCGGAAAAATGACTAAGTCCAAAAAACATTTTTTTTCAACTTTTTTCAATTTTACCCCCGTGGGATATATATTCTACCCACACACATTTGGAACTCTCCTGGGGTACCCTCACACATATTATTCCCTCATTTAGTGGATATTTTCACAAAAAAGTGAAATTTTCAAAAATCCAGAAAATTGGCTGAAATAGACTAAATATCAAGGACTCATTGGGCGAATCGCT
Organism: Phyllobates terribilis; assembly: GCF_046119375.1. Lineage (NCBI taxonomy): Eukaryota > Metazoa > Chordata > Amphibia > Anura > Dendrobatidae > Phyllobates > Phyllobates terribilis. The sequence goes on from NW_027362762.1 coordinate 586,636,802, forward strand.
CTGGAACTGAAATCGGAACGCTCACTGACATTTCCCCTATCTGAAAGTCTGATAAACGCCGGAAAAATGACTAAGTTCAAAAAAAAATTTTTTTAAACTTTTTTCTATTTTACCCCCGTGGGATATATATTCTACCCACACACATTTGGAACTCTCCTGGGGTACCCTCACACATATTATTCCCTCATTTAGTGGATATTATCACAAAAAAGTTAAATTTTCAAAAATCCAGAAAATTGGCTGAAAAAGACTAAATATCAAGGACTCATTGGGCGAATCGCTCTGGAACTGAAATCGGAACGCTCACTGACATTTCCCCAATCTGAAAGTCTGACAAACGCCGGAAAAATGACTAAGTCCAAAAAACATTTTTTTTCAACTTTTTTCAATTTTACCCCCGTGGGATATATATTCTACCCACACACATTTGGAACTCTCCTGGGGTACCCTCACACATATTATTCCCTCATTTAGTGGATATTTTCACAAAAAAGTGAAATTTTCAAAAATCCAGAAAATTGGCTGAAAAAGACTAAATATCAAGGACTCATTGGGCGAATCGCTCTGGAACTGAAATCGGAATGCTCACTGACATTTCCCCTATCTGAAAGTCTGATAAACGCCGGAAAAATGACTAAGTCCAAAAAACATTTTTTTTCAACTTTTTTCAATTTTATCCCCGTGGGATATATATTCTACCCACACACATTTGGAAGTCTCCTGGGGTACCCTCACACATACTATTCCCTCATTTAGTGGATATTTTCACAAAAAAGTGAAATTTTCAAAAATCCAGAAAATTGGCTGAAAAAGACTAAATATCAAGGACTCATTGGGCGAATCGCTCTGGAACTGAAATCGGAACGCTCACTGACATTTCCCCAATCTGAAAGTCTGACAAACGCCGGAAAAATGACTAAGTCCAAAAAACATTTTTTTTCAACTTTTTTCAATTTTACCCCCGTGGGATATATATTCTACCTACACACATTTGGAACTCTCCTGGGGTACCCTCACACATATTATTCCCTCATTTAGTGGATATTTTCACAAAAAAGTGAAATTTTCAAAAATCCAGAAAATTGGCTGAAAAAGAATAAATATCAAGGACTCATTGGGCGAATCGCTCTGGAACTGAAATCGGAATGCTCACTGACATTTCCCCTATATGAAAGTCCGATAAACGCCGAAAAATGACTAAGTCCAAAAAAAAATTTTTTTTTACTTTTTTCAATTTTACCCCCGTGGGATATGTATTCTAACCACACACATTTGGAAGTCTCCTGGGGTACCCTCACACATACTATTCCCTCATTTAGTGGATATTTTCACAAAAAAGTGAAATTTTCAAAAATCCAAAATATTGGCTGAAAACGACTAAATATCAAGGACTCATTGGGCGAATCGCTCTGGAAATGAAATCGGAATGCTCACTGACATTTGCCATATCTGGAAGTCTGATAAACTCCGGAAAAATGAATAAGTCCAAAAAACAATTTTCTTCAACTTTTTTCAATTTTATCCTCGTGGGATATATATTCTACCCACACACATTTGGAACTCTCCTGGGGTACCCTCACACATATTATTCCCTCATTTAGTGGATATTTTCACAAAAAAGTGAAATTTTCAAAAAACCAAAATATTGGCTGAAAACGACTAAATATCAAAGACCCATTGGGCGAATCGCTCTGGAACTGAATACGGAATGCTCACTGATATTTGCCATATCTGAAAGTCTGATAAACGCCAGAAAAATGACTAAGTCCAAAAAAATAATTTTTTCAACTTTTTTCAATTTTACCCCCGTGGGATATATATTCTACCCACACACATTTGGAACTCTCCTGGGGTACCATCACACATATTATTCTCTCATTTAGTTTATATTTTCACAAAAAAGTGAAATTTTCAAAAATCCAGAAAATTGGCTGAAATAGACTAAATATCAAGGACTCATTGGGCGAATCGCTCTGGAACTGAAATCGGAACGCTCACTGACATTTCCCCTATCTGAAAGTCTGATAAACGCCGGAAAAATGACTAAGTCCAGAAAAAAATTTTTTTAAACTTTTTTCTATTTTACCCCCGTGGGATATATATTCTACCCACACACATTTGGAACTCTCCTGGGGTACCCTCACACATATTATTCCCTCATTTAGTGGATATTTTCACAAAAAAGTGAAATTTTCAAAAATCCAGAAAATTGGCTGAAAAAGACTAAATATCAAGGACTCATTGGGCGAATCGCTCTGGAACTGAAATCGGAACGCTCACTGACATTTCCCCAATCTGAAAGTCTGACAAACGGCGAAAAAATGACTAAGTCCAAAAAAAATTTTTTTTCAACTTTTTTCAATTTTACCCCCGTGGGATATATATTCTACCCACACACATTTGGAACTCTCCTGGGGTACCATCACACATATTATTCTCTCATTTAGTTTATATTTTCACAAAAAAGTGAAATTTTCAAAAATCCAGAAAATTGGCTGAAATAGACTAAATATCAAGGACTCATTGGGCGAATCGCTCTGGAACTGAAATCGGAACGCTCACTGACATTTCCCCTATCTGAAAGTCTGATAAACGCCGGAAAAATGACTAAGTCCAAAAAAAAATTTTTTTAAACTTTTTTCTATTTTACCCCCGTGGGATATATATTCTACCCACACACATTTGGAACTCTCCTGGGGTACCCTCACACATATTATTCCCTCATTTATGGATATTTTCACAAAAAAGTGAAATTTTCAAAAATCCAGAAATTCGGCTGAAAACGACTAAATATCAAGGACTCATTAGGCGAATCGCTCTGGAACTGAAATCGGAATGCTCACTGACATTTCCCCTATCTGAAAGTCTGATAAACGCCGGAAAAATGACAGTCCAAAAAACATTTTTTTTCAACTTTTTTCAATTTTACCCCCGTGGGATATATATTCTACCCACACACATTTGGAACTCTCCTGGGGTACCCTCACACATATTATTCCCTCATTTAGTGGATATTTTCACAAAAAAGTGAAATTTTCAAAAATCCAGAAAATTGGCTGAAAAAGACTAAATATCAAGGACTCATTGGGCGAATCGCTCTGGAACTGAAATCGGAATGCTCACTGACATTTCCCCTATCTGAAAGTCTGATAAACGCCGGAAAAATGACTAAGTCCAAAAAACATTTTTTTTCAACTTTTTTCAATTTTACCCCCGTGGGATATATATTCTACCCACACACATTTGGAACTCTCCTGGGGTACCCTCACACATATTATTCCCTCATTTAGTGGATATTTTCACAAAAAAGTGAAATTTTCAAAAATCCAGAAAATTGGCTGAAAAAGAATAAATATCAAGGACTCATTGGGCGAATCGCTCTGGAACTGAAATCGAAATGCTCACTGACATTTCCCCTATCTGAAAGTCTGATAAACGCCGGAAAAATGACTAAGTCCAAAAAACATTTTTTTTCAACTTTTTTCAATTTTACCCCCGTGGGATATATATTCTACCCACACACATTTGGAACTCTCCTGGGGTACCCTCACACATATTATTCCCTCATTTAGTGGATATTTTCACAAAAAAGTGAAATTTTCAAAAATCCAGAAAATTGGCTGAAAAAGACTAAATATCAAGGACTCATTGGGCGAATCGCTCTGGAACTGAAATCGGAATGCTCACTGACATTTCCCCTACATGAAAGTCCGATAAACGCCGAAAAATGACTAAGTCCAAAAAAAAATTTTTTTTTACTTTTTTCAATTTTACCTCCGTGGGATATGTATTCTACCCACACACATTTGGAAGTCTCCTGGGGTACCCTCACACATACTATTCCCTCATTTAGTGGATATTTTCACAAAAAAGTGAAATTTTCAAAAATCCAGAAAATTGGCTGAAAAAGACTAAATATCAAGGACTCATTGGGCGAATCGCTCTGGAACTGAAATCGGAACGCTCACTGACATTTCCCCAATCTGAAAGTCTGACAAACGCCGGAAAAATGATTAAGTCCAAAAAACATTTTTTTTCAACTTTTTTCAATTTTACCCCCGTGGGATATATATTCTACCCACACACATTTGGAACTCTCCTGGGGTACCCTCACACATATTATTCCCTCATTTAGTGGATATTTTCACAAAAAAGTGAAATTTTCAAAAATCCAGAAAATTGGCTGAAAAAGAATAAATATCAAGGACTCATTGGGCGAATCGCTCTGGAACTGAAATCGGAATGCTCACTGACATTTCCCCTACATGAAAGTCCGATAAACGCCGAAAAATGACTAAGTCCAAAAAAAAATTTTTTTTTACTTTTTTCAATTTTACCTCCGTGGGATATGTATTCTACCCACACACATTTGGAAGTCTCCTGGGGTACCCTCACACATATTATTCCCTCATTTATGGATATTTTCACAAAAAAGTGAAATTTTCAAAAATCCAGAAATTCGGCTGAAAACGACTAAATATCAAGGACTCATTAGGCGAATCGCTCTGGAACTGAAATCGGAATGCTCACTGACATTTCCCCTATCTGAAAGTCTGATAAACGCCGGAAAAATGACAGTCCAAAAAACATTTTTTTTCAACTTTTTTCAATTTTACCCCCGTGGGATATATATTCTACCCACACACATTTGGAACTCTCCTGGGGTACCCTCACACATATTATTCCCTCATTTAGTGGATATTTTCACAAAAAAGTGAAATTTTCAAAAATCCAGAAAATTGGCTGAAAAAGACTAAATATCAAGGACTCATTGGGCGAATCGCTCTGGAACTGAAATCGGAATGCTCACTGACATTTCCCCTATCTGAAAGTCTGATAAACGCCGGAAAAATGACTAAGTCCAAAAAACATTTTTTTTCAACTTTTTTCAATTTTACCCCCGTGGGATATATATTCTACCCACACACATTTGGAACTCTCCTGGGGTACCCTCACACATATTATTCCCTCATTTAGTGGATATTTTCACAAAAAAGTGAAATTTTCAAAAATCCAGAAAATTGGCTGAAAAAGAATAAATATCAAGGACTCATTGGGCGAATCGCTCTGGAACTGAAATCGAAATGCTCACTGACATTTCCCCTATCTGAAAGTCTGATAAACGCCGGAAAAATGACTAAGTCCAAAAAACATTTTTTTTCAACTTTTTTCAATTTTACCCCCGTGGGATATATATTCTACCCACACACATTTGGAACTCTCCTGGGGTACCCTCACACATATTATTCCCTCATTTAGTGGATATTTTCACAAAAAAGTGAAATTTTCAAAAATCCAGAAAATTGGCTGAAAAAGACTAAATATCAAGGACTCATTGGGCGAATCGCTCTGGAACTGAAATCGGAATGCTCACTGACATTTCCCCTACATGAAAGTCCGATAAACGCCGAAAAATGACTAAGTCCAAAAAAAAATTTTTTTTTACTTTTTTCAATTTTACCTCCGTGGGATATGTATTCTACCCACACACATTTGGAAGTCTCCTGGGGTACCCTCACACATACTATTCCCTCATTTAGTGGATATTTTCACAAAAAAGTGAAATTTTCAAAAATCCAGAAAATTGGCTGAAAAAGACTAAATATCAAGGACTCATTGGGCGAATCGCTCTGGAACTGAAATCGGAACGCTCACTGACATTTCCCCAATCTGAAAGTCTGACAAACGCCGGAAAAATGATTAAGTCCAAAAAACATTTTTTTTCAACTTTTTTCAATTTTACCCCCGTGGGATATATATTCTACCCACACACATTTGGAACTCTCCTGGGGTACCCTCACACATATTATTCCCTCATTTAGTGGATATTTTCACAAAAAAGTGAAATTTTCAAAAATCCAGAAAATTGGCTGAAAAAGAATAAATATCAAGGACTCATTGGGCGAATCGCTCTGGAACTGAAATCGGAATGCTCACTGACATTTCCCCTACATGAAAGTCCGATAAACGCCGAAAAATGACTAAGTCCAAAAAAAAATTTTTTTTTACTTTTTTCAATTTTACCTCCGTGGGATATGTATTCTACCCACACACATTTGGAAGTCTCCTGGGGTACCCTCACACATACTATTCCCTCATTTAGTGGATATTTTCACAAAAAAGTGAAATTTTCAAAAATCCAGAAAATTGGCTGAAAAAGACTAAATATCAAGGACTCATTGGGCGAATCGCTCTGGAACTGAAATCGGAACGCTCACTGACATTTCCCCAATCTGAAAGTCTGACAAACGCCGGAAAAATGACTAAGTCCAAAAAACATTTTTTTTCAACTTTTTTCAATTTTACCCCCGTGGGATATATATTCTACCCACACACATTTGGAACTCTCCTGGGGTACCCTCACACATATTATTCCCTCATTTAGTGGATATTTTCACAAAAAAGTGAAATTTTCAAAAATCCAGAAAATTGGCTGAAAAAGACTAAATATCAAGGACTCATTGGGCGAATCGCTCTGGAACTGAAATCGAAATGCTCACTGACATTTCCCCTATCTGAAAGTCTGATAAACGCCGGAAAAATGACTAAGTCCAAAAAAAATTTTTTTTAAACTTTTTTTCTATTTTACCCCCGTGGGATATATATTCTACCCACACACATTTGGAACTCTCCTGGGGTACCCTCACACATATTATTCCCTCATTTAGTGGACATTTTCACAAAAAAGTGAAATTTTCAAAAATCCAGAAATTCGGCTGAAAACGACTAAATATCAAGGACTCATTGGGCGAATCGCTCTGGAACTGAAACCGGAATGCTCACTGACATTTCCCCTATATGAAAGTCCGATAAACGCCGAAAAATGACTAAGTCCAAAAAAAAATTTTTTTTTACTTTTTTCAATTTTACCCCCGTGGGATATGTATTCTACCCACACACATTTGGAAGTCTCCTGGGGTACCCTCACACATACTATTCCCTCATTTAGTGGATATTTTCACACAAAAGTGAAATTTTCAAAAATCCAGAAAATTGGCTGAAAAAGACTAAATATCAAGGACTCATTGGGCGAATCGCTCTGGAACTGAAATCGGAACGCTCACTGACATTTCCCCTATCTGAAAGTCTGATAAACGCCCGAAAAATGACTAAGTCCAAAAAACATTTTTTTTCAACTTTTTTCAATTTTACCCCCGTGGGATATATATTCTACCCACACACATTTGGAACTCTCCTGGGGTACCCTCACACATATTATTCCCTCATTTAGTGGATATTTTCACAAAAAAGTGAAATTTTCAAAAATCCAGAAAATTGGCTGAAAAAGAATAAATATCAAGGACTCATTGGGCGAATCGCTCTGGAACTGAAATCGGAATGCTCACTGACATTTCCCCTATCTGAAAATCTGATAAACGCCGGAAAAATGACTAAGTCCAAAAAACATTTTTTTTCAACTTTTTTCAATTTTACCCCCGTGGGATATATATTCTACCCACACACATTTGGAACTCTCCTGGGGTACCCTCACACATATTATTCCCTCATTTACTGGATATTTTCACAAAAAAGTGAAATTTTCAAAAATCCAGAAAATTGGCTGAAAAAGAATAAATATCAAGGACTCATTGGGCGAATCGCTCTGGAACTGAAACCGGAATGCTCACTGACATTTCCCCTATATGAAAGTCCGATAAACGCCGAAAAATGACTAAGTCCAAAAAAAAATTTTTTTTTACTTTTTTCAATTTTACCCCCGTGGGATATGTATTCTACCCACACACATTTGGAAGTCTCCTGGGGTACCCTCACACATACTATTCCCTCATTTAGTGGATATTTTCACACAAAAGTGAAATTTTCAAAAATCCAGAAAATTGGCTGAAAAAGACTAAATATCAAGGACTCATTGGGCGAATAGCTCTGGAACTGAAATCGGAACGCTCACTGACATTTCCCCTATCTGAAAGTCTGATAAACGCCGGAAAAATGACAGTCCAAAAAACATTTTTTTTCAACTTTTTTCAATTTTACCCCCGTGGGATATATATTCTACCCACACACATTTGGAACTCTCCTGGGGTACCCTCACACATATTATTCCCTCATTTAGTGGATATTTTCACAAAAAAGTGAAATTTTCAAAAATCCAGAAAATTGGCTGAAAAAGACTAAATATCAAGGACTCATTGGGCGAATCGCTCTGGAACTGAAATCGGAATGCTCACTGACATTTCCCCTATCTGAAAGTCTGATAAACGCCGGAAAAATGACTAAGTCCAAAAAACATTTTTTTTCAACTTTTTTCAATTTTACCCCCGTGGGATATATATTCTACCCACACACATTTGGAACTCTCCTGGGGTACCCTCACACATATTATTCCCTCATTTAGTGGATATTTTCACAAAAAAGTGAAATTTTCAAAAATCCAGAAAATTGGCTGAAAAAGAATAAATATCAAGGACTCATTGGGCGAATCGCTCTGGAACTGAAATCGAAATGCTCACTGACATTTCCCCTATCTGAAAGTCTGATAAACGCCGGAAAAATGACTAAGTCCAAAAAACATTTTTTTTCAACTTTTTTCAATTTTACCCCCGTGGGATATATATTCTACCCACACACATTTGGAACTCTCCTGGGGTACCCTCACACATATTATTCCCTCATTTAGTGGATATTTTCACAAAAAAGTGAAATTTTCAAAAATCCAGAAAATTGGCTGAAAAAGACTAAATATCAAGGACTCATTGGGCGAATCGCTCTGGAACTGAAATCGGAATGCTCACTGACATTTCCCCTACATGAAAGTCCGATAAACGCCGAAAAATGACTAAGTCCAAAAAAAAATTTTTTTTTACTTTTTTCAATTTTACCTCCGTGGGATATGTATTCTACCCACACACATTTGGAAGTCTCCTGGGGTACCCTCACACATACTATTCCCTCATTTAGTGGATATTTTCACAAAAAAGTGAAATTTTCAAAAATCCAGAAAATTGGCTGAAAAAGACTAAATATCAAGGACTCATTGAGCGAATCGCTCTGGAACTGAAATCGGAACGCTCACTGACATTTCCCCAATCTGAAAGTCTGACAAACGCCGGAAAAATGATTAAGTCCAAAAAACATTTTTTTTCAACTTTTTTCAATTTTACCCCCGTGGGATATATATTCTACCCACACACATTTGGAACTCTCCTGGGGTACCCTCACACATATTATTCCCTCATTTAGTGGATATTTTCACAAAAAAGTGAAATTTTCAAAAATCCAGAAAATTGGCTGAAAAAGAATAAATATCAAGGACTCATTGGGCGAATCGCTCTGGAACTGAAATCGGAATGCTCACTGACATTTCCCCTACATGAAAGTCCGATAAACGCCGAAAAATGACTAAGTCCAAAAAAAAATTTTTTTTTACTTTTTTCAATTTTACCTCCGTGGGATATGTATTCTACCCACACACATTTGGAAGTCTCCTGGGGTACCCTCACACATACTATTCCCTCATTTAGTGGATATTTTCACAAAAAAGTGAAATTTTCAAAAATCCAGAAAATTGGCTGAAAAAGACTAAATATCAAGGACTCATTGGGCGAATCGCTCTGGAACTGAAATCGGAACGCTCACTGACATTTCCCCAATCTGAAAGTCTGACAAACGCCGGAAAAATGACTAAGTCCAAAAAACATTTTTTTTCAACTTTTTTCAATTTTACCCCGTGGGATATATATTCTACCCACACACATTTGGAACTCTCCTGGGGTACCCTCACACATATTATTCCCTCATTTAGTGGATATTTTCACAAAAAAGTGAAATTTTCAAAAATCCAGAAAATTGGCTGAAAAAGACTAAATATCAAGGACTCATTGGGCGAATCGCTCTGGAACTGAAATCGAAATGCTCACTGACATTTCCCCTATCTGAAAGTCTGATAAACGCCGGAAAAATGACTAAGTCCAAAAAAAATTTTTTTTAAACTTTTTTTCTATTTTACCCCCGTGGGATATATATTCTACCCACACACATTTGGAACTCTCCTGGGGTACCCTCACACATATTATTCCCTCATTTAGTGGACATTTTCACAAAAAAGTGAAATTTTCAAAAATCCAGAAATTCGGCTGAAAACGACTAAATATCAAGGACTCATTGGGCGAATCGCTCTGGAACTGAAACCGGAATGCTCACTGACATTTCCCCTATATGAAAGTCCGATAAACGCCGAAAAATGACTAAGTCCAAAAAAAAATTTTTTTTTACTTTTTTCAATTTTACCCCCGTGGGATATGTATTCTACCCACACACATTTGGAAGTCTCCTGGGGTACCCTCACACATACTATTCCCTCATTTAGTGGATATTTTCACACAAAAGTGAAATTTTCAAAAATCCAGAAAATTGGCTGAAAAAGACTAAATATCAAGGACTCATTGGGCGAATCGCTCTGGAACTGAAATCGGAACGCTCACTGACATTTCCCCTATCTGAAAGTCTGATAAACGCCCGAAAAATGACTAAGTCCAAAAAACATTTTTTTTCAACTTTTTTCAATTTTACCCCCGTGGGATATATATTCTACCCACACACATTTGGAACTCTCCTGGGGTACCCTCACACATATTATTCCCTCATTTAGTGGATATTTTCACAAAAAAGTGAAATTTTCAAAAATCCAGAAAATTGGCTGAAAAAGAATAAATATCAAGGACTCATTGGGCGAATCGCTCTGGAACTGAAATCGGAATGCTCACTGACATTTCCCCTATCTGAAAATCTGATAAACGCCGGAAAAATGACTAAGTCCAAAAAACATTTTTTTTCAACTTTTTTCAATTTTACCCCCGTGGGATATATATTCTACCCACACACATTTGGAACTCTCCTGGGGTACCCTCACACATATTATTCCCTCATTTACTGGATATTTTCACAAAAAAGTGAAATTTTCAAAAATCCAGAAAATTGGCTGAAAAAGAATAAATATCAAGGACTCATTGGGCGAATCGCTCTGGAACTGAAACCGGAATGCTCACTGACATTTCCCCTATATGAAAGTCCGATAAACGCCGAAAAATGACTAAGTCCAAAAAAAAATTTTTTTTTACTTTTTTCAATTTTACCCCCGTGGGATATGTATTCTACCCACACACATTTGGAAGTCTCCTGGGGTACCCTCACACATACTATTCCCTCATTTAGTGGATATTTTCACACAAAAGTGAAATTTTCAAAAATCCAGAAAATTGGCTGAAAAAGACTAAATATCAAGGACTCATTGGGCGAATAGCTCTGGAACTGAAATCGGAACGCTCACTGACATTTCCCCTATCTGAAAGTCTGATAAACGCCGGAAAAATGACTAAGTCCAAAAAAAAATTTTTTTAAACTTTTTTCTATTTTACCCCCGTGGGATATATATTCTACCCACACACATTTGGAACTCTCCTGGGGTACCCTCACACATATTATTCCCTCATTTAGTGGATATTTTCACAAAAAAGTGAAATTTTCAAAAATCCAGAAATTCGGCTGAAAACGACTAAATATCAAGGACTCATTAGGCGAATCGCTCTGGAACTGAAATCGGAATGCTCACTGACATTTCCCCTATCTGAAAGTCTGATAAACGCCGGAAAAATGACAGTCCAAAAAACATTTTTTTTCAACTTTTTTCAATTTTACCCCCGTGGGATATATATTCTACCCACACACATTTGGAACTCTCCTGGGGTACCCTCACACATATTATTCCCTCATTTAGTGGATATTTTCACAAAAAAGTGAAATTTTCAAAAATCCAGAAAATTGGCTGAAAAAGACTAAATATCAAGGACTCATTGGGCGAATCGCTCTGGAACTGAAATCGGAATGCTCACTGACATTTCCCCTATCTGAAAGTCTGATAAACGCCGGAAAAATGACTAAGTCCAAAAAACATTTTTTTTCAACTTTTTTCTATTTTACCCCCGTGGGATATATATTCTACCCACACACATTTGGAACTCTCCTGGGGTACCCTCACACATATTATTCCCTCATTTAGTGGATATTTTCACAAAAAAGTGAAATTTTCAAAAATCCAGAAAATTGGCTGAAAAAGAATAAATATCAAGGACTCATTGGGCGAATCGCTCTGGAACTGAAATCGAAATGCTCACTGACATTTCCCCTATCTGAAAGTCTGATAAACGCCGGAAAAATGACTAAGTCCAAAAAACATTTTTTTTCAACTTTTTTCAATTTTACCCCCGTGGGATATATATTCTACCCACACACATTTGGAACTCTCCTGGGGTACCCTCACACATATTATTCCCTCATTTACTGGATATTTTCACAAAAAAGTGAAATTTTCAAAAATCCAGAAAATTGGCTGAAAAAGACTAAATATCAAGGACTCATTGGGCGAATCGCTCTGGAACTGAAATCGGAATGCTCACTGACATTTCCCCTATCTGAAAGTCTGATAAACGCCGGAAAAATGACTAAGTCCAAAAAACATTTTTTTTCAACTTTTTTCAATTTTACCCCCGTGGGATATATATTCTACCCACACACATTTGGAACTCTCCTGGGGTACCCTCACACATATTATTCCCTCATTTAGTGGATATTTTCACAAAAAAGTGAAATTTTCAAAAATCCAGAAAATTGGCTGAAAAAGAATAAATATCAAGGACTCATTGGGCGAATCGCTCTGGAACTGAAATCGGAATGCTCACTGACATTTCCCCTACATGAAAGTCCGATAAACGCCGAAAAATGACTAAGTCCAAAAAAAAATTTTTTTTTACTTTTTTCAATTTTACCTCCGTGGGATATGTATTCTACCCACACACATTTGGAAGTCTCCTGGGGTACCCTCACACATACTATTCCCTCATTTAGTGGATATTTTCACAAAAAAGTGAAATTTTCAAAAATCCAGAAAATTGGCTGAAAAAGACTAAATATCAAGGACTCATTGGGCGAATCGCTCTGGAACTGAAATCGAAATGCTCACTGACATTTCCCCTATCTGAAAGTCTGATAAACGCCGGAAAAATGACTAAGTCCAAAAAAAATTTTTTTTAAACTTTTTTCTATTTTACCCCCGTGGGATATATATTCTACCCACACACATTTGGAACTCTCCTGGGGTACCCTCACACATATTATTCCCTCATTTAGTGGACATTTTCACAAAAAAGTGAAATTTTCAAAAATCCAGAAATTCGGCTGAAAACGACTAAATATCAAGGACTCATTGGGCGAATCGCTCTGGAACTGAAATCGGAATGCTCACTGACATTTCCCCTATCTGAAAGTCTGATAAACGCCGGAAAAATGACTAAGTCCAAAAAACATTTTTTTTCAACTTTTTTCAATTTTACCCCCGTGGGATATATATTCTACCCACACACATTTGGAACTCTCCTGGGCTACCCTCACACATATTATTCCCTCATTTACTGGATATTTTCACAAAAAAGTGAAATTTTCAAAAATCCAGAAAATTGGCTGAAAAAGAATAAATATCAAGGACTCATTGGGCGAATCGCTCTGGAACTGAAACCGGAATGCTCACTGACATTTCCCCTTTATGAAAGTCCGATAAACGCCGAAAAATGACTAAGTCCAAAAAAAAATTTTTTTTTACTTTTTTCAATTTTACCCCCGTGGGATATGTATTCTACCCACACACATTTGGAAGTCTCCCGGGGTACCCTCACACATACTATTCCCTCATTTAGTGGATATTTTCACACAAAAGTGAAATTTTCAAAAATCCAGAAAATTGGCTGAAAAAGACTAAATATCAAGGACTCATTGGGCGAATCGCTCTGGAACTGAAATCGGAACGCTCACTGACATTTCCCCAATCTGAAAGTCTGACAAACGCCGGAAAAATGACTAAGTCCAAAAAAAATTTTTTTTCAACTTTTTTCAATTTTACCCCCGTGGGATATATATTCTACCCACACACATTTGGAACTCTCCTGGGGTACCCTCACACATATTATTCCCTCATTTAGTGGATATTTTCACAAAAAAGTGAAATTTTCAAAAATCCAGAAAATTGGCTGAAAAAGACTAAATATCAAGGACTCATTGGGCGAATCGCTCTGGAACTGAAATCGGAATGCTCACTGACATTTCCCCTATCTGAAAGTCTGATAAACGCCGGAAAAATGACTAAGTCCAAAAAACTTTTTTTTTCAACTTTTTTCAATTTTACCCCCGTGGGATATATATTCTACCCACACACATTTGGAACTCTCCTGGGGTACCCTCACACATATTATTCCCTCATTTAGTGGATATTTTCACAAAAAAGTGAAATTTTCAAAAATCCAGAAAATTGGCTGAAAAAGAATAAATATCAAGGACTCATTGGGCGAATCGCTCTGGAACTGAAATCGAAATGCTCACTGACATTTCCCCTATCTGAAAGTCTGATAAACGCCGGAAAAATGACTAAGTCCAAAAAACATTTTTTTTCAACTTTTTTCAATTTTACCCCCGTGGGATATATATTCTACCCACACACATTTGGAACTCTCCTGGGGTACCCTCACACATATTATTCCCTCATTTACTGGATATTTTCACAAAAAAGTGAAATTTTCAAAAATCCAGAAAATTGGCTGAAAAAGACTAAATATCAAGGACTCATTGGGCGAATCGCTCTGGAACTGAAATCGGAATGCTCACTGACATTTCCCCTATCTGAAAGTCTGATAAACGCCGGAAAAATGACTAAGTCCAAAAAACATTTTTTTTCAACTTTTTTCAATTTTACCCCCGTGGGATATATATTCTACCCACACACATTTGGAACTCTCCTGGGGTACCCTCACACATATTATTCCCTCATTTAGTGGATATTTTCACAAAAAAGTGAAATTTTCAAAAATCCAGAAAATTGGCTGAAAAAGAATAAATATCAAGGACTCATTGGGCGAATCGCTCTGGAACTGAAATCGGAATGCTCACTGACATTTCCCCTACATGAAAGTCCGATAAACGCCGAAAAATGACTAAGTCCAAAAAAAAATTTTTTTTTACTTTTTTCAATTTTACCCCCGTGGGATATGTATTCTACCCACACACATTTGGAAGTCTCCTGGGGTACCCTCACACATACTATTCCCTCATTTAGTGGATATTTTCACACAAAAGTGAAATTTTCAAAAATCCAGAAAATTGGCTGAAAAAGAATAAATATCAAGGACTCATTGGGCGAATCGCTCTGGAACTGAAATCGAAATGCTCACTGACATTTCCCCTATCTGAAAGTCTGATAAACGCCGGAAAAATGACTAAGTCCAAAAAAAATTTTTTTTAAACTTTTTTCTATTTTACCCCCGTGGGATATATATTCTACCCACACACATTTGGAACTCTCCTGGGGTACCCTCACACATATTATTCCCTCATTTAGTGGACATTTTCACAAAAAAGTGAAATTTTCAAAAATCCAGAAATTCGGCTGAAAACGACTAAATATCAAGGACTCATTGGGCGAATCGCTCTGGAACTGAAATCGGAATGCTCACTGACATTTCCCCTATCTGAAAGTCTGATAAACGCCGGAAAAATGACTAAGTCCAAAAAACATTTTTTTTCAACTTTTTTCAATTTTACCCCCGTGGGATATATATTCTACCCACACACATTTGGAACTCTCCTGGGGTACCCTCACACATATTATTCCCTCATTTACTGGATATTTTCACAAAAAAGTGAAATTTTCAAAAATCCAGAAAATTGGCTGAAAAAGAATAAATATCAAGGACTCATTGGGCGAATCGCTCTGGAACTGAAACCGGAATGCTCACTGACATTTCCCCTTTATGAAAGTCCGATAAACGCCGAAAAATGACTAAGTCCAAAAAAAAATTTTTTTTTACTTTTTTCAATTTTACCCCCGTGGGATATGTATTCTACCCACACACATTTGGAAGTCTCCCGGGGTACCCTCACACATACTATTCCCTCATTTAGTGGATATTTTCACACAAAAGTGAAATTTTCAAAAATCCAGAAAATTGGCTGAAAAAGACTAAATATCAAGGACTCATTGGGCGAATCGCTCTGGAACTGAAATCGGAACGCTCACTGACATTTCCCCAATCTGAAAGTCTGACAAACGCCGGAAAAATGACTAAGTCCAAAAAAAATTTTTTTTCAACTTTTTTCAATTTTACCCCCGTGGGATATATATTCTACCCACACACATTTGGAACTCTCCTGGGGTACCCTCACACATATTATTCCCTCATTTAGTGGATATTTTCACAAAAAAGTGAAATTTTCAAAAATCCAGAAAATTGGCTGAAAAAGACTAAATATCAAGGACTCATTGGGCGAATCGCTCTGGAACTGAAATCGGAATGCTCACTGACATTTCCCCTATCTGAAAGTCTGATAAACGCCGGAAAAATGACTAAGTCCAAAAAACATTTTTTTTCAACTTTTTTCAATTTTACCCCCGTGGGATATATATTCTACCCACACACATTTGGAACTCTCCTGGGGTACCCTCACACATATTATTCCCTCATTTAGTGGATATTTTCACAAAAAAGTGAAATTTTCAAAAATCCAGAAAATTGGCTGAAAAAGAATAAATATCAAGGACTCATTGGGCGAATCGCTCTGGAACTGAAATCGAAATGCTCACTGACATTTCCCCTATCTGAAAGTCTGATAAACGCCGGAAAAATGACTAAGTCCAAAAAACATTTTTTTTCAACTTTTTTCAATTTTACCCCCGTGGGATATATATTCTACCCACACACATTTGGAACTCTCCTGGGGTACCCTCACACATATTATTCCCTCATTTACTGGATATTTTCACAAAAAAGTGAAATTTTCAAAAATCCAGAAAATTGGCTGAAAAAGACTAAATATCAAGGACTCATTGGGCGAATCGCTCTGGAACTGAAATCGGAATGCTCACTGACATTTCCCCTATCTGAAAGTCTGATAAACGCCGGAAAAATGACTAAGTCCAAAAAACATTTTTTTTCAACTTTTTTCAATTTTACCCCCGTGGGATATATATTCTACCCACACACATTTGGAACTCTCCTGGGGTACCCTCACACATATTATTCCCTCATTTAGTGGATATTTTCACAAAAAAGTGAAATTTTCAAAAATCCAGAAAATTGGCTGAAAAAGAATAAATATCAAGGACTCATTGGGCGAATCGCTCTGGAACTGAAATCGGAATGCTCACTGACATTTCCCCTACATGAAAGTCCGATAAACGCCGAAAAATGACTAAGTCCAAAAAAAAATTTTTTTTTACTTTTTTCAATTTTACCCCCGTGGGATATGTATTCTACCCACACACATTTGGAAGTCTCCTGGGGTACCCTCACACATACTATTCCCTCATTTAGTGGATATTTTCACACAAAAGTGAAATTTTCAAAAATCCAGAAAATTGGCTGAAAAAGAATAAATATCAAGGACTCATTGGGCGAATCGCTCTGGAACTGAAATCGGAACGCTCACTGACATTTCCCCAATCTGAAAGTCTGACAAACGCCGGAAAAATGACTAAGTCCAAAAAAAATTTTTTTTCAACTTTTTTCAATTTTACCCCCGTGGGATATATATTCTACCCACACACATTTGGAACTCTCCTGGGGTACCCTCACACATATTATTCCCTCATTTAGTGGATATTTTCACAAAAAAGTGAAATTTTCAAAAATCCAGAAAATTGGCTGAAAAAGACTAAATATCAAGGACTCATTGGGCGAATCGCTCTGGAACTGAAATCGGAATGCTCACTGACATTTCCCCTATCTGAAAGTCTGATAAACGCCGGAAAAATGACTAAGTCCAAAAAACATTTTTTTTCAACTTTTTTCAATTTTACCCCCGTGGGATATATATTCTACCCACACACATTTGGAACTCTCCTGGGGTACCCTCACACATATTATTCCCTCATTTAGTGGATATTTTCACAAAAAAGTGAAATTTTCAAAAATCCAGAAAATTGGCTGAAAAAGACTAAATATCAAGGACTCATTGGGCGAATCGCTCTGGAACTGAAATCGAAATGCTCACTGACATTTCCCCTATCTGAAAGTCTGATAAACGCCGGAAAAATGACTAAGTCCAAAAAAAATTTTTTTTAAACTTTTTTCTATTTTACCCCCGTGGGATATATATTCTACCCACACACATTTGGAACTCTCCTGGGGTACCCTCACACATATTATTCCCTCATTTAGAGGACATTTTCACAAAAAAGTGAAATTTTCAAAAATCCAGAAATTCGGCTGAAAACGACTAAATATCAAGGACTCATTGGGCGAATCGCTCTGGAACTGAAATCGGAATGCTCACTGACATTTCCCCTATCTGAAAGTCTGATAAACGCCGGAAAAATGACTAAGTCCAAAAAACATTTTTTTTCAACTTTTTTCAATTTTACCCCCGTGGGATATATATTCTACCCACACACATTTGGAACTCTCCTGGGGTACCCTCACACATATTATTCCCTCATTTAGTGGATATTTTCACAAAAAAGAGAAATTTTCAAAAATCCAGAAAATTGGCTGAAAAAGACTAAATATCAAGGACTCATTGGGCGAATCGCTCTGGAACTGAAATCGGAATGCTCACTCACATTTCCCCTATCTGAAAGTCTGATAAACGCCGGAAAAATGACTAAGTCCAAAAAAAAATTTTTTTAAACTTTTTTCTATTTTACCCCCGTGGGATATATATTCTACCCACACACATTTGGAACTCTCCTGGGCTACCCTCACACATATTATTCCCTCATTTAGTGGACATTTTCACAAAAAAGTGAAATTTTCAAAAATCCAGAAATTCGGCTGAAAACGACTAAATATCAAGGACTCATTGGGCGAATCGCTCTGGAACTGAAATCGGAATGCTCACTGACATTTCCCCTATCTGAAAGTCTGATAAACGCCGGAAAAATGACTAAGTCCAAAAAACATTTTTTTTCAACTTTTTTCAATTTTACCCCCGTGGGATATATATTCTACCCACACACATTTGGAAGTCTCCTGGGGTACCCTCACACATACTATTCCCTCATTTAGTGGATATTTTCACAAAAAAGTGAAATTTTCAAAAATCCAGAAAATTGGCTGAAAAAGACTAAATATCAAGGACTCATTGGGCGAATCGCTCTGGAACTGAAATCGAAATGCTCACTGACATTTCCCCTATCTGAAAGTCTGATAAACGCCGGAAAAATGACTAAGTCCAAAAAAAATTTTTTTTAAACTTTTTTCTATTTTACCCCCGTGGGATATATATTCTACCCACACACATTTGGAACTCTCCTGGGGTACCCTCACACATATTATTCCCTCATTTAGTGGACATTTTCACAAAAAAGTGAAATTTTCAAAAATCCAGAAATTCGGCTGAAAACGACTAAATATCAAGGACTCATTGGGCGAATCGCTCTGGAACTGAAATCGGAATGCTCACTGACATTTCCCCTATCTGAAAGTCTGATAAACGCCGGAAAAATGACTAAGTCCAAAAAACATTTTTTTTCAACTTTTTTCAATTTTACCCCCGTGGGATATATATTCTACCCACACACATTTGGAACTCTCCTGGGGTACCCTCACACATATTATTCCCTCATTTACTGGATATTTTCACAAAAAAGTGAAATTTTCAAAAATCCAGAAAATTGGCTGAAAAAGAATAAATATCAAGGACTCATTGGGCGAATCGCTCTGGAACTGAAACCGGAATGCTCACTGACATTTCCCCTATATGAAAGTCCGATAAACGCCGAAAAATGACTAAGTCCAAAAAAAAATTTTTTTTTACTTTTTTCAATTTTACCCCCGTGGGATATGTATTCTACCCACACACATTTGAAAGTCTCCCGGGGTACCCTCACACATACTATTCCCTCATTTAGTGGATATTTTCACACAAAAGTGAAATTTTCAAAAATCCAGAAAATTGGCTGAAAAAGAATAAATATCAAGGACTCATTGGGCGAATCGCTCTGGAACTGAAATCGGAACGCTCACTGACATTTCCCCAATCTGAAAGTCTGACAAACGCCGGAAAAATGACTAAGTCCAAAAAAAATTTTTTTTCAACTTTTTTCAATTTTACCCCCGTGGGATATATATTCTACCCACACACATTTGGAACTCTCCTGGGGTACCCTCACACATATTATTCCCTCATTTAGTGGATATTTTCACAAAAAAGTGAAATTTTCAAAAATCCAGAAAATTGGCTGAAAAAGACTAAATATCAAGGACTCATTGGGCGAATCGCTCTGGAACTGAAATCGGAATGCTCACTGACATTTCCCCTATCTGAAAGTCTGATAAACGCCGGAAAAATGACTAAGTCCAAAAAACATTTTTTTTCAACTTTTTTCAATTTTACCCCCGTGGGATATATATTCTACCCACACACATTTGGAACTCTCCTGGGGTACCCTCACACATATTATTCCCTCATTTAGTGGATATTTTCACAAAAAAGTGAAATTTTCAAAAATCCAGAAAATTGGCTGAAAAAGACTAAATATCAAGGACTCATTGGGCGAATCGCTCTGGAACTGAAATCGGAACGCTCACTGACATTTCCCCTATCTGAAAGTCTGATAAACGCCGGAAAAATGACTAAGTCCAAAAAAAATTTTTTTTAAACTTTTTTCTATTTTACCCCCGTGGGATATATATTCTACCCACACACATTTGGAACTCTCCTGGGGTACCCTCACACATATTATTCCCTCATTTAGAGGACATTTTCACAAAAAAGTGAAATTTTCAAAAATCCAGAAATTCGGCTGAAAACGACTAAATATCAAGGACTCATTGGGCGAATCGCTCTGGAACTGAAATCGGAATGCTCACTGACATTTCCCCTATCTGAAAGTCTGATAAACGCCGGAAAAATGACTAAGTCCAAAAAACATTTTTTTTCAACTTTTTTCAATTTTACCCCCGTGGGATATATATTCTACCCACACACATTTGGAACTCTCCTGGGGTACCCTCACACATATTATTCCCTCATTTAGTGGATATTTTCACAAAAAAGAGAAATTTTCAAAAATCCAGAAAATTGGCTGAAAAAGACTAAATATCAAGGACTCATTGGGCGAATCGCTCTGGAACTGAAATCGGAATGCTCACTCACATTTCCCCTATCTGAAAGTCTGATAAACGCCGGAAAAATGACTAAGTCCAAAAAAAAATTTTTTTAAACTTTTTTCTATTTTACCCCCGTGGGATATATATTCTACCCACACACATTTGGAACTCTCCTGGGCTACCCTCACACATATTATTCCCTCATTTAGTGGACATTTTCACAAAAAAGTGAAATTTTCAAAAATCCAGAAATTCGGCTGAAAACGACTAAATATCAAGGACTCATTGGGCGAATCGCTCTGGAACTGAAATCGGAATGCTCACTGACATTTCCCCTATCTGAAAGTCTGATAAACGCCGGAAAAATGACTAAGTCCAAAAAACATTTTTTTTCAACTTTTTTCAATTTTACCCCCGTGGGATATATATTCTACCCACACACATTTGGAAGTCTCCTGGGGTACCCTCACACATACTATTCCCTCATTTAGTGGATATTTTCACAAAAAAGTGAAATTTTCAAAAATCCAGAAAATTGGCTGAAAAAGACTAAATATCAAGGACTCATTGGGCGAATCGCTCTGGAACTGAAATCGAAATGCTCACTGACATTTCCCCTATCTGAAAGTCTGATAAACGCCGGAAAAATGACTAAGTCCAAAAAAAATTTTTTTTAAACTTTTTTCTATTTTACCCCCGTGGGATATATATTCTACCCACACACATTTGGAACTCTCCTGGGGTACCCTCACACATATTATTCCCTCATTTAGTGGACATTTTCACAAAAAAGTGAAATTTTCAAAAATCCAGAAATTCGGCTGAAAACGACTAAATATCAAGGACTCATTGGGCGAATCGCTCTGGAACTGAAATCGGAATGCTCACTGACATTTCCCCTATCTGAAAGTCTGATAAACGCCGGAAAAATGACTAAGTCCAAAAAACATTTTTTTTCAACTTTTTTCAATTTTACCCCCGTGGGATATATATTCTACCCACACACATTTGGAACTCTCCTGGGGTACCCTCACACATATTATTCCCTCATTTACTGGATATTTTCACAAAAAAGTGAAATTTTCAAAAATCCAGAAAATTGGCTGAAAAAGAATAAATATCAAGGACTCATTGGGCGAATCGCTCTGGAACTGAAACCGGAATGCTCACTGACATTTCCCCTATATGAAAGTCCGATAAACGCCGAAAAATGACTAAGTCCAAAAAAAAATTTTTTTTTACTTTTTTCAATTTTACCCCCGTGGGATATGTATTCTACCCACACACATTTGAAAGTCTCCCGGGGTACCCTCACACATACTATTCCCTCATTTAGTGGATATTTTCACACAAAAGTGAAATTTTCAAAAATCCAGAAAATTGGCTGAAAAAGACTAAATATCAAGGACTCATTGGGCGAATCGCTCTGGAACTGAAATCGGAACGCTCACTGACATTTCCCCAATCTGAAAGTCTGACAAACGCCGGAAAAATGACTAAGTCCAAAAAAAATTTTTTTTCAACTTTTTTCAATTTTACCCCCGTGGGATATATATTCTACCCACACACATTTGGAACTCTCCTGGGGTACCCTCACACATATTATTCCCTCATTTAGTGGATATTTTCACAAAAAAGTGAAATTTTCAAAAATCCAGAAAATTGGCTGAAAAAGACTAAATATCAAGGACTCATTGGGCGAATCGCTCTGGAACTGAAATCGGAATGCTCACTGACATTTCCCCTATCTGAAAGTCTGATAAACGCCGGAAAAATGACTAAGTCCAAAAAACATTTTTTTTCAACTTTTTTCAATTTTACCCCCGTGGGATATATATTCTACCCACACACATTTGGAACTCTCCTGGGGTACCCTCACACATATTATTCCCTCATTTAGTGGATATTTTCACAAAAAAGTGAAATTTTCAAAAATCCAGAAAATTGGCTGAAAAAGAATAAATATCAAGGACTCATTGGGCGAATCGCTCTGGAACTGAAATCGAAATGCTCACTGACATTTCCCCTATCTGAAAGTCTGATAAACGCCGGAAAAATGACTAAGTCCAAAAAACATTTTTTTTCAACTTTTTTCAATTTTACCCCCGTGGGATATATATTCTACCCACACACATTTGGAACTCTCCTGGGGTACCCTCACACATATTATTCCCTCATTTACTGGATATTTTCACAAAAAAGTGAAATTTTCAAAAATCCAGAAAATTGGCTGAAAAAGACTAAATATCAAGGACTCATTGGGCGAATCGCTCTGGAACTGAAATCGGAATGCTCACTGACATTTCCCCTATCTGAAAGTCTGATAAACGCCGGAAAAATGACTAAGTCCAAAAAACATTTTTTTTCAACTTTTTTCAATTTTACCCCCGTGGGATATATATTCTACCCACACACATTTGGAACTCTCCTGGGGTACCCTCACACATATTATTCCCTCATTTAGTGGATATTTTCACAAAAAAGTGAAATTTTCAAAAATCCAGAAAATTGGCTGAAAAAGAATAAATATCAAGGACTCATTGGGCGAATCGCTCTGGAACTGAAATCGGAATGCTCACTGACATTTCCCCTACATGAAAGTCCGATAAACGCCGAAAAATGACTAAGTCCAAAAAAAAATTTTTTTTTACTTTTTTCAATTTTACCCCCGTGGGATATGTATTCTACCCACACACATTTGGAACTCTCCTGGGGTACCCTCACACATATTATTCCCTCATTTAGTGGATATTTTCACAAAAAAGTGAAATTTTCAAAAATCCAGAAATTCGGCTGAAAACGACTAAATATCAAGGACTCATTAGGCGAATCGCTCTGGAACTGAAATCGGAATGCTCACTGACATTTCCCCTATCTGAAAGTCTGATAAACGCCGGAAAAATGACAGTCCAAAAAACATTTTTTTTCAACTTTTTTCAATTTTACCCCCGTGGGATATATATTCTACCCACACACATTTGGAACTCTCCTGGGGTACCCTCACACATATTATTCCCTCATTTAGTGGATATTTTCACAAAAAAGTGAAATTTTCAAAAATCCAGAAAATTGGCTGAAAAAGAATAAATATCAAGGACTTATTGGGCGAATCGCTCTGGAACTGAAATCGAAATGCTCACTGACATTTCCCCTATCTGAAAGTCTGATAAACGCCGGAAAAATGACTAAGTCCAAAAAACATTTTTTTTCAACTTTTTTCAATTTTACCCCCGTGGGATATATATTCTACCCACACACATTTGGAACTCTCCTGGGGTACCCTCACACATATTATTCCCTCATTTACTGGATATTTTCACAAAAAAGTGAAATTTTCAAAAATCCAGAAAATTGGCTGAAAAAGACTAAATATCAAGGACTCATTGGGCGAATCGCTCTGGAACTGAAATCGGAATGCTCACTGACATTTCCCCTATCTGAAAGTCTGATAAACGCCGGAAAAATGACTAAGTCCAAAAAACATTTTTTTTCAACTTTTTTCAATTTTACCCCCGTGGGATATATATTCTACCCACACACATTTGGAACTCTCCTGGGGTACCCTCACACATATTATTCCCTCATTTAGTGGATATTTTCACAAAAAAGTGAAATTTTCAAAAATCCAGAAAATTGGCTGAAAAAGAATAAATATCAAGGACTCATTGGGCGAATCGCTCTGGAACTGAAATCGGAATGCTCACTGACATTTCCCCTACATGAAAGTCCGATAAACGCCGAAAAATGACTAAGTCCAAAAAAAAAATTTTTTTTACTTTTTTCAATTTTACCTCCGTGGGATATGTATTCTACCCACACACATTTGGAAGTCTCCTGGGGTACCCTCACACATACTATTCCCTCATTTAGTGGATATTTTCACAAAAAAGTGAAATTTTCAAAAATCCAGAAAATTGGCTGAAAAAGACTAAATATCAAGGACTCATTGGGCGAATCGCTCTGGAACTGAAATCGAAATGCTCACTGACATTTCCCCTATCTGAAAGTCTGATAAACGCCGGAAAAATGACTAAGTCCAAAAAAAATTTTTTTTAAACTTTTTTCTATTTTACCCCCGTGGGATATATATTCTACCCACACACATTTGGAACTCTCCTGGGGTACCCTCACACATATTATTCCCTCATTTACTGGATATTTTCACAAAAAAGTGAAATTTTCAAAAATCCAGAAAATTGGCTGAAAAAGAATAAATATCAAGGACTCATTGGGCGAATCGCTCTGGAACTGAAACCGGAATGCTCACTGACATTTCCCCTATATGAAAGTCCGATAAACGCCGAAAAATGACTAAGTCCAAAAAAAAATTTTTTTTTACTTTTTTCAATTTTACCCCCGTGGGATATGTATTCTACCCACACACATTTGGAAGTCTCCTGGGGTACCCTCACACATACTATTCCCTCATTTAGTGGATATTTTCACAAAAAAGTGAAATTTTCAAAAATCCAGAAAATTGGCTGAAAAAGACTAAATATCAAGGACTCATTGGGCGAATCGCTCTGGAACTGAAATCGAAATGCTCACTGACATTTCCCCTATCTGAAAGTCTGATAAACGCCGGAAAAATGACTAAGTCCAAAAAAAATTTTTTTTAAACTTTTTTCTATTTTACCCCCGTGGGATATATATTCTACCCACACACATTTGGAACTCTCCTGGGGTACCCTCACACATATTATTCCCTCATTTAGTGGACATTTTCACAAAAAAGTGAAATTTTCAAAAATCCAGAAATTCGGCTGAAAACGACTAAATATCAAGGACTCATTGGGCGAATCGCTCTGGAACTGAAATCGGAATGCTCACTGACATTTCCCCTATCTGAAAGTCTGATAAACGCCGGAAAAATGACTAAGTCCAAAAAACATTTTTTTTCAACTTTTTTCAATTTTACCCCCGTGGGATATATATTCTACCCACACACATTTGGAACTCTCCTGGGGTACCCTCACACATATTATTCCCTCATTTACTGGATATTTTCACAAAAAAGTGAAATTTTCAAAAATCCAGAAAATTGGCTGAAAAAGAATAAATATCAAGGACTCATTGGGCGAATCGCTCTGGAACTGAAACCGGAATGCTCACTGACATTTCCCCTATATGAAAGTCCGATAAACGCCGAAAAATGACTAAGTCCAAAAAAAAATTTTTTTTTACTTTTTTCAATTTTACCCCCGTGGGATATGTATTCTACCCACACACATTTGAAAGTCTCCCGGGGTACCCTCACACATACTATTCCCTCATTTAGTGGATATTTTCACACAAAAGTGAAATTTTCAAAAATCCAGAAAATTGGCTGAAAAAGACTAAATATCAAGGACTCATTGGGCGAATCGCTCTGGAACTGAAATCGGAACGCTCACTGACATTTCCCCAATCTGAAAGTCTGACAAACGCCGGAAAAATGACTAAGTCCAAAAAACATTTTTTTTCAACTTTTTTCAATTTTACCCCCGTGGGATATATATTCTACCCACACACATTTGGAACTCTCCTGGGGTACCCTCACACATATTATTCCCTCATTTAGTGGATATTTTCACAAAAAAGTGAAATTTTCAAAAATCCAGAAAATTGGCTGAAAAAGAATAAATATCAAGGACTCATTGGGCGAATCGCTCTGGAACTGAAATCGAAATGCTCACTGACATTTCCCCTATCTGAAAGTCTGATAAACGCCGGAAAAATGACTAAGTCCAAAAAACATTTTTTTTCAACTTTTTTCAATTTTACCCCCGTGGGATATATATTCTACCCACACACATTTGGAACTCTCCTGGGGTACCCTCACACATATTATTCCCTCATTTACTGGATATTTTCACAAAAAAGTGAAATTTTCAAAAATCCAGAAAATTGGCTGAAAAAGACTAAATATCAAGGACTCATTGGGCGAATCGCTCTGGAACTGAAATCGGAATGCTCACTGACATTTCCCCTATCTGAAAGTCTGATAAACGCCGGAAAAATGACTAAGTCCAAAAAACATTTTTTTTCAACTTTTTTCAATTTTACCCCCGTGGGATATATATTCTACCCACACACATTTGGAACTCTCCTGGGGTACCCTCACACATATTATTCCCTCATTTAGTGGATATTTTCACAAAAAAGTGAAATTTTCAAAAATCCAGAAAATTGGCTGAAAAAGAATAAATATCAAGGACTTATTGGGCGAATCGCTCTGGAACTGAAATCGAAATGCTCACTGACATTTCCCCTATCTGAAAGTCTGATAAACGCCGGAAAAATGACTAAGTCCAAAAAACAT
The DNA here is from genome assembly GCF_046119375.1 of Phyllobates terribilis. NCBI lineage: Eukaryota > Metazoa > Chordata > Amphibia > Anura > Dendrobatidae > Phyllobates > Phyllobates terribilis. Next base: position 586,664,210 of record NW_027362762.1, read on the forward strand.
TTTTTTTCAACTTTTTTCAATTTTACCCCCGTGGGATATATATTCTACCCACACACATTTGGAACTCTCCTGGGGTACCCTCACACATATTATTCCCTCATTTACTGGATATTTTCACAAAAAAGTGAAATTTTCAAAAATCCAGAAAATTGGCTGAAAAAGACTAAATATCAAGGACTCATTGGGCGAATCGCTCTGGAACTGAAATCGGAATGCTCACTGACATTTCCCCTATCTGAAAGTCTGATAAACGCCGGAAAAATGACTAAGTCCAAAAAACATTTTTTTTCAACTTTTTTCAATTTTACCCCCGTGGGATATATATTCTACCCACACACATTTGGAACTCTCCTGGGGTACCCTCACACATATTATTCCCTCATTTAGTGGATATTTTCACAAAAAAGTGAAATTTTCAAAAATCCAGAAAATTGGCTGAAAAAGAATAAATATCAAGGACTCATTGGGCGAATCGCTCTGGAACTGAAATCGGAATGCTCACTGACATTTCCCCTACATGAAAGTCCGATAAACGCCGAAAAATGACTAAGTCCAAAAAAAAAATTTTTTTTACTTTTTTCAATTTTACCTCCGTGGGATATGTATTCTACCCACACACATTTGGAAGTCTCCTGGGGTACCCTCACACATACTATTCCCTCATTTAGTGGATATTTTCACAAAAAAGTGAAATTTTCAAAAATCCAGAAAATTGGCTGAAAAAGACTAAATATCAAGGACTCATTGGGCGAATCGCTCTGGAACTGAAATCGAAATGCTCACTGACATTTCCCCTATCTGAAAGTCTGATAAACGCCGGAAAAATGACTAAGTCCAAAAAAAATTTTTTTTAAACTTTTTTCTATTTTACCCCCGTGGGATATATATTCTACCCACACACATTTGGAACTCTCCTGGGGTACCCTCACACATATTATTCCCTCATTTACTGGATATTTTCACAAAAAAGTGAAATTTTCAAAAATCCAGAAAATTGGCTGAAAAAGAATAAATATCAAGGACTCATTGGGCGAATCGCTCTGGAACTGAAACCGGAATGCTCACTGACATTTCCCCTATATGAAAGTCCGATAAACGCCGAAAAATGACTAAGTCCAAAAAAAAATTTTTTTTTACTTTTTTCAATTTTACCCCCGTGGGATATGTATTCTACCCACACACATTTGGAAGTCTCCTGGGGTACCCTCACACATACTATTCCCTCATTTAGTGGATATTTTCACACAAAAGTGAAATTTTCAAAAATCCAGAAAATTGGCTGAAAAAGACTAAATATCAAGGACTCATTGGGCGAATCGCTCTGGAACTGAAATCGGAACGCTCACTGACATTTCCCCTATCTGAAAGTCTGATAAACGCCGGAAAAATGACTAAGTCCAAAAAAAAATTTTTTTAAACTTTTTTCTATTTTACCCCCGTGGGATATATATTCTACCCACACACATTTGGAACTCTCCTGGGGTACCCTCACACATATTATTCCCTCATTTAGTGGATATTTTCACAAAAAAGTGAAATTTTCAAAAATCCCGAAAATTGGCTGAAAAAGACTAAATATCAAGGACTCATTGGGCGAATCGCTCTGGAACTGAAATGGGAATGCTCACTGACATTTCCCCTATGTGAAAGTCTGATAAACGCCGGAAAAATGACTAAGTCCAAAAAAAATTTTTTTTAAACTTTTTTCTATTTTACCCCCGTGGGATATATATTCTACCCACACACATTTGGAACTCTCCTGGGGTACCCTCACACATATTATTCCCTCATGTAGTGGACATTTTCACAAAAAAGTGAAATTTTCAAAAATCCAGAAATTCGGCTGAAAACGACTAAATATCAAGGACTCATTGGGCGAATCGCTCTGGAACTGAAATCGGAATGCTCACTGACATTTCCCCTATCTGAAAGTCTGATAAACGCCGGAAAAATGACTAAGTCCAAAAAACATTTTTTTTCAACTTTTTTCAATTTTACCCCCGTGGGATATATATTCTACCCACACACATTTGGAACTCTCCTGGGGTACCCTCACACATATTATTCCCTCATTTACTGGATATTTTCACAAAAAAGTGAAATTTTCAAAAATCCAGAAAATTGGCTGAAAAAGAATAAATATCAAGGACTCATTGGGCGAATCGCTCTGGAACTGAAACCGGAATGCTCACTGACATTTCCCCTATATGAAAGTCCGATAAACTCCGAAAAATGACTAAGTCCAAAAAAAAATTTTTTTTTACTTTTTTCAATTTTACCCCCGTGGGATATGTATTCTACCCACACACATTTGGAAGTCTCCTGGGGTACCCTCACACATACTATTCCCTCATTTAGTGGATATTTTCACACAAAAGTGAAATTTTCAAAAATCCAGAAAATTGGCTGAAAAAGACTAAATATCAAGGACTCATTGGGCGAATCGCTCTGGAACTGAAATCGGAACGCTCACTGACATTTCCCCTATCTGAAAGTCTGATAAACGCCGGAAAAATGACTAAGTCCAAAAAAAAATTTTTTTAAACTTTTTTCTATTTTACCCCCGTGGGATATATATTCTACCCACACACATTTGGAACTCTCCTGGGGTACCCTCACACATATTATTCCCTCATTTAGTGGATATTTTCACAAAAAAGTGAAATTTTCAAAAATCCAGAAATTCGGCTGAAAACGACTAAATATCAAGGACTCATTAGGCGAATCGCTCTGGAACTGAAATCGGAATGCTCACTGACATTTCCCCTATCTGAAAGTCTGATAAACGCCGGAAAAATGACAGTCCAAAAAACATTTTTTTTCAACTTTTTTCAATTTTACCCCCGTGGGATATATATTCTACCCACACACATTTGGAACTCTCCTGGGGTACCCTCACACATATTATTCCCTCATTTAGTGGATATTTTCACAAAAAAGTGAAATTTTCAAAAATCCAGAAAATTGGCTGAAAAAGAATAAATATCAAGGACTCATTGGGCGAATCGCTCTGGAACTGAAACCGGAATGCTCACTGACATTTCCCCTATATGAAAGTCCGATAAACGCCGAAAAATGACTAAGTCCAAAAAAAAATTTTTTTTTACTTTTTTCAATTTTACCCCCGTGGGATATGTATTCTACCCACACACATTTGGAAGTCTCCTGGGGTACCCTCACACATACTATTCCCTCATTTAGTGGATATTTTCACACAAAAGTGAAATTTTCAAAAATCCAGAAAATTGGCTGAAAAAGACTAAATATCAAGGACTCATTGGGCGAATCGCTCTGGAACTGAAATCGGAACGCTCACTGACATTTCCCCTATCTGAAAGTCTGATAAACGCCGGAAAAATGACTAAGTCCAAAAAAAAATTTTTTTAAACTTTTTTCTATTTTACCCCCGTGGGATATATATTCTACCCACACACATTTGGAACTCTCCTGGGGTACCCTCACACATATTATTCCCTCATTTAGTGGATATTTTCACAAAAAAGTGAAATTTTCAAAAATCCAGAAATTCGGCTGAAAACGACTAAATATCAAGGACTCATTAGGCGAATCGCTCTGGAACTGAAATCGGAATGCTCACTGACATTTCCCCTATCTGAAAGTCTGATAAACGCCGGAAAAATGACAGTCCAAAAAACATTTTTTTTCAACTTTTTTCAATTTTACCCCCGTGGGATATATATTCTACCCACACACATTTGGAACTCTCCTGGGGTACCCTCACACATATTATTCCCTCATTTAGTGGATATTTTCACAAAAAAGTGAAATTTTCAAAAATCCAGAAAATTGGCTGAAAAAGACTAAATATCAAGGACTCATTGGGCGAATCGCTCTGGAACTGAAATCGGAACGCTCACTGACATTTCCCCAATCTGAAAGTCTGACAAACGCCGGAAAAATGACTAAGTCCAAAAAAAATTTTTTTTCAACTTTTTTCAATTTTACCCCCGTGGGATATATATTCTACCCACACACATTTGGAACTCTCCTGGGGTACCCTCACACATATTATTCCCTCATTTAGTGGATATTTTCACAAAAAAGTGAAATTTTCAAAAATCCAGAAAATTGGCTGAAAAAGACTAAATATCAAGGACTCATTGGGCGAATCGCTCTGGAACTGAAATCGGAATGCTCACTGACATTTCCCCTATCTGAAAGTCTGATAAACGCCGGAAAAATGACTAAGTCAAAAAACATTTTTTTTCAACTTTTTTCAATTTTACCCCCGTGGGATATATATTCTACCCACACACATTTGGAACTCTCCTGGGGTACCCTCACACATATTATTCCCTCATTTAGTGGATATTTTCACAAAAAAGTGAAATTTTCAAAAATCCAGAAAATTGGCTGAAAAAGAATAAATATCAAGGACTCATTGGGCGAATCGCTCTGGAACTGAAATCGGAATGCTCACTGACATTTCCCCTACATGAAAGTCCGATAAACGCCGAAAAATGACTAAGTCCAAAAAAAAAATTTTTTTTACTTTTTTCAATTTTACCTCCGTGGGATATGTATTCTACCCACACACATTTGGAAGTCTCCTGGGGTACCCTCACACATACTATTCCCTCATTTAGTGGATATTTTCACAAAAAAGTGAAATTTTCAAAAATCCAGAAAATTGGCTGAAAAAGACTAAATATCAAGGACTCATTGGGCGAATCGCTCTGGAACTGAAATCGGAACGCTCACTGACATTTCCCCAATCTGAAAGTCTGACAAACGCCGGAAAAATGACTAAGTCCAAAAAACATTTTTTTTCAACTTTTTTCAATTTTACCCCCGTGGGATATATATTCTACCCACACACATTTGGAACTCTCCTGGGGTACCCTCACACATATTATTCCCTCATTTAGTGGATATTTTCACAAAAAAGTGAAATTTTCAAAAATCCAGAAAATTGGCTGAAAAAGACTAAATATCAAGGACTCATTGGGCGAATCGCTCTGGAACTGAAATCGAAATGCTCACTGACATTTCCCCTATCTGAAAGTCTGATAAACGCCGGAAAAATGACTAAGTCCAAAAAAAATTTTTTTTAAACTTTTTTCTATTTTACCCACACACATTTGGAACTCTCCTGGGGTACCCTCACACATATTATTCCCTCATGTAGTGGACATTTTCACAAAAAAGTGAAATTTTCAAAAATCCAGAAATTCGGCTGAAAACGACTAAATATCAAGGACTCATTGGGCGAATCGCTCTGGAACTGAAACCGGAATGCTCACTGACATTTCCCCTATATGAAAGTCCGATAAACGCCGAAAAATGACTAAGTCCAAAAAAAAATTTTTTTTTACTTTTTTCAATTTTACCCCCGTGGGATATGTATTCTACCCACACACATTTGGAAGTCTCCTGGGGTACCCTCACACATACTATTCCCTCATTTAGTGGATATTTTCACACAAAAGTGAAATTTTCAAAAATCCAGAAAATTGGCTGAAAAAGACTAAATATCAAGGACTCATTGGGCGAATCGCTCTGGAACTGAAATCGGAACGCTCACTGACATTTCCCCAATCTGAAAGTCTGACAAACGCCGGAAAAATGACTTAAGTCCAAAAAAAATTTTTTTTCAACTTTTTTCAATTTTACCCCCGTGGGATATATATTCTACCCACACACATTTGGAACTCTCCTGGGGTACCCTCACACATATTATTCCCTCATTTAGTGGATATTTTCACAAAAAAGTGAAATTTTCAAAAATCCAGAAAATTGGCTGAAAAAGAATAAATATCAAGGACTCATTGGGCGAATCGCTCTGGAACTGAAATCGGAACGCTCACTGACATTTCCCCTATCTGAAAGTCTGATAAACGCCGGAAAAATGACTAAGTCCAAAAAAAAATTTTTTTAAACTTTTTTCTATTTTACCCCCGTGGGATATATATTCTACCCACACACATTTGGAACTCTCCTGGGGTACCCTCACACATATTATTCCCTCATTTAGTGGATATTTTCACAAAAAAGTGAAATTTTCAAAAATCCAGAAAATTGGCTGAAAAAGACTAAATATCAAGGACTCATTGGGCGAATCGCTCTGGAACTGAAATCGGAATGCTCACTGACATTTCCCCTATCTGAAAGTCTGATAAACGCCGGAAAAATGACTAAGTCCAAAAAACATTTTTTTTCAACTTTTTTCAATTTTACCCCCGTGGGATATATATTCTACCCACACACATTTGGAACTCTCCTGGGGTACCCTCACACATATTATTCCCTCATTTAGTGGATATTTTCACAAAAAAGTGAAATTTTCAAAAATCCAGAAAATTGGCTGAAAAAGAATAAATATCAAGGACTCATTGGGCGAATCGCTCTGGAACTGAAATCGGAATGCTCACTGACATTTCCCCTACATGAAAGTCCGATAAACGCCGAAAAATGACTAAGTCCAAAAAAAAAATTTTTTTTACTTTTTTCAATTTTACCTCCGTGGGATATGTATTCTACCCACACACATTTGGAAGTCTCCTGGGGTACCCTCACACATACTATTCCCTCATTTAGTGGATATTTTCACAAAAAAGTGAAATTTTCAAAAATCCAGAAAATTGGCTGAAAAAGACTAAATATCAAGGACTCATTGGGCGAATCGCTCTGGAACTGAAATCGGAACGCTCACTGACATTTCCCCAATCTGAAAGTCTGACAAACGCCGGAAAAATGACTAAGTCCAAAGAACATTTTTTTTCAACTTTTTTCAATTTTACCCCCGTGGGATATATATTCTACCCACACACATTTGGAACTCTCCTGGGGTACCCTCACACATATTATTCCCTCATTTAGTGGATATTTTCACAAAAAAGTGAAATTTTCAAAAATCCAGAAAATTGGCTGAAAAAGACTAAATATCAAGGACTCATTGGGCGAATCGCTCTGGAACTGAAATCGGAATGCTCACTGACATTTCCCCTATCTGAAAGTCTGATAAATGCCAGAAAAATGACTAAGTCCAAAAAAAATTGATTTCAATTTTACCCCCGTGGATATATATTCTACCCACACACATTTGGAACTCTCCTGGGGTACCCTCACACATATTATTCCCTCATTTAGTGGATATTTTCACAAAAAAGTGAAATTTTCAAAAATCCAGAAAATTGGCTGAAAAAGACTAAATATCAAGGACTCATTGGGCGAATCGCTCTGGAACTGAAATCGAAATGCTCACTGACATTTCCCCTATCTGAAAGTCTGATAAACGCCGGAAAAATGACTAAGTCCAAAAAAAATTTTTTTTAAACTTTTTTCTATTTTACCCACACACATTTGGAACTCTCCTGGGGTACCCTCACACATATTATTCCCTCATGTAGTGGACATTTTCACAAAAAAGTGAAATTTTCAAAAATCCAGAAATTCGGCTGAAAACGACTAAATATCAAGGACTCATTGGGCGAATCGCTCTGGAACTGAAACCGGAATGCTCACTGACATTTCCCCTATATTAAAGTCCGATAAACGCCGAAAAATGACTAAGTCCAAAAAAAAATTTTTTTTTACTTTTTTCAATTTTACCCCCGTGGGATATGTATTCTACCCACACACATTTGGAAGTCTCCTGGGGTACCCTCACACATACTATTCCCTCATTTAGTGGATATTTTCACACAAAAGTGAAATTTTCAAAAATCCAGAAAATTGGCTGAAAAAGACTAAATATCAAGGACTCATTGGGCGAATCGCTCTGGAACTGAAATCGGAACGCTCACTGACATTTCCCCAATCTGAAAGTCTGACAAACGCCGGAAAAATGACTAAGTCCAAAAAAAAATTTTTTTAAACTTTTTTCTATTTTACCCCCGTGGGATATATATTCTACCCACACACATTTGGAACTCTCCTGGGGTACCCTCACACATATTATTCCCTCATTTAGTGGATATTTTCACAAAAAAGTGAAATTTTCAAAAATCCAGAAAATTGGCTGAAAAAGACTAAATATCAAGGACTCATTGGGCGAATCGCTCTGGAACTGAAATCGGAACGCTCACTGACATTTCCCCTATCTGAAAGTCTGATAAACGCCGGAAAAATGACTAAGTCCAAAAAACATTTTTTTTCAACTTTTTTCAATTTTACCCCCGTGGGATATATATTCTGCCCACACACATTTGGAACTCTCCTGGGGTACCCTCACACATATTATTCCCTCATTTAGTGGATATTTTCACAAAAAAGTGAAATTTTCAAAAATCCAGAAAATTGGCTGAAAAAGACTAAATATCAAGGACTCATTGGGCGAATCGCTCTGGAACTGAAATCGGAATGCTCACTGACATTTCCCCTATCTGAAAGTCTGATAAACGCCGGAAAAATGACTAAGTCCAAAAAACATTTTTTTTCAACTTTTTTCAATTTTACCCCCGTGGGATATATATTCTACCCACACACATTTGGAACTCTCCTGGGGTACCCTCACACATATTATTCCCTCATTTAGTGGATATTTTCACAAAAAAGTGAAATTTTCAAAAATCCAGAAAATTGGCTGAAAAAGACTAAATATCAAGGACTCATTGGGCGAATCGCTCTGGAACTGAAATCGGAATGCTCACTCACATTTCCCCTATCTGAAAGTCTGATAAACGCCGGAAAAATGACTAAGTCGAAAAAAAAAATTTTTTAAACTTTTTTCTATTTTACCCCCGTGGGATATATATTCTACCCACACACATTTGGAACTCTCCTGGGGTACCCTCACACATATTATTCCCTCATTTAGTGGATATTTTCACAAAAAAGTGAAATTTTCAAAAATCCAGAAAATTGGCTGAAAAAGACTAAATTTCAAGGACTCATTGGGCGAATCGCTCTGGAACTGAAATCGGAATGCTCACTGACATTTCCCCTTTCTGAAAGTCTGATAAACGCCGGAAAAATGACTAAGTCCAAAAAACATTTTTTTTCAACTTTTTTCAATTTTACCCCCGTGGGATATATATTCTACCCACACACATTTGGAACTCTCCTGGGGTACCATCACACATATTATTCTCTCATTTAGTTTATATTTTCACAAAAAAGTGAAATTTTCAAAAATCCAGAAAATTGGCTGAAATAGACTAAATATCAAGGACTCATTGGGCGAATCGCTCTGGAACTGAAATCGGAACGCTCACTGACATTTCCCCTATCTGAAAGTCTGATAAACGCCGGAAAAATGACTAAGTCCCAAAAAAAATTTTTTTAAACTTTTTTCTATTTTACCCCCGTGGGATATATATTCTACCCACACACATTTGGAACTCTCCTGGGGTACCCTCACACATATTATTCCCTCATTTAGTGGATATTTTCACAAAAAAGTGAAATTTTCAAAAATCCAGAAAATTGGCTGAAAAAGACTAAATTTCAAGGACTCATTGGGCGAATCGCTCTGGAACTAAAATCGGAACGCTCACTGACATTTCCCCAATCTGAAAGTCTGACAAACGCCGGAAAAATGACTAAGTCCAAAAAAAATTTTTTTTCAACTTTTTTCAATTTTACCCCCGTGGGATATATATTCTACCCACACACATTTGGAACTCTCCTGGGGTACCCTCACACATATTATTCCCTCATTTAGTGGATATTTTCACAAAAAAGTGAAATTTTCAAAAATCCAGAAAATTGGCTGAAAAAGAATAAATATCAAGGACTCATTGGGCGAATCGCTCTGGAACTGAAATCGGAATGCTCACTGACATTTCCCCTATATGAAAGTCCGATAAACGCCGAAAAATGACTAAGTCCAAAAAAAAATTTTTTTTTACTTTTTTCAATTTTACCCCCGTGGGATATGTATTCTACCCACACACATTTGGAAGTCTCCTGGGGTACCCTCACACATACTATTCCCTCATTTAGTGGACATTTTCACAAAAAAGTGAAATTTTCAAAAATCCAGAAAATTGGCTGAAAAAGACTAAATATCAAGGACTCATTGGGCGAATCGCTCTGGAACTGAAATCGGAACGCTCACTGACATTTCCCCAATCTGAAAGTCTGACAAACGCCGGAAAAATGACTAAGTCCAAAAAACATTTTTTTAAACTTTTTTCTATTTTACCCCCGTGGGATATATATTCTACCCACACACATTTGGAACTCTCCTGGGGTACCCTCACACATATTATTCCCTCATTTAGTGGACATTTTCACAAAAAAGTGAAATTTTCAAAAATCCAGAAATTCGGCTGAAAACGACTAAATATCAAGGACTCATTGGGCGAATCGCTCTGGAACTGAAATCGGAATGCTCACTGACATTTCCCCTATCTGAAAGTCTGATAAACGCCGGAAAAATGACTAAGTCCAAAAAACATTTTTTTTCAACTTTTTTCAATTTTACCCCCGTGGGATATATATTCTACCCACACACATTTGGAACTCTCCTGGGGTACCATCACACATATTATTCTCTCATTTAGTTTATATTTTCACAAAAAAGTGAAATTTTCAAAAATCCAGAAAATTGGCTGAAAAAGAATAAATATCAAGGACTCATTGGGCGAATCGCTCTGGAACTGAAATCGGAATGCTCACTGACATTTCCCCTATATGAAAGTCCGATAAACGCCGAAAAATGACTAAGTCCAAAAAAAAATTTTTTTTTACTTTTTTCAATTTTACCCCCGTGGGATATGTATTCTTCCCACACACATTTGGAAGTCTCCTGGGGTACCCTCACACATACTATTCCCTCATTTAGTGGATATTTTCACAAAAAAGTGAAATTTTCAAAAATCCAGAAAATTGGCTGAAAAAGACTAAATATCAAGGACTCATTGGGCGAATCGCTCTGGAACTGAAATCGGAACGCTCACTGACATTTCCCCAATCTGAAAGTCTGATAAACGCCGGAAAAATGACTAAGTCCAAAAAACATTTTTTTTCAACTTTTTTCAATTTTACCCCCGTGGGATATATATTCTGCCCACACACATTTGGAACTCTCCTGGGGTACCCTCACACATATTATTCCCTCATTTAGTGGATATTTTCACAAAAAAGTGAAATTTTCAAAAATCCAGAAAATTGGCTGAAAAAGACTAAATATCAAGGACTCATTGGGCGAATCGCTCTGGAACTGAAATCGGAATGCTCACTGACATTTCCCCTATCTGAAAGTCTGATAAACGCCGGAAAAATGACTAAGTCCAAAAAACATTTTTTTTCAACTTTTTTCAATTTTACCCCCGTGGGATATATATTCTACCCACACACATTTGGAACTCTCCTGGGGTACCCTCACACATATTATTCCCTCATTTAGTGGATATTTTCACAAAAAAGTGAAATTTTCAAAAATCCAGAAAATTGGCTGAAAAAGACTAAATATCAAGGACTCATTGGGCGAATCGCTCTGGAACTGAAATCGGAATGCTCACTGACATTTCCCCTATCTGAAAGTCTGATAAACGCCGGAAAAATGACTAAGTCCAAAAAACATTTTTTTAAACTTTTTTCTATTTTACCCCCGTGGGATATATATTCTACCCACACACATTTGGAACTCTCCTGGGGTACCCTCACACATATTATTCCCTCATTTAGTGGACATTTTCACAAAAAAGTGAAATTTTCAAAAATCCAGAAATTCGGCTGAAAACGACTAAATATCAAGGACTCATTGGGCGAATCGCTCTGGAACTGAAATCGGAATGCTCACTGACATTTCCCCTATCTGAAAGTCTGATAAACGCCGGAAAAATGACTAAGTCCAAAAAACATTTTTTTTCAACTTTTTTCAATTTTACCCCCGTGGGATATATATTCTACCCACACACATTTGGAACTCTCCTGGGGTACCATCACACATATTATTCTCTCATTTAGTTTATATTTTCACAAAAAAGTGAAATTTTCAAAAATCCAGAAAATTGGCTGAAAAAGAATAAATATCAAGGACTCATTGGGCGAATCGCTCTGGAACTGAAATCGGAATGCTCACTGACATTTCCCCTATATGAAAGTCCGATAAACGCCGAAAAATGACTAAGTCCAAAAAAAAATTTTTTTTTACTTTTTTCAATTTTACCCCCGTGGGATATGTATTCTTCCCACACACATTTGGAAGTCTCCTGGGGTACCCTCACACATACTATTCCCTCATTTAGTGGATATTTTCACAAAAAAGTGAAATTTTCAAAAATCCAGAAAATTGGCTGAAAAAGACTAAATATCAAGGACTCATTGGGCGAATCGCTCTGGAACTGAAATCGGAACGCTCACTGACATTTCCCCAATCTGAAAGTCTGATAAACGCCGGAAAAATGACTAAGTCCAAAAAACATTTTTTTTCAACTTTTTTCAATTTTACCCCCGTGGGATATATATTCTGCCCACACACATTTGGAACTCTCCTGGGGTACCCTCACACATATTATTCCCTCATTTAGTGGATATTTTCACAAAAAAGTGAAATTTTCAAAAATCCAGAAAATTGGCTGAAAAAGACTAAATATCAAGGACTCATTGGGCGAATCGCTCTGGAACTGAAATCGGAATGCTCACTGACATTTCCCCTATCTGAAAGTCTGATAAACGCCGGAAAAATGACTAAGTCCAAAAAACATTTTTTTTCAACTTTTTTCAATTTTACCCCCGTGGGATATATATTCTACCCACACACATTTGGAACTCTCCTGGGGTACCCTCACACATATTATTCCCTCATTTAGTGGATATTTTCACAAAAAAGTGAAATTTTCAAAAATCCAGAAAATTGGCTGAAAAAGACTAAATATCAAGGACTCATTGGGCGAATCGCTCTGGAACTGAAATCGGAATGCTCACTCACATTTCCCCTATCTGAAAGTCTGATAAACGCCGGAAAAATGACTAAGTCGAAAAAAAAATTTTTTTAAACTTTTTTCTATTTTACCCCCGTGGGATATATATTCTACCCACACACATTTGGAACTCTCCTGGGGTACCCTCACACATATTATTCCCTCATTTAGTGGACATTTTCACAAAAAAGTGAAATTTTCAAAAATCCAGAAATTCGGCTGAAAACGACTAAATATCAAGGACTCATTGGGCGAATCGCTCTGGAACTGAAATCGGAATGCTCACTGACATTTCCCCTATCTGAAAGTCTGATAAACGCCGGAAAAATGACTAAGTCCAAAAAAAAATTTTTTTAAACTTTTTTCTATTTTACCCCCGTGGGATATATATTCTACCCACACACATTTGGAACTCTCCTGGGGTACCCTCACACATATTATTCCCTCATTTAGTGGATATTTTCACAAAAAAGTGAAATTTTCAAAAATCCAGAAAATTGGCTGAAAAAGACTAAATATCAAGGACTCATTGGGCGAATCGCTCTGGAACTGAAATCGAAATGCTCACTGACATTTCCCCTATCTGAAAGTCTGATAAACGCCGGAAAAATGACTAAGTCCAAAAAAAATTTTTTTTAAACTTTTTTCTATTTTACCCACACACATTTGGAACTCTCCTGGGGTACCCTCACACATATTATTCCCTCATGTAGTGGACATTTTCACAAAAAAGTGAAATTTTCAAAAATCCAGAAATTCGGCTGAAAACGACTAAATATCAAGGACTCATTGGGCGAATCGCTCTGGAACTGAAACCGGAATGCTCACTGACATTTCCCCTATATTAAAGTCCGATAAACGCCGAAAAATGACTAAGTCCAAAAAAAAATTTTTTTTTACTTTTTTCAATTTTACCCCCGTGGGATATGTATTCTACCCACACACATTTGGAAGTCTCCTGGGGTACCCTCACACATACTATTCCCTCATTTAGTGGATATTTTCACACAAAAGTGAAATTTTCAAAAATCCAGAAAATTGGCTGAAAAAGACTAAATATCAAGGACTCATTGGGCGAATCGCTCTGGAACTGAAATCGGAACGCTCACTGACATTTCCCCAATCTGAAAGTCTGACAAACGCCGGAAAAATGACTAAGTCCAAAAAAAAATTTTTTTAAACTTTTTTCTATTTTACCCCCGTGGGATATATATTCTACCCACACACATTTGGAACTCTCCTGGGGTACCCTCACACATATTATTCCCTCATTTAGTGGATATTTTCACAAAAAAGTGAAATTTTCAAAAATCCAGAAAATTGGCTGAAAAAGACTAAATATCAAGGACTCATTGGGCGAATCGCTCTGGAACTGAAATCGGAACGCTCACTGACATTTCCCCTATCTGAAAGTCTGATAAACGCCGGAAAAATGACTAAGTCCAAAAAACATTTTTTTTCAACTTTTTTCAATTTTACCCCCGTGGGATATATATTCTGCCCACACACATTTGGAACTCTCCTGGGGTACCCTCACACATATTATTCCCTCATTTAGTGGATATTTTCACAAAAAAGTGAAATTTTCAAAAATCCAGAAAATTGGCTGAAAAAGACTAAATATCAAGGACTCATTGGGCGAATCGCTCTGGAACTGAAATCGGAATGCTCACTGACATTTCCCCTATCTGAAAGTCTGATAAACGCCGGAAAAATGACTAAGTCCAAAAAACATTTTTTTTCAACTTTTTTCAATTTTACCCCCGTGGGATATATATTCTACCCACACACATTTGGAACTCTCCTGGGGTACCCTCACACATATTATTCCCTCATTTAGTGGATATTTTCACAAAAAAGTGAAATTTTCAAAAATCCAGAAAATTGGCTGAAAAAGACTAAATTTCAAGGACTCATTGGGCGAATCGCTCTGGAACTGAAATCGGAATGCTCACTGACATTTCCCCTTTCTGAAAGTCTGATAAACGCCGGAAAAATGACTAAGTCCAAAAAACATTTTTTTTCAACTTTTTTCAATTTTACCCCCGTGGGATATATATTCTACCCACACACATTTGGAACTCTCCTGGGGTACCATCACACATATTATTCTCTCATTTAGTTTATATTTTCACAAAAAAGTGAAATTTTCAAAAATCCAGAAAATTGGCTGAAATAGACTAAATATCAAGGACTCATTGGGCGAATCGCTCTGGAACTGAAATCGGAACGCTCACTGACATTTCCCCTATCTGAAAGTCTGATAAACGCCGGAAAAATGACTAAGTCCCAAAAAAAATTTTTTTAAACTTTTTTCTATTTTACCCCCGTGGGATATATATTCTACCCACACACATTTGGAACTCTCCTGGGGTACCCTCACACATATTATTCCCTCATTTAGTGGATATTTTCACAAAAAAGTGAAATTTTCAAAAATCCAGAAAATTGGCTGAAAAAGACTAAATTTCAAGGACTCATTGGGCGAATCGCTCTGGAACTAAAATCGGAACGCTCACTGACATTTCCCCAATCTGAAAGTCTGACAAACGCCGGAAAAATGACTAAGTCCAAAAAAAATTTTTTTTCAACTTTTTTCAATTTTACCCCCGTGGGATATATATTCTACCCACACACATTTGGAACTCTCCTGGGGTACCCTCACACATATTATTCCCTCATTTAGTGGATATTTTCACAAAAAAGTGAAATTTTCAAAAATCCAGAAAATTGGCTGAAAAAGAATAAATATCAAGGACTCATTGGGCGAATCGCTCTGGAACTGAAATCGGAATGCTCACTGACATTTCCCCTATATGAAAGTCCGATAAACGCCGAAAAATGACTAAGTCCAAAAAAAAATTTTTTTTTACTTTTTTCAATTTTACCCCCGTGGGATATGTATTCTACCCACACACATTTGGAAGTCTCCTGGGGTACCCTCACACATATTATTCCCTCATTTAGTGGATATTTTCACAAAAAAGTGAAATTTTCAAAAATCCAGAAAATTGGCTGAAAAAGACTAAATATCAAGGACTCATTGGGCGAATCGCTCTGGAACTGAAATCGGAATGCTCACTGACATTTCCCCTATCTGAAAGTCTGATAAACGCCGGAAAAATGACTAAGTCCAAAAAACATTTTTTTAAACTTTTTTCTATTTTACCCCCGTGGGATATATATTCTACCCACACACATTTGGAACTCTCCTGGGGTACCCTCACACATATTATTCCCTCATTTAGTGGACATTTTCACAAAAAAGTGAAATTTTCAAAAATCCAGAAATTCGGCTGAAAACGACTAAATATCAAGGACTCATTGGGCGAATCGCTCTGGAACTGAAATCGGAATGCTCACTGACATTTCCCCTATCTGAAAGTCTGATAAACGCCGGAAAAATGACTAAGTCCAAAAAACATTTTTTTTCAACTTTTTTCAATTTTACCCCCGTGGGATATATATTCTACCCACACACATTTGGAACTCTCCTGGGGTACCATCACACATATTATTCTCTCATTTAGTTTATATTTTCACAAAAAAGTGAAATTTTCAAAAATCCAGAAAATTGGCTGAAAAAGAATAAATATCAAGGACTCATTGGGCGAATCGCTCTGGAACTGAAATCGGAATGCTCACTGACATTTCCCCTATATGAAAGTCCGATAAACGCCGAAAAATGACTAAGTCCAAAAAAAAATTTTTTTTTACTTTTTTCAATTTTACCCCCGTGGGATATGTATTCTTCCCACACACATTTGGAAGTCTCCTGGGGTACCCTCACACATACTATTCCCTCATTTAGTGGATATTTTCACAAAAAAGTGAAATTTTCAAAAATCCAGAAAATTGGCTGAAAAAGACTAAATATCAAGGACTCATTGGGCGAATCGCTCTGGAACTGAAATCGGAACGCTCACTGACATTTCCCCAATCTGAAAGTCTGATAAACGCCGGAAAAATGACTAAGTCCAAAAAACATTTTTTTTCAACTTTTTTCAATTTTACCCCCGTGGGATATATATTCTGCCCACACACATTTGGAACTCTCCTGGGGTACCCTCACACATATTATTCCCTCATTTAGTGGATATTTTCACAAAAAAGTGAAATTTTCAAAAATCCAGAAAATTGGCTGAAAAAGACTAAATATCAAGGACTCATTGGGCGAATCGCTCTGGAACTGAAATCGGAATGCTCACTGACATTTCCCCTATCTGAAAGTCTGATAAACGCCGGAAAAATGACTAAGTCCAAAAAACATTTTTTTTCAACTTTTTTCAATTTTACCCCCGTGGGATATATATTCTACCCACACACATTTGGAACTCTCCTGGGGTACCCTCACACATATTATTCCCTCATTTAGTGGATATTTTCACAAAAAAGTGAAATTTTCAAAAATCCAGAAAATTGGCTGAAAAAGACTAAATATCAAGGACTCATTGGGCGAATCGCTCTGGAACTGAAATCGGAATGCTCACTCACATTTCCCCTATCTGAAAGTCTGATAAACGCCGGAAAAATGACTAAGTCGAAAAAAAAATTTTTTTAAACTTTTTTCTATTTTACCCCCGTGGGATATATATTCTACCCACACACATTTGGAACTCTCCTGGGGTACCCTCACACATATTATTCCCTCATTTAGTGGACATTTTCACAAAAAAGTGAAATTTTCAAAAATCCAGAAATTCGGCTGAAAACGACTAAATATCAAGGACTCATTGGGCGAATCGCTCTGGAACTGAAATCGGAATGCTCACTGACATTTCCCCTATCTGAAAGTCTGATAAACGCCGGAAAAATGACTAAGTCCAAAAAAAAATTTTTTTAAACTTTTTTCTATTTTACCCCCGTGGGATATATATTCTACCCACACACATTTGGAACTCTCCTGGGGTACCCTCACACATATTATTCCCTCATTTAGTGGATATTTTCACAAAAAAGTGAAATTTTCAAAAATCCAGAAAATTGGCTGAAAAAGACTAAATTTCAAGGACTCATTGGGCGAATCGCTCTGGAACTGAAATCGGAATGCTCACTGACATTTCCCCTTTCTGAAAGTCTGATAAACGCCGGAAAAATGACTAAGTCCAAAAAACATTTTTTTTCAACTTTTTTCAATTTTACCCCCGTGGGATATATATTCTACCCACACACATTTGGAACTCTCCTGGGGTACCATCACACATATTATTCTCTCATTTAGTTTATATTTTCACAAAAAAGTGAAATTTTCAAAAATCCAGAAAATTGGCTGAAAAAGACTAAATATCAAGGACTCATTGGGCGAATCGCTCTGGAACTGAAATCGGAATGCTCACTGACATTTCCCCTATATGAAAGTCCGATAAACGCCGAAAAATGACTAAGTCCAAAAAAAAATTTTTTTTTACTTTTTTCAATTTTACCCCCGTGGGATATGTATTCTACCCACACACATTTGGAAGTCTCCTGGGGTACCCTCACACATACTATTCCCTCATTTAGTGGATATTTTCACAAAAAAGTGAAATTTTCAAAAATCCAGAAAATTGGCTGAAAAAGACTAAATATCAAGGACTCATTGGGCGAATCGCTCTGGAACTGAAATCGGAACGCTCACTGACATTTCCCCTATCTGAAAGTCTGATAAACGCCGGAAAAATGACTAAGTCCAAAAAACATTTTTTTAAACTTTTTTCTATTTTACCCCCGTGGGATATATATTCTACCCACACACATTTGGAACTCTCCTGGGGTACCCTCACACATATTATTCCCTCATTTAGTGGACATTTTCACAAAAAAGTGAAATTTTCAAAAATCCAGAAATTCGGCTGAAAACGACTAAATATCAAGGACTCATTGGGCGAATCGCTCTGGAACTGAAATCGGAATGCTCACTGACATTTCCCCTATCTGAAAGTCTGATAAACGCCGGAAAAATGACTAAGTCCAAAAAACATTTTTTTTCAACTTTTTTCAATTTTACCCCCGTGGGATATATATTCTACCCACACTAATTTGGAACTCTCCTGGGGTACCATCACACATATTATTCTCTCATTTAGTTTATATTTTCACAAAAAAGTGAAATTTTCAAAAATCCAGAAAATTGGCTGAAAAAGAATAAATATCAAGGACTCATTGGGCGAATCGCTCTGGAACTGAAATCGGAATGCTCACTGACATTTCCCCTATATGAAAGTCCGATAAACGCCGAAAAATGACTAAGTCCAAAAAAAAATTTTTTTTTTACTTTTTTCAATTTTACCCCCGTGGGATATGTATTCTTCCCACACACATTTGGAAGTCTCCTGGGGTACCCTCACACATACTATTCCCTCATTTAGTGGATATTTTCACAAAAAAGTGAAATTTTCAAAAATCCAGAAAATTGGCTGAAAAAGACTAAATATCAAGGACTCATTGGGCGAATCGCTCTGGAACTGAAATCGGAACGCTCACTGACATTTCCCCAATCTGAAAGTCTGACAAACGCCGGAAAAATGACTAAGTCCAAAAAACATTTTTTTTCAACTTTTTTCAATTTTACCCCCGTGGGATATATATTCTACCCACACACATTTGGAACTCTCCTGGGGTACCCTCACACATATTATTCCCTCATTTAGTGGATATTTTCACAAAAAAGTGAAATTTTCAAAAATCCAGAAATTCGGCTGAAAACGACTAAATATCAAGGACTCATTGGGCGAATCGCTCTGGAACTGAAATCGGAATGCTCACTGACATTTCCCCTATCTGAAAGTCTGATAAACGCCGGAAAAATGACTAAGTCCAAAAAACATTTTTTTTCAACTTTTTTCAATTTTACCCCCGTGGGATATATATTCTACCCACACACATTTGGAACTCTCCTGGGGTACCATCACACATATTATTCTCTCATTTAGTTTATATTTTCACAAAAAAGTGAAATTTTCAAAAATCCAGAAAATTGGCTGAAATAGACTAAATATCAAGGACTCATTGGGCGAATCGCTCTGGAACTGAAATCGGAACGCTCACTGACATTTCCCCTATCTGAAAGTCTGATAAACGCCGGAAAAATGACTAAGTCCAAAAAAAAATTTTTTTAAACTTTTTTCTATTTTACCCCCGTGGGATATATATTCTACCCACACACATTTGGAACTCTCCTGGGGTACCCTCACACATATTATTCCCTCATTTAGTGGATATTTTCACAAAAAAGTGAAATTTTCAAAAATCCAGAAAATTGGCTGAAAAAGACTAAATTTCAAGGACTCATTGGGCGAATCGCTCTGGAACTAAAATCGGAACGCTCACTGACATTTCCCCAATCTGAAAGTCTGACAAACGCCGGAAAAATGACTAAGTCCAAAAAAAATTTTTTTTCAACTTTTTTCAATTGTACCCCCGTGGGATATATATTCTACCCACACACATTTGGAACTCTCATGGGGTACCCTCACACATATTATTCCCTCATTTAGTGGATATTTTCACAAAAAAGTGAAATTTTCAAAAATCCAGAAAATTGGCTGAAAAAGAATAAATATCAAGGACTCATTGGGCGAATCGCTCTGGAACTGAAATCGGAATGCTCACTGACATTTCCCCTATATGAAAGTCCGATAAACGCCGAAAAATGACTAAGTCCAAAAAAAAATTTTTTTTTACTTTTTTCAATTTTACCCCCGTGGGATATGTATTCTTCCCACACACATTTGGAAGTCTCCTGGGGTACCCTCACACATACTATTCCCTCATTTAGTGGATATTTTCACAAAAAAGTGAAATTTTCAAAAATCCAGAAAATTGGCTGAAAAAGACTAAATATCAAGGACTCATTGGGCGAATCGCTCTGGAACTGAAATCGGAACGCTCACTGACATTTCCCCAATCTGAAAGTCTGACAAACGCCGGAAAAATGACTAAGTCCAAAAAACATTTTTTTTCAACTTTTTTCAATTTTACCCCCGTGGGATATATATTCTACCCACACACATTTGGAACTCTCCTGGGGTACCCTCACACATATTATTCCCTCATTTAGTGGATATTTTCACAAAAAAGTGAAATTTTCAAAAATCCAGAAAATTGGCTGAAAAAGACTAAATATCAAGGACTCATTGGGCGAATCGCTCTGGAACTGAAATCGGAATGCTCACTGACATTTCCCCTATCTGAAAGTCTGATAAACGCCGGAAAAATGACTAAGTCCAAAAAACATTTTTTTTCAACTTTTTTCAATTTTACCCCCGTGGGATATATATTCTACCCACACACATTTGGAACTCTCCTGGGGTACCCTCACACATATTATTCCCTCATTTAGTGGATATTTTCACAAAAAAGTGAAATTTTCAAAAATCCAGAAAATTGGCTGAAAAAGACTAAATATCAAGGACTCATTGGGCGAATCGCTCTGGAACTGAAATCGGAATGCTCACTCACATTTCCCCTATCTGAAAGTCTGATAAACGCCGGAAAAATGACTAAGTCCAAAAAAAAATTTTTTTAAACTTTTTTCTATTTTACCCCCGTGGGATATATATTCTACCCACACACATTTGGAACTCTCCTGGGGTACCCTCACACATATTATTCCCTCATTTAGTGGACATTTTCACAAAAAAGTGAAATTTTCAAAAATCCAGAAATTCGGCTGAAAACGACTAAATATCAAGGACTCATTGGGCGAATCGCTCTGGAACTGAAATCGGAACGCTCACTGACATTTCCCCTATCTGAAAGTCTGATAAACGCCGGAAAAATGACTAAGTCCAAAAAAAAATTTTTTTAAACTTTTTTCTATTTTACCCCCGTGGGATATATATTCTACCCACACACATTTGGAACTCTCCTGGGGTACCCTCACACATATTATTCCCTCATTTAGTGGATATTTTCACAAAAAAGTGAAATTTTCAAAAATCCAGAAATTCGGCTGAAAACGACTAAATATCAAGGACTCATTAGGCGAATCGCTCTGGAACTGAAATCGGAATGCTCACTGACATTTCCCCTATCTGAAAGTCTGATAAACGCCGGAAAAATGACAGTCCAAAAAACATTTTTTTTCAACTTTTTTAAATTTTACCCCCGTGGGATATATATTCTACCCACACACATTTGGAACTCTCCTGGGGTACCCTCACACATATTATTCCCTCATTTAGTGGATATTTTCACAAAAAAGTGAAATTTTCAAAAATCCAGAAATTCGGCTGAAAACGACTAAATATCAAGGACTCATTAGGCGAATCGCTCTGGAACTGAAATCGGAATGCTCACTGACATTTCCCCTATCTGAAAGTCTGATAAACGCCGGAAAAATGACAGTCCAAAAAACATTTTATTTCAACTTTTTTCAATTTTACCCCCGTGGGATATATATTCTACCCACACACATTTGGAACTCTCCTGGGGTACCCTCACACATATTATTCCCTCATTTAGTGGACATTTTCACAAAAAAGTGAAATTTTCAAAAATCCAGAAATTCGGCTGAAAACGACTAAATATCAAGGACTCATTGGGCGAATCGCTCTGGAACTGAAATCGGAATGCTCACTGACATTTCCCCTATCTGAAAGTCTGATAAACGCCGGAAAAATGACTAAGTCCAAAAAAAAATTTTTTTAAACTTTTTTCTATTTTACCCCCGTGGGATATATATTCTACCCACACACATTTGGAACTCTCCTGGGGTACCCTCACACATATTATTCCCTCATTTAGTGGATATTTTCACAAAAAAGTGAAATTTTCAAAAATCCAGAAAATTGGCTGAAAAAGACTAAATTTCAAGGACTCATTGGGCGAATCGCTCTGGAACTGAAATCGGAATGCTCACTGACATTTCCCCTTTCTGAAAGTCTGATAAACGCCGGAAAAATGACTAAGTCCAAAAAACATTTTTTTTCAACTTTTTTCAATTTTACCCCCGTGGGATATATATTCTACCCACACACATTTGGAACTCTCCTGGGGTACCATCACACATATTATTCTCTCATTTAGTTTATATTTTCACAAAAAAGTGAAATTTTCAAAAATCCAGAAAATTGGCTGAAAAAGACTAAATATCAAGGACTCATTGGGCGAATCGCTCTGGAACTGAAATCGGAATGCTCACTGACATTTCCCCTATATGAAAGTCCGATAAACGCCGAAAAATGACTAAGTCCAAAAAAAAATTTTTTTTTACTTTTTTCAATTTTACCCCCGTGGGATATGTATTCTACCCACACACATTTGGAAGTCTCCTGGGGTACCCTCACACATACTATTCCCTCATTTAGTGGATATTTTCACAAAAAAGTGAAATTTTCAAAAATCCAGAAAATTGGCTGAAAAAGACTAAATATCAAGGACTCATTGGGCGAATCGCTCTGGAACTGAAATCGGAACGCTCACTGACATTTCCCCTATCTGAAAGTCTGATAAACGCCGGAAAAATGACTAAGTCCAAAAAACATTTTTTTAAACTTTTTTCTATTTTACCCCCGTGGGATATATATTCTACCCACACACATTTGGAACTCTCCTGGGGTACCCTCACACATATTATTCCCTCATTTAGTGGACATTTTCACAAAAAAGTGAAATTTTCAAAAATCCAGAAATTCGGCTGAAAACGACTAAATATCAAGGACTCATTGGGCGAATCGCTCTGGAACTGAAATCGGAATGCTCACTGACATTTCCCCTATCTGAAAGTCTGATAAACGCCGGAAAAATGACTAAGTCCAAAAAACATTTTTTTTCAACTTTTTTCAATTTTACCCCCGTGGGATATATATTCTACCCACACTAATTTGGAACTCTCCTGGGGTACCATCACACATATTATTCTCTCATTTAGTTTATATTTTCACAAAAAAGTGAAATTTTCAAAAATCCAGAAAATTGGCTGAAAAAGAATAAATATCAAGGACTCATTGGGCGAATCGCTCTGGAACTGAAATCGGAATGCTCACTGACATTTCCCCTATATGAAAGTCCGATAAACGCCGAAAAATGACTAAGTCCAAAAAAAAATTTTTTTTTTACTTTTTTCAATTTTACCCCCGTGGGATATGTATTCTTCCCACACACATTTGGAAGTCTCCTGGGGTACCCTCACACATACTATTCCCTCATTTAGTGGATATTTTCACAAAAAAGTGAAATTTTCAAAAATCCAGAAAATTGGCTGAAAAAGACTAAATATCAAGGACTCATTGGGCGAATCGCTCTGGAACTGAAATCGGAACGCTCACTGACATTTCCCCAATCTGAAAGTCTGACAAACGCCGGAAAAATGACTAAGTCCAAAAAACATTTTTTTTCAACTTTTTTCAATTTTACCCCCGTGGGATATATATTCTACCCACACACATTTGGAACTCTCCTGGGGTACCCTCACACATATTATTCCCTCATTTAGTGGATATTTTCACAAAAAAGTGAAATTTTCAAAAATCCAGAAATTCGGCTGAAAACGACTAAATATCAAGGACTCATTGGGCGAATCGCTCTGGAACTGAAATCGGAATGCTCACTGACATTTCCCCTATCTGAAAGTCTGATAAACGCCGGAAAAATGACTAAGTCCAAAAAACATTTTTTTTCAACTTTTTTCAATTTTACCCCCGTGGGATATATATTCTACCCACACACATTTGGAACTCTCCTGGGGTACCATCACACATATTATTCTCTCATTTAGTTTATATTTTCACAAAAAAGTGAAATTTTCAAAAATCCAGAAAATTGGCTGAAATAGACTAAATATCAAGGACTCATTGGGCGAATCGCTCTGGAACTGAAATCGGAACGCTCACTGACATTTCCCCTATCTGAAAGTCTGATAAACGCCGGAAAAATGACTAAGTCCAAAAAAAAATTTTTTTAAACTTTTTTCTATTTTACCCCCGTGGGATATATATTCTACCCACACACATTTGGAACTCTCCTGGGGTACCCTCACACATATTATTCCCTCATTTAGTGGATATTTTCACAAAAAAGTGAAATTTTCAAAAATCCAGAAAATTGGCTGAAAAAGACTAAATTTCAAGGACTCATTGGGCGAATCGCTCTGGAACTAAAATCGGAACGCTCACTGACATTTCCCCAATCTGAAAGTCTGACAAACGCCGGAAAAATGACTAAGTCCAAAAAAAATTTTTTTTCAACTTTTTTCAATTGTACCCCCGTGGGATATATATTCTACCCACACACATTTGGAACTCTCATGGGGTACCCTCACACATATTATTCCCTCATTTAGTGGATATTTTCACAAAAAAGTGAAATTTTCAAAAATCCAGAAAATTGGCTGAAAAAGAATAAATATCAAGGACTCATTGGGCGAATCGCTCTGGAACTGAAATCGGAATGCTCACTGACATTTCCCCTATATGAAAGTCCGATAAACGCCGAAAAATGACTAAGTCCAAAAAAAAATTTTTTTTTACTTTTTTCAATTTTACCCCCGTGGGATATGTATTCTTCCCACACACATTTGGAAGTCTCCTGGGGTACCCTCACACATACTATTCCCTCATTTAGTGGATATTTTCACAAAAAAGTGAAATTTTCAAAAATCCAGAAAATTGGCTGAAAAAGACTAAATATCAAGGACTCATTGGGCGAATCGCTCTGGAACTGAAATCGGAACGCTCACTGACATTTCCCCAATCTGAAAGTCTGACAAACGCCGGAAAAATGACTAAGTCCAAAAAACATTTTTTTTCAACTTTTTTCAATTTTACCCCCGTGGGATATATATTCTACCCACACACATTTGGAACTCTCCTGGGGTACCCTCACACATATTATTCCCTCATTTAGTGGATATTTTCACAAAAAAGTGAAATTTTCAAAAATCCAGAAAATTGGCTGAAAAAGACTAAATATCAAGGACTCATTGGGCGAATCGCTCTGGAACTGAAATCGGAATGCTCACTGACATTTCCCCTATCTGAAAGTCTGATAAACGCCGGAAAAATGACTAAGTCCAAAAAACATTTTTTTTCAACTTTTTTCAATTTTACCCCCGTGGGATATATATTCTACCCACACACATTTGGAACTCTCCTGGGGTACCCTCACACATATTATTCCCTCATTTAGTGGATATTTTCACAAAAAAGTGAAATTTTCAAAAATCCAGAAAATTGGCTGAAAAAGACTAAATATCAAGGACTCATTGGGCGAATCGCTCTGGAACTGAAATCGGAATGCTCACTCACATTTCCCCTATCTGAAAGTCTGATAAACGCCGGAAAAATGACTAAGTCCAAAAAAAAATTTTTTTAAACTTTTTTCTATTTTACACCCGTGGGATATATATTCTACCCACACACATTTGGAACTCTCCTGGGGTACCCTCACACATATTATTCCCTCATTTAGTGGACATTTTCACAAAAAAGTGAAATTTTCAAAAATCCAGAAATTCGGCTGAAAACGACTAAATATCAAGGACTCATTGGGCGAATCGCTCTGGAACTGAAATCGGAACGCTCACTGACATTTCCCCTATCTGAAAGTCTGATAAACGCCGGAAAAATGACTAAGTCCAAAAAAAAATTTTTTTAAACTTTTTTCTATTTTACCCCCGTGGGATATATATTCTACCCACACACATTTGGAACTCTCCTGGGGTACCCTCACACATATTATTCCCTCATTTAGTGGATATTTTCACAAAAAAGTGAAATTTTCAAAAATCCAGAAATTCGGCTGAAAACGACTAAATATCAAGGACTCATTAGGCGAATCGCTCTGGAACTGAAATCGGAATGCTCACTGACATTTCCCCTATCTGAAAGTCTGATAAACGCCGGAAAAATGACAGTCCAAAAAACATTTTTTTTCAACTTTTTTAAATTTTACCCCCGTGGGATATATATTCTACCCACACACATTTGGAACTCTCCTGGGGTACCCTCACACATATTATTCCCTCATTTAGTGGATATTTTCACAAAAAAGTGAAATTTTCAAAAATCCAGAAATTCGGCTGAAAACGACTAAATATCAAGGACTCATTAGGCGAATCGCTCTGGAACTGAAATCGGAATGCTCACTGACATTTCCCCTATCTGAAAGTCTGATAAACGCCGGAAAAATGACAGTCCAAAAAACATTTTATTTCAACTTTTTTCAATTTTACCCCCGTGGGATATATATTCTACCCACACACATTTGGAACTCTCCTGGGATACCCTCACACATATTATTCCCTCATTTAGTGGATATTTTCACAAAAAAGTGAAATTTTCAAAAATCCAGAAAATTGGCTGAAAAAGACTAAATATCAAGGACTCATTGGGCGAATCGCTCTGGAACTGAAATCGGAATGCTCACTGACATTTCCCCTATCTGAAAGTCTGATAAACGCCGGAAAAATGACTAAGTCCAAAAAAAAATTTTTTTAAACTTTTTTCTATTTTACCCCCGTGGGATATATATTCTACCCACACACATTTGGAACTCTCCTGGGGTACCCTCACACATATTATTCCCTCATTTAGTGGACATTTTCACAAAAAAGTGAAATTTTCAAAAATCCAGAAATTCGGCTGAAAACGACTAAATATCATGGACTCATTGGGCGAATCGCTCTGGAACTGAAATCGGAATGCTCACTGACATTTCCCCTATCTGAAAGTCTGATAAACGCCGGAAAAATGACTAAGTCCAAAAAACATTTTTTTTCAACTTTTTTCAATTTTACCCCCGTGGGATATATATTCTACCCACACACATTTGGAACTCTCCTGGGGTACCCTCACACATATTATTCCCTCATTTAGTGGATATTTTCACAAAAAAGTGAAATTTTCAAAAATCCAGAAAATTGGCTGAACAAGAATAAATATCAAGGACTCATTGGGCGAATCGCTCTGGAACTGAAATCGGAACGCTCCCTGATATTTCCCCAATCTGAAAGTCTGACAAACGCCGGAAAAATGACTAAGTCCAAAAAAAATTTTTTTTCAACTTTTTTCAATTTTACCCCCGTGGGATATATATTCTACCCACACACATTTGGAACTCTCCTGGGGTACCATCACACATATTATTCTCTCATTTAGTTTATATTTTCACAAAAAAGTGAAAATTTCAAAAATCCAGAAAATTGGCTGAAATAGACTAAATATCAAGGACTCATTGGGCGAATCGCTCTGGAACTGAAATCGGAATGCTCACTGACATTTCCCCTATCTGAAAGTCTGATAAACGCCGAAAAATGACTAAGTCCAAAAAAAAATTTTTTTTAACTTTTTTCAATTTTACCCCCGTGGGATATGTATTCTACCCACACACATTTGGAAGTCTCCTGGGATACCCTCACACATACTATTCCCTCATTTAGTGGATATTTTCACAAAAAAGTGAAATTTTTCAAAAATCCAGAAGATTGGCTGAAAAAGACTAAATATCAAGGACTCATTGGGCGAATCGCTCTGGAACTGAAATTGGAACGCTCACTGACATTTCCCCAATCTGAAAGTCTGACAAACGCCGGAAAAATGACTAAGTCCAAAAAAAATTTTTTTTAAACTTTTTTCAATTTTACCCCCGTGGGATATATATTCTACCCGTACACATTTGGAACTCTCCTGGGGTACCCTCACACATATTATTCCCTCATTTAGTGGATATTTTCACAAAAAAGTGAAATTTTCAAAAATCCAGAAATTCGGCTGAAAACGACTAAATATCAAGGACTCATTAGACGAATCGCTCTGGAACTGAAATCGGAATGCTCGCTGACATTTCCCCTATCTGAAAGTCTGATAAACGCCGGAAAAATGACAGTCCAAAAAACATTTTTTTTCAACTTTTTTCAATTTTACCCCCGTGGGATATATATTCTACCCACACACATTTGGAACTCTCCTGGGGTACCCTCACACATATTAATCCCTCATTTAGTGGATATTTTCACAAAAAAGTGACAATTTCAAAAATCCAGAAAATTGGCTGAAAAAGACTAAATATCAAGGACTCATTGGGCGAATCGCTCTGGAACTGAAATCGGAATGCTCACTGACATTTCCCCTATCTGAAAGTCTGATAAACGCCGGAAAAATGACTAAGTCCAAAAAACATTTTTTTTCAACTTTTTTCAATTTTACCCCCGTGGGATATATATTCTACCCACACACATTTGGAAGTCTCCTGGGGTACCCTCACACATACTATTCCCTCATTTAGTGGATATTTTCACAAAAAAGTGAAATTTTCAAAAATCCAGAAGATTGGCTGAAAAAGACTAAATATCAAGGACTCATTGGGCGAATCGCTCTGGAACTGAAATTGGAACGCTCACTGACATTTCCCCAATCTGAAAGTCTGACAAACGCCGGAAAAATGACTAAGTCCAAAAAAAATTTTTTTTCAACTTTTTTCAATTTTACCCCCGTGGGATATATATTCTACCCACACACATTTGGAACTCTCCTGGGGTACCATCACACATATTATTCTCTCATTTAGTTTATATTTTCAAAAAAAGTGAAAATTTCAAAAATCCAGAAAATTGGCTGAAATAGACTAAATATCAAGGACTCATTGGGCGAATCGCTCTGGAACTGAAATCGGAACGCTCACTGACATTTCCCCTATCTGAAAGTCTGATAAACGCCGGAAAAATGACTAAGTCCAAAAAAAAATTTTTTTAAACTTTTTTCTATTTTACCCCCGTGGGATATATATTCTACCCACACACATTTGGAACTCTCCTGGGGTACCCTCACACATATTATTCCCTCATTTAGTGGATATTTTCACAAAAAAGTGAAATTTTCAAAAATCCAGAAATTCGGCTGAAAACGACTAAATATCAAGGACTCATTAGGCGAATCGCTCTGGAACTGAAATCGGAATGCTCACTGACATTTCCCCTATCTGAAAGTCTGATAAACGCTGGAAAAATGACAGTCCAAAAAACATTTTTTTTCAACTTTTTTCAATTTTACCCCCGTGGGATATGTATTCTACCCCACACATTTGGAAGTCTCCTGGGATACCCTCACACATACTATTCCCTCATTTAGTGGATATTTTCACAAAAAAGTGAAATTTTCAAAAATCCAGAAGATTGGCTGAAAAAGACTAAATATCAAGGACTCATTGGGCGAATCGCTCTGGAACTGAAATTGGAACGCTCACTGACATTTCCCCAATCTGAAAGTCTGACAAACGCCGGAAAAATGACTAAGTCCAAAAAAATTTTTTTTTAAACTTTTTTCAATTTTACCCCCGTGGGATATATATTCTACCCGTACACATTTGGAACTCTCCTGGGGTACCCTCACACATATTATTCCCTCATTTAGTGGATATTTTCACAAAAAAGTGAAATTTTCAAAAATCCAGAAATTCGGCTGAAAACGACTAAATATCAAGGACTCATTAGACGAATCACTCTGGAACTGAAATCGGAATGCTCGCTGACATTTCCCCTATCTGAAAGTCTGATAAACGCCGGAAAAATGACAGTCCAAAAAACATTTTTTTTCAACTTTTTTCAATTTTACCCCCGTGGGATATATATTCTACCCACACACATTTGGAACTCTCCTGGGGTACCCTCACACATATTAATCCCTCATTTAGTGGATATTTTCACAAAAAAGTGACATTTTCAAAAATCCAGAAAATTGGCTGAAAAAGACTAAATATCAAGGACTCATTGGGCGAATCGCTCTGGAACTGAAATCGGAATGCTCACTGACATTTCCCCTATCTGAAAGTCTGATAAACGCCGGAAAAATGACTAAGTCCAAAAAACATTTTTTTTCAACTTTTTTCAATTTTACCCCCGTGGGATATATATTCTACCCACACACATTTGGAACTCTCCTGGGGTACCCTCACACATACTATTCCCTCATTTAATGGATATTTTCACAAAAAAGTGAAATTTTCAAAAATCCAGAAAATTGGCTGAAAAAGAATAAATATCAAGGACTCATTGGGCGAATCGCTCTGGAACTGAAATTGGAACGCTCACTGACATTTCCCCAATCTGAAAGTCTGACAAACGCCGGAAAAATGACTAAGTCCAAAAAAAATTTTTTTTCAACTTTTTTCAATTTTACCCCCGTGGGACATATATTCTACTCACACACATTTGGAACTCTCCTGGGGTACCCTCACACATATTATTCCCTCATTTAGTGGATATTTTCACAAAAAAGTTAAATTTTCAAAAATCCAGAAAATTGGCTGAAAAAGACTAAATATCAAGGACTCATTGGGCGAATCGCTCTGGAACTAAAATCGGAATGCTCACTGACATTTCCCCTATGTGAAAGTCTGATAAACGCCGAAAAATGACTAAGTCCAAAAAAAAATTTTTTTTAACTTTTTTCAATTTTACCCCCGTGGGATATGTATTCTACCCACACACATTTGGAAGTCTCCTGGGGTACCCTCACACATACTATTCCCTCATTTAGTGGATATTTTCACAAAAAAGTGAAATTTTCAAAAATCCAGAAGATTGGCTGAAAAAGACTAAATATCAAGGACTCATTGGGCGAATCGCTCTGGAACTGAAATTGGAACGCTCACTGACATTTCCCCAATCTGAAAGTCTGACAAACGCCGGAAAAATGACTAAGTCCAAAAAAAAATTTTTTTAAACTTTTTTCAATTTTACCCCCGTGGGATATATATTCTACCCGTACACATTTGGAACTCTCCTGGGGTACCCTCACACATATTATTCCCTCATTTAGTGGATATTTTCACAAAAAAAGTGAAATTTTCAAAAATCCAGAAAATTGGCTGAAAAAGACTAAATATCAATGACTCATTGGGCGAATCGCTCTGGAACTGAAATCGGAATGCTCACTGACATTTCCCCAATCTAAAAGTCTGACAAACGCCGGAAAAATGACTAAGTCCAAAAAAAAAAATTTTTCAACTTTTTTCAATTTTACCCCCGTGGGATATATATTCTACCCACACATATTTGGAACTCTCCTGGGGTACCCTCACACATATTATTCCCTCATTTAGTGGATATTTTCACAAAAAAGTGAAATTTTCAAAAATCCAGAAATTCGGCTGAAAACGACTAAATATCAGGGACTCATTAGACGAATCGCTCTGGAACTGAAATCGGAATGCTCGCTGACATTTCCCCTATCTGAAAGTCTGATAAACGCCGGAAAAATGACAGTCCAAAAAACATTTTTTTTCAACTTTTTTCAATTTTACCCCCGTGGGATATATATTCTACCCACACACATTTGGAACTCTCCTGGGGTACCCTCACACATATTATTCCCTCATTTAGTGGATATTTTCACAAAAAAGTGACATTTTCAAAAATCCAGAAAATTGGCTGAAAAAGAATAAATATCAAGGACTCATTGGGCGAATCGCTCTGGAACTGAAATCGGAATGCTCACTGACATTTCCCCTATCTGAAAGTCTGATAAACGCCGAAAAATGACTAAGTCCAAAAAAAATTTTTTTTTAACTTTTTTCAATTTTACCCCCGTGGGATATATATTCTACCCACACACATTTGGAACTCTCCTGGGGTACCATCACACATATTATTCTCTCATTTAGTTTATATTTTCACAAAAAAGTGAAAATTTCAAAAATCCAGAAAATTGGCTGAAATAGACTAAATATCAAGGACTCATTGGGCGAATCGCTCTGGAACTGAAATTGGAACGCTCACTGACATTTCCCCTATCTGAAAGTCTGATAAACGCCGGAAAAATGACTAAGTCCAAAAAAAAATTTTTTTAAACTTTTTTCTATTTTACCCCCGTGGGATATATATTCTACCCACACACATTTGGAACTCTCCTGGGGTACCCTCACACATATTATTCCCTCATTTAGTGGATATTTTCACAAAAAAGTGAAATTTTCAAAAATCCAGAAATTCGGCTGAAAACGACTAAATATCAAGGACTCATTAGGCGAATCGCTCTGGAACTGAAATCGGAATGCTCACTGACATTTCCCCTATCTGAAAGTCTGATAAACGCTGGAAAAATGACAGTCCAAAAAACATTTTTTTTCAACTTTTTTCAATTTTACCCCCGTGGGATATATATTCTACCCACACACATTTGGAACTCTCCTGGGGTACCCTCACACATATTAATCCCTCATTTAGTGGATATTTTCACAAAAAAGTGACATTTTCAAAAATCCAGAAAATTGGCTGAAAAAGACTAAATATCAAGGACTCATTGGGCGAATCGCTCTGGAACTGAAATCGGAATGCTCACTGACATTTCCCCTATCTGAAAGTCTGATAAACGCCGGAAAAATGACTAAGTCCAAAAAACATTTTTTTTCAACTTTTTTCAATTTTACCCCCGTGGGATATATATTCTACCCACACACATTTGGAAGTCTCCTGGGGTACCCTCACACATACTATTCCCTCATTTAGTGGATATTTTCACAAAAAAGTGAAATTTTCAAAAATCCAGAAGATTGGCTGAAAAAGACTAAATATCAAGGACTCATTGGGCGAATCGCTCTGGAACTGAAATTGGAACGCTCACTGACAT
The DNA here is from genome assembly GCF_046119375.1 of Phyllobates terribilis. Lineage (NCBI taxonomy): Eukaryota > Metazoa > Chordata > Amphibia > Anura > Dendrobatidae > Phyllobates > Phyllobates terribilis. Next base: position 586,697,586 of record NW_027362762.1, read on the forward strand.
TTCCCCAATCTGAAAGTCTGACAAACGCCGGAAAAATGACTAAGTCCAAAAAAAAATTTTTTTAAACTTTTTTCAATTTTACCCCCGTGGGATATATATTCTACCCGTACACATTTGGAACTCTCCTGGGGTACCCTCACACATATTATTCCCTCATTTAGTGGATATTTTCACAAAAAAAGTGAAATTTTCAAAAATCCAGAAAATTGGCTGAAAAAGACTAAATATCAATGACTCATTGGGCGAATCGCTCTGGAACTGAAATCGGAATGCTCACTGACATTTCCCCAATCTAAAAGTCTGACAAACGCCGGAAAAATGACTAAGTCCAAAAAAAAAAATTTTTCAACTTTTTTCAATTTTACCCCCGTGGGATATATATTCTACCCACACATATTTGGAACTCTCCTGGGGTACCCTCACACATATTATTCCCTCATTTAGTGGATATTTTCACAAAAAAGTGAAATTTTCAAAAATCCAGAAATTCGGCTGAAAACGACTAAATATCAGGGACTCATTAGACGAATCGCTCTGGAACTGAAATCGGAATGCTCGCTGACATTTCCCCTATCTGAAAGTCTGATAAACGCCGGAAAAATGACAGTCCAAAAAACATTTTTTTTCAACTTTTTTCAATTTTACCCCCGTGGGATATATATTCTACCCACACACATTTGGAACTCTCCTGGGGTACCCTCACACATATTATTCCCTCATTTAGTGGATATTTTCACAAAAAAGTGACATTTTCAAAAATCCAGAAAATTGGCTGAAAAAGAATAAATATCAAGGACTCATTGGGCGAATCGCTCTGGAACTGAAATCGGAATGCTCACTGACATTTCCCCTATCTGAAAGTCTGATAAACGCCGAAAAATGACTAAGTCCAAAAAAAATTTTTTTTTAACTTTTTTCAATTTTACCCCCGTGGGATATATATTCTACCCACACACATTTGGAACTCTCCTGGGGTACCATCACACATATTATTCTCTCATTTAGTTTATATTTTCACAAAAAAGTGAAAATTTCAAAAATCCAGAAAATTGGCTGAAATAGACTAAATATCAAGGACTCATTGGGCGAATCGCTCTGGAACTGAAATCGGAACGCTCACTGACATTTCCCCTATCTGAAAGTCTGATAAACGCCGGAAAAATGACTAAGTCCAAAAAAAAATTTTTTTAAACTTTTTTCTATTTTACCCCCGTGGGATATATATTCTACCCACACACATTTGGAACTCTCCTGGGGTACCCTCACACATATTATTCCCTCATTTAGTGGATATTTTCACAAAAAAGTGAAATTTTCAAAAATCCAGAAATTCGGCTGAAAACGACTAAATATCAAGGACTCATTAGGCGAATCGCTCTGGAACTGAAATCGGAATGCTCACTGACATTTCCCCTATCTGAAAGTCTGATAAACGCTGGAAAAATGACAGTCCAAAAAACATTTTTTTTCAACTTTTTTCAATTTTACCCCCGTGGGATATGTATTCTACCCCACACATTTGGAAGTCTCCTGGGATACCCTCACACATACTATTCCCTCATTTAGTGGATATTTTCACAAAAAAGTGAAATTTTCAAAAATCCAGAAGATTGGCTGAAAAAGACTAAATATCAAGGACTCATTGGGCGAATCGCTCTGGAACTGAAATTGGAACGCTCACTGACATTTCCCCAATCTGAAAGTCTGACAAACGCCGGAAAAATGACTAAGTCCAAAAAAAATTTTTTTTAAACTTTTTTCAATTTTACCCCCGTGGGATATATATTCTACCCGTACACATTTGGAACTCTCCTGGGGTACCCTCACACGTATTATTCCCTCATTTAGTGGATATTTTCACAAAAAAGTGAAATTTTCAAAAATCCAGAAATTCGGCTGAAAACGACTAAATATCAAGGACTCATTAGACGAATCACTCTGGAACTGAAATCGGAATGCTCGCTGACATTTCCCCTATCTGAAAGTCTGATAAACGCCGGAAAAATGACAGTCCAAAAAACATTTTTTTTCAACTTTTTTCAATTTTACCCCCGTGGGATATATATTCTACCCACACACATTTGGAACTCTCCTGGGGTACCCTCACACATATTAATCCCTCATTTAATGGATATTTTCACAAAAAAGTGAAATTTTCAAAAATCCAGAAAATTGGCTGAAAAAGAATAAATATCAAGGACTCATTGGGCGAATCGCTCTGGAACTGAAATCGGAATGCTCACTGACATTTCCCCTATGTGAAAGTCTGATAAACGCCGAAAAATGACTAAGTCCAAAAAAAAATTTTTTTTAACTTTTTTCAATTTTACCCCCGTGGGATATGTATTCTACCCACACACATTTGGAAGTCTCCTGGGGTACCCTCACACATACTATTCCCTCATTTAGTGGATATTTTCACAAAAAAGTGAAATTTTCAAAAATCCAGAAGATTGGCTGAAAAAGACTAAATATCAAGGACTCATTGGGCGAATCGCTCTGGAACTGAAATTGGAACGCTCACTGACATTTCCCCAATCTGAAAGTCTGACAAACGCCGGAAAAATGACTAAGTCCAAAAAAAAATTTTTTTAAACTTTTTTCAATTTTACCCCCGTGGGATATATATTCTACCCGTACACATTTGGAACTCTCCTGGGGTACCCTCACACATATTATTCCCTCATTTAGTGGATATTTTCACAAAAAAAGTGAAATTTTCAAAAATCCAGAAAATTGGCTGAAAAAGACTAAATATCAATGACTCATTGGGCGAATCGCTCTGGAACTGAAATCGGAATGCTCACTGACATTTCCCCAATCTAAAAGTCTGACAAACGCCGGAAAAATGACTAAGTCCAAAAAAAAAAATTTTTCAACTTTTTTCAATTTTACCCCCGTGGGATATATATTCTACCCACACATATTTGGAACTCTCCTGGGGTACCCTCACACATATTATTCCCTCATTTAGTGGATATTTTCACAAAAAAGTGAAATTTTCAAAAATCCAGAAATTCGGCTGAAAACGACTAAATATCAGGGACTCATTAGACGAATCGCTCTGGAACTGAAATCGGAATGCTCGCTGACATTTCCCCTATCTGAAAGTCTGATAAACGCCGGAAAAATGACAGTCCAAAAAACATTTTTTTTCAACTTTTTTCAATTTTACCCCCGTGGGATATATATTCTACCCACACACATTTGGAACTCTCCTGGGGTACCCTCACACATATTATTCCCTCATTTAGTGGATATTTTCACAAAAAAGTGACATTTTCAAAAATCCAGAAAATTGGCTGAAAAAGAATAAATATCAAGGACTCATTGGGCGAATCGCTCTGGAACTGAAATCGGAATGCTCACTGACATTTCCCCTATCTGAAAGTCTGATAAACGCCGAAAAATGACTAAGTCCAAAAAAAATTTTTTTTTAACTTTTTTCAATTTTACCCCCGTGGGATATATATTCTACCCACACACATTTGGAACTCTCCTGGGGTACCATCACACATATTATTCTCTCATTTAGTTTATATTTTCACAAAAAAGTGAAAATTTCAAAAATCCAGAAAATTGGCTGAAATAGACTAAATATCAAGGACTCATTGGGCGAATCGCTCTGGAACTGAAATCGGAACGCTCACTGACATTTCCCCTATCTGAAAGTCTGATAAACGCCGGAAAAATGACTAAGTCCAAAAAAAAATTTTTTTAAACTTTTTTCTATTTTACCCCCGTGGGATATATATTCTACCCACACACATTTGGAACTCTCCTGGGGTACCCTCACACATATTATTCCCTCATTTAGTGGATATTTTCACAAAAAAGTGAAATTTTCAAAAATCCAGAAATTCGGCTGAAAACGACTAAATATCAAGGACTCATTAGGCGAATCGCTCTGGAACTGAAATCGGAATGCTCACTGACATTTCCCCTATCTGAAAGTCTGATAAACGCTGGAAAAATGACAGTCCAAAAAACATTTTTTTTCAACTTTTTTCAATTTTACCCCCGTGGGATATGTATTCTACCCCACACATTTGGAAGTCTCCTGGGATACCCTCACACATACTATTCCCTCATTTAGTGGATATTTTCACAAAAAAGTGAAATTTTCAAAAATCCAGAAGATTGGCTGAAAAAGACTAAATATCAAGGACTCATTGGGCGAATCGCTCTGGAACTGAAATTGGAACGCTCACTGACATTTCCCCAATCTGAAAGTCTGACAAACGGCGGAAAAATGACTAAGTCCAAAAAAAATTTTTTTTAAACTTTTTTCAATTTTACCCCCGTGGGATATATATTCTACCCGTACACATTTGGAACTCTCCTGGGGTACCCTCACACATATTATTCCCTCATTTAGTGGATATTTTCACAAAAAAGTGAAATTTTCAAAAATCCAGAAATTCGGCTGAAAACGACTAAATATCAAGGACTCATTAGACGAATCACTCTGGAACTGAAATCGGAATGCTCGCTGACATTTCCCCTATCTGAAAGTCTGATAAACGCCGGAAAAATGACAGTCCAAAAAACATTTTTTTTCAACTTTTTTCAATTTTACCCCCGTGGGATATATATTCTACCCACACACATTTGGAACTCTCCTGGGGTACCCTCACACATATTAATCCCTCATTTAATGGATATTTTCACAAAAAAGTGAAATTTTCAAAAATCCAGAAAATTGGCTGAAAAAGAATAAATATCAAGGACTCATTGGGCGAATCGCTCTGGAACTGAAATTGGAACGCTCACTGACATTTCCCCAATCTGAAAGTCTGACAAACGCCGGAAAAATGACTAAGTCCAAAAAAAATTTTTTTTCAACTTTTTTCAATTTTACCCCCGTGGGACATATATTCTACTCACACACATTTGGAACTCTCCTGGGGTACCCTCACACATATTATTCCCTCATTTAGTGGATATTTTCACAAAAAAGTTAAATTTTCAAAAATCCAGAAAATTGGCTGAAAAAGACTAAATATCAAGGACTCATTGGGCGAATCGCTCTGGAACTGAAATCGGAATGCTCACTGACATTTCCCCTATGTGAAAGTCTGATAAACGCCGAAAAATGACTAAGTCCAAAAAAAAATTTTTTTTAACTTTTTTCAATTTTACCCCCGTGGGATATGTATTCTACCCACACACATTTGGAAGTCTCCTGGGGTACCCTCACACATACTATTCCCTCATTTAGTGGATATTTTCACAAAAAAGTGAAATTTTCAAAAATCCAGAAGATTGGCTGAAAAAGACTAAATATCAAGGACTCATTGGGCGAATCGCTCTGGAACTGAAATTGGAACGCTCACTGACATTTCCCCAATCTGAAAGTCTGACAAACGCCGGAAAAATGACTAAGTCCAAAAAAAAATTTTTTTAAACTTTTTTCAATTTTACCCCCGTGGGATATATATTCTACCCGTACACATTTGGAACTCTCCTGGGGTACCCTCACACATATTATTCCCTCATTTAGTGGATATTTTCACAAAAAAAGTGAAATTTTCAAAAATCCAGAAAATTGGCTGAAAAAGACTAAATATCAATGACTCATTGGGCGAATCGCTCTGGAACTGAAATCGGAATGCTCACTGACATTTCCCCAATCTAAAAGTCTGACAAACGCCGGAAAAATGACTAAGTCCAAAAAAAAAAATTTTTCAACTTTTTTCAATTTTACCCCCGTGGGATATATATTCTACCCACACATATTTGGAACTCTCCTGGGGTACCCTCACACATATTATTCCCTCATTTAGTGGATATTTTCACAAAAAAGTGAAATTTTCAAAAATCCAGAAATTCGGCTGAAAACGACTAAATATCAGGGACTCATTAGACGAATCGCTCTGGAACTGAAATCGGAATGCTCGCTGACATTTCCCCTATCTGAAAGTCTGATAAACGCCGGAAAAATGACAGTCCAAAAAACATTTTTTTTCAACTTTTTTCAATTTTACCCCCGTGGGATATATATTCTACCCACACACATTTGGAACTCTCCTGGGGTACCCTCACACATATTATTCCCTCATTTAGTGGATATTTTCACAAAAAAGTGACATTTTCAAAAATCCAGAAAATTGGCTGAAAAAGAATAAATATCAAGGACTCATTGGGCGAATCGCTCTGGAACTGAAATCGGAATGCTCACTGACATTTCCCCTATCTGAAAGTCTGATAAACGCCGAAAAATGACTAAGTCCAAAAAAAATTTTTTTTTAACTTTTTTCAATTTTACCCCCGTGGGATATATATTCTACCCACACACATTTGGAACTCTCCTGGGGTACCATCACACATATTATTCTCTCATTTAGTTTATATTTTCACAAAAAAGTGAAAATTTCAAAAATCCAGAAAATTGGCTGAAATAGACTAAATATCAAGGACTCATTGGGCGAATCGCTCTGGAACTGAAATCGGAACGCTCACTGACATTTCCCCTATCTGAAAGTCTGTTAAACGCCGGAAAAATGACTAAGTCCAAAAAAAAATTTTTTTAAACTTTTTTCTATTTTACCCCCGTGGGATATATATTCTACCCACACACATTTGGAACTCTCCTGGGGTACCCTCACACATATTATTCCCTCATTTAGTGGATATTTTCACAAAAAAGTGAAATTTTCAAAAATCCAGAAATTCGGCTGAAAACGACTAAATATCAAGGACTCATTAGGCGAATCGCTCTGGAACTGAAATCGGAATGCTCACTGACATTTCCCCTATCTGAAAGTCTGATAAACGCTGGAAAAATGACAGTCCAAAAAACATTTTTTTTCAACTTTTTTCAATTTTACCCCCGTGGGATATGTATTCTACCCCACACATTTGGAAGTCTCCTGGGATACCCTCACACATACTATTCCCTCATTTAGTGGATATTTTCACAAAAAAGTGAAATTTTCAAAAATCCAGAAGATTGGCTGAAAAAGACTAAATATCAAGGACTCATTGGGCGAATCGCTCTGGAACTGAAATTGGAACGCTCACTGACATTTCCCCAATCTGAAAGTCTGACAAACGCCGGAAAAATGACTAAGTCCAAAAAAAATTTTTTTTAAACTTTTTTCAATTTTACCCCCGTGGGATATATATTCTACCCGTACACATTTGGAACTCTCCTGGGGTACCCTCACACATATTATTCCCTCATTTAGTGGATATTTTCACAAAAAAGTGAAATTTTCAAAAATCCAGAAATTCGGCTGAAAACGACTAAATATCAAGGACTCATTAGACGAATCACTCTGGAACTGAAATCGGAATGCTCGCTGACATTTCCCCTATCTGAAAGTCTGATAAACGCCGGAAAAATGACAGTCCAAAAAACATTTTTTTTCAACTTTTTTCAATTTTACCCCCGTGGGATATATATTCTACCCACACACATTTGGAACTCTCCTGGGGTACCCTCACACATATTAATCCCTCATTTAATGGATATTTTCACAAAAAAGTGAAATTTTCAAAAATCCAGAAAATTGGCTGAAAAAGAATAAATATCAAGGACTCATTGGGCGAATCGCTCTGGAACTGAAATTGGAACGCTCACTGACATTTCCCCAATCTGAAAGTCTGACAAACGCCGGAAAAATGACTAAGTCCAAAAAAAATTTTTTTTCAACTTTTTTCAATTTTACCCCCGTGGGACATATATTCTACTCACACACATTTGGAACTCTCCTGGGGTACCCTCACACATATTATTCCCTCATTTAGTGGATATTTTCACAAAAAAGTTAAATTTTCAAAAATCCAGAAAATTGGCTGAAAAAGACTAAATATCAAGGACTCATTGGGCGAATCGCTCTGGAACTGAAATCGGAATGCTCACTGACATTTCCCCTATGTGAAAGTCTGATAAACGCCGAAAAATGACTAAGTCCAAAAAAAAATTTTTTTTAACTTTTTTCAATTTTACCCCCGTGGGATATGTATTCTACCCACACACATTTGGAAGTCTCCTGGGGTACCCTCACACATACTATTCCCTCATTTAGTGGATATTTTCACAAAAAAGTGAAATTTTCAAAAATCCAGAAGATTGGCTGAAAAAGACTAAATATCAAGGACTCATTGGGCGAATCGCTCTGGAACTGAAATTGGAACGCTCACTGACATTTCCCCAATCTGAAAGTCTGACAAACGCCGGAAAAATGACTAAGTCCAAAAAAAAATTTTTTTAAACTTTTTTCAATTTTACCCCCGTGGGATATATATTCTACCCGTACACATTTGGAACTCTCCTGGGGTACCCTCACACATATTATTCCCTCATTTAGTGGATATTTTCACAAAAAAAGTGAAATTTTCAAAAATCCAGAAAATTGGCTGAAAAAGACTAAATATCAATGACTCATTGGGCGAATCGCTCTGGAACTGAAATCGGAATGCTCACTGACATTTCCCCAATCTAAAAGTCTGACAAACGCCGGAAAAATGACTAAGTCCAAAAAAAAAAATTTTTCAACTTTTTTCAATTTTACCCCCGTGGGATATATATTCTACCCACACATATTTGGAACTCTCCTGGGGTACCCTCACACATATTATTCCCTCATTTAGTGGATATTTTCACAAAAAAGTGAAATTTTCAAAAATCCAGAAATTCGGCTGAAAACGACTAAATATCAGGGACTCATTAGACGAATCGCTCTGGAACTGAAATCGGAATGCTCGCTGACATTTCCCCTATCTGAAAGTCTGATAAACGCCGGAAAAATGACAGTCCAAAAAACATTTTTTTTCAACTTTTTTCAATTTTACCCCCGTGGGATATATATTCTACCCACACACATTTGGAACTCTCCTGGGGTACCCTCACACATATTATTCCCTCATTTAGTGGATATTTTCACAAAAAAGTGACATTTTCAAAAATCCAGAAAATTGGCTGAAAAAGAATAAATATCAAGGACTCATTGGGCGAATCGCTCTGGAACTGAAATCGGAATGCTCACTGACATTTCCCCTATCTGAAAGTCTGATAAACGCCGAAAAATGACTAAGTCCAAAAAAAATTTTTTTTTAACTTTTTTCAATTTTACCCTCGTGGGATATGTATTCTACCCACACACATTTGGAAGTCTCCTGGGGTACCCTCACACATATTATTCCCTCATTTAGTGGATATTTTCACAAAAAAGTGAAATTTTCAAAAATCCAGAAAATTGGCTGAAAAAGACTAAATATCAAGGACTCATTGGGCGAATCGCTCTGGAACTGAAATCGGAATGCTCACTGACATTTCCCCTATCTGAAAGTCTGATAAACGCCGGAAAAATGACTAAGTCCAAAAAAAATTTTTTTTAAACTTTTTTCAATTTTACCCCCGTGGGATATATATTCTACCCGTACACATTTGGAACTCTCCTGGGGTACCCTCACACATATTATTCCCTCATTTAGTGGATATTTTCACAAAAAAGTGAAATTTTCAAAAATCCAGAAATTCGGCTGAAAACGACTAAATATCAAGGACTCATTAGACGAATCACTCTGGAACTGAAATCGGAATGCTCGCTGACATTTCCCCTATCTGAAAGTCTGATAAACGCCGGAAAAATGACAGTCCAAAAAACATTTTTTTTCAACTTTTTTCAATTTTACCCCCGTGGGATATATATTCTACCCACACACATTTGGAACTCTCCTGGGGTACCCTCACACATATTAATCCCTCATTTAATGGATATTTTCACAAAAAAGTGAAATTTTCAAAAATCCAGAAAATTGGCTGAAAAAGAATAAATATCAAGGACTCATTGGGCGAATCGCTCTGGAACTGAAATTGGAACGCTCACTGACATTTCCCCAATCTGAAAGTCTGACAAACGCCGGAAAAATGACTAAGTCCAAAAAAAATTTTTTTTCAACTTTTTTCAATTTTACCCCCGTGGGACATATATTCTACTCACACACATTTGGAACTCTCCTGGGGTACCCTCACACATATTATTCCCTCATTTAGTGGATATTTTCACAAAAAAGTTAAATTTTCAAAAATCCAGAAAATTGGCTGAAAAAGACTAAATATCAAGGACTCATTGGGCGAATCGCTCTGGAACTGAAATCGGAATGCTCACTGACATTTCCCCTATGTGAAAGTCTGATAAACGCCGAAAAATGACTAAGTCCAAAAAAAAATTTTTTTTAACTTTTTTCAATTTTACCCCCGTGGGATATGTATTCTACCCACACACATTTGGAAGTCTCCTGGGGTACCCTCACACATACTATTCCCTCATTTAGTGGATATTTTCACAAAAAAGTGAAATTTTCAAAAATCCAGAAGATTGGCTGAAAAAGACTAAATATCAAGGACTCATTGGGCGAATCGCTCTGGAACTGAAATTGGAACGCTCACTGACATTTCCCCAATCTGAAAGTCTGACAAACGCCGGAAAAATGACTAAGTCCAAAAAAAAATTTTTTTAAACTTTTTTCAATTTTACCCCCGTGGGATATATATTCTACCCGTACACATTTGGAACTCTCCTGGGGTACCCTCACACATATTATTCCCTCATTTAGTGGATATTTTCACAAAAAAAGTGAAATTTTCAAAAATCCAGAAAATTGGCTGAAAAAGACTAAATATCAATGACTCATTGGGCGAATCGCTCTGGAACTGAAATCGGAATGCTCACTGACATTTCCCCAATCTAAAAGTCTGACAAACGCCGGAAAAATGACTAAGTCCAAAAAAAAAAATTTTTCAACTTTTTTCAATTTTACCCCCGTGGGATATATATTCTACCCACACATATTTGGAACTCTCCTGGGGTACCCTCACACATATTATTCCCTCATTTAGTGGATATTTTCACAAAAAAGTGAAATTTTCAAAAATCCAGAAATTCGGCTGAAAACGACTAAATATCAGGGACTCATTAGACGAATCGCTCTGGAACTGAAATCGGAATGCTCGCTGACATTTCCCCTATCTGAAAGTCTGATAAACGCCGGAAAAATGACAGTCCAAAAAACATTTTTTTTCAACTTTTTTCAATTTTACCCCCGTGGGATATATATTCTACCCACACACATTTGGAACTCTCCTGGGGTACCCTCACACATATTATTCCCTCATTTAGTGGATATTTTCACAAAAAAGTGACATTTTCAAAAATCCAGAAAATTGGCTGAAAAAGAATAAATATCAAGGACTCATTGGGCGAATCGCTCTGGAACTGAAATCGGAATGCTCACTGACATTTCCCCTATCTGAAAGTCTGATAAACGCCGAAAAATGACTAAGTCCAAAAAAAATTTTTTTTTAACTTTTTTCAATTTTACCCCCGTGGGATATATATTCTACCCACACACATTTGGAACTCTCCTGGGGTACCATCACACATATTATTCTCTCATTTAGTTTATATTTTCACAAAAAAGTGAAAATTTCAAAAATCCAGAAAATTGGCTGAAATAGACTAAATATCAAGGACTCATTGGGCGAATCGCTCTGGAACTGAAATCGGAACGCTCACTGACATTTCCCCTATCTGAAAGTCTGATAAACGCCGGAAAAATGACTAAGTCCAAAAAAAAATTTTTTTAAACTTTTTTCTATTTTACCCCCGTGGGATATATATTCTACCCACACACATTTGGAACTCTCCTGGGGTACCCTCACACATATTATTCCCTCATTTAGTGGATATTTTCACAAAAAAGTGAAATTTTCAAAAATCCAGAAATTCGGCTGAAAACGACTAAATATCAAGGACTCATTAGGCGAATCGCTCTGGAACTGAAATCGGAATGCTCACTGACATTTCCCCTATCTGAAAGTCTGATAAACGCTGGAAAAATGACAGTCAAAAAAACATTTTTTTTCAACTTTTTTCAATTTTACCCCCGTGGGATATGTATTCTACCCCACACATTTGGAAGTCTCCTGGGATACCCTCACACATACTATTCCCTCATTTAGTGGATATTTTCACAAAAAAGTGAAATTTTCAAAAATCCAGAAGATTGGCTGAAAAAGACTAAATATCAAGGACTCATTGGGCGAATCGCTCTGGAACTGAAATTGGAACGCTCACTGACATTTCCCCAATCTGAAAGTCTGACAAACGCCGGAAAAATGACTAAGTCCAAAAAAAATTTTTTTTAAACTTTTTTCAATTTTACCCCCGTGGGATATATATTCTACCCGTACACATTTGGAACTCTCCTGGGGTACCCTCACACATATTATTCCCTCATTTAGTGGATATTTTCACAAAAAAGTGAAATTTTCAAAAATCCAGAAATTCGGCTGAAAACGACTAAATATCAAGGACTCATTAGACGAATCACTCTGGAACTGAAATCGGAATGCTCGCTGACATTTCCCCTATCTGAAAGTCTGATAAACGCCGGAAAAATGACAGTCCAAAAAACATTTTTTTTCAACTTTTTTCAATTTTACCCCCGTGGGATATATATTCTACCCACACACATTTGGAACTCTCCTGGGGTACCCTCACACATATTATTCCCTCATTTAGTGGATATTTTCACAAAAAAGTGAAATTTTCAAAAATCCAGAAAATTGGCTGAAAAAGACTAAATATCAAGGACTCATTGGGCGAATCGCTCTGGAACTGAAATCGGAATGCTCACTGACATTTCCCCTATCTGAAAGTCTGATAAACGCCGGAAAAATGACTAAGTCCAAAAAACATTTTTTTTCAACTTTTTTCAATTTTACCCCCGTGGGATATATATTCTACCCACACACATTTGGAACTCTCCTGGGGTACCCTCACACATACTATTCCCTCATTTAGTGGATATTTTCACAAAAAAGTGAAATTTTCAAAAATCCAGAAAATTGGCTGAAAAAGAATAAATATCAAGGACTCATTGGGCGAATCGCTCTGGAACTGAAATTGGAACGCTCACTGACATTTCCCCAATCTGAAAGTCTGACAAACGCCGGAAAAATGACTAAGTCCAAAAAAAATTTTTTTTCAACTTTTTTCAATTTTACCCCCGTGGGACATATATTCTACTCACACACATTTGGAACTCTCCTGGGGTACCCTCACACATACTATTCCCTCATTTAGTGGATATTTTCACAAAAAAGTGAAATTTTCAAAAATCCAGAAAATTGGCTGAAAAAGACTAAATATCAAGGACTCATTGGGCGAATCGCTCTGGAACTGAAATCGGAATGCTCACTGACATTTCCCCTATGTGAAAGTCTGATAAACGCTGAAAAATGACTAAGTCCAAAAAAAAATTTTTTTTAACTTTTTTCAATTTTACCCCCGTGGGATATGTATTCTACCCACACACATTTGGAAGTCTCCTGGGGTACCCTCACACATACTATTCCCTCATTTAGTGGATATTTTCACAAAAAAGTGAAATTTTCAAAAATCCAGAAGATTGGCTGAAAAAGACTAAATATCAAGGACTCATTGGGCGAATCGCTCTGGAACTGAAATTGGAACGCTCACTGACATTTCCCCAATCTGAAAGTCTGACAAACGCCGGAAAAATGACTAAGTCCAAAAAAAATTTTTTTTAAACTTTTTTCAATTTTACCCCCGTGGGATATATATTCTACCCGTACACATTTGGAACTCTCCTGGGGTACCCTCACACATATTATTCCCTCATTTAGTGGATATTTTCACAAAAAAAGTGAAATTTTCAAAAATCCAGAAAATTGGCTGAAAAAGACTAAATATCAATGACTCATTGGGCGAATCGCTCTGGAACTGAAATCGGAATGCTCACTGACATTTCCCCAATCTAAAAGTCTGACAAACGCCGGAAAAATGACTAAGTCCAAAAAAAAAAAATTTTTCAACTTTTTTCAATTTTACCCCCGTGGGATATATATTCTACCCACACATATTTGGAACTCTCCTGGGGTACCCTCACACATATTATTCCCTCATTTAGTGGATATTTTCACAAAAAAGTGAAATTTTCAAAAATCCAGAAATTCGGCTGAAAACGACTAAATATCAGGGACTCATTAGACGAATCGCTCTGGAACTGAAATCGGAATGCTCGCTGACATTTCCCCTATCTGAAAGTCTGATAAACGCCGGAAAAATGACAGTCCAAAAAACATTTTTTTTCAACTTTTTTCAATTTTACCCCCGTGGGATATATATTCTACCCACACACATTTGGAACTCTCCTGGGGTACCCTCACACATATTATTCCCTCATTTAGTGGATATTTTCACAAAAAAGTGAAATTTTCAAAAATCCAGAAAATTTTCTGAAAAAGAATAAATATCAAGGACTCATTGGGCGAATCGCTCTGGAACTGAAATCGGAATGCTCACTGACATTTCCCCTATCTGAAAGTCTGATAAACGCCGAAAAATGACTAAGTCCAAAAAAAATTTTTTTTTAACTTTTTTCAATTTTACCCCCGTGGGATATGTATTCTACCCACACACATTTGGAAGTCTCCTGGGGTACCCTCACACATATTATTCCCTCATTTAGTGGATATTTTCACAAAAAAGTGAAATTTTCAAAAATCCAGAAAATTGGCTGAAAACATTTAAATAGCAAGGACTCATTGGGCGAATCGCTCTGGAACTGAAATCGGAATGCTCACTGACATTTCCCCTATCTGAAAGTCTGATAAACGCAGGAAAAATGACTAAGTCCAAAAAAAATAATTTTTCAACTTTTTTCAATTTTACCCCCGTTAGATATATATTCTACCCACACACATTTGGAACTCTACTGGGGTACCCTCACACATATTATTCCCTCATTTAGTGGATATTTTCACAAAAAAATGAAATTTTCAAAAATCCAGAAAATTGGCTGAAAACGACTAAATATCAATGACTCATTGGGCGAATCGCTCTGGAACTGAAATCGGAATGCTCACTGACATTTCCCCTATCTGAAAGTCTGATAAACGCAGGAAAAATGACTAAGTCCAAAAAAAATAATTTTTCAACTTTTTTCAATTTTACCCCGTGGGATATATATTCTACCCACATACATTTGGAACTCTCCTGGGGTACCATCACACATATTATTCCCTCATTTATGGATATTTTCAAAAAAAAGTGAAATTTTCAAAAATCCAGAAAATTGGCTGAAAACGTCTAAATAGCAAGGACTCATTGGGCGAATCGCTCTGGAACTGAAATCGGAATGCTCACTGACATTTCCCCTATCTGAAAGTCTGATAAACGCAGGAAAAATGACTAAGTCCAAAAAAAATAATTTTTCAACTTTTTTCAATTTTACCCCCGTTAGATATATATTCTACCCACACACATTTGGAACTCTCCTGGGGTACCCTCACACATATTATTACCTCATTTAGTGGATATTTTCACAAAAAAGTGAAATTTTCAAAAATCCAGAAAATTGGCTGAAAACGTCTAAATAGCAAGGACTCATTGGGCGAATCACTCTGGAACTGAAATCGGAATGCTCACTGACATTTCCCCTATCTGAAAGTCTGATAAACGCAGGAAAAATGACTAAGTCCAAAAAAAAAATTTTTTTCAACTTTTTTCAATTTTAACCCTGTGGGATATATATTCTACCCACACACATTTGGAACTCTCCTGGCGTATCCTCACACATATTATTCCCTCATTTAGTGGATATTTTCACAAAAAAAGTGAAATTTTCAAAAATCCAGAAAATTGGCTGAAAACGACTAAATATCAAGGACTCATTGGGCGAATCACTCTGTAACTGAAATCGGAATGCTCACTGACATTTGCCCTATCTGAAAGTCTGATAAACACCGGAAAAATGACTAAGTTAAAAAAAAAATTTTTTCAACTTTTTTCAATTTTACCCCCGTGGGATGTATATTCTACCCACACACATTTGGAACTCTCCTGGGGTACCCTCACACATATTATTCCCTCATTTAATGGATATTTTCACAAAAAAAGTGAAATTTTCAAAAATCCAGAAAATTGGCTGAAAACTACTAAATATTAAGGACTCATTGGGCGAATCGCTCTGGAACTGAAATCGGAACGCTCACTGACATTTCCCCTATCTGAAAGTCTGATAAAAGCCGGAAAAATGACTAAGTCCAAGAAATATTTTTTTTAACTTTTTTCAATTTTACCCCGTGGGATATATATTCTACCCATACACATTTGGAACTTTCCTAGGGTACCCTCACACATATTATTCCCTCATTTAGTGGATATTTTCACAAAAAAGTGAAATTTTTAAAAATCCAGAAAGTAGGCTGAAAACAACTAAATATCAAGGACTCATTGGGCGAATCGCTCTGGAACTGAAATCGGAACGCTCACTGACATTTCCCCTATCTGAAAGTCTGATAAACGCCGGAAAAATGACTAAGTCCAAAAACATTTTTTTTCAATTTTACCCCCGTGGGATATATATTCTACCCACACACATTTGGAACTCTCCTGCGGTACCCTTACACATATTATTCCCTTATTTAGTAGATATTTTCACAAAAAAGTGAAATTTTCAAAAATCCAAAATATTGGCTGAAAACGACTAAATATCAAGGACTCATTGGGCGAATCGCTCTGGAACTGAAATCGGAATGTTCACTGACATTTGCCCTATCTGAAAGTCTGATAAACGCCGGAAAAATGACTAAGTCCAGAAAAAAAATTTTTCCAACTTTTTTCAATTTTACCCCCGTGGGATATATATTCTACCCACATACATTTGGAACTCTCCTGGGGTACGCTCACACATATTATTCCCTCATTTATGGATATTTTCACAAAAAAGTGAAATTTTCAAAAATCCAGAAAATTGGCTGAAAACGTCTAAATAGCAAGGACTCATTGGGCGAATCGCTCTGGAACTGAAATCGGAATGCTCACTGACATTTCCCCTATCTGAAAGTCTGATAAACGCAGGAAAAATGACTAAGTCCAAAAAAAATAATTTTTCAACTTTTTTCAATTTTACCCCCGTTAGATATATATTCTACCCACACACATTTGGAACTCTACTGGGGTACCCTCACACATATTATTCCCTCATTTAGTGGATATTTTCACAAAAAAGTGAAATTTTCAAAAATCCAGAAAATTGGCTGAAAACATCTAAATAGCAAGGACTCATTGGGCGAATCGCTCTGGAACTGAAATCGGAATGCTCACTGACATTTCCCCTATCTGAAAGTCTGATAAACGCAGGAAAAATGACTAAGTCCAAAAAAAATAATTTTTCAACTTTTTTCAATTTTACCCCCGTTAGATATATATTCTACCCACACACATTTGGAACTCTACTGGGGTACCCTCACACATATTATTCCCTCATTTAGTGGATATTTTCACAAAAAAGTGAAATTTTCAAAAATCCAGAAAATTGGCTGAAAACGACTAAATATCAATGACTCATTGGGCGAATCGCTCTGGAACTGAAATCGGAATGCTCACTGACATTTCCCTATCTGAAAGTCTGATAAACGCAGGAAAAATGACTAAGTCCAAAAAAAATAATTTTTCAACTTTTTTCAATTTTACCCCGTGGGATATATATTCTACCCACATACATTTGGAACTCTCCTGGGGTACCATCACACATATTATTCCCTCATTTATGGATATTTTCACAAAAAAGTGAAATTTTCAAAAATCCAGAAAATTGGCTGAAAACGTCTAAATAGCAAGGACTCATTGGGCGAATCGCTCTGGAACTGAAATCGGAACGCTCACTGACATTTGCCCTATCTGAATGTCTGATAAACACCGGAAAAATGACTAAGTTCAAAAAAAAATGTTTTCAACTTTTTTCAATTTTACCCCCGTGGGATATATATTCTACCCACACACATTTGGAACTCTCCTGGGGTACCCTCACACATATTATTCCCTCATTTAGTGGATATTTTCACAAAAAAGTGAAATTTTCAAAAATCCAGAAAGTTGTCTGAAAACGATCAAATATCAAGGACTCATTGGGCGAATCGCTCTGGACCTGAAATCGTAACACTCACTGACATTTCCCCTATCTGAAAGTCTGATAAACGCTGGAAAAATGACTAACTCCAAAAAAAAATTTTTTTCAACTTTCTTCAATTTTACCCCCGAGGGATATATATTCTACCCACACACATTTGGAACTCTCCTGGGGTACCCTCACACATATTATTCCCTCATTTAGTGGATATTTTCACAAAAAAGTGACATTTTCAAAAATCCAAAATATTGGCTGAAAACGACTAAATATCAAGGACTCATTGGGCGAATCGCTCTGGAACTGAAATCGGAACGCTCACTCACATTTGCCCTATCTGAAAGTCTGATAAACGCCGGAAAAATGACTAAGTCCAGAAAAAAAAATTTTCCAACTTTTTTCAATTTTACCCCCGTGGGATATATATTCTACCCACATACATTTGGAACTCTCCTGGGGTACGCTCACACATATTATTCCCTCATTTATGGATATTTTCACAAAAAAGTGAAATTTTCAAAAATCCAGAAAATTGGCTGAAAACGTCTAAATAGCAAGGACTCATTGGGCGAATCGCTCTGGAACTGAAATCGGAATGCTCACTGACATTTCCCCTATCTGAAAGTCTGATAAACGCAGGAAAAATGACTAAGTCCAAAAAAAATAATTTTTCAACTTTTTTCAATTTTACCCCCGTTAGATATATATTCTACCCACACACATTTGGAACTCTACTGGGGTACCCTCACACATATTATTCCCTCATTTAGTGGATATTTTCACAAAAAAGTGAAATTTTCAAAAATCCAGAAAATTGGCTGAAAACGACTAAATATCAATGACTCATTGGGCGAATCGCTCTGGAACTGAAATCGGAACGCTCACTGACATTCCCCCTATCTGAAAGTCTGACAAATGCCGGAAAAAAGACTAAGTCCAAAAAAATTTTTTTTTTAACTTTTTTCAATTTTACCCCCGTGGGATATATATTCTAACCACACACATTTGGAACTCTCCTGGGGTACCCTCACACATATTATTACCTCATTTAGTGGATATTTTCACAAAAAAGTGAAATTTTCAAAAATCCAGAAAATTGGCTGAAAACGTCTAAATAGCAAGGACTCATTGGGCGAATCACTCTGGAACTGAAATCGGAATGCTCACTGACATTTCCCCTATCTGAAAGTCTGATAAACGCAGGAAAAATGACTAAGTCCAAAAAAAAAATTTTTTTCAACTTTTTTCAATTTTAACCCTGTGGGATATATATTCTACCCACACACATTTGGAACTCTCCTGGCGTATCCTCACACATATTATTCCCTCATTTAGTGGATATTTTCACAAAAAAAGTGAAATTTTCAAAAATCCAGAAAATTGGCTGAAAACGACTAAATATCAAGGACTCATTGGGCGAATCGCTCTGTAACTGAAATCGGAATGCTCACTGACATTTGCCCTATCTGAAAGTCTGATAAACACCGGAAAAATGACTAAGTTAAAAAAAAATTTTTTTCAACTTTTTTCAATTTTACCCCCGTGGGATGTATATTCTACCCACACACATTTGGAACTCTCCTGGGGTACCCTCACACATATTATTCCCTCATTTAATGGATATTTTCACAAAAAAAGTGAAATTTTCAAAAATCCAGAAAATTGGCTGAAAACTACTAAATATTAAGGACTCATTGGGCGAATCGCTCTGGAACTGAAATCGGAACGCTCACTGACATTTCCCCTATCTGAAAGTCTGATAAAAGCCGGAAAAATGACTAAGTCCAAGAAATATTTTTTTTAACTTTTTTCAATTTTACCCCGTGGGATATATATTCTACCCATACACATTTGGAACTTTCCTAGGGTACCCTCACACATATTATTCCCTCATTTAGTGGATATTTTCACAAAAAAGTGAAATTTTTAAAAATCCAGAAAGTAGGCTGAAAACAACTAAATATCAAGGACTCATTGGGCGAATCGCTCTGGAACTGAAATCGGAACGCTCACTGACATTTCCCCTATCTGAAAGTCTGATAAACGCCGGAAAAATGACTAAGTCCAAAAACATTTTTTTTCAATTTTACCCCCGTGGGATATATATTCTACCCACACACATTTGGAACTCTCCTGGGGTACCCTCACACATATTATTCCCTCATTTAGTGGATATTTTCACAAAAAAGTGAAATTTTCAAAACTCCAAAATATTGGCTGAAAACAACTAAATATCAAGGACTCATTGGGCGAATTGCTCTGGAACTGAAATCGGAACGCTCACTAACATTTGCCCTATCTGAAAGTCTGATAAATGCCAGAAAAATGACTAAGTCCAAAAAAAAAAATGTGTCAACTTTTTTCAATTTTACCCACGTGGGATATATATTCTACCCACACACATTTGGAACTCTCCTGCGGTACCCTCACACATATTATTCCCTTATTTAGTAGATATTTTCACAAAAAAGTGAAATTTTCAAAAATCCAAAATATTGGCTGAAAACGACTAAATATCAAGGACTCATTGGGCGAATCGCTCCGGAACTGAAATCGGAACGCTCACTGACATTTGCCCTATCTGAATGTCTGATAAACACCGGAAAAATGACTAAGTTCAAAAAAAAATGTTTTCAACTTTTTTCAATTTTACCCCCGTGGGATATATATTCTACCCACACACATTTGGAACTCTCCTGGGGTACCCTCACACATATTATTCCCTCATTTAGTGGATATTTTCACAAAAAAGTGAAATTTTCAAAAATCCAGAAAGTTGTCTGAAAACGATCAAATATCAAGGACTCATTGGGCGAATCGCTCTGGACCTGAAATCGTAACGCTCACTGACATTTCCCCTATCTGAAAGTCTGATAAACGCTGGAAAAATGACTAACTCCAAAAAAAAATTTTTTTCAACTTTCTTCTATTTTACCCCCGAGGGATATATATTCTACCCACACACATGTGGAACTCTCCTGGGGTACCCTCACACATATTATTCCCTCATTTAGTGGATATTTTCACAAAAAAGAGAAATTTTCAAAAATCCAAAATATTGGCTGAAAACGACTAAATATCAAGGACTCATTGGGCGAATTGCTCTGGAACTGAAATTGGAAGGCTCACTGACATTTCCCCTATCTGAAAGTCTGATAAACGCCGGAAAAATGACTTAAGTCCAAAAAAAAAAATTTTTCAACATTTTTCAATTTTACCCCCGTGGGATATATAGTCTACCCACACACATTTGGAACTCTGCTGGGGTACCCTCACACATATTATTCCCTCATTTAGTGGATATTTTCACAAAAAAGTGAAATTTTCAAAAATCCTAAATATTGGCTGAAAACGACTAAATATCAAGGACTCATTGGGCGAATCGCTCTGGAACTGAAAGCGGAATGCTCACTGATATTTGCCATACCTGAAAGTCTGATAAACGCCAGAAAAATGACTAAGTCCAAAAAAATAATTTTTTCAACTTTTTTCAATTTTACCCCCGTGGGAAATATATTCTACCCACACACATTTGGAACTCTCCTGGGGTACCCTCACACATATTATTCCCTCATTTAGTGGATATTTTCACAAAAAAGTGAAATTTTCAAAAATCCAAAATATTGGCTGAAAACGACTAAATATCAAGGACTCATTGGGCGAATCGCTCTGGAACTGAAATCGGAACGCTCACTGACATTTCGCCTATCTGAAAGTCTGATAAACGCTGGAAAAATGACTAAGTACAAAAAAAAAAAATTTTTCAACTTTTTTCAATTTTACCCCCGTGGGATATATATTCTAACCACACACATTTGGAACTCTCCTGGGGTACCCTCACACATATTATTCCCTCATTTAGTGGATATTTTCACAAAAAAGTGAAATTTTCAAAAAACCAAAATATTGGCTGAAAACGACTAAATATCAAGGACTCATTGGGCGAATCGCTCTGGAACTGAAATCGGAACACTCACTGACATTTGCCCTATCTTAAAGTCTGATAAACGCCGGAAGAATGACTAAGTCCAAAAAAAAATTTTCTTCAACTTTTTTCAATTTTACCCCCGTTGATATATATTCTACCCACACACATTTGGAACTCTCCTGGGGTACCCTCACACATATTATTCCCTCATTTAGTGGATATTTTCACAAAAAAGTTAAATTTTCAAAAATCCAAAATATTGGCTGAAAACGACTAAATATCAATGACTCATTGGGCGAATTGCTCTGGAACTGAAATCGGAACGCTCACTGACATTTGCCCTATCTGAAAGTCTGATAAACGCCGGAAGAATGACTAAGTCCAAAAAAAAATTTTCTTCAACTTTTTTCAATTTTACCCCCGTGGGATATATATTCTACCCACACACATTTGGAACTCTCCTGGGGTACCCTCACACATATTATTCCCTCATTTAGTGGATATTTTAAAAAAAAAGTGAAATTTTAAAAAATCCAGAAAATTGGCTGAAAACTACTTAATATCAAGGACTCATTGGGCGAATCGCTCTGGAACTGAAATCGGAACGCTCACTGACATTTCCCCTATCTGAAAGTCTGATAAACGCTGGAAAAATGACAGTCTAAAAAAAAAAATTTTTCAACTTTTTTCAATTTTACCCCCGTGGGATATATATTCTACCCACACACATTTGGAACTCTCCTGGGGTACCCTCACACATATTATTCCCTCATTTAGTGGATATTTTCACAAAAAAGAGAAATTTTCAAAAATCCAAAATATTGGCTGAAAACAACTAAATATCAAGGACTCATTGGGCGAATCGCTCTGGAACTGAAATCGGAACGCTCACTGACATTTGCCCTATCTTAAAGTCTGATAAATGCCGGAAAAATAACTAATTCCAAAAAAAATTTTTTTCAATTTTACCCCCGTGGGATATATATTCTACCCACACACATTTGGAACTCTCCTGGGGTACCCTCACACATATTATTCCCTCATTTAGTGGATATTTTCACAAAAAAGTTAAATTTTCAAAAATCCAAAATATTGGCTGAAAACGACTAAATATCAATGACTCATTGGGCGAATTGCTCTGGAACTGAAATCGGAACGCTCACTGACATTTGCCCTATCTGAAAGTCTGATAAACGCCGGAAAAATGACTAAGTCCAAAAAAAAATTTTCTTCAACTTTTTTCAATTTTACCCCCGTGGGATATATATTCTACGCACACACATTTGGAACTCTCCTGGGGTACCCTCACACATATTATTCCCTCATTTAGTGGATATTTTAAAAAAAAAGTGAAATTTTAAAAAATCCAGAAAATTGGCTGAAAACTACTTAATATCAAGGACTCATTGGGCGAATCGCTCTGGAACTGAAATCGGAACGCTCACTGACATTTGCCCTATCTTAAAGTCTGATAAATGCCGGAAAAATAACTAATTCCAAAAAAAATTTTTTTCAATTTTACCCCCGTGGGATATATATTCTACCCACACACATTTGGAACTCTCCTGGGGTACCCTCACACATATTATTCCCTCATTTAGTGGATATTTTCCCAAAAAGTGACATTTTCAAAAATCCAGAAAATTGGCTGAAAACGACTAAATATCAAGGACTCATTGGGCGAATCGCTCTGGAACTGAAATCGGAACGCTCACTGACATTTCCCCTATCTTAAAGTCTGATAAACGCCGGAAAAATGACTAAGTCCCAAAAAAATTTTTTTTAACTTTTTTCAATTTTACCCCCGTGGGATATATATTCTACCCACACACATTTGGAACTCTCCTGGGGTACCCTCACACATATTATTCCCTCATTTAGTGGATATTTTCACAAAAAAGAGAAATTTTCAAAAATCCAGAAAATTGGCTGAAAACGACTAAATATCAAGGACTCATTGGGCGAATCGCTCTGGAACTGAAATCGTATTGCTCACTGACATTTCCCCCATCTGAAAGTCTGATAAACGCTGGAAAAATGACTTAGTCCAAAAAAAAAAATTTTTCAACTTTTTTCAATTTTACCCCCGTGGGATATATATTCTACCCACACATTTGGAACTCTCCTGGGGTACCCTCACACATATTATTCCCTCATTTAGTGGATATTTTCACAAAAAAGAGAAATTTTCAAAAATCCAGAAAATTGGCTGAAAATGACTAAATATCAAGGACTCATTGGGCGAATCGCTCTGAAACTGAAATCGGAACGCTCACTGACATTTCCCCTATTTGAAAGTCTGATAAACGCCGGAAAAATGACTAAGTCCAAAAAAAAATTTTCTTAAACTTTTTTCAATTTTACCCCCGTGGGATATATATTCTACCCACACACGTTTGGAACTCTCCTGAGGTACCCTCTCACATATTATTCCCTCATTTAGTGGACATTTTCAAAAAAAAGTGAAATTTTCAAAAATCCAGAAAATTGGCTGAAAACGACTAAATATCAAGGGCTCATTGAGCGAATCGCTCTGGAACTGAAATCGGAACGCTCACTGACATTTGCCCTATCTGAAAGTCTGATAAACACCGGAAAAATGACTAAGTCCAAAAAATAATTTTTTTCAACTTTTTTCAATTTTACCCCCGTGGGATATATATTCTACCCACACACATTTGGAACTCTCCTGGGGTACCCTCACACATATTAATCCCTCATTTAGTGGATATTTTCACAAAAAAGTGAAATTTTCAAAAATCCAGAAAATTGGCTGAAAACGACTTAATACCAAGGACTCATTGGGCGAATCGCTCTGGAACTGAAATC
This sequence comes from Phyllobates terribilis, assembly GCF_046119375.1. Lineage (NCBI taxonomy): Eukaryota > Metazoa > Chordata > Amphibia > Anura > Dendrobatidae > Phyllobates > Phyllobates terribilis. The sequence goes on from NW_027362762.1 coordinate 586,722,289, forward strand.
GGAACGCTCACTGACATTTCCACTATTTGAAAGTCTGATAAACGCCGGAAAAATGACTAAGTCCAAAAAAAATTTTCTTAAACTTTTTTCAATTTTACCCCCGTGGGATATATATTCTACCCACACACATTTGGAACTCTCCTGGGGTACCCTCACACATATTATTCCCTCATTTAGTGGATATTTTCACAAAAAAGTGAAATTTTCAAAAGTCCAGAAAATTGGCTGAAAACGACTAAATATCAAGGACTCATTGGGCGAATCGCTCTGGAACTGAAATCGGAACGCTCACTGACATTTGCCCTATCTGAAAGTCTGATAAACGCCAGAAAAATGACTAAGTCCAAAAAAAATTGTTTTCAATTTTACCCCCGTGGATATATATTCTACCCACACACATTTGGAACTCTCCTGGGGTACCCTCACACATATTATTCCCTCATTTAGTGGATATTTTCACAAAAAAGTGAAATTTTCAAAAATCCAGAAAATTGGCTGAAAACGACTAAATGTCAAGGACTCATTGGGCGAATCGCTCTGGAACTGAAATCGTATTGCTCACTGACATTTCCCCTATCTGAAAGTCTGATAAACGCTGGAAAAATGACTTAGTCCAAAAAAAAAAATTTTTCAACTTTTTTCAATTTTACCCCCGTGGGATATATATTCTACCAACACACATTTGGAACTCTCCTGGGGTACCCTCACACATATTATTCCCTCATTTAGTGGATATTTTCACAAAAAAGAGAAATTTTCAAAAATCCAAAATATTGTCTGAAAACGACTAAATATCAAGGACTCATTGGGCGAATCGCTCTGGAACTGAAATCGGAACGCTCACTGACATTTGCCCTATCTTAAAGTCTGATAAACGCCGGAAAAATGACTAAGTCCAAAAAAAAATTTTCTTAAACTTTTTTCAATTTTACCCCCGTGGGATATATATTCTACCCACACACATTTGGAACTCTCCTGGGGTGCCCTCTCACATATTATTCCCTCATTTAGTGGATATTTTCACAAAAAAGTGAAATTTTCAAAAATCCAGAAAATTGGCTGAAAACGACTAAATATCAAGGACTCATTGGGCGAATCGCTCTGGAACTGAAATCGGAACGCTCACTGACATTTGCCCTATCTGAAAGTCTGATAAACACCGGAAAAATGACTAAGTCCAAAAAAAAATTTTTTTCAACTTTTTTCAATTTTACCCCCGTGGGATATATATTCTACCCACACACATTTGGAACTCTCCTGGGGTACCCTCACACATATTAATCCCTCATTTAGTGGATATTTTCACAAAAAAGTGAAATTTTCAAAAATCCAAAAAATTGGCTGAAAACGACTAAATATCAAGGACTCATTGGGCGAATCGCTCTGGAACTGAAATCGGAACGCTCACTGACATTTGCCCTATCTTAAAGTCTGATAAACGCCGGAAAAATGACTAAGTCCCAAAGAAAATTTTTAAAACCTTTTTCAATTTTACCCCGTGGGATATATATTCTACCCACACACATTTGGAACTCTCCTGGGGTACCCTCACACATATTATTCCCTCATTTAGTGGATATTTTCACAAAAAAGAGAAATTTTCAAAAATCCAAAATATTGGCTGAAAACGACTAAATATCAAAGACTCATCGGGCGAATCGCTCTGAAACTGAAATCGGAACGCTCACTGACATTTGCCCTATCTGAAAGTCTGATAAACGCCGGAAAAATGACTAAGTCCAAAAAAAAATTTTTTTCAACTTTTTTCAATTTTACCCCCGTGGGATATATATTCTACCCACACACATTTGGAACTCTCCTGGGGTACCCTCTCACATATTATTCCCTCATTTAGTGGATGTTTTCACAAAAAAGTGAAATTTTCAAAAATCCAGAAAAATGGCTGAAAACGACTAAATATCAAGGGCTCATTGAGCGAATCGCTCTGGAACTGAAATCGTATTGCTCACTGACATTTCCCCTATCTGAAAGTCTGATAAACGCCGGAAAAATGACTAAGTCCAAAAAAAATTTTCTTAAACTTTTTTCAATTTTACCCCTTTGGGATATATATTCTACCCACACACATTTGGAACTCTCCTGGGGTACCCTCACACATATTAATCCCTCATTTAGTGGATGTTTTCACAAAAAAGTGAAATTTTCAAAAATCCAGAAAATTGGCTGAAAACGACTAAATATCAAGGGCTCATTGGGAGAATCGCTCTGGAACTGAAATCGGAACGCTCACTGACATTTGCCCTATCTTAAAGTCTGATAAACGCCGGAAAAATGACTAAGTCCCAAAGAAAATTTTTTAAACCTTTTTCAATTTTACCCCGTGGGATATATATTCTACCCACACACATTTGGAACTCTCCTGGGGTACCCTCACACATATTATTCTCTCATTTAGTGGATATTTTCACAAAAAAGTGAAATTTTCAAAAATCCAGAAAATTGGCTGAAATCCACAAAATATCAAGGACTCATTGGGCGAATCGCTCTGGAACTGAAATCGGAACGCTCACTGACATTTGCCCTATCTTAAAGTCTGATAAACGCCGGAAAAATGACTAAGTCCCAAAGAAAATTTTTTAAACCTTTTTCAATTTTACCCCGTGGGATATATATTCTACCCACACACATTTGGAACTCTCCTGGGGTACCCTCACACATATTATTCTCTCATTTAGTGGATATTTTCACAAAAAAGAGAAATTTTCAAAAATCCAAAATATTGGCTGAAAATGACTAAATATCAAAGACTCATTGGGCGAATCGCTCTGAAACAGAAATCGGAACGCTCACTGACATTTGCCCTATCTGAAAGTCTGATAAACGCCGGAAAAATGACTAAGTCCAAAAAAAAATTTTTTTCAACTTTTTTCAATTTTACCCCCGTGGGATATATATTCTACCCACACACATTTGGAACTCTCCTGGGGTACCCTCTCACATATTATTCCCTCATTTAGTGGATGTTTTCACAAAAAAGTGAAATTTTCAAAAATCCAGAAAAATGGCTGAAAACGACTAAATATCAAGGGCTCATTGGTTGAATCGCTCTGGAACCGAAATCGTATTGCTCACTGACATTTCCCCTATCTGAAAGTCTGATAAACACCAGAAAAATGACTAAGTCCAAAAAAAAAATTTTTTCAACTTTTTTCAATTTTACCCCCGTGGGATATATATTCTACCCACACACATTTGGAACTCTCCTGGGGTACCCTCACACATATTATTCCCTCATTTAGTGGATATTTTCACAAAAAAGAGAAATTTTCAAAAATCCAGAAAATTGGCTGAAAACGACTAAATATCAAGGACTCATTGGGCGAATCGCTCTGGAACTGAAATCGTATTGCTCACTGACATTTCCCCCATCTGAAAGTCTGATAAACGCTGGAAAAATGACTTAGTCCAAAAAAAAAAATTTTTCAACTTTTTTCAATTTTACCCCCGTGGGATATATATTCTACCCACACATTTGGAACTCTCCTGGGGTACCCTCACACATATTATTCCCTCATTTAGTGGATATTTTCACAAAAAAGAGAAATTTTCAAAAATCCAGAAAATTGGCTGAAAATGACTAAATATCAAGGACTCATTGGGCGAATCGCTCTGAAACTGAAATCGGAACGCTCACTGACATTTCCCCTATTTGAAAGTCTGATAAACGCCGGAAAAATGACTAAGTCCAAAAAAAAATTTTCTTAAACTTTTTTCAATTTTACCCCCGTGGGATATATATTCTACCCACACACGTTTGGAACTCTCCTGAGGTACCCTCTCACATATTATTCCCTCATTTAGTGGACATTTTCAAAAAAAAGTGAAATTTTCAAAAATCCAGAAAATTGGCTGAAAACGACTAAATATCAAGGGCTCATTGAGCGAATCGCTCTGGAACTGAAATCGGAACGCTCACTGACATTTGCCCTATCTGAAAGTCTGATAAACACCGGAAAAATGACTAAGTCCAAAAAATAATTTTTTTCAACTTTTTTCAATTTTACCCCCGTGGGATATATATTCTACCCACACACATTTGGAACTCTCCTGGGGTACCCTCACACATATTAATCCCTCATTTAGTGGATATTTTCACAAAAAAGTGAAATTTTCAAAAATCCAGAAAATTGGCTGAAAACGACTTAATACCAAGGACTCATTGGGCGAATCGCTCTGGAACTGAAATCGGAACGCTCACTGACATTTCCACTATTTGAAAGTCTGATAAACGCCGGAAAAATGACTAAGTCCAAAAAAAATTTTCTTAAACTTTTTTCAATTTTACCCCCGTGGGATATATATTCTACCCACACACATTTGGAACTCTCCTGGGGTACCCTCACACATATTATTCCCTCATTTAGTGGATATTTTCACAAAAAAGTGAAATTTTCAAAAGTCCAGAAAATTGGCTGAAAACGACTAAATATCAAGGACTCATTGGGCGAATCGCTCTGGAACTGAAATCGGAACGCTCACTGACATTTGCCCTATCTGAAAGTCTGATAAACGCCAGAAAAATGACTAAGTCCAAAAAAAATTGTTTTCAATTTTACCCCCGTGGATATATATTCTACCCACACACATTTGGAACTCTCCTGGGGTACCCTCACACATATTATTCCCTCATTTAGTGGATATTTTCACAAAAAAGTGAAATTTTCAAAAATCCAGAAAATTGGCTGAAAACGACTAAATGTCAAGGACTCATTGGGCGAATCGCTCTGGAACTGAAATCGTATTGCTCACTGACATTTCCCCTATCTGAAAGTCTGATAAACGCTGGAAAAATGACTTAGTCCAAAAAAAAAAATTTTTCAACTTTTTTCAATTTTACCCCCGTGGGATATATATTCTACCAACACACATTTGGAACTCTCCTGGGGTACCCTCACACATATTATTCCCTCATTTAGTGGATATTTTCACAAAAAAGAGAAATTTTCAAAAATCCAAAATATTGTCTGAAAACGACTAAATATCAAGGACTCATTGGGCGAATCGCTCTGGAACTGAAATCGGAACGCTCACTGACATTTGCCCTATCTTAAAGTCTGATAAACGCCGGAAAAATGACTAAGTCCAAAAAAAAATTTTCTTAAACTTTTTTCAATTTTACCCCCGTGGGATATATATTCTACCCACACACATTTGGAACTCTCCTGGGGTGCCCTCTCACATATTATTCCCTCATTTAGTGGATATTTTCACAAAAAAGTGAAATTTTCAAAAATCCAGAAAATTGGCTGAAAACGACTAAATATCAAGGACTCATTGGGCGAATCGCTCTGGAACTGAAATCGGAACGCTCACTGACATTTGCCCTATCTGAAAGTCTGATAAACACCGGAAAAATGACTAAGTCCAAAAAAAAATTTTTTTCAACTTTTTTCAATTTTACCCCCGTGGGATATATATTCTACCCACACACATTTGGAACTCTCCTGGGGTACCCTCACACATATTAATCCCTCATTTAGTGGATATTTTCACAAAAAAGTGAAATTTTCAAAAATCCAAAAAATTGGCTGAAAACGACTAAATATCAAGGACTCATTGGGCGAATCGCTCTGGAACTGAAATCGGAACGCTCACTGACATTTGCCCTATCTTAAAGTCTGATAAACGCCGGAAAAATGACTAAGTCCCAAAGAAAATTTTTAAAACCTTTTTCAATTTTACCCCGTGGGATATATATTCTACCCACACACATTTGGAACTCTCCTGGGGTACCCTCACACATATTATTCCCTCATTTAGTGGATATTTTCACAAAAAAGAGAAATTTTCAAAAATCCAAAATATTGGCTGAAAACGACTAAATATCAAAGACTCATCGGGCGAATCGCTCTGAAACTGAAATCGGAACGCTCACTGACATTTGCCCTATCTGAAAGTCTGATAAACGCCGGAAAAATGACTAAGTCCAAAAAAAAATTTTTTTCAACTTTTTTCAATTTTACCCCCGTGGGATATATATTCTACCCACACACATTTGGAACTCTCCTGGGGTACCCTCTCACATATTATTCCCTCATTTAGTGGATGTTTTCACAAAAAAGTGAAATTTTCAAAAATCCAGAAAAATGGCTGAAAACGACTAAATATCAAGGGCTCATTGAGCGAATCGCTCTGGAACTGAAATCGTATTGCTCACTGACATTTCCCCTATCTGAAAGTCTGATAAACGCCGGAAAAATGACTAAGTCCAAAAAAAATTTTCTTAAACTTTTTTCAATTTTACCCCTGTGGGATATATATTCTACCCACACACATTTGGAACTCTCCTGGGGTACCCTCACACATATTAATCCCTCATTTAGTGGATGTTTTCACAAAAAAGTGAAATTTTCAAAAATCCAGAAAATTGGCTGAAAACGACTAAATATCAAGGGCTCATTGGGAGAATCGCTCTGGAACTGAAATCGGAACGCTCACTGACATTTGCCCTATCTTAAAGTCTGATAAACGCCGGAAAAATGACTAAGTCCCAAAGAAAATTTTTTAAACCTTTTTCAATTTTACCCCGTGGGATATATATTCTACCCACACACATTTGGAACTCTCCTGGGGTACCCTCACACATATTATTCTCTCATTTAGTGGATATTTTCACAAAAAAGTGAAATTTTCAAAAATCCAGAAAATTGGCTGAAATCCACAAAATATCAAGGACTCATTGGGCGAATCGCTCTGGAACTGAAATCGGAACGCTCACTGACATTTGCCCTATCTTAAAGTCTGATAAACGCCGGAAAAATGACTAAGTCCCAAAGAAAATTTTTTAAACCTTTTTCAATTTTACCCCGTGGGATATATATTCTACCCACACACATTTGGAACTCTCCTGGGGTACCCTCACACATATTATTCTCTCATTTAGTGGATATTTTCACAAAAAAGAGAAATTTTCAAAAATCCAAAATATTGGCTGAAAATGACTAAATATCAAAGACTCATTGGGCGAATCGCTCTGAAACAGAAATCGGAACGCTCACTGACATTTGCCCTATCTGAAAGTCTGATAAACGCCGGAAAAATGACTAAGTCCAAAAAAAAATTTTTTTCAACTTTTTTCAATTTTACCCCCGTGGGATATATATTCTACCCACACACATTTGGAACTCTCCTGGGGTACCCTCTCACATATTATTCCCTCATTTAGTGGATGTTTTCACAAAAAAGTGAAATTTTCAAAAATCCAGAAAAATGGCTGAAAACGACTAAATATCAAGGGCTCATTGGTTGAATCGCTCTGGAACCGAAATCGTATTGCTCACTGACATTTCCCCTATCTGAAAGTCTGATAAACACCAGAAAAATGACTAAGTCCAAAAAAAAAATTTTTTCAACTTTTTTCAATTTTACCCCCGTGGGATATATATTCTACCCACACACATTTGGAACTCTCCTGGGGTACCCTCACACATATTATTCCCTCATTTAGTGGATATTTTCACAAAAAAGTGAAATTTTCAAAAGTCCAGAAAATTGGCTGAAAACGACTAAATATCAAGGACTCATTGGGCGAATCGCTCTGGAACTGAAATCGGAACGCTCACTGACATTTGCCCTATCTGAAAGTCTGATAAACGCCAGAAAAATGACTAAGTCCAAAAAAAATTGTTTTCAATTTTACCCCCGTGGATATATATTCTACCCACACACATTTGGAACTCTCCTGGGGTACCCTCACACATATTATTCCCTCATTTAGTGGATATTTTCACAAAAAAGAGAAATTTTCAAAAATCCAAAATATTGGCTGAAAACGACTAAATATCAAAGACTCATTGGGCGAATCGCTCTGAAACAGAAATCGGAACGCTCACTGACATTTGCCCTATCTGAAAGTCTGATAAACGCCGGAAAAATGACTAAGTCCAAAAAAAAATTTTTTTCAACTTTTTTCAATTTTACCCCCGTGGGATATATATTCTACCCACACACATTTGGAACTCTCCTGGGGTACCCTCTCACATATTATTCCCTCATTTAGTGGATGTTTTCACAAAAAAGTGAAATTTTCAAAAATCCAGAAAAATGGCTGAAAACGACTAAATATCAAGGGCTCATTGGGTGAATCGCTCTGGAACCGAAATCGTATTGCTCACTGACATTTCCCCTATCTGAAAGTCTGATAAACGCCAGAAAAATGACTAAGTCCAAAAAAAATTGTTTTCAATTTTACCCCCGTGGATATATATTCTACCCACACACATTTGGAACTCTCCTGGGGTACCCTCACACATATTATTCCCTCATTTAGTGGATATTTTCACAAAAAAGTGAAATTTTCAAAAATCCAGAAAATTGGCTGAAAACGACTAAATGTCAAGGACTCATTGGGCGAATCGCTCTGGAACTGAAATCGTATTGCTCACTGACATTTCCCCTATCTGAAAGTCTGATAAACGCTGGAAAAATGACTTAGTCCAAAAAAAAAAATTTTTCAACTTTTTTCAATTTTACCCCCGTGGGATATATATTCTACCAACACACATTTGGAACTCTCCTGGGGTACCCTCACACATATTATTCCCTCATTTAGTGGATATTTTCACAAAAAAGAGAAATTTTCAAAAATCCAAAATATTGTCTGAAAACGACTAAATATCAAGGACTCATTTGGCGAATCGCTCTGGAACTGAAATCGGAACGCTCACTGACATTTGCCCTATCTTAAAGTCTGATAAACGCCGGAAAAATGACTAAGTCCAAAAAAAAATTTTCTTAAACTTTTTTCAATTTTACCCCCGTGGGATATATATTCTACCCACACACATTTGGAACTCTCCTGGGGTGCCCTCTCACATATTATTCCCTCATTTAGTGGATATTTTCACAAAAAAGTGAAATTTTCAAAAATCCAGAAAATTGGCTGAAAACGACTAAATATCAAGGACTCATTGGGCGAATCGCTCTGGAACTGAAATCGGAACGCTCACTGACATTTGCCCTATCTGAAAGTCTGATAAACACCGGAAAAATGACTAAGTCCAAAAAAAAACTTTTTTCAACTTTTTTCAATTTTACCCCCGTGGGATATATATTCTACCCACACACATTTGGAACTCTCCTGGGGTACCCTCACACATATTAATCCCTCATTTAGTGGATATTTTCACAAAAAAGTGAAATTTTCAAAAATCCAAAAAATTGGCTGAAAACGACTAAATATCAAGGACTCATTGGGCGAATCGCTCTGGAACTGAAATCGGAACGCTCACTGACATTTGCCCTATCTTAAAGTCTGATAAACGCCGGAAAAATGACTAAGTCCCAAAGAAAATTTTTAAAACCTTTTTCAATTTTACCCCGTGGGATATATATTCTACCCACACACATTTGGAACTCTCCTGGGGTACCCTCACACATATTATTCTCTCATTTAGTGGATATTTTCACAAAAAAGTGAAATTTTCAAAAATCCAGAAAATTGGCTGAAATCCACAAAATATCAAGGACTCATTGGGCGAATCGCTCTGGAACTGAAATCGGAACGCTCACTGACATTTGCCCTATCTGAAACTCTGATAAACGCCGGAAAAATGACTAAGTCCAAAAAAAAATTTTTTTCAAATTTTTTCAATTTTACCCCCGTGGGATATATATTCTACCCACACACATTTGGAACTCTCCTGGGGTACCCTCTCACATATTATTCCCTCATTTAGTGGATGTTTTCCCAAAAAAGTGAAATTTTCAAAAATCCAGAAAAATGGCTGAAAACGACTAAATATCAAGGGCTCATTGAGCGAATCGCTCTGGAACTGAAATCGTATTGCTCACTGACATTCCCCCTATCTGAAAGTCTGATAAACGCCGGAAAAATGACTAAGTCCAAAAAAAATTTTCTTAAACTTTTTTCAATTTTACCCCCGTGGGATATATATTCTACCCACACACATTTGGAACTCTCCTGGGGTACCCTCACACATATTAATCCCTCATTTAGTGGATGTTTTCACAAAAAAGTGAAATTTTCAAAAATCCAGAAAATTGGCTGAAAACGACTAAATATCAAGGGCTCATTGGGAGAATCGCTCTGGAACGGAAATCGTATTGCTCACTGACATTTCCCCTATCTGAAAGTCTGATAAACACCAGAAAAATGACTAAGTCCAAAAAAAAATTTTTTTCAACTTTTTTTAATTTTACCCCCGTGGGATATATATTCTACCCACACACATTTGGAACTCTCCTGGGGTACCCTCACACATATTATTCCCTCATTTAGTGGATATTTTCACAAAAAAGTGAAATTTTCAAAAATCCAGAAAATTGGCTGAAAACGACTAATTATCAAGGACTCATTGGGCGAATCGCTCTGGAACTGAAATCGGAACGCTCACTGACATTTGCCCTATCTGAAAGTCTGATAAACGCCAGAAAAATGACTAAGTCCAAAAAAAATTGTTTTCAATTTTACCCCCGTGGGATATATATTCTACCCACACACATTTGGAACTCTCCTGGGGTACCCTCACACATATTATTCTCTCATTTAGTGGATATTTTCACAAAAAAGTGAAATTTTCAAAAATCCAGAAAATTGGCTGAAAACGACAAAATGTCAAGGACTCATTGGGCGAATCGCTCTGGAACTGAAATCGTATTGCTCACTGACATTTCCCCTATCTGAAAGTCTGATAAACGCCGGAAAAATGACTAAGTCCAAAAAAAATTTTCTTAAACTTTTTTCAATTTTACCCCCGTGGGATATATATTCTACCCACACACATTTGGAACTCTCCTGGGGTACCCTCACACATATTATTCCCTCATTTAGTGGATGTTTTCACAAAAAAGTGAAATTTTCAAAAATCCAGAAAATTGGCTGAAAACGACTAAATATCAAGGGCTCATTGGGAGAATCGCTCTGGAACGGAAATCGTATTGCTCACTGACATTTCCCCTATCTGAAAGTCTGATAAACACCAGAAAAATGACTAAGTCCAAAAAAAATTTTTTTTCAACTTTTTTTAATTTTACCCCCGTGGGATATATATTCTACCCACACACATTTGGAACTCTCCTGGGGTACCCTCACGCATATTATTCCCTCATTTAGTGGATATTTTCACAAAAAAGTGAAATTTTCAAAAATCCAGAAAATTCGCTGAAAACGACTAATTATCAAGGACTCATTGGGCGAATCGCTCTGGAACTGAAATCGGAACGCTCACTGACATTTCCCCTATCTGAAAGTCTGATAAACGCTGGAAAAATGACTTAGTCCAAAAAAAAAATTTTTCAACTTTTTTCAATTTTACCCCCGTGGGATATATATTCTACCAACACACATTTGGAACTCTCCTGGGGTACCCTCACACATATTATTCCCTCATTTAGTGGATATTTTCACAAAAAAGTGAGATTTTCAAAAATCCAAAATATTGTCTGAAAATGACTAAATATCAAGGACTCATTGGGCGAATCGCTCTGGAACTGAAATCGGAACGCTCACTGTCATTTGCCCTATCTTAAAGTCTGATAAACGCCGGAAAAATGACTAAGTCCCAAAGAAAATTTTTTAAACCTTTTTCAATTTTACCCCGTGGGATATATATTCTACCCACACACATTTGGAACTCTCCTGGGGTACCCTCACACATATTATTCTCTCATTTAGTGGATGTTTTCACAAAAAAGTGAAATTTTCAAAAATCCAGAAAATTGGCTGAAATCCACAAAATATCAAGGACTCATTGGGCGAATCGCTCTGGAACTGAAATCGGAACGCTCACTGACATTTGCCCTATCTGAAACTCTGATAAACGCCAGAAAAATGACTAAGTCCCAAAAAAAATTTTTAAAACTTTTTTCAATTTTACCCCCGTGGGATATATATTCTACCCACACACATTTGGAACTCTCCTGGGGTGCCCTCTCACATATTATTCCCTCATTTAGTGGATATTTTCACAAAAAAGTGAAATTTTCAAAAATCCAGAAAATTGGCTGAAAACGACTAAATATCAAGGACTCATTGGGCGAATCGCTCTGGAACTGAAATCGGAACGCTCACTGACATTTGCCCTATCTGAAAGTCTGATAAACGCCAGAAAAATGACTAAGTCCAAAAAAAATTGTTTTCAATTTTACCCCCGTGGGATATATATTCTACCCACACACATTTGGAACTCTCCTGGGGTACCCTCACACATATTATTCTCTCATTTAGTGGATATTTTCACAAAAAAGTGAAATTTTCAAAAATCCAGAAAATTGGCTGAAAACGACAAAATGTCAAGGACTCATTGGGCGAATCGCTCTGGAACTGAAATCGTATTGCTCACTGACATTTCCCCTATCTGAAAGTCTGATAAACGCCGGAAAAATGACTAAGTCCAAAAAAAATTTTCTTAAACTTTTTTCAATTTTACCCCTGTGGGATATATATTCTACCCACACACATTTGGAACTCTCCTGGGGTACCCTCACACATATTATTCCCTCATTTAGTGGATGTTTTCACAAAAAAGTGAAATTTTCAAAAATCCAGAAAATTGGCTGAAAACGACTAAATATCAAGGGCTCATTGGGAGAATCGCTCTGGAACGGAAATCGTATTGCTCACTGACATTTCCCCTATCTGAAAGTCTGATAAACACCAGAAAAATGACTAAGTCCAAAAAAAATTTTTTTTCAACTTTTTTTAATTTTACCCCCGTGGGATATATATTCTACCCACACACATTTGGAACTCTCCTGGGGTACCCTCACGCATATTATTCCCTCATTTAGTGGATATTTTCACAAAAAAGTGAAATTTTCAAAAATCCAGAAAATTCGCTGAAAACGACTAATTATCAAGGACTCATTGGGCGAATCGCTCTGGAACTGAAATCGGAACGCTCACTGACATTTCCCCTATCTGAAAGTCTGATAAACGCTGGAAAAATGACTTAGTCCAAAAAAAAAAATTTTTCAACTTTTTTCAATTTTACCCCCGTGGGATATATATTCTACCAACACACATTTGGAACTCTCCTGGGGTACCCTCACACATATTATTCCCTCATTTAGTGGATATTTTCACAAAAAAGTGAGATTTTCAAAAATCCAAAATATTGTCTGAAAATGACTAAATATCAAGGACTCATTGGGCGAATCGCTCTGGAACTGAAATCGGAACGCTCACTGTCATTTGCCCTATCTTAAAGTCTGATAAACGCCGGAAAAATGACTAAGTCCCAAAGAAAATTTTTTAAACCTTTTTCAATTTTACCCCGTGGGATATATATTCTACCCACACACATTTGGAACTCTCCTGGGGTACCCTCACACATATTATTCTCTCATTTAGTGGATGTTTTCACAAAAAAGTGAAATTTTCAAAAATCCAGAAAATTGGCTGAAATCCACAAAATATCAAGGACTCATTGGGCGAATCGCTCTGGAACTGAAATCGGAACGCTCACTGACATTTGCCCTATCTGAAACTCTGATAAACGCCAGAAAAATGACTAAGTCCCAAAAAAAATTTTTAAAACTTTTTTCAATTTTACCCCCGTGGGATATATATTCTACCCACACACATTTGGAACTCTCCTGGGGTGCCCTCTCACATATTATTCCCTCATTTAGTGGATATTTTCACAAAAAAGTGAAATTTTCAAAAATCCAGAAAATTTTCTGAAAACGACTAAATATCAAGGACTCATTGGGCGAATCGCTCTGGAACTGAAATCGGAACGCTCACTGACATTTGCCCTATCTGAAAGTCTGATAAACGCCAGAAAAATGACTAAGTCCAAAAAAAATTGTTTTCAATTTTACCCCCGTGGATATATATTCTACCCACACACATTTGGAACTCTCCTGGGGTACCCTCACACATATTATTCTCTCATTTAGTGGATATTTTCACAAAAAAGTGAAATTTTCAAAAATCCAGAAAATTGGCTGAAAACGACTAAATATCAAGGGCTCATTGGGAGAATCGCTCTGGAACTGAAATCGGAACGCTCACTGTCATTTGCCCTATCTTAAAGTCTGATAAACGCCGGAAAAATGACTAAGTCCCAAAGAAAATTTTTTAAACCTTTTTCAATTTTACCCCGTGGGATATATATTCTACCCACACACATTTGGAACTCTCCTGGGGTACCCTCACACATATTATTCTCTCATTTAGTGGATATTTTCACAAAAAAGTGAAATTTTCAAAACTCCAGAAAATTGGCTGAAATCCACAAAATATCAAGGACTCATTGGGCAAATCGCTCTGGAACTGAAATCGGAACGCTCACTGACATTTGCCCTATCTGAAACTCTGATAAACGCCAGAAAAATGACCAAGTCCCAAAAAAAATTTTTAAAACTTTTTTCAATTTTACCCCCGTGGGATATATATTCTACCCACACACATTTGGAACTCTCCTGGGGTGCCCTCTCACATATTATTCCCTCATTTAGTGGATATTTTCACAAAAAAGTGAAATTTTCAAAAATCCAGAAAATTGGCTGAAAACGACTAAATATCAAGGACTCATTGGGCGAATCGCTCTGGAACTGAAATCGGAACGCTCACTGACATTTGCCCTATCTGAAAGTCTGATAAACACCGGAAAAATGACTAAGTCCAAAAAAAAATTTTTTTCAACTTTTTTCAATTTTACCCCCGTGGGATATATATTCTACCCACACACATTTGGAACTCTCCTGGGGTACCCTCACACATATTATTCCCTCATTTAGTGGATATTTTCACAAAAAAGTGAAATTTTCAAAAATCCAGAAAATTGGCTGAAAACGACTAATTATCAAGGACTCATTGGGCGAATCGCTCTGGAACTGAAATCGGAACGCTCACTGACATTTGCCCTATCTGAAAGTCTGATAAACGCCAGAAAAATGACTAAGTCCAAAAAAAATTGTTTTCAATTTTACCCCCGTGGATATATATTCTACCCACACACATTTGGAACTCTCCTGGGGTACCCTCACACATATTATTCTCTCATTTAGTGGATATTTTCACAAAAAAGTGAAATTTTCAAAAATCCAGAAAATTGGCTGAAAACGACTAAATGTCAAGGACTCATTGGGCGAATCGCTCTGGAACTGAAATCGTATTACTCACTGACATTTCCCCTATCTGAAAGTCTGATAAACGCTGGAAAAATGACTTAGTCCAAAAAAAAAAAATTTTTCAACTTTTTTCAATTTTACCCCCGTGGGATATATATTCTACCAACACACATTTGGAACTCTCCTGGGGTACCCTCACACATATTATTCCCTCATTTATTGGATATTTTCACAAAAAAGTGAAATTTTCAAAAATCCAAAATATTGTCTGAAAATGACTAAATATCAAGGACTCATTGGGCGAATCGCTCTGGAACTGAAATCGGAACGCTCACTGTCATTTGCCCTATCTTAAAGTCTGATAAACGCCGGAAAAATGACTAAGTCACAAAGAAAATTTTTTAAACCTTTTTCAATTTTACCCCGTGGGATATATATTCTACCCACACACATTTGGAACTCTCCTGGGGTACCCTCACACATATTATTCCCTCATTTAGTGGATATTTTCACAAAAAAGTGACATTTTCAAAAATCCAGAAAATTGGCTGAAAACTACTAAATATCAAGGGCTCATTGAGCGAATCGCTCTGGAACTGAAATCGTATTGCTCAGTGACATTTCCCCTATCTGAAAGTCTGATAAACGCCGGAAAAATGACTAAGTCCAAAAAAAATGTTCTTAAACTTTTTTCAATTTTACCCCCGTGGGATATATATTCTACACACACACATTTGGAACTCTCCTGGGGTACCCTCACACATATTATTCCCTCATTTAGTGGATATTTTCACAAAAAAGTAAAATTTTCAAAAATCCAGAAAATTGGCTGAAAACGACTAAATATCAAGGACTCATTGGGCGAATCGCTCTGGAACTGAAATCGTATTGCTCACTGACATTTCCCCTATCTGAAAGTCTGATAAACGCTGGAAAAATGACTAAGTCCCAAAAAATTTTTTTTTAACTTTCTTCAATTTTACCCCCGTGGGATATATATTCTACCCACACACATTTGGAACTCTCCTGGGGTACCCTCACACATAATATTCTCTCATTTAGTGGATATTTTTACAAAAAAGTGAAATTTTCAAAAATCCAGAAAATTGGCTGAAAACGACTAAATATCAAGGACTCATTGGGCGAATCGCTCTGGAACTGAAATCGGAACGCTCACTGACATTTGCCCTATCTGAAAGTCTGAAAAACACTGGAATAATGACTAAGTCCAAAAAAAAAAATTTTTCAAGTTTTTTAAATTTTACCCCATTGGGATATATATTCTACCCACACACATTTGGAACTCTCCTGGGGTACCCTCACACATATTATTTCCTCATTTAGTGGATATTTTCACAAAAAAGAGAAATTTTCAAAAATACAAAATATTGGCTGAAAACGACTAAATATCAAGGACTCATTGGGCGAATCGCTCTGGAACTGAAATCGGAACTCTCCCTGACATTTGCCCTATCTTAAAGTCTGATAAACGCCGGAAAAATGACTAAGTCCCAAAAAAAATTTTTAAAACTTTTTTCAATTTTACCCCCGTGGGATATATATTCTACCCACACACATTTGGAACTCTCCTGGGGTACCCTCACACATATTATTCCCTCATTTAGTGGATATTTTCACAAAAAAGTGAAATTTTCAAAAATCCAGAAAATTGGCTGAAAATGACTAAATATCAAGGACTCATTGGGCGAATCGCTCTGAAACTGAAATCGGAACGCTCACTGACATTTCCCCTATTTGAAAGTCTGATAAACGCCGGAAAAATGACTAAGTCCAAAAAAAAATTTTCTTAAACTTTTTTCAATTTTACCCCCGTGGGATATATATTCTACCCACACACATTTGGAACTCTCCTGGGGTACCCTCACACATATTATTCCCTCATTTAGTGGATGTTTTCACAAAAAAGTGAAATTTTCAAAAATACAGAAAATTGGCTGAAAACGACTAAATATCAAGGGCTCATTGGGAGAATCGCTCTGGAACCGAAATCGTATTGCTCACTGACATTTCCCCTATCTGAAAGTCTGATAAACGCCGGAAAAATGACTAAGTCCAAAAAAAAATTTTTTTCAACTTTTTTCAATTTTACCCCCGTGGGATATATATTCTACCCACACACATTTGGAACTCTCCTGGGGTACCCTCACACATATTATTCCCTCATTTAGTGGATATTTTCACAAAAAAGTGAAATTTTCAAAAATCCAGAAAATTGGCTGAAAACGACTAAATATCAAGGACTCATTGGGCGAATCGCTCTGGAACTGAAATCGGAACGCTCACTGACATTTCCCCTATTTGAAAGTCTGATAAACGCCGGAAAAATGACTAAGTCCAAAAAAAAATTTTTTTCAACTTTTTTCAATTTTACCCCCGTGGGATATATATTCTACCCACACACATTTGGAACTCTCCTGGGGTACCCTCACACATATTATTCCCTCATTTAGTGGATATTTTCACAAAAAAGTGAAATTTTCAAAAATCCAGAAAATTGGCTGAAAACGACTAAATATCAAGGGCTCATTGAGCGAATCGCTCTGGAACTGAAATCGTATTGCTCACTGACATTTCCCCTATCTGAAAGTCTGATAAACGCCGGAAAAATGACTAAGTCCAAAAAAAATTTTCTTAAACTTTTTTCAATTTTACCCCCGTGGGATATATATTCTACCCACACACATTTGGAACTCTCCTGGGATACCCTCACACATATTATTCCCTCATTTAGTGTATGTTTTCACAAAAAAGTGAAATTTTCAAAAATCCAGAAAATTGGCTGAAAACGACTAAATATCAAGGGCTCATTGGGAGAATCGCTCTGGAACCGAAATCGTATTGCTCACTGACATTTCCCCTATCTGAAAGTCTGATAAACACCAGAAAAATGACTAAGTCCAAAAAAAAATTTTCTTAAACTTTTTTCAATTTTACCCCCGTGGGATATATATTCTACCCACACACATTTGGAACTCTCCTGGGGTACCCTCACACATATTATTCCCTCATTTAGTGGATGTTTTCACAAAAAAGTGAAATTTTCAAAAATACAGAAAATTGGCTGAAAACGACTAAATATCAAGGGCTCATTGGGAGAATCGCTCTGGAACCGAAATCGTATTGCTCACTGACATTTCCCCTATCTGAAAGTCTGATAAACGCCGGAAAAATGACTAAGTCCAAAAAAAAATTTTTTTCAACTTTTTTCAATTTTACCCCCGTGGGATATATATTCTACTCACACACATTTGGAACTCTCCTGGGGTACCCTCACACATATTAATCCCTCATTTAGTGGATATTTTCACAAAAAAGTGAAATTTTCAAAAATCCAGAAAATTGGCTGAAAACGACTTAATATCAAGGACTCATTGGGCGAATCGCTCTGGAACTGAAATCGGAACGCTCACTGACATTTCCCCTATTTGAAAGTCTGATAAACGCCGGAAAAATGACTAAGTCCAAAAAAAAATTTTTTTCAACTTTTTTCAATTTTACCCCCGTGGGATATATATTCTACCCACACACATTTGGAACTCTCCTGGGGTACCCTCACACATATTATTCCCTCATTTAGTGGATATTTTCACAAAAAAGTGAAATTTTCAAAAATCCAGAAAATTGGCTGAAAACGACTAAATATCAAGGGCTCATTGAGCGAATCGCTCTGGAACTGAAATCGTATTGCTCACTGACATTTCCCCTATCTGAAAGTCTGATAAACGCCGGAAAAATGACTAAGTCCAAAAAAAATTTTCTTAAACTTTTTTCAATTTTACCCCCGTGGGATATATATTCTACCCACACACATTTGGAACTCTCCTGGGGTACCCTCACACATATTATTCCCTCATTTAGTGTATGTTTTCACAAAAAAGTGAAATTTTCAAAAATCCAGAAAATTGGCTGAAAACGACTAAATATCAAGGACTCATTGGGCGAATCGCTCTGGAACTGAAATCGGAACGCTCACTGACATTTTCCCTATCTGAAAGTCTGATAAACACCGGAAAAATGACTAAGTCCAAAAAAAAATTTTTTTCAACTTTTTTCAATTTTACCCCCGTGGAATATATATTCTACCCACACACATTTGGAACTCTCCTGGGGTACCCTCACACATATTATTCCCTCATTTAGTGGATATTTTCACAAAAAAGTGAAATTTTCAAAAATCCAGAAAATTGGCTGAAAACGACTAAATATCAAGGGCTCATTGAGCGAATCGCTCTGGAACTGAAATCGTATTGCTCACTGACATTTCCCCTATCTGAAAGTCTGATAAACGCCGGAAAAATGACTAAGTCCAAAAAAAATTTTCTTAAACTTTTTTCAATTTTACCCCCGTGGGATATATATTCTACCCACACACATTTGGAACTCTCCTGGGGTACCCTCACACATATTATTCCCTCATTTAGTGTATGTTTTCACAAAAAAGTGAAATTTTCAAAAATCCAGAAAATTGGCTGAAAACGACTAAATATCAAGGGCTCATTGGGAGAATCGCTCTGGAACCGAAATCGTATTGCTCACTGACATTTCCCCTATCTGAAAGTCTGATAAACACCAGAAAAATGACTAAGTCCAAAAAAAAATTTTTTTCAACTTTTTTCAATTTTACCCCCGTGGGATATATATTCTACCCACACACATTTGGAACTCTCCTGGGGTACCCTCACACATATTATTCCCTCATTTAGTGGATATTTTCACAAAAAAGTGACATTTTCAAAAATCCAGAAAATTGGCTGAAAACTACTAAATATCAAGGGCTCATTGAGCGAATCGCTCTGGAACTGAAATCGTATTGCTCACTGACATTTCCCCTATCTGAAAGTCTGATAAACGCCGGAAAAATGACTAAGTCCAAAAAAAATGTTCTTAAACTTTTTTCAATTTTACCCCCGTGGGATATATATTCTACACACACACATTTGGAACTCTCCTGGGGTACCCTCACACATATTATTTCCTCATTTAGTGGATATTTTCACAAAAAAGTAAAATTTTCAAAAATCCAGAAAATTGGCTGAAAACGACTAAATATCAAGGACTCATTGGGCGAATCGCTCTGGAACTGAAATCGGAATGCTCACTGACATTTGCCCTATCTGAAAGTCTGATAAACGCCAGAAAAATGACTAAGTCCAAAAAAAATTGTTTTCAATTTTACCCCCGTGGATATATATTCTACCCACACACATTTGGAACTCTCCTGGGGTACCCTCACACATATTATTCCCTCATTTAGTGGATATTTTCACAAAAAAGTGAAATTTTCAAAAATCCAGAAAATTGGCTGAAAACGACTTAATATCAAGGACTCATTGGGCGAATCACTCTGGAACTGAAATCGGAACGCTCACTGACATTTCCACTATTTGAAAGTCTGATAAACGCCGGAAAAATGACTAAGTCCAAAAAAAAATTTTCTTAAACTTTTTTCAATTTTACCCCCGTGGGATATATATTCTACCCACACACATTTGGAACTCTCCTGGGGTACCCTCTCACATATTATTCCCTCATTTAGTGGATGTTTTCACAAAAAAGTGAAATTTTCAAAAATCCAGAAAATTGGCTGAAAACGACTAAATATCAAGGGCTCATTGGGCGAATCGCTCTGGAACCGAAATCGTATTGCTCACTGACATTTCCCCTATCTGAAAGTCTGATAAACACCAGAAAAATGACTAAGTCCAAAAAAAAATTTTTTTCAACTTTTTTCAATTTTACCCCCGTGGGATATATATTCTACCCACACACATTTGGAACTCTCCTGGGGTACCCGCACACATATTATTCCCTCATTTAGTGGATATTTTCACAAAAAAGTGAAATTTTCAAAAATCCAGAAAATTGGCTGAAAACGACTAAATATCAAGGACTCATTGGGCGAATCGCTCTGGAACTGAAATCGTATTGCTCACTGACATTTGCCCTATCTGAAAGTCTGATAAACGCTGGAAAAATGACTAAGTCCAAAAAAAAATTTTCTTAAACTTTTTTCAATTTTACCCCCGTGGGATATATATTCTACCCACACACATTTGAAACTCTCCTGGGGTACCCTCTCACATATTATTCCCTCATTTAGTGGATATTTTCACAAAAAAGTGAAATTTTCAAAAATCCAGAAAATTGGCTGAAAACGACTAAATATCAAGGACTCATTGGGCGAATCGCTCTGGAACTGAAATCGGAACGCTCACTAACATTTGCCCTATCTGAAAGTCTGATAAACACCAGAAAAATGACTAAGTCCAAAAAAAAATTTTTTTCAACTTTTTTCAATTTTACCCCCGTGGGATATATATTCTACCCACACACATTTGGAACTCTCCTGGGGTACCCTCACACATATTATTCCCTCATTTAGTGGATATTTTCACAAAAAAGTGAAATTTTCAAAAATCCAGAAAATTGGCTGAAAACGACTAAATGTCAAGGACTCATTGGGCGAATCGCTCTGGAACTGAAATCGTATTGCTCACTGACATTTCCCCTATCGGAAAGTCTGATAAACACCGGAAAAATGACTAAGTCCCAAAAAAATTTTTTTTCAACTTTTTTCAATTTTACCCCCGTGGGATACATATTTTACCCACACACATTTGGAACTCTCCTGGGGTACCCTCTCACATATTATTCCCTCATTTAGTGGATATTTTCACAAAAAAGTGAAATTTTCAAAAATCCAGAAAATTGGCTGAAAACGACTAAATATAAAGGGCTCATTGGGCGAATCGCTCTGGAACTGAAATCGTATTGCTCACTGACATTTCCCCTATCTGAAAGTCTGATAAACACCAGAAAAATGACTAAGTCCAAAAAAAAATTTTTTTCAACTTTTTTCAATTTTACCCCCGTGGGATATATATTCTACCCACACACATTTGGAACTCTCCTGGGGTACCCTCACACATATTAATCCCTCATTTAGTGGATATTTTCACAAAAAAGTGAAATTTTCAAAAATCCAGAAAATTGGCTGAAAACGACTTAATATCAAGGACTCATTGGGCGAATCACTCTGGAACTGAAATCGGAACGCTCACTGACATTTCCACTATTTGAAAGTCTGATAAACGCCGGAAAAATGACTAAGTCCAAAAAAAAATTTTCTTAAACTTTTTTCAATTTTACCCCCGTGGGATATATATTCTACCCACACACATTTGGAACTCTCCTGGGGTACCCTCTCACATATTATTCCCTCATTTAGTGGATATTTTCACAAAAAAGTGAAATTTTCAAAAATCCAGAAAATTGGCTGAAAACGACTAAATATCAAGGAGTCATTGGGCGAATCGCTCTGGAACTGAAATCGGAATGCTCACTGACATTTGCCCTATCTGAAAGTCTGATAAACACCGGAAAAATGACTAAGTCCAAAAAAAAATTTTCTTAAACTTTTTTCAATTTTACCCCCGTGGGATATATATTCTACCCACACACATTTGGAACTCTCCTGGGGTACCCTCACACATATTATTCCCTCATTTAGTGGATGTTTTCACAAAAAAGTGAAATTTTCAAAAATACAGAAAATTGGCTGAAAACGACTAAATATCAAGGGCTCATTGGGAGAATCGCTCTGGAACCGAAATCGTATTGCTCACTGACATTTCCCCTATCTGAAAGTCTGATAAACGCCGGAAAAATGACTAAGTCCAAAAAAAAATTTTTTTCAACTTTTTTCAATTTTACCCCCGTGGGATATATATTCTACCCACACACATTTGGAACTCTCCTGGGGTACCCTCACACATATTAATCCCTCATTTAGTGGATATTTTCACAAAAAAGTGAAATTTTCAAAAATCCAGAAAATTGGCTGAAAACGACTTAATATCAAGGACTCATTGGGCGAATCGCTCTGGAACTGAAATCGGAACGCTCACTGACATTTCCCCTATTTGAAAGTCTGATAAACGCCGGAAAAATGACTAAGTCCAAAAAAAAATTTTTTTCAACTTTTTTCAATTTTACCCCCGTGGGATATATATTCTACCCACACACATTTGGAACTCTCCTGGGGTACCCTCACACATATTATTCCCTCATTTAGTGGATATTTTCACAAAAAAGTGAAATTTTCAAAAATCCAGAAAATTGGCTGAAAACGACTAAATATCAAGGGCTCATTGAGCGAATCGCTCTGGAACTGAAATCGTATTGCTCACTGACATTTCCCCTATCTGAAAGTCTGATAAACGCCGGAAAAATGACTAAGTCCAAAAAAAATTTTCTTAAACTTTTTTCAATTTTACCCCCGTGGGATATATATTCTACCCACACACATTTGGAACTCTCCTGGGGTACCCTCACACATATTATTCCCTCATTTAGTGTATGTTTTCACAAAAAAGTGAAATTTTCAAAAATCCAGAAAATTGGCTGAAAACGACTAAATATCAAGGACTCATTGGGCGAATCGCTCTGGAACTGAAATCGGAACGCTCACTGACATTTTCCCTATCTGAAAGTCTGATAAACACCGGAAAAATGACTAAGTCCAAAAAAAAATTTTTTTCAACTTTTTTCAATTTTACCCCCGTGGAATATATATTCTACCCACACACATTTGGAACTCTCCTGGGGTACCCTCACACATATTATTCCCTCATTTAGTGGATATTTTCACAAAAAAGTGAAATTTTCAAAAATCCAGAAAATTGGCTGAAAACGACTAAATATCAAGGGCTCATTGAGCGAATCGCTCTGGAACTGAAATCGTATTGCTCACTGACATTTCCCCTATCTGAAAGTCTGATAAACGCCGGAAAAATGACTAAGTCCAAAAAAAATTTTCTTAAACTTTTTTCAATTTTACCCCCGTGGGATATATATTCTACCCACACACATTTGGAACTCTCCTGGGGTACCCTCACACATATTATTCCCTCATTTAGTGTATGTTTTCACAAAAAAGTGAAATTTTCAAAAATCCAGAAAATTGGCTGAAAACGACTAAATATCAAGGACTCATTGGGCGAATCGCTCTGGAACTGAAATCGGAACGCTCACTGACATTTTCCCTATCTGAAAGTCTGATAAACACCGGAAAAATGACTAAGTGCAAAAAAAAATTTTTTTCAACTTTTTTCAATTTTACCCCCGTGGAATATATATTCTACCCACACACATTTGGAACTCTCCTGGGGTACCCTCACACATATTATTCCCTCATTTAGTGGATATTTTCACAAAAAAGTGAAATTTTCAAAAATCCAGAAAATTGGCTGAAAACGACTAAATATCAAGGGCTCATTGAGCGAATCGCTCTGGAACTGAAATCGTATTGCTCACTGACATTTCCCCTATCTGAAAGTCTGATAAACGCCGGAAAAATGACTAAGTCCAAAAAAAATTTTCTTAAACTTTTTTCAATTTTACCCCCGTGGGATATATATTCTACCCACACACATTTGGAACTCTCCTGGGGTACCCTCACACATATTATTCCCTCATTTAGTGTATGTTTTCACAAAAAAGTGAAATTTTCAAAAATCCAGAAAATTGGCTGAAAACGACTAAATATCAAGGGCTCATTGGGAGAATCGCTCTGGAACCGAAATCGTATTGCTCACTGACATTTCCCCTATCTGAAAGTCTGATAAACACCAGAAAAATGACTAAGTCCAAAAAAAAATTTTTTTCAACTTTTTTCAATTTTACCCCCGTGGGATATATATTCTACCCACACACATTTGGAACTCTCCTGGGGTACCCTCACACATATTATTCCCTCATTTAGTGGATATTTTCACAAAAAAGTGACATTTTCAAAAATCCAGAAAATTGGCTGAAAACTACTAAATATCAAGGGCTCATTGAGCGAATCGCTCTGGAACTGAAATCGTATTGCTCACTGACATTTCCCCTATCTGAAAGTCTGATAAACGCCGGAAAAATGACTAAGTCCAAAAAAAATGTTCTTAAACTTTTTTCAATTTTACCCCCGTGGGATATATATTCTACACACACACATTTGGAACTCTCCTGGGGTACCCTCACACATATTATTTCCTCATTTAGTGGATATTTTCACAAAAAAGTAAAATTTTCAAAAATCCAGAAAATTGGCTGAAAACGACTAAATATCAAGGACTCATTGGGCGAATCGCTCTGGAACTGAAATCGGAATGCTCACTGACATTTGCCCTATCTGAAAGTCTGATAAACGCCAGAAAAATGACTAAGTCCAAAAAAAATTGTTTTCAATTTTACCCCCGTGGATATATATTCTACCCACACACATTTGGAACTCTCCTGGGGTACCCTCACACATATTATTCCCTCATTTAGTGGATATTTTCACAAAAAAGTGAAATTTTCAAAAATCCAGAAAATTGGCTGAAAACGACTTAATATCAAGGACTCATTGGGCGAATCACTCTGGAACTGAAATCGGAACGCTCACTGACATTTCCACTATTTGAAAGTCTGATAAACGCCGGAAAAATGACTAAGTCCAAAAAAAAATTTTCTTAAACTTTTTTCAATTTTACCCCCGTGGGATATATATTCTACCCACACACATTTGGAACTCTCCTGGGGTACCCTCTCACATATTATTCCCTCATTTAGTGGATGTTTTCACAAAAAAGTGAAATTTTCAAAAATCCAGAAAATTGGCTGAAAACGACTAAATATCAAGGGCTCATTGGGCGAATCGCTCTGGAACCGAAATCGTATTGCTCACTGACATTTCCCCTATCTGAAAGTCTGATAAACACCAGAAAAATGACTAAGTCCAAAAAAAAATTTTTTTCAACTTTTTTCAATTTTACCCCCGTGGGATATATATTCTACCCACACACATTTGGAACTCTCCTGGGGTACCCGCACACATATTATTCCCTCATTTAGTGGATATTTTCACAAAAAAGTGAAATTTTCAAAAATCCAGAAAATTGGCTGAAAACGACTAAATATCAAGGACTCATTGGGCGAATCGCTCTGGAACTGAAATCGTATTGCTCACTGACATTTGCCCTATCTGAAAGTCTGATAAACGCTGGAAAAATGACTAAGTCCAAAAAAAAATTTTCTTAAACTTTTTTCAATTTTACCCCCGTGGGATATATATTCTACCCACACACATTTGAAACTCTCCTGGGGTACCCTCTCACATATTATTCCCTCATTTAGTGGATATTTTCACAAAAAAGTGAAATTTTCAAAAATCCAGAAAATTGGCTGAAAACGACTAAATATCAAGGACTCATTGGGCGAATCGCTCTGGAACTGAAATCGGAACGCTCACTAACATTTGCCCTATCTGAAAGTCTGATAAACACCAGAAAAATGACTAAGTCCAAAAAAAAATTTTTTTCAACTTTTTTCAATTTTACCCCCGTGGGATATATATTCTACCCACACACATTTGGAACTCTCCTGGGGTACCCTCACACATATTATTCCCTCATTTAGTGGATATTTTCACAAAAAAGTGAAATTTTCAAAAATCCAGAAAATTGGCTGAAAACGACTAAATGTCAAGGACTCATTGGGCGAATCGCTCTGGAACTGAAATCGTATTGCTCACTGACATTTCCCCTATCGGAAAGTCTGATAAACACCGGAAAAATGACTAAGTCCAAAAAAAATTTTTTTTCAACTTTTTTCAATTTTACCCCCGTGGGATACATATTTTACCCACACACATTTGGAACTCTCCTGGGGTACCCTCTCACATATTATTCCCTCATTTAGTGGATATTTTCACAAAAAAGTGAAATTTTCAAAAATCCAGAAAATTGGCTGAAAACGACTAAATATAAAGGGCTCATTGGGCGAATCGCTCTGGAACTGAAATCGTATTGCTCACTGACATTTCCCCTATCTGAAAGTCTGATAAACACCAGAAAAATGACTAAGTCCAAAAAAAAATTTTTTTCAACTTTTTTCAATTTTACCCCCGTGGGATATATATTCTACCCACACACATTTGGAACTCTCCTGGGGTACCCTCACACATATTAATCCCTCATTTAGTGGATATTTTCACAAAAAAGTGAAATTTTCAAAAATCCAGAAAATTGGCTGAAAACGACTTAATATCAAGGACTCATTGGGCGAATCACTCTGGAACTGAAATCGGAACGCTCACTGACATTTCCACTATTTGAAAGTCTGATAAACGCCGGAAAAATGACTAAGTCCAAAAAAAAATTTTCTTAAACTTTTTTCAATTTTACCCCCGTGGGATATATATTCTACCCACACACATTTGGAACTCTCCTGGGGTACCCTCACACATATTATTCCCTCATTTAGTGGATATTTTCACAAAAAAGTGAAATTTTCAAAAATCCAGAAAATTGGCTGAAAACGACTAAATATCAAGGACTCATTGGGCGAATCGCTCTGGAACTGAAATCGTATTGCTCACTGACATTTGCCCTATCTGAAAGTCTGATAAACACCGGAAAAATGACTAAGTCCAAAAAAAAATTTTCTTAAACTTTTTTCAATTTTACCCCGTGGGATATATATTCTACCCACACACATTTGGAACTCTCCTGGGGTACCCTCTCACATATTATTCCCTCATTTAGTGGATATTTTCACAAAAAAGTGAAATTTTCAAAAATCCAGAAAATTGGCTGAAAACGACTAAATATCAAGGACTCATTGGGCGAATCGCTCTGGAACTGAAATCGTATTGCTCACTGACATTTCCCCTATCGGAAAGTCTGATAAACACCGGAAAAATGACTAAGATCAAAAAAAAAATTTTTTCAACTTTTTTCAATTTTACCCCCGTGGGATACATATTTTACCCACACACATTTGGAACTCTCCTGGGGTACCCTCTCACATATTATTCCCTCATTTAGTGGATATTTTCACAAAAAAGTGAAATTTTCAAAAATCCAGAAAATTGGCTGAAAATGACTAAATATCAAGGACTCATTGGGCGAATCACTCTGGAACTGAAATCGGAACGCTCACTGACATTTCCACTATTTGAAAGTCTGATAAACGCCGGAAAAATGACTAAGTCCAAAAAAAAATTTTCTTAAACTTTTTTCAATTTTACCCCCGTGGGATATATATTCTACCCACACACATTTGGAACTCTCCTGGAGTACCCTCTCACATATTATTCCCTCATTTAGTGGATGTTTTCACAAAAAAGTGAAATTTTCAAAAATCCAGAAAATTGGCTGAAAACGACTAAATATCAAGGGCTCATTGGGCGAATCGCTCTGGAACCGAAATCGTATTGCTCACTGACATTTGCCCTATCTGAAAGTCTGATAAACGCCGGAAAAATGACTAAGTCCAAAAAAAAATTTTTTTCAACTTTTTTCAATTTTACCCCCGTGGGATATATATTCTACCCACACACATTTGGAACTCTCCTGGGGTACCCGCACACATATTATTCCCTCATTTAGTGGATATTTTCACAAAAAAGTGAAATTTTCAAAAATCCAGAAAATTGGCTGAAAACGACTAAATATCAAGGACTCATTGGGCGAATCGCTCTGGAACTGAAATCGTATTGCTCACTGACATTTGCCCTATCTGAAAGTCTGATAAACGGCGGAAAAATGACTAAGTCCAAAAAAAAATTTTCTTAAACTTTTTTCAATTTTACCCCCGTGGGATATATATTCTACCCACACACATTTGGAACTCTCCTGGGGTACCCTCACACATATTAATCCCTCATTTAGAGGATATTTTCACAAAAAAGTGAAATTTTCAAAAATCCAGAAAATTGGCTGAAAACGACTTAATATCAAGGACTCATTGGGCGAATCGCTCTGGAACTGAAATCGGAACGCTCACTGACATTTCCACTATTTGAAAGTCTGATAAACGCCGGAAAAATGACTAAGTCCAAAAAAAAATTTTCTTAAACTTTTTTCAATTTTACCCCCGTGGGATATATATTCTACCCACACACATTTGGAACTCTCCTGGGGTACCCTCTCACATATTATTCCCTCATTTAGTGGATGTTTTCACAAAAAAGTGAAACTTTCAAAAATCCAGAAAATTGGCTGAAAACGACTAAATATCAAGGGCTCATTGGGCGAATCGCTCTGGAACCGAAATCGTATTGCTCACTGACATTTCCCCTATCTGAAAGTCTGATCAACACCAGAAAAATGACTAAGTCCAAAAAAAAATTTTTTTCAACTTTTTTCAATTTTACCCCCGTGGGATATATATTCTACCCACACACATTTGGAACTCTCCTGGGGTACCCTCACACATATTATTCCCTCATTTAGTGGATATTTTCACAAAAAAGTGAAATTTTCAAAAATCCAGAAAATTGGCTGAAAACGACTAAATATCAAGGAGTCATTGGGCGAATCGCTCTGGAACTGAAATCGGAATGCTCACTGACATTTGCCCTATCTGAAAGTCTGATAAACACCGGAAAAATGACTAAGTCCAAAAAAAAAATTTTTTCAACTTTTTTCAATTTTACCCCCGTGGGATATATATTCTACCCACACACATTTGGAACTCTCCTGGGGTACCCTCACACATATTATTCCCTCATTTAGTGGATGTTTTCACAAAAAAGTGAAATTTTCAAAAATCCAGAAAATTGGCTGAAAACGACTAAATATCAAGGGCTCATTGGGCGAATCGCTCTGGAACCGAAATCGTATTGCTCACTGACATTTGCCCTATCTGAAAGTCTGATAAACGCCGGAAAAATGACTTAAGTCCAAAAAAAAATTTTTTTCAACTTTTTTCAATTTTACCCCCGTGGGATATATATTCTACCCACACACATTTGGAACTCTCCTGGGGTACCCGCACACATATTATTCCCTCATTTAGTGGATATTTTCACAAAAAAGTGAAATTTTCAAAAATCCAGAAAATTGGCTGAAAACGACTAAATATCAAGGACTCATTGGGCGAATCGCTCTGGAACTGAAATCGTATTGCTCACTGACATTTGCCCTATCTGAAAGTCTGATAAACGGCGGAAAAATGACTAAGTCCAAAAAAAAATTTTCTTAAACTTTTTTCAATTTTACCCCCGTGGGATATATATTCTACCCACACACATTTTGAACTCTCCTGGGGTACCCTCACACATATTAATCCCTCATTTAGAGGATATTTTCACAAAAAAGTGAAATTTTCAAAAATCCAGAAAATTGGCTGAAAACGACTTAATATCAAGGACTCATTGGGCGAATCGCTCTGGAACTGAAATCGGAACGCTCACTGACATTTCCCCTATCTGAAAGTCTGATAAACACCAGAAAAATGACTAAGTCCAAAAAAAAATTTTTTTCAACTTTTTTCAATTTTACCCCCGTGGGATATATATTCTACCCACACACATTTGGAACTCTCCTGGGGTACCCTCACACATATTATTCCCTCATTTAGTGGATATTTTCACAAAAAAGTGACATTTTCAAAAATCCAGAAAATTGGCTGAAAACTACTAAATATCAAGGGCTCATTGAGCGAATCGCTCTGGAACTGAAATCGTATTGCTCACTGACATTTCCCCTATCTGAAAGTCTGATAAACGCCGGAAAAATGACTAAGTCCAAAAAAAATGTTCTTAAACTTTTTTCAATTTTACCCCCGTGGGATATATATTCTACACACACACATTTGGAACTCTCCTGGGGTACCCTCACACATATTATTTCCTCATTTAGTGGATATTTTCACAAAAAAGTAAAATTTTCAAAAATCCAGAAAATTGGCTGAAAACGACTAAATATCAAGGACTCATTGGGCGAATCGCTCTGGAACTGAAATCGGAATGCTCACTGACATTTGCCCTATCTGAAAGTCTGATAAACGCCAGAAAAATGACTAAGTCCAAAAAAAATTGTTTTCAATTTTACCCCCGTGGATATATATTCTACCCACACACATTTGGAACTCTCCTGGGGTACCCTCACACATATTATTCCCTCATTTAGTGGATATTTTCACAAAAAAGTGAAATTTTCAAAAATCCAGAAAATTGGCTGAAAACGACTTAATATCAAGGACTCATTGGGCGAATCACTCTGGAACTGAAATCGGAACGCTCACTGACATTTCCACTATTTGAAAGTCTGATAAACGCCGGAAAAATGACTAAGTCCAAAAAAAAATTTTCTTAAACTTTTTTCAATTTTACCCCCGTGGGATATATATTCTACCCACACACATTTGGAACTCTCCTGGGGTACCCTCTCACATATTATTCCCTCATTTAGTGGATGTTTTCACAAAAAAGTGAAATTTTCAAAAATCCAGAAAATTGGCTGAAAACGACTAAATATCAAGGGCTCATTGGGCGAATCGCTCTGGAACCGAAATCGTATTGCTCACTGACATTTCCCCTATCTGAAAGTCTGATAAACACCAGAAAAATGACTAAGTCCAAAAAAAAATTTTTTTCAACTTTTTTCAATTTTACCCCCGTGGGATATATATTCTACCCACACACATTTGGAACTCTCCTGGGGTACCCGCACACATATTATTCCCTCATTTAGTGGATATTTTCACAAAAAAGTGAAATTTTCAAAAATCCAGAAAATTGGCTGAAAACGACTAAATATCAAGGACTCATTGGGCGAATCGCTCTGGAACTGAAATCGTATTGCTCACTGACATTTGCCCTATCTGAAAGTCTGATAAACGCTGGAAAAATGACTAAGTCCAAAAAAAAATTTTCTTAAACTTTTTTCAATTTTACCCCCGTGGGATATATATTCTACCCACACACATTTGAAACTCTCCTGGGGTACCCTCTCACATATTATTCCCTCATTTAGTGGATATTTTCACAAAAAAGTGAAATTTTCAAAAATCCAGAAAATTGGCTGAAAACGACTAAATATCAAGGACTCATTGGGCGAATCGCTCTGGAACTGAAATCGGAACGCTCACTAACATTTGCCCTATCTGAAAGTCTGATAAACACCAGAAAAATGACTAAGTCCAAAAAAAAATTTTTTTCAACTTTTTTCAATTTTACCCCCGTGGGATATATATTCTACCCACACACATTTGGAACTCTCCTGGGGTACCCTCACACATATTATTCCCTCATTTAGTGGATATTTTCACAAAAAAGTGAAATTTTCAAAAATCCAGAAAATTGGCTGAAAACGACTAAATGTCAAGGACTCATTGGGCGAATCGCTCTGGAACTGAAATCGTATTGCTCACTGACATTTCCCCTATCGGAAAGTCTGATAAACACCGGAAAAATGACTAAGTCCAAAAAAAATTTTTTTTCAACTTTTTTCAATTTTACCCCCGTGGGATACATATTTTACCCACACACATTTGGAACTCTCCTGGGGTACCCTCTCACATATTATTCCCTCATTTAGTGGATATTTTCACAAAAAAGTGAAATTTTCAAAAATCCAGAAAATTGGCTGAAAACGACTAAATATAAAGGGCTCATTGGGCGAATCGCTCTGGAACTGAAATCGTATTGCTCACTGACATTTCCCCTATCTGAAAGTCTGATAAACACCAGAAAAATGACTAAGTCCAAAAAAAAATTTTTTTCAACTTTTTTCAATTTTACCCCCGTGGGATATATATTCTACCCACACACATTTGGAACTCTCCTGGGGTACCCTCACACATATTAATCCCTCATTTAGTGGATATTTTCACAAAAAAGTGAAATTTTCAAAAATCCAGAAAATTGGCTGAAAACGACTTAATATCAAGGACTCATTGGGCGAATCACTCTGGAACTGAAATCGGAACGCTCACTGACATTTCCACTATTTGAAAGTCTGATAAACGCCGGAAAAATGACTAAGTCCAAAAAAAAATTTTCTTAAACTTTTTTCAATTTTACCCCCGTGGGATATATATTCTACCCACACACATTTGGAACTCTCCTGGGGTACCCTCACACATATTATTCCCTCATTTAGTGGATATTTTCACAAAAAAGTGAAATTTTCAAAAATCCAGAAAATTGGCTGAAAACGACTAAATATCAAGGACTCATTGGGCGAATCGCTCTGGAACTGAAATCGTATTGCTCACTGACATTTGCCCTATCTGAAAGTCTGATAAACACCGGAAAAATGACTAAGTCCAAAAAAAAATTTTCTTAAACTTTTTTCAATTTTACCCCGTGGGATATATATTCTACCCACACACATTTGGAACTCTCCTGGGGTACCCTCTCACATATTATTCCCTCATTTAGTGGATATTTTCACAAAAAAGTGAAATTTTCAAAAATCCAGAAAATTGGCTGAAAACGACTAAATATCAAGGACTCATTGGGCGAATCGCTCTGGAACTGAAATCGTATTGCTCACTGACATTTCCCCTATCGGAAAGTCTGATAAACACCGGAAAAATGACTAAGATCAAAAAAAAAATTTTTTCAACTTTTTTCAATTTTACCCCCGTGGGATACATATTTTACCCACACACATTTGGAACTCTCCTGGGGTACCCTCTCACATATTATTCCCTCATTTAGTGGATATTTTCACAAAAAAGTGAAATTTTCAAAAATCCAGAAAATTGGCTGAAAATGACTAAATATCAAGGACTCATTGGGCGAATCACTCTGGAACTGAAATCGGAACGCTCACTGACATTTCCACTATTTGAAAGTCTGATAAACGCCGGAAAAATGACTAAGTCCAAAAAAAAATTTTCTTAAACTTTTTTC
Organism: Phyllobates terribilis; assembly: GCF_046119375.1. Classification (NCBI taxonomy): domain Eukaryota; kingdom Metazoa; phylum Chordata; class Amphibia; order Anura; family Dendrobatidae; genus Phyllobates; species Phyllobates terribilis. The sequence goes on from NW_027362762.1 coordinate 586,756,043, forward strand.
AATTTTACCCCCGTGGGATATATATTCTACCCACACACATTTGGAACTCTCCTGGAGTACCCTCTCACATATTATTCCCTCATTTAGTGGATGTTTTCACAAAAAAGTGAAATTTTCAAAAATCCAGAAAATTGGCTGAAAACGACTAAATATCAAGGGCTCATTGGGCGAATCGCTCTGGAACCGAAATCGTATTGCTCACTGACATTTGCCCTATCTGAAAGTCTGATAAACGCCGGAAAAATGACTAAGTCCAAAAAAAAATTTTCTTAAACTTTTTTCAATTTTACCCCCGTGGGATATATATTCTACCCACACACATTTGGAACTCTCCTGGGGTACCCGCACACATATTATTCCCTCATTTAGTGGATATTTTCACAAAAAAGTGAAATTTTCAAAAATCCAGAAAATTGGCTGAAAACGACTAAATATCAAGGACTCATTGGGCGAATCGCTCTGGAACCGAAATCGTATTGCTCACTGACATTTGCCCTATCTGAAAGTCTGATAAACGCCGGAAAAATGACTAAGTCCAAAAAAAAATTTTCTTAAACTTTTTTCAATTTTACCCCCGTGGGATATATATTCTACCCACACACATTTGGAACTCTCCTGGGGTACCCTCACACATATTAATCCCTCATTTAGAGGATATTTTCACAAAAAAGTGAAATTTTCAAAAATCCAGAAAATTGGCTGAAAACGACTTAATATCAAGGACTCATTGGGCGAATCGCTCTGGAACTGAAATCGGAACGCTCACTGACATTTCCACTATTTGAAAGTCTGATAAACGCCGGAAAAATGACTAAGTCCAAAAAAAAATTTTCTTAAACTTTTTTCAATTTTACCCCCGTGGGATATATATTCTACCCACACACATTTGGAACTCTCCTGGGGTACCCTCTCACATATTATTCCCTCATTTAGTGGATGTTTTCACAAAAAAGTGAAACTTTCAAAAATCCAGAAAATTGGCTGAAAACGACTAAATATCAAGGGCTCATTGGGCGAATCGCTCTGGAACCGAAATCGTATTGCTCACTGACATTTCCCCTATCTGAAAGTCTGATCAACACCAGAAAAATGACTAAGTCCAAAAAAAAATTTTTTTCAACTTTTTTCAATTTTACCCCCGTGGGATATATATTCTACCCACACACATTTGGAACTCTCCTGGGGTACCCTCACACATATTATTCCCTCATTTAGTGGATATTTTCACAAAAAAGTGAAATTTTCAAAAATCCAGAAAATTGGCTGAAAACGACTAAATATCAAGGAGTCATTGGGCGAATCGCTCTGGAACTGAAATCGGAATGCTCACTGACATTTGCCCTATCTGAAAGTCTGATAAACACCGGAAAAATGACTAAGTCCAAAAAAAAAATTTTTTCAACTTTTTTCAATTTTACCCCCGTGGGATATATATTCTACCCACACACATTTGGAACTCTCCTGGGGTACCCTCACACATATTATTCCCTCATTTAGTGGATGTTTTCACAAAAAAGTGAAATTTTCAAAAATCCAGAAAATTGGCTGAAAACGACTAAATATCAAGGGCTCATTGGGCGAATCGCTCTGGAACCGAAATCGTATTGCTCACTGACATTTGCCCTATCTGAAAGTCTGATAAACGCCGGAAAAATGACTTAAGTCCAAAAAAAAATTTTTTTCAACTTTTTTCAATTTTACCCCCGTGGGATATATATTCTACCCACACACATTTGGAACTCTCCTGGGGTACCCGCACACATATTATTCCCTCATTTAGTGGATATTTTCACAAAAAAGTGAAATTTTCAAAAATCCAGAAAATTGGCTGAAAACGACTAAATATCAAGGACTCATTGGGCGAATCGCTCTGGAACTGAAATCGTATTGCTCACTGACATTTGCCCTATCTGAAAGTCTGATAAACGGCGGAAAAATGACTAAGTCCAAAAAAAAATTTTCTTAAACTTTTTTCAATTTTACCCCCGTGGGATATATATTCTACCCACACACATTTTGAACTCTCCTGGGGTACCCTCACACATATTAATCCCTCATTTAGAGGATATTTTCACAAAAAAGTGAAATTTTCAAAAATCCAGAAAATTGGCTGAAAACGACTTAATATCAAGGACTCATTGGGCGAATCGCTCTGGAACTGAAATCGGAACGCTCACTGACATTTCCACTATCTGAAAGTCTGATAAACACCAGAAAAATGACTAAGTCCAAAAAAAAAATTTTTTCAACTTTTTTCAATTTTACCCCCGTGGGATATATATTCTACCCACACACATTTGGAACTCTCCTGGGGTACCCTCTCACATATTATTCCCTCATTTAGTGGATGTTTTCACAAAAAAATGAAATTTTCCAAAATCCAGAAAATTGGCTGAAAACGACTAAATATCAAGGGCTCATTGGGCGAATCGCTCTGGAACCGAAATCGTATTGCTCACTGACATTTCCCCTATCTGAAAGTCTGATAAACACCAGAAAAATGACTAAGTCCAAAAAAAAATTTTTTTCAACTTTTTTCAATTTTACCCCCGTGGGATATATATTCTACCCACACACATTTGGAACTCTCCTGGGGTACCCTCACACATATTATTCCCTCATTTAGTGGATATTTTCACAAAAAAGTGAAATTTTCAAAAATCCAGAAAATTGGCTGAAAACGACTAAATATCAAGGAGTCATTGGGCAAATCGCTCTGGAACTGAAATCGTATTGCTCACTGACATTTGCCCTATCTGAAAGTCTGATAAACGCCGGAAAAATGACTAAGTCCAAAAAAAATTTTTTTTCAACTTTTTTCAATTTTACCCCCGTGGGATATATATTCTACCCACACACATTTGGAACTCTCCTGGGGTACCCTCACACATATTATTCCCTCATTTAGTGGATATTTTCACAAAAAAGTGAAATTTTCAAAAATTCAGAAAATTGGCTGAAAACGACTTAATATCAAGAACTCATTGGGCGAATCGCTCTGGAACTGAAATCGGAATGCTCACTGACATTTTCACTATTTGAAAGTCTGATAAACGCCGGAAAAATGACTAAGTCCAAAAAAAAATTTTCTTAAACTTTTTTCAATTTTACCCCCGTGGGATATATATTCTACCCACACACATTTGGAACTCTCCTGGGGTACCCTCTCACATATTATTCCCTCATTTAGTGGATGTTTTCACAAAAAAGTGAACTTTTCAAAAATCCAGAAAATTGGCTGAAAACGACTAAATATCAAGGGCTCATTGGGCGAATCGCTCTGGAACCGAAATCGTATTGCTCACTGACATTTCCCCTATCTGAAAGTCTGATAAACACCAGAAAAATGACTAAGTCCAAAAAAAAATTTTTTTCAACTTTTTTCAATTTTACCCCCGTGGGATATATATTCTACCCACACACATTTGGAACTCTCCTGGGGTACCCTCACACATATTATTCCCTCATTTAGTGGATATTTTCACAAAAAAGTGAAATTTTCAAAAATCCAGAAAATTGGCTGAAAACGACTAAATATCAAGGACTCATTGGGCGAATCGCTCTGGAACTGAAATCGTATTGCTCACTGACATTTGCCCTATCTGAAAGTCTGATAAACGCCGGAAAAATGACTAAGTCCAAAAAAAAATTTTTTTCAACTTTTTTCAATTTTACCCCCGTGGGATATATATTCTACCCACACACATTTGGAACTCTCCTGGGGTACCCTCACACATATTATTCCCTCATTTAGTGGATATTTTCACAAAAAAGTGAAATTTTCAAAAATCCAGAAAATTGGCTGAAAACGACTTAATATCAAGGACTCATTGGGCGAATCGCTCTGGAACTGAAATCGGAACGCTCACTGACATTTCCACTATTTGAAAGTCTGATAAACGCCGGAAAAATGACTAAGTCCAAAAAAAAATTTTCTTAAACTTTTTTCAATTTTACCCCCGTGGGATATATATTCTACCCACACACATTTGGAACTCTCCTGGGGTACCCTCTCACATATTATTCCCTCATTTAGTGGATGTTTTCACAAAAAAGTGAACTTTTCAAAAATCCAGAAAATTGGCTGAAAACGACTAAATATCAAGGGCTCATTGGGCGAATCGCTCTGGAACCGAAATCGTATTGCTCACTGACATTTCCCCTATCTGAAAGTCTGATAAACACCAGAAAAATGACTAAGTTCAAAAAAAAATTTTTTTCAACTTTTTTCAATTTTACCCCCGTGGGATATATATTCTACCCACACACATTTGGAACTCTCCTGGGGTACCCTCACACATATTATTCCCTCATTTAGTGGATATTTTCACAAAAAAGTGAAATTTTCAAAAATCCAGAAAATTGGCTGAAAACGACTTAATATCAAGGACTCATTGGGCGAATCGCTCTGGAACTGAAATCGGAACGCTCACTGACATTTCCACTATTTGAAAGTCTGATAAACGCCGGAAAAATGACTAAGTCCAAAAAAAAATTTTCTTAAACTTTTTTCAATTTTACCCCCGTGGGATATATATTCTACCCACACACATTTGGAACTCTCCTGGGGTACCCTCTCACATATTATTCCCTCATTTAGTGGATGTTTTCACAAAAAAGTGAAATTTTCAAAAATCCAGAAAATTGGCTGAAAATGACTAAATATCAAGGGCTCATTGGGCGAATCGCTCTGGAACCGAAATCGTATTGCTCACTGACATTTCCCCTATCTGAAAGTCTGATAAACACCAGAAAAATGACTAAGTCCAAAAAAAAATTTTTTTCAACTTTTTTCAATTTTACCCCCGTGGGATATATATTCTACCCACACACATTTGGAACTCTCCTGGGGTACCCGCACACATATTATTCCCTCATTTAGTGGATATTTTCACAAAAAAGTGAAATTTTCAAAAATCCAGAAAATTGGCTGAAAACGACTAAATATCAAGGACTCATTGGGCGAATCGCTCTGGAACTGAAATCGTATTGCTCACTGACATTTGCCCTATCTGAAAGTCTGATAAACGCCGGAAAAATGACTAAGTCCAAAAAACAATTTTCTTAAACTTTTTTCAATTTTACCCCCGTGGGATATATATTCTACCCACACACATTTGGAACTCTCCTGGGGTACCCTCACACATATTAATTCCTCATTTAGTGGATATTTTCACAAAAAAGTGAAAATTTCAAAAATCCAGAAAATTGGCTGAAAACGACTTAATATCAAGGACTCATTGGGCGAATCACTCTGGAACTGAAATCGGAACGCTCACTGACATTTCCACTATTTGAAAGTCTGATAAACGCCGGAAAAATGACTAAGTTCAAAAAAAAATTTTTTTCAACTTTTTTCAATTTTACCCCCGTGGGATATATATTCTACCCACACACATTTGGAACTCTCCTGGGGTACCCTCACACATATTATTCCCTCATTTAGTGGATATTTTCACAAAAAAGTGAAATTTTCAAAAATCCAGAAAATTGGCTGAAAGCGACTAAATATCAAGGGCTCATTGGGCGAATCGCTCTGGAATCAAAATCGTATTGCTCACTGACATTTCCCCTATCTGAAAGTCTGATAAACACCAGAAAAATGACTAAGTCCAAAAAAAAATTTTTTTCAACTTTTTTCAATTTTACCCCCGTGGGATATATATTCTACCCACACACATTTGGAACTCTCCTGGGGTACCCTCACACATATTATTCCCTCATTTAGTGGATATTTTCACAAAAAAGTGAAATTTTCAAAAATCCAGAAAATTGGCTGAAAACGACTAAATATCAAGGAGTCATTGGGCAAATTGCTCTGGAACTGAAATCGTATTGCTCACTGACATTTGCCCTATCTGAAAGTCTGATAAACGCCGGAAAAATGACTAAGTCCAAAAAAAATTTTTTTTCAACTTTTTTCAATTTTACCCCCGTGGGATATATATTCTACCCACACACATTTGGAACTCTCCTGGGGTACCCTCACACATATTATTCCCTCATTTAGTGGATATTTTCACAAAAAAGTGAAATTTTCAAAAATCCAGAAAATTGGCTGAAAACGACTAAATATCAAGGACTCATTGGGCGAATCGCTCTGGAACTGAAATCGTATTGCTCACTGACATTTGCCCTATCTGAAAGTCTGATAAACGCCGGAAAAATGACTAAGTCCAAAAAAAAATTTTTTTCAACTTTTTTCAATTTTACCCCCGTGGGATATATATTCTACCCACACACATTTGGAACTCTCCAGGGGTACCCTCACACATATTATTCCCTCATTTAGTGGATATTTTCACAAAAAAGTGAAATTTTCAAAAATCCAGAAAATTGGCTGAAAACGACTTAATATCAAGGACTCATTGGGCGAATCGCTCTGGAACTGAAATCGGAACGCTCACTGACATTTCCACTATTTGAAAGTCTGATAAACGCCGGAAAAATGACTAAGTCCAAAAAAAAATTTTCTTAAACTTTTTTCAATTTTACCCCCGTGGGATATATATTCTACCCACACACATTTGGAACTCTCCTGGGGTACCCTCTCACATATTATTCCCTCATTTAGTGGATGTTTTCACAAAAAAGTGAAATTTTCAAAAATCCAGAAAATTGGCTGAAAATGACTAAATATCAAGGGCTCATTGGGCGAATCGCTCTGGAACCGAAATCGTATTGCTCACTGACATTTCCCCTATCTGAAAGTCTGATAAACACCAGAAAAATGACTAAGTCCAAAAAAAAATTTTTTTCAACTTTTTTCAATTTTACCCCCGTGGGATATATATTCTACCCACACACATTTGGAACTCTCCTGGGGTACCCGCACACATATTATTCCCTCATTTAGTGGATATTTTCACAAAAAAGTGAAATTTTCAAAAATCCAGAAAATTGGCTGAAAACGACTAAATATCAAGGACTCATTGGGCGAATCGCTCTGGAACTGAAATCGCATTGCTCACTGACATTTGCCCTATCTGAAAGTCTGATAAACGCCGGAAAAATGACTAAGTCCAAAAAAAAAATTTCTTAAACTTTTTTCAATTTTACCCCCGTGGGATATATATTCTACCCACACACATTTGGAACTCTCCTGGGGTACCCTCACACATATTAATCCCTCATTTAGTGGATATTTTCACAAAAAAGTGAAAATTTCAAAAATCCAGAAAATTGGCTGAAAACGACTTAATATCAAGGACTCATTGGGCCAATCACTCTGGAACTGAAATCGGAACGCTCACTGACATTTCCACTATTTGAAAGTCTGATAAACGCCGGAAAAATGACTAAGTCCAAAAAAAAATTTTCTTAAACTTTTTTCAATTTTACCCCCGTGGGATATATATTCTACCCACACACATTTGGAACTCTCCTGGGGTACCCTCTCACATATTATTCCCTCATTTAGTGGATGTTTTCACAAAAAAGTGAACTTTTCAAAAATCCAGAAAATTGGCTGAAAACGACTAAATATCAAGGGCTCATTGGGCGAATCGCTCTGGAACCGAAATCGTATTGCTCACTGACATTTCCCCTATCTGAAAGTCTGATAAACACCAGAAAAATGACTAAGTTCAAAAAAAAATTTTTTTCAACTTTTTTCAATTTTACCCCCGTGGGATATATATTCTACCCACACACATTTGGAACTCTCCTGGGGTACCCGCACACATATTATTCCCTCATTTAGTGGATGTTTTCACAAAAAAGTGAAATTTTCAAAAATCCAGAAAATTGGCTGAAAATGACTAAATATCAAGGGCTCATTGGGCGAATCGCTCTGGAACCGAAATCGTATTGCTCACTGACATTTCCCCTATCTGAAAGTCTGATAAACACCAGAAAAATGACGAAGTCCAAAAAAAAATTTTTTTCAACTTTTTTCAATTTTACCCCCGTGGGATATATATTCTACCCACACACATTTGGAACTCTCCTGGGGTACCCTCTCACATATTATTCCCTCATTTAGTGGATATTTTCACAAAAAAGTGAAATTTTCAAAAATACAGAAAATTGGCTGAAAACGACTAAATATCAAGGACTCATTGGGCGAATCGCTCTGGAACTGAAATCGGAACGCTCACTAACATTTGCCCTATCTGAAAGTCTGATAAACATCGGAAAAATGACTAAGTCCAAAAAAAAATTTTTTTCAACTTTTTTCAATTTTACCCCCGTGGGATATATATTCTACCCACACACATTTGGAACTCTCCTGGGGTACCCTCACACATATTAATCCCTCATTTAGTGGATATTTTCACAAAAAAAGTGAAATTTTCAAAAATCCAGAAAATTGGCTGAAAACGACTTAATATAAAGGACTCATTGGGCGAATCGCTCTGGAACTGAAATCGTATTGCTCACTGACATTTGCCCTATCTGAAAGTCTGATAAACGCCGGAAAAATGACTAAGTCCAAAAAAAATTTTTTTTCAACTTTTTTCAATTTTACCCCCGTGGGATATATATTCTACCCACACACATTTGGAACTCTCCTGGGGTACCCTCACACATATTATTCCCTCATTTAGTGGATATTTTCACAACAAAGTGAAATTTTCAAAAATCCAGAAAATTGGCTGAAAACGACTAAATATCAAGGACTCATTGGGCGAATCGCTCTGGAACTGAAATCGTATTGCTCACTGACATTTGCCCTATCTGAAAGTCTGATAAACGCCGGAAAAATGACTAAGTCCAAAAAAAAATTTTCTTAAACTTTTTTCAATTTTACCCCCGTGGGATATATATTCTACCCACACACATTTGGAACTCTCCTGGGGTACCCTCACACATATTATTCCCTCATTTAGTGGATATTTTCACAAAAAAGTGAAATTTTCAAAAATCCAGAAAATTGGCTGAAAACGACTTAATATCAAGGACTCATTGGGCGAATCGCTCTGGAACTGAAATCGGAACGCTCACTGACATTTCCACTATTTGAAAGTCTGATAAACGCCGGAAAAATGACTAAGTCCAAAAAAAAATGTTCTTAAACTTTTTTCAATTTTACCCCCGTGGGATATATATTCTACCCACACACATTTGGAACTCTCCTGGGGTACCCGCACACATATTATTCCCTCATTTAGTGGATATTTTCACAAAAAAGTGAAATTTTCAAAAATCCAGAAAATTGGCTGAAAACGACTAAATATCAAGGACTCATTGGGCGAATCGCTCTGGAACTGAAATCGTATTGCTCACTGACATTTGCCCTATCTGAAAGTCTGATAAACGCCGGAAAAATGACTAAGTCCAAAAAAAATTTTTTTTCAACTTTTTTCAATTTTACCCCCGTGGGATATATATTCTACCCACACACATTTGGAACTCTCCTGGGGTACCCTCACACATATTATTCCCTCATTTAGTGGATATTTTCACAAAAAAGTGAAATTTTCAAAAATCCAGAAAATTGGCTGAAAATGACTTAATATCAAGGACTCATTGGGCGAATCGCTCTGGAACTGAAATCGGAACGCTCACTGACATTTCCACTATTTGAAAGTCTGATAAACGCCGGAAAAATGACTAAGTCCAAAAAAAAATTTTCTTAAACTTTTTTCAATTTTACCCCCGTGGGATATATATTCTACCCACACACATTTGGAACTCTCCTGGGGTACCCTCTCACATATTATTCCCTCATTTAGTGGATGTTTTCACAAAAAAGTGAAATTTTCAAAAATCCAGAAAATTGGCTGAAAATGACTAAATATCAAGGGCTCATTGGGCGAATCGCTCTGGAACCGAAATCGTATTGCTCACTGACATTTCCCCTATCTGAAAGTCTGATAAACACCAGAAAAATGACTAAGTCCAAAAAAAAATTTTTTTCAACTTTTTTCAATTTTACCCCCGTGGGATATATATTCTACCCACACACATTTGGAACTCTCCTGGGGTACCCGCACACATATTATTCCCTCATTTAGTGGATATTTTCACAAAAAAGTGAAATTTTCAAAAATCCAGAAAATTGGCTGAAAACGACTAAATATCAAGGACTCATTGGGCGAATCGCTCTGGAACTGAAATCGTATTGCTCACTGACATTTGCCCTATCTGAAAGTCTGATAAACGCGGGAAAAATGACTAAGTCCAAAAAAAAAATTTCTTAAACTTTTTTCAATTTTACCCCCGTGGGATATATATTCTACCCACACACATTTGGAACTCTCCTGGGGTACCCTCACACATATTAATCCCTCATTTAGTGGATATTTTCACAAAAAAGTGAAAATTTCAAAAATCCAGAAAATTGGCTGAAAACGACTTAATATCAAGGACTCATTGGGCCAATCACTCTGGAACTGAAATCAGAACGCTCACTGACATTTCCACTATTTGAAAGTCTGATAAACGCCGGAAAAATGACTAAGTCCAAAAAAAAATTTTCTTAAACTTTTTTCAATTTTACCCCCGTGGGATATATATTCTACCCACACACATTTGGAACTCTCCTGGGGTACCCTCTCACATATTATTCCCTCATTTAGTGGATGTTTTCACAAAAAAGTGAACTTTTCAAAAATCCAGAAAATTGGCTGAAAACGACTAAATATCAAGGGCTCATTGGGCGAATCGCTCTGGAACCGAAATCGTATTGCTCACTGACATTTCCCCTATCTGAAAGTCTGATAAACACCAGAAAAATGACTAAGTCCAAAAAAAAATTTTTTTCCACTTTTTTCAATTTTACCCCCGTGGGATATATATTCTACCCACACACATTTGGAACTCTCCTGGGGTACCCGCACACATATTATTCCCTCATTTAGTGGATATTTTCACAAAAAAGTGAAATTTTCAAAAATCCAGAAAATTGGCTGAAAACGACTAAATATCAAGGACTCATTGGGCGAATCGCTCTGGAACTGAAATCGTATTGCTCACTGACATTTGCCCTATCTGAAAGTCTGATAAACGCCGGAAAAATGACTAAGTCCAAAAAAAAATTTTCTTAAACTTTTTTCAATTTTACCCCCGTGGGATATATATTCTACCCACACACATTTGGAACTCTCCTGGGGTACCCTCACACATATTATTCCCTCATTTAGTGGATATTTTCACAAAAAAGTGAAATTTTCAAAAATCCAGAAAATTGGCTGAAAACGACTTAATATCAAGGACTCATTGGGCGAATCGCTCTGGAACTGAAATCGGAACGCTCACTGACATTTCCACTATTTGAAAGTCTGATAAACGCCGGAAAAATGACTAAGTCCAAAAAAAAATGTTCTTAAACTTTTTTCAATTTTACCCCCGTGGGATATATATTCTACCCACACACATTTGGAACTCTCCTGGGGTACCCGCACACATATTATTCCCTCATTTAGTGGATATTTTCACAAAAAAGTGAAATTTTCAAAAATCCAGAAAATTGGCTGAAAACGACTAAATATCAAGGACTCATTGGGCGAATCGCTCTGGAACTGAAATCGTATTGCTCACTGACATTTGCCCTATCTGAAAGTCTGATAAACGCCGGAAAAATGACTAAGTCCAAAAAAAATTTTTTTTCAACTTTTTTCAATTTTACCCCCGTGGGATATATATTCTACCCACACACATTTGGAACTCTCCTGGGGTACCCTCACACATATTATTCCCTCATTTAGTGGATATTTTCACAAAAAAGTGAAATTTTCAAAAATCCAGAAAATTGGCTGAAAACGACTTAATATCAAGGACTCATTGGGCGAATCGCTCTGGAACTGAAATCGGAACGCTCACTGACATTTCCACTATTTGAAAGTCTGATAAACGCCGGAAAAATGACTAAGTCCAAAAAAAAATTTTCTTAAACTTTTTTCAATTTTACCCCCGTGGGATATATATTCTACCCACACACATTTGGAACTCTCCTGGGGTACCCTCTCACATATTATTCCCTCATTTAGTGGATGTTTTCACAAAAAAGTGAAATTTTCAAAAATCCAGAAAATTGGCTGAAAATGACTAAATATCAAGGGCTCATTGGGCGAATCGCTCTGGAACCGAAATCGTATTGCTCACTGACATTTCCCCTATCTGAAAGTCTGATAAACACCAGAAAAATGACTAAGTCCAAAAAAAAATTTTTTTCAACTTTTTTCAATTTTACCCCCGTGGGATATATATTCTACCCACACACATTTGGAACTCTCCTGGGGTACCCGCACACATATTATTCCCTCATTTAGTGGATATTTTCACAAAAAAGTGAAATTTTCAAAAATCCATAAAATTGGCTGAAAACGACTAAATATCAAGGACTCATTGGGCGAATCGCTCTGGAACTGAAATCGTATTGCTCACTGACATTTGCCCTATCTGAAAGTCTGATAAACGCGGGAAAAATGACTAAGTCCAAAAAAAAAATTTCTTAAACTTTTTTCAATTTTACCCCCGTGGGATATATATTCTACCCACACACATTTGGAACTCTCCTGGGGTACCCTCACACATATTAATCCCTCATTTAGTGGATATTTTCACAAAAAAGTGAAAATTTCAAAAATCCAGAAAATTGGCTGAAAACGACTTAATATCAAGGACTCATTGGGCCAATCACTCTGGAACTGAAATCGGAACGCTCACTCACATTTCCACTATTTGAAAGTCTGATAAACGCCGGAAAAATGACTAAGTCCAAAAAAAAATTTTCTTAAACTTTTTTCAATTTTACCCCCGTGGGATATATATTCTACCCACACACATTTGGAACTCTCCTGGGGTACCCTCTCACATATTATTCCCTCATTTAGTGGATGTTTTCACAAAAAAGTGAACTTTTCAAAAATCCAGAAAATTGGCTGAAAACGACTAAATATCAAGGGCTCATTGGGCGAATCGCTCTGGAACCGAAATCGTATTGCTCACTGACATTTCCCCTATCTGAAAGTCTGATAAACACCAGAAAAATGACTAAGTTCAAAAAAAAATTTTTTTCAACTTTTTTCAATTTTACCCCCGTGGGATATATATTCTACCCACACACATTTGGAACTCTCCTGGGGTACCCGCACACATATTATTCCCTCATTTAGTGGATATTTTCACAAAAAAGTGAAATTTTCAAAAATCCAGAAAATTGGCTGAAAACGACTAAATATCAAGGACTCATTGGGCGAATCGCTCTGGAACTGAAATCGTATTGCTCACTGACATTTGCCCTATCTGAAAGTCTGATAAACGCCGGAAAAATGACTAAGTCCAAAAAAAATTTTTTTTCAACTTTTTTCAATTTTACCCCCGTGGGATATATATTCTACCCACACACATTTGGAACTCTCCTGGGGTACCCTCACACATATTATTCCCTCATTTAGTGGATATTTTCACAAAAAAGTGAAATTTTCAAAAATCCAGAAAATTGGCTGAAAACGACTTAATATCAAGGACTCATTGGGCGAATCGCTCTGGAACTGAAATCGGAACGCTCACTGACATTTCCACTATTTGAAAGTCTGATAAACGCCGGAAAAATGACTAAGTCCAAAAAAAAATTTTCTTAAACTTTTTTCAATTTTACCCCCGTGGGATATATATTCTACCCACACACATTTGGAACTCTCCTGGGGTACCCTCTCACATATTATTCCCTCATTTAGTGGATGTTTTCACAAAAAAGTGAAATTTTCAAAAATCCAGAAAATTGGCTGAAAATGACTAAATATCAAGGGCTCATTGGGCGAATCGCTCTGGAACCGAAATCGTATTGCTCACTGACATTTCCCCTATCTGAAAGTCTGATAAACACCAGAAAAATGACTAAGTCCAAAAAAAAATTTTTTTCAACTTTTTTCAATTTTACCCCCGTGGGATATATATTCTACCCACACACATTTGGAACTCTCCTGGGGTACCCGCACACATATTATTCCCTCATTTAGTGGATATTTTCACAAAAAAGTGAAATTTTCAAAAATCCAGAAAATTGGCTGAAAACGACTAAATATCAAGGACTCATTGGGCGAATCGCTCTGGAACTGAAATCGTATTGCTCACTGACATTTGCCCTATCTGAAAGTCTGATAAACGCGGGAAAAATGACTAAGTCCAAAAAAAAAATTTCTTAAACTTTTTTCAATTTTACCCCCGTGGGATATATATTCTACCCACACACATTTGGAACTCTCCTGGGGTACCCTCACACATATTAATCCCTCATTTAGTGGATATTTTCACAAAAAAGTGAAAATTTCAAAAATCCAGAAAATTGGCTGAAAACGACTTAATATCAAGGACTCATTGGGCCAATCACTCTGGAACTGAAATCGGAACGCTCACTGACATTTCCACTATTTGAAAGTCTGATAAACGCCGGAAAAATGACTAAGTCCAAAAAAAAATTTTCTTAAACTTTTTTCAATTTTACCCCCGTGGGATATATATTCTACCCACACACATTTGGAACTCTCCTGGGGTACCCTCTCACATATTATTCCCTCATTTAGTGGATATTTTCACAAAAAAGTGAAATTTTCAAAAATACAGAAAATTGGCTGAAAACGACTAAATATCAAGGACTCATTGGGCGAATCGCTCTGGAACTGAAATCGGAACGCTCACTAACATTTGCCCTATCTGAAAGTCTGATAAACATCGGAAAAATGACTAAGTCCAAAAAAAAATTTTTTTCAACTTTTTTCAATTTTACCCCCGTGGGATATATATTCTACCCACACACATTTGGAACTCTCCTGGGGTACCCTCACACATATTAATCCCTCATTTAGTGGATATTTTCACAAAAAAAGTGAAATTTTCAAAAATCCAGAAAATTGGCTGAAAACGACTTAATATAAAGGACTCATTGGGCGAATCGCTCTGGAACTGAAATCGTATTCCTCACTGACATTTGCCCTATCTGAAAGTCTGATAAACGCCGGAAAAATGACTAAGTCCAAAAAAAATTTTTTTTCAACTTTTTTCAATTTTACCCCCGTGGGATATATATTCTACCCACACACATTTGGAACTCTCCTGGGGTACCCTCACACATATTATTCCCTCATTTAGTGGATATTTTCACAAAAAAGTGAAATTTTCAAAAATCCAGAAAATTGGCTGAAAACGACTAAATATCAAGGACTCATTGGGCGAATCGCTCTGGAACTGAAATCGTATTGCTCACTGACATTTGCCCTATCTGAAAGTCTGATAAACGCCGGAAAAATGACTAAGTCCAAAAAAAAATTTTTTTCCACTTTTTTCAATTTTACCCCCGTGGGATATATATTCTACCCACACACATTTGGAACTCTCCTGGGGTACCCGCACACATATTATTCCCTCATTTAGTGGATATTTTCACAAAAAAGTGAAATTTTCAAAAATCCAGAAAATTGGCTGAAAACGACTAAATATCAAGGACTCATTGGGCGAATCGCTCTGGAACTGAAATCGTATTGCTCACTGACATTTGCCCTATCTGAAAGTCTGATAAACGCCGGAAAAATGACTAAGTCCAAAAAAAAATTTTCTTAAACTTTTTTCAATTTTACCCCCGTGGGATATATATTCTACCCACACACATTTGGAACTCTCCTGGGGTACCCTCACACATATTATTCCCTCATTTAGTGGATATTTTCACAAAAAAGTGAAATTTTCAAAAATCCAGAAAATTGGCTGAAAACGACTTAATATCAAGGACTCATTGGGCGAATCGCTCTGGAACTGAAATCGGAACGCTCACTGACATTTCCACTATTTGAAAGTCTGATAAACGCCGGAAAAATGACTAAGTCCAAAAAAAAATTTTCTTAAACTTTTTTCAATTTTACCCCCGTGGGATATATATTCTACCCACACACATTTGGAACTCTCCTGGGGTACCCGCACACATATTATTCCCTCATTTAGTGGATATTTTCACAAAAAAGTGAAATTTTCAAAAATCCAGAAAATTGGCTGAAAACGACTAAATATCAAGGACTCATTGGGCGAATCGCTCTGGAACTGAAATCGTATTGCTCACTGACATTTGCCCTATCTGAAAGTCTGATAAACGCCGGAAAAATGACTAAGTCCAAAAAAAATTTTTTTTCAACTTTTTTCAATTTTACCCCCGTGGGATATATATTCTACCCACACACATTTGGAACTCTCCTGGGGTACCCTCACACATATTATTCCCTCATTTAGTGGATATTTTCACAAAAAAGTGAAATTTTCAAAAATCCAGAAAATTGGCTGAAAACGACTTAATATCAAGGACTCATTGGGCGAATCGCTCTGGAACTGAAATCGGAACGCTCACTGACATTTCCACTATTTGAAAGTCTGATAAACGCCGGAAAAATGACTAAGTCCAAAAAAAAATTTTCTTAAACTTTTTTCAATTTTACCCCCGTGGGATATATATTCTACCCACACACATTTGGAACTCTCCTGGGGTACCCTCTCACATATTATTCCCTCATTTAGTGGATGTTTTCACAAAAAAGTGAAATTTTCAAAAATCCAGAAAATTGGCTGAAAACGACTAAATATCAAGGACTCATTGGGCGAATCGCTCTGGAACTGAAATCGTATTGCTCACTGACATTTGCCCTATCTGAAAGTCTGATAAACGCCGGAAAAATGACTAAGTCCAAAAAAATTTTTTTTTTAACTTTTTTCAATTTTACCCCCGTGGGATATATATTCTACCCACACACATTTGGAACTCTCCTGGGGTACCCTCACACATATTATTCCCTCATTTAGTGGATATTTTCACAAAAAAGTGAAATTTTCAAAAATCCAGAAAATTGGCTGAAAACGACTTAATATCAAGGACTCATTGGGCGAATCGCTCTGGAACTGAAATCGGAACGCTCACTGACATTTCCACTATTTGAAAGTCTGATAAACGCCGGAAAAATGACTAAGTCCAAAAAAAAATTTTCTTAAACTTTTTTCAATTTTACCACCGTGGGATATATATTCTACCCACACACATTTGGAACTCTCCTGGGGTACCCACTCACATATTATTCCCTCATTTAGTGGATGTTTTCACAAAAAAGTGAAATTTTCAAAAATCCAGAAAATTGGCTGAAAATGACTAAATATCAAGGGCTCATTGGGCGAATCGCTCTGGAACCGAAATCGTATTGCTCACTGACATTTCCCCTATCTGAAAGTCTGATAAACACCAGAAAAATGACTAAGTCCAAAAAAAAATTTTTTTCAACTTTTTTCAATTTTACCCCCGTGGGATATATATTCTACCCACACACATTTGGAACTCTCCTGGGGTACCCGCACACATATTATTCCCTCATTTAGTGGATATTTTCACAAAAAAGTGAAATTTTCAAAAATCCAGAAAATTGGCTGAAAACGACTAAATATCAAGGACTCATTGGGCGAATCGCTCTGGAACTGAAATCGTATTGCTCACTGACATTTGCCCTATCTGAAAGTCTGATAAACGCGGGAAAAATGACTAAGTCCAAAAAAAAAATTTCTTAAACTTTTTTCAATTTTACCCCCGTGGGATATATATTCTACCCACACACATTTGGAACTCTCCTGGGGTACCCTCACACATATTAATCCCTCATTTAGTGGATATTTTCACAAAAAAGTGAAAATTTCAAAAATCCAGAAAATTGGCTGAAAACGACTTAATATCAAGGACTCATTGGGCCAATCACTCTGGAACTGAAATCGGAACGCTCACTGACATTTCCACTATTTGAAAGTCTGATAAACGCCGGAAAAATGACTAAGTCCAAAAAAAAATTTTCTTAAACTTTTTTCAATTTTACCCCCGTGGGATATATATTCTACCCACACACATTTGGAACTCTCCTGGGGTACCCTCTCACATATTATTCCCTCATTTAGTGGATGTTTTCACAAAAAAGTGAACTTTTCAAAAATCCAGAAAATTGGCTGAAAACGACTAAATATCAAGGGCTCATTGGGCGAATCGCTCTGGAACCGAAATCGTATTGCTCACTGACATTTCCCCTATCTGAAAGTCTGATAAACACCAGAAAAATGACTAAGTTCAAAAAAAAATTTTTTTCAACTTTTTTCAATTTTACCCCCGTGGGATATATATTCTACCCACACACATTTGGAACTCTCCTGGGGTACCCGCACACATATTATTCCCTCATTTAGTGGATATTTTCACAAAAAAGTGAAATTTTCAAAAATCCAGAAAATTGGCTGAAAACGACTAAATATCAAGGACTCATTGGGCGAATCGCTCTGGAACTGAAATCGTATTGCTCACTGACATTTGCCCTATCTGAAAGTCTGATAAACGCCGGAAAAATGACTAAGTCCAAAAAAAATTTTTTTTCAACTTTTTTCAATTTTACCCCCGTGGGATATATATTCTACCCACACACATTTGGAACTCTCCTGGGGTACCCTCACACATATTATTCCCTCATTTAGTGGATATTTTCACAAAAAAGTGAAATTTTCAAAAATCCAGAAAATTGGCTGAAAACGACTTAATATCAAGGACTCATTGGGCGAATCGCTCTGGAACTGAAATCGGAACGCTCACTGACATTTCCACTATTTGAAAGTCTGATAAACGCCGGAAAAATGACTAAGTCCAAAAAAAAATTTTCTTAAACTTTTTTCAATTTTACCCCCGTGGGATATATATTCTACCCACACACATTTGGAACTCTCCTGGGGTACCCTCTCACATATTATTCCCTCATTTAGTGGATGTTTTCACAAAAAAGTGAAATTTTCAAAAATCCAGAAAATTGGCTGAAAATGACTAAATATCAAGGGCTCATTGGGCGAATCGCTCTGGAACCGAAATCGTATTGCTCACTGACATTTCCCCTATCTGAAAGTCTGATAAACACCAGAAAAATGACGAAGTCCAAAAAAAAATTTTTTTCAACTTTTTTCAATTTTACCCCCGTGGGATATATATTCTACCCACACACATTTGGAACTCTCCTGGGGTACCCTCTCACATATTATTCCCTCATTTAGTGGATATTTTCACAAAAAAGTGAAATTTTCAAAAATACAGAAAATTGGCTGAAAACGACTAAATATCAAGGACTCATTGGGCGAATCGCTCTGGAACTGAAATCGGAACGCTCACTAACATTTGCCCTATCTGAAAGTCTGATAAACGCCGGAAAAATGACTAAGTCCAAAAAAATTTTTTTTTCAACTTTTTTCAATTTTACCCCCGTGGGATATATATTCTACCCACACACATTTGGAACTCTCCTGGGGTACCCTCACACATATTATTCCCTCATTTAGTGGATATTTTCACAAAAAAGTGAAATTTTCAAAAATCCAGAAAATTGGCTGAAAACGACTAAATATCAAGGACTCATTGGGCGAATCGCTCTGGAACTGAAATCGTATTGCTCACTGACATTTGCCCTATCTGAAAGTCTGATAAACGCCGGAAAAATGACTAAGTCCAAAAAAAATTTTTTTTCCACTTTTTTCAATTTTACCCCCGTGGGATATATATTCTACCCACACACATTTGGAACTCTCCTGGGGTACCCGCACACATATTATTCCCTCATTTAGTGGATATTTTCACAAAAAAGTGAAATTTTCAAAAATCCAGAAAATTGGCTGAAAACGACTAAATATCAAGGACTCATTGGGCGAATCGCTCTGGAACTGAAATCGTATTGCTCACTGACATTTGCCCTATCTGAAAGTCTGATAAACACTAGAGAAATGACTAAGTCCAAAAAAATAATTTTTTCAACTTTTTTCAATTTTACCCCCGTGGGATATATATTCTACCCACACACATTTGGAACTCTCCTGGGGTACCCTCCCACATATTATTCCCTCATTTAGTGGATATTTTCACAAAAAAGTGAAATTTTCAAAAATCCAGAAAATTGGCTGAAAACGACTAAATATCAAGGACTCATTGGGCGAATCGCTCTGGAACTGAAATCGGAACGCTCACTGACATTTGCCCTATCTGAAAGTCTGATAAACACCGGAAAAATGACTAAGTCCAAAAAAAAATGTTCTTAAACTTTTTTCAATTTTACCCCCGTGGGATATATAGTCTACCCACACACATTTGGAACTCTCCTGGGGTACACTCACACATATTATTCCCTCATTTAGTGGATATTTTCACAAAAAAGTGACATTTTCAAAAAATCCAGAAAATTGGCTGAAAACGACTTAATATCAAGGAATCATTGGGCGAATCGCTCTAGAACTGAAATCGGAACGCTCACTGACATTTCCCCTATCTGAAAGTCTGATAAACGCCAGAAAAATGACTAAGTCCAAAAAAAATTGATTTCAATTTTACCCCCGTGGATATATATTCTACCCACACACATTTGGAACTCTCCTGGGGTACCCTCACACATATTATTCCCTCATTTAGTGGATATTTTCATAAAAAAGTGAAATTTTCAAAAAATCCAGAAAATTGGCTGAAAACGACTTAATATCAAGTAATCATTGGGCGAATCGCTCTGGAACTGAAATCGGAACGCTCACTGACATTTGCCCTATCTTAAAGTCTGATAAACGCCGGAAAAATGACTAAGTCCCACAAAAAATTTTTAAAACTTTTTTCAATTTTACCCCCGTGGGATATATATTTTACCCACACACATTTTGAACTCTCCTGGGGTACCCTCTCACATATTATTCCCTCATTTAGTGGATGTTTTCACAAAAAAGTGAAATTTTCAAAAATCCAGAAAATTGGCTGAAAACGACTTAATATCAAGGACTCATTGGGCGAATCGCTCTGGAACTGAAATCGGAACGCTCACTGACATTTCCCCTATTTGAAAGTCTGATAAACGCCGGAAAAATGACTAAGTACAAAAAAAAATTTTCTTAAACTTTTTTCAATTTTACCCCCGTGGGATATATATTCTACCCACACACATTTTGAACTCTCCTGGGGTACCCTCTCACATATTATTCCCTCATTTAGTGGATATTTTCACAAAAAAGTGAAATTTTCAAAAATACAGAAAATTGGCTGAAAACGACTAAATATCAAGGGCTCATTGGGCGAATCGCTCTGGAACCGAAATCGTATTGCTCACTGACATTTCCCCTATCTGAAAGTCTGATAAACACCAGAAAAATGACGAAGTCCAAAAAAAAATTTTTTTCAACTTTTTTCAATTTTACCCCCGTGGGATATATATTCTACCCACACACATTTGGAACTCTCCTGGGGTACCCTCTCACATATTATTCCCTCATTTAGTGGATATTTTCACAAAAAAGTGAAATTTTCAAAAATACAGAAAATTGGCTGAAAATGACTAAATATCAAGGGCTCATTGGGCGAATCGCTCTGGAACCGAAATCGTATTGCTCACTGACATTTCCCCTATCTGAAAGTCTGATAAACACCAGAAAAATGACGAAGTCCAAAAAAAAATTTTTTTCAACTTTTTTCAATTTTACCCCCGTGGGATATATATTCTACCCACACACATTTGGAACTCTCCTGGGGTACCCTCTCACATATTATTCCCTCATTTAGTGGATATTTTCACAAAAAAGTGAAATTTTCAAAAATACAGAAAATTGGCTGAAAACGACTAAATATCAAGGACTCATTGGGCGAATCGCTCTGGAACTGAAATCGGAACGCTCACTAACATTTGCCCTATCTGAAAGTCTGATAAACGCCGGAAAAATGACTAAGTCCAAAAAAAATTTTTTTTCAACTTTTTTCAATTTTACCCCCGTGGGATATATATTCTACCCACACACATTTGGAACTCTCCTGGGGTACCCTCACACATATTATTCCCTCATTTAGTGGATATTTTCACAAAAAAGTGAAATTTTCAAAAATCCAGAAAATTGGCTGAAAACGACTAAATATCAAGGACTCATTGGGCGAATCGCTCTGGAACTGAAATCGTATTGCTCACTGACATTTGCCCTATCTGAAAGTCTGATAAACGCCGGAAAAATGACTAAGTCCAAAAAAAAATTTTTTTCCACTTTTTTCAATTTTACCCCCGTGGGATATATATTCTACCCACACACATTTGGAACTCTCCTGGGGTACCCGCACACATATTATTCCCTCATTTAGTGGATATTTTCACAAAAAAGTGAAATTTTCAAAAATCCAGAAAATTGGCTGAAAACGACTAAATATCAAGGACTCATTGGGCGAATCGCTCTGGAACTGAAATCGTATTGCTCACTGACATTTGCCCTATCTGAAAGTCTGATAAACACTAGAGAAATGACTAAGTCCAAAAAAATAATTTTTTCAACTTTTTTCAATTTTACCCCCGTGGGATATATATTCTACCCACACACATTTGGAACTCTCCTGGGGTACCCTCCCACATATTATTCCCTCATTTAGTGGATATTTTCACAAAAAAGTGAAATTTTCAAAAATCCAGAAAATTGGCTGAAAACGACTAAATATCAAGGACTCATTGGGCGAATCGCTCTGGAACTGAAATCGTATTGCTCACTGACATTTGCCCTATCTGAAAGTCTGATAAACGCCGGAAAAATGACTAAGTCCAAAAAAAAATTTTCTTAAACTTTTTTCAATTTTACCCCCGTGGGATATATATTCTACCCACACACATTTGGAACTCTCCTGGGGTACCCTCACACATATTATTCCCTCATTTAGTGGATATTTTCACAAAAAAGTGAAATTTTCAAAAATCCAGAAAATTGGCTGAAAACGACTAAATATCAAGGACTCATTGGGCGAATCGCTCTGGAACTGAAATCGTATTGCTCACTGACATTTGCCCTATCTGAAAGTCTGATAAACGCCGGAAAAATGACTAAGTCCAAAAAAAAATTTTTTTCCACTTTTTTCAATTTTACCCCCGTGGGATATATATTCTACCCACACACATTTGGAACTCTCCTGGGGTACCCGCACACATATTATTCCCTCATTTAGTGGATATTTTCACAAAAAAGTGAAATTTTCAAAAATCCAGAAAATTGGCTGAAAACGACTAAATATCAAGGACTCATTGGGCGAATCGCTCTGGAACTGAAATCGTATTGCTCACTGACATTTGCCCTATCTGAAAGTCTGATAAACACTAGAGAAATGACTAAGTCCAAAAAAATAATTTTTTCAACTTTTTTCAATTTTACCCCCGTGGGATATATATTCTACCCACACACATTTGGAACTCTCCTGGGGTACCCTCCCACATATTATTCCCTCATTTAGTGGATATTTTCACAAAAAAGTGAAATTTTCAAAAATCCAGAAAATTGGCTGAAAACGACTAAATATCAAGGACTCATTGGGCGAATCGCTCTGGAACTGAAATCGTATTGCTCACTGACATTTGCCCTATCTGAAAGTCTGATAAACGCCGGAAAAATGACTAAGTCCAAAAAAAAATTTTCTTAAACTTTTTTCAATTTTACCCCCGTGGGATATATATTCTACCCACACACATTTGGAACTCTCCTGGGGTACCCTCACACATATTAATCCCTCATTTAGTGGATATTTTCACAAAAAAGTGAAAATTTCAAAAATCCAGAAAATTGGCTGAAAACGACTTAATATCAAGGACTCATTGGGCGAATCACTCTGGAACTGAAATCGGAACGCTCACTGACATTTCCACTATTTGAAAGTCTGATAAACGCCGGAAAAATGACTAAGTCCAAAAAAAAATTTTCTTAAACTTTTTTCAATTTTACCCCCGTGGGATATATATTCTACCCACACACATTTGGAACTCTCCTGGGGTACCCGCACACATATTATTCCCTCATTTAGTGGATATTTTCACAAAAAAGTGAAATTTTCAAAAATCCAGAAAATTGGCTGAAAACGACTAAATATCAAGGACTCATTGGGCGAATCGCTCTGGAACTGAAATCGTATTGCTCACTGACATTTGCCCTATCTGAAAGTCTGATAAACGCCGGAAAAATGACTAAGTCCAAAAAAAATTTTTTTTCAACTTTTTTCAATTTTACCCCCGTGGGATATATATTCTACCCACACACATTTGGAACTCTCCTGGGGTACCCTCACACATATTATTCCCTCATTTAGTGGATATTTTCACAAAAAAGTGAAATTTTCAAAAATCCAGAAAATTGGCTGAAAACGACTTAATATCAAGGACTCATTGGGCGAATCGCTCTGGAACTGAAATCGGAACGCTCACTGACATTTCCACTATTTGAAAGTCTGATAAACGCCGGAAAAATGACTAAGTCCAAAAAAAAATTTTCTTAAACTTTTTTCAATTTTACCCCCGTGGGATATATATTCTACCCACACACATTTGGAACTCTCCTGGGGTACCCTCTCACATATTATTCCCTCATTTAGTGGATGTTTTCACAAAAAAGTGAAATTTTCAAAAATCCAGAAAATTGGCTGAAAATGACTAAATATCAAGGTCTCATTGGGCGAATCGCTCTGGAACCGAAATCGTATTGCTCACTGACATTTCCCCTATCTGAAAGTCTGATAAACACCAGAAAAATGACGAAGTCCAAAAAAAAATTTTTTTCAACTTTTTTCAATTTTACCCCCGTGGGATATATATTCTACCCACACACATTTGGAACTCTCCTGGGGTACCCTCACACATATTATTCCCTCATTTAGTGGATATTTTCACAAAAAAGTGAAATTTTCAAAAATCCAGAAAATTGGCTGAAAACGACTAAATATCAAGGACTCATTGGGCGAATCGCTCTGGAACTGAAATCGTATTGCTCACTGACATTTGCCCTATCTGAAAGTCTGATAAACGCCGGAAAAATGACTAAGTCCAAAAAAAAATTTTTTTCCACTTTTTTCAATTTTACCCCCGTGGGATATATATTCTACCCACACACATTTGGAACTCTCCTGGGGTACCCGCACACATATTATTCCCTCATTTAGTGGATATTTTCACAAAAAAGTGAAATTTTCAAAAATCCAGAAAATTGGCTGAAAACGACTAAATATCAAGGACTCATTGGGCGAATCGCTCTGGAACTGAAATCGTATTGCTCACTGACATTTGCCCTATCTGAAAGTCTGATAAACGCCGGAAAAATGACTAAGTCCAAAAAAAAATTTTCTTAAACTTTTTTCAATTTTACCCCCGTGGGATATATATTCTACCCACACACATTTGGAACTCTCCTGGGGTACCCTCACACATATTAATCCCTCATTTAGTGGATATTTTCACAAAAAAGTGAAAATTTCAAAAATCCAGAAAATTGGCTGAAAACGACTTAATATCAAGGACTCATTGGGCGAATCACTCTGGAACTGAAATCGGAACGCTCACTGACATTTCCACTATTTGAAAGTCTGATAAACGCCGGAAAAATGACTAAGTCCAAAAAAAAATTTTCTTAAACTTTTTTCAATTTTACCCCCGTGGGATATATATTCTACCCACACACATTTGGAACTCTCCTGGGGTACCCGCACACATATTATTCCCTCATTTAGTGGATATTTTCACAAAAAAGTGAAATTTTCAAAAATCCAGAAAATTGGCTGAAAACGACTAAATATCAAGGACTCATTGGGCGAATCGCTCTGGAACTGAAATCGTATTGCTCACTGACATTTGCCCTATCTGAAAGTCTGATAAACGCCGGAAAAATGACTAAGTCCAAAAAAAATTTTTTTTCAACTTTTTTCAATTTTACCCCCGTGGGATATATATTCTACCCACACACATTTGGAACTCTCCTGGGGTACCCTCACACATATTATTCCCTCATTTAGTGGATATTTTCACAAAAAAGTGAAATTTTCAAAAATCCAGAAAATTGGCTGAAAACGACTTAATATCAAGGACTCATTGGGCGAATCGCTCTGGAACTGAAATCGGAACGCTCACTGACATTTCCACTATTTGAAAGTCTGATAAACGCCGGAAAAATGACTAAGTCCAAAAAAAAATTTTCTTAAACTTTTTTCAATTTTACCCCCGTGGGATATATATTCTACCCACACACATTTGGAACTCTCCTGGGGTACCCTCTCACATATTATTCCCTCATTTAGTGGATGTTTTCACAAAAAAGTGAAATTTTCAAAAATCCAGAAAATTGGCTGAAAATGACTAAATATCAAGGTCTCATTGGGCGAATCGCTCTGGAACCGAAATCGTATTGCTCACTGACATTTCCCCTATCTGAAAGTCTGATAAACACCAGAAAAATGACGAAGTCCAAAAAAAAATTTTTTTCAACTTTTTTCAATTTTACCCCCGTGGGATATATATTCTACCCACACACATTTGGAACTCTCCTGGGGTACCCTCACACATATTATTCCCTCATTTAGTGGATATTTTCACAAAAAAGTGAAATTTTCAAAAATCCAGAAAATTGGCTGAAAACGACTAAATATCAAGGACTCATTGGGCGAATCGCTCTGGAACTGAAATCGTATTGCTCACTGACATTTGCCCTATCTGAAAGTCTGATAAACGCCAGAAAAATGACTAAGTCCAAAAAAAAATTTTCTTAAACTTTTTTCAATTTTACCCCCGTGGGATATATATTCTACCCACACACATTTGGAACTCTCCTGGGGTACCCTCACACATATTAATCCCTCATTTAGTGGATATTTTCACAAAAAAGTGAAAATTTCAAAAATCCAGAAAATTGGCTGAAAACGACTTAATATCAAGGACTCATTGGGCGAATCACTCTGGAACTGAAATCGGAACGCTCACTGACATTTCCACTATTTGAAAGTCTGATAAACGCCGGAAAAATGACTAAGTCCAAAAAAAAATTTTCTTAAACTTTTTTCAATTTTACAACCGTGGGATATATATTCTACCCACACACATTTGGAACTCTCCTGGGGTACCCTCTCACATATTATTCCCTCATTTAGTGGATGTTTTCACAAAAAAGTGAAATTTTCAAAAATCCAGAAAATTGGCTGAAAACGACTAAATATCAAGGGCTCATTGGGCGAATCGCTCTGGAACCGAAATCGTATTGCTCACTGACATTTCCCCTATCTGAAAGTCTGATAAACACCAGAAAAATGACGAAGTCCAAAAAAAAATTTTTTTCAACTTTTTTCAATTTTACCCCCGTGGGATATATATTCTACCCACACACATTTGGAACTCTCCTGGGGTACCCTCACACATATTAATCCCTCATTTAGTGGATATTTTCACAAAAAAAGTGAAATTTTCAAAAATCCAGAAAATTGGCTGAAAACGACTTAATATCAAGGACTCATTGGGCGAATCGCTCTGGAACTGAAATCGTATTGCTCACTGACATTTGCCCTATCTGAAAGTCTGATAAACGCCGGAAAAATGACTAAGTCCAAAAAAAATTTTTTTTCAACTTTTTTCAATTTTACCCCCGTGGGATATATATTCTACCCACACACATTTGGAACTCTCCTGGGGTACCCTCACACATATTATTCCCTCATTTAGTGGATATTTTCACAAAAAAGTGAAATTTTCAAAAATCCAGAAAATTGGCTGAAAACGACTAAATATCAAGGACTCATTGGGCGAATCGCTCTGGAACTGAAATCGTATTGCTCACTGACATTTGCCCTATCTGAAAGTCTGATAAACGCCGGAAAAATGACTAAGTCGAAAAAAAAAATTTTTTCCACTTTTTTCAATTTTACCCCCGTGGGATATATATTCTACCCCCACACATTTGGAACTCTCCTGGGGTACCCTCACACATATTAATCCCTCATTTAGTGGATATTTTCACAAAAAAGTGAAATTTTCAAAAATCCAGAAAATTGGCTGAAAACGACTTAATATCAAGGACTCATTGGGCGAATCACTCTGGAACTGAAATCGGAACGCTCACTGACATTTCCACTATTTGAAAGTCTGATAAACGCCGGAAAAATGACTAAGTCCAAAAAAAAATTTTCTTAAACTTTTTTCAATTTTACCCCCGTGGGATATATATTCTACCCACACATATTTGGAACTCTCCTGGGGTACCCTCTCACATATTATTCCCTCATTTAGTGGATGTTTTCACAAAAAAGTGAAATTTTCAAAAATCCAGAAAATTGGCTGAAAACGACTAAATATCAAGGGCTCATTGGGCGAATCGCTCTGGAACCGAAATCGTATTGCTCACTGACATTTCCCCTATCTGAAAGTCTGATAAACACCAGAAAAATGACTAAGTCCAAAAAAAAATTTTCTTAAACTTTTTTCAATTTTACCCCCGTGGGATATATATTCTACCCACACACATTTGGAACTCTCCTGGGGTACCCTCACACATATTAATCCCTCATTTAGTGGATATTTTCACAAAAAAGTGAAATTTTCAAAAATCCAGAAAATTGGCTGAAAACGACTTAATATCAAGGACTCATTGGGCGAATCGCTCTGGAACTGAAATCGGAACGCTCACTGACATTTCCCCTATTTGAAAGTCTGATAAACGCTGGAAAAATGACTAAGTCCAAAAAAAAATTTTCTTAAACTTTTTTCAATTTTACCCCCGTGGGATATATATTCTACCCACACACATTTGGAACTCTCCTGGGGTACCCTCTCACATATTATTCCCTCATTTAGTGGATGTTTTCACAAAAAAGTGAAATTTTCAAAAATCCAGAAAATTGGCTGAAAACGACTAAATATAAAGGGCTCATTGGGCGAATCGCTCTGGAACCGAAATCGTATTGCTCACTGACATTTCCCCTATCTGAAAGTCTGATAAACACCAGAAAAATGACTAAGTCCAAAAAAAAATTTTTTTCAACTTTTTTCAATTTTACCCCCGTGGGATATATATTCTACCCACACACATTTGGAACTCTCCTGGGGTACCCTCCCACATATTATTCCCTCATTTAGTGGATATTTTCACAAAAAAGTGAAATTTTCAAAAATCCAGAAAATTGGCTGAAAACGACTAAATATCAAGGACTCATTGGGCGAATCGCTCTGGAACTGAAATCGTATTGCTCACTGACATTTGCCCTATCTGAAAGTCTGATAAACGCCGGAAAAATGACTAAGTCCAAAAAAAAATTTTCTTAAACTTTTTTCAATTTTACCCCCGTGGGATATATATTCTACCCACACTCATTTGGAACTCTCCTGGGGTACCCTCACACATATTAATCCCTCATTTAGTGGATATTTTCACAAAAAAGTGAAATTTTCAAAAATCCAGAAAATTGGCTGAAAACGACTAAATATCAAGGACTCATTGGGCGAATCGCTCTGGAACTGAAATCGGAACGCTCACTGACATTTGCCCTATCTGAAAGTCTGATAAACACCGGAAAAATGACTAAGTCCAAAAAAAAATGTTCTTAAACTTTTTTCAATTTTACCCCCGTGGGATATATATTCTACCCACACACATTTGGAACTCTCCTGGGGTACCCTCACACATATTATTCCCTCATTTAGTGGATATTTTCATAAAAAAGTGAAATTTTCAAAAAATCCAGAAAATTGGCTGAAAACGACTTAATATCAAGGAATCATTGGGCGAATCGCTCTGGAACTGAAATCGTAACGCTCACTGACATTTGCCCTATCTGAAAGTCTGATAAACACTGGAATAATGACTAAGTCCAAAAAAAAATTTTTTTCAACTTTTTTAAATTTTACCCCCGTGGGATATATATTCTACCCACACACATTTGGAACTCTCCTGGGGTACCCTCTCACTTATTATTCCCTCATTTAGTGGATATTTTCACAAAAAAGTGAAATTTTCAAAAATCCAGAAAATTGGCTGAAAACGACTAAATATCAAGGACTCATTGGTCGAATCGCTCTGGAACTGAAATCGGAGCGCTCACTGACATTTGCCCTATCTGAAAGCCTGATAAACACCGGAAACATGACTAAGTCCAAAAAAAAAAATTTTTCAACTTTTTTCAATTTTACCCCCGTGGGATATATATTCTACCCACACACATTTGGAACTCTCCTGGGGTACCCTCACACATATTAATCCCTCATTTAGTGGATATTTTCACAAAAAAGTGAAATTTTCAAAAATCCAGAAAATTGGCTGAAAACGACTTAATATCAAGGACTCATTGGGCGAAGCGCTCTGGAACTGAAATCGGAACGCTCACTGACATTTGCCCTATCTGAAAGTCTGATAAACGCCAGAAAAATGACTAAGTCCAAAAAAAATTGTTTTTAATTTTACCCCCGTGGATATATATTCTACCCACACACATTTGGAACTCTCCTGGGGTACCCTCACACATATTATTCCCTCATTTAGTGGATATTTTCACAAAAAAGTGAAATTTTCAAAAATCCAGAAAATTGGCTGAAAACGACTAAATATCAAGGACTCATTGGGCGAATCGCTCTGGAACTGAAATCGGAACTCTCACTGACATTTCCCCTATCTGAAAGTCTGATAAATCCTGGAAAACTGACTTAAGTCCAAAAAAAAAAATTTTTCAACTTTTTTCAATTTTACCCCCGTGGGATATATAGTCTACCCACACGCATTTGGAACTCTCCTGGGGTACCCTCACACATATTATTCCCTCATTTAGTGGATATTTTCACAAAAAAGTGAAATTTTCAAAAAACCAAAATATTGGCTGAAAACGACTAAATATCAAGGACTCATTGGGCGAATCGCTCTGGAACTGAAATCGGAACGCTCACTGACATTTCCCGTATCTGAAAGTTTGATAAATCCTGGAAAAATGACTTAAGTCCAAAAAAAAATTTTTCAACTTTTTTCAATTTTACCCCCGTGGGATATATAGTCTACCCACACACATTTGGAACTCTCCTGGGGTACACTCACACATATTATTCCCTCATTTAGTGGATATTTTCACAAAAAAGTGACATTTTCAAAAAATCCAGAAAATTGGCTGAAAACGACTTAATATCAAGGAATCATTGGGCGAATCGCTCTAGAACTGAAATCGGAACGCTCACTGACATTTCCCCTATCTGAAAGTCTGATAAACGCCAGAAAAATGACTAAGTCCAAAAAAAATTGATTTCAATTTTACCCCCGTGGATATATATTCTACCCACACACATTTGGAACTCTCCTGGGGTACCCTCACACATATTATTCCCTCATTTAGTGGATATTTTCATAAAAAAGTGAAATTTTCAAAAAATCCAGAAAATTGGCTGAAAACGACTTAATATCAAGGAATCATTGGGCGAATCGCTCTGGAACTGAAATCGGAACGCTCACTGACATTTGCCCTATCTTAAAGTCTGATAAACGCCGGAAAAATGACTAAGTCCCACAAAAAAATTTTAAAACTTTTTTCAATTTTACCCCCGTGGGATATATATTTTACCCACACACATTTTGAACTCTCCTGGGGTACCCTCTCACATATTATTCCCTCATTTAGTGGATGTTTTCACAAAAAAGTGAAATTTTCAAAAATCCAGAAAATTGGCTGAAAACGACTTAATATCAAGGACTCATTGGGCGAATCGCTCTGGAACTGAAATCGGAACGCTCACTGACATTTCCCCTATTTGAAAGTCTGATAAACGCCGGAAAAATGACTAAGTACAAAAAAAAATTTTCTTAAACTTTTTTCAATTTTACCCCCGTGGGATATATATTCTACCCACACACATTTTGAACTCTCCTGGGGTACCCTCTCACATATTATTCCCTCATTTAGTGGATGTTTTCACAAAAAAGTGAAATTTTCAAAAATCTAGAAAATTGGCTCAAAACGACTAAATATCAAGGGCTCATTGGGCGAATCGCTCTGGAACCGAAATCGTATTGCTCACTGACATTTCCCCTATCTGAAAGTCTGATAAACACTAGAGAAATGACTAAGTCCAAAAAAATAATTTTTTCAACTTTTTTCAATTTTACCCCCGTGGGATATATATTCTACCCACACACATTTGGAACTCTCCTGGGGTACCCTCACACATATTATTCCCTCATTTAGTGGATATTTTCACAAAAAAGTGAAATTTTCAAAAAATCCAGAAAATTGGCTGTAAACTACTTAATATCAAGGAATCATTGGGCGAATCGCTCTGGAACTGAAATCGGAACGCTCACTGACATTTCCCCTATCTGAAAGTCTGATAAATCCTGGAAAACTGACTTAAGTCCAAAAAAAAAAATTTTTCAACTTTTTTCAATTTTACCCCCGTGGGATATATATTCTACCCACACACATTTGGAACTCTCCTGGGGTACCTCACACATATTATTCCCTCATTTAGTGGATATTTTCACAAAAAAGTGAAATTTAAAAAAAAACAAAATATTGGCTGAAAACGACTAAATATCAAGGACTCATTGGGCGAATCGCTCTGGAACTGAAATCGGAATGCTCTCTGACATTTGCCATATCTGAAAGTCTGATAAACGCCGGAAAAATGTCTAAGTCCAAAAAAATATTTTTTTCAACTCTTTTCAATTTTACCCCCGTGGGATATATAGTCTACCCACACACATTTGGAACTCTCCTGGGGTACCCTCACACATATTATTCCCTCATTTAGTGGATATTTTCACAAAAAAGTGACATTTTCAAAAAATCCAGAAAATTGGCTGAAAACGACTTAATATCAAGGAATCATTGGGCAAATCGCTCTAGAACTGAAATCGGAATGCTCACTGACATTTCCCCTATCTGAAAGTCTGATAAACGCCAGAAAAATGACTAAGTCCAAAAAAAATTGATTTCAATTTTACCCCCGTGGATATATATTCTACCCACACACATTGGGAACTCTCCTGGGGTACCCTCACACATATTATTCTCTCATTTAGTGGATATTTTCACAAAAAAGTGAAATTTTCAAAAATCCAGAAAATTGGCTGAAAACGACTTAATATCAAGGACTCATTGGGCGAATCACTCTGGAACTGAAATCGGAACGCTCACTGACATTTCCACTATTTGAAAGTCTGATAAACGCCGGAAAAATGACTAAGTCCAAAAAAAAATTTTCTTAAACTTTTTTCAATTTTACCCCCGTGGGATATATATTCTACCCACACACATTTGGAACTCTCCTGGGGTACCCTCTCACATATTATTCCCTCATTTAGTGGATGTTTTCACAAAAAAGTGAAATTTTCAAAAATCCAGAAAATTGGCTGAAAACGACTAAATATCAAGGGCTCATTGGGCGAATCGCTCTGGAACCGAAATCGTATTGCTCACTGACATTTCCCCTATCTGAAAGTCTGATAAACACCAGAAAAATGACTAAGTCCAAAAAAAAATTTTTTTCAACTTTTTTCAATTTTACCCCCGTGGGATATATATTCTACCCACACACATTTGGAACTCTCCTGGGGTACCCTCCCACATATTATTCCCTCATTTAGTGGATATTTTCACAAAAAAGTGAAATTTTCAAAAATCCAGAAAATTGGCTGAAAACGACTAAATATCAAGGACTCATTGGGCAAATCGCTCTGGAACTGAAATCGGAACGCTCACTGACATTTGCCCTATCTGAAAGTCTGATAAACGCCAGAAAAATGACTAAGTCCAAAAAAAATTGTTTTTAATTTTACCCCCGTGGATATATATTCTACCCCCACACATTTGGAACTCTCCTGGGGTACCCTCACACATATTAATCCCTCATTTAGTGGATATTTTCACAAAAAAGTGAAATTTTCAAAAATCCAGAAAATTGGCTGAAAACGACTTAATATCAAGGACTCATTGGGCGAATCACTCTGGAACTGAAATCGGAACGCTCACTGACATTTCCACTATTTGAAAGTCTGATAAACGCCGGAAAAATGACTAAGTCCAAAAAAAAATTTTCTTAAACTTTTTTCAATTTTACCCCCGTGGGATATATATTCTACCCACACACATTTGGAACTCTCCTGGGGTACCCTCTCACATATTATTCCCTCATTTAGTGGATGTTTTCACAAAAAAGTGAAATTTTCAAAAATCCAGAAAATTGGCTGAAAACGACTAAATATCAAGGGCTCATTGGGCGAATCGCTCTGGAACCGAAATCGTATTGCTCACTGACATTTCCCCTATCTGAAAGTCTGATAAACACCAGAAAAATGACTAAGTCCAAAAAAAAATTTTCTTAAACTTTTTTCAATTTTACCCCCGTGGGATATATATTCTACCCACACACATTTGGAACTCTCCTGGGGTACCCTCACACATATTAATCCCTCATTTAGTGGATATTTTCACAAAAAAGTGAAATTTTCAAAAATCCAGAAAATTGGCTGAAAACGACTTAATATCAAGGACTCATTGGGCGAATCGCTCTGGAACTGAAATCGGAACGCTCACTGACATTTCCCCTATTTGAAAGTCTGATAAACGCCGGAAAAATGACTAAGTCCAAAAAAAAATTTTCTTAAACTTTTTTCAATTTTACCCCCGTGGGATATATATTCTACCCACACACATTTGGAACTCTCCTGGGGTACCCTCTCACATATTATTCCCTCATTTAGTGGATGTTTTCACAAAAAAGTGAAATTTTCTAAAATCCAGAAAATTGGCTGAAAACGACTAAATATCAAGGACTCATTGGGCGAATCGCTCTGGAACCGAAATCGTATTGCTCACTGACATTTCCCCTATCTGAAAGTCTGATAAACACCAGAAAAATGACTAAGTCCAAAAAAAAATTTTTTTCAACTTTTTTCAATTTTACCCCCGTGGGATATATATTCTACCCACACACATTTGGAACTCTCCTGGGGTACCCTCCCACATATTATTCCCTCATTTAGTGGATATTTTCACAAAAAAGTGAAATTTTCAAAAATCCAGAAAATTGGCTGAAAACGACTAAATATCAAGGACTCATTGGGCGAATCGCTCTGGAACTGAAATCGTATTGCTCACTGACATTTGCCCTATCTGAAAGTCTGATAAACGCCGGAAAAATGACTAAGTCCAAAAAAAAATTTTCTTAAACTTTTTTCAATTTTACCCCCGTGGGATATATATTCTACCCACACACATTTGGAACTCTCCTGGGGTACCCTCACACATATTAATCCCTCATTTAGTGGATATTTTCACAAAAAAGTGAAATTTTCAAAAATCCAGAAAATTGGCTGAAAACGACTAAATATCAAGGACTCATTGGGCGAATCGCTCTGGAACTGAAATCGGAACGCTCACTGACATTTGCCCTATCTGAAAGTCTGATAAACACCGGAAAAATGACTAAGTCCAAAAAAAAATGTTCTTAAACTTTTTTCAATTTTACCCCCGTGGGATATATATTCTACCCACACACATTTGGAACTCTCCTGGGGTACCCTCACACATATTATTCCCTCATTTAGTGGATATTTTCATAAAAAAGTGAAATTTTCAAAAAATCCAGAAAATTGGCTGAAAACGACTTAATATCAAGGAATCATTGGGCGAATCGCTCTGGAACTGAAATCGTAACGCTCACTGACATTTGCCCTATCTGAAAGTCTGATAAACACTGGAATAATGACTAAGTCCAAAAAAAAATTTTTTTCAACTTTTTTAAATTTTACCCCCGTGGGATATATATTCTACCCACACACATTTGGAACTCTCCTGGGGTACCCTCTCACTTATTATTCCCTCATTTAGTGGATATTTTCACAAAAAAGTGAAATTTTCAAAAATCCAGAAAATTGGCTGAAAACGACTAAATATCAAGGACTCATTGGGCGAATCGCTCTGGAACTGAAATCGGAGCGCTCACTGACATTTGCCCTATCTGAAAGCCTGATAAACACTGGAAAAATGACTAAGTCCAAAAAAAAAAATTTTTCAACTTTTTTCAATTTTACCCCCGTGGGATATATATTCTACCCACACACATTTGGAACTCTCCTGGGGTACCCTCACACATATTAATCCCTCATTTAGTGGATATTTTCACAAAAAAGTGAAATTTTCAAAAATCCAGAAAATTGGCTGAAAACGACTTAATATCAAGGACTCATTGGGCGAATCGCTCTGGAACTGAAATCGGAACGCTCACTGACATTTGCCCTATCTGAAAGTCTGATAAACGCCAGAAAAATGACTAAGTCCAAAAAAAATTGTTTTTAATTTTACCCCCGTGGATATATATTCTACCCACACACATTTGGAACTCTCCTGGGGTACCCTCACACATATTATTCCCTCATTTAGTGGATATTTTCACAAAAAAGTGAAATTTTCAAAAATCCAGAAAATTGGCTGAAAACGACTAAATATCAAGGACTCATTGGGCGAATCGCTCTGGAACTGAAATCGGAACTCTCACTGACATTTCCCCTATCTGAAAGTCTGATAAATACTGGAAAACTGACTTAAGTCCAAAAAAAAAAATTTTTCAACTTTTTTCAATTTTACCCCCGTGGGATATATAGTCTACCCACACGCATTTGGAACTCTCCTGGGGTACCCTCACACATATTATTCCCTCATTTAGTGGATATTTTCACAAAAAAGTGAAATTTTCAAAAAACCAAAATATTGGCTGAAAACGACTAAATATCAAGGACTCATTGGGCGAATCGCTCTGGAACTGAAATCGGAACGCTCACTGACATTTCCCGTATCTGAAAGTTTGATAAATCCTGGAAAAATGACTTAAGTCCAAAAAAAATATTTTTCAACTTTTTTCAATTTTACCCCCGTGGGATATATAGTCTACCCACACACATTTGGAACTCTCCTGGGGTACACTCACACATATTATTCCCTCATTTAGTGGATATTTTCACAAAAAAGTGACATTTTCAAAAAATCCAGAAAATTGGCTGAAAACGACTTAATATCAAGGAATCATTGGGCGAATCACTCTAGAACTGAAATCGGAACGCTCACTGACATTTCCCCTATCTGAAAGTCTGATAAACGCCAGAAAAATGACTAAGTCCAAAAAAAATTGATTTCAATTTTACCCCCGTGGATATATATTCTACCCACACACATTTGGAACTCTCCTGGGGTACCCTCACACATATTATTCCCTCATTTAGTGGATATTTTCATAAAAAAGTGAAATTTTCAAAAAATCCAGAAAATTGGCTGAAAACGACTTAATATCAAGTAATCATTGGGCGAATCGCTCTGGAACTGAAATCGGAACGCTCACTGACATTTGCCCTATCTTAAAGTCTGATAAACGCCGGAAAAATGACTAAGTCCCACAAAAAATTTTTAAAACTTTTTTCAATTTTACCCCCGTGGGATATATATTTTACCCACACACATTTTGAACTCTCCTGGGGTACCCTCTCACATATTATTCCCTCATTTAGTGGATGTTTTCACAAAAAAGTGAAATTTTCAAAAATCCAGAAAATTGGCTGAAAACGACTTAATATCAAGGACTCATTGGGCGAATCGCTCTGGAACTGAAATCGGAACGCTCACTGACATTTCCCCTATTTGAAAGTCTGATAAACGCCGGAAAAATGACTAAGTACAAAAAAAAATTTTCTTAAACTTTTTTCAATTTTACCCCCGTGGGATATATATTCTACCCACACACATTTTGAACTCTCCTGGGGTACCCTCTCACATATTATTCCCTCATTTAGTGGATGTTTTCACAAAAAAGTGAAATTTTCATAAATCTAGAAAATTGGCTAAAAACGACTAAATATCAAGGGCTCATTGGGCGAATCGCTCTGGAACCGAAATCGTATTGCTCACTGACATTTCCCCTATCTGAAAGTCTGATAAACACCAGAGAAATGACTAAGTCCAAAAAAATAATTTTTTCAACTTTTTTCAATTTTACCCCCGTGGGATATATATTCTACCCACACACATTTGGAACTCTCCTGGGGTACCCTCACACATATTATTCCCTCATTTAGTGGATATTTTCACAAAAAAGTGAAATTTTTCAAAAAATCCAGAAAATTGGCTGTAAACTACTTAATATCAAGGAATCATTGGGCGAATCGCTCTGGAACTGAAATCGGAACGCTCACTGACATTTCCCCTATCTGAAAGTCTGATAAATCCTGGAAAACTGACTTAAGTCCAAAAAAAAAAATTTTTCAACTTTTTTCAATTTTACCCCCGTGGGATATATATTCTACCCACACACATTTGGAACTCTCCTGGGGTACCTCACACATATTATTCCCTCATTTAGTGGATATTTTCACAAAAAAGTGAAATTTAAAAAAAACCAAAATATTGGCTGAAAACGACTAAATATCAAGGACTCATTGGGCGAATCGCTCTGGAACTGAAATCGGAATGCTCTCTGACATTTGCCATATCTGAAAGTCTGATAAACGCCGGAAAAATGTCTAAGTCCAAAAAAATATTTTTTTCAACTCTTTTCAATTTTACCCCCGTGGGATATATAGTCTACCCACACACATTTGGAACTCTCCTGGGGTACCCTCACACATATTATTCCCTCATTTAGTGGATATTTTCACAAAAAAGTGACATTTTCAAAAAATCCAGAAAATTGGCTGAAAACGACTTAATATCAAGGAATCATTGGGCAAATCGCTCTAGAACTGAAATCGGAATGCTCACTGACATTTCCCCTATCTGAAAGTCTGATAAACGCCAGAAAAATGACTAAGTCCAAAAAAAATTGATTTCAATTTTACCCCCGTGGATATATATTCTACCCACACACATTGGGAACTCTCCTGGGGTACCCTCACACATATTATTCTCTCATTTAGTGGATATTTTCACAAAAAAGTGAAATTTTCAAAAATCCAGAAAATTGGCTGAAAACGACTAAATATCAAGGACTCATTGGGCGAATCGCTCTAGAACTGAAATCGGAACGCTCAGTGACATTTCCCCTATCTGAAAGTCTGATAAACGCCAGAAAAATGACTAAGTCCAAAAAAAATTGATGTCAATTTTACCCCCGTGGATATATATTCTACCCACACACATTTGGAACTCTCCTGGGGTACCCTCACACATATTATTCCCTCATTTAGTGGATATTTTCATAAAAAAGTGAAATTTTCAAAAAATCCAGAAAATTGGCTGAAAACGACTTAATATCAAGGAATCATTGGGCGAATCGCTCTGGAACTGAAATCGTAACGCTCACTGACATTTGCCCTATCTGAAAGTCTGATAAACACTGGAATAGTGACTAAGTCCAAAAAAAAATTTTTTTCAACTTTTTTAAATTTTACCCCCGTGGGATATATATTCTACCCACACACATTTGGAACTCTCCTGGGGTACCCTCTCACTTATTATTCCCTCATTTAGTGGATATTTTCACATAAAAGTGAAATTTTCAAAAATCCAGAAAATTGGCTGAAAACGACTTAATATCAAGGAATCATTGGGCAAATCGCTCTAGAACTGAAATCGGAACGCTCACTGACATTTCCCCTATCTGAAAGTCTGATAAACGCCAGAAAAATGACTAAGTCCAAAAAAAATTGATTTCAATTTTACCCCCGTGGATATATATTCTACCCACACACATTGGGAACTCTCCTGGGGTACCCTCACACATATTATTCTCTCATTTAGTGGATATTTTCACAAAAAAGTGAAATTTTCAAAAATCCAGAAAATTGGCTGAAAACGGCAAAATATCAAGGACTCATTGGGCGAATCGCTCTGGAACTGAAATCGGAATGCTCACTGACATTTCCCCTATCTGAAAGTCTGATAAACGCCGGAAAAATGACTAAGTCCAAAAAAAAAATTTTTCAACTTTTTTCAATTTTACCCCCGTGGGATATATATTCTACCCACACACATTTGGAACTCTCCTGGGGTACCCTCACACATATTATTCCCTCATTTAGTGGATATTTTCACAAAAAAGTGAAATTTTCAAAAATCCAGAAAATTGGCGGAAAAAGGCTAAATATCAAGGACTCATTGGGCGAATCGCTCTGGAACTGAAATCGTAACGCTCACTGACATTTCACGTATCTGAAAGTTTGATAAATCATGGAAAAATGACTTAAGTTCAAAAAAAAAATTTTTCAACTTTTTTCAATTTTACCCCCGTGGGATTTGTAGTCTACCCACACACATTTGGAACTCTCCTGGGGTACCCTCACACATATTATTCCCTCATTTAGTGGATATTTTCACAAAAAAGTGACATTTTCAAAAAATCCAGAAAATTGGCTGAAAACGACTTAATATCAAGGAATCATTGGGCAAATCGCTCTAGAACTGAAATCGGAACGCTCACTGACATTTCCCCTATCTGAAAGTCTGATAAACGCCAGAAAAATGACTAAGTCCAAAAAAAATTGATTTCAATTTTACCCCCGTGGATATATATTCTACCCACACACATTGGGAACTCTCCTGGGGTACCCTCACACATATTATTCTCTCATTTAGTGGATATTTTCACAAAAAAGTGAAATTTTCAAAAATCCAGAAAATTGGCTGAAAACGGCAAAATATCAAGAACTCATTGGGCGAATCGCTCTGGAACTGAAATCGGAATGCTCACTGACATTTGCCCTATCTGAAAGTCTGATAAACGCCGGAAAAATGACTAAGCCCCAAAAAAAAATTTTTCAACTTTTTTCAATTTTACCCCCGTGGGATATATATTCTACCCACACACATTTGGAACTCTCCTGGGGTACCCTCACACATATTATTCCCTCATTTAGTGGATATTTTCACAAAAAAGTGAAATTTTCAAAAATCCAGAAAATTGGCGGAA
Organism: Phyllobates terribilis; assembly: GCF_046119375.1. Taxonomy (NCBI): domain Eukaryota; kingdom Metazoa; phylum Chordata; class Amphibia; order Anura; family Dendrobatidae; genus Phyllobates; species Phyllobates terribilis. The sequence goes on from NW_027362762.1 coordinate 586,796,674, forward strand.
AACGACTAAATATCAAGGACTCATTGGGCGAATCGCTCTGGAACTGAAATCGGAGCGCTCACTGTCATTTGCCCTATCTGAAAGCCTGATAAACACCGGAAAAATGACTAAGTCCAAAAAAAAAATTTTTTCAACTTTTTTCAATTTTACCCCCGTGGGATATATATTCTACCCACACACATTTGGAACTCTCCTGGGGTACCCTCACACATATTAATCCCTCATTTAGTGGATATTTTCACAAAAAAGTGAAATTTTCAAAAATCCAGAAAATTGGCTGAAAACGACTTAATATCAAGGACTCATTGGGCGAATCGCTCTGGAACTGAAATCGGAACGCTCACTGACATTTGCCCTATCTGAAAGTCTGATAAACGCCAGAAAAATGACTAAGTCCAAAAAAAATTGTTTTTAATTTTACCCCCGTGGATATATATTCTACCCACACACATTTGGAACTCTCCTGGGGTACCCTCACACATATTATTACCTCATTTAGTGGATATTTTCACAAAAAAGTGAAATTTTCAAAAATCCAGAAAATTGGCTGAAAACGACTAAATATCAAGGACTCATTGGGCGAATCGCTCTGGAACTGAAATCGGAACTCTCACTGACATTTCCCCTATCTGAAAGTCTGATAAATCCTGGAAAACTGACTTAAGTCCAAAAAAAAAAATTTTTCAACTTTTTTCAATTTTACCCCCGTGGGATATATAGTCTACCCACACGCATTTGGAACTCTCCTGGGGTACCCTCACACATATTATTCCCTCATTTAGTGGATATTTTCACAAAAAAGTGAAATTTTCAAAAAACCAAAATATTGGCTGAAAACGACTAAATATCAAGGACTCATTGGGCGAATCGCTCTGGAACTGAAATCGGAACGCTCACTGACATTTCCCGTATCTGAAAGTTTGATAAATCCTGGAAAAATGACTTAAGTCCAAAAAAAATATTTTTCAACTTTTTTCAATTTTACCCCCGTGGGATATATAGTCTACCCACACACATTTGGAACTCTCCTGGGGTACACTCACACATATTATTCCCTCATTTAGTGGATATTTTCACAAAAAAGTGACATTTTCAAAAAATCCAGAAAATTGGCTGAAAACGACTTAATATCAAGGAATCATTGGGCGAATCGCTCTAGAACTGAAATCGGAACGCTCACTGACATTTCCCCTATCTGAAAGTCTGATAAACGCCAGAAAAATGACTAAGTCCAAAAAAAATTTTCTTAAACTTTTTTCAATTTTACCCCCGTGGGATATATATTCTACCCACACACATTTTGAACTCTCCTGGGGTACCCTCTCACATATTATTCCCTCATTTAGTGGATGTTTTCAAAAAAAAGTGAAATTTTCAAAAATCCAGAAAATTGGCTGAAAACGACTAAATATCAAGGGCTCATTGGGCGAATCGCTCTGGAACCGAAATCGTATTGCTCACTGACATTTCCCCTATCTGAAAGTCTTATAAACACCAGAGAAATGACTAAGTCCAAAAAAATAATTTTTTCAACTTTTTTCAATTTTACCCCCGTGGGATATATATTCTACCCACACACATTTGGAACTCTCCTGGGGTACCCTCACACATATTATTCCCTCATTTAGTAGATATTTTCACAAAAAAGTGAAATTTTCAAAAATCCAGAAAATTGGCTGAAAGCGTCTTAATATCAAGGACTCATTGGGCGAATCGCTCTGGAACTGAAATCGGAACGCTCACTGACATTTCCCCTATCTGAAAGTCTGATAAACGCCGGAAAAATGACTAAGTCCAAAAAAAAAATGATTTCAACTTTTTTCAATTTTACCCCCGTGGGATATATATTCTACCCACACACATTTGGAACTCTACTGGGGTACCCTCTCACATATTATTCCCTCATTTAGTGGATATTTTCACAAAAAAGTGACATTTTCAAAAAATCCAGAAAATTGGCTGAAAACGACTTAATATCAAGGAATCATTGGGCAAATCGCTCTGGAACTGAAATCGGAACGCTCACTGACATTTCCCCCTATCTGAAAGTCTGATAAACGCCAGAAAAATGACTAAGTCCAAAAAAAATTGATTTCAATTTTACCCCCGTGGATATATATTCTACCCACACACATTGGGAACTCTCCTGGGGTACCCTCACACATATTATTCTCTCATTTAGTGGATATTTTCACAAAAAAGTGAAATTTTCAAAAATCCAGAAAATTGGCTGAAAACGGCAAAATATCAAGGACTCATTGGGCGAATCGCTCTGGAACTGAAATCGGAATGCTCACTGACATTTCCCCTATCTGAAAGTCTGATAAACGCCGGAAAAATGACTAAGTCCAAAAAAAAAATTTTTCAACTTTTTTCAATTTTACCCCCGTGGGATATATATTCTACCCACACACATTTGGAACTCTCCTGGGGTACCCTCACACATATTATTCCCTCATTTAGTGGATATTTTCACAAAAAAGTGAAATTTTCAAAAATCCAGAAAATTGGCGGAAAAAGACTAAATATCAAGGACTCATTGGGCGAATCGCTCTGGAACTGAAATCGTAACGCTCACTGACATTTCACGTATCTGAAAGTTTGATAAATCCTGGAAAAATGACTTAAGTCCAAAAAAAAAATTTTTCAACTTTTTTCAATTTTACCCCCGTGGGATTTGTAGTCTACCCACACACATTTGGAACTCTCCTGGGGTACCCTCACACATATTATTCCCTCATTTAGTGGATATTTTCACAAAAAAGTGACATTTTCAAAAAATCCAGAAAATTGGCTGAAAACGACTTAATATCAAGGAATCATTGGGCAAATCGCTCTAGAACTGAAATCGGAACGCTCACTGACATTTCCCCTATCTGAAAGTCTGATAAACGCCAGAAAAATGACTAAGTCCAAAAAAAATTGATTTCAATTTTACCCCCGTGGATATATATTCTACCCACACACATTGGGAACTCTCCTGGGGTACCCTCACACATATTATTCTCTCATTTAGTGGATATTTTCACAAAAAAGTGAAATTTTCAAAAATCCAGAAAATTGGCTGAAAACGGCAAAATATCAAGAACTCATTGGGCGAATCGCTCTGGAACTGAAATCGGAATGCTCACTGACATTTGCCCTATCTGAAAGTCTGATAAACGCCGGAAAAATGACTAAGCCCCCAAAAAAAATTTTTTTCCAACTTTTTTCAATTTTACCCCCGTGGGATATATATTCTACCCACACACATTTGGAACTCTCCTGGGGTACCCTCACACATATTATTCCCTCATTTAGTGGATATTTTCACAAAAAAGTGAAATTTTCAAAAATCCAGAAAATTGGCGGAAAACGACTAAATATCAAGGACTCATTGGGCGAATCGCTCTGGAACTGAAATCGTAACGCTCACTGACATTTCACGTATCTGAAAGTTTGATAAATCCTGGAAAAATGACTTAAGTCCAAAAAAAAAATTTTTCAACTTTTTTCAATTTTACCCCCGTGAGATATATATTCTACCCACACACATTTGGAACTCTAATGGTACCCTCACACATATTATTCCCTCATTTAGTGGATAATTTCACAAAAAAGTGAAATTTTCAAAAATCCCGAAAATTGGCTGAAAACGACTAAATATCAAGGACTCATTGAGCGAAACGCTCTGGAACTGAAATCGAAAAGCTCACTGACATTTCCCCTATCTGAAAGTTTGATAAACGCCGGAAAAATGACTAAGTCCAAAAAAAAAATGTTTTCAACTTTTTTCAATTTTCCCCCCGTGGGATATATATTCTACCCACACACATTTGGAACTCTCCTGGGGTACCCTCACACATATTATTCTCTCATTTAGTGGATATTTTCACAAAATAGTGAAATTTTCAAAAATCCAGAAAATTGGCTGAAAACGACTAAATATCAAGGACTCATTGGGAGAATCGCTCTGGAACTGAAATCATATTGCTCACTGACATTTCCCTTATCTGAAAGTCTGATAAACGCTGGAAAAATGACTAAGTCCAAAAAAAAATTTTTTTCAACTTTTTTCAATTTTACCCCTGTGGGATATATATTCTACCCACACACATTTGGAACTCTCCTGGGGTACCCTCACACATATTATTCCCTCATTTAGTGGATATTTTCACAAAAAAGTGACATTTTCAAAAATCCAGAAAATTGGCGGAAAACGACTAAATATCAAGGACTCAATGGGCGAATCGCTCTGGAACTGAAATCAGAACGCTCACTGACATTTGCCCTAGCTGAAAGTCTAATAAACGCCAGAAAAATGACTAAGTCCAAAAAAATTTTTTTTCAATTTTACCCCCGTGGGATTTATATTCTACCAACACACACTTGGAACTCTCCTGGGGTACCCTCACACATATTATTCCCTCATTTAGTGGATATTTTCACAAAAAAGTGAAATTTTCAAAAATCCAGAAAATTGGCTGAAAACGACTTAATATCAAGGACTCATTGGGCGAATCGCTCTGGAACTGAAATCGTAATGCTCACTGACATTTCCCCTATCTGAAAGTCTGATAAACGCCAGAAAAATAACTAAGTCCAAAAAAAATTGATTTCAATTTTACCCCGTGGATATATATTCTACCCACACACATTTGGATTTCTCCTCGGGTACCCTCACACATATTATTCTCTCATTTAGTGGATATTTTCACAAAGAAGTGAAATTTTCAAAAATCCAGAAAATTGGCTGAAAATGACTAAATATCAAGGAATCATTGGGCGAATCGCTCTGGAACTGAAATCGGAACGCTCACTGACATTTGCCCTATCTGAAAGTCTGATAAACGCCGGAAAAATGACTAAGTCAAAAAAAAAATTTTCTTAAGCTTTTTTCAATTTTACCCCCGTGGGAAATATATGCTACCCACACACATTTGGAACTCTCCTGGGGTACCCTCACACATATTATTCCCTCATTTAGTGGATATTTTTACAAAAAATTGAAATTTTCAAAAATCCAGAAAATTGGCTGAAAACGACTAAATATCAAGCACTCATTGGGTGAATCGCTCTGGAACTGAAATCGGAATGCTCACTGACATTTCCCCTATCTGAAAGTCTGATAAACCCTGGAAAAATGACTAAGTCCAAAAAAAAAAAAATTTTTCAACTTTTTTCAATTTTACCCCCGTGAGATATATATTCTACCCAAACACATTTGGAGCTCTCCTGGGGTACCCTCACACATTTTATTCCCTCATTTAGTGGATATTTTCACAAAAATTGAAATTTTCAAAAATCCAGAAAATTGGCTGAAAACGACTAAATATCAAGGACTCATTGGGCGAATCGCTCTGGAACTGAAATCGGAACGCTCACTGACACTTGCCATATCTGAAAGTCTGATAAACGCCGGAAAAATGACTAAGTCCAAAAAAACAATTTTTTCAACTTTTTTAAATTTTACCCCCGTGGGATATATATTCTACCCACACACATTTGGAACTCTCCTGGGGTACCCTCACACATATTATTCCCTCATTTAGGGGATATTTTCACAAAAAAAGTGAAATTTTCAAAAATCCTGAAAATTGGCTGAAAACGACTAAATATCAAGGACTCATTGGGCGAATCGCTCTGGAACTGAAATCGAAATGCTCACTGACATTTGCCATGTCTGAAAGTCTGATAAACGCCGGAAAAATGACTAAGTCCAAAAAAAAAAATGTTTCAACATTTTTCAAATTTACCCCCGTGGGATATATATTCTACCCACACACATTTGGAACTCTCCTGGTGTACTCTCACACATATTATTCCCTCATTTAGTGGATATTTTCATAAAAAAGTGAAATTTTCAAAAATCCAGAAAATTGGCTGAAAACGACTAAATATCAAGGACTCATTGGGCGAATCGCTCTGGAACTGAAATCGAAACGCTCACTGACATTTGCCATGTCTGAAAGTCTGATAAACGCCGGAAAAATGACTAAGTCCAAAAAAAATTGATTTCAATTTTACCCCCGTGGATATATATTCTACCCACACACATTGGGAACTCTCCTGGGGTACCCTCACACATATTATTCTCTCATTTAGTGGATATTTTCACAAAAAAGTGAAATTTTCAAAAATCCAGAAAATTGGCTGAAAACGGCAAAATATCAAGGACTCATTGGGCGAATCGCTCTGGAACTGAAATCGGAATGCTCACTGACATTTCCCCTATCTGAAAGTCTGATAAACGCCGGAAAAATGACTAAGTCCAAAAAAAAAATTTTTCAACTTTTTTCAATTTTACCCCCGTGGGATATATATTCTACCCACACACATTTGGAACTCTCCTGGGGTACCCTCACACATATTATTCCCTCATTTAGTGGATATTTTCACAAAAAAGTGAAATTTTCAAAAATCCAGAAAATTGGCGGAAAAAGACTAAATATCAAGGACTCATTGGGCGAATCGCTCTGGAACTGAAATCGTAACGCTCACTGACATTTCACGTATCTGAAAGTTTGATAAATCCTGGAAAAATGACTTAAGTCCAAAAAAAAAATTTTTCAACTTTTTTCAATTTTACCCCCGTGGGATTTGTAGTCTACCCACACACATTTGGAACTCTCCTGGGGTACCCTCACACATATTATTCCCTCATTTAGTGGATATTTTCACAAAAAAGTGACATTTTCAAAAAATCCAGAAAATTGGCTGAAAACGACTTAATATCAAGGAATCATTGGGCAAATCGCTCTAGAACTGAAATCGGAACGCTCACTGACATTTCCCCTATCTGAAAGTCTGATAAACGCCAGAAAAATGACTAAGTCCAAAAAAAATTGATTTCAATTTTACCCCCGTGGATATATATTCTACCCACACACATTGGGAACTCTCCTGGGGTACCCTCACACATATTATTCTCTCATTTAGTGGATATTTTCACAAAAAAGTGAAATTTTCAAAAATCCAGAAAATTGGCTGAAAACGGCAAAATATCAAGAACTCATTGGGCGAATCGCTCTGGAACTGAAATCGGAATGCTCACTGACATTTGCCCTATCTGAAAGTCTGATAAATGCCGGAAAAATGACTAAGCCCCAAAAAAAAATTTTTTTCCAACTTTTTTCAATTTTACCCCCGTGGGATATATATTCTACCCACACACATTTGGAACTCTCCTGGGGTACCCTCACACATATTATTCCCTCATTTAGTGGATATTTTCACAAAAAAGTGAAATTTTCAAAAATCCAGAAAATTGGCGGAAAACGACTAAATATCAAGGACTCATTGGGCGAATCGCTCTGGAACTGAAATCGTAACGCTCACTGACATTTCACGTATCTGAAAGTTTGATAAATCCTGGAAAAATGACTTAAGTCCAAAAAAAAAATTTTTCAACTTTTTTCAATTTTACCCCCGTGAGATATATATTCTACCCACACACATTTGGAACTCTAATGGTACCCTCACACATATTATTCCCTCATTTAGTGGATAATTTCACAAAAAAGTGAAATTTTCAAAAATCCCGAAAATTGGCTGAAAACGACTAAATATCAAGGACTCATTGGGCGAAACGCTCTGGAACTGAAATCGAAAAGCTCACTGACATTTCCCCTATCTGAAAGTTTGATAAACGCCGGAAAAATGACTAAGTCCAAAAAAAAAATGTTTTCAACTTTTTTCAATTTTCCCCCCGTGGGATATATATTCTACCCACACACATTTGGAACTCTCCTGGGGTACCCTCACACATATTATTCTCTCATTTAGTGGATATTTTCACAAAATAGTGAAATTTTCAAAAATCCAGAAAATTGGCTGAAAACGACTAAATATCAAGGACTCATTGGGAGAATCGCTCTGGAACTGAAATCATATTGCTCACTGACATTTCCCTTATCTGAAAGTCTGATAAACGCTGGAAAAATGACTAAGTCCAAAAAAAAATTTTTTTCAACTTTTTTCAATTTTCCCCCCGTGGGATATATATTCTACCCACACACATTTGGAACTCTCCTGGGGTACCCTCACACATATTATTCCCTCATTTAGTGGATATTTTCACAAAAAAGTGACATTTTCAAAAATCCAGAAAATTGGCGGAAAACGACTAAATATCAAGGACTCAATGGGCGAATCGCTCTGGAACTGAAATCAGAACGCTCACTGACATTTGCCCTAGCTGAAAGTCTAATAAACGCCAGAAAAATGACTAAGTCCAAAAAAATTTTTTTTCAATTTTACCCCCGTGGGATTTATATTCTACCAACACACACTTGGAACTCTCCTGGGGTACCCTCACACATATTATTCCCTCATTTAGTGGATATTTTCACAAAAAAGTGAAATTTTCAAAAATCCAGAAAATTGGCTGAAAACGACTTAATATCAAGGACTCATTGGGCGAATCGCTCTGGAACTGAAATCGTAATGCTCACTGACATTTCCCCTATCTGAAAGTCTGATAAACGCCAGAAAAATAACTAAGTCCAAAAAAAATTGATTTCAATTTTACCCCGTGGATATATATTCTACCCACACACATTTGGATTTCTCCTCGGGTACCCTCACACATATTATTCTCTCATTTAGTGGATATTTTCACAAAGAAGTGAAATTTTCAAAAATCCAGAAAATTGGCTGAAAATGACTAAATATCAAGGAATCATTGGGCGAATCGCTCTGGAACTGAAATCGGAACGCTCACTGACATTTGCCCTATCTGAAAGTCTGATAAACGCCGGAAAAATGACTAAGTCAAAAAAAAAATTTTCTTAAGCTTTTTTCAATTTTACCCCCGTGGGAAATATATTCTACCCACACACATTTGGAACTCTCCTGGGGTACCCTCACACATATTATTCCCTCATTTAGTGGATATTTTTACAAAAAATTGAAATTTTCAAAAATCCAGAAAATTGGCTGAAAACGACTAAATATCAAGCACTCATTGGGTGAATCGCTCTGGAACTGAAATCGGAATGCTCACTGACATTTCCCCTATCTGAAAGTCTGATAAACCCTGGAAAAATGACTTAAGTCCAAAAAAAAAAAAATTTTTCAACTTTTTTCAATTTTACCCCCGTGAGATATATATTCTACCCAAACACATTTGGAGCTCTCCTGGGGTACCCTCACACATTTTATTCCCTCATTTAGTGGATATTTTCACAAAAATTGAAATTTTCAAAAATCCAGAAAATTGGCTGAAAACGACTAAATATCAAGGACTCATTGGGCGAATCGCTCTGGAACTGAAATCGGAACGCTCACTGACACTTGCCATATCTGAAAGTCTGATAAACGCCGGAAAAATGACTAAGTCCAAAAAAACAATTTTTTCAACTTTTTTAAATTTTACCCCCGTGGGATATATATTCTACCCACACACATTTGGAACTCTCCTGGGGTACCCTCACACATATTATTCCCTCATTTAGTGGATATTTTCATAAAAAAGTGAAATTTTCAAAAATCCAGAAAATTGGCTGAAAACGACTAAATATCAAGGACTCATTTGGCGAATCGCTCTGGAACTGAAATCGAAACGCTCACTGACATTTGCCATGTCTGAAAGTCTGATAAACGCCGGAAAAATGACTAAGTCCAAAAAAAAAATGTTTCAACATTTTTCAAATTTACCCCCGTGGGATATATATTCTACCCACACACATTTGGAACTCTCCTGGCGTACTCTCACACATATTATTCCCTCATTTAGTGGATATTTTCACAAAAATGTGAAATTTTCAAAAATCCAGAAAATTGGCTGAAAACGACTAAATATCAAGGACTCATTGGGCGTATCGCTCTGGAATTGAAATCGGAACGCTCACTGACATTTCCCCTATCTGAAAGTTTGATAAACGCCGGAAAAATGACTAAGTCCAAAAAAAAAATGTTTTCAACTTTTTTCAATTTTACCCCCGTGAGATATATATTCTACCCACACACATTTGGAGCTCTCCTGGGGTACCCTCACACATATTATTCCCTCATTTAGTGGATATTTTCACAAAAAAGTGAAATTTTCAAAAATCCCGAAACTTGGCTGAAAACGACTAAATATCAAGGACTCATTGGGCGAATCGCTCTGGAACTGAAATCGAAACGCTCACTGACATTTGCCATGTCTGAAAGTCTGATAAACGCCGGAAAAATGACTAAGTCCAAAAAAAAAATGTTTCAACATTTTTCAAATTTACCCCCGTGGGATATATATTCTACCCACACACATTTGGAACTCTCCTGGCGTACTCTCACACATATTATTCCCTCATTTAGTGGATATTTTCACAAAAATGTGAAATTTTCAAAAATCCAGAAAATTGGCTGAAAACGACTAAATATCAAGGACTCATTGGGCGTATCGCTCTGGAATTGAAATCGAAACGCTCACTGACATTTCCCCTATCTGAAAGTTTGATAAACGCCGGAAAAATGACTAAGTCCAAAAAAAAAATGTTTTCAACTTTTTTCAATTTTACCCCCGTGAGATATATATTCTACCCACACACATTTGGAGCTCTCCTGGGGTACCCTCACACATATTATTCCCTCATTTAGTGGATATTTTCACAAAAAAGTGAAATTTTCAAAAATCCCGAAACTTGGCTGAAAACGACTAAATATCAAGGACTCATTGGGCGAAACGCTCTGGAACAGAAATCGAAACGCTCACTGTCATTTGCCATGTCTGAAAGTCTGATAAACGCCGGAAAAATGACTAAGTCCAAAAAAAAAAATGTTTTCAACTTTTTTCAATTTTACCCCCGTGAGATATATATTCTACCCACACACATTTGGAGCTCTCCTGGGGTACCCTCACACATATTATTCCCTCATTTAGGGGATATTTTCACAAAAAAAGTGAAATGTTCAAAAATCCTGAAAATTGGCTGAAATTGACTAAATATCAAGCACTCATTGGGTGAATCGCTCTGGAACTGAAATCGGAACGCTCACTGACATTTCCCCTATCTGAAATTCTGATAAACGACGGAAAAATGACTAAGTCCAAAAAAAAATTTTTTCAACTTTTTTCAATTTAACCCTCGTGAGATATATATTCTACCCACACACATTTGGAACTCTCCTGGGGTACCCTCACACTTATTATTCCCTCATTTAGTGGATATTTTCACAAAAAAGTGAAATTTTCAAAAATCCAGAAAATTGGCTGAAAACGACTTGATATCAGGGACTCATTGGGCGAATCGCTCTGGAACTGAAATCGGAACACTCACTGACATTTGCCATATCTGAAAGTCTGATAAACGCCGGAAAAATGACTAAGTACAAAAAAAATTTTTTTTCAACTTTTTTCTGTTTTACCCACGTGGGATATATATTCTACCCACACACATTTGGAACAAACCTGGTGTACCCTCACACATATTATTCCCTCATTTAGTGGATATTTTCATAAAAAAGTGAAATTTTCAAAAGTCCAGAAAATTGGCTGAAAACGACTAAATATCAAGGACTCATTGGGCGAATCGCTCTGGAACTGAAATCGAAACGCTCACTGACATTTGCCATGTCTGAAAGTATGATAAACGCCGGAAAAATGACTAAGTCCAAAAAAAAAATGTTTCAACATTTTTCAAATTTACCCCCTTGGGATATATATTCTACCCACACACATTTGGAACTCTCCTGGCGTACTCTCACACATATTATTCCCTCATTTAGTGGATATTTTCACAAAAATGTGAAATTTCAAAAATCCAGAAAATTGGCTGAAAACGACTAAATATCAAGGACTCATTGGGCGAATCGCTCTGGAACTGAAATCGGAACGCTCACTGACATTTGCCATATCTGATTGTCTGATAAACGCCGGAAAAATGACTAAGTCCAAAAAAAAAATTTTTTCAACTTTTTTAAATTTTACCCCCGTGAGATATATATTCTACCCACACACATTTGGAACTCTCCTGGGGTACCCTCACACATATTATTCCCTCATTTAGGTGATATTTTCACAAAAAAAGTGAAATTTTCAAAAATCCAGAAAATTGGCTGAAATTGACTAAATATCAAGCACTTATTGGGTGAATCGCTCTGGAACTGAAATCGGAACGCTCACTGACATTTCCCCTATCTGAAAGTCTGATAAACGCCGGAAAAATGACTAAGTCCAAAAAAAAATTTTTTCAACTTTTTTCAATTTTACCCCCGTGAGATATATATTCTACCCACACACATTTGGAACTCTCCTGGGGTACCCTCACACTTATTATTCCCTCATTTAGTGGATATTTTCACAAAAAAGTGAAATTTTCAAAAATAAAGAAAATTGGCTGAAAACGACTTGATATCAGGGACTCATTGGGCGAATCGCTCTGGAACTGAAATCGGAACACTCACTGACATTTGCCATATCTGAAAGTCTGATAAACGCCGGAAAAATGACTAAGTCCAAAAAAAATTTTTTTCAACTTTTTTCAATTTTACCCCCGTGAGATATATATTCTACCCACACACATTTGGAACTCTCCTGGGGTACCCTCACACTTATTATTCCCTCATTTAGTGGATATTTTCACAAAAAAGTGAAATTTTCAAAAATCCAGAAAATTGGCTGAAAACGACTTGATATCAGGGACTCATTGGGCGAATCGCTCTGGAAGTGAAATCGGAACACTCACTGACATTTGCCATATCTGAAAGTCTGATAAACGCCGGAAAAATGACTAAGTACAAAAAAAATTTTTTTTCAACTTTTTTCTGTTTTACCCACGTGGGATATATATTCTACCCACACACATTTGGAACAAACCTGGCGTACCCTCACACATATTATTCCCTCATTTAGTGGATATTTTCATAAAAAAGTGAAATTTTCAAAAATCCAGAAAATTGGCTGAAAACGACTAAATATCAAGGACTCATTGGGCGAATCGCTCTGGAACTGAAATCGAAACGCTCACTGACATTTGCCATGTCTGAAAGTCTGATAAACGCCGGAAAAATGACTAAGTCCAAAAAAAAAATGTTTCAACATTTTTCAAATTTACCCCCTTGGGATATATATTCTACCCACACACATTTGGAACTCTCCTGGCGTACTCTCACACATATTATTCCCTCATTTAGTGGATATTTTCACAAAAATGTGAAATTTTCAAAAATCCAGAAAATTGGCTGAAAAAGACTAAATATCAAGGACTCATTGGGCGAATCGCTCTGGAACTGAAATCGGAACGCTCACTGACATTTGCCATATCTGAAAGTCTGATAAACGCCGGAAAAATGACTAAGTCCAAAAAAAAAATTTTTTCAACTTTTTTAAATTTTACCCCGTGGGATATATATTCTACACACACACATTTGGAACTCTCCTGGGGTACCCTCACACATATTATTCCCTCATTTAGTGGATATTTTCACAAAAAAAGTGAAATTTTCAAAAATCCAGAAAATTGGCTGAAAACGACTTGATACCAGGGACTCATTGGGCGAATCGCTCTGGAACTGAAATCGGAACAATCACTGACATTTGCCATATCTGAAAGTCTGATAAACACCGGAAAAATGACTAAGTACAAAAAAATTTTTTTTTCAACTTTTTTCTGTTTTACCCACGTGGGATATATATTCTACCCACACACATTTGGAACTCTCCTGGCGTACTCTCACACATATTATTCCCTCATTTAGTGGATATTTTCACAAAAAAGTGAAATTTTCAAAAATCCAGAAAATTGGCTGAAAACGACTAAATATCAAGGACTCATTGGGCGTATCGCTCTGGAATTGAAATCGGAACGCTCACTGACATTTCCCATATCTGAAAGTTTGATAAACGCCGGAAAAATGACTAAGTCCAAAAAAAAAATGTTTTCAACTTTTTTCAATTTTACCGCCGTGAGATATATATTCTACCCACACACATTTGGAGCTCTCCTGGGGTACCCTCACACATATTATTCCCTCATTTAGTGGATATTTTCACAAAAATGTGAAATTTTCAAAAATCCAGAAAATTGGCTGAAAACGACTAAGTATCAAGGACTCATTGGGCGAATCGCTCTGGAACTGAAATCGGAACGCTCACTGACATTTGCCATATCTGAATGTCTGATAAACGCCGGAAAAATGACTAAGTCAAAAAAAAAATTTTCTTAAGCTTTTTTCAATTTTACCCCCGTGAGATATATATTCTACCCACACACATTTAGAACTCTCCTGGGGTACCCTCACACTTATTATTCCCTCATTTAGTGGATATTTTCACAAAAAAGTGAAATTTTCAAAAATCCAGAAAATTGGCTGAAAACGACTTGATATGAGGGACTCATTGGGCGAATCGCTCTGGAACTGAAATCGGAACACTCACTGACATTTGCCATATCTGAAAGTCTGATAAACGCCGGAAAAATGACTAAGTCCAAAAAAAATTTTTTTCAACTTTTTTCACTTTTACCCTCGTGAGATATATATTCTACCCACACACATTTGGAACTCTCCTGGGGTACCCTCACACTTATTATTCCCTCATTTAGTGGATATTTTCACAAAAAAGTGAAATTTTCAAAAATCCAGAAAATTGGCTGAAATTGACTAAATATCAAGCACTCATTGGGTGAATCGCTCTGGAACTGAAATCGGAACGCTCACTGACATTTCCCCTATCTGAAATTCTGATAAACGCCGGAAAAATGACTAAGTCCAAAAAAAAATTTTTTCAACTTTTTTCAATTTAACCCTCGTGAGATATATATTCTACCCACACACATTTGGAACTCTCCTGGGGTACCCTCACACTTATTATTCCCTCATTTAGTGGATATTTTCACAAAAAAGTGAAATTTTCAAAAATCCAGAAAATTGGCTGAAAACGACTTGATATCAGGGACTCATTGGGCGAATCGCTCTGGAACTGAAATCGGAACACTCACTGACATTTGCCATATCTGAAAGTCTGATAAACGCCGGAAAAATGACTAAGTACAAAAAAAATTTTTTTTCAACTTTTTTCTGTTTTACCTACGTGGGATATATATTCTACCCACACACATTTGGAACAAACCTGGCGTACCCTCACACATATTATTCCCTCATTTAGTGGATATTTTCATAAAAAAGTGAAATTTTCAAAAATCCAGAAAATTGGCTGAAAACGACTAAATATCAAGGACTCATTGGGCGAATCGCTCTGGAACTGAAATCGAAACGCTCACTGACATTTGCCATGTCTGAAAGTCTGATAAACGCCGGAAAAATGACTAAGTCCAAAAAAAAAATGTTTCAACATTTTTCAAATTTACCCCCTTGGGATATATATTCTACCCACACACATTTGGAACTCTCCTGGCGTACTCTCACACATATTATTCCCTCATTTAGTGGATATTTTCACAAAAATGTGAAATTTTCAAAAATCCAGAAAATTGGCTGAAAACGACTAAATATCAAGGACTCATTGGGCGAATCGCTCTGGAACTGAAATCGGAACGCTCACTGACATTTGCCATATCTGAAAGTCTGATAAACGCCGGAAAAATGACTAAGTCCAAAAAAAAAATTTTTTCAACTTTTTTAAATTTTACCCCGTGGGATATATATTCTACACACACACATTTGGAACTCTCCTGGGGTACCCTCACACATATTATTCCCTCATTTAGTGGATATTTTCACAAAAAAAGTGAAATTTTCAAAAATCCAGAAAATTGGCTGAAAACGACTAAGTATCAAGGACTCATTGGGCGAATCGCTCTGGAGCTGAAATCGGAACGCTCACTGACATTTGCCATATCTGAATGTCTGATAAACGCCGGAAAAATGACTAAGTCCAAAAAAAAAATTTTTTCAACTTTTTTAAATTTTACCCCCGTGAGATATATATTCTACCCACACACATTTGGAACTCTCCTGGGGTACCCTCACACATATTATTCCCTCATTTAGGTGATATTTTCACAAAAAAAGTGAAATTTTCAAAAATCCAGAAAATTGGCTGAAATTGACTAAATATCAAGCACTTATTGGGTGAATCGCTCTGGAACTGAAATCGGAACGCTCACTGACATTTCCCCTATCTGAAAGTCTGATAAACGCCGGAAAAATGACTAAGTCCAAAAAAAAATTTTTTTCAACTTTTTTCACTTTTACCCTCGTGAGATATATATTCTACCCACACACATTTGGAACTCTCCTGGGGTACCCTCACACTTATTATTCCCTCATTTAGTGGATATTTTCACAAAAAAGTGAAATTTTCAAAAATCCAGAAAATAGGCTGAAAACGACTAAATATCAAGGACTCATTGGGCGAATCTCTCTGGAACTGAAATCGGAACGCTCACTGACATTTGCCATATCTGAAAGTCTGATAAATGCCGGAAAAATGACTAAGTCCCAAAAAAAATTTTTTTCAACTTTTTTAAATTTTACCCCGTGGGATATATATTCTACACACACACATTTGGAACTCTCCTGGGGTACCCTCACACATATTATTCCCTCATTTAGTGGATATTTTCACAAAAAAAGTGAAATTTTCAAAAATCCAGAAAATTGGCTGAAAACGACTTGATACCAGGGACTCATTGGGCGAATCGCTCTGGAACTGAAATCGGAACAATCACTGACATTTGCCATATCTGAAAGTCTGATAAACACCGGAAAAATGACTAAGTGCAAAAAAAATTTTTTTTCAACTTTTTTCTGTTTTACCCACGTGGGATATATATTCTACCCACACACATTTGGAACTCTCCTGGCGTACTCTCACACATATTATTCCCTCATTTAGTGGATATTTTCACAAAAAAGTGACATTTTCAAAAATCCAGAAAATTGGCTGAAAACGACTAAATATCAAGGACTCATCGGACGCATCGCTCTGGAATTGAAATCGAAACGCTCACTGACATTTCCCCTATCTGAAAGTTTGATAAACGCCGGAAAAATGACTAAGTCCAAAAAAAAAATGTTTTCAACTTTTTTCAATTTTACCCCCGTGAGATATATATTCTACCCAAACACATTTGGAGCTCTCCTGGGGTACCCTCACACATTTTATTCCCTCATTTAGTGGATATTTTCACAAAAAAGTGACATTTTCAAAAATCCAGAAAATTGGCTGAAAACGACTAAATATCAAGGACACATTGGGCGTATCGCTCTGGAATTGAAATCGGAACGCTCACTGACATTTGCCATATCTGAAAGTCTGATAAACGCCGGAAAAATGACTAAGTGCAAAAAAAATTTTTTTTCAACTTTTTTCTGTTTTACCCACGTGGGATATATATTCTACCCACACACATTTGGAACTCTCCTGGCGTACTCTCACACATATTATTCCCTCATTTAGTGGATATTTTCACAAAAAAGTGACATTTTCAAAAATCCAGAAAATTGGCTGAAAACGACTAAATATCAAGGACTCTTCGGGCGCATCGCTCTGGAATTGAAATCGAAACGCTCACTGACATTTCCCCTATCTGAAAGTTTGATAAACGCCGGAAAAATGACTAAGTCCAAAAAAAAAATGTTTTCAACTTTTTTCAATTTTACCCCCGTGAGATATATATTCTACCCAAACACATTTGGAGCTCTCCTGGGGTACCCTCACACATTTTATTCCCTCATTTAGTGGATATTTTCACAAAAAAGTGACATTTTCAAAAATCCAGAAAATTGGCTGAAAACGACTAAATATCAAGGACACATTGGGCGTATCGCTCTGGAATTGAAATCGGAACGCTCACTGACATTTGCCATATCTGAAAGTCTGATAAACGCCGGAAAAATGACTAAGTCCAAAAAAAAAATGTTTTCAACTTTTTTAAATTTTACCCCCGTGGGATATATATTCTACCCACACACATTTGGAACTCTCCTGGGGTACCCTCACACATATTATTCCCTCATTTAGTGGATATTTTCACAAAAAAAGTGAAATTTTCAAAAATCCAGAAAATTGGATGAAAATGACTAAATATCAAGGACTCATTGGGCGAATCGCTCTGGAACTGAAATCGAAATGCTCACTGACATTTGCCATGTCTGAAAGTCTGATAAACGCCGGAAAAATGACTAAGTCCAAAAAAAAAAATGTTTCAACATTTTTCAAATTTACCCCCGTGGGATATATATTCTACCCACACACATTTGGAACTCTCCTGGTGTACTCTCACACATGTTATTCCCTCATTTAGTGGATATTTTCATAAAAAAGTGAAATTTTCAAAAATCCAGAAAATTGGCTGAAAACGACTAAATATCAAGGACTCATTGGGCGAATCGCTCTGGAACTGAAATCGAAACGCTCACTGACATTTGCCATGTCTGAAAGTCTGATAAACGCCGGAAAAATGACTAAGTCCAAAAAAAAAATGTTTCAACATTTTTCAAATTTACCCCCGTGGGATATATATTCTACCCACACACATTTGGAACTCTCCTGGCGTACCCTCACACATATTATTCCCTCATTTAGTGGATATTTTCACAAAAAAGTGAAATTTTCAAAAATCCAGAAAATTGGCTGAAAACGACTAAATATCAAGGACTCATTGGGCGTATCGCTCTGGAATTGAAATCGGAACGCTCACTGACATTTCCCCTATCTGAAAGTTTGATAAATGCCAGAAAAATGACTAAGTCCAAAAAAAAAATGTTTTCAACTTTTTTCAATTTTACCCCCGTGAGATATATATTCTACCCACACACATTTGGAGCTCTCCTGGGGTACCCTCACACATATTATTCCCTCACTTAGGGGATATTTTCACAAAAAAAGTGAAATTTTCAAAAATCCTGAAAAGTGGCTGAAATTGACTAAATATCAAGCACTCATTGGGTGAATCGCTCTGGAACTGAAATCGGAACGCTCACTGACATTTCCCCTATCTGAAATTCTGATAAACGCCGGAAAAATGACTAAGTCCAAAAAAAAATTTTTTTCAACTTTTTTCACTTTTACCCTCGTGAGATATATATTCTACCCACACACATTTGGAACTCTCCTGGGGTACCCTCACACTTATTATTCCCTCATTTAGTGGATATTTTCACAAAAAAGTGAAATTTTCAAAAATCCAGAAAATAGGCTGAAAACGACTAAATATCAAGGACTCATTGGGCGAATCTCTCTGGAACTGAAATCGGAACGCTCACTGACATTTGCCATATCTGAAAGTCTGATAAATGCCGGAAAAATGACTAAGTCCCAAAAAAAATTTTTTTCAACTTTTTTAAATTTTACCCCGTGGGATATATATTCTACACACACACATTTGGAACTCTCCTGGGGTACCCTCACACATATTATTCCCTCATTTAGTGGATATTTTCACAAAAAAAGTGAAATTTTCAAAAATCCAGAAAATTGGCTGAAAACGACTTGATACCAGGGACTCATTGGGCGAATCGCTCTGGAACTGAAATCGGAACAATCACTGACATTTGCCATATCTGAAAGTCTGATAAACACCGGAAAAATGACTAAGTGCAAAAAAAATTTTTTTTCAACTTTTTTCTGTTTTACCCACGTGGGATATATATTCTACCCACACACATTTGGAACTCTCCTGGCGTACTCTCACACATATTATTCCCTCATTTAGTGGATATTTTCACAAAAAAGTGACATTTTCAAAAATCCAGAAAATTGGCTGAAAACGACTAAATATCAAGGACTCATCGGACGCATCGCTCTGGAATTGAAATCGAAACGCTCACTGACATTTCCCCTATCTGAAAGTTTGATAAACGCCGGAAAAATGACTAAGTCCAAAAAAAAAATGTTTTCAACTTTTTTCAATTTTACCCCCGTGAGATATATATTCTACCCAAACACATTTGGAGCTCTCCTGGGGTACCCTCACACATTTTATTCCCTCATTTAGTGGATATTTTCACAAAAAAGTGACATTTTCAAAAATCCAGAAAATTGGCTGAAAACGACTAAATATCAAGGACACATTGGGCGTATCGCTCTGGAATTGAAATCGGAACGCTCACTGACATTTGCCATATCTGAAAGTCTGATAAACGCCGGAAAAATGACTAAGTGCAAAAAAAATTTTTTTTCAACTTTTTTCTGTTTTACCCACGTGGGATATATATTCTACCCACACACATTTGGAACTCTCCTGGCGTACTCTCACACATATTATTCCCTCATTTAGTGGATATTTTCACAAAAAAGTGACATTTTCAAAAATCCAGAAAATTGGCTGAAAACGACTAAATATCAAGGACTCTTCGGGCGCATCGCTCTGGAATTGAAATCGAAACGCTCACTGACATTTCCCCTATCTGAAAGTTTGATAAACGCCGGAAAAATGACTAAGTCCAAAAAAAAAATGTTTTCAACTTTTTTCAATTTTACCCCCGTGAGATATATATTCTACCCAAACACATTTGGAGCTCTCCTGGGGTACCCTCACACATTTTATTCCCTCATTTAGTGGATATTTTCACAAAAAAGTGACATTTTCAAAAATCCAGAAAATTGGCTGAAAACGACTAAATATCAAGGACACATTGGGCGTATCGCTCTGGAATTGAAATCGGAACGCTCACTGACATTTGCCATATCTGAAAGTCTGATAAACGCCGGAAAAATGACTAAGTCAAAAAAAAAAATGTTTTCAACTTTTTTAAATTTTACCCCCGTGGGATATATATTCTACCCACACACATTTGGAACTCTCCTGGGGTACCCTCACACATATTATTCCCTCATTTAGTGGATATTTTCACAAAAAAAGTGAAATTTTCAAAAATCCAGAAAATTGGATGAAAATGACTAAATATCAAGGACTCATTGGGCGAATCGCTCTGGAACTGAAATCGAAATGCTCACTGACATTTGCCATGTCTGAAAGTCTGATAAACGCCGGAAAAATGACTAAGTCCAAAAAAAAAAATGTTTCAACATTTTTCAAATTTACCCCCGTGGGATATATATTCTACCCACACACATTTGGAACTCTCCTGGTGTACTCTCACACATGTTATTCCCTCATTTAGTGGATATTTTCATAAAAAAGTGAAATTTTCAAAAATCCAGAAAATTGGCTGAAAACGACTAAATATCAAGGACTCATTGGGCGAATCGCTCTGGAACTGAAATCGAAACGCTCACTGACATTTGCCATGTCTGAAAGTCTGATAAACGCCGGAAAAATGACTAAGTCCAAAAAAAAAATGTTTTAACATTTTTCAAATTTACCCCCGTGGGATATATATTCTACCCACACACATTTGGAACTCTCCTGGCGTACCCTCACACATATTATTCCCTCATTTAGTGGATATTTTCACAAAAAAGTGAAATTTTCAAAAATCCAGAAAATTGGCTGAAAACGACTAAATATCAAGGACTCATTGGGCGTATCGCTCTGGAATTGAAATCGGAACGCTCACTGACATTTCCCCTATCTGAAAGTTTGATAAATGCCAGAAAAATGACTAAGTCCAAAAAAAAAATGTTTTCAACTTTTTTCAATTTTACCCCCGTGAGATATATATTCTACCCACACACATTTGGAGCTCTCCTGGGGTACCCTCACACATATTATTCCCTCACTTAGGGGATATTTTCACAAAAAAAGTGAAATTTTCAAAAATCCTGAAAAGTGGCTGAAATTGACTAAATATCAAGCACTCATTGGGTGAATCGCTCTGGAACTGAAATCGGAACGCTCACTGACATTTCCCCTATCTGAAATTCTGATAAACGCCGGAAAAATGACTAAGTCCAAAAAAAAATTTTTTCAACTTTTTTCAATTTAACCCTCGTGAGATATATATTCTACCCACACACATTTGGAACTCTCCTGGGGTACCCTCACACTTATTATTCCCTCATTTAGTGGATATTTTCACAAAAAAGTGAAATTTTCAAAAATCCAGAAAATAGGCTGAAAACGACTAAATATCAAGGACTCATTGGGCGAATCTCTCTGGAACTGAAATCGGAACGCTCACTGACATTTGCCATATCTGAAAGTCTGATAAATGCCGGAAAAATGACTAAGTCCCAAAAAAAATTTTTTTCAACTTTTTTAAATTTTACCCCGTGGGATATATATTCTACACACACACATTTGGAACTCTCCTGGGGTACCCTCACACATATTATTCCCTCATTTAGTGGATATTTTCACAAAAAAAGTGAAATTTTCAAAAATCCAGAAAATTGGCTGAAAACGACTTGATACCAGGGACTCATTGGGCGAATCGCTCTGGAACTGAAATCGGAACAATCACTGACATTTGCCATATCTGAAAGTCTGATAAACACCGGAAAAATGACTAAGTGCAAAAAAAATTTTTTTTCAACTTTTTTCTGTTTTACCCACGTGGGATATATATTCTACCCACACACATTTGGAACTCTCCTGGCGTACTCTCACACATATTATTCCCTCATTTAGTGGATATTTTCACAAAAAAGTGACATTTTCAAAAATCCAGAAAATTGGCTGAAAACGACTAAATATCAAGGACTCATCGGACGCATCGCTCTGGAATTGAAATCGAAACGCTCACTGACATTTCCCCTATCTGAAAGTTTGATAAACGCCGGAAAAATGACTAAGTCCAAAAAAAAAATGTTTTCAACTTTTTTCAATTTTACCCCCGTGAGATATATATTCTACCCAAACACATTTGGAGCTCTCCTGGGGTACCCTCACACATTTTATTCCCTCATTTAGTGGATATTTTCACAAAAAAGTGACATTTTCAAAAATCCAGAAAATTGGCTGAAAACGACTAAATATCAAGGACACATTGGGCGTATCGCTCTGGAATTGAAATCGGAACGCTCACTGACATTTGCCATATCTGAAAGTCTGATAAACGCCGGAAAAATGACTAAGTGCAAAAAAAATTTTTTTTCAACTTTTTTCTGTTTTACCCACGTGGGATATATATTCTACCCACACACATTTGGAACTCTCCTGGCGTACTCTCACACATATTATTCCCTCATTTAGTGGATATTTTCACAAAAAAGTGACATTTTCAAAAATCCAGAAAATTGGCTGAAAACGACTAAATATCAAGGACTCATCGGGCGCATCGCTCTGGAATTGAAATCGAAACGCTCACTGACATTTCCCCTATCTGAAAGTTTGATAAACGCCGGAAAAATGACTAAGTCCAAAAAAAAAATGTTTTCAACTTTTTTCAATTTTACCCCCGTGAGATATATATTCTACCCAAACACATTTGGAGCTCTCCTGGGGTACCCTCACACATTTTATTCCCTCATTTAGTGGATATTTTCACAAAAAAGTGACATTTTCAAAAATCCAGAAAATTGGCTGAAAACGACTAAATATCAAGGACACATTGGGCGTATCGCTCTGGAATTGAAATCGGAACGCTCACTGACATTTGCCATATCTGAAAGTCTGATAAACGCCGGAAAAATGACTAAGTCCAAAAAAAAAATGTTTTCAACTTTTTTAAATTTTACCCCCGTGGGATATATATTCTACCCACACACATTTGGAACTCTCCTGGGGTACCCTCACACATATTATTCCCTCATTTAGTGGATATTTTCACAAAAAAAGTGAAATTTTCAAAAATCCAGAAAATTGGATGAAAATGACTAAATATCAAGGACTCATTGGGCGAATCGCTCTGGAACTGAAATCGAAATGCTCACTGACATTTGCCATGTCTGAAAGTCTGATAAATGCCGGAAAAATGACTAAGTCCAAAAAAAAAAATGTTTCAACATTTTTCAAATTTACCCCCGTGGGATATATATTCTACCCACACACATTTGGAACTCTCCTGGTGTACTCTCACACATGTTATTCCCTCATTTAGTGGATATTTTCATAAAAAAGTGAAATTTTCAAAAATCCAGAAAATTGGCTGAAAACGACTAAATATCAAGGACTCATTGGGCGAATCGCTCTGGAACTGAAATCGAAACGCTCACTGACATTTGCCATGTCTGAAAGTCTGATAAACGCCGGAAAAATGACTAAGTCCAAAAAAAAAATGTTTCAACATTTTTCAAATTTACCCCCGTGGGATATATATTCTACCCACACACATTTGGAACTCTCCTGGCGTACCCTCACACATATTATTCCCTCATTTAGTGGATATTTTCACAAAAAAGTGAAATTTTCAAAAATCCAGAAAATTGGCTGAAAACGACTAAATATCAAGGACTCATTGGGCGTATCGCTCTGGAATTGAAATCGGAACGCTCACTGACATTTCCCCTATCTGAAAGTTTGATAAACGCCGGAAAAATGACTAAGTCCAAAAAAAAAATGTTTTCAACTTTTTTCAATTTTACCCCCGTGAGATATATATTCTACCCACACACATTTGGAGCTCTCCTGGGGTACCCTCACACATATTATTCCCTCACTTAGGGGATATTTTCACAAAAAAAGTGAAATTTTCAAAAATCCTGAAAAGTGGCTGAAATTGACTAAATATCAAGCACTCATTGGGTGAATCGCTCTGGAACTGAAATCGGAACGCTCACTGACATTTGCCATATCTGAAAGTCTGATAAACGCCGGAAAAATGACTAAGTACAAAAAAAATTTTTTTTCAACTTTTTTCTGTTTTACCCACGTGGGATATATATTCTACCCACACACATTTGGAACAAACCTGGCGTACCCTCACACATATTATTCCCTCATTTAGTGGATATTTTCACAAACAAGTGAAATTTTCAAAAATCCAGAAAATTGGCTGAAAACGACTAAATATCAAGGACTCATTGGGCGAATCGCTCTGGAACTGAAATCGAAACGCTCACTGACATTTGCCATGTCTGAAAGTCTGATAAACGCCGGAAAAATGACTAAGTCCAAAAAAAAAATGTTTCAACATTTTTCAAATTTACCCCCTTGGGATATATATTCTACCCACACACATTTGGAACTCTCCTGGCGTACTCTCACACATATTATTCCCTCATTTAGTGGATATTTTCACAAAAATGTGAAATTTTCAAAAATCCAGAAAATTGGCTGAAAACGACTAAATATCAAGGACTCATTGGGCGAATCGCTCTGGAACTGAAATCGGAATGCTCACTGACATTTGCCATATCTGAAAGTCTGATAAACGCCGGAAAAATGACTAAGTCCAAAAAAAAAATTTTTTCAACTTTTTTAAATTTTACCCCCGTGGGATATATATTCTACCCACACACATTTTGAACTCTCCTGGGGTACCCTCACACATATTATTCCCTCATTTAGTGGATATTTTCACAAAAAAAGTGAAATTTTCAAAAATCCAGAAAATTGGCTGAAAACGACTTGATATCAGGGACTCATTGGGTGAATCGCTCTGGAACTGAAATCGGAACACTCACTGACATTTGCCATATCTGAAAGTCTGATAAACGCCGGAAAAATGACTAAGTACAAAAAAAAATTTTTTTCAACTTTTTTCTGTTTTACCCACGTGGGATATATATTCTACCCACACACATTTGGAACTCTCCTGGCGTACCCTCACACATATTATTCCCTCATTTAGTGGATATTTTCACAAAAAAGTGAAATTTTCAAAAATCCAGAAAATTGGCTGAAAACGAATAAATATCAAGGACTCATTGGCCGTATCGCTCTGGAATTGAAATCGGAACGCTCACTGACATTTCCCCTATCTGAAAGTTTGATAAACGCCGGAAAAATGACTAAGTCCAAAAAAAAATGTTTTCAACTTTTTTCAATTTTACCCCCGTGAGATATATATTCTACCCACACACATTTGGAGCTCTCCTGGGGTACCCTCACACATATTATTCCCTCATTTAGTGGATATTTTCACAAAAATGTGAAATTTTCAAAAATCCAGAAAATTGGCTGAAAACGACTAAATATCAAGGACTCATTGGGCGAATCGCTCTGGAACTGAAATCGGAACGCTCACTGACATTTGCCATATCTGAATGTCTGATAAACGCCGGAAAAATGACTAAGTCCAAAAAAAAATTTTTTCAACTTTTTCAATTTTACCCCCGTGAGATATATATTCTACCCACACACATTTGGAACTCTCCTGGGGTACCCTCACACTTATTATTCCCTCATTTAGTGGATATTTTCACAAAAAAGTGAAATTTTCAAAAATCCAGAAAATTGGCTGAAAACGACTAAATATCAAGGACTCATTGGGCGAATCGCTCTGGAACTGAAATCGAAACGCTCACTGACATTTGCCATGTCTGAAAGTCTGATAAACGCCGGAAAAATGACTAAGTCCAAAAAAAAAAATGTTTCAACATTTTTCAAATTTACCCCCGTGGGATATATATTCTACCCACACACATTTGGAACTCTCCTGGCGTACTCTCACACATATTATTCCCTCATTTAGTGGATATTTTCACAAAAATGTGAAATTTTCAAAAATCCAGAAAATTGGCTGAAAACGACTAAATATCAAGGACTCATTGGGCGAATCGCTCTGGAACTGAAATCGGAACGCTCACTGACATTTGCCATATCTGAAAGTCTGATAAACGCCGGAAAAATGACTAAGTCCAAAAAAAAAATTTTTTCAACTTTTTTAAATTTTACCCCGTGGGATATATATTCTACACACACACATTTGGAACTCTCCTGGGGTATCCTCACACATATTATTCCCTCATTTAGTGGATATTTTCACAAAAAAAGTGAAATTTTCAAAAATCCAGAAAATTGGCTGAAAACGACTTGATACCAGGGACTCATTGGGCGAATCGCTCTGGAACTGAAATCGGAACAATCACTGAAATTTGCCATATCTGAAAGTCTGATAAACACCGGAAAAATGACTAAGTACAAAAAAATTTTTTTTTCAACTTTTTTCTGTTTTACCCACGTGGGATATATATTCTACCCACACACATTTGGAACTCTCCTGGCGTACCCTCACACATATTATTCCCTCATTTAGTGGATATTTTCACAAAAAAGTGAAATTTTCAAAAATCCAGAAAATTGGCTGAAATTGACTAAATATCAAGCACTCATATGGTGAATCGCTCTGGAACTGAAATCGGAACGCTCACTGACATTTCCCTTATCTGAAAGTCTGATAAACGCCGGAAAAATGACTAAGTCCAAAAAAAAAAAATTTTCAACTTTTTTCAAATTTACCCCGTGAGATATATATTCTACCCACACACATTTGGAGCTCTCCTGGGGTACCCTCACACATATTATTCCCTCATTTAGTGGATATTTTCACAAAAAAGTGACATTTTCAAAAATCCAGAGAATTGGCTGAAAACGACAAAATATCAAGGACTCATTGGGCATATCGCTCTGGAATTGAAATCGGAACGCTCACTGACATTTCCCCTATCTGAATGTCTGATAAACGCCGGAAAAATGACTACGTCCAAAAAAAAAAATGTTTTCAACTTTTTTCAATTTTACCCCCGTGGGATATATATTCTACCCACACACTTTTGGAACTCTCCTGGGGTACCCTCACATATATTATTCCCTCATTTAGTGAATATTTTCACAAAAAAAGTTACATTTTCAAAAATCCAAAATATAGGCTGAAAACAACTAAATATCAAGTATTCATTGGGCGAATCGCTCTGGAACTGAAATCGAAACGCTCACTGACATTTGCCATGTCTGAAAGTTTGATAAACGCCGAAAAAATGACTAAGTCCAAAAAAAAATGTTTCAACTTTTTTCAAATTTACCCCCGTGGGATATATATTCTACCCACACACATTTGGAACTCTCCTGGTGTACCCTCACACATATTATTCCCTCATTTAGTGGATATTTTCACAAAAAAGGGAAATTTTCAAAAATCCAGAAAATTGGCTGAAAACGACTAAATATCAAGGACTCATTGGGCGTATCGCTCTGGAATTGAAATCGGAACGCTCACTGACATTTCCCCTATCTGAAAGTTTGATAAACGCCGGAAAAATGACTAAGTCCAAAAAAAAAATGTTTTCAACTTTTTTCAATTTCACCCCCGTGAGATATATATTCTACCCACACACATTTGGAGCTCTCCTGGGGTACACTCACACATATTATTCCCTCATTTAGTGGATATTTTCACAAAAATGTGAAATTTTCAAAAATCCAGAAAATTGGCTGAAAACGACTAAATATCAAGGACTCATTGGGCGAATCGCTCTGGAACTGAAATCGGAATGCTCACTGACATTTCCCCTATCTGAAAGTCTGATAAACGCCGGAAAAATGACTAAGTCCAAAAAAAATTTTTTTCAACTTTTTTCAATTTTACCCCCGTGAGATATATATTCTACCCACACACATTTGGAACTCTCCTGGGGTACCCTCACACTTATTATTCCCTCATTTAGTGGATATTTTCACAAAAAAGTGAAATTTTCAAAAATCCAGAAAATTGGCTGAAAACGACTAAATATCAAGGACTCATTGGGCGAATCGCTCTGGAACTGAAATCGGAATGCTCACTGACATTTCCCCTATCTGAAAGTCTGATAAACGCCGGAAAAATGACTAAGTCCAAAAAAAAATATTTTTCAACTTTTTTCAATTTTACCCCCGTGGGATATAAATTCTACCCACACACATTTGGAACTATCCTGGGGTACCCTCACACATATTATTCCCTCATTTAGTGGATATTTTCACAAAAAAGTGAAATTTTCAAAAATCCATACAATTTTTTGAAAACGACTAAATATCAAGGACTCATTGGGCGAATCACTCTGGAATTGAAATCGGAACGCTCACTGACATCTCCCCTATCTGAAAGTCTGATAAACGCCGGAAAAATGACTAAGTCCAAAAAAAAAATTTTTTCAGATTTTTTCAATTTTACCCCCGTGAGATATATATTCTACCCACACACATTTGGAGCTCTCCTGGGGTACCCTCCCACATATTATTCCCTCATTTAGTGGATATTTTCACAAAAAAGTGAAATTTTCAAAAATCCAGAAAAATGGCTGAAAATGAAAAAATATCAAGGACTCATTGGGCAAATCGCTCTGGAATTGAAATCGGAACGCTCACTGACATTTCCCCTATCTGAAAGTTTGATAAACACCGAAAAAATGACTAAGTCCAAAAAAAAAAATGTTTCAACTTTTTTCAAATTTACCCCCGTGGGATATATATTCTACCCACACACATTTGGAACTCTCCTGGCGTACCCTCACACATATTATTCCCTCATTTAGTGGATATTTTCACAAAAAAGTGAAATTTTCAAAAATCCAGAAAATTGGCTGAAAATGACTAAATATCAAGGACTCATTGGGTGAATCGCTCTGGAACTGAAATCGGAACGCTCACTGACATTTCCCCTATCTGAAAGTCTGATAAACGCCGGAAAAATGACTAAGTCCAAAAAAAAAATTTTTTCAACTTTTTTCAATTTTACCCCCGTGAGATATATATTCTACCCACACACATTTGGAACTCTCCTGGGGTACCCTCACACATATTATTCCCTCATTTAGTGGATATTTTCACAAAAATGTGAAATTTTAAAAAATCCAGAAAATTGGCTGAAAACGACTAAATATCAAGGACTCATTGGCGAATCGCTATGGAACTGAAATCGGAACGCTCACTGAGATTTGCCATATCTGAAAGTCTGATAAACGCCGGAAAAATGACCAAGTCCAAAAAAAAATGTTTTCAACTTTTTTCAATTTTACCCCCGTGAGATATATATTCTACCCACACACATTTGGAACTCTCCTGGGGTACCCTCACACATATTATTCCCTCATTTAGTGGATATTTTCACAAAAAAGTGAAATTTTCAAAAATCCAGAAAATTGTCTGAAAACGACTAAATATCAAGGACTCATTGGGCGAATCGCTCTGGAAATGAAATCGAAACGCTCACTGACATTTGCCATGTCTGAAAGTCTGATAGACGCCGGAAAAATGACTAAGTCCAAAAAAAAACAAAATTTCAACTTTTTTCAAATTTACCCCCGTGGGATATATATTCTACCCACACACATTTGGAACTCTCCAGGCATACCCTCACACATATTATTCCCACATTTAGTGAATATTTTCACAAAAAAAGTTAAATTTTCAAAAATCCAAAATATAGGCTGAAAACAACTAAATATCAAGGACTCATTGGCGAATCGCTCTGGAACTGAAATCGGAACGCTCACTGACATTTCCCCTATCTGAAAGTTTGATAAACGCTGGAAAAATGATTAAGTAAAAAAAAAATTTTTTTAAATTTTACCCTCGTGGGATATGTATTCTACCCACACACATTTGGAGCTCTCCTGGGGTACCCTCACACATATTAATCCCTCATTTAGTGGATATTTTCACAAAAAAGTGAAATTTTCAAAAATCCAGAAAATTGGCTGAGAAAGACTAAATATCAAGGACTTATTGGGCGAATCGCTCTGGAACTGAAATCGGAATGCTCACTGACATTTCTCCTATCTGAAAGTCTGATAAACGCCGAAAAAATGACTAAGTCCGAAAAAAAGTTTTTCTCAACTTTTTTCAATTTTTCCCCCGTGAGATATATATTCTACCCACACACATTTGGAACTCTCCTGGGGTACCCCCACACATATTATTCCCACGTTTAGTGGATATTTTCACAAAAAAGTGAAATTTTCAAAAATCCAGAAAATTGGCTGAAAATGACTAAATATCAAGCACTCATTGGGCGAATCGCTCTGGAACTGAAATCGGAACGCTCACTGACATTTCCCCTATCTGAAAGTCTGATAAACGCCGGAAAAATGAATAAGTCCAAAAAAAAATGTTTTCAACTTTTTCAATTTTACCCCCGTGAGATATATATTCTACCCACACACATTTGGAACTCTCCTGGGGTACCCTCACACATATTATTCCCACATTTAGTGGATATTTTCACAAAAACATGAAATTTTCAAAAATCCAAAATATAGGCTGAAAACAACTAAATATCAAGGATTCATTGGGCGAATCGCTCAGGAACTGAAATCGGAACGCTCACTGACAATTCCCCAATCTGAAAGTCTGACAAATGCCAGAAAAATGACTAAGTCCAAAAAAAAAATGTTTTCAAATTTTTTCAATTTTACCCCCGTGAGATATATATTCTACCCACACACATTTGACGCTCTCCTGGGGTACCCTCACACATATTATTCCCTCATTTAGTGGATATTTTCACAAAAAAGCGAAATTTTCAAAAATCCAGAAAATTGGGTGAAAACGACTAAATATCAAGGGCTCATTGGGCGAATCGCTCTGGAACTGAAATCGGAACGCTCACTGACATTTCCCCAATCTGAAAGTCTGACAAACGCCGGAAAAATGACTAAGTCCAAAAAAAATTTTTTTTAAACTTTTTTCAATTTTACCCCCGTGGGATATGTATTCTACCCACACACATTTGGAACTCTCCTGGGGTACCATCACACATATTATTCTCTCATTTAGTTTATATTTTCACAAAAAAGTGAAATTTTCAAAAATCCAGAAAATTGGCTGAAATAGACTAAATATCAAGGACTCATTGGGCGAATCGCTCTGGAACTAAAATCGGAACGCTCACTGACATTTCCCCTATCTGAAAGTCTGATAAACGCCGAAAAATGACTAAGTCCAAAAAAAAATTTTTTTTTACTTTTTTCAATTTTACCTCCATGGGATATGTATTCTACCCACACACATTTGGAAGTCTCCTGGGGTACCCTCACACATACTATTCCCTCATTTAGTGGATATTTTCACAAAAAAGTGAAATTTTCAAAAATCCAGAAAATTGGCTGAAAACGACTAAATATCAAGGACTCATTGGGCGAATCGCTCTGGAACTGAAATCGGAACGCTCACTGACATTTCCCCAATCTGAAAGTCTGACAAACGCCGGAAAAATGACTAAGTCCAAAAATAAATTTTTTTTCAACTTTTTTCAATTTTACCCCCGTGGGATATATATTCTACCCACACACATTTGGAACTCTCCTGGGGTACCCTCACACATATTATTCCCTCATTTAGTGGATATTTTCACAAAAAAGTGAAATTTTCAAAAATCCAGAAAATTGGCTGAAAAAGAATAAATATCAAGGACTCATTGGGCGAATCGCTCTGGAACTGAAATCGGAATGCTCACTGACATTTCCCCTATCTGAAAGTCTGATACACGCCGGAAAAATGACTAAATCCCCAAAAAAAATTTTTCAACTTTTTTCAGTCTTACCCCGTGGGTAATATATTCTACCCATACACATTTGGAACTCTCCTGGGGTACCCTCACACATATTATTCCCTCATTTAGTGGATATTTTCACAAAAAAAGTGAAATTTTCAAAAATCCAGAAAATTGGCTGAAAAAGAATAAATATCAAGGACTCATTGGGCGAATCGCTCTGGAACTGAAATTGGAATGCTCACTGACATTTCCCCTATATGAAAGTCCGATAAACGCCGAAAAATGACTAAGTCCAAAAAAAAATTTTTTTTTACTTTTTTCAATTTTACCCCCGTGGGATATGTATTCTACCCACACACATTTGGAAGTCTCCTGGGGTACCCTCACACATACTATTCCCTCATTTAGTGGATATTTTCACAAAAAAGTGAAATTTTCAAAAATCCAGAAAATTGGCTGAAAAAGACTAAATATCAAGGACTCATTGGGCGAATCGCTCTGGAACTGAAATCGGAACGCTCACTGACATTTCCCCAATCTGAAAGTCTGACAAACGCCGGAAAAATGACTAAGTCCAAAAAACATTTTTTTTCAACTTTTTTCAATTTTACCCCCGTTGGATATGTATTCTACCCACACACATTTGGAAGTCTCCTGGGGTACCCTCACACATACTATTCCCTCATTTAGTGGATATTTTCACAAAAAAGTGAAATTTTCAAAAATCCAGAAAATTGGCTGAAAAAGACTAAATATCAAGGACTCATTGGGCGAATCGCTCTGGAACTGAAATCGGAACGCTCACTGACATTTCCCCAATCTGAAAGTCTGACAAACGCCGGAAAAATGACTAAGTCCAAAAAACATTTTTTTTCAACTTTTTCCAATTTTACCCCCGTGGGATATATATTCTACCCACACACATTTGGAACTCTCCTGGGGTACCCTCACACATATTATTCCCTCATTTAGTGGATATTTTCACAAAAAAGTGAAATTTTCAAAAATCCAGAAAATTGGCTGAAAAAGACTAAATATCAAGGACTCATTGGCGAATCGCTCTGGAACTGAAATCGGAATGCTCACTGACATTTCCCCTATATGAAAGTCCGATAAACGCCGAAAAATGACTAAGTCCAAAAAGAATTTTTTTTTTACTTTTTTCAATTTTACCTCCGTGGGATATGTATTCTACCCACACACATTTGGAAGTGTCCTGGGGTACCCTCACACATACTATTCCCTCATTTAGTGGATATTTTCACAAAAAAGTGAAATTTTCAAAAATCCAGAAAATTGGCTGAAAAAGACTAAATATCAAGGACTCATTGGGCGAATCGCTCTGGAACTGAAATCGAAATGCTCACTGACATTTCCCCTATCTGAAAGTCTGATAAACGCCGGAAAAATGACTAAGTCCAAAAAACATTTTTTTTCAACTTTTTTCAGTCTTACCCCGTGGGTAATATATTCTACCCATACACATTTGGAACTCTCCTGGGGTACCCTCACACATATTATTCCCTCATTTAGTGGATATTTTCACAAAAAAAGTGAAATTTTCAAAAATCCAGAAAATTGGCTGAAAAAGACTAAATATCAAGGACTCATTGGGCGAATCGCTCTGGAACTGAAATCGGAACGCTCACTGACATTTCCCCAATCTGAAAGTCTGACAAACGCCGGAAAAATGACTAAGTCCAAAAAACATTTTTTTTCAACTTTTTCCAATTTTACCCCCGTGGGATATATATTCTACCCACACACATTTGGAACTCTCCTGGGGTACCCTCACACATATTATTCCCTCATTTAGTGGATATTTTCACAAAAAAGTGAAATTTTCAAAAATCCAGAAAATTGGCTGAAAAAGACTAAATATCAAGGACTCATTGGGCGAATCGCTCTGGAACTGAAATCGGAACGCTCACTGACATTTCCCCAATCTGAAAGTCTGACAAACGCCGGAAAAATGACTAAGTCCAAAAAACATTTTTTTTCAACTTTTTCCAATTTTACACCCGTGGGATATATATTCTACCCACACACATTTGGAACTCTCCTGGGGTACCCTCACACATATTATTCCCTCATTTAGTGGATATTTTCACAAAAAAGTGAAATTTTCAAAAATCCAGAAAATTGGCTGAAAAAGACTAAATATCAAGGACTCATTGGGCGAATCGCTCTGGAACTGAAATCGGAATGCTCACTGACATTTCCCCTATCTGAAAGTCTGATAAACGCCGGAAAAATGACTAAGTCCAAAAAACATTTTTTTTCAACTTTTTTCAATTTTACCCCCGTGGGATATATATTCTACCCACACACATTTGGAACTCTCCTGGGGTACCCTCACACATATTATTCCCTCATTTAGTGGATATTTTCACAAAAAAGTGAAATTTTCAAAAATCCAGAAAATTGGCTGAAAAAGACTAAATATCAAGGACTCATTGGCGAATCGCTCTGGAACTGAAATCGGAATGCTCACTGACATTTCCCCTATCTGAAAGTCTGATAAACGCCGGAAAAATGACTAAGTCCAAAAAACATTTTTTTTCAACTTTTTTCAATTTTACCCCGTGGGATATATATTCTACCCACACATATTTGGAACTCTCCTGGGGTACCCTCACACATATTATTCCCTCATTTAGTGGATATTTTCACATAAAAGTGAAATTTTCAAAAATCCAGAAAATTGGCTGAAAACGACTAAATATCAATGATTCATTGGGCGAATCGCTCTGGAACTGAAATCGGAATGCTCACTGACATTTCCCCTATCTGAAAGTCTGATAAACGCCGGAAAAATGACTAAGTCCAAAAAAAATTTTTTTTAAACTTTTTTCTATTTTACCCCCGTGGGATATATATTCTACGCACACACATTTGGAACTCTCCTGGGGTACCCTCACACATATTATTCCCTCATTTAGTGGACATTTTCACAAAAAAGTGAAATTTTCAAAAATCCAGAAATTCGGCTGAAAACGACTAAATATCAAGGACTCATTGGGCGAATCGCTCTGGAACTGAAATCGGAATGCTCACTGACATTTCCCCTATCTGAAAGTCTGATAAACGCCGGAAAAATGACTAAGTCCAAAAAAAAATTTTTTTAAACTTTTTTCTATTTTACCCCCGTGGGATATATATTCTACCCACACACATTTGGAACTCTCCTGGGGTACCCTCACACATATTATTCCCTCATTTAGTGGACATTTTCACAAAAAAGTGAAATTTTCAAAAATCCAGAAATTTGGCTGAAAACGACTAAATATCAAGGACTCATTGGGCGAATCGCTCTGGAACTGAAATCGGAATGCTCACTGACATTTCCCCTATCTGAAAGTCTGATAAACGCCGGAAAAATGACTAAGTCCAAAAAAAATTTTTTTTCAACTTTTTTCAATTTTACCCCCGTGGGACATATATTCTACCCACACACATTTGGAACTCTCCTGGGGTACCCTCACACATATTATTCCCTCATTTAGTGGATATTTTCACAAAAAAGTGAAATTTTCAAAAATCCAGAAAATTGGCTGAAAAAGACTAAATATCAAGGACTCATTGGGCGAATCGCTCTGGAACTGAAATCGGAATGCTCACTGACATTTCCCCTATCTGAAAGTCTGATAAACGACGGAAAAATGACTAAGTCCAAAAAACATTTTTTTTTCAACTTTTTTCAATTTTACCCCCGTGGGATATATATTCTACCCACACACATTTGGAACTCTCCTGGGGTACCCTCACACATATTATTCCCTCATTTAGTGGATATTTTCACAAAAAAGTGAAATTTTCAAAAATCCAGAAAATTGGCTGAAAAAGAATAAATATCAAGGACTCATTGGGCGAATCGCTCTGGAACTGAAATCGGAAT
Source organism: Phyllobates terribilis (assembly GCF_046119375.1). Lineage (NCBI taxonomy): Eukaryota > Metazoa > Chordata > Amphibia > Anura > Dendrobatidae > Phyllobates > Phyllobates terribilis. The sequence goes on from NW_027362762.1 coordinate 586,832,696, forward strand.
GCTCACTGACATTTACCCTATATGAAAGTCCGATAAACGCCGAAAAATGACTAAGTCCAAAAAAAAATTTTTTTTTACTTTTTTCAATTTTACCCACGTGGGATATGTATTCTACCCACACACATTTGGAAGTCTCCTGGGGTACCCTCACACATACTATTCCCTCATTTAGTGGATATTTTCACAAAAAAGTGAAATTTTCAAAAATCCAGAAAATTGGCTGAAAAAGACTAAATATCAAGGACTCATTGGGCGAATCGCTCTGGAACTGAAATCGGAATGCTCACTGACATTTCCCCTATCTGAAAGTCTGATAAACGACGGAAAAATGACTAAGTCCAAAAAACATTTTTTTTTCAACTTTTTTCAATTTTACCCCCGTGGGATATATATTCTACCCACACACATTTGGAACTCTCCTGGGGTACCCTCACACATATTATTCCCTCATTTAGTGGATATTTTCACAAAAAAGTGAAATTTTCAAAAATCCAGAAAATTGGCTGAAAAAGACTAAATATCAAGGACTCATTGGGCGAATCACTCTGGAACTGAAATCGGAATGCTCACTGACATTTCCCCTATCTGAAAGTCTGATAAACGCCGGAAAAATGACTAAGTCCAAAAAAAATTTTTTTTCAACTTTTTTCAATTTTACCCCCGTGGGATATATATTCTACCCACACACATTTGGAACTCTCCTGGGGTACCCTCACACATATTATTCCCTCATTTAGTGGATATTTTCACAAAAAAAGTGAAATTTTCAAAAATCCAGAAAATTGGCTGAAAAAGAATAAATATCAAGGACTCATTGGGCGAATCGCTCTGGAACTGAAATCGGAATGCTCACTGACATTTACCCTATATGAAAGTCCGATAAACGCCGAAAAATGACTAAGTCCAAAAAAAAATTTTTTTTTACTTTTTTCAATTTTACCCCCGTGGGATATGTATTCTACCCACACACATTTGGAAGTCTCCTGGGGTACCCTCACACATACTATTCCCTCATTTAGTGGATATTTTCACAAAAAAGTGAAATTTTCAAAAATCCAGAAAATTGGCTGAAAAAGACTAAATATCAAGGACTCATTGGGCGAATCGCTCTGGAACTGAAATCGGAACGCTCACTGACATTTCCCCAATCTGAAAGTCTGACAAACGCCGGAAAAATGACTAAGTCCAAAAAACATTTTTTTTCAACTTTTTCCAATTTTACCCCCGTGGGATATATATTCTACCCACACACATTTGGAACTCTCCTGGGGTACCCTCACACATATTATTCCCTCATTTAGTGGATATTTTCACAAAAAAGTGAAATTTTCAAAAATCCAGAAAATTGGCTGAAAAAGACTAAATATCAAGGACTCATTGGGCGAATCGCTCTGGAACTGAAATCGGAACGCTCACTGACATTTCCCCTATCTGAAAGTCTGATAAACGCCGGAAAAATGACTAAGTCCAAAAAACATTTTTTTTCAACTTTTTTCAATTTTACCCCCGTGGGATATATATTCTACCCACACATATTTGGAACTCTCCTGGGGTACCCTCACACATATTATTCCCTCATTTAGTGGATATTTTCACATAAAAGTGAAATTTTCAAAAATCCAGAAAATTGGCTGAAAACGACTAAATATCAATGATTCATTGGGTGAATCGCTCTGGAACTGAAATCGGAATGCTCACTGACATTTCCCCTATCTGAAAGTCTGATAAACGCCGGAAAAATGACTAAATCCCCAAAAAAAAATTTTCAACTTTTTTCAGTCTTACCCCGTGGGTAATATATTCTACCCATACACATTTGGAACTCTCCTGGGGTACCCTCACACATATTATTCCCTCATTTAGTGGATATTTTCACAAAAAAAGTGAAATTTTCAAAAATCCAGAAAATTGGCTGAAAAAGACTAAATATCAAGGACTCATTGGGCGAATCGCTCTGGAACTGAAATCGGAACGCTCACTGACATTTCCCCTATCTGAAAGTCTGATAAACGCCGGAAAAATGACTAAGTCCAAAAAACATTTTTTTTCAACTTTTTTCAATTTTACCCCCGTGGGATATGTATTCTACCCACACACATTTGGAAGTCTCCTGGGGTACCCTCACACATACTATTCCCTCATTTAGTGGATATTTTCACAAAAAAGTGAAATTTTCAAAAATCCAGAAAATTGGCTGAAAAAGACTAAATATCAAGGACTCATTGGGCGAATCGCTCTGGAACTGAAATCGGAACGCTCACTGACATTTCCCCAATCTGAAAGTCTGACAAACGCCGGAAAAATGACTAAGTCCAAAAAACATTTTTTTTCAACTTTTTCCAATTTTACCCCCGTGGGATATATATTCTACCCACACACATTTGGAACTCTCCTGGGGTACCCTCACACATATTATTCCCTCATTTAGTGGATATTTTCACAAAAAAGTGAAATTTTCAAAAATCCAGAAAATTGGCTGAAAAAGACTAAATATCAAGGACTCATTGGGCGAATCGCTCTGGAACTGAAATCGGAATGCTCACTGACATTTCCCCTATCTGAAAGTCTGATAAACGCCGGAAAAATGACTAAGTCCAAAAAACATTTTTTTTCAACTTTTTTCAATTTTACCCCCGTGGGATATATATTCTACCCACACACATTTGGAACTCTCCTGGGGTACCCTCACACATATTATTCCCTCATTTAGTGGATATTTTCACAAAAAAGTGAAATTTTCAAAAATCCAGAAAATTGGCTGAAAAAGACTAAATATCAAGGACTCATTGGCGAATCGCTCTGGAACTGAAATCGGAATGCTCACTGACATTTCCCCTATCTGAAAGTCTGATAAACGCCGGAAAAATGACTAAGTCCAAAAAACATTTTTTTTCAACTTTTTTCAATTTTACCCCCGTGGGATATATATTCTACCCACACACATTTGGAACTCTCCTGGGGTGCCCTCACACATATTATTCCCTCATTTAGTGGACATTTTCACAAAAAAGTGAAATTTTCAAAAATCCAGAAATTTGGCTGAAAACGACTAAATATCAAGGACTCATTGGGCGAATCGCTCTGGAACTGAAATCGGAATGCTCACTGACATTTCCCCTATCTGAAAGTCTGATAAACGCCGGAAAAATGACTAAGTCCAAAAAACATTTTTTTTTCACCTTTTTTCAATTTTACCCCCGTGGGATATATATTCTACCCACACACATTTGGAACTCTCCTGGGGTACCCTCACACATATTATTCCCTCATTTAGTGGATATTTTCACAAAAAAGTGAAATTTTCAAAAATCCAGAAAATTGGCTGAAAAAGACTAAATATCAAGGACTCATTGGGCGAATCGCTCTGGAACTGAAATCGGAATGCTCACTGACATTTCCCCTATCTGAAAGTCTGATAAACGACGGAAAAATGACTAAGTCCAAAAAACATTTTTTTTTCAACTTTTTTCAATTTTACCCCCGTGGAATATATATTCTACCCACACACATTTGGAACTCTCCTGGGGTACCCTCACACATATTATTCCCTCATTTAGTGGATATTTTCACAAAAAAGTGAAATTTTCAAAAATCCAGAAAATTGGCTGAAAAAGAATAAATATCAAGGACTCATTGGGCGAATCGCTCTGGAACTGAAATCGGAATGCTCACTGACATTTACCCTATATGAAAGTCCGATAAACGCCGAAAAATGACTAAGTCCAAAAAAAAATTTTTTTTTACTTTTTTCAATTTTACCCACGTGGGATATGTATTCTACCCACACACATTTGGAAGTCTCCTGGGGTACCCTCACACATACTATTCCCTCATTTAGTGGATATTTTCACAAAAAAGTGAAATTTTCAAAAATCCAGAAAATTGGCTGAAAAAGACTAAATATCAAGGACTCATTGGGCGAATCGCTCTGGAACTGAAATCGGAATGCTCACTGACATTTCCCCTATCTGAAAGTCTGATAAACGACGGAAAAATGACTAAGTCCAAAAAACATTTTTTTTTCAACTTTTTTCAATTTTACCCCCGTGGGATATATATTCTACCCACACACATTTGGAACTCTCCTGGGGTACCCTCACACATATTATTCCCTCATTTAGTGGATATTTTCACAAAAAAGTGAAATTTTCAAAAATCCAGAAAATTGGCTGAAAAAGACTAAATATCAAGGACTCATTGGGCGAATCACTCTGGAACTGAAATCGGAATGCTCACTGACATTTCCCCTATCTGAAAGTCTGATAAACGCCGGAAAAATGACTAAGTCCAAAAAAAATTTTTTTTCAACTTTTTTCAATTTTACCCCCGTGGGATATATATTCTACCCACACACATTTGGAACTCTCCTGGGGTACCCTCACACATATTATTCCCTCATTTAGTGGATATTTTCACAAAAAAAGTGAAATTTTCAAAAATCCAGAAAATTGGCTGAAAAAGAATAAATATCAAGGACTCATTGGGCGAATCGCTCTGGAACTGAAATCGGAATGCTCACTGACATTTACCCTATATGAAAGTCCGATAAACGCCGAAAAATGACTAAGTCCAAAAAAAAATTTTTTTTTACTTTTTTCAATTTTACCCCCGTGGGATATGTATTCTACCCACACACATTTGGAAGTCTCCTGGGGTACCCTCACACATACTATTCCCTCATTTAGTGGATATTTTCACAAAAAAGTGAAATTTTCAAAAATCCAGAAAATTGGCTGAAAAAGACTAAATATCAAGGACTCATTGGCGAATCGCTCTGGAACTGAAATCGGAACGCTCACTGACATTTCCCCAATCTGAAAGTCTGACAAACGCCGGAAAAATGACTAAGTCCAAAAAACATTTTTTTTCAACTTTTTCCAATTTTACCCCCGTGGGATATATATTCTACCCACACACATTTGGAACTCTCCTGGGGTACCCTCACACATATTATTCCCTCATTTAGTGGATATTTTCACAAAAAAGTGAAATTTTCAAAAATCCAGAAAATTGGCTGAAAAAGACTAAATATCAAGGACTCATTGGGCGAATCGCTCTGGAACTGAAATCGGAATGCTCACTGACATTTCACCTATCTGAAAGTCTGATAAACGCCGGAAAAATGACTAAGTCCAAAAAACATTTTTTTTCAACTTTTTTCAATTTTACCCCCGTGGGATATATATTCTACCCACACATATTTGGAACTCTCCTGGGGTACCCTCACACATATTATTCCCTCATTTAGTGGATATTTTCACATAAAAGTGAAATTTTCAAAAATCCAGAAAATTGGCTGAAAACGACTAAATATCAATGATTCATTGGGCGAATCGCTCTGGAACTGAAATCGGAATGCTCACTGACATTTCCCCTATCTGAAAGTCTGATAAACGCCGGAAAAATGACTAAGTCCAAAAAAAAATTTTTTTAAACTTTTTTCTATTTTACCCCCGTGGGATATATATTCTACCCACACACATTTGGAACTCTCCTGGGGTACCCTCACACATATTATTCCCTCATTTAGTGGACATTTTCACAATAAAGTGAAATTTTCAAAAATCCAGAAATTCGGCTGAAAACGACTAAATATCAAGGACTCATCGGGCGAATCGCTCTGGAACTGAAATCGGAATGCTCACTGACATTTCCCCTATCTGAAAGTCTGATAAACGCCGGAAAAATGACTAAGTCCAAAAAACATTTTTTTTCAACTTTTTTCAATTTTACCCCCGTGGGATATATATTCTACCCACACACATTTGGAACTCTCCTGGGGTACCCTCACACATATTATTCCCTCATTTAGTGGATATTTTCACAAAAAAGTGAAATTTTCAAAAATCCAGAAAATTGGCTGAAAAAGACTAAATATCAAGGACTCATTGGGCGAATCGCTCTGGAACTGAAATCGGAATGCTCACTGACATTTACCCTATATGAAAGTCCGATAAACGCCGAAAAATGACTAAGTCCAAAAAAAAATTTTTTTTTACTTTTTTCAATTTTACCCCGTGGGATATGTATTCTACCCACACACATTTGGAAGTCTCCTGGGGTACCCTCACACATACTATTCCCTCATTTAGTGGATATTTTCACAAAAAAGTGAAATTTTCAAAAATCCAGAAAATTGGCTGAAAAAGACTAAATATCAAGGACTCATTGGGCGAATCGCTCTGGAACTGAAATCGGAACGCTCACTGACATTTCCCCTATCTGAAAGTCTGATAAACGCCGGAAAAATGACTAAGTCCAAAAAACATTTTTTTTCAACTTTTTTCAATTTTACCCCCGTGGGATATATATTCTACCCACACACATTTGGAACTCTCCTGGGGTACCCTCACACATATTATTCTCTCATTTAGTTTATATTTTCACAAAAAAGTGATATTTTCAAAAATCCAGAAAATTGGCTGAAATAGACTAAATATCAAGGACTCATTGGGCGAATCGCTCTGGAACTGAAATCGGAATGCTCACTGACATTTCCCCTATCTGAAAGTCTGATAAACGCCGGAAAAATGACTAAGTCCAAAAAAAAATTTTTTTAAACTTTTTTCTATTTTACCCCCGTGGGATATATATTCTACCCACACACATTTGGAACTCTCCTGGGGTGCCCTCACACATATTATTCCCTCATTTAGTGGACATTTTCACAAAAAAGTGAAATTTTCAAAAATCCAGAAATTTGGCTGAAAACGACTAAATATCAAGGACTCATTGGGCGAATCGCTCTGGAACTGAAATCGGAATGCTCACTGACATTTCCCCTATCTGAAAGTCTGATAAACGCCGGAAAAATGACTAAGTCCAAAAAACATTTTTTTTTCACCTTTTTTCAATTTTACCCCCGTGGGATATATATTCTACCCACACACATTTGGAACTCTCCTGGGGTACCCTCACACATATTATTCCCTCATTTAGTGGATATTTTCACAAAAAAGTGAAATTTTCAAAAATCCAGAAAATTGGCTGAAAAAGACTAAATATCAAGGACTCATTGGGCGAATCGCTCTGGAACTGAAATCGGAATGCTCACTGACATTTCCCCTATCTGAAAGTCTGATAAACGACGGAAAAATGACTAAGTCCAAAAAACATTTTTTTTTCAACTTTTTTCAATTTTACCCCCGTGGGATATATATTCTACCCACACACATTTGGAACTCTCCTGGGGTACCCTCACACATATTATTCCCTCATTTAGTGGATATTTTCACAAAAAAGTGAAATTTTCAAAAATCCAGAAAATTGGCTGAAAAAGAATAAATATCAAGGACTCATTGGGCGAATCGCTCTGGAACTGAAATCGGAATGCTCACTGACATTTACCCTATATGAAAGTCCGATAAACGCCGAAAAATGACTAAGTCCAAAAAAAAATTTTTTTTTACTTTTTTCAATTTTACCCACGTGGGATATGTATTCTACCCACACACATTTGGAAGTCTCCTGGGGTACCCTCACACATACTATTCCCTCATTTAGTGGATATTTTCACAAAAAAGTGAAATTTTCAAAAATCCAGAAAATTGGCTGAAAAAGACTAAATATCAAGGACTCATTGGGCGAATCGCTCTGGAACTGAAATCGGAATGCTCACTGACATTTCCCCTATCTGAAAGTCTGATAAACGACGGAAAAATGACTAAGTCCAAAAAACATTTTTTTTTCAACTTTTTTCAATTTTACCCCCGTGGGATATATATTCTACCCACACACATTTGGAACTCTCCTGGGGTACCCTCACACATATTATTCCCTCATTTAGTGGATATTTTCACAAAAAAGTGAAATTTTCAAAAATCCAGAAAATTGGCTGAAAAAGACTAAATATCAAGGACTCATTGGGCGAATCACTCTGGAACTGAAATCGGAATGCTCACTGACATTTCCCCTATCTGAAAGTCTGATAAACGCCGGAAAAATGACTAAGTCCAAAAAAAATTTTTTTTCAACTTTTTTCAATTTTACCCCCGTGGGATATATATTCTACCCACACACATTTGGAACTCTCCTGGGGTACCCTCACACATATTATTCCCTCATTTAGTGGATATTTTCACAAAAAAAGTGAAATTTTCAAAAATCCAGAAAATTGGCTGAAAAAGAATAAATATCAAGGACTCATTGGGCGAATCGCTCTGGAACTGAAATCGGAATGCTCACTGACATTTACCCTATATGAAAGTCCGATAAACGCCGAAAAATGACTAAGTCCAAAAAAAAATTTTTTTTTACTTTTTTCAATTTTACCCCCGTGGGATATGTATTCTACCCACACACATTTGGAAGTCTCCTGGGGTACCCTCACACATACTATTCCCTCATTTAGTGGATATTTTCACAAAAAAGTGAAATTTTCAAAAATCCAGAAAATTGGCTGAAAAAGACTAAATATCAAGGACTCATTGGCGAATCGCTCTGGAACTGAAATCGGAACGCTCACTGACATTTCCCCAATCTGAAAGTCTGACAAACGCCGGAAAAATGACTAAGTCCAAAAAACATTTTTTTTCAACTTTTTCCAATTTTACCCCCGTGGGATATATATTCTACCCACACACATTTGGAACTCTCCTGGGGTACCCTCACACATATTATTCCCTCATTTAGTGGATATTTTCACAAAAAAGTGAAATTTTCAAAAATCCAGAAAATTGGCTGAAAAAGACTAAATATCAAGGACTCATTGGGCGAATCGCTCTGGAACTGAAATCGGAATGCTCACTGACATTTCACCTATCTGAAAGTCTGATAAACGCCGGAAAAATGACTAAGTCCAAAAAACATTTTTTTTCAACTTTTTTCAATTTTACCCCCGTGGGATATATATTCTACCCACACATATTTGGAACTCTCCTGGGGTACCCTCACACATATTATTCCCTCATTTAGTGGATATTTTCACATAAAAGTGAAATTTTCAAAAATCCAGAAAATTGGCTGAAAACGACTAAATATCAATGATTCATTGGGCGAATCGCTCTGGAACTGAAATCGGAATGCTCACTGACATTTCCCCTATCTGAAAGTCTGATAAACGCCGGAAAAATGACTAAGTCCAAAAAAAAATTTTTTTAAACTTTTTTCTATTTTACCCCCGTGGGATATATATTCTACCCACACACATTTGGAACTCTCCTGGGGTACCCTCACACATATTATTCCCTCATTTAGTGGACATTTTCACAATAAAGTGAAATTTTCAAAAATCCAGAAATTCGGCTGAAAACGACTAAATATCAAGGACTCATTGGGCGAATCGCTCTGGAACTGAAATCGGAATGCTCACTGACATTTCCCCTATCTGAAAGTCTGATAAACGCCGGAAAAATGACTAAGTCCAAAAAACATTTTTTTTCAACTTTTTTCAATTTTACCCCCGTGGGATATATATTCTACCCACACACATTTGGAACTCTCCTGGGGTACCCTCACACATATTATTCCCTCATTTAGTGGATATTTTCACAAAAAAGTGAAATTTTCAAAAATCCAGAAAATTGGCTGAAAAAGACTAAATATCAAGGACTCATTGGGCGAATCGCTCTGGAACTGAAATCGGAATGCTCACTGACATTTACCCTATATGAAAGTCCGATAAACGCCGAAAAATGACTAAGTCCAAAAAAAAATTTTTTTTTACTTTTTTCAATTTTACCCCCGTGGGATATGTATTCTACCCACACACATTTGGAAGTCTCCTGGGGTACCCTCACACATACTATTCCCTCATTTAGTGGATATTTTCACAAAAAAGTGAAATTTTCAAAAATCCAGAAAATTGGCTGAAAAAGACTAAATATCAAGGACTCATTGGGCGAATCGCTCTGGAACTGAAATCGGAACGCTCACTGACATTTCCCCTATCTGAAAGTCTGATAAACGCCGGAAAAATGACTAAGTCCAAAAAACATTTTTTTTCAACTTTTTTCAATTTTACCCCCGTGGGATATATATTCTACCCACACACATTTGGAACTCTCCTGGGGTACCCTCACACATATTATTCTCTCATTTAGTTTATATTTTCACAAAAAAGTGATATTTTCAAAAATCCAGAAAATTGGCTGAAATAGACTAAATATCAAGGACTCATTGGGCGAATCGCTCTGGAACTGAAATCGGAACGCTCACTGACATTTCCCCTATATGAAAGTCTGATAAACGCCGAAAAATGACTAAGTCCAAAAAAAATTTTTTTTCAACTTTTTTCAATTTTACCCCCGTGGGACATATATTCTACCCACACACATTTGGAACTCTCCTGGGGTACCCTCACACATATTATTCCCTCATTTAGTGGATATTTTCACAAAAAAGTGAAATTTTCAAAAATCCAGAAAATTGGCAGAAAAAGCCTAAATATCAAGGACTCATTGGGTGAATCGCTCTGGAACTGAAATCGGAATGCTCACTGACATTTCCCCTATCTGAAAGTCTGATAAACGCCGGAAAAATGACTAAGTCCAAAAAACATTTTTTTTTCAACTTTTTTCAATTTTACCCCCGTGGGATATATATTCTACCCACACACATTTGGAACTCTCCTGGGGTACCCTCACACATATAATTCCCTCATTTAGTGGATATTTTCACAAAAAAGTGAAATTTTCAAAAATCCAGAAAATTGGCTGAAAAAGACTAAATATCAAGGACTCATTGGGCGAATCGCTCTGGAACTGAAATCGGAATGCTCACTGACATTTCCCCTATCTGAAAGTCTGATAAACGCCGGAAAAATGACTAAGTCCAAAAAACATTTTTTTTCAACTTTTTTCAATTTTACCCCCGTGGGATATATATTCTACCCACACATATTTGGAACTCTCCTGGGGTACCCTCACACATATTATTCCCTCATTTAGTGGATATTTTCACAAAAAAGTGAAATTTTCAAAAATCAAGAAAATTGGCTGAAAAAGACTAAATATCAAGGACTCATTGGGCGAATCGCTCTGGAACTGAAATCGGAATGCTCACTGACATTTCCCCTATCTGAAAGTCTGATAAACGCCGGAAAAATGACTAAGTCCAAAAAACATTTTTTTTCAACTTTTTTCAATTTTACCCCCGTGGGATATATATTCTACCCACACATATTTGGAACTCTCCTGGGGTACCCTCACACATATTATTCCCTCATTTAGTGGATATTTTCACATAAAAGTGAAATTTTCAAAAATCAAGAAAATTGGCTGAAAACGACTAAATATCAATGATTCATTGGGCGAATCGCTCTGGAACTGAAATCGGAATGCTCACTGACATTTCCCCTATCTGAAAGTCTGATGAACGCCGGAAAAATGACTAAGTCCAAAAAAAAATTTTTTTAAACTTTTTTCTATTTTACCCCCGTGGGATATATATTCTACCCACACACATTTGGAACTCTCCTGGGGTACCCTCACACATATTATTCCCTCATTTAGTGGACATTTTCACAAAAAAGTGAAATTTTCAAAAATCCAGAAAATTGGCTGAAAAAGAATAAATATCAAGGACTCATTGGGCGAATCGCTCTGGAACTGAAATCGGAACGCTCACTGACATTTCCCCAATCTGAAAGTCTGACAAACGCCGGAAAAATGACTAAGTCCAAAAAACATTTTTTTTCAACTTTTTTCAATTTTACCCCCGTGGGATATATATTCTACCCACACACATTTGGAACTCTCCTGGGGTACCCTCACACATATTATTCCCTCATTTAGTGGATATTTTCACAAAAAAGTGAAATTTTCAAAAATCCAGAAAATTGGCTGAAAAAGACTAAATATCAAGGACTCATTGGGCGAATCGCTCTGGAACTGAAATCGGAATGCTCACTGACATTTCCCCTATCTGAAAGTCTGATAAACGCCGGAAAAATGACTAAGTCCAAAAAACATTTTTTTTCAACTTTTTTCAATTTTACCCCCGTGGGATATATATTCTACCCACACACATTTGGAACTCTCCTGGGGTACCCTCACACATATTATTCCCTCATTTAGTGGATATTTTCACAAAAAAGTGAAATTTTCAAAAATCCAGAAAATTGGCTGAAAACGACTAAATATCAATGATTCATTGGGCGAATCACTCTGGAACTGAAATCGGAATGCTCACTGACATTTCCCCTATCTGAAAGTCTGATAAACGCCGGAAAAATGACTAAGTCCAAAAAACATTTTTTTTCAACTTTTTTCAATTTTACCCCCGTGGGATATATATTCTACCCACACACATTTGGAACTCTCCTGGGGTACCCTCACACATATTATTCCCTCATTTAGTGGATATTTTCACAAAAAAGTGAAATTTTCAAAAATCCAGAAAATTGGCTGAAAAAGACTAAATATCAAGGACTCATTGGGCGAATCGCTCTGGAACTGAAATCGGAATGCTCACTGACATTTCCCCTATCTGAAAGTCTGATAAACGCCGGAAAAATGACTAAGTCCAAAAAACATTTTTTTTCAACTTTTTTCAATTTTACCCCCGTGGGATATATATTCTACCCACACACATTTGGAACTCTCCTGGGGTACCCTCACACATATTATTCCCTCATTTAGTGGATATTTTCACAAAAAAGTGAAATTTTCAAAAATCCAGAAAATTGGCTGAAAAAGACTAAATATCAAGGACTCATTGGGTGAATCGCTCTGGAACTGAAATCGGAATGCTCACTGACATTTCCCCTATCTGAAAGTCTGATAAACGCCGGAAAAATGACTAAGTCCAAAAAACATTTTTTTTTCAACTTTTTTCAATTTTACCCCCGTGGGATATATATTCTACCCACACACATTTGGAACTCTCCTGGGGTACCCTCACACATATAATTCCCTCATTTAGTGGATATTTTCACAAAAAAGTGAAATTTTCAAAAATCCAGAAAATTGGCTGAAAAAGACTAAATATCAAGGACTCATTGGGCGAATCGCTCTGGAACTGAAATCGGAATGCTCACTGACATTTCCCCTATCTGAAAGTCTGATAAACGCCGGAAAAATGACTAAGTCCAAAAAACATTTTTTTTCAACTTTTTTCAATTTTACCCCCGTGGGATATATATTCTACCCACACATATTTGGAACTCTCCTGGGGTACCCTCACACATATTATTCCCTCATTTAGTGGATATTTTCACAAAAAAGTGAAATTTTCAAAAATCAAGAAAATTGGCTGAAAAAGACTAAATATCAAGGACTCATTGGGCGAATCGCTCTGGAACTGAAATCGGAATGCTCACTGACATTTCCCCTATCTGAAAGTCTGATAAACGCCGGAAAAATGACTAAGTCCAAAAAACATTTTTTTTCAACTTTTTTCAATTTTACCCCCGTGGGATATATATTCTACCCACACATATTTGGAACTCTCCTGGGGTACCCTCACACATATTATTCCCTCATTTAGTGGATATTTTCACATAAAAGTGAAATTTTCAAAAATCCAGAAAATTGGCTGAAAACGACTAAATATCAATGATTCATTGGGCGAATCGCTCTGGAACTGAAATCGGAATGCTCACTGACATTTCCCCTATCTGAAAGTCTGATGAACGCCGGAAAAATGACTAAGTCCAAAAAAAAATTTTTTTAAACTTTTTTCTATTTTACCCCCGTGGGATATATATTCTACCCACACACATTTGGAACTCTCCTGGGGTACCCTCACACATATTATTCCCTCATTTAGTGGACATTTTCACAAAAAAGTGAAATTTTCAAAAATCCAGAAAATTGGCTGAAAAAGAATAAATATCAAGGACTCATTGGGCGAATCGCTCTGGAACTGAAATCGGAACGCTCACTGACATTTCCCCAATCTGAAAGTCTGACAAACGCCGGAAAAATGACTAAGTCCAAAAAACATTTTTTTTCAACTTTTTTCAATTTTACCCCCGTGGGTTATATATTCTACCCACACACATTTGGAACTCTCCTGGGGTACCCTCACACATATTATTCCCTCATTTAGTGGATATTTTCACAAAAAATTGAAATTTTCAAAAATCCAGAAAATTGGCTGAAAAAGACTAAATATCAAGGACTCATTGGGCGAATCGCTCTGGAACTGAAATCGGAATGCTCACTGACATTTCCCCTATCTGAAAGTCTGATAAACGCCGGAAAAATGACTAAGTCCAAAAAACATTTTTTTTCAACTTTTTTCAATTTTACCCCCGTGGGATATATATTCTATCCACACACATTTGGAACTCTCCTGGGGTACCCTCACACATATTATTCCCTCATTTAGTGGATATTTTCACAAAAAAGTGAAATTTTCAAAAATCCAGAAAATTGGCTGAAAAAGACTAAATATCAAGGACTCATTGGGCGAATCGCTCTGGAACTGAAATCGGAATGCTCACTGACATTTCCCCTATCTGAAAGTCTGATAAACGCCGGAAAAATGACTAAGTCCAAAAAACATTTTTTTTCAACTTTTTTCAATTTTACCCCCGTGGGATATATATTCTACCCACACATATTTGGAACTCTCCTGGGGTACCCTCACACATATTATTCCCTCATTTAGTGGATATTTTCACATAAAAGTGAAATTTTCAAAAATCCAGAAAATTGGCTGAAAACGACTAAATATCAATGATTCATTGGGCGAATCACTCTGGAACTGAAATCGGAATGCTCACTGACATTTCCCCTATCTGAAAGTCTGATAAACGCCGGAAAAATGACTAAGTCCAAAAAACATTTTTTTTCAACTTTTTTCAATTTTACCCCCGTGGGATATATATTCTACCCACACACATTTGGAACTCTCCTGGGGTACCCTCACACATATTATTCCCTCATTTAGTGGATATTTTCACAAAAAAGTGAAATTTTCAAAAATCCAGAAAATTGGCTGAAAAAGACTAAATATCAAGGACTCATTGGGCGAATCGCTCTGGAACTGAAATCGGAATGCTCACTGACATTTCCCCTATCTGAAAGTCTGATAAACGCCGGAAAAATGACTAAGTCCAAAAAACATTTTTTTTCAACTTTTTTCAATTTTACCCCCGTGGGATATATATTCTACCCACACACATTTGGAACTCTCCTGGGGTACCCTCACACATATTATTCCCTCATTTAGTGGATATTTTCACAAAAAAGTGAAATTTTCAAAAATCCAGAAAATTGGCTGAAAAAGAATAAATATCAAGGACTCATTGGGCGAATCGCTCTGGAACTGAAATCGGAATGCTCACTGACATTTCCCCTATATGAAAGTCCGATAAACGCCGAAAAATGACTAAGTCCAAAAAAAAATTTTTTTAAACTTTTTTCTATTTTACCCCCGTGGGATATATATTCTACCCACACACATTTGGAACTCTCCTGGGGTACCCTCACACATATTATTCCCTCATTTAGTGGACATTTTCACAAAAAAGTGAAATTTTCAAAAATCCAGAAAATTGGCTGAAAAAGAATAAATATCAAGGACTCATTGGGCGAATCGCTCTGGAACTGAAATCGGAACGCTCACTGACATTTCCCCAATCTGAAAGTCTGACAAACGCCGGAAAAATGACTAAGTCCAAAAAACATTTTTTTTCAACTTTTTTCAATTTTACCCCCGTGGGATATATATTCTACCCACACACATTTGGAACTCTCCTGGGGTACCCTCACACATATTATTCCCTCATTTAGTGGATATTTTCACAAAAAAGTGAAATTTTCAAAAATCCAGAAAATTGGCTGAAAAAGACTAAATATCAAGGACTCATTGGGCGAATCGCTCTGGAACTGAAATCGGAATGCTCACTGACATTTCCCCTATCTGAAAGTCTGATAAACGCCGGAAAAATGACTAAGTCCAAAAAACATTTTTTTTCAACTTTTTTCAATTTTACCCCCGTGGGATATATATTCTATCCACACACATTTGGAACTCTCCTGGGGTACCCTCACACATATTATTCCCTCATTTAGTGGATATTTTCACAAAAAAGTGAAATTTTCAAAAATCCAGAAAATTGGCTGAAAAAGACTAAATATCAAGGACTCATTGGGCGAATCGCTCTGGAACTGAAATCGGAATGCTCACTGACATTTCCCCTATCTGAAAGTCTGATAAACGCCGGAAAAATGACTAAGTCCAAAAAACATTTTTTTTCAACTTTTTTCAATTTTACCCCCGTGGGATATATATTCTACCCACACATATTTGGAACTCTCCTGGGGTACCCTCACACATATTATTCCCTCATTTAGTGGATATTTTCACATAAAAGTGAAATTTTCAAAAATCCAGAAAATTGGCTGAAAACGACTAAATATCAATGATTCATTGGGCGAATCACTCTGGAACTGAAATCGGAATGCTCACTGACATTTCCCCTATCTGAAAGTCTGATAAACGCCGGAAAAATGACTAAGTCCAAAAAACATTTTTTTTCAACTTTTTTCAATTTTACCCCCGTGGGATATATATTCTACCCACACACATTTGGAACTCTCCTGGGGTACCCTCACACATATTATTCCCTCATTTAGTGGATATTTTCACAAAAAAGTGAAATTTTCAAAAATCCAGAAAATTGGCTGAAAAAGAATAAATATCAAGGACTCATTGGGCGAATCGCTCTGGAACTGAAATCGGAATGCTCACTGACATTTCCCCTATATGAAAGTCCGATAAACGCCGAAAAATGACTAAGTCCAAAAAAAAATTTTTTTTTACTTTTTTCAATTTTACCCCTGTGGGATATGTATTCTACCCACACACATTTGGAACTCTCCTGGGGTACCCTCACACATATTATTCCCTCATTTAGTGGATATTTTCACAAAAAAGTGAAATTTTCAAAAATCCAGAAAATTGGCTGAAAAAGAATAAATATCAAGGACTCATTGGGCGAATCGCTCTGGAACTGAAATCGGAATGCTCACTGACATTTTCCCAATCTGAAAGTCTGACAAACGCCGGAAAAATGACTAAGTCCAAAAAACATTTTTTTTCAACTTTTTTCAATTTTACCCCCGTGGGATATATATTCTATCCACACACATTTGGAACTCTCCTGGGGTACCCTCACACATATTATTCCCTCATTTAGTGGATATTTTCACAAAAAAGTGAAATTTTCAAAAATCCAGAAAATTGGCTGAAAAAGAATAAATATCAAGGACTCATTGGGCGAATCGCTCTGGAACTGAAATCGGAATGCTCACTGACATTTCCCCTATCTGAAAGTCTGATAAACGCCGGAAAAATGACTAAGTCCAAAAAACATTTTTTTTCAACTTTTTTCAATTTTACCCCCGTGGGATATATATTCTACCCACACATATTTGGAACTCTCCTGGGGTACCCTCACACATATTATTCCCTCATTTAGTGGATATTTTCACATAAAAGTGAAATTTTCAAAAATCCAGAAAATTGGCTGAAAACGACTAAATATCAATGATTCATTGGGCGAATCACTCTGGAACTGAAATCGGAATGCTCACTGACATTTCCCCTATCTGAAAGTCTGATAAACGCCGGAAAAATGACTAAGTCCAAAAAACATTTTTTTTCAACTTTTTTCAATTTTACCCCCGTGGGATATATATTCTACCCACACACATTTGGAACTCTCCTGGGGTACCCTCACACATATTATTCCCTCATTTAGTGGATATTTTCACAAAAAAGTGAAATTTTCAAAAATCCAGAAAATTGGCTGAAAAAGAATAAATATCAAGGACTCATTGGGCGAATCGCTCTGGAACTGAAATCGGAATGCTCACTGACATTTCCCCTATATGAAAGTCCGATAAACGCCGAAAAATGACTAAGTCCAAAAAAAAATTTTTTTTTACTTTTTTCAATTTTACCCCTGTGGGATATGTATTCTACCCACACACATTTGGAAGTCTCCTGGGGTACCCTCACACATACTATTCCCTCATTTAGTGGATATTTTCACAAAAAAGTGAAATTTTCAAAAATCCAGAAAATTGGCTGAAATAGACTAAATATCAAGGACTCAATGGGCGAATCGCTCTGGAACTGAAATCGGAACGCTCACTGACATTTCCCCTATCTGAAAGTCTGATAAACGCCGGAAAAATGACTAAGTCCAAAAAAAAATTTTTTTAAACTTTTTTCTATTTTACCCCCGTGGGATATATATTCTACCCACACACATTTGGAACTCTACTGGGGTACCCTCACACATACTATTCCCTCATTTAGTGGATATTTTCACAAAAAAGTGAAATTTTCAAAAATCCAGAAAATTGGCTGAAAAAGACTAAATATCAAGGACTCATTGGGCGAATCGCTCTGGAACTGAAATCGGAACGCTCACTGACATTTCCCCAATCTGAAAGTCTGACAAACGCCGGAAAAATGACTAAGTCCAAAAAACATTTTTTTTCAACTTTTTTCAATTTTACCCCCGTGGGATATATATTCTACCCACACATATTTGGAACTCTCCTGGGGTACCCTCACACATATTATTCCCTCATTTAGTGGATATTTTCACAAAAAAGTGAAATTTTCAAAAATCCAGAAAATTGGCTGAAAAAGACTAAATATCAAGGACTCATTGGGCGAATCGCTCTGGAACTGAAATCGGAATGCTCACTGACATTTCCCCTATCTGAAAGTCTGATAAACGCCGGAAAAATGACTAAGTCCAAAAAACATTTTTTTTCAACTTTTTTCAATTTTACCCCCGTGGGATATATATTCTACCCACACATATTTGGAACTCTCCTGGGGTACCCTCACACATATTATTCCCTCATTTAGTGGATATTTTCACATAAAAGTGAAATTTTCAAAAATCCAGAAAATTGGCTGAAAACGACTAAATATCAATGATTCATTGGGCGAATCGCTCTGGAACTGAAATCGGAATGCTCACTGACATTTCCCCTATCTGAAAGTCTGATGAACGCCGGAAAAATGACTAAGTCCAAAAAACATTTTTTTTCAACTTTTTTCAATTTTACCCCCGTGGGATATATATTCTACCCACACACATTTGGAACTCTCCTGGGGTACCCTCACACATATTATTCCCTCATTTAGTGGATATTTTCACAAAAAAGTGAAATTTTCAAAAATCCAGAAAATTGGCTGAAAAAGACTAAATATCAAGGACTCATTGGGCGAATCGCTCTGGAACTGAAATCGGAATGCTCACTGACATTTCCCCTATCTGAAAGTTTGATAAACGCCGGAAAAATGACTAAGTCCAAAAAACATTTTTTTTCAACTTTTTTCAATTTTACCCCCGTGGGATATATATTCTACCCACACACATTTGGAACTCTCCTGGGGTACCCTCACACATATTATTCCCTCATTTAGTGGATATTTTCACAAAAAAGTGAAATTTTCAAAAATCCAGAAAATTGGCTAAAAAAGACTAAATATCAAGGACTCATTGGGCGAATCGCTCTGGAACTGAAATCGGAAAGCTCACTGACATTTTCCCAATCTGAAAGTCTGACAAACGCCGGAAAAATGACTAAGTCCAAAAAACATTTTTTTTCAACTTTTTTCAATTTTACCCCCGTGGGATATATATTCTACCCACACACATTTGGAACTCTCCTGGGGTACCCTCACACATATTATTCCCTCATTTAGTGGATAATTTCACAAAAAAGTGAAATTTTCAAAAATCCAGAAAATTGGCTGAAAAAGACTAAATATCAAGGACTCATTGGGCGAATCGCTCTGGAACTGAAATCGGAATGCTCACTGACATTTCCCCTATCTGAAAGTCTGATAAACGCCGGAAAAATGACTAAGTCCAAAAAACATTTTTTTTCAACTTTTTTCAATTTTACCCCCGTGGGATATATATTCTACCCACACATATTTGGAACTCTCCTGGGGTACCCTCACACATATTATTCCCTCATTTAGTGGATATTTTCACAAAAAAGTGAAATTTTCAAAAATCAAGAAAATTGGCTGAAAAAGACTAAATATCAAGGACTCATTGGGCGAATCGCTCTGGAACTGAAATCGGAATGCTCACTGACATTTCCCCTATCTGAAAGTCTGATAAACGCCGGAAAAATGACTAAGTCCAAAAAACATTTTTTTTCAACTTTTTTCAATTTTACCCCCGTGGGATATATATTCTACCCACACATATTTGGAACTCTCCTGGGGTACCCTCACACATATTATTCCCTCATTTAGTGGATATTTTCACATAAAAGTGAAATTTTCAAAAATCAAGAAAATTGGCTGAAAACGACTAAATATCAATGATTCATTGGGCGAATCGCTCTGGAACTGAAATCGGAATGCTCACTGACATTTCCCCTATCTGAAAGTCTGATGAACGCCGGAAAAATGACTAAGTCCAAAAAAAAATTTTTTTAAACTTTTTTCTATTTTACCCCCGTGGGATATATATTCTACCCACACACATTTGGAACTCTCCTGGGGTACCCTCACACATATTATTCCCTCATTTAGTGGACATTTTCACAAAAAAGTGAAATTTTCAAAAATCCAGAAAATTGGCTGAAAAAGAATAAATATCAAGGACTCATTGGGCGAATCGCTCTGGAACTGAAATCGGAACGCTCACTGACATTTCCCCAATCTGAAAGTCTGACAAACGCCGGAAAAATGACTAAGTCCAAAAAACATTTTTTTTCAACTTTTTTCAATTTTACCCCCGTGGGATATATATTCTACCCACACACATTTGGAACTCTCCTGGGGTACCCTCACACATATTATTCCCTCATTTAGTGGATATTTTCACAAAAAAGTGAAATTTTCAAAAATCCAGAAAATTGGCTGAAAAAGACTAAATATCAAGGACTCATTGGGCGAATCGCTCTGGAACTGAAATCGGAATGCTCACTGACATTTCCCCTATCTGAAAGTCTGATAAACGCCGGAAAAATGACTAAGTCCAAAAAACATTTTTTTTCAACTTTTTTCAATTTTACCCCCGTGGGATATATATTCTACCCACACACATTTGGAACTCTCCTGGGGTACCCTCACACATATTATTCCCTCATTTAGTGGATATTTTCACAAAAAAGTGAAATTTTCAAAAATCCAGAAAATTGGCTGAAAACGACTAAATATCAATGATTCATTGGGCGAATCACTCTGGAACTGAAATCGGAATGCTCACTGACATTTCCCCTATCTGAAAGTCTGATAAACGCCGGAAAAATGACTAAGTCCAAAAAACATTTTTTTTCAACTTTTTTCAATTTTACCCCCGTGGGATATATATTCTACCCACACACATTTGGAACTCTCCTGGGGTACCCTCACACATATTATTCCCTCATTTAGTGGATATTTTCACAAAAAAGTGAAATTTTCAAAAATCCAGAAAATTGGCTGAAAAAGACTAAATATCAAGGACTCATTGGGCGAATCGCTCTGGAACTGAAATCGGAATGCTCACTGACATTTCCCCTATCTGAAAGTCTGATAAACGCCGGAAAAATGACTAAGTCCAAAAAACATTTTTTTTCAACTTTTTTCAATTTTACCCCCGTGGGATATATATTCTACCCACACACATTTGGAACTCTCCTGGGGTACCCTCACACATATTATTCCCTCATTTAGTGGATATTTTCACAAAAAAGTGAAATTTTCAAAAATCCAGAAAATTGGCTGAAAAAGACTAAATATCAAGGACTCATTGGGTGAATCGCTCTGGAACTGAAATCGGAATGCTCACTGACATTTCCCCTATCTGAAAGTCTGATAAACGCCGGAAAAATGACTAAGTCCAAAAAACATTTTTTTTTCAACTTTTTTCAATTTTACCCCCGTGGGATATATATTCTACCCACACACATTTGGAACTCTCCTGGGGTACCCTCACACATATAATTCCCTCATTTAGTGGATATTTTCACAAAAAAGTGAAATTTTCAAAAATCCAGAAAATTGGCTGAAAAAGACTAAATATCAAGGACTCATTGGGCGAATCGCTCTGGAACTGAAATCGGAATGCTCACTGACATTTCCCCTATCTGAAAGTCTGATAAACGCCGGAAAAATGACTAAGTCCAAAAAACATTTTTTTTCAACTTTTTTCAATTTTACCCCCGTGGGATATATATTCTACCCACACATATTTGGAACTCTCCTGGGGTACCCTCACACATATTATTCCCTCATTTAGTGGATATTTTCACAAAAAAGTGAAATTTTCAAAAATCAAGAAAATTGGCTGAAAAAGACTAAATATCAAGGACTCATTGGGCGAATCGCTCTGGAACTGAAATCGGAATGCTCACTGACATTTCCCCTATCTGAAAGTCTGATAAACGCCGGAAAAATGACTAAGTCCAAAAAACATTTTTTTTCAACTTTTTTCAATTTTACCCCCGTGGGATATATATTCTACCCACACATATTTGGAACTCTCCTGGGGTACCCTCACACATATTATTCCCTCATTTAGTGGATATTTTCACATAAAAGTGAAATTTTCAAAAATCCAGAAAATTGGCTGAAAACGACTAAATATCAATGATTCATTGGGCGAATCGCTCTGGAACTGAAATCGGAATGCTCACTGACATTTCCCCTATCTGAAAGTCTGATGAACGCCGGAAAAATGACTAAGTCCAAAAAAAAATTTTTTTAAACTTTTTTCTATTTTACCCCCGTGGGATATATATTCTACCCACACACATTTGGAACTCTCCTGGGGTACCCTCACACATATTATTCCCTCATTTAGTGGACATTTTCACAAAAAAGTGAAATTTTCAAAAATCCAGAAAATTGGCTGAAAAAGAATAAATATCAAGGACTCATTGGGCGAATCGCTCTGGAACTGAAATCGGAACGCTCACTGACATTTCCCCAATCTGAAAGTCTGACAAACGCCGGAAAAATGACTAAGTCCAAAAAACATTTTTTTTCAACTTTTTTCAATTTTACCCCCGTGGGTTATATATTCTACCCACACACATTTGGAACTCTCCTGGGGTACCCTCACACATATTATTCCCTCATTTAGTGGATATTTTCACAAAAAATTGAAATTTTCAAAAATCCAGAAAATTGGCTGAAAAAGACTAAATATCAAGGACTCATTGGGCGAATCGCTCTGGAACTGAAATCGGAATGCTCACTGACATTTCCCCTATCTGAAAGTCTGATAAACGCCGGAAAAATGACTAAGTCCAAAAAACATTTTTTTTCAACTTTTTTCAATTTTACCCCCGTGGGATATATATTCTATCCACACACATTTGGAACTCTCCTGGGGTACCCTCACACATATTATTCCCTCATTTAGTGGATATTTTCACAAAAAAGTGAAATTTTCAAAAATCCAGAAAATTGGCTGAAAAAGACTAAATATCAAGGACTCATTGGGCGAATCGCTCTGGAACTGAAATCGGAATGCTCACTGACATTTCCCCTATCTGAAAGTCTGATAAACGCCGGAAAAATGACTAAGTCCAAAAAACATTTTTTTTCAACTTTTTTCAATTTTACCCCCGTGGGATATATATTCTACCCACACATATTTGGAACTCTCCTGGGGTACCCTCACACATATTATTCCCTCATTTAGTGGATATTTTCACATAAAAGTGAAATTTTCAAAAATCCAGAAAATTGGCTGAAAACGACTAAATATCAATGATTCATTGGGCGAATCACTCTGGAACTGAAATCGGAATGCTCACTGACATTTCCCCTATCTGAAAGTCTGATAAACGCCGGAAAAATGACTAAGTCCAAAAAACATTTTTTTTCAACTTTTTTCAATTTTACCCCCGTGGGATATATATTCTACCCACACACATTTGGAACTCTCCTGGGGTACCCTCACACATATTATTCCCTCATTTAGTGGATATTTTCACAAAAAAGTGAAATTTTCAAAAATCCAGAAAATTGGCTGAAAAAGACTAAATATCAAGGACTCATTGGGCGAATCGCTCTGGAACTGAAATCGGAATGCTCACTGACATTTCCCCTATCTGAAAGTCTGATAAACGCCGGAAAAATGACTAAGTCCAAAAAACATTTTTTTTCAACTTTTTTCAATTTTACCCCCGTGGGATATATATTCTACCCACACACATTTGGAACTCTCCTGGGGTACCCTCACACATATTATTCCCTCATTTAGTGGATATTTTCACAAAAAAGTGAAATTTTCAAAAATCCAGAAAATTGGCTGAAAAAGAATAAATATCAAGGACTCATTGGGCGAATCGCTCTGGAACTGAAATCGGAATGCTCACTGACATTTCCCCTATATGAAAGTCCGATAAACGCCGAAAAATGACTAAGTCCAAAAAAAAATTTTTTTAAACTTTTTTCTATTTTACCCCCGTGGGATATATATTCTACCCACACACATTTGGAACTCTCCTGGGGTACCCTCACACATATTATTCCCTCATTTAGTGGACATTTTCACAAAAAAGTGAAATTTTCAAAAATCCAGAAAATTGGCTGAAAAAGAATAAATATCAAGGACTCATTGGGCGAATCGCTCTGGAACTGAAATCGGAACGCTCACTGACATTTCCCCAATCTGAAAGTCTGACAAACGCCGGAAAAATGACTAAGTCCAAAAAACATTTTTTTTCAACTTTTTTCAATTTTACCCCCGTGGGATATATATTCTACCCACACACATTTGGAACTCTCCTGGGGTACCCTCACACATATTATTCCCTCATTTAGTGGATATTTTCACAAAAAAGTGAAATTTTCAAAAATCCAGAAAATTGGCTGAAAAAGACTAAATATCAAGGACTCATTGGGCGAATCGCTCTGGAACTGAAATCGGAATGCTCACTGACATTTCCCCTATCTGAAAGTCTGATAAACGCCGGAAAAATGACTAAGTCCAAAAAACATTTTTTTTCAACTTTTTTCAATTTTACCCCCGTGGGATATATATTCTATCCACACACATTTGGAACTCTCCTGGGGTACCCTCACACATATTATTCCCTCATTTAGTGGATATTTTCACAAAAAAGTGAAATTTTCAAAAATCCAGAAAATTGGCTGAAAAAGACTAAATATCAAGGACTCATTGGGCGAATCGCTCTGGAACTGAAATCGGAATGCTCACTGACATTTCCCCTATCTGAAAGTCTGATAAACGCCGGAAAAATGACTAAGTCCAAAAAACATTTTTTTTCAACTTTTTTCAATTTTACCCCCGTGGGATATATATTCTACCCACACATATTTGGAACTCTCCTGGGGTACCCTCACACATATTATTCCCTCATTTAGTGGATATTTTCACATAAAAGTGAAATTTTCAAAAATCCAGAAAATTGGCTGAAAACGACTAAATATCAATGATTCATTGGGCGAATCACTCTGGAACTGAAATCGGAATGCTCACTGACATTTCCCCTATCTGAAAGTCTGATAAACGCCGGAAAAATGACTAAGTCCAAAAAACATTTTTTTTCAACTTTTTTCAATTTTACCCCCGTGGGATATATATTCTACCCACACACATTTGGAACTCTCCTGGGGTACCCTCACACATATTATTCCCTCATTTAGTGGATATTTTCACAAAAAAGTGAAATTTTCAAAAATCCAGAAAATTGGCTGAAAAAGAATAAATATCAAGGACTCATTGGGCGAATCGCTCTGGAACTGAAATCGGAATGCTCACTGACATTTCCCCTATATGAAAGTCCGATAAACGCCGAAAAATGACTAAGTCCAAAAAAAAATTTTTTTTTACTTTTTTCAATTTTACCCCTGTGGGATATGTATTCTACCCACACACATTTGGAACTCTCCTGGGGTACCCTCACACATATTATTCCCTCATTTAGTGGATATTTTCACAAAAAAGTGAAATTTTCAAAAATCCAGAAAATTGGCTGAAAAAGAATAAATATCAAGGACTCATTGGGCGAATCGCTCTGGAACTGAAATCGGAATGCTCACTGACATTTTCCCAATCTGAAAGTCTGACAAACGCCGGAAAAATGACTAAGTCCAAAAAACATTTTTTTTCAACTTTTTTCAATTTTACCCCCGTGGGATATATATTCTATCCACACACATTTGGAACTCTCCTGGGGTACCCTCACACATATTATTCCCTCATTTAGTGGATATTTTCACAAAAAAGTGAAATTTTCAAAAATCCAGAAAATTGGCTGAAAAAGAATAAATATCAAGGACTCATTGGGCGAATCGCTCTGGAACTGAAATCGGAATGCTCACTGACATTTCCCCTATCTGAAAGTCTGATAAACGCCGGAAAAATGACTAAGTCCAAAAAACATTTTTTTTCAACTTTTTTCAATTTTACCCCCGTGGGATATATATTCTACCCACACATATTTGGAACTCTCCTGGGGTACCCTCACACATATTATTCCCTCATTTAGTGGATATTTTCACATAAAAGTGAAATTTTCAAAAATCCAGAAAATTGGCTGAAAACGACTAAATATCAATGATTCATTGGGCGAATCACTCTGGAACTGAAATCGGAATGCTCACTGACATTTCCCCTATCTGAAAGTCTGATAAACGCCGGAAAAATGACTAAGTCCAAAAAACATTTTTTTTCAACTTTTTTCAATTTTACCCCCGTGGGATATATATTCTACCCACACACATTTGGAACTCTCCTGGGGTACCCTCACACATATTATTCCCTCATTTAGTGGATATTTTCACAAAAAAGTGAAATTTTCAAAAATCCAGAAAATTGGCTGAAAAAGAATAAATATCAAGGACTCATTGGGCGAATCGCTCTGGAACTGAAATCGGAATGCTCACTGACATTTCCCCTATATGAAAGTCCGATAAACGCCGAAAAATGACTAAGTCCAAAAAAAAATTTTTTTTTACTTTTTTCAATTTTACCCCTGTGGGATATGTATTCTACCCACACACATTTGGAAGTCTCCTGGGGTACCCTCACACATACTATTCCCTCATTTAGTGGATATTTTCACAAAAAAGTGAAATTTTCAAAAATCCAGAAAATTGGCTGAAATAGACTAAATATCAAGGACTCAATGGGCGAATCGCTCTGGAACTGAAATCGGAACGCTCACTGACATTTCCCCTATCTGAAAGTCTGATAAACGCCGGAAAAATGACTAAGTCCAAAAAAAAATTTTTTTAAACTTTTTTCTATTTTACCCCCGTGGGATATATATTCTACCCACACACATTTGGAACTCTACTGGGGTACCCTCACACATACTATTCCCTCATTTAGTGGATATTTTCACAAAAAAGTGAAATTTTCAAAAATCCAGAAAATTGGCTGAAAAAGACTAAATATCAAGGACTCATTGGGCGAATCGCTCTGGAACTGAAATCGGAACGCTCACTGACATTTCCCCAATCTGAAAGTCTGACAAACGCCGGAAAAATGACTAAGTCCAAAAAACATTTTTTTTCAACTTTTTTCAATTTTACCCCCGTGGGATATATATTCTACCCACACATATTTGGAACTCTCCTGGGGTACCCTCACACATATTATTCCCTCATTTAGTGGATATTTTCACAAAAAAGTGAAATTTTCAAAAATCCAGAAAATTGGCTGAAAAAGACTAAATATCAAGGACTCATTGGGCGAATCGCTCTGGAACTGAAATCGGAATGCTCACTGACATTTCCCCTATCTGAAAGTCTGATAAACGCCGGAAAAATGACTAAGTCCAAAAAACATTTTTTTTCAACTTTTTTCAATTTTACCCCCGTGGGATATATATTCTACCCACACATATTTGGAACTCTCCTGGGGTACCCTCACACATATTATTCCCTCATTTAGTGGATATTTTCACATAAAAGTGAAATTTTCAAAAATCCAGAAAATTGGCTGAAAACGACTAAATATCAATGATTCATTGGGCGAATCGCTCTGGAACTGAAATCGGAATGCTCACTGACATTTCCCCTATCTGAAAGTCTGATGAACGCCGGAAAAATGACTAAGTCCAAAAAACATTTTTTTTCAACTTTTTTCAATTTTACCCCCGTGGGATATATATTCTACCCACACACATTTGGAACTCTCCTGGGGTACCCTCACACATATTATTCCCTCATTTAGTGGATATTTTCACAAAAAAGTGAAATTTTCAAAAATCCAGAAAATTGGCTGAAAAAGACTAAATATCAAGGACTCATTGGGCGAATCGCTCTGGAACTGAAATCGGAATGCTCACTGACATTTCCCCTATCTGAAAGTTTGATAAACGCCGGAAAAATGACTAAGTCCAAAAAACATTTTTTTTCAACTTTTTTCAATTTTACCCCCGTGGGATATATATTCTACCCACACACATTTGGAACTCTCCTGGGGTACCCTCACACATATTATTCCCTCATTTAGTGGATATTTTCACAAAAAAGTGAAATTTTCAAAAATCCAGAAAATTGGCTAAAAAAGACTAAATATCAAGGACTCATTGGGCGAATCGCTCTGGAACTGAAATCGGAAAGCTCACTGACATTTTCCCAATCTGAAAGTCTGACAAACGCCGGAAAAATGACTAAGTCCAAAAAACATTTTTTTTCAACTTTTTTCAATTTTACCCCCGTGGGATATATATTCTACCCACACACATTTGGAACTCTCCTGGGGTACCCTCACACATATTATTCCCTCATTTAGTGGATAATTTCACAAAAAAGTGAAATTTTCAAAAATCCAGAAAATTGGCTGAAAAAGACTAAATATCAAGGACTCATTGGGCGAATCGCTCTGGAACTGAAATCGGAATGCTCACTGACATTTCCCCTATCTGAAAGTCTGATAAACGCCGGAAAAATGACTAAGTCCAAAAAACATTTTTTTTCAACTTTTTTCAATTTTACCCCCGTGGGATATATATTCTACCCACACATATTTGGAACTCTCCTGGGGTACCCTCACACATATTATTCCCTCATTTAGTGGATATTTTCACAAAAAAGTGAAATTTTCAAAAATCCAGAAAATTGGCTGAAAAAGACTAAATATCAAGGACTCATTGGGCGAATCGCTCTGGAACTGAAATCGGAATGCTCACTGACATTTACCCTATCTGAAAGTCTGATAAACGCCGGAAAAATGACTAAGTCCAAAAAACATTTTTTTTCAACTTTTTTCAATTTTACCCCCGTGGGATATATATTCTACCAACACATATTTGGAACTCTCCTGGGGTACCCTCACACATATTATTCCCTCATTTAGTGGATATTTTCACATAAAAGTGAAATTTTCAAAAATCCAGAAAATTGGCTGAAAACATCTAAATATCAATGATTCATTGGGCGAATCGCTCTGGAACTGAAATCGGAATGCTCACTGACATTTCCCCTATCTGAAAGTCTGATGAACGCCGGAAAAATGACTAAGTCCAAAAAAAAATTTTTTTAAACTTTTTTCTATTTTACCCCCGTGGGATATATATTCTACCCACACACATTTGGAACTCTCCTGGGGTACCCTCACACATATTATTCCCTCATTTAGTGGACATTTTCACAAAAAAGTGAAATTTTCAAAAATCCAGAAAATTGGCTGAAAAAGAATAAATATCAAGGACTCATTGGGCGAATCGCTCTGGAACTGAAATCGGAACGCTCACTGACATTTCCCCAATCTGAAAGTCTGACAAACGCCGGAAAAATGACTAAGTCCAAAAAACATTTTTTTTCAACTTTTTTCAATTTTACCCCCGTGGGATATATATTCTACCCACACACATTTGGAACTCTCCTGGGGTACCCTCACACATATTATTCCCTCATTTAGTGGATATTTTCACAAAAAAGCAAAATTTTCAAAAATCCAGAAAATTGGCTGAAAAAGACTAAATATCAAGGACTCATTGGGCGAATCGCTCTGGAACTGAAATCGGAATGCTCACTGACATTTCCCCTATCTGAAAGTCTGATAAACGCCGGAAAAATGACTAAGTCCAAAAAACATTTTTTTTCAACTTTTTTCAATTTTACCCCCGTGGGATATATATTCTACCCACACACATTTGGAACTCTCCTGGGGTACCCTCACACATATTATTCCCTCATTTAGTGGATATTTTCACAAAAAAGTGAAATTTTCAAAAATCCAGAAAATTGGCTGAAAAAGACTAAATATCAAGGACTCATTGGGCGAATCGCTCTGGAACTGAAATCGGAACGCTCACTGACATTTCCCCTATCAGAAAGTCTGATAAACGCTGGAAAAATAACTAAGTCCAAGAAAAAAATTTTTTCAACTTTTTTCAATTTTACCCCCGTGGGATATATATTCTACCCACACACATTTGGAACTCTCCTGGGGTACCCTCACGCATATTATTCCCTCATTTAGTGGATATTTTCACAAAAAAGTGACATTTTCAAAAATCCAGAAAATTGGCTGAAAACGACTAAATATTAAGGACTCATTGGGCAAATCGCTCTGGAACTGAAATCGGAACGCTCACTGACATTTCCCCTATCAGAAAGTCTGATAAACGCCGGAAAAATGACTAAGTCCAAGAAAAAATTTTTTTCAACTTTTTTCAATTTTACCCCCGTGGGATATATATTCTACCCACACACATTTGGAACTCTCCTGGGGTACCCTCACACATATTATTCCCTCATTTAGTGGATATTTTCACAAAAAAGTGAAATTTTCAAAAATCCAGAAAATTGGCTGAAAAAGACTAAATATCAAGGACTCATTGGGCGAATCGCTCTGGAACTGAAATCGGAATGCTCACTGACATTTCCCCTATCTGAAAGTCTGATAAACGCCGGAAAAATGACTAAGTCCAAAAAACATTTTTTTTCAACTTTTTTCAATTTTACCCCCGTGGGATATATATTCTACCCACACACATTTGGAACTCTCCTGGGGTACCCTCACACATATTATTCCCTCATTTAGTGGATATTTTCACAAAAAAGTGAAATTTTCAAAAATCCAGAAAATTGGCTGAAAAAGAATAAATATCAAGGACTCATTGGGCGAATCACTCTGGAACTGAAATCGGAATGCTCACTGACATTTCCCCTATATGAAAGTCCGATAAACGCCGAAAAATGACTAAGTCCAAAAAAAAATTTTTTTTTACTTTTTTCAATTTTACCCCCGTGGGATATGTATTCTACCCACACACATTTGGAAGTCTCCTGGGGTACCCTCACACATACTATTCCCTCATTTAGTGGATATTTTCACAAAAAAGTGAAATTTTCAAAAATCCAGAAAATTGGCTGAAAAAGACTAAATATCAAGGACTCATTGGGCGAATCGCTCTGGAACTGAAATTGGAACGCTCACTGACATTTTCCCAATCTGAAAGTCTGACAAACGCCGGAAAAATGACTAAGTCCAAAAAAAATTTTTTTTCAACTTTTTTCAATTTTACCCCCGTGGGATATATATTCTACCCACACACATTTGGAACTCTCCTGGGGTACCCTCACACATATTATTCCCTCATTTAGTGGATATTTTCACAAAAAAGTGAAATTTTCAAAAATCCAGAAAATTGGCTGAAAAAGACTAAATATCAAGGACTCATTGGGCGATTCGCTCTGGAACTGAAATCGGAATGCTCACTGACATTTCCCCTATCTGAAAGTCTGATAAACGCCGGAAAAATGACTAAGTCCAAAAAACATTTTTTTTCAACTTTTTTCAATTTTACCCCCGTGGGATATATATTCTACCCACACACATTTGGAACTCTCCTGGGGTACCCTCACACATATTATTCCCTCATTTAGTGGATATTTTCACAAAAAAGTGAAATTTTCAAAAATCCAGAAAATTGGCTGAAAAAGAATAAATATCAAGGACTCATTGGGCGAATCGCTCTGGAACTGAAATCGGAATGCTCACTGACATTTCCCCTATATGAAAGTCCGATAAACGCCGAAAAATGACTAAGTCCAAAAAAAAATTTTTTTTTACTTTTTTCAATTTTACCCCCGTGGGATATGTATTCTACCCACACACATTTGGAAGTCTCCTGGGGTACCCTCACACATACTATTCCCTCATTTAGTGGATATTTTCACAAAAAAGTGAAATTTTCAAAAATCCAGAAAATTGGCTGAAAAAGACTAAATATCAAGGACTCATTGGGCGAATCGCTCTGGAACTGAAATTGGAACGCTCACTGACATTTTCCCAATCTGAAAGTCTGACAAACGCCGGAAAAATGACTAAGTCCAAAAAAAATTTTTTTTCAACTTTTTTCAATTTTACCCCCGTGGGATATATATTCTACCCACACACATTTGGAACTCTCCTGGGGTAGCATCACACATATTATTCTCTCATTTAGTTTATATTTTCACAAAAAAGTGAAATTTTCAAAAATCCAGAAAATTGGCTGAAATAGCCTAAATATCAAGGACTCAATGGGCGAATCGCTCTGGAACTGAAATCGGAACGCTCACTGACATTTCCCCTATCTGAAAGTCTGATAAACGCCGGAAAAATGACTAAGTCCAAAAAAAAATTTTTTTAAACTTTTTTCTATTTTACCCCCGTGGGATATATATTCTACCCACACACATTTGGAACTCTCCTGGGGTACCCTCACACATATTATTCCCTCATTTAGTGGATATTTTCACAAAAAAGTGAAATTTTCAAAAATCCAGAAAATTGGCTGAAAAAGACTAAATATCAAGGACTCATTGGGCGAATCGCTCTGGAACTGAAATCGGAATGCTCACTGACATTTCCCCTATCTGAAAGTCTGATAAACGCCGGAAAAATGACTAAGTCCAAAAAACATTTTTTTTCAACTTTTTTCAATTTTACCCCCGTGGGATATATATTCTACCCACACATATTTGGAACTCTCCTGGGGTACCCTCACACATATTATTCCCTCATTTAGTGGATATTTTCACATAAAAGTGAAATTTTCAAAAATCCAGAAAATTGGCTGAAAACGACTAAATATCAAGGACTCATTGGGCGAATCGCTCTGGAACTGAAATCGGAATGCTCACTGACATTTCCCCTATCTGAAAGTCTGATAAACGCCGGAAAAATGACTAAGTCCAAAAAACATTTTTTTTCAACTTTTTTCAATTTTACCCCCGTGGGATATATATTCTACCCACACACATTTGGAACTCTCCTGGGGTACCATCACACATATTATTCTCTCATTTAGTTTATATTTTCACAAAAAAGTGAAATTTTCAAAAATCCAGAAAATTGGCTGAAATAGACTAAATATCAAGGACTCATTGGGAGAATCGCTCTGGAACTGAAATCGGAATGCTCACTGACATTTCCCCTATATGAAAGTCCGATAAACGCCGAAAAATGACTAAGTCCAAAAAAAAATTTTTTTTTACTTTTTTCAATTTTACCCCCGTGGGATATGTATTCTACCCACACACATTTGGAAGTCTCCTGGGGTACCCTCACACATACTATTCCCTCATTTAGTGGATATTTTCACAAAAAAGTGAAAGTTTCAAAAATCCAGAAAATTGGCTGAAAAAGACTAAATATCAAGGACTCATTGGGCGAATCGCTCTGGAACTGAAATCGGAACGCTCACTGACATTTTCCCAATCTGAAAGTGTGACAAACGCCGGAAAAATGACTAAGTCCAAAAAAAATTTTTTTTCAACTTTTTTCAATTTTACCCCCGTGGGATATATATTCTACCCACACACATTTGGAACTCTTCTGGGGTACCATCACACATATTATTCTCTCATTTAGTTTATATTTTCACAAAAAAGTGAAATTTTCAAAAATCCAGAAAATTGGCTGAAATAGACTAAATATCAAGGACTCATTGGGCGAATCGCTCTGGAACTGAAATCGGAACGCTCACTGACATTTCCCCTATCTGAAAGTCTGATAAATGCCGGAAAAATGACTAAGTCCAAAAAAAAATTTTTTTAAATTTTTTTCTATTTTCCCCCCGTGGGATATATATTCTACCCACACACATTTGGAACTCTCCTGGGGTACCCTCACACATATTATTCCCTCATTTAGTGGATATTTTCACAAAAAAAGTGAAATTTTCAAAAATCCAGAAATTCGGCTGAAAACGACTAAATATCAAGGACTCATTAGGCGAATCGCTCTGGAACTGAAATCGGAATGCTCGCTGACATTTCCCCTATCTGAAAGTCTGATAAACGCCGGAAAAATGACAGTCCAAAAAACATTTTTTTTCAACTTTTTTCAATTTTACCCCCGTGGGATATATATTCTACCCACACACATTTGGAACTCTCCTGGGGTACCCTCACACATATTATTCCCTCATTTAGTGGATATTTTCACAAAAAAGTGAAATTTTCAAAAATCCAGAAATTCGGCTGAAAACGACTAAATATCAAGGACTCATTAGGCGAATCGCTCTGGAACTGAAATCGGAATGCTCGCTGACATTTCCCCTATCTGAAAGTCTGATAAACGCCGGAAAAATGACAGTCCAAAAAACATTTTTTTTCAACTTTTTTCAATTTTACCCCCGTGGGATATATATTCTACCCACACACATTTGGAACTCTCCTGGGGTACCCTCACACATATTATTCCCTCATTTAGTGGATATTTTCACAAAAAAGTGAAATTTTCAAAAATCCAGAAAATTGGCTGAAAAAGACTAAATATCAAGGACTCATTGGGCGAATCGCTCTGGAACTGAAATCGGAATGCTCACTGACATTTCCCCTATCTGAAAGTCTGATAAACGCCGGAAAAATGACTAAGTCCAAAAAACATTTTTTTTCAACTTTTTTCAATTTTACCCCCGTGGGATATATATTCTACCCACACACATTTGGAACTCTCCTGGGGTACCATCACACATATTATTCTCTCATTTAGTTTATATTTTCACAAAAAAGTGAAATTTTCAAAAATCCAGAAAATTGGCTGAAATAGACTAAATATCAAGGACTCATTGGGAGAATCGCTCTGGAACTGAAATCGGAATGCTCACTGACATTTCCCCTATATGAAAGTCCGATAAACGCCGAAAAATGACTAAGTCCAAAAAAAAATTTTTTTTTACTTTTTTCAATTTTACCCCCGTGGGATATGTATTCTACCCACACACAGTTGGAAGTCTCCTGGGGTACCCTCACACATACTATTCCCTCATTTAGTGGATATTTTCACAAAAAAGTGAAAGTTTCAAAAATCCAGAAAATTGGCTGAAAAAGACTAAATATCAAGGACTCATTGGGCGAATCGCTCTGGAACTGAAATCGGAACGCTCACTGACATTTTCCCAATCTGAAAGTGTGACAAACGCCGGAAAAATGACTAAGTCCAAAAAAAATTTTTTTTCAACTTTTTTCAATTTTACCCCCGTGGGATATATATTCTACCCACACACATTTGGAACTCTTCTGGGGTACCATCACACATATTATTCTCTCATTTAGTTTATATTTTCACAAAAAAGTGAAATTTTCAAAAATCCAGAAAATTGGCTGAAATAGACTAAATATCAAGGACTCATTGGGCGAATCGCTCTGGAACTGAAATCGGAACGCTCACTGACATTTCCCCTATCTGAAAGTCTGATAAATGCCGGAAAAATGACTAAGTCCAAAAAAAAATTTTTTTAAACTTTTTTCTATTTTACCCCCGTGGGATATATATTCTACCCACACACATTTGGAACTCTCCTGGGGTACCCTCACACATATTATTCCCTCATTTAGTGGATATTTTCACAAAAAAAGTGAAATTTTCAAAAATCCAGAAAATTGGCTGAAAAAGACTAAATATCAATGACTCATTGGGCGAATCGCTCTGGAACTGAAATCGGAATGCTCACTGACATTTCCCCAATCTAAAAGTCTGACAAATGCCGGAAAAATGACTAAGTCCAAAAAAAAAAATTTTTCAACTTTTTTCAATTTTATCCCCGTGGGATATATATTCTACCCACACATATTTGGAACTCTCCTGGGGTACCCTCACACATATTATTCCCTCATTTAGTGGATATTTTCACAAAAAAGTGAAATTTTCAAAAATCCAGAAATTCGGCTGAAAACGACTAAATATCAAGGACTCATTAGGCGAATCGCTCTGGAACTGAAATCGGAATGCTCGCTGACATTTCCCCTATCTGAAAGTCTGATAAACGCCGGAAAAATGACAGTCCAAAAAACATTTTTTTTCAACTTTTTTCAATTTTACCCCCGTGGGATATATATTCTACCCACACACATTTGGAACTCTCCTGGGGTACCCTCACACATATTATTCCCTCATTTAGTGGATATTTTCACAAAAAAGTGAAATTTTCAAAAATCCAGAAATTCGGCTGAAAACGACTAAATATCAAGGACTCATTAGGCGAATCGCTCTGGAACTGAAATCGGAATGCTCGCTGACATTTCCCCTATCTGAAAGTCTGATAAACGCCGGAAAAATGACAGTCCAAAAAACATTTTTTTTCAACTTTTTTCAATTTTACCCCCGTGGGATATATATTCTACCCACACACATTTGGAACTCTCCTGGGGTACCCTCACACATATTATTCCCTCATTTAGTGGATATTTTCACAAAAAAGTGAAATTTTCAAAAATCCAGAAAATTGGCTGAAAAAGACTAAATATCAAGGACTCATTGGGCGAATCGCTCTGGAACTGAAATCGGAATGCTCACTGACATTTCCCCTATCTGAAAGTCTGATAAACGCCGGAAAAATGACTAAGTCCAAAAAACATTTTTTTTCAACTTTTTTCAATTTTACCCCCGTGGGATATATATTCTACCCACACACATTTGGAACTCTCCTGGGGTACCCTCACACATATTATTCCCTCATTTAGTGGATATTTTCACAAAAAAGTGAAATTTTCAAAAATCCAGAAAATTGGCTGAAAAAGACTAAATATCAAGGACTCATTGGGCGAATCGCTCTGGAACTGAAATCGGAATGCTCGCTGACATTTCCCCTATCTGAAAGTCTGATAAACGCCGGAAAAATGACAGTCCAAAAAACATTTTTTTTCAACTTTTTTCAATTTTACCCCCGTGGGATATATATTCTACCCACACACATTTGGAACTCTCCTGGGGTACCCTCACACATATTATTCCCTCATTTAGTGGATATTTTCACAAAAAAGTGAAATTTTCAAAAATCCAGAAAATTGGCTGAAAAAGAATAAATATCAAGGACTCATTGGGCGAATCGCTCTGGAACTGAAATCGGAATGCTCACTGACATTTCCCCTATATGAAAGTCCGATAAACGCCGAAAAATGACTAAGTCCAAAAAAAAATTTTTTTTTACTTTTTTCAATTTTACCCCCGTGGGATATGTATTCTACCCACACACATTTGGAAGTCTCCTGGGGTACCCTCACACATACTATTCCCTCATTTAGTGGATATTTTCACAAAAAAGTGAAAGTTTCAAAAATCCAGAAAATTGGCTGAAAAAGACTAAATATCAAGGACTCATTGGGCGAATCGCTCTGGAACTGAAATCGGAACGCTCACTGACATTTCCCCTATCTGAAAGTCTGACAAACGCCGGAAAAATGACTAAGTCCAAAAAAAATTTTTTTTCAACTTTTTTCAATTTTACCCCCGTGGGACATATATTCTACCCACACACATTTGGAACTCTCCTGGGGACCCTCACACATATTATTCCCTCATTTAGTGGATATTTTCACAAAAAAGTGAAATTTTCAAAAATCCAGAAAATTGGCTGAAAAAGACTAAATATCAAGGACTCATTGGGCGAATCGCTCTGGAACTGAAATCGGAATGCTCACTGACATTTCCCCTATCTGAAAGTCTGACAAACGCCGGAAAAATGACTAAGACCAAAAATAAATTTTTTTAAACTTTTTTCAATTTTACCCCCGTGGGATATATATTCTACCCGCACACATTTGGAACTCTCCTGGGGTACCCTCACACATATTATTCCCTCATTTAGTGGATATTTTCACAAAAAAAGTGAAATTTTCAAAAATCCAGAAAATTGGCTGAAAAAGACTAAATATCAATGACTCATTGGGCGAATCGCTCTGGAACTGAAATCGGAATGCTCACTGACATTTCCCCAATCTAAAAGTCTGACAAATGCCGGAAAAATGACTAAGTCCAAAAAAAAAAATTTTTCAACTTTTTTCAATTTTACCCCCGTGGGATATATATTCTACCCACACACATTTGGAACTCTCCTGGGGTACCATCACACATATTATTCTCTCATTTAGTTTATATTTTCACAAAAAAGTGAAATTTTCAAAAATCCAGAAAATTGGCTGAAATAGACTAAATATCAAGGACTCATTGGGCGAATCGCTCTGTAACTGAAATCGGAACGCTCACTGACATTTCCCCTATCTGAAAGTCTGATAAACGCCGGAAAAATGACTAAGTCCAAAAAAAAATTTTTTTAAACTTTTTTCTATTTTACCCCCGTGGGATATATATTCTACCCACACACATTTGGAACTCTCCTGGGGTACCCTCACACATATTATTCCCTCATTTAGTGGATATTTTCACAAAAAAGTGAAATTTTCAAAAATCCAGAAATTCGGCTGAAAACGACTAAATATCAAGGACTCATTAGGCGAATCGTTCTGGAACTGAAATCGGAATGCTCACTGACATTTCCCCTATCTGAAAGTCTGATAAACGCCGGAAAAATGACTAAGTCAAAAAAAAAATTTTTTTTTACTTTTTTCAATTTTACCCCCGTGGGATATGTATTCTACCCACACACATTTGGAAGTCTCCTGGGGTACCCTCACACATACTATTCCCTCATTTAGTTGATATTTTCACAAAAAAGTGAAATTTTCAAAAATCCAGAAAATTGGCTGAAAAAGACTAAATATCAAGGACTCATTGGGCGAATCGCTCTGGAACTGAAATCGGAACGCTCACTGACATTTCCCCAATCTGAAAGTCTGACAAACGCCGGAAAAATGACTAAGTCCAAAAAAAATTTTTTTTCAACTTTTTTCAATTTTACCCCCGTGGGACATATATTCTACCCACACACATTTGGAACTCTCCTGGGGACCCTCACACATATTATTCCCTCATTTAGTGGATATTTTCACAAAAAAGTGAAATTTTCAAAAATCCAGAAAATTGGCTGAAAAAGACTAAATATCAAGGACTCATTGGGCGAATCGCTCTGGAACTGAAATCGGAATGCTCACTGACATTTCCCCTATCTGAAAGTCTGACAAACGCCGGAAAAATGACTAAGTCCAAAAATAAATTTTTTTAAACTTTTTTCAATTTTACCCCCGTGGGATATATATTCTACCCGCACACATTTGGAACTCTCCTGGGGTACCCTCACACATATTATTCCCTCATTTAGTGGATATTTTCACAAAAAAAGTGAAATTTTCAAAAATCCAGAAAATTGGCTGAAAAAGACTAAATATCAATGACTCATTGGGCGAATCGCTCTGGAACTGAAATCGGAATGCTCACTGACATTTCCCCAATCTAAAAGTCTGACAAATGCCGGAAAAATGACTAAGTCCAAAAAAAAAAATTTTTCAACTTTTTTCAATTTTACCCCCGTGGGATATATATTCTACCCACACATATTTGGAACTCTCCTGGGGTACCCTCACACATATTATTCCCTCATTTAGTGGATATTTTCACAAAAAAGTGAAATTTTCAAAAATCCAGAAATTCGGCTGAAAACGACTAAATATCAAGGACTCATTAGGCGAATCGCTCTGGAACTGAAATCGGAATGCTCGCTGACATTTCCCCTATCTGAAAGTCTGATAAACGCCGGAAAAATGACAGTCCAAAAAACATTTTTTTTCAACTTTTTTCAATTTTACCCCCGTGGGATATATATTCTACCCACACACATTTGGAACTCTCCTGGGGTACCCTCACACATATTATTCCCTCATTTAGTGGATATTTTCACAAAAAAGTGAAATTTTCAAAAATCCAGAAATTCGGCTGAAAACGACTAAATATCAAGGACTCATTAGGCGAATCGTTCTGGAACTGAAATCGGAATGCTCACTGACATTTCCCCTCTCTGAAAGTCTGATAAACGCCGGAAAAATGACTAAGTCCAAAAAAAATTTTTTTTCAACTTTTTTCAATTTTACCCCCGTGGGACATATATTCTACCCACACACATTTGGAACTCTCCTGGGGTACCCTCACACATATTATTCCCTCATTTAGTGGAAATTTTCACAAAAAAGTGAAATTTTCAAAAATCCAGAAAATTGGATGAAAAAGACTAAATATCAAGGACTCATTGGGCGAATCACTCTGGAACTGAAATCGGAATGCTCACTGACATTTCCCCTATCTGAAAGTCTGATAAACGCCGAAAAATGACTAAGTCCAAAAAAAATTTTTTTTTAACATTTTTCAATTTTACCCCCGTGGGATATGTATTCTACCCACACACATTTGGAAGTCTCCTGGGGTACCCTCACACATACTATTCCCTCATTTAGTGGATATTTTCACAAAAAGTGAAATTTTCAAAAATCCAGAAAATTGGCTGAAAAAGACTAAATATCAAGGACTCATTGGGCGAATCGCTCTGGAACTGAAATTGGAACGCTCACTGACATTTCCCCAATCTGAAAGTCTGATAAACGCCAGAAAAATGACTTAGTCCAAAAATAAATTTTTTTAAACTTTTTTCAATTTTACCCCCGTGGGATATATATTCTACCCGCACACATTTGGAACTCTCCTGGGGTACCCTCACACATATTATTCCCTCATTTAGTGGATATTTTCACAAAAAAGTGAAATTTTCAAAAATCCAGAAATTCGACTGAAAACGACTAAATATCAAGGACTCATTAGGCGAATCGCTCTGGAACTGAAATCGGAATGCTCGCTGACATTTCCCTTATCTGAAAGTCTGATAAACGCCGGAAAAATGACAGTCCAAAAAACATTTTTTTTCAACTTTTTTCAATTTTACCCCCGTGGGATATATATTCTACCCACACACATTTGGAACTCTCCTGGGGTACCCTCACACATATTATTCCCTCATTTAGTGGATATTTTCACAAAAAAGTGAAATTTTCAAAAATCCAGAAAATTGGCTGAAAAAGACTAAATATCAAGGACTCATTGGGCGAATCGCTCTGGAACTGAAATCGGAATGCTCACTGACATTTCCCCTATCTGAAAGTCTGATAAACGCCGGAAAAATGACTAAGTCCAAAAAACATTTTTTTTCAACTTTTTTCAATTTTACCCCCGTGGGATATATATTCTACCCACACACATTTGGAACTCTCCTGGGGTACCCTCACACATATTATTCCCTCATTTAGTGGATATTTTCACAAAAAAGTGAAATTTTCAAAAATCCAGAAAATTGGCTGAAAAAGAATAAATATCAAGGACTCATTGGGCGAATCACTCTGGAACTGAAATCGGAATGCTCACTGACATTTCCCCTATATGAAAGTCCGATAAACGCCGAAAAATGACTAAGTCCAAAAAAAAATTTTTTTTTACTTTTTTCAATTTTACCTCCGTGGGATATGTATTCTACCCACACACATTTGGAAGTCTCCTGGGGTACCCTCACACATATTATTCCCTCATTTAGTGGATATTTTCACAAAAAAAGTGAAATTTTCAAAAATCCTGAAAATTGGCTGAAAAAGACTAAATATCAAGGACTCATTGGGCGAATTGCTCTAGAACTGAAATCGGAATGCTCACTGACATTTGCCCTATCTGAAAGTCTGATAAATGCCGGAAAAAAGACTAAGTCCAAAAAATTTTTTTTTTTAAATTTTTTCAATTTTACCCCCGTGGGATATATATTCTACCCACATACATTTGGAACTCTCCTGGGGTACGCTCACACATATTATTCCCTCATTTAGTGGAGATTTTCACAAAAAAAGTGAAATTTTCAAAAATCCACAAAATTGGCTGAAAACGACTAAATATCAAGGACTCATTGGGCGTATCGCTCTGGAACTGAAATCGGAACACTCACTGACATTTCCCCTATCTGAAAGTCTGATAAACGCAGGAAAAATGACTAAGTCCAAAAAAAAAAATTTTTTAACTTTTTTCAATTTTACCCCCGTGGGATATATATTCTACTCACACACATTTGTAACTCTCCTGGGGTTCCCTCACACATATTATTCCCTCATTTAGTGGATATTTTCACAAAAAAGTGAAATTTTCAAAAATCCCGAAAATTGGCTGAAAACGAGTAAATATATAGATCTCATTGGGCGAATCGCTCTGGAACTGAAATCGGAATACTCACTGACATTTCCCCTATCTGAAAGTCTGATAAACGCTAGAAAAATGACTAAGTCCAAAAAAAAATTTTTTTCAACTTTTTTCAATTTTACCCCCGTGGGATATATATTCTACCCACACATATTTGAAACTCTCCTGGGGTACCCTCACACATATTATTCCCTCATTTATGGATATTTTCACAAAAAAGTGAAATTTTCAAAAATCCAGAAAATTGGCTGAAAACGTCTAAATAGCAAGGACTCATTGGGCGAATCGCTCTGGAACTGAAATCGGAATGCTCACTGACATTTCCCCTATCTGAAAGTCTGATAAACGCAGGAAAAATGACTAAGTCCAAAAAAAATAATTTTTTAACTTTTTTCAATTTTACCCCCGTTAGATATATATTCTACCCACACACATTTGGAACTCTCCTGGGGTACCCTCACACATATTATTCCCTCATTTAGTGGATATTTTCACAAAAAAGTGAAATTTTCAAAAATCAAGAAAATTGGCTGAAAACGACTAAATATCAAGGACTCATTGGGTGAATCGCTCTGGAACTAAAATCGGAATGCTCACTGACATTTCCCCTATCTGAATGTCTGATAAACGCCGAAAAATGATTAAGTCCAAAAAAATATTTTTTTTAACTTTTTTCAATTTTACCCCCGTGGGATATGTATTCTACCCACACACATTTGGAAGTCTCCTGGGGTACCCTCACACATACTATTCCCTCATTTAGTGGATATTTTCACAAAAAAGTGAAATTTTCAAAAATCCAGAAAATTGGCTGAAAAAGACTAAATATCAATGACTCATTGGGCGAATCGCTCTGGAACTGAAATCGGAATGCTCACTGACATTTCCCCAATCTAAAAGTCTGACAAACGCCGGAAAAATGACTAAGTCCAAAAAAAAAAAATTTTCAACTTTTTTCAATTTTACCCCCGTGGGATATATATTCTACCCACACATATTTGGAACTCTCCTGGGGTACCCTCACACATATTATTCCCTCATTTAGTGGATATTTTCACAAAAAAGTGAAATTTTCAAAAATCCAGAAAATTGGCTGAAAACGTCTAAATAGCAAGGACTCATTGGGCGAATCGCTCTGGAACTGAAATCGGAATGCTCACTGACATTTCCCCTATCTGAAAGTCTGATAAACGCAGGAAAAATGACTAAGTCCAAAAAAAATAATTTTTTAACTTTTTTCAATTTTACCCCCGTTAGATATATATTCTACCCACACACATTTGGAACTCTCCTGGGGTACCCTCACACATATTCTTCCCTCATTTAGTGGATATTTTCACAAAAAAGTGAAATTTTCAAAAATCAAGAAAATTGGCTGAAAACGACTAAATATCCATGACTCATTGGGCGAATCGTTCTGGAACTGAAATCGGAATGCTCACTGACATTTCCCCTATCTGAAAGTCTGATAAACGCAGGAAAAATGACTAAGTCCAAAAAAAAATTTTTTTCAACTTTTTTC
Organism: Phyllobates terribilis; assembly: GCF_046119375.1. Lineage (NCBI taxonomy): Eukaryota > Metazoa > Chordata > Amphibia > Anura > Dendrobatidae > Phyllobates > Phyllobates terribilis. The sequence goes on from NW_027362762.1 coordinate 586,876,465, forward strand.
AATTTTACCCCCGTGGGATATATATTCTACCCACACATATTTGAAACTCTACTGGGGTACCCTCACACATATTATTCCCTCATTTAGTGGATATTTTCACAAAAAAGTGAAATTTTCAAAAATCCAGAAAATTGGCTGAAAACGACTAAATATCAATGACTCATTGGGCGAATCGCTCTGGAACTGAAATCGGAACGCTCACTGACATTTCCCCAAACTGAAAGTCTGATAAACGCCGGAATAATGACTAAGTCAAAAATAAAAAATTTTAAACTTTTTTCAATTTTACCCCCGTGGGATATATATTCTACCCACACACATTTGGAACTCTCCTGGGGTACCCTCACACATATTATTACCTCATTTAGTGGATATTTTCACAAAAAAGTGAAATTTTCAAAAATCCAGAAAATTGGCTGAAAACGTCTAAATAGCAAGGACTCATTGGGCGAATCGCTCTGGAACTGAAATCGGAATGCTCACTGACATTTCCCCTATCTGAAAGTCTGATAAACGCAGGAAAAATGACTAAGTCCAAAAAAAAAAAATTTTCAACTTTTTTCAATTTTACCCCCGTTAGATATATATTCTACCCACACACATTTGGAACTCTCCTGGGGTACCCTTACACATATTATTCCCTCATTTAGTGGATATTTTCACAAAAAAGTGAAATTTTCAAAAATCCAGAAAATTGGCTGAAAACGACTAAATATCAAGGACTCATTGGGCGAATCGCTCTGGAACTGAAATCGGAATGCTCACTGACATTTCCCCTATCTGAAAGTCTGATAAACGCAGGAAAAATGACTAAGTCCAAAAAAAAATCGTTTTCAACTTTTCCCAATTTTACCTCCGTTAGATATATATTCTACCCACACACATTTGGAACTCTCCTGGGGTACCCTCACACATATTATTCCCTTATTTAGTGGATATTTTCACAAAAAAGTGAAATTTTCAAAAATCCAGAATATTGGCTGAAAACGACTAAATATCAAGATCTCATTGGGCGAATCGCTCTGGAACTGAAATCGGAACGCTCACTGACATTTCCCCAAACTGAAAGTCTGATAAACGCCTGAAAAATGACTAAGTAAAAAAAAAAAATTTTTTTCCAACTTTTTTCAATTTTACCCCCGTGGGATATATATTCTACCCACACACATTTGGAACTCTCCTGGGGTACCCTCACACATATTATTCCCTCATTTAGTGGATATTTTCACAAAAAAAGTGAAATTTTCAAAAATCCAGAAAATTGGCTGAAAACGACTAAATATCAATATCTCATTGGGCGAATCGCTCTGGAACTGAAATCGGAACGAACACTGACAATTCCCCAATCTGAAAGTCTGACAAATGCCAGAAAAAAGACTAAGTCCAAAAAAAATTTTTTTTCAACTTTTTTCAATTTTACCCCCGTGGGACATATATTCTACCCACACACATTTGGAACTCTCCTGGGGTACCCTCACACATATTATTCCCTCATTTAGTGGATATTTTCACAAAAAAGTGAAATTTTCAAAAATCCAGAAAATTGGCTGAAAAAGACTAAATATCAAGGACTCATTGGGCGAATCGCTCTGGAACTGAAATCGGAACGCTCACTGACATTTCCCCAATCTGAAAGTCTGACAAACGCCGGAAAAATGACTAAGTCCAAAAAAAATTTTTTTTCAACTTTTTTCAATTTTACCCCCGTGGGACATATATTCTACCCACACACATTTGGAACTCTCCTGGGGTACCCTCACACATATTATTCCCTCATTTAGTGGATATTTTCACAAAAAAGTGAAATTTTCAAAAATCCAGAAAATTGGCTGAAAAAGACTAAATATCAAGGACTCATTGGGCGAATTGCTCTGGAACTGAAATCGGAATGCTCACTGACATTTGCCCTATCTGAAAGTCTGATAAATGCCGGAAAAAAGACTAAGTCCAAAAAATTTTTTTTTTTAAATTTTTTCAATTTTACCCCCGTGGGATATATATTCTACCCACATACATTTGGAACTCTCCTGGGGTACGCTCACACATATTATTCCCTCATTTAGTGGAGATTTTCACAAAAAAAGTGAAATTTTCAAAAATCCACAAAATTGGCTGAAAACGACTAAATATCAAGGACTCATTGGGCGTATCGCTCTGGAACTGAAATCGGAACACTCACTGACATTTCCCCTATCTGAAAGTCTGATAAACGCAGGAAAAATGACTAAGTCCAAAAAAAAAAATTTTTCAACTTTTTTCAATTTTACTACTGTTAGATATATATTCTACCCACACACATTTGGAACTCTCCTGGGGTACCCTCACAGATATTATTCCCTCATTTATGGATATTTTCACAAAAAAGTGAAATTTTCAAAAATCCAGAAAATTGGCTGAAAACGTCTAAATAGCAAGGACTCATTGGGCGAATCGCTCTGGAACTGAAATCGGAATGCTCACTGACATTTCCCCTATCTGAAAGTCTGATAAACGCAGGAAAAATGACTAAGTCCAAAAAAAATAATTTTTTAACTTTTTTCAATTTTACCCCCGTTAGATATATATTCTACCCACACACATTTGGAACTCTCCTGGGGTACCCTCACACATATTCTTCCCTCATTTAGTGGATATTTTCACAAAAAAGTGAAATTTTCAAAAATCAAGAAAATTGGCTGAAAACGACTAAATATCAAGGACTCATTGGGCGAATCGTTCTGGAACTGAAATCGGAATGCTCACTGACATTTCCCCTATCTGAAAGTCTGATAAACGCAGGAAAAATGACTAAGTCCAAAAAAAAAAATTTTTTAACTTTTTTCAATTTTACCCCCGTGGGATATATATTCTACTCACACACATTTGTAACTCTCCTGGGGTTCCCTCACACATATTATTCCCTCATTTAGTGGATATTTTCACAAAAAAGTGAAATTTTCAAAAATCCCGAAAATTGGCTGAAAACGAGTAAATATATAGATCTCATTGGGCGAATCGCTCTGGAACTGAAATCGGAACACTCACTGACATTTCCCCTATCTGAAAGTCTGATAAACGCCAGAAAAATGACTAAGTCCAAAAAAAAATTTTTTTCACCTTTTTTCAATTTTACCCCCGTGGGATATATATTCTACCCACACATATTTGAAACTCTCCTGGGGTACCCTCACACATATTATTACCTCATTTAGTGGATATTTTCACAAAAAAGTGAAATTTTCAAAAATCCAGAAAATTGGCTGAAAACGTCTAAATAGCAAGGACTCATTGGGCGAATCGCTCTGGAACTGAAATCGGAATGCTCACTGACATTTCCCCTATCTGAAAGTCTGATAAACGCAGGAAAAATGACTAAGTCCAAAAAAAAAAAAATTTTCAACTTTTTTCAATTTTACCCCCGTTAGATATATATTCTACCCACACACATTTGGAACTCTCCTGGGGTACCCTTACACATATTATTCCCTCATTTAGTGGATATTTTCACAAAAAAGTGAAATTTTCAAAAATCCAGAAAATTGGCTGAAAACGACTAAATATCAAGGGCTCATTAGGCGAATCGCTCTGGAACTGAAATCGGAATGCTCACTGACATTTCCCCTATCTGAAAGTCTGATAAACGCAGGAAAAATGACTAAGTCCAAAAAAAAATCGTTTTCAACTTTTTCCAATTTTACCTCCGTTAGATATATATTCTACCCACACACATTTGGAACTCTCCTGGGGTACCCTCACACATATTATTCCCTTATTTAGTGGATATTTTCACAAAAAAGTGAAATTTTCAAAAATCCAGAATATTGGCTGAAAACGACTAAATATCAAGATCTCATTGGGCGAATCGCTCTGGAACTGAAATCGGAACGCTCACTGACATTTCCCCAAACTGAAAGTCTGATAAACGCCGGAAAAATGACTAAGTAAAAAAAAAAAATTTTTTTCCAACTTTTTTCAATTTTACCCCCGTGGGATATATATTCTACCCACACACATTTGGAACTCTCCTGGGGTACCCTCACACATATTATTCCCTCATTTAGTGGATATTTTCACAAAAAAAGTGAAATTTTCAAAAATCCAGAAAATTGGCTGAAAACGACTAAATATCAAGATCTCATTGGGCGAATCGCTCTGGAACTGAAATCGGAACGAACACTGACAATTCCCCAATCTGAAAGTCTGACAAATGCCAGAAAAAAGACTAAGTCCAAAAAAAATTTTTTTTCAACTTTTTTCAATTTTACCCCCGTGGGACATATATTCTACCCACACACATTTGGAACTCTCCTGGGGTAACCTCACACATATTATTCCCTCATTTAGTGGATATTTTCACAAAAAAGTGAAATTTTCAAAAATCCAGAAAATTGGCTGAAAAAGACTAAATATCAAGGACTCATTGGGCGAATCGCTCTGGAACTGAAATCGGAATGCTCACTGACATTTCCCCTATCTGAAAGTCTGATAAACGCCGAAAAATGACTAAGTCCAAAAAAAATTTTTTTTTAACTTTTTTCAATTTTACCCCCGTGGGATATGTATTCTACCCACACACATTTGGAAGTCTCCTGGGGTACCCTCACACATACTATTCCCTCATTTAGTGGATATTTTCACAAAAAGTGAAATTTTCAAAAATCCAGAAAATTGGCTGAAAAAGACTAAATATCAAGGACTCATTGGGCGAATCGCTCTGGAACTGAAATTGGAACGCTCACTGACATTTCCCCAATCTGAAAGTCTGATAAACGCCAGAAAAATGACTTAGTCCAAAAAAAAAATTTTTTCAACTTTTTTCAATTTTACCCCCGTGGGATATATATTCTACCCACACATATTTGGAACTCTCCTGAGGTACCCTCACACATATTATTCCCTCATTTAGTGGATATTTTCACAAAAAAGTGAAATTTTCAAAAATCCAGAAAATTGGCTGAAAAAGACTGAATATCAAGGACTCATAGGGCGAATCGCTCTGGAACTGAAATCGGAACGATCACTGACAATTCCCCAATCTGAAAGTTTGACAAATGCCGGAAAAAAGACTAAGTCCAAAAAAAATTTTTTTTTAACTTTTTTCAATTTTACCCCCGTGGGATATATATTCTACCCACACACATTTGGAACTCTCCTGGGGTACCCTCACACATATTATTCCCTCATTTAGTGGATATTTTCACAAAAAAAGTGAAATTTTCAAAAATCCTGAAAATTGGCTGAAAAAGACTAAATATCAAGGACTCATTGGGCGAATCGCTCTGGAACTGAAATCGGAATGTTCACTGACATTTGCCCTATCTGAAAGTCTGATAAACGCCGGAAAAATGACTAAGTCCAGGAAAAAAATTTTTCCAACTTTTTTCAATTTTACCCCCGTGGGATATATATTCTACCCACATACATTTGGAACTCTCCTGGGGTACGCTCACACATATTATTCCCTCATTTATGGATATTTTCACAAAAAAGTGAAATTTTCAAAAATCCAGAAAATTGGCTGAAAACGTCTAAATAGCAAGGACTCATTGGGCGAATCGCTCTGGAACTGAAATCGGAATGCTCACTGACATTTCCCCTATCTGAAAGTCTGATAAACGCAGGAAAAATGAATAAGTCCAAAAAAAATAATTTTTCAACTTTTTTCAATTTTACCCCCGTTAGATATATATTCTACCCACACACATTTGGAACTCTACTGGGGTACCCTCACACATATTATTCCCTCATTTAGTGGATATTTTCACAAAAAAGTGAAATTTTCAAAAATCCAGAAAATTGGCTGAAAACGACTAAATATCAATGACTCATTGGGCGAATCGCTCTGGAACTGAAATCGGAATGCTCACTGACATTTCCCCTATCTGAAAGTCTGATAAACGCAGGAAAAATGACAGTCCAAAAAAAAAAAAATTTTCAACTTTTTTCAATTTTACCCCCGTTAGATATATATTCTACCCACACACATTTGGAACTCTCCTGGGGTACCCTTACACATATTATTCCCTCATTTAGTGGATATTTTCACAAAAAAGTGAAATTTTCAAAAATCCAGAAAATTGGCTGAAAACGACTAAATATCAAGGACTCATTGGGCGAATCGCTCTGGAACTGAAATCGGAATGCTCACTGACATTTCCCCTATCTGAAAGTCTGATAAACGCAGGAAAAATGACTAAGTCCAAAAAAAAATCGTTTTCAACTTTTTCCAATTTTACCTCCGTTAGATATATATTCTACCCACACACATTTGGAACTCTCCTGGGGTACCCTCACACATATTATTCCCTTATTTAGTGGATATTTTCACAAAAAAGTGAAATTTTCAAAAATCCAGAATGTTGGCTGAAAACGACTAAATATCAAGATCTCATTGGGCGAATCGCTCTGGAACTGAAATCGGAACGCTCACTGACATTTCCCCAAACTGAAAGTCTGATAAACGCCGGAAAAATGACTAAGTAAAAAAAAAAAATTTTTTTCCAACTTTTTTTAATTTTACCCCCGTGGGATATATATTCTACCCACACACATTTGGAACTCTCCTGGGGTACCCTCACACATATTATTCCCTCATTTAGTGGATATTTTCACAAAAAAAGTGAAATTTTCAAAAATCCAGAAAATTGGCTGAAAACGACTAAATATCAAGATCTCATTGGGCGAATCGCTCTGGAACTGAAATCGGAACGAACACTGACAATTCCCCAATCTGAAAGTCTGACAAATGCCAGAAAAAAGACTAAGTCCAAAAAAAATTTTTTTTCAACTTTTTTCAATTTTACCCCCGTGGGACATATATTCTACCCACACACATTTGGAACTCTCCTGGGGTACCCTCACACATATTATTCCCTCATTTAGTGGATATTTTCACAAAAAAGTGAAATTTTCAAAAATCCAGAAAATTGGCTGAAAAAGAATAAATATCAAGGACTCATTGGGCGAATCGCTCTGGAACTGAAATCGGAATGCTCACTGACATTTCCCCTATATGAAAGTCCGATAAACGCCGAAAAATGACTAAGTCCAAAAAAAAATTTTTTTTTACTTTTTTCAATTTTACCCCCGTGGGATATGTATTCTACCCACACACATTTGGAAGTCTCCTGGGGTACCCTCACACATACTATTCCCTCATTTAGTGGATATTTTCACAAAAAAGTGAAATTTTCAAAAATCCAGAAAATTGGCTGAAAAAGACTAAATATCAAGGACTCATTGGGCGAATCGCTCTGGAACTGAAATCGGAACGCTCACTGACATTTCCCCAATCTGAAAGTCTGACAAACGCCGGAAAAATGACTAAGTCCAAAAAAAATTTTTTTTCAACTTTTTTCAATTTTACCCCCGTGGGACATATATTCTACCCACACACATTTGGAACTCTCCTGGGGTACCCTCACACATATTATTCCCTCACTTAGTGGATATTTTCACAAAAAAGTGAAATTTTCAAAAATCCAGAAAATTGGCTGAAAAAGACTAAATATCAAGGACTCATTGGGCGAATTGCTCTGGAACTGAAATCGGAATGCTCACTGACATTTGCCTTATCTGAAAGTCTGATAAATGCCGGAAAAAAGACTAAGTCCAAAAAATATTTTTTTTTAAATTTTTTCAATTTTACCCCCGTGGGATATATATTCTACCCACATACATTTGGAACTCTCCTGGGGTACGTTCACACATATTATTCCCTCATTTAGTGGAGATTTTCACAAAAAAAGTGAAATTTTCAAAAATCCACAAAATTGGCTGAAAACGACTAAATATCAAGGACTCATTGGGCGTATCGCTCTGGAACTGAAATCGGAACACTCACTGACATTTCCCCTATCTGAAAGTCTGATAAACGCAGGAAAAATGACTAAGTTCAAAAAAAAAAATTTTTCAACTTTTTTCAATTTTACTACTGTTAGATTTATATTCTACCCACACACATTTGGAACTCTCCTGGGGTACCCTCACACATATTATTCCCTCATTTATGGATATTTTCACAAAAAAGTGAAATTTTCAAAAATCCAGAAAATTGGCTGAAAACGTCTAAATAGCAAGGACTCATTGGGCGAATCGCTCTGGAACTGAAATCGGAATGCTCACTGACATTTCCCCTATCTGAAAGTCTGATAAACGCAGGAATAATGACTAAGTCCAAAAAAAAAAATTTTTTAACTTTTTTCAATTTTACCCCCGTGGGATATATATTCTACTCACACACATTTGTAACTCTCCTGGGGTTCCCTCACACATATTCTTCCCTCATTTAGTGGATATTTTCACAAAAAAGTGAAATTTTCAAAAATCCCGAAAATTGGCTGAAAACGAGTAAATATATAGATCTCATTGGGCGAATCGCTCTGGAACTGAAATCGGAACACTCACTGACATTTCCCCTATCTGAAAGTCTGACAAATGCCGGAAAAAAGACTAAGTCCAAAAAAAATTTTTTTTTAACTTTTTTCAATTTTACCCCCGTGGGATATATATTCTACCCACACACATTTGGAACTCTCCTGGGGTACCCTCACACATATTATTACCTCATTTAGTGGATATTTTCACAAAAAAGTGAAATTTTCAAAAATCCAGAAAATTGGCTGAAAACGACTAAATATCAAGATCACATTGAGCGAATCGCTCTGGAACTGAAATCGGAACGCTCACTGACATTTCCCCAAACTGAAAGTCTGATAAACGCCGGAATAATGACTAAGTCAAAAATAAAAAATTTTAAACTTTTTTCAATTTTACCCCCGTGGGATATATATTCTACCCACACACATTTGGAACTCTCCTGGGGTACCCTCACACATATTATTACCTCATTTAGTGGATATTTTCACAAAAAAGTGAAATTTTCAAAAATCCAGAAAATTGGCTGAAAACGTCTAAATAGCAAGGACTCATTGGGCGAATCGCTCTGGAACTGAAATCGGAATGCTCACTGACATTTCCCCTATCTGAAAGTCTGATAAACGAAGGAAAAATGACTAAGTCCAAAAAAAAAAATTTTCCAACTTTTTTCAATTTTACCCCCGTGGGATAAATATTCTACCCACACACATTTGGAACTCTCCTCGGGTTCCCTCACACATATTATTCCCTCATTTAGTGGATATTTTCACAAAAAAGTGAAATTTTCAAAAATCCCAAAAATTGGCTGAAAACGACTAAATATCAAGATCTCATTGGGCAAATCGCTCTGGAACTGAAATCGGAACGATCACTGACATTTCCCCAATCTGAAAGTCTGACAAATGCCGGAAAAAAGACTAAGTCCAAAAAAATTTTTTTTTTAACTTTTTTCAATTTTACCCCCGTGGGATATATATTCTACCCACACACATTTGGAACTCTCCTGGGGTACCCTCACACATATTATTCCCTCATTTAGTGGATATTTTCACAAAAAAAGTGAAATTTTCAAAAATCCAGAAAATTGGCTGAAAAATACTAAATATCAAGGACTCATTGGGCGAATCGCTCTGGAACTGAAATCGTAATGCTCACTGACATTTGCCCTATCTGAAAGTCTGATAAATGCCGGAAAAATGACTAAGTCCAAAAAAAAAATGTTTTCAACTTTTTTCAATTTTACCTCCGTTAGATATATATTCTACCCACACACATTTGGAACTCTCTTGGGGTACCCTCACAGATATTATTCCCTCATTTGGTGGATATTTTCACAAAAAAGTGAAATTTTCAAAAATCCTGAAAATTGGCTGAAAAAGACTAAATATCAAGGACTCATTGGGCGAATCGCTCTGGAACTGAAATCGGAATGTTCACTGACATTTGCCCTATCTGAAAGTCTGATAAACGCCGGAAAAATGACTAAGTCCAGAAAAAAAATTTTTCCAACTTTTTTCAATTTTACCCCCGTGGGATATATATTCTACCCACATACATTTGGAACTCTCCTGGGGTACGCTCACACATATTATTCCCTCATTTATGGATATTTTCACAAAAAAGTGAAATTTTCAAAAATCCAGAAAATTGGCTGAAAACGTCTAAATAGGAAGGACTCATTGGGCGAATCGCTCTGGAACTGAAATCGGAATGCTCACTGACATTTCCCCTATCTGAAAGTCTGATAAACGCAGGAAAAATGAATAAGTCCAAAAAAAATAATTTTTCAACTTTTTTCAATTTTACTCCCATGGGATATATATTCTACCCACACACATTTGGAACACTACTGGGGTACCCTCACACATATTATTACCTCATTTAGTGGATATTTTCACAAAAAAGTGAAATTTTCAAAAATCCAGAAAATTGGCTGAAAACGACTAAATATCAAGATCTCATTGAGCGAATCGCTCTGGAACTGAAATCGGAACGCTCACTGACATTTCCCCAAACTGAAAGTCTGATAAACGCCGGAATAATGACTAAGTCAAAAATAAAAAAATTTAAACTTTTTTCAATTTTACCCCCGTGGGATATATATTCTACCCACACACATTTGGAACTCTCCTGGGGTACCCTCACACATATTATTACCTCATTTAGTGGATATTTTCACAAAAAAGTGAAATTTTCAAAAATCCAGAAAATTGGCTGAAAACGACTAAATATCAAGATCTCATTGAGCGAATCGCTCTTGAACTGAAATCGGAACGCTCACTGACATTTCCCCAAACTGAAAGTCTGATAAACGCCGGAATAATGACTAAGTCAAAAATAAAAAAATTTAAACTTTTTTCAATTTTACCCCCGTGGGATATATATTCTACCCACACACATTTGGAACTCTCCTGGGGTACCCTCACACATATTATTACCTCATTTAGTGGATATTTTCACAAAAAAGTGAAATTTTCAAAAATCCAGAAAATTGGCTGAAAACGTCTAAATAGCAAGGACTCATTGGGCGAATCGCTCTGGAACTGAAATCGGAATGCTCACTGACATTTCCCCTATCTGAAAGTCTGATAAACGCAGGAAAAATGACTAAGTCCAAAAAAAAAAAATTTTTCAACTTTTTTCAATTTTACCCCCGTTAGATATATATTCTACCCACACACATTTGGAACTCTCTTGGGGTACCCTTACACATATTATTCCCTCATTTAGTGGATATTTTCACAAAAAAGTGAAATTTTCAAAAATCCAGAAAATTGGCTGAAAACGACTAAAAATCAAGGACTCATTGGGCGAATCGCTCTGGATCTGAAATCGGAATGCTCACTGACATTTCCCCTATCTGAAAGTCTGATAAACGCAGGAAAAATGACTAAGTCCAAAAAAAAAAAATTTTTCAACTTTTTTCAATTTTACCCCTGTTAGATATATATTCTACCCACACACATTTGGAACTCTACTGGGGTACCCTCACACATATTATTCCCTCATTTAGTGGATATTTTCACAAAAAAGTGAAATTTTCAAAAATCAAGAAATTTGGCTGAAAACGACTAAATATCAAGGACTCATTGGGCGAATCGCTCTGGAACTGAAATCGGAATGCTCACTGACATTTCCCCTATCTGAAAGTCTGATAAACGCAGGAAAAATGACTAAGTCCAAAAAAAAAAATTTTTCAACTTTTTTCAATTTTACCCCCGTGGGATATATATTCTACCCACACATATTTGAAACTCTACTGGGGTACCCTCACACATATTATTCCCTCATTTAGTGGATATTTTCACAAAAAAGTGAAATTTTCAAAAATCCAGAAAATTGGCTGAAAACGACTAAATATCAATGACTCATTGGGCGAATCGCTCTGGAACTGAAATCGGAACGCTCACTGACATTTCCCCAAACTGAAAGTCTGATAAACGCCGGAATGATGACTAAGTCAAAAATAAAAATTTTTAAACTTTTTTCAATTTTACCCCCGTGGGATATATATTCTACCCACACACATTTGGAACTCTCCTGGGGTACCCTCACACATATTATTACCTCATTTAGTGGATATTTTCACAAAAAAGTGAAATTTTCAAAAATCCAGAAAATTGGCTGAAAACGTCTAAATAGCAAGGACTCATTGGGCGAATCGCTCTGGAACTGAAATCGTAATGCTCACTGACATTTCCCCTATCTGAAAGTCTGATAAACGCAGGAAAAATGACTAAGTCCAAAAAAAAATCGTTTTCAACTTTTTCCAATTATACCTCCGTTAGATATATATTCTACCCACACACATTTGGAACTCTCCTGGGGTACCCTCACACATATTATTCCCTTATTTAGTGGATATTTTCACAAAAAAGTGAAATTTTCAAAAATCCAGAAAATTGGCTGAAAACGACTAAATATCAAGATCTCATTGGGCGAATCGCTCTGGAACTGAAATCGGAACGCTCACTGACATTTCCTCAAACTGAAAGTCTGATAAACGCCGGAAAAATGACTAAGTAAAAAAAAAAAAATTTTTTCCAACTTTTTTCAATTTTACCCCCGTGGGATATATATTCTACCCACACACATTTGGAACTCTCCTGGGGTACCCTCACACATATTATTACCTCATTTAGTGGATATTTTCACAAAAAAATGAAATTTTCAAAAATCCCGAAAATTGGCTGAAAACGACTAAATATCAAGGACTCATAGGGCGAATCGCTCTGGAACTGTATTCGGAACGAACACTGACAATTCCCCAATCTGAAAGTCTGACAAATGCCGGAAAAAAGACTAAGTCCAAAAAAAATTTTTTTTAAACTTTTTTCAATTTTACCCCCGTGGGATATATATTCTACCCACACACATTTGGAACTCTCCTGGGGTACCCTCACACATATTATTACCTCATTTAGTGGATATTTTCACAAAAAAGTGAAATTTTCTAAAATCCAGAAAATTGGCTGAAAACGTCTAAATAGCAAGGACTCATTGGGCGAATCGCTCTGGAACTGAAATCGGAATGCTCACTGACATTTCCCCTATCTGAAAGTCTGATAAACGCAGGAAAAATGACTAAGTCCAAAAAAAAAAAATTTTTCAACTTTTTTCAATTTTACCCCCGTTAGATATATATTCTACCCACACACATTTGGAACTCTCCTGGGGTACCCTCACACATATTATTACCTCATTTAGTGGATATTTTCACAAAAAAAGTGAAATTTTTAAAAATCCAGAAAATTGGCTGAAAACAACTAAATATCAAGATCTCATTGAGCGAATCACTCTGGAACTGAAATTGGAACGCTCACTGACATTTCCCCTATCTGAAAGTCTGATAAACGCAGGAAAAATGACTAAGTCCAAAAAAAAAACGTTTTCAACTTTTTTAAATTTTACCTCCGTTAGATATATATTCTACCCACACACATGTGGAACTCTCCTGGGGTACCCTCACACATATTATTCCCTCATTTAGTGGATATTTTCACAAAAAAGTGAAATTTTCAAAAATCCAGAAAATTGGCTGAAAAGGAGTAAATATCAAGGACTAATTGGGCAAATCGCTCTGGAACTGAAATCGGAACGCTCACTGACATTTCCCCTATCTGAAAGTCTGATAAACGCCGGAAAAATGACTAAGTCCAAAGAAAAATTTTTTTAAACTTTTTTCTATTTTAACCCCGTGGGATATATATTCTACCCACACACATTTGGAACTCTCCTGGGGTACCCTCACACATATTATTCCCTCATTTAGTGGATATTTTCACAAAAAAGTGAAATTTTCAAAAATCCAGAAAATTGGCTGAAAACGACTAAATATCAAGATCTCATTGGGCGAATCGCTCTGGAACTGAAATCGGAACGAACACTGACAATTCCCCAATCTGAAAGTCTGACAAATGCCAGAAAAAAGACTAAGTCCAAAAAAAATTTTTTTTTAACTTTTTTCAATTTTATCCCCGTGGGATATATATTCTACCCACACACATTTGGAACTCTCCTGGGTTACCCTCACACATATTATTCCCTCATTTAGTGGATATTTTCACAAAAAAAGTGAAATCTTCAAAAATCCTGAAAATTGGCTGAAAAAGACTAAATATCAAGGACTCATTGGGCGAATCGCTCTGGAACTGAAATCGGAATGCTCACTGACATTTACCCTATCTGAAAGTCTGATAAACGCCGGAAAAATGACTAAGTCCAAAAAAAAAATGTTTTCAACTTTTTTCAATTTTACCCCCGTTGGATATATATTCTACCCACACACATTTGGAACTCTCCTCGGGTACAATCACACATATTATTACCTCATTTAGAGGATATTTTCACAAAAAAGTGAAATTTTCAAAAATCCCGAAAATTGGCTGAAAACGACTAAATATCAAGGACTCATAGGGCGAATCGCTCTGGAACTGTAATCGGAACGAACACTGACAATTCCCCAATCTGAAAGTCTGACAAATGCCGGAAAAAAGACTAAGTCCCAAAAAATTTTTTTTTTAACTTTTTTAAATTTTACCCCGTGGGATATATATTCTACCCACACACATTTGGAACTCTCCTGGGGTACCCTCACACATATTATTACCTCATTTAGTGGATATTTTCACAAAAAAGTGAAATTTTCAAAAATCCAGAAAATTGGCTGAAAACGACTAAATATCAAGATCTCATTGAGCGAATCGCTCTGGAACTGAAATCGGAACGCTCACTGACATTTCCCCAAACTGAAAGTCTGATAAACGCCGGAATAATGACTAAGTCAAAAATAAAAAATTTTAAACTTTTTTCAATTTTACCCCCGTGGGATATATATTCTACCCACACACATTTGGAACTCTCCTGGGGTACCCTCACACATATTATTACCTCATTTAGTGGATATTTTCACAAAAAAGTGAAATTTTCAAAAATCCAGAAAATTGGCTGAAAACGTCTAAATAGCAAGGACTCATTGGGCGAATCGCTCTGGAACTGAAATCGGAATGCTCACTGACATTTCCCCTATGTGAAAGTCTGATAAACGCAGGAAAAATGACTAAGTCCAAAAAAAAAAAATTTTTCAACTTTTTTCAATTTTACCCCCGTTAGATATATATTCTACCCACACACATTTGGAACTCTCCTGGGGTACCCTCACACATATTATTCCCTCATTTAGTGGATATTTTCACAAAAAAGTGAAATTTTCAAAAATCCAGAAAATTGGCTGAAAACGACTAAATATCAAGATCTCATTGGGCGAATCGCTCTGGAAATGAAATCGGAACGGTCACTGACATTTACCCAAACTGAAAGTCTGATAAACGCCGGAAAAATGACTAAGTTAAAAAAAAAAATTTTTTTCCAACTTTTTTCAATTTTACCCCCGTGGGATATATATTCTACCCACACACATTTGGAACTCTACTGGGGTACCCTCACACATATTATTGCCTCATTTAGTGGATATTTTCACAAAAAAAGTGAAATCTTCAAAAATCCTGAAAATTGGCTGAAAAAGACTAAATATCAAGGACTCATTGGGCGAATCGCTCTGGAACTGAAATCGGAATGCTCACTGACATTTAACCTATCTGAAAGTCTGATAAACGCCGGAAAAATGACTAAGTCCAAAAAAAAAATGTTTCCAACTTTTTTCAATTTTACCCCCGTTGGATATATATTCTACCCACACACATTTGGAACTCTCCTCGGGTACCCTCACACATATTATTACCTCATTTAGAGGATATTTTCACAAAAAAGTTAAATTTTCAAAAATCCAGAAAATTGGCTGAAAACGACTAAATATCAAGATCTCATTGGGCGAATCGCTCTGGAACTGAAATCGGAATGCTCACTGACATTTCCCCAAAACTGAAAGTCTGATAAACGCCGGAAAAATGACTAAGTCCAAAAAAAAAATTTTTTCAACTTTTTTCAATTTTACCCCCGTGGGATATATATTCTACTCACACACATTTGGAACTCTCCTGCGGTACCCTCACAAATATTGTTACCTCATTTAGTGGATATTTTCACAAAAAAGTGAAATTTTCAAAAATCCAGAAAATTGGCTGAAAACGACTAAATATCAAGGACTCATAGGGCGAATCGCTCTGGAACTGTAATCGGAACGAACACTGACAATTCCCCAATCTGAAAGTCTGACAAATGCCGGAAAAAAGACTAAGTCAAAAATAAAAAATTTTAAACTTTTTTCAATTTTACCCCCGTGGGATATATATTCTACCCACACACATTTGGAACTCTCCTGGGGTACCCTCACACATATTATTACCTCATTTAGTGGATATTTTCACAAAAAAGTGAAATTTTCAAAAATCCAGAAAATTGGCTGAAAACGACTAAATATCAAGGACTCATTGGGCGAATCGCTCTGGAACTGAAATCGGAATGCTCACTGACATTTACCCAAACTGAAAGTCTGATAAACGCCGGAAAAATGACTAAGTCCAAAAAAAAATTTTTTTCAACTTTTTTCAATTTTACCCACGTGGGATATATATTCTACTCACACACATTTGGAACTCTCCTGCGGTACCCTCACACATATTGTTACCTCATTTAGTGGATATTTTCACAAAAAAGTGAAATTTTCAAAAATCCCGAAAAATGGCTGAAAACGACTAACTATCTAGGACTCATAGGGCGAATCGCTCTGGAACTGAAATCGGAACGAACACTGACAATTCCCCAATCTGAAAGTCTGACAAATGCCGGAAAAAAGACTAAGTCCAAAAAAAATTTTTTTTTAACTTTTTTCAATTTTACCCCCGTGGGATATATATTCTACCCACACACATTTGGAACTCTCCTGGGGTACCCTCACACATATTATTCCCTCATTTAGTGGATATTTTCACAAAAAAAGTGAAATCTTCAAAAATCCTGAAAATTGGCTGAAAAAGACTAAATATCAAGGACTCATTGGGCGAATCGCTCTGGAACTGAAATCGGAATGCTCACTGACATTTACCCTATCTGAAAGTCTGATAAACGCCGGAAAAATGTCTAAGTCCAAAAAAAAAATGTTTTCAACTTTTTTCAATTTTACCCCCGTTGGATATATATTCTACTCACACACATTTGGAACTCTCCTGCGGTACCCTCACACATATTGTTACCTCATTTAGTGGATATTTTCACAAAAAAGTGAAATTTTCAAAAATCCCGAAAAATGGCTGAAAACGACTAAATATCTAGGACTCATAGGGCGAATAGCTCTGGAACTGAAATCGAAACGCTCACTGACATTTCCCCTATCTGAAAGTCTGATAAACGCTGGAAAAATGACTAAGTCCAAAAAAAAATTTTTTTAAACTTTTTTCAATTTTACCCCCGTGGGATATATATTCTACCCACACACATTTGGAACTCTCCTGGGGTACCCTCACACATATTATTACCTCATTTAGTGGATATTTTCACAAAAAAGTGAAATTTTCAAAAATCCAGAAAATTGGCTGAAAACGTCTAAATAGCAAGGACTCATTGGGCGAATCACTCTGGAACTGAAATCGGAATGCTCACTGACATTTCCCCTATCTGAAAGTCTGATAAACGCAGGAAAAATGACTAAGTCCAAAAAAAAAAAATTTTTCAACTTTTTTCAATTTTACCCCCGTTAGATATATATTCTACCCACACACATTTGGAACTCTCCTGGGGTACCCTTACACATATTATTCCCTCATTTAGTGGATATTTTCACAAAAAAGTGAAATTTTCAAAAATCCAGAAAATTGGCTGAAAACGACTAAATATCAAGGACTCATTGGGCGAATCGCTCTGGAACTGAAATCGGAATGCTCACTGACATTTCCCCTTTCTGAAAGTCTGATAAACGCAGGAAAAATGACTAAGTCCAAAAAAAAATCGTTTTCAACTTTTTTCAATTTTACCTCCGTTAGATATATATTCTACCCACACACATTTGGAACTCTCCTGGGGTACCCTCACACATATTATTCCCTCATTTAGTGGATATTTTCACAAAAAAGTGAAATTTTCAAAAATCCAGAAAATTGGCTGAAAACGACTAAATATCAAGGACTCATAGGGCGAATCGCTCTGGAACTGTAATCGGAACGAACACTGACAATTCCCCAATCTGAAAGTCTGACAAATGCCGGAAAAAAGACTAAGTCCAAAAAAAATTTTTTTTTAACTTTTTTCAATTTTACCCCCGTGGGATATATATTCTACCCACACATTTGGAACTCTACTGGGGTACCCTCACACATATTATTACCTCATTTAGGGGATATTTTCACAAAAAAGTGAAATTTTCAAAAATCCAGAAAATTGGCTGAAAACGACTAAATATCAAGATCTCATTGGGCGAATCGCTCTGGAACTGAAATCGAAACGCTCACTGACATTTCCCCTATCTGAAAGTCTGATAAACGCCGGAAAAATGACTAAGTCCAAAAAAAATTTTTTTTAAACTTTTTTCTATTTTACCCCCGTGGGAAATATATTCTACCCACACACATTTGGAACTCTCCCGGGGTACCCTCACACATATTATTACCTCATTTAGTGGATATTTTCACAAAAAAGTGAAATTTTCAAAAATCCAGAAAATTGGCTGAAAACGACTAATTATCAAGATCTCATTGAGCGAATCGCTCTGGAACTGAAATCGGAACGCTCACTGACATTTCCCCTATCTGAAAGTCTGATAGACGCAGGAAAAATGACTAAGTCCAAAAAAAAAACGTTTTCAACTTTTTTCAATTTTACCTCCGTTAGATATATATTCTACCCACACACATTTGGAACTCTCCTGGGGTACCCTCACACATATTATTACCTCATTTAGTGGATATTTTCACAAAAAAGTGAAATTTTCAAAAATCCAGAAAATTGGCTGAAAACGTCTAAATAGCAAGGACTCATTGGGCGAATCGCTCTGTAACTGAAATCGGAATGCTCACTGACATTTCCCCTATCTGAAAGTCTGATAAACGCAGGAAAAATGACTAAGTCCAAAAAAAAAAATTTTTCAACTTTTTTCAATTTTACCCCCGTGGGATATATATTCTACCCACACACATTTGGAACTCTCCTGGGGTACCCTTACACATATTATTCCCTCATTTAGTGGATATTTTCACAAAAAAGTGAAATTTTCAAAAATCCAGAAAATTGGCTGAAAACGACTAAATATCAAGATCTCATTGGGCGAATCGCTCTGGAACTGAAAACGGAATGCTCACTGACATTTCCCCAAACTGAAAGTCTGATAAACGCCGGAAAAATGACTAAGTCCAAAAAAAAATTTTTTTCAACTTTTTTCAATTTTACCCCCGTGGGATATATATTCTACTCACACACATTTGGAACTCTCCTGCGGTACCCTCACACATATTGTTACCTCATTTAGTGGATATTTTCACAAAAAAGTGAAATTTTCAAAAATCCCGAAAAATGGCTGAAAACGACTAAATATCTTGGACTCATAGGGCGAATCGCTCTGGAACTGAAATCGAAACGCTCACTGACATTTCCCCTATCTGAAAGTCTGATAAACGCCGGAAAAATGACTAAGTCCAAAAAAAAATTTTTTTAAACTTTTTTCTATTTTACCCCCGTGGGATATATATTCTACCCACACACATTTGGAACTCTCCCGGGGTACCCTCACACATATTATTACCTCATTTAGTGGATATTTTCACAAAAAAGTGAAATTTTCAAAAATCCAGAAAATTGGCTGAAAACGACTAAATATCAAGATCTCATTGAGCGAATCGCTCTGGAACTGAAATCGGAACGCTCACTGACATTTGCCCTATCTGAAAGTCTGATAAACGCAGGAAAAATGACTAAGTCCAAAAAAAAAATGTTTTCAACTTTTTTCAATTTTACCTCCGTTAGATATATATTCTACCCACACACATTTGGAACTCTCCTGGGGTACCCTCACACATATTATTCCCTCATTTAGTGGATATTTTCACAAAAAAGTGAAATTTTCAAAAATCCAGAAAATTGGCTGAAAAGGAGTAAATATCAAGGACTCATTGGGCAAATCACTCTGGAACTGAAATCGGAACGCTCACTGACATTTCCCCTATCTGAAAGTCTGATAAACGCCGGAAAAATGACTAAGTCCAAAGAAAAATTTTTTTAAACTTTTTTCTATTTTACCCCCGTGCTATATAGATTCTACCCACACACATTTGGAACTCTCCTGGGGTACCCTCACAAATATTATTCCCTCATTTAGTGGATATTTTCACAAAAAAAAGTGAAATCTTCAAAAATCCTGAAAATTTGCTGAAAAAGACTAAATATCAAGGACTCATTGGGCGAATCGCTCTGGAACTGAAATCGGAATGCTCACTGACATTTACCCTATCTGAAAGTCTGATAAACGCCGGAAAAATGACTAAGTCCAAAAAAAAAATGTCTTCAACTTTTTTCAATTTTACCCCCGTTGGATATATATTCTACCCACACACATTTGGAATTCTCCTCGGGTACCCTCACACATATTATTACCTCATTTAGAGGATATTTTCACAAAAAAGTGAAATTTTCAAAAATCCAGAAAATTGGCTGAAAACGACTAAATATCAAGATCTCATTGGGCGAATCGCTCTGGAACTGAAATCGGAATGCTCACTGACATTTCCCCAAACTGAAAGTCTGATAAACGCCGGAAAAATGACTAAGTCCAAAGAAAAATTTTTTTAAACTTTTTTCTATTTTACCCCCGTGCTATATAGATTCTACCCACACACATTTGGAACTCTCCTGGGGTACCCTCACAAATATTATTCCCTCATTTAGTGGATATTTTCACAAAAAAAGTGAAATCTTCAAAAATCCTGAAAATTTGCTGAAAAAGACTAAATATCAAGGACTCATTGGGCGAATCGCTCTGGAACTGAAATCGGAATGCTCACTGACATTTACCCTATCTGAAAGTCTGATAAACGCCGGAAAAATGACTAAGTCCAAAAAAAAAATGTTTTCAACTTTTTTCAATTTTACCCCCGTTGGATATATATTCTACCCACACACATTTGGAATTCTCCTCGGGTACCCTCACACATATTATTACCTCATTTAGAGGATATTTTCACAAAAAAGTGAAATTTTCAAAAATCCAGAAAATTGGCTGAAAATGACTAAATATCAAGATCTCATTGGGCGAATCGCTCTGGAACTGAAATCGGAATGCTCACTGACATTTCCCCAAACTGAAAGTCTGATAAACGCCGGAAAAATGACTAAGTCCAAAAAAAATTTTTTTTCAACTTTTTTCAATTTTACCCCCGTGGGATATATATTCTACTCACACACATTTGGAACTCTCCTGCGGTACCCTCACACATATTGTTACCTCATTTAGTGGATATTTTCACAAAAAAGTGAAATTTTCAAAAATCCCGAAAAATGGCTGAAAACGACTAAATATCTTGGACTCATAGGGCGAATCGCTCTGGAACTGAAATCGAAACATTCACTGACATTTCCCCTATCTGAAAGTCTGATAAACGCCGGAAAAATGACTAAGTCCAAAAAAAAAACGTTTTCAACTTTTTTCAATTTTACCTCCGTTAGATATATATTCTACCCACACACATTTGGAACTCTCCTGGGGTACCCTCACACATATTATTCCCTCATTTAGTGGATATTTTCACAAAAAAGTGAAATTTTCAAAAATCCAGAAAATTGGCTGAAAAAGACTAAATATCAAGATCTCATTGGGCGAATCGCTCTGGAACTGAAATCGGAACGCTCACTGACATTTCCCCAAACTGAAAGTCTGATAAACGCCGGAAAAATGACTAAGTCAAAAAAAAAAATTTTTTCCAACTTTTTTCAATTTTACCCCCGTGAAATATATATTCTACCCACACACATTTGGAACTCTCCTGGGGTACCCTTACACATATTATTCCCTCATTTAGTGGATATTTTCACAAAAAAGTGAAATTTTCAAAAATCCAGAAAATTGGCTGAAAAAGACTAAATATCAAGGACACATTGGGCGAATCGCTCTGGAACTGAAATCGGAACGCTCACTGACATTTCCCCTATCTGAAAGTCTGATAAACGCCGGAAAAATGACTAAGTCCAAAAAAAAATTTTTTTAAACTTTTTTCTATTTTACCCCCGTGAAATATATATTCTACCCACACACATTTGGAACTCTCCTGGGGTACCCTCACACATATTATTACCTCATTTAGTGGATATTTTCACAAAAAAGTGAAATTTTCAAAAATCCAGAAAATTGGCTGAAAACATCTAAATAGCAAGGACTCATTGGGCGAATCGCTCTGGAACTGAAATTGGAATGCTCACTGACATTTCCCCTATCTGAAAGTCTGATAAACGCAGAAAAAATGACGAAGTCCAAAAAAAAAAATTTTTCAACTTTTTTCAATTTTACCCCCGTGGGATATATATTCTACCCACACACATTTGGAACTCTCCTGGGGTACCCTTACACATATTATTCCCTCATTTAGTGGATATTTTCACAAAAAAGTGAAATTTTCAAAAATCCAGAAAATTGGCTGAAAAAGACTAAATATCAAGGACTCATTGGGCGAATCGCTCTGGAACTGAAATCGGAACGCTCACTGACATTTCCCCTATCTGAAAGTCTGATAAACGCCGGAAAAATGACTAAGTCCAAAAAAAAATTTTTTTAAACTTTTTTCTATTTTACTCCCGTGGGATATATATTCTACCCACACACATTTGGAACTCTCCTGGGGTACCCTCACACATATTATTCCCTCATTTAGAGGATATTTTCACAAAAAAGTGAAATTTTCAAAAATCCAGAAAATTGGCTGAAAACGACTAAATATCAAGATCTCATTGGGCGAATCGCTCTGGAACTGAAATCGGAATGCTCACTGACATTTACCCAAACTGAAAGTCTGATAAACGCCGGAAAAATGACTAAGTCCAAAAAAAAATTTTTTTCAACTTTTTTCAATTTTACCCCCGTGGGATATATATTCTACTCACACACATTTGGAACTCTCCTGCGGTACCCTCACACATATTGTTACCTCATTTAGTGGATATTTTCACAAAAAAGTGAAATTTTCAAAAATCCCGAAAAATGGCTGAAAACGACTAAATATCTTGGACTCATAGGGCGAATCGCTCTGGAACTGAAATCGAAACGCTCACTGACATTTCCCCTATCTGAAAGTCTGATAAACGCCGGAAAAATGACTAAGTCCAAAAAAAAATTTTTTTAAACTTTTTTCTATTTTACCCCCGTGGGATATATATTCTACCCACACACATTTGGAACTCTCCCGGGGTACCCTCACACATATTATTACCTCATTTAGTGGATATTTTCACAAAAAAGTGAAATTTTCAAAAATCCAGAAAATTGGCTGAAATCGACTAAATATCAAGATCTCATTGAGCGAATCGCTCTGGAACTGAAATCAGAACGCTCACTGACATTTCCCCTATCTGAAAGTCTGATAAACGCCGGAAAAATGACTAAGTCCAAAAAAAAAACGTTTTCAACTTTTTTCAATTTTACCTCCGTTAGATATATATTCTACCCACACACATTTGGAACTCTCCTGGGGTACCCTCACACATATTATTCCCTCATTTAGTGGATATTTTCACAAAAAAGTGAAATTTTCAAAAATCCAGAAAATTGGCTGAAAAGGAGTAAATATCAAGGACTCATTGGGCAAATCGCTCTGGAACTGAAATCGGAACGCTCACTGACATTTCCCCTATCTGAAAGTCTGATAAACGCCGGAAAAATGACTAAGTCCAAAGAAAAATTTTTTTAAACTTTTTTCTATTTTACCCCCGTGGGATATAGATTCTACCCACACACATTTGGAACTCTCCTGGGGTACCCTCACACATATTATTACCTCATTTAGTGGATATTTTCACAAAAAAGTGAAATTTTCAAAAATCCAGAAAATTGGCTGAAAACGACTAAATATCAAGATCTCATTGGGCGAATCGCTCTGGAACTGAAATCGGAACGCTCACTGACATTTCCCCAAACTGAAAGTCTGATAAACGCCGGAAAAATGACTAAGTCAAAAAAAAAATTTTTTTCCAACTTTTTTCAATTTTACCCCCGTGAAATATATATTCTACCCACACACATTTGGAACTCTCCTGGGGTACCCTCACACATATTATTCCCTCATTTAGTGGATATTTTCACAAAAAAGTGAAATTTTCAAAAATCCAGAAAATTGGCTGAAAAGGAGTAAATATCAAGGACTCATTGGGCAAATCGCTCTGGAACTGAAATCGGAACGCTCACTGACATTTTCCCTATCTGAAAGTCTGATAAACGCCGGAAAAATGACTAAGTCCAAAGAAAAATTTTTTAAACTTTTTTCTATTTTACCCCCGTGGGATATATATTCTACCCACACACATTTGGAACTCTCCTGGGGTACCCTCACACATATTATTACCTCATTTAGTGGATATTTTCACAAAAAAGTGAAATTTTCAAAAATCCAGAAAATTGGCTGAAAACGACTAAATATCAAGATCTCATTGGGCGAATTGCTCTGGAACTGAAATCGGAACGCTCACTGACATTTCCCCAAACTGAAAGTCTGATAAACGCCGGAAAAATGACTAAGTCAAAAAAAAAATTTTTTTTCCAACTTTTTTCAATTTTACCCCCGTGGGATATATATTCTACCCACACACATTTGGAACTCTCCTGGGGTACCCTCACACATATTATTACCTCATTTTGTGGATATTTTCACAAAAAAGTGAAATTTTCAAAAATCCCGAAAATTGGCTGAAAACGACTAAATATCAAGGACTCAGGGCGAATCGCTCTGGAACTGTAATCGGAACGATCACTGACAATTCCCCAATCTGAAAGTCTGACAAATGCCGGAAAAAAGACTAAGTCCAAAAAAAATTTTTTTTTAACTTTTTTCAATTTTACCCCCGTGGGATATATATTCTACCCACACACATTTGGAACTCTCCTGGGGTACCCTCACACATATTATTCCCTCATTTAGTGGATATTTTCACAAAAAAAGTGAAATCTTCAAAAATCCTGAAAATTGGCTGAAAAAGACTAAATATCAAGGACTCATTGGGCGAATCGCTCTGGAACTGAAATCGGAATGCTCACTGACATTTACCCTATCTGAAAGTCTGATAAACGCCGGAAAAATGACTAAGTCCAAAAAAAAAATGTTTTCAACTTTTTTCAATTTTACCCCCGTTGGATATATATTCTACCCACACACATTTGGAACTCTCCTGGGGTACCCTCACACATATTATTACCTCATTTAGAGGATATTTTCACAAAAAAGTGAAATTTTCAAAAATCCCGAAAATTGGCTGAAAACGACTAAATATCAAGGACTCAGGGCGAATCGCTCTGGAACTGTAATCGGAACGATCACTGACAATTCCCCAATCTGAAAGTCTGACAAATGCCGGAAAAAAGACTAAGTCCAAAAAAAAATTTTTTTTAACTTTTTTCAATTTTACCCCCGTGGGATATATATTCTACCCACACACATTTGGAACTCTCCTGGGGTACCCTCACACATATTATTCCCTCATTTAGTGGATATTTTCACAAAAAAGTGAAATTTTCAAAAATCCAGAAAATTGGCTGAAAAGGAGTAAATATCAAGGACTCATTGGGCAAATCGCTCTGGAACTGAAATCGGAACGCTCACTGACATTTTCCCTATCTGAAAGTCTGATAAACGCCGGAAAAATGACTAAGTCCAAAGAAAAATTTTTTAAACTTTTTTCTATTTTACCCCCGTGGGATATATATTCTACCCACACACATTTGGAACTCTCCTGGGGTACCCTCACACATATTATTACCTCATTTAGTGGATATTTTCACAAAAAAGTGAAATTTTCAAAAATCCAGAAAATTGGCTGAAAACGACTAAATATAAAGATCTCATTGGGCGAATCGCTCTGGAACTGAAATCGGAACGCTCACTGACATTTCCCCAAACTGAAAGTCTGATAAACGCCGGAAAAATGACTAAGTCAAAAATAAAAAATGTTAAACTTTTTTCAATTTTACCCCCGTCGGATATATATTCTACCCAAACACATTTGGAACTCTCCTGGGGTACCCTCACACATATTATTACCTCATTTAGTGGATATTTTCACAAAAAAGTGAAATTTTCAAAAATCCAGAAAATTGGCTGAAAACGTCTAAATAGCAAGGACTCATTGGGCGAATCGCTCTGGAACTGACATCGGAATGCTCACTGACATTTCCCCTATCTGAAAGTCTGATAAACGCAGGAAAAATGACTAAGTCCAAAAAAAATTTTTTTTCAGCTTTTTTCAATTTTACCCCCGTGGGATATATATTCTACCCACACACATTTGGAACTCTCCTGGGGTACCCTCACACATATTATTCCCTCATTTAGAGGATATTTTCACAAAAAAGTGAAATTTTCAAAAATCCAGAAAATTGGCTGAAAACGTCTAAATAGCAAGGACTCATTGGGCAAATCGCTCTGGAACTGAAATCAGAATGCTCACTGACATTTCCCCTATCTGAAAGTCTGATAAACGCAGGAAAAATGACTAAGTCCAAAAAAAAAAATTTTTCAACTTTTTTCAATTTTACCCCCGTTAGATATATATTCTACCCACACACATTTGGAACTCTCCTGGGGTACCCTCACACATATTATTCCCTCATTTAGTGGATATTTTTACAAAAAAGTGAAATTTTCAAAAATCCAGAAAATTGGCTGAAAACGACTAAATATCAAGGACTCATTGGGTGAATCGCTCTGGAACTGAAATCGGAACGCTCACTGACATTTCCCCAATCTGAAAGTCTGTCAAATGCCGGAAAAAAGACGAAGTCCAAAAAATTTTTTTTTTTAACTTTTTTCATTTTTACCCCCATGGGATATATATTCTACCCACACACATTTGGAACTCTCCTGGGGTACCCTCACACATATTATTCCATCATTTAGTGGATATTTTCACAAAAAAGTGAAATTTTCAAAAATCCAGAAAATTGGCTGAAAACGACTAAATATCAAGATCTCATTGAGCGAATCGCTCTGGAACTGAAATCGGAACGCTCACTGACATTTGCCCTATCTGAAAGTCTGATAAACGCAGGAAAAATGACTAAGTCCAAAAAAAAAACGTTTTCAACTTTTTTCAATTTTACCTCCGTTAGATATATATTCTACCCACACACATTTGGAACTCTCCTGGGGTACCCTCACACATATTATTCCCTCATTTAGTGGATATTTTCACAAAAAAGTGAAATTTTCAAAAATCCAGAAAATTGGCTGAAAAGGAGTAAATATCAAGGACTCATTGGGCAAATCGCTCTGGAACTGAAATCGGAACGCTCACTGACATTTCCCCTATCTGAAAGTCTGATAAACGCCGGAAAAATGACTAAGTCCAAAGAAAAATTTTTTTAAACTTTTTTCTATTTTACCCCCGTGCTATATAGATTCTACCCACACACATTTGGAACTCTCCTGGGGTACCCTCACAAATATTATTCCCTCATTTAGTGGATATTTTCACAAAAAAAGTGAAATCTTCAAAAATCCTGAAAATTTGCTGAAAAAGACTAAATATCAAGGACTCATTGGGCGAATCGCTCTGGAACTGAAATCGGAATGCTCACTGACATTTACCCTATCTGAAAGTCTGATAAACGCCGGAAAAATGACTAAGTCCAAAAAAAAAATGTTTTCAACTTTTTTCAATTTTACCCCCGTTGGATATATATTCTACCCACACACATTTGGAATTCTCCTCGGGTACCCTCACACATATTATTACCTCATTTAGAGGATATTTTCACAAAAAAGTGAAATTTTCAAAAATCCAGAAAATTGGCTGAAAACGACTAAATATCAAGATCTCATTGGGCGAATCGCTCTGGAACTGAAATCGGAATGCTCACTGACATTTCCCCAAACTGAAAGTCTGATAAACGCCGGAAAAATGACTAAGTCCAAAAAAAATTTTTTTTCAACTTTTTTCAATTTTACCCCCGTGGGATATATATTCTACTCACACACATTTGGAACTCTCCTGCGGGACCCTCACACATATTGTTACCTCATTTAGTGGATATTTTCACAAAAAAGTGAAATTTTCAAAAATCCCGAAAAATGGCTGAAAACGACTAAATATCTTGGACTCATAGGGCGAATCGCTCTGGAACTGAAATCGAAACGCTCACTGACATTTCCCCTATCTGAAAGTCTGATAAACGCCGGAAAAATGACTAAGTCCAAAAAAAAAACGTTTTCAACTTTTTTCAATTTTACCTCCGTTAGATATATATTCTACCCACACACATTTGGAACTCTCCTGGGGTACCCTCACACATATTATTCCCTCATTTAGTGGATATTTTCACAAAAAAGTGAAATTTTCAAAAATCCAGAAAATTGGCTGAAAACGACTAAATATCAAGATCTCATTGGGCGAATCGCTCTGGAACTGAAATCGGAACGCTCACTGACATTTCCCCAAACTGAAAGTCTGATAAACGCCGGAAAAATGACTAAGTCAAAAAAAAAAATTTTTTCCAACTTTTTTCAATTTTACCCCCGTGAAATATATATTCTACCCACACACATTTGGAACTCTCCTGGGGTACCCTTACACATATTATTCCCTCATTTAGTGGATATTTTCACAAAAAAGTGAAAATTTCAAAAATCCAGAAAATTGGCTGAAAAAGACTAAATATCAAGGACACATTGGGCGAATCGCTCTGGAACTGAAATCGGAACGCTCACTGACATTTCCCCTATCTGAAAGTCTGATAAACGCAGGAAAAATGACTAAGTCCAAAAAAAAAACGTTTTCAACTTTTTTCAATTTTACCTCCGTTAGATATATATTCTACCCACACACATTTGGAACTCTCCTGGGGTACCCTCACACATATTATTCCCTCATTTAGTGGATATTTTCACAAAAAAGTGAAATTTTCAAAAATCCAGAAAATTGGCTGAAAAGGAGTAAATATCAAGGACTCATT
Organism: Phyllobates terribilis; assembly: GCF_046119375.1. Classification (NCBI taxonomy): domain Eukaryota; kingdom Metazoa; phylum Chordata; class Amphibia; order Anura; family Dendrobatidae; genus Phyllobates; species Phyllobates terribilis. The sequence continues at coordinate 586,905,407 of NW_027362762.1, forward strand.
GGGCAAATCGCTCTGGAACTGAAATCGGAACGCTCACTGACATTTCCCCTATCTGAAAGTCTGATAAACGCCGGAAAAATGACTAAGTCCAAAGAAAAATTTTTTTAAACTTTTTTCTATTTTACCCCCGTGGGATATAGATTCTACCCACACACATTTGGAACTCTCCTGGGGTACCCTCACACATATTATTCCCTCATTTAGTGGATATTTTCACAAAAAAGTGAAATTTTCAAAAATCCAGAAAATTGGCTGAAAAGGAGTAAATATCAAGGACTCATTGGGCAAATCGCTCTGGAACTGAAATCGGAACGCTCACTGACATTTCCCCTATCTGAAAGTCTGATAAACGCCGGAAAAATGACTAAGTCCAAAGAAAAATTTTTTAAACTTTTTTCTATTTTACCCCCGTGGGATATATATTCTACCCACACACATTTGGAACTCTCCTGGGGTACCGTCACACATATTATTACCTCATTTAGTGGATATTTTCACAAAAAAGTGAAATTTTCAAAAATCCAGAAAATTGGCTGAAAACGACTAAATATCAAGATCTCATTGGGCGAATCGCTCTGGAACTGAAATCGGAACGCTCACTGACATTTCCCCAAACTGAAAGTCTGATAAACGCCGGAAAAATGACTAAGTCAAAAAAAAAATTTTTTTTCCAACTTTTTTCAATTTTACCCCCGTGGGATATATATTCTACCCACACACATTTGGAACTCTCCTGGGGTACCCTCACACATATTATTCCCTCATTTAGTGGATATTTTCACAAAAAAAGTGAAATCTTCAAAAATCCTGAAAATTGGCTGAAAAAGACTAAATATCAAGGACTCATTGGGCGAATCGCTCTGGAACTGAAATCGGAATGCTCACTGACATTTACCCTATCTGAAAGTCTGATAAACGCCGGAAAAATGACTAAGTCCAAAAAAAAAATGTTTTCAACTTTTTTCAATTTTACCCCCGTTGGATATATATTCTACCCACACACATTTGGAACTCTCCTGGGGTACCCTCACACATATTATTACCTCATTTAGAGGATATTTTCACAAAAAAGTGAAATTTTCAAAAATCCAGAAAATTGGCTGAAAACGACTAAATATCAAGATCTCATTGAGCGAATCGCTCTGGAACTGAAATCGGAACGCTCACTGACATTTCCCCAATCTGAAAGTCTGACAAACGCCAAAAAAATGACTAAGTCCAAAAAAAAAAATTTTTCAACTTTTTTCAATTTTACCCCCATGGGATATATATTCTACCCACACACATTTGGAACTCTCCTGGGGTTCCCTCACACATATTATTCCCTCATTTAGTGGATATCTTCACAAAAAAGTGAAATTTTCAAAAATCCAGAAAATTGGCTGAAAACGACTAAATATCAAGATCTCATTGGGCGAATCGCTCTGGAACTGAAATCGGAATGATCACTGACAATTCCCCAATCTGAAAGTCTGTCAAATGCCGGAAAAAAGACGAAGTCCAAAAAATTTTTTTTTTTAACTTTTTTCAATTTTAACCCCGTGGGATATATATTCTACCCACATACATTTGGAACTCTCCTGGGGTACCCTCACACATATTATTCCATCATTTAGTGGATATTTTCACAAAAAAGTGAAATTTTCAAAAATCCAGAAAATTGGCTGAAAATGACTAAATATCAAGGACTCATTGGGCGAATCGCTCTGGAACTGAAATCGGAATGCTCACTGACATTTCCCCTATCTGAAAGTCTGATAAACGCAGGAAAAATGACTAAGTCCAAAAAATAATTTTTTGCAGCTTTTTTCAATTTTACCCCCGTGGGATATATATTCTACTCACACACATTTGGAACTCTCCTGCGGTACCCTCACACATATTGTTACCTCATTTAGTGGATATTTTCACAAAAAAGTGAAATTTTCAAAAATCCCGAAAAATGGCTGAAAACGACTAAATATCTTGGACTCATAGGGCGAATCGCTCTGGAACTGAAATCGAAACGCTCACTGACATTTCCCCTATCTGAAAGTCTGATAAACGCCGGAAAAATGACTAAGTCCAAAAAAAAAACGTTTTCAACTTTTTTCAATTTTACCTCCGTTAGATATATATTCTACCCACACACATTTGGAACTCTCCTGGGGTACCCTCACACATATTATTCCCTCATTTAGTGGATATTTTCACAAAAAAGTGAAATTTTCAAAAATCCAGAAAATTGGCTGAAAACGACTAAATATCAAGATCTCATTGGGCGAATCGCTCTGGAACTGAAATCGGAACGCTCACTGACATTTCCCCAAACTGAAAGTCTGATAAACGCCGGAAAAATGACTAAGTCAAAAAAAAAAATTTTTTCCAACTTTTTTCAATTTTACCCCCGTGAAATATATATTCTACCCACACACATTTGGAACTCTCCTGGGGTACCCTTACACATATTATTCCCTCATTTAGTGGATATTTTCACAAAAAAGTGAAAATTTCAAAAATCCAGAAAATTGGCTGAAAAAGACTAAATATCAAGGACACATTGGGCGAATCGCTCTGGAACTGAAATCGGAACGCTCACTGACATTTCCCCTATCTGAAAGTCTGATAAACGCAGGAAAAATGACTAAGTCCAAAAAAAAAACGTTTTCAACTTTTTTCAATTTTACCTCCGTTAGATATATATTCTACCCACACACATTTGGAACTCTCCTGGGGTACCCTCACACATATTATTACCTCATTTAGTGGATATTTTCACAAAAAAGTGAAATTTTCAAAAATCCAGAAAATTGGCTGAAAACGACTAAATATCAAGATCTCATTGGGCGAATCGCTCTGGAACTGAAATCGGAATGCTCACTGACATTTCCCCAAACTGAAAGTCTGATAAACGCCGGAAAAATGACTAAGTCGAAAAAAAATTTTTTTTCAACTTTTTTCAATTTTACCCCCGTGGGATATATATTCTACTCACACACATTTGGAACTCTCCTGCGGGACCCTCACACATATTGTTACCTCATTTAGTGGATATTTTCACAAAAAAGTGAAATTTTCAAAAATCCCGAAAAATGGCTGAAAACGACTAAATATCTTGGACTCATAGGGCGAATCGCTCTGGAACTGAAATCGAAACGCTCACTGACATTTCCCCTATCTGAAAGTCTGATAAACGCCGGAAAAATGACTAAGTCCAAAAAAAAAACGTTTTCAACTTTTTTCAATTTTACCTCCGTTAGATATATATTCTACCCACACACATTTGGAACTCTCCTGGGGTACCCTCACACATATTATTCCCTCATTTAGTGGATATTTTCACAAAAAAGTGAAATTTTCAAAAATCCAGAAAATTGGCTGAAAACGACTAAATATCAAGATCTCATTGGGCGAATCGCTCTGGAACTGAAATCGGAACGCTCACTGACATTTCCCCAAACTGAAAGTCTGATAAACGCCGGAAAAATGACTAAGTCAAAAAAAAAAATTTTTTCCAACTTTTTTCAATTTTACCCCCGTGAAATATATATTCTACCCACACACATTTGGAACTCTCCTGGGGTACCCTTACACATATTATTCCCTCATTTAGTGGATATTTTCACAAAAAAGTGAAAATTTCAAAAATCCAGAAAATTGGCTGAAAAAGACTAAATATCAAGGACACATTGGGCGAATCGCTCTGGAACTGAAATCGGAACGCTCACTGACATTTCCCCTATCTGAAAGTCTGATAAACGCAGGAAAAATGACTAAGTCCAAAAAAAAAACGTTTTCAACTTTTTTCAATTTTACCTCCGTTAGATATATATTCTACCCACACACATTTGGAACTCTCCTGGGGTACCCTCACACATATTATTCCCTCATTTAGTGGATATTTTCACAAAAAAGTGAAATTTTCAAAAATCCAGAAAATTGGCTGAAAAGGAGTAAATATCAAGGACTCATTGGGCAAATCGCTCTGGAACTGAAATCGGAACGCTCACTGACATTTCCCCTATCTGAAAGTCTGATAAACGCCGGAAAAATGACTAAGTCCAAAGAAAAATTTTTTTAAACTTTTTTCTATTTTACCCCCGTGGGATATAGATTCTACCCACACACATTTGGAACTCTCCTGGGGTACCCTCACACATATTATTCCCTCATTTAGTGGATATTTTCACAAAAAAGTGAAATTTTCAAAAATCCAGAAAATTGGCTGAAAAGGAGTAAATATCAAGGACTCATTGGGCAAATCGCTCTGGAACTGAAATCGGAACGCTCACTGACATTTCCCCTATCTGAAAGTCTGATAAACGCCGGAAAAATGACTAAGTCCAAAGAAAAATTTTTTAAACTTTTTTCTATTTTACCCCCGTGGGATATATATTCTACCCACACACATTTGGAACTCTCCTGGGGTACCCTCACACATATTATTACCTCATTTAGTGGATATTTTCACAAAAAAGTGAAATTTTCAAAAATCCAGAAAATTGGCTGAAAACGACTAAATATCAAGATCTCATTGGGCGAATCGCTCTGGAACTGAAATCGGAACGCTCACTGACATTTCCCCAAACTGAAAGTCTGATAAACGCCGGAAAAATGACTAAGTCAAAAAAAAAATTTTTTTTCCAACTTTTTTCAATTTTACCCCCGTGGGATATATATTCTACCCACACACATTTGGAACTCTCCTGGGGTACCCTCACACATATTATTCCCTCATTTAGTGGATATTTTCACAAAAAAAGTGAAATCTTCAAAAATCCTGAAAATTGGCTGAAAAAGACTAAATATCAAGGACTCATTGGGCGAATCGCTCTGGAACTGAAATCGGAATGCTCACTGACATTTACCCTATCTGAAAGTCTGATAAACGCCGGAAAAATGACTAAGTCCAAAAAAAAAATGTTTTCAACTTTTTTCAATTTTACCCCCGTTGGATATATATTCTACCCACACACATTTGGAACTCTCCTGGGGTACCCTCACACATATTATTACCTCATTTAGAGGATATTTTCACAAAAAAGTGAAATTTTCAAAAATCCAGAAAATTGGCTGAAAACGACTAAATATCAAGATCTCATTGAGCGAATCGCTCTGGAACTGAAATCGGAACGCTCACTGACATTTCCCCAATCTGAAAGTCTGACAAACGCCAAAAAAATGACTAAGTCCAAAAAAAAAAATTTTTCAACTTTTTTCAATTTTACCCCCATGGGATATATATTCTACCCACACACATTTGGAACTCTCCTGGGGTTCCCTCACACATATTATTCCCTCATTTAGTGGATATCTTCACAAAAAAGTGAAATTTTCAAAAATCCAGAAAATTGGCTGAAAACGACTAAATATCAAGATCTCATTGGGCGAATCGCTCTGGAACTGAAATCGGAATGATCACTGACAATTCCCCAATCTGAAAGTCTGTCAAATGCCGGAAAAAAGACGAAGTCCAAAAAATTTTTTTTTTTAACTTTTTTCAATTTTAACCCCGTGGGATATATATTCTACCCACATACATTTGGAACTCTCCTGGGGTACCCTCACACATATTATTCCATCATTTAGTGGATATTTTCACAAAAAAGTGAAATTTTCAAAAATCCAGAAAATTGGCTGAAAATGACTAAATATCAAGGACTCATTGGGCGAATCGCTCTGGAACTGAAATCGGAATGCTCACTGACATTTCCCCTATCTGAAAGTCTGATAAACGCAGGAAAAATGACTAAGTCCAAAAAAAAATTTTTTGCAGCTTTTTTCAATTTTACCCCCGTGGGATATATATTCTACTCACACACATTTGGAACTCTCCTGCGGTACCCTCACACATATTGTTACCTCATTTAGTGGATATTTTCACAAAAAAGTGAAATTTTCAAAAATCCCGAAAAATGGCTGAAAACGACTAAATATCTTGGACTCATAGGGCGAATCGCTCTGGAACTGAAATCGAAACGCTCACTGACATTTCCCCTATCTGAAAGTCTGATAAACGCCGGAAAAATGACTAAGTCCAAAAAAAAAACGTTTTCAACTTTTTTCAATTTTACCTCCGTTAGATATATATTCTACCCACACACATTTGGAACTCTCCTGGGGTACCCTCACACATATTATTCCCTCATTTAGTGGATATTTTCACAAAAAAGTGAAATTTTCAAAAATCCAGAAAATTGGCTGAAAACGACTAAATATCAAGATCTCATTGGGCGAATCGCTCTGGAACTGAAATCGGAACGCTCACTGACATTTCCCCAAACTGAAAGTCTGATAAACGCCGGAAAAATGACTAAGTCAAAAAAAAAAATTTTTTCCAACTTTTTTCAATTTTACCCCCGTGAAATATATATTCTACCCACACACATTTGGAACTCTCCTGGGGTACCCTTACACATATTATTCCCTCATTTAGTGGATATTTTCACAAAAAAGTGAAAATTTCAAAAATCCAGAAAATTGGCTGAAAAAGACTAAATATCAAGGACACATTGGGCGAATCGCTCTGGAACTGAAATCGGAACGCTCACTGACATTTCCCCTATCTGAAAGTCTGATAAACGCAGGAAAAATGACTAAGTCCAAAAAAAAAACGTTTTCAACTTTTTTCAATTTTACCTCCGTTAGATATATATTCTACCCACACACATTTGGAACTCTCCTGGGGTACCCTCACACATATTATTCCCTCATTTAGTGGATATTTTCACAAAAAAGTGAAATTTTCAAAAATCCAGAAAATTGGCTGAAAAGGAGTAAATATCAAGGACTCATTGGGCAAATCGCTCTGGAACTGAAATCGGAACGCTCACTGACATTTCCCCTATCTGAAAGTCTGATAAACGCCGGAAAAATGACTAAGTCCAAAGAAAAATTTTTTTAAACTTTTTTCTATTTTACCCCCGTGGGATATAGATTCTACCCACACACATTTGGAACTCTCCTGGGGTACCCTCACACATATTATTCCCTCATTTAGTGGATATTTTCACAAAAAAGTGAAATTTTCAAAAATCCAGAAAATTGGCTGAAAAGGAGTAAATATCAAGGACTCATTGGGCAAATCGCTCTGGAACTGAAATCGGAACGCTCACTGACATTTCCCCTATCTGAAAGTCTGATAAACGCCGGAAAAATGACTAAGTCCAAAGAAAAATTTTTTAAACTTTTTTCTATTTTACCCCCGTGGGATATATATTCTACCCACACACATTTGGAACTCTCCTGGGGTACCCTCACACATATTATTACCTCATTTAGTGGATATTTTCACAAAAAAGTGAAATTTTCAAAAATCCAGAAAATTGGCTGAAAACGACTAAATATCAAGATCTCATTGGGCGAATCGCTCTGGAACTGAAATCGGAACGCTCACTGACATTTCCCCAAACTGAAAGTCTGATAAACGCCGGAAAAATGACTAAGTCAAAAAAAAAATTTTTTTTCCAACTTTTTTCAATTTTACCCCCGTGGGATATATATTCTACCCACACACATTTGGAACTCTCCTGGGGTACCCTCACACATATTATTCCCTCATTTAGTGGATATTTTCACAAAAAAAGTGAAATCTTCAAAAATCCTGAAAATTGGCTGAAAAAGACTAAATATCAAGGACTCATTGGGCGAATCGCTCTGGAACTGAAATCGGAATGCTCACTGACATTTACCCTATCTGAAAGTCTGATAAACGCCGGAAAAATGACTAAGTCCAAAAAAAAAATGTTTTCAACTTTTTTCAATTTTACCCCCGTTGGATATATATTCTACCCACACACATTTGGAACTCTCCTGGGGTACCCTCACACATATTATTACCTCATTTAGAGGATATTTTCACAAAAAAGTGAAATTTTCAAAAATCCAGAAAATTGGCTGAAAACGACTAAATATCAAGATCTCATTGAGCGAATCGCTCTGGAACTGAAATCGGAACGCTCACTGACATTTCCCCAATCTGAAAGTCTGACAAACGCCAAAAAAATGACTAAGTCCAAAAAAAAAAATTTTTCAACTTTTTTCAATTTTACCCCCATGGGATATATATTCTACCCACACACATTTGGAACTCTCCTGGGGTTCCCTCACACATATTATTCCCTCATTTAGTGGATATCTTCACAAAAAAGTGAAATTTTCAAAAATCCAGAAAATTGGCTGAAAACGACTAAATATCAAGATCTCATTGGGCGAATCGCTCTGGAACTGAAATCGGAATGATCACTGACAATTCCCCAATCTGAAAGTCTGTCAAATGCCGGAAAAAAGACGAAGTCCAAAAAATTTTTTTTTTTAACTTTTTTCAATTTTAACCCCGTGGGATATATATTCTACCCACATACATTTGGAACTCTCCTGGGGTACCCTCACACATATTATTCCATCATTTAGTGGATATTTTCACAAAAAAGTGAAATTTTCAAAAATCCAGAAAATTGGCTGAAAATGACTAAATATCAAGGACTCATTGGGCGAATCGCTCTGGAACTGAAATCGGAATGCTCACTGACATTTCCCCTATCTGAAAGTCTGATAAACGCAGGAAAAATGACTAAGTCCAAAAAAAAATTTTTTGCAGCTTTTTTCAATTTTACCCCCGTGGGATATATATTCTACCCACACACATTTGGAACTCTCCTGGGGTACCCTCACACATATTATTCCCTCATTTAGTGGATATTTTCACAAAAAAGTGAAATTTTCAAAAATCCAGAAAATTGGCTGAAAACGACTAAATATCAAGGACTCATTGGGCAAATTGCTCTGGAACTGAAATCGGAACGCTCACTGACATTTCCCCAATCTGAAAGTCTGACAAACGCCGGAAAAATGACTAAGTCCAAAAAAAAAATTTTTTCAACTTTTTTCAATTTTACCCCCGTGGGATATATATTCTACCCACACACATTTGGAACTCTCCTGGGGTTCCCTCACACATATTATTCCCTCATTTAGTGGATATTTTCACAAAAAAGTGAAATTTCCAAAAATCCAGAAAATTGGCTGAAAACGACTAAATATCAAGGACTCATTGGGCGAATCGCTCTGGAACTGAAATCGGAACGATCACTGACAATTCCCCAATCTGAAAGTCTGATAAACGCCGGAAAAATTACTAAGTCCAAAAAAAAAATTTTTCCAACTTTTTTCAATTTTACCCCCGTGGGATATATATCCACACACATTTGGAACTCTCCTGGGGTAACCTCACACATATTATTACCTCATTTAGTGGATATTTTCACAAAAAAGTGAAATTTTCAAAAATCCAGAAAATTGGCTGAAAACGTCTAAATAGCAAGGACTCATTGGGCGAATCGCTCTGGAACTGAAATCGGAATGCTCACTCACATTTCCCCTATCTGAAAGTCTGATAAACGCAGGAAAAATGACTAAGTCCAAAAAAAATAATTTTTCAACTTTTTTCAATTTTACCCCCTTTAGATATATATTCTACCCACACACATTTGGAACTCTCCTGGGGTACCCTCACACATATTATTCCCTCATTTAGTGGATATTTTCACAAAAAAGTGAAATTTTCAAAAATCCAGAAAATTGGCTGAAAACGACTAAATATCAAGGACTCATTGGGTGAATCGCTCTGGAACTGAAATCGGAACGCTCACTGACATTTCCCCAATCTGAAAGTCTGACAAACGCCAAAAAAATGACTAAGTCCAAAAAAAAAAATTTTTCAACTTTTTTCAATTTTACCCCCATGGGATATATATTCTACCCACACACATTTGGAACTCTCCTGGGGTAACCTCACACATATTATTACCTCATTTAGTGGATATTTTCACAAAAAAGTGAAATTTTCAAAAATCCAGAAAATTGGCTGAAAACGTCTAAATAGCAAGGACTCATTGGGCGAATCGCTCTGGAACTGAAATCGGAATGCTCACTCACATTTCCCCTATCTGAAAGTCTGATAAACGCAGGAAAAATGACTAAGTCTAAAAAAAAATTTTTTGCAGCTTTTTTCAATTTTACCCCCGTGGGATATATATTCTATCCACACACATTTGGAACTCTCCTGGGGTACCCTCACACATATTATTCCCTCATTTAGTGGATATTTTCACAAAAAAGTGAAATTTCCAAAAATCCAGAAAATTGGCTGAAAACGACTAAATATCAAGGACTCATTGGGCAAATTGCTCTGGAACTGAAATCGGAACGCTCACTGACATTTCCCCAATCTGAAAGTCTGACAAACGCCGCAAAAAATGACTAAGTCCAAAAAAAAAATTTTTTCAACTTTTTTCAATTTTACCCCCGTGGGATATATATTCTACCCACACACATTTGGAACTCTCCTGGGGTTCCCTCACACATATTATTCCCTCATTTAGTGGATATTTTCACAAAAAAGTGAAATTTCCAAAAATTCAGAAAATTGGCTGAAAACGACTAAATATCAAGGACTCATTGGGCGAATCGCTCTGGAACTGAAATCGGAACGATCACTGACAATTCCCCAATCTGAAAGTCTGATAAACGCCGGAAAAATTACTAAGACCAAAAAAAAAATTTTTCCAACTTTTTTCAATTTTACCCCCATGGGATATATATCCACACACATTTGGAACTCTCCTGGGGTAACCTCACACATATTATTACCTCATTTAGTGGATATTTTCACAAAAAAGTGAAATTTTCAAAAATCCAGAAAATTGGCTGAAAACGTCTAAATAGCAAGGACTCATTGGGCGAATCGCTCTGGAACTGAAATCGGAATGCTCACTCACATTTCCCCTATCTGAAAGTCTGATAAACGCAGGAAAAATGACTAAGTCCAAAAAAAATAATTTTTTAACTTTTTTCAATTTTACCCCCGTTAGATATATATTCTACCCACACACATTTGGAACTCTCCTGGGGTACCCTCACACATATTATTCCCTCATTTAGTGGATATTTTCACAAAAAAGTGAAATTTTCAAAAATCCAGAAAATTGGCTGAAAACGACTAAATATCAAGGACTCATTGGGTGAATCGCTCTGGAACTGAAATCGGAACGCTCACTGACATTTCCCCAATCTGAAAGTCTGACAAACGCCAAAAAAATGACTAAGTCCAAAAAAAAAAATTTTTCAACTTTTTTCAATTTTACCCCCGTGGGATATATATTCTACCCACACACATTTGGAACTCTCCTGGGGTACCCTCACACATATTATTCCCTCATTTAGTGGATATTTTCACAAAAAAGTGACATTTTCAAAAATCCAGAAAATTGGCTGAAAACGACTAAATATCAAGGACTCATTGGGCGAATCGCTCTGGAACTGAAATCGGAATGCTCACTGACATTTCCCCTATCTGAAAGTCTGACAAATGGCAGAAAAAATGACTAAGTCCAAAAAAAATTTTTTTTCAGCTTTTTTCAATTTTACCCCCGTGGGATATATATTCTACCCACACACATTTGGAACTCTCCTGGGGTACCCTCACACATATTATTCCCTCATTTAGTGGATATTTTCACAAAAAAGTGAAATTTTCAAAAATCCAGAAAATTGTCTGAAAACGACTAAATATCAAGATCTCATTGGGCGAATCGCTCTGGAACTGAAATCGGAACGATCACTGACAATTCCCCAATCTGAAAGTCTGATAAACGCCGGAAAAATTACTAAGTCCAAAAAAAATTTTTTTCCAACTTTTTTCAATTATACCCCCGTGGGATATATATCCACACACATTTGGAACTCTCCTGGGGTACCCTCACACATATTATTCCCTCATTTAGTGGATATTTTCACAAAAAAGTGAAATTTCCAAAAATCCAGAAAATTGACTGAAAACGACTAAAAATCAAGGACTCATTGGGCGAATCGCTCTGGAACTGAAATCGGAATGCTCACTGACATTTCCCCAATCTGAAAGTCTGACAAACGCAGGAAAAATGACTAAGTCCAAAAAAAAAAATTTTTCAACTTTTTTCAATTTTACCCCCGTTAGATATATATTCTACCCACACACATTTGGAACTCTCCTGGGGTACCCTCACACATATTATTCCCTCATTTAGTGGATATTTTCACAAAAAAGTGAAATTTTCAAAAATCCAGAAAATTGGCTGAAAACGACTAAATATCAAAGGACTCATTGGGCGAATCGCTCTGGAACTGAAATCAGAATGCTCACTGACATTTCCCCTATCTGAAAGTCTGATAAACGCAGGAAAAATTACTAAGTCCAAAAAAAATTTTTTTCCAACTTTTTTCAATTATACCCCCGTGGGATATATATCCACACACATTTGGAACTCTCCTGGGGTACCCTCACACATATTATTCCCTCATTTAGTGGATATTTTCACAAAAAAGTGAAATTTCCAAAAATCCAGAAAATTGACTGAAAACGACTAAAAATCAAGGACTCATTGGGCGAATCGCTCTGGAACTGAAATCGGAATGCTCACTGACATTTCCCCAATCTGAAAGTCTGACAAACGCAGGAAAAATGACTAAGTCCAAAAAAAAAAATTTTTCAACTTTTTTCAATTTTACCCCCGTTAGATATATATTCTACCCACACACATTTGGAACTCTCCTGGGGTACCCTCACACATATTATTCCCTCATTTAGTGGATATTTTCACAAAAAAGTGAAATTTTCAAAAATCCAGAAAATTGGCTGAAAACGACTAAATATCAAAGGACTCATTGGGCGAATCGCTCTGGAACTGAAATCAGAATGCTCACTGACATTTCCCCTATCTGAAAGTCTGATAAACGCAGGAAAAATGACTAAGTCCAAAAAAAAATTTTTTTCAGCTTTTTTCAATTTTACCCCCGTGGGATATATATTCTACCCACACACATTTGGAACTCTCCTGGGGTACCCTCACACATATTATTCCCTCATTTAGTGGATATTTTCACAAAAAAGTGAAATTTTCAAAAATCCAGAAAATTGTCTGAAAACGACTAAATATCAAGATCTCATTGGGCGAATCGCTCTGGAACTGAAATCGGAACGATCACTGACAATTCCCCAATCTGAAAGTCTGATAAACGCCGGAAAAATTACTAAGTCCAAAAAAAATTTTTTTCAAACTTTTTTCAATTTTACCCCCGTGGGATATATATCCGCACACATTTGGAACTCTCCTGGGGTACCCTCACACATATTATTACCTCATTTAGTGGATATTTTCACAAAAAAGTGAAATTTTCAAAAATCCAGAAAATTGGCTGAAAACGTCTAAATAGCAAGGACTCATTGGGCGAATCGCTCTGGAACTGAAATCGGAATGCTCACTGACATTTCCCCTATCTGAAAGTCTGATAAACGCAGGAAAAATGACTAAGTCCAAAAAAAAAAATTTTTCAACTTTTTTCAATTTTACCCCCGTGGGATATATATTCTACCCACACACATTTGGAACTCTCCTGGGGTACCCTCACACATATTATTCCCTCATTTAGTGGATATTTTCACAAAAAAGTGAAATTTTCAAAAATCCTGAAAATTGGCTGAAAAAGACTAAATATCAAGGACTCATTGGGCGAATCGCTCTGGAACTGAAATCGGAATGCTCACTGACATTTGCCCTATCTGAAAGTCTGATAAACGCCGGAAAAATGACTAAGTCCAAAAAAAAAATGTTTTCAACTTTTTTCAATTTTACCTCAGTTAGATATATATTCTACCCACACACATCTGGAACTCTCCTGGGGTACCCTCACACATATTATTCCCTCATTTAATGGATATTTTCACAAAAAAGTGAAATTTTCAAAAATCCAAAAAATTGGCTGAAAACGACTAAATATCAAGGACTCATTGGGCGAATCGCTCTGGAACTGAAATTAGAATGCTCACTGACATTTCCCCAATCTGAAAGTCTGACAAACGCCGGAAAAATGACTAAGTCCAAAAAAAAAAATTTTTCAACTTTTTTCAATTTTACCCCCGTGGGATATATATTCTACCCACACACATTTGGAACTCTCCTGGGGTTCCCTCACACATATTATTCCCTCATTTAGTGGATATTTTCACAAAAAAGTGAAATTTTCAAAAATCCTGAAAATTGGCTGAAAACGACTAAATATCAAGGACTCATTGGGCGAATCGCTCTGGAACTGAAATCGGAATGCTCACTGACATTTCCCCTATCTGAAAGTCTGACGAATGGCAGAAAAAATGACTAAGTCCAAAAAAAATTTTTTTTCAGCTTTTTTCAATTTTACCCCCGTGGGATATATATTCTACCCACACACATTTGGAACTCTCCTGGGGTACCCTCACACATATTATTCCCTCATTTAGTGGATATTTTCACAAAAAAGTGAAATTTTCAAAAATCCAGAAAATTGTCTGAAAACGACTAAATATCAAGATCTCATTGGGCGAATCGCTCTGGAACCGAAATCGGAACGATCACTGACAATTCCCCAATCTGAAAGTCTGATAAACGCCGGAAAAATTACTAAGTCCAAAAAAAATTTTTTTCCAACTTTTTTCAATTATACCCCCGTGGGATATATATCCACACACATTTGGAACTCTCCTGGGGTACCCTCACACATATTATTACCTCATTTAGTGGATATTTTCATAAAAAAGTGAAATTTTCAAAAATCCACAAAATTGGCTGAAAACGACTAAATATCAAGGACTCATTGGGCGTATCGCTCTGGAACTGAAATCGGAACACTCACTGACATTTCCCCTATCTGAAAGTCTGATAAAAGCAGGAAAAATGAGTAAGTCCAAAAAAAAATATTTTTCAACTTTTTTCAGTTTTACCCCCGTGGGATATATATTCTACCCACACACATTTGGAACTCTCCTGGGGTACCCTCACACATATTATTCCCTCATTTAGTGGATATTTTCACAAAAAAGTGAAATTTTCAAAAATCCAGAAAATTGGCTGAAAACGACTAAATATCAAGGACTCATTGGGCGAATCGCTCTGGAACTGAAATTAGAATGCTCACTGACATTTCCCCTATCTGAAAGTCTGACAAATGGCAGAAAAAAGACTAAGTCCAAAAAATTTTTGTTTTTAAACTTTTTTCAATTTTACCCCCGTGGGATATATATTCTACCCACACACATATGGAACTCTCCTGGGGTACCCTCACACATATTATTCCCTCATTTAGTTGATATTTTCACAAAAAAGTGAAATTTTCAAAAATCCACAAAATTGGCTGAAAAAGACTAAATATCAAAGGACTCATTGGGCGAATCGCTCTGGAACTGAAATCAGAATGCTCACTGACATTTCCCCAATCTGAAAGTCTGATAAACGCCGGAAAAATTACTAAGTCCAAAAAAAATTTTTTTCAAACTTTTTTCAATTTTACCCCCGTGGGATATATATCCACACACATTTGGAACTCTCCTGGGGTACCCTCACACATATTATTACCTCATTTAGTGGATATTTTCACAAAAAAGTGAAATTTTCAAAAATCCACAAAATTGGCTGAAAAAGACTAAATATCAAGGACTCATTGGGCGAATCGCTCTGGAACTGAAATCGGAATGCTCACTGACATTTCCCCTATCTGAAAGTCTGATAAACGCAGGAAAAATGACTAAGTCCAAAAAAAAAAATTTTTCAACTTTTTTCAATTTTACCCCCGTGGGATATATATTCTACCCACACACATTTGGAACTCTCCTGGGGTACCCTCACACATATTATTCCCTCATTTAGTGGATATTTTCACAAAAAAAAGTGAAATTTTCAAAAATCCTGAAAATTGGCTGAAAAAGACTAAATATCAAGGACTCATTGGGGGAATCGCTCTGGAACTGAAATTGGAATGCTCACTGACATTTGCCCTATCTGAAAGTCTGATAAACGCCGGAAAAATGACTAAGTCCAAAAAAAAAATGTTTTCAACTTTTTTCAATTTTACCTCCGTTAGATATATATTCTACCCACACACATCTGGAACTCTCCTGGGGTACCCTCACACATATTATTCCCTCATTTAGTGGATATTTTCACAAAAAAGTGAAATTTTCAAAAATCCTGAAAATTGGCTGAAAACGACTAAATATCAAGGACTCATTGGGCGAATCGCTCTGGAACTGAAATCGGAATGCTCACTGACATTTCCCCTATCTGAAAGTCTGACAAATGGCAGAAAAAATGACTAAGTCCAAAAAAAATTTTTTTTCAGCTTTTTTCAATTTTACCCCCGTGGGATATATATTCTACCCACACACATCTGGAACTCTCCTGGGGTACCCTCACACATATTATTCCCTCATTTAGTGGATATTTTCACAAAAAAAGTGAAATTTTCAAAAATCCAGAATATTGGCTGAAAAAGACTAAATATCAAGGACTCATTGGGCGAATCGCTCTGGAACTGAAATCGGAATGCTCACTGACATTTCCCCTATCTGAAAGTCTGATAAACGCAGGAAAAATGACTAAGTCCAAAAAAAATTTTTTTTCAGCTTTTTTCAATTTTACCCCCGTGGGATATATATTCTACCCACACACATTTGGAACTCTCCTGGGGTACCCTCACACATATTATTCCCTCATTTAGTGGATATTTTCACAAAAAAGTGAAATTTTCAAAAATCCAGAAAATTGTCTGAAAACGACTAAATATCAAGATCTCATTGGGCGAATCGCTCTGGAACTGAAATCGGAACGATCACTGACAATTCCCCAATCTGAAAGTCTGATAAACGCCGGAAAAATTACTAAGTCCAAAAAAAAATTTTTTATAACTTTTTTCAATTATACCCCCGTGGGATATATATCCACACACATTTGGAACTCTCCTGGGGTACCCTCACACATATTATTCCCTCATTTAGTGGATATTTTCACAAAAAAGTGAAATTTCCAAAAATCCAGAAAATTGACTGAAAACGACTAAATATCAAGGACTCATTGGGCGAATCGCTCTGGAACTGAAATCGGAATGCTCACTGACATTTCCCCAATCTGAAAGTCTGACAAACGCAGGAAAAATGACTAAGTCCAAAAAAAAAATTTTTCAACTTTTTTCAATTTTACCCCCGTTAGATATATATTCTACCCACACACATTTGGAACTCTCCTGGGGTACCCTCACACATATTATTCCCTCATTTAGTGGATATTTTCACAAAAAAGTGAAATTTTCAAAAATCCAGAAAATTGGCTGAAAACGACTAAATATCAAGGGACTCATTGGGCGAATCGCTCTGGAACTGAAATCAGAATGCTCACTGACATTTCCCCTATCTGAAAGTCTGATAAACGCAGGAAAAATGACTAAGTCCAAAAAAAAATTTTTGTCAGCTTTTTTCAATTTTACCCCCGTGGGATATATATTCTACCCACACACATTTGGAACTCTCCTGGGGTACCCTCACACATATTATTACCTCATTTAGTGGATATTTTCACAAAAAAGTGAAATTTTCAAAAATCCAGAAAATTGGCTGAAAAAGACTAAATATCAAGGACTCATTGGGCGAATCGCTCTGGAACTGAAATCGGAATGCTCACTGACATTTGCCCTATCTGAAAGTCTGATAAATGCCGGAAAAATGACTAAGTCCAAAAAAAAAATGTTTTCAACTTTTTTCAATTTTACCTCAGTTAGATATATATTCTACCCACACACATCTGGAACTCTCCTGGGGTACCCTCACACATATTATTCCCTCATTTAGTGGATATTTTCACAAAAAAGTGAAATTTTCAAAAATCCAGAAAATTGGCTGAAAACGACTAAATATCAAGGACTCATTGGGCGAATCGCTCTGGAACTGAAATTAGAATGCTCACTGACATTTCCCCTATC
This sequence comes from Phyllobates terribilis, assembly GCF_046119375.1. NCBI lineage: Eukaryota > Metazoa > Chordata > Amphibia > Anura > Dendrobatidae > Phyllobates > Phyllobates terribilis. The sequence continues at coordinate 586,923,206 of NW_027362762.1, forward strand.
TGAAAGTCTGACAAATGACAGAAAAAAGACTAAGTCCAAAAAATTTTTTTTTTAAACTTTTTTCAATTTTACCCCCGTGGGATATATATTCTACCCACACACATATGGAACTCTCCTGGGGTACCCTCACACATATTATTCCCTCATTTAGTGGATATTTTCACAAAAAAGTGAAATTTTCAAAAATCCAGAAAATTGGCTGAAAACGACTAAATATCAAAGGACTCATTGGGCGAATCGCTCTGGAACTGAAATCAGAATGCTCACTGACATTTCCCCTATCTGAAAGTCTGATAAACGCAGGAAAAATGACTAAGTCCAAAAAAAAAAATTTTTCAACTTTTTTCAATTTTACCCCCGTGGGATATATATTCTACCCACACACATTTGGAACTCTCCTGGGGTACCCTCACACATATTATTCCCTCATTTAGTGGATATTTTCACAAAAAAAGTGAAATTTTCAAAAATCCTGAAAATTGGCTGAAAAAGACTAAATATCAAGGACTCATTGGGGGAATCGCTCTGGAACTGAAATTGGAATGCTCACTGGCATTTGCCCTATCTGAAAGTCTCATAAACGCCGGAAAAATGACTAAGTCCAAAAAAAAAATGTTTTCAACTTTTTTCAATTTTACCTCCGTTAGATATATATTCTACCCACACACATCTGGAACTCTCCTGGGGTACCCTCACACATATTATTCCCTCATTTAGTGGATATTTTCACAAAAAAGTGAAATTTTCAAAAATCCTGAAAATTGGCTGAAAACCACTAAATATCAAGGACTCATTGGGCGAATCGCTCTGGAACTGAAATCGGAATGCTCACTGACATTTCCCCAATCTGAAAGTCTGACAAATGGCAGAAAAAATGACTAAGTCCAAAAAAAAATTTTTTTCAGCTTTTTTCAATTTTACCCCCGTGGGATATATATTCTACCCACACACATCTGGAACTCTCCTGGGGTACCCTCACACATATTATTCCCTCATTTAGTGGATATTTTCACAAAAAAAGTGAAATTTTCAAAAATCCAGAATATTGGCTGAAAAAGACTAAATATCAAGGACTCATTGGGCGAATCGCTCTGGAACTGAAATCGGAATGCTCACTGACATTTCCCCTATCTGAAAGTCTGATAAACGCAGGAAAAATGACTAAGTCTAAAAAAAATTTTTTTTCAGCTTTTTTCAATTTTACCCCCGTGGGATATATATTCTACCCACACACATTTGGAACTCTCCTGGGGTACCCTCACACATATTATTCCCTCATTTAGTGGATATTTTCACAAAAAAGTGAAATTTTCAAAAATCCAGAAAATTGGCTGAAAACGACTAAATATCAAGGACTCATTGGGCGAATCGCTCTGGAACTGAAATCGGAACGCTCACTGACAATTCCAAAATCTGAAAGTCTGATAAACGCCGGAAAAATTACTAAGTCCAAAAAAAATTTTTTTCCAACTTTTTTCAATTTTACCCCCGTGGGATATATATCCACACACATTTGGAACTCTCCTGGGGTACCCTCACACATATTATTACCTCATTTAGTGGATATTTTCACAAAAAAGTGAAATTTTCAAAAATCCACAAAATTGGCTGAAAACGACTAAATATCAAGGACTCATTGGGCGAATCGCTCTGGAACTGAAATCGGAATGCTCACTGACATTTCCCCTATCTGAAAGTCTGATAAACGCAGGAAAAATGACTAAGTCCAAAAAAAAATTTTTTTCAGCCTTTTTCAATTTTACCCCCGTGGGATATATATTCTACCCACACACATTTGGAACTCTCCTGGGGAACCCTCACACATATTATTCCCTCATTTAGTGGATATTTTCACAAAAAAGTGAAATTTTCAAAAATCCACAAAATTGGCTGAAAACGACTAAATATCAAGGACTCATTGGGCATATCGCTCTGGAACTGAAATCGGAACACTCACTGACATTTCCCCTAACTGAAAGTCTGATAAACGCAGGAAAAATGAGTAAGTCCAAAAAAAAATATTTTTCAACTTTTTTCAGTTTTACCCCTGTTAGATAGATATTCTACCCACACACATTTGGAACTCTCCTGGGGTACCCTCACACATATTATTCCCTCATTTAGTGGATATTTTCACAAAAAAGTGAAATTTTCAAAAATCCAGAAAATTGGCTGAAAATGACTAAATATCAAGGACTCATTGGGCGAATCGCTCTGGAACTGAAATCGGAATGCTCACTGACATTTCCCCTATCTGAAAGTCTGACAAATGGCAGAAAAAATGACTAAGTCCAAAAAAAAATTTTTTTCAGCTTTTTTCAATTTTACCCCCGTGGGATATATATTCTACCCACACACATTTGGAACTCTCCTGGGGTACCCTCACACATATTATTCCCTCATTTAGTGGATATTTTCACAAAAAAGTGAAATTTCCAAAAATCCAGAAAATTGACTGAAAACGACTAAATATCAAGGACTCATTGGGCGAATCGCTCTGGAACTGAAATCGGAATGCTCACTGACATTTCCCCAATCTGAAAGTCTGACAAACGCAGGAAAAATGACTAAGTCCAAAAAAAAAAATTTTTCAACTTTTTTCAATTTTACCCCCGTTAGATATATATTCTACCCACACACATTTGGAACTCTCCTGGGGTACCCTCACACATATTATTCCCTCATTTAGTGGATATTTTCACAAAAAAGTGAAATTTTCAAAAATCCAGAAAATTGGCTGAAAACGACTAAATATCAAAGGACTCATTGGGCGAATCGCTCTGGAACTGAAATCAGAATGCTCACTGACATTTCCCCTATCTGAAAGTCTGACAAATGGCAGAAAAAATGACTAAGTCCAAAAAAAATTTTTTTTCAGCTTTTTTCAATTTTACCCCCGTGGGATATATATTCTACCCACACACATTTGGAACTCTCCTGGGGTACCCTCACACATGTTATTCCCTCATTTAGTGGATATTTTCACAAAAAAGTGAAATTTTCAAAAATCCAGAAAATTGTCTGAAAACGACTAAATATCAAGATCTCATTGGGCGAATCGCTCTGGAACTGAAATTAGAATGCTCACTGACATTTCCCCTATCTGAAAGTCTGACAAATGGCAGAAAATAGACTAAGTCCAAAAAATTTTTTTTTTAAACTTTTTTCAATTTTACCCCCGTGGGATATATATTCTACCCACACACATATGGAACTCTGCTGGGGTACCCTCACACATATTATTCCCTCATTTAGTGGATATTTTCACCAAAAAGTGAAATTTTCAAAAATCCAGAAAATTGGCTGAAAACGACTAAATATCAAAGGACTCATTGGGCGAATCGCTCTGGAACTGAAATCAGAATGCTCACTGACATTTCCCCAATCTGAAAGTCTGATAAACGCAGGAAAAATGACTAAGTCCAAAAAAAATTTTTTTTCAGCTTTTTTCAATTTTACCCCCGTGGGATATATATTCTACCCACACACATTTGGAACTCTCCTGGGGTACCCTCACACATATTATTCCCTCATTTAGTGGATATTTTCACAAAAAAGTGAAATTTTCAAAAATCCAGAAAATTGGCTGAAAACGACTAAATATCAAGGACTCATTGGGCGAATCGCTCTGGAACTGAAATCGGAACGCTCACTGACATTTCCCCTATCTGAAAGTCTGATAAGTGCAGGAAAAATGACTAAGTCCAAAAAAAATTTTTTTAAAACTTTTTTCAATTTTACCCCCGTGGGATATATATCCACACACATTTGGAACTCTCCTGGGGTACCCTCACACATATTATTCCCTCATTTAGTGGATATTTTCACAAAAAAAGTGAAATTTTCAAAAATCCTGAAAATTGGCTGAAAAAGACTAAATATCAAGGACTCATTGGGGGAATCGCTCTGGAACTGAAATTGGAATGCTCACTGACATTTGCCCTATCTGAAAGTCTGATAAACGCCGGAAAAATGACTAAGTCCAAAAAAAAAATGTTTTCAACTTTTTTCAATTTTACCTCCGTTAGATATATATTCTACCCACACACATCTGGAACTCTCCTGGGGTACCCTCACACATATTATTCCCTCATTTAGTGGATATTTTCACAAAAAAGTGAAATTTTCAAAAATCCTGAAAATTGGCTGAAAACGACTAAATATCAAGGACTCATTGGGCGAATCGCTCTGGAACTGAAATCGGAATGCTCACTGACATTTCCCCTATCTGAAAGTCTGACAAATGGCAGAAAAAATGACTAAGTCCAAAAAAAATTTTTTTTCAGCTTTTTTCAATTTTACCCCCGTGGGATATATATTCTACCCACACACATCTGGAACTCTCCTGGGGTACCCTCACACATATTATTCCCTCATTTAGTGGATATTTTCACAAAAAAAGTGAAATTTTCAAAAATCCAGAATATTGGCTGAAAAAGACTAAATATCAAGGACTCATTGGGCGAATCGCTCTGGAACTGAAATCGGAATGCTCACTGACATTTCCCCTATCTGAAAGTCTGATAAACGCAGGAAAAATGACTAAGTCCAAAAAAAATTTTTTTTCAGCTTTTTTCAATTTTACCCCCGTGGGATATATATTCTACCCACACAAATTTGGAACTCTCCTGGGGTACCCTCACACATATTATTCCCTCATTTAGTGGATATTTTCACAAAAAAGTGAAATTTTCAAAAATCCAGAAAATTGGCTGAAAACGACTAAATATCAAGGACTCATTGGGCGAATCGCTCTGGAACTGAAATCGGAACGCTCACTGACATTTCCCCTATCTGAAAGTCTGATAAGTGCAGGAAAAATGACTAAGTCCAAAAAAAATTTTTTTTCAGCTTTTTTCAATTTTACCCCCGTGGGATATATATTCTACCCACACACATTTGGAACTCTCCTGGGGTACCCTCACACATATTATTCCCTCATTTAGTGGATATTTTCACAAAAAAGTGAAATTTTCAAAAATCCAGAAAATTGGCTGAAAACGACTAAATATCAAGTTCTCATTGGGCGAATCGCTCTGGAACTGAAATCGGAACGCTCACTGACATTTCCCCTATCTGAAAGTCTGATAAACGCCGGAAAAATGACTGAGTCCAAAAAAAATTTTTTTCAAACTTTTTTCAATTTTACCCCCGTGGGATATATATCCGCACACATTTGGAACTCTCCTGGGGTACCCTCACACATATTATTACCTCATTTAGTGGATATTTTCACAAAAAAGTGAAATTTTCAAAAATCCAGAAAATTGGTTGAAAAAGACTAAATATCAAGGACTCATTGGGCGAATCGCTCTGGAACTGAAATCGGAATGCTCACTGACATTTGCCCTATCTGAAAGTCTGATAAATGCCGGAAAAATGACTAAGTCCAAAAAAAAAATGTTTTCAACTTTTTTCAATTTTACCTCAGTTAGATATATATTCTACCCACACACATCTGGAACTCTCCTGGGGTACCCTCACACATATTATTCCCTCATTTAGTGGATATTTTCACAAAAAAGTGAAATTTTCAAAAATCCAAAAAATTGGCTGAAAACGACTAAATATCAAGGACTCATTGGGCGAATCGCTCTGGAACTGAAATTAGAATGCTCACTGACATTTCCCCAATCTGAAAGTCTGACAAATGGCAGAAAAAATGACTAAGTCCAAAAAAAATTTTTTTTCAGCTTTTTTCAATTTTACCCCCGTGGGATATATATTCTACCCACACACATTTGGAACTCTCCTGGGGTACCCTCACACATATTATTCCCTCATTTAGTGGATATTTTCACAAAAAAGTGAAATTTTCAAAAATCCAGAAAATTGTCTGAAAACGACTAAATATCAAGATCTCATTGGGCGAATCGCTCTGGAACTGAAATCGGAACGATCACTGACAATTCCCCAATCTGAAAGTCTGATAAACGCCGGAAAAATTACTAAGTCCAAAAAAAATTTTTTTCCAACTTTTTTCAATTATACCCCCGTGGGATATATATCCACACACATTTGGAACTCTCCTGGGGTACCCTCACACATATTATTACCTCATTTAGTGGATATTTTCATAAAAAAGTGAAATTTTCAAAAATCCACAAAATTGGCTGAAAACGACTAAATATCAAGGACTCATTGGGCGTATCGCTCTGGAACTGAAATCGGAACACTCACTGACATTTCCCCTATCTGAAAGTCTGATAAACGCAGGAAAAATGAGTAAGTCCAAAAAAAAATATTTTTCAACTTTTTTCAGTTTTACCCCCGTGGGATATATATTCTACCCACACACATTTGGAACTCTCCTGGGGTACCCTCACACATATTATTCCCTCATTTAGTGGATATTTTCACAAAAAAGTGAAATTTTCAAAAATCCAGAAAATTGGCTGAAAACGACTAAATATCAAGGACTCATTGGGCGAATCGCTCTGGAACTGAAATTAGAATGCTCACTGACATTTCCCCTATCTGAAAGTCTGACAAATGACAGAAAAAAGACTAAGTCCAAAAAATTTTTTTTTTTAACTTTTTTCAATTTTACCCCCGTGGGATATATATTCTACCCACACACATATGGAACTCTCCTGGGGTACCCTCACACATATTATTCCCTCATTTAGTGGATATTTTCACAAAAAAGTGAAATTTTCAAAAATCCAGAAAATTGGCTGAAAACGACTAAATATCAAAGGACTCATTGGGAGAATCGCTCTGGAACTGAAATCAGAATGCTCACTGACATTTCCCCAATCTGAAAGTCTGATAAACGCCGGAAAAATTACTAAGTCCAAAAAAAATTTTTTTCAAACTTTTTTCAATTTTACCCCCGTGGGATATATATCCACACACATTTGGAACTCTCCTGGGGTACCCTCACACATATTATTACCTCATTTAGTGGATATTTTCACAAAAAAGTGAAATTTTCAAAAATCCACAAAATTGGCTGAAAAAGACTAAATATCAAGGACTCATTGGGCGAATCGCTCTGGAACTGAAATCGGAATGCTCACTGACATTTCCCCTATCTGAAAGTCTGATAAACGCAGGAAAAATGACTAAGTCCAAAAAAAAAAATTTTTCAACTTTTTTCAATTTTACCCCCGTGGGATATATATTCTACCCACACACATTTGGAACTCTCCTGGGGTACCCTCACACATATTATTCCCTCATTTAGTGGATATTTTCACAAAAAAAGTGAAATTTTCAAAAATCCTGAAAATTGGCTGAAAAAGACTAAATATCAAGGACTCATTGGGGGAATCGCTCTGGAACTGAAATTGGAATGCTCACTGGCATTTGCCCTATCTGAAAGTCTGATAAACGCCGGAAAAATGACTAAGTCCAAAAAAAAAATGTTTTCAACTTTTTTCAATTTTACCTCCGTTAGATATATATTCTACCCACACACATCTGGAACTCTCCTGGGGTACCCTCACACATATTATTCCCTCATTTAGTGGATATTTTCACAAAAAAGTGAAATTTTCAAAAATCCTGAAAATTGGCTGAAAACGACTAAATATCAAGGACTCATTGGGCGAATCGCTCTGGAACTGAAATCGGAATGCTCACTGACATTTCCCCTATCTGAAAGTCTGACAAATGGCAGAAAAAATGACTAAGTCCAAAAAAAAATTTTTTTCAGCTTTTTTCAATTTTACCCCCGTGGGATATATATTCTACCCACACACATCTGGAACTCTCCTGGGGTACCCTCACACATATTATTCCCTCATTTAGTGGATATTTTCACAAAAAAAGTGAAATTTTCAAAATTCCAGAATATTGGCTGAAAAAGACTAAATATCAAGGACTCATTGGGCGAATCGCTCTGGAACTGAAATCGGAATGCTCACTGACATTTCCCCTATCTGAAAGTCTGATAAACGCAGGAAAAATGACTAAGTCCAAAAAAAATTTTTTTCCAACTTTTTTCAATTTTACCCCCGTGGGATATATATCCACACACATTTGGAACTCTCCTGGGGTACCCTCACACATATTATTACCTCATTTAGTGGATATTTTCACAAAAAAGTGAAATTTTCAAAAATCCACAAAATTGGCTGAAAACGACTAAATATCAAGGACTCATTGGGCGAATCGCTCTGGAACTGAAATCGGAATGCTCACTGACATTTCCCCTATCTGAAAGTCTGATAAACGCAGGAAAAATGACTAAGTCCAAAAAAAAATTTTTTTCAGCCTTTTTCAATTTTACCCCCGTGGGATATATATTCTACCCACACACATTTGGAACTCTCCTGGGGAACCCTCACACATATTATTCCCTCATTTAGTGGATATTTTCACAAAAAAGTGAAATTTTCAAAAATCCAGAAAATTGTCTGAAAACGAGTAAATATCAAGATCTCATTGGGCGAATCGCTCTGGAACTGAATTCGGAACGATCACTGACAATTCCCCTATCTGAAAGTCTGATAAACGCCGGAAAAATTACTAAGTCCAAAAAAAATTTTTTTCCAACTTTTTTCAATTTTACCCCCGTGGCATATATATCCACACACATTTGGAACTCTCCTGGGGTACCCTCACACATATTATTCCCTCATTTAGTGGATATTTTCACAAAAAAGTGAAATTTCCAAAAATCCAGAAAATTGACTGAAAACGACTAAATATCAAGGACTCATTGGGCGAATCGCTCTGGAACTGAAATCGGAATGCTCACTGACATTTCCCCAATCTGAAAGTCTGACAAACGCAGAAAAAAGACTAAGTCCAAAAAATTTTTTTTTTCAACTTTTTTCAATTTTACCCCCGTGGGATATATATTCTACCCACACACATATGGAACTCTGCTGGGGTACCCTCACACATATTATTCCCTCATTTAGTGGATATTTTCACAAAAAAGTGAAATTTTCAAAAATCCAGAAAATTGGCTGAAAACGACTAAATATCAAAGGACTCATTGGGCGAATCGCTCTGGAACTGAAATCAGAATGCTCACTGACATTTCCCCAATCTGAAAGTCTGATAAACGCAGGAAAAATGACTAAGTCCAAAAAAAATTTTTTTTCAGCTTTTTTCAATTTTACCCCCGTGGGATATATATTCTACCCACACACATTTGGAACTCTCCTGGGGTACCCTCACACATATTATTCCCTCATTTAGTGGATATTTTCACAAAAAAGTGAAATTTTCAAAAATCCAGAAAATTGGCTGAAAACGACTAAATATCAAGGACTCATTGGGCGAATCGCTCTGGAACTGAAATCGGAACGCTCACTGACATTTCCCCTATCTGAAAGTCTGATAAGTGCAGGAAAAATGACTAAGTCCAAAAAAAATTTTTTTCAAACTTTTTTCAATTTTACCCCCGTGGGATATATATCCACACACATTTGGAACTCTCCTGGGGTACCCTCACACATATTATTCCCTCATTTAGTGGATATTTTCACAAAAAAAGTGAAATTTTCAAAAATCCTGAAAATTGGCTGAAAAAGACTAAATATCAAGGACTCATTGGGGGAATCGCTCTGGAACTGAAATTGGAATGCTCACTGACATTTGCCCTATCTGAAAGTCTGATAAACGCCGGAAAAATGACTAAGTCCAAAAAAAAAATGTTTTCAACTTTTTTCAATTTTACCTCCGTTAGATATATATTCTACCCACACACATCTGGAACTCTCCTGGGGTACCCTCACACATATTATTCCCTCATTTAGTGGATATTTTCACAAAAAAGTGAAATTTTCAAAAATCCTGAAAATTGGCTGAAAACGACTAAATATCAAGGACTCATTGGGCGAATCGCTCTGGAACTGAAATCGGAATGCTCACTGACATTTCCCCTATCTGAAAGTCTGACAAATGGCAGAAAAAATTACTAAGTCCAAAAAAAATTTTTTTCCAACTTTTTTCAATTTTACCCCCGTGGCATATATATCCACACACATTTGGAACTCTCCTGGGGTACCCTCACACATATTATTCCCTCATTTAGTGGATATTTTCATAAAAAAGTGAAATTTTCAAAAATCCACAAAACTGGCTGAAAACGACTAAATATCAAGGACTCATTGGGCATATCGCTCTGGAACTGAAATCGGAACACTCACTGACATTTCCCCTAACTGAAAGTCTGATAAACGCAGGAAAAATGAGTAAGTCCAAAAAAAAATATTTTTCAACTTTTTTCAGTTTTACCCCTGTTAGATAGATATTCTACCCACACACATTTGGAACTCTCCTGGGGTACCCTCACACATATTATTCCCTCATTTAGTGGATATTTTCACAAAAAAGTGAAATTTTCAAAAATCCAGAAAATTGGCTGAAAACGACTAAATATCAAGGACTCATTGGGCGAATCGCTCTGGAACTGAAATCGGAATGCTCACTGACATTTCCCCTATCTGAAAGTCTGACAAATGGCAGAAAAAATGACTAAGTCCAAAAAAAAATTTTTTTCAGCTTTTTTCAATTTTACCCCCGTGGGATATATATTCTACCCACACACATTTGGAACTCTCCTGGGGTACCCTCACACATATTATTCCCTCATTTAGTGGATATTTTCACAAAAAAGTGAAATTTCCAAAAATCCAGAAAATTGACTGAAAACGACTAAATATCAAGGACTCATTGGGCGAATCGCTCTGGAACTGAAATCGGAATGCTCACTGACATTTCCCCAATCTGAAAGTCTGACAAACGCAGGAAAAATGACTAAGTCCAAAAAAAAAAATTTTTCAACTTTTTTCAATTTTACCCCCGTTAGATATATATTCTACCCACACACATTTGGAACTCTCCTGGGGTACCCTCACACATATTATTCCCTCATTTAGTGGATATTTTCACAAAAAAGTGAAATTTTCAAAAATCCAGAAAATTGGCTGAAAACGACTAAATATCAAAGGACTCATTGGGCGAATCGCTCTGGAACTGAAATCAGAATGCTCACTGACATTTCCCCTATCTGAAAGTCTGACAAATGGCAAAAAAAATGACTAAGTCCAAAAAAAATTTTTTTTCAGCTTTTTTCAATTTTACCCCCGTGGGATATATATTCTACCCACACACATATGGAACTCTGCTGGGGTACCCTCACACATATTATTCCCTCATTTAGTGGATATTTTCACAAAAAAGTGAAATTTTCAAAAATCCAGAAAATTGGCTGAAAACGACTAAATATCAAGGACTCATTGGGCGAATCGCTCTGGAACTGAAATCGGAATGCTCACTGACATTTCCCCTATCTGAAAGTCTGATAAACGCAGGAAAAATGACTAAGTCCAAAAAAAATTTTTTTTCAGCTTTTTTCAATTTTACCCCCGTGGGATATATATTCTACCCACACACATTTGGAACTCTCCTGGGGTACCCTCACACATATTATTCCCTCATTTAGTGGATATTTTCACAAAAAAGTGAAATTTTCAAAAATCCAGAAAATTGGCTGAAAACGACTAAATATCAAGTTCTCATTGGGCGAATCGCTCTGGAACTGAAATCGGAACGCTCACTGACATTTCCCCTATCTGAAAGTCTGATAAACGCCGGAAAAATGACTGAGTCCAAAAAAAAATTTTTTTAAACTTTTTTCTATTTTACCCCCGTGGGATATATATTCTACCCACACACATTTGGAACTCTCCTGGGGTACCCTCACACATATTATTCCCTCATTTAGTGGATATTTTCACAAAAAAGTGAAATTTTCAAAAATCCAGAAAATTGGCTGAAAACGACTAAATATCAAGTTCTCATTGGGCGAATCGCTCTGGAACTGAAATCGGAACGCTCACTGACATTTCCCCTATCTGAAAGTCTGATAAACGCCGGAAAAATGACTGAGTCCAAAAAAAAATTTTTTTAAACTTTTTTCTATTTTACCCCCGTGGGATATATATTCTACCCACACACATTTGGAACTCTCCTGGGGTACCCTCACACATATTATTCCCTCATTTAGTGGATATTTTCACAAAAAAGTGAAATTTTCAAAAATCCAGAAAATTGGCTGAAAACGACTAAATATCAAGATCTCATTGGGCGAATCGCTCTGGAACTGATATCGGAACGCTCACTGACATTTCCCCAAACTGAAAGTCTGATAAACGCCGGAAAAATGACTAAGTCAGAAAAAAAAAATTTTTCCAACTTTTTTCAATTTTACCCCCGTGGGATATATATTCTACCCACACACATTTGGAACACTCCTGGGGTACCCTCACACATATTATTACCTCATTTAGTGGATATTTTCACAAAAAAGTGAAATTTTCAAAAATTCAGAAAATTGGCTGAAAACGTCTAAATAGCAAGGACTCATTGGGCGAATCACTCTGGAACTGAAATCGGAATGCTCACTGACATTTCCCCTATCTGAAAGTCTGATAAACGCAGGAAAAATGACTAAGTCCAAAAAAAATTTTTTTTCAGCTTTTTTCAATTTTACCCCCGTGGGATATATATTCTACCCACACACATTTGGAACTCTCCTGGGGTACCCTCACACATATTATTCCCTCATTTAGTGGATATTTTCACAAAAAAGTGAAATTTTCAAAAATCCAGAAAATTGGCTGAAAACGACTAAATATCAAGATCTCATTGGGCGAATCGCTCTGGAACTGAAATCGGAACGATCACTGACAATTCCCCAATCTGAAAGTCTGACAGATGCCGGAAAAAAGACTAAGTCCCAAAAATTTTTTTTTTTAACTTTTTTCAATTTTACCCCCGTGGGATATATATTCTACCCACACACATTTGGAACTCTCCTGGGGTACCCTCACACATATTATTCCCTCATTTAGTGGATATTTTCACTAAAAAAGTGAAATTTTCAAAAATCCTGATAATTGGCTGAAAAAGACTAAATATCAAGGACTCATTGGGCGAATCGCTCTGGAACTGAAATCGGAACGCTCACTGACATTTGCCCTATCTGAAAGTCTGATGAACGCAGGAAAAATGACTAAGTCCAAAAAAAATTTTTTTTCAGCTTTTTTCAATTTTACCCCCGTGGGATATATATTCTACCCACACACATTTGGAACTCTCCTGGGGTACCCTCACACATATTATTCCCTCATTTAGTGGATATTTTCACAAAAAAGTGAAATTTTCAAAAATCCAGAAAATTGGCTGAAAATGACTAAATATCAAGGACTCATTGGGCAAATCGCTCTGGAACTGAAATCGGAATGCTCACTGACATTTCTCCTATCTGAAAGTCTGATAAACGCAGGAAAAAGGACTAAATCCAAAAAAATTTTATTTTCAGGTTTTTTCGATTTTACCCCCGTGGGATATATATTCTACCCACACACACTTGGAACTCTCCTGGGGTACCCTCACACATATTATTCCCTCATTTAGTGGATATTTTCACAAAAAAGTGAAATTTTCAAAAATCCAGAAAATTGGCTGAAAAAGTCTAAATATCAAGGACTCATAGGGCGAATCGCTCTGGAACTTAAATCGGAACGATCACTGACAATTCCCCAATCTGAAAGTTTGACAAAAGCAGGAAAAATGACTAAGTCCAAAAAAATTTTTTTTTCAGCTTTTTTCAATTTTACACCCGTGGGATATATATTCTACCCACACACATTTGGAACTCTCCTGGGGTACCCTCACACATATTATTCCCTCATTTAGTGGATATTTTCACAAAAAAGTAAAATTTTCAAAAATCCAGAAAATTGGCTGAAAACAACTAAATATCAAGGACTCATTGGGCGAATCGCTCTGGAACTGAAATCGGAACGCTCACTGACATTTCCCCAATCTGAAAGTCTGACAAACGCCGGAAAAATGACTAAGTCCAAAAAAAGTTTTTTTTCAACTTTTTTCAATTTTACCTCCGTTAGATATATATATTCTACCCACACACATTTGGAACTCTCCTGGGGTTCCCTCACACATATTATTCCCTCATTTAGTGGATATTTTCACAAAAAAGTGAAATTTTCAAAAATCCAGAAAATTGGCTGAAAACGTCTAAATAGCAAGGACTCATTGGGCGAATCGCTCTGGAAGTGAAATCGGAATGCTCACTGACATTTCCCCTATCTGAAAGTCTGATAAACGCAGGAAAAATGACTAAGTCCAAAAAAAATTTTTTTTCAGCTTTTTTCAATTTTACCCCCGTGGGATATATATTCTACCCACACACATTTGGAACTCTCCTGCGGTACCCTCACACATATTATTCCCTCATTTAGTGGATATTTTCACAAAAAAGTGAAATTTTCAAAAATCAAGAAAATTGGCTGAAAACGACTAAATATCAAGGACTCATTGGGCGAATCGCTCTGGAACTGAAATCGGAATGCTCACTGACATTTCCCCTATCTGAAAGTCTGATAAACGCAGGAAAAATGACTAAGTCCAAAAAAAATTTTTTTTCAGCTTTTTTCAATTTTACCCCCGTGGGATATATATTCTACCCACACACATTTGGAACTCTCCTGGGGTACCCTCACACATATTATTCCCTCATTTAGTGGATATTTTCACAAAAAAGTGAAATTTTCAAAAATCCAGAAAATTGGCTGAAAACAACTAAATATCAAGGACTCATTGGGCGAATCACTCTGGAACTGTAATCGGAACGATCACTGACATTTCCCCAATCTGAAAGTCTGACAAACGTCGGAAAAATGACTAAGTCCAAAAAAAAAAAATTTTTCAACTTTTTTCAATTTTACCCCCGTGGGATATATATTCTACCCACACACATTTGGAACTCTCCTGGGGTACCCTCACACATATTATTCCCTCATTTAGTGGATATTTTCACAAAAAAGTGAAATTTTCAAAAATCCAGAAAATTGGCTGAAAACGTCTAAATAGCAAGGACTCATTGGGCGAATCGCTCTGGAACTGAAATCGGAATGCTCACTGACATTTCCCCTATCTGAAAGTCTGAAAAACGCCGGAAAAATGACTAAGTCCAAAAAAAATAATTTTTCAACTTTTTTCAATTTTACCCCCGTTAGATATATATTCTACCCACACACATTTGGAACTCTCCTGGGGTACCCTCACACATATTATTCCCTCATTTAGTGGATATTTTCACAAAAAAGTGAAATTTTCAAAAATCCAGAAAATTGGCTGAAAACGACTAAATATCAAGGATTCATTGGGCGAATCGCTCTGGAACTGAAATCGGAATGCTCACTGACATTTGCCCTATCTGAAAGTCTGATAAACGCCGGAAAAATGACTAAGTCCAAAAAAAAAATGTTTTCAACTTTTTTCAATTTTACCTCCGTTAGATATATATATTCTACCCACACACATTTGGAACTCTCCTGGGGTACCCTCACACATATTATTCCCTCATTTAGTGGATATTTTCACAAAAAAGTGAAATTTTCAAAAATCCAGAAAATTGGCTGAAAACGACTAAATATCAAGGACTCATTGGGCGAATCGCTCTGGAACTGAAATCGGAATGCTCACTGACATTTCTCCTATCTGAAAGTCTGATAAATGCAGGAAAAATGACTAAGTCCAAAAAAAAATTTTTTTCACCTTTTTTCAATTTTACCCCCGTGGGATATATATTCTACCCACACACATTTGGAACTCTCCTGGGGTACCCTCACACATATTATTCCCTCATTTAGTGGATATTTTCACAAAAAAGTAAAATTTTCAAAAATCCTGAAAATTGGCTGAAAACAACTAAATATCAAGGACTCATTGGGCGAATCGCTCTGGAACTGAAATCGGTATGCTCACTGACATTTCCCCTATCTGAAAGTCTGATAAACGCAGGAAAAATGACTAAGTCCAAAAAAAAATTTTTTTCAGCTTTTTTCAATTTTACCCCCGTGGGATATATATTCTACCCGCACACATTTGGAACTCTCCTGGGGTACCCTCACACATATTATTCCCTCATTTAGTGGATATTTTCACAAAAAAGTGAAATTTTCAAAAATCCAGAAAATTGGCTGAAAACGACTAAATATCAAGGACTTATTGGGCGAATCGCTCTGGAACTGAAATCGGAATGCTCACTGACATTTCTCCTATCTGAAAGTCTGATAAACGCAGGAAAAATGACAGTCCAAAAAAAATTTTTTTTCAGCTTTTTTCAATTTTACCCCCGTGGGATATATATTCTACCCACACACATTTGGAACTCTCCTGGGGTACCCTCACACATATTATTCCCTCATTTAGTGGATATTTTCACAAAAAAGTAAAATTTTCAAAAATCCAGAAAATTGGCTGAAAACGACTAAATATCAAGGACTCATTGGGCGAATCGCTCTGGAACTGAAATCGGAATGCTCACTGACATTTCTCCTATCTGAAAGTCTGATAAACGCAGGAAAAATGACTAAGTCCAAAAAAAATTTTTTTTCAGCTTTTTTCAATTTTACCCCCGTGGGATATATATTCTACCCACACACATTTGGAACTCTCCTGGGGTACCCTCACACATATTATTCCCTCATTTAGTGGATATTTTCACAAAAAAGTGACATTTTCAAAAATTCAGAAAATTGGCTGAAAACGACTAAATATCAAGGACTCATTGGGCGAATCGCTCTGGAACTGAAATCGGAATGCTCACTGACATTTCTCCTATCTGAAAGTCTGATAAACGCCGGAAAAATGACTAAGTCCAAAAAAAAAATGTTTTCAACTTTTTTCAATTTTACCCCCGTTAGATATATATTCTACCCACACACATTTGGAACTCTCCTGGGGTACCCTCACACATATTATTCCCTCATTTAGTGGATATTTTCACAAAAAAGTGAAATTTTCAAAAATCCAGAAAATTGGCTGAAAACGACTAAATATCAAGGATTCATTGGGCGAATCGCTCTGGAACTGAAATCGGAATGCTCACTGACATTTGCCCTATCTGAAAGTCTGATAAACGCCGGAAAAATGACTAAGTCCAAAAAAAAAATGTTTTCAACTTTTTTCAATTTTACCTCCGTTAGATATATATATTCTACCCACACACATTTGGAACTCTCCTGGAGTACCCTCACACATATTATTCCCTCATTTAGTGGATATTTTCACAAAAAAGTGAAATTTTCAAAAATCCAGAAAATTGGCTGAAAACGACTAAATATCAAGGACTCATTGGGCGAATCGCTCTGGAACTGAAATCGGAATGCTCACTGACATTTCTCCTATCTGAAAGTCTGATAAATGCAGGAAAAATGACTAAGTCCAAAAAAAATTTTTTTTCACCTTTTTTCAATTTTACCCCCGTGGGATATATATTCTACCCACACACATTTGGAACTCTCCTGGGGTACCCTCACACATATTATTCCCTCATTTAGTGGATATTTTCACAAAAAAGTAAAATTTTCAAAAATCTAGAAAATTGGCTGAAAACAACTAAATATCAAGGACTCATTGGGCGAATCGCTCTGGAACTGAAATCGGAACGCTCACTGACATTTCCCCAATCTGAAAGTCTGACAAACGCCGGAAAAATTACTAAGTCCAAAAAAAAAAAATTTTCAACTTTTTTCAATTTTACCCCCGTGGGATATATATTCTACCCACACACATTTGGAACTCTCCTGGGGTTCCCTCACACATATTATTCCCTCATTTAGTGGATATTTTCACAAAAAAGTGAAATTTTCAAAAATCCAGAAAATTGGCTGAAAACGACTAAATATCAAGGACTCATTGGGCGAATCGCTCTGGAACTGAAATCGGAATGCTCACTGACATTTCTCCTATCTGAAAGTCTGCTAAACGCAGGAAAAAGGACTAAGTCCAAAAAAAATTTTTTTTCAGCTTTTTTCAATTTTAACCCCGTGGGATATATATTCTACCCACACACATTTGGAACTCTCCTGGGGTACCCTCACACATATTATTCCCTCATTTAGTGGATATTTTCACAAAAAAGTGAAATTTTCAAAAATCCAGAAAATTGGCTGAAAACAACTAAATATCAAGGACTCATTGGGCGAATCACTCTGGAACTGTAATCGGAACGCTCACTGACATTTCCCCACTCTGAAAGTCTGACAAACGCCGGAAAAATGACTAAGTCCAAAAAAAATAATTTTTCAACTTTTTTCAATTTTACCCCCGTTAGATATATATTCTACCCACACACATTTGGAACTCTCCTGGGGTACCCTCACACATATTATTCCCTCATTTAGTGGATATTTTCACAAAAAAGTGAAATTTTCAAAAATCCAGAAAATTGGCTGAAAACGACTAAATATCAAGGATTCATTGGGCGAATCGCTCTGGAACTGAAATTGGAATGCTCACTGACATTTGCCCTATCTGAAAGTCTGATAAACGCAGGAAAAATGACTAAGTCCAAAAAAAATTTTTTTTCAGCTTTTTTCAATCTTACCCCCGTGGGATATATTCTACCCACACACATTTGGAACTCTCCTGGGGTACCCTCACACATATTATTCCCTCATTTAGTGGATATTTTCACAAAAAAGTGAAATTTTCAAAAATCCAGAAAATTGTCTGAAAACGACTAAATATCAAGGACTCATTGGGCGAATCGCTCTGGAACTGAAATCGGAATGCTCACTGACATTTCTCCTATCTGAAAGTCTGATAAACGCAGGAAAAAGGACTAAGTCCAAAAAAAATTTTTTTTCAGCTTTTTTCAATTTTACCCCCGTGGGATATATATTCTACCCACACACATTTGGAACTCTCCTGGGGTACCTCACACATATTATTCCCTCATTTAGTGGATATTTTCACAAAAAAGTGAAATTTTCAAAAATCCAGAAAATTGGCTGAAAACAACTAAATATCAAGGACTCATTGGGCGAATCGCTCTGGAACTGTAATCGGAACGCTCACTGACATTTCCCCAATCTGAAAGTCTGACAAACGCCGGAAAAATGACTAAGTCCAAAAAAAAAAATTTTTCAACTTTTTTCAATTTTACCCCCGTGGGATATATATTCTACCCACACACATTTGGAATTCTCCTGGGGTTCCCTCACACATATTATTCCCTCATTTAGTGGATATTTTCACAAAAAAGTGAAATTTTCAAAAATCCAGAAAATTGGCTGAAAACGACTAAATATCAAGGACTCATTGGGCGAATCGCTCTGGAACTGAAATCGGTATGCTCACTGACATTTCCCCTATCTGAAAGTCTGATAAACGCAGGAAAAATGACTAAGTCCAAAAAAAATTTTTTTTCAGCTTTTTTAAATTTTACCCCCGTGGGATATATATTCTACCCACACACATGTGGAACTCTCCTGGGGTACCCTCACACATATTATTCCCTCATTTAGTGGATATTTTCACAAAAAAGTGAAATTTTCAAAAATCCAGAAAATTGGCTGAAAACGACTAAATATCAAGGACTTATTGGGCGAATCGCTCTGGAACTGAAATCGGAATGCTCACTGACATTTCTCCTATCTGAAAGTCTGATAAACGCAGGAAAAATGACAGTCCAAAAAAAATTTTTTTTCAGCTTTTTTCAATTTTACCCCCGTGGGATATATATTCTACCCACACACATTTGGAACTCTCCTGGGGTACGCTCACACATATTATTCCCTCATTTAGTGGATATTTTCACAAAAAAGTAAAATTTTCAAAAATCCAGAAAATTGGCTGAAAACAACTAAATATCAAGGACTCATTTGGCGAATCGCTCTGGAACTGAAATCGGAACGCTCACTGACATTTCCCCAATCTGAAAGTCTGATAAACGCCGGAAAAATGACTAAGTCCAAAAAAAAAAATTTTTCAACTTTTTTCAATTTTACCCCCGTGGGATATATATTCTACCCACACACATTTGGAACTCTCCTGGGGTACCCTCACACATATTATTCCCTCATTTAGTGGATATTTTCACAAAAAAGTGAAATTTTCAAAAATCCAGAAAATTGGCTGAAAACGACTAAATATCAAGGACTCATTGGGCGAATCGCTCTGGAACTGAAATCGGAATGCTCACTGACATTTCTCCTATCTGAAAGTCTGATAAACGCAGGAAAAATGACTAAGTCCAAAAAAAATTTTTTTTCAGCTTTTTTCAATTTTACCCCCGTGGGATATATATTCTACCCACACACATTTGGAACTCTCCTGGGGTACCCTCACACATATTATTCCCTCATTTAGTGGATATTTTCACAAAAAAGTGACATTTTCAAAAATTCAGAAAATTGGCTGAAAACGACTAAATATCAAGGACTCATTGGGCGAATCGCTCTGGAACTGAAATCGGAATGCTCACTGACATTTCTCCTATCTGAAAGTCTGATAAACGCCGGAAAAATGACTAAGTCCAAAAAAAAAATGTTTTCAACTTTTTTCAATTTTACCTCCGTTAGATATATATTCTACCCACACACATTTGGAACTCTCTTGGGGTACCCTCACACATATTATTCCCTCATTTAGTGGATATTTTCACAAAAAAGTGAAATTTTCAAAAATCCAGAAAATTGGCTGAAAACGACTAAATATCAAGGACTCATTGGGCGAATCGCTCTGGAACTGAAATCGGAATGCTCACTGACATTTCCCCAATCTGAAAGTTTGACAAACGCCGGAAAAATGACTAAGTCCAAAAAAAATTTTTTTTCAACTTTTTTCAATTTTACCTCCGTTAGATATATATTCTACCCACACACATTTGGAACTCTCCTGGGGTACCCTCACACATATTATTCCCTCATTTAGTGGATATTTTCACAAAAAAGTGAAATTTTCAAAAATCCAGAAAATTGGCTGAAAACGACTAAATATCAAGGACTCATTGGGCGAATCGCTCTGGAACTGAAATCGGAATGCTCACTGACATTTCTCCTATCTGAAAGTCTGCTAAACGCAGGAAAAAGGACTAAGTCCAAAAAAAATTTTTTTTCAGCGTTTTTCAATTTTAACCCCGTGGGATATATATTCTACCCACACACATTTGGAACTCTCCTGGGGTACCCTCACACATATTATTCCCTCATTTAGTGGATATTTTCACAAAAAAGTGAAATTTTCAAAAATCCAGAAAATTGGCTGAAAACAACTAAATATTAAGAACTCATTGGGCGAATCGCTCTGGAACTGAAATCGGAATGCTCACTGACATTTCCCCTATCTGAAAGTCTGATAAACGCAGGAAAAATGACTAAGTCCAAAAAAAATAATTTTTCAACTTTTTTCAATTTTACCCCCGTTAGATATATATTCTACCCACACACATTTGGAACTCTCCTGGGGTACCCTCACACATATTATTCTCTCATTTAGTGGATATTTTCCCAAAAAAAGTGAAATTTTCAAAAATCCTGAAAATTGGTTGAAAAAGACTAAATATCAAGGACTCATTGGGCGAATCGCTCTGGAACTGAAATCGGAATGCTCACTGACATTTCCCCTATATGAAAGTCTGATAAACGCCGGAAAAATGACTAAGTCCAAAAAAAATTTTTTTTCAGCTTTTTTCAATTTTACCCCCGTGGGATATATATTCTACCCACACACATTTGGAACTCTCCTGGGGTACCCTCACACATATTATTCCCTCATTTAGTGGATATTTTCACAAAAAAGTGAAATTTTCAAAAATCCAGAAAATTGGCTGAAAACAACTAAATATTAAGGACTCATTGGGCGAATCACTCTGGAACTGTAATCGGAACGCTCACTGACATTTCCCCAATCTGAAACTCTGACAAACGCCGGAAAAATGACTAAGTCCAAAAAAAAAAATTTTTCAACTTTTTTCAATTTTACCCCCGTGGGATATATATTCTACCCACACACATTTGGAACTCTCCTGGGGTTCCCTCACACATATTATTCCCTCATTTAGTGGATATTTTCACAAAAAAGTGAAATTTTCAAAAATCCAGAAAATTGGCTGAAAACGTCTTAATAGCAAGGACTCATTGGGCGAATCGCTCTGGAACTGAAATCGGAATGCTCACTGACATTTCCCCTATCTGAAAGTCTGATAAATGCAGGAAAAATGACTAAGTCCAAAAAAAATAATTTTTCAACTTTTTTCAATTTTACCCCCGTTAGATATATATTCTACCCACACACATTTGGAACTCTCCTGGGGTACCCTCACACATATTATTCCCTCATTTAGTGGATATTTTCACAAAAAAGTGAAATTTTCAAAAATCCAGAAAATTGGCTGAAAACGACTAAATATCAAGGACTCATTGGGCGAATCGCTCTGGAACTGAAATCGGAATGCTCACTGACATTTGCCCTATCTGAAAGTCTGATAAACGCCGGAAAAATGACTAAGTCCAAAAAAAAAATGTTTTCAACTTTTTTCAATTTTACCTCCGTTAGATATATATTCTACCCACACACATTTGGAACTCTCCTGGGGTACCCTCACACATATTATTCCCTCATTTAGTGGATATTTTCACAAAAAAGTGAAATTTTCAAAAATCCAGAAAATTGGCTGAAAACAACTAAATATTAAGGACTGATTGGGCGAATCACTCTGGAACTGTAATCGGAACGCTCACTGACATTTCCCCAATCTGAAAGTCTGACAAACGCCGGAAAAATGACTAAGTCAAAAAAAAAAAAATTTTCAACTTTTTTCAATTTTACCCCCGTGGGATATATATTCTACCCACACACATTTGGAACTCTCCTGGGGTACCCTCACACATATTATTCCCTCATTTAGTGGATATTTTCACAAAAAAGTGAAATTTTCAAAAATCCAGAAAATTGGCTGAAAACGACTAAATATCAAGGACTCATTGGGCGAATCGCTCTGGAACTGAAATCGGAATGCTCACTGACATTTCCCCTATCTGAAAGTCTGATAAACGCAGGAAAAATGACTAAGTCCAAAAAAAATTTTTTTTCAGCTTTTTTCAATTTTACCCCCGTGGGATATATATTCTACCCACACACATTTGGAACTCTCCTGGGGTACCCTCACACATATTATTCCCTCATTTAGTGGATATTTTCACAAAAAAGTAAAATTTTCAAAAATCCAGAAAATTGGCTGAAAACAACTAAATATCAAGGACTCATTGGGCGAATCGCTCTGGAACTGAAATCGGAACGCTCACTGACATTTCCCCAATCTGAAAGTCTGACAAACGCCGGAAAAATGACTAAGTCCAAAAAAAAAAATTTTTCAACTTTTTTCAATTTTACCCCCGTTAGATATATATTCTACCCACACACATTTGGAAATCTCTTGGGGTACCCTCACACATATTATTACCTCATTTAGTGGATATTTTCACAAAAAAGTGAAATTTTCAAAAATCCAGAAAATTGGCTGAAAAAGACTAAATATCAAGGACTCATAGGGCGAATCGCTCTGGAACTGAAATCGGAACGATCACTGACAATTCCCCAATCTGAAAGTTTGACAAATGCCGGAAAAAAGACTAAGTCCAAAAAAAATTTTTTTTCAACTTTTTTCAATTTTACCCCCGTGGGATATATATTCTACCCACACACATTTGGAACTCTCCTGGGGTACCCTCACACATATTATTCCCTCATTTAGTGGATATTTTCACAAAAAAGTGAAATTTTCAAAAATCCAGAAAATTGGCTGAAAACAACTAAATATTAAGAACTCATTGGGCGAATCGCTCTGGAACTGAAATCGGAATGCTCACTGACATTTCCCCTATCTGAAAGTCTGATAAACGCAGGAAAAATGACTAAGTCCAAAAAAAATAATTTTTCAACTTTTTTCAATTTTACCCCCGTTAGATATATATTCTACCCACACACATTTGGAACTCTCCTGGGGTACCCTCACACATATTATTCCCTCATTTAGTGGATATTTTCACAAAAAAGTGAAATTTTCAAAAATCCAGAAAATTGGCTGAAAACGACTAAATATCAAGGACTCATTGGGCGAATCGCTCTGGAACTGAAATCGGAATGCTCACTGACATTTCCCCTATCTGAAAGTCTGATAAACGCAGGAAAAATGACTAAGTCCAAAAAAAATTTTTTTTCAGCTTTTTTCAATTTTACCCCCGTGGGATATATATTCTACCCACACACATTTGGAACTCTCCTGGGGTACCCTCACACATATTATTCCCTCATTTAGTGGATATTTTCACAAAAAAGTAAAATTTTCAAAAATCCAGAAAATTGGCTGAAAACAACTAAATATCAAGGACTCATTGGGCGAATCGCTCTGGAACTGAAATCGGAACGCTCACTGACATTTCCCCAATCTGAAAGTCTGACAAACGCCGGAAAAATGACTAAGTCCAAAAAAAAAAATTTTTCAACTTTTTTCAATTTTACCCCCGTTAGATATATATTCTACCCACACACATTTGGAAATCTCTTGGGGTACCCTCACACATATTATTACCTCATTTAGTGGATATTTTCACAAAAAAGTGAAATTTTCAAAAATCCAGAAAATTGGCTGAAAAAGACTAAATATCAAGGACTCATAGGGCGAATCGCTCTGGAACTGAAATCGGAACGATCACTGACAATTCCCCAATCTGAAAGTTTGACAAATGCCGGAAAAAAGACTAAGTCCAAAAAAAATTTTTTTTCAACTTTTTTCAATTTTACCCCCGTGGGATATATATTCTACCCACACACATTTGGAACTCTCCTGGGGTACCCTCACACATATTATTCCCTCATTTAGTGGATATTTTCACAAAAAAGTGAAATTTTCAAAAATCCAGAAAATTGGCTGAAAACAACTAAATATTAAGAACTCATTGGGCGAATCGCTCTGGAACTGAAATCGGAATGCTCACTGACATTTCCCCTATCTGAAAGTCTGATAAACGCAGGAAAAATGACTAAGTCCAAAAAAAATAATTTTTCAACTTTTTTCAATTTTACCCCCGTTAGATATATATTCTACCCACACACATTTGGAACTCTCCTGGGGTACCCTCACACATATTATTCCCTCATTTAGTGGATATTTTCCCAAAAAAAGTGAAATTTTCAAAAATCCTGAAAATTGGCTGAAAAAGACTAAATATCAAGGACTCATTGGGCGAATCGCTCTGGAACTGAAATCGGAATGCTCACTGACATTTCCCCTATCTGAAAGTCTGATAAACGCCGGAAAAATGACTAAGTCCAAAAAAAATTTTTTTTCAGCTTTTTTCAATTTTACCCCCGTGGGATATATATTCTACCCACACACATTTGGAACTCTCCTGGGGTACCCTCACACATATTATTCCCTCATTTAGTGGATATTTTCACAAAAAAGTGAAATTTTCAAAAATCCAGAAAATTGGCTGAAAACGACTAAATATCAAGGACTCATTGGGCGAATCGCTCTGGAACTGAAATCGGAATGCTCACTGACATTTGCCCTATCTGAAAGTCTGATAAACGCCGGAAAAATGACTAAGTCCAAAAAAAAAATGTTTTCAACTTTTTTCAATTTTACCTCCGTTAGATATATATTCCACCCACACACATTTGGAACTCTCCTGGGGTACCCTCCCACATATTATTCCCTCATTTAGTGGATATTTTCACAAAAAAGTGAAATTTTCAAAAATCCAGAAAATTGGCTGAAAACGACTAAATATCAAGGACTCATTGGGCGAATCGCTCTGGAACTGAAATCGGAATGCTCACTGACATTTCCCCTATCTGAAAGTCTGATAAACGCAGGAAAAATGACTAAGTCCAAAAAAAATTTTTTTTCAGCTTTTTTCAATTTTACCCCCGTGGGATATATATTCTACCCACACACATTTGGAACTCTCCTGGGGTCCCCTCACACATATTATTCCCTCATTTAGTGGATATTTTCACAAAAAAGTGAAATTTTCAAAAATCCAGAAATTGGCTGAAAACGACTAAATATCAAGGACTCATTGGGCGAATCGCTCTGGAACTGAAATCGGAATGCTCACTGACATTTCCACTATCTGAAAGTATGATAAACGCAGGAAAAATGACTAAGTCAAAAAAAAATTTTTTTTCAGCTTTTTTCAATTTTACCCCCGTGGAATATATATTCTACCCACACACATTTGGAACTCTCCTGGGGTACCCTCACACATATTATTCCCTCATTTAGTGGATATTTTCACAAAAAAGTGAAATTTTCAAAAATCCAGAAAATTGGCTGAAAACAACTAAATATTAAGAACTCATTGGGCGAATCGCTCTGGAACTGAAATCGGAATGCTCACTGACATTTCCCCTATCTGAAAGTCTGATAAACGCAGGAAAAATGACTAAGTCCAAAAAAAATAATTTTTCAACTTTTTTCAATTTTACCCCCGTTAGATATATATTCTACCCACACACATTTGGAACTCTCCTGGGGTACCCTCACACATATTATTCCCTCATTTAGTGGATATTTTCCCAAAAAAAGTGAAATTTTCAAAAATCCTGAAAATTGGCTGAAAAAGACTAAATATCAAGGACTCATTGGGCGAATCGCTCTGTAACTGAAATCGGAATGCTCACTGACATTTCCCCTATCTGAAAGTCTGATAAACGCCGGAAAAATGACTAAGTCCAAAAAAAATTTTTTTTCAGCTTTTTTCAATTTTACCCCCGTGGGATATATATTCTACCCACACACATTTGGAACTCTCCTGGGGTACCCTCACACATATTATTCCCTCATTTAGTGGATATTTTCACAAAAAAGTGAAATTTTCAAAAATCCAGAAAATTGGCTGAAAACAACTAAATATTAAGGACTCATTGGGCGAATCACTCTGGAACTGTAATCGGAACGCTCACTGACATTTCCCCAATCTGAAAGTCTGATAAACGCAGGAAAAATGACTAAGTCCAAAAAAAATTTTTTTTCAGCTTTTTTCAATTTTACCCCCGTGGGATATATATTCTACCCACACACATTTGGAACTCTCCTGGGGTACCCTCACACATATTATTCCCTCATTTAGTGGATATTTTCACAAAAAAGTGAAATGTTCAAAAATCCAGAAAATTGGCTGAAAACGACTAAATATCAAGGACTCATTGGGCGAATCGCTCTGGAACTGAAATCGGAATGCTCACTGACATTTCTCCTATCTGAAAGTCTGATAAACGCAGGAAAAATGACTAAGTCCAAAAAAAAATTTTTTTCAGCTTTTTTCAATTTTACCCCCGTGGGATATATATTCTACCCACACACATTTGGAACTCTCCTGGGGTACCCTCACACATATTATTCCCTCATTTAGTGGATATTTTCACAAAAAAGTGACATTTTCAAAAATTCAGAAAATTGGCTGAAAACGACTAAATATCAAGGACTCATTGGGCGAATCGCTCTGGAACTGAAATCGGAATGCTCACTGACATTTCCCCAATCTGAAAGTTTGACAAACGCCGGAAAAATGACTAAGTCCAAAAAAAATTTTATTTCAACTTTTTTCAATTTTACCTCCGTTAGATATATATTCTACCCACACACATTTGGAACTCTCCTGGGGTACCCTCACACATATTATTCCCTCATTTAGTGGATATTTTCACAAAAAAGTGAAATTTTCAAAAATCCAGAAAATTGGCTGAAAACAACTAAATATCAAGGACTCATTGGGCGAATCACTCTGGAACTGTAATCGGAACGCTCACTGACATTTCCCCACTCTGAAAGTCTGACAAACGCCGGAAAAATGACTAAGTCCAAAAAAAATAATTTTTCAACTTTTTTCAATTTTACCCCCGTTAGATATATATTCTACCCACACACATTTGGAACTCTCCTGGGGTACCCTCACACATATTATTCCCTCATTTAGTGGATATTTTCACAAAAAAGTGAAATTTTCAAAAATCCAGAAAATTGGCTGAAAACGACTAAATATCAAGGATTCATTGGGCGAATCGCTCTGGAACTGAAATTGGAATGCTCACTGACATTTGCCCTATCTGAAAGTCTGATAAACGCAGGAAAAATGACTAAGTCCAAAAAAAATTTTTTTTCAGCTTTTTTCAATCTTACCCCCGTGGGATATATTCTACCCACACACATTTGGAACTCTCCTGGGGTACCCTCACACATATTATTCCCTCATTTAGTGGATATTTTCACAAAAAAGTGAAATTTTCAAAAATCCAGAAAATTGGCTGAAAACGACTAAATATCAAGGACTCATTGGGCGAATCGCTCTGGAACTGAAATCGGAATGCTCACTGACATTTCTCCTATCTGAAAGTCTGATAAACGCAGGAAAAAGGACTAAGTCCAAAAAAAATTTTTTTTCAGCTTTTTTCAATTTTACCCCCGTGGGATATATATTCTACCCACACACATTTGGAACTCTCCTGGGGTACCTCACACATATTATTCCCTCATTTAGTGGATATTTTCACAAAAAAGTGAAATTTTCAAAAATCCAGAAAATTGGCTGAAAACAACTAAATATCAAGGACTCATTGGGCGAATCGCTCTGGAACTGTAATCGGAACGCTCACTGACATTTCCCCAATCTGAAAGTCTGACAAACGCCGGAAAATAGACTAAGTCCAAAAAAAAAAATTTTTCAACTTTTTTCAATTTTACCCCCGTGGGATATATATTCTACCCACACACATTTGGAATTCTCCTGGGGTTCCCTCACACATATTATTCCCTCATTTAGTGGATATTTTCACAAAAAAGTGAAATTTTCAAAAATCCAGAAAATTGGCTGAAAACGACTAAATATCAAGGACTCATTGGGCGAATCGCTCTGGAACTGAAATCGGTATGCTCACTGACATTTCCCCTATCTGAAAGTCTGATAAACGCAGGAAAAATGACTAAGTCCAAAAAAAATTTTTTTTCAGCTTTTTTAAATTTTACCCCCGTGGGATATATATTCTACCCACACACATGTGGAACTCTCCTGGGGTACCCTCACACATATTATTCCCTCATTTAGTGGATATTTTCATAAAAAAGTGAAATTTTCAAAAATCCAGAAAATTGGCTGAAAACGACTAAATATCAAGGACTTATTGGGCGAATCGCTCTGGAACTGAAATCGGAATGCTCACTGACATTTCTCCTATCTGAAAGTCTGATAAACGCAGGAAAAATGACAGTCCAAAAAAAATTTTTTTTCAGCTTTTTTCAATTTTACCCCCGTGGGATATATATTCTACCCACACACATTTGGAACTCTCCTGGGGTACGCTCACACATATTATTCCCTCATTTAGTGGATATTTTCACAAAAAAGTAAAATTTTCAAAAATCCAGAAAATTGGCTGAAAACAACTAAATATCAAGGACTCATTGGGCGAATCGCTCTGGAACTGAAATCGGAACGCTCACTGACATTTCCCCAATCTGAAAGTCTGATAAACGCCGGAAAAATGACTAAGTCCAAAAAAAAAAATTTTTCAACTTTTTTCAATTTTACCCCCGTGGGATATATATTCTACCCACACACATTTGGAACTCTCCTGGGGTACCCTCACACATATTATTCCCTCATTTAGTGGATATTTTCACAAAAAAGTGAAATTTTCAAAAATCCAGAAAATTGGCTGAAAACGACTAAATATCAAGGACTCATTGGGCGAATCGCTCTGGAACTGAAATCGGAATGCTCACTGACATTTCTCCTATCTGAAAGTCTGATAAACGCAGGAAAAATGACTAAGTCCAAAAAAAATTTTTTTTCAGCTTTTTTCAATTTTACCCCCGTGGGATATATATTCTACCCACACACATTTGGAACTCTCCTGGGGTACCCTCACACATATTATTCCCTCATTTAGTGGATATTTTCACAAAAAAGTGACATTTTCAAAAATTCAGAAAATTGGCTGAAAACGACTAAATATCAAGGACTCATTGGGCGAATCGCTCTGGAACTGAAATCGGAATGCTCACTGACATTTCTCCTATCTGAAAGTCTGATAAACGCCGGAAAAATGACTAAGTCCAAAAAAAAAATGTTTTCAACTTTTTTCAATTTTACCTCCGTTAGATATATATTCTACCCACACACATTTGGAACTCTCTTGGGGTACCCTCACACATATTATTCCCTCATTTAGTGGATATTTTCACAAAAAAGTGAAATTTTCAAAAATCCAGAAAATTGGCTGAAAACGACTAAGTATCACGGACTCATTGGGCGAATCGCTCTGCAACTGAAATCGGAATGCTCACTGACATTTCCCCAATCTGAAAGTTTGACAAACGCCGGAAAAATGACTAAGTCCAAAAAAAATTTTTTTTCAACTTTTTTCAATTTTACCTCCGTTAGATATATATTCTACCCACACACATTTGGAACTCTCCTGGGGTACCCTCACACATATTATTCCCTCATTTAGTGGATATTTTCACAAAAAAGTGAAATTTTCAAAAATCCAGAAAATTGGCTGAAAACGACTAAATATCAAGGACTCATTGGGCGAATCGCTCTGGAACTGAAATCGGAATGCTCACTGACATTTCTCCTATCTGAAAGTCTGCTAAACGCAGGAAAAAGGACTAAGTCCAAAAAAAATTTTTTTTCAGCGTTTTTCAATTTTAACCCCGTGGGATATATATTCTACCCACACACATTTGGAACTCTCCTGGGGTACCCTCACACATATTATTCCCTCATTTAGTGGATATTTTCACAAAAAAGTGAAATTTTCAAAAATCCAGAAAATTGGCTGAAAACAACTAAATATTAAGAACTCATTGGGCGAATCGCTCTGGAACTGAAATCGGAATGCTCACTGACATTTCCCCTATCTGAAAGTCTGATAAACGCAGGAAAAATGACTAAGTCCAAAAAAAATAATTTTTCAACTTTTTTCAATTTTACCCCCGTTAGATATATATTCTACCCACACACATTTGGAACTCTCCTGGGGTACCCTCACACATATTATTCCCTCATTTAGTGGATATTTTCCCAAAAAAAGTGAAATTTTCAAAAATCCTGAAAATTGGTTGAAAAAGACTAAATATCAAGGACTCATTGGGCGAATCGCTCTGGAACTGAAATCGGAATGCTCACTGACATTTCCCCTATATGAAAGTCTGATAAACGCCGGAAAAATGACTAAGTCCAAAAAAAATTTTTTTTCAGCTTTTTTCAATTTTACCCCCGTGGGATATATATTCTACCCACACACATTTGGAACTCTCCTGGGGTACCCTCACACATATTATTCCCTCATTTAGTGGATATTTTCACAAAAAAGTGAAATTTTCAAAAATCCAGAAAATTGGCTGAAAACAACTAAATATTAAGGACTCATTGGGCGAATCACTCTGGAACTGTAATCGGAACGCTCACTGACATTTCCCCAATCTGAAACTCTGACAAACGCCGGAAAAATGACTAAGTCCAAAAAAAAAAATTTTTCAACTTTTTTCAATTTTACCCCCGTGGGATATATATTCTACCCACACACATTTGGAACTCTCCTGGGGTTCCCTCACACATATTATTCCCTCATTTAGTGGATATTTTCACAAAAAAGTGAAATTTTCAAAAATCCAGAAAATTGGCTGAAAACGTCTAAATAGCAAGGACTCATTGGGCGAATCGCTCTGGAACTGAAATCGGAATGCTCACTGACATTTCCCCTATCTGAAAGTCTGATAAATGCAGGAAAAATGACTAAGTCCAAAAAAAATAATTTTTCAACTTTTTTCAATTTTACCCCCGTTAGATATATATTCTACCCACACACATTTGGAACTCTCCTGGGGTACCCTCACACATATTATTCCCTCATTTAGTGGATATTTTCACAAAAAAGTGAAATTTTCAAAAATCCAGAAAATTGGCTGAAAACGACTAAATATCAAGGACTCATTGGGCGAATCGCTCTGGAACTGAAATCGGAATGCTCACTGACATTTGCCCTATCTGAAAGTCTGATAAACGCCGGAAAAATGACTAAGTCCAAAAAAAAAATGTTTTCAACTTTTTTCAATTTTACCTCCGTTAGATATATATTCTACCCACACACATTTGGAACTCTCCTGGGGTACCCTCACACATATTATTCCCTCATTTAGTGGATATTTTCACAAAAAAGTGAAATTTTCAAAAATCCAGAAAATTGGCTGAAAACAACTAAATATTAAGGACTCATTGGGCGAATCACTCTGGAACTGTAATCGGAACGCTCACTGACATTTCCCCAATCTGAAAGTCTGACAAACGCCGGAAAAATGACTAAGTCAAAAAAAAAAAATTTTTCAACTTTTTTCAATTTTACCCCCGTGGGATATATATTCTACCCACACACATTTGGAACTCTCCTGGGGTACCCTCACACATATTATTCCCTCATTTAGTGGATATTTTCACAAAAAAGTGAAATTTTCAAAAATCCAGAAAATTGGCTGAAAACGACTAAATATCAAGGACTCATTGGGCGAATCGCTCTGGAACTGAAATCGGAATGCTCACTGACATTTCCCCTATCTGAAAGTCTGATAAACGCAGGAAAAATGACTAAGTCCAAAAAAAAATTTTTTTCAGCTTTTTTCAATTTTACCCCCGTGGGATATATATTCTACCCACACACATTTGGAACTCTCCTGGGGTACCCTCACACATATTATTCCCTCATTTAGTGGATATTTTCACAAAAAAGTAAAATTTTCAAAAATCCAGAAAATTGGCTGAAAACAACTAAATATCAAGGACTCATTGGGCGAATCGCTCTGGAACTGAAATCGGAACGCTCACTGACATTTCCCCAATCTGAAAGTCTGACAAACGCCGGAAAAATGACTAAGTCCAAAAAAAAAAATTTTTCAACTTTTTTCAATTTTACCCCCATTAGATATATATTCTACCCACACACATTTGGAAATCTCTTGGGGTACCCTCACACATATTATTACCTCATTTAGTGGATATTTTCCCAAAAAAAGTGAAATTTTCAAAAATCCTGAAAATTGGCTGAAAAAGACTAAATATCAAGGACTCATTGGGCGAATCGCTCTGGAACTGAAATCGGAATGCTCACTGACATTTCTCCTATCTGAAAGTCTGATAAACGCAGGAAAAATGACTAAGTCCAAAAAAAATTTTTTTTCAGCTTTTTTCAATTTTACCCCCGTGGGATATATATTCTACCCACACACATTTGGAACTCTCCTGGGGTCCCCTCACACATATTATTCCCTCATTTAGTGGATATTTTCACAAAAAAGTGAAATTTTCAAAAATCCAGAAATTGGCTGAAAACGACTAAATATCAAGGACTCATTGGGCGAATCGCTCTGGAACTGAAATCGGAATGCTCACTGACATTTCCACTATCTGAAAGTATGATAAACGCAGGAAAAATGACTAAGTCAAAAAAAAATTTTTTTTCAGCTTTTTTCAATTTTACCCCCGTGGAATATATATTCTACCCACACACATTTGGAACTCTCCTGGGGTACCCTCACACATATTATTCCCTCATTTAGTGGATATTTTCACAAAAAAGTGAAATTTTCAAAAATCCAGAAAATTGGCTGAAAACGACTAAATATCAAGGACTCATTGGGCGAATCGCTCTGGAACTGAAATCGGAATGCTCACTGACATTTCTCCTATCTGAAAGTCTGCTAAACGCAGGAAAAAGGACTAAGTCCAAAAAAAATTTTTTTTCAGCGTTTTTCAATTTTAACCCCTTGGGATATATATTCTACCCACACACATTTGGAACTCTCCTGGGGTACCCTCACACATATTATTCCCTCATTTAGTGGATATTTTCACAAAAAAGTGAAATTTTCAAAAATCCAGAAAATTGGCTGAAAACAACTAAATATTAAGAACTCATTGGGCGAATCGCTCTGGAACTGAAATCGGAATGCTCACTGACATTTCCCCTATCTGAAAGTCTGATAAACGCAGGAAAAATGACTAAGTCCAAAAAAAAAAATTTTTCAACTTTTTTCAATTTTACCCCCGTTAGATATATATTCTACCCACACACATTTGGAACTCTCCTGGGGTACCCTCACACATATTATTCCCTCATTTAGTGGATATTTTCCCAAAAAAAGTGAAATTTTCAAAAATCCTGAAAATTGGCTGAAAAAGACTAAATATCAAGGACTCATTGGGCGAATCGCTCTGTAACTGAAATCGGAATGCTCACTGACATTTCCCCTATCTGAAAGTCTGATAAACGCCGGAAAAATGACTAAGTCCAAAAAAAATTTTTTTTCAGCTTTTTTCAATTTTACCCCCGTGGGATATATATTCTACCCACACACATTTGGAACTCTCCTGGGGTACCCTCACACATATTATTCCCTCATTTAGTGGATATTTTCACAAAAAAGTGAAATTTTCAAAAATCCAGAAAATTGGCTGAAAACAACTAAATATTAAGGACTCATTGGGCGAATCACTCTGGAACTGTAATCGGAACGCTCACTGACATTTCCCCAATCTGAAAGTCTGATAAACGCAGGAAAAATGACTAAGTCCAAAAAAAAATTTTTTTCAGCTTTTTTCAATTTTACCCCCGTGGGATATATATTCTACCCACACACATTTGGAACTCTCCTGGGGTACCCTCACACATATTATTCCCTCATTTAGTGGATATTTTCACAAAAAAGTGAAATGTTCAAAAATCCAGAAAATTGGCTGAAAACGACTAAATATCAAGGACTCATTGGGCGAATCGCTCTGGAACTGAAATCGGAATGCTCACTGACATTTCTCCTATCTGAAAGTCTGATAAACGCAGGAAAAATGACTAAGTCCAAAAAAAAATTTTTTTCAGCTTTTTTCAATTTTACCCCCGTGGGATATATATTCTACCCACACACATTTGGAACTCTCCTGGGGTACCCTCACACATATTATTCCCTCATTTAGTGGATATTTTCACAAAAAAGTGACATTTTCAAAAATTCAGAAAATTGGCTGAAAACGACTAAATATCAAGGACTCATTGGGCGAATCGCTCTGGAACTGAAATCGGAATGCTCACTGACATTTCCCCAATCTGAAAGTTTGACAAACGCCGGAAAAATGACTAAGTCCAAAAAAAATTTTATTTCAACTTTTTTCAATTTTACCTCCGTTAGATATATATTCTACCCACACACATTTGGAACTCTCCTGGGGTACCCTCACACATATTATTCCCTCATTTAGTGGATATTTTCACAAAAAAGTGAAATTTTCAAAAATCCAGAAAATTGGCTGAAAACGACTAAATATCAAGGACTCATTGGGCGAATCGCTCTGGAACTGAAATCGGAATGCTCACTGACATTTCTCCTATCTGAAAGTCTGCTAAACGCAGGAAAAAGGACTAAGTCCAAAAAAAATTTTTTTTCAGCGTTTTTCAATTTTAACCCCGTGGGATATATATTCTACCCACACACATTTGGAACTCTCCTGGGGTACCCTCACACATATTATTCCCTCATTTAGTGGATATTTTCACAAAAAAGTGAAATTTTCAAAAATCCAGAAAATTGGCTGAAAACAACTAAATATTAAGAACTCATTGGGCGAATCGCTCTGGAACTGAAATCGGAATGCTCACTGACATTTCCCCTATCTGAAAGTCTGATAAACGCAGGAAAAATGACTAAGTCCAAAAAAAATAATTTTTCAACTTTTTTCAATTTTACCCCCGTTAGATATATATTCTACCCACACACATTTGGAACTCTCCTGGGGTACCCTCACACATATTATTCCCTCATTTAGTGGAAATTTTCCCAAAAAAAGTGAAATTTTCAAAAATCCTGAAAATTGGCTGAAAAAGACTAAATATCAAGGACTCATTGGGCGAATCGCTCTGGAACTGAAATCGGAATGCTCACTGACATTTCCCCTATCTGAAAGTCTGATAAACGCCGGAAAAATGACTAAGTCCAAAAAAAATTTTTTTTCAGCTTTTTTCAATTTTACCCCCGTGGGATATATATTCTACCCACACACATTTGGAACTCTCCTGGGGTACCCTCACACATATTATTCCCTCATTTAGTGGATATTTTCACAAAAAAGTGAAATTTTCAAAAATCCAGAAAATTGGCTGAAAACGACTAAATATCAAGGACTCATTGGGCGAATCGCTCTGGAACTGAAATCGGAATGCTCACTGACATTTGCCCTATCTGAAAGTCTGATAAACGCCGGAAAAATGACTAAGTCCAAAAAAAAAATGTTTTCAACTTTTTTCAATTTTACCTCCGTTAGATATATATTCTACCCACACACATTTGGAACTCTCCTGGGGTACCCTCCCACATATTATTCCCTCATTTAGTGGATATTTTCACAAAAAAGTGAAATTTTCAAAAATCCAGAAAATTGGCTGAAAACGACTAAATATCAAGGACTCAATGGGCGAATCGCTCTGGAACTGAAATCGGAATGCTCACTGACATTTCCCCTATCTGAAAGTCTGATAAACGCAGGAAAAATGACTAAGTCCAAAAAAAATTTTTTTTCAGCTTTTTTCAATTTTACCCCCGTGGGATATATATTCTACCCACACACATTTGGAACTCTCCTGGGGTCCCCTCACACATATTATTCCCTCATTTAGTGGATATTTTCACAAAAAAGTGAAATTTTCAAAAATCCAGAAATTGGCTGAAAACGACTAAATATCAAGGACTCATTGGGCGAATCGCTCTGGAACTGAAATCGGAATGCTCACTGACATTTCCCCTATCTGAAAGTATGATAAACGCAGGAAAAATGACTAAGTCAAAAAAAAATTTTTTTTCAGCTTTTTTCAATTTTACCCCCGTGGAATATATATTCTACCCACACACATTTGGAACTCTCCTGGGGTACCCTCACACATATTATTCCCTCATTTAGTGGATATTTTCACAAAAAAGTGAAATTTTCAAAAATCCAGAAAATTGGCTGAAAACGACTAAATATCAAGGACTCATTGGGCGAATCGCTCTGGAACTGAAATCGGAATGCTCACTGACATTTCCCCTATCTGAAAGTCTGATAAACACAGGAAAAATGACTAAGTCCAAAAAAAAATTTTTTTCAGCTTTTTTCAATTTTACCCCCGTGGGATATATATTCTACCCACACACATTTGGAACTCTCCTGGGGTACCCTCACACATATTATTCCCTCATTTAGTGGATATTTTCACAAAAAAGTGAAATTTTCAAAAATCCAGAAAATTGGCTGAAAATGACTAAATATCAAGGACTCATTGGGCGAATCGCTCTGGAACTGAAATCGGAATGCTCACTGACATTTCTCCTATCTGAAAGTCTGATAAACGCAGGAAAAAGGACTAAGTCCAAAAAAAATTTTTTTTCAGCTTTTTTCAATTTTACCCCCGTGGGATATATATTCTACCCACACACATTTGGAACTCTCCAGGGGTACCCTCACACATGTTATTCCCTCATTTAGTGGATATTTTCACAAAAAAGTGAAATTTTCAAAAATCCAGAAAATTGGCTGAAAACAACTAAATATCAAGGACTCATTGGGCGAATCACTCTGGAACTGTAATCGGAATGCTCACTGACATTTCCCCTATCTGAAAGTCTGATATACGCCAGAAAAATGACTAATTCCAAAAAAAAAATGTTTTCAACTTTTTTCAATTTTACCCCCTTGGGATATGTATTCTACCCACACACATTTGGAACTCTCCTGGGGTACCCTCACACATATTATTCCCTCATTTATTGGATATTTTCACAAAAAAGTGAAATTTTCAAAAATCCAGAAAATTGGCTGAAAACGACTAAATATCAAGGAGTCCTTGGGCGAATCGCTCTGGAACTGAAATCGGAATGCTCACTAACATTTCCCCTATCTGAAAGTCTGATAAACGCCGGAAAAATGACTAAGTCCAAAAAAAAAATGTTTTCAATTTTACCTCCGTTAGATATATATTCTACCCACACACATTTGGAACTCTCCTGGGGTACCCTCACACATATTATTCCCTCATTTAGTGGATATTTTCACAAAAAAGTGAAATTTTCAAAAATCCAGAAAATTGGCTGAAAACAACTAAATATCAAGGACTAATTGGGCGAATCGCTCTGGAACTGTAATCGGAACGCTCACTGACATTTCCCCAATCTGAAAGTCTGACAAACGCCGGAAAAATGACTAAGTCCAAAAAAAAAAATTTTTCAACTTTTTTCAATTTTATCTCCGTGGGATATATATTCCACCCACACACATTTGGAACTCTCCTGGGGTTCCCTCACACATATTATTCCCTCATTTAGTGGATATTTTCACAAAAAAGTGAAATTTTCAAAAATCCAGAAAATTGGCTGAAAACAACTAAATATCAAGGACTCATTGGGCGAATCGCTCTGGAACTGAAATCGGAACGCTCACTGACATTTCCCCAATCTGAAAGTCTGACAAACGCCGGAAAAATGACTAAGTCCAAAAAAAATTTTTTTCAAACTTTTTTCAATTTTACCCCCGTGGGATATATATTCTACCCACACACATTTGGAACTCTCCTGGGGTACCCTCACACATATTAATAGCTCATTTAGTGGATATTTTCATAAATAAGTGAAATTTTCAAAAATCCACAAAATTGGCTGAAAACGACTAAATATCAAGGACTCATTGGGCGTATCGCTCTGGAACTGAAATCGGAATGCTCACTGACATTTCCCCTATCTGAAAGTCTGATATACGCCAGAAAAATGACTAATTCCAAAAAAAAAATGTTTTCAACTTTTTTCAATTTTACCTCCGTTAGATATATATTCTACCCACACACATTTGGAACTCTCCTGGGGTACCCTCACACATATTATTCCCTCATTTAGTGGATATTTTCACAAAAAAGTGAAATTTTCAAAAATCCTTAATATTGGCTGAAAAAGACTAAATATCAAGGACTCATTGTGCGAATCGCTCTGGAACTGAAATCGGAACGCTCACTGACATTTCCCCTATCTGAAAGTTTGACAAATGCCGGAAAAATGACTAAGTCCAAAAAAAATTTTTTTTTAACTTTTTTCAATTTTAACCCCGTGGGATATGTATTCTACCCACACACATTTGGAACTCTCCTGGGGTACCCTCACACATATTATTCCCTCATTTATTGGATATTTTCACAAAAAAGTGAAATTTTCAAAAATTCAGAAAATTGGCTGAAAACGACTAAATATCAAGGAGTCATTGGGCGAATCGCTCTGGAACTGAAATCGGAATGCTCACTGACATTTCCCCTATCTGAAAGTCTGATAAACGCCGGAAAAATGACTAAGTCCAAAAAAAAAATGTTTTCAACTTTTTTCAATTTTACCCCCGTGGGATATATATTCTACCCACACACATTTGGAACTCTCCTCGGGTACCCTCACACATATTATTACCTCATTTAGTGGATATTTTCTCAAAAAAGTGAAATTTTCAAAAATCCAGAAAATTGGCTGAAAACGACTAAATATCAAGGAGTCATTGGGCGAATCGCTCTGGAACTGAAATCGGAATGCTCACTGACATTTCCCCTATCTGAAAGTCTGATAAACGCCGGAAAAATGACTAAGTCCAAAAAAAAAATGTTTTCAACTTTTTTCAATTTTACCCCCGTGGGATATATATTCTACCCACACACATTTGGAACTCTCCTGGGGTACCCTCACACATATTATTCCCTCATTTAGTGGATATTTTCACAAAAAAGTGAAATTTTCAAAAATCCAGAAAATTGGCTGAAAAAGACTAAATATCAAGGACTCATTGGGCGAATCGCTCTGGAACTGAAATCGGAACGCTCAATCCCTAGCTCACTCCCTATCTGAAAGTCTGATAAACGCCGGAAAAATGAGTAAGTCCAAAAAAAATTTTTTTAAAACTTTTTTCAATTTTACCCCCGTGGGATATATATTCTACCCACACATATTTGGAACTCTCCTGGGGTACCCTCACACATATTATTACCTCATTTAGTGGATATTTTCTCAAAAAAGTGAAATTTTCAAAAATCCAGAAAATTGGCTGAAAACAACTAAATATCAAGGACTCATTGGGCGAATCGCTCTGGAACTGAAATCGGAACGCTAACTCCCTTGCTCACTCCCTATCTGAAAGTCTGATAAACGCCGGAAAAATGACTAAGTCCAAAAAAAAAATTTTTTCAACTTTTTTAAATTTTACCCCCGTGGGATATGTATTCTACCCACTCACATTTGGAACTCTCCTGGGGTACCCTCACACATATTATTCCCTCATTTAGTGGATATTTTCACAAAAAAGTGAAATTTTCAAAAATCCAGAAAATTGGCTGAAAACGACTTAATATCAAGGACTCTTTGGGCGAATCGCTCTGGAACTGAAACCGGAACGCTAACTGACATTTCCCCTATCTGAAAGTCTGATAAACGCCGGAAAAATGACTAAGTCCAAAAAAAAAAAATGTTTCTAATTTTTCAATTTTACCCCCGTGGGATATATATTCTACCCACACACATTTGGAACTCTCCTCGGGTACCCCCACACACATTATTCCCTCATTTAGTGGATATTTTCACAAAAAAGTGAAGTTTTCAAAAATCCATAAGATTGGCTGAAAACGACTAAATATCAAGGACTCAATGGGCCGAATCGCTCTGGAACTGAAATCGGAACGCTCTCTGCCATTTCCCCAATCTGAAAGTCTGATAAACGCCGGAAAAATGACTAAGTCCAAAAAAAAAAAATGTTTCTAATTTTTCAATTTTACCCCCGTGGGATATATATTCTACCCACACACATTTGGAACTCTCTTGGGGTACCCTCACTAGTGTTGAGCCACCCCCATAGTGTTCGAGTTCGGTTCGGTTCGCCGAACACCCGTGTGTTCGCCGAACTGTTCGTCGAACTGTTCGTCGAACACCTTCGAACACCGTTAAAACCAATGGCAGGCAAACAAAAACACATAGAAACACATAGAAAACACCTTCAAAGGTGTCCAAAAGCTGACAAACTGCTCAGATGACATAACTAACACATGGAAAAGTGACAAGTACATATAGTCATGCGAAAATAAAAGAGGTGGAGGAGTAAAAGGAGGGGGAGACACAGATATAGGCATGTCATGCCCTTCTAAAATCCAAAAAGTGGGAAGCCGACACGGCCAGTCCGCTCCTGCCCGTGCCACCTCCGTGTCGCCGGGTTTGTGCCAGAGACGCGGTGAACCCTGACGGCCAGCCCCCCTCTCCCAATACTGGTGCCTGTCCGCTGGTGGGTCGAGCGAGCCCCCCTGTGGTGGAGGCAGCTCTAAGCTTTTTAATTTAAATTGTCTCTCTAATTTGAATGAATACACTTTAAATCCATTTACAAGGATCTATTGGAGGGCAAGTCTCATGCCAGCAGCCGCGTAATTCCAGCTCCAGTAGCGTTCACTAAAGCTGCTGCAGTTAAAAAGCTTTTATAAGGATCGAGCTCGGCTGTCCACCGCAAGGCATCCTACTTCCAGTCCCAGCCCCTATGCCTTGGG
Organism: Phyllobates terribilis; assembly: GCF_046119375.1. Classification (NCBI taxonomy): domain Eukaryota; kingdom Metazoa; phylum Chordata; class Amphibia; order Anura; family Dendrobatidae; genus Phyllobates; species Phyllobates terribilis. Next base: position 586,964,618 of record NW_027362762.1, read on the forward strand.
GTGCCTCCTGATGCTCTTCACTGAATATCCCGTGGTCCCGAACCATTTCCTTTGAAAAAATTAAGTGTCCAAACTACAGGTGGTGTAGCTTGCTTAACAGCCGGGATAATCCGCTGACTAGCAGACACTGCTACTAGGCACAAAGTATTTCCTGGGCTAGATGCAGTTAAAAATTTGTAATTAGATACTCTCGTTGGATGCTGAGAAAGCATTCCATAGAGTCTCCTGGCACGCCATATATGATTCTCTTAAAAAGCTTGGGGTAGGGGTCTAGGGGACCCTTTTATAGCCAAAATCACGGCCCTGTATCACAATACGTCACCTAGGCTGAAGATAAATGGAACTGTAGCACCCTGAGGGCTCGGTTGCTACAGACGTATTGCACCTCACCCAGAGGTGTGATATCTCACTCTCAGGTAAGGATGGAGTGTGGATCAGGACCCGACACCTGCATGCATTACACCACATTGCCATGGGGCAGGGCGACCAATATGCCCCTGAGATGGGCACGACAGTCCCTGTCCCTGGCTGGAGTGGGGGGAGGGAACACTGAGGAAGGGGAACCCTGTAGTGCAGGAGCAGGGAGGAAGCAGTTCCTGGGTGCATTGAGAAGGGAGTATAAAAGGTGGGCACCATCTTAGTTCAGTGCAGAGAAGTCTGAGCAGAAGTGGCAGGGAGCAGGGGCTCTGCATGAGCTCTGCTCCGGAGGCGGGCCTAGTAACAGAGGCCCAGGCCTGGAAGAGGGAGAAGGAAGGAAGAGGAGCGGAGAAGGCTCCAGGAACGAGGAATGAAGGGATCCCAGGGGTGCGGACGGGCGAGTCGCCACCGCACGCCCGAATCCACCTGCGTGGAGGGGTCAGGCCAAAGGGGGAGACCGATCCCCGAACTAGTGGAGGCAGGAAACAACCCTCAGCTCGAAACCGGAGGCTCTGACATTTTATGTGGCGCAGCCCCTCGCTACACCCGCTAGGAAGGCACCACATAGGGTCAGGGAAACTGGCGCCAAGTTTACCAAGAGGAGGCCCGAGGCAGCCGGACAGAAGTGTTGGTAAGAAAGGCCAGACAAAGGACACACAAAGGGGGTCCTGTGAAGTGCTCCAAAGTTATCTGGGAGTTGTCTGAGCCCCTCACCTGGTGAGCACAGTACGACGTGGGCAGCCGTTACCTGCAGACGTGGTCTGGATAATAAGAACTGTGAGTAAAGGCCCTGAACTGCATCACTGACTCCGTGTCGTTACTGCTGCTGCCCTGCACCATCACTCCCATCCTCCGCATACACTGCCCTGAGGCTATACTCCTCCCGTGGGGAGTTATGCTACGCTCTGCTGCACCCACACCAGTCTCAGCGGTCTGCCCTGTAGCGGCGGTTCACTCTGACCGCAATCCACGGGTGGCGTAGTCGGACATTTAAACATCAAAACCACATAAATAGTTCCGCCACTGGTTTGACCGCCCTGAGCCATGGAACCGGGTCGCCGCCACGAAGACTACAACCACCAGCATCCACCAAAAAGGGTCCGGCTCCGGGTGTCCCAAGGCCCAGGGGGTGCGTCAGAACATTTTCATCACCTTTCACAATCACCAATGGGACAAGGCAGGGATGTCCTCTGTCCCCTCTCTTATACATCCTAGTGACGGAGCACCTGCTCTCATCAATTCGCCATAACCCCAATATTAGGTGGATTGAGGTGGGAGGCACCGAGTACAAGTGCTCTCTATTTGCTGATGATGTCCTAGTATATATCACTCAATCACATATATCCATCCATGCTGTTATGGCTGAAATAGATCACTTTGTTACATGGTAAAATTTTAAAATCAATGCAGCGAAGTCTGAGGCCCTCGATGTCTCCCTCCCCAAATCCATATAGGATTCCATCCAGTCCAACTTTCCCTTTGCCTGGCCCTCACAGGGTATCAAATACTTAGGAATTCCTATTCATAGAGACCTCTCCCATCTATGTTATCTTAATTTTGGGCCCTTTATTGAACAACTCCATACAGACCACGGTTGGCAAGTTAGAACTGTAAGATTCACTACGTGAACCACTGGTGTTTTGTGGAAAAGCACATGTACACTGCGTTCCAAATTATTATGCAAAAAGTGTTTAGGAGTGATAAGGGAAGAATTTGTTTGTTTGTCAGTTAAACTCATTGATGGTGATGTGTGTCAGGGCTCTTTATATCACTGTAAGCAATTGCAGACACCTGTGCTAATTAGTTTGGCAGGTGTGTCCAATGAAAGGCAAGACTACTTAAGAAGGCTCTCTCACATTATTAAGCAGCCTACATTTTCTGCCAAAATGGGAAAGAAAAAGGATGTGTCGGCTGCTGAGAAGCAACAAATTGTGGAGTGTTTAGGTCAAGGCATGACTACAATCAACATTGTGCGATGATCAGGATGAAGTGTCTTGGCAATCAAGAAGTATGTAGCTGATTCACAGTACACACGTGTGCGTGCTGATAAGGGCAAATTGAGGACTCTTTCCTACAGGCAATTACGTCAGGTTGAAAGAGCAGCGGCAAAAAAGCCTTGTCATAGCAGCAGACAAGTTTTTGAAGCTGCTTGTGCCTCCAACGTCCCCCGAACAACAATATGCAGGGTCCTTCAGAGGTTTGCAGCTGTGCATACGCCATCCTGTCGACCTCCTCTATCCACTTCACACAAGCAGAAACGGCTCCAGTGGGCCAAACATTACATGAAGACTGATTTCAAAACAGTTTTGTTCACGGATGAGTGCCGTGCAGCGCTCGATGGTCCAGATGGATGGAGTGGAGGATGGCTGGTTGATGGACACCCCACGCAAACATGGCTACAGCGCCAACAAGGAGGAGGTGGAGTAATGTTTTGGGCTGGAATCATGGGGAGAGAGATTGTCGGCCCCTTTAGGATCCCTGAAGGCGCTAAAGATGAACTCCATAATGTATGTGGATTTTCTCAAACAGCACTTTCTGCCATGGTTCAAGAAGAAGAACCGTGTATTTCACAGCAAGATCATTTTTCTGCATGATAATGCACCATCTCATGCTGCACATAAAACATCTGCATCTCTGGCTGATATGGGCATAAAAGGGGACAAACTTATGGTGTGACCCCCATGCTCCCCTGACCTCTACCCCATTCAGAACCTTTGGAGCATCATTAAAAGGAGTGTCTATGATGGCGGGAGGCAGTTCACATCTAAGCAACAGCTCTGGGAGGGTATTCTGTCCTCATGCAAAACAATTGAAGCAGAAACCATCCAAAACCTTACAAATTCAATGGACGAGAGAGTTCAGAAGCTCCTTTCGAACAAGGGGTCCTATGTGAAAATGTAACATCACCTAGAATAAAGTTTTGAGTTGAAAACTGTTTGATTTCAGTTTATAACAACCTGCTAATGCTTATAATTTCAAAAATGACCATTTTTTTGGTCTTTATTAAAATGAAAAGGTTGATCGAAAAGTTTGGGGGATCTAAGAGTGTGGCAACCCAGTAGTCATGATTACTTCGAATTCTGACAATATGAGGGTCATGCTGCAGGTAGTGCAGCAAGAAGGCACTTATGTGTCTTGCGCATCTCGAAGCCCCAAAATTATTTTCCGGGCTAGATGCAGCTAAAAATTATTTTTAATTTTAAATCTGGTGAAGCTTTAGTATAGATGGCCTAATAGGATCAGTGCTGCACACTGCTACAAAGCCCAAATTATTTTCCAGTCAAGATACAGATAAACATGATTAGTAATTTGAAAGCTTAAAACGGTTGGTAGGGTGATTTTAACCAATCATCAAGCTTTTACTCTCCCCAGGATGACACAGGGGTAGAAAAGTCGTTTCGGATCCATGATTTGTTCATCTTTATGAACGTGAGTCTGTCTACATTATCAGTGGAGAGCCGCGTGCGCTTATCTGTCAGCACACCACCAGCAGCGCTGAACACACCTTCAGACAGAACGCTGGCTACGTGGCATGACAAGATCTCCAAGGCGTAAGTGGCTAGCTCTGGCCATTTATCCAGATTGGAAGCCCAAAAAGAGCAAGGGTCCAGTGACACAGTCGTGGCTTCAATGTTTACTTGGAGATACTCCTGTACCATCGTCTCTAGGCGTTGACTATGTGTCAGACTTCTTGTCTCCTGTGGCCTTGCAAAGGATGGGCTAAAAAAGTGGTGAAATGATTCTGTGGTTCTGTTACGGTTTGAGTGCTGAACACTTGACGGTCCCATGGTTGGCAAGTTGGAACTGTGAGATTCACTACGTGCACCACTGGTATTTTGTGGAAAAGCACATGTAAGATTCTGCAACAGTCTCTGCTGATACTCCTGCATGCGTGCATCCCTTTCTATGGCAGGAATAATTTCTGCAAATTTACTTTTGTACCGGGGATCTAACAGTGTGGCAACCCAGTAGTCAGGATTATTTCTAATTCTCACAATTCGAGGGTCATGTTGCAGGTAGTGCAGCAAGAAGGCACTCATGTGTGTTGCGCATCCAGGAGCACCAAGTCCCTGTTGTGTTGGTGGCGAGGTAACAATCATGCTTCCTTCCTCTGTCCTCTCCCCCCAACCTCGCACAACAGAAATGTGATCAAGGTCTCCCTCATCTGATGAGTCTTCCATCAGTTCGTCCTCCACTTCTTCCTGGGCTCCTGCACCTTCCTCACTAGTTTGGCTGCTACCATGCGCCCAGGTAAAACCATCTCCCCCACCCTCACATGCCTGCCGCCTTGGTGCTGCCGACCGTCTGGACCTTGCAGATGTTAGCCCTTCCGCATACAACTCCTCCTCCTCTACTTCCTCCACCTCCTCTTGTGCCACCACCTGACTCCGAATTCTGTTTAACATGTGCTCCAGCATGTAAATCACCGGAATAGTCATGCTGATAATGGCATCGTCAGCACTAAACATCTTCGTCGCCATTTCAAAACTGTGCAGAAGGGTGCATAGGTCCCTGATCTGAGACCACTCCTCCAGCGTGATTTGCCCCACCTCTGAATCTCGTTGGCCCAGGCTATACGTCAGAACGTATTGCACCAGGGCTTGTCGGTGCTGCCACAGTCGCTGCAACATGTGCAGAGTTGAATTCCACCGGGTAGGCACATCGCATTTTAGCCGGTGAAGTGGCAGGCCCAACGACTTCTGTAGAGATGTAAGTCGCTGAGCTGCGGGATGCGAATGGCGGAAGTGCCCTCTGCAGAAGGCCATCTAGTCTGGGATAGTGGGCTAAAAATTGCTGGACAACCAGGTTCAACACGTGAGCCATACAAGGCACGTGTGTGACATTGCCCCGGCGAAGGGCCGCACCCAGGTTTGCAGCATTGTCGCACACGGCCTTCCCTGGTTTCAGGTCCAGTGGAGACAACCATTCATGAAATTGGTTCTCCAGAGCTGACCACAACTCCTCAGCTGTGTGACTCACATTTCCCAGACATTTCAATGTAAAAACCGCCTGATGACGTTGAGCCCTACTGCCAGCATAGTAAGGAGGTGTGCAGGATCCCTTCTGCGCAGTTAGAAAGCTTGTGGCATGACCAGACAGGCTTTGGGTGCAGGTGGAAGACCGAGAGGAGGTTGAGGAGGCAGAAGCAGTGGAGGAACTTTGACATAAAGAGGATTGACGCACAACTCGTGGGGACGGCAAGACTTGGACAGCAGCCCCTTGTCCTGCTGTCACCATAGTTACCCAGTGCCCAGTCAGCGACATGTAACGCCCCTGTCCATGCCTACTCGTCCAAGTGTCTGTGGTGAAATGCACCCTGTCACACACAGAGTTTCTCAAAGAAGCGGTGATGTTGTGTGCGACATGCTGGTGGAGCGCAGGCACACCTTTCTTTGAGAAGTAGTGCCGACTGGGCATCTGGTACTTGGGCACTGCGACGGACATAAGGTCTCGAAAATCCTCTGTGTCCACCAGGCGGAAAGGCAGCATTTCTGTAGCCAAGAGCTTGCAGATGGTGAAATTCAACCTCTTAGCTTTCTCATGGCTAGGAGGAAATGGTCTTTTACTTGTCCACATCTGAGGGACCGAGGGCTGGCTATTGTGCTTAGACGGGGTTGATAAGGGTGTCCCCGGCAAAGTGCCGGTCTGTGAGGAAGATGCAGGCGGACATGTTAGGTTGCCTTGATCCAAAGGTGGTGCTATCGATGTCGGACAGCGCTCAACACCAGCTGGTGTTACCACCTCCAAAGAAAATGATGACCTGCCAATCACGCTGGCTGTTGCGGGTAAAGAGGTGGCAGGTCTGCGCCCCAAAACAGGTATGACTGCTGTCCCCCCAGTCACAGAGGATGAAGAGGCCGCGGATGCACAAGATATGGCAGACGGTGGTTGGCCCGGCCGGCTAGGCCGCATTGTAGCACACTGAGCTTCCCACTGCAACTTATGCTTCATGTCCATGTGCCGGTTCATGCATGAAGTACTCAAACTATGTATTTTTTGGCCTCTACTTAGCTTTTGCTGACAAATGTTACAGATAACACGAGTTGGGTCATCTTTATCGATCTGAAAAAATGCCCAGGCTATGCAAGGCTTAGCACCCATGCGACCTGAAGAGCCACCACGACTTGTGGTGAGAGGCAGAGTTGTGTTTGAGGATGCAGTTGTTGACGTGCTTCCAGTACTACGTCTCTGTCAAGGAAGGCGCAACCTGACCTCGTCGTCACTAGCATCTTCCTCCACCTCCTCTGCTGACCTCATCTCTTGGCTGACTGTGGGTTGACAGTAAGTGGGATCTCCAACCTCATCATCATCACCCTGTGCGTTATCACACCCGTCGTCCTCAGAGCCAACCTGTTCCTGCCCTGACAAAAAACTAAAGTTGTCACTCCAATCAGGTATTTGAGTCTTATCATCGTCTTCCTCATTGTCTCCACCAACAGGAGTTACAGTTTGGGAATGAGGGTTTACATTATGGTCAGAACCTTCTGCGTCTGGTCCTGGATCCGACTCATAAAGATTCTGGGCATCAGTGCAGATCATTTCCTCGTCTGGATTCACAGAAGCGCTGGAGTCGACCTCTGATTCCCAGGCTATAGTATGAGTAAACAGCTCTGCAGACTCAACCATCTGTTCTACCTCATACTCAGACGGGCAGCTGGAGATTTGGGAGCTGTGAGGAAGCAAGTGCGATTGGGGTGACACCTTTGAGGACTGGAGTATTTGTGATGTTGAAGTTGATGTGGAGGAGAGCCCACTTAAAGGAGCACTTGATATCCGTTGAAGCACCTGCTGTTTTTGTGCCTCATCTGGAATTTGTAGCGATTGGCGTGGCCGTAAGAAAGGGACCTTATCACATTGTCCGCTAAAAGAAGTAGACATTTTAGTTTGGCTGGAAGATGGTCTTTCTTCTGCAGATGTTACTGTTGCTTTAACACCTACCCCACGGACACAACCTTTTTTCCTCTTCCCAACACGCCTATTCCCCTTTCCACCAGCAGCAGGCCTTTTTCCACTCATTTTGGTGGTTAACTAATTCACAACTCTGGAGTTGTTTGCACAAAAAAACAATGGATGGGAACCGAGCAGAGCTGAGTGGCCAAACTGTGGTATTAGGCCAAAACTATTGGCTGGGTTAGATGCAGAAAAAAATTATATTCAATTTGCAACCTGATGGAGGTCAGTATAGATGGACTAGTAGAACAAGTCCCACACACAGCTAGAAGCCCAAATATTTTTTCAGAGCTAGATGCAGAAAAAAATTATATTCAATTTGCAACCTGATGGAGGTCAGTATAGATGGACTAATAGAACAAGTCCCACACACAGCTAGAAGCCCAAATATTTTTTCAGAGGTACTGTAGATGCAGATAAAAATTATTTTTAATTTGCAACCTGATGGAGGTCAGTATAGATGGACTAATAGAGAAAGTCCGACACACTGCTAGAAGACCAAATATTTTTTCAGAGCTAGATGCAGAAAAAAATTATATTCAGTTTGCAACCTGATGGAGGTCAGTATAGATGGACTAACAGAGAAAGTCCCACACACTGCTAGAAGGCCAAATATTTTTTCAGAGCTAGATGCATAAAAAAATTATATTCAGTTTGCAACCTGATGGAGGTCTGTATAGATGGATTAATAGAACAAGACCCACACACAGCTAGAAGCCCAATATTTTTTCAGAGGTAGATGCAGAAAAAAATATATTCAGTTTGCAACCTGATGGAGGTCAGTATAGATGGACTAATACAACAAGTCCCACACACAGCTAGAAGCCCAATATTTTTTCAGAGGTAGATGCAGAAAAAATATATTCAGTTTGCTACCTGATGGAGGTCAGTATAGATGGACTAATACAACAAGTCCCACACACAGCTAGAAGCCCAATATTTTTTCAGAGGTAGATGCAGAAAAAAATATATTCAGTTTGCAACCTGATGGAGGTCAGTATAGATGGACTAATACAACAAGTCCCACACACAGCTAGAAGCCCAAATATTTTTTCAGAGGTACTGTAGATGCAGATAAAAATTATTTTTAATTTGCAACCTGATGGAGGTCAGTATAGATGGGCTAATAGAGAAAGTCCGACACACTGCTAGAAGGCCAAATATTTTTTCAGAGCTAGATGCAGAAAAAAATTATATTCAGTTTGCAACCTGATGGAGGTCAGTATAGATGGACTAACAGAGAAAGTCCCACACACTGCTAGAAGGCCAAATATTTTTTCAGAGCTAGATGCATACAAAAAATTATTTTGAATTTGCAACCTGATGGAGGTCAGTATAGGTGGACTAATAGAACAAGTCCCACACACTGCTAGAAGGCCAAATATTTTTTCAGAGCTAGATGCAGAAAAAAATTATATTCAGTTTGCAACCTGATGGAGGTCTGTATAGATAGATTAATAGAACAAGACCCACACACAGCTAGAAGCCCAATATTTTTTCAGAGGAAGATGCAGAAAAAAATATATTCAGTTTGCAACCTGATGGAGGTCAGTATAGATGGACTAATACAACAAGTCCCACACACAGCTAGAAGCCCAATATTTTTTCAGAGGTAGATGCAGAAAAAAATATATTCAGTTTGCAACCTGATGGAGGTCAGTATAGATGGACTAATGCAACAAGTCCCACACACAGCTAGAAGCCCAATATTTTTTCAGAGGTAGATGCAGAAAAAAATATATTCAGTTTGCAACCTGATGGAGGTCAGTATAGATGGACTAATACAACAAGTCCCACACACAGCTAGAAGCCCAATATTTTTTCAGAGGTAGATGCAGAAAAAAATATATTCAGTTTGCAACCTGATGGAGGTCAGTATAGATGGACTAATACAACAAGTCCCACACACAGCTAGAAGCCCAATATTTTTTCAGAGGTAGATGCAGAAAAAAATATATTCAGTTTGCAACCTGATGGAGGTCAGTATAGATGGACTAATACAACAAGTCGCACACACAGCTAGAAGCCCAAATATTTTTTAAGAGGTACTGTAGATGCAGATAAAAATTATTTTTAATTTGCAACCTGATGGAGGTCAGTATAGATGGACTAATAGAGAAAGTCCGACACACTGCTAGAAGGCCAAATATTTTTTCAGAGCTAGATGCAGAAAAAAATTATATTCAGTTTGCAACCTGATGGAGGTCAGTATAGATGGACTAACAGAGAAAGTCCCACACACTGCTAGAAGGCCAAATATTTTTTCAGAGCTAGATGCATACAAAAAATTATTTTGAATTTGCAACCTGATGGAGGTCAGTATAGGTGGACTAATAGAGCAAGTCCCACACACTGCTAGAAGGCCAAATATTTTTTCAGAGCTAGATGCAGAAAAAAATTATATTCAGTTTGCAACCTGATGGAGGTCTGTATAGATGGACTAATACAACAAGTCCCACACACAGCTAGAAGCCCAATATTTTTTCAGAGGTAGATGCAGAAAAAAATATATTCAGTTTGCAACCTGATGGAGGTCAGTATAGATGGACTAATACAACAAGTCCCACACACAGCTAGAAGCCCAATATTTTTTCAGATGTAGATGCAGAAAAATATATATTCAGTTTGCAACCTGATGGAGGTCTGTATAGATGGATTAATAGAACAAGTACCACACACAGCTAGAAGCCCAATATTTTTTCAGAGCTAGATGCTGAAAAAAATTATATTCAATTTGCAACCTGATGGAGGTCAGTATAGATGGACTAATAGAACAAGTCCCACACACAGCTAGAAGCCCAAATATTTTTTCAGAGGTACTGTAGATGCAGATAAAAATTATTTTTAATTTGCAACCTGATGGAGGTCAGTATAGATGGACTAATAGAGAAAGTCCGACACACTGCTAGAAGGCCAAATATTTTTCAGAGCTAGATGCAGAAAAAAATTATATTCAGTTTGCAACCTGATGGAGGTCAGTATAGATGGACTAACAGAGAAAGTCCCACACACTGCTAGAAGGCCACATATTTTTTCAGAGGTAGATGCAGAAAAAAATATATTCAGTTTGCAACCTGATGGAGGTCTGTATAGATGGATTAATAGAACAAGTCCCACACACAGCTAGAAGCCCAATATTTTTTCAAGCTAGATGCAGAAAAAAATTATATTCAATTTGCAACCTGATGGAGGTCAGTATAGATGGACTAAAAGAATGATGCTATGCCCAAAAGATTTTACTTCACTAGGTGCAGTAAAAAAATTGGTATTCTAACACACTCTGCAATAGGCCAAAAAGGATTAGCTTTGCTAGATTCAGCCAAATGCTGTGAAAAAAACTTGCACAGCACTGGCACAGACCTGCCTGGCAAAAACTGATAGGAACTGATGTAACCTAGTCCTGAAAAGGACTCCAATTACAATTAGTCTTTACTCCCACAATCTATCTATTTAAGAGCACAGACCTACCTGATAAAAGTCATAGGAAATGCTGTAACCTAGTCCTTAAAAGGACTGCAATCACAACTATTCCCTACTCCCAAGCTATCTGTAGATTTGTGCGAAAATTGGCTTGAAATTAACAAGGTATAGCGCACACAGCAACAGCGGTGCCGTCTAACACGCAGCTGCAGCAGTGAGAAAATGGTGGCGACGGGGAAAATGGCTTGGTCTTATAGGGCAAGGACATGTGACATACACTGCCAATGACACATGCCCTTGCTTGTGTGAAAAAAAGCACTTCGCTCCGTGTGTGCGCTGCTGATAGGCTGACAGATTGCACCTCCCCACTGCAAATGCGGGAAAGAGAAAAAAAATGGAGATCTTCATTGTTCCTGCAGAGATCCATTCCCTGCCCCTCCCCCCACCCCGCTGTACACTCAAACTGCATATTAACATTAATTTTCATCATTACTGAGAAAAAATCCAGTTATGATTTTGGTGCACGAACAGTTATCGAACATAACCTCGAACAGCCGAATTTTTCTCAAATTGTTCGTGTTCGCCGAACGGCTCAAACACCGCCCAAAACAGCTCGAATTTGAGATTGGCGAACAGTTCGAGTAGAACAACGCTCATCTCTAACCCTCACACATATTATTTCCTCATTTAGTGGATATTTTCACAAAAAAAGTGACATTTTCAAAAATACAGAAAATTGGCTGAAAAAGACTAAATATCAAGGACTCATTGGGCGAATCACTCTGGAACTGAAATCGGAACGCTCACTGACATTTCCCCTATCTGAAAGTCTGATAAACGCCGGAAAAATGACTAAGTCCAAAAAAAATTTTTTTTCAACTTTTTTCAATTTTACCCCGTGGGATATATATTCTACCCACACACATTTGGAACTATTATTCTCTCATTTAGTGGATATTTTCTCAAAAAAGTGAAATTTTCAAAAATCCAGAAAATTTGGCTGAAAACAACTCAATATCAAGGACTCATTGGGCGAATCGCTCTGGAACTGAAATTGGAATGCTAACTCCCTAGCTCAATCCCTATCTGAAAGTTTGACAAACGCCGGAAAAATGACTAAGTCCAAAAAAAAAATTTTTTTTTACTTTTTTCAATTTTACCCCCGTGGGATATGTATTCTACCCACACACATTTGGAACTCTCCTGGGGTACCCTCACACATATTATTCCCTCATTTAGTGGATATTTTCTCAAAAAAGTGAAATTTTAAAAAATCCAGAAAATTGCCTGAAAACAACTAAATATCTAGGACTCATTGGGCGAATCGCTCTGGAACTGAAATCGGAAAGCTCACTGACATTTCCCCAATCTGAAAGTCTGACAAACGCCGGAAAAATGACTAAGTCCAAAAAAAAAAATGTTTCAAGTTTTTTCAATTTTACCCCCGTGGGATATATATTCTAACCACACACATTTGGAACTCTCCTGGGGTACCCTCACACATATTATTCCCTCATTTAGTGGATATTTTCTCAAAAAAGTGAAATTTTCAAAAATCCAGAAAATTGGCTGAAAACAACTTAATATCAAGGACTCATTGGGCGAATCGCTCTGGAACTGAAATCGGAACGCTCACTGACATTTCCCCTATCTGAAAGTCTGATAAACGCCGGAAAAATTACTAAGTCCAAAAAAAAAAATGTTTCAAGTTTTTTCAATTTTACCCCCGTGGGATATATATTCTACCCACACACATTTGGAACTCTCCTGGGGTACCCTCACACATATTATTCCCTCATTTAGTGGATATTTTCACAAAAAAGTGAAATTTTCAAAAATCCAGAAAATTGGCTGATAAAGACTAAATATCAAGAACTCATTGGGCGAATCGCTCTGGAACTGAAATCGGAATGCTCACTGACATTTCCCCTATCTGAAAGTCTGATAAACGCCGGAAAAATGACTAAGTCCAAAAAAAAAATGTTTCAACTTTTTTCAATTTTATCCCCGTGGGATATATATTCTACCCACACACATTTGGAACTCTCCTGGGGTACCCTCACACATAATATTCCCTCATTTAGTGGATAATTTCACAAAAAAGTGAAATTTTCAAAAATCCAGAAAATTGGCTGAAAAAGACTAAATATCAAGGACTCATTGGGCGATTCGCTCTGGAACTGAAATCGGAACGCTCACTGACATTTCCCCTATCTGAAAGTCTGATAAACGCCGGAAAAATGACTAAGTCCAAAAAAAAAATGTTTCAAGTTTTTTCAATTTTACCCCCGTGGGATATATATTCTACCCACACACATTTGGAACTCTCCTGGGGTACCCTCACACATATTATTCCCTCATTTAGTGGATATTTTCACAAAAAAGTGAAATTTTCTAAAATAAAGAAAATTGGCTGAAAAAGACTAAATATCAAGGACTCATTGGGCGAATCGCTCTGGAACTGAAATCGGAATGCTCACTGACATTTCCCCTATCTGAAAGTCTGATAAACGCCGGAAAAATGACTAAGTCCGAAAAAAAATTTTTTTCAACTTTTTTCAATTTTACCCCCGTGGGATATATATTCTACCCACACACATTTGGAACTCTCCTAGGGTACCCTCACACATATTATTCCCTCATTTAGTGGATATTTTCTCAAAAAAGTGAAATTTTCAAAAATCCAGAAAATTGGCTGAAAACAACTAAATATCAAGGACTCATTGGGCGAATCGCTCTTGAACTGAAATTGGAATGCTCACTCCCTAGCTCACTCCCTATCTGAAAGTATGATAAACGCCGGAAAAATGACTAAGTCCAAAAAAAAAAATGTTTCAAGTTTTTTCAATTTTACCCCCGTGGGATATATATTCTACCCACACACATTTGGAACTCTCCTGGGGTACCCTCACACATATTATTCCCTCATTTAGTGGATATTTTCACAAAAAAGTGAAATTTTCAAAAATAAAGAATATTGGCTGAAAACGACTAAATATCAAGGACTCATTGGGCGAATCGCTCTGGAACTGAAATCGGAATGCTCACTGACATTTCCCCTATCTGAAAGTCTGATAAACGCCGGAAAAATGACTAAGTCCAAAAAAAAATTTTTTTCAACTTTTTTCAATTTTATCCCCGTGGGATATATATTCTACCCACACACATTTGGAACTCTCCTGGGGTACCCTCACACATTATTCCCTCATTTAGTGGATATTTTCACAAAAAAGTGAAATTTTCAAAAATCCAGAAAATTGGCTGAAAACGACTAAATATCAAGGACTCATTGGGCGAATCGCTCTGGAACTGAAATCGGAACGCTCACTGACATTTGCCCTATCTGAAAGTCTGATAAACGCCAGAAAAATGACTAAGTCCAAAAAAAATTTTTTTCAATTTTACCCCCGTGGGATATATATTCTACCGACACACATTTGGAACTCTCCTGGGGTACCCTCACTCATATTATTCCCTCATTTAGTGGATATTTTCACAAAAAAGTGAAATTTTCAAAAATCCAGAAAGTTGTCTGAAAACGATCAAATATCAAGGACTCATTGGGCGAATCGCTCTGCACCTGAAATCGTAACGCTCACTGACATTTCCCCTATCTGAAAGTCTGATAAACGCTGGAAAAATGACTAAGTCCAAAAAAAAAAATTTTTCAACTTTTTTCAATTTTATCCCCGTGGGATATATATTCTACCCACACACATTTGGAACTCTCCTGGGGTACCCTCACACATATTATTCCCTCATTTAGTGGATAATTTCACAAAAAAGTGAAATTTTCAAAAATCCAGAAAATTGGCTGAAAAAGACTAAATATCAAGGACTCATTGGGCGAATCGCTCTGGAACTGAAATCGGAATGCTCACTGACATTTCCCCTATCTGAAAGTCTGATAAACGCCGGAAAAATGACTAAGTCCAAAAAAAAATTTTTTTCAACTTTTTTCAATTTTATCCCCGTGGGATATATATTCTACCCACACACATTTGGAACTCTCCTGGGGTACCCTCACACATATTATTCCCTCATTTAGTGGATAATTTCACAAAAAAGTGAAATTTTCAAAAATCCAGAAAATTGGCGGAAAAAGACTAAATATCAAGGACTCATTGGGCGATTCGCTCTGGAACTGAAATCGGAACGCTCACTGACATTTCCCCTATCTGAAAGTCTGACAAACGCCGGAAAAATGACTAAGTCCAAAAAAAAATTTTCTTAAACTTTTTTCAATTTTACCCCCGTGGGATATATATTCTACCCACACACATTTGGAACTCTCCTGGGGTACCCTCACACATATTATTCCCTCATTTAGTGGATATTTTCACAAAAAAGTGAAATTTTCAAAAATCCAGAAAGTTGTCTGAAAATGATCAAATATCAAGGACTCATTGGGCGAATCGCTCTGGACCTGAAATCGTAACGCTCACTGACATTTCCCCTATATGAAAGTCTGATAAACGCTGGAAAAATGACTAAGTCCAAAAAAAAAAATTTTTCAACTTTTTTCAATTTTACCCCCGTGGGATATATATTCTACCCACACACATTTGGAACTCTCCTGGGGTACCCTCACACATATTATTCACTCATTTAGTGGATATTTTCACAAAAAAGAGAAATTTTCAAAAATCCAAAATATTGGCTGAAAACGACTAAATATCAAGGACTCATTGGGCGAATCACTTTGGAACTGAAATCGGAACGCTCACTGACATTTGCGCTATCTGAAAGTCTGATAAACGGCAGAAAAATGACTAAGTCCAAAAAAAATTTTTTTCAATCTTACCCCCGTGGGATATATATTCTACCCACACACATTTGGAACTCTCCTGGGGTACCCTCACACATATTATTCCCTCATTTAGTGTATATTTTCACAAAAAAGTGAAATTTACAAAAATCCAAAATATTGGCTGAAAACGACTAAATATCAAGGACTCATTGGGCGAATCGCTCTGGAACTGAAATCGTAATGCTCACTGACATTTCCCCTATCTGAAAGTCTGATAAATGCTGGAAAAATGACTAAGTCCAAAAAAAATTTTTTTTTCAACTTTTTTCAATTTTACCCTCGTGGGATATATATTCTACCCACACACATTTGGAACTCTCCTGGGGTACCCTCACACATATTATTCCCTCATTTAGTGGATATTTTCACAAAAAAGTGAAATTTTCAAAAATCTAGAAAATTGGCTGAAAACGACTAAATATCAAGGACTCATTGGGCGAATCACTCTGGAACTGAAATCAGAACGCTCACTCCCTAGCTCACTCCCTATCTGAAAGTCTGATAAACGCCGGAAAAATGACTAAGTGAAAAAAAAAAAATTTTTCAACTTTTTTCAATTTTACCCCCCGTGGGATATATATTCTACCCACACAGATTTGGAAGTCTCCTGGGGTACCCTCACACATATTATTCCCTCATTTAGTGGATATTTTCACAAAAAAGTTAAATTTTCAAAAATCCAGAAAATTGGCTGAAAACGACTAAATATCAAGGACTCATTGGGCGAATCGCTCTGGAGCTGAAATCGGAACTCTCACTGACATTTGCCCTATCTGAAAGTCTGATAAACGCCGGAAAAATGACTAAATCCCCAAAAAAAAATTTTTCAACTTTTTTCAATTGTACCCCCGTGGGATATAAATTCTACCCTCACACATTTGGAACTCTCCTGCGGTACCCTCACACATATTATTCCCTCATTTAGTGGATATTTTCACAAAAAAGTGAAATTTTCAAAACTCCAAAATATTGGCTGAAAACGACTAAATATCAAGGACTCATTGGGCGAATCGCTCTGGAACTGAAATCGGAACGCTCACTGACATTTGCCCTATCTGAAAGTCTGATAAACACCGAAAAATGACTAAATTAAAAAAAAAAACTTTTCAACTTTTTTCAATTTTACCCCCGTGGGATGTATATTCTACCCACACACATTTGGAACTCTCCTGGGGTACCCTCACACATATTATTCCCTCATTTAGTGGATATTTTCACAAAAAAGAGAAATTTTCAAAAATCCAAAATATTGGCTGAAAACGACTAAATATCAAGGACTCATTGGGCGAATCGCTCTGGAACTGATATCAGAACGCTCACTGACATTTGCCCTATCTGAAAGTCTGATAAACGCCAGAAAAATGACTAAGTCCAAAATAAAATTTTTTAAACTTTTTTCAATTTTACCCCCGTGGGATATATATTCTACCCACACACATGTGGAACTCTCCTGGGGTACCCTCACACATTATTCCCTCATTTAGTGGATATTTTCACAAAAAAGTGAAATTTTCAAAAATCCAGAAAATTGGCTGAAAACGACTAAATATCAAGGACTCATTGGGCGAATCGCTCTGGAGCTGAAATCGGAACTCTCACTGACATTTGCCCTATCTGAAAGTCTGATAAACGCCGGAAAAATGACTAAATCCCCAAAAAAAAATTATTCAACTTTTTTCAATTGTACCCCCGTGGGATATAAATTCTACCCTCACACATTTCGAACTCTCCTGCGGTACCCTCACACATATTATTCCCTCATTTAGTGGATATTTTCACAAAAAAGTGAAATTTTCAAAACTCCAAAATATTGGCTGAAAACGACTAAATATCAAGGACTCATTGGGCGAATCGCTCTGGAACTGAAATCGGAACGCTCACTGACATTTGCCCTATCTGAAAGTCTGATAAACGCCAGAAAAATGACTAAGTCCAAAAAAAATTTTTTTCAATTTTACCCCCGTGGGATATATATTCTACCCACACACATTTGGAACTCTCCTGGGGTACCCTCACACATATTATTCCCTCATTAAGTGGATTTTTTCACAAAAAAGTGAAATTTTCAAAAATCCAGAAAGTTGTCTGAAAACGATCAAATATCAAAGACTCATTGGGCGAATCGCTCTGGACATGAAATCGTAGCGCTCACTGACATTTGCCCTATCTGAAAGTCTGACAAACGCCAGAAAAATGACTAAGTCCAAAAAAAAATTTTTTAAACTTTTTTCAATTTTACCCCCGTGGGATATATATTCTACCCACACACATTTGGAACTCTCCTGGGGTACCCTCACACATATTATTCACTCATTTAGTGGATATTTTCACAAAAAAGAGAAATTTTCAAAAATCCAAAATATTGGCTGAAAACGACTAAATATCAAGGACTCATTGGGCGAATCACTTTGGAACTGAAATCGGAACGCTCACTGACATTTGCGCTATCTGAAAGTCTGATAAACGGCAGAAAAATGACTAAGTCCAAAAAAAATTTTTTTCAATCTTACCCCCGTGGGATATATATTCTACCCACACACATTTGGAACTCTCCTGGGGTACCCTCACACATATTATTCCCTCATTTAGTGTATATTTTCACAAAAAAGTGAAATTTACAAAAATCCAAAATATTGGCTGAAAACGACTAAATATCAAGGACTCATTGGGCGAATCGCTCTGGAACTGAAATCGTAATGCTCACTGACATTTCCCCTATCTGAAAGTCTGATAAATGCTGGAAAAATGACTAAGTCCAAAAAAAATTTTTTTTTCAACTTTTTTCAATTTTACCCTCGTGGGATATATATTCTACCCACACACATTTGGAACTCTCCTGGGGTACCCTCACACATATTATTCCCTCATTTAGTGGATATTTTCACAAAAAAGTGAAATTTTCAAAAATCTAGAAAATTGGCTGAAAACGACTAAATATCAAGGACTCATTGGGCGAATCACTCTGGAACTGAAATCAGAACGCTCACTCCCTAGCTCACTCCCTATCTGAAAGTCTGATAAACGCCGGAAAAATGACTAAGTGAAAAAAAAAAAATTTTTCAACTTTTTTCAATTTTACCCCCCGTGGGATATATATTCTACCCACACAGATTTGGAAGTCTCCTGGGGTACCCTCACACATATTATTCCCTCATTTAGTGGATATTTTCACAAAAAAGTTAAATTTTCAAAAATCCAGAAAATTGGCTGAAAACGACTAAATATCAAGGACTCATTGGGCGAATCGCTCTGGAGCTGAAATCGGAACTCTCACTGACATTTGCCCTATCTGAAAGTCTGATAAACGCCGGAAAAATGACTAAATCCCCAAAAAAAAATTTTTCAACTTTTTTCAATTGTACCCCCGTGGGATATAAATTCTACCCTCACACATTTGGAACTCTCCTGCGGTACCCTCACACATATTATTCCCTCATTTAGTGGATATTTTCACAAAAAAGTGAAATTTTCAAAACTCCAAAATATTGGCTGAAAACGACTAAATATCAAGGACTCATTGGGCGAATCGCTCTGGAACTGAAATCGGAACGCTCACTGACATTTGCCCTATCTGAAAGTCTGATAAACACCGAAAAATGACTAAATTAAAAAAAAAAACTTTTCAACTTTTTTCAATTTTACCCCCGTGGGATGTATATTCTACCCACACACATTTGGAACTCTCCTGGGGTACCCTCACACATATTATTCCCTCATTTAGTGGATATTTTCACAAAAAAGAGAAATTTTCAAAAATCCAAAATATTGGCTGAAAACGACTAAATATCAAGGACTCATTGGGCGAATCGCTCTGGAACTGATATCAGAACGCTCACTGACATTTGCCCTATCTGAAAGTCTGATAAACGCCAGAAAAATGACTAAGTCCAAAATAAAATTTTTTAAACTTTTTTCAATTTTACCCCCGTGGGATATATATTCTACCCACACACATGTGGAACTCTCCTGGGGTACCCTCACACATTATTCCCTCATTTAGTGGATATTTTCACAAAAAAGTGAAATTTTCAAAAATCCAGAAAATTGGCTGAAAACGACTAAATATCAAGGACTCATTGGGCGAATCGCTCTGGAGCTGAAATCGGAACTCTCACTGACATTTGCCCTATCTGAAAGTCTGATAAACGCCGGAAAAATGACTAAATCCCCAAAAAAAAATTATTCAACTTTTTTCAATTGTACCCCCGTGGGATATAAATTCTACCCTCACACATTTCGAACTCTCCTGCGGTACCCTCACACATATTATTCCCTCATTTAGTGGATATTTTCACAAAAAAGTGAAATTTTCAAAACTCCAAAATATTGGCTGAAAACGACTAAATATCAAGGACTCATTGGGCGAATCGCTCTGGAACTGAAATCGGAACGCTCACTGACATTTGCCCTATCTGAAAGTCTGATAAACGCCAGAAAAATGACTAAGTCCAAAAAAAATTTTTTTCAATTTTACCCCCGTGGGATATATATTCTACCCACACACATTTGGAACTCTCCTGGGGTACCCTCACACATATTATTCCCTCATTAAGTGGATTTTTTCACAAAAAAGTGAAATTTTCAAAAATCCAGAAAGTTGTCTGAAAACGATCAAATATCAAAGACTCATTGGGCGAATCGCTCTGGACATGAAATCGTAGCGCTCACTGACATTTGCCCTATCTGAAAGTCTGACAAACGCCAGAAAAATGACTAAGTCCAAAAAAAAATTTTTTAAACTTTTTTCAATTTTACCCCCGTGGGATATATATTCTACCCACACACATTTGGAACTCTCCTGGGGTACCCTGACACATATTATTCCCTCATTTAGTGGATATTTTCACAAAAAAGTGAAATTTTCAAAAATCCAGAAAGTTGGCTGAAAACGATCAAATATCAAGGAATCATTGGGCGAATCGCTCTGGACCTGAAATCGTAACGCTCACTGACATTTCCCCTATCTGAAAGTCTGATAAACGCTGGATAAATGACTAAGTCCAAAAAAAAAAATTTTTCAACTTTTTTCAATTTTACCCCCGTGGGATATACATTCTACACACACACATTTGGAACTCTCCTGGGTTACCCTCACACATATTATTCCCTCATTTAGTGGATATTTTCTCTAAAAAGAGAAATTTTCAAAAATCCAAAATATTGGCTGAAAACGCCTAAATATCAAGGACTCATTGGGCGAATCGCTCTGGAACTGAAATCGTAACGCTCACTGACATTTGCCCTATCTGAAAGTCTGATAAACGCCGGAAAAATGACTAAGTCCAAAAAAAAATTTTTTTCAACTTTTTTCAATTTTACCACTGTGGGATATATATTCTACACACACACATTTGGAATTCTCCTGGGGTACCCTCACACATATTATTCCCTCATTTAGTGGATATTTTCACAAAAAAGTGAAATTTTCAAAAATCCAAAATATTGGCTGAAAACGACTAAATATCAAGGACTCATTGGGCGAATCGCTCTGGAACTGAAATCGGAACGCTCACTGACATTTGCCCTATCTGAAAGTCTGATAAACGCTGGAAAAATGACTAAGTCCAAAAAAAATTTTTTTAAACTTTTTTCAATTTTACCACTGTGAGATATATATTCTACCCACACACATTTGGAACTCTCCTGGGGTACCCTCACACATATTATTCCCTCATTTAGTGGATATTTTCACAAAAAAGTGAAATTTTCAAAAATCCAGAAAATTGGCTGAAAACGACTAAATATCAAGGACTCATTGGGCGAATCGCTCTGGAACTGAAATCGTAATGCTCACTGACATTTCCCCTATCTGAAAGTCTGATAAACGCTGGAAAATTGACTAAGTCCAAAAAAAAAAAAATTTTCAACTTTTTTCAATTTTACCCCCGTGGGATATATATTCTACCCACACACATTTGGAATTCTCCTGGGGTACCCTCACACATATTATTCCCTCATTTAGTGGATATTTTCATAAAAAAGTGAAATTTTCAAAAATCCAGAAAATTGGCTGAAAACGACTAAGTATCACGGACTCATTGGACGAATCGCTCTGGAACTGAAATCGGAACGCTCACTGACATTTGCCCTCTCTGAAAGTCTGATAAACGCCAGAAAAATGACTAAGTCCAAAAAAAATTACTTTTCAATTTTACCCCCGTGGGATATATATTCTACCCACACACATTTGGAACTCTCCTGGGGTACCCTCACACATATTATTCCCTCATTTAGTGGATATTTTCACAAAAAAGTGAAATTTTCAAAAATCCAGAAAATTGGCTGAAAACGACTAAATATCAAGGACTCATTGGGCGAATCGCTCTGGAACTGAAATCGGAATGCTCACTGACATTTGCCCTATCTGAAAGTCTGATAAACGCCGGAAAAATGACTAAGTCCAAAAAAAATTTTTTTCAACTTTTTTCAATTTTACCCCCGTGGGATATATATTCTACACACACACATTTGGAACTCTCCTGGGGTACCCTCACACATATTATTCTCTCATTTAGTGGATATTTTCACAAAAAAGTGAAATTTTCAACAATCCAGAAAATTGGCTGAAATCGACTAAATATCAAGGACTCATTGGGCGAATCGCTCTGGAACTGAAATCGGAACGCTCACTGACACTTGCCCTCTCTGAAAGTCTGATAAACGCCAGAAAAATGACTAAGTCCAAAAAAATTTTTTTTCAATTTTACCCCCGTGGGATATATATTCTACACACACACATTTGGAATTCTCCTGGGTTACTCTCACACATATTATTCCCTCATTTAGTGGATATTTTCACAAAAAAGTGAAATTTTCAAAAATCCTAAATATTGGCTGAAAACGACTAAATATCAAGGACTCATTGGGCGAATCGCTCTGGAACTGAAATCGGAACGCTCACTGACATTTGCCCTATCTGAAAGTCTGATAAACGCCGGAAAAATGACTAAGTCCAAAAAAAAAAAATTTTTCAACTTTTTTCAATTTTACCCCCGTGGGATATATATTCTACCCACACACATTTGGAACTCTCCTGGGGTACCCTCACACATATTATTCCCTCATTTAGTGGATATTTTCACAAAAAAGTGAAATTTTCAAAAATCCAAAATATTGGCTGAAAACGACTAAATATGAAGGACTCATTGGGCGAATCGCTCTGGAACTGAAATCGGAACGCTCACTGACATTTGCCCTCTCTGAAAGTCTGATAAACGCCAGAAAAATGACTAAGTCCAAAAAAATTTTTTTTCAATTTTACCCCCGTGGGATATATATTCTACCCACACACATTTGGAACTCTCCTGGGGTACCCTCACACATATTATTCCCTCATTTAGTGGATATTTTCACAAAAAAGTGAAATTTTCAAAAATCCAAAATATTGGCTGAAAACGACTAAATATGAAGGACTCATTGGGCGAATCGCTCTGGAACTGAAATCGGAACGCTCACTGACATTTGCCCTCTCTGAAAGTCTGATAAACGCCAGAAAAATGACTAAGTCCAAAAAAATTTTTTTTCAATTTTACCCACGTGGGATATATATTCTACCCACACACATTTGGAACTCTCCTGGGGTACCCTCACACATATTATTCCCTCATTTAATGGATATTTTCACAAAAAAGTGAAAATTTCAAAAATCCAGAAAATTGTCTGAAAACGACTATATATCAAGGACTCATTGGGCGAATCGCTCTGGAACTGAAATCGTAGTGCTCACTGACATTTCCCCTATCTGAAAGTCTGATAAACGCTGGAAAAATGACTAAGTCCAAAAAAAAAAATTTTTCAACTTTATTCAATTTTACCCCCGTGGGATATATATTCTACCCACACACATTTGGAACTCTCCTGGGGTACCCTCACACATATTATTCCCTCATTTAGTGGATATTTTCACAAAAAAGAGAAATTTTCAAAAATCCAAAATATTGGCTGAAAACGACTAAATATCAAGGACTCATTTTGCGAATCGCTCTGGAACTGAAATCGGAACGCTCACTGACATTTGGCCTATCTGAAAGTCTGATAAACGCCAGAAAAATGACTAAGTCCAAAAAATTTTTTTTCAATTTTACCCTCGTGGGATATATATTCTACCCACACACATTTGGAACTCTCCTGGGGTACCCTCACACATATTATTCCCTCATTTAGTGGATATTTTCACAAAAAAGTGAAATTTTCAAAAATCCAAAATATTGGCTGAAAACGACTAAATATGAAGGACTCATTGGGCGAATCGCTCTGGAACTGAAATCGGAACGCTCACTGACATTTGCCCTATCTGAACGTCTGATAAACGCCGGAAAAATGACTAAGTCCAAAAAAAAATTTTTTGCAACTTTTTTCAATTTTACCCCCGTGGGATATATATTCTACCCACACACATTTGGAACTCTCCTGGGGTACCCTCACACATATTATTCCCTCATTTAATGGATATTTTCACAAAAAAGTGAAATTTTCAAAAATCCAGAAAATTGTCTGAAAACGACTAAATATCAAGGACTCATTGGGCGAATCGCTCTGGAACTGAAATCGTAATGCTCACTGACATTTCCCCTATCTGAAAGTCTGATAAATGCTGGAAAAATGACTAAGTCCAAAAAAAAAAAATGTTCAACTTTTTTCAATTTTACCCCCGTGGGATATATATTCTACCCACACACATTTGGAACTCTCCTGGGGTACCCTCACACATATTTTTCTCTCATTTAGTGGATATTTTCACAAAAAAAGTGAAATTTTCAAAAATCCAGAAAATTGGCTGAAAACGACTAAATATCAAGGACTCATTGGGCGAATCGCTCTGGAAATGAAATCGGAACGCTCACTGACATTTGCCCTCTCTGAAAGTCTGATAAACGCCAGAAAAATGACTAAGTCCAAAAAAATTTTTTTTCAATTTTACCCCCGTGGGATATATATTCTACCCACACACATTTGGAACTCTCCTGGGGTACCCTCACACATATTATCCCCTCAATTAGTGGATATTTTCACAAAAAAGAGAAATTTTCAAAAATCCAAAATATTGGCTGAAAACGCCTAAATATCAAGGACTCATTGGGAGAATCGCTCTGGAACTGAAATCGGAACACTCACTGACATTAGCCCTATCTGAAAGTCTGATAAACGCCGGAAAAATGACTAAGTCCAAAAAAAAATTTTTTTCAACTTTTTTCAATTTTACCACTGTGGGATATATATTCTACACACACACATTTGGAATTCTCCTGGGGTACCCTCACACATATTATTCCCTCATTTAGTGGATGTTTTCACAAAAAAGTGAAATTTTCAAAAATCCAAAATATTGGCTGAAAACGACTAAATATCAAGGACTCATTGGGCGAATCGCTCTGGAACTGAAATCGGAACGCTCACTGACATTTGCCCTATCTGAAAGTCTGATAAACGCTGGAAAAATGACTAAGTCCAAAAAAAATTTTTTTAAACTTTTTTCAATTTTACCCTCGTGGGATATATATTCTACCCACACACATTTGGAACTCTCCTGGGGTACCCTCACACATATTATTCCCTCATTTAGTGGATATTTTCACAAAAAAGTGAAATTTTCAAAAATCCAGAAAATTGGCTGAAAACGACTAAATATCAAGGACTCATTGGGCGAATCGCTCTGGAACTGAAATCGGAACGCTCACTGACATTTGCCCTATCTGAAAGTCTGATAAACGCCGGAAAAATGACTAAGTCCAAAAAAAATTTTTTTCAACTTTTTTCAATTTTACCCCCGTGGGATATATATTCTACACACACACATTTGGAACTCTCCTGGGGTACCCTCACACATATTATTCTCTCATTTAGTGGATATTTTCACAAAAAAGTGAAATTTTCAACAATCCAGAAAATTGGCTGAAATCGACTAAATATCAAGGACTCATTGGGCGAATCGCTCTGGAACTGAAATCAGAACGCTCACTGACACTTGCCCTCTCTGAAAGTCTGATAAACGCCAGAAAAATGACTAAGTCCAAAAAAATTTTTTTTCAATTTTACCCCCGTGGGATATATATTCTACACACACACATTTGGAATTCTCCTGGGTTACTCTCACACATATTATTCCCTCATTTAGTGGATATTTTCACAAAAAAGTGAAATTTTCAAAAATCCAGAAAATTGTCTGAAAACGACTATATATCAAGGACTCATTGGGCGAATCGCTCTGGAACTGAAATCGTAGTGCTCACTGACATTTCCCCTATCTGAAAGTCTGATAAACGCTGGAAAAATGACTAAGTCCAAAAAAAAAAATTTTTCAACTTTATTCAATTTTACCCCCGTGGGATATATATTCTACCCACACACATTTGGAACTCTCCTGGGGTACCCTCACACATATTATTCCCTCATTTAGTGGATATTTTCACAAAAAAGAGAAATTTTCAAAAATCCAAAATATTGGCTGAAAACGACTAAATATCAAGGACTCATTTTGCGAATCGCTCTGGAACTGAAATCGGAACGCTCACTGACATTTGGCCTATCTGAAAGTCTGATAAACGCCAGAAAAATGACTAAGTCCAAAAAATTTTTTTTCAATTTTACCCTCGTGGGATATATATTCTACCCACACACATTTGGAACTCTCCTGGGGTACCCTCACACATATTATTCCCTCATTTAGTGGATATTTTCACAAAAAAGTGAAATTTTCAAAAATCCAAAATATTGGCTGAAAACGACTAAATATGAAGGACTCATTGGGCGAATCGCTCTGGAACTGAAATCGGAACGCTCACTGACATTTGCCCTATCTGAACGTCTGATAAACGCCGGAAAAATGACTAAGTCCAAAAAAAAATTTTTTGCAACTTTTTTCAATTTTACCCCCGTGGGATATATATTCTACCCACACACATTTGGAACTCTCCTGGGGTACCCTCACACATATTATTCCCTCATTTAATGGATATTTTCACAAAAAAGTGAAATTTTCAAAAATCCAGAAAATTGTCTGAAAACGACTAAATATCAAGGACTCATTGGGCGAATCGCTCTGGAACTGAAATCGTAATGCTCACTGACATTTCCCCTATCTGAAAGTCTGATAAATGCTGGAAAAATGACTAAGTCCAAAAAAAAAAAATGTTCAACTTTTTTCAATTTTACCCCCGTGGGATATATATTCTACCCACACACATTTGGAACTCTCCTGGGGTACCCTCACACATATTTTTCTCTCATTTAGTGGATATTTTCACAAAAAAAGTGAAATTTTCAAAAATCCAGAAAATTGGCTGAAAACGACTAAATATCAAGGACTCATTGGGCGAATCGCTCTGGAACTGAAATCGGAACGCTCACTGACATTTGCCCTCTCTGAAAGTCTGATAAACGCCAGAAAAATGACTAAGTCCAAAAAAATTTTTTTTCAATTTTACCCCCGTGGGATATATATTCTACCCACACACATTTGGAACTCTCCTGGGGTACCCTCACACATATTATTCCCTCATTTAGTGGATATTTTCACAAAAAAGTGAAATTTTCAAAAATCCAAAATATTGGCTGAAAACGACTAAATATGAAGGACTCATTGGGCGAATCGCTCTGGAACTGAAATCGGAACGCTCACTGACATTTGCCCTCTCTGAAAGTCTGATAAACGCCAGAAAAATGACTAAGTCCAAAAAAATTTTTTTTCAATTTTACCCACGTGGGATATATATTCTACCCACACACATTTGGAACTCTCCTGGGGTACCCTCACACATATTATTCCCTCATTTAGTGGATATTTTCACAAAAAAGTGAAATTTTCAAAAATCCAAAATATTGGCTGAAAACGAATAAATATCAAGGACTCATTGGGCGAATCGCTCTGGAACTGAAATCGTAATGCTCACTGACATTTCCCCTATCTGAAAGTCTGATAAACGCTGGAAAAATGACTAAGTCCAAAAAAAAAATTTTCAACTTTTTTCAATTTTACCCCCGTGGGATATATATTCTACCCACACACATTTGGAACTCTCCTGGGGTACCCTCACACATATTATTCCCTCATTTAATGGATATTTTCACAAAAAAGTGAAAATTTCAAAAATCCAGAAAATTGTCTGAAAACGACTATATATCAAGGACTCATTGGGCGAATCGCTCTGGAACTGAAATCGTAGTGCTCACTGACATTTCCCCTATCTGAAAGTCTGATAAACGCTGGAAAAATGACTAAGTCCAAAAAAAAAAATTTTTCAACTTTATTCAATTTTACCCCCGTGGGATATATATTCTACCCACACACATTTGGAACTCTCCTGGGGTACCCTCACACATATTATTCCCTCATTTAGTGGATATTTTCACAAAAAAGAGAAATTTTCAAAAATCCAAAATATTGGCTGAAAACGACTAAATATCAAGGACTCATTTTGCGAATCGCTCTGGAACTGAAATCGGAACGCTCACTGACATTTGGCCTATCTGAAAGTCTGATAAACGCCAGAAAAATGACTAAGTCCAAAAAATTTTTTTTTCAATTTTACCCTCGTGGGATATATATTCTACCCACACACATTTGGAACTCTCCTGGGGTACCCTCACACATATTATTCCCTCATTTAGTGGATATTTTCACAAAAAAGTGAAATTTTCAAAAATCCAAAATATTGGCTGAAAACGACTAAATATGAAGGACTCATTGGGCGAATCGCTCTGGAACTGAAATCGGAACGCTCACTGACATTTCCCCTATCTGAAAGTCTGATAAATGCTGGAAAAATGACTAAGTCCAAAAAAAAAAAATGTTCAACTTTTTTCAATTTTACCCCCGTGGGATATATATTCTACCCACACACATTTGGAACTCTCCTGGGGTACCCTAACACATATTTTTCTCTCATTTAGTGGATATTTTCACAAAAAAAGTGAAATTTTCAAAAATCCAGAAAATTGGCTGAAAACGACTAAATATCAAGGACTCATTGGGCGAATCGCTCTGGAACTGAAATCGGAACGCTCACTGACATTTGCCCTATCTGAACGTCTGATAAACGCCAGAAAAATGACTAAGTCCAAAAAAATTTTTTTTCAATTTTACCCCCCCGGGATTTATATTCTACACACACACATTTGGAACTCTCCTGGGGTACCCTCACACATATTATTCTCTCATTTAGTGGATATATTCACAAAAAAGTGAAATTTTCAAAAATCCAGAAAATTAGCTGAAAACGACTAAATATCAAGGACTCATTGGGCGAATCGCTCTGGAACTGAAATCGGAACGCTCACTGACATTTGCCCTATCTGAAAGTCTGATAAACGCCGGAAAAATGACTAAGTGCAAAAAAAAAATTTTTTCAACTTTTTTCAATTTTACCCCCGTGGGATATATATTCTACCCAAACACATTAGGAACTCTCCTGGGGTACCCTCACACATATTGTTCCCTCATTTAGTGGATATTTTCACAAAAAAGTGAAATTTTCAAAAATCCAGAAAAATTGGCTGAAAACGACTAAATATCAAGGATTCATTGGGCGAATCGCTCTGGAACTGAAATCGGAACGCTCACTGACATTTGCCATATCTGAAAGTCTGATAAACGCCGGAAAAGTGACTAAGTCCAAAAAAACATTTTTTTCAACTTTTTTCAATTTTACCCCCGTGGGATATATATTCTACCCACACACATTACGTACTCTCCTGGGGTACCTTCACACATATTATTCCCTCATTTAGTGGATATTTTCACAAAAAAGTGAAATTGTCAAAAATCCAGAAAATTGGCTGAAAAATACTAAATATCAAGGACTCATTGGGCGAATCGCTCTGGAACTGAAATCGAAATGCTCACTGACATTTTCCCTATCAGAAACTCTGATAAACGCCGGAAAAATGACTAAGTCCAAAAAATTTTTTTTTCAATTTTACCCCCGTGGGATATATATTCTACCCACACACATTTGGAACTCTCCTGGGGTACCCTCACACATATTATTCTCTCATTTAGTGGATATATTCACAAAAAAGTGAAATTTTCAAAAATCCAGAAAATTGGCTGAAAACGACTAAATATCAAGGACTCATTGGGCGAATCGCTCTGGAACTGAAATCGGAACGCTCACTGACATTTGCCCTATCTGAAAGTCTGATAAACGCCAGAGAAATGACTAAGTCCAAAAAAAATGTTTTCAATTTTACCCCCGTGGGATATATATTCTACTCACACACATTTGGAACTCTCCTGGGGTACCCTCACACATATTATTCCCTCATTAAGTGGATTTTTTCACAAAAAAGAGAAATTTTCAAAAATCCAAAATATTGGCTGAAAACGCCTAAATATCAAGGACTCATTGGGCGAATCGCTCTGGAACTGAAATCGGAACGCTCACTGACATTTGCCCTATCTGAATGTCTGATAAACGCCAGAAAAATGACTAAGTCCAAAAAAATTTTTTTTCAATTTTACCCCCGTGGGATATATATTCTACCCACACACATTTGGAACTCTCCTGGGGTACCCTCACACATATTATCCTCTCATTTAGTGGATATTTTCACAAAAAAGAGAAATTTTCAAAAATCCAAAATATTGGCTGAAAACGCCTAAATATCAAGGACTCATTGGGCGAATCGCTCTGGAACTGAAATCGGAACACTCACTGACATTAGCCCTATCTGAAAGTCTGATAAACGCCGGAAA
Source organism: Phyllobates terribilis (assembly GCF_046119375.1). Lineage (NCBI taxonomy): Eukaryota > Metazoa > Chordata > Amphibia > Anura > Dendrobatidae > Phyllobates > Phyllobates terribilis. Next base: position 586,994,908 of record NW_027362762.1, read on the forward strand.
AATGACTAAGTCCAAAAAAAAATTTTTTTCAACTTTTTTCAATTTTACCACTGTGGGATATATATTCTACCCACACACATTTGGAATTCTCCTGGGGTACCCTCACACATATTATTCCCTCATTTAGTGGATATTTTCACAAAAAAGTGAAATTTTCAAAAATCCAGAAAATTGGCTGAAAACGACTAAATATCAAGGACTCATTGGGCGAATCGCTCTGGAACTGAAATCGGAACGCTCACTGACATTTGCCCTATCTGAAAGTCTGATAAACGCCGGAAAAATGACTAAGTCCAAAAAAAATTTTTTTCAACTTTTTTCAATTTTACCCCCGTGGGATATATATTCTACACACACACATTTGGAACTCTCCTGGGGTACCCTCACACATATTATTCTCTCATTTAGTGGATATTTTCACAAAAAAGTGAAATTTTCAACAATCCAGAAAATTGGCTGAAAACGACTAAATATCAAGGACTCATTGGGCGAATCGCTCTGGAACTGAAATCGGAACGCTCACTGACACTTGCCCTCTCTGAAAGTCTGATAAACGCCAGAAAAATGACTAAGTCCAAAAAAATTTTTTTTCAATTTTACCCCCGTGGGATATATATTCTACACACACACATTTGGAATTCTCCTGGGTTACTCTCACACATATTATTCCCTCATTTAGTGGATTTTTTCACAAAAAAGAGAAATTTTCAAAAATCCAAAATATTGGCTGAAAACGTCTAAATATCAAGGACTCATTGGGCGAATCTCTCTGGAACTGAAATCGGAATGCTCACTGACATTTGTCCTATCTGAAAGTCTGATAAACGCCGGAAAAATGACTAAGTCCAAAAAAAAATTTTTTTCAACTTTTTTCAATTTTACCCCCGTGGGATATATATTCTACCCACACACATTTGGAACTCTCCTGGGGTACCCTCACACATATTATTCCCTCATTTAGTGGATATTTTCACAAAAAAGTGAAATTTTCAAAAATCCAAAATATTGGCTGAAAACGAATAAATATCAAGGACTCATTGGGCGAATCGCTCTGGAACTGAAATCGTAGTGCTCACTGACATTTCCCCTATCTGAAAGTCTGATAAACGCTGGAAAAATGACTAAGTCCAAAAAAAAAAATTTTTCAACTTTATTCAATTTTACCCCCGTGGGATATATATTCTACCCACACACATTTGGAACTCTCCTGGGGTACCCTCACACATATTATTCCCTCATTAAGTGGATTTTTTCACAAAAAAGAGAAATTTTCAAAAATCCAAAATATTGGCTGAAAACGCCTAAATATCAAGGAATCATTGGGCGAATCGCTCTGGAACTGAAATCGGAAAGCTCACTGACATTTGCCCTATCTGAACGTCTGATAAACGCCAGAAAAATGACTAAGTCCAAAAAAATTTTTTTTCAATTTTACCCCCGTGGGATATATATTCTACCCACACACATTTGGAACTCTCCTGGGGTACCCTCACACATATTATTCCCTCATTTAGTGGATATTTTCACAAAAAAGTGAAATTTTCAAAAATCCAAAATATTGGCTGAAAACGACTAAATATGAAGGACTCATTGGGCGAATCGCTCTGGAACTGAAATCGGAACGCTCACTGACATTTGCCCTATCTGAACGTCTGATAAACGCCGGAAAAATGACTAAGTCCAAAAAAAATTTTTTTTCAACTTTTTTCAATTTTACCCCCGTGGGATATATATTCTACCCACACACATTTGGAACTCTCCTGGGGTACCCTCACACATATTATTCCCTCATTTAATGGATATTTTCACAAAAAAGTGAAATTTTCAAACATCCAGAAAATTGTCTGAAAACGACTAAATATCAAGGACTCATTGGGCGAATCGCTCTGGAACTGAAATCGTAATGCTCACTGACATTTCCCCTATCTGAAAGTCTGATAAACGCTGGAAAAATGACTAAGTCCAAAAAAAAAAAATGTTCAACTTTTTTCAATTTTACCCCCGTGGGATATATATTCTACCCACACACATTTGGAACTCTCCTGGGGTACCCTCACACATATTATTCCCTCATTAAGTGGATTTTTTCACAAAGAAGAGAAATTTTCAAAAATCCAAAATATTTGCTGAAAACGCCTAAATATCAAGGACTCATTGGGCGAATCGCTCTGGAACTGAAATCGGAACGCTCACTGACATTTGCCCTATCTGAACGTCTGATAAACGCCAGAAAAATGACTAAGTCCAAAAAAATTTTTTTTCAATTTTACCCCCGTGGGATATATATTCTACCCACAAACATTTGGAACTCTCCTGGGGTACCCTCACACATAGTATTCCCTCATTTAGTGGATATTTTCACAAAAAAGTGAAATTTTCAAAAATCCAAAATATTGGCTGAAAACGACTAAATATCAAGGACTCATTGGGCGAATCGCTCTGGAACTGAAATCGTAATGCTCACTGACATTTCCCCTATCTGAAAGTCTGATAAACGCTGGAAAAATGACTTAAGTCCAAAAAAAAAAATTTTTCAACTTTTTTCAATTTTACCCCCGTGGGATATATATTCTACCCACACACATTTGGAACTCTCCTGGGGTACCCTCACACATATTATTCCCTCATTTAGTGGATATTTTCACAAAAAAGAGAAATTTTCAAAAATCCAAAATATTGGCTGAAAACGACTAAATATCAAGGACTCATTGGGCGAATCGCTCTGGAACTGAAATCGGAACGCTCACTGACATTTGGCCTATCTGAAAGTCTGATAAACGCCGGAAAAATGACTAAGTCCAAAAAAATTTTTTTTCAATTTTACCCCCGTGGGATATATATTCTACCCACACACATTTGGAACTCTCCTGGGGTACCCTCACACATATTATTCCCTCATTTAGTGGATATTTTCACAAAAAAGTGAAAATTTTCAAAAATCCAGAAAATTGTCTGAAAACGACTAAATATCAAGGACTCATTGGGCGAATCGCTCTGGAACTGAAATCGTAATGCTCACTGACATTTCCCCTATCTGAAAGTCTGATAAACGCTGGAAAAATGACTAAGTCCAAAAAAAAAAATGTTCAACTTTTTTCAATTTTACCCCCGTGGGATATATATTCTACCCACACACATTTGGAACTCTCCTGGGGTACCCTCACACATATTATTCCCTCATTTAGTGGATATTTTCACAAAAAAGTGAAATTTTCAAAAATCCAAAATATTGGCTGAAAACGACTAAATATTGTAATGCACACGCCCGGACTGATTGGCGTGTGCGTGTTTATGTAGTGATTCCACTGTGCCATGAACCGGAGAGTGCCTGGAGGGGCGTAACTAAGTATCTGCCCGATCCGACCAAGGTCGCACGACGGCATACGACGCCAGTGCACCAGGGAGGAACCGAGCAGAGGAACCAGGGTCTACTCCAGGTCAGTCTCCGGACACGGCTGTTGACCCACACCGGGGAATACAGGAACAGGCAGACTAGAGCACAGGCTGGGTAGGGTCCAGTACAGACTGGGAGACAAATTAGAAACCGCAGACTAGAGATGAGCGTTGTTCTACTCGAACTGTTCGCCAATCTCAAATTCGAGCTGTTTTGGGCGGTGTTCGAGCCGTTCGGCGAACACGAACAATTTGAGAAAAATTCGGCTGTTCGAGGTTATGTTCGATAACTGTTCGTGCACCAAAATCATAACTGGATTTTTTCTCAGTAATGATGAAAATTAATGTTAATACGCAGTTTGAGTGTACAGCGGGGTGGGGGGAGGGGCAGGGGATGGATCTCTGCAGGAACAATGAAGATCTCCATTTTTTTTTTCTCTTTCCCGCATTTACAGTGGGGAGGTGCAATCTGTCAGCCTATCAGCAGCGCACACACGGAGCAAAGTGCTTTTTTCCACACAAGCAAGGGCATGTGTCATTGGCAGTGTATGTCACATGTCCTTGCCCTATAAGACCAAGCCATTTTCCCCGTCGCCACCATTTTCTCACTGCTGCAGCTGCGTGTTAGACGGCACCGCTGTTGCTGTGTGCGCTATACCTTGTTAATTTCAAGCCAATTTTCGCACAAATCTACAGATAGCTTGGGAGTAGGGAATAGTTGTGATTGCAGTCCTTTTAAGGACTAGGTTACAGTATTTCCTACGACTTTTATCAGGCAGGTCTGTGCTCTTAAATAGATAGATTGTGGGAGTAAAGACTAATTGTAATTGGAGTCCTTTTCAGGACTAGGTTACATCAGTTCCTATCAGTTTTTGCCAGGCAGGTCTGTGCCAGTGCTGTGCAAGTTTTTTTTACAGCATTTGGCTGAATCTAGCAAAGCTAATCCTTTTTGGCCTATTGCAGAGTGTGTTAGAATACCAATTTTTTTACTGCACCTAGTGAAGTAAATTCTTTTGGGCATAGCATCATTCTATTAGTCCATCTATACTGACCTCCATCAGGTTGCAAATTGAATATAATTTTTTTCTGCATCTAGCTCTGAAAAAATATTGGGCTTCTAGCTGTGTGTGGGACTTGTTGTATTAGTCCATCTATACTGACCTCCATGAGGTTGCAAACTGCATATATTTTTTTCTTCATCTACCTCTGAAAAAATATTGGGCTTCTAGCTGTGTGTGGGACTTGTTCTATTAATCCATCTATACAGACCTCCATCAGGTTGCAAACTGAATATATTTTTTTCTGCATCTACCTCTGAAAAAATATTGGGCTTCTAGCTGTGTGTGGGACTTGTTGTATTAGTCCATCTATACTGACCTCCATCAGGTTGCAAACTGAATATATTTTTTTCTGCATCTAGCTCTGAAAAAATATTGGGCTTCTAGCTGTGTGTGGGACTTGTTGTATTAGTCCATCTATACTGACCTCCATCAGGTTGCAAACTGCATATATTTTTTTCTTCATCTACTTCTGAAAAAATATTGGGCTTCTAGCTGTGTGTGGGACTTGTTCTATTAATCCACCTATACAGACCTCCATCAGGTTGCAAACTGAATATATTTTTTTCTGCATCTACCTCTGAAAAAATATTGGGCTTCTAGCTGTGTGTGGGACTTGTTCTATTAATCCATCTATACAGACCTCCATCAGGTTGCAAACTGAATATATTTTTTTCTGCATCTACCTCTGAAAAAATATTGGGCTTCTAGCTGTGTGTGGGACTTGTTGTATTAGTCCATCTATACTGACCTCCATCAGGTTGCAAACTGAATATATTTTTTTCTGCATCTACCTCTGAAAAAATATTGGGCTTCTAGCTGTGTGTGGGACTTGTTCTATTAATCCATCTATACAGACCTCCATCAGGTTGCAAACTGAATATATTTTTTTCTGCATCTACCTCTGAAAAAATATTGGGCTTCTAGCTGTGTGTGGGACTTGTTGTATTAGTCCATCTATACTGACCTCCATCAGGTTGCAAACTGAATATATTTTTTTCTGCATCTACCTCTGAAAAAATATTGGGCTTCTAGCTGTGTGTGGGACTTGTTCTATTAATCCATCTATACAGACCTCCATCAGGTTGCAAACTGAATATATTTTTTTCTGCATCTACCTCTGAAAAAATATTGGGCTTCTAGCTGTGTGTGGGACTTGTTGTATTAGTCCATCTATACTGACCTCCATCAGGTTGCAAACTGAATATATTTTTTTCTGCATCTACCTCTGAAAAAATATTGGGCTTCTAGCTGTGTGTGGGACTTGTTGTTATAGTCCATCTATACTGACCTCCATCAGGTTGCAAACTGAATATATTTTTTTCTGCATCTACCTCTGAAAAAATATTGGGCTTCTAGCTGTGTGTGGGACTTGTTCTATTAATCCATCTATACAGACCTCCATCAGGTTGCAAACTGAATATATTTTTTTCTGCATCTACCTCTGAAAAATATTGGGCTTCTAGCTGTGTGTGGGACTTGTTGTATTAGTCCATCTATACTGACCTCCGTCAGGTTGCAAACTGAATATATTTTTTTCTGCATCTACCTCTGAAAAAATATTGGGCTTCTAGCTGTGTGTGGGACTTGTTCTATTAATCCATCTATACAGACCTCCATCAGGTTGCAAACTGAATATATTTTTTTCTGCATCTACCTCTGAAAAAATATTGGGCTTCTAGCTGTGTGTGGGACTTGTTGTATTAGTCCATCTATACTGACCTCCATCAGGTTGCAAACTGAATATATTTTTTTCTGCATCTACCTCTGAAAAAATATTGGGCTTCTAGCTGTGTGTGGGACTTGTTGTTATAGTCCATCTATACTGACCTCCATCAGGTTGCAAACTGAATATATTTTTTTCTGCATCTACCTCTGAAAAAATATTGGGCTTCTAGCTGTGTGTGGGACTTGCTCTATTAATCCATCTATACAGACCTCCATCAGGTTGCAAACTGAATATATTTTTTTCTGCATCTACCTCTGAAAAATATTGGGCTTCTAGCTGTGTGTGGGACTTGTTGTATTAGTCCATCTATACTGACCTCCGTCAGGTTGCAAACTGAATATATTTTTTTCTGCATCTACCTCTGAAAAAATATTGGGCTTCTAGCTGTGTGTGGGACTTGTTCTATTAATCCATCTATACAGACCTCCATCAGGTTGCAAACTGAATATATTTTTTTCTGCATCTACCTCTGAAAAAATATTGGGCTTCTAGCTGTGTGTGGGACTTGTTGTATTAGTCCATCTATACTGACCTCCATCAGGTTGCAAACTGAATATATTTTTTTCTGCATCTACCTCTGAAATAATATTGGGCTTCTAGCTGTGTGTGGGACTTGTTGTATTAGTCCATCTATACTGACCTCCATCAGGTTGCAATCTGAATATATTTTTTTCTGCATCTGCCTCTGAAAAAATATTTGGCCTTCTAGCAGTGTGTGGGACTTTCTCTATTAGTCCATCTATACTGACCTCCATCAGGTTGCAAATTAAAAATAATTTTTATCTGCATCTAGCTCTGAAAAAATATTTGGCCTTCTAGCAGTGTGTGGGACTTTCTCTATTAGTCCATCTATACTGACCTCCATCAGGTTGCAAATTGAATATAATTTTTTTCTGCATCTAACCCAGCCAATAGTTTTGGCCTAATACCACAGTTTGGCCACTCAGCTCTGCTCAGTTCCCATCCATTGTTTTTTTTGTGCAAACAACTCCAGAGTTGTGAATTAGTTAACCACCAAAATGAGTGGAAAAAGGCCTGCTGCTGGTGGAAAGGGGAATAGGCGTGTTGGGAAGGGGAAAAAAGGTTGTGTCCGTGGGGTAGGTGTTAAAGCAACAGTAACATCTGCAGAAGAAAGACCATCTTCCAGCCAAACTAAAATGTCTACTTCTTTTAGCGGACAATGTGATAAGATCCCTTTCTTACGGCCACGCCAATCGCTACAAATTCCAGATGAGGCACAAAAACAGCAGGTGCTTCAATGGATATCAAGTGCTCCTTTAAGTGGGCTTTCCTCCACATCAACTTCAACATCACAAATACTCCAGTCCTCAAAGGTGTCACCCCAATCGCACTTGCTTCCTCACAGCTCCCAAATCTCCAGCTGCCCGTCTGAGTATGAGGTAGAACAGATGGTTGAGTCTGCAGAGCTGTTTACTCATACTATAGCCTGGGAATCAGAGGTCGACTCCAGCGCTTCTGTGAATCCAGACGAGGAAATGATCTGCACTGATGCCCAGAATCTTTATGAGTCGGATCCAGGACCAGATGCAGAAGGTTCTGACCATAATGTAGACCCTCATTCCCAAACTGTAACTCCTGTTGGTGGAGACAATGAGGAAGACGATGATAAGACTCAAATACCTGATTGGAGCGACAACTTTAGTTTTTTGTCAGGGCAGGAACAGGTTGGCTCTGAGGACGACGGGTGTGATAACGCACAGGGTGATGATGATGAGGTTGGAGATCCCACTTACTGTCAACCCACAGTCAGCCAAGAGATGAGGTCAGCAGAGGAGGTGGAGGAAGATGCTAGTGACGACGAGGTCAGGTTGCGCCTTCCTGGACAGAGACGTAGTACTGGAAGCACGTCAACAACTGCATCCTCAAGCACAACTCTGCCTCTCACCACAAGTCGTGGTGGCTCTTCAGGTCGCATGGGTGCTAAGCCTTGCATAGCCTGGGCATTTTTTCAGATCGATAAAGATGACCCAACTCGTGTTATCTGTAACATTTGTCAGCAAAAGCTAAGTAGAGGCCAAAAAATACATAGTTTGAGTACTTCATGCATGAACCGGCACATGGACATGAAGCATAAGTTGCAGTGGGAAGCTCAGTGTGCTACAATGCGGCCTAGCCGGCCGGGCCAACCACCGTCTGCCATATCTTGTGCATCCGCGGCCTCTTCATCCTCTGTGACTGGGGGGACAGCAGTCACACCTGTTTTGGGGCGCAGACCTGCCACCTCTTTACCCGCAACAGCCAGCGTGATTGGCAGGTCATCATTTTCTTTGGAGGTGGTAACACCAGCTGGTGTTGAGCGCTGTCCGACATCGATATCACCACCTTTGGATCAAGGCAACCTAACATGTCCGCCTGCATCTTCCTCACAGACCGGCAGTTTGCCGGGGACACCCTTATCAACCCTGTCTAAGCACAATAGCCAGCCCTCGGTCCCTCAGATGTGGACAAGTAAAAGACCATTTCCTCCTAGCCATGAGAAAGCTAAGAGGTTGAATTTCACCATCTGCAAGCTCGTGGCTACAGAAATGCTGCCTTTCCGCCTGGTGGACACAGAGGATTTTCGAGACCTTATGTCCGTCACAGTGCCCCAGTACCAGATGCCCAGTTGGCACTACTTCTCAAAGAAAGGTGTGCCTGCGCTCCACCAGCATGTCGCACACAACATCACCGCTTCTTTGAGAAACTCTGTGTGTGACAGGGTGCATTTCACCACAGACACTTGGACGAGTAGGCATGGACAGGGGCGTTACATGTCGCTGACTGGGCACTGGGTAACTATGGTGACAGCAGGACAAGGGGCTGCTGTCCAAGTCTTGCCGTCCCCACGAGTTGTGCGTCAATCCTCTTTATGTCAAAGTTCCTCCACTGCTTCTGCCTCCTCAACCTCCTCTCGGTCTTCCACCTGCACCCAAAGCCTGTCTGGTCATGCCACAAGCTTTCTAACTGCGCAGAAGGGATCCTGCACACCTCCTTACTATGCTGGCAGTAGGGCTCAACGTCATCAGGCGGTTTTTACATTGAAATGTCTGAAAAATGTGAGTCACACAGCTGAGGAGTTGTGGTCAGCTCTGGAGAACCAATTTCATGAATGGTTGTCTCCACTGGACCTGAAACCAGGGAAGGCCGTGTGCGACAATGCTGCAAACCTGGGTGCGGCCCTTCGCCGGGGCAATGTCACACACGTGCCTAGTATGGCTCACGTGTTGAACCTGGTTGTCCAGCAATTTTTAGCCCACTATCCCAGACTAGATGGCCTTCTGCAGAGGGCACGGTCGCTGTGTGCTCACTTCCGCCGTTCGCATCCCGCTGCTCAGCGACTTACATCTCTACAGAAGTCGTTGGGCCTGCCACTTCACCGGCTAAAATGCGATGTGCCTACCCGGTGGAATTCAACTCTGCACATGTTGCAGCGACTGTGGCAGCACCGACAAGCCCTGGTGCAATACGTTCTGACGTATAGCCTGGGCCAACGAGATTCAGAGGTGGGGCAAATCACGCTGGAGGAGTGGTCTCAGATCAGGGACCTATGCACCCTTCTGCACAGTTTTGAAATGGCGACGAAGATGTTTAGTGCTGACGATGCCATTATCAGCATGACTATTCCGGTGATTTAGATGCTGGAGCACATGTTAAACAGAATTCGGAGTCAGGTGGTGGCACAAGAGGAGGTGGAGGAAGTAGAGGAGGAGGAGTTGTATGCGGAAGGGCTAACATCTGCAAGGTCCAGACGGTCGGCAGCACCAAGGCGGCAGGCATGTGAGGGTGGGGGAGATGGTTTTACCAGGGTGCATGGTAGCAGCCAAACTAGTGAGGAAGGTGCAGGAGCCCAGGAAGAAGTGGAGGACGAACTGATGGAAGACTAATCAAATGAGGGAGACCTTGATCACATCTCTGTTGTGCGAGGTTGGGGGGAGAGGACAGAGGAAGGAAGCATGATTGTTACCTCGCCACCAACACAACAGGGACTTGGTGCTCCTGGATGTGCAACACACATGAGTGCCTTCTTGCTGCACTACCTGCAACATGACCCTCGAATTGTGAGAATTAGAAATAATCCTGACTACTGGGTTGCCACACTGTTAGATCCCCGGTACAAAAGTAAATTTGCAGAAATTATTCCTGCCATAGAAAGGGATGCACGCATGCAGGAGTATCAGCAGAGACTGTTGCAGAATCTTACATGTGCTTTTCCCCAAAATACCAGTGGTGCACGTACTGAATCTCACAGTTCCAACTTGCCAACAGTGGGACCGTCAAGTGTTCAGCACTCAAACCGTAACAGAACCACAGTATCTGATGGTAACATCAATTTTGCGTAATCATTTCACCACTTTTTTAGCCCATCCTTTGCAAGGCCACAGGAGACAAGAAGTCTGACACATAGTCAACGCCTAGAGACGATGGTACAGGAGTATCTCCAAGTAAACATTGAAGCCACGACTGTGTCACTGGACCCTTGCTCTTTTTGGGCTTCCAATCTGGATAAATGGCCGGAGCTAGCCACTTACGCCTTGGAGATCTTGTCATGCCACGTAGCCAGCGTTCTGTCTGAAGGTGTGTTCAGCGCTGCTGGTGGTGTGCTGACAGATAAGCGCACGCGGCTCTCCACTGATAATGTAGACAGACTCACGTTCATAAAGATGAACAAATCATGGATCCGAAACGACTTTTCTACCCCAGTGTCATCCTGGGGAGAGTAAAAGCTTGATGATTGGTTAAAATCACCCTACCAACCGTTTTAAGCTTTCAAATTACTAATCATGTTTATCTGTATCTTGGCTGGAAAATAATTTGGGCTTTGTAGCAGTGTGCAGCACTGATTCTATTAGGCCATCTATAATAAGCTCCACCAGATTTAAAATTACTAATCATGTTTATCTGTATCTTGACTGGAAAATAATTTGGGCTTTGTAGCAGTGTGCAGCACTGATCCTATTAGGCCATCTATACTAAAGCTTCACCAGATTTAAAATTAATAATAATTTTTAGCTGCATCTAGCCCGGAAAATAATTTTTTGGCTCCGAGATGCGCAAGACACATAAGTGCCTTCTTGCTGCACTACCTGCAGCATGACCCTCATATTGTCAGAATTCGAAGTAATCATGACTACTGGGTTGCCACACTCTTAGATCCCCCAAACTTTTCGATCAACCTTTTCATTTTAATAAAGACCAAAAAAATGGTCATTTTTGAAATTATAAGCATTAGCAGGTTGTTAGAAACTGAAATCAAACAGTTTTCAACTCAAAACTTTATTCTAGGTGATGTTACATTTTCACATAGGACCCCTTGTTCGAAAGGAGCTTTTGAACTCTCTCGTCCATTGAATTTGTCAGGTTTTGGATGGTTTCTGCTTCAATTGTTTTGAATGAGGACAGAATACCCTCCCAGAGCTGTTGCTTAGATGTGAACTGCCTCCCGCCATCATAGACACTCCTTTTAATGATGCTCCAAAGGTTCTGAATGGGGTAGAGGTCAGGGGAGCATGGGGGTCACACCATAAGTTTGTCCCCTTTTATGCCCATATCAGCCAGAGATGCAGATGTTTTATGTGCAGCTTGATATGGTGCATTATCATGCAGAAAAATGATCTTGCTGTGAAATACACGGTTCTTCTTCTTGAACCATGGCAGGAAGTGCTGTATGTGGATTTTCTCAAACATTATGGAGTTCATCTTTAGCGCCTTCAGGGATCCTAAAGGGGCCGACAATCTCTCTCCCCATGATTCCAGCCCAAAACATTACTCCACCTCCTCCTTGTTGGCGCTGTAGCCGTGTTTGCGTGGGGTGTCCAACAACCAGCCATCCTCCACTCCATCCATCTGGACCATCGAGCGCTGCACGGCACTCATCCGTGAACAAAACAGTTTTGAAATCAGTCTTCATGTAATGTTTTTCCCACTGGAGCCGTTTCTGCTTGTGTGAAGTGGATAGAGGAGGTCGACAGGATGGCGTATGCACAGCTGCAAACCTCTGAAGGACCCTGCATCTTGTTGTTCGGGGGACGTTGGAGGCACAAGCAGCTTCAAAAACTTGTCTGCTGCTATGACAAGACTTTTTTGCCGCTGCTTTTTCAACCTGACGTAATTGCCTGTAGGAAAGAGTCCTCAATTTGCCCTTATCAGCACGCACACGTGTGTACTGTGAATCAGCTACATACTTCTTGATTGCCAAGACACTTCATCCTGATCATCGCACAATGTTTTTTGTAGTCATGCCTTGACCTAAACACTCCACAATTTGTTGCTTCTCAGCAACCGACACATCCTTTTTCTTTCCCATTTTGGCAGAAAATGTAGGCTGCTTAATAATGTCAGACAGCCTTCTTAAGTAGTCTTGCCTTTCATTGGACACACCTGCCAAACTAATTAGCACAGGTGTCTGCAATTGCTTACAGTGATATAAAGAGCCCTGACACACATCACCATCAATGAGTTTAACTGACAAACAAACAAATTCTTCCCTTATCACTCCTAAACACTTTTTGCATAATAATTTGGAATGCAGTGTACATGTGCTTTTCCACAAAACACCAGTGGTTCACGTAGTGAATCTTACAGTTCTAACTTGCCAACCGTGGTCTGTATGGAGTTGTTCAATAAAGGGCCCAAAATTAAGATAACATAGATGGGAGAGGTCTCTATGAATAGGAATTTCTAAGTATTTGATACCCTGTGAGGGCCAGGCAACAGGAAAGTTGGACTGGATGGAATCCTATATGGATTTGGGGAGGGAGACAACGAGGGCCTCAGACTTCGCTGCATTGATTTTAAAATTTGACCATGTAACAAAGTGATCTATTTCAGCCATAACAGCATGGATGGATATATGTGATTGAGTGATATATACTAGGACATCATCAGCAAATAGAGAGCACTTGTACTCGGTGCTTCCCACCTCAATCCACCTAATATTGGGGTTATGGCGAATTGATGAGAGCAGGTGCTCCGTCACTAGGATGTATAAGAGAGGGGACAGAGAACATCCCTGCCTTGTCCCATTGGTGATTGTGAAAGGTGATGAAAATGTTCTGATGCGCCCCCTGGGCCTTGGGACACCCGGAGCCGGACCCTTTTTGGTGGATGCTGGTGGTTGTAGTCTCCGTGGCGGCAACCCGGTTCCGTGGCTCAGGGCAGTCAAACCAGTGGCGGAACAATTTATGTGGTTTTGATGTTTAAATGTCCGACTACGCCACCCGTGGATTGCGGTCAGAGTGAACCGCCGCTCCAGGGCAGACCGCTGAGGCTGGTGTTGTGGGTGCAGCAGAGCGTAGCATAACTCCCCACGGGAGGAGTATAGCCTCAGGGCAGTGTATGCGGAGGATGGGGGTGATGGTGCAGGGCAGCAGCATTAATGACACGGAGTGAGTGATGCAGTCCAGGGCCTTTACTCACAGTTCTTATTATCCAGACCACATCTGCAGGTAACGGCTGCCCACGTCGTACTGTGCTCACCAGGTGAGGGGCTCAGACAACTCCCAGATAACTTTGGAGCGCTTCACAGGACCCCCTTTGTGTGTCCTTTGTCTGGCCTTTCTTACCAACCCTTCTGTCCGGCTGCCTCGCGCCTCCTCTTGGTAAACTTGGCGCCAGTTTCCCTGACCCTATGTGGTGCCTTCCTAGCGGGTGTAGCGAGGGGCAGCGCCACATAAAATGTCACAGCCTCCTGTTTCTAGCTGAGGGTCGTTTCCTGCCTCCACTAGCTTCGGGGACCGGTCTCCCCCTTTGGCCTGACCCATCCACGCAGGTGGATTCGGGCGTGCGGTGGCGACTCGCCCATCCGCACCCCTGAGATCCCTTCGTTCCTCGTTCCTGGAGCCTTCTCCGCTCCTCTTCCTTCCTTCTCCCTCTTCCAGGCCTGGGCCTCTGTTATTAGGCCCGCCTCCGGAGCAGAGCTCATGCAGAGACCCTGCTCCCTGCCACTTCTGCTCAGACTTCTCTGCACTGAACTAAGATGGTGCCCACCTTTTATACTCCCTTCTCAATGCACCCAGGAACTGCTTCCTCCCTGCTCCTGCACTACAGGGTTCCCCTTCCTCAGTGTTCCCTCCCCCCACTCCAGCCAGGGACAGGGACTGTCGTGCCCATCTCAGGGGCATATTGGTCGCCCTGCCCCACGGCAATGTGGTGTAATGCATGCATGTGTCGGGTCCTGATCCACACTACATATTTACCTGAGAGTGAGATATCACACCTCTGGGTGAGGTGCAATACCTCTGTAGCAACCGAGCCCTCAGGGTGCTACAGTTCCATTTATCTTCAGCCTAGGTGACGTATTGCGATACAGGGCCGTGATTTTGGCTATAAAAGGGTCCCCTAGAACCCTACCCCAAGCTTTTTAAGAGAATCATATATGGCGTGCCAGGAGACTCTATGGGATGCTTTCTCAGCATCCAACGAGAGTATCAAATTACAAATTTTTAACTGCATCTAGCCCAGGAAATACTTTGTGCCTAGTAGCAGTGTCTGCTAGTCAGCGGATTATCTCGGCTGTTAACCAAGCTACACCACCTGTAGTTTGGACACTTAATTTTTTCAAAGGAAATGCTTCGGGACCACGGGATACTCAGTGAAGAGCATCAGGAGGCACCCCAAGGCATAGGGGCTGGGACTGGCAGTAGGATGCCTTGCGGTGGACAGCCGAGCTCGATCCTTATAAAAGCTTTTTAACTGCAGCAGCTTTAGTGGACGCTACTGGAGCTGGAATTACGCGGCTGCTGGCATGAGACTTGCCCTCCAATAGATCCTTGTAAATGGATTTAAAGTGTATTCATTCAAATTAGAGAGACAATTTAAATTAAAAAGCTTAGAGCTGCCTCCACCACAGGGGGGCTCGCTCGACCCACCAGCGGACAGGCACCAGTATTGTCAGAGGGGGGCTGGCCGTCAGGGTTCACCGCGGCTCTGGCACAAACCCTGCGACGCGGAGGTGGCACGGGCAGGAGCGGACTGAACGTGTCGGCTTCTCACTTTTTGGATTTTAGAAGGGCATGACATGACTATATCTGTGTCTCCCCCTCCTTTTACTCCTCCACCTCTTTTCTTTTCGCATGACTATATGTACTTGTCACTTTTCCATGTGTTAGTTGTGTCTTCTGAGCAGTTTGTCAGCTTTTGGACACCTTTGAAGGTGTTTTCTATGTGCTTCTATGTGTTTTTGTTTGCCTGCCATTGGTTTTAACGGTGTTCGAAGGTGTTCGACGAACAGTTCGATGAACAGTTCGGCGAACACACGGGTGTTCGACGAACCGAACCGAACTCGAACACTACGGGGGTGGCTCAACACTACCGCAGACGCGGTAGACAGAGCTGAGCAAAGCGAAAACCGCAGACGCGGTGGACAGAGCTGAGCAAAGCGAAAACCGCAGACGCGGTGGACAGAGCTGAGCAAAGCGATAACCGCAGACGCGGTGGACAGAGCTGAGCAAAGCGAAAACCGCAGACGCGGTGGACAGAGCTGAGCAAAGCGAAAACCGCAGACGCGGTGGACAGAGCTGAGGAAAGCGAAAACCGCAGACGCGGTGGACAGAGCTGAGCAAAGCGAAAACCGCAGACGCGGTGGACAGAGCTGAGCAAAGCGAAAACCGCAGACGCGGCGGACAGAGCTGAGCAAAGCGAAAACCGCAGACGCGGCGGACAGAGCTGAGCAAAGCGAAAACCGCAGACGCGGCGGACAGAGCTGAGCAAAGCGAAAACCGCAGACGCGGTGGACAGAGCTGAGCAAAGCGAAAACCGCAGACGCGGTGGACAGAGCTGAGCAAAGCGAAAACCGCAGACGCGGTGGACAGAGCTGAGCAAAGCGAAAACCGCAGACGCGGTGGACAGAGCTGAGCAAAGCGAAAACCGCAGACGCGGTGGACAGAGCTGAGCAAAGCGAAAACCGCAGACGCGGTGGACAGAGCTGAGCAAAGCGAAAACCGCAGACGCGGTGGACAGAGCTGAGCAAAGCGAAAACCGCAGACTCGGTGGACAGAGCTGAGCAAAGCGAAAACCGCAGACGCGGTGGACAGAGCTGAGCAAAGCGAAAACCGCAGACGCGGTGGACAGAGCTGAGCAAAGCGAAAACCGCAGACGCGGTGGACAGAGCTGAGCAAAGCGAAAACCGCAGACGCGGCGGACAGAGCTGAGCAAAGCGAAAACCGCAGACGCGGCGGACAGAGCTGAGCAAAGCGAAAACCGCAGACGCGGCGGACAGAGCTGAGCAAAGCGAAAACCGCAGACGCGGCGGACAGAGCTGAGCAAAGCGAAAACCGCAGACGCGGTGGGAACAGGGCTCTGTTCACACGGAACAGACTAGAAGGGAAAGGCAGAACCAGATACCCACAGGGTACTTGCAGAGAAGTAGCGAGTGGACCACAAACTCACAAACGGAAGTACAGTGACAACGAGCAGGAGTTAGGTACGAGTTCAGACTCTGCAGAAAAAGGAATGGAACGGACATAGAGAAAAAACAGGTAAAAAATAGGAGAGAGTTCAGACTGGTACTGAGTGTACGGAGGAGACCGACACTGCAGCGGGATACAGGAGCGGGTCTGGCAATACGGCCCCCAGAGAGGCAGGACGAACAGGCAAGGAGCGTGTTCAGACTGGCCTGGAAATACAGCCTCCAGGAAGGCGGAACATACAGGCAAGGAACGAGTACAGACTGCAGGTTAAGGTACACAGATAGGACACAGTACAGACATGGGAACACATACTGCAAGACAGGTAACATAGACAGGACCTGGCATGTCAGAGACAAAAGCCAACTGACAGTGCAAGATGCTCAGGCATCAGTTAATTGGGGCAGCTGGTTTAAATACCAGGTGATAGACAGCAATAGGCTGAGAACACACAAAGGGTGTGCCTGCAGCAGGTACAAAAAGCAGGAAGTGATCGGGCGCCGCCCTTAAGCAGCAGACACAGAGGCAAACAGACTGCATTGAGGGAAGCCAGAGAGACATTCTGGACTGGAGATCAAGTGCGCGCTCTTGCACAGTGGGAGATGGACCACTATGCAAGGACGCCGCCAGGTATGTTACAGTACCCCCCCCCTTTACGCCCCCTCTTCTTCAGGCCTGCCAGAATGTTCCGCAGGGAATTCGAGGGCCAATCCTTCACTTCAAGGTGATCACTTCCACTGTCCACTGGAGAAACTGGTCTCATCTGGTTAGCTAGGATGCTACCTCCTATCCAGCCATCCTCAGCAACAGACGAAAAGGGTGGAATACCAGGAACAGCACACAGGGAAGTCTCTCTCCACTTATTATCAGGTAGCACCCCAGAGGGTTCAGGAGACAACTGGAAGTCCTCCGCCGGGTTGGAGGGGTGCAGAGACTCAGGGGTAACCTCTGCTTCGGGGTACATCTTGTCAAGCTCACAGGATGAAATGGGCGAGGTATCAGGTACAAAGTGTAGAAAAGTCCCTGTTACCTTGTTATCTGGTGGTACCCAGGAGGATTCAGGAAACAACTGGGGATCCTCCGCCGGGTCGGAGTAGTGCAGAGACTCGGGGGTAACCTCTGCTTCGGAGTACACTAGATCGGACTCGCTAGATGAAGCGGGCGAGGTATCAGGTACCGAGTATAGGAAAGTACCTGTCCATTCGTTATCAGGTAGCACCCCGAAGGGTTCAGGAGACAACTGGAGCTCCTCCGCCTGGTTGGAGGGGTGTAGAGACTCGGGGATAACCTCTGCTTTGGAGTACACTAAGTCGGACTCACTGGAAGAAGCGGCCGAGGTAACAGGTACCGAGTATAGGAGAGTCTCAGTCCATTCGCTATCAGGTAGCACTCCGAAGGGTTCAGGAGACAACTGGAGGTCCTCCGCCTGGTCGGAGGGGTGTAGAGACTCGGGGATAACCTCTGCTTCGGAGTACACTAGGTCGGACTCACTGGAAGAAGCGGGCGAGGTATCAGGTACCGAGTATAGGAGAGTCTCTGTCCATTCGCTATCAGGTAGCACCCCGAAGGGTTCAGGAGACAACTGGAGGTCCTCTGCCAGGTCGGAGGGGTGAAGAGACTCATGGGTAACCTCTGCTTCAGAGTACACTAGGTCGGACTCACTGGATGAAGCAGCCGAGGTATCAGGTACCGAGTATAGGAAAGTCTCTGTCCATTCGCTACCAGGTAGCACCCCGAAGGGTTCAGGAGACAACTGGAGATCCTCCGCCTGATCGGAGGGGTGTAGAGACTCAGTGGTAACCTCTGCTTCGGAGAACACTAGTTCGGACTCACTGGACGAAGCGGGCGAGGTATCAGGTGCAGGGTATAGGGAAGTCTCTCTCCAATTGTCCTCAAGTGGTATCCCGGGAGATTCAGGAGGCAACAGGGGGTCCTCCGGTGTGAATTCTGGGTGGGCAGCAGTCTCTTCGGGTAGGAGAACTGGTGCACTACCCACGCACATTACCCATTGGGGCTTCTCCGGGATACAGGGAGATGAAGCTTCAGTAGGGACTTCAAGGTTGGGGTCAGGAGGTCTCAGGGAGGACAGACCCTGGCGTGACGGCTTGCGTCTACGTCTAGCACGTCTGAACTGCCTCTTGAGGTTGGGGGAAGTATTCCGGAGAGTGTAGTCACCCTGTGAGGATTCTGGGTTGGCAGTAGTCTCATTGGGCTGGAGGACTATTGCACTACCCACACACATTACCCATCGGGGCTGCTCCGGGATACTGGGAAGTGAAGCTTCAGCAGGAGCCTCCGGGTTAGGATCATCGAAGACCATTAGAAAGGCCACCAGGAAGGCCATTATGTCTAGGATGATAGGATCCTGTGCGTCCCATAGGGGAATGATCCAATTCAAGGCATCACCCACTAGGTAAGACATCATGAATCCCACCTTAACCCGATCTGTGGGAAAACATAGAGTGTAGAACTTGAAGTGTAGCATGCATTGCTCCACAAATGCACGACTCTGTCTTGGATCCCCATAGTAACGTGGCGAATCCGCAGGAACGAGAGCTGATAGATCCATCTGGACGGGTGGGTAATTCGCCTGGAACTCAGCTAAGGAAAAAAAAAAATGTATTTATTTATTTTTAATGCACGTATTCGCTGGAAAACATCTCAGAGAGCGAAGGCCGTGGGGCTCAACGGGAACCATGGCCTGAGCATGCTGTAATGCACACGCCCAGACTGACTGGCGTGTGCGTGTTTATGTAGTGATTCCACTGTGCCATGAACCGGAGAGTGCCTGGAGGGGCGTAACTAAGTATCTGCCCGATCCGACCAAGGTCGCACGACGGCATACGACGCCAGTGCACCAGGGAGGAACCGAGCAGAGGAACCAGGGTCTACTCCAGGTCAGACTCCGGACACGGCTGTTGACCCACACCGGGGAATACAGGAACAGGCAGACTAGAGCACAGGCTGGGTAGGGTCCAGTACAGACTGGGAGACAAATTCGAAACGGCAGACGCGGTAGACAGAGCTGAGCAAAGCGAAAACCGCAGACGCGGTGGACAGTGCTGAGCAAAGCGAAAACCGCAGACGCGGTGGACAGAGCTGAGCAAAGCGAAAACCGCAGACGCGGTGGACAGAGCTGAGCAAAGCGAAAACCGCAGACGCGGTGGACAGAGCTGAGCAAAGCGAAAACCGCAGACGCGGTGGACAGAGCTGAACAAAGCGAAAACCGCAGACGCGGTGGACAGAGCTGAGCAAAGCGAAAACCGCAGACGCGGCGGACAGAGCTGAGCAAAGCGAAAACCGCAGACGCGGTGGACAGAGCTGAGCAAAGCGAAGAGCTGAGCAAAGCGAAAACCGCAGACGCGGTGGACAGAGCTGAGCAAAGCGAAAACCGCAGACGCGGCGACAGAGCTGAGCAAAGCGAAAACCGCAGACGCGGTGGACAGAGCTAAGCAAAGCGAAAACCGCAGACGCGGCGGACAGAGGCTGAGCAAAGCGAAAACCGCAGACGCGGCGGACAGAGCTGAGCAAAGCGAAAACCGCAGATGCGGCGGACAGAGCTGAGCAAAGCGAAAAAGAGCTGAGCAAAGCGAAAACCGCAGATGCGGCGGACAGAGCTGAGCAAAGCGAAAACCGCAGACGTGGCGGACAGAGCTGAGCAAAGCGAAAACCGCAGACGCGGCGGACAGAGCTGAGCAAAGCGAAAACCGCAGACGCGATGGGAACAGTGCTCTGTTCACACGGAACAGACTAGAAGGGAAAGGCAGAACCAGATACCCACAGGGTACTTGCAGAGAAGTAGCGAGTGGACCACAAACTCACAAACGGAAGTACAGTGACAACGAGCAGGAGTTAGGTATGGAATGGACATAGAGAAAAAACAGGTAAAAAATAGGAGAGAGTTCAGACTGGAACTGAGTGTACGTAGGAGACCGACACTGCAGCGGGATACAGGAGCGGGTCTGGGAATACAGCCCCCAGAGAGGCAGGACGAACAGGCAAGGAGCGTGTTCAGACTGGCCTGGAAATACAGCCTCCAGGAAGGCGGAACAAACAGGCAAGGAACGAGTACAGACTGCAGGTTAAGGTACACAGATAGGACACAGTGCAGACATGGGAACAGATACTGCAAGACAGGTAACATAGACAGGACCTGGCATGTCAGAGACAAAAGCAGGGCAAGATGCTCAGGCATCAGTTAATTGGGGCAGCTGGTTTAAATACCAGGTGATAGACAGCAATAGGCTGAGGACACACAAGGGGTGTGCCTGCAGCAGGTACAAAAAGCAGGAAGTGATCGGGCGCCGCCCTTAAGCAGCAGACACAGAGGCAAACAGACAGCATGGAGGAAAGCCAGAGAGACATTCTGGACTGGAGATCAAGTGCGTGCTCTTGCACAGTGGGAGATGGACCACTATGCAAGGACGCCGCCAGGTATGTTACAAATATCAAGGACTCATTGGGCGAATCGCTCTGGAACTGAAATCGTATTGCTCACTGACATTTCCCCTATCTGAAAGTCTGATAAACGCTGGAAAAATGACAGTCCAAAAAAAAAAATTTTTCAACATTTTTCAATTTTACCCCCGTGGGATATATATTCTACACACACACATTTGGAACTCTCCTGGGGTACCCTCTCACATATTATTCCCTCATTTAGTGGATATTTTCACAAAAAAGTGAAATTTTCAAAAGTCCAGAAAATTGGCTGAAAACGACTTAATATCAACGACTCATTGGGCGAATCGCTCTGGAACTGAAATCGGAACGCTTACTGACATTTCCCCTATCTGAAAGTCTGATAAATGCCAGAAAAATGACTAAGTCCAAAAAAAAAAAATTTTTCAACTTTTTTCAATTTTAACCCCGTGGGATATATATTCTACCCACACACATTTGGAACTCTCCTGGGGTACCCTCACACATATTATTCCCTCATTTAGTGGATATTTTCACAAAAAAGTGAAATTTTCAAAAAACCAAAATATTGGCTGAAAACGACTAAATATCAAGGACTCATAGGGCGAATCGCTCTGGAACTGAAATCGGAATGCTCACTGACATTTGCCATATCTGAAAGTCTGATAAACGCCGGAAAAATGACTAAGTCCAAAAAAAAAATTTTTTCAACTTTTTTCAATTTTACCCCCGTGGGATATATATTCTACCCACACACATTTGGAACTCTCCTGGGGTACCCTCACACATATTGTTCCCTCATTTAGTGGATATTTTCACAAAAAAGTGAAATTTTCAAAAATCCAGAAAATTGGCTGAAAACGACTAAATATCAAGGACTCATTGGGCGAATAGCTCTGGAACTGAAATCGGAACGCTCACTGACATTTCCCCTATCTGAAAGTCTGATAAATCCTGGAAAAATGACTTAAGTCCAAAAAAAAAAATATTTCAACTTTTTTCAATTTTACCCCCGTGGGATATATAGTCTACCCACACACATTTGGAACTCTCCTGTGGTACTCTCACACATATTATTCCCTCATTTAGTGGATATTTTCACAAAAAAGTGAAATTTTCAAAAATCCAAAATATTGGCTGAAAACGACTAAATATCAAGGACTCATTGGGCGAATCGCTCTGGAACTGAAATCGGAATGCTCACTGACATTTGCCCTATCTGAAAGTCTGATAAACGCCGAAAAATGACTAAGTCCCCAAAAAAAATTTTTTAACTTTTTTTCAATTTTACCCCCGTGGGATATATATTCTACTCACACACATTTGGAACTCTCCTGGGGTACCCTCACACATATTATTCCCTCATTTAGTGGATATTTTCACAAAAAAGTGAAATTTTCAAAAATCCAGAAAATTGGCTGAAAACGACTTAATATCAAGGACTCATTGGGTGAATCCCTCTGGAACTGAAATCGGAACGCTCACTGATATTTCCCCTATCTGAAAGTCTGATAAATCCTGGAAAAATGACTTAAGTCCAAAAAAAAAAATTTTTAAGCTTTTTTCAATTTTACCCCCGTGGGATATATATTCTAAACACACACATTTGGAACTCTCCTGGGGTACCCTCACACATATTATTCCCTCATTTAGTGGATATTTTCACAAAAAAGTGAAATTTTCAAAAATCCAGAAAATTGGCTGAAAACGACTAAATATCAAGGACTCATTGGGCGAATAGCTCTGGAACTGAAATCGGAACGCTCACTGACATTTCCCCTATCTGAAAGTCTGATAAACGCCGGAAAAATGACTAAGTCCAAAAAAAAAATTTCTTAAACTTTTTTCAATTTTACCCCCGTGGGATATATATTCTACCCACACACATTTGGAACTCTCCTGGGGTACCCTCACACATATTATTCCCTCATTTAGTGGATATTTTCACAAAAAAGTGAAATTTTTCAAAAATCCAGAAAATTGGCTGAAAACGACTAAATATCAAAGACTCATTGGGCGAATTGCTCTGGAACTGAAATCGTATTGCTCACTGACATTTCCCCTATCTGAAAGTCTGATAAACGCTGGAAAAATGACTAAGTCCAAAAAAAAAATTTTTCAACTTTTTTCAATTTTACCCCCGTTGATATATATTCTACCCACACACATTTGGAACTCTCCTGGGGTACCCTCACACATATTATTCCCTCATTTAGTGGATATTTTCACAAAAAAGTGAAATTTTCAAAAATCCAAAATATTGGCTGAAAACGACTAAATATTAAGGACTCATTGGGCGAATCGCTCTGGAACTGAAATCGGAACGCTCACTGACATTTGCCCTATCTGAAAGTCTGATAAACGCCGGAAAAATGACTAAGTCCAAAAAAAAATTTTCTTCAACTTTTTTCAATTTTACCCCCGTGGGATATATATTCTACCCACACACATTTGGAACTCTCCTGGGGTACCCTCACACATATTATTCCCTCATTTAGTGGATATTTTCACAAAAAAGTGAAATTTTCAAAAATCCAGAAAATTGGCTGAAAATGACTAAATATCAAGGACTCATTGGGCGAATAGCTCTGGAACTGAAATCGTATTGCTCACTGACATTTCCCCTATCTGAAAGTCTGATAAACGCTGGAAAAATGACAGTCCAAAAAAAAAAATTTTTCAACATTTTTCAATTTTACCCCCGTGGGATATATATTCTACACACACACATTTGGAACTCTCCTGGGGTACCCTCTCACATATTATTCCCTTATTTAGTGGATATTTTCACAAAAAAGTGAAATTTTCAAAAATCCAGAAAATTGGCTGAAAACGACTAAATATCAAGGACTCATTAGGCGAATCGCTCTGGAACTGAAATCGGAATGCTAACTGACATTTGCCCTATCTTAAAGTCTGATGAACGCCGGAAAAATGACTGAGTCCCAAAAAAAATGTTTTAAACTTTTTTCAATTTTACACCCGTGGGATATATATTCTACCCACACACATTTGGAACTCTCCTGGGGTACCCTCACACATATTATTCCCTCATTTAGTGGATATTTTCACAAAAAAGTGAAATTTTCAAAAGTCCAGAAAATTGGCTGAAAACGACTTAATATCAACGACTCATTGGGCGAATCGCTCTGGAACTGAAATCGGAACGCTTACTGACATTTCCCCTATCTGAAAGTCTGATAAATGCCAGAAAAATGACTAAGTCCAAAAAAAAAAAA
Organism: Phyllobates terribilis; assembly: GCF_046119375.1. Taxonomy (NCBI): domain Eukaryota; kingdom Metazoa; phylum Chordata; class Amphibia; order Anura; family Dendrobatidae; genus Phyllobates; species Phyllobates terribilis. The sequence continues at coordinate 587,019,152 of NW_027362762.1, forward strand.
TTTTTCAACTTTTTTCAATTTTACCCCCGTAGGATATATATTCTACCCACACACATTTGGAACTCTCCTGGGGTACCCTCACACATATTATTCCCTCATTTAGTGGATATTTTCACAAAAAAGTGAAATTTTCAAAAAACCAAAATATTGGCTGAAAACGACTAAATATCAAGGACTCATTGGGCGAATCGCTCTGGAACTGAAATCGGAATGCTCACTGACATTTGCCATATCTGAAAGTCTGATAAACGCCAGAAAAATGACTAAGTCCAAAAAAAAAAATTTTTCAACTTTTTTCAATTTTACCCCCGTGGGATATATATTCTACCCACACACATTTGGAACTCTCCTGGGGTACCCTCACACATATTATTCCCTCATTTAGTGGATATTTTTTTTACAAAAAAGTGAAATTTTCAAAAAATCCAGAAAATTGGCTGACAGCGACTTAATATCAAGGAATCATTGGGCGAATCGCTCTGGAACTGAAATCGGAATGCTCACTGACATTTACCCTATCTGAAAGTCTGATAAACGCCAGAAAAATGACTAAGTCCAAAAAATTTTTTTTTCAATTTTACCCCCGTTGATATATATTCTACCCACACACATTTGGAACTCTCCTGGGGTACCCTCACATATATTATTCCCTCATTTAGTGGATATTTTCACAAAATAGTGAAATTTTCAAAAATCCAGAAAATTGGCTGAAAACGACTAAATATCAAGGACTCATTGGGCGAATAGCTCTGGAACTGAAATCGGAACGCTCACTGACATTTCCCCTATCTGAAAGTCTGATAAATCCTGGAAAAATGACTTAAGTCCAAAAAAAAAAATATTTCAACTTTTTTCAATTTTACCCCCGTGGGATATATAGTCTACCCACACACATTTGGAACTCTCCTGTGGTACTCTCACACATATTATTCCCTCATTTAGTGGATATTTTCACAAAAAAGTGAAATTTTCAAAAATCCAAAATATTGGCTGAAAACGACTAAATATCAAGGACTCATTGGGCGAATCGCTCTGGAACTGAAATCGGAATGCTCACTGACATTTGCCCTATCTGAAAGTCTGATAAACGCCGAAAAATGACTAAGTCCCCAAAAAAAATTTTTTAACTTTTTTTCAATTTTACCCCCGTGGGATATATATTCTACTCACACACATTTGGAACTCTCCTGGGGTACCCTCACACATATTATTCCCTCATTTAGTGGATATTTTCACAAAAAAGTGAAATTTTCAAAAATCCAGAAAATTGGCTGAAAACGACTTAATATCAAGGACTCATTGGGTGAATCGCTCTGGAACTGAAATCGGAACGCTCACTGATATTTCCCCTATCTGAAAGTCTGATAAATCCTGGAAAAATGACTTAAGTCCAAAAAAAAAAATTTTTAAGCTTTTTTCAATTTTACCCCTGTGGGATATATAGTCTACCCACACACATTTGGAACTCTCCTGGGGTACCCTCACACATATTATGCCCTCATTTAGTGGATATTTTCACAAAAAAGTGAAATTTTCAAAAAACCAAAATGTTCGCTGAAAACGACTAAATATCAAGGACTCATTGGGCGAATCGCTCTGGAACTGAAATCGGAATGCTAACTGACATTTGCCATATCTGAAAGTCTGATAAACGTCGGAAAAATGACTAAGTCCAAAAAAAAATTTTCTTCAACTTTTTTCAATTTTACCCCCGTGGGATATATATTCTACCCACACACATTTGGAACTCTCCTGGGGTACCCTCACACATATTATTCCCTCATTTAGTGGATATTTTCACAAAAAAGTGAAATTTTCAAAAATCCAGAAAATTGGCTGAAAATGACTAAATATCAAGGACTCATTGGGCGAATAGCTCTGGAACTGAAATCGGAACGCTCACTGACATTTCCCCTATCTGAAAGTCTGATAAACGCCGGAAAAATGACTAAGTCCAAAAAAAAATTTTCTTAAACTTTTTTCAATTTTACCCCCGTGGGATATATATTCTACCCACACACATTTGGAACTCTCCTGGGGTACCCTCACACATATTATTCCCTCATTTAGTGGATATTTTCACAAAAAAGTGAAATTTTCAAAAATCCAGAAAATTGGCTGAAAACGACTAAATATCAAGGACTCATTGGGCGAATCGCTCTGGAACTGAAATCATATTGCTCACTGACATTTCCCCTATCTGAAAGTCTGATAAACGCTGGAAAAATGACTATGTCCAAAAAAAAAATTTTTCAACTTTTTTCAATTTTACCCCCGTGGGATATATATTCTACCCACACACATTTGGAACTCTCCTGGGGTACCCTCACACATATTATTCCCTCATTTAGTGGATATTTTCACAAAAAAGTGAAATTTTCAAAAATCCAGAAAATTGGCTGAAAACGACTAAATATCAAGGACTCATTGGGCGAATAGCTCTGGAACTGAAATCGGAACGCTCACTGACATTTCCCCTATCTGAAAGTCTGATAAACGCCGGAAAAATGACTAAGTCCAAAAAAAAATTTTCTTAAACTTTTTTCAATTTTACCCCCGTGGGATATATATTCTACCCACACACATTTGGAACTCTCCTGGGGTACCCTCACACATATTATTCCCTCATTTAGTGGATATTTTCACAAAAAAGTGAAATTTTCAAAAATCCAGAAAATTGGCTGAAAGCGTCGTAATATCAAGGACTCATTGGGCGAATCGCTCTGGAACTGAAATCGGAAAGCTCACTGACATTTACCCTATCTGAAAGTCTGATAAACGCCGGAAAAATGACTAAGTCCAAAAAAAAAATTTTTCAACTTTTTTCAATTTTACCCCCGTGGGATATATATTCTACCCACACACATTTGGAACTCTCCTGGGGTACCCTCACACATATTATTCTCTCATTTAGTGCATATTTTCACAAAAAAGTGAAATTTTCAAAAATCCAGAAAATTGGCTGAAAACAACTAAATATCAAGGACTCATTGGGCGAATGGCTCTGGAACTGAAATCATATTGCTCACTGACATTTCCCCTGTCTGAAAGTCTGATAAACGCTGGAAAAATGACTAAGTCCAAAAAAAAAAATTTTTCAACTTTTTTCAATTTTACCCCCGTGGGATATATATTCTACCCACACACATTTGGAACTCTCCTGGGGTACCCTCACACATATTATTCCCTCATTTAGTGGATATTTTCACAAAAAAAGTGAAATTTTCAAAAATCCAGAAAATTGGCTGAAAACGACTTAATATCAAGGACTCATTGGGTGAATCGCTCTGGAACTGAAATCGGAACGCTCACTGACATTTCCCCTATCTGAAAGTCTGATAAATCCTGGAAAAATGACTTAAGTCCAAAAAAAAAAATTTTTCAACTTTTTTCAATTTTACCCCCGTGGGATATATATTCTACCCACACACATTTGGAACTCTCCTGGGGTACCCTCACACATATTATTCCCTCATTTAGTGGATATTTTCACAAAAAAGTGAAATTTTCAAAAATCCAGAAAATTGGCTGAAAACGACTAAATATCAAGGACTCATTGGGCGAATAGCTCTGGAACTGAAATCGGAACGCTCACTGACATTTCCCCTATCTGAAAGTCTGATAAAAGCCGGAAAAATGACTAAGTCCAAAAAAAAATTTTCTTAAACTTTTTTCAATTTTACCCCCGTGGGATATATATTCTACCCACACACATTTGGAACTCTCCTGGGGTACCCTCACACATATTATTCCCTCATTTAGTGGATATTTTCACAAAAAAGTGAAATTTTCAAAAATCCAGAAAATTGGCTGAAAGCGTCTTAATATCAAGGACTCATTGGGCGAATCGCTCTGGAACTGAAATCGGAACGCTCACTGACATTTACCCTATCTGAAAGTCTGATAAACGCCGGAAAAATGACTAAGTCCAAAAAAAAAATTTTTTCAACTTTTTTCAATTTTACCCCCGTGGGATATATATTCTACCCACACACATTTGGAACTCTCCTGGGGTACCCTCACACATATTTTTCTCTCATTTACTGCATATTTTCACAAAAAAGTGAAATTTTCAAAAATCCAGAAAATTGACTGAAAACAACTAAATATCAAGGACTCATTGGGCGAATGGCTCTGGAACTGAAATCATATTGCTCACTGACATTTCCCCTGTCTGAAAGTCTGATAAACGCTGGAAAAATGACTAAGTCCAAAAAAAAAAATTTTTCAACTTTTTTCAATTTTACCCCCGTGGGATATATATTCTACCCACACACATTTGGAACTCTCCTGGGGTACCCTCACACATATTATTCCCTCATTTAGTGGATATTTTCACAAAAAAGTGAAATTTTCAAAAATCCAGAAAATTGGCTGAAAACGACTAAATATCAAGGACTCATTGGGCGAATAGCTCTGGAACTGAAATCGGAACGCTCACTGACATTTCCCCTATCTGAAAGTCTGATAAACGCCGGAAAAATGACTAAGTCCAAAAAAAAATTTTCTTAAACTTTTTTCAATTTTACCCCCGTGGGATATATATTCTACCCACACACATTTGGAACTCTCCTGGGGTACCCTCACACATATTATTCCCTCATTTAGTGGATATTTTCACAAAAAAGTGAAATTTTCAAAAATCCAGAAAATTGGCTGAAAGCGTCTCAATATCAAGGACTCATTGGGCGAATCGCTCTGGAACTGAAATCGGAACGCTCACTGACATTTACCCTATCTGAAAGTCTGATAAACGCCGGAAAAATGACTAAGTCCAAAAAAAAAAATTTTTCAACTTTTTTCAATTTTACCCCCGTGGGATATATATTCTACCCACACACATTTGGAACTCTCCTGGGGTACCCTCACACATATTATTCTCTCATTTACTGCATATTTTCACAAAAAAGTGAAATTTTCAAAAATCCAGAAAATTGGCTGAAAACAACTAAATATCAAGGACTCATTGGGCGAATGGCTCTGGAACTGAAATCATATTGCTCACTGACATTTCCCCTGTCTGAAAGTCTGATAAACGCTGGAAAAATGACTAAGTCCAAAAAAAAAAATTTTTCAACTTTTTTCAATTTTACCCCCGTGGGATATATATTCTACCCACACACATTTGGAACTCTCCTGGGGTACCCTCACACATATTATTCCCTCATTTAGTGGATATTTTCACAAAAAAAGTGAAATTTTCAAAAATCCAGAAAATTGGCTGAAAACGACTTAATATCAAGGACTCATTGGGTGAATCGCTCTGGAACTGAAATCGGAACGCTCACTGACATTTCCCCTATCTGAAAGTCTGATAAATCCTGGAAAAATGACTTAAGTCCAAAAAAAAAAATTTTTCAACTTTTTTCAATTTTACCCCCGTGGGATATATATTCTACCCACACACATTTGGAACTCTCCTGGGGTACCCTCACACATATTATGCCCTCATTTAGTGGATATTTTCACAAAAAAGTGAAATTTTCAAAAATCCAGAAAATTGGCTGAAAACGACTAAATATCGAGGACTCATTGGGCGAATAGCTCTGGGACTGAAATCGGAACGCTCACTGACATTTCCCCTATCTGAAAGTCTGATAAACGCCGGAAAAATGACTAAGTCCAAAAAAAAATTTTCTTAAACTTTTTTCAATTTTACCCCCGTGGGATATATATTCTACCCACACACATTTGGAACTCTCCTGGGGTACCCTCACACATATTATTCCCTCATTTAGTGGATATTTTCACAAAAAAGAGAAAATTTCAAAAATCCAAAATATTGGCTGAAAACGACTAAATATCAAGGACTCATTGGGCGAATCGCTCTGGAACTGAAATCGGAACGCTAACAGACATTTCCCCTATCTGAAAGTCTGATAAACGCCGGAAAAATGACTAAGTCCAAAAAAAAAAATTTTCAACTTTTTTCAATTTTACCCCCGTGGGATATATATTCTACCCACACACATTTGGAACTCTCCTGGGGTACCCTCACACATATTATTCCCTCATTTAGTGGATATTTTCACAAAAAAGTGAAATTTTCAAAAATCCAGAAAATTGGCTGAAAGCGTCTCAATATCAAGGACTCATTGGGCGAATCGCTCTGGAACTGAAATCGGAACGCTCACTGACATTTACCCTATCTGAAAGTCTGATAAACGCCGGAAAAATGACTAAGTCCAAAAAAAAAAATTTTTCAACTTTTTTCAATTTTACCCCCGTGGGATATATATTCTACCCACACACATTTGGAACTCTCCTGGGGTACCCTCACACATATTATTCTCTCATTTACTGCATATTTTCACAAAAAAGTGAAATTTTCAAAAATCCAGAAAATTGGCTGAAAACAACTAAATATCAAGGACTCATTGGGCGAATGGCTCTGGAACTGAAATCATATTGCTCACTGACATTTCCCCTGTCTGAAAGTCTGATAAACGCTGGAAAAATGACTAAGTCCAAAAAAAAAAATTTTTCAACTTTTTTCAATTTTACCCCCGTGGGATATATATTCTACCCACACACATTTGGAACTCTCCTGGGGTACCCTCACACATATTATTCCCTCATTTAGTGGATATTTTCACAAAAAAAGTGAAATTTTCAAAAATCCAGAAAATTGGCTGAAAACGACTTAATATCAAGGACTCATTGGGTGAATCGCTCTGGAACTGAAATCGGAACGCTCACTGACATTTCCCCTATCTGAAAGTCTGATAAATCCTGGAAAAATGACTTAAGTCCAAAAAAAAAAATTTTTCAACTTTTTTCAATTTTACCCCCGTGGGATATATATTCTACCCACACACATTTGGAACTCTCCTGGGGTACCCTCACACATATTATGCCCTCATTTAGTGGATATTTTCACAAAAAAGTGAAATTTTCAAAAATCCAGAAAATTGGCTGAAAACGACTAAATATCGAGGACTCATTGGGCGAATAGCTCTGGAACTGAAATCGGAACGCTCACTGACATTTCCCCTATCTGAAAGTCTGATAAACGCCGGAAAAATGACTAAGTCCAAAAAAAAATTTTCTTAAACTTTTTTCAATTTTACCCCCGTGGGATATATATTCTACCCACACACATTTGGAACTCTCCTGGGGTACCCTCACACATATTATTCCCTCATTTAGTGGATATTTTCACAAAAAAGAGAAAATTTCAAAAATCCAAAATATTGGCTGAAAACGACTAAATATCAAGGACTCATTGGGCGAATCGCTCTGGAACTGAAATCGGAACGCTAACAGAAATTTCCCCTATCTGAAAGTCTGATAAACGCCGGAAAAATGACTAAGTCCAAAAAAAAAAATTTTTCAACTATTTTCAATTTTACCCCCGTGGGATATATATTCTACCCACACACATTTGGAACTCTCCTGGGGTACCCTCACACATATTATTCTCTCATTTAGTGCATATTTTTACAAAAAAGTGAAATTTTCAAAAATCCAGAAAATTGGATGAAAACAACTAAATATCAAGGACTCATTGGGCGAATCGCTCTGGAACTGAAATCGGAACGCTCACTGACATTTCCCCTATCTGAAAGTCTGATAAACGCCGGAAAAATGACTAAGTCCAAAAACAAAAATTTTTCAACTTTTTTCAATTTTACCCCCGTGGGATATATATTCTACCCACACACATTTGGAACTCTCCTGGGGTACCCTCACACATATTATTCCCTCATTTAGTGGATATTTTCTCAAAAAAGTGAAATTTTCAAAAATCCAGAAAATTGGCTGAAAGCGTCTTAATATCATGGACTCATTGGGCGAATCGCTCTGGAACTGAAATCGGAACGCTCACTGACATTTGCCCTATCTGAAAGTCTGATAAACGCCGGAAAAATGACTAAGTCCAAAAAAAAATTTTCTTAAACTTTTTTCAATTTTACCCCCGTGGGATATATATTCTACCCACACACATTTGGAACTCTCCTGGGGTACCCTCACACATATTATTCCCTCAGTTAGTGGATATTTTCACAAAAAAGAGAAATTTTCAAAAATCCAAAATATTGGCTGAAAACGACTAAATATCAAGGACTCATTGGGCGAATCGCTCTGGAACTGAAATCGGAACGCTCACTGACATTTTCCCTATCTGAAAGTCTGATAAACGCCGGAAAAATGACTAAGTCCAAAAAAAAAATTTTTTCAACTTTTTTCAATTTTACCCCCGTGGGATATATATTCTACCCACACACATTTGGAACTCTCCTGGGGTACCCTCACACATATTATTCCCTCATTTAGTGGATATTTTCACAAAAAAGTGAAATTTTCAAAAAATCCAGAAAATTGGCTGAAAGCGACTTAATATCAAGGAATCATTGGGCGAATCGATCTGGAACTGAAATCGGAACGCTCACTGACATTTACCCTATCTGAAAGTCTGATAAACGCCAGAAAAATGACTAAGTCCAAAAAAAATTTTTTTCAATTTTACCCCCGTTGATATATATTCTACCCACACACATTTGGAACTCTCCTGGGGTACCCTCACATATATTATTCCCTCATTTAGTGGATATTTTCACAAAATAGTGAAATTTTCAAAAATCCAGAAAATTGGCTGAAAACGACTAAATATCAAGGACTCATTGGGCGAATCGCTCTGGAACTGAAATCGGAACGCTCACTGACATTTCCCCTATCTGAAAGTCTGATAAATCCTGGAAAAATGACTTAAGTCCCCAAAAAAATTTTTTTAACTTTTTTTCAATTTTACCCCCGTGGGATATATATTCTACTCACACACATTTGGAACTCTCCTGGGGTACCCTCACACATATTATTCCCTCATTTAGTGGATATTTTCACAAAAAAGTGAAATTTTCAAAAATCCAAAATATTGGCTGAAAACGACTAAATATCAAGGACTCATTGGGCGGATCGCTCTGGAACTGAAATCGGAACGCTCACTGACATTTCCCCTATCTGAAAGTCTGATAAACGCCGGAAAAATGACTAAGTCCAAAAAAAAAATTTCTTAAACTTTTTTCAATTTTACCCCCGTGGGATATATATTCTACCCACACACATTTGGAACTCTCCTGGGGTACCCTCACACATATTATTCCCTCATTTAGTGGATATTTTCACAAAAAAGTGAAATTTTCAAAAATCCAGAAAATTGGCTGAAAATGACTAAATATCAAGGACTCATTGGGCGAATCGCTCTGGAACTGAAATCATATTGCTCACTAACATTTCCCCTATCTGAAAGTCTGATAAACGCTGGAAAAATGACTATGTCCAAAAAAAAAATTTTTCAACTTTTTTCAATTTTACCCCCGTGGGATATATATTCTACCCACACACATTTGGAACTCTCCTGGGGTATCCTCACACATATTATTCCCTCATTTATTGGATATTTTCACAAAAAAGAGAAATTTTCAAAAATCCAGAAAATTGGCTGAAAATGACTAAATATCAAGGACTCATTGGGCAAATCGCTCTGGAACTGAAATCGGAACGCTCACTGACATTTCCCCTTTCTTAAAGTCTGATAAACGCCGGAAAAATGACTAAGTCCCAAAAAAAAATTTTTAACTTTTTTCAATTTTACCCCCGTGGGATATATATTCTACCCACACACATTTGGAACTCTCCTGGGGTACCCTCACACATATTATTCCCTCATTTAGTGGATATTTTCACAAAAAAGTGAAATTTTCAAAAATCCAGAAAATTGGCTGAAAGCGTCTTAATATCAAGGACTCATTGGGCGAATCGCTCTGGAACTGAAATCGGAACGCTCACTGACATTTACCCTATCTGAAAGTCTGATAAACGCCGGAAAAATGACAAAGTCCAAAAAAAAAAATTTTTCAACTTTTTTCAATTTTACCCCCGTGGGATATATATTCTACCCACACACATTTGGAACTCTCCTGGGGTACCCTCACACATATTATTCTCTCATTTAGTGCATATTTTCACAAAAAAGTGAAATTTTCAAAAATCCAGAAAATTGGCTGAAAACAACTAAATATCAAGGACTCATTGGGCGAATGGCTCTGGAACTGAAATCATATTGCTCACTGACATTTCCCCTGTCTGAAAGTCTGATAAACGCTGGAAAAATGACTAAGTCCAAAAAAAAAAATTTTTCAACTTTTTTCAATTTTACCCCCGTGGGATATATATTCTACCCACACACATTTGGAACTCTCCTGGGGTACCCTCACACATATTATTCCCTCATTTAGTGGATATTTTCACAAAAAAAGTGAAATTTTCAAAAATCCAGAAAATTGGCTGAAAATGACTTAATATCAAGGACTCATTGGGTGAATCGCTCTGGAACTGAAATCGGAACGCTCACTGACATTTCCCCTATCTGAAAGTCTGATAAATCCTGGAAAAATGACTTAAGTCCAAAAAAAAAAATTTTTCAACTTTTTTCAATTTTACCCCCGTGGGATATATATTCTACCCACACACATTTGGAACTCTCCTGGGGTACCCTCACACATATTATGCCCTCATTTAGTGGATATTTTCACAAAAAAGTGAAATTTTCAAAAAACCAAAATATTCGCTGAAAACGACTAAATATCAAGGACTCATTGGGCGAATCGCTCTGGAACTGAAATTGGAACGCTCACTGACATTTGCCCTATCTGAAAGTCTGATAAACGCCGGAAAAATGACTAAGTCCAAAAAAACATTTTCTTAAACTTTTTTCAATTTTACCCCCGTGGGATATATATTCTACCCACACACATTTGGAACTCTCCTGGGGTACCCTCACACATATTATTCCCTCATTTAGTGGATATTTTCTCAAAAAAGTGAAATTTTCAAAAATCCAGAAAATTGGCTGAAAGCGTCTTAATATCAAGGACTCATTGGGCGAATCGCTCTGGAACTGAAATCGGAACGCTCACTGACATTTGCCCTATCTGAAAGTCTGATAAACGCCGGAAAAATGACTAAGTCCAAAAAAAAATTTTCTTAAACTTTTTTCAATTTTACCCCCGTGGGATATATATTCTACCCACACACATTTGGAACTCTCCTGGGGTACCCTCACACATATTATTCTCTCATTTAGTGCATATTTTTACAAAAAAGTGAAATTTTCAAAAATCCAGAAAATTGGCTGAAAACAACTAAATATCAAGGACTCATTGGGCGAATCGCTCTGGAACTGAAATCGGAACGCTCACTGACATTTCCCCTATCTGAAAGTCTGATAAACGCCGGAAAAATGACTAAGTCCAAAAACAAAAATTTTTCAACTTTTTTCAATTTTACCCCCGTGGGATATATATTCTACCCACACACATTTGGAACTCTCCTGGGGTACCCTCACACATATTATTCCCTCATTTAGTGGATATTTTCACAAAAAAGAGAAATTTTCAAAAATCCAAAATATTGGCTGAAAACGACTAAATATCAAGGACTCATTGGGAGAATCGCTCTGGAACTGAAATCGGAACGCTCACTGACATTTTCCCTATCTGAAAGTCTGATCAACGCCGGAAAAATGACTGAGTCCCAAAAAAAATGTTTTAAACTTTTTTCAATTTTACCCCCGTGGGATATATATTCTACCCACACACATTTGGAACTCTCCTGGGGTACCCTCACACATATTATTCCCTCATTTAGTGGATATTTTCTCAAAAAAGTGAAATTTTCAAAAGTCCAGAAAATTGGCTGAAAACGACTTAATATCAACGACTCATTGGGCGAATCGCTGTGGAACTGAAATCGGAACGCTTACTGACATTTCCCCTATCTGAAAGTCTGATAAATGCCAGAAAAATGACTAAGTCCAAAAAAAAAAAATTTTTCAACTTTTTTCAATTTTACCCCCGTGGGATATATATTCTACCCACACACATTTGGAACTCTCCTGGGGTACCCTCACACATATTATTCCCTCATTTAGTGGATATTTTCACAAAAAAGTGAAACGTTCAAAAAACCAAAATATTGGCTGAAAACGACTAAATATCAAGGACTCATTGGGCGAATCGCTCTGGAACTGAAATCGGAATGCTCACTGACATTTGCCATATCTGAAAGTCTGATAAACGCCAGAAAAATGAGTAAGTCCAAAAAAATTTTTTTTCAATTTTACCCCCGTTGATATATATTCTACCCACACACATTTGGAACTCTCCTGGGGTACCCTCACATATATTATTCCCTCATTTAGTGGATATTTTCACAAAATAGTGAAATTTTCAAAAATCCAGAAAATTGGCTGAAAACGACTAAATATCAAGGACTCATTGGGCGAATAGCTCTGGAACTGAAATCGGAATGCTCACTGACATTTCCCCTATCTGACAGTCTGATAAATCCTGGAAAAATGACTTAAGTCCAAAAAAAAAAATTTTTCAACTTTTTTCAATTTTACCCCCGTGGGATATATAGTCTACCCACACACATTTGGAACTCTCCTGTGGTACTCTCACACATATTATTCCCTCATTTAGTGGATATTTTCACAAAAAAGTGAAATTTTCAAAAATCCAAAATATTGGCTGAAAACGACTAAATATCAAGGACTCATTGGGCGAATCGCTCTGGAACTGAAATCGGAATGCTCACTGACATTTGCCCTATCTGAAAGTCTGATAAACGCCGGAAAAATGACTAAGTCCCCAAAAAAAATTTTTTAACTTTTTTTCAATTTTACCCCCGTGGGATATATATTCTACTCACACACATTTGGAACTCTCCTGGGGTACCCTCACACATATTATTCCCTCATTTAGTGGATATTTTCACAAAAAAGTGAAATTTTCAAAAATCCAAAATATTGGCTGAAAACGACTAAATATTAAGGACTCATTGGGCGAATCGCTCTGGAACTGAAATCGGAACGCTCACTGACATTTGCCCTATCTGAAAGTCTGATAAACGCCGGAAAAATGACTAAGTCCAAAAAAAAAATGTTTCAACTTTTTTCAATTTTACCCCCGTGGGATATATATTCTACCCACACTCATTTGGAACTCTCCTGGGGTACCCTCACACATATTATGCCCTCATTTAGTGGATATTTTCACAAAAAAGTGAAACTTTCAAAAAACCAAAATGTTCGCTGAAAACGACTAAATATCAAGGACTCATTGGGCGAATCGCTCTGGAACTGAAATCGGAATGCTCACTGACATTTGCCCTATCTGAAAGTCTGATAAACGCCGGAAAAATGACTAAGTCCCCAAAAAAAATTTTTTAACTTTTTTTCAATTTTACCCCCGTGGGATATATATTCTACCCACACTCATTTGGAACTCTCCTGGGGTACCCTCACACATATTATGCCCTCATTTAGTGGATATTTTCACAAAAAAGTGAAACTTTCAAAAAACCAAAATGTTCGCTGAAAACGACTAAATATCAAGGACTCATTGGGCGAATCGCTCTGGAACTGAAATCATATTGCTCACTAACATTTCCCCTATCTGAAAGCCTGATAAACGCTGGAAAAATGACTATGTCCAAAAAAAAAATTTTTCAACTTTTTTCAATTTTACCCCCGTGGGATATATATTCTACCCACACACATTTGGAACTCTCCTGGGGTACCCTCACACATATTATTCCCTCATTTAGTGGATATTTTCACAAAAAAGTGAAATTTTCAAAAATCCAGAAAATTGGCTGAAAGCGTCTCAATATCAAGGACTCATTGGGCGAATCGCTCTGGAACTGAAATCGGAACGCTCACTGACATTTACCCTATCTGAAAGTCTGATAAACGCCGGAAAAATGACTAAGTCCAAAAAAAAAAATTTTTCAACTTTTTTCAATTTTACCCCCGTGGGATATATATTCTACCCACACACATTTGGAACTCTCCTGGGGTACCCTCACACATATTATTCTCTCATTTACTGCATATTTTCACAAAAAAGTGAAATTTTCAAAAATCCAGAAAATTGGCTGAAAACAACTAAATATCAAGGACTCATTGGGCGAATGGCTCTGGAACTGAAATCATATTGCTCACTGACATTTCCCCTGTCTGAAAGTCTGATAAACGCTGGAAAAATGACTAAGTCCAAAAAAAAAAATTTTTCAACTTTTTTCAATTTTACCCCCGTGGGATATATATTCTACCCACACACATTTGGAACTCTCCTGGGGTACCCTCACACATATTATTCCCTCATTTAGTGGATATTTTCACAAAAAAAGTGAAATTTTCAAAAATCCAGAAAATTGGCTGAAAACGACTTAATATCAAGGACTCATTGGGTGAATCGCTCTGGAACTGAAATCGGAACGCTCACTGACATTTCCCCTATCTGAAAGTCTGATAAATCCTGGAAAAATGACTTAAGTCCAAAAAAAAAAATTTTTCAACTTTTTTCAATTTTACCCCCGTGGGATATATATTCTACCCACACACATTTGGAACTCTCCTGGGGTACCCTCACACATATTATGCCCTCATTTAGTGGATATTTTCACAAAAAAGTGAAATTTTCAAAAATCCAGAAAATTGGCTGAAAACGACTAAATATCGAGGACTCATTGGGCGAATAGCTCTGGAACTGAAATCGGAACGCTCACTGACATTTCCCCTATCTGAAAGTCTGATAAACGCCGGAAAAATGACTAAGTCCAAAAAAAAATTTTCTTAAACTTTTTTCAATTTTACCCCCGTGGGATATATATTCTACCCACACACATTTGGAACTCTCCTGGGGTACCCTCACACATATTATTCCCTCATTTAGTGGATATTTTCACAAAAAAGAGAAATTTTCAAAAATCCAAAATATTGGCTGAAAACGACTAAATATCAAGGACTCATTGGGCGAATCGCTCTGGAACTGAAATCGGAACGCTAACAGAAATTTCCCCTATCTGAAAGTCTGATAAACGCCGGAAAAATGACTAAGTCCAAAAAAAAAAATTTTTCAACTATTTTCAATTTTACCCCCGTGGGATATATATTCTACCCACACACATTTGGAACTCTCCTGGGGTACCCTCACACATATTATTCTCTCATTTAGTGCATATTTTTACAAAAAAGTGAAATTTTCAAAAATCCAGAAAATTGGATGAAAACAACTAAATATCAAGGACTCATTGGGCGAATCGCTCTGGAACTGAAATCGGAACGCTCACTGACATTTCCCCTATCTGAAAGTCTGATAAACGCCGGAAAAATGACTAAGTCCAAAAACAAAAATTTTTCAACTTTTTTCAATTTTACCCCCGTGGGATATATATTCTACCCACACACATTTGGAACTCTCCTGGGGTACCCTCACACATATTATTCCCTCATTTAGTGGATATTTTCTCAAAAAAGTGAAATTTTCAAAAATCCAGAAAATTGGCTGAAAGCGTCTTAATATCATGGACTCATTGGGCGAATCGCTCTGGAACTGAAATCGGAACGCTCACTGACATTTGCCCTATCTGAAAGTCTGATAAACGCCGGAAAAATGACTAAGTCCAAAAAAAAATTTTCTTAAACTTTTTTCAATTTTACCCCCGTGGGATATATATTCTACCCACACACATTTGGAACTCTCCTGGGGTACCCTCACACATATTATTCCCTCAGTTAGTGGATATTTTCACAAAAAAGAGAAATTTTCAAAAATCCAAAATATTGGCTGAAAACGACTAAATATCAAGGACTCATTGGGCGAATCGATCTGGAACTGAAATCGGAACGCTCACTGACATTTACCCTATCTGAAAGTCTGATAAACGCCAGAAAAATGACTAAGTCCAAAAAAAATTTTTTTCAATTTTACCCCCGTTGATATATATTCTACCCACACACATTTGGAACTCTCCTGGGGTACCCTCACATATATTATTCCCTCATTTAGTGGATATTTTCACAAAATAGTGAAATTTTCAAAAATCCAGAAAATTGGCTGAAAACGACTAAATATCAAGGACTCATTGGGCGAATCGCTCTGGAACTGAAATCGGAACGCTCACTGACATTTCCCCTATCTGAAAGTCTGATAAATCCTGGAAAAATGACTTAAGTCCCCAAAAAAATTTTTTTAACTTTTTTTCAATTTTACCCCCGTGGGATATATATTCTACTCACACACATTTGGAACTCTCCTGGGGTACCCTCACACATATTATTCCCTCATTTAGTGGATATTTTCACAAAAAAGTGAAATTTTCAAAAATCCAAAATATTGGCTGAAAACGACTAAATATCAAGGACTCATTGGGCGGATCGCTCTGGAACTGAAATCGGAACGCTCACTGACATTTCCCCTATCTGAAAGTCTGATAAACGCCGGAAAAATGACTAAGTCCAAAAAAAAAATTTCTTAAACTTTTTTCAATTTTACCCCCGTGGGATATATATTCTACCCACACACATTTGGAACTCTCCTGGGGTACCCTCACACATATTATTCTCTCATTTACTGCATATTTTCACAAAAAAGTGAAATTTTCAAAAATCCAGAAAATTGGCTGAAAACAACTAAATATCAAGGACTCATTGGGCGAATGGCTCTGGAACTGAAATCATATTGCTCACTGACATTTCCCCTGTCTGAAAGTCTGATAAACGCTGGAAAAATGACTAAGTCCAAAAAAAAAAATTTTTCAACTTTTTTCAATTTTACCCCCGTGGGATATATATTCTACCCACACACATTTGGAACTCTCCTGGGGTACCCTCACACATATTATTCCCTCATTTAGTGGATATTTTCACAAAAAAAGTGAAATTTTCAAAAATCCAGAAAATTGGCTGAAAACGACTTAATATCAAGGACTCATTGGGTGAATCGCTCTGGAACTGAAATCGGAACGCTCACTGACATTTCCCCTATCTGAAAGTCTGATAAATCCTGGAAAAATGACTTAAGTCCAAAAAAAAAAATTTTTCAACTTTTTTCAATTTTACCCCCGTGGGATATATATTCTACCCACACACATTTGGAACTCTCCTGGGGTACCCTCACACATATTATGCCCTCATTTAGTGGATATTTTCACAAAAAAGTGAAATTTTCAAAAATCCAGAAAATTGGCTGAAAACGACTAAATATCGAGGACTCATTGGGCGAATAGCTCTGGAACTGAAATCGGAACGCTCACTGACATTTCCCCTATCTGAAAGTCTGATAAACGCCGGAAAAATGACTAAGTCCAAAAAAAAATTTTCTTAAACTTTTTTCAATTTTACCCCCGTGGGATATATATTCTACCCACACACATTTGGAACTCTCCTGGGGTACCCTCACACATATTATTCCCTCATTTAGTGGATATTTTCACAAAAAAGAGAAATTTTCAAAAATCCAAAATATTGGCTGAAAACGACTAAATATCAAGGACTCATTGGGCGAATCGCTCTGGAACTGAAATCGGAACGCTAACAGAAATTTCCCCTATCTGAAAGTCTGATAAACGCCGGAAAAATGACTAAGTCCAAAAAAAAAAATTTTTCAACTATTTTCAATTTTACCCCCGTGGGATATATATTCTACCCACACACATTTGGAACTCTCCTGGGGTACCCTCACACATATTATTCTCTCATTTAGTGCATATTTTTACAAAAAAGTGAAATTTTCAAAAATCCAGAAAATTGGATGAAAACAACTAAATATCAAGGACTCATTGGGCGAATCGCTCTGGAACTGAAATCGGAACGCTCACTGACATTTCCCCTATCTGAAAGTCTGATAAACGCCGGAAAAATGACTAAGTCCAAAAACAAAAATTTTTCAACTTTTTTCAATTTTACCCCCGTGGGATATATATTCTACCCACACACATTTGGAACTCTCCTGGGGTACCCTCACACATATTATTCCCTCATTTAGTGGATATTTTCTCAAAAAAGTGAAATTTTCAAAAATCCAGAAAATTGGCTGAAAGCGTCTTAATATCATGGACTCATTGGGCGAATCGCTCTGGAACTGAAATCGGAACGCTCACTGACATTTGCCCTATCTGAAAGTCTGATAAACGCCGGAAAAATGACTAAGTCCAAAAAAAAATTTTCTTAAACTTTTTTCAATTTTACCCCCGTGGGATATATATTCTACCCACACACATTTGGAACTCTCCTGGGGTACCCTCACACATATTATTCCCTCAGTTAGTGGATATTTTCACAAAAAAGAGAAATTTTCAAAAATCCAAAATATTGGCTGAAAACGACTAAATATCAAGGACTCATTGGGCGAATCGATCTGGAACTGAAATCGGAACGCTCACTGACATTTACCCTATCTGAAAGTCTGATAAACGCCAGAAAAATGACTAAGTCCAAAAAAAATTTTTTTCAATTTTACCCCCGTTGATATATATTCTACCCACACACATTTGGAACTCTCCTGGGGTACCCTCACATATATTATTCCCTCATTTAGTGGATATTTTCACAAAATAGTGAAATTTTCAAAAATCCAGAAAATTGGCTGAAAACGACTAAATATCAAGGACTCATTGGGCGAATCGCTCTGGAACTGAAATCGGAACGCTCACTGACATTTCCCCTATCTGAAAGTCTGATAAATCCTGGAAAAATGACTTAAGTCCCCAAAAAAATTTTTTTAACTTTTTTTCAATTTTACCCCCGTGGGATATATATTCTACTCACACACATTTGGAACTCTCCTGGGGTACCCTCACACATATTATTCCCTCATTTAGTGGATATTTTCACAAAAAAGTGAAATTTTCAAAAATCCAAAATATTGGCTGAAAACGACTAAATATCAAGGACTCATTGGGCGGATCGCTCTGGAACTGAAATCGGAACGCTCACTGACATTTCCCCTATCTGAAAGTCTGATAAACGCCGGAAAAATGACTAAGTCCAAAAAAAAAATTTCTTAAACTTTTTTCAATTTTACCCCCGTGGGATATATATTCTACCCACACACATTTGGAACTCTCCTGGGGTACCCTCACACATATTATTCCCTCATTTAGTGGATATTTTCACAAAAAAGTGAAATTTTCAAAAATCCAAAATATTGGCTGAAAACGACTAAATATTAAGGACTCATTGGGCGAATCGCTCTGGAACTGAAATCGGAACGCTCACTGACATTTGCCCTATCTGAAAGTCTGATAAACGCCGGAAAAATGACTGAGTCCCAAAAAAAATGTTTTAAACTTTTTTCAATTTTACCCCCGTGGGATATATATTCTACCCACACTCATTTGGAACTCTCCTGGGGTACCCTCACACATATTATGCCCTCATTTAGTGGATATTTTCACAAAAAAGTGAAATTTTCAAAAAACCAAAATGTTCGCTGAAAACGACTAAATATCAAGGACTCATTGGGCGAATCGCTCTGGAACTGAAATCGGAATGCTAACTGACATTTGCCATATCTGAAAGTCTGATAAACGTCGGAAAAATGACTAAGTCCAAAAAAAAATTTTCTTCAACTTTTTTCAATTTTACCCCCGTGGGATATATATTCTACCCACACACATTTGGAACTCTCCTGGGGTACCCTCACACATATTATTCCCTCATTTAGTGGATATTTTCACAAAAAAGTGAAATTTTCAAAAATCCAGAACATTGGCTGAAAATGACTAAATATCAAGGACTCATTGGGCGAATAGCTCTGGAACTGAAATCGGAACGCTCACTGACATTTCCCCTATCTGAAAGTCTGATAAAGGCCGGAAAAATGACTAAGTCCAAAAAAAAATTTTCTTAAACTTTTTTCAATTTTACCCCCGTGGGATATATATTCTACCCACACACATTTGGAACTCTCCTTGGGTACCCTCACACATATTATTCCCTCATTTAGTGGATATTTTCACAAAAAAGTGAAATTTTCAAAAATCCAGAAAATTGGCTGAAAACGACTAAATATCAAGGACTCATTGGGCGAATCGCTCTGGAACTGAAATCATATTGCTCACTGACATTTCCCCTATCTGAAAGTCTGATAAACGCTGGAAAAATGACTATGTCCAAAAAAAAAATTTTTCAACTTTTTTCAATTTTACCCCCGTGGGATATATATTCTACCCACACACATTTGGAACTCTCCTGGGGTACCCTCACACATATTATTCCCTCATTTAGTGGATATTTTCACAAAAAAGTGAAATTTTCAAAAATCCAGAAAATTGGCTGAAAACGACTAAATATCAAGGACTCATTGGGCGAATAGCTCTGGAACTGAAATCGGAACGCTCACTGACATTTCCCCTATCTGAAAGTCTGATAAACGCCGGAAAAATGACTAAGTCCAAAAAAAAATTTTCTTAAACTTTTTTCAATTTTACCCCCGTGGGATATATATTCTACCCACACACATTTGGAACTCTCCTGGGGTACCCTCACACATATTATTCCCTCATTTAGTGGATATTTTCACAAAAAAGTGAAATTTTCAAAAATCCAGAAAATTGGCTGAAAATGACTAAATATCAAGGACTCATTGGGCGAATCGCTCTGGAACTGAAATCATATTGCTCACTAACATTTCCCCTATCTGAAAGTCTGATAAACGCTGGAAAAATGACTATGTCCAAAAAAAAAATTTTTCAACTTTTTTCAATTTTACCCCCGTGGGATATATATTCTACCCACACACATTTGGAACTCTCCTGGGGTACCCTCACACAAATTATTCCCTCATTTAGTGGATATTTTCACAAAAAAGTGAAATTTTCAAAAATACAGAAAATTGGCTGAAAGCGTCTTAATATCAAGGACTCATTGGGCGAATCGCTCTGGAACTGAAATCGGAACGCTCACTGACATTTACCCTATCTGAAAGTCTGATAAACGCCGGAAAAATGACTAAGTCCAAAAAAAAAAATTTTTCAACTTTTTTCAATTTTACCCCCGTGGGATATATATTCTACCCACACACATTTGGAACTCTCCTGGGGTACCCTCACACATATTATTCCCTCATTTAGTGGATATTTTCACAAAAAAAGTGAAATTTTCAAAAATCCAGAAAATTGGCTGAAAACGACTTAATATCAAGGACTCATTGGGTGAATCGCTCTGGAACTGAAATCGGAACGCTCACTGACATTTCCCCTATCTGAAAGTCTGATAAATCCTGGAAAAATGACTTAAGTCCAAAAAAAAAAATTTTTCAACTTTTTTCAATTTTACCCCCGTGGGATATATATTCTACCCACACACATTTGCAACTCTCCTGGGGTACCCTCACACATATTATGCCCTCATTTAGTGGATATTTTCACAAAAAAGTGAAATTTTCAAAAAACCAAAATATTCGCTGAAAACGACTAAATATCAAGGACTCATTGGGCGAATCGCTCTGGAACTGAAATCGGAATGCTAACTGACATTTGCCATATCTGAAAGTCTGATAAACGTCGGAAAAATGACTAAGTTCAAAAAAAATTTTTCTTCAATTTTACCCCCGTGGGATATATATTCTACCCACACACATTTGGAACTCTCCTGGGGTACCCTCACACATATTATTCCCTCATTTAGTGGATATTTTCACAAAAAAGTGAAATTTTCAAAAATCCAGAAAATTGGCTGAAAACGACTAAATATCAAGGACTCATTGGGCGAATAGCTCTGGAACTGAAATCGGAACGCTCACTGACATTTCCCCTATCTGAAAGTCTGATAAACGCCGGAAAAATGACTAAGTCCAAAAAAAAATTTTCTTAAACTTTTTTCAATTTTACCCCCGTGGGATATATATTCTACCCACACACATTTGGAACTCTCCTGGGGTACCCTCACACATATTATTCCCTCATTTAGTGGATATTTTCACAAAAAAGTGAAGTTTTCAAAAATCCAGAAAATTGGCTGAAAGCGTCTTAATATCAAGGACTCATTGGGCGAATCGCTCTGGAACTGAAATCGGAACGCTCACTGACATTTCCCCTATCTGAAAGTCTGATAAACGCCGGAAAAATGACTAAGTCCAAAAAAAAAAATTTTTCAACTTTTTTCAATTTTACCCCCGTGGGATATATATTCTACCCACACACATTTGGAACTCTCCTGGGGTACCCTCACACATATTATTCCCTCATTTAGTGGATATTTTCACAAAAAAGTGAAATTTTCAAAAATCCAGAAAATTGACTGAAAACAACTAAATATCAAGGACTCATTGGGCGAATGGCTCTGGAACTGAAATCATATTGCTCACTGACATTTCCCCTGTCTGAAAGTCTGATAAACGCTGGAAAAATGACTAAGTCCAAAAAAAAAAATTTTTCAACTTTTTTCAATTTTACCCCCGTGGGATATATATTCTACCCACACACATTTGGAACTCTCCTGGGGTACCCTCACACATATTATTCTCTCATTTAGTGCATATTTTTACAAAAAAGTGAAATTTTCAAAAATCCAGAAAATTGGATGAAAACAACTAAATATCAAGGACTCATTGGGCGAATCGCTCTGGAACTGAAATCGGAACGCTCACTGACATTTCCCCTATCTGAAAGTCTGATAAACGCCGGAAAAATGACTAAGTCCAAAAACAAAAATTTTTCAACTTTTTTCAATTTTACCCCCGTGGGATATATATTCTACCCACACACATTTGGAACTCTCCTGGGGTACCCTCACACATATTATTCAGTCATTTAGTGGATATTTTCTCAAAAAAGTGAAATTTTCAAAAATCCAGAAAATTGACTGAAAGCGTCTTAATATCAAGGACTCATTGGGCGAATCGCTCTGGAACTGAAATCGGAACGCTCACTGACATTTGCCCTATCTGAAAGTCTGATAAACGCCGGAAAAATGACTAAGTCAAAAAAAAAATTTTCTTAAACTTTTTTCAATTTTACCCCCGTGGGATATATATTCTACCCACACACATTTGGAACTCTTCTGGGGTACCCTCACACATATTATTCCCTCATTTAGTGGATATTTTCTCAAAAAAGTGAAATTTTCAAAAATCCAGAAAATTGGCTGAAAGCGTCTTAATATCAAGGACACATTGGGCGAATCGCTCTGGAACTGATATCGGAACGCTCACTGACATTTCCCCTATCTGAAAGTCTGATAAACGCCGGAAAAATGACTAAGTCCAAAAACAAAAATTTTTCAACTTTTTTCAATTTTACCCCCGTGGGATATATATTCTACCCACACACATTTGGAACTCTCCTGGGGTACCCTCACACATATTATTCCCTCAGTTAGTGGATATTTTCACAAAAAAGAGAAATTTTCAAAAATCCAAAATATTGGCTGAAAACGACTAAATATCAAGGACTCATTGGGCGAATCGCTCTGGAACTGAAATCGGAACGCTCACTGACATTTACCCTATCTGAAAGTCTGATAAACGCCGGAAAAATGACTAAGTCCAAAAAAAAAATTTTTTAACTTTTTTCAATTTTACCCCCGTGGGATATATATTCTACCCACACACATTTGGAACTCTCCTGGGGTACCCTCACACATATTATTCTCTCATTTAGTGCATATTTTTACAAAAAAGTGAAATTTTCAAAAATCCAGAAAATTGGCTGAAAACAACTAAATATCAAGGACTCATTGGGCGAATCGCTCTGGAACTGAAATCATATTGCTCACTGACATTTCCCATGTCTGAAAGTCTGATAAACGCTGGAAAAATGACTAAGTCCAAAAAAAAAAATTTTTCAACTGTTTTCAATTTTACCCCCGTGGGATATATATTCTACCCACACACATTTGGAACTCTCCTGGGGTACCCTCACACATATTATTCTCTCATTTAGTGGATATTTTCACAAAAAAGTGAAATTTTCTG
Source organism: Phyllobates terribilis (assembly GCF_046119375.1). NCBI lineage: Eukaryota > Metazoa > Chordata > Amphibia > Anura > Dendrobatidae > Phyllobates > Phyllobates terribilis. The sequence goes on from NW_027362762.1 coordinate 587,042,917, forward strand.
AAATCCAGAAAATTGGCTGAAAACGACTAAATATCAAGGACGCATTGGGCGAATCGCTCTGGAACTGAAATCGGAACGCTCACTGACATTTGCCCTATCTGAAAGTCTGATAAACGCCGGAAAAATGACTAAGTCCAAAAAAAAATTTTCTTAAACTTTTTTCAATTTTACCCCCGTGGGATATATATTTTACCCACACACATTTGGAACTCTTCTGGGGTACCCTCACACATATTATTCCCTCATTTAGTGGATATTTTCTCAAAAAAGTGAAATTTTCAAAAATCCAGAAAATTGGCTGAAAGCGTCTTAATATCAAGGACACATTGGGCGAATCGCTCTGGAACTGATATCGGAACGCTCACTGACATTTCCCCTATCTGAAAGTCTGATAAACGTCGGAAAAATGACTAAGTCCAAAAACAAAAATTTTTCAACTTTTTTCAATTTTACCCCCGTGGGATATATATTCTACCCACACACATTTGGAACTCTCCTGGGGTACCCTCACACATATTATTCCCTCAGTTAGTGGATATTTTCACAAAAAAGAGAAATTTTCAAAAATCCAAAATATTGGCTGAAAACGACTAAATATCAAGGACTCATTGGGCGAATCGCTCTGGAACTGAAATCGGAACGCTCACTGACATTTACCCTATCTGAAAGTCTGATAAACGCCGGAAAAATGACTAAGTCCAAAAAAAAAATTTTTCAACTTTTTTCAATTTTACCCCCGTGGGATATATATTCTACCCACACACATTTGGAACTCTCCTGGGGTACCCTCACACATATTATTCTCTCATTTAGTGCATATTTTTACAAAAAAGTGAAATTTTCAAAAATCCAGAAAATTGGCTGAAAACAACTAAATATCAAGGACTCATTGGGCGAATCGCTCTGGAACTGAAATCATATTGCTCACTGACATTTCCCATGTCTGAAAGTCTGATAAACGCCGGAAAAATGACTAAGTCCAAAAAAAAATTTTCTTAAACTTTTTTCAATTTTACCCCCGTGGGATATATATTCTACCCACACACATTTGGAACTCTCCTGGGGTACCCTCACACATATTATTCAGTCATTTAGTGGATATTTTCTCAAAAAAGTGAAATTTTCAAAAATCCAGAAAATTGACTGAAAGCGTCTTAATATCAAGGACTCATTGGGCGAATCGCTCTGGAACTGAAATCGGAACGCTCACTGACATTTGCCCTATCTGAAAGTCTGATAAACGCCGGAAAAATGACTAAGTCCAAAAAAAAATTTTCTTAAACTTTTTTCAATTTTACCCCCGTGGGATATATATTCTACCCACACACATTTGGAACTCTTCTGGGGTACCCTCACACATATTATTCCCTCATTTAGTGGATATTTTCTCAAAAAAGTGAAATTTTCAAAAATCCAGAAAATTGGCTGAAAGCGTCTTAATATCAAGGACACATTGGGCGAATCGCTCTGGAACTGATATCGGAACGCTCACTGACATTTCCCCTATCTGAAAGTCTGATAAACGCCGGAAAAATGACTAAGTCCAAAAACAAAAATTTTTCAACTTTTTTCAATTTTACCCCCGTGGGATATATATTCTACCCACACACATTTGGAACTCTCCTGGGGTACCCTCACACATATTATTCCCTCAGTTAGTGGATATTTTCACAAAAAAGAGAAATTTTCAAAAATCCAAAATATTGGCTGAAAACGACTAAATATCAAGGACTCATTGGGCGAATCGCTCTGGAACTGAAATCGGAACGCTCACTGACATTTACCCTATCTGAAAGTCTGATAAACGCCGGAAAAATGACTAAGTCCAAAAAAAAAATTTTTCAACTTTTTTCAATTTTACCCCCGTGGGATATATATTCTACCCACACACATTTGGAACTCTCCTGGGGTACCCTCACACATATTATTCTCTCATTTAGTGCATATTTTTACAAACAAGTGAAATTTTCAAAAATCCAGAAAATTGGCTGAAAACAACTAAATATCAAGGACTCATTGGGCGAATCGCTCTGGAACTGAAATCATATTGCTCACTGACATTTCCCATGTCTGAAAGTCTGATAAACGCTGGAAAAATGACTAAGTCCAAAAAAAAAAATTTTTCAACTGTTTTCAATTTTACCCCCGTGGGATATATATTCTACCCACACACATTTGGAACTCTCCTGGGGTACCCTCACACATATTATTCTCTCATTTAGTGGATATTTTCACAAAAAAGTGAAATTTTCTGAAATCCAGAAAATTGGCTGAAAACGACTAAATATCAAGGACGCATTGGGCGAATCGCTCTGGAACTGAAATCGGAACGCTCACTGACATTTGCCCTATCTGAAAGTCTGATAAACGCCGGAAAAATGACTAAGTCCAAAAAAAAATTTTCTTAAACTTTTTTCAATTTTACCCCCGTGGGATATATATTCTACCCACACACATTTGGAACTCTTCTGGGGTACCCTCACACATATTATTCCCTCATTTAGTGGATATTTTCTCAAAAAAGTGAAATTTTCAAAAATCCAGAAAATTGGCTGAAAGCGTCTTAATATCAAGTACACATTGGGCGAATCGCTCTGGAACTGATATCGGAACGCTCACTGACATTTCCCCTATCTGAAAGTCTGATAAACGTCGGAAAAATGACTAAGTCCAAAAACAAAAATTTTTCAACTTTTTTCAATTTTACCCCCGTGGGATATATATTCTACCCACACACATTTGGAACTCTCCTGGGGTACCCTCACACATATTATTCCCTCAGTTAGTGGATATTTTCACAAAAAAGAGAAATTTTCAAAAATCCAAAATATTGGCTGAAAACGACTAAATATCAAGGACTCATTGGGCGAATCGCTCTGGAACTGAAATCGGAACGCTCACTGACATTTACCCTATCTGAAAGTCTGATAAACGCCGGAAAAATGACTAAGTCCAAAAAAAAAATTTTTCAACTTTTTTCAATTTTACCCCCGTGGGATATATATTCTACCCACACACATTTGGAACTCTCCTGGGGTACCCTCACACATATTATTCTCTCATTTAGTGCATATTTTTACAAAAAAGTGAAATTTTCAAAAATCCAGAAAATTGGCTGAAAACAACTAAATATCAAGGACTCATTGGGCGAATCGCTCTGGAACTGAAATCATATTGCTCACTCACATTTCCCATGTCTGAAAGTCTGATAAACGCTGGAAAAATGACTAAGTCCAAAAAAAAAAATTTTTCAACTTTTTTCAATTTTACCCCCGTGGGATATATATTCTACCCACACACATTTGGAACTCTCCTGGGGTACCCTCACACATATTATTCCCTCAGTTAGTGGATATTTTCACAAAAAAGAGAAATTTTCAAAAATCCAAAATATTGGCTGAAAACGACTAAATATCAAGGACTCATTGGGCGAATCGCTCTGGAACTGAAATCGGAACGCTCACTGACATTTACCCTATCTGAAAGTCTGATAAACGCCGGAAAAAAGACTAAGTCCAAAAAAAAAATTTTTCAACTTTTTTCAATTTTACCCCCGTGGGATATATATTCTACCCACACACATTTGGAACTCTCCTGGGGTACCCTCACACATATTATTCTCTCATTTAGTGCATATTTTTACAAAAAAGTGAAATTTTCAAAAATCCAGAAAATTGGCTGAAAACAACTAAATATCAAGGACTCATTGGGCGAATCGCTCTGGAACTGAAATCGGAACGCTCACTGACATTTACCCTATCTGAAAGTCTGATAAACGCCGGAAAAATGACTAAGTCCAAAAAAAAAAATTTTTCAACTTTTTTCAATTTTACCCCCGTGGGATATATATTCTACCCACACACATTTGGAACTCTCCTGGGGTACCCTCACACATATTATTCCCTCATTTAGTGGATATTTTCACAAAAAAGAGAAATTTTCAAAAATCCAAAATATTGGCTGAAAACGACTAAATATCAAGGACTCATTGGGCGAATCGCTCTGGAACTGAAATCGGAACGCTAACAGACATTTGCCCTATCTGAAAGTCTGATAAACGCCGGAAAAATGACTAAGTCCAAAAAAAAAAATTTTTCAACTGTTTTCAATTTTACCCCCGTGGGATATATATTCTACCCACACACATTTGGAACTCTCCTGGGGTACCCTCACACATATTATTCTCTCATTTAGTGGATATTTTCACAAAAAAGTGAAATTTTCTGAAATCCAGAAAATTGGCTGAAAACGACTAAATATCAAGGACGCATTGGGCGAATCGCTCTGGAACTGAAATCGGAACACTCACTGACATTTGCCCTATCTGAAAGTCTGATAAACGCCGGAAAAATTACTAAGTCCAAAAAAAAATATTTTTCAACTTTTTTCAATTTTACCCCCGTGGGATATATATTCTACCCACACACATTTGGAACTCTCCTGGGGTACCCTCACACATATTATTCCCTCAGTTAGTGGATATTTTCACAAAAAAGAGAAATTTTCAAAAATCCAAAATATTGGCTGAAAACGCCTAAATATCAAGGACTCATTGGGCGAATCGCTCTGGAACTGAAATCGGAACGCTCACAGACATTTGCCCTATCTGAAAGTCTGATAAACGCCGGAAAAATGACTGGATCCCAAAAAAAATGTTTTAAACTTTTTTCAATTTTACCCCCGTGGGATATATATTCTACCCACACACATTTGGAACTCTCCTGGGGTACCCTCACACATATTATTCCCTCATTTAGTGGATATTTTCACAAAAAAGTGAAATTTTCAAAAATCCAGAAAATTGGCTGAAAGCGTCTTAATATCATGGACTCATTGGGCGAATCGCTCTGGAACTGAAATCGGAACTGTCACTGACATTTACCCTATCTGAAAGTCTGATAAACGCCGGAAAAATGACTAAGTCCAAAAAAAAAAAATTTTTCAACTTTTTTCAATTTTACCCCCGTGGGATATATATTCTACCCACACACATTTGGAACTCTCCTGGGGTACCCTCACACATATTATTCCCTCAGTTAGTGGATATTTTCACAAAAAAGAGAAATTTTCAAAAATCCAAAATATTGGCTGAAAACGACTAAATATCAAGGACTCATTGGGCGAATCGCTCTGGAACTGAAATCGGAACGCTAACAGACATTTGCCCTATCTGAAAGTCTGATAAACGCCGGAAAAATGACTAAGTCCAAAAAAAATTTTTTTATAACTTTTTTCAATTTTACCCCCGTGGGATATATATTCTACCCACACACATTTGGAACTCTCCTGGGGTACCCTCACACATATTATTCCTTCAGTTAGTGGATATTTTCACAAACAAGAGAAATTTTCAAAAATCCAAAATATTGGCTGAAAACGACTAAATATCAAGGACTCATTGGGCGAATCGCTCTGGAACTGAAATCGGAACACTCACTGACATTTACCCTATCTGAAAGTCTGATAAACGCCGGAAAAATGACTAAGTCCAAAAAAAAAAATTTTTCAACTTTTTTCAATTTTACCCCCGTGGGATATATATTCTACCCACACACATTTGGAACTCTCCTGGGGTACCCTCACACATATTATTCTCTCATTTAGTGCATATTTTTACAAAAAAGTGAAATTTTCAAAAATCCAGAAAATTGGCTGAAAACAACTAAATATCAAGGACTCATTGGGCGAATCGCTCTGGAACTGAAATCATATTGCTCACTGACATTTCCCCTGTCTGAAAGTCTGATAAACGCTGGAAAAATGACTAAGTCCAAAAAAAAATATTTTTCAACTTTTTTCAATTTTACCCCCGTGGGATATATATTCTACCCACACACATTTGGAACTCTCCTGGGGTACCCTCACACATATTATTCCCTCAGTTAGTGGATATTTTCACAAAAAAGAGAAATTTTCAAAAATCCAAAATATTGGCTGAAAACGCCTAAATATCAAGGACTCATTGGGCGAATCCCTATGGAACTGAAATCGGAACGCTCACTGACATTTGCCCTATCTGAAAGTCTGATAAACGCCGGAAAAATGACTAAGTCCAAAAAAAAATTTTCTTAAACTTTTTTCAGTTTTACCCCCGTGGGATACATATTCTACCCACACACATTTGGAACTCTCCTGGGGTACCCTCACACATATTATTCTCTCATTTAGTGGATATTTTCACAAAAAAGTGAAATTTTCTGAAATCCAGAAAATTGGCTGAAAACGACTAAATATCAAGGACGCATTGGGCGAATCGCTCTGGAACTGAAATCGGAACGCTCACTGACATTTGCCTTATCTGAAAGTCTGATAAACGCCGGAAAAATGACTAAGTCCAAAAAAAAAAATTTTTCAACTTTTTTCAATTTTACCCCCGTGGGATATATATTCTACCCACACATATTTGGAACTCTCCTGGGGTACCCTCACACATATTATTCTCTCATTTAGTGCATATTTTCACAAAAAAGTGACATTTTCAAAAATCCAGAAAATTGGCTGAAAACAACTAAATATCAAGGACTCATTGGGCGAATCGCTCTGGAACTGAAATCATATTGCTCACTGACATTTCCCCTGTCTGAAAGTCTGATAAACGCTGGAAAAATGACTAAGTACAAAAAAAAAAATTTTTCAACTTTTTTCAATTTTACCCCCGTGGGATATATATTCTACCCACACACATTTGGAACTCTCCTGGGGTACCCTCACACATATTATTCTCTCATTTAGTGCATATTTTTACAAACAAGTGAAATTTTCAAAAATCCAGAAAATTGGCTGAAAACAACTAAATATCAAGGACTCATTGGGCGAATCGCTCTGGAACTGAAATCATATTGCTCACTGACATTTCCCATGTCTGAAAGTCTGATAAAAGCTGGAAAAATGACTAAGTCCAAAAAAAAAAATTTTTCAACTGTTTTCAATTTTACCCCCGTGGGATATATATTCTACCCACACACATTTGGAACTCTCCTGGGGTACCCTCACACATATTATTCTCTCATTTAGTGGATATTTTCACAAAAAAGTGAAATTTTCTGAAATCCAGAAAATTGGCTGAAAACGACTAAATATCAAGGACGCATTGGGCGAATCGCTCTGGAACTGAAATCGGAACGCTCACTGACATTTGCCCTATCTGAAAGTCTGATAAACGCCGGAAAAATGACTAAGTCCAAAAAAAAATTTTCTTAAACTTTTTTCAATTTTACCCCCGTGGGATATATATTCTACCCACACACATTTGGAACTCTTCTGGGGTACCCTCACACATATTATTCCCTCATTTAGTGGATATTTTCTCAAAAAAGTGAAATTTTCAAAAATCCAGAAAATTGGCTGAAAGCGTCTTAATATCAAGGACACATTGGGCGAATCGCTCTGGAACTGATATCGGAACGCTCACTGACATTTCCCCTATCTGAAAGTCTGATAAACGTCGGAAAAATGACTAAGTCCAAAAACAAAAATTTTTCAACTTTTTTCAATTTTACCCCCGTGGGATATATATTCTACCCACACACATTTGGAACTCTCCTGGGGTACCCTCACACATATTATTCCCTCAGTTAGTGGATATTTTCACAAAAAAGAGAAATTTTCAAAAATCCAAAATATTGGCTGAAAACGACTAAATATCAAGGACTCATTGGGCGAATCGCTCTGGAACTGAAATCGGAACGCTCACTGACATTTACCCTATCTGAAAGTCTGATAAACGCCGGAAAAATGACTAAGTCCAAAAAAAAAATTTTTCAACTTTTTTCAATTTTACCCCCGTGGGATATATATTCTACCCACACACATTTGGAACTCTCCTGGGGTACCCTCACACATATTATTCTCTCATTTAGTGCATATTTTTACAAAAAAGTGAAATTTTCAAAAATCCAGAAAATTGGCTGAAAACAACTAAATATCAAGGACTCATTGGGCGAATCGCTCTGGAACTGAAATCATATTGCTCACTGACATTTCCCATGTCTGAAAGTCTGATAAACGCTGGAAAAATGACTAAGTCCAAAAAAAAAAATTTTTCAACTTTTTTCAATTTTACCCCCGTGGGATATATATTCTACGCACACACATTTGGAACTCTCCTGGGGTACCCTCACACATATTATTCCCTCAGTTAGTGGATATTTTCACAAAAAAGAGAAATTTTCAAAAATCCAAAATATTGGCTGAAAACGACTAAATATCAAGGACTCATTGGGCGAATCGCTCTGGAACTGAAATCGGAACGCTCACTGACATTTACCCTATCTGAAAGTCTGATAAACGCCGGAAAAAAGACTAAGTCCAAAAAAAAAATTTTTCAACTTTTTTCAATTTTACCCCCGTGGGATATATATTCTACCCACACACATTTGGAACTCTCCTGGGGTACCCTCACACATATTATTCTCTCATTTAGTGCATATTTTTACAAAAAAGTGAAATTTTCAAAAATCCAGAAAATTGGCTGAAAACAACTAAATATCAAGGACTCATTGGGCGAATCGCTCTGGAACTGAAATCGGAACGCTCACTGACATTTACCCTATCTGAAAGTCTGATAAACGCCGGAAAAATGACTAAGTCCAAAAAAAAAAATTTTTCAACTTTTTTCAATTTTACCCCCGTGGGATATATATTCTACCCACACACATTTGGAACTCTCCTGGGGTACCCTCACACATATTATTCCCTCATTTAGTGGATATTTTCACAAAAAAGAGAAATTTTCAAAAATCCAAAATATTGGCTGAAAACGACTAAATATCAAGGACTCATTGGGCGAATCGCTCTGGAACTGAAATCGGAACGCTAACAGACATTTGCCCTATCTGAAAGTCTGATAAACGCCGGAAAAATGACTAAGTCCAAAAAAAAAAATTTTTCAACTGTTTTCAATTTTACCCCCGTGGGATATATATTCTACCCACACACATTTGGAACTCTCCTGGGGTACCCTCACACATATTATTGTCTCATTTAGTGGATATTTTCACAAAAAAGTGAAATTTTCTGAAATCCAGAAAATTGGCTGAAAACGACTAAATATCAAGGACGCATTGGGCGAATCGCTCTGGAACTGAAATCGGAACACTCACTGACATTTGCCCTATCTGAAAGTCTGATAAACGCCGGAAAAATGACTAAGTCCAAAAAAAAATTTTCTTAAACTTTTTTCAATTTTACCCCCGTGGGATATATATTCTACCCACACACATTTGGAACTCTCCTGGGGTACCCTCACACATATTATTCTCTCATTTAGTGCATATTTTTACAAAAAAGTGAAATTTTCAAAAATCCAGAAAATTGGCTGAAAACAACTAAATATCAAGGACTCATTGGGCGAATCGCTCTGGAACTGAAATCATATTGCTCACTGACATTTCCCCTGTCTGAAAGTCTGATAAACGCTGGAAAAATTACTAAGTCCAAAAAAAAATATTTTTCAACTTTTTTCAATTTTACCCCCGTGGGATATATATTCTACCCACACACATTTGGAACTCTCCTGGGGTACCCTCACACATATTATTCCCTCAGTTAGTGGATATTTTCACAAAAAAGAGAAATTTTCAAAAATCCAAAATATTGGCTGAAAACGCCTAAATATCAAGGACTCATTGGGCGAATCGCTCTGGAACTGAAATCGGAACGCTCACAGACATTTGCCCTATCTGAAAGTCTGATAAACGCCGGAAAAATGACTGGATCCCAAAAAAAATGTTTTAAACTTTTTTCAATTTTACCCCCGTGGGATATATATTCTACCCACACACATTTGGAACTCTCCTGGGGTACCCTCACACATATTATTCCCTCATTTAGTGGATATTTTCACAAAAAAGTGAAATTTTCAAAAATCCAGAAAATTGGCTGAAAGCGTCTTAATATCATGGACTCATTGGGCGAATCGCTCTGGAACTGAAATCGGAACTGTCACTGACATTTACCCTATCTGAAAGTCTGATAAACGCCGGAAAAATGACTAAGTCCAAAAAAAAAAAATTTTTCAACTTTTTTCAATTTTACCCCCGTGGGATATATATTCTACCCACACACATTTGGAACTCTCCTGGGGTACCCTCACACATATTATTCCTTCAGTTAGTGGATATTTTCACAAACAAGAGAAATTTTCAAAAATCCAAAATATTGGCTGAAAACGACTAAATATCAAGGACTCATTGGGCGAATCGCTCTGGAACTGAAATCGGAACACTCACTGACATTTACCCTATCTGAAAGTCTGATAAACGCCGGAAAAATGACTAAGTCCAAAAAAAAAAATTTTTCAACTTTTTTCAATTTTACCCCCGTGGGATATATATTCTACCCACACACATTTGGAACTCTCCTGGGGTACCCTCACACATATTATTCTCTCATTTAGTGCATATTTTTACAAAAAAGTGAAATTTTCAAAAATCCAGAAAATTGGCTGCAAACAACTAAATATCAAGGACTCATTGGGCGAATCGCTCTGGAACTGAAATCATATTGCTCACTGACATTTCCCCTGTCTGAAAGTCTGATAAACGCTGGAAAAATGACTAAGTCCAAAAAAAAATATTTTTCAACTTTTTTCAATTTTACCCCCGTGGGATATATATTCTACCCACACACATTTGGAACTCTCCTGGGGTACCCTCACACATATTATTCCCTCAGTTAGTGGATATTTTCACAAAAAAGAGAAATTTTCAAAAATCCAAAATATTGGCTGAAAACGCCTAAATATCAAGGACTCATTGGGCGAATCCCTATGGAACTGAAATCGGAACGCTCACTGACATTTGCCCTATCTGAAAGTCTGATAAACGCCGGAAAAATGACTAAGTCCAAAAAAAAATTTTCTTAAACTTTTTTCAGTTTTACCCCCGTGGGATACATATTCTACCCACACACATTTGGAACTCTCCTGGGGTACCCTCACACATATTATTCTCTCATTTAGTGGATATTTTCACAAAAAAGTGAAATTTTCTGAAATCCAGAAAATTGGCTGAAAACGACTAAATATCAAGGACGCATTGGGCGAATCGCTCTGGAACTGAAATCGGAACGCTCACTGACATTTGCCTTATCTGAAAGTCTGATAAACGCCGGAAAAATGACTAAGTCCAAAAAAAAATTTTCTTAAACTTTTTTCAATTTTACCCCCGTGGGATATATATTCTACCCACACACATTTGGAACTCTCCTGGGGTACCCTCACACATATTATTCCCTCATTTAGTGGATATTTTCACAAAAAAGTGAAATTTTCAAAAATCCAGAAAATTGGCTGAAAGCGTCTTAATATCAAGGACTCATTGGGCGAATCGCTCTGGAACTGAAATCGGAACGCTCACTGACATTTCCCCTATCTGAAAGTCTGATAAACGCCGGAAAAATGACTAAGTCCAAAAACAAAAATTTTTCAACTTTTTTCAATTTTACCCCCGTGGGATATATATTCTACCCACACATATTTGGAACTCTCCTGGGGTACCCTCACACATATTATTCCCTCATTTAATGGATATTTTCACAAAAAAGAGAAATTTTCAAAAATCCAAAATATTGGCTGAAAACGACTAAATATCAAGGACTCATTGGGCGAATCGCTCTGGAACTGAAATCGGAACGCTCACTGACATTTACCCTATCTTAAAGTCTGATAAACGCCGGAAAAATGACTAAGTCCAAAAAAAAAAATTTTTCAACTTTTTTCAATTTTACCCCCGTGGGATATATATTCTACCCACACATATTTGGAACTCTCCTGGGGTACCCTCACACATATTATTCTCTCATTTAGTGCATATTTTCACAAAAAAGTGACATTTTCAAAAATCCAGAAAATTGGCTGAAAACAACTAAATATCAAGGACTCATTGGGCGAATCGCTCTGGAACTGAAATCATATTGCTCACTGACATTTCCCCTGTCTGAAAGTCTGATAAACGCTGGAAAAATGACTAAGTACAAAAAAAAAAATTTTTCAACTTTTTTCAATTTTACCCTCGTGGGATATATATTCTACCCACACACATTTGGAACTCTCCTGGGGTACCCTCACACATATTATTTCCTCATTTAGTGGATATTTTCTCAAAAAAGTGAAATTTTCAAAAATCCAGAAAATTGGCTGAAAGCGTCTTAATATCAAGGACTCATTGGGAGAATGGCTCTGGAACTGAAATCGGAACGCTCACTGACATTTGCCCTATCTGAAAGTCTGATAAACGCCGGAAAAATGACTAAGTCCAAAAAAAAATTTTCTTAAACTTTTTTCAATTTTACCCCCGTGGGATATATATTCTACCCACACACATTTGGAACTCTCCTGGGGTACCCTCACACATATTATTCCCTCATTTAGTGGATATTTTCACAAAAAAGTGAAATTTTCAAAAATCCAGAAAATTGGCTGAAAACAACTAAATATCAAGGACTCATTGGGCGAATCGCTCTGGAACTGAAATCATATTGCTCACTGACATTTACCCTATCTGAAAGTCTGATAAACGCCGGAAAAATGACTAAGTCCAAAAAAAAAAATTTTTCAACTTTTTTCAATTTTACCCCCGTGGGATATATATTCTACCCACACACATTTGGAACTCTCCTGGGGTACCCTCACACATATTATTCCCTCATTTAGTTGATATTTTCACAAAAAAGAGAAATTTTCAAAAATCCAAAATATTGGCTGAAAACGACTAAATATCAAGGACTCATTGGGCGAATCGCTCTGGAACTGAAATCGGAACGCTCATAGACATTTTCCCTATCTGAAAGTCTGATAAACGCCGGAAAAATGACAAAGTCCAAAAAAAAAAGTTTTTCAACTATTTTAAATTTTACCCCCGTGGGATATATATTCTACCCACACACATTTGGAACTCTCCTGGGGTACCCTCACACATATTATTCTCTCATTTAGTGGATATTTTCACAAAAAAGTGAAATTTTCTGAAATCCAGAAAATTGGCTGAAAACGACTAAATATCAAGGACGCATTGGGCGAATCGCTCTGGAACTGAAATCGGAACGCTCACTGACATTTGCCTTATCTGAAAGTCTGATAAACGCCGGAAAAATGACTAAGTCCAAAAAAAAATTTTCTTAAACTTTTTTCAATTTTACCCCCGTGGGATATATATTCTACCCACACACATTTGGAACTCTCCTGGGGTACCCTCACACATATTATTCCCTCATTTAGTGGATATTTTCACAAAAAAGTGAAATTTTCAAAAATCCAGAAAATTGTCTGAAAGCGTCTTAATATCAAGGACTCATTGGGCGAATCGCTCTGGAACTGAAATCGGAACGCTCACTGACATTTCCCCTATCTGAAAGTCTGATAAACGCCGGAAAAATGACTAAGTCCAAAAACAAAAATTTTTCAACTTTTTTCAATTTTACCCCCGTGGGATATATATTCTACCCACACATATTTGGAACTCTCCTGGGGTACCCTCACACATATTATTCCCTCATTTAATGGATATTTTCACAAAAAAGAGAAATTTTCAAAAATCCAAAATATTGGCTGAAAACGACTAAATATCAAGGACTCATTGGGCGAATCGCTCTGGAACTGAAATCGGAACGCTCACTGACATTTACCCTATCTTAAAGTCTGATAAACGCCGGAAAAATGACTAAGTCCAAAAAAAAAAATTTTTCAACTTTTTTCAATTTTACCCCCGTGGGATATATATTCTACCCACACATATTTGGAACTCTCCTGGGGTACCCTCACACATATTATTCTCTCACTTAGTGCATATTTTCACAAAAAAGTGACATTTTCAAAAATCCAGAAAATTGGCTGAAAACAACTAAATATCAAGGACTCATTGGGCGAATCGCTCTGGAACTGAAATCATATTGCTCACTGACATTTCCCCTGTCTGAAAGTCTGATAAACGCTGGAAAAATGACTAAGTACAGAAAAAAAATTTTTCAACTTTTTTCAATTTTACCCTCGTGGGATATATATTCTACCCACACACATTTGGAACTCTCCTGGGGTACCCTCACACATATTATTTCCTCATTTAGTGGATATTTTCTCAAAAAAGTGAAATTTTCAAAAATCCAGAAAATTGGCTGAAAGCGTCTTAATATCAAGGACTCATTGGGCGAATGGCTCTGGAACTGAAATCGGAACGCTCACTGACATTTGCCCTATCTGAAAGTCTGATAAACGCCGGAAAAATGACTAAGTCCAAAAAAAAATTTTCTTAAACTTTTTTCAATTTTACCCCCGTGGGATATATATTCTACCCACACACATTTGGAACTCTCCTGGGGTACCCTCACACATATTATTCCCTCATTTAGTGGATATTTTCACAAAAAAGTGAAATTTTCAAAAATCCAGAAAATTGGCTGAAAACAACTAAATATCAAGGACTCATTGGGCGAATCGCTCTGGATCTGAAATCATATTGCTCACTGACATTTACCCTATCTGAAAGTCTGATAAACGCCGGAAAAATGACTAAGTCCAAAAAAAAAAATTTTTCAACTTTTTTCAATTTTACCCCCGTGGGATATATATTCTACCCACACACATTTGGAACTCTCCTGGGGTACCCTCACACATATTATTCCCTCATTTAGTGGATATTTTCACAAAAAAGAGAAATTTTCAAAAATCCAAAATATTGGCTGAAAACGACTAAATATCAAGGACTCATTGGGCGAATCGCTCTGGAACTGAAATCGGAACGCTCACAGACATTTGCCCTATCTGAAAGTCTGATAAACGCCGGAAAAATGACTGAGTCCCAAAAAAAATGTTTTAAACTTTTTTCAATTTTACCCCCGTGGGATATATATTCTACCCACACACATTTGGAACTCTCCTGGGGTACCCTCACACATATTATTCCCTCATTTAGTGGATATTTTCACAAAAAAGTGAAATTTTCAAAAATCCAGAAAATTGGCTGAAAGCGTCTTAATATCAAGGACTCATTGGGCGAATCGCTCTGGAACTGAAATCGGAACGCTCACTGACATTTACCCTATCTGAAAGTCTGATAAATGCCGGAAAAATGACTAAGTCCAAAAAAAAAAATTTTTCAACTTTTTTCAATTTTACCCCCGTGGGATATATATTCTACCCACACACATTTGGAACTCTCCTCGGGTACCCTCACACATATTATTCTCTCATTTAGTGCATATTTTCACAAAAAAGTGAAATTTTCAAAAATCCAGAAAATTGGCTGAAAGCGTCTTAATATCATGGACTCATTGGGCGAATCGCTCTGGAACTGAAATCGGAACGGTCACTGACATTTACCCTATCTGAAAGTCTGATAAACGCCGGAAAAATGACTAAGTCCAAAAAAAAATAATTTTTCAACTTTTTTCAATTTTACCCCCGTGGGATATATATTCTACCCACACACATTTGGAACTCTCCTGGGGTACCCTCACACATATTATTCCCTCATTTAGTGGATATTTTCACAAAAAAGAGAAATTTTCAAAAATCCAAAATATTGGCTGAAAACGACTAAATATCAAGGACTCATTGGGCGAATCGCTCTGGAACTGAAATCGGAATGCTAACAGACATTTTCCCTATCTGAAAGTCTGATAAACGCCGGAAAAATGACTAAGTCCAAAAAAAAAAATTTTTCAACTATTTTCAATTTTACCCCCGTGGGATATATATTCTACCCACACACATTTGGAACTCTCCTGGGGTACCCTCACACATATTATTCTCTCATTTAGTGGATATTTTCACAAAAAAGTGAAATTTTCTGAAATCCAGAAAATTGGCTGAAAACGACTAAATATCAAGGACGCATTGGGCGAATCGCTCTGGAACTGAAATCGGAACGCTCACTGACATTTGCCTTATCTGAAAGTCTGATAAACGCCGGAAAAATGACTAAGTCCAAAAAAAAATTTTCTTAAACTTTTTTCAATTTTACCCCCGTGGGATATATATTCTACCCACACACATTTGGAACTCTCCTGGGGTACCCTCACACATATTATTCCCTCATTTAGTGGATATTTTCACAAAAAAGTGAAATTTTCAAAAATCCAGAAAATTGGCTGAAAGCGTCTTATTATCAAGGACTCATTTGGGCGAATCGCTCTGGAACTGAAATCGGAACGCTCACTGACATTTCCCCTATCTGAAAGTCTGATAAACGCCGGAAAAATGACTAAGTCCAAAAACAAAAATTTTTCAACTTTTTTCAATTTTACCCCCGTGGGATATATATTCTACCCACACACATTTGGAACTCTCCTGGGGTACCCTCACACATATTATTCCCTCATTTAATGGATATTTTCACAAAAAAGAGAAATTTTCAAAAATCCAAAATATTGGCTGAAAACGACTAAATATCAAGGACTCATTGGGCGAATCGCTCTGGAACTGAAATCGGAACGCTCACAGACATTTGCCCTATCTGAAAGTCTGATAAACGCCGGAAAAATGACTGAGTCCCAAAAAAAATGTTTTAAACTTTTTTCAATTTTACCCCCGTGGGATATATATTCTACCCACACACATTTGGAACTCTCCTGGGGTACCCTCACACATATTATTCCCTCATTTAGTGGATATTTTCACAAAAAAGTGAAATTTTCAAACATCCAGAAAATTGGCTGAAAGCGTCTTAATATCATGGACTCATTGGGCGAATCGCTCTGGAACTGAAATCGGAACGCTCACTGACATTTACCCTATTTGAAAGTCTGATAAACGCCGGAAAAATGACTAAGTCCAAAAAAAAAAATTTTTCAACTTTTTTCAATTTTACCCCCGTGGGATATATATTCTACCCACACACATTTGGAACTCTCCTCGGGTACCCTCACACATATTATTCTCTCATTTAGTGCATATTTTCACAAAAAAGTGAAATTTTCAAAAATCCAGAAAATTGGCTGAAAACAACTAAATATCAAGGACTCATTGGGCGAATCGCTCTGGAACTGAAATCGGAACGCTCACTAACATTTGCCCTATCTGAAAGTCTGATAAACGCCGGAAAAATGACTAAGTCCAAAAAAAAATTTTCTTAAACTTTTTTCAATTTTACCCCCGTGGGATATATATTCTACCCACACACATTTGGAACTCTCCTGGGGTACCCTCACACATATTATTCTCTCATTTAGTGAATATTTTCACAAAAAAGTGAAATTTTCAAAAATCCAGAAAATTGGCTGAAAACGACTAAATATCAAGGACTCATTGGGCGAATCGCTCTGGAACTGAAATCGGAACGCTCACTGACATTTACCCTATCTGAAAGTCTGATAAACGCCGGAAAAATGACTAAGTCCAAAAAAAAAAAATTTTTAACTTTTTTCAATTTTACCCCCGTGGGATATATATTCTACCCACACACATTTGGAACTCTCCTGGGGTACCCTCACACATATTATTCCCTCATTTAGTGGATATTTTCACAAAAAAGAGAAATTTTCAAAAATCCAAAATATTGGCTGAAAACGACTAAATATCAAGGACTCATTGGGCGAATCGCTCTGGAACTGAAATCGGAACGCTCACAGACATTTGCCCTATCTGAAAGTCTGATAAACGCCGGAAAAATGACTGAGTCCCAAAAAAAATTTTTCAACTTTTTTCAATTTTACCCCCGTGGGATATATATTCTACCCACACACATTTGGAACTCTCCTGGGGTACCCTCACACATATTATTCCCTCATTTAGTGGATATTTTCACAAAAAAGAGAAATTTTCAAAAATCCAAAATATTGGCTGAAAACGACTAAATATCAAGGACTCATTGGGCGATTCGCTCTGGAACTGAAATCGGAACGCTAACAGACATTTCCCCTATCTGAAAGTCTGATAAACGCCGGAAAAATGACTAAGTCCAAAAAAAAAAATTTTTCAACTATTTTCAATTTTACCCCCGTGGGATATATATTCTACCCACACACATTTGGAACTCTCCTGGGGTACCCTCACACATATTATTCTCTCATTTAGTGGATATTTTCACAAAAAAGTGAAATTTTCTGAAATCCAGAAAATTGGCTGAAAACGACTAAATATCAAGGACGCATTGGGCGAATCGCTCTGGAACTGAAATCATATTGCTCACTGACATTTCCCCTGTCTGAAAGTCTGATAAACGCTGGAAAAATGACTAAGTCCAAAAAAAAAAATTTTTCAACTTTTTTCAATTTTACCCCCGTGGGATATATATTCTACCCACACACATTTGGAACTCTCCTGGGGTACCCTCACACATATTATTCCCTCAGTTAGTGGATATTTTCACAAAAAAGAGAAATTTTCAAAAATCCAAAATATTGGCTGAAAACAACTAAATATCAAGGACTCATTGGGCGAATCGCTCTGGAACTGAAATCGGAACGCTAAGAGACATTTCCCCTATCTGAAAGTCTGATAAACGCCGGAAAAATGACTAAGTCCAAAAAAAAAAATTTTTCAACTATTTTCAATTTTACCCCCGTGGGATATATATTCTACCCACACACATTTGGAACTCTCCTGGGGTACCCTCACACATATTATTCTCTCATTTAGTGGATATTTTCACAAAAAAGTGAAATTTTCTGAAATCCAGAAAATTGGCTGAAAACGACTAAATATCAAGGACGCATTGGGCGAATCGCTCTGGAACTGAAATCGGAACGCTCACTGACATTTGCCCTATCTGAAAGTCTGATAAACGCCGGAAAAATGACTAAGTCCAAAAAAAAATTTTCTTAAACTTTTTTCAATTTTACCCCCGTGGGATATATATTCTACCCACACACATTTGGAACTCTCCTGGGGTACCCTCACACATATTATTCTCTCATTTAGTGGATATTTTCACAAAAAAGAGAAATTTTCAAAAATCCAAAATATTGGCTGAAAACGACTAAATATCAAGGACTCATTGGGCGAATCGCTCTGGAACTGAAATCATATTGCTCACTGACATTTCCCCTGTCTGAAAGTCTGATAAACGCTGGAAAAATGCCTAAGTACAAAAAAAAAAATTTTTCAACTTTTTTCAATTTTACCCCCGTGGGATATATATTCTACCCACACACATTTGGAACTCTCCTGGGGTACCCTCACACATATTATTCCCTCATTTAGTGGATATTTTCTCAAAAAAGTGAAATTTTCAAAAATCCAGAAAATTGGCTGAAAGCGTCTTAATATCAAGGACTCATTGGGCGAATGGCTCTGGAACTGAAATCGGAACGCTCACTAACATTTGCCCTATCTGA
Organism: Phyllobates terribilis; assembly: GCF_046119375.1. Taxonomy (NCBI): domain Eukaryota; kingdom Metazoa; phylum Chordata; class Amphibia; order Anura; family Dendrobatidae; genus Phyllobates; species Phyllobates terribilis. The sequence continues at coordinate 587,062,186 of NW_027362762.1, forward strand.
AAGTCTGATAAACGCCGGAAAAATGACTAAGTCCAAAAAAAAATTTTCTTAAACTTTTTTCAATTTTACCCCCGTGGGATATATATTCTACCCACACACATTTGGAACTCTCCTGGGGTACCCTCACACATATTATTCCCTCATTTAGTGGATATTTTCACAAAAAAAGAGAAATTTTCAAAAATCCAAAATATTTCCTGAAAACGACTAAATATCAAGGACTCATTGGGCGAATCGCTCTGGAACTGAAATCGGAACGCTAACAGACATTTCCCCTATCTGAAAGTCTGATAAACGCTGGAAAAATGAATAAGTCCAAAAAAAAAAATTTTTCAACTATTTTCAATTTTACCCCCGTGGGATATATATTCTACCCACACACATTTGGAACTCTCCTGGGGTACCCTCACACATATTATTCTCTCATTTAGTGGATATTTTCACAAAAAAGTGAAATTTTCTGAAATCCAGAAAATTGGCTGAAAACGACTAAATATCAAGGACGCATTGGGCGAATCGCTCTGGAACTGAAATCGGAACGCTCACTGACATTTGCCCTATCTGAAAGTCTGATAAATGCCGGAAAAATGACTAAGTCCAAAAAAAAATTTTCTTAAACTTTTTTCAATTTTACCCCCGTGGGATATATATTCTACCCACACACATTTGGAACTCTCCTGGGGTACCCTCACACATATTATTCTCTCATTTAGTGGATATTTTCACAAAAAAGAGAAATTTTCAAAAATCCAAAATATTGGCTGAAAACGACTAAATATCAAGGACTCATTGGGCGAATCGCTCTGGAACTGAAATCATATTGCTCACTGACATTTCCCCTGTCTGAAAGTCTGATAAACGCTGGAAAAATGCCTAAGTACAAAAAAAAAAATTTTTCAACTTTTTTCAATTTTACCCCCGTGGGATATATATTCTACCCACACCCATTTGGAACTCTCCTGGGGTACCCTCACACATATTATTCCCTCATTTAGTGGATATTTTCTCAAAAAAGTGAAATTTTCAAAAATCCAGAAAATTGGCTGAAAGCGTCTTAATATCAAGGACTCATTGGGCGAATGGCTCTGGAACTGAAATCGGAACGCTCACTAACATTTGCCCTATCTGAAAGTCTGATAAACGCCGGAAAAATGACTAAGTCCAAAAAAAAATTTTCTTAAACTTTTTTCAATTTTACCCCCGTGGGATATATATTCTACCCACACACATTTGGAACTCTCCTGGGGTACCCTCACACATATTATTCCCTCATTTAGTGGATATTTTCACAAAAAAAGAGAAATTTTCAAAAATCCAAAATATTTCCTGAAAACGACTAAATATCAAGGACTCATTGGGCGAATCGCTCTGGAACTGAAATCGGAACGCTAACAGACATTTCCCCTATCTGAAAGTCTGATAAACGCCGGAAAAATGAATAAGTCCAAAAAAAAAAATTTTTCAACTATTTTCAATTTTACCCCCGTGGGATATATATTCTACCCACACACATTTGGAACTCTCCTGGGGTACCCTCACACATATTATTCCCTCATTTAGTGGATATTTTCACAAAAAAGTGAAATTTTCAAAAATCCAGAAAATTGGCTGAAAGCGTCTTAATATCAAGGACTCATTGGGCGAATCGCTCTGGAACTGAAATCGGAACGCTCACTGACATTTACCCTATCTGAAAGTCTGATAAACGCCGGAAAAATGACTAAGTCCAAAAAAAAAAATTTTTCAACTATTTTCAATTTTACCCCCGTGGGATATATATTCTACCCACACACATTTGGAACTCTCCTGGGGTACCCTCACACATATTATTCTCTCATTTAGTGGATATTTTCACAAAAAAGTGAAATTTTCTGAAATCCAGAAAATTGGCTGAAAACGACTAAATATCAAGGACGCATTGGGCGAATCGCTCTGGAACTGAAATCATATTGCTCACTGACATTTCCCCTGTCTGAAAGTCTGATAAACGCTGGAAAAATGACTAAGTCCAAAAAAAAACATTTTTCAACTTTTTTCAATTTTACCCCCGTGGGATATATATTCTACCCACACACATTTGGAACTCTCCTGGGGTACCCTCACACATATTATTCTCTCATTTAGTGCATATTTTCACAAAAAAGAGAAGTTTTCAAAAATCCAAAATATTGGCTGAAAACGACTAAATATCAAGGACTCATTGGGCGAATCGCTCTGGAACTGAAATCGGAATGCTGAGACATTTCCCCTATCTGAAAGTCTGATAAACGCCGGAAAAATGACTAAGTCAAAAAAAAAAATTTTTTCAACTATTTTCAATTTTACCCCCGTGGGATATATATTCTACCCACACACATTTGGAACTCTCCTGGGGTACCCTCACACATATTATTCTCTCATTTAGTGGATATTTTCACAAAAAAGTGAAATTTTCTGAAATCCAGAAAATTGGCTGAAAACGACTAAATATCAAGGAAGCATTGGGCGAATCGCTCTGGAACTGAAATCGGAACGCTCACTGACATTTGCCCTATCTGAAAGTCTGATAAACGCCGGAAAAATGACTAAGTCCAAAAAAAAATTTTCTTAAACTTTTTTCAATTTTACGCCCGTGGGATATATATTCTACCCACACACATTTGGAACTCTCCTGGGGTACCCTCACACATATTATTCTCTCATTTAGTGGATATTTTCACAAAAAAGAGAAATTTTCAAAAATCCAAAATATTGGCTGAAAACGACTAAATATCAAGGACTCATTGGGCGAATCGCTCTGGAACTGAAATCGGAATGCTGAGACATTTCCCCTATCTGAAAGTCTGATAAACGCCGGAAAAATGACTAAGTCAAAAAAAAAAATTTTTTCAACTATTTTCAATTTTACCCCCGTGGGATATATATTCTACCCACACACATTTGGAACTCTCCTGAGGTACCCTCACACATATTATTCTCTCATTTAGTGGATATTTTCACAAAAAAGTGAAATTTTCTGAAATCCAGAAAATTGGCTGAAAACGACTAAATATCAAGGAAGCATTGGGCGAATCGCTCTGGAACTGAAATCGGAACGCTCACTGACATTTGCCCTATCTGAAAGTCTGATAAACGCCGGAAAAATGACTAAGTCCAAAAAAAAATTTTCTTAAACTTTTTTCAATTTTACCCCCGTGGGATATATATTCTACCCACACACATTTGGAACTCTCCTGGGGTACCCTCACACATATTATTCTCTCATTTAGTGGATATTTTCACAAAAAAGAGAAATTTTCAAAAATCCAAAATATTGGCTGAAAACGACTAAATATCAAGGACTCATTGGGCGAATCGCTCTGGAACTGAAATCGGAACGCTCACTGACATTTACCCTATCTTAAAGTCTGATAAACGCCGGAAAAATGACTAAGTCCAAAAAAAAAAATTTTTCAACTTTTTTCAATTTTACCCCCGTGGGATATATATTCTACCCACACACATTTGGAACTCTCCTGGGGTACCCTCACACATATTATTCTCTCATTTAGTGCATATTTTCACAAAAAAGTGACATTTTCAAAAATCCAGAAAATTGGCTGAAAACAACTAAATATCAAGGACTCATTGGGCGAATCGCTCTGGAACTGAAATCATATTGCTCACTGACATTTCCCCTGTCTGAAAGTCTGATAAACGCTGGAAAAATGCCTAAGTACAAAAAAAAAAATTTTTCAACTTTTTTCAATTTTACCCCCGTGGGATATATATTCTACCCACACACATTTGGAACTCTCCTGGGGTACCCTCACACATATTATTCCCTCATTTAGTGGATATTTTCTCAAAAAAGTGAAATTTTCAAAAATCCAGAAAATTGGCTGAAAGCGTCTTAATATCAAGGACTCATTGGGCGAATGGCTCTGGAACTGAAATCGGAACGCTCACTGACATTTGCCCTATCTGAAAGTCTGATAAACGCCGGAAAAATGACTAAGTCCAAAAAAAAATTTTCTTAAACTTTTTTCAATTTTACCCCCGTGGGATATATATTCTACCCACACACATTTGGAACTCTCCTGGGGTACCCTCACACATATTATTCCCTCATTTAGTGGATATTTTCACAAAAAAGAGAAATTTTCAAAAATCCAAAATATTGGCTGAAAACGACTAAATATCAAGGACTCATTGGGCGAATCGCTCTGGAACTGAAATCGGAACGCTAACAGACATTTGCCCTATCTGAAAGTCTGATAAACGCCGGAAAAATGACTAAGTCCAAAAAAAAAAATTTTTCAACTATTTTCAATTTTACCCCCTTGGGATATATATTCTACCCACACACATTTGGAACTCTCCTGGGGTACCCTCACACATATTATTCTCTCATTTAGTGGATATTTTCACAAAAAAGTGAAATTTTCTAAAATCCAGAAAATTGGCTGAAAACGACTAAATATCAAGGAATCATTGGGCGAATCGCTCTGGAACTGAAATCGGAACGCTCACTGACATTTCCCCTATCTGAAAGTCTGATAAACGTTGGAAAAATGACTAAGTCCAAAAAAAAATTTTTTTTGAACTTTTTTCAATTTTACAGCCGTGGGATATATATTCTACCCACACACATTTGGAACTCTCCTGGGTTACCCTCACACATATTATTCCCTCATTTAGTGGATATTTTCACAAAAAAGTGAAATTTTCAAAAATTCAGAAAATTGGCTGAAAACGACTAAATATCAAGGTCTCATTGGGCGAATCACTCTGGAATTGAAATCGGAACGCTCACTGACATTTCCCCTATCTGAAAGTCTGATAAACATTGGAAAAATGACTAAGTCCAAAAAAAAATTTTTTAAAATTTTTTCAATTTTACCCCCGTGGGATATATATTCTACCCACACACATTTGGAACTCTCCTGGGGTACCCTCACACATATTATTCCCTCATTTAGTGGATATTTTCACAAAAAAGTGAAATTTTCAAAAATCAAGAAAATTGGCTGAAAACGACTAAATATCAAGGTCTCATTGGACAAATCGCTCTGGAACTGAAATCGGAACATTCACTGACATTTGACCTATCTGAAAGTCTGATAAACGACGGAAAAATGACTATGTCCAAAAAAACAAATTTTTCAACTTTTTTCAATTTTTCCCCCGTGGGATATATATTCTACCCACACACATTTGAGACTCTCCTGGGTTACCCTCACACATATTATTCCCTCATTTAGTGGATATTATCACAAAAAAGTGAAATTTTCAAAAAAGAAAATTGGCTGAAAACGACTAAATATCAAGGACATTTCCCCTATCTGAAAGTCTGATAAACGTTGGAAAAATGACTATGTCCAAAAAACAAATTTTTCAACTGTTTTCAATTTTACCCCCGTGGGATATATATTCTACCTACACACATTTGGAACTCTCCTGGGGTACCCTCACACATATTATTCCCTCATTTAGTGGATATTTTCACAAAAAAGTGAAATTTTCAAAAATCAAGAAAATTGGCTGAAAACGACTAAATATCAAGGACATTTCCCCTATCTGAAAGTCTGATAAATGACGGAAAAATGACTATGTCCAAAAAAACAAATTTATCAACATTTTTCAATTTTACCCCCGTGGGATATATATTCTATCCAGACACATTTGGAACTCTCCTGTGGTACCCTCACACATATTATTCCCTCATTTTTTGGATATTTTCACAAAAAAGTGAAATTTTCAAAAATCAAGAAAATTGGCTGAAAATGACTAAATATCAAGGTCTCATTGGGCGAGTCGCTCTGGAACTGAAATCGGAACGTTCACTGACATTTGACCTATCTGAAAGTCTGATAAACGACGGAAAAATGACTATGTCCAAAAAAACAAATTTTTCAACTTTTTTCAATTTTACCCCCGTGAGATATATATTCTACCCACACACATTTGGAACTCTCCTGGGGTACCCTCACACATTTAGTGGATATTTTCACAAAATAGTGAAATTTTCAAAAATCAAGAAAATTGGCTGAAAACGACTAAATATCAACGTCTCATTGGGCAAATCGCTCTGGAACTGAAATCGGAACGCTCACTGACATTTCCCCTATCTGAAAGTCTGATAAACGACGGAAAAATGACTATGTCCAAAAAAAAAATTTTTTTCAACTTTTTTCAATTTTACCCCCGTGGGATATATATTCTACCCACACACATTTGGAACACTCCTGGGTTACCCTCACACATATTATTCCCTCATTTAGTGGATATTACCACAAAAAAGTGAAATTTTCAAAAATCAAGAAAATTGGCTGAAAACGACTAAATATCAAGGTCTCATTGGACGAATCGCTCTGGAACTGAAATCGGAACGCTCACTGACATTTCCCCTTTCTGAAAGTCTGATAAACGTTGGAAAAATGACTATGTCCAAAAAAAAAATTTTTTTAAACTTTTTTCAATTTTACCCCCGTGGGATATATATTCTACCCACACACATTTGGAACTCTCCTGGGGTACCCTCACACATATTATTCCCTCATTTAGTGGATATTTTCACAAAAAAGTGAAATTTTCAAAAATCCAGAAAATTGGCTGAAAACGACTAAATATCAAGGTCTCATTGGACAAATCGCTCTGGAACTGAAATCGGAACGTTCACTGACATTTGACCTATCTGAAAGTCTGATAAACGACGGAAAAATGACTATGTCCAAAAAAACAAATTTTTCAACTTTTTTCAATTTTACCCCCGTGGGATATATATTCTACCCACACACATTTGGAACTCTCCTGGGGTACCCTCACACATATTATTCCCTCATTTAGTGGATATTTTCACAAAATAGTGAAATTTTCAAAAATCAAGAAAATTGGCTGAAAACGACTAAATATCAAGGACATTTCCCCTATCTGAAAGTCTGATAAACGACGGAAAAATGACTGTCCAAAAAAACAAATTTTTCAACTTTTTTCAATTTTACCCCCGTGGGATATATATTCTACCCACACACATTTGGAACTCTCCTGGGGTACCCTCACACATATTATTCCCTCATTTAGTGGATATTTTCACAAAAAAGTGAAATTTTCAAAAATCAAGAAAATTGGCTGAAAACGACTAAATATCAAGGACTCATTGGGTGAATCGCTCTGGAACTGAAATAAGAATGCTCACTGACATTTCCCCTATCTGTAGGTCTGATAAACGTTGGAAAAATGACTAAGTCCATAAAAAAAAATTTTTCAACTTTTTTCAATTTTACGCCCGTGGGATATATATTCTACCCACACACATTTGGAACTCTCCTGGGTTACCCTCACACATATTATTCCCTCATTTAGTGGATATTTTCATAAAAAAGTGAAATTTTCAAAAATCAAGAAAATTGGCTGAAAACGACTAAATATCAACTTCTCATTGGGCAAATCGCTCTGGAACTGAAATCGGAACGCTCACTGACATTTCCCCTATCTGAAAGTCTGATAAACGACGGAAAAATGACTATGTCCAAAAAAAAAATTTTTTTCAACTTTTTTCAATTTTACCCCCGTGGGATATATATTCTACCCACACACATTTGGAACTCTCCTGGGTTACCCTCACACATATTATTCCCTCATTTAGTGGATATTATCACAAAAAAGTGAAATTTTCAAAAATCAAGAAAATTTGCTGAAAACGACTAAATATCAAGGTCTCATTGTGCGATCTGCTCTGGAACTGAAATCGGAACGCTCACTGACATTTCCCCTATCTGAAAGTCTGATAAACGCCGGAAAAATGACTAAGTCCAAATAAAAATTTTTTTCAACTTTTTTCAATTTTACCCCCGTGGGATATATATTCTACCCACACACATTTGGAACTCTCCTGGGGTACCCTCACACATATTATTCCCTCATTTAGTGGATATTTTCACAAAAAAGTGAAATTTTCAAAAATCCAGAAAATTGGCTGAAAGCGACTAAATATCAAGGTCTCATTGGACTAATCGCTCTGGAACTGAAATCGGAACGTTCACTGACATTTGACCTATCTGAAAGTCTGATAAACGACGGAAAAATGACTATGTCCAAAAAAACAAATTTTTCAACTTTTTTCAATTTTACCCCCGTGGGATATATATTCTACCCACACACATTTGGAACTCTCCTGGCGTACCCTCACACATATTATTCCCTCATTTAGTGGATATTTTCACAAAAAAGTTAAATTTTCAAAATTCAAGAAAATTGGCTGAAAACGACTAAATATCAAGGTCTCATTGGGCGAATCGCTCTGGAACTGAAATCGGAACGCTCACTGACATTTCCCCTATCTGAAAGTCTGATAAACGTTGGAAAAATGACTATGTCCAAAAAAAAAATTTTTTTCAACTTTTTTCAATTTTACCCCCGTGGGATATATATTCTACCCACACACATTTGGAACTCTCCTGGGGTACCCTCACACATATTATTCCCTCATTTAGTGGATATTTTCACAAAAAAGTGTAATTTTCAAAAATCCAGAAAATTGGCTGAAAACGACTAAATATCAAGGTCTCATTGGACAAATCGCTCTGGAACTGAAATCGCAACGTTCACTGACATTTGACCTATCTGAAAGTCTGATAAACGACGGAAAAATGACTGTCCAAAAAAACAAATTTTTCAACTTTTTTCAATTTTACCCCCGTGGGATATATATTCTACCCACACACATTTGGAACTCTCCTGGGGTACCCTCACACATATTATTCCCTCATTTAGTGGATATTTTCACAAAAAAGTGAAATTTTCAAAAATCAAGAAAATTGGCTGAAAACGACTAAATATCAAGGACTCATTGGGTGAATCGCTCTGGAACTGAAATAAGAATGCTCACTGACATTTCCCCTATCTGTAGGTCTGATAAACGTTGGAAAAATGACTAAGTCCATAAAAAAAATTTTTTCAACTTTTTTCAATTTTACCCCCGTGGGATATATATTCTACCCACACACATTTGGAACTCTCCTGGGTTACCCTCACACATATTATTCCCTCATTTAGTGGATATTTTCATAAAAAAGTGAAATTTTCAAAAATCAAGAAAATTGGCTGAAAACGACTAAATATCAACTTCTCATTGGGCAAATCGCTCTGGAACTGAAATCGGAACGCTCACTGACATTTCCCCTATCTGAAAGTCTGATAAACGACGGAAAAATGACTATGTCCAAAAAAAAATTTTTTTTCAACTTTTTTCAATTTTACCCCCGTGGGATATATATTCTACCCACACACATTTGGAACTCTCCTGGGTTACCCTCTCACATATTATTCCCTCATTTAGTGGATATTATCACAAAAAAGTGAAATTTTCAAAAATCAAGAAAATTTGCTGAAAACGACTAAATATCAAGGTCTCATTGTGCGATCTGCTCTGGAACTGAAATCGGAACGCTCACTGACATTTCCCCTATCTGAAAGTCTGATAAACGCCGGAAAAATGACTAAGTCCAAATAAAATTTTTTTTCAACTTTTTTCAATTTTACCCCCGTGGGATATATATTCTACCCACACACATTTGGAACTCTCCTGGGGTACCCTCACACATATTATTCCCTCATTTAGTGGATATTTTCACAAAAAAGTGAAATTTTCAAAAATCCAGAAAATTGGCTGAAAGCGACTAAATATCAAGGTCTCATTGGACTAATCGCTCTGGAACTGAAATCGGAACGTTCACTGACATTTGACCTATCTGAAAGTCTGATAAACGACGGAAAAATGACTATGTCCAAAAAAACAAATTTTTCAACTTTTTTCAATTTTACCCCCGTGGGATATATATTCTACCCACACACATTTGGAACTCTCCTGGGTTACCCTCACACATATTATTCCCTCATTTAGTGGATATTTTCATAAAAAAGTGAAATTTTCAAAAATCAAGAAAATTGGCTGAAAACGACTAAATATCAACTTCTCATTGGGAAAATCGCTCTGGAACTGAAATCGGAACGCTCACTGACATTTCCCCTATCTGAAAGTCTGATAAACGACGGAAAAATGACTATGCCAAAAAAAAAAATTTTTTTCAACTTTTTTCAATTTTACCCCCGTGGGATATATATTCTACCCACACACATTTGGAACTCTCCTGGGTTACCCTCACACATATTATTCCCTCATTTAGTGGATATTATCACAAAAAAGTGAAATTTTCAAAAATCAAGAAAATTTGCTGAAAACGACTAAATATCAAGGTCTCATTGTGCGATCTGCTCTGGAACTGAAATCGGAACGCTCACTGACATTTCCCCTATCTGAAAGTCTGATAAACGCCAGAAAAATGACTATGTCCAAAAAAAAAATTTTTTTCAACTTTTTTCAATTTTACCCCCGTGGGATATATATTCTACCCACACACATTTGGAACTCTCCTGGGGTACCCTCACACATATTATTCCCTCATTTAGTGGATATTTTCACAAAAAAGTGTAATTTTCAAAAATCCAGAAAATTGGCTGAAAACGACTAAATATCAAGGTCTCATTGGACAAATCGCTCTGGAACTGAAATCTCAACGTTCACTGACATTTGACCTATCTGAAAGTCTGATAAACGACGGAAATATGACTATGTCCAAAAAAACAAATTTTTCAACTTTTTTCAATTTTACCCCCGTGGGATATATATTCTACCCACACACATTTGGAACTCTCCTGGGGTACCCTCACACATATTATTCCCTCATTTAGTGGATATTTTCACAAAATAGTGAAATTTTCAAAAATCAAGAAAATTGGCTGAAAACGACTAAATATCAAGGACATTTCCCCTATCTGAAAGTCTGATAAACGACGGAAAAATGACTATGTCCAAAAAAACAAATTTTTCAACTTTTTTCAATTTTACCCCCGTGGGATATATATTCTACCCACACACATTTGGAACTCTCCTGGGGTACCCTCACACATATTATTCCCTCATTTAGTGGATATTTTCACAAAAAAGTGAAATTTTCAAAAATCAAGAAAATTGGCTGAAAACGACTAAATATCAAGGACATTTCCCCTATCTGAAAGTCTGATAAACGACGGAAAAATGACTATGTCCAAAAAAACAAATTTTTCAACTTTTTTCAATTTTACCCCCGTGGGATATATATTCTACCCACACACATTTGGAACTCTCCTGGGGTACCCTCACACATATTATTCCCTCATTTAGTGGATATTTTCACAAAAAAGTGAAATTTTCAAAAATCAAGAAAATTGGCTGAAAACGACTAAATATCAAGGACATTTCCCCTATCTGAAAGTCTGATAAACGACGGAAAAAAGACTATGTCCAAAAAAACAAATTTTTCAACTTTTTTCAATTTTACCCCCATGGGATATATATTCTACCCACACACATTTGGAACTCTCCTGGGGTACCCTCACACATATTATTCCCTCATTTAGTGGATATTTTCACAAAAAAGTGAAATTTTCAAAAATCAAGAAAATTGGCTGAAAACGACTAAATATCAAGGACTCATTGGGTGAATCGCTCTGGAACTGAAATAAGAATGCTCACTGACATTTCCCCTATCTGTAGGTCTGATAAACGTTGGAAAAATGACTAAGTCCATAAAAAAAATTTTTTCAACTTTTTTCAATTTTACCCCCGTGGGATATATATTCTACCCACACACATTTGGAACTCTCCTGGGTTACCCTCACACATATTATTCCCTCATTTAGTGGATATTTTCATAAAAAAGTGAAATTTTCAAAAATCAAGAAAATTGGCTGAAAACGACTAAATATCAACTTCTCATTGGGCAAATCGCTCTGGAACTGAAATCGGAACGCTCACTGACATTTCCCCTATCTGAAAGTCTGATAAACGACGGAAAAATGACTATGTCCAAAAAAAAAATTTTTTTCAACTTTTTTCAATTTTACCCCCGTGGGATATATATTCTACCCACACACATTTGGAACTCTCCTGGGTTACCCTCACACATATTATTCCCTCATTTAGTGGATATTATCACAAAAAAGTGAAATTTTCAAAAATCAAGAAAATTTGCTGAAAACGACTAAATATCAAGGTCTCATTGTGCGATCTGCTCTGGAACTGAAATCGGAACGCTCACTGACATTTCCCCTATCTGAAAGTCTGATAAACGCCGGAAAAATGACTAAGTCCAAATAAAAATTTTTTTCAACTTTTTTCAATTTTACCCCCGTGGGATATATATTCTACCCACACACATTTGGAACTCTCCTGGGGTACCCTCACACATATTATTCCCTCATTTAGTGGATATTTTCACAAAAAAGTGAAATTTTCAAAAATCCAGAAAATTGGCTGAAAGCGACTAAATATCAAGGTCTCATTGGACTAATCGCTCTGGAACTGAAATCGGAACGTTCACTGACATTTGACCTATCTGAAAGTCTGATAAACGACGGAAAAATGACTATGTCCAAAAAAACAAATTTTTCAACTTTTTTCAATTTTACCCCCGTGGGATATATATTCTACCCACACACATTTGGAACTCTCCTGGGTTACTCTCACACATATTATTCCCTCATTTAGTGGATATTTTCATAAAAAAGTGAAATTTTCAAAAATCAAGAAAATTGGCTGAAAACGACTAAATATCAACTTCTCATTGGGAAAATCGCTCTGGAACTGAAATCGGAACGCTCACTGACATTTCCCCTATCTGAAAGTATGATAAACGACGGAAAAATGACTATGCCAAAAAAAAAAATTTTTTTCAACTTTTTTCAATTTTACCCCCGTGGGATATATATTCTACCCACACACATTTGGAACTCTCCTGGGTTACCCTCACACATATTATTCCCTCATTTAGTGGATATTATCACAAAAAAGTGAAATTTTCAAAAATCAAGAAAATTTGCTGAAAACGACTAAATATCAAGGTCTCATTGTGCGATCTGCTCTGGAACTGAAATCGGAACGCTCACTGACATTTCCCCTATCTGAAAGTCTGATAAACGCCAGAAAAATGACTATGTCCAAAAAAAAAATTTTTTTCAACTTTTTTCAATTTTACCCCCGTGGGATATATATTCTACCCACACACATTTGGAACTCTCCTGGGGTACCCTCACACATATTATTCCCTCATTTAGTGGATATTTTCACAAAAAAGTGTAATTTTCAAAAATCCAGAAAATTGGCTGAAAACGACTAAATATCAAGGTCTCATTGGACAAATCGCTCTGGAACTGAAATCGCAACGTTCACTGACATTTGACCTATCTGAAAGTCTGATAAACGACGGAAAAATGACTATGTCCAAAAAAACAAATTTTTCAACTTTTTTCAATTTTACCCCCGTGGGATATATATTCTACCCACACACATTTGGAACTCTCCTGGGGTACCCTCACACATATTATTCCCTCATTTAGTGGATATTTTCACAAAATAGTGAAATTTTCAAAAATCAAGAAAATTGGCTGAAAACGACTAAATATCAAGGACATTTCCCCTATCTGAAAGTCTGATAAACGACGGAAAAAAGACTATGTCCAAAAAAACAAATTTTTCAACTTTTTTCAATTTTACCCCCATGGGATATATATTCTACCCACACACATTTGGAACTCTCCTGGGGTACCCTCACACATATTATTCCCTCATTTAGTGGATATTTTCACAAAAAAGTGAAATTTTCAAAAATCAAGAAAATTGGCTGAAAACGACTAAATATCAAGGACTCATTGGGTGAATCGCTCTGGAACTGAAATAAGAATGCTCACTGACATTTCCCCTATCTGTAGGTCTGATAAACGTTGGAAAAATGACTAAGTCCATAAAAAAAATTTTTTCAACTTTTTTCAATTTTACCCCCGTGGGATATATATTCTACCCACACACATTTGGAACTCTCCTGGGTTACCCTCACACATATTATTCCCTCATTTAGTGGATATTTTCATAAAAAAGTGAAATTTTCAAAAATCAAGAAAATTGGCTGAAAACGACTAAATATCAACTTCTCATTGGGCAAATCGCTCTGGAACTGAAATCGGAACGCTCACTGACATTTCCCCTATCTGAAAGTCTGATAAACGACGGAAAAATGACTATGTCCAAAAAAAAAATTTTTTTCAACTTTTTTCAATTTTACCCCCGTGGGATATATATTCTACCCACACACATTTGGAACTCTCCTGGGTTACCCTCACACATATTATTCCCTCATTTAGTGGATATTATCACAAAAAAGTGAAATTTTCAAAAATCAAGAAAATTTGCTGAAAACGACTAAATATCAAGGTCTCATTGTGCGATCTGCTCTGGAACTGAAATCGGAACGCTCACTGACATTTCCCCTATCTGAAAGTCTGATAAACGCCGGAAAAATGACTAAGTCCAAATAAAAATTTTTTTCAACTTTTTTCAATTTTACCCCCGTGGGATATATATTCTACCCACACACATTTGGAACTCTCCTGGGGTACCCTCACACATATTATTCCCTCATTTAGTGGATATTTTCACAAAAAAGTGAAATTTTCAAAAATCCAGAAAATTGGCTGAAAGCTACTAAATATCAAGGTCTCATTGGACTAATCGCTCTGGAACTGAAATCGGAACGTTCACTGACATTTGACCTATCTGAAAGTCTGATAAACGACAGAAAAATGACTATGTCCAAAAAAACAAATTTTTGAACTTTTTTCAATTTTACCCCCGTGGGATATATATTCTACCCACACACATTTGGAACTCTCCTGGGTTACTCTCACACATATTATTCCCTCATTTAGTGGATATTTTCATAAAAAAGTGAAATTTTCAAAAATCAAGAAAATTGGCTGAAAACGACTAAATATCAACTTCTCATTGGGAAAATCGCTCTGGAACTGAAATCGGAACGCTCACTGACATTTCCCCTATCTGAAAGTCTGATAAACGACGGAAAAAAGACTATGTCCAAAAAAACAAATTTTTCAACTTTTTTCAATTTTACCCCCATGGGATATATATTCTACCCACACACATTTGGAACTCTCCTGGGGTACCCTCACACATATTATTCCCTCATTTAGTGGATATTTTCACAAAAAAGTGAAATTTTCAAAATTCAAGAAAATTGGCTGAAAACGACAAAATATCAAGGACATTTCCCCTATCTGAAAGTCTGATAAACGACGGAAAAATGACTATGTCCAAAAAAACAAATTTTTCAACTTTTTTCAATTTTACCCCCGTGGGATATATATTCTACCCACACACATTTGGAACTCTCCTGGGGTACCCTCACACATATTATTCCCTCATTTAGTGGATATTTTCACAAAATAGTGAAATTTTCAAAAATCAAGAAAATTGGCTGAAAACGACTAAATATCAAGGACATTTCCCCTATCTGAAAGTCTGATAAACGACGGAAAAATGACTATGTCCAAAAAAACAAATTTTTCAACTTTTTTCAATTTTACCCCCGTGGGATATATATTCTACCCACACACATTTGGAACTCTCCTGGGGTACCCTCACACATATTATTCCCTCATTTAGTGGATATTTTCACAAAAAAGTGAAATTTTCAAAAATCCAGAAAATTGGCTGAAAGCGACTAAATATCAAGGTCTCATTGGACTAATCGCTCTGGAACTGAAATCGGAACGTTCACTGACATTTGACCTATCTGAAAGTCTGATAAACGACGGAAAAATGACTATGTCCAAAAAAACAAATTTTTCAACTTTTTTCAATTTTACCCCCGTGGGATATATATTCTACCCACACACATTTGGAACTCTCCTGGGTTACTCTCACACATATTATTCCCTCATTTAGTGGATATTTTCATAAAAAAGTGAAATTTTCAAAAATCAAGAAAATTGGCTGAAAACGACTAAATATCAACTTCTCATTGGGAAAATCGCTCTGGAACTGAAATCGGAACGCTCACTGACATTTCCCCTATCTGAAAGTCTGATAAACGACGGAAAAATGACTATGCCAAAAAAAAAAATTTTTTTCAACTTTTTTCAATTTTACCCCCGTGGGATATATATTCTACCCACACACATTTGGAACTCTCCTGGGTTACCCTCACACATATTATTCCCTCATTTAGTGGATATTATCACAAAAAAGTGAAATTTTCAAAAATCAAGAAAATTTGCTGAAAACGACTAAATATCAAGGTCTCATTGTGCGATCTGCTCTGGAACTGAAATCGGAACGCTCACTGACATTTCCCCTATCTGAAAGTCTGATAAACGCCAGAAAAATGACTATGTCCAAAAAAAAAATTTTTTTCAACTTTTTTCAATTTTACCCCCGTGGGATATATATTCTACCCACACACATTTGGAACTCTCCTGGGGTACCCTCACACATATTATTCCCTCATTTAGTGGATATTTTCACAAAAAAGTGTAATTTTCAAAAATCCAGAAAATTGGCTGAAAACGACTAAATATCAAGGTCTCATTGGACAAATCGCTCTGGAACTGAAATCGCAACGTTCACTGACATTTGACCTATCTGAAAGTCTGATAAACGACGGAAAAATGACTATGTCCAAAAAAACAAATTTTTCAACTTTTTTCAATTTTACCCCCGTGGGATATATATTCTACCCACACACATTTGGAACTCTCCTGGGGTACCCTCACACATATTATTCCCTCATTTAGTGGATATTTTCACAAAATAGTGAAATTTTCAAAAATCAAGAAAATTGGCTGAAAACGACTAAATATCAAGGACATTTCCCCTATCTTAAAGTCTGATAAACGACGGAAAAATGACTATGTCCAAAAAAACAAATTTTTCAACTTTTTTCAATTTTACCCCCGTGGGATATATATTCTACCCACACACATTTGGAACTCTCCTGGGGTACCCTCACACATATTATTCCCTCATTTAGTGGATATTTTCACAAAAAAGTGAAATTTTCAAAAATCAAGAAAATTGGCTGAAAACGACTAAATATCAAGGACATTTCCCCTATCTGAAAGTCTGATAAACGACGGAAAAAAGACTATGTCCAAAAAAACAAATTTTTCAACTTTTTTCAATTTTACCCCCATGGGATATATATTCTACCCACACACATTTGGAACTCTCCTGGGGTACCCTCACACATATTATTCCCTCATTTAGTGGATATTTTCACAAAAAAGTGAAATTTTCAAAAATCAAGAAAATTGGCTGAAAACGACTAAGTATCAAGGACTCATTGGGTGAATCGCTCTGGAACTGAAATCAGAATGCTCACTGACATTTCCCCTATCTGTAGGTCTGATAAACGTTGGAAAAATGACTAAGTCCATAAAAAAAATTTTTTCAACTTTTTTCAATTTTACCCCCGTGGGATATATATTCTACCCACACACATTTGGAACTCTCCTGGGTTACCCTCACACATATTATTCCCTCATTTAGTGGATATTTTCATAAAAAAGTGAAATTTTCAAAAGTCAAGAAAATTGGCTGAAAACGACTAAATATCAACGTCTCATTGGGCAAATCGCTCTGGAACTGAAATCGGAACGCTCACTGACATTTCTCCTATCTGAAAGTCTGATAAACGACGGAAAAATGACTATGTCCAAAAAAAAAATTTTTTTCAACTTTTTTCAATTTTACCCCCGTGGGATATATATTCTACCCACACACATTTGGAACTCTCCTGGGTTACCCTCACACATATTA
Organism: Phyllobates terribilis; assembly: GCF_046119375.1. NCBI lineage: Eukaryota > Metazoa > Chordata > Amphibia > Anura > Dendrobatidae > Phyllobates > Phyllobates terribilis. Next base: position 587,079,854 of record NW_027362762.1, read on the forward strand.
TTCCCTCATTTAGTGGATATTATCACAAAAAAGTGAAATTTTCAAAAATCAAGAAAATTTGCTGAAAACGACTAAATATCAAGGTCTCATTGTGCGATCTACTCTGGAACTGAAATCGGAACGCTCACTGACATTTCCCCTATCTGAAAGCCTGATAAACGCCGGAAAAATGACTAAGTCCAAATAAAAAAATTTTTCAACTTTTTTCAATTTTACCCCCGTGGGATATATATTCTACCCACACACATTTGGAACTCTTCTGGGGTACCCTCACACATATTGTTCCCTCATTTAGTGGATATTTTCACAAAAAAGTGAAATTTTCAAAATTCAAGAAAATTGGCTGAAAACGACAAAATATCAAGGACATTTCCCCTATCTGAAAGTCTGATAAACGACGGAAAAATGACTATGTCCAAAAAAACTAATTTTTCAACTTTTTTCAATTTTACCCCCGTGGGATATATATTCTACCCACACACATTTGGAACTCTCCTGGGGTACCCTCACACATATTATTCCCTCATTTAGTGGATATTTTCACAAAAAAGTGTAATTTTCAAAAATCCAGAAAATTGGCTGAAAACGACTAAATATCAAGGTCTCATTGGACAAATCGCTCTGGAACTGAAATCGCAACGTTCACTGACATTTGACCTATCTGAAAGTCTGATAAACGACGGAAAAATGACTATGTCCAAAAAAAACAAATTTTTCAACTTTTTTCATTTTTACCCCCGTGGGATATATATTCTACCCACACACATTTGGAACTCTCCTGGGGTACCCTCACACATATTATTCCCTCATTTAGTGGATATTTTCACAAAATAGTGAAATTTTCAAAAATCAAGAAAATTGGCTGAAAACGACTAAATATCAAGGACATTTCCCCTATCTGAAAGTCTGATAAACGACGGAAAAATGACTAGGTCCAAAAAAACAAATTTTTCAACTTTTTTCAATTTTACCCCCGTGGGATATATATTCTACCCACACACATTTGGAACTCTCCTGGGGTACCCTCACACATATTATTCCCTCATTTAGTGGATATTTTCACAAAAAAGTGAAATTTTCAAAAATCAAGAAAATTGGCTGAAAACGACTAAATATCAAGGACATTTCCCCTATCTGAAAGTCTGATAAACGACGGAAAAAAGACTATGTCCAAAAAAACAAATTTTTCAACTTTTTTCAATTTTACCCCCATGGGATATATATTCTACCCACACACATTTGGAACTCTCCTGGGGTACCCTCACACATATTATTCCCTCATTTAGTGGATATTTTCACAAAAAAGTGAAATTTTCAAAAATCAAGAAAATTGGCTGAAAACGACTAAGTATCAAGGACTCATTGGGTGAATCGCTCTGGAACTGAAATCAGAATGCTCACTGACATTTCCCCTATCTGTAGTTCTGATAAACGTTGGAAAAATGACTAAGTCCATAAAAAAAATTTTTTCAACTTTTTTCAATTTTACCCCCGTGGGATATATATTCTACCCACACACATTTGGAACTCTCCTGGGTTACCCTCACACATATTATTCCCTCATTTAGTGGATATTTTCATAAAAAAGTGAAATTTTCAAAAGTCAAGAAAATTGGCTGAAAACGACTAAATATCAACGTCTCATTGGGCAAATCGCTCTGGAACTGAAATCGCAACGTTCACTGACATTTGACCTATCTGAAAGTCTGATAAACGACGGAAAAATGACTATGTCCAAAAAAACAAATTTTTCAACTTTTTTCAATTTTACCCCCGTGGGATATATATTCTACCCACACACATTTGGAACTCTCCTGGGGTACCCTCACACATATTATTCCCTCATTTAGTGGATATTTTCACAAAATAGTGAAATTTTCAAAAATCAAGAAAATTGGCTGAAAACGACTAAATATCAAGGACATTTCCCCTATCTGAAAGTCTGATAAACGACGGAAAAATGACTATGTCCAAAAAAACAAATTTTTCAACTTTTTTCAATTTTACCCCCGTGGGATATATATTCTACCCACACACATTTGGAACTCTCCTGGGGTACCCTCACACATATTATTCCCTCATTTAGTGGATATTTTCACAAAAAAGTGAAATTTTCAAAAATCAAGAAAATTGGCTGAAAACGACTAAATATCAAGGACAATTTCCCCTATCTGAAAGTCTGATAAACGACGGAAAAAAGACTATGTCCAAAAAAACAAATTTTTCAACTTTTTTCAATTTTACCCCCATGGGATATATATTCTACCCACACACATTTGGAACTCTCCTGGGGTACCCTCACACATATTATTCCCTCATTTAGTGGATATTTTCACAAAAAAGTGAAATTTTCAAAAATCAAGAAAATTGGCTGAAAACGACTAAGTATCAAGGACTCATTGGGTGAATCGCTCTGGAACTGAAATCAGAATGCTCACTGACATTTCCCCTATCTGTAGGTCTGATAAACGTTGGAAAAATGACTAAGTCCATAAAAAAATTTTTTTCAACTTTTTTCAATTTTACCCCCGTGGGATATATATTCTACCCACACACATTTGGAACTCTCCTGGGTTACCCTCACACATATTATTCCCTCATTTAGTGGATATTTTCATAAAAAAGTGAAATTTTCAAAAGTCAAGAAAATTGGCTGAAAACGACTAAATATCAACGTCTCATTGGGCAAATCGCTCTGGAACTGAAATCGGAACGCTCACTGACATTTCTCCTATCTGAAAGTCTGATAAACGACGGAAAAATGACTAAGTCCAAATAAAATTTTTTTTCAACTTTTTTCAATTTTACCCCCGTGGGATATATATTCTACCCACACACATTTGGAACTCTCCTGGGGTACCCTCACACATATTATTCCCTCATTTAGTGGATATTTTCACAAAAAAGTGAAATTTTCAAAAATCCAGAAAATTGGCTGAAAGCGACTAAATATCAAGGTCTCATTGGACTAATCGCTCTGGAACTGAAATCGGAACGTTCACTGACATTTGACCTATCTGAAAGTCTGATAAACGACGGAAAAATGACTATGTCCAAAAAAACAAATTTTTCAACTTTTTTCAATTTTACCCCCGTGGGATATATATTCTACCCACACACATTTGGAACTCTCCTGGGTTACCCTCACACATATTATTCCCTCATTTAGTGGATATTTTCATAAAAAAGTGAAATTTTCAAAAATCAAGAAAATTGGCTGAAAACGACTAAATATCAACTTCTCATTGGGAAAATCGCTCTGGAACTGAAATCGGAACGCTCACTGACATTTCCCCTATCTGAAAGTCTGATAAACGACGGAAAAATGACTATGCCAAAAAAAAAAATTTTTCAACTTTTTTCAATTTTACCCCCGTGGGATATATATTCTACCCACACACATTTGGAACTCTCCTGGGGTACCCTCACACATATTATTCCCTCATTTAGTGGATATTTTCACAAAATAGTGAAATTTTCAAAAATCAAGAAAATTGGCTGAAAACGACTAAATATCAAGGACATTTCCCCTATCTGAAAGTCTGATAAACGACGGAAAAATGACTATGTCCAAAAAAACAAATTTTTCAACTTTTTTCAATTTTACCCCCGTGGGATATATATTCTACCCACACACATTTGGAACTCTCCTGGGGTACCCTCACACATATTATTCCCTCATTTAGTGGATATTTTCACAAAAAAGTGAAATTTTCAAAAATCAAGAAAATTGGCTGAAAACGACTAAATATCAAGGACATTTCCCCTATCTGAAAGTCTGATAAACGACGGAAAAATGACTATGTCCAAAAAAACAAATTTTTCAACTTTTTTCAATTTTACCCCCGTGGGATATATATTCTACCCACACACATTTGGAACTCTCCTGGGGTACCCTCACACATATTATTCCCTCATTTAGTGGATATTTTCACAAAAAAGTGAAATTTTCAAAAATCAAGAAAATTGGCTGAAAACGACTAAATATCAAGGACATTTCCCCTATCTGAAAGTCTGATAAACGACGGAAAAATGACTATGTCCAAAAAAACAAATTTTTCAACTTTTTTCAATTTTACCCCCGTGGGATATATATTCTACCCACACACATTTGGAACTCTCCTGGGGTACCCTCACACATATTATTCCCTCATTTAGTGGATATTTTCACAAAAAAGTGAAATTTTCAAAAATCAAGAAAATTGGCTGAAAACGACTAAATATCAAGGACATTTCCCCTATCTGAAAGTCTGATAAACGACGGAAAAAAGACTATGTCCAAAAAAACAAATTTTTCAACTTTTTTCAATTTTACCCCCATGGGATATATATTCTACCCACACACATTTGGAACTCTCCTGGGGTACCCTCACACATATTATTCCCTCATTTAGTGGATATTTTCACAAAAAAGTGAAATTTTCAAAAATCAAGAAAATTGGCTGAAAACGACTAAGTATCAAGGACTCATTGGGTGAATCGCTCTGGAACTGAAATCAGAATGCTCACTGACATTTCCCGTATCTGTAGGTCTGATAAACGTTGGAAAAATGACTAAGTCCATAAAAAAAAATTTTTCAACTTTTTTCAATTTTACCCCCGTGGGATATATATTCTACCCACACACATTTGGAACTCTCCTGGGGTACCCTCACACATATTATTCCCTCATTTAGTGGATATTTTCACAAAAAAGTGAAATTTTCAAAAATCAAGAAAATTGGCTGAAAACGACTAAATATCAAGGACATTTCCCCTATCTGAAAGTCTGATAAACGACGGAAAAATGACTATGTCCAAAAAAACAAATTTTTCAACTTTTTTCAATTTTACCCCCGTGGGATATATATTCTACCCACACACATTTGGAACTCTCCTGGGGTACCCTCACACATATTATTCCCTCATTTAGTGGATATTTTCACAAAAAAGTGAAATTTTCAAAAATCAAGAAAATTGGCTGAAAACGACTAAATATCAAGGACATTTCCCCTATCTGAAAGTCTGATAAACGACGGAAAAATGACTATGTCCAAAAAAACAAATTTTTCAACTTTTTTCAATTTTACCCCCGTGGGATATATATTCTACCCACACACATTTGGAACTCTCCTGGGGTACCCTCACACATATTATTCCCTCATTTAGTGGATATTTTCACAAAAAAGTGAAATTTTCAAAAATCAAGAAAATTGGCTGAAAACGACTAAATATCAAGGACATTTCCCCTATCTGAAAGTCTGATAAACGACGGAAAAAAGACTATGTCCAAAAAAACAAATTTTTCAACTTTTTTCAATTTTACCCCCATGGGATATATATTCTACCCACACACATTTGGAACTCTCCTGGGGTACCCTCACACATATTATTCCCTCATTTAGTGGATATTTTCACAAAAAAGTGAAATTTTCAAAAATCAAGAAAATTGGCTGAAAACGACTAAGTATCAAGGACTCATTGGGTGAATCGCTCTGGAACTGAAATCAGAATGCTCACTGACATTTCCCCTATCTGTAGGTCTGATAAACGTTGGAAAAATGACTAAGTCCATAAAAAAAATTTTTTCAACTTTTTTCAATTTTACCCCCGTGGGATATATATTCTACCCACACACATTTGGAACTCTCCTGGGTTACCCTCACACATATTATTCCCTCATTTAGTGGATATTTTCATAAAAAAGTGAAATTTTCAAAAGTCAAGAAAATTGGCTGAAAACGACTAAATATCAACGTCTCATTGGGCAAATCGCTCTGGAACTGAAATCGGAACGCTCACTGACATTTCTCCTATCTGAAAGTCTGATAAACGACGGAAAAATGACTATGTCCAAAAAAAAAATTTTTTTCAACTTTTTTCAATTTTACCCCCGTGGGATATATATTCTACCCACACACATTTGGAACTCTCCTGGGTTACCCTCACACATATTATTCCCTCATTTAGTGGATATTATCACAAAAAAGTGAAATTTTCAAAAATCAAGAAAATTTGCTGAAAACGACTAAATATCAAGGTCTCATTGTGCGATCTACTCTGGAACTGAAATCGGAACGCTCACTGACATTTCCCCTATCTGAAAGTCTGATAAACGCCGGAAAAATGACTAAGTCCAAATAAAAAAATTTTTCAACTTTTTTCAATTTTACCCCCGTGGGATATATATTCTACCCACACACATTTGGAACTCTCCTGGGGTACCCTCACACATATTATTCCCTCATTTAGTGGATATTTTCACAAAAAAGTGAAATTTTCAAAAATCAAGAAAATTGGCTGAAAACGACTAAATATCAACGTCTCATTGGGCAAATCGCTCTGGAACTGAAATCGGAACGCTCACTGACATTTCCCCATCTGAAATTCTGATAAACGACGGAAAAATGACTATGTCCAAAAAAAAAATTTTTTTCAACTTTTTTCAATTTTACCCCCGTGGGATATATATTCTACCCACCCACATTTGGAACTCTTCTGGGGTACCCTCACACATATTATTCCCTCATTTAGTGGATATTTTCACAAAAAAGTGAAATTTTCAAAAATCAAGAAAATTGGCTGAAAACGACTAAATATCAAGGACTCATTGGGCGAAACGCTCTGGAACTGAAATCAGAATGCTCACTGACATTTCCCCTATCTGAAAGTCTGATAAACGTTGGAAAAATGACTGAGTAAAAAAAAAAATTTTTTTCTACTTTTTTCAATTTTACCCTCGTGGGATATATATTCTACCCACACACATTTGGAACTCTCCTGGGTTACCCTCACACATATTATTCCCTCATTTAGTGGATATTTTCACAAAAAAGTAAAATTTTCAAAAATCAAGAAAATTGGCTGAAAACGACTAAATATCAACGTCTCATTGGGCAAATCGCTCTGGAACTGAAATCGGAACGCTCACTGACATTTCCCCTATCTGAAAGTCTGATAAACGACGGAAAAATGACTGTCCAAAAAAAAATTTTTTTTCAACTTTTTTCAATTTTATCCCGTGGGATATATATTCTACCCACACACATTTGGAACTCTCCAGGTTACCCTCACACATATTATTCCCTCATTTAGTGGATATTATCACAAAAAAGTGAAATTTTCAAAAATCAAGAAAATTGGCTGAAAACGACTAAATATCAAGGTCTCATTGTGCGATCTGCTCTGGAGCTGAAATCTGAACGCTCACTGACATTTGATCTATCTGAAAGTCTGATTAATGACGGAAAAATGACTATGTCCAAAAAAAAAAATTTTTTCAACTTTTTTCAACTTTACCCCCGTGGGATATATATTCTACCCACACACATTTGGAACTCTCCTGGGTTACCCTCACATATTATTCCCTCATTTAGTGGATATTTTCACAAAAAAGTGAAATTTTCAAAAATCAAGAAAATTGGCTGAAAACGACTAAATATCAAGGTCTCATTGGGCGAATCGCTCTGGAACTGAAATCGGAACGCTCACTGACATTTGACCTATCTGAAAGTCTGATAAATGACGGAAAAATGACTATGTCCAAAAAAAAATTTTTTTTCAATTTTAGCCCCGTGGGATAAATATTCTATCCACACACATTTGGAACTCTCCTGGGGTACCCTCACACATATTATTCCCTAATTTAGTGGATATTTTCACAAAAAAGCGAAATTTTCAAAAATCCAAATTATTGGCTGAAAACGACTAAATATCAAGGACTCATTGGGCGAATCTCTCTGGAACTGAAATCGGAATGTTCACTGACATTTCCCCTATCTGAAAGTCTGATAAACGTTGGAAAAATGACTAAGTCCAAAAAAAACCTTTTTTCAATTTTACCCCCGTGGGATATATATTCTACCCACACAAATTTGGAACTCTCCTGGGGTACCCTCACACATATTATTCCCTCATTTAGTGGATATTTTCACAAAAAAGTAAAATTTTCAAAAATCCAGAAAATTCGCTGAAAACGACTAAATATCAAGGACTCATTGGGCGAATCGCTCTGGAACTGAAATCGGAACGCTCACTGACATTTGCCCTATCTGAAAGTCTGATAAACGCCGGAAACATGACTAAGTGCAAAAAAAACCTTTTTCAATTTTACCCCCGTGGGATATATATTCTACCCACACACATTTGGAGCTCTCCTGGGGTACCCTCACACATATTATTCCCTCATTTAGTGGATATTTTCACAAAAAAGTGAAATTTTCAAAAATCCCGAAAATTGGCTGAAAACAACTAAATATCAAGGACTCATTGGGCGAATCGCTCTGGAACTGAAATCGGAACGCTTACTGACATTTCCCCTATCTGAAAGTCTGATAAACGCCGGAAAAATGACTAGGTCCAAAAAAAAAATTTTTTTCAACTTTTTTCATTTTTACCCCCGTGGGATATATATTCTACCCACACACATTTGGAACTCTCCTGGTGTACCCTCACACATATTATTCCCTCATTTAGTGGATATTTTCACAAAAAAAGTTAAATTTTCAAAAATCCAGAAAATTGGCTGAAAAAGACTAAATATCAAGGACTCATTGGGCGAATCGCTCTGGAACTGAAATCGGAACGCTCACTGACATTTGCCCTATCTGAAAGTCTGATAAACGCCGGAAAAATAACTAGGTCCAAAAAATAATTTTTTTCAACTTTTTTCATTTTTACCCCCGTGGGATATATATTCTACCACACACATTTGGAACTCTCCTGGGGTACCCTCGCACATATTATTCCCTCATTTAGTGGATATTTTCACAAAAAAGTGAAATTTTCAAAAATCCAGAAAATTGGCTGAAAACGACTAAATATCAAGGACTCATTGGGCGAATCGCTCTGGAACTGAAATAGGAACGCTCACTGACATTTGCCCTATCTGAAAGTCTGATAAACGCCGGAAAAATGACTAAGTCCAAAAAAAACCTTTTTTCAATTTTACCCCCGTGGGATATATATTCTACCCACACACATTTGGAACTCTCCTGGGGTACCCTCACACATATTATTCCCTCATTTAGTGGATATTTTCACAAAAAGGTGAAATTTTCAAAAATCCAGAAAATTGGCTGAAAACGACTAAATATCAAGGACTCATTGGGCGAATCGCTCTGGAACTGAAATCGGAACGCTCACTGACATTTGCCCTATCTGAAAGTCTGATAAACGCCGGAAAAATGACTAGGTCCAAAAAAAATTTTTTTTCAACTTTTTTCATTTTTACCCCCGTGGGATATATATTCTACCCACACACATTTGGAACTCTCCTGGGGTACCCTCACACATATTATTCCCTCATTTAGTGGATATTTTCACAAAAAAGTGAAATTTTCAAAAAATCTAGAAAATTGGCTAAAAATGACTAAATATCAAGGACTCATTGGGCGAATCGCTCTGGAACTGAAATAGGAACGCTCACTGACATTTGCCCTATCTGAAAGTCTGATAAACGCTGGAAAAATGACTAAGTCCAGAAAAATTTTTTTTTCAATTTTACCCCTGTGGGATATATATTCTACCCACACACATTTGGAACTCTCCTGGGGTACCCTCGCTCATATTATTCCCTCATTTAGTGGATATTTTCACAAAAAAGTGAAATTTTCAAAAAATCTAGAAAATTGGCTGAAAACGACTAAATATCAAGGACTCATTGGGCGAATCGCTCTGGAACTGAATTCGGAACGCTTACTGACATTTCCCCTATCTGAAAGTCTGATAAACACCGGAGAAATGACTATGTCCCAAAAAAAAATTTTCAACTTTTTTCAATTTTACCCCCGTGGGATATATATTCTACCCACACACATTTGGAACTCTCCTGGGGTTCCCTCACACATATTATTCCCTCATTTAGTGGATGTTTTCACAAAAAAGTGAAATTTTCAAAATATCCAGAAAATTGGCTGAAAACGACTAAATATCAAGGACTCATTGGGTGAATCGCTCTGGAACTGAAATAGTAACGCCAACTGACATTTCTCCTATCTGAAAGTCTGATAAACGCCGGAAAAATGACTCAGTCCAAGAAAAAAATGTTTTCAACTTTTTTCAATTTTACCCCCGTGGGATATATATTCTACCCACACACATTTGGATCTCTCCTGGGGAACCCTCAGATATATTATGCCTTCATTTAGTGGATATTTTCACAAAAAAGTGAAATTTTCAAAAAATCCAGAAAATTGGCTGAAAACGACTAAATATCAAGGACTCATTGGGTGAATCGCTCTGGAACTGAAATCGGAACGCTCACTGACATTTCCCCTATCTGAAAGTCTGATAAACGCCGGAAAAATGACTCAGTCCAAGAAAAAAAAAATTTCAACTTTTTTCAATTTTACCCCTGTGGGATATATATTCTACCCACACCCATTTGGAACTCTCCTGGGGTTCCCTCACACATATTATTCCCTCATTTAGTGGATGTTTTCACAAAAAAGTGAAATTTTCAAAATATCCAGAAAATTGGCTGAAAACGACTAAATATTAAGGACTCATTGGGAAAATCGCTCTGGAACTGAAATCGGAACGCTCACTGACATTTGCCCTCTCTGAAAGTCTGATAAACGCCGGAAAAATGACTAAGTCCAAGAAAAAAATGTTTTCAACTTTTTTCAATTTTACCCCCGTGGGATATATATTCTACCCACACACATTTGGAACTCTCCTGGGGTACCCTCACACATATTATTCCCTCATTTAGTGGATATTTTCACAAAAAAGTGAAATTTTCAAAAAATCCCGAAAATTGGCTGAAAATGACTAAATATCAAGGACTCATTGGGCGAATCGCTCTGGAACTGAAATTGGAACGCTCACTGACATTTCCCCTATCTGAAAGTCTGATAAACGCCGGAAAAATGACTAAGTCCAAGAAAAAATTTTTTTCAACTTTTTTAAATTTTACACCCGTGGGATATATATTCTACCCAAACACATTTGGAACTCTCCTGGGGTACCCTCACACATGTTATTCCCTCATTTAGTGGATATTTTCACAAAAAAGTGAAATTTTCAAAAATCCAGACAATTGGCTGAAAACTACTAAATATCAAGGACTCATTGGGCAAATCGCTCTGGAACTGAAATCGGAACGCTCACTGACATTTGCCCTATCTGAAAGACTGATAAACGCCGGAAAAATGACTAAGTCGAATAAAAAAAATTTTTCAACTTTTTTCAATTTTACCCCCGTGGGATATATATTCTACCCACACACATTTGGATCTCTCCTGGGGTACCGTCACACATATTATTCCCTCATTTAGTGGATATTTTCACAAAAAAGTGAAATTTTCAAAAATCCAGAAAATTGGCTGAAAACGACTAAATATCAAGGACTCATTGGGCGAATCACTCTGGAACTGAAATCGGAACGCTCACTGACATCTCCCCTATCTGAAAGTGTGATAAACGCCGGAAAAATGACTAAGTCAAAAAAAAAATTTGTTCGACTTTTTTCAATTTTACCCCCGTGGGATATATATTCTACCCACACACATTTGGAACTCTCCTGGGGTACCCTCACACATATTATTCCCTCATTTAGTTTATATTTTCACAAAAAATTAACATTTTCAAAAATCCAGAAAATTGGCTGAAAACGACTAAATATCAAGGACTCATTGGGCGAATCGCTCTGGAACTGAAATCGGAACGCTCACTGACATTTGCCCTATCTGAAAGTCTGATAAACGCCGGAAAAATGACTAGGTCCAAAAAATAATTTTTTTTCAACTTTTTTCATTTTTACCCTCGTGGGATATATATTCTACCCACACACATTTGGAACTCTCCTGGGGTACCCTCACTCATATTATTCCCTCATTTAGTGGATATTTTCACAAAAAAGTGAAATTTTCAAAAAATCTAGAAAATTGGCTGAAAATGACTAAATATCAAGGACTCATTGGGCGAATCGCTCTGGAACTGAAATTGGAACGCTCACTGACATTTCCCCTTTCTGAAAGTCTGATAAACGCCGGAAAAATGACTAAGTCCGAAAAAAAAAAATTTCAACTTTTTTCAATTTTACCCCCGTGGGATATATATTCTACCCACACACATTTGGAACTCTCCTGGGGTACCCTCACACATATTATTCCCTCATTTAGTGGATATTTTCACAAAAAAAGTTAAATTTTCAAAAATCCAGAAAATTGGCTGAAAACGACTAAATATTAATGACTCATTGGGCAAATTGTTCTGGAACTGAAATCGGAATGCTCACTGACATTTCCCCTATCTGAAAGTCTGATAAACGCCGGAAAAATGACTAAGTCCAAGAAAATTTTTTTTTCAACTTTTTTAAATTTTACACCCGTGGGATATATATTCTACCCAAACACATTTGGAACTCTCCTGGGGTACCCTCACACATATTATTCCCTCATTTAGTGGATATTTTCACAAAAAAGTGAAATTTTCAAAAAATCCAGAAAATTGGCTGAAAACTACTAAATATCAAGGACTCATTGTGCAAATCGCTCTGGAACTGAAATCGGAACGCTCACTGACATTTGCCCTATCTGAAAGTCTGATAAATGCCGGAAAAATGACTAGGTCCAAAAAATAATTTTTTTTCAACTTTTTTCATTTTTACCCTCGTGGGATATATATTCTACCCACACACATTTGGAACTCTCCTTGGGGTACCCTCACTCATATTATTCCCTCATTTAGTGGATATTTTCACAAAAAAGTGAAATTTTCAAAAAATCTAGAAAATTGGCTGAAAACGACTAAATATCAAGGACTCATTGGGCGAATCGCTCTGGAACTGAAATAGAAACGCTCACTGACATTTGCCCTATTTGAAAGTCTGATAAACGCCGGAAAAATGACTAAGTCCAAGAAAAAAATGTTTTCAACTTTTTTCAATTTTACCCCCGTGGGATATATATTCTACTCACACACATTTGGAACTCTCCTGGGGTACCCTCACACATATTATTCCCTCATTTAGTGGATATTTTCATAAAAAAGTGAAATTTTCAAAAATCCAGAAAATTGGCTAAAAATGGCTAAATATCAAGGACACATTAGGCGAATCGCTCTGGAACTGAAATCGGAATGCTCACAGACATTTGCCCTATCTGAAAGTCTGATAAACGCCGGAAAAATGACTAAGTCCAAAAAAAATTTTTTTTCAACTTTCTTCAATTTTACCCCCGTGGGATATATATTCTACCCACACACATTTGGAACTCTCCTGGGGTACCCTCACACATATTATTCCCTCATTTAGTGGATATTTTCACAAAAAAGTGAAATTTTCTAAAATCCAGAAAATTGGCTGAAAACGACTAAATATTAAGGACTCATTCGGCAAATCGCTCTGGAACTGAAATCGGAATGCTCACAGACATTTACCCTATCTGAAAGTCTGATAAACGCCGGAAAAATGACTAAGTCCAAAAAAAATTTTTTTTCAACTTTCTTCAATTTTACCCCCGTGGGATATATATTCTACCCACACACATTTGGAACTCTCCTGGGGTACCCTCACACATATTATTCCCTCATTTAGTGGATATTTTCACAAAAAAGTGAAATTTTCAAAAATCCAGAAAATTGGCTGAAAACGACTAAATATCAAGGACACATTAGGCGAATCGCTCTGGAACTGAAATCGGAATGCTCACAGACATTTGCCCTATCTGAAAGTCTGATAAACGCCGGAAAAATGTCTAAGTCCAAGAAAAAAATGTTTTCAACTTTTTTCAATTTTACCCCCGTGGGATATATATTCTACTCACACACATTTCGAACTCTCCTGGGGTACCCTCACACATATTATTCCCTCATTTAGTGGATATTTTCACAAAAAAGTGAAATTTTCAAAAATCCAGAAAATTGGCTAAAAACGACTAAATATCAAGGACACATTAGGCGAATCGCTCTGGAACTGAAATTTGAATGCTCACAGACATTTGCCCTATCTGAACGTCTGATAAACGCCGGAAAAATGACTAAGTCCGAATAAAAAAATTTTACACTTTTTTCAATTTTACCCACGTGGGATATATATTCTACCCACACACATTTGGAACTCTCCTGGTGTACCCTCACACATATTATTCCCTCATTCAGTGGATATTTTCACAAAAAGGTGCCATTTTCAAAAATCCAGAAAATTGGCTGAAAACGACTAAATATCAAGGACTCATTGGGCGAATTGCTCTGGAACTGAAATCGGAATGCTCACTGACATTTCCCCTATCTGAAAGCCTGATAAACGCCGGAAAAATGACTAAGTCCGAAAAAAAAAATGTTCAACTTTTTTAAATTTTACCCCTGTGGGATATATATTCTACCCACACACATTTGGAACTCTCCTGGGGTACCCTCACACATATTATTCCCTCATTTAGTGGATATTTTCACAAAAAAGTGAAATTTTCAAAAATCCAGAAAATTGGCTAAAAACGACTAAATATCAAGGACACATTAGGCGAATCGCTCTGGAACTGAAATCGGAATGCTCACAGACATTTGCCCTATCTGAAAGTCTGATAAACGCCGGAAAAATGTCTAAGTCCAAGAAAAAAATGTTTTCAACTTTTTTCAATTTTACCCCCGTGGGATATATATTCTACTCACACACATTTGGAACTCTCCTGGGGTACCCTCACACATATTATTCCCTCATTTAGTGGATATTTTCACAAAAAAGTGAAATTTTCAAAAATCCAGAAAATTGGCTAAAAATGACTAAATATCAAGGACACATTAGGCGAATCGCTCTGGAACTGAAATCGGAATGCTCACAGACATTTGCCCTATCTGAAAGTCTGATAAACGCCGGAAAAATGACTAAGTCCAAAAAAAATTTTTTTTCAACTTTCTTCAATTTTACCCCCGTGGGATATATATTCTACCCACACACATTTGGAACTCTCCTGGGGTACCCTCACACATATTATTCCCTCATTTAGTGGATATTTTCACAAAAAAGTGAAATTTTCTAAAATCCAGAAAATTGGCTGAAAACGACTAAATATTAAGGACTCATTCGGCAAATCGCTCTGGAACTGAAATCGGAATGCTCACAGACATTTACCCTATCTGAAAGTCTGATAAACGCCGGAAAAATGACTAAGTCCAAAAAAAATTTTTTTTCAACTTTCTTCAATTTTACCCCCGTGGGATATATATTCTACCCACACACATTTGGAACTCTCCTGGGGTACCCTCACACATATTATTCCCTCATTTAGTGGATATTTTCACAAAAAAGTGAAATTTTCAAAAATCCAGAAAATTGGCTGAAAACGACTAAATATCAAGGACACATTAGGCGAATCGCTCTGGAACTGAAATCGGAATGCTCACAGACATTTGCCCTATCTGAAAGTCTGATAAACGCCGGAAAAATGTCTAAGTCCAAGAAAAAAATGTTTTCAACTTTTTTCAATTTTACCCCCGTGGGATATATATTCTACTCACACACATTTCGAACTCTCCTGGGGTACCCTCACACATATTATTCCCTCATTTAGTGGATATTTTCACAAAAAAGTGAAATTTTCAAAAATCCAGAAAATTGGCTAAAAACGACTAAATATCAAGGACACATTAGGCGAATCGCTCTGGAACTGAAATTTGAATGCTCACAGACATTTGCCCTATCTGAACGTCTGATAAACGCCGGAAAAATGACTAAGTCCGAATAAAAAAATTTTACACTTTTTTCAATTTTACCCCCGTGGGATATATATTCTACCCACACACATTTGGAACTCTCCTGGTGTACCCTCACACATATTATTCCCTCATTCAGTGGATATTTTCACAAAAAGGTGCCATTTTCAAAAATCCAGAAAATTGGCTGAAAACGACTAAATATCAAGGACTCATTGGGCGAATTGCTCTGGAACTGAAATCGGAATGCTCACTGACATTTCCCCTATCTGAAAGCCTGATAAACGCCGGAAAAATGACTAAGTCCGAAAAAAAAAATGTTCAACTTTTTTAAATTTTACCCCTGTGGGATATATATTCTACCCACACACATTTGGAACTCTCCTGGGGTACCCTCACACATATTATTCCCTCATTTAGTGGATATTTTCACAAAAAAGTGAAATTTTCAAAAATCCAGAAAATTGGCTAAAAACGACTAAATATCAAGGACACATTAGGCGAATCGCTCTGGAACTGAAATCGGAATGCTCACAGACATTTGCCCTATCTGAAAGTCTGATAAACGCCGGAAAAATGTCTAAGTCCAAGAAAAAAATGTTTTCAACTTTTTTCAATTTTACCCCCGTGGGATATATATTCTACTCACACACATTTGGAACTCTCCTGGGGTACCCTCACACATATTATTCCCTCATTTAGTGGATATTTTCACAAAAAAGTGAAATTTTCAAAAATCCAGAAAATTGGCTAAAAATGACTAAATATCAAGGACACATTAGGCGAATCGCTCTGGAACTGAAATCGGAATGCTCACAGACATTTGCCCTATCTGAAAGTCTGATAAACGCCGGAAAAATGACTAAGTCCAAAAAAAATTTTTTTTCAACTTTCTTCAATTTTACCCCCGTGGGATATATATTCTACCCACACACATTTGGAACTCTCCTGGGGTACCCTCACACATATTATTCCCTCATTTAGTGGATATTTTCACAAAAAAGTGAAATTTTCTAAAATCCAGAAAATTGGCTGAAAACGACTAAATATTAAGGACTCATTCGGCAAATCGCTCTGGAACTGAAATCGGAATGCTCACAGACATTTACCCTATCTGAAAGTCTGATAAACGCCGGAAAAATGACTAAGTCCAAAAAAAATTTTTTTTCAACTTTCTTCAATTTTACCCCCGTGGGATATATATTCTACCCACACACATTTGGAACTCTCCTGGGGTACCCTCACACATATTATTCCCTCATTTAGTGGATATTTTCACAAAAAAGTGAAATTTTCAAAAATCCAGAAAATTGGCTGAAAACGACTAAATATCAAGGACACATTAGGCGAATCGCTCTGGAACTGAAATCGGAATGCTCACAGACATTTGCCCTATCTGAAAGTCTGATAAACGCCGGAAAAATGTCTAAGTCCAAGAAAAAAATGTTTTCAACTTTTTTCAATTTTACCCCCGTGGGATATATATTCTACTCACACACATTTCGAACTCTCCTGGGGTACCCTCACACATATTATTCCCTCATTTAGTGGATATTTTCACAAAAAAGTGAAATTTTCAAAAATCCAGAAAATTGGCTAAAAACGACTAAATATCAAGGACACATTAGGCGAATCGCTCTGGAACTGAAATTTGAATGCTCACAGACATTTGCCCTATCTGAACGTCTGATAAACGCCGGAAAAATGACTAAGTCCGAATAAAAAAATTTTACACTTTTTTCAATTTTACCCCCGTGGGATATATATTCTACCCACACACATTTGGAACTCTCCTGGTGTACCCTCACACATATTATTCCCTCATTCAGTGGATATTTTCACAAAAAGGTGCCATTTTCAAAAATCCAGAAAATTGGCTGAAAACGACTAAATATCAAGGACTCATTGGGCGAATTGCTCTGGAACTGAAATCGGAATGCTCACTGACATTTCCCCTATCTGAAAGCCTGATAAACGCCGGAAAAATGACTAAGTCCGAAAAAAAAAATGTTCAACTTTTTTAAATTTTACCCCTGTGGGATATATATTCTACCCACACACATTTGGAACTCTCCTGGGGTACCCTCACACATATTATTCCCTCATTTAGTGGATATTTTCACAAAAAAGTGAAATTTTCAAAAATCCAGAAAATTGGCTAAAAACGACTAAATATCAAGGACACATTAGGCGAATCGCTCTGGAACTGAAATCGGAATGCTCACAGACATTTGCCCTATCTGAAAGTCTGATAAACGCCGGAAAAATGTCTAAGTCCAAGAAAAAAATGTTTTCAACTTTTTTCAATTTTACCCCCGTGGGATATATATTCTACTCACACACATTTGGAACTCTCCTGGGGTACCCTCACACATATTATTCCCTCATTTAGTGGATATTTTCACAAAAAAGTGAAATTTTCAAAAATCCAGAAAATTGGCTAAAAATGACTAAATATCAAGGACACATTAGGCGAATCGCTCTGGAACTGAAATCGGAATGCTCACAGACATTTGCCCTATCTGAAAGTCTGATAAACGCCGGAAAAATGACTAAGTCCAAAAAAAATTTTTTTTCAACTTTCTTCAATTTTACCCCCGTGGGATATATATTCTACCCACACACATTTGGAACTCTCCTGGGGTACCCTCACACATATTATTCCCTCATTTAGTGGATATTTTCACAAAAAAGTGAAATTTTCTAAAATCCAGAAAATTGGCTGAAAACGAATAAATATTAAGGACTCATTCGGCAAATCGCTCTGGAACTGAAATCGGAATGCTCACAGACATTTGCCCTATCTGAAAGTCTGATAAACGCCGGAAAAATGACTAAGTCCAAGAAAAAAAATTTTTCAACTTTTTTCAATTTTACCCCCGTGGGATATATATTCTACCCACACACATTTGGAACTCTCCTGGGGTACCCTCACACATATTATTCCCTCATTTAGAGGATATTTTCACAAAATAGTGAAATTTTCAAAAATCCCGAAAATTGGCTGAAAACGACTAAATATCAAGGACTCATTGGGCGAATCGCTCTGGAACTGAAATCGGATTGCTCACAGACATTTGCCCTATCTGAAAGTCTGATAAACGCCGGAAAAATGTCTAAGTCCAAGAAAAAAATGTTTTCAACTTTTTTCAATTTTACCCCCGTGGGATATATATTCTACTCATACACATTTCGAACTCTCCTGGAGTACCCTCACACATATTATTCCCTCATTTAGTGGATATTTTCACAAAAAAGTGAAATTTTCAAAAATCCAGAAAATTGGCTGAAAACGACTAAATATCAAGGACACATTAGGCGAATCGCTCTGGAACTGAAATCGGAATGCTCACAGACATTTGCCCTATCTGAAAGTCTGATAAACGCCGGAAAAATGTCTAAGTCCAAGAAAAAAATGTTTTCAACTTTTTTCAATTTTACCCCCGTGGGATATATATTCTACTCACACACATTTCGAACTCTCCTGGGGTACCCTCACACATATTATTCACTCATTTAGTGGATATTTTCACAAAAAAGTGAAATTTTCAAAAATCCAGAAAATTGGCTAAAAACGACTAAATATCAAGGACACATTAGGCGAATCGCTCTGGAACTGAAATTTGAATGCTCACAGACATTTGCCCTATCTGAAAGTCTGATAAACGCCGGAAAAATGACTAAGTCCAAAAAAAATTTTTTTTCAACTTTCTTCAATTTTACCCCCGTGGGATATATATTCTACCCACACACATTTGGAACTCTCCTGGGGTAACCTCACACATATTATTCCCTCATTTAGTGGATATTTTCATAAAAAAGTGAAATTTTCTAAAATCCAGAAAATTGGCTGAAAACGACTAAATATTAAGGACTCATTCGGCAAATCGCTCTGGAACTGAAATCGGAATGCTCACAGACATTTGCCCTATCTGAAAGTCTGATAAACGCCGGAAAAATGACTAAGTCCAAAAAAAATTTTTTTTCAACTTTCTTCAATTTTACCCCCGTGGGATATATATTCTACCCACACACATTTGGAACTCTCCTGGGGTACCCTCACACATATTATTCCCTCATTTAGAGGATATTTTCACAAAATAGTGAAATTTTCAAAAATCCCGAAAATTGGCTGAAAACGACTAAATATCAAGGACTCATTGGGCGAATCGCTCTGGAACTGAAATCGGAACGCTCACTGACATTTGCCCTATCTGAAAGTCTGATAAACGCCGGAAAAATGACTAAGTCCAAGAAAAAAATGTTTTCAACTTTTTTCAATTTTACCCCCGTGGGATATATATTCTACCCACACACATTTGGAACTCTCCTGGGGTACCCTCACACATATTATTCCCTCATTTAGTGGATATTTTCACAAAAAAAGTGAAATTTTCAAGAATCCAGAAAATTGGCTGAAAACGACTAAATATCAAGGACTCATTGGGCGAATCGCTCTGGAACTGAAATCGGAATGCTCACTGACATTTCCCCTATCTGAAAGTCTGATAAACACCGGAAAAATGACAGTCCAAGAAAAATAAATTTTCAACTTTTTTCAATTTTACACCCGTGGGATATATATTCTACCCACACACATTTGGAACTCTCCTGGGGTACCCTCACACATATTATTCCCTCATTTAGTGGATATTTTCACAAAAAAAGTGAAATTTTCAAGAATCCAGAAAATTGGCTGAAAACGACTAAATATTAAGGACTCATTGGGCAAATCGCTCTGGAACTGAAATCGGAATGCTCACTGACATTTGCCCTATCTGAAAGTCTGATAAACGCCGGAAAAATGTCTAAGTCCAAGAAAAAAATGTTTTCAACTTTTTTCAATTTTACCCCCGTGGGATATATATTCTACTCACAAACATTTGGAACTCTCCTGGGGTACCCTCACACATATTATTCCCTCATTTCGTGGATATTTTCACAAAAAAGTGAAATTTTCAAAAATCCAGACAATTGGCTAAAAACGACTAAATATCAAGGACTCATTGGGCGAATCGCTCTGGAACTGAAATCGGAACGCTCACTGACAGTTGCCCTATCTGAAAGTCTGATAAACGCCAGAAAAATGACTAAGTCCAAAAAAAATTTTTTTTCAACTTTCTTCAATTTTACCCCCGTGGGATATATATTCTACCCACACACATTTGGAACTCTCCTGGGGTACCCTCACACATATTATTCCCTCATTTAGTGGATATTTTCACAAAAAAGTGAAATTTTCTAAAATCCAGAAAATTGGCTGAAAACGACTAAATATCAAGGACTCATTGGGCGAATCGCTCTGGAACTGAAATCGGAACGCTCACTGACAGTTGCCCTATCTGAAAGTCTGATAAACGCCAGAAAAATGACTAAGTCCAAAAAAAATTTTTTTTCAACTTTCTTCAATTTTACCCCCGTGGGATATATATTCTACCCACACACATTTGGAACTCTCCTGGGGTACCCTCACACATATTATTCCCTCATTTAGTGGATATTTTCACAAAAAAGTGAAATTTTCTAAAATCCAGAAAATTGGCTGAAAACGACTAAATATCAAGGACTCATTGGGCGAATCGCTCTGGAACTGAAATCGGAACGCTCACTGACAGTTGCCCTATCTGAAAGTCTGATAAACGCCGGAAAAATGACTAAGTCCAAAAAAAATTTTTTTTCAACTTTCTTCAATTTTACCCCCGTGGGATATATATTCTACCCACACACATTTGGAACTCTCCTGGGGTACCCTCACACATATTATTCCCTCATTTAGTGGATATTTTCACAAAAAAGTGAAATTTTCAAAAATCCAGAAAATTGGCTGAAAACGACTAAATATCAAGGACACATTAGGCGAATCGCTCTGGAACTGAAATCGGAATGCTCACAGACATTTGCCCTATCTGAAAGTCTGATAAACGCCGGAAAAATGTCTAAGTCCAAGAAAAAAATGTTTTCAACTTTTTTCAATTTTACCCCCGTGGGATATATATTCTACTCACACACATTTCGAACTCTCCTGGGGTACCCTCACACATATTATTCCCTCATTTAGTGGATATTTTCACAAAAAAGTGAAATTTTCAAAAATCCAGAAAATTGGCTAAAAACGACTAAATATCAAGGACACATTAGGCGAATCGCTCTGGAACTGAAATTTGAATGCTCACAGACATTTGCCCTATCTGAAAGTCTGATAAACGCCGGAAAAATGACTAAGTCCAAAAAAAAATTTTTTTCAACTTTCTTCAATTTTACCCCCGTGGGATATATATTCTACCCACACACATTTGGAACTCTCCTGGGGTACCCTCACACATATTATTCCCTCATTTAGTGGATATTTTCACAAAAAAGTGAAATTTTCTAAAATCCAGAAAATTGGCTGAAAACGACTAAATATTAAGGACTCATTCGGCAAATCGCTCTGGAACTGAAATCGGAATGCTCACAGACATTTGCCCTATCAGAAAGTCTGATAAACGCCGGAAAAATGACTAAGTCCAAGAAAAAAATTTTTTCAACTTTTTTCAATTTTACCCCCGTGGGATATATATTCTACCCACACACATTTGGAACTCTCCTGGGGTACCCTCACACATATTATTCCCTCATTTAGTGGATATTTTCACAAAAAAGTGAAATTTTCAAAAATCCAGAAAATTGGCTGAAAACGACTAAATATCAAGGACTCATTGGGCGAATCGCTCTGGAACTGAAATCGGAATGCTCACTGACATTTCCCCTATCTGAAAGTCTGATAAACGCCGGAAAAATGACAGTCCAAGAAAAATAAGTTTTCAACTTTTTTCAATTTTACACCTGTGGGATATATATTCTACCCACACACATTTGGAACTCTCCTGGGGTACCCTCACACATATTATTCCCTCATTTAGTGGATATTTTCACAAAAAAGTGAAATTTTCAAAAATCCAGAAAATTGGCTAAAAACGACTAAATATCAAGGACACATTAGGCGAATCGCTCTGGAACTGAAATCGGAATGCTCACAGACATTTGCCCTATCTGAAAGTCTGATAAACGCCGGAAAAATGTCTAAGTCCAAGAAAAAAATGTTTTCAACTTTTTTCAATTTTACCCCCGTGGGATATATATTCTACTCACACACATTTGGAACTCTCCTGGGGTACCCTCACACATATTATTCCCTCATTTAGTGGATATTTTCACAAAAAAGTGAAATTTTCAAAAATCCAGAAAATTGGCTAAAAACGACTAAATATCAAGGACTCATTGGGCGAATCGCTCTGGAACTGAAATCGGAACGCTCACTGACAGTTGCCCTATCTGAAAGTCGGATAAACGCCAGAAAAATGACTAAGTCCAAAAAAAATTTTTTTTCAACTTTCTTCAATTTTACCCCCGTGGGATATATATTCTACCCACACACATTTGGAACTCTCCTGGGGTACCCTCACACATATTATTCCCTCATTTAGTGGATATTTTCACAAAAAAGTGAAATTTTCTAAAATCCAGAAAATTGGCTGAAAACGACTAAATATCAAGGACTCATTGGGCGAATCGCTCTGGAACTGAAATCGGAACGCTCACTGACAGTTGCCCTATCTGAAAGTCTGATAAACGCCTGAAAAATGACTAAGTCCAAAAAAAATTTTTTTTCAACTTTCTTCAATTTTACCCCCGTGGGATATATATTCTACCCACACACATTTGGAACTCTCCTGGGGTACCCTCACACATATTATTCCCTCATTTAGTGGATATTTTCACAAAAAAGTGAAATTTTCAAAAATCCAGAAAATTGGCTGAAAACGACTAAATATCAAGGACACATTAGGCGAATCGCTCTGGAACTGAAATCGGAATGCTCACAGACATTTGCCCTATCTGAAAGTCTGATAAACGCCGGAAAAATGTCTAAGTCCAAGAAAAAAATGTTTTCAACTTTTTTCAATTTTACACCCGTGGGATATATATTCTACTCACACACATTTCGAACTCTCCTGGGGTACCCTCACACATATTATTCCCTCATTTAGTGGATATTTTCACAAAAAAGTGAAATTTTCAAAAATCCAGAAAATTGGCTAAAAACGACTAAATATCAAGGACACATTAGGCGAATCGCTCTGGAACTGAAATTTGAATGCTCACAGACATTTGCCCTATCTGAAAGTCTGATAAACGCCGGAAAAATGACTAAGTCCAAAAAAAATTTTTTTTCAACTTTCTTCAATTTTACCCCCGTGGGATATATATTCTACCCACACACATTTGGAACTCTCCTGGGGTACCCTCACACATATTATTCCCTCATTTAGTGGATATTTTCACAAAAAAGTGAAATTTTCTAAAATCCCGAAAATTGGCTGAAAACGACTAAATATCAAGGACTTATTGGGCGAATCGCTCTGGAACTGAAATCGGAACGCTCACTGACATTTGCCCTATCTGAAAGTCTGATAAACGCCGGAAAGATGACTAAGTCCAAAAAAAATTTTTTTTCAACTTTCTTCAATTTTACCCCCGTGGGATATATATTCTACCCACACACATTTGGAACTCTCCTGGGGTACCCTCACACATATTATTCCCTCATTTAGTGGATATTTTCACAAAAAAGTGAAATTTTCAAAAATCCAGAAAATTGGCTGAAAACGACTAAATATCAAGGACACATTAGGCGAATCGCTCTGGAACTGAAATCGGAATGCTCACAGACATTTGCCCTATCTGAAAGTCTGATAAACGCCGGAAAAATGTCTAAGTCCAAGAAAAAAATGTTTTCAACTTTTTTCAATTTTACCCTCGTGGGATATATATTCTACTCACACACATTTCGAACTCTCCTGGGGTACCCTCACACATATTATTCCCTCATTTAGTGGATATTTTCACAAAAAAGTGAAATTTTCAAAAATCCAGAAAATTGGCTGAAAACGACTAAATATCAAGGACACATTAGGCGAATCGCTCTGGAACTGAAATCGGAATGCTCACAGACATTTGCCCTATCTGAAAGTCTGATAAACGCCGGAAAAATGTCTAAGTCCAAGAAAAAAATGTTTTCAACTTTTTTCAATTTTACCCCCGTGGGATATATATTCTACTCACACACATTTCGAACTCTCCTGGGGTACCCTCACACATATTATTCCCTCATTTAGTGGATATTTTCACAAAAAAGTGAAATTTTCAAAAATCCAGAAAATTGGCTAAAAACGACTAAATATCAAGGACTCATTGGGCGAATCGCTCTGGAACTGAAATCGGATTGCTCACAGACATTTGCCCTATCTGAAAGTCTGATAAACGCCGGAAAAATGTCTAAGTCCAAGAAAAAAATGTTTTCAACTTTTTTCAATTTTACCCCCGTGGGATATATATTCTACTCATACACATTTCGAACTCTCCTGGAGTACCCTCACACATATTATTCCCCCATTTAGTGGATATTTTCACAAAAAAGTGAAATTTTCAAAAATCCAGAAAATTGGCTGAAAACGACTAAATATCAAGGACACATTAGGCGAATCGCTCTGGAACTGAAATCGGAATGCTCACAGACATTTGCCCTATCTGAAAGTCTGATAAACGCCGGAAAAATGTCTAAGTCCAAGAAAAAAATGTTTTCAACTTTTTTCAATTTTACCCCCGTGGGATATATATTCTACTCACACACATTTCGAACTCTCCTGGGGTACCCTCACACATATTATT
Organism: Phyllobates terribilis; assembly: GCF_046119375.1. Lineage (NCBI taxonomy): Eukaryota > Metazoa > Chordata > Amphibia > Anura > Dendrobatidae > Phyllobates > Phyllobates terribilis. The sequence goes on from NW_027362762.1 coordinate 587,105,198, forward strand.
CCCTCATTTAGTGGATATTTTCACAAAAAAGTGAAATTTTCAAAAATCCAGAAAATTGGCTAAAAACGACTAAATATCAAGGACACATTAGGCGAATCGCTCTGGAACTGAAATTTGAATGCTCACAGACATTTGCCCTATCTGAAAGTCTGATAAACGCCGGAAAAATGACTAAGTCCAAAAAAAATTTTTTTTCAACTTTCTTCAATTTTACCCCCGTGGGATATATATTCTACCCACACACATTTGGAACTCTCCTGGGGTAACCTCACACATATTATTCCCTCATTTAGTGGATATTTTCATAAAAAAGTGAAATTTTCTAAAATCCAGAAAATTGGCTGAAAACGACTAAATATTAAGGACTCATTCGGCAAATCGCTCTGGAACTGAAATCGGAATGCTCACAGACATTTGCCCTATCTGAAAGTCTGATAAACGCCGGAAAAATGACTAAGTCCAAAAAAAATTTTTTTTCAACTTTCTTCAATTTTACCCCCGTGGGATATATATTCTACCCACACACATTTGGAACTCTCCTGGGGTACCCTCACACATATTATTCCCTCATTTAGAGGATATTTTCACAAAATAGTGAAATTTTCAAAAATCCCGAAAATTGGCTGAAAACGACTAAATATCAAGGACTCATTGGGCGAATCGCTCTGGAACTGAAATCGGAACGCTCACTGACATTTGCCCTATCTGAAAGTCTGATAAACGCCGGAAAAATGACTAAGTCCAAGAAAAAAATGTTTTCAACTTTTTTCAATTTTACCCCCGTGGGATATATATTCTACCCACACACATTTGGAACTCTCCTGGGGTACCCTCACACATATTATTCCCTCATTTAGTGGATATTTTCACAAAAAAGTGAAATTTTCAAAAATCCAGAAAATTGGCTGAAAACGACTAAATATCAAGGACTCATTGGGCGAATCGCTCTGGAACTGAAATCGGAATGCTCACTGACATTTCCCCTATCTGAAAGTCTGATAAACGCCGGAAAAATGACAGTCCAAGAAAAATAAATTTTCAACTTTTTTCAATTTTACACCCGTGGGATATATATTCTACCCACACACATTTGGAACTCTCCTGGGGTACCCTCACACATATTATTCCCTCATTTAGTGGATATTTTCACAAAAAAGTGAAATTTTCAAAAATCCAGAAAATTGGCTAAAAACGACTAAATATCAAGGACACATTAGGCGAATCGCTCTGGAACTGAAATCGGAATGCTCACAGACATTTGCCCTATCTGAAAGTCTGATAAACGCCGGAAAAATGTCTAAGTCCAAGAAAAAAATGTTTTCAACTTTTTTCAATTTTACCCCCGTGGGATATATATTCTACTCACACACATTTGGAACTCTCCTGGGGTACCCTCACACATATTATTCCCTCATTTAGTGGATATTTTCACAAAAAAGTGAAATTTTCAAAAATCCAGAAAATTGGCTAAAAACGACTAAATATCAAGGACTCATTGGGCGAATCGCTCTGGAACTGAAATCGGAACGCTCACTGACAGTTGCCCTATCTGAAAGTCGGATAAACGCCAGAAAAATGACTAAGTCCAAAAAAAATTTTTTTTTAACTTTCTTCAATTTTACCCCCGTGGGATATATATTCTACCCACACACATTTGGAACTCTCCTGGGGTACCCTCACACATATTATTCCCTCATTTAGTGGATATTTTCACAAAAAAGTGAAATTTTCTAAAATCCAGAAAATTGGCTGAAAACGACTAAATATCAAGGACTCATTGGGCGAATCGCTCTGGAACTGAAATCGGAACGCTCACTGACATTTGCCCTATCTGAAAGTCTGATAAACGCCGGAAAAATGTCTAAGTCCAAGAAAAAAATGTTTTCAACTTTTTTCAATTTTACACCCGTGGGATATATATTCTACTCACACACATTTCGAACTCTCCTGGGGTACCCTCACACATATTATTCCCTCATTTAGTGGATATTTTCACAAAAAAGTGAAATTTTCAAAAATCCAGAAAATTGGCTAAAAACGACTAAATATCAAGGACACATTAGGCGAATCGCTCTGGAACTGAAATTTGAATGCTCACAGACATTTGCCCTATCTGAAAGTCTGATAAACGCCGGAAAAATGACTAAGTCCAAAAAAAATTTTTTTTCAACTTTCTTCAATTTTACCCCCGTGGGATATATATTCTACCCACACACATTTGGAACTCTCCTGGGGTACCCTCACACATATTATTCCCTCATTTAGTGGATATTTTCACAAAAAAGTGAAATTTTCTAAAATCCCGAAAATTGGCTGAAAACGACTAAATATCAAGGACTTATTGGGCGAATCGCTCTGGAACTGAAATCGGAACGCTCACTGACATTTGCCCTATCTGAAAGTCTGATAAACGCCGGAAAAATGACTAAGTCCAAGAAAAAAATGTTTTCAACTTTTTTCAATTTTACCCCCGTGGTATATATATTCTACCCACACACATTTGGAACTCTCCTGGGGTACCCTCACACATATTATTCCGTCATTTAGTGGATATTTTCACAAAAAAAGTGAAATTTTCAAGAATCCAGAAAATTGGCTGAAAACGACTAAATATCAAGGACTCATTGGGCGAATCGCTCTGGAACTGAAATCGGAATGCTCACTGACATTTCCCCTATCTGAAAGTCTGATAAACACCGGAAAAATGACAGTCCAAGAAAAATAAATTTTCAACTTTTTTCAATTTTACACCCGTGGGATATATATTCTACCCACACACATTTGAAACTCTCCTGGGGTACCCTCACACATATTATTCCCTCATTTAGTGGATATTTTCACAAAAAAAGTGAAATTTTCAAGAATCCAGAAAATTGGCTGAAAACGACTAAATATTAAGGACTCATTGGGCAAATCGCTCTGGAACTGAAATCGGAATGCTCACTGACATTTGCCCTATCTGAAAGTCTGATAAACGCCGGAAAAATGTCTAAGTCCAAGAAAAAAATGTTTTCAACTTTTTCAATTTTACCCCCGTGGGATATATATTCTACTCACACACATTTGGAACTCTCCTGGGGTACCCTCACACATATTATTCCCTCATTTAGTGGATATTTTCACAAAAAAGTGAAATTTTCAAAAATCCAGAAAATTGGCTAAAAACGACTAAATATCATGGACTCATTGGGCGAATCGCTCTGGAACTGAAATCGGAACGCTCACTGACAGTTGCCCTATCTGAAAGTCTGATAAACGCCAGAAAAATGACTAAGTCCAAAAAAAATTTTTTTTCAACTTTCTTCAATTTTATCCCCGTGGGATATATATTCTACCCACACACATTTGGAACTCTCCTGGGGTACCCTCACACATATTATTCCCTCATTTAGTGGATATTTTCACAAAAAAGTGAAATTTTCTAAAATCCAGAAAATTGGCTGAAAACGACTAAATATCAAGGACTCATTGGGCGAATCGCTCTGGAACTGAAATCGGAACGCTCACTGACAGTTGCCCTATCTGAAAGTCTGATAAACGCCGGAAAGATGACTAAGTCCAAAAAAAATTTTTTTTCAACTTTCTTCAATTTTACCCCCGTGGGATATATATTCTACCCACACACATTTGGAACTCTCCTGGGGTACCCTCACACATATTATTCCCTCATTTAGTGGATATTTTCACAAAAAAGTGAAATTTTCAAAAATCCAGAAAATTGGCTGAAAACGACTAAATATCAAGGACACATTAGGCGAATCGCTCTGGAACTGAAATCGGAATGCTCACAGACATTTGCCCTATCTGAAAGTCTGATAAACGCCGGAAAAATGTCTAAGTCCAAGAAAAAAATGTTTTCAACTTTTTTCAATTTTACCCCCGTGGGATATATATTCTACTCACACACATTTCGAACTCTCCTGGGGTACCCTCACACATATTATTCCCTCATTTAGTGGATATTTTCACAAAAAAGTGAAATTTTCAAAAATCCAGAAAATTGGCTGAAAACGACTAAATATCAAGGACACATTAGGCGAATCGCTCTGGAACTGAAATCGGAATGCTCACAGACATTTGCCCTATCTGAAAGTCTGATAAACGCCGGAAAAATGTCTAAGTCCAAGAAAAAAATGTTTTCAACTTTTTTCAATTTTACCCCCGTGGGATATATATTCTACTCACACACATTTCGAACTCTCCTGGGGTACCCTCACACATATTATTCCCTCATTTAGTGGATATTTTCACAAAAAAGTGAAATTTTCAAAAATCCAGAAAATTGGCTAAAAACGACTAAATATCAAGGACACATTAGGCGAATCGCTCTGGAACTGAAATTTGAATGCTCACAGACATTTGCCCTATCTGAAAGTCTGATAAACGCCGGAAAAATGACTAAGTCCAAAAAAAATTTTTTTTCAACTTTCTTCAATTTTACCCCCGTGGGATATATATTCTACCCACACACATTTGGAACTCTCCTGGGGTACCCTCACACATATTATTCCCTCATTTAGTGGTTATTTTCACAAAAAAGTGAAATTTTCTAAAATCCAGAAAATTGGCTGAAAACGACTAAATATCAAGGACTCATTGGGCGAATCGCTCTGGAACTGAAATCGGAATGCTCACTGACATTTCCCCTATCTGAAAGTCTGATAAACGCCGGAAAAATGACAGTCCAAGAAAAATAAATTTTCAACTTTTTTCAATTTTACACCCGTGGGATATATATTCTACCCACACACATTTGGAACTCTCCTGGGGTACCCTCACACATATTATTCCCTCATTTAGTGGATATTTTCACAAAAAAGTGAAATTTTCAAAAATCCAGAAAATTGGCTAAAAACGACTAAATATCAAGGACACATTAGGCGAATCGCTCTGGAACTGAAATCGGAATGCTCACAGACATATGCCCTATCTGAAAGTCTGATAAACGCCGGAAAAATGTCTAAGTCCAAGAAAAAAATGTTTTCAACTTTTTTCAATTTTACCCCCGTGGGATATATATTCTACTCACACACATTTGGAACTCTCCTGGGGTACCCTCACACATATTATTCCCTCATTTAGTGGATATTTTCACAAAAAAGTGAAATTTTCAAAAATCCAGAAAATTGGCTAAAAACGACTAAATATCAAGGACTCATTGGGCGAATCGCTCTGGAACTGAAATCGGAACGCTCACTGACAGTTGCCCTATCTGAAAGTCTGATAAACGCCAGAAAAATGACTAAGTCCAAAAAAAATTTTTTTTCAACTTTCTTCAATTTTACCCCCGTGGGATATATATTCTACCCACACACATTTGGAACTCTCCTGGGGTACCCTCACACATATTATTCCCTCATTTAGTGGATATTTTCACAAAAAAGTGAAATTTTCTAAAATCCAGAAAATTGGCTGAAAACGACTAAATATCAAGGACTCATTGGGCGAATCGCTCTGGAACTGAAATCGGAACGCTCACTGACAGTTGCCCTATCTGAAAGTCTGATAAACGCCGGAAAAATGACTAAGTCCAAAAAAAATTTTTTTTCAACTTTCTTCAATTTTACCCCCGTGGGATATATATTCTACCCACACACATTTGGAACTCTCCTGGGGTACCCTCACACATATTATTCCCTCATTTAGTGGATATTTTCACAAAAAAGTGAAATTTTCAAAAATCCAGAAAATTGGCTGAAAACGACTAAATATCAAGGACACATTAGGCGAATCGCTCTGGAACTGAAATCGGAATGCTCACAGACATTTGCCCTATCTGAAAGTCTGATAAACGCCGGAAAAATGTCTAAGTCCAAGAAAAAAATGTTTTCAACTTTTTTCAATTTTACACCCGTGGGATATATATTCTACTCACACACATTTCGAACTCTCCTGGGGTACCCTCACACATATTATTCCCTCATTTAGTGGATATTTTCACAAAAAAGTGAAATTTTCAAAAATCCAGAAAATTGGCTGAAAACGACTAAATATCAAGGACACATTAGGCGAATCGCTCTGGAACTGAAATCGGAATGCTCACAGACATTTGCCCTATCTGAAAGTCTGATAAACGCCGGAAAAATGTCTAAGTCCAAGAAAAAAATGTTTTCAACTTTTTTCAATTTTACCCCCGTGGGATATATATTCTACTCACACACATTTCGAACTCTCCTGGGGTACCCTCACACATATTATTCCCTCATTTAGTGGATATTTTCACAAAAAAGTGAAATTTTCAAAAATCCAGAAAATTGGCTAAAAACGACTAAATATCAAGGACACATTAGGCGAATCGCTCTGGAACTGAAATTTGAATGCTCACAGACATTTGCCCTATCTGAAAGTCTGATAAACGCCGGAAAAATGACTAAGTCCAAAAAAAAATTTTTTTCAACTTTCTTCAATTTTACCCCCGTGGGATATATATTCTACCCACACACATTTGGAACTCTCCTGGGGTACCCTCACACATATTATTCCCTCATTTAGTGGATATTTTCACAAAAAAGTGACATTTTCAAAAATCCAGAAAATTGGCTGAAAACGACTAAATATTAAGGACTCATTGGGCAAATCGCTCTGGAACTGAAATCGGAACGCTCACTGACATTTCCCCTATCAGAAAATCTGATAAACGCCGGAAAAATGACTTAGTCCAAGAAAAAATTTTTTTCAACTTTTTTCAATTTTACCCCCGTGGGATATATATTCTACCCACACACATTTGGAACTCTCCTGGGGTACCCTCACACATATTATTCCCTCATTTAGTGGATATTTTCACAAAAAAGTGAAATTTTCAAAAATCCAGAAAATTGGCTGAAAACGACTAAATATCAAGGACTCATTGGGCGAATCGCTCTGGAACTGAAATCGGAATGCTCACTGACATTTCCCCTATCTGAAAGTCTGATAAACGTCGGAAAAATGACAGTCCAAGAAAAATAAATTTTCAACTTTTTTCAATTTTACCCCCGTGGGATATATATTCTACCCACACACATTTGGAACTCTCCTGGGGTACCCTCACACATATTATTCCCTCATTTAGTGGATATTTTCACAAAAAAGTGAAATTTTCAAAAATCCAGAAAATTGGCTAAAAACGACTAAATATCAAGGACACATTAGGCGAATCGCTCTGGAACTGAAATCGGAATGCTCACAGACATTTGCCCTATCTGAAAGTCTGATAAACGCCGGAAAAATGTCTAAGTCCAAGAAAAAAATGTTTTCAACTTTTTTCAATTTTACCCCCGTGGGATATATATTCTACTCACACACATTTGGAACTCTCCTGGGGTACCCTCACACATATTATTCCCTCATTTAGTGGATATTTTCACAAAAAAGTGAAATTTTCAAAAATCCAGAAAATTGGCTAAAAACGACTAAATATCAAGGACTCATTGGGCGAATCGCTCTGGAACTGAAATCGGAACGCTCACTGACAGTTGCCCTATCTGAAAGTCTGATAAACGCCAGAAAAATGACTAAGTCCAAAAAAAATTTTTTTTCAACTTTCTTCAATTTTACCCCCGTGGGATATATATTCTACCCACACACATTTGGAACTCTCCTGGGGTACCCTCACACATATTATTCCCTCATTTAGTGGATATTTTCACAAAAAAGTGAAATTTTCTAAAATCCAGAAAATTGGCTGAAAACGACTAAATATCAAGGACACATTAGGCGAATCGCTCTGGAACTGAAATCGGAATACTCACAGACATTTGCCCTATCTGAAAGTCTGATAAACACCAGAAAAATGTCTAAGTCCAAGAAAAAAATGTTTTCAACTTTTTTCAATTTTACACCCGTGGGATATATATTCTACTCACACACATTTCGAACTCTCCTGGGGTACCCTCACACATATTATTCCCTCATTTAGTGGATATTTTCACAAAAAAGTGAAATTTTCAAAAATCCAGAAAATTGGCTGAAAACGACTAAATATCAAGGACACATTAGGCGAATCGCTCTGGAACTGAAATCGGAATGCTCACAGACATTTGCCCTATCTGAAAGTCTGATAAACGCCGGAAAAATGTCTAAGTCCAAGAAAAAAATGTTTTCAACTTTTTTCAATTTTACCCCCGTGGGATATATATTCTACTCACACACATTTCGAACTCTCCTGGGGTACCCTCACACATATTATTCCCTCATTTAGTGGATATTTTCACAAAAAAGTGAAATTTTCAAAAATCCAGAAAATTGGCTAAAAACGACTAAATATCAAGGACACATTAGGCGAATCGCTCTGGAACTGAAATTTGAATGTTCACAGACATTTGCCCTATCTGAAAGTCTGATAAACGCTGGAAAAATGACTAAGTCCAAAAAAAATTTTTTTTCAACTTTCTTCAATTTTACCCCCGTGGGATATATATTCTACCCACACACATTTGGAACTCTCCTGGGGTAAACTCACACATATTATTCCCTCACTTAGTGGATATTTTCACAAAAAAGTGAAATTTTCTAAAATCCAGAAAATTGGCTGAAAACGACTAAATATTAAGGACTCATTCGGCAAATCGCTCTGGAACTGAAATCGGAATGCTCACAGACATTTGCCCTATCAGAAAGTCTGATAAACGCCGGAAAAATGACTAAGTCCAAGAAAAAATTTTTTTCAACTTTTTTCAATTTTACCCCCGTGGGATATATATTCTACCCACACACATTTGGAACTCTCCTGGGGTACCCTCACACATATTATTCCCTCATTTAGTGGATATTTTCACAAAAAAGTGAAATTTTCAAAAATCCAGAAAATTGGCTGAAAACGACTAAATATCGAGGACTCATTGCACGAATCGCTCTGGAACTGAAATCGGAATGCTCACTGACATTTCCCCTATCTGAAAGTCTGATAAACGCCGGAAAAATGACAGTCCAAGAAAAATAAATTTTCAACTTTTTTCAATTTTACACCCGTGGGATATATATTCTACCCACACACATTTGGAACTCTCCTGGGGTACCCTCACACATATTATTCCCTCATTTAGTGGATATTTTCACAAAAAAGTGAAATTTTCAAAAATCCAGAAAATTGGCTAAAAACGACTAAATATCAAGGACACATTAGGCGAATCGCTCTGGAACTGAAATCGGAATGCTCACAGACATTTGCCCTATCTGAAAGTCTGATAAACGCCGGAAAAATGTCTAAGTCCAAGAAAAAAATGTTTTCAACTTTTTTCAATTTTACACCCGTGGGATATATATTCTACTCACACACATTTCGAACTCTCCTGGGGTACCCTCACACATATTATTCCCTCATTTAGTGGATATTTTCACAAAAAAGTGAAATTTTCAAAAATCCAGAAAATTGGCTGAAAACGACTAAATATCAAGGACACATTAGGCGAATCGCTCTGGAACTGAAATCGGAATGCTCACAGACATTTGCCCTATCTGAAAGTCTGATAAACGCCGGAAAAAGGTCTAAGTCCAAGAAAAAAATGTTTTCAACTTTTTTCAATTTTACCCCCGTGGGATATATATTCTACTCACACACATTTCAAACTCATCTGGGGTACCCTCACACATATTATTCCCTCATTTAGTGGATATTTTCACAAAAAAGTGAAATTTTCAAAAATCCAGAAAATTGGCTAAAAACGACTAAATATCAAGGACACATTAGGCGAATCGCTCTGGAACTGAAATTTGAATGCTCACAGACATTTGCCCTATCTGAAAGTCTGATAAACGCCGGAAAAATGACTAAGTCCAAAAAAAATTTTTTTTCAACTTTCTTCAATTTTACCCCCGTGGGATATATATTCTACCCACACACATTTGGAACTCTCCTGGGGTACCCTCACGCATATTATTACCTCATTTAGTGGATATTTTCACAAAAAAGTGACATTTTCAAAAATCCAGAAAATTGGCTGAAAACGACTAAATATTAAGGACTCATTGGGTAAATCGCTCTGGAACTGAAATCGGAACGCTCACTGACATTTCCCCTATCAGAAAGTCTGATAAACGCTGGAAAAATAACTAAGTCCAAGAAAAAATTTTTTTCAACTTTTTTCAATTTTACCCCCGTGGGATATATATTCTACCCACACACATTTGGAACTCTCCTGGGGTACCCTCACACATATTATTCCCTCATTTAGTGGATATTTTCACAAAAAAGTGAAATTTTCAAAAATCCAGAAAATTGGATGAAAACGACTAAATATCAAGGACTCATTGGGCGAATCGCTCTGGAACTGAAATCGGAATGCTCACTGACATTTCCCCTATCTGAAAGTCTGATAAACGCCGGAAAAATGACAGTCCAAGAAAAATAAATTTTCAACTTTTTTCAATTTTACACCCGTGGGATATATATTCTACCCACACACATTTGGAACTCTCCTGGGGTACCCTCACACATATTATTCCCTCATTTAGTGGATATTTTCACAAAAAAGTGAAATTTTCAAAAATCCAGAAAATTGGCTGAAAACGACTAAATATCAAGGACACATTAGGCGAATCGCTCTGGAACTGAAATCGGAATGCTCACAGACATTTGCCCTATCTGAAAGTCTGATAAACGCCGGAAAAATGTCTAAGTCCAAGAAAAAAATGTTTTCAACTTTTTTCAATTTTACACCCGTGGGATATATATTCTACTCACACACATTTCGAACTCTCCTGGGGTACCCTCACACATATTATTCCCTCATTTAGTGGATATTTTCACAAAAAAGTGAAATTTTCAAAAATCCAGAAAATTGGCTGAAAACGACTAAATATCAAGGACACATTAGGCGAATCGCTCTGGAACTGAAATCGGAATGCTCACAGACATTTGCCCTATCTGAAGGTCTGATAAACGCCGGAAAAATGTCTAAGTCCAAGAAAAAAATGTTTTCAACTTTTTTCAATTTTACCCCCGTGGGATATATATTCTACTCACACACATTTCGAACTCTCCTGGGGTACCCTCACACATATTATTCCCTCATTTAGTGGATATTTTCACAAAAAAGTGAAATTTTCTAAAATCCAGAAAATTGGCTGAAAACGACTAAATATTAAGGACTCATTCGGCAAATCGCTCTGGAACTGAAATCGGAATGCTCACAGACATTTGCCCTATCTGAAAGTCTGATAAACGCCGGAAAAATGACTAAGTCCAAAAAAAATTTTTTTTCAACTTTCTTCAATTTTACCCCCGTGGGATATATATTCTACCCACACACATTTGGAACTCTCCTGGGGTACCCTCACGCATATTATTCCCTCATTTAGTGGATATTTTCACAAAAAAGTGACATTTTCAAAAATCCAGAAAATTGGCTGAAAACGACTAAATATTAAGGACTCATTGGGCAAATCGCTCTGGAACTGAAATCGGAACGCTCACTGACATTTCCCCTATCAGAAAGTCTGATAAACGCCGGAAAAATGACTAAGTCCAAGAAAAAATTTTTTTCAACTTTTTTCAATTTTACCCCCGTGGGATATATATTCTACCCACACACATTTGGAACTCTCCTGGGGTACCCTCACACATATTATTCCCTCATTTAGTGGATATTTTCACAAAAAAGTGAAATTTTCAAAAATCCAGAAAATTGGCTGAAAACGACTAAATATCAAGGACTCATTGGGCGAATCGCTCTGGAACTGAAATCGGAATGCTCACTGACATTTCCCCTATCTGAAAGTCTGATAAACGCCGGAAAAATGACAGTCCAAGAAAAATAAATTTTCAACTTTTTTCAATTTTACACCCGTGGGATATATATTCTACCCACACACATTTGGAACTCTCCTGGGGTACCCTCACACATATTATTCCCTCATTTAGTGGATATTTTCACAAAAAAGTGAAATTTTCAAAAATCCAGAAAATTGGCTAAAAACGACTAAATATCAAGGACACATTAGGCGAATCGCTCTGGAACTGAAATCGGAATGCTCACAGACATTTGCCCTATCTGAAAGTCTGATAAACGCCGGAAAAATGACTAAGTCCAAAAAAAATTTTTTTTCAACTTTCTTCAATTTTACCCCCGTGGGATATATATTCTACCCACACACATTTGGAACTCTCCTGGGGTACCCTCACACATATTATTCCCTCATTTAGTGGATATTTTCACAAAAAAGTGAAATTTTCAAAAATCCAGAAAATTGGCTGAAAACGACTAAATATCAAGGACACATTAGGCGAATCGCTCTGGAACTGAAATCGGAATGCTCACAGACATTTGCCCTATCTGAAAGTCTGATAAACGCCGGAAAAATGTCTAAGTCCAAGAAAAAAATGTTTTCAACTTTTTTCAATTTTACCCCCGTGGGATATATATTCTACTCACACACATTTCGAACTCTCCTGGGGTACCCTCACACATATTATTCCCTCATTTAGTGGATATTTTCACAAAAAAGTGAAATTTTCAAAAATCCAGAAAATTGGCTAAAAACGACTAAATATCAAGGACACATTAGGCGAATCGCTCTAGAACTGAAATTTGAATGCTCACAGACATTTGCCCTATCTGAAAGTCTGATAAACGCCGGAAAAATGACTAAGTCCAAAAAAAATTTTTTTTCAACTTTCTTCAATTTTACCCCCGTGGGATATATATTTTACCCACACACATTTGGAACTCTCCTGGGGTACCCTCACACATATTATTCCCTCATTTAGTGGATATTTTCACAAAAAAGTGAAATTTTCTAAAATCCAGAAAATTGGCTGAAAACGACTAAATATTAAGGACTCATTCGGCAAATCGCTCTGGAACTGAAATCGGAACGCTCACTGACATTTCCCCTATCAGAAAGTCTGATAAACGCCGGAAAAATGACTAAGTCCAAGAAAAAATTTTTTTCAACTTTTTTCAATTTTACCCCCGTGGGATATATATTCTACCCACACACATTTGGAACTCTCCTGGGGTACCCTCACACATATTATTCCCTCATTTAGTGGATATTTTCACAAAAAAGTGAAATTTTCAAAAATCCAGAAAATTGGCTGAAAACGACTAAATATCAAGGACTCATTGGGCGAATCGCTCTGGAACTGAAATCGGAATGCTCACTGACATTTCCCCTATCTGAAAGTCTGATAAACGCCGGAAAAATGACAGTCCAAGAAAAATAAATTTTCAACTTTTTTCAATTTTACACCCGTGGGATATATATTCTACCCACACACATTTGGAACTCTCCTGGGGTACCCTCACACATATTATTCCCTCATTTAGTGGATATTTTCACAAAAAAGTGAAATTTTCAAAAATCCAGAAAATTGGCTAAAAACGACTAAATATCAAGGACACATTAGGCGAATCGCTCTGGAACTGAAATCGGAATGCTCACAGACATTTGCCCTATCTGAAAGTCTGATAAACGCCGGAAAAATGACTAAGTCCAAAAAAAATTTTTTTTCAACTTTCTTCAATTTTACCCCCGTGGGATATATATTCTACCCACACACATTTGGAACTCTCCTGGGGTACCCTCACACATATTATTCCCTCATTTAGTGGATATTTTCACAAAAAAGTGAAATTTTCAAAAATCCAGAAAATTGGCTGAAAACGACTAAATATCAAGGACACATTAGGCGAATCGCTCTGGAACTGAAATCGGAATGCTCACAGACATTTGCCCTATCTGAAAGTCTGATAAACGCCGGAAAAATGTCTAAGTCCAAGAAAAAAATGTTTTCAACTTTTTTCAATTTTACACCCGTGGGATATATATTCTACTCACACACATTTCGAACTCTCCTGGGGTACCCTCACACATATTATTCCCTCATTTAGTGGATATTTTCACAAAAAAGTGAAATTTTCAAAAATCCAGAAAATTGGCTGAAAACGACTAAATATCAAGGACACATTAGGCGAATCGCTCTGGAACTGAAATCGGAATGCTCACAGACATTTGCCCTATCTGAAAGTCTGATAAACGCCGGAAAAATGTCTAAGTCCAAGAAAAAAATGTTTTCAACTTTTTTCAATTTTACCCCCGTGGGATATATATTCTACTCACACACATTTCGAACTCTCCTGGGGTACCCTCACACATATTATTCCCTCATTTAGTGGATATTTTCACAAAAAAGTGAAATTTTCAAAAATCCAGAAAATTGGCTAAAAACGACTAAATATCAAGGACACATTAGGCGAATCGCTCTAGAACTGAAATTTGAATGCTCACAGACATTTGCCCTATCTGAAAGTCTGATAAACGCCGGAAAAATGACTAAGTCCAAAAAAAATTTTTTTTCAACTTTCTTCAATTTTACCCCCGTGGGATATATATTTTACCCACACACATTTGGAACTCTCCTGGGGTACCCTCACACATATTATTCCCTCATTTAGTGGATATTTTCACAAAAAAGTGAAATTTTCTAAAATCCAGAAAATTGGCTGAAAACGACTAAATATTAAGGACTCATTCGGCAAATCGCTCTGGAACTGAAATCGGAATGCTCACAGACATTTGCCCTATCTGAAAGTCTGATAAACGCCGGAAAAATGACTTAGTCCAAAAAAAATTTTTTTTCAACTTTCTTCAATTTTACCCCCGTGGGATATATATTCTACCCACACACATTTGGAACTCTCCTGGGGTACCCTCACGCATATTATTCCCTCATTTAGTGGATATTTTCACAAAAAAGTGACATTTTCAAAAATCCAGAAAATTGGCTGAAAACGACTAAATATTAAGGACTCATTGGGCAAATCGCTCTGGAACTGAAATCGGAACGCTCACTGACATTTCCCCTATCAGAAAGTCTGAAAAACGCTGGAAAAATAACTAAGTCCAAGAAAAAAATTTTTTCAACTTTTTTCAATTTTACCCCCGTGGGATATATATTCTACCCACACACATTTGGAACTCTCCTGGGGTACCCTCACGCATATTATTCCCTCATTTAGTGGATATTTTCACAAAAAAGTGAAATTTTCAAAAATCCAGAAAATTGGCTGAAAACGACTAAATATCAAGGACTCATTGGGCGAATCGCTCTGGAACTGAAATCGGAATGCTCACTGACATTTCCCCTATCTGAAAGTCTGATAAACGCCGGAAAAATGACAGTCCAAGAAAAATAAATTTTCAACTTTTTTCAATTTTACCCCCGTGGGATATATATTCTACCCACACACATTTGGAACTCTCCTGGGGTACCCTCACGCATATTATTCCCTCATTTAGTGGATATTTTCACAAAAAAGTGAAATTTTCAAAAATCCAGAAAATTGGCTGAAAACGACTAAATATCAAGGACTCATTGGGCGAATCGCTCTGGAACTGAAATCGGAATGCTCACTGACATTTCCCCTATCTGAAAGTCTGATAAACGCCGGAAAAATGACAGTCCAAGAAAAATAAATTTTCAACTTTTTTCAATTTTACACCCGTGGGATATATATTCTACCCACACACATTTGGAACTCTCCTGGGGTACCCTCACACATATTATTCCCTCATTTAGTGGATATTTTCACAAAAAAGTGAAATTTTCAAAAATCCAGAAAATTGGCTAAAAACGACTAAATATCAAGGACACATTAGGCGAATCGCTCTGGAACTGAAATCGGAATGCTCACAGACATTTGCCCTATCTGAAAGTCTGATAAACGCCGGAAAAATGACTAAGTCCAAAAAAAATTTTTTTTCAACTTTCTTCAATTTTACCCCCGTGGGATATATATTCTACCCACACACATTTGGAACTCTCCTGGGGTACCCTCACACATATTATTCCCTCATTTAGTGGATATTTTCACAAAAAAGTGAAATTTTCAAAAATCCAGAAAATTGGCTGAAAACGACTAAATATCAAGGACACATTAGGCGAATCGCTCTGGAACTGAAATTGGAATGCTCACAGACATTTGCCCTATCTGAAAGTCTGATAAACGCCGGAAAAATGTCTAAGTCCAAGAAAATAATGTTTTCAATTTTTTTCAATTTTACACCCGTGGGATATATATTCTACTCACACACATTTCGAACTCTCCTGGGGTACCCTCACACATATTATTCCCTCATTTAGTGGATATTTTCACAAAAAAGTGAAATTTTCAAAAATCCAGAAAATTGGCTGAAAACGACTAAATATCAAGGACACATTAGGCGAATCGCTCTGGAACTGAAATCGGAATGCTCACAGACATTTGCCCTATCTGAAAGTATGATAAACGCCGGAAAAATGTCTAAGTCCAAGAAAAAAATGTTTTCAACTTTTTTCAATTTTACCCCCGTGGGATATATATTCTACTCACACACATTTCGAACTCTCCTGGGGTACCCTCACACATATTATTCCCTCATTTAGTGGATATTTTCACAAAAAAGTGAAATTTTCAAAAATCCAGAAAATTGGCTAAAAACGACTAAATATCAAGGACACATTAGGCGAATCGCTCTAGAACTGAAATTTGAATGCTCACAGACATTTGCCCTATCTGAAAGTCTGATAAACGCCGGAAAAATGACTAAGTCCAAAAAAAATTTTTTTTCAACTTTCTTCAATTTTACCCCCGTGGGATATATATTTTACCCACACACATTTGGAACTCTCCTGGGGTACCCTCACACATATTATTCCCTCATTTAGTGGATATTTTCACAAAAAAGTGAAATTTTCTAAAATCCAGAAAATTGGCTGAAAACGACTAAATATTAAGGACTCATTCGGCAAATCGCTCTGGAACTGAAATCGGAATGCTCACAGACATTTGCCCTATCTGAAAGTCTGATAAACGCCGGAAAAATGACTTAGTCCAAAAAAAATTTTTTTTCAACTTTCTTCAATTTTACCCCCGTGGGATATATATTCTACCCACACACATTTGGAACTCTCCTGGGGTACCCTCACGCATATTATTCCCTCATTTAGTGGATATTTTCACAAAAAAGTGACATTTTCAAAAATCCAGAAAATTGGCTGAAAACGACTAAATATTAAGGACTCATTGGGCAAATCGCTCTGGAACTGAAATCGGAACGCTCACTGACATTTCCCCTATCAGAAAGTCTGATAAACGCTGGAAAAATAACTAAGTCCAAGAAAAAAATTTTTTCAACTTTTTTCAATTTTACCCCCGTGGGATATATATTCTACCCACACACATTTGGAACTCTCCTGGGGTACCCTCACACATATTATTCCCTCATTTAGTGGATATTTTCACAAAAAAGTGAAATTTTCAAAAATCCAGAAAATTGGCTGAAAACGACTAAATATCAAGGACTCATTGGGCGAATCGCTCTGGAACTGAAATCGGAATGCTCACTGACATTTCCCCTATCTGAAAGTCTGATAAACGCCGGAAAAATGACAGTCCAAGAAAAATAAATTTTCAACTTTTTTCAATTTTACACCCGTGGGATATATATTCTACCCACACACATTTGGAACTCTCCTGGGGTACCCTCACACATATTATTCCCTCATTTAGTGGATATTTTCACAAAAAAGTGAAATTTTCAAAAATCCAGAAAATTGGCTAAAAACGACTAAATATCAAGGACTCATTAGGCGAATCGCTCTGGAACTGAAATCGGAATGCTCACAGACATTTGCCTTATCTGAAAGTCTGATAAACGCCGGAAAAATGACTAAGTCCAAAAAAATTTTTTTTTCAACTTTCTTCAATTTTACCCCCGTGGGATATATATTCTACCCACACACATTTGGAACTCTCCTGGGGTACCCTCACACATATTATTCCCTCATGTAGTGGATATTTTCACAAAAAAGGGAAATTTTCTAAAATCCAGAAAATTGGCTGAAAACGACTAAATATTAAGGACTCATTGGGCGAATGGCTCTGGAACTGAAATCGGAATGCTCACTGACATTTCCCCTATCTGAAAGTCTGATAAACGTCGGAAAAATGACTTAGTCCAAGAAAAAAAAAATTTTCAACTTTTTTCAATTTTACCCCCGTGGGATATATATTCTACCTCCACACATTTGGAACTCTCCTGGGGTACCCTCACACATATTATTCCCTCATTTAGTGGATATTTTCACAAAAAAAGTGAAATTTTCAAAAATCCAGAAAATTGGCTGAAAACGACTAAATATCAAGGACTCGTTGGGCGAATCGCTCTGGAACTGAAATCGGAACGCTCACTGACAGTTGCCCTATCTGAAAGTCTGATAAACGCCGGAAAAATGACTAAGTCCAAAAAAATTTTTTTTTCAACTTTCTTCAATTTTACCCCCGTGGGATATATATTCTACCCACACACATTTGGAACTCTCCTGGGGTACCCTCACACATATTATTCTCTCATTTAGTGGATATTTTCACAAAAAAGTGAAATTTTCAAAAATCCAGAAAATTGGCTGAAAACGACTAAATATTATGGACTCATTGGGCGAATCGCTTTGGAACTGAAATAAGAACGCTCACTGACATTTCCCCCATCTGAAAGTCTGATAAATGCGGAAAAATGACTAAGTCCAAGAAAAAAATGTTTTCAACTTTTTTAAATTTTACCCCCGTGGGATATATATTCTACCCACACACATTTGGAACTCTCCTGGGGTACCCTCACACATATTATTCTCTCATTTAGTGGATATTTTCACAAAAAAAGTGAAATTTTCAAAAATCCCGAAAATTGGCTGAAAACGACTAAATATCATGGACTCATTGGGCAAATCGCTCTGGAACTGAAATCGTAACGTTCACTGACATTTGCCCTATCTGAAAGTCTGATAAACGCCGGAAAAATGACTAAGTCCAAGAAAAAAATGTTTTCAACTTTTTTCAATTTTACCCCCGTGGGATATATATTCTACCCACACACATTTGGTACTCTCCTGGGGAACCCTCACACATATTTTTCCCTCATTTAGTGGATATTTTCACAAAATAGTGAAATTTTCAAAAATCCAGAAAATTGGCTAAAAACGACTAAATATCATGGACACATTAGGCGAATCGCTCTGGAACTGAAATTGGAATGCTCACAGACATTTGCCCTATCTGAAAGTCTGATAAAAGCAGGAAAAATGACTAAGTCGAAGAAAAAAAATGTTTCAACTTTTTTCAATTTTACCCCCGTGGGATATATATTCTACCCACACACATTTGGAACTCTCCTGGGGTACCCTCACACATATTATTCCCTCATTCAGTGGATATTTTCACAAAAAAGTGACATTTTCAAAAATCCAGAAAATTGGCTGAAAACGACTAAATATCAAGGACTCATTCGGCGAATTGCTCTGGAACTGGAATCGGAATGCTCACTGACATTTCCCCTATCTGAAAGCCTGATAAACGCCGGAAAAATGACTAAGTCCGAAAAAAAAAATGTTCAACTTTTTTCAATTTTACCCCCGTGGGATATATATTCTACCCACACACATTTGGAACTCTCCTGGGGTACCCTCACACATATTATTCCCTCATTTAGTGGATATTTTCACAAAAAAAGTAAAATTTTCAAAAATCCAGAAAATTGGCTGAAAACGACTAAATATTAATGACTCATTGGGCAAATTGCTCTGGAACTGAAATCGGAATGCTCACTGACATTTCCTCTATCTGAAAGTCTGATAAACGCCGGAAAAATGACTAAGTCCAAGAAAATTTTTTTTCAACTTTGTTAAATTTTACACCCGTGGGATATATATTCTACCCAAACACATTTGGAACTCTCCTGGGGTACCCTCACACATATTATTCCCTCATTTAGTGGATATTTTCACAAAAAAGTGAAATTTTCAAAAAATCCAGAAAATTGGCTGAAAACGACTAAATATCAAGGACTCATTGGGCGAATCACTCTGGAACTGAAATCGGAACGCTCACTGACATCTCCCCTATCTGAAAGTGTGATAAACGCCGGAAAAATGACTAAGTCCAAAAAAAAATTTGTTCAACTTTTTTCAATTTTACCCCCGTGGGATATATATTCTACCCACACACATTTGGAACTCTCCTGGGGTACCCTCACACATATTATTCCCTCATTTAGTGGATATTTTCACAAAAAATTAACATTTTCAAAAATCCAGAAAATTGGCTGAAAACGACTAAATATCAAGGACTCATTGGGCGAATCGCTCTGGAACTGAAATCGGAACGCTCACTGACATTTGCCCTATCTGAAAGTCTGATAAACGCCGGAAAAATGACTAGGTCCAAAAAATAATTTTTTTTCAACTTTTTTCATTTTTACCCTCATGGGATATATATTCTACCCACACACATTTGGAACTCTCCTAGGGTACCCTCACTCATATTATTCCCTCATTTAGTGGATATTTTCACAAAAAAGTGAAATTTTCAAAAAATCTAGAAAATTGGCTGAAAATTACTAAATATCAAGGACTCATTGGGCGAATCGCTCTGGAACTGAAATTGGAACGCTCACTGACATTTCCCCTATCTGAAAGTCTGATAAACGCCGGAAAAATGACTAAGTCCGAAAAAAAAAAATTTCAACTTTTTTCAATTTTACCCCCGTGGGATATATATTCTACCCACACACATTTGGAACTCTCCTGGGGTACCCTCACACATATTATTCCCTCATTTAGTGGATATTTTCACAAAAAAAGTTAAATTTTCAAAAATCCAGAAAATTGGCTGAAAACGACTAAATATTAATGACTCATTGGGCAAATTGTTCTGGAACTGAAATCGGAATGCTCACTGACATTTCCCCTATCTGAAAGTCTGATAAACGCCGGAAAAATGACTAAGTCCAAGAAAAAATTTTTTTCAACTTTTTTAAATTTTACACCCGTGGGATATATATTCTACCCACACACATTTGGATCTCTCCTGGGGTACCGTCACACATATTATTCCCTCATTTAGTGGATATTTTCACAAAAAAGTGAAATTTTCAAAAATCCAGAGAATTGGCTGAAAATGACTAAATATCAAGGACTCATTGGGCGAATCGCTCTGGAACTGAAATCGGAACGCTCACTGACATCTCCCCTATCTGAAAGTGTGATAAACGCCGGAAAAATGACTAAGTCCAAAAAAAAATTTGTTCAACTTTTTTCAATTTTACCCCCGTGGTATATATATTCTACCCACACACATTTGGAACTCTCCTGGGGTACCCTCACACATATTATTCCCTCATTTAGTGGATATTTTCACAAAAAAAGTGAAATTTTCAAAAATCCAGAAAATTGGCTGAAAACAACTAAATATCAAGGACTCATTGGGCGAAACGCTCTGGAACTGAAATCGGAACGCTCAATGACATTTGCCCTATCTGAAAGTCTGATAAACGCCGGAAAAATGACTAGGTCCAAAAAATAATTTTTTTTCAACTTTTTTCATTTTTACCCTCGTGGGATATATATTCTACCCACACACATTTGGAACTCTCCTGGGGTACCCTCACTCATATTATTCCCTCATTTAGTGGATATTTTCACAAAAAAGTGAAATTTTCAAAAAATCTAGAAAATTGGCTGAAAACGACTAAATATCAAGGACTCATTGGGCGAATCGCTCTGGAACTGAAATAGAAACGCTCACTGACATTTGCCCTATCTGAAAGTCTGATAAACGCCGGAAAAATGACTAAGTCCAAAAAAAAATTGTTTTCAACTTTTTTCAATTTTACCTCCGTGGGATATGTATTCTACCCACACACATTTGGAACTCTCCTGGGGTACCCTCACACATATTATTCCCTCATTCAGTGGATATTTTCACAAAAAGGTGCCATTTTCAAAAATCCAGAAAATTGGCTGAAAACGACTAAATATCAAGGACTCATTGGGCGAATTGCTCTGGAACTGAAATCGGAATGCTCACTGACATTTCCCCTATCTGAAAGCCTGATAAACGCCGGAAAAATGACTAAGTCCGAAAAAAAAAATGTTCAACTTTTTTAAATTTTACCCCTGTGGGATATATATTCTACCCACACACATTTGGAACTCTCCTGGGGTACCCTCACACATATTATTCCCTCATTTAGTGGATATTTTCACAAAAAAGTGAAATTTTCAAAAATCCAGAAAATTGGCTAAAAACGACTAAATATCAAGGACACATTAGGCGAATCGCTCTGGAACTAAAATCGGAATGCTCACAGACATTTGCCCTATCTGAAAGTCTGATAAACGCCGGAAAAATGTCTAAGTCCAAGAAAAAAATGTTTTCAACTTTTTTCAATTTTACCCCCGTGGGATATATATTCTACTCACACACATTTGGAACTCTCCTGGGGTACCCTCACACATATTATTCCCTCATTTAGTGGATATTTTCACAAAAAAGTGAAATTTTCAAAAATCCAGAAAATTGGCTAAAAATGACTGAATATCAAGGACTCATTGGGCGAATCGCTCTGGAACTGAAATCGGAACGCTCACTGACATTTGCCCTATCTGAAAGTCTGATAAACGCCGGAAAAATGACTAAGTCCAAGAAAAAAATGTTTTCAACTTTTTTCAATTTTACCCCCGTGGGATATATATTCTACC
Organism: Phyllobates terribilis; assembly: GCF_046119375.1. Lineage (NCBI taxonomy): Eukaryota > Metazoa > Chordata > Amphibia > Anura > Dendrobatidae > Phyllobates > Phyllobates terribilis. Next base: position 587,127,696 of record NW_027362762.1, read on the forward strand.
CACACACATTTGGAACTCTCCTGGGGTACCCTCACACATATTATTCCCTCATTTAGTGGATATTTTCACAAAAAAAGTGAAATTTTCAAGAATCCAGAAAATTGGCTGAAAACGACTAAATATCAAGGACTCATTGGGCGAATCGCTCTGGAACTGAAATCGGAATGCTCACTGACATTTCCCCTATCTGAAAGTCTGATAAACACCGGAAAAATGACAGTCCAAGAAAAATAAATTTTCAACTTTTTTCAATTTTACACCCGTGGGATATATATTCTACCCACACACATTTGGAACTCTCCTGGGGTACCCTCACACATATTATTCCCTCATTTAGTGGATATTTTCACAAAAAAAGTGAAATTTTCAAGAATCCAGAAAATTTGCTGAAAACGACTAAATATTAAGGACTCATTGGGCAAATCGCTCTGGAACTGAAATCGGAATGCTCACTGACATTTGCCCTATCTGAAAGTCTGATAAACGCCGGAAAAATGTCTAAGTCCAAGAAAAAAATGTTTTCAACTTTTTTCAATTTTACCCCCGTGGGATATATATTCTACTCACACACATTTGGACCTCTCCTGGGGTACCCTCACACATATTATTCCCTCATTTAGTGGATATTTTCACAAAAAAGTGAAATTTTCAAAAATCCAGAAAATTGGCTAAAAATGACTAAATATCAAGGACACATTAGGTGAATCGCTCTGGAACTGAAATCGGAATGCTCACAGACATTTGCCCTATCTGAAAGCCTGATAAACGCCGGAAAAATGACTAAGTCCGAAAAAAAAAATGTTCAACTTTTTTCAATTTTACCCCCGTGGGATATATATTCTACCCACACACATTTGGAACTCTCCTGGGGTACCCTCACACATATTATTCCCTCATTTAGTGGATATTTTCACAAAAAAAGTAAAATTTTCAAAAATCCAGAAAATTGGCTGAAAACGACTAAATATTAATGACTCATTGGGCAAATTGCTCTGGAACTGAAATCGGAATGCTCACTGACATTTCCTCTATCTGAAAGTCTGATAAACGCCGGAAAAATGACTAAGTCCAAGAAAATTTTTTTTTCAACTTTTTTAAATTTTACACCCGTGGGATATATATTCTACCCAAACACATTTGGAACTCTCCTGGGGTACCCTCACACATATTATTCCCTCATTTAGTGGATATTTTCACAAAAAAGTGAAATTTTCAAAAAATCCAGAAAATTGGCTGAAAACTACTAAATATCAAGGACTCATTGGGCAAATCGCTCTGGAACTGAAATCGGAACGCTCACTGACATTTGCCCTATCTGAAAGTCTGATAAACGCCGGAAAAATGACTAAGTCGAAGAAAAAAAATTTTTCAACTTTTTTAAATTTTACCCCCGTGGGATATATATTCTACCCACACACATTTGGATCTCTCCTGGGGTACCGTCACACATATTATTCCCTCATTTAGTGGATATTTTCACAAAAAAGTGAAATTTTCAAAAATCCAGAAAATTGGCTGAAAACGACTAAATATCAAGGACTCATTGGGCAAATCGCTCTGGAACTGAAATCGTAACGTTCACTGACATTTGCCCTATCTGAAAGTCTGATAAACGCCGGAAAAATGACTAAGTCCAAGAAAAAAATGTTTTCAACTTTTTTCAATTTTACCCCCGTGGGATATATATTCTACCCACACACATTTGGTACTCTCCTGGGGAACCCTCACACATATTTTTCCCTCATTTTGTGGATATTTTCACAAAAAAGTGAAATTTTCAAAAAATCCCGAAAATTGTCTGAAAATGACTAAATATCAAGGACTCATTGGGCGAATCGCTCTGGAACTGAAATTGGAACGCTCACTGACATGTCCCCTATCTGAAAGTCTGATAAACGCCGGAAAAATGACTAAGTCCGAATAAAAAAATTTTACACTTTTTTCAATTTTACCCCCGTGGGATATATATTCTACCCACACACATTTGGAACTCTCCTGGTGTACCCTCACACATATTATTCCCTCATTCAGTGGATATTTTCACAAAAAGGTGCCATTTTCAAAAATCCAGAAAATTGGCTGAAAACGACTAAATATCAAGGACTCATTGGGCGAATTGCTCTGGAACTGAAATCGGAATGCTCACTGACATTTCCCCTATCTGAAAGCCTGATAAACGCCGGAAAAATGACTAAGTCCGAAAAAAAAAATGTTCAACTTTTTTAAATTTTACCCCTGTGGGATATATATTCTACCCACACACATTTGGAACTCTCCTGGGGTACCGTCACACATATTATTCCCTCATTTAGTGGATATTTTCACAAAAAAGTGAAATTTTCAAAAATCCAGAAAATTGGCTGAAAACGACTAAATATCAAGGACTCATTGGGCAAATCGCTCTGGAACTGAAATCGTAACGTTCACTGACATTTGCCCTATCTGAAAGTCTGATAAACGCCGGAAAAATGACTAAGTCCAAGAAAAAAATGTTTTCAACTTTTTTCAATTTTACCCCCGTGGGATATATATTCTACCCACACACATTTGGTACTCTCCTGGGGAACCCTCACACATATTTTTCCCTCATTTAGTGGATATTTTCACAAAATAGTGAAATTTTCAAAAATCCAGAAAATTGGCTAAAAACGACTAAATATCATGGACACATTAGGCGAATCGCTCTGGAACTGAAATTGGAATGCTCACAGACATTTGCCCTATCTGAAAGTCTGATAAAAGCAGGAAAAATGACTAAGTCGAAGAAAAACATTTTTTCAACTTTTTTCAATTTTACCCCCGTGGGATATATATTCTACCCACACACATTTGGAACTCTCCTGGGGTACCCTCACACATATTATTCCCTCATTCAGTGGATATTTTCACAAAAAAGTGACATTTTCAAAAATCCAGAAAATTGGCTGAAAACGACTAAATATCAAGGACTCATTCGGCGAATTGCTCTGGAACTGAAATCGGAATGCTCACTGACATTTCCCCTATCTGAAAGTCTGATAAACGCCGGAAAAATGACTAAGTCCGAAAAAAAAATTGTTCAACTTTTTTCAATTTTACCCCCGTGGGATATATATTCTACCCACACACATTTGGAACTCTCCTGGGGTACCCTCACACATATTATTCCCTCATTTAGTGGATATTTTCACAAAAAAAGTAAAATTTTCAAAAATCCAGAAAATTGGCTGAAAACGACTAAATATTAATGACTCATTGGGCAAATTGCTCTGGAACTGAAATCGGAATGCTCACTGACATTTCCTCTATCTGAAAGTCTGATAAACGCCGGAAAAATGACTAAGTCGAAGAAAAAAAATTTTTCAACTTTTTTAAATTTTACCCCCTTGGGATATATATTCTACCCAAACACATTTGGATCTCTCCTGGGGTACCGTCACACATATTATTCCCTCATTTAGTGGATATTTTCACAAAAAAGTGAAATTTTCAAAAATCCAGAAAATTGGCTGAAAACGACTAAATATCAAGGACTCATTGGGCGAATCACTCTGGAACTGAAATCGGAACGCTCACTGACATCTCCCCTATCTGAAAGTGTGATAAACGCCGGAAAAATGACTAAGTCCAAAAAAAAATTTGTTCAACTTTTTTCAATTTTACCCCCGTGGGATATATATTCTACCCACACACATTTGGAACTCTCCTGGGGTACCCTCACACATATTATTCCCTCATTTAGTGGATATTTTCACAAAAAATTAACATTTTCAAAAATCCAGAAAATTGGCTGAAAACGACTAAATATCAAGGACTCATTGGGCGAATCGCTCTGGATCTGAAATCGGAACGCTCACTGACATTTGCCCTATCTGAAAGTCTGATAAACGCCGGAAAAATGACTAGGTCCAAAAAATAATTTTTTTTCAACCTTTTTCATTTTTACCCTCGTGGGATATATATTCTACCCACACACATTTGGAACTCTCCTGGGGTACCCTCACTCATATTATTCCCTCATTTAGTGGATATTTTCACAAAAAAGTGAAATTTTCAAAAAATCTAGAAAATTGGCTGAAAATGACTAAATATCAAGGACTCATTGGGCGAATCGCTCTGGAACTGAAATTGGAACGCTCACTGACATTTCCCCTATCTGAAAGTCTGATAAACGCTGGAAAAATGACTAAGTCCGAAAAAAAAAAATTTCAACTTTTTTCAATTTTACCCCCGTGGGATATATATTCTACCCACACACATTTGGAACTCTCCTGGGGTACCCTCACACATATTATTCCCTCATTTAGTGGATATTTTCACAAAAAAAGTTAAATTTTCAAAAATCCAGAAAATTGGCTGAAAACGACTAAATATTAATGACTCATTGGGCAAATTGTTCTGGAACTGAAATCGGAATGCTCACTGACATTTCCCCTATCTGAAAGTCTGATAAACGCCGGAAAAATGACTAAGTCCAAGAAAAAAATTTTTTCAACTTTTTTAAATTTTACACCCGTGGGATATATATTCTACCCAAACACATTTGGAACTCTCCTGGGGTACCCTCGCACATATTATTCCCTCATTTAGTGGATATTTTCACAAAAAAGTGAAATTTTCAAAAAATCCAGAAAATTGGCTGAAAACTACTAAATATCAAGGACTCATTGGGCAAATCGCTCTGGAACTGAAATCGGAACGCTCACTGACATTTGCCCTATCTGAAAGTCTGATAAACGCCGGAAAAATGACTAAGTCGAAGAAAAAAAATTTTTCAACTTTTTTCGATTTTACCCCCGTGGGATATATATTCTACCCACACACATTTGGATCTCTCCTGGGGTACCGTCACACATATTATTCCCTCATTTAGTGGATATTTTCACAAAAAAGTGAAATTTTCAAAAATCCAGAAAATTGGCTGAAAACGACTAAATATCAAGGACTCATTGGGCGAATCGCTCTGGATCTGAAATCGGAACGCTCACTGACATTTGCCCTATCTGAAAGTCTGATAAACGCCGGAAAAATGACTAAGTCCAAGAAAAAAATGTTTTCAACTTTTTTCAATTTTACCCCCGTGGGATATATATTCTACCCACACACATTTGGAACTCTCCTGGGGTACCCTCACACATATTATTCCCTCATTTAGTGGATATTTTCACAAAAAAAGTGAAATTTTCAAGAATCTAGAAAATTGGCTGAAAACGACTAAATATCAAGGACTCATTGGGCGAATCGCTCTGGAACTGAAATCGGAATGCTCACTGACATTTCCCCTATCTGAAAGTCTGATAAACACCGGAAAAATGACAGTCCAAGAAAAATACATTTTCAACTTTTTTCAATTTTACACCCGTGGGATATATATTCTACCCACACACATTTGGAACTCTCCTGGGGTACCCTCACACATATTATTCCCTCATTTAGTGGATATTTTCACAAAAAAAGTGAAATTTTCAAGAATCCAGAAAATTGGCTGAAAACGACTAAATATTAAGGACTCATTGGGCAAATCGCTCTGGAACTGAAATCGGGACGCTCACTGTCATTTCCCCTATCTGAAAGTCTGATAAACGCCGGAAAAATGTCTAAGTCCAAGAAAAAAATGTTTTCAACTTTTTTCAATTTTACCCCCGTGGGATATATATTCTACTCACACACATTTGGAACTCTCCTGGGGTACCCTCACACATATTATTCCCTCATTTAGTGGATATTTTCACAAAAAAGTGAAATTTTCAAAAATCCAGAAAATTGGCTAAAAATGACTAAATATCAAGGACACATTAGGCGAATCGCTCTGGAACTGAAATCGGAATGCTCACAGACATTTGCCCTATCTGAAAGCCTGATAAACGCCGGAAAAATGACTAAGTCCGAAAAAAAAAATGTTCAACTTTTTTCAATTTTACCCCCGTGGGATATATATTCTACCCACACACATTTGGAACTCTCCTGGGGTACCCTCACACATATTATTCCCTCATTTAGTGGATATTTTCACAAAAAAAGTAAAATTTTCAAAAATCCAGAAAATTGGCTGAAAACGACTAAATATTAATGACTCATTGGGCAAATTGCTCTGGAACTGAAATCGGAATGCTCACTGACATTTCCTCTATCTGAAAGTCTGATAAACGTCGGAAAAATGACTAAGTCCAAGAAAATTTTTTTTTCAACTTTTTTAAATTTTACACCCGTGGGATATATATTCTACCCAAACACATTTGGAACTCTCCTGGGGTACCCTCACACATATTATTCCCTCATTTAGTGGATATTTTCACAAAAAAGTGAAATTTTCAAAAAATCCAGAAAATTGGCTGAAAACTACTAAATATCAAGGACTCATTGGGCAAATCGCTCTGGAACTGAAATCGGAACGCTCACTGACATTTGCCCTATCTGAAAGTCTGATAAACGCCGGAAAAATGACTAAGTCGAAGAAAAAAAATTTTTCAACTTTTTTAAATTTTACCCCCGTGGGATATATATTCTACCCACACACATTTGGATCTCTCCTGGGGTACCGTCACACATATTATTCCCTCATTTAGTGGATATTTTCACAAAAAAGTGAAATTTTCAAAAATCCAGAAAATTGGCTGAAAACGACTAAATATCAAGGACTCATTGGGCAAATCGCTCTGGAACTGAAATCGTAACGTTCACTGACATTTGCCCTATCTGAAAGTCTGATAAACGCCGGAAAAATGACTAAGTCCAAGAAAAAAATGTTTTCAACTTTTTTCAATTTTACCCCCGTGGGATATATATTCTACCCACACACATTTGGTACTCTCCTGGGGAACCCTCACACATATTTTTCCCTCATTTAGTGGATATTTTCACAAAATAGTGAAATTTTCAAAAATCCAGAAAATTGGCTAAAAACGACTAAATATCATGGACACATTAGGCGAATCGCTCTGGAACTGAAATTGGAATGCTCACAGACATTTGCCCTATCTGAAAGTCTGATAAACGCCGGAAAAATGACTAAGTCGCAGAAAAAAAATTTTTCAACTTTTTTCGATTTTACCCCCGTGGGATATATATTCTACCCACCCACATTTGGATCTCTCCTGGGGTACCGTCACACATATTATTCCCTCATTTAGTGGATATTTTCACAAAAAAGTGAAATTTTCAAAAATCCAGAAAATTGGCTGAAAACGACTAAATATCAAGGACTCATTGGGCGAATCACTCTGGAACTGAAATCGGAACGCTCACTGACATCTCCCCTATCTGAAAGTGTGATAAACGCCGGAAAAATGACTAAGTCCAAAAAAAAATTTGTTCAACTTTTTTCAATTTTACCCCCGTGGGATATATATTCTACCCACACACATTTGGAACTCTCCTGGGGTACCCTCACACATATTATTCCCTCATTTAGTGGATATTTTGACAAAAAATTAACATTTTCAAAAATCCAGAAAATTGGCTGAAAACGACTAAATATCAAGGACTCATTGGGCGAATCGCTCTGGATCTGAAATCGGAACGCTCACTGACATTTGCCCTATCTGAAAGTCTGATAAACACCGGAAAAATGACTAGGTCCAAAAAATAATTTTTTTTCAACTTTTTTCATTTTTACCCTCATGGGATATATATTCTACCCACACACATTTGGAACTCTCCTGGGGTACCCTCACTCATATTATTCCCTCATTTAGTGGATATTTTCACAAAAAAGTGAAATTTTCAAAAAATCTAGAAAATTGGCTGAAAATGACTAAATATCAAGGACTCATTGGGCGAATCGCTCTGGAACTGAAATTGGAACGCTCACTGACATTTCCCCTATCTGAAAGTCTGATAAACGCCGGAAAAATGACTAAGTCCGAAAAAAAAAAATTTCAACTTTTTTAAATTTTACCCCCGTGGGATATATATTCTACCCACACACATTTGGAACTCTCCTGGGGTACCCTCACACATATTATTCCCTCATTTAGTGGATATTTTCACAAAAAAAGTTGAATTTTCAAAAATCCAGAAAATTGGCTGAAAACGACTAAATATTAATGACTCATTGGGCAAATTGTTCTGGAACTGAAATCGGAATGCTCACTGACATTTCCCCTATCTGAAAGTCTGATAAACGCCGGAAAAAAGACTAAGTCCAAGAAAAAAATTTTTTCAACTTTTTAAAATTTTACACCCGTGGGATATATATTCTACCCACACACATTTGGATCTCTCCTGGGGTACCGTCACACATATTATTCCCTCATTTAGTGGATATTTTCACAAAAAAGTGAAATTTTCAAAAATCCAGAAAATTGGCTGAAAACGACTAAATATCAAGGACTCATTGGGCGAATTGCTCTGGAACTGAAATCGGAATGCTCACTGACATTTCCCCTATCTGAAAGCCTGATAAACGCCGGAAAAATGACTAAGTCCGAAAAAAAAAATGTTCAACTTTTTTAAATTTTACCCCTGTGGGATATATATTCTACCCACACACATTTGGAACTCTCCTGGGGTACCCTCACACATATTATTCCCTCATTTAGTGGATATTTTCACAAAAAAGTGAAATTTTCAAAAATCCAGAAAATTGGCTAAAAACGACTAAATATCAAGGACACATTAGGCGAATCGCTCTGGAACTGAAATCGGAATGCTCACAGACATTTGCCCTATCTGAAAGTCTGATAAACGCCGGAAAAATGTCTAAGTCCAAGAAAAAAATGTTTTCAACTTTTTTCAATTTTACCCCCGTGGGATATATATTCTACTCACACACATTTGGAACTCTCCTGGGGTACCCTCACACATATTATTCCCTCATTTAGTGGATATTTTCACAAAAAAGTGAAATTTTCAAAAATCCAGAAAATTGCTAAAAATGACTAAATATCAAGGACACATTAGGCGAATCGCTCTGGAACTGAAATCGGAATGCTCACAGACATTTGCCCTATCTGAAAGTCTGATAAACGCCGGAAAAATGACTAAGTCCAAAAAAAATTTTTTTTCAACTTTCTTCAATTTTACCCCCGTGGGATATATATTCTACCCACACACATTTGGAACTCTCCTGGGGTACCCTCACACATATTATTCCCTCATTTAGTGGATATTTTCACAAAAAAGTGAAATTTTCAAAAATACCGAAAATTGGCTGAAAACGACTAAATATCAAGGACTCATTGGGCGAATCGCTCTGGAACTGAAATCGGAACGCTCACTGACATTTGCCCTATCTGAAAGTCTGATAAACGCCGGAAAAATGACTAAGTCCAAGAAAAATAAATTTTCAACTTATTTCAATTTTACACCCGTGGGATATATATTCTACCCACACACATTTGGAACTCTCCTGGGGTACCCTCACACATATTATTCCCTCATTTAGTGGATATTTTCACAAAAAAGTGAAATTTTCAAAAATCCAGAAAATTGGCTAAAAACGACTAAATATCAAGGACACATTAGGCGAATCGCTCTGGAACTGAAATCGGAATGCTCACAGACATTTGCCCTATCTGAAAGTCTGATAAACGCCGGAAAAATGACTAAGTCCAAAAAAAATTTTTTTTCAACTTTCTTCAATTTTACCCCCGTGGGATATATATTCTACCCACACACATTTGGAACTCTCCTGGGGTACCCTCACACATATTATTCCCTCATGTAGTGGATATTTTCACAAAAAAGTGAAATTTTCTAAAATCCAGAAAATTGGCTGAAAACGACTAAATATTAAGGACTCATTGGGCGAATCGCTCTGGAACTGAAATCGGAATGCTCACTGACATTTCCCCTATCTGAAAGTCTGATAAACGCCGGAAAAATGACTTAGTCCAAGAAAAAAAAAATGTTCAACTTTTTTCAATTTTACCCCCGTGGGATATATATTCTACCCACACACATTTGGAACTCTCCTGGGGTACCCTCACACATATTATTCCCTCATTTAGTGGATATTTTCACAAAAAAAGTGAAATTTTCAAAAATCCAGAAAATTGGCTGAAAATGACTAAATATCAAGGACTTATTGGGCGAATCGCTCTGGAACTGAAATCGGAATGCTCACTGACATTTCCCCTAACTGAAAGTCTGATAAACGCCGGAAAAATGACTAAGTCCAAAAAAAATTTTTTTCAACTTTTTTTAATTTTACCCCTGTGGGATATATGTTCTACCCACACACATTTGGAACTCTCCTGGGGTACCCTCACACATATTATTCCCTCATTTAGTGGATATTTTCACAAAAAAAGTGAAATTTTCAAAAATCCAGAAAATTGGCTGAAAACGACTAAATATCAAGGACTCGTTGGGCGAATCGCTCTGGAACTGAAATCGGAACGCTCACTGACAGTTGCCCTATCTGAAAGTCTGATAAACGCCGGAAAAATGACTAAGTCCAAAAAAAATTTTTTTTCAACTTTCTTCAATTTTACCCCCGTGGGATATATATTCTACCCACACACATTTGGAACTCTCCTGGGGTACCCTCACACATATTATTCTCTCATTTAGTGGATATTTTCACAAATAAGTGAAATTTTCAAAAATACAGAAAATTGGCTGAAAACGACTAAATATTATGGACTCATTGGGCGAATCGCTTTGGAACTGAAATAAGAACGCTCACTGACATTTCCCCCATCTGAAAGTCTGATAAACGCCGGAAAAATGACTAAGTCCAAGAAAAAAATGTTTTCAACTTTTTTAAATTTTACCCCCGTGGGATATATATTCTACCCACACACATTTGGTACTCTCCTGGGGAACCCTCACACATATTTTTCCCTCATTTAGTGGATATTTTCACAAAATAGTGAAATTTTCAAAAATCCAGAAAATTGGCTAAAAACGACTAAATATCATGGACACATTAGGCGAATCGCTCTGGAACTGAAATTGGAATGCTCACAGACATTTGCCCTATCTGAAAGTCTGATAAAAGCAGGAAAAATGACTAAGTCCAAAAAAAAATTTTTTTCAACTTTCTTCAATTTTACCCCCGTGGGATATATATTCTACCCACACACATTTGGAAATCTCCTGGGGTACCCTCACACATATTATTCCCTCATTTAGTGGATATTTTCACAAAAAAGTGAAATTTTCAAAAATCCAGAAAATTGGCTGAAAACGACTAAATATCAAGGATACATTGAGCGAATCCCTCTGGAACTGAAATAGTAACGCCCACTGACATTTCCCCTATCTGAAAGTCTGATAAACGCCGGAAAAAAGACTCAGTCCAAGAAAAAAAAATTTTCAACTTTTTTCAATTTTACCCCCGTGGGATATATATTCTACCCACACACATTTGGAACTCTCCTGGGGTACCCTCACACATATTATTCCCTCATTTAGTGGATATTTTCACAAAAAAGTGAAATTTTCAAAAATCCAGAAAATTGGCTGAAAACGACTAAATATCAAGGACTCATTGGGCGAATCGCTCTGGAACTGAAATCGGAACGCTCACTGACATTTCCCCTATCTGAAAGTCTGATAAACGCCGGAAAAATGACTAAGTCCAAAAAAAAATTTTTTCAACTTTTTTTAATTTTACCCCTGTGGGATATATGTTCTACCCACACACATTTAGAACTCTCCTGGGGTACCCTCACACATATTATTCTCTCATTTAGTGGATATTTTCACAAAAAAGTGAAATTTTCAAAAATCCAGAAAATTGGCTGAAAACTACTAAATATTATGGACTCATTGGGCGAATCGCTTTGGAACTGAAATAAGAACGCTCACTGACATTTCCCCCATCTGAAAGTCTGATAAACGCCGGAAAAATGACTAAGTCCAAGAAAAAAATGTTTTCAACTTTTTTAAATTTTACCCCCGTGGGATATATATTCTACCCACACACATTTGGAACTCTCCTGGGGTACCCTCACACATATTATTCCCTCATTTAGTGGATATTTTCACAAAAAAGTGAAATTTTCAAAAATCCAGAAAATTCGCTGAAAACGACTAAATATTAAGGACTCATTGGGCAAATCGCTCTGAAACTGAAATCGGAACGCTCACTGACATTTCCCCTATCTGAAAGTCTGATAAACGCCGGAAAAATGACTAAGTCCAAGAAAAAAAATTTTTCAACTTTTTTCAATTTTACCCCCGTGGAATATATTCTACCCACACACATTTGGAACTCTCCTGGGGTACCCTCACACATATTATTCCCTCATTTAGAGGATATTTTCACCAAAAAGTGAAATTTTCAAAAATCCCGAAAATTGTCTGAAAACGACTAAATATCAAGGACTCATTGGGCGAATCGCTCTGGAACTGAAATAGGAACGCTCACTGACATTTCCCCTATCTGAAAGTCTGATAAACGCCGGAAAAATGACTAAGCCCGAAAAAAAAAATTTCAACTTTTTCAATTTTACCCCCGTGGGATATATATTCTACCCACACACATTTGGAACTCTCCTGGGGTACCCTCACACATATTATTCCCTCATTTAGTGGATATTTTCACAAAAAAGTGAAATTTTCAAAAATCCAGAAAATTGGCTGAAAATGACTAAATATCAAGGACTTATTGGGCGAATCGCTCTGGAACTGAAATCGGAATGCTCACTGACATTTCCCCTAACTGAAAGTCTGATAAACGCCGGAAAAATGACTAAGTCCAAAAAAAATTTTTTTCAACTTTTTTTAATTTTACCCCTGTGGGATATATGTTCTACCCACACACATTTGGAACTCTCCTGGGGTACCCTCACACATATTATTCCCTCATTTAGTGGATATTTTCACAAAAAAAGTGAAATTTTCAAAAATCCAGAAAATTGGCTGAAAACGACTAAATATCAAGGACTCGTTGGGCGAATCGCTCTGGAACTGAAATCGGAACGCTCACTGACAGTTGCCCTATCTGAAAGTCTGATAAACGCCGGAAAAATGACTAAGTCCAAAAAAAATTTTTTTTCAACTTTCTTCAATTTTACCCCCGTGGGATATATATTCTACCCACACACATTTGGAACTCTCCTGGGGTACCCTCACACATATTATTCTCTCATTTAGTGGATATTTTCACAAATAAGTGAAATTTTCAAAAATACAGAAAATTGGCTGAAAACGACTAAATATTATGGACTCATTGGGCGAATCGCTTTGGAACTGAAATAAGAACGCTCACTGACATTTCCCCCATCTGAAAGTCTGATAAACGCCGGAAAAATGACTAAGTCCAAGAAAAAAATGTTTTCAACTTTTTTAAATTTTACCCCCGTGGGATATATATTCTACCCACACACATTTGGAACTCTCCTGGGGTACCCTCACACATATTATTCCCTCATTTAGTGGATATTTTCACAAAAAAGTGAAATTTTCAAAAATCCAGAAAATTCGCTGAAAACGACTAAATATTAAGGACTCATTGGGCAAATCGCTCTGAAACTGAAATCGGAACGCTCACTGACATTTCCCCTATCTGAAAGTCTGATAAACGCCGGAAAAATGACTAAGTCCAAGAAAAAAAATTTTTCAACTTTTTTCAATTTTACCCCCGTGGAATATATTCTACCCACACACATTTGGAACTCTCCTGGGGTACCCTCACACATATTATTCCCTCATTTAGAGGATATTTTCACCAAAAAGTGAAATTTTCAAAAATCCCGAAAATTGTCTGAAAACGACTAAATATCAAGGACTCATTGGGCGAATCGCTCTGGAACTAAAATAGGAACGCTCACTGACATTTCCCCTATCTGAAAGTCTGATAAACGCCGGAAAAATGACTAAGTCCGAAAAAAAAAATTTCAACTTTTTTCAATTTTACCCCCGTGGGATATATATTCTACCCACACACATTTGGAACTCTCCTGGGGTACCCTCACACATATTATTCCCTCATTTAGTGGATATTTTCACAAAAAAGTGAAATTTTCAAAAATCCAGAAAATTGGCTGAAAATGACTAAATATCAAGGACTTATTGGGCGAATCGCTCTGGAACTGAAATCGGAATGCTCACTGACATTTCCCCTAACTGAAAGTCTGATAAACGCCGGAAAAATGACAGTCCAAGAAAAAAAAAATTTTCAACTTTTTTCAATTTTACCCCCGTGGGATATATATTCTACCCACACACATTTGGAACTCTCCTGGGGTACCCTCACACATATTATTCTCTCATTTAGTGGATATTTTCACAAATAAGTGAAATTTTCAAAAATACAGAAAATTGGCTGAAAACGACTAAATATTATGGACTCATTGGGCGAATCGCTTTGGAACTGAAATAAGAACGCTCACTGACATTTCCCCCATCTGAAAGTCTGATAAACGCCGGAAAAATGACTAAGTCCAAGAAAAAAATGTTTTCAACTTTTTTAAATTTTACCCCCGTGGGATATATATTCTACCCACACACATTTGGAACTCTCCTGGGGTACCCTCACACATATTATTCTCTCATTTAGTGGATATTTTCACAAAAAAAGTGAAATTTTCAAAAATCCCGAAAATTGGCTGAAAACGACTAAATATCATGGACTCACTGGGCAAATCGCTCTGGAACTGAAATCGTAACGTTCACTGATATTTGCCCTATCTGAAAGTCTGATAAACGCCGGAAAAATGACTAAGTCCAAGAAAAAAATGTTTTCAACTTTTTTCAATTTTACCCCCGTGGGATATATATTCTACCCACACACATTTGGTACTCTCCTGGGGAACCCTCACACATATTTTTCCCTCATTTAGTGGATATTTTCACAAAATAGTGAAATTTTCAAAAATCCAGAAAATTGGCTAAAAACGACTAAATATCATGGACACATTAGGCGAATCGCTCTGGAACTGAAATTGGAATGCTCACAGACATTTGCCCTATCTGAAAGTCTGATAAAAGCAGGAAAAATGACTAAGTCCAAAAAAAAATTTTTTTCAACTTTCTTCAATTTTACCCCCGTGGGATATATATTCTACCCACACACATTTGGAACTCTCCTGGGGTACCCTCACACATATTATTCCCTCATTTAGTGGATATTTTCACAAAAAAGTGAAATTTTCAAAAATCCAGAAAATTGGCTGAAAACGACTAAATATCAAGGATACATTGAGCGAATCCCTCTGGAACTGAAATAGTAACGCCCACTGACATTTCCCCTATCTGAAAGTCTGATAAACGCCGGAAAAAAGACTCAGTCCAAGAAAAAAAAATTTTCAACTTTTTTCAATTTTACCCCCGTGGGATATATATTCTACCCACACACATTTGGAACTCTCCTGGGGTACCCTCACACATATTATTCCCTCATTTAGTGGATATTTTCACAAAAAAGTGAAATTTTCAAAAATCCAGAAAATTGGCTGAAAACGACTAAATATCAAGGACTCATTGGGCGAATCGCTCTGGAACTGAAATCGGAACGCTCACTGACATTTCCCCTAACTGAAAGTCTGATAAACGCCGGAAAAATGACTAAGTCCAAAAAAAATTTTTTTCAACTTTTTTTAATTTTACCCCTGTGGGATATATGTTCTACCCACACACATTTGGAACTCTCCTGGGGTACCCTCACACATATTATTCCCTCATTTAGTGGATATTTTCACAAAAAAAGTGAAATTTTCAAAAATCCAGAAAATTGGCTGAAAACGACTAAATATCAAGGACTCGTTGGGCGAATCGCTCTGGAACTGAAATCGGAACGCGCACTGACAGTTGCCCTATCTGAAAGTCTGATAAACGCCGGAAAAATGACTAAGTCCAAAAAAAATTTTTTTTCAACTTTCTTCAATTTTACCCCCGTGGGATATATATTCTACCCACACACATTTGGAACTCTCCTGGGGTACCCTCACACATATTATTCTCTCATTTAGTGGATATTTTCACAAATAAGTGAAATTTTCAAAAATACAGAAAATTGGCTGAAAACGACTAAATATTATGGACTCATTGGGCGAATCGCTTTGGAACTGAAATAAGAACGCTCACTGACATTTCCCCCATCTGAAAGTCTGATAAACGCCGGAAAAATGACTAAGTCCAAGAAAAAAATGTTTTCAACTTTTTTAAATTTTACCCCCGTGGGATATATATTCTACCCACACACATTTGGAACTCTCCTGGGGTACCCTCACACATATTATTCCCTCATTTAGTGGATATTTTCACAAAAAAATGAAATTTTCAAAAATCCAGAAAATTCGCTGAAAACGACTAAATATTAAGGACTCATTGGGCAAATCGCTCTGAAACTGAAATCGGAACGCTCACTGACATTTCCCCTATCTGAAAGTCTGATAAACGCCGGAAAAATGACTAAGTCCAAGAAAAAAAATTTTTCAACTTTTTTCAATTTTACCCCCGTGGAATATATTCTACCCACACACATTTGGAACTCTCCTGGGGTACCCTCACACATATTATTCCCTCATTTAGAGGATATTTTCACCAAAAAGTGAAATTTTCAAAAATCCCGAAAATTGTCTGAAAACGACTAAATATCAAGGACTCATTGGGCGAATCGCTCTGGAACTGAAATAGGAACGCTCACTGACATTTCCCCTATCTGAAAGTCTGATAAACGCCGGAAAAATGACTAAGTCCGAAAAAAAAAATTTCAACTTTTTTCAATTTTACCCCCGTGGGATATATATTCTACCCACACACATTTGGAACTCTCCTGGGGTACCCTCACACATATTATTCCCTCATTTAGTGGATATTTTCACAAAAAAGTGAAATTTTCAAAAATCCAGAAAATTGGCTGAAAATGACTAAATATCAAGGACTTATTGGGCGAATTGCTCTGGAACTGAAATAGGAATGCTCACTGACATTTCCCCTAACTGAAAGTCTGATAAACGCCGGAAAAATGACAGTCCAAGAAAAAAAAAATTTTCAACTTTTTTCAATTTTACCCCCGTGGGATATATATTCTACCCACACACATTTGGAACTCTCCTGGGGTACCCTCACACATATTATTCCCTCATTTAGTGGATATTTTCACAAAAAAGTGAAATTTTCAAAAATCCAGAAAATTGGCTGAAAACGACTAAATATCAAGGACTCATTGGGCGAATCGCTCTGGAACTGAAATCGGAACGCTCACTGACATTTCCCCTATCTGAAAGTCTGATAAACGCCGGAAAAATGACTAAGTCCAAAAAAAATTTTTTTCAACTTTTTTTAATTTTACCCCTGTGGGATATATGTTCTACCCACACACATTTGGAACTCTCCTGGGGTACCCTCACACATATTATTCCCTCATTTAGTGGATATTTTCACAAAAAAAGTGAAATTTTCAAAAATCCAGAAAATTGGCTGAAAACGACTAAATATCAAGGACTCGTTGGGCGAATCGCTCTGGAACTGAAATCGGAACGCTCACTGACAGTTGCCCTATCTGAAAGTCTGATAAACGCCGGAAAAATGACTAAGTCCAAAAAAAATTTTTTTTCAACTTTCTTCAATTTTACCCCCGTGGGATATATATTCTACCCACACACATTTGGAACTCTCCTGGGGTACCCTCACACATATTATTCTCTCATTTAGTGGATATTTTCACAAATAAGTGAAATTTTCAAAAATACAGAAAATTGGCTGAAAACGACTAAATATTATGGACTCATTGGGCGAATCGCTTTGGAACTGAAATAAGAACGCTCACTGACATTTCCCCCATCTGAAAGTCTGATAAACGCCGGAAAAATGACTAAGTCCAAGAAAAAAATGTTTTCAACTTTTTTAAATTTTACCCCCGTGGGATATATATTCTTCCCACACACATTTGGAACTCTCCTGGGGTACCCTCACACATATTATTATCTCATTTAGTGGATATTTTCACAAAAAAAGTGAAATTTTCAAAAATCCCGAAAATTGGCTGAAAACGACTAAATATCATGGACTCACTGGGCAAATCGCTCTGGAACTGAAATCGTAACGTTCACTGACATTTGCCCTATCTGAAAGTCTGATAAACGCCGGAAAAATGACTAAGTCCAAGAAAAAAATGTTTTCAACTTTTTTCAATTTTACCCCTGTGGGATATATATTCTACCCACACACATTTGGTACTCTCCTGGGGAACCCTCACACATATTTTTCCCTCATTTAGTGGATATTTTCACAAAATAGTGAAATTTTCAAAAATCCAGAAAATTGGCTAAAAACGACTAAATATCATGGACACATTAGGCGAATCGCTCTGGAACTGAAATTGGAATGCTCACAGACATTTGCCCTATCTGAAAGTCTGATAAAAGCAGGAAAAATGACTAAGTCCAAAAAAAAATTTTTTTCAACTTTCTTCAATTTTACCCCCGTGGGATATATATTCTACCCACACACATTTGGAACTCTCCTGGGGTACCCTCACACATATTATTCCCTCATTTAGTGGATATTTTCACAAAAAAGTGAAATTTTCAAAAATCCAGAAAATTGGCTGAAAACGACTAAATATCAAGGATACATTGAGCGAATCCCTCTGGAACTGAAATAGTAACGCCCACTGACATTTCCCCTATCTGAAAGTCTGATAAACGCCGGAAAAAAGACTCAGTCCAAGAAAAAAAAATTTTCAACTTTTTTCAATTTTACCCCCGTGGGATATATATTCTACCCACACACATTTGGAACTCTCCTGGGGTACCCTCACACATATTATTCCCTCATTTAGTGGATATTTTCACAAAAAAGTGAAATTTTCAAAAATCCAGAAAATTGGCTGAAAACGACTAAATATCAAGGACTCATTGGGCGAATCGCTCTGGAACTGAAATTGGAACGCTCACTGACATTTCCCCTATCTGAAAGTCTGATAAACGCCGGAAAAATGACTAAGTCCAAAAAAAATTTTTTTCAACTTTTTTTAATTTTACTCCTGTGGGATATATGTTCTACCCACACACATTTAGAACTCTCCTGGGGTACCCTCACACATATTATTCTCTCATTTAGTGGATATTTTCACAAAAAAGTGAAATTTTCAAAAATCCAGAAAATTGGCTGAAAACGACTAAATATCAAGGATACATTGAGCGAATCCCTCTGGAACTGAAATAGTAACGCCCACTGACATTTCCACTATCTGAAAGTCTGATAAACGCCGGAAAAAAGACTCAGTCCAAGAAAAAAAAATTTTCAACTTTTTTCAATTTTACCCCCGTGGGATATATATTCTACCCACACACATTTGGAACTCTCCTGGGGTACCCTCACACATATTATTCCCTCATTTAGTGGATATTTTCACAAAAAAGTGAAATTTTCAAAAATCCAGAAAATTGGCTGAAAACGACTAAATATCAAGGACTCATTGGGCGAATCGCTCTGGAACTGAAATTGGAACGCTCACTGACATTTCCCCTATCTGAAAGTCTGATAAACGCCGGAAAAATGACTAAGTCCAAAAAAAATTTTTTTCAACTTTTTTTAATTTTACCCCCGTGGGATATATATTCTACCCACACACATTTGGAACTCTCCTGAGGTACCCTCACACATATTATTCCCTCATTTAGTGGATATTTTCACAAAAAAAGTGAAATTTTAAAAAAATCCAGAAAATTGGCTGAAAACGACTAAATATCAAGGATACATTGAGCGAATCCCTCTGGAACTGAAATAGTAACGCTCACTGACATTTCCAATATCTGAAAGTCTGATAAACGCCGGAAAAAAGACTCAGTCCAAGAAAAAAAATTTTTCAACTTTTTTCAATTTTACCCCCGTGGGATATATATTCTACCCACACACATTTGGAACTCTCCTGGGGTACCCTCACACATATTATTCCCTCATTTAATGGATATTTTCACAAAAAAGTGAAATTTTCAAAAATCCTGAAAATTGGCTGAAAACGACTAAATATCAAGGACTCATTGGGCGAATCGCTCTGGAACTGAAATAGGAAAACTCACTGACATTTGCCCTATCTGAAAGTCTGATAAACGCCGGAAAAATGGCTAAGTGCAAAAAAAAAATTTTTTAAACTTTTTTAATTTTACCCCCGTGGGATATATGTTCTACCCACACACATTTGGAACTCTCCTGGGGTACCCTCACACATATTATTCTCTCATTTAGTGGATATTTTCACAAAAAAGTGAAATTTTCAAAAATCCAGAAAATTGGCTGAAAACGACTAAATATTATGCACTCATTGGGCGAATCGCTTTGGAACTGAAATAAGAACGCTCACTGACATTTCCCCCATCTGAAAGTCTGATAAACGCCGGAAAAATGACTAAGTCCAAGAAAAAAATGTTTTCAACTTTTTTAAATTTTACCCCCGTGGGATATATATTCTACCCACACACATTTGGAACTCTCCTGGGGTACCCTCACACATATTATTCTCTCATTTAGTGGATATTTTCACAAAAAAAGTGAAATTTTCAAAAATCCAGAAAATTGGCTGAAAATGACTAAATATCAAGGACTCATTGGGCGAATCGCTCTGGAACTGAAATAGGAATGCTCACTGACATTTCCCCTATCTGAAAGTCTGATAAATGCCGGAAAAATGACTTAGTCCAAGAAAAAAAAAAATTTCAAGTTTTTTCAATTTTACCCCCGTGGGATATATATTCTACCCACACACATTTGGAACTCTCCTGCGGTACCCTCACACATATTATTCCCTCATTTAGTGGATATTTTCACAAAAAAGTGAAATTTTAAAAAAATCCAGAAAATTGGCTGAAAACGACTAAATATCAAGGATACATTGGGCAAATCGCTCTGGAACTGAAATTGGAATGCTCACTGACATTTGCCCTATCTGAAAGTCTGATAAACGCCGGAAAAATAACTAAGTCCGAAAAAAAAAAGTTCAACTTTTTTCAATTTTACCCCCGTGGGATATATATTCTACCCACACACATTTGGCACTCTCCTGGGGTACCCTCACACATATTATTCCCTAATTTAGTGGATATTTTCACAAAAAAGTGAAATTTTCAAAAATCCAGAAAATTGGCTGAAAACGACTAAATATCAAGGACTCATTGGGCGAATCGCTCTGGAACTGAAATCGGAACGCTCACTTACATTTCCCCTATCTGAAAGTCTGATAAACGCCGGAAAAATGACTAAATCCAAAAAAAAATTTTTTTCAACTTTTTTTAATTTTACCCCCGTGGGATATATATTCTACCCACACACATTTGGAACTCTCCTGGGGTACCCTCACACATATTTTTCTCTCATTTAGTGGATATTTTCACAAAAAAGTGAAATTTTCAAAAATCCAGAAAATTGGCTGAAAACGACTAAATATTATGGACACATTGGGCGAATCGCTCTAGAACTGAAATAAGAACGCTCACTGACATTTCCCCAATCTGAAAGTCTGATAAACGCCGGAAAAATGACTAAATCCAAAAAAAAATTTTTTTCAACTTTTTTTAATTTTACCCCCGTGCGATATATATTCTACCCACACACCTTTGGAATTCTCCTGGGGAACCCTCACACATATTATTCCCTCATTTAGTGGACATTATCACAAGAAAGTGAAATTTTCAAAAATCCAGAAAATTGGCTGAAAACTACTAAATATCAAGGATACATTGGGCGAATCGCTCTGGAACTGAAACAGTAACTCCCACTGACATTTCCCCTATCTGAAAGTCTGATAAACGCCGGAAAAATGATTAAGTAAAAAAAAAAATTTTTTTCAACTTTTCTCAATTTTACCCCCGTGGGATATATATTCTACCCACACACATTTGGAACTCTCCTGGGGTACCGTCACACATAGTATTCCCTCATTTAGTGGATATTTTCACAAAAAAGTGAAATTTTCAAAAAATCCAGAAAATTGGCTGAAAACGACTAAATATTAAGGACTCATTGGGCAAATCGCTCTGGAACTGAAATCGGAACGCTCACTGACATTTCCCCTATCTGAAAGTCTGATAAACGCCGGAAAAATGACTAAGTCCGAAAAAAAAAAATTTCAACTTTTTTCAATTTTACCCCCATGGGATATATATTCTACCCACACACATTTGGAACTCTCCTGGGGTACCCTCACACATATTATTCCCTCATTTAGTGGATATTTTCACAAAAAAGTGAAATTTTCAAAAATCCAGAAAATTGGCTGAAAACGACTAAATATTAAGGACTCATTGGGCAAATCGCTCTGGAACTGAAATCGGAACGCTCACTGACATTTCCCCTATCTGAAAGTCTGATAAACGCCGGAAAAATGACTAAGTCCAAGAAAAAAATTTTTTCAACGTTTTTCAATTTTACCCCCGTGGGATATATATTCTACCCACACACATTTGGAACTCTCCTGGGGTACCCTCACACATATTATTCTCTCATTTAGTGGATATTTTCACAAAAAAAGTGAAATTTTCAAAAATCCAGAAAATTGGCTGAAAACGACTAAATATCAAGGACTCATTGGGCAAATCGCTCTGGAACTGAAATCGGAACGCTCACTGACATTTCCCCTATCTGAAAGTCTGATAAACGCCAGAAAAATGACTAAGTCCAAGAAAAAAATGTTTTCAACTTTTTTCAATTTTACCCCTGTGGGATATATATTCTACCCACACACATTTGGTACTCTCCTGGGGAACCCTCACACATATTTTTCCCTCATTTAGTGGATATTTTCACAAAATAGTGAAATTTTCAAAAATCCAGAAAATTGGCTAAAAACGACTAAATATCATGGACACATTAGGCGAATCGCTCTGGAACTGAAATTGGAATGCTCACAGACATTTGCCCTATCTGAAAGTCTGATAAAAGCAGGAAAAATGACTAAGTCCAAAAAAAAATTTTTTTCAACTTTCTTCAATTTTACCCCCGTGGGATATATATTCTACCCACACACATTTGGAACTCTCCTGGGGTACCCTCACACATATTATTCCCTCATTTAGTGGATATTTTCACAAAAAAGTGAAATTTTCAAAAATCCAGAAAATTGGCTGAAAACGACTAAATATCAAGGATACATTGAGCGAATCCCTCTGGAACTGAAATAGTAACGCCCACTGACATTTCCCCTATCTGAAAGTCTGATAAACGCCGGAAAAAAGACTCAGTCCAAGAAAAAAAAATTTTCAACTTTTTTCAATTTTACCCCCGTGGGATATATATTCTACCCACACACATTTGGAACTCTCCTGGGGTACCCTCACACATATTATTCCCTCATTTAGTGGATATTTTCACAAAAAAGTGAAATTTTCAAAAATCCAGAAAATTGGCTGAAAACGACTAAATATCAAGGACTCATTGGGCGAATCGCTCTGGAACTGAAATTGGAACGCTCACTGACATTTCCCCTATCTGAAAGTCTGATAAACGCCGGAAAAATGACTAAGTCCAAAAAAAATTTTTTTCAACTTTTTTTAATTTTACTCCTGTGGGATATATGTTCTACCCACACACATTTAGAACTCTCCTGGGGTACCCTCACACATATTATTCTCTCATTTAGTGGATATTTTCACAAAAAAGTGAAATTTTCAAAAATCCAGAAAATTGGCTGAAAACGACTAAATATCAAGGATACATTGAGCGAATCCCTCTGGAACTGAAACAGTAACGCCCACTGACATTTCCACTATCTGAAAGTCTGATAAACGCCGGAAAAAAGACTCAGTCCAAGAAAAAAAAATTTTCAACTTTTTTCAATTTTACCCCCGTGGGATATATATTCTACCCACACACATTTGGAACTCTCCTGGGGTACCCTCACACATATTATTCCCTCATTTAGTGGATATTTTCACAAAAAAGTGAAATTTTCAAAAATCCAGAAAATTGGCTGAAAACGACTAAATATCAAGGACTCATTGGGCGAATCGCTCTGGAACTGAAATTGGAACGCTCACTGACATTTCCCCTATCTGAAAGTCTGATAAACGCCGGAAAAATGACTAAGTCCAAAAAAAATTTTTTTCAACTTTTTTTAATTTTACCCCCGTGGGATATATATTCTACCCACACACATTTGGAACTCTCCTGAGGTACCCTCACACATATTATTCCCTCATTTAGTGGATATTTTCACAAAAAAAGTGAAATTTTAAAAAAATCCAGAAAATTGGCTGAAAACGACTAAATATCAAGGATACATTGAGCGAATCCCTCTGGAACTGAAATAGTAACGCTCACTGACATTTCCAATATCTGAAAGTCTGATAAACGCCGGAAAAAAGACTCAGTCCAAGAAAAAAAATTTTTCAACTTTTTTCAATTTTACCCCCGTGGGATATATATTCTACCCACACACATTTGGAACTCTCCTGGGGTACCCTCACACATATTATTCCCTCATTTAGTGGATATTTTCACAAAAAAGTGAAATTTTCAAAAATCCTGAAAATTGGCTGAAAACGACTAAATATCAAGGACTCATTGGGCGAATCGCTCTGGAACTGAAATAGGAAAACTCACTGACATTTGCCCTATCTGAAAGTCTGATAAACGCCGGAAAAATGGCTAAGTGCAAAAAAAAAATTTTTTAAACTTTTTTAATTTTACCCCCGTGGGATATATGTTCTACCCACACACATTTGGAACTCTCCTGGGGTACCCTCACACATATTATTCTCTCATTTAGTGGATATTTTCACAAAAAAGTGAAATTTTCAAAAATCCAGAAAATTGGCTAAAAACGACTAAATATTATGCACTCATTGGGCGAATCGCTTTGGAACTGAAATAAGAACGCTCACTGACATTTCCCCCATCTGAAAGTCTGATAAACGCCGGAAAAATGACTAAGTCCAAGAAAAAAATGTTTTCAACTTTTTTAAATTTTACCCCCGTGGGATATATATTCTACCCACACACATTTGGAACTCTCCTGGGGTACCCTCACACATATTATTCTCTCATTTAGTGGATATTTTCACAAAAAAAGTGAAATTTTCAAAAATCCAGAAAATTGGCTGAAAATGACTAAATATCAAGGACTCATTCGGCGAATCGCTCTGGAACTGAAATAGGAATGCTCACTGACATTTCCCCTATCTGAAAGTCTGATAAATGCCGGAAAAATGACTTAGTCCAAGAAAAAAAAAAATTTCAAGTTTTTTCAATTTTACCCCCGTGGGATATATATTCTACCCACACACATTTGGAACTCTCCTGCGGTACCCTCACACATATTATTCCCTCATTTAGTGGATATTTTCACAAAAAAGTGAAATTTTAAAAAAATCCAGAAAATTGGCTGAAAACGACTAAATATCAAGGATACATTGGGCAAATCGCTCTGGAACTGAAATTGGAATGCTCACTGACATTTGCCCTATCTGAAAGTCTGATAAACGCCGGAAAAATAACTAAGTCCGAAAAAAAAAAGTTCAACTTTTTTCAATTTTACCCCCGTGGGATATATATTCTACCCACACACATTTGGCACTCTCCTGGGGTACCCTCACACATATTATTCCCTAATTTAGTGGATATTTTCACAAAAAAGTGAAATTTTCAAAAATCCAGAAAATTGGCTGAAAACGACTAAATATCAAGGACTCATTGGGCGAATCGCTCTGGAACTGAAATCGGAACGCTCACTTACATTTCCCCTATCTGAAAGTCTGATAAACGCCGGAAAAATGACTAAATCCAAAAAAAAATTTTTTTCAACTTTTTTTAATTTTACCCCCGTGGGATATATATTCTACCCACACACATTTGGAACTCTCCTGGGGTACCCTCACACATATTATTCTCTCATTTAGTGGATATTTTCACAAAAAAGTGAAATTTTCAAAAATCCAGAAAATTGGCTGAAAACGACTAAATATTATGGACACATTGGGCGAATCGCTCTAGAACTGAAATAAGAACGCTCACTGACATTTCCCCAATCTGAAAGTCTGATAAACGCCGGAAAAATGACTAAATCCAAAAAAAAATTTTTTTCAACTTTTTTTAATTTTACCCCCGTGCGATATATATTCTACCCACACACCTTTGGAATTCTCCTGGGGAACCCTCACACATATTATTCCCTCATTTAGTGGACATTATCACAAGAAAGTGAAATTTTCAAAAATCCAGAAAATTGGCTGAAAACTACTAAATATCAAGGATACATTGGGCGAATCGCTCTGGAACTGAAACAGTAACTCCCACTGACATTTCCCCTATCTGAAAGTCTGATAAACGCCGGAAAAATGATTAAGTAAAAAAAAAAATTTTTTTCAACTTTTCTCAATTTTACCCCCGTGGGATATATATTCTACCCACACACATTTGGAACTCTCCTGGGGTACCGTCACACATAGTATTCCCTCATTTAGTGGATATTTTCACAAAAAAGTGAAATTTTCAAAAAATCCAGAAAATTGGCTGAAAACGACTAAATATTAAGGACTCATTGGGCAAATCGCTCTGGAACTGAAATCGGAACGCTCACTGACATTTCCCCTATCTGAAAGTCTGATAAACGCCGGAAAAATGACTAAGTCCGAAAAAAAAAAATTTCAACTTTTTTCAATTTTACCCCCATGGGATATATATTCTACCCACACACATTTGGAACTCTCCTGGGGTACCCTCACACATATTATTCCCTCATTTAGTGGATATTTTCACAAAAAAGTGAAATTTTCAAAAATCCAGAAAATTGGCTGAAAACGACTAAATATTAAGGACTCATTGGGCAAATCGCTCTGGAACTGAAATCGGAACGCTCACTGACATTTCCCCTATCTGAAAGTCTGATAAACGCCGGAAAAATGACTAAGTCCAAGAAAAAAATTTTTTCAACGTTTTTCAATTTTACCCCCGTGGGATATATATTCTACCCACACACATTTGGAACTCTCCTGGGGTACCCTCACACATATTATTCTCTCATTTAGTGGATATTTTCACAAAAAAAGTGAAATTTTCAAAAATCCAGAAAATTGGCTGAAAACGACTAAATATCAAGGACTCATTGGGCAAATCGCTCTGGAACTGAAATCGGAACGCTCACTGACATTTCCCCTATCTGAAAGTCTGATAAACGCCAGAAAAATGACTAAGTCCAAGAAAAAACATTTTTCAACTTTTTTCAATTTTACCCCCGTGGGATATATATTCTACCCACACACATTTGGAACTCTCCTGGGGTACCCTCACACATATTATTCCCTCATTTAGTGGATATTTTCACAAAAAAGTGAAATTTTCAAAAATCCAGAAAATTGGCTGAAAACGACTAAATATTAAGGACTCATTGGGCGAATCGCTTTGGAACTGAAATAAGAACGCTCACTGACATTTCCCCCATCTGAAAGTCTGATAAACGCCGGAAAAATGACTAAGTCCAAGAAAAAAATGTTTTCAACTTTTTTAAATTTTACCCCCGTGGGATATATATTCTACCCACACACATTTGGAACTCTCCTGGGGTACCCTCACACATATTATTCTCTCATTTAGTGGATATTTTCACAAAAAAGTGAAATTTTAAAAAAATCCAGAAAATTGGCTGAAAACGACTAAATATCAAGGATACATTGGGCAAATCGCTCTGGAACTGAAATTGGAATGCTCACTGACATTTGCCCTATCTGAAAGTCTGATAAACGCCGGAAAAATGACTAAGTCCAAAAAAAACATTTTTCAACTTTTTTCAATTTTACCCCCGTGGGATATATATTCTACCCACACACATTTGGAACTCTCCTGGGGTACCCTCACACATATTATTCCCTCATTTAGTGGATATTTTCACAAAAAAGTGAAATTTTCAAAAAATTCAGAAAATTGGCTGAAAACTAATAAATATCAAGGACTCATTAGGCGAATCGCTCTGGAACTGAAATCGGAACGCTCACTGACATTTCCCCTATCTGAAAGTCTGATAAACGCCGGAAAAATAACTAAGTCCGAAAAAAAAAAAGTTCAACTTTTTTCAATTTTACCCCCGTGGGATATATATTCTACCCACATACATTTGGCACTCTCCTGGGGTACCCTCACACATATTATTCCCTAATTTAGTGGATATTTTCACAAAAAAAGTGAAATTTTCAAAAATCCAGAAAATTGACTGAAAACGACTAAATATCAAGGACTCATTGGGCAAATCGCTCTGGAACTGAAATCGGAACGCTCACTGACATTTCCCCTATCTGAAAGTCTGATAAACGCCAGAAAAATGACTAAGTCAGGGAAAAAAAATTTTTCAACTTTTTTCAATTTTACCCCCGTGGGATATATATTCTACCCACACACATTTGGAACTCTCCTGGGGTACCCTCACACATATTATTCCCTCATTTAGTGGATATTTTCACAAAAAAGTGAAATTTTCAAAAATCCAGAAAATTGGCTGAAAACGACTAAATATTAAGGACTCATTGGGCAAATCGCTCTGGAACTGAAATCGGAACGCTCACTGACATTTCTCCGATCAGAAAGTGTGATAAACGCCGGAAAAATGACTAAGTCCAAGAAAAAAATTTTTTCAACTTTTTTCAATTTTACCCCCGTGGGATGTATATTCTACCCACACACATTTGGAACTCTCCTGGGGAACCCTCACACATATTATTCCCTCATTTAGTGGATATTTTCACAAAAAAAGTGAAATTTTCAAAAATCCAGAAAAATGGCTGAAAACGACTAAATATCAAGGACTCATTGGGTGAATCGCTCTGGAACTGAAATCGGAACGCTCACTGACAGTTGCCCTATCTGAAAGTCTGATAAACGCCGGAAAAATGACTAAGTCCACGAAAAAAATGTTTTCAACTTTTTTAAATTTTACCCCCGTGGGATATATATTCTACCCACACACATTTGGAACTCTCCTGGGGTACCCTCACACATATTATTCTCTCATTTAGTGGATATTTTCACAAAAAAAGTGAAATTTTCAAAAATCCAGAAAATTGGCTGAAAACGACTAAATATCAAGGACTCATTGGGCAAATCGCTCTGGAACTGAAATCGGAATGCTCACTGACATTTCCCCTATCTGAAAGTCTGATAAACGCCGGAAAAATGACTAAGTCCAAGAAAAAAATGTTTTCAACTTTTTTCAATTTTACCCCCGTGAGATATATATTCTACCCACACACATTTGGAACTCTCCTGGGGTACCCTCCCTCATTTAGTGGATATTTTCACAAAAAAGTGAAATTTTCAAAAAATCCAGAAAATTGGCTGAAAACTACTAAATATCAAGGATACATTGGGCGAATCGCTCTGGAACTGAAACAGTAACGCCCACTGACATTTCCCCTATCTGAAAGTTGAATAAACGCCGGAAAAATGACTCAGTCCAAGAAAAAAAAAATTTCAACTTTTTTCAATTTTACCCCCGTGGGATATATATTCTACCCACACACATTTGGAACTCTCCTGGGGTACCCTCACACATATTATTCTCTCATTTAGTGGATATTTTCACAAAAAAGTGAAATTTTCAAAAATCCAGAAAATTGACTGAAAACGACTAAATATCAAGGACTCATTGGGCGAATCGCTCTGGAACTGAAATAGGAACGCTCACTGACATTTCCCCTATCTGAAAGTCTGATAAACGCCGGAAAAATAACTAAGTCCGAAAAAAAAAAAATTCAACTTTTTTCAATTTTACCCCTGTGGGATATATATTCTACCCACACACATTTGGAACTCTCCGGAGGTACCCTCACACATATTATTCCCTCATTTAGTGGATATTTTCACAAAAAAAGTGAAATTTTCAAAAATCCAGAAAATTGGCTGAAAACGACCAAATATTAAGGACTCATTGGGCAAATCGCTCTGGAACTGAAATCGGAACGCTCACTGACATTTCTCCGATCAGAAAGTCTGATAAACGCCGGAAAAATGACTAAGTCCAAGAAAAAAAATTTTTCAACTTTTTTCAATTTTACCCCCGTGGGATATATATTCTATCCACACACATTTGGAACTCTCCTGTGGTACCCTCACACATATTATTCCCTCATTTAGAGGATATTTTCACAAAAAAGTGAAATTTTCAAAAATTCCGAAAATTGTCTGAAAACGACTAAATATCAAGGACTCATTGGGCGAATCGCTCTGGAACTGAAATAGGAACGCTCACTGACATTTCCCCTATCTGAAAGTCTGATAAACGCCGGAAAAATGACTAAGTCCGAAAAAAAAAA
Source organism: Phyllobates terribilis (assembly GCF_046119375.1). Classification (NCBI taxonomy): domain Eukaryota; kingdom Metazoa; phylum Chordata; class Amphibia; order Anura; family Dendrobatidae; genus Phyllobates; species Phyllobates terribilis. Next base: position 587,157,806 of record NW_027362762.1, read on the forward strand.
ATTTCAACTTTTTTCAATTTTACCCCTGTGGGATATATATTCTACCCACACACATTTGGAACTCTCCTGGGGAACCCTCACACATATTATTCCCTCATTTAGTGGATATTTTCACAAAAAAAGTGAAATTTTCAAAAATCCAGAAAAATGGCTGAAAACGACTAAATATCAAGGACTCATTGGGCGAATCGCTCTGGAACTGAAATCGGAACGCTCACTGACAGTTGCCCTATCTGAAAGTCTGATAAACGCCGGAAAAATGACTAAGTCCAAAAAAAATTTTTTTTCAACTTTCTTCAATTTTACCCCCGTGGGATATATGTTCTACCCACACACATTTGGAACTCTCCTGAGGTACCCTCACAAATATTATTCTCTCATTTAGTGGATATTTTCACAAAAAAGTGAAATTTTCAAAAATCCAGAAAATTGGCTGAAAACGACTAAATATTATGGACTCATTGGGCGAAGCGCTTTGGAACTGAAATAAGAACGCTCACTGACATTTCCCCATCTGAAAGTCTGATAAACGCCGGAAAAATGACTAAGTCCAAGAAAAAAATGTTTTCAACTTTTTTAAATTTTACCCCCGTGGGATATATATTCTACCCACACAAATTTGGAACTCTCCTGGGGTACCCTCACACATATTATTCTCTCATTTAGTGGATATTTTCACAAAAAAAGTGAAATTTTCAAAAATCCAGAAAATTGGCTGAAAACGACTAAATATCAAGGACTCATTGGGCAAATCGCTCTGGAACTGAAATCGGAATGCTCACTGACATTTCCCCTATCTGAAAGTCTGATAAACGCCGGAAAAATGACTAAATAAAAAAAAAAAAATTTTTCAACTTTTCTCAATTTTACCCCCGTGGGATGTATGTTTTACCCACAGACATTTGGAACTCTCCTGGGGTACCGTCACACATATTATTCCCTTATTTAGTTTATATTTTCACAAAAAAGTGAAATTTTCAAAAAATCCAGAAAATTGGCTGAAAACGACTAAATATCAAGGACTCATTGGGCAAATCGTTCTGGAACTGAAATAGGAACGCTCACTGACATTTCCCCTATCTGAAAGTCTGATAAACGCCGGAAAAATGACTAAGTCCAAGAAAAAAATGTTTTCAACTTTTTTAAATTTTACCCCCATGGGATATATATTCTACCCACACACATTTGGAACTCTCCTGGGGTACCCTCACACATATTATTCTCTCATTTAGTGGATATTTTCACAAAAAAAGTGAAATTTTCAAAAATCCAGAAAATTGGCTGAAAACGACTAAATATCAAGGACTCATTGGGCAAATCGCTCTGGAACTGAAATCGGAACGCTCACTGACATTTCCCCTATCTGAAAGTCTGATAAACGCCGGAAAAATGACTAAGTCCAAGAAAAAAATGTTTTCAACTTTTTTCAATTTTACCCCCGTGAGATATATATTCTACCCACACACATTTGGAACTCTCCTGGGGTACCCTCCCTCATTTAGTGGATATTTTCACAAAAAAGTGAAATTTTCAAAAAATCCAGAAAATTGGCTGAAAACTACTAAATATCAAGGATACATTGGGCGAATCGCTCTGTAACTGAAACAGTAACGCCCACTGACATTTCCCCTATCTGAAAGTTGAATAAACGCCGGAAAAATGACTCAGTCCAAGAAAAAAAAAATTTCAACTTTTTTAAATTTTACCCCCGTGGGATATATATTCTACCCACACACATTTGGAACTCTCCTGGGGTACCCTCACACATATTATTCTCTCATTTAGTGGATATTTTCACAAAAAAGTGAAATTTTCAAAAATCCAGAAAATTGACTGAAAACGACTAAGTATCAAGGACTCATTGGGCGAATCGCTCTGGAACTGAAATAGGAACGCTCACTGACATTTCCCCTATCTGAAAGTCTGATAAACGCCGGAAAAATGACTAAGTCCGAAAAAAAAAAATTTCAACTTTTTTCAATTTTACCCCTGTGGGATATATATTCTACCCACACACATTTGGAACTCTCCGGAGGTACCCTCACACATATTATTCCCTCATTTAGTGGATATTTTCACAAAAAAAGTGAAATTTTCAAAAATCCAGAAAATTGGCTGAAAACGACTAAATATTAAGGACTCATTGGGCAAATCGCTCTGGAACTGAAATCGGAACGCTCACTGACATTTCTCCGATCAGAAAGTCTGATAAACGCCGGAAAAATGACTAAGTCCAAGAAAAAAAATTTTTCAACTTTTTTCAATTTTACCCCCGTGGGATATATATTCTATCCACACACATTTGGAACTCTCCTGGGGTACCCTCACACATATTATTCCCTCATTTAGAGGATATTTTCGCAAAAAAGTGAAATTTTCAAAAATTCCGAAAATTGTCTGAAAACGACTAAATATCAAGGACTCATTGGGCGAATCGCTCTGGAACTGAAATAGGAACGCTCACTGACATTTCCCCTATCTGAAAGTCTGATAAACGCCGGAAAAATGACTAAGTCCGAAAAAAAAAAATTTCAACTTTTTTCAATTTTACCCCTGTGGGATATATATTCTACCCACACACATTTGGAACTCTCCTGGGGTACCCTCACACATATTATTCCCTCATTTAGTGGATATTTTCACAAAAAAAGTAAAATTTTCAAAAATCCCGAAAATTGGCTGAAAACGACTAAATATCAAGGACTCATTGGGCGAATCGCTCTGGAACTGAAATCGGAACGCTCACTGACAGTTGCCCTATCTGAAAGTCTGATAAACGCCGGAAAAATGACTAAGTCCAAAAAAAATTTTTTTTCAACTTTCTTCAATTTTACCCCCGTGGGATATATGTTCTACCCACACACATTTGGAACTCTCCTGGGGTACCCTCACACATATTATTCTCTCATTTAGTGGATATTTTCACAAAAAAAGTGAAATTTTCAAAAATCCAGAAAATTGGCTGAAAACGACTAAATATCAAGGACTCATTGGGCAAATCACTCTGGAACTGAAATCGGAACGCTCACTGACATTTCCCCTATCTGAAAGTCTGATAAACGCCGGAAAAATGACTAAGTCCAAGAAAAAAATGTTTTCAACTTTTTTCAATTTTACCCCCGTGAGATATATATTCTACCCACACACATTTGGAACTCTCCTGGGGTACCCTCCCTCATTTAGTGGATATTTTCACAAAAAAGTGAAATTTTCAAAAAATCCAGAAAATTGGCTGAAAACTACTAAATATCAAGGATACATTGGGCGAATCGCTCTGGAACTGAAACAGTAACGCCCACTGACATTTCCCCTATCTGAAAGTTGAATAAACGCCGGAAAAATGACTCAGTCCAAGAAAAAAATATTTCAACTTTTTTAAATTTTACCCCCGTGGGATATATATTCTACCCACACACATTTGGAACTCTCCTGGGGTACCCTCACACATATTATTCTCTCATTTAGTGGATATTTTCACAAAAAAGTGAAATTTTCAAAAATCCAGAAAATTGACTGAAAACGACTAAGTATCAAGGACTCATTGGGCGAATCGCTCTGGAACTGAAATAGGAACGCTCACTGACATTTCCCCTATCTGAAAGTCTGATAAACGCCGGAAAAATGACTAAGTCCGAAAAAAAAAAAATTCAACTTTTTTCAATTTTACCCCTGTGGGATATATATTCTACCCACACACATTTGGAACTCTCCGGAGGTACCCTCACACATATTGTTCCCTCATTTAGTGGATATTTTCACAAAAAAAGTGAAATTTTCAAAAATCCAGAAAATTGGCTGAAAACGACTAAATATTAAGGACTCATTGGGCAAATCGCTCTGGAACTGAAATCGGAATGCTCACTGACATTTCTCCGATCAGAAAGTCTGATAAACGCCGGAAAAATGACTAAGTCCAAGAAAAAAAATTTTTCAACTTTTTTCAATTTTACCCCCGTGGGATATATATTCTATCCACACACATTTGGAACTCTCCTGGGGTACCCTCACACATATTATTCCCTCATTTAGAGGATATTTTCACAAAAAAGTGAAATTTTCAAAAATTCCGAAAATTGTCTGAAAACGACTAAATATCAAGGACTCATTGGGCGAATCGCTCTGGAACTGAAATAGGAACGCTCACTGACATTTCCCCTATCTGAAAGTCTGATAAACGCCGGAAAAATGACTAAGTCCGAAATAAAAAAATTTCAACTTTTTTCAATTTTACCCCTGTGGGATATATATTCTACCCACACACATTTGGAACTCTCCTGGGGTACCCTCACACATATTATTCCCTCATTTAGTGGATATTTTCACAAAAAAAGTAAAATTTTCAAAAATCCAGAAAATTGGCTGAAAACGACTAAATATCAAGGACTCATTGGGCGAATCGCTCTGGAACTGAAACAGTAACGCCCACTGACATTTCCCCTATCTGAAAGTTGAATAAACGCCGGAAAAATGACTCAGTCCAAGAAAAAAAAAATTTCAACTTTTTTCAATTTTACCCCCGTGGGATATATATTCTACCCACACACATTTGGAACTCTCCTGGGGTACCCTCACACATATTATTCTCTCATTTAGTGGATATTTTCACAAAAAAGTGAAATTTTCAAAAATCCAGAAAATTGACTGAAAACGACTAAATATCAAGGACTCATTGGGCGAATCGCTCTGGAACTGAAATAGGAACGCTCACTGACATTTCCCCTATCTGAAAGTCTGATAAACGCCGGAAAAATGACTAAGTCCGAAAAAAAAAAAATTCAACTTTTTTCAATTTTACCCCTGTGGGATATATATTCTACCCACACACATTTGGAACTCTCCGGAGGTACCCTCACACATATTATTCCCTCATTTAGTGGATATTTTCACAAAAAAAGTGAAATTTTCAAAAATCCAGAAAATTGGCTGAAAACGACTAAATATTAAGGACTCATTGGGCAAATCGCTCTGGAACTGAAATAGGAACGCTCACTGACATTTCTCCGATCAGAAAGTCTGATAAACGCCGGAAAAATGACTAAGTCCAAGAAAAAAATTTTTTCAACTTTTTTCAATTTTACCCCCGTGGGATATATATTCTATCCACACACATTTGGAACTCTCCTGGGGTACCCTCACACATATTATTCCCTCATTTAGAGGATATTTTCGCAAAAAAGTGAAATTTTCAAAAATTCCGAAAATTGTCTGAAAACGACTAAATATCAAGGACTCATTGGGCGAATCGCTCTGGAACTGAAATAGGAACGCTCACTGACATTTCCCCTATCTGAAAGTCTGATAAACGCCGGAAAAATGACTAAGTCCAAAAAAAATTTTTTTTCAACTTTCTTCAATTTTACCCCCGTGGGATATATGTTCTACCCACACACATTTGGAACTCTCCTGGGGTACCCTCACACATATTATTCTCTCATTTAGTGGATATTTTCACAAAAAAGTGAAATTTTCAAAAATCCAGAAAACTGGCTGAAAACGACTAAATATTATGGACTCATAGGGCGAATCGCTTTGGAAGTGAAATAAGAACGCTCACTGACATTTCCCCATCTGAAAGTCTGATAAACGCCGCAAAAATGACTAAGTCCAAGAAAAAAATGTTTTCAACTTTTTTAAATTTTACCCCCGTGGGATATATATTCTACCCACACACATTTGGAACTCTCCTGGGGTACCCTCACACATATTATTCTCTCATTTAGTGGATATTTTCACAAAAAAAGTGAAATTTTCAAAAATCCAGAAAATTGGCTGAAAACGACTAAATATCAAGGACTCATTGGGCAAATCGCTCTGGAACTGAAATCGGAACGCTCACTGACATTTCCCCTATCTGAAAGTCTGATAAACGCCGGAAAAATGACTAAATCCCCAAAAAAAAATTTTTCAACTTTTTTTAATTTTACCCCCGTGGGATATATATTCTACCCACACACATTTGGAACTCTACTGGGGTACCCTCACACATATTATTCCCTCATTTAGTGGATATTTTCACAAAAAAGTGAAATTTTCAAAAATCCAGAAAATTGGCTGAAAACGACTAAATATTAAGGACTCATTGGGCAAATCGCTCTGGAACTGAAATCGGAACGCTCACTGACATTTGCTCTATCTGAAAGTCTGATAAACGCCGGAAAAATGACTAAGTCCAAGAAAAAAATGTTTTCAACTTTTTTCAATTTTACCCCCGTGAGATATATATTCTACCCACACTTTTGGAACTCTCCTGGGGTACCCTCCCTCATTTAGTGGATATTTTCACAAAAAAGTGAAATTTTCAAAAAATCCAGAAAATTGGCTGAAAACGACTAAATATCAAGGATACATTGGGCGAATCGCTCTGGAACTGAAACAGTAACGCCCACTGACATTTCCCCTATCTGAAAGTCTGATAAACGCCGGAAAAATGACTAAGTCCAAGAAAAAATTTTTTTCAACTTTTTTCAATTTTACCGCCGAGGGATATATATTCTACCCACACACATTTGGAACTCTCCTGGGGAACCCTCACACATATTATTCCCTCATTTAGTGGATATTTTCACAAAAAAGTTACATTTTCAAAAAATCCAGAAAATTGGCTGAAAACGACTAAATATCAAGGACTCATTGGGCAAATCGCTCTGGAACTGAAATCGGAACGCTCACTGACATTTCCCCTATCTGAAAGTCTGATAAACGCCGGAAAAATGACTAAATCCCCAAAAAAAAATTTGTCAACTTTTTTTAATTTTACCCCCGTGGGATATATATTCTACCCACACACATTTGGAACTCTACTGGGGTACCCTCACACATATTATTCCCTCATTTAGTGGATATTTTCACAAAAAAGTGAAATTTTCAAAAATCCAGAAAATTGGCTGAAAACGACTAAATATTAAGGACTCATTGGGCAAATCGCTCTGGAACTGAAATCGGAACGCTCACTGACATTTGCTCTATCTGAAAGTCTGATAAACGCCGGAAAAATGACTAAGTCCAAGAAAAAAATGTTTTCAACTTTTTTCAATTTTACCCCCGTGAGATATATATTCTACCCACACTTTTGGAACTCTCCTGGGGTACCCTCCCTCATTTAGTGGATATTTTCACAAAAAAGTAAAATTTTCAAAAAATCCAGAAAATTGGCTGAAAACGACTAAATATCAAGGATACATTGGGCGAATCGCTCTGGAACTGAAACAGTAACGCCCACTGACATTTCCCCTATCTGAAAGTCTGATAAACGCCGGAAAAATGACTAAGTCCAAGAAAAATTTTTTTTCAACTTTTTTCAATTTTACCGCCGAGGGATATATATTCTACCCACACACATTTGGAACTCTCCTGGGGAACCCTCACACATATTATTCCCTCATTTAGTGGATATTTTCACAAAAAAGTTACATTTTCAAAAAATCCAGAAAATTGGCTGAAAACGACTAAATATCAAGGACTCATTGGGCGAATCGCTCTGGAACTGAAATCGGAATGCTCACTGACATTTCCCCTATCTGAAAGTTGAATAAACGCCGGAAAAATGACTCAGTCCAAGAAAAAAAAATTTTCAACTTTTTTCAATTTTACCCCCGTGGGATATACATTCTACCCACACACATTTGGAACTCTCCTGGGGTACCCTCACACATATTATTCCCTCATTTAGTGGATATTTTCACAAAAAAGTGAAATTTTCAAAAATCCAGAAAATTGGCTAAAAACGACTAAATATCAAGGACTCATTAGGCGAATCGCTCTGGAACTGAAATCGGAATGCTCACAGACATTTGCCCTATCTGAAAGTCTGATAAACGCCGGAAAAATGACTAAGTCCAAAAAAAATTTTTTTTCAACTTTCTTCAATTTTACCCCCGTGGGATATATATTCTACCCACACACATTTGCAACTCTCCTGGGGTACCCTCACACATATTATTCCATTATTTAGTGGATATTTTCACAAAAAAGTGAAATTTTCAAAAATCCAGAAAATTGGCTGAAAACGACTAAATATTAAGGACTCATTGGGCAAATCGCTCTGGAACTGAAATCGGAACGCTCACTGACATTTGCTCTATCTGAAAGTCTGATAAACGCCGGAAAAATGACTAAATGAAAAAAAAAAATTTTTTCAACTTTTCTCAATTTTACCCCCGTGGGATGTATATTTTACCCACACACATTTGGAACTCTCCTGGGGTACCGTCACACATATTATTCCCTCATTTAGTTTATATTTTCACAAAAAAGTGAAATTTTCAAAAAATCCAGAAAATTGGCTGAAAACGACTAAATATCAAGGACTCATTGGGCGAATCGCTCTGGAACTGAAATCGTAACGCTCACTGACATTTCCCCTATCTGAAAGTCTGATAAACGCCGGAAAAATGACTAAGTCCGAAAAAAAAAAATTTCAACTTTTTTCAATTTTACCCCCGTGGGATATATATTCTACCCACACACATTTGGAACTCTCCTGGGGTACCCTCACACATATTATTCCCTCATTTAGTGGATATTTTCACAAAAAAGTTAAATTTTCAAAAAATCCAGAAAATTGGCTGAAAACGACTAAATATCAAGGACTCATTGGGCGAATCGCTCTGGAACTGAAATCGGAATGCTCACTGACATTTCCCCTATCTGAAAGTCTAATAAACGCCGGAAAAATGACTCAGTCCAAGAAAAAAAAATTTTCAACTTTTTTAAATTTTACCCCCGTGGGATATATATTCTACCCACACACATTTGGAACTCTCCTGGGGTACCCTCACACATATTATTCCCTCATTTAGTGGACATTTTCACAAAAAAGTGAAATTTTCAAAAAATCCAGAAAATTGGCTGAAAATGACTAAATATCAAGGACTCATTAGGCGAATCGCTCTGGAACTGAAATCGGAACGCTCACTGACATTTCCCCTATCTGAAAGTCTGATAAACGCCGGAAAAATGACTTAGTCCAAGAAAAAAAAAAATTTAACTTTTTTCAATTTTACCCCCGTGGGATATATATTCTACCCACATACATTTGGAACTCTCCTGGGGTACCCTCACACATATTATTCCCTCATTTAGTGGATATTTTCACAAAAAAGTGAAATTTTCAAAAATCCAGAAAATTGTCTGAAAACGACTAAATATTAAGGACTCAATGGGCGAATCGCTCTGGAACTGAAATAAGAACGCTCACTGACATTTCCCCTATCTGAAAGTCTGATAAACGCCGGAAAAATGACTAAGTCCAAGAAAAAAATGTTTTCAACTTTTTTCAATTTTACCCCCGTGGGATATATATTCTACCCACACACATTTGGAACTCTCCTGGGGTACCCTCACACATATTATTCCCTCATTTAGAGGATATTTTCACAAAAAAGTGAAATTTTCAAAAATCCCGAAAATTGGCTGAAAATGACTAAATATCAAGGACTCATTGGGCGAATCGCTCTGGAATTGAAATCGGAACCCTCACTGACATTTCCCCTATCTGAAAGTCTGATAAACGCCGGAAAAATGTCTAAGTCCCAAAAAAAATTTTTTTCAACTTTTTTTAATTTTACCCCCGTGCGATATATATTCTACCCACACACATTTGGAACTCTCCTGGGGAACCCTGACACATATTATTCCCTCATTTAGTGGACATTATCACAAAAAAGTGAAATTTTCAAAAATCCAGAAAATTGGCTGAAAACGACTAAATATCAAGGATACATTGGGTGAATCGCTCTGGAACTGAAACAGTAACGCCCACTGACATTTCCCCTCTCTGAAAGTCTGATAAACGCCGGAAAAATGACTAAGTCCAAAAAAAAATTTTTTTCAACTTTTTTTATTTTTACCCCCGTTGGATATATATTCTACCCACACACATTTGGAACTCTCCTGGGGAACCCTCACACATATTATTCCCTCATTTAGTGGACATTTTCACAAAAAAGTGAAATTTTCAAAAATCCAGAAAATTGGCTGAAAACGACTAAATATTAAGGACTCATTGGGCAAATCGCTCTGGAACTGAAATCGGAACGCTCACTGACATGTGCTCTATCTGAAAGTCTGATAAACGCCGGAAAAATGACTAAATAAAAAAAAAAAAATTTTTCAACTTTTCTCAATTTTACCCCCGTGGGATGTATATTTTACCCACAGACATTTGGAACTCTCCTGGGGTACCGTCACACATATTATTCCCTCATTTAGTTTATATTTTCACAAAAAAGTGAAATTTTCAAAAAATCCAGAAAATTGGCTGAAAACGACTAAATATCAAGGACTCATTGGGCGAATCGCTCTGGAACTGAAATAGGAATGCTCACTGACATTTCCCCTATCTGAAAGTCTGATAAACGCCGGAAAAATGACTAAGTCCAAGAAAAAAATTTTTTCAACTTTTTTCAATTTTATCCCCGTGGCATATATATTCTACCCACACACATTTGGAACTCTCCTGGGGTACCCTCACACATATTATTCCCTCATTTATTGGATATTTTCACAAAAAAGTGAAATTTTCAAAAATCCAGAAAATTGGCTAAAAACGACTAAATATCAAGGACTCATTAGGCGAATCGCTCTGGAACTGAAATCGGAATGCACACTTACATTTCCCCTATCTGAAAGTCTGATAAACGCCGGAAAAATAACTAAGTACAAAAAAAAAATTTTTTCAACTTTTTTTAATTTTACACCCGTGGGATATATATTCTACCCACACACATTTGGAACTCTCCTGGGGTACCCTCACACATATTATTCCCTCATTTAGTGGATATTTTCACAAAAAAGTGAAATTTTCAAAAATCCAGAAAATTGGCTGAAAACGACTAAATATCAAGGACTCATTGGGCGAATCGCTCTGGAACTGAAATCGGAATGCTCACTGACATTTGCCCTATCTGAAAGTCTGATAAACGCCGGAAAAATGACTAAGTCGAAGAAAAAAATTTTTTCAACTTTTTTCTATTTTACCCCCGTGGGATATATATTCTACCCACACACATTTGGAACTCTCCTGGGGTTCACTCACACATATTATTCCCTCATTTAGAGGATATTTTCACAAAATAGTGAAATTTTCAAAAATCCCGAAAATTGGCTGAAAATGACTAAATATCAAGGACTCATTGGGCGAATCGCTCTGGAACTGAAATCTGAACGCTCACTGACATTTGCCCTATCTGAAAGTCTGATAAACGCCGGAAAAATGACTAAGTCCAAGAAAAAAATGTTTTCAACTTTCTTCAATTTTACCCCCGTGGGATATATATTCTACCCACACACATTTGGAACCCTCCTGGGGTACCCTCACACATATTATTCCCTCATTTAGTCGATATTTTCACAAAAAAGTGAAATTTTCAAAAGTCCAGAAAATTGGCTTACAACGACTAAATATCAAGGACTCATTGGGCGAATCGCTCTGGAACTGAAATCGGAATGCTCACAGACATTTGCCCTATCTGAAAGTCTGATAAACGCCGGAAAAATGACTAAGTCCAAGAAAAAATTTTTTTCAACTTTTTTCAATTTTACCCCCGTGGGATATATATTCTACCCACACACATTTGGAACCCTCCTGGGGTACCCTCACACATATTATTCCCTCATTTAGTGGATATTTTCACAAATTAGTGAAATTTTCAAAAATCCCGAAAAATGGCTGAAAACGACTAAATATCAAGGACTCATTGGGCGAATCGCACTGGAACTGAAATCGGAATGCTCACTGACATTTGCCCTATCTGAAAGTCTGATAAACGCCGGAAAAATGACTAAGTCGAAGAAAAACATTTTTTCAACTTTTTTCTATTTTACCCCCGTGGGATATATATTCTACCCACACACATTTGGAACTCTCCTGGGGTACCCTCACACATATTATTCCCTCATTTAGTGGATATTTTCACAAAAAAGTGAAATTTTCAAAAATCCAGAAAATTGGCTGAAAACGACTAAATATCAACGACTCATTGGGCGAATCGCTCTGGAACTGAAATCGGAACGCTCACTCACATTTCCCCTATCTGAAAGTCTGATAAACGCCGGAAAAATGACTAAGTCGAAGAAAAACATTTTTTCAACTTTTTTCTATTTTACCCCCGTGGGATATATATTCTACCCACACACATTTGGAACTCTCCTGGGGTACCCTCACACATATTATTCCCTCATTTAGTGGATATTTTCACAAAAAAGTGAAATTTTCAAAAATCCAGAAAATTGGCTGAAAACGACTAAATATCAACGACTCATTGGGCGAATCGCTCTGGAACTGAAATCGGAACGCTCACTCACATTTCCCCTATCTGAAAGTCTGATAAACGCCGGAAAAATGACTAAGTCCAAAAAAAAATTTTTTTCAACTTTTTTTAATTTTACCCCCGTGGGATATATATTCTACCCACACACATTTGGAACTCTCCTGGGGTACCCTCACACATATTATTCCCTCATTTAGTGGATATTTTCACAAAATAGTGAAATTTTCAAAAATCCCGAAAAATGGCTGAAAACGACTAAATATCAAGGACTCATTGGGCGAATCGCTCTGGAACTGAAATCGGAACGCTCACTCACATTTCCCCTATCTGAAAGTCTGATAAACGCCGGAAAAATGACTAAGTCCAAGAAAAATTTTTTTTCAACTTTTTTCAATTTTACCGCCGAGGGATATATATTCTACCCACACACATTTGGAACTCTCCTGGGGAACCCTCACACATATTATTCCCTCATTTAGTGGATATTTTCACAAAAAAGTTACATTTTCAAAAAATCCAGAAAATTGGCTGAAAACGACTAAATATCAAGGACTCATTGGGCAAATCGCTCTGGAACTGAAATCGGAACGCTCACTGACATTTCCCCTATCTGAAAGTCTGATAAACGCCGGAAAAATGACTAAATCCCCAAAAAAAAATTTTTCAACTTTTTTTAATTTTACCCCCGTGGGATATATATTCTACCCACACACATTTGGAACTCTACTGGGGTACCCTCACACATATTATTCCCTCATTTAGTGGATATTTTCACAAAAAAGTGAAATTTTCAAAAATCCAGAAAATTGGCTGAAAACGACTAAATATTAAGGACTCATTGGGCAAATCGCTCTGGAACTGAAATCGGAACGCTCACTGACATTTGCTCTATCTGAAAGTCTGATAAACGCCGGAAAAATGACTAAGTCCAAGAAAAAAATGTTTTCAACTTTTTTCAATTTTACCCCCGTGAGATATATATTCTACCCACACTTTTGGAACTCTCCTGGGGTACCCTCCCTCATTTAGTGGATATTTTCACAAAAAAGTGAAATTTTCAAAAAATCCAGAAAATTGGCTGAAAACGACTAAATATCAAGGATACATTGGGCGAATCGCTCTGGAACTGAAACAGTAACGCCCACTGACATTTCCCCTATCTGAAAGTCTGATAAACGCCGGAAAAATGACTAAGTCCAAGAAAAATTTTTTTTCAACTTTTTTCAATTTTACCGCCGAGGGATATATATTCTACCCACACACATTTGGAACTCTCCTGGGGAACCCTCACACATATTATTCCCTCATTTAGTGGATATTTTCACAAAAAAGTTACATTTTCAAAAAATCCAGAAAATTGGCTGAAAACGACTAAATATCAAGGACTCATTGGGCGAATCGCTCTGGAACTGAAATCGGAATGCTCACTGACATTTCCCCTATCTGAAAGTTGAATAAACGCCGGAAAAATGACTCAGTCCAAGAAAAAAAAATTTTCAACTTTTTTCAATTTTACCCCCGTGGGATATATATTCTACCCACACACATTTGGAACTCTCCTGGGGTACCCTCACACATATTATTCCCTCATTTAGTGGATATTTTCACAAAAAAGTAAAATTTTCAAAAATCCAGAAAATTGGCTAAAAACGACTAAATATCAAGGACTCATTAGGCGAATCGCTCTGGAACTGAAATCGGAATGCTCACTTACATTTCCCCTATCTGAAAGTCTGATAAACGCCGGAAAAATGACTAAGTCCAAGAAAAAATATTTTTCAACTTTTTTCAATTTTACCCCCGTGGGATATATATTCTACCCACACACATTTGGAACTCTCCTGGGGTACACTCACACATATTATTCCCTCATTTAGAGGATATTTTCACAAAATAGTGAAATTTTCAAAAATCCCGAAAATTGGCTGAAAACGACTAAATATCAAGGACTCATTGGGTGAATCGCTCTGGAACTGAAATCGGAACGCTCACTGACATTTGCCCTATCTGAAAGTCTGATAAACGCCGGAAAAATGACTAAGTCCAAGAAAAAATTTTTTTCAACTTTTTTCAATTTTACCCCCGTGGGATATATATTCTACCCACACACATTTGGAACTCTCCTGGGGTACCCTCACACATATTATTCCCTCATTTAGTGGATATTTTCACAAAAAAGTGAAATTTTCAAAAATCCAGAAAATTGGCTGAAAACGACTAAATATCAACGACTCATTGGGCGAATCGCTCTGGAACTGAAATCGGAACGCTCACTCACATTTCCCCTATCTGAAAGTCTGATAAACGCCGGAAAAATGACTAAGTCCAAGAAAAAAATTTTTTCAACTTTTTTCAATTTTACCCCCATGGGATATATATTCTACCCACACACATTTGGAACTCTCCTGGGGTACACTCACACATATTATTCCCTCATTTAGAGGATATTTTCACAAAATAGTGAAATTTTCAAAAATCCCGAAAATTGGCTGAAAACGACTAAATATCAAGGACTCATTGGGCGAATCGCTCTGGAACTGAAATCGGAAATCTCACTGACATTTGCCCTATCTGAAAATCTGATAAACGCCGGAAAAATGACTAAGTCCAAGAAAAAATTTTTTTCATCTTTTTTCAATTTTACCCCCTTGGGATATATATTCTACCCACACACATTTGGAACTCTCCTGGGGTACCCTCACACATATTATTCCCTCATTTAGTGGATATTTTCACAAAAAAGTGAAATTTTCAAAAATCCAGAAAATTGGCTTACAACGACTAAATATCAAGGACTCATTAGGCGAATCGCTCTGGAACTGAAATCGGAATGCTCACAGACATTTGCCCTATCTGAAAGTCTGATAAACGCCGGAAAAATGACTAAGTCGAAGAAAAACATTTTTTCAACTTTTTTCTATTTTACCCCCGTGGGATATATATTCTACCCACACACATTTGGAACTCTCCTGGGGTACCCTCACACATATTATTCCCTCATTTAGTGGATATTTTCACAAAAAAGTGAAATTTTCAAAAATCCAGAAAATTGGCTGAAAACGACTAAATATCAACGACTCATTGGGCGAATCGCTCTGGAACTGAAATCGGAACGCTCACTCACATTTCCCCTATCTGAAAGTCTGATAAACGCCGGAAAAATGACTAAGTCCAAAAAAAAATTTTTTTCAACTTTTTTTAATTTTACCCCCGTGGGATATATATTCTACCCACACACATTTGGAACTCTCCTGGGGTACCCTCACACATATTATTCCCTCATTTAGTGGATATTTTCACAAAAAAGTGAAATTTTCAAAAATCCAGAAAATTGGCTGAAAACGACTAAATATTAAGGACTCATTGGGCAAATCGCTCTGGAACTGAAATCGGGACGCTCACTGTCATTTCCCCTATCTGAAAGTCTGATAAACGCCGGAAAAATGACTAAGTCCAAGAAAAAATTTTTTTCAACTTTTTTCAATTTTACCCCCGTGGGATATATATTCTACCCACACACATTTGGAACTCTCCTGGGGTTCACTCACACATATTATTCCCTCATTTAGAGGATATTTTCACAAAATAGTGAAATTTTCAAAAATCCCGAAAATTGGCTGAAAATGACTAAATATCAAGGACTCATTGGGCGAATCGCTCTGGAACTGAAATCTGAACGCTCACTGACATTTGCCCTATCTGAAAGTCTGATAAACGCCGGAAAAATGACTAAGTCCAAGAAAAAAATGTTTTCAACTTTCTTCAATTTTACCCCCGTGGGATATATATTCTACCCACACACATTTGGAACCCTCCTGGGGTACCCTCACACATATTATTCCCTCATTTAGTCGATATTTTCACAAAAAAGTGAAATTTTCAAAAATCCAGAAAATTGGCTTACAACGACTAAATATCAAGGACTCATTGGGCAAATCGCTCTGGAACTGAAATCGGAATGCTCACAGACATTTGCCCTATCTGAAAGTCTGATAAACGCCGGAAAAATGACTAAGTCCAAGAAAAATTTTTTTTCAACTTTTTTCAATTTTACCCCCGTGGGATATATATTCTACCCACACACATTTGGAACCCTCCTGGGGTACCCTCACACATATTATTCCCTCATTTAGTGGATATTTTCACAAATTAGTGAAATTTTCAAAAATCCCGAAAAATGGATGAAAACGACTAAATATCAAGGACTCATTGGGCGAATCGCACTGGAACTGAAATCGGAATGCTCACTGACATTTGCCCTATCTGAAAGTCTGATAAACGCCGGAAAAATGACTAAGTCGAAGAAAAACATTTTTTCAACTTTTTTCTATTTTACCCCCGTGGGATATATATTCTACCCACACACATTTGGAACTCTCCTGGGGTACCCTCACACATATTATTCCCTCATTTAGTGGATATTTTCACAAAAAAGTGAAATTTTCAAAAATCCAGAAAATTGGCTGAAAACGACTAAATATCAACGACTCATTGGGCGAATAGCTCTGGAACTGAAATCGGAACGCTCACTCACATTTCCCCTATCTGAAAGTCTGATAAACGCCGGAAAAATGACTAACTCCAAAAAAAAATTTTTTTCAACTTTTTTTAATTTTACCCCCGTGGGATATATATTCTACCCACACACATTTGGAACTCTCCTGGGGTACCCTCACACATATTATTCCCTCATTTAGTGGATATTTTCACAAAAAAGTGAAATTTTCAAAAATCCAGAAAATTGGCTGAAAACGACTAAATATCAACGACTCATTGGGCGAATCGCTCTGGAACTGAAATCGGAACGCTCACTCACATTTCCCCTATCTGAAAGTCTGATAAACGCCGGAAAAATGACTAAGTCGAAGAAAAACATTTTTTCAACTTTTTTCTATTTTACCCCCGTGGGATATATATTCTACCCACACACATTTGGAACTCTCCTGGGGTACCCTCACACATATTATTCCCTCATTTAGTGGATATTTTCACAAAAAAGTGAAATTTTCAAAAATCCAGAAAATTGGCTGAAAACGACTAAATATCAACGACTCATTGGGCGAATCGCTCTGGAACTGAAATCGGAACGCTCACTCACATTTCCCCTATCTGAAAGTCTGATAAACGCCGGAAAAATGACTAAGTCCAAAAAAAAATTTTTTTCAACTTTTTTTAATTTTACCCCCGTGGGATATATATTCTACCCACACACATTTGGAACTCTCCTGGGGTACCCTCACACATATTATTCCCTCATTTAGTGGATATTTTCACAAAATAGTGAAATTTTCAAAAATCCCGAAAAATGGCTGAAAACGACTAAATATCAAGGACTCATTGGGCGAATCGCTCTGGAACTGAAATCGGAACGCTCACTCACATTTCCCCTATCTGAAAGTCTGATAAACGCCGGAAAAATGACTAAGTCCAAGAACAATTTTTTTTCAACTTTTTTCAATTTTACCCCCGTGGGATATATATTCTACCCACACACATTTGGAACTCTCCTGGGGTTCACTCACACATATTATTCCCTCATTTAGAGGATATTTTCACAAAATAGTGAAATTTTCAAAAATCCCGAAAATTGGCTGAAAATGACTAAATATCAAGGACTCATTGGGCGAATCGCTCTGGAACTGAAATCGGAACGCTCACTGACATTTCCCCTATCTGAAAGTCTGATAAACGCCGGAAAAATGACTAAGTCCAAGAAAAAATTTTTTTCAACTTTTTTCAATTTTACCCACGTGGGATATATATTCTACCCACACACATTTAGAACTCTCCTGGGGTTCACTCACACATATTATTCCCTCATTTAGAGGATATTTTCACAAAATAGTGAAATTTTCAAAAATCCCGAAAATTGGCTGAAAATGACTAAATATCAAGGACTCATTGGGCGAATCGCTCTGGAACTGAAATCTGAACGCTCACTGACATTTGCCCTATCTGAAAGTCTGATAAACGCCGGAAAAATGACTAAGTCCAAGAAAAAAATGTTTTCAACTTTCTTCAATTTTACCCCCGTGGGATATATATTCTACCCACACACATTTGGAACCCTCCTGGGGTACCCTCACACATATTATTCCCTCATTTAGAGGATATTTTCACAAAATAGTGAAATTTTCAAAAATCCCGAAAATTGGCTGAAAACGACTAAATATCAAGGACTCATTGGGTGAATCGCTCTGGAACTGAAATCGGAACGCTCACTGACATTTGCCCTATCTGAAAGTCTGATAAACGCCGGAAAAATGACTAAGTCCAAGAAAAAATTTTTTTCAACTTTTTTCAATTTTACCCCCGTGGGATATATATTCTACCCACACACATTTGGAACTCTCCTGGGGTACCCTCACACATATTATTCCCTCATTTAGTGGATATTTTCACAAAAAAGTGAAATTTTCAAAAATCCAGAAAATTGGCTGAAAACGACTAAATATCAACGACTCATTGGGCGAATCGCTCTGGAACTGAAATCGGAATGCTCACTCACATTTCCCCTATCTGAAAGTCTGATAAACGCCGGAAAAATGACTAAGTCCAAGAAAAAAATTTTTTCAACTTTTTTCAATTTTACCCCCATGGGATATATATTCTACCCACACACATTTGGAACTCTCCTGGGGTACACTCACACATATTATTCCCTCATTTAGAGGATATTTTCACAAAATAGTGAAATTTTCAAAAATCCCGAAAATTGGCTGAAAACGACTAAATATCAAGGACTCATTGGGCGAATCGCTCTGGAACTGAAATCGGAAATCTCACTGACAT
The DNA here is from genome assembly GCF_046119375.1 of Phyllobates terribilis. Classification (NCBI taxonomy): domain Eukaryota; kingdom Metazoa; phylum Chordata; class Amphibia; order Anura; family Dendrobatidae; genus Phyllobates; species Phyllobates terribilis. The sequence continues at coordinate 587,176,867 of NW_027362762.1, forward strand.
TTGCCCTATCTGAAAATCTGATAAACGCCGGAAAAATGACTAAGTCCAAGAAAAAATTTTTTTCAACTTTTTTCAATTTTACCCCCTTGGGATATATATTCTACCCACACACATTTGGAACTCTCCTGGGGTACCCTCACACATATTATTCCCTCATTTAGTGGATATTTTCACAAAAAAGTGAAATTTTCAAAAATCCAGAAAATTGGCTTACAACGACTAAATATCAAGGACTCATTAGGCGAATCGCTCTGGAACTGAAATCGGAATGCTCACAGACATTTGCCCTATCTGAAAGTCTGATAAACGCCGGAAAAATGACTAAGTCGAAGAAAACATTTTTTCAACTTTTTTCTATTTTACCCCCGTGGGATATATATTCTACCCACACACATTTGGAACTCTCCTGGGGTACCCTCACACATATTATTCCCTCATTTAGTGGATATTTTCACAAAAAAGTGAAATTTTCAAAAATCCAGAAAATTGGCTGAAAACGACTAAATATCAACGACTCATTGGGCGAATCGCTCTGGAACTGAAATCGGAACGCTCACTCACATTTCCCCTATCTGAAAGTCTGATAAACGCCGGAAAAATGACTAAGTCCAAAAAAAAATTTTTTTCAACTTTTTTTAATTTTACCCCCGTGGGATATATATTCTACCCACACACATTTGGAACTCTCCTGGGGTACCCTCACACATATTATTCCCTCATTTAGTGGATATTTTCACAAAAAAGTGAAATTTTCAAAAATCCAGAAAATTGGCTGAAAACGACTAAATATTAAGGACTCATTGGGCAAATCGCTCTGGAACTGAAATCGGGACGCTCACTGTCATTTCCCCTATCTGAAAGTCTGATAAACGCCGGAAAAATGACTAAGTCCAAGAAAAAATTTTTTTCAACTTTTTTCAATTTTACCCCCGTGGGATATATATTCTACCCACACACATTTGGAACTCTCCTGGGGTTCACTCACACATATTATTCCCTAATTTAGAGGATATTTTCACAAAATAGTGAAATTTTCAAAAATCCCGAAAATTGGCTGAAAATGACTAAATATCAAGGACTCATTGGGCGAATCGCTCTGGAACTGAAATCTGAACGCTCACTGACATTTGCCCTATCTGAAAGTCTGATAAACGCCGGAAAAATGACTAAGTCCAAGAAAAAAATGTTTTCAACTTTCTTCAATTTTACCCCCGTGGGATATATATTCTACCCACACACATTTGGAACCCTCCTGGGGTACCCTCACACATATTATTCCCTCATTTAGTCGATATTTTCACAAAAAAGTGAAATTTTCAAAAATCCAGAAAATTGGCTTACAACGACTAAATATCAAGGACTCATTGGGCGAATCGCTCTGGAACTGAAATCGGAATGCTCACAGACATTTGCCCTATCTGAAAGTCTGATAAACGCCGGAAAAATGACTAAGTCCAAGAAAAATTTTTTTTCAACTTTTTTCAATTTTACCCCCGTGGGATATATATTCTACCCACACACATTTGGAACCCTCCTGGGGTACCCTCACACATATTATTCCCTCATTTAGTGGATATTTTCACAAATTAGTGAAATTTTCAAAAATCCCGAAAAATGGCTGAAAACGACTAAATATCAAGGACTCATTGGGCGAATCGCACTGGAACTGAAATCGGAATGCTCACTGACATTTGCCCTATCTGAAAGTCTGATAAACGCCGGAAAAATGACTAAGTCGAAGAAAAACATTTTTTCAACTTTTTTCTATTTTACCCCCGTGGGATATATATTCTACCCACACACATTTGGAACTCTCCTGGGGTACCCTCACACATATTATTCCCTCATTTAGTGGATATTTTCACAAAAAAGTGAAATTTTCAAAAATCCAGAAAATTGGCTGAAAACGACTAAATATCAATGACTCATTGGGCGAATCGCTCTGGAACTGAAATCGGAACGCTCACTCACATTTCCCCTATCTGAAAGTCTGATAAACGCCGGAAAAATGACTAAGTCCAAAAAAAAATTTTTTTTTACTTTTTTTAATTTTACCCCCGTGGGATATATATTCTACCCACACACATTTGGAACTCTCCTGGGGTACCCTCACACATATTATTCCCTCATTTAGAGGATATTTTCACAAAATAGTGAAATTTTCAAAAATCCCGAAAATTGGCTGAAAATGACTAAATATCAAGGACTCATTGGGCGAATCGCTCTGGAACTGAAATCGGAACGCTCACTCACATTTCCCCTATCTGAAAGTCTGATAAACGCCGGAAAAATGACTAAGTCCAAAAAAAAATTTTTTTCAACTTTTTTTAATTTTACCCCTGTGGGATATATATTCTACCCACACACATTTGGAACTCTCCTGGGGTACCCTCACACATATTATTCCCTCATTTAGTGGATATTTTCACAAAAAAGTGAAATTTTCAAAAATCCAGAAAATTGGCTGAAAACGACTAAATATCAAGGACTCATTGGGCGAATCGCTCTGGAACTGAAATCGAAACGCTCACAGACATTTGCCCTATCTGAAAGTCTGATAAACGCCAGAAAAATGACTAAGTTCAAGAAAAAAATGTTTTCAACTTTTTTCAATTTTTTCCCCCGTGGGATATATTTTCTACCCACACACATTTGGAACCCTCCTGGGGTACCCTCACACATATTATTCCCTCATTTAGTGGATATTTTCACAAAAAAGTGAAATTTTCAAAAAATCCAGAAAATTGGATGAAAATGACTAAATATCAAGGACTCATTGGGCGAATCGCTCTGGAACTGAAATCTGAACGCTCACTGACATTTGCCCTATCTGAAAGTCTGATAAACGCCGGAAAAATGACTAAGTCCAAGAAAAAAATGTTTTCAACTTTCTTCAATTTTACCCCCGTGGGATATATATTCTACCCACACACATTTGGAACCCTCCTGGGGTACCCTCACACATATTATTCCCTCATTTAGTCGATATTTTCACAAAAAAGTGAAATTTTCAAAAATCCAGAAAATTGGCTGAAAACGACTAAATATCAAGGACTCATTGGGCGAATCGCTCTTGAACTGAAATGGGAACGCTCACTGACATTTCCCCAATCTGAAAGTCTGATAAACGCCGGAAAAATGACTAAGTCCAAGAAAAAATTTTTTTCAACTTTTTTCAATTTTACCCCCGTGGGATATATATTCTACCCACACACATTTGGAACTCTCCTGGGGTACCCTCACACATATTATTCCCTCATTTAGTGGATATTTTCACAAAAAAGTGAAATTTTCAAAAATCCAGAAAATTGGCTTACAACGACTAAATAGCAAGGACTCATTAGGCGAATCGCTCTGGAACTGAAATCGGAATGCTCACAGACATTTGCCCTATCTGAAAGTCTGATAAACGCCGGAAAAATGTCTAAGTCCAAGAAAAATTTTTTTTCAACTTTTTTCAATTTTACCCACGTGGGATATATATTCTACCCACACACATTTGGAACTCTCCTGGGGTTCACTCACACATATTATTCCCTCATTTAGAGGATATTTTCACAAAATAGTGAAATTTTCAAAAATCCCGAAAATTGGCTGAAAATGACTAAATATCAAGGACTCATTGGGCGAATCGCTCTGGAACTGAAATCTGAACGCTCACTGACATTTGCCCTATCTGAAAGTCTGATAAACGCCGGAAAAATGACTAAGTCCAAGAAAAAAATGTTTTCAACTTTCTTCAATTTTACCCCCGTGGGATATATATTCTACCCACACACATTTGGAACCCTCCTGGGGTACCCTCACACATATTATTCCCTCATTTAGTGGATATTTTCACAAAAAAGTGAAATTTTCAAAAATCCAGAAAATTGGCTGAAAACGACTAAATATCAAGGACTCATTGGGCGAATCGCTCTTGAACTGAAATGGGAATGCTCACTGACATTTCCCCTATCAGAAAGTCTGATATACGCCGGAAAAATGACTAAGTCCCAAAAAAAATTTTTTTCAACTTTTTTTAATTTTACCCCGTGGGATATATATTCTACCCACACACATTTGGAACTCTCCTGGGGTACCCTCACACATATTATTCCCTCATTTAGTGGATATTTTCACAAAAAAGTGAAATTTTCAAAAATCCAGAAAATTGGCTGAAAACGACTAAATATCAACGACTCATTGGGCGAATCGCTCTGGAAATGAAATCGGAACGCTCACTGACATTTCCCCTATCTGAAAGTCTGATATACGCCGGAAAAATGACTAAGTCCCAAAAAAAATTTTTTTCAACTTTTTTTAATTTTACCCCCGTGGGATATATATTCTACCCACACACATTTGGAACTCTCCTGGGGTACCCTCACACATATTATTCCCTCATTTAGTGGATATTTTCACAAAAAAGTGAAATTTTCAAAAATCCAGAAAATTGGCTGAAAATGACTAAATATTAAGGACTCATTGGGCAAATCTCTCTGGAACTGAAATCGGGACGCTCACTGACATTTCCCCTATCTGAAAGTCTGATATACGCCGGAAAAATGACTAAGTCCAAAAAAAAATTTTTTTCAACTTTTTTTAATTTTACCCCCGTGGGATATATATTCTACCCACACACATTTGGAACTCTCCTGGGGTACACATATTATTCCCTCATTTAGTGGATATTTTCACAAAAAAGTGAAATTTTCAAAAATCCAGAAAATTGGCTGAAAACGACTAAATATCAAGGACTCATTGGGCGAATCGCTCTGGAACTGAAATCGAAGCGCTCACAGACAATTGCCCTATCTGAAAGTCTGATAAACGCCGGAAAAATGACTAAGTTCAAGAAAAAAATGTTTTCAACTTTTTTCAATTTTACCCCCGTGGGATATATATTCTACCCACACACATTTGGAACCCTCCTGGGGTACCCTCACACATATTATTCCCTCATTTAGTGGATATTTTCACAAAAAAGTGAAATTTTCAAAAAATCCAGAAAATTGGCTGAAAACGACTAATTATCAATTACTCATTGGGCGAATCGCTCTGGAACTGAAATAAGAATGCTCACTTACATTTCCCCTATCTGAAAGTCTGATAAACGCCGGAAAAATGACTAAGTCCAAAAAAAATTTTTTTTCAACTTTCTTCAATTTTACCCCCGTGGGATATATATTCTACCCACACACATTTGGAACTCTCCTGGGGTACCCTCACACATATTATTCCCTCATTAAGTGGATATTTTCACAAAAAAGTGAAATTTTCAAAAATCCAGAAAATTGGCTGAAAACGACTAAATATCAAGGACTCATTGGGCGAATCGCTCTGGAACCGAAATCGGAATGCTCACAGACATTTGCCCTATCTGAAAGTCTGATAAACGCCGGAAAAATGACTAAGTCCAAAAAAATTTTTTTTCAACTTTCTTCAATTTTACCCCCGTGGGATATATATTTTACCCACACACATTTGGAACTCTCTTGGGGTACCCTCACACATATTATTCCCTCATTTAGTGGATATTTTCACAAAAAAGTGAAATTTTCAAAAATCCAGAAAATTGGCTGAAAACGACTAAATATTAAGGACTCATTGGGCAAATCGCTCTGGAACTGAAATCGGAACGCTCACTGACATTTCCCCTATCTGAAAGTCTGATAAACGCCGGAAAAATGACTAAGTCCAAAAAAAAATTTTTTTCAACTTTTTTTAATTTTACCCCCGTGGGATATATATTCTACCCACACACATTTGGAACTCTCCTGGGGTACCCTCACACATATTATTCCCTCATTTAGTGGATATTTTCACAAAAAAGTGAAATTTTCAAAAATCCAGAAAATTGGCTGAAAAAGACTAAATATTAAGGACTCATTGGGCAAATCGCTCTGGAACTGAAATCGGGATGCTCACTGACATTTCCCCTATCTGAAAGTCTGATAAACGCCGGAAAAATGACTAAGTCCAAAAAAAATTTTTTTTCAACTTTCTTCAATTTTACCCCCGTGGGATATATATTCTACCCACACACATTTGGAACCCTCCTGGGGTAACCTCACACATGTTATTCCCTCATTTAGTGGATATTTTCACAAAAAAGTGAAATTTTCAAAAATCCAGAAAATTGGCTGAAAACGACTAAATATCAAGGACTCTTTGGGCGAATTGCTCTGGAACTGAAATCGGAACGCTCACTGACATTTCCCCTATCTGAAAGTCTGATAAACGCCGGAAAAATGACTAAGTCCAAAAAAAATTTTTTTTCAACTTTCTTAAATTTTACCCCCGTGGGATATATATTCTACCCACACACAATTGCAACTCTCCTGGGGTACCCTCACACATATTATTCCCTCATTTAGTGGATATTTTCACAAAAAAGTGAAATTTTCAAAAATCCAGAAAATTGGCTAAAAACGACTAAATATCAAGAAATCATTAGGCGAATCGCTCTGGAACTGAAATCGGAATGCTCACAGACATTTGCCCTATCTGAAAGTCTGATAAACGCCGGAAAAATTACTAAGTCCAAGAAAAAAATTTTTTCAACTTTTTTCAATTTTACCCCCGTGGGATATATATTCTACCCACACACATTTGGAACTCTCCTGGGGTACCCTCACACATATTATTCCCTCATTTAGTGGATATTTTCACAAAAAAGTGAAATTTTCAAAAATCCAGAAAATTGGCTGAAAACGACTAAATATCAAGGACTCTTTGGGCGAATTGCTCTGGAACTGAAATCGGAACGCTCACTGACATTTCCCCTATCTGAAAGTCTGATAAACGCCGGAAAAATTACTAAGTCCAAGAAAAAAATTTTTCAACTTTTTTCAATTTTACCCCCGTGGGATATATATTCTACCCACACACATTTGGAACTCTCCTGGGGTACCCTCACACATATTATTCCCTCATTTAGTGGATATTTTCACAAAAAAGTGAAATTTTCAAAAATCCAGAAAATTAGCTAAAAACTACTAAATATCAAGGACTCATTAGGCAAATCGCTCTGGAACTGAAATCGGAATGCTCACAGACATTTGCCCTATCTGAAAGTCTGATAAACGCCGGAAAAATGACTAAGTCCAAAAAAAATTTTTTTTCAACTTTCTTCAATTTTACCCCCGTGGGATATATATTCTACCCACACACATTTGGAACTCTCCTGGGGTACCCTCACACATATTATTCCCTCATTTAGTGGATATTTTCACAAAAAAGTGAAATTTTCAAAAATCCAGAAAATTGGCTGAAAACGACTAAATATCAAGGACTCATTGGGCGAATCGCTCTGGAACTGAAATCGAAACGCTCACAGACATTTGCCCTATCTGAAAGTCTGATAAACGCCGGAAAAATGACTAAGTCCAAGAAAAAAATGTTTTCAACTTTTTTCAATTTTACCCCCGTGGGATATATATTCTACCCACACACATTTGGAACCCTCCTGGGGTACCCTCACACATATTATTCCCTCATTTAGTGGATATTTTCACAAAAAAAGTGAAATTTTCAAAAAATCCAGAAAATTGGCTGAAAACGACTAAATATCAGTTACTCATTGGGCGAATCGCTCTGGAACGGAAATAAGAATGCTCACTGACATTTCCCCTATCTGAAAGTCTGATAAACGCCGGAAAAATGACTAAGTCCAAGAAAAAAATGTTTTCAACTTTTTTTAATTTTACCCCCGTGGGATATATATTCTACCCACACACATTTGGAACTCTCCTGGGGTACCCTCACACATATTATTCCCTCATTTAGTGGATATTTTCACAAAAAAGTGAAATTTTCAAAAATCCAGAAAATTGGCTGAAAACGACTAAATATTAAGGACTCATTGGGCAAATCGCTCTGGAACTGAAATCGGGATGCTCACTGACATTTCCCCTATCTGAAAGTCTGATAAACGCCGGAAAAATGACTAAGTCCAAGAAAAAAATGTTTTCAACTTTTTTCAATTTTACCCCCGTGGGATATATATTCTACCCACACACATTTGGAACCCTCCTGGGGTACCCTCACACATATTATTCCCTCATTTAGTGGATATTTTCACAAAAAAGTGAAATTTTCAAAAATCCAGAAAATTGGCTGAAAATGACTAAATATTAAGGACTCATTGGGCAAATCTCTCTGGAACTGAAATCGGGACGCTCACTGACATTTCCCCTATCTGAAAGTCTGATATACGCCGGAAAAATGACTAAGTCCAAAAAAAAATTTTTTTCAACTTTTTTTAATTTTACCCCCGTGGGATATATATTCTACCCACACACATTTGGAACTCTCCTGGGGTACCCTCACACATATTATTCCCTCATTTAGTGGATATTTTCACAAAAAAGTGAAATTTTCAAAAATCCAGAAAATTGGCTGAAAACGACTAAATATTAAGGACTCATTGGGCAAATCGCTCTGGAACTGAAATCGGAATGCTCACTGACATTTCCCCTATCTGAAAGTCTGATAAACGCCGGAAAAATGACTAAGTCCAAAAAAAATTTTTTTTCAACTTTCTTCAATTTTACCCCCGTGGGATATATATTCTACCCACACACATTTGGAACTCTCCTGGGGTACCCTCACACATATTATTCCCTCATTAAGTGGATATTTTCACAAAAAAGTGAAATTTTCAAAAATCCAGAAAATTGGCTGAAAACGACTAAATATCAAGGACTCATTGGGCGAATCGCTCTGGAACCGAAATCGGAATGCTCACAGACATTTGCCCTATCTGAAAGTCTGATAAACGCCGGAAAAATGACTAAGTCCAAAAAAATTTTTTTTCAACTTTCTTCAATTTTACCCCCGTGGGATATATATTTTACCCACACACATTTGGAACTCTCTTGGGGTACCCTCACACATATTATTCCCTCATTTAGTGGATATTTTCACAAAAAAGTGAAATTTTCAAAAATCCAGAAAATTGGCTGAAAACGACTAAATATTAAGGACTCATTGGGCAAATCGCTCTGGAACTGAAATCGGAACGCTCACTGACATTTCCCCTATCTGAAAGTCTGATAAACGCCGGAAAAATGACTAAGTCCAAAAAAAAATTTTTTTCATTTTTTTTTAATTTTACCCCCGTGGGATATATATTCTACCCACACACATTTGGAACTCTCCTGGGGTACCCTCACACATATTATTCCCTCATTTAGTGGATATTTTCACAAAAAAGTGAAATTTTCAAAAATCCAGAAAATTGGCTGAAAACGACTAAATATTAAGGACTCATTGGGCAAATCGCTCTGGAACTGAAATCGGAATGCTCACTGACATTTCCCCTATCTGAAAGTCTGATAAACGCCGGAAAAATGACTAAGTCAAAAAATAAATTTTTTTCAACTTTTCTCAATTTTATCCCCGTGGGATATATATTCTACCCACACACATTTGGAACTCTCCTGGGGTACCCTCATACATATTATTCCCTCATTTAGTGGATATTTTCACAAAAAAGTGAAATTTTCAAAAATCCCGAAAATTGGCTGAAAACTACTATATATCAAGGACTCATTGGGCGAATCGCTCTGGAACTGAAATGGGAACGCCCACTGACATTTCCCCTATCTGAAAGTCTGATAAACGCCGGAAAAATGACTTAGTCCAAGAAAAAAAAAATTTCAACTTTTTTCAATTTTACCCCCGTTGGATATATATTCTACCCACACACATTTGGAACTCTGCTGGGGTACCCTCACACATATTATTCCCTCATTTAGTGGATATTTTCACAAAAACGTGAAATTTTCAAGAAATCCAGAAAATTGGCTGGAAAAGACTAAATATCAAGGACTCATTGGGCGAATCGCTCTGGAACTGAAATCGGAATGCTCACTGACATTTCCCCTATCTGAAAGACTGATAAACGCCGGAAAAATGACAGTCCAAGAAAAAAAAATTTTCAACTTTTTTCAATTTTACCCCCGTGGGATATATATTCTACCCACACACATTTGGAACTCTCCTGGGCTACCCTCACACATATTATTCCCTCATTTAGTGGATATTTTCACAAAAAAGTGAAATTTTCAAAAAATCCAGAAAATTGTCTGAAAACTACTAAATATCAAGGACTCATTGGGCGAATCGCCCTGGAACTGAAATCGGAACGCTCACTGACAATTCCCCTATCTGAAAGTCTGATAAACGCCGGAAAAATGACTAAGTCCAAGAAAAAAATGTTTTCAACTTTTTTCTATTTTACCCCCGTGGGATATATATTCTACCCACACACATTCCAAACTCTCCTGGGGAACCCTCACACATATTATTCCTTCATTTAGTGGATATTTTCACAAAAAAGTGAAATTTTCAAAAAATCCAGAAAATTGGCTGAAAACGACTAAATATTAAGGACTCATTGGGCAAATCGCTCTGGAACTGAAATCGGAACGCTCACTGACATTTCCCCTATCTGAAAGTCTGATAAACGCCGGAAAAATGACTAAGTCGAAGAAAAAAATTTTTTCAACTTTTTTCTATTTTACCCCCGTGGGATATATATTCTACCCACACACATTTGGAACTCTCCTGGGGTACCTTCACACATATTATTCCCTCATTTAGTGGATATTTTCACAAAAAAGTGAAATTTTCAAAAATCCCGAAAATTGGCTGAAAACGACTAAATATTAAGGACTCATTGGGCAAATCGCTCTGGAACTGAAATCGGAATGCTCACTGACATTTCCCCTATCTGAAAGTCTGATAAACGCCGGAAAAATGACTAAGTCCAAGAAAAAAATTTTTTCAACTTTTTTCAATTTTACCCCCGTGGGATATATATTCTACCCACACACATTTGCAACTCTCCTGGGGTACCCTCACACATATTATTCCCTCATTTAGTGGATATTTTCACAAAAAAGTGAAATTTTCAAAAATCCAGAAAATTGGCTAAAAACGACTAAATATCAAGGACTCATTAGGCGAATCGCTCTGGTACTGAAATCGGAATGCTCACAGACATTTGCCCTATCTGAAAGTCTGATAAACGCCGGAAAAATGACTAAGTCCAAAAATATTTTTTTTCAACTTTCTTCAATTTTACCCCCGTGGGATATATATTCTACCCACACACATTTGGAACTCTCCTGGGGTACCCTCACACATATTATTCCCTCATTTAGTGGATATTTTCACAAAAAAGTGAAATTTTCAAAAATCCAGAAAATTGGCTGAAAACGACTAAATATCAAGGACTCATTGGGCGAATCACTCTGGAACTGAAATCGAAACGCTCACAGACATTTGCCCTATCTGAAAGTCTGATAAACGCCGGAAAAATGACTAAGTCCAAGAAAAAAATGTTTTCAACTTTTTTCAATTTTACCCCCGTGGGATATATATTCTACCCACACACAATTGGAACCCTCCTGGGGTACCCTCACACATATTATTCCCTCATTTAGTGGATATTTTCACAAAAAAGTGAAATTTTTAAAAAATCCAGAAAATTGGCTGAAAACGACTAAATATCAATTACTCATTGGGCGAATCGCTCTGGAACTGAAATAAGAATGCTCACTGACATTTCTCCTATCTGAAAGTCTGATAAACGCCGGAAAAATGACTAAGTCCAAGAAAAAAATGTTTTCAACTTTTTTCAATTTTACCCCCGTGGGATATATATTATACCGACACACATTTGGAACTCTCCTGGGGTACCCTCACACATATTATTCCCTCATTTAGTGGATATTTTCACAAAAAAGTGAAATTTTCAAAAATCCAGAAAATTGGCTGAAAGCGACTAAATATCAAGGACTCATTGGGCGAATCACTCTGGAACTGAAATCGGAACGCTCACTGACAGTTGCCCTATCTGAAAGTCTGATAAACGCCGGAAAAATGACTAACTCCAAAAAAAAATTTTTTCAACTTTTTTCAATTTTACCCCCGTGGGATATATATTCTACCCACACACATTTGGAACTCTCCTGGGGTACCCTCACACATATTATTCCCTCATTTAGTGGATATTTTCACAAAAAAGTGAAATTTTCAAAAATCCAGAAAATTGGCTAAAAACGACTAAATATCAAGGACTCATTGGGCGAATCGCTCTGGAACTGAAATCGGAACGCTCACTGACATTTCCCCTATCTGAAAGTCTGATAAACGCCGGAAAAATTACTACGCCAAAAAAAAATTTTTTTTAAACTTTTCTCAATTTTACCCCCGTGGGATATATATTCTACCCACACACATTTGGAACTCTCCTGGGGTACCCTCACACATATTATTCCCTCATTTAGTGGAAATTTTCACAAAAAAGTGAAATTTTCAAAAAATCCAGAAAATTGGCTGAAAACGACTAAATATCAAGGACTCATTGAGCGAATCGCTCTGGAACTGAAATCGGAATGCTCACTGACATTTCCCCTATCTGAAAGTCTGATAGACGCCGGAAAAATGACTCAGTCCAAGAAAAAATTTTTTTCAACTTTTCTCAATTTTACCCCCGTGGGATATATAATCTACCCACACACATTTAGAATTCTCCTGGGGTACCCTCACACATATTATTCCCTCATTTAGTGGATATTTTCACAAAAAAGTGAAATTTTCAAAAAATCCAGAAAATTGGCTGAAAACGACTAAATATCAAGGACTCATTGAGCGAATCGCTCTGGAACTGAAATCGGAATGCTCACTGACATTTCCCCTATCTGAAAGTCTGATAGACGCCGGAAAAATGACTCAGTCCAAGAAAAATTTTTTTTCAACTTTTTCAATTTTACCCCCGTGGGATATATATTCTACCCACACACATTTGGAACTCTCCTGGAGTACCCTCACACATATTATTCCCTCATTTAGTGGATATTTTCACAAAAAAGTGAAATTTTCAAAAATCCAGAAAATTGGCTGAAAACGACTAAATATTAAGGACTTATTGGGCAAATCGCTCTTTGAACTGAAATCGGAACGCTCACTGACATTTGCCCTATCTGAAAGTCTGATAAACGGCGGAAAAATGACTAAGTCCAAGAAAAAAATTTTTTCAACTTTTTTCAATTTTACCCCCGTGGGATATATATTCTACCCACACACATTTGGAACCCTCCTGGGGAACCCTCACACATATTATTCCCTCATTTAGTGGATATTTTCATAAAAAAGTGAAATTTTCAAAAATCCAGAAAATTGGATGAAAATGAATAAATATCAAGGACTCATTGGGCGAATCGCTCTGGAACTGAAATCGGAACGCTCACTGACATTTCCCGTATCTGAAAGTCTGATAAACGCCGGAAAAATGACTAAGTAAAAAAAAAAAATATTTTCAACTTTTCTCAATTTTACCCCCGTGGGATATATATTCTACCCACACACATTTGGAACTCTCCTGGGGTACCCTCACACATATTATTCCCTCATTTAGTGGATATTTTCACAAAAAAAGTGACATTTTCAAAAATCCAGAAAATTGGCTGAAAACGACTAAATATCAAGGACTCATTGGGCGAATCACTCTGGAACTGAAATCGGAACGCTCACTGACAGTTGCCCTATCTGAAAGTCTGATAAACGCCGGAAAAATGACTAACTCCAAAAAAAAAATTTTTCAACTTTTTTCAATTTTACCCCCGTGGGATATATATTCTACCCACACACATTTGGAACTCTCCTGGGGTACCCTCACACATATTATTCCCTCATTTAGTGGATATTTTCAAAAAAAAAGTGAAATTTTCAAAAATCCAGAAAATTAGCTAAAAACGACTAAATATCAAGAACTCATTAGGCAAATCGCTCTGGAACTGAAATCGGAATGCTCACAGACATTTGCCCTATCTGAAAGTCTGATAAACGCCGGAAAAATGACTAAGTCCAAAAAAAAATTTTTTTCAACTTTCTTCAATTTTACCCCCGTGGGATATATATTCTACCCACACACATTTGCAACTCTCCTGGGGTACCCTCACACATATTATTCCCTCATTTAGTGGATATTTTCACAAAAAAGTGATATTTTCAAAAATCCAGAAAATTGGCTAAAAACGACTAAATATCTATGACTCATTAGGCGAATCGCTCTGGAACTGAAATCGGAATGCTCACAGACATTTGCCCTATCTGAAAGTCTGATAAACGCCGGAAAAATTACTAAGTCCAAGAAAAAAATTTTTTCAACTTTTTTCAATTTTACCCCCGTGGGATATATATTCTACCCACACACAATTGCAACTCTCCTGGGGTACCCTCACACATATTATTCCCTCATTTAGTGGATATTTTCACAAAAAAGTGAAATTTTCAAAAATCCAGAAAATTGGCTAAAAACGACTAAATATCAAGGACTCATTAGGCGAATCGCTCTGGAACTGAAATCGGAATGCTCACAGACATTTTCCCTATCTGAAAGTCTGATAAACGCCGGAAAAATGACTAAGTCCAAAAAAATTTTTTTTCAACTTTCTTCAATTTTACCCCCGTGGGATATATATTCTACCCACACACATTTGGAACTCTCTTGGGGTACCCTCACACATATTATTCCCTCATTTAGTGGATATTTTCACAAAAAAGTGAAATTTTCAAAAAGCCAGAAAATTGGCTGAAAACGACTAAATATTAAGGACTCATTGGGCAAATCGCTCTGGAACTGAAATCGGAACGCTCACTGACATTTCCCCTTTCTGAAAGTCTGATAAACGCCGGAAAAATGACTAAGTCCAAGAATAAAATTTTTTCAACTTTTTTCAATTTTACCCCCGTGGGATATATATTCTACCCACACACATTTGGAACCCTCCTGGGGTACCCTCACATATATTATTCCCTCATTTAGTGGATATTTTCACAAAAAAAGTGAAATTTTCAAAAATCCAGAAAATTGGCTGAAAATGACTAAATATTAAGGACTCATTGGGCGATTCGCTCTGGAACTGAAATCCAAACGCTCACAGACATTTGCCCTATCTGAAAGTCTGATAAACGCCGGAAAAATGACTAAGTCCAAGAAAAAAATGTTTTCAACTTTTTTCAATTTTACCCCCGTGGGATATATATTCTACCCACACACATTTGGAACCCTCCTGGGGTACCCTCACACATATTATTCCCTCATTTAGTGGATATTTTCACAAAAAAGTGAAATTTTCAAAAAATCCAGAAAATTGGCTGAAAACGACTAAATATCAATTACTCTTTGGGCGAATCGCTCTGGAACGGAAATAAGAATGCTCACTGACATTTCCCCTATCTGAAAGTCTGATAAACGCCGGAAAAATGACTAAGTCCAAGAAAAAAATGTTTTCAACTTTTTTCAATTTTACCCCCGTGGGATATATATTCTACCCACACACATTTGGAACTCTCCTGGGGTACCCTCACACATATTATTCCCTCATTTAGTGGATATTTTCACAAAAAAAGTGAAATTTTCAAAAATCCAGAAAATTGGCTGAAAGCGACTAAATATCAAGGACTCATTGGGCGAATCACTCTGGAACTGAAATCGGAACGCTCACTGACAGTTGCCCTATCTGAAAGTCTGATAAACGCCGGAAAAATTACTAACTCCAAGAAAAAAATTTTTTCAACTTTTTTCAATTTTACCCCCGTGGGATATATATTCTACCCACACACATTTGGAACTCTCCTGGGGTACCCTCACACATATTATTCCCTCATTTAGTGGATATTTTCACAAAAAAGTGAAATTTTCAAAAATCCAGAAAATTGGCTGAAAACGACTAAATATCAAGGACTCATTGGGCGAATCGCTCTGGAACTGAAATCGAAACGCTCACAGACATTTGCCCTATCTGAAAGTCTGATAAACGCCGGAAAAATGACTAAGTCCAAGAAAAAAATGTTTTCAACTTTTTTCAATTTTACCCCCGTGGGATATATATTCTACCCACACACATTTGGAACCCTCCTGGGGTACCCTCACACATATTATTCCCTCATTTAGTGGATATTTTCACAAAAAAGTGAAATTTTCAAAAAATCCAGAAAATTGGCTGAAAACGACTAAATATCAATTACTCATTGGGCGAATCGCTCTGGAACGGAAATAAGAATGCTCACTGACATTTCCCCTATCTGAAAGTCTGATAAACGCCGGAAAAATGACTAAGTCCAAGAAAAAAATGTTTTCAACTTTTTTCAATTTTACCCCCGTGGGATATATATTATACCCACACACATTTGGAACTCTCCTGGGGTACCCTCACACATATTATTCCCTCATTTAGTGGATATTTTCACAAAAAAAGTGAAATTTTCAAAAATCCAGAAAATTGGCTGAAAGCGACTAAATATCAAGGACTCATTGGGCGAATCACTCTGGAACTGAAATCGGAACGCTCACTGACAGTTGCCCTATCTGAAAGTCTGATAAACGCCGGAAAAATGACTAACTCCAAGAAAAAAATTTTTTCAACTTTTTTCAATTTTACCCCCGTGGGATATATATTCTACCCACACACATTTGGAACTCTCCTGGGGTACCCTCACACATATTATTCCCTCATTTAGTGGATATTTTCACAAAAAAGTGAAATTTTCAAAAATCCAGAAAATTGGCTGAAAACGACTAAATATCAAGGACTCATTGGGCGAATCGCTCTGGAACTGAAATCGAAACGCTCACAGACATTTGCCCTATCTGAAAGTCTGATAAACGCCGGAAAAATGACTAAGTCCAAGAAAAAAATGTTTTCAACTTTTTTCAATTTTACCCCCGTGGGATATATATTCTACCCACACACATTTGGAACCCTCCTGGGGTACCCTCACACATATTATTCCCTAATTTAGTGGATATTTTCACAAAAAAGTGAAATTTTCAAAAAATCCAGAAAATTGGCTGAAAACGACTAAATATCAATTACTCATTGGGCGAATCGCTCTGGAACGGAAATAAGAATGCTCACTGACATTTCCCCTATCTGAAAGTCTGATAAACGCCGGAAAAATGACTAAGTCCAAGAAAAAAATGTTTTCAACTTTTTTCAATTTTACCCCCGTGGGATATATATTATACCCACACACATTTGGAACTCTCCTGGGGTACCCTCACACATATTATTCCCTCATTTAGTGGATATTTTCACAAAAAAGTGAAATTTTCAAAAATCCAGAAAATTGGCTGAAAACGACTAAATATCAAGGACTCATTGGGCGAATCGCTCTGGAACTGAAATCGAAACGCTCACAGACATTTGCCCTATCTGAAAGTCTGATAAACGCCGGAAAAATGACTAAGTCCAAGAAAAAAATGTTTTCAACTTTTTTCAATTTTACCCCCGTGGGATATATATTCTACCCACACACATTTGGAACCCTCCTGGGGTACCCTCACACATATTATTCCCTCATTTAGTGGATATTTTCACAAAAAAGTGAAATTTTCAAAAAATCCAGAAAATTGGCTGAAAACGACTAAATATCAATTACTAATTGGGCGAATCGCTCTGGAACTGAAATAAGAATGCTCCCTGACATTTCCCCTATCTGAAAGTCTGATAAACGCCGGAAAAATGACTAAGTCCAAAAAAAATTTTTTTTCAACTTTCTTCAATTTTACCCCCGTGGTATATATATTCTACCCACACACATTTGGAACTCTCCTGGGGTACCCTCACACATATTATTCCCTCATTTAGTGGATATTTTCACAAAAAAGTGAAATTTTCAAAAATCCAGAAAATTGGCTGAAAACGACTAAATATCAAGGACTCATTGGGCGAATCGCTCTGGAACTGAAATCGAAACGCTCACAGACATTTGCCCTATCTGAAAGTCTGATAAACGCCGGAAAAATGACTAAGTCCAAGAAAAAAATGTTTTCAACTTTTTTCAATTTTACCCCCGTGGGATATATATTCTACCCACACACATTTGGAACCCTCCTGGGGTACCCTCACACATATTATTCCCTCATTTAGTGGATATTTTCACAAAAAAGTGAAATTTTCAAAAAATCCAGAAAATTGGCTGAAAACGACTAAATATCAATTACTCATTGGGCGAATCGCTCTGGAACGGAAATAAGAATGCTCACTGACATTTCCCCTATCTGAAAGTCTGATAAACGCCGGAAAAATGACTAAGTCCAAGAAAAAAATGTTTTCAACTTTTTTCAACTTTACCCCCGTGGGATATATATTATACCCACACACATTTGGAACTCTCCTGGGGTACCCTCACACATATTATTCCCTCATTTAGTGGATATTTTCACAAAAAAAGTGAAATTTTCAAAAATCCAGAAAATTGGCTGAAAGCGACTAAATATCAAGGACTCATTGGGCGAATCACTCTGGAACTGAAATCGGAACGCTCACTGACAGTTGCCCTATCTGAAAGTCTGATAAACGCCGGAAAAATGACTAACTCCAAGAAAAAAATTTTTTCAACTTTTTTCAATTTTACCCCCGTGGGATATATATTCTACCCACACACATTTGGAACTCTCCTGGGGTAGCCTCACACATATTATTCCCTCATTTAGTGGATATTTTCACAAAAAAGTGAAATTTTCAAAAATCCAGAAAATTGGCTGAAAACGACTAAATATCAAGGACTCATTGGGCGAATCGCTCTGGAACTGAAATCGAAACGCTCACAGACATTTGCCCTATCTGAAAGTCTGATAAACGCCGGAAAAATGACTAAGTCCAAGAAAAAAATGTTTTCAACTTTTTTCAATTTTACCCCCGTGGGATATATATTCTACCCACACACATTTGGAACCCTCCTGGGGTACCCTCACACATATTATTCCCTCATTTAGTGGATATTTTCACAAAAAAGTGAAATTTTCAAAAAATCCAGAAAATTGGCTGAAAACGACTAAATATCAATTACTCATTGGGCGAATCGCTCTGGAACTGAAATAAGAATGCTCACTGACATTTCCCCTATCTGAAAGTCTGATAAACGCTGGAAAAATGACTAAGTCCAAAAAAAATTTTTTTTCAACTTTCTTCAATTTTACCCCCGTGGGATATATATTCTACCCACACACATTTGGAACTCTCCTGGGGTACCCTAACACATATTATTCCCTCATTTAGTGGATATTTTCACAAAAAAGTGAAATTTTCAAAAATCCAGAAAATTGGCTGAAAACGACTAAATATCAAGGACTCATTGGGCGAATCGCTCTGGAACTGAAATCGAAACGCTCACAGACATTTGCCCTATCTGAAAGTCTGATAAACGCCGGAAAAATGACTAAGTCCAAGAAAAAAATGATTTCAACTTTTTTCAATTTTACCCCCGTGGGATACATATTCTACCCACACACATTTGGAACCCTCCTGGGGTACCCTCACACATATTATTCCCTCATTTAGTGGATATTTTCACAAAAAAGTGAAATTTTCAAAAAATCCAGAAAATTGGCTGAAAACGACTAAATATCAATTACTCATTGGGCGAATCGCTCTGGAACGGAAATAAGAATGCTCACTGACATTTCCCCTATCTGAAAGTCTGATAAACGCCGGAAAAATGACTAAGTCCAAGAAAAAAATGTTTTCAACTTTTTTCAATTTTACCCCCGTGGGATATATATTATACCCACACACATTTGGAACTCTCCTGGGGTACCCTCACACATATTATTCCCTTAATTATTGGATATTTTCACCAAAAAAGTGAAATTTTCAAAAATCCAGAAAATTGGCTGAAAGCGACTAAATATCAAGGACTCATTGGGCGAATCACTCTGGAACTGAAATCGGAACGCTCACTGACAGTTGCCCTATCTGAAAGTCTGATAAACGCCGGAAAAATGACTAACTCCAAGAAAAAATTTTTTTCAACTTTTTTCAATTTTACCCCCGTGGGATATATATTCTACCCACACACATTTGGAACTCTCCTGGGGTACCCTCACACATATTATTCCCTCATTTAGTGGATATTTTCACAAAAAAGTGAAATTTTCAAAAATCCAGAAAATTGGCTGAAAACGACTAAATATCAAGGACTCATTGGGCGAATCGCTCTGGAACTGAAATCGAAACGCTCACAGACATTTGCCCTATCTGAAAGTCTGATAAACGCCGGAAAAATGACTAAGTCCAAGAAAAAAATGTTTTCAACTTTTTTCAATTTTACCCCCGTGGGATATATATTCTACCCACACACATTTGGAACCCTCCTGGGGTACCCTCACACATATTATTCCCTCATTTAGTGGATATTTTCACAAAAAAGTGAAATATTCAAAAAATCCAGAAAATTGGCTGAAAACGACTAAATATCAATTACTCATTGGGCGAATCGCTCTGGAACGGAAATAAGAATGCTCACTGACATTTCCCCTATCTGAAAGTCTGATAAACGCCGGAAAAATGACTAAGTCCAAGAAAAAAATGTTTTCAACTTTTTTCAATTTTACCCCCTTGGGATATATATTATACCCACACACATTTGGAACTCTCCTGGGGTACCCTCACACATATTATTCCCTCATTTAGTGGATATTTTCACAAAAAAAGTGAAATTTTCAAAAATCCAGAAAATTGGCTGAAAGCGACTAAATATCAAGGACTCATTGGGCGAATCACTCTGGAACTGAAATCGGAACGCTCACTGACAGTTGCCCTATCTGAAAGTCTGATAAACGCCGGAAAAATGACTAACTCCAAGAAAAAAAATTTTTCAACTTTTTTCAATTTTACCCCCGTGGGATATATATTCTACCCACACATATTTGGAACTCTCCTGGGGTACCCTCACACATATTATTCCCTCATTTAGTGGATATTTTCACAAAAAAGTGAAATTTTCAAAAATCCAGAAAATTGGCTAAAAACGACTAAATATCAAGGACTCATTAGGCAAATCGCTCTGGAACTGAAATCGGAATGCTCACAGACATTTGCCCTATCTGAAAGTCTGATAAACGCCGGAAAAATGACTAAGTCCAAAAAAATTTTTTTTTCAACTTTCTTCAATTTTACCCCCGTGGGATATATATTCTACCCACACACATTTGGAACCCTCCTGGGGTACCCTCACACATATTATTAACTCATTTAGTGGATATTTTCACAAAAAAGTGAAATTTTCAAAAATCCAGAAAATTGGATGAAAATGACTAAATATCAAGGACTCATTGGGCGAATCGCTCTGGAACTGAAATCGGAATGCTCACTGACATTTCCCCTATCTGAAAGTCTGATAAACGCCGGAAAAATTACTACGTCCAAAAAAAATTTTTTTTAAACTTTTCTCAATTTTACCCCCGTGGGATATATATTCTACCCACACACATTTGGTACTCTCCTGGGGTACCCTCACACATATTATTCCCTCATTTAGTGGATATTTTCACAAAAAAGTGAAATTTTCAAAAAATCCAGAAAATTGGCTGAAAACGACTAAATATCAAGGACTCATTGAGCGAATCGCTCTGGAACTGAAATCGGAATGCTCACTGACATTTCCCCTATCTGAAAGTCTGATAGACGCCGGAAAAATGACTCAGTCCAAGAAAAAAATTTTTTCAACTTTTCTCAATTTTACCCCCGTGGGATATATATTCTACCCACACACATTTAGAATTCTCCTGGGGTACCCTCACACATATTATTCCCTCATTTAGTGGATATTTTCACAAAACAGTGAAATATTCAAAAATCCAGAAAATTGGCTGAAAACGACTAAATATCAAGGACTCTTTGGGCGAATCGCTCTGAAACTGAAATCGGAATGCTCACTGACATTTCCCGTATCTGAAAGTCTGATAAACGCCGGAAAAATGACTAAGTCCAAGAAAAAAATTTTTTCAACTTTTTTCAATTTTACCCCCGTGGGATATATATTCTACCCACACACATTTGGAACCCTCCTGGGGTACCCTCACACATATTATTCCCTCATTTAGTGGATATTTTCACAAAAAAGTGAAATATTCAAAAATCCCGAAAATTGGCTGAAAACTACTATATATCAAGGACTCATTGGGCGAATCGCTC
Organism: Phyllobates terribilis; assembly: GCF_046119375.1. Classification (NCBI taxonomy): domain Eukaryota; kingdom Metazoa; phylum Chordata; class Amphibia; order Anura; family Dendrobatidae; genus Phyllobates; species Phyllobates terribilis. The sequence continues at coordinate 587,198,844 of NW_027362762.1, forward strand.
TGGAACTGAAATGGGAACGCTCACTGACATTTCCCCTATCTGAAAGTCTGATAAACGCCGGAAAAATGCCTAAGTCCAAGAAAAAAAAATTTTCAACTTTTTTCAATTTTACCCCCGTTGGATATATATTCTACCCACACACATTTGGAACTCTCCTGGGGTACCCTCACACATATTATTCCCTCATTTAGTGGATATTTTCACAAAAACGTGAAATTTTCAAAAAATCCAGAAAATTGGCTGAAAACGACTAAATATCAAGGACTCATTGGGCGAATCGCTCTGGAACTGAAATCGGAATGCTCACTGACATTTCCCCTATCTGAAAGACTGATAAACGCCGGAAAAATGACAGTCCAAGAAAAAAAAAATTTTCAACTTTTTTCAATTTTACCCCCGTGGGATATATATTCTACCCACACACATTTAGAATTCTCCTGGGGTACCCTCACACATATTATTCCCTCATTTAGTGGATATTTTCACAAAAAAGTGAAATTTTCAAAAAATCCAGAAAATTGGCTGAAAACGACTAAATATCAAGGACTCATTGAGCGAATCACTCTGGAACTGAAATCGGAATGCTCACTGACATTTCCCCTATCTGAAAGTCTGATAGACGCCGGAAAAATGACTCAGTCCAAGAAAAAATTTTTTTCAATTTTTTCAATTTTACCCCCGTGGGATATATATTCTACCCACACACATTTGGAACTCTCCTGGGGTACCCTCACACATATTATTCCCTCATTTAGTGGATATTTTCACAAAAAAGTGAAATTTTCAAAAATCCAGAAAATTGGCTGAAAATGACTAAATATCAAGGACTCATTGGGCGAATCGCTCTGGAACTGAAATCGGAACGCTCACTGACATTTCCCCTATCTGAAAGTCTGATAAACGCCGGAAAAATGACCAAGTCAAAAAAAAAAATGTTTTCAACTTTTCTCAATTTTACCCCCGTGGGATATATATTCTACCCACACACATTTGGAACTCTCCTGGGGTACCCTCACACATATTATTCCCTCATTTAGTGGATATTTTCACAAAAAAGTGAAATTTTCAAAAATCCAGAAAATTGGCTGAAAACGACTAAATATCAAGGACTCATTAAGCGAATCGCTCTGGAACTGAAATCGGAATGCTCGACATTTCCCCTATCTGAAATTCTGATAGACGCCGGAAAAATGACTCAGTCCAAGAAAAAAAAATTTTCAACTTTTTTCAATTTTACCCCCGTGGGATATATATTCTACCCACACACATTTGGAACTCTCCTGGGGTACCCTCACACATATTATTCCCTCATTTAGTGGATATTTTCACAAAAAAGTGAAATATTCAAAAATCCAGAAAATTGGCTGAAAACGACTAAATATCAAGGACTCTTTGGGCGAATCGCTCTGAAACTGAAATCGGAATGCTCACTGACATTTCCCGTATCTGAAAGTCTGATAAACGCCGGAAAAATGACTAAGTCCAAGAAAAAAAATTTTTCAACTTTTTTCAATTTTACCCCCGTGGGATATATATTCTACCCACACACATTTGGAACCCTCCTGGGGTACCCTCACACATATTATTCCCTCATTTAGTGGATATTTTCACAAAAAAGTGAAATATTCAAAAATCCCGAAAATTGGCTGAAAACTACTATATATCAAGGACTCATTGGGCGAATCGCTCTGGAACTGAAATGGGAACGCTCACTGACATTTCCCCTATCTGAAAGTCTGATAAACGCCGGAAAAATGACTTAGTCCAAGAAAAAAAAGTTTTCAACTTTTTTCAATTTTACCCCCGTTGGATATATATTCTACCCACACACATTTGGAACTCTCCTGGGGTACCCTCACACATATTATTCCCTCATTTAGTGGATATTTTCACAAAAACGTGAAATTTTCAAAAAATCCAGAAAATTGGCTGAAAACGACTAAATATCAAGGACTCATTGGGCGAATCGCTCTGGAACTGAAATCGGAATGCTCACTGACATTTCCCCTATCTGAAAGACTGATAAACGCCGGAAAAATGACAGTCCAAGAAAAAAAAAATTTTCAACTTTTTTCAATTTTACCCCCGTGGGATATATATTCTACCCACACACATTTGGAACTCTCCTGGGCTACCCTCACACATATTATTCCCTCATTTAGTGGATATTTTCACAAAAAAGTGACATTTTCAAAAATCCAGAAAATTGGCTGAAAACGACTAAATTTAAAGGACTCATTGGGCAAATCGCTCTGGAACTGAAATCGGAATGCTCACTGACATTTCCCCTATCTGAAAGTCTGATAAACGCCGGAAAAATGACTAAGTCCAAGAAAAAAATGTTTTCAACTTTTTTCAATTTTACCCCCGTGGGATATATATTCTACCCACACACATTCGGAACTCTCCTGGGGAACCCTCACACATATTATTCCCTCATTTAGTGGATATTTTCACAAAAAAGTGAAATTTTCAAAAATCCAGAAAATTGGCTGAAAACGACTAAATATTAAGGACTTATTGGGCAAATCGCTCTGGAACTGAAATCGGAATGCTCACTGACATTTGCCATATCTGAAAGTCTGATAAACGCCGGAAAAATGACTAAGTCAAAAAATAAATTTTTTTCAACTTTTCTCAATTTTATCCCCGTGGGATATATATTCTACCCACACACATTTGGAACTCTCCTGGGGTACCCTCATACATATTATTCCCTCATTTAGTGGATATTTTCACAAAAAAGTGAAATTTTCAAAAATCCCGAAAATTGGCTGAAAACTACTATATATCAAGGACTCATTGGGCGAATCGCTCTGGAACTGAAATGGGAACGCTCACTGACATTTCCCCTATCTGAAAGTCTGATAAACGCCGGAAAAATGACTTAGTCCAAGAAAAAAAAATTTTCAACTTTTTTCAATTTTACCCCCGTTGGATATATATTCTACCCACACACATTTGGAACTCTCCTGGGGTACCCTCACACATATTATTCCCTCATTTAGTGGATATTTTCACAAAAACGTGAAATTTTCAAGAAATCCAGAAAATTGGCTGAAAACCACTAAATATCAAGGACTCATTGGGCGAATCGCTCTGGAACTGAAATCGGAATGCTCACTGACATTTCCCCTATCTGAAAGACTGATAAACGCCGGAAAAATGACAGTCCAAGAAAAAAAAATTTTCAACTTTTTTCAATTTTACCCCCGTGGGATATATATTCTATCCACACACATTTGGAACTCTCCTGGGCTACCCTCACACATATTATTCCCTCATTTAGTGGATATTTTCACAAAAAAGTGAAATTTTCAAAAAATCCAGAAAATTGTCTGAAAACTACTAAATATCAAGGACTCATTGGGCGAATCGCTCTGGAACTGAAATCGGAACGCTCACTGACAATTCCCCTATCTGAAAGTCTGATAAACGCCGGAAAAATGACTAAGTCCAAGAAAAAAATGTTTTCAACTTTTTTCTATTTTACACCCGTGGGATATATATTCTACCCACACACATTTGGAACTCTCCTGGGGTACCTTCACACATATTATTCCCTCATTTAGTGGATATTTTCACAAAAAAGTGAAATTTTCAAAAATCCCGAAAATTGGCTGAAAATGACTAAATATTAAGGACTCATTGGGCAAATCGCTCTGGAACTGAAATCGGAATGCTCACTGACATTTCCCCTATCTGAAAGTCTGATAAACGCCGGAAAAATGACTAAGTCCAAGAAAAATTTTTTTTTAACTTTTTTCAATTTTACCCCCGTGGGATATATATTCTACCCACACACATTTGCAACTCTCCTGGGGTACCCTCACACATATTATTCCCTCATTTAGTGGATATTTTCACAAAAAAGTGAAATTTTCAAAAATCCAGAAAATTGGCTAAAAACGACTAAATATCTATGACTCATTAGGCGAATCGCTCTGGAACTGAAATCGGAATGCTCACAGACATTTGCCCTATCTGAAAGTCTGATAAACGCCGGAAAAATTACTAAGTCCAAGAAAAAAAATTTTTTTCAACTTTCTTCAATTTTACCCCCGTGGGATATATATTCTACCCACACACATTTGGAACCCTCCTGGGGCACCCTCACACATATTATTTCCTCATTTAGTGGATATTTTCACAAAAAAGTGAAATTTTCAAAAATCCAGAAAATTGGCTGAAAACGACTAAATATTAAGGACTCATTGGGCAAATTGCTCTGGAACTGAAATCGGAACGCTCACTGACATTTCCCTTATCTGAAAGTCTGATAAACGCTGGAAAAATGACTAAGTCCAAAAAAAAATTTTTTTCAACTTTCTTCAATTTTACCCCCGTGGGATATACATTCTACCCACACACATTTGGAACTCTCCTGGGGTACCCTCACACATATTATTCCCTCATTTAGTGGATATTTTCACAAAAAAGTGAAATTTTCAAAAATCCAGAAAATTGGCTGAAAACGACTAAATATCAAGGACTCATTGGGCGAATCGCTCTGGAACTGAAATCGAAACGCTCACAGACATTTGCCCTATCTGAAAGTCTGATAAACGCCGGAAAAATGACTAACTCCAAAAAAAAATTTTTTCAACTTTTTTCAATTTTACCTCCGTGGGATATATATTCTACCCACACACATTTGGAACTCTCCTGGGGTACCCTCACACATATTATTCCCTCATTTAGTGGATATTTTCACAAAAAAGTGAAATTTTCAAAAATCCAGAAAATTGGCTGAAAACGACTAAATATCAAGGACTCATTAAGCGAATCGCTCTGGAACTGAAATCAGAATGCTCGACATTTCCCCTATCTGAAATTCTGATAGACGCCGGAAAAATGACTCAGTCCAAGAAAAAAAAATGTTCAACTTTTTTCAATTTTACCCCCGTGGGATATATATTCTACCCACACACATTTGGAACTCTCCTGGGCTACCCTCACACATATTATTCCCTCATTTAGTGGATATTTTCACAAAAAAGTTACATTTTCAAAAATCCAGAAAATTGGCTGAAAACGACTAAATATCAAGGACTCATTAAGCGAATCGCTCTGGAACTGAAATCGGAATGCTCGACATTTCCCCTATCTGAAATTCTGATAGACGCCGGAAAAATGACTCAGTCCAAGAAAAAAAAATTTTCAACTTTTTTCAATTTTACCCCCGTGGGATATATATTCTACCCACACACATTTGGAACTCTCCTGGGCTACCCTCACACATATTATTCCCTCATTTAGTGGATATTTTCACAAAAAAGTTACATTTTCAAAAATCCAGAAAATTGGCTGAAAACGACTAAATTTAAAGGACTCATTGGGCAAATCGCTCTGGAACTGAAATCGGAATGCTCACTGACATTTCCCCTATCTGAAAGTCTGATAAACGCCGGAAAAATGACTAAGTCCAAGAAAAAAATGTTTTCAGCTTTTTTCAATTTTACCCCCGTGGGATATATATTCTACCCACACACATTCAGAACTCTCCTGGGGAACCCTCACACATATTATTCCCTCATTTAGTGGATATTTTCACAAAAAAGTGAAATTTTCAAAAATCCAGAAAATTGGCTGAAAACGACTAAATATTAAGGACTTATTGGGCAAATCGCTCTGGAACTGAAATCGGAATGCTCACTGACATTTGCCATATCTGAAAGTCTGATAAACGCCGGAAAAATGACTAAGTCAAAAAATAAATTTTTTTCAACTTTTCTCAATTTTATCCCCGTGGGATATATATTCTACCCACACACATTTGGAACTCTCCTGGGGTACCCTCATACATATTATTCCCTCATTTAGTGGATATTTTCACAAAAAAGTGAAATTTTCAAAAATCCCGAAAATTGGCTGAAAACTACTATATATCAAGGACTCATTGTGCGAATCGCTCTGGAACTGAAATGGGAACGCTCACTGACATTTCCCCTATCTGAAAGTCTGATAAACGCCGGAAAAATGACTTAGTCCAAGAAAAAAAAATTTTCAACTTTTTTCAATTTTACCCCCGTTGGATATATATTCTACCCACACACATTTGGAACTCTCCTGGGGTACCCTCACACATATTATTCCCTCATTTAGTGGATATTTTCACAAAAACGTGAAATTTTCAAGAAATCCAGAAAATTGGCTGAAAACGACTAAATATCAAGGACTCATTGGGCGAATCGCTCTGGAACTGAAATCGGAATGCTCACTGACATTTCCCCTATCTGAAAGACTGATAAACGCCGGAAAAATGACAGTCCAAGAAAAAAAAATTTTCAACTTTTTTCAATTTTACCCCCGTGGGATATATATTCTACCCACACACATTTGGAACTCTCCTGGGCTACCCTCACACATATTATTCCCTCATTTAGTGGATATTTTCACAAAAAAGTGACATTTTCAAAAATCCAGAAAATTGGCTGAAAACGACTAAATATAAAGGACTCATTGGGCAAATCGCTCTGGAACTGAAATCGGAATGCTCACTGACATTTCCCCTATCTGAAAGTCTGATAAACGCCGGAAAAATGACTAAGTCCAAGAAAAAAATGTTTTCAACTTTTTTCTATTTTACCCACGTGGGATATATATTCTACCCACACACATTCAGAACTCTCCTGGGGAACCCTCACACATATTATTCCTTCATTTAGTGGATATTTTCACAAAAACGTGAAATTTTCAAAAAATCCAGAAAATTGGCTGAAAACGACTAAATATCAAGGACTCATTGGGCGAATCGCTCTGGAACTGAAATCGGAATGCTCACTGACATTTCCCCTATCTGAAAGACTGATAAACGCCGGAAAAATGACAGTCCAAGAAAAAAAAAATTTTCAACTTTTTTCAATTTTACCCCCGTGGGATATATATTCTACCCACACACATTTGGAACTCTCCTGGGGTACCTTCACACATATTATTCCCTCATTTAGTGGATATTTTCACAAAAAAGTGAAATTTTCAAAAATCCAGAAAATTGGCTAAAAACGACTAAATATCTATGACTAATTAGGCGAATCGCTCTGGAACTGAAATCGGAATGCTCACAGACATTTGCCCTATCTGAAAGTGATAAACGCCGGAAAAATTACTAAGTCCAAGAAAAAAAAATTTTTTCAACTTTCTTCAATTTTACCCCCGTGGGATATATATTCTACCCACACACATTTGGAACCCTCCTGGGGCACCCTCACACATATTATTTCCTCATTTAGTGGATATTTTCACAAAAAAAGTGAAATTTTCAAAAATCCAGAAAATTGGCTGAAAACGACTAAATATTTAGGACTCATTGGGCAAATTGCTCTGGAACTGAAATCGGAACGCTCACTGACATTTCCCTTATCTGAAAGTCTGATAAATGCCGGAAAAATGACTAAGTCCAAAAAAAAATTTTTTTCAACTTTCTTCAATTTTACCCCCGTGGGATATATATTCTACCCACACACATTTGGAACTCTCCTGGGGTACCCTCACACATATTATTCCCTCATTTAGTGGATATTTTCACAAAAAAGTGAAATTTTCAAAAATCCAGAAAATTGGCTGAAAACGACTAAATATCAAGGACTCATTGGGCGAATCGCTCTGGAACTGAAATCGAAACGCTCACAGACATTTGCCCTATCTGAAAGTCTGATAAACGCCGGAAAAATGACTAACTCCAAAAAAAAATTTTTTCAACTTTTTTCAATTTTACCTCCGTGGGATATATGTTCTACCCACACACATTTGGAACTCTCCTGGGGTACCCTCACACATATTATTCCCTCATTTAGTGGATATTTTCACAAAAAAGTGAAATTTTCAAAAATCCAGAAAATTGGCTGAAAACGACTAAATATCAAGGACTCATTAAGCGAATCGCTCTGGAACTGAAATCGGAATGCTCGACATTTCCCCTATCTGAAATTCTGATAGACGCCGGAAAAATGACTCAGTCCAAGAAAAAAAAATTTTCAACTTTTTTCAATTTTACCCCCGTGGGATATATATTCTACCCACACACATTTGGAACTCTCCTGGGGTACCCTCACACATATTATTCCCTCATTTAGTGGATATTTTCACAAAAAAGTGAAATATTCAAAAATCCAGAAAATTGGCTGAAAACGACTAAATATCAAGGACTCTTTGGGCGAATCGCTCTGAAACTGAAATCGGAATGCTCACTGACATTTCCCCTATCTGAAAGTCTGATAAACGCCGGAAAAATGACTAAGTCCAAGAAAAAAAATTTTTCAACTTTTTTCAATTTTACCCCCGTGGGATATATATTCTACCCACACACATTTGGAACCCTCCTGGGGTACCCTCACACATATTATTCCCTCATTTAGTGGATATTTTCACAAAAAAGTGAAATTTTCAAAAATCCAGAAAATTGGCTGAAAACGACTAAATATCAAGGACTCTTTGGGAGAATTGCTCTGGAACTGAAATCGGAACGCTCACTGACATTTCCCCTATCTGAAAGTCTGATAAACGCCGGAAAAATGACTAAGTCCAAGAAAAAAATTTTTCAACTTTTTTCAATTTTACCCCCGTGGGATATATATTCTACCCACACACATTTGGAACCCTCCTGGGGTACCCTCACACATATTATTCCCTCATTTAGTGGATATTTTCACAAAAAAGTGAAATTTTCAAAAATCCAGAAAATTGGCTGAAAACGACTAAATATCAAGGACTCTTTGGGCGAATTGCTCTGGAACTGAAATCGGAACGCTCACTGACATTTCCCCTATCTGAAAGTCTGATAAACGCCGGAAAAATGACTAAGTCCAAGAAAAAAATTTTTTCAACTTTTTTAAATTTTACCCCCGTGGGATATATATTCTACCCACACACATTTGGAACCCTCCTGGGGTACCCTCACACATATTATTAACTCATTTAGTGGATATTTTCACAAAAAAGTGAAATTTTCAAAAATCCAGAAAATTGGATGAAAATGACTAAATATCAAGGACTCATTGAGCGAATCGCTCTGGAACTGAAATCGGAATGCTCACTGACATTTCCCCTATCTGAAAGTCTGATAGACGCCGGAAAAATGACTCAGTCCAAGAAAAAAAATTTTTCAACTTTTCTCAATTTTACCCCCGTGGGATATATATTCTACCCACACACATTTAGAATTCTCCTGGGGTACCCTCACACATATTATTCCCTCATTTAGTGGATATTTTCACAAAAAAGTGAAATTTTCAAAAATCCAGAAAATTGGCTGAAAACGACTAAATATCAAGGACTCTTTGGGCGAATTGCTCTGGAACTGAAATCGGAACGCTCACTGACATTTCCCCTATCTGAAAGTCTGATAAACGCCGGAAAAATGACTAAGTCCAAGAAAAAAATTTTTTCAACTTTTTTAAATTTTACCCCCGTGGGATATATATTCTACCCACACACATTTGGAACCCTCCTGGGGTACCCTCACACATATTATTAACTCATTTAGTGGATATTTTCACAAAAAAGTGAAATTTTCAAAAATCCAGAAAATTGGATGAAAATGACTAAATATCAAGGACTCATTGAGCGAATCGCTCTGGAACTGAAATCGGAATGCTCACTGACATTTCCCCTATCTGAAAGTCTGATAGACGCCGGAAAAATGACTCAGTCCAAGAAAAAAATTTTTTCAACTTTTCTCAATTTTACCCCCGTGGGATATATATTCTACCCACACACATTTAGAATTCTCCTGGGGTACCCTCACACATATTATTCCCTCATTTAGTGGATATTTTCACAAAAAAGTGAAATTTTCAAAAAATCCAGAAAATTGGCTGAAAACGACTAAATATCAAGGACTCATTGAGCGAATCGCTCTGGAACTGAAATCGGAATGCTCACTGACATTTCCCCTATCTGAAAGTCTGATAGACGCCGGAAAAATGACTCAGTCCAAGAAAAATTTTTTTTAACTTTTTCAATTTTACCCCCGTGGGATATGTATTCTACCCACACACATTTGGAACTCTCCTGGGGTACCCTCACACATATTATTCCCTCATTTAGTGGATATTTTCACAAAAAAGTGAAATTTTCAAAAATCCAGAAAATTGGCTGAAAATGACTAAATATCAAGGACTCATTGGGCGAATCGCTCTGGAACTGAAATCGGAACGCTCACTGACATTTCCCCTATCTGAAAGTCTGATAAACGCCGGAAAAATGACTAAGTCAAAAAAAAAAATGTTTTCAACTTTTCTCAATTTTACCCCCGTGGGATATATATTCTACCCACACACATTTGGAACTCTCCTGGGGTACCCTCACACATATTATTCCCTCATTTAGTGGATATTTTCATAAAAAAGTGAAATTTTCAAAAATGCAGAAAATTGGCTGAAAACTACTATATATCAAGGACTCATTGGGCGAATCGCTCTGGAACTGAAATGGGAACGCTCACTGACATTTCCCCTATCTGAAAGTCTGATAAACGCCGGAAAAATGACAGTCCAAGAAAAAAAATTTTCAACTTTTTTCAATTTTACCCCCGTTGGATATATATTCTACCCACACACATTTGGAACTCTCCTGGGGTACCCTCACACATATTATTCCCTCATTTAGTGGATATTTTCACAAAAACGTGAAATTTTCAAAAAATCCAGAAAATTGGCTGAAAACGACTAAATATCAAGGACTCATTGGGCGAATCGCTCTGGAACTGAAATCGGAATGCTCACTGACATTTCCCCTATCTGAAAGACTGATAAACGCCGGAAAAATGACAGTCCAAGAAAAAAAAAATTTTCAACTTTTTTCAATTTTACCCCCGTGGGATATATATTCTACCCACACACATTTGGAACTCTCCTGGGCTACCCTCACACATATTATTCCCTCATTTAGTGGATATTTTCACAAAAAAGTGACATTTTCAAAAATCCAGAAAATTGGCTGAAAACGACTAAATTTAAAGGACTCATTGGGCAAATCGCTCTGGAACTGAAATCGGAATGCTCACTGACATTTCCCCTATCTGAAAGTCTGATAAACGCCGGAAAAATGACTAAGTCCAAGAAAAAAATGTTTTCAACTTTTTTCAATTTTACCCCCGTGGGATATATATTCTACCCACACACATTCGGAACTCTCCTGGGGAACCCTCACACATATTATTCCCTCATTTAGTGGATATTTTCACAAAAAAGTGAAATTTTCAAAAATCCCGAAAATTGGCTGAAAACTAATATATCAAGGACTCATTGGGCGAATCGCTCTAGAACTGAAATGGGAACGCTCACTGACATTTCCCCTATCTGAAAGTCTGATAAACGCCGGAAAAATGACTTAGTCCAAGAAAAAAAAATTTTCAACTTTTTTCAATTTTACCCCCGTTGGATATATATTCTACCCACACACATTTGGAACTCTCCTGGGGTACCCTCACACATATTATTCCCTCATTTAGTGGATATTTTCACAAAAACGTGAAATTTTCAAGAAATCCAGAAAATTGGCTGAAAACGACTAAATATCAAGGACTCATTGGGCGAATCGCTCTGGAACTGAAATCGGAATGCTCACTGACATTTCCCCTATCTGAAAGACTGATAAACGCCGGAAAAATGACAGTCCAAGAAAAAAAAATGTTCAACTTTTTTCAATTTTACCCCCGTGGGATATATATTCTACCCACACACATTTGGAACTCTCCTGGGCTACCCTCACACATATTATTCCCTCATTTAGTGGATATTTTCACAAAAAAGTGACATTTTCAAAAAATCCAGAAAATTGTCTGAAAACTACTAAATATCAAGGACTCATTGGGCGAATCGCTCTGGAACTGAAATCGGAACGCTCACTGACATTTCCCCTATCTGAAAGTCTGATAAACGCCGGAAAAATGACTATAAGTCGAAGAAAAAAATTTTTTCAACTTTTTTCTATTTTACCCCCGTGGGATATATATTCTACCCACACACATTTGGATCTCTCCTGGGGTACCTTCACACATATTATTCCCTCATTTAGTGGATATTTTCACAAAAAAGTGAAATTTTCAAAAATCCCGAAAATTGGCTGAAAACGACTAAATATTAAGGACTCATTGGGCAAATCGCTCTGGAACTGAAATCGGAATGCTCACAGACATTTGCCCTATCTGAAAGTCTGATAAATGCCGGAAAAAAGACTAAGTCCAAAAAAATTTTTTTCAACTTTCTTCAATTTTACCCCCGTGGGATATATATTCTACCCACACACATTTGGAACTCTCCTGGGGTACCCTCACACATATTATTCCCTCATTTAGTGGATATTTTCACAAAAAAGTGAAATTTTCAAAAATCCAGAAAATTGGCTGAAAACGACTAAATATCAAGGACTCATTGGGCGAATCGCTCTGGAACTGAAATCGAAACGCTCACAGACATTTGCCCTATCTGAAAGTCTGATAAACGCCGGAAAAATGACTAAGTCCAAGAAAAAAATGTTTTCAACTTTTTTCAATTTTACCCCCGTGGGATATATATTCTACCCACACACAATTGGAACCCTCCTGGGGTACCCTCACACATATTATTCCCTCATTTAGTGGATATTTTCACAAAAAAGTGAAATTTTCAAAAAATCCAGAAAATTGGCTGAAAACGACTAAATATCAATTACTCATTGGGCGAATCGCTCTGGAACTGAAATAAGAATGCTCACTGACATTTCCCCTATCTGAAAGTCTGATAAACGCCGGAAAAATGACTAAGTCCAAGAAAAAAATGTTTTCAACTTTTTTCAATTTTACCCCCGTGGGATATATATTATACCGACACACATTTGGAACTCTCCTGGGGTACCCTCACACATATTATTCCCTCATTTAGTGGATAATTTCACAAAAAAAGTGAAATTTTCAAAAATCCAGAAAATTGGCTGAAAGCGACTAAATATCAAGGACTCATTGGGCGAATCACTCTGGAACTGAAATCGGAACGCTCACTGACAGTTGCCCTATCTGAAAGTCTGATAAACGCCGGAAAAATGACTAACTCCAAAAAAAAATTTTTTCAACTTTTTTCAATTTTACCACCGTGGGATATATATTCTACCCACACACATTTGGAACTCTCCTGGGGTACCCTCACACATATTATTCCCTCATTTAGTGGATATTTTCACAAAAAAGTGAAATTTTCAAAAATCCAGAAAATTGGCTGAAAACGACTAAATATTAAGGACTCATTGGGCAAATTGCTCTGGAACTGAAATCGGAACGCTCACTGACATTTCCCTTATCTGAAAGTCTGATAAACGCCGGAAAAATGACTAAGTCCAAGAAAAAAATTTTTTCAACTTTTTTCAATTTTAACCCCGTGGGATATATATTCTACCCACACACATTTGGAACCCTCCTGGGGTACCCTCACACATATTATTAACTCATTTAGTGGATATTTTCACAAAAAAGTGAAATTTTCAAAAATCCAGAAAATTGGATGAAAATGACTAAATATCAAGGACTCATTGGGCGAATCGCTCTGGAACTGAAAACGGAACGCTCACTGAAATTTCCCCTATCTGAAAGTCTGATAAACGCCGGAAAAATTACAACGTCAAAAAAAAATTTTTTTTAAACTTTTCTCAATTTTACCCCCGTGGGATATATATTCTACCCACACACATTTGGAACTCTCCTGGGGTACCCTCACACATATTATTCCCTCATTTAGTGGATATTTTCACAAAAAAGTGAAATTTTCAAAAAATCCAGAAAATTGGCTGAAAACGACTAAATATCAAGGACTCATTGAGCGAATCGCTCTGGAACTGAAATCGGAATGCTCACTGACATTTCCCCTATCTGAAAGTCTGATAAACGGCGGAAAAATGACTCAGTCCAAGAAAAATTTTTTTTCAACTTTTTCAATTTTACCCCCGTGGGATATATATTCTACCCACACACATTTGGAACTCTCCTGGGGTACCCTCACACATATTATTCCCTCATTTAGTGGATATTTTCACAAAAAAGTGAAATTTTCAAAAATCCAGAAAATTGGCTGAAAACGACTAAATATTAAGGACTTATTGGGCAAATCGCTCTTTGAACTGAAATCGGAACGCTCACTGACATTTGCCCTATCTGAAAGTCTGATAAACGGCGGAAAAATGACTAAGTCCAAGAAAAAAATTTTTTCAACTTTTTTCAATTTTACCCCCGTGGGATATATATTCTACCCACACACATTTGGAACCCTCCTGGGGTACCCTCACACATATTATTCCCTCATTTAGTTGATATTTTCACAAAAAAGTGAAATTTTCAAAAATCCAGAAAATTGGCTGAAAACGACTAAATATCAAGGACTCATTAAGCGAATCGCTCTGGAACTGAAATCGGAATGCTCGACATTTCCCCTATCTGAAATTCTGATAAACGCCGGAAAAATGACTCAGTCCAAGAAAAAAAAATTTTCAACTTTTTTCAATTTTACCCCCGTGGGATATATATTCTACCCACACACATTTGGAACTCTCCTGGGGTACCCTCACACATATTATTCCCTCATTTAGTGGATATTTTCACAAAAAAAGTGAAATATTCAAATATCCAGAAAATTGGCTGAAAACGACTAAATATAAAGGACTCATTGGGCAAATCGCTCTGGAACTGAAATCGGAACGCTCACTGACATTTGCCCTATCTGAAAGTCTGATAAACACCGGAAAAATGACTACGTCGAAGAAAAAATGTTTTCAACTTATTTCAATTTTACCCCCGTGGGATATATATTCTACCCACACACATTTGGAACTCTCCTGGTGTACCCTCACACATATTTTTCCTTCATTTAGTGGATATTTTCACAAAAAAGTGAAATTTTCAAAAATTCCAGAAAATTGGCTGAAAACGACTAAATATCAAGGACTCATTGGGCGAATCGCTCTGGAACTGAAATCGGAATGCTCACTGACATTTGCCCTATCTGAAAGTCTGATAAACGCCGGAAAAATGACTAAGTCGAAGAAAAAAATGTTTTCAACTTTTTTCACTTTTACCCCCGTGGGATATATATTCTACCCACACACATTTGGAACTCTCCTGGGGTACCCTCACACATATTATTCCTTCATTTAGTGGATATTTTCACAAAAAAGTGAAATTTTCAAAAATTCAGAAAATTGGCTGAAAACTATTAAATATCAAGGACTCATTGGGCGAATCGCTCTGGAACTGAAATAAGAATGCTCACTGACATTTCCCCTGTCTGAAAGTTTGATAAACGCCGGAAAAATGACTAAGTCCAAAGAAAATTTTTTTTCAACTTTTTTCAATTTTACCCCCGTGGGATATATATTCTACCCACACACATTTGGAACTCTCCTGGGGTACCCTCACACATATTATTCCCTCATTTAGTGGATATTTTCACAAAAAAGTGAAATTTTCAAAAATCCAAAATATTGGCTGAAAACGACAAAATATCAAGGACTCATTGGGCGAATCGCTCTGGAACTGAAATCGGAAATCTCACTGACATTTCCCCTATCTGAAAGTCTGATAAACGCCGGAAAAATGCCTAAGTCCAAAGAAATTTTTTTTCAACTTTTTTCAATTTTACCCCCGTGGGATATATATTCTACCCACTCAAATTATGAACTCTCCTGGGGTACCCTCACACATATTATTCCCTCATTTAGTGGATATTCTCACAAAAAAGTGAAATTTTCCAAAAATCCAGAAAATTGGCTGAAAACGACAAAATATCAAGGACTCATTGGGCGAATCGCTCTGGAACTAAAATAAGAACGCTCACTGACATTTCCCCTATCTGAAAGTCTGATAAATGCCGGAAAAATGACTAAGTCCAAAAAAAAATTTTTTTAAACTTTTTTCAATTTTACCCCCGTGGGATATATATTCTCCCCACACACATTTGTAACTCTCCTGGGGTACCCTCACACATATTATTCCCTCATTTAGTGGATATTTTCACAAAAATGTGAAATTTTCAAAAAATCGAGAAAATTGGCTGAAAATGACTAAATATCAAGGACTCATTGGGCGAATCGCTCTGGAACTGAAATCGGAACGCTCACTGACATTTGCCCTAACTGAAAGTCTGATAAACACCGGAAAAATGACTAAGTCCAAAGAAAATTTTTTTTCAACTTTTTTCAATTTTACCCCCGTGGGATATATATTCTACCCACACACATTTGGAACTCTCCTGGGGTACCCTCACACATATTATTCCCTCATTTAGTGGATATTTTCACAAAAAAGTGAAATTTTCAAAAATCCAAAATATTGGCTGAAAACGACAAAATATCAAGGACTCATTGGGCGAATCGCTCTGGAACTGAAATCGGAATGCTCACTGACATTTCCCCTATCTGAAAGTCTGATAAACGCCGGAAAAATTACTAAGTCCAAGAAAAAAATGTTTTCAACTTTTTTCAATTTTACCCTCGTGGGATATATATTCTACCCACACACATTCGAAACTCTCCTGGGTAAGCCTCACACATATTATTCCTTCATTTAGTGGATATTTTCACAAAAAAGTGAAATTTTCAAAAAATCCAGAAAATTGGCTGAAAACGACTAAATATCAAGGACTCATTGGGCGAATCGCTCTGGAACTGAAATCGGAACGCTCACTGAAATTTCCCCTATCTGAAAGTCTGATAAACGACGGAAAAATGACTAAGCCCAAGAAAAAAATGTTTTCAACTTTTTTCAATTTTACCCCCGTGGGATATATATTCTACCCACATACATTTGGATCTCTCCTGGGGTACGCTCACACATATTATTCCCTCATTTAGTGGATATTTTCACAAAAAAGTGAAATTTTCAAAAAATCCAGAAAATTGGCTGAAAACGACTAAATATCAAGGACTCATTGGGCGAATCGCTCTGGAACTGAAATCGGAATGCTCACTGACATTTCCCCCAATCTGAAAGTCTGATAAACGCCGGAAAAATGACTCAGTCCAAGAAAAAAAAAATTTAAACTTTTTTCAATTTTACCCCCGTTGGATATATATTCTACCCACACACATTTGGAACAATCCTGGGGTACCCTCACACATATTATTCCCTCATTTAGTGGACATTTTCACAAAAAAGTGAAATTTTCAAAAAATCCAGAAAATTGGCTAAAAACGACTAAATGTCAAGGACTCATTGGGCGAATCGCTCTGGAACTGAAATCAGAACGCTCACTCACATTTCCCCTATCTGAAATTTTGATAAACGCCGGAAAAAAGACTAAGTCACAAAAAAAAATTTTTTTAAACTTTTTTCAATTTTACCCCCGTGGGATATATATTCTACCCACACACATTTGGAACTCTCCTGGGGTACCCTCACACATATTATTCCCTCAGTTAGTGGATATTTTCACAAAAAAGTGAAATTTTCAAAAAATCCAGAAAATTGGCTGAAAAAGACTAAATATCAAGGACTCATTGGGCGAATCGCTCTGGAACTGAAATAAGAACGCTCACTGACATTTCCCCTATCTGAAATTCTGATAAACGCCAGAAAAATGACTAAGTCCAAGAAAAAAATGTTTTCAACTTTTTTCAATTTTACCCCCGTGGGATATATATTCTACCCACACACATTCTAAACTCTCCTGGGGAAGCCTCACACATATTATTCCTTCATTTAGTGGATATTTTCACAAAAAAGTGAAATTTTCAAAAAATCCAGAAAATTGGCTGAAAACGACTAAATATCAAGGACTCATTGGGCGAATCGCTCTGGAACTGAAATCGGAACGCTCACTGACCTTTCCCCTATCTGAAAGTCTGATAAACGCCGGAAAAATGACTCAGTCCAAGAAAAAAAAAATTTCAACTTTTTTCAATTTTACCCCCGTGGGATATATATTCTACCCACACACATTTGGAACTCTCCTAGGGTACCCTCACACATATTATTCCCTCATTTAGTGGATATTTTCACAAAAAAGTGAAATTTTCAAAAATCCTGAAAATTGGCTGAAAACGACTAAATATCAAGGACTCATTGGGCGAATCGCTCTGGAACTGAAAGCAGAACGCTCACTCACATTTCCCCTATCTGAAATTTTGATAAACGCCGGAAAAAAGACTAAGTCCAAGAAAAAAATGTTTTCAACTTTTTTCAATTTTACCCCCGTGGGATATATATTCTACCCACACACATTTGGAACTCTCCTGGGGTACCCTCACACATATTATTCCCTCATTTAGTGGATATTTTCACAAAAAAGTGAAATTTTCAAAAATCCAAAATATTGGCTGAAAACGACAAAATATCAAGGACTCATTGGGCGAATCGCTCTGGAACTGAAATCGGAATGCTCACTGACATTTCCCCTATCTGAAAGTCTGATAAACGCCGGAAAAATGACTAAGTCCAAGAAAAAAATGTTTTCAACTTTTTTCAATTTTACCCCCGTGGGATATATATTCTACCCAAATACATTTGGAACTCTCCTGGGGTACGCTCACACATATTATTCCCTCATTTAGTGGATATTTTCACAAAAAAAGTGAAATTTTCAAAAAATCCAGAAAATTGGCTGAAAACGGCTAAATATCAAGGACTCATTGGGCGAATCGCTCTGGAACTGAAATCGGAATGCTCACTGACATTTCCCCCAATCTGAAAGTCTGATAAACGCCGGAAAAATGACTCAGTCCAAGAAAAAAAAAATTTAAACTTTTTTCAATTTTACCCCCGTGGGATATATATTCTACCCACACAATTTGGAACTCTCCTGGGGTACCCTCACACATATTATTCCCTCATTTAGTGGACATTTTCACAAAAAAGTGAAATTTTCAAAAAATCAAGAAAATTGGCTAAAAACGACTAAATGTCAAGGACTCATTGGGCGAATCGCTCTGGAACTGAAATCAGAACGCTCACTCACATTTCCCCTATCTGAAATTTTGATAAACGCCGGAAAAAAGACTAAGTCCAAGAAAAAAATGTTTTCAACTTTTTTCAATTTTACCCCCGTGGGATATATATTCTACCCACACACATTTGGAACTCTCCTGGGGTACCCTCACACATATTATTCCCTCATTTAGTGGATATTTTCACAAAAAAGTGAAATTTTCAAAAATCCAAAATATTGGCTGAAAACGACAAAATATCAAGGACTCATTGGGCGAATCGCTCTGGAACTGAAATCGGAATGCTCACTGACATTTCCCCTATCTGAAAGTCTGATAAACGCCGGAAAAATGACTAAGTCCAAGAAAAAAATGTTTTCAACTTTTTTCAATTTTACCCTCGTGGGATATATATTCTACCTACACACATTCGAAACTCTCCTGGGTAAGCCTCACACATATTATTCCTTCATTTAGTGGATATTTTCACAAAAAAGTGAAATTTTCAAAAAATCCAGAAAATTGGCTGAAAACGACTAAATATCAAGAACTCATTGGGCGAATCGCTCTGGAACTGAAATCGGAACGCTCACTGAAATTTCCCCTATCTGAAAGTCTGATAAACGACGGAAAAATGACTAAGTCCAAGAAAAAAATGTTTTCAACTTTTTTCAATTTTACCCCCGTGGGATATATATTGTACCCACATACATTTGGAACTCTCCTGGGGTACGCTCACACATATTATTCCCTCAATTAGTGGATATTTTCACAAAAAAGTGAAATTTTCAAAAAATCCAGAAAATTGGCTGAAAACGACTAAATATCAAGGACTCATTGGGCGAATCGCTCTGGAACTGAAATCGGAATGCTCACTGACATTTCCCCCAATCTGAAAGTCTGATAAACGCCGGAAAAATGACTCAGTCCAAGAAAAAAAAAATTTAAACTTTTTTCAATTTTACCCCCGTGGGATATATATTCTACCCACACACATTTGGAACAATCCTGGGGTACCCTCACACATATTATTCCCTCATTTAGTGGATATTTTCACAAAAAAGTGAAATTTTCAAAAAATCCAGAAAATTGGCTGAAAACGGCTAAATATCAAGGACTCATTGGGCGAATCGCTCTGGAACTGAAATCGGAATGCTCACTGACATTTCCCCCAATCTGAAAGTCTGATAAACGCCGGAAAAATGACTCAGTCCAAGAAAAAAAAAATTTAAACTTTTTTCAATTTTACCCCCGTGGGATATATATTCTACCCACACACATTTGGAACTCTCCTGGGGTACCCTCACACATATTATTCCCTCATTTAGTGGACATTTTCACAAAAAAGTGAAATTTTCAAAAAATCCAGAAAATTGGCTAAAAACGACTAAATGTCAAGGACTCATTGGGCGAATCGCTCTGGAACTGAAATCAGAACGCTCACTCACATTTCCCCTATCTGAAATTTTGATAAACGCCGGAAAAAAGACTAAGTCCAAGAAAAAAATGTTTTCAACTTTTTTCAATTTTACCCCCGTGGGATATATATTCTACCCACACACATTTGGAACTCTCCTGGGGTACCCTCACACATATTATTCCCTCATTTAGTGGATATTTTCACAAAAAAGTGAAATTTTCAAAAATCCAAAATATTGGCTGAAAACGACAAAATATCAAGGACTCATTGGGCGAATCGCTCTGGAACTGAAATCGGAATGCTCACTGACATTTCCCCTATCTGAAAGTCTGATAAACGCCGGAAAAATGACTAAGTCCAAGAAAAAAATGTTTTCAACTTTTTTCAATTTTACCCTCGTGGGATATATATTCTACCTACACACATTCGAAACTCTCCTGGGTAAGCCTCACACATATTATTCCTTCATTTAGTGGATATTTTCACAAAAAAGTGAAATTTTCAAAAAATCCAGAAAATTGGCTGAAAACGACTAAATATCAAGGACTCATTGGGCGAATCGCTCTGGAACTGAAATCGGAACGCTCACTGAAATTTCCCCTATCTGAAAGTCTGATAAACGACGGAAAAATGACTAAGTCCAAGAAAAAAATGTTTTCAACTTTTTTCAATTTTACCCCCGTGGGATATATATTCTACCCACATACATTTGGAACTCTCCTGGGGTACGCTCACACATATTATTCCCTCATTTAGTGGATATTTTCACAAAAAAGTGAAATTTTCAAAAAATCCAGAAAATTGGCTGAAAACGACTAAATATCAAGGACTCATTGGTCGAATCGCTCTGGAACTGAAATCGGAATGCTCACTGACATTTCCCCCAATCTGAAAGTCTGATAAACGCCGGAAAAATGACTCAGTCCAAGAAAAAAAAAATTTAAACTTTTTTCAATTTTACCCCCGTGGGATATATATTCTACCCACACACATTTGGAACAATCCTGGGGTACCCTCACACATATTATTCCCTCAGTTAGTGGATATTTTCACAAAAAAGTGAAATTTTCAAAAAATCCAGAAAATTGGCTGAAAAAGACTAAATATCAAGGACTCATTGGGTGAATCGCTCTGGAACTGAAATAAGAACGCTCACTGACATTTCCCCTATCTGAAATTCTGATAAACGCCAGAAAAATGACTAAGTCCAAGAAAAAAATGTTTTCAACTTTTTTCAATTTTACCCCCGTGGGATATATATTCTACCCACACACATTCTAAACTCTCCTGGGGAAGCCTCACACATATTATTCCTTCATTTAGTGGATATTTTCACAAAAAAGTGAAATTTTCAAAAAATCCAGAAAATTGGCTGAAAACGACTAAATATCAAGGACTCATTGGGCGAATCGCTCTGGAACTGAAATCGGAACGCTCACTGACATTTCCCCTATCTGAAAGTCTGATAAACGCCGGAAAAATGACTCAGTCCAAGAAAAAAAAAATTTAAACTTTTTTCAATTTTACCCCCGTGGGATATATATTCTACCCACACACATTTGGAACAATCCTGGGGTACCCTCACACATATTATTCCCTCATTTAGTGGATATTTTCACAAAAAAGTGAAATTTTCAAAAAATCCAGAAAATTGGCTGAAAACGGCTAAATATCAAGGACTCATTGGGCGAATCGCTCTGGAACTGAAATCGGAATGCTCACTGACATTTCCCCCAATCTGAAAGTCTGATAAACGCCGGAAAAATGACTCAGTCCAAGAAAAAAAAAATTTTAACTTTTTTCAATTTTACCCCCGTGGGATATATATTCTACCCACACACATTTGGAACTCTCCTGGGGTACCCTCACACATATTATTCCCTCATTTAGTGGACATTTTCACAAAAAAGTGAAATTTTCAAAAAATCCAGAAAATTGGCTAAAAACGACTAAATGTCAAGGACTCATTGGGCGAATCGCTCTGGAACTGAAATCAGAACGCTCACTCACATTTCCCCTATCTGAAATTTTGATAAACGCCGGAAAAAAGACTAAGTCCAAGAAAAAAATGTTTTCAACTTTTTTCAATTTTACCCCCGTGGGATATATATTCTACCCACACACATTTGGAACTCTCCTGGGGTACCCTCACACATATTATTCCCTCATTTAGTGGATATTTTCACAAAAAAGTGAAATTTTCAAAAATCCAAAATATTGGCTGAAAACGACACAATATCAAGGACTCATTGGGCGAATCGCTCTGGAACTGAAATCGGAATGCTCACTGACATTTCCCCTATCTGAAAGTCTGATAAACGCCGGAAAAATGACTAAGTCCAAGAAAAAAATGTTTTCAACTTTTTTCAATTTTACCCTCGTGGGATATATATTCTACCTACACACATTCGAAACTCTCCTGGGTAAGCCTCACACATATTATTCCTTCATTTAGTGGATATTTTCACAAAAAAGTGAAATTTTCAAAAAATCCAGAAAATTGGCTGAAAACGACTAAATATCAAGGACTCATTGGGCGAATCGCTCTGGAACTGAAATCGGAACGCTCACTGAAATTTCCCCTATCTGAAAGTCTGATAAACGACGGAAAAATGACTAAGTCCAAGAAAAAAATGTTTTCAACTTTTTTCAATTTTACCCCCGTGGGATATATATTCTACCCACATACATTTGGAACTCTCCTGGGGTACGCTCACACATATTATTCCCTCATTTAGTGGATATTTTCACAAAAAAGTGAAATTTTCAAAAAATCCAGAAAATTGGCTGAAAACGACTAAATATCAAGGACTCATTGGGCGAATCGCTCTGGAACTGAAATCGGAATGCTCACTGACATTTCCCCCAATCTGAAAGTCTGATAAACGCCGGAAAAATGACTCAGTCCAAGAAAAAAAAAATTTAAACTTTTTTCAATTTTACCCCCGTGGGATATATATTCTACCCACACACATTCTAAACTCTCCTGGGGAAGCCTCACACATATTATTCCTTCATTTAGTGGATATTTTCACAAAAAAGTGAAATTTTCAAAAAATCCAGAAAATTGGCTGAAAACGACTAAATATCAAGGACTCATTGGGCGAATCGCTCTGGAACTGAAATCGGAACGCTCACTGACATTTCCCCTATCTGAAAGTCTGATAAACGCCGGAAAAATGCCTAAGTCCAAAGAAAATTTTTTTTCAACTTTTTTCAATTTTACCCCCGTGGGATATATATTCTACCCACACACATTTGGAACTCTCCTGGGGTACCCTCACACATATTATTCCCTCATTTAGTGGATATTTTCACAAAAAAGTGAAATTTTCAAAAATCCAATATATTGGCTGAAAACGACAAAATATCAAGGACTCATTGGGCGAATCGCTCTGGAACTGAAATCGGAAATCTCACTGACATTTCCCCTATCTGAAAGTCTGATAAACGCCGGAAAAATGACTAAGTCCAAAAAAAATTTTTTTTCAACTTTTTTCAATTTTACCCCCTTGGGATATATATTCTACCCACTCAAATTTGGAACTCTCCTGGGGTACCCTCACACATCTTATTCCCTAATTTAGTGGATATTTTCACAAAAAAGTGAAATTTTCCAAAAATCCAGAAAATTGGCTGAAAACGACTAAATATCAAGGACTCATTGGGCGAATCACTCTGGAACTGAAATCGGAATGCTCACTGACATTTCCCCTATCTGAAAGTCTGATAAACGCCGGAAAAATGACTCAGTCCAAGAAAAAAAAAATTTCAACTTTTTTCAATTTTACCCCCGTGGGATATATATTCTACCCACACACATTTGGAACTCTCCTGGGGTACCCTCACACATATTATTCCCTCATTTAGTGGATATTTTCACAAAAAAGTGAAATTTTCAAAAAATCCAGAAAATTGGCTGAAAACGACTAAATATCAAGGACTCATTGGGCGAATCGCTCTGGAACTGAAATCGGAATGCTCACTGACATTTCCCCTATCTGAAAGTCTGATAAACGCCGGAAAAATGACTAAGTCCAAGAAAAAAATGTTTTCAACTTTTTTCAATTTTACCCTCGTGGGATATATATTCTATCTACACACATTCGAAACTCTCCTGGGTAAGCCTCACACATATTATTCCTTCATTTAGTGGATATTTTCACAAAAAAGTGAAATTTTCAAAAAATCCAGAAAATTGGCTGAAAACGACTAAATATCAAGGACTCATTGGGCGAATCGCTCTGGAACTGAAATCGGAACGCTCACTGAAATTTCCCCTATCTGAAAGTCTGATAAACGACGGAAAAATGACTAAGTCCAAGAAAAAAATGTTTTCAACTTTTTTCAATTTTACCCCCGTGGGATATATATTCTACTCACATACATTTGGAACTCTCCTGGGGTACGCTCACACATATTATTCCCTCATTTAGTGGATATTTTCACAAAAAAGTGAAATTTTCAAAAAATCCAGAAAATTGGCTGAAAACGACTAAATATCAAGGACTCATTGGGCGAATCGCTCTGGAACTGAAATCGGAATGCTCACTGACATTTCCCCCAATCTGAAAGTCTGATAAACGCCGGAAAAATGACTCAGTCCAAGAAAAAAAAAATTTAAACTTTTTTCAATTTTACCCCCGTGGGATATATATTCTACCCACACACATTTGGAACAATCCTGGGGTACCCTCACACATATTATTCCCTCAGTTAGTGGATATTTTCACAAAAAAGTGAAATTTTCAAAAAATCCAGAAAATTGGCTGAAAACGACTAAATATCAAGGACTCATTGGGCGAATCGCTCTGGAACTGAAATCGGAATGCTCACTGACATTTCCCCTATCTGAAAGTCTGATAAACGCCAGAAAAATGCCTAAGTCCAAAGAAAATTTTTTTTCAACTTTTTTCAATTTTACCCCCGTGGGATATATATTCTACCCACACACATTTGGAACTCTCCTGGGGTACCCTCACACATATTATTCCCTCATTTAGTGGATATTTTCACAAAAAAGTGAAATTTTCAAAAAATCCAGAAAATTGGCTGAAAACGACTAAATATCAAGGACTCATTGGGCGAATCGCTCTGGAACTGAAATCGGAATGCTCACTGACATTTCCCCTATCTGAAAGTCTGATAAACGCCGGATAAATGACTCAGTCCAAGAAAAAAAAAATTTCAACTTTTTTCAATTTTACCCCCGTCGGATATATATTCTACCCACACACATTTGGAACTCTCCTGGGGTACCCTCACACATATTATTCCCTCATTTAGTGGACATTTTCACAAAAAAGTGAAATTTTCAAAAATCCAGAAAATTGTCTGAAAACGACTAAATATCAAGGACTCATTGGGCGAATCGCTCTGGAACTGAAATAAGAACACTCACTGACATTTCCCCTATCTGAAAGTCTGATAAACGCCGGAAAAATGACTAAGTCCAAAAAAAATTTTTTTTAAACTTTTTTCAATTTTACCCCCGTGGGATATATATTCTACCCACACACATTTGGAACTCTCCTGGGGTACCCTCACACATATTATTCCCTCATTTAGTGGACATTTTCACAAAAAAGTGAAATTTTCAAAAAATCCAGAAAATTGGCTGAAAACGACTAAATATCAAGGACTCATTGGGCGAGTCGCTCTGGAACTGAAATCGGAATGCTCACTGACATTTCCCCTATCCCGAAAATTGGCTGAAAATGACTAAATATCAAGGACTCATTGGGCGAATCGCTCTGGAACTGAAATCGGAACGCTCACTGACATTTCCCCTATCTGAAAGTCTGATAAACGCCGGAAAAATGACGAAGTCCAAAAAAAAAAATTTTTCAACTTTTTTCAATTTTACCCCTGTGGGATATATATTCTACCCACACACATTTGGAACTCTCCTGGGGTACCCTCACACATATTATTCCCTCATTTAGTGGACATTTTCACAAAAAAGTGAAATTTTCAAAAATCCAGAAAATTGTCTGAAAACGACTAAATATCAAAGACTCATTGGGCGAATCGCTCTGGAACTGAAATAAGAACACTCACTGACATTTCCCCTATCTGAAAGTCTGATAAACGCCGGAAAAATGACTAAGTCCAAAAAAAATTTTTTAAAAACTTTTTTAAATTTTACCCCCGTGGGATATATATTCTACCCACACACATTTGGAACTCTCCCGGGGTACCCTCACAGATATTATTCCCTCATTTAGTGGATATTTTCACAAAAAAGTGAAATTTTCAAAAATCCCGAAAATTGGCTGACGACTAAATATCAAGGATTCATTGGGCGAATCGCTCTGGAACTGAAATCGGAATGCTTACTGACATTTCCCCTATCTGAAAGTCTGATAAACGCCGGAAAAATGACTAAGTCCAAAGAAAATTTTTTTTCAACTTTTTTTAATTTTATCCCCGTGGGATATATATTCTACCCACACACATTTGGAACTCTCCTGGGGTACCCTCACACATATTATTCCCTCATTTAGTGGATATTTTCACAAAAAAGTGAAATTTTCAAAAATCCAGAAAATTGTCTGAAAACGACTAAATATCAAGGACTCATTGGGCGAATCGCTCTGGAACTGAAATCGGAAAGCTCACTCACATTTCCCCTATCTGAAAGTCTGATAAACGCCGGAAAAATGACTAAGTCCAAAAAAAAATTTTTTTCAATTTTACCCCCGTGGGATATATATTCTACCCACTCACATTTGGAACTCTCCTGGGGAACCCTGACACATATTATTCCCTCATTTAGTGGATATTTTCACAAAAAAGTGAAATTTTCAAAAATCCAGAAAATTGGCTGAAAACGACTAAATATCAAGGACTCATTGGGCGAGTCGCTCTGGAACTGAAATCGGAATGCTCACTGACATTTCCCCTATCTGAAAGTCTGATAAACGCCGGAAAAATGACTCAGTCCAAAAAAAAAAAAATTTCAACTTTTTTCAATTTTACCCCCGTGGGATATATATTCTACCCACACACATTTGGAACTCTCCTGGGGTACCCTCACACATATTATTCCCTTATTTAGTGGACATTTTCACAAAAAAGTGAAATTTTCAAAAATCCAGAAAATTGTCTGAAAACGACTAAATATCAAGGACTCATTGGGCGAATCGCTCTGGAACTGAAATAAGAACACTCACTGACATTTCCCCTATCTGAAAGTCTGATAAACGCCGGAAAAATGACTAAGTCCAAGAAAAAAGTGTTTTCAACTTTTTTCAATTTTACCCTCGTGGGATATATATTCTACCCACTCACATTTGGACATCTCCTGGGGTACCCTCACACATATCATTCCCTCATTTAGTGGATATTTTCACAAAAAAGTGAAATTTTCAAAAAATCCAGAAAATTGGCTGAAAAAGACTCAGTATCAAGGACTCATTGGGCGAATCGCTCTGGAACTGAAATCGGAATGCTCACTGACATTTCCCCTATCCCGAAAATTGGCTGAAAATGACTAAATATCAAGGACTCATTGGGCGAATCGCTCTGGAACTGAAATCGGAACGCTCACTGACATTTCCCCTATCTGAAAGTCTGATAAACGCCGGAAAAATGACGAAGTCCAAAAAAAAAAATTTTTCAACTTTTTTCAATTTTACCCCTGTGGGATATATATTCTACCCACACACATTTGGAACTCTCCTGGGGTACCCTCACACATATTATTCCCTCATTTAGTGGACATTTTCACAAAAAAGTGAAATTTTCAAAAATCCAGAAAATTGTCTGAAAACGACTAAATATCAAAGACTCATTGGGCGAATCGCTCTGGAACTGAAATAAGAACACTCACTGACATTTCCCCTATCTGAAAGTCTGATAAACGCCGGAAAAATGACTAAGTCCAAAAAAAATTTTTTAAAAACTTTTTTAAATTTTACCCCCGTGGGATATATATTCTACCCACACACATTTGGAACTCTCCCGGGGTACCCTCACAGATATTATTCCCTCATTTAGTGGATATTTTCACAAAAAAGTGAAATTTTCAAAAATCCCGAAAATTGGCTGACGACTAAATATCAAGGATTCATTGGGCGAATCGCTCTGGAACTGAAATCGGAATGCTTACTGACATTTCCCCTATCTGAAAGTCTGATAAACGCCGGAAAAATGACTAAGTCCAAAGAAAATTTTTTTTCAACTTTTTTTAATTTTATCCCCGTGGGATATATATTCTACCCACACACATTTGGAACTCTCCTGGGGTACCCTCACACATATTATTCCCTCATTTAGTGGATATTTTCACAAAAAAGTGAAATTTTCAAAAATCCAGAAAATTGTCTGAAAACGACTAAATATCAAGGACTCATTGGGCGAATCGCTCTGGAACTGAAATCGGAAAGCTCACTCACATTTCCCCTATCTGAAAGTCTGATAAACGCCGGAAAAATGACTAAGTCCAAAAAAAAATTTTTTTCAATTTTACCCCCGTGGGATATATATTCTACCCACTCACATTTGGAACTCTCCTGGGGAACCCTGACACATATTATTCCCTCATTTAGTGGATATTTTCACAAAAAAGTGAAATTTTCAAAAATCCAGAAAATTGGCTGAAAACGACTAAATATCAAGGACTCATTGGGCGAATCGCTCTGGAACTGAAATCGGAAAGCTCACTCACATTTCCCCTATCTGAAAGTCTGATCAACGCCGGAAAAATGAATAAGTCCAAAAAAAATTTTTTTTCAATTTTACCCCCGTGGGATATATATTCTACCCACTCACATTTGGAACTCTCCTGGGGAACCCTCACACATATTATTCCCTCATTTAGTGGATATTTTCACAAAAAAGTGAAATTTTCAAAAATCCAGAAAATTGGCTGAAAACGACTAAATATGAAGGACTCATTGGGCGAATCGCTCTGGAACTGAAATCGGAACGCTCACTCACATTTCCCCTATCTGAAAGTCTGATAAACGCCGGAAAAATGAATAAGTCCAAAAAAAAATTTGTTAAACTTTTTTCAATTTTACCCCCGTGGGATATATCTTCTACCCACACACATTCGGAACTCTCCTGGGGTACCCTCACACATATTATTCCCTCATTTAGTGGATATTTTCACAAAAAAGTGAAATTTTCAAAAATCCAAAATATTGGCTGAAAACGACTAAATATCAAGGACTCATTGGGCGAATCGCTCTGGAACTGAAATCGGAATGCTCACTGACATTTCCCCTATCTGAAAGTCTGATAAACGCCGGAAAAATGACTAAGTCCAAGAAAAAAGTGTTTTCAACTTTTTTCAATTTTACCACCGTGGGATATATATTCTACCCACTCACATTTGGAACTCTCCTGGGGTACCCTCACACATATTATTCCCTCATTTAGTGGATATTTTTACAAAAAAGTGAAATTTTCAAAAAATCCAGAAAATTGGCTGAAAACGACGAAATATCAAGGACTCATTGGGCGAATCGCTCTGGAACTGAAATCGGAATGCTCACTGACATTTCCCCTATCTGAAAGTCTGATAAACGCCGGAAAAATGACTCAGTCCAAGAAAAATAAAATTTCAACTTTTTTCAATTTTACCCCCGTGGGATATATATTCTACCCAAACACATTTGGAACTCTCCTGGGGTACCCTCACACATATTATTCCCTCATTTAGTGGATATTTTCACAAAAAAGTAAAATTTTCAAAAAATCCAGAAAATTGTCTGAAAACGACTAAATATCAAGGACTCATTGGGCGAATCGATCTGGAACTAAAATAGGAACACTCACTGACATTTGCCCTATCTGAAAGTCTGATAAACGCCGGAAAAATGACTAAGTCTAAGAAAAAAGTGTTTTCAACTTTTTTCAATTTTACCCCCGTGGGATATATATTCTACCCACACACATTTGGAACTCTCCTGGGGTACCCTCACACATATTATTCCCTCAGTTAGTGGATATTTTCACAAAAAAGTGAAATTTTCAAAAATACAAAATATTGGGTGAAAACGACTAAATATCAAGGACTCATTGGGCGAATCGCTCTGGAACTGAAATCGGAACGCTCTTTGACATTTCCCCTATCTGAAAGTCTGATAAACGCCGGAAAAATGACTAAGTCCAAAAAAAAAATTTTTTCAACTTTTTTCAATTTTACCCACTTGGTATATATATTCTACCCACTCACATTTGGAACTCTCCTGGGGTACCCTCACACATATTATTCCCTCATTTAGTGGATATTTTCACAAAAAAGTGAAATTTTCAAAAATCCAGAAAATTGTCTGAAAACGACTAAATATCAAGGACTCATTGGGAGAATCGCTCTGGAACTGAAATCTGAACGCTCACTGACATTTGCCCTATCTGAAAATCTGATAAACGCCGGAAAAATGACTAAGTCCAAGAAAAAACTGTTTTCAACTTTTTTCAATTTTACCCCCGTGGGATTTATATTCTACCCACTCACAATTGGAACTCTCCTGGGGTACCCTCACACATATTATTCCCACATTTAGTGGATATTTTCACAAAAAAGTGAAATTTTCAAAAATCCCGAAAAGTGGCTGAAAACGACTAAATATCAAGGACTCATTGGGCGAATCGCTCTGGAACTGAAATCGGAACGCTCACTGACATTTGCCCTATCTGAAAGTCTGATAAACGCCGGAAAAATGCCGTAGACAAAGAAAAATTTTTTTCAACTTTTTTCAATTTTACCCCCGTGGAATATATATTCTACCCACACACATTTGGAACTCTCCTCAGTTAGTGGATATTTTCACAAAAAAGTGAAATTTTCAAAAATCTAGAAAATTGGCTCAAAACGACTAAATATCAAGGACTCATTGGGCGAATCGCTCTGGAACTTAAATCGGAACGCTCACTGACATTTGCCCTATCTGAAAGTCTGATAAACGCCGGAAAAATGACTAAGTCTAAGAAAAAAGTGTTTTCAACTTTTTTCAATTTTACCCCCGTGGGATATATATTCTACCCACACACATTTGGAACTCTCCTGGGGTACCCTCACACATATTATTCCCTCAGTTAGTGGATATTTTCACAAAAAAGTGAAATTTTCAAAAATACAAAATATTGGGTGAAAACGACTAAATATCAAGGACTCATTGGGCGAATCGCTCTGGAACTGAAATCGGAATGCTCTTTGACATTTCCCCTATCTGAAAGTCTGATAAACGCCGGAAAAATGACTAAGTCCAAAAAAAAAATTTTTTCAACTTTTTTCAATTTTACCCACTTGGTATATATATTCTACCCACTCACATTTGGAACTCTCCTGGGGTACTCTCACACATATTATTCCCTCATTTAGTGGATATTTTCACAAAAAAGTGAAATTTTCAAAAATCCAGAAAATTGGCTGAAAACGACTAAATATCAAGGACTCATTGGGCGAATCGCTCTGGAACTGAAATCAGAATGCTCACTGACATTTCCCCTATCTGAAAGTCTGATAAACGCCGGAAAAATGACTAAGTCCCAAAAAAAAAATTTTTCAACTTTTTTCAATTTTACCCCCGTGGGATATATATTCTACCCACTCACATTTGGAACTCTCCTGGGGTACCCTCACACATATTATTCCCTCACTTAGTGGATATTTTCACAAAAAAGTGAAATTTTCAATAATCCAGAAAATTGGCTGAAAACGACTAAATATCAAGGACTCATTGGGCAAATCGCTCTGGAACTGAAATCGGAATGCTCACTGACATTTCCCCTATCTGAAAGTCTGATAAACACCGGAAAAATGACTAAGTCCAAAAAAAATTTTTTTTCAACTTTTTTTAATTTTACCCCCGTGGAATATATATTCTACCCACACACATTTGGAACTCTCCTCAGTTAGTGGATATTTTCACAAAAAAGTGAAATTTTCAAAAATCTAGAAAATTGGCTCAAAACGACTAAATATCAAGGACTCATTGGGCGAATCGCTTTGGAACTGAAATCGGAACGCTCACTGACATTTCCCCTATCTGAAAGTCTGATAAACGGCGGAAAAATGACTAAGTCCAAAAAAAAAAATTTTTCAACTTTTTTCAATTTTACCCCCGTGGGATATATATTCTACCCACATACATTTGGAACTCTCCTGGGGTACGCTCACACATATTATTCCCTCATTTAGTGGATATTTTCACAAAAAAGTGAAATTTTCAAAAATCCAGAAAATTGTCTGAAAACGACTAAATATCAAGGACTCATTGGGCGAATCGCTCTGGAACTTAAATCGGAACGCTCACTGACATTTGCCCTATCTGAAAGTCTGATAAACGCCGGAAAAATGACTAAGTCTAAGAAAAAAGTGTTTTCAACTTTTTTCAATTTTACCCCCGTGGGATATATATTCTACCCACACACATTTGGAACTCTCCTGCGGTACCCTCACACATATTATTCCCTCAGTTAGTGGATATTTTCACAAAAAAGTGAAATTTTCAAAAATACAAAATATTGGGTGAAAACGACTAAATATCAAGGACTCATTTGGCGAATCGCTCTGGAACTGAAATCGGAATGCTCTCTGACATTTCCCCTATCTGAAAGTCTGATAAACGCCGGAAAAATGACTAAGTCCAAAAAAAAAATTTTTTCAACTTTTTTCAATTTTACCCACTTGGTATATATATTCTACCCACTCACATTTGGAACTCTCCTGGGGTACCCTCACACATATTATTCCCTCATTTTGTAGATATTTTAACAAAAAAGTGAAATTTTCAAAAATCCAGAAAATTGGCTCAAAACGACTAAATATCAAGGACTCATTGGGCGAATCGCTCTGGAACTGAAATCGGAACGCTCACTGACATTTCCCCTATCTGAAAGTCTGATAAACGCCGGAAAAATGACTAAGTCCAAATAAAAAAATTTTT
The DNA here is from genome assembly GCF_046119375.1 of Phyllobates terribilis. Lineage (NCBI taxonomy): Eukaryota > Metazoa > Chordata > Amphibia > Anura > Dendrobatidae > Phyllobates > Phyllobates terribilis. The sequence goes on from NW_027362762.1 coordinate 587,232,048, forward strand.
CAACTTTTTTCAATTTTACCCCCGTGGGATATATATTCTACCCACACACATTTGGAACTCTCCTGGGGTACCCTCACACATATTATTCCCTCATTTAGTGGATATTTTCACAAAAAAGTGAAATTTTCAAAAAATCCAGAAAATTGTCTGAAAACGACTAAATATCAAGGACTCATTGGGCGAATCGATCTGGAACTAAAATCGGAACACTCACTGACATTTCCCCTATCTGAAAGTCTGATAAACGACGGAAAAATGACTCAGTCCAAGAAAAAAAAAATTTCAACTTTTTTCAATTTTACCCCCGTGGGATATATATTCTACCCACACACATTTGGAACTCTCCTGGGGTACCCTCACACATATTATTCCCTCATTTAGTGGATATTTTCACAAAAAAGTGAAATTTTCAAAAAATCAAGAAAATTGTCTGAAAACGACTAAATATCAAGGACTCATTGGGAGAATCGCTCTGGAACTGAAATCGGAACGCTCACTGACATTTCCCCTATCTGAAAGTCTGATAAACGCCGGAAAAATGACTAAGTCCAAAAAAAAAATTTTTTCAACTTTTTTCAATTTTACCCCTGTGGGATATATATTCTACCCACACACATTTGGAACTCTCCTGGGGTACCCTCACACATATTATTCCCTCATTTAGTGGATATTTTCACAAAAAAGTAAAATTTTCAAAAATCCAGAAAATTGTCTGAAATTGACTAAATATCAAGGACTCATTGGGCGAATCGCTCTGGAACTGAAATCGGAGCGCTCACTCACATTTCCCCTATCTGAAAGTCTGATAAACGCCGGAAAAATGACTAAGTCCAAGAAAAAAGTGTTTTCAACTTTTTTCAATTTTACCCCCGTGGGATATATATTCTACCCACTCACATTTGGAACTCTCCTGGGGTACCCTCACACATATTATTCCCTCATTTAGTGGATATTTTCACAAAAAAGTGAAATTTTCAAAAATCCAAAATATTGGCTGAAAACGACTAAATATCAAGGACTCATTGGGCGAATCGCTCTGGAACTGAAATCGGAGCGCTCACTCACATTTCCCCTATCTGAAAGTCTGATAAACGCCGGAAAAATGACTAAGTCCAAGAAAAAAGTGTTTTCAACTTTTTTCAATTTTACCCCCATGGGATATATATTCTACCCACTCACATTTGGAACTCTCCTGGGGTACCCTCACACATATTATTCCCTCATTTAGTGGATATTTTCACAAAAAAGTGAAATTTTCAAAAAATCCAGAAAATTGTCTGAAAACGACTAAATATCAAGGACTCATTGGGCGAATCGATCTGGAACTAAAATAGGAACACTCACTGACATTTCCCCTATCTGAAAGTCTGATAAACGCCGGAAAAATGAATCAGTCCAAGAAAAAAAAAATTTCAACTTTTTTTAATTTTACCCCTGTGGGATATATATTCTACCCATACACATTTGGAACTCTCCTGGGGTACCCTCACACATATTTTTCCCTCATTTAGTGGATATTTTCACAAAAAAGTGAAATTTTCAAAAATCCAGAAAATTGGCTGAAAACGACTAAATATCAAGGACTCATTGGGCGAATCGCTCTGGAACTGAAATCGGAACGCTCACTGACATTTCCCCTATCTGAAAGTCTGATAAACGCCGGAAAAATGACTAAGTCCAAAAAAAAAATTTTTTCAACTTTTTTCAATTTTACCCCTGTGGGATATATATTCTACCCACACACATTTGGAACTCTCCTGGGGTACCCTCACACATATTATTCCCTCATTTAGTGGATATTTTCACAAAAAAGTAAAATTTTCAAAAATCCAGAAAATTGTCTGAAAACGACTAAATATCAAGGACTCATTGGGCGAATCGCTCTGGAACTGAAATCGGAGCGCTCACTCACATTTCCCCTATCTGAAAGTCTGATAAACGCCGGAAAAATGACTAAGTCCAAGAAAAAAGTGTTTTCAACTTTTTTCAATTTTACCCCCGTGGGATATATATTCTACCCACTCACATTTGGAACTCTCCTGGGGTACCCTCACACATATTATTCCCTCATTTAGTGGATATTTTCACAAAAAAGTGAAATTTTCAAAAATCCAAAATATTGGCTGAAAACGACTAAATATCAAGGACTCATTGGGCGAATCGCTCTGGAACTGAAATCGGAGCGCTCACTCACATTTCCCCTATCTGAAAGTCTGATAAACGCCGGAAAAATGACTAAGTCCAAGAAAAAAGTGTTTTCAACTTTTTTCAATTTTACCCCCATGGGATATATATTCTACCCACTCACATTTGGAACTCTCCTGGGGTACCCTCACACATATTATTCCCTCATTTAGTGGATATTTTCACAAAAAAGTGAAATTTTCAAAAAATCCAGAAAATTGTCTGAAAACGACTAAATATCAAGGACTCATTGGGCGAATCGATCTGGAACTAAAATAGGAACACTCACTGACATTTCCCCTATCTGAAAGTCTGATAAACGCCGGAAAAATGAATCAGTCCAAGAAAAAAAAAATTTCAACTTTTTTTAATTTTACCCCTGTGGGATATATATTCTACCCATACACATTTGGATCTCTCCTGGGGTACCCTCACACATATTTTTCCCTCATTTAGTGGATATTTTCACAAAAAAGTGAAATTTTCAAAAATCCAGAAAATTGGCTGAAAACGACTAAATATCAAGGACTCATTGGGCGAATCGCTCTGGAACTGAAATCGGAACGCTCACTGACATTTCCCCTATCTGAAAGTCTGATAAACGCCGGAAAAATGACTAAGTCCAAATAAAAAAATTTTTCAACTTTTTTTAATTTTACCCCCGTGGGATATACATTCTACCCACACACATTTGGAACTCTCCTGGGGTACCCTCACACATATTATTCCCTCATTTAGTGGATATTTTCACAAAAAAGTAAAATTTTCAAAAATCCAGAAAATTGTCTGAAAACGACTAAATATCAAGGACTCATTGGGCGAATCGCTCTGGAACTGAAATCGGAGCGCTCACTCACATTTCCCCTATCTGAAAGTCTGATAAACGCCGGAAAAATGACTAAGTCCAAGAAAAAAGTGTTTTCAACTTTTTTCAATTTTACCCCCGTGGGATATATATTCTACCCACTCACATTTGGAACTCTCCTGGGGTACCCTCACACATATTATTCCCTCATTTAGTGGATATTTTCACAAAAAAGTGAAATTTTCAAAAATCCAAAATATTGGCTGAAAACGACTAAATATCAAGGACTCATTGGGCGAATCGCTCTGGAACTGAAATCGGAGCGCTCACTCACATTTCCCCTATCTGAAAGTCTGATAAACGCCGGAAAAATGACTAAGTCCAAGAAAAAAGTGTTTTCAACTTTTTTCAATTTTACCCCCATGGGATATATATTCTACCCACTCACATTTGGAACTCTCCTGGGGTACCCTCACACATATTATTCCCTCATTTAGTGGATATTTTCACAAAAAAGTGAAATTTTCAAAAAATCCAGAAAATTGTCTGAAAACGACTAAATATCAAGGACTCATTGGGCGAATCGATCTGGAACTAAAATAGGAACACTCACTGACATTTCCCCTATCTGAAAGTCTGATAAACGCCGGAAAAATGAATCAGTCCAAGAAAAAAAAAATTTCAACTTTTTTTAATTTTACCCCTGTGGGATATATATTCTACCCATACACATTTGGAACTCTCCTGGGGTACCCTCACACATATTTTTCCCTCATTTAGTGGATATTTTCACAAAAAAGTGAAATTTTCAAAAATCCAGAAAATTGGCTGAAAACGACTAAATATCAAGGACTCATTGGGCGAATCGCTCTGGAACTGAAATCGGAACGCTCACTGACATTTCCCCTATCTGAAAGTCTGATAAACGCCGGAAAAATGACTAAGTCCAAATAAAAAAATTTTTCAACTTTTTTTAATTTTACCCCCGTGGGATATACATTCTACCCACACACATTTGGAACTCTCCTGGGGTACCCTCACACATATTATTCCCTCATTTAGTGGATATTTTCACAAAAAAGTGAAATTTTCAAAAAATCCAGAAAATTGTCTGAAAACGACTAAATATCAAGGACTCATTGGGCGAATCGATCTGGAACTAAAATCGGAACACTCACTGACATTTCCCCTATCTGAAAGTCTGATAAACGACGGAAAAATGACTAAGTCCAAGAAAAAAGTGTTTTCAACTTTTTTCAATTTTACCCCCGTGGGATATATATTCTACCCACTCACATTTGGAACTCTCCTGGGGTACCCTCACACATATTATTCCCTCATTTAGTGGATATTTTCACAAAAAAGTGAAATTTTCAAAAATCCAAAATATTGGCTGAAAACGACTAAATATCAAGGACTCATTGGGCGAATCGCTCTGGAACTGAAATCGGAGCGCTCACTCACATTTCCCCTATCTGAAAGTCTGATAAACGCCGGAAAAATGACTAAGTCCAAGAAAAAAGTGTTTTCAACTTTTTTCAATTTTACCCCCGTGGGATATATATTCTACCCACTCACATTTGGAACTCTCCTGGGGTACCCTCACACATATTATTCCCTCATTTAGTGGATATTTTCACAAAAAAGTGAAATTTTCAAAAAATCCAGAAAATTGTCTGAAAACGACTAAATATCAAGGACTCATTGGGCGAATCGATCTGGAACTAAAATACGAACACTCACTGACATTTCCCCTATCTGAAAGTCTGATAAACGCCGGAAAAATGACTCAGTCCAAGAAAAAAAAAATTTCAACTTTTTTCAATTTGACCCCTGTGGGATATATATTCTACCCACTCACATTTGGAACTCTACTGGGGTACCCTCACACATATTATTCCCTCATTTAGTGGATATTTTCACAAAACAGTGAAATTTTCAAAAAATCCAGAATATTGGCTGAAAATGACTAAATATCAAGGACTCATTGGGCGAATCGCTCTGGAACTGAAATCGGAACGCTCACTGACATTTCAACTATCTGAAAGTCTGATAAACGCCGGAAAAATGACTAAGTCCAAAGAAATTTTTTTTTAAACTTTTTTCAATTTTACCCCCGTGGGATATATATTCTACCCACACACATTTGGAATTCTCCTGGGGTACCCTCACACATATTATTCCCTCATTTAGTGGATATTTTCACAAAAAAGTGAAATTTTCAAAAATCCAGAAAAATTGTCTGAAAACTACTAAATATTAAGGACTCATTGGGCGAATCGCTCTGGAACTGAAATCGGAAAGCTCACTCACATTTCCCCTATCTGAAAGTCTGATAAACGCCGGAAAAATGACTAAGTCCAAAAAAAAATTTTTTTCAATTTTACCCCCGTGGAATATATATTCTACCCACTCACATTTGGAACTCTCCTGGGGAACCCTCACACATATTATTCCCTCATTTAGTGGATATTTTCACAAAAAATTGAAATTTTCCAAAAATTCAGAAAATTGGCTGAAAACGACTAAATATCTAGGACTCATTAGGCGAATCGCTCTGGAACTGAAATCGGAACGCTCACTGACATTGCCCCTATCTGAAAGTCTGATAAACGCCGGAAAAATGACTAAGTCCAAGAAAAAAGTATTTTCAACTTTTTTCAATTTTACCCCCGTGGGATATATATTCTACCCACTCACATTTGGAACTCTCCTGGGGTACCCTCACACATATTATTCCCTCATTTAGTGGATATTTTCACAAAAAAGTGAAATTTTCAAAAAATCAAGAAAATTGGCTGAAAACGACAAAATATCAAGGACTCATTGGGTGAAACGCTCTGGAACTGAAATCGGAACGCTCACTGACATTTCCCCTATCTGAAAGTCTGATAAACGCCGGAAAAATGACTCAGTCCAAGAAAAATAAAATTTCAACTTTTTTCAATTTTACCCCCGTGGGATATATATTCTACCCAAACACATTTGGAACTCTCCTGGGGTACCCTCACACATATTATTCCCTCATTTAGTGGATATTTTCACAAAAAAGTAAAATTTTCAAAAATCCAGAAAATTGTCTGAAAACGACTAAATATCAAGGACTCATTGGGCGAATCGCTCTGGAACAGAAATCGGAGCGCTCACTCACATTTCCCCTATCTGAAAGTCTGATAAACGCCGGAAAAATGACTAAGTCCAAGAAAAAAGTGTTTTCAACTTTTTTCAATTTTACCCCCGTGGGATATATATTCTACCCACTCACATTTGGAACTCTCCTGGGGTACCCTCACACATATTATTCCCTCATTTAGTGGATATTTTCACAAAAAAGTGAAATTTTCAAAAATCCAAAATATTGGCTGAAAACGACTAAATATCAAGGACTCATTGGGCGAATCGCTCTGGAACTGAAATCGGAGCGCTCACTCACATTTCCCCTATCTGAAAGTCTGATAAACGCCGGAAAAATGACTAAGTCCAAGAAAAAAGTGTTTTCAACTTTTTTCAATTTTACCCCCGTGTGATATATATTCTACCCACTCACATTTGGAACTCTCCTGGGGTACCCTCACACATATTATTCCCTCATTTAGTGGATATTTTCACAAAAAAGTGAAATTTTCAAAAAATCCAGAAAATTGTCTGAAAACGACTAAATATCAAGGAAACATTGGGCGAATCGATCTGGAACTAAAATAGGAACACTCACTGACATTTCCCCTATCTGAAAGTCTGATAAACGCCGGAAAAATGACTCAGTCCAAGAAAAAAAAAATTTCAACTTTTTTCAATTTTACCCCTGTGGGATATATATTCTACCCACACACATTTGGTACTCTCCTGGGGTACCCTCACACATATTATTCCCTCATTTAGTGGATATTTTCACAAAAAAGTGAAATTTTCAAAAATCCCGAAAAGTGGCTGAAAACGACTAAATATCAAGGACTCATTGGGCGATTCGCTCTGGAACTGAAATCGGAACGCTCACTGACATTTCCCCTATCTGAAAGTCTGATAAACGCCGGAAAAATGACTAAGTCCAAAGAAAAAATTTTTTCAACTTTTTTTAATTTTACCCCCGTGGGATATATATTCTACCCACATACATTTGGAACTCTCCTGGGGTACCCTCACACATATTATTCCCTCATTTAGTGGATATTTTCACAAAAAAGTGAAATTTTCAAAAATCCAGAAAAATTGTCTGAAAACGACTAAATATCAAGGACTCATTGGGCGAATCGCTCTGGAACTGAAATCGGAAAGCTCACTCACATTTCCCCTATCTGAAAGTCTGATAAACGCCGGAAAAATGACTAAGTCCAAAAAAAATTTTTTTTCAATTTTACCCCCGTGGGATATATATTCTACCCACTCACATTTGGAACTCTCCTGGGGAACCCTCACACATATTATTCCCTCATTTAGTGGATATTTTCACAAAAAATTGAAATTTTCCAAAAATTCAGAAAATTGGCTGAAAACGACTAAATATCTAGGACTCATTGGTCCAATCGCTCTGGAACTGAAATCGGAACGCTCACTGACATTTCCCCTATCTGAAAGTCTGATAAACGCCAGAAAAATGACTAAGTCCAAGAAAAAAGTATTTTCAACTTTTTTCAATTTTACCCCCGTGGGATATATCTTCTACCCACACACATTCGGAACTCTCCTGGGGTACCCTCACACATATTATTCCCTCATTTAGTGGATATTTTCACAAAACAGTGAAATTTTCAAAAAATCCAGAAAATTGGCTGATAATGACTAAATATCAAGGACTCATTGGGCGAATCGCTCTGGAACTGAAATCGGAACGCTCACTGACATTTCCCCTATCTGAAAGTCTGATAAACGCCGGAAAAATGACTAAGTCCAAAGAAATTTTTTTTTAAACTTTTTTCAATTTTACCCCCGTGGGATATATATTCTACCCACACACATTTGGAATTCTCCTGGGGTACCCTCACACATATTATTCCCTCATTTAGTGGATATTTTCACAAAAAAGTGACATTTTCAAAAAACCAAAATATTGGCTGAAAACGACTAAATATCAAGGACTCATTGGGCGAATCGCTCTGGAACTGAAATCGGAATGCTCACTGACATTTCCCCTATCTGAAAGTCTGATAAACGCCGGAAAAATGACTAAGTCCAAGAAAAAACTGTTTTCAACTTTTTTCAATTTTACCACCGTGGGATATATATTCTACCCACTCACATTTGGAACTCTCCTGGGGTACCCTCACACATATTATTCCCGCATTTAGTGGATATTTTTACAAAAAAGTGAAATTTTCAAAAAATCCAGAAAATTGGTTGAAAACGACTAAATATCAAGGACTCATTGGGCGAATCGCTCTGGAACTGAAATCGGAACGCTCACTGACATTTCCCCTATCTGAAAGTCTGATAAACGCCGGAAAAATGACTCAGTCCAAGAAAAAAAAAATTTCAACTTTTTTCAATTTTACCCCCGTGGGATTTATATTCTACCCACACACATTTGGAACTCTCCTGGGATACCCTCACACATATTATTCCCTCATTTAGTGGATATTTTCACAAAAAAGTGAAATTTTCAAAAATCCAGAAAATTGGCTCAAAACGACTAAATATCAAGGACTCATTGGGCGAATCGTTCTAGAACTTTAATCGGAACGCTCACTGACATTTGCCCTATGTGAAAATCTGATAAACGCCGGAAAAATGACTAAGTCCAAGAAAAAAGTGTTTTCAACTTTTTTCAATTTTACCCCCGTGGGATTTATATTCTACCCACTCACAATTGGAACTCTCCTGGGGTACCCTCACACATATTATTCCCTCATTTAGTGGATATTTTCACAAAAAAAGTGAAATTTTCCAAAAATCCAGAAAATTGGCTGAAAACGACTAAATATCAAGGACTCATTGGGCGAATCGCTCTGGAACTGAAATCGGAACGCTCACTGACATTTGCCCTATCTGAAAGTCTGATAAACGCCGGAAAAATGCCGTAGTCCAAAGAAAATTTTTTTTCAACTTTTTTCAATTTTACCCCCGTGGGATATATATTCTACCCACACACATTTGGAACTCTCCTGGGGTACCCTCACACATATTATTCCCTCATTTAGTGGATATTTTCACAAAAAAGTGAAATTTTCAAAAATCCAGAAAATTGGCTCAAAATGACTAAATATCAAGGACTCATTGGGCGAATCGCTCTGGAACTTAAATCGGAACGCTCACTGACATTTGCCCTATCTGAAAGTCTGATAAACGCCGGAAAAATGACTAAGTCTAAGAAAAAAGTGTTTTCAACTTTTTTCAATTTTACCCCCGTGGGATATATATTCTACCCACACACATTTGGAACTCTCCTGGGATACCCTCACACATATTATTCCCTCATTTTGTAGATATTTTAACAAAAAAGTGAAATTTTCAAAAATCCAGAAAATTGGCTCAAAACGACTAAATATCAAGGACTCATTGGGCGAATCACTCTGGAACTTAAATCGGAACGCTCACTGACATTTGCCCTATCTGAAAGTCTGATAAACGCCGGAAAAATGACTAAGTGTAAGAAAAAAGTGTTTTCAACTTTTTTCAATTTTACCCCCGTGGGATATATATTCTACCCACACACATTTGTAACTCTTCTGGGGTAGCCTCACACATATTTTTCCCTCATTTAGTGGATATTTTCACAAAAAAGTGAAATTTTCCAAAAATCCAGAAAATTGGCTGAAAACGACTAAATATCAAGGACTCATTGGGCGAATCGCTTTGGAACTGAAATCGGAACGCTCACTGACATTTCCCCTATCTGAAAGTCTGATAAACGCCGGAAAAATGACTAAGTCTAAGAAAAAAGTGTATTCAACCTTTTTCAATTTTACCCCCGTGGGATATATATTCTACCCATTCACAATTGGAACTCTCCTGGGGTACCCTCACCCTCATTTAGTGGGTATTTTCACAAAAAAAGTGAAATTTTCCAAAAATCCAGAAAATTGTCTGAAAACCACTAAATATCAAGGACTCATTGGGCGAATCGCTCTGGAACTGAAATCGGTACGCTCACTGACATTTGCCCTATCTGAAAGTCTGATAAACGCCGGAAAAATGAGTAAGTCCAAGAAAAAAGTGTTTTCAACTTTTTTCAATTTTACCCCCGTGGGATATATATTCTACCCACACACATTTGGAACTCTCCTGGGGTACCCTCACACATATTATTCAGTCATTTAGTGGATATTTTCACAAAAAAGTGAAATTTTCAAAAAATCCAGAAAATTGGCTGAAAACGACTAAATATCAAGGACTCATTGGGCGAATCGCTCTGGAACTGAAATCGGAATGCTCACTGACATTTCCCCTATCTGAAAGTCTGATAAACGCCGGAAAAATGACTAAGTCCAAAAAAAATTTTTTTTCAACTTTTTTCAATTTTACCCTCGTGGGATATATATTCTACCCACACACATTTGGAACTCTCCTGGGGTACCCTCAGACATTTTATTCCCTCAGTTAGTGGATATTTTCACAAAAAAGTGAAATTTTCAAAAATCCTAAATATTGGCTGAAAACGACTAAATATCAAGGACTCATTGGGAGAATCGCTCTGGAACTGAAATCGGAACGCTCACTGACATTTCCCCTATCTGAAAGTCTGATAAACGCCGGAAAAATGACAGTCCAAGAAAAAAGTGTTTTCAACTTTTTTCAATTTTACCCCCGTGGGATAAATATTCTACCCACACACATTTGGAACTCTCCTGGGATACCCTCACACATATTATTCCCTCATTTAGTGGATATTTTCACAAAAAAGTGAAATTTTCAAAAATCCAGAAAATTGGCTCAAAACGACTAAATATCAAGGACTCATTGGGAGAATCGCTCTGGAACTTAAATCGGAATGCTCACTGACATTTGCCCTATCTGAAAGTCTGATAAACGCCGGAAAAATGACTAAGTGTAAGAAAAAAGTGTTTTCAACTTTTTTCAATTTTACCCCCGTGGGATATATATTCTACCCACACACATTTGTAACTCTTCTGGGGTAGCCTCACACATATTATTCCCTCATTTAGTGGATATTTTCATAAAAAAGTGAAATTTTCAAAAATCCAAAATATTGTCTGAAAACGACTAAATATCAAGGACTCATTGGGCGAATCGCTCTGGAACTGAAATCGGAATGCTCACTGACATTTGCCCTATCTGAAAGTCTGATAAACGCCGGAAAAATGACTAAGTCCAAAAAAAATTTTTTTCAATTTTACCCCCATGGGATAAATATTCTATCCACACACATTTGGAACTCTCCTGGGATACCCTCACACATATTATTCCCTCATTTAGTGGATATTTTCACAAAAAAGTGAAATTTTCAAATATCCAGAAAATTGGCTCAAAACGACTAAATATCAAGGACTCATTGGGAGAATCGCTCTGGAACTTAAATCGGAACGCTCACTGACATTTGCCCTATCTGAAAGTCTGATAAACGCCGGAAAAATGACTAAGTCCAAGAAAAAAGTGTTTTCAACTTTTTTCAATTTTACCCCCGTGGGATATATATTCTACCCACACACATTTGGAACTCTCCTAGGGTACCCTCACACATATTATTCCCTCATTTAGTGGATATTTTCACAAAAAAGTGAAATTTTCAAAAATCCAGAAAATTGGCTGAAAACAACTAAATAACAAGTACTCATTGGGAGAATCGCTCTGGAACTGAAAACAGAACTCTCACTGACATTTCCCCTATCTGAAAGTCTGATAAACGCCGAAAAAATGACTAAGTCCAAAAAAAAAAATTTTTCAACTTTTTTCAATTTTACCCCCGTGGAATATATATTCTATCCACACACATTTGGAACTCTCCTGGGGTACCCTCACACATATTATTCCCTCATTTAGTGGATATTTTCACAAAAAAGTGAAATTTTCAAAAATCCAGAAAATTGGCTGAAAACAAATAAATATCAAGGACTCATTGGGCGAATCGCTCTGGAACTGAAATCGGAATGCTCACTCACATTTCCCCTATCTGAAAGTGTGATATACGCCGTAAAAATGACTAAGTTCAAAAAAAAAATTTTTTAAACTTTTTTCAATTTTACCCCCGTGGGATATATATTCTACCCACTCACATTTGGAACTCTCCTGGGGTACCCTCACACATATTATTCCCTCATTTAGTGGAAATTTTCACAAAAAAGTGAAATTTTCAAAAATCCAGAAAATTGGCTGAAAACGACTAAATATCAAGGACTCATTGGGCGAATCGCTCTGGAACTGAAATCGGAATGCTCACTGACATTTGCCCTATCTGAAAGTCTGATAAACGCCGGAAAAATGACTAAGTCTAAGAAAAAAGTGTTTTCAACCTTTTTCAATTTTCCCCCGTGGGATATATATTCTACCCATTCACAATTGGAACTCTCCTGGGGTACCCTCACCCTCATTTAGTGGATATTTTCACAAAAAAAGTGAAATTTTCCAAAAATCCAAAAAATTGGCTGAAAACCACTAAATATCAAGGACTCATTGGGCGAATCGCTCTGGAACTGAAATCGGAACGCTCACTGACATTTGCCCTATCTGAAAGTCTGATAAACGCCGGAAAAATGAGTAAGTCCAAGAAAAAAGTGTTTTCAACTTTTTTCAATTTTACCCCCGTGGGATATATATTCTACCCACACACATTTGGAACTCTCCTGGGGTACCCTCACACATATTATTCAGTCATTTAGTGGATATTTTCACAAAAAAGTGAAATTTTCAAAAAATCCAGAAAATTGGCTGAAAACGAGTAAATATCAAGGACTCATTGGGCGAATCGCTCTGGAACTGAAATCGGAATGCTCACTGACATTTCCCCTATCTGAAAGTCTGATAAACGCCGGAAAAATGACTAAGTCCAAAAAAAATTTTTTTTCAACTTTTTTCAATTTTACCCTCGTGGGATATATATTCTACCCACACACATTTGGAACTCTCCTGGGGTACCCTCAGACATTTTATTCCCTCAGTTAGTGGATATTTTCACAAAAAAGTGAAATTTTCAAAAATCCAAAATATTGGCTGAAAACGACTAAATATCAAGGACTCATTGGGAGAATCGCTCTGGAACTGAAATCGGAACGCTCACTGACATTTCCCCTATCTGAAAGTCTGATAAACGCCGGAAAAATGACAGTCCAAGAAAAAAGTGTTTTCAACTTTTTTCAATTTTACCCCCGTGGGATAAATATTCTACCCACACACATTTGGAACTCTCCTGGGATACCCTCACACATATTATTCCCTCATTTAGTGGATATTTTCACAAAAAAGTGAAATTTTCAAAAATCCAGAAAATTGGCTCAAAACGACTAAATATCAAGGACTCATTGGGAGAATCGCTCTGGAACTTAAATCGGAATGCTCACTGACATTTGCCCTATCTGAAAGTCTGATAAACGCCGGAAAAATGACTAAGTGTAAGAAAAAAGTGTTTTCAACTTTTTTCAATTTTACCCCCGTGGGATATATATTCTACCCACACACATTTGTAACTCTTCTGGGGTAGCCTCACACATATTATTCCCTCATTTAGTGGATATTTTCATAAAAAAGTGAAATTTTCAAAAATCCAAAATATTGTCTGAAAACGACTAAATATCAAGGACTCATTGGGCGAATCGCTCTGGAACTGAAATCGGAATGCTCACTGACATTTGCCCTATCTGAAAGTCTGATAAACGCCGGAAAAATGACTAAGTCCAAAAAAAATTTTTTTCAATTTTACCCCCATGGGATAAATATTCTATCCACACACATTTGGAACTCTCCTGGGATACCCTCACACATATTATTCCCTCATTTAGTGGATATTTTCACAAAAAAGTGAAATTTTCAAAAATCCAGAAAATTGGCTCAAAACGACTAAATATCAAGGACTCATTGGGAGAATCGCTCTGGAACTTAAATCGGAACGCTCACTGACATTTGCCCTATCTGAAAGTCTGATAAACGCCGGAAAAATGACTAAGTCCAAGAAAAAAGTGTTTTCAACTTTTTTCAATTTTACCCCCGTGGGATATATATTCTACCCACACACATTTGGAACTCTCCTAGGGTACCCTCAGACATTTTATTCCCTCAGTTAGTGGATATTTTCACAAAAAAGTGAAATTTTCAAAAATCCAAAATATTGGCTGAAAACGACTAAATATCAAGGACTCATTGGGAGAATCGCTCTGGAACTGAAATCGGAACGCTCACTGACATTTCCCCTATCTGAAAGTCTGATAAACGCCGGAAAAATGACAGTCCAAGAAAAAAGTGTTTTCAACTTTTTTCAATTTTACCCCCGTGGGATAAATATTCTACCCACACACATTTGGAACTCTCCTGGGATACCCTCACACATATTATTCCCTCATTTAGTGGATATTTTCACAAAAAAGTGAAATTTTCAAAAATCCAGAAAATTGGCTCAAAACGACTAAATATCAAGGACTCATTGGGAGAATCGCTCTGGAACTTAAATCGGAATGCTCACTGACATTTGCCCTATCTGAAAGTCTGATAAACGCCGGAAAAATGACTAAGTGTAAGAAAAAAGTGTTTTCAACTTTTTTCAATTTTACCCCCGTGGGATATATATTCTACCCACACACATTTGTAACTCTTCTGGGGTAGCCTCACACATATTATTCCCTCATTTAGTGGATATTTTCATAAAAAAGTGAAATTTTCAAAAATCCAAAATATTGTCTGAAAACGACTAAATATCAAGGACTCATTGGGCGAATCGCTCTGGAACTGAAATCGGAATGCTCACTGACATTTGCCCTATCTGAAAGTCTGATAAACGCCGGAAAAATGACTAAGTCCAAAAAAAATTTTTTTCAATTTTACCCCCATGGGATAAATATTCTATCCACACACATTTGGAACTCTCCTGGGATACCCTCACACATATTATTCCCTCATTTAGTGGATATTTTCACAAAAAAGTGAAATTTTCAAAAATCCAGAAAATTGGCTCAAAACGACTAAATATCAAGGACTCATTGGGAGAATCGCTCTGGAACTTAAATCGGAACGCTCACTGACATTTGCCCTATCTGAAAGTCTGATAAACGCCGGAAAAATGACTAAGTCCAAGAAAAAAGTGTTTTCAACTTTTTTCAATTTTACCCCCGTGGGATATATATTCTACCCACACACATTTGGAACTCTCCTAGGGTACCCTCACACATATTATTCCCTCATTTAGTGGATATTTTCACAAAAAAGTGAAATTTTCAAAAATCCAGAAAATTGGCTGAAAACAACTAAATAACAAGTACTCATTGGGAGAATCGCTCTGGAACTGAAAACAGAACTCTCACTGACATTTCCCCTATCTGAAAGTCTGATAAACGCCGAAAAAATGACTAAGTCCAAAAAAAAAAATTTTTCAACTTTTTTCAATTTTACCCCCGTGGAATATATATTCTATCCACACACATTTGGAACTCTCCTGGGGTACCCTCACACATATTATTCCCTCATTTAGTGGATATTTTCACAAAAAAGTGAAATTTTCAAAAATCCAGAAAATTGGCTGAAAACAAATAAATATCAAGGACTCATTGGGCGAATCGCTCTGGAACTGAAATCGGAATGCTCACTGACATTTGCCCTATCTGAAAGTCTGATAAACGCCGGAAAAATGACTAAGTCCAAAAAAAAAATTTTTTTAACTTTTTTCAATCTTACCCCCGTGGAATATATATTCTACCCACACACATTTGGAACTTTCCTGGGGTACCCTCACACATATTATTCCCTCATTTAGTGGATATTTTCACAAAAAAGTGAAATTTTCAAAAATCCAGAAAATTGGCTGAAAACGACTAAATATCAAGGAGTCATTGGGCAAATCGCTCTGGAACTTAAATCGGAACGCTCACTGACATTTCCCCTATCTGAAAGTCTGATAAACGCCGGAAAAATGACAGTCCAAAAAAAAAATTTTTTAAACTTTTTTCAATTTTACCCCCGTGGGATATATATTCTACCCACACACATTTGGAACTCTCCTGGGGTACCCTCACACATATTATTCTCTCATTTAGTGGATATTTTCACAAAAAAGTGAATTTTTCAAAAATCCAGAAAATTGGCTGAAAACGACTAAATATCAAGGAGTCATTGGGCGAATCGCTCTGGAACTGAAATCGGAATGCTCACTCACATTTCCCCTATCTGAAAGTCTGATAAACGCCGGAAAAATGACTAAGTCCAAAAAAAATTTTTTTCAATTTTACCCCCATGGGATAAATATTCTATCCACACACATTTGGAACTCTCCTGGGATACCCTCACACATATTATTCCCTCATTTAGTGGATATTTTCACAAAAAAGTGAAATTTTCAAAAATCCAGAAAATTGGCTCAAAACGACTAAATATCAAGGACTCATTGGGAGAATCGCTCTGGAACTTAAATCGGAACGCTCACTGACATTTGCCCTATCTGAAAGTCTGATAAACGCCGGAAAAATGACTAAGTCCAAGAAAAAAGTGTTTTCAACTTTTTTCAATTTTACCCCCGTGGGATATATATTCTACCCACACACATTTGGAACTCTCCTAGGGTACCCTCACACATATTATTCCCTCATTTAGTGGATATTTTCACAAAAAAGTGAAATTTTCAAAAATCCAGAAAATTGGCTGAAAACAACTAAATAACAAGTACTCATTGGGAGAATCGCTCTGGAACTGAAAACAGAACTCTCACTGACATTTCCCCTATCTGAAAGTCTGATAAACGCCGAAAAAATGACTAAGTCCAAAAAAAAAAATTTTTCAATTTTTTTCAATTTTACCCCCGTGGAATATATATTCTATCCACACACATTTGGAACTCTCCTGGGGTACCCTCACACATATTATTCCCTCATTTAGTGGATATTTTCACAAAAAAGTGAAATTTTCAAAAATCCAGAAAATTGGCAGAAAACAAATAAATATCAAGGACTCATTGGGCGAATCGCTCTGGAACTGAAATCGGAATGCTCACTCACATTTCCCCTATCTGAAAGTGTGATATACGCCGTAAAAATGACTAAGTTCAAAAAAAAAATTTTTTAAACTTTTTTCAATTTTACCCCCGTGGGATATATATTCTACCCACTCACATTTGGAACTCTCCTGGGGTACCCTCACACATATTATTCCCTCATTTAGTGGAAATTTTCACAAAAAAGTGAAATTTTCAAAAATCCAGAAAATTGGCTGAAAACGACTAAATATCAAGGACTCATTGGGCGAATCGCTCTGGAACTGAAATCGGAATGCTCACTGACATTTGCCCTATCTGAAAGTCTGATAAACGCCGGAAAAATGACTAAGTCCAAAAAAAAAATTTTTTTCAACTTTTTTTAATTTTACCCCCGAGAGATATATATTCTACCCACACACATTTGGAACTCTCCTGGGGTTCCCTCACACATATTATTCCCTCATTTAGTGGATATTTTCACAAAAAAGTGAAATTTTCAAAAATCCAGAAAATTGGCTGAAAACAACTAAATAACAAGTACTCATTGGGAGAATCGCTCTGGAACTGAAAACCGAACTCTCACTGACATTTCCCCTATCTGAAAGTCTGATAAACGCCGGAAAAATGACTAAGTCCAAGAAAAAAATTTTTTCAACTTTTTTCAATTTTACCCCCGTGGGATATATATTCTACCCATACACATTTGGAACTCTCCTGGGGTACCCTCACACATATTATTCCCTCATTTAGTGGATATTTTCACAAAAAAGTGAAATTTTCAAAAATCCAGAAAATTGGCTGAAAACGACTAAATATCAAGGACTCATTGGGCGAATCGCTCTGGAACTGAAATCGGAATGCTCACTGACATTTCCCCTATCTGAAAGTCTGATATACGCCGTAAAAATGACTAAGTCCAAAAAAAAAAATTTTTAAACTTTTTTCAATTTTACCCCCGTGTGATATATATTCTACCCACTCACATTTGGAACTCTCCTGGCGTACCCTCACACATATTATTCCCTCATTTAGTGGATATTTTCACAAAAAAGTGAAATTTTCAAAAATCCAGAAAATTGGCTGAAAACAACTAAATATCAAGGACTCATTGGGCGAATCGCTCTGGAACTGAAATCGGAATGCTCACTCACATTTCCCCTATCTGAAAGTCTGATAAACGCCGGAAAAATGACTAAGTCCAAAAAAAAATTTGTTCAATTTTTTTCAATTTTACCCCCGTGGGATATATATTCTACGCACACACATTTGGAACTCTCCTGGGGTACCCTCACACATATTATTCTCTCATTTAGTGGATATTTTCACAAAAAAGTGAAATTTTCAAAAATCCAGAAAATTGGCTGAAAAGGACTAAATATCAAGGAGTCATTGGGCGAATCGCTCTGGAACTGAAATCGGAATGCTCACTGACATTTCCCCTATCTGAAAGTCTGATAAACGCTGGAAAAATGACTAAGTCCAAAAAAATATTTTTTTCAACTTTTTTTAATTTTACCCCCGTGAGATATATATTCTACCCACACACATTTGGAACTCTCCTGGGGTACCCTCACACATATTATTCCCTCATTTAGTGGATATTTTCATAAAAAAGTGAAATTTTCAAAAATCCAAAATATTGTCTGAAAACGACTAAATATCAAGGACTCATTGGGCGAATCGCTCTGGAACTGAAATCGGAATGCTCACTGACATTTGCCCTATCTGAAAGTCTGATAAACGCCGGAAAAATGACTAAGTCCAAAAAAAATTTTTTTCAATTTTACCCCCATGGGATAAATATTCTATCCACACACATTTGGAACTCTCCTGGGATACCCTCACACATATTATTCCCTCATTTAGTGGATATTTTCACAAAAAAGTGAAATTTTCAAAAATCCAGAAAATTGGCTCAAAACGACTAAATATCAAGGACTCATTGGGAGAATCGCTCTGGAACTTAAATCGGAACGCTCACTGACATTTGCCCTATCTGAAAGTCTGATAAACGCCGGAAAAATGACTAAGTCCAAGAAAAAAGTGTTTTCAACTTTTTTCAATTTTACCCCCGTGGGATATATATTCTACCCACACACATTTGGAACTCTCCTAGGGTACCCTCAGACATTTTATTCCCTCAGTTAGTGGATATTTTCACAAAAAAGTGAAATTTTCAAAAATCCAAAATATTGGCTGAAAACGACTAAATATCAAGGACTCATTGGGAGAATCGCTCTGGAACTGAAATCGGAACGCTCACTGACATTTCCCCTATCTGAAAGTCTGATAAACGCCGGAAAAATGACAGTCCAAGAAAAAAGTGTTTTCAACTTTTTTCAATTTTACCCCCGTGGGATAAATATTCTACCCACACACATTTGGAACTCTCCTGGGATACCCTCACACATATTATTCCCTCATTTAGTGGATATTTTCACAAAAAAGTGAAATTTTCAAAAATCCAGAAAATTGGCTCAAAACGACTAAATATCAAGGACTCATTGGGAGAATCGCTCTGGAACTTAAATCGGAATGCTCACTGACATTTGCCCTATCTGAAAGTCTGATAAACGCCGGAAAAATGACTAAGTGTAAGAAAAAAGTGTTTTCAACTTTTTTCAATTTTACCCCCGTGGGATATATATTCTACCCACACACATTTGTAACTCTTCTGGGGTAGCCTCACACATATTATTCCCTCATTTAGTGGATATTTTCATAAAAAAGTGAAATTTTCAAAAATCCAAAATATTGTCTGAAAACGACTAAATATCAAGGACTCATTGGGCGAATCGCTCTGGAACTGAAATCGGAATGCTCACTGACATTTGCCCTATCTGAAAGTCTGATAAACGCCGGAAAAATGACTAAGTCCAAAAAAAATTTTTTTCAATTTTACCCCCATGGGATAAATATTCTATCCACACACATTTGGAACTCTCCTGGGATACCCTCACACATATTATTCCCTCATTTAGTGGATATTTTCACAAAAAAGTGAAATTTTCAAAAATCCAGAAAATTGGCTCAAAACGACTAAATATCAAGGACTCATTGGGAGAATCGCTCTGGAACTTAAATCGGAACGCTCACTGACATTTGCCCTATCTGAAAGTCTGATAAACGCCGGAAAAATGACTAAGTCCAAGAAAAAAGTGTTTTCAACTTTTTTCAATTTTACCCCCGTGGGATATATATTCTACCCACACACATTTGGAACTCTCCTAGGGTACCCTCACACATATTATTCCCTCATTTAGTGGATATTTTCACAAAAAAGTGAAATTTTCAAAAATCCAGAAAATTGGCTGAAAACAACTAAATAACAAGTACTCATTGGGAGAATCGCTCTGGAACTGAAAACAGAACTCTCACTGACATTTCCCCTATCTGAAAGTCTGATAAACGCCGAAAAAATGACTAAGTCCAAAAAAAAAAATTTTTCAACTTTTTTCAATTTTACCCCCGTGGAATATATATTCTATCCACACACATTTGGAACTCTCCTGGGGTACCCTCACACATATTATTCCCTCATTTAGTGGATATTTTCACAAAAAAGTGAAATTTTCAAAAATCCAGAAAATTGGCTGAAAACAAATAAATATCAAGGACTCATTGGGCGAATCGCTCTGGAACTGAAATCGGAATGCTCACTGACATTTGCCCTATCTGAAAGTCTGATAAACGCCGGAAAAATGACTAAGTCCAAAAAAAAATTTTTTTTAACTTTTTTCAATCTTACCCCCGTGGAATATATATTCTACCCACACACATTTGGAACTTTCCTGGGGTACCCTCACACATATTATTCCCTCATTTAGTGGATATTTTCACAAAAAAGTGAAATTTTCAAAAATCCAGAAAATTGGCTGAAAACGACTAAATATCAAGGAGTCATTGGGCAAATCGCTCTGGAACTTAAATCGGAACGCTCACTGACATTTCCCCTATCTGAAAGTCTGATAAACGCCGGAAAAATGACAGTCCAAAAAAAAAATTTTTTAAACTTTTTTCAATTTTACCCCCGTGGGATATATATTCTACCCACACACATTTGGAACTCTCCTGGGGTACCCTCACACATATTATTCTCTCATTTAGTGGATATTTTCACAAAAAAGTGAATTTTTCAAAAATCCAGAAAATTGGCTGAAAACGACTAAATATCAAGGAGTCATTGGGCGAATCGCTCTGGAACTGAAATCGGAATGCTCACTCACATTTCCCCTATCTGAAAGTCTGATAAACGCCGGAAAAATGACTAAGTCCAAAAAAAATTTTTTTCAATTTTACCCCCATGGGATAAATATTCTATCCACACACATTTGGAACTCTCCTGGGATACCCTCACACATATTATTCCCTCATTTAGTGGATATTTTCACAAAAAAGTGAAATTTTCAAAAATCCAGAAAATTGGCTCAAAACGACTAAATATCAAGGACTCATTGGGAGAATCGCTCTGGAACTTAAATCGGAACGCTCACTGACATTTGCCCTATCTGAAAGTCTGATAAACGCCGGAAAAATGACTAAGTCCAAGAAAAAAGTGTTTTCAACTTTTTTCAATTTTACCCCCGTGGGATATATATTCTACCCACACACATTTGGAACTCTCCTAGGGTACCCTCACACATATTATTCCCTCATTTAGTGGATATTTTCACAAAAAAGTGAAATTTTCAAAAATCCAGAAAATTGGCTGAAAACAACTAAATAACAAGTACTCATTGGGAGAATCGCTCTGGAACTGAAAACAGAACTCTCACTGACATTTCCCCTATCTGAAAGTCTGATAAACGCCGAAAAAATGACTAAGTCCAAAAAAAAAAATTTTTCAATTTTTTTCAATTTTACCCCCGTGGAATATATATTCTATCCACACACATTTGGAACTCTCCTGGGGTACCCTCACACATATTATTCCCTCATTTAGTGGATATTTTCACAAAAAAGTGAAATTTTCAAAAATCCAGAAAATTGGCAGAAAACAAATAAATATCAAGGACTCATTGGGCGAATCGCTCTGGAACTGAAATCGGAATGCTCACTCACATTTCCCCTATCTGAAAGTGTGATATACGCCGTAAAAATGACTAAGTTCAAAAAAAAAATTTTTTAAACTTTTTTCAATTTTACCCCCGTGGGATATATATTCTACCCACTCACATTTGGAACTCTCCTGGGGTACCCTCACACATATTATTCCCTCATTTAGTGGAAATTTTCACAAAAAAGTGAAATTTTCAAAAATCCAGAAAATTGGCTGAAAACGACTAAATATCAAGGACTCATTGGGCGAATCGCTCTGGAACTGAAATCGGAATGCTCACTGACATTTGCCCTATCTGAAAGTCTGATAAACGCCGGAAAAATGACTAAGTCCAAAAAAAAAATTTTTTTCAACTTTTTTTAATTTTACCCCCGAGAGATATATATTCTACCCACACACATTTGGAACTCTCCTGGGGTTCCCTCACACATATTATTCCCTCATTTAGTGGATATTTTCACAAAAAAGTGAAATTTTCAAAAATCCAGAAAATTGGCTGAAAACAACTAAATAACAAGTACTCATTGGGAGAATCGCTCTGGAACTGAAAACCGAACTCTCACTGACATTTCCCCTATCTGAAAGTCTGATAAACGCCGGAAAAATGACTAAGTCCAAGAAAAAAATTTTTTCAACTTTTTTCAATTTTACCCCCGTGGGATATATATTCTACCCATACACATTTGGAACTCTCCTGGGGTACCCTCACACATATTATTCCCTCATTTAGTGGATATTTTCACAAAAAAGTGAAATTTTCAAAAATCCAGAAAATTGGCTGAAAACGACTAAATATCAAGGACTCATTGGGCGAATCGCTCTGGAACTGAAATCGGAATGCTCACTGACATTTCCCCTATCTGAAAGTCTGATATACGCCGTAAAAATGACTAAGTCCAAAAAAAAAAATTTTTAAACTTTTTTCAATTTTACCCCCGTGTGATATATATTCTACCCACTCACATTTGGAACTCTCCTGGCGTACCCTCACACATATTATTCCCTCATTTAGTGGATATTTTCACAAAAAAGTGAAATTTTCAAAAATCCAGAAAATTGGCTGAAAACAACTAAATATCAAGGAGTCATTGGGCGAATCGCTCTGGAACTGAAATCGGAATGCTCACTGACATTTCCCCTATCTGAAAGTCTGATAAACGCTGGAAAAATGACTAAGTCCAAAAAAATATTTTTTTCAACTTTTTTTAATTTTACCCCCGTGAGATATATATTCTACCCACACACATTTGGAACTCTCCTGGGGTACCCTCACACATATTATTCCCTCATTTAGTGGATATTTTCACAAAAAAGTGAAATTTTCAAAAATCCAAAATATTGGCTGAAAACGACTAAATATCAAGGACTCATTGGGCGAATCGCTCTGGAACTGAAATCGGAACGCTCACTGACATTTCCCCTATCTGAAAGTCTGATAAACGCCGGAAAAATGACAGTCCAAAAAAAAAATTTTTTAAACTTTTTTCAATTTTACCCCCGTGGGATATATATTCTACCCACACACATTTGGAACTCTCCTGGGGTACCCTCACACATATTATTCTCTCATTTAGTGGATATTTTCACAAAAAAGTGAAATTTTCAAAAATCCAGAAAATTGGCTGAAAACGACTAAATATCAAGGAGTAATTGGGCGAATCGCTCTGGAACTGAAATCGGAATGCTCACTGACATTTCCCCTATCTGAAAGTCTGATAAACGCCGGAAAAATGACTAAGTCCAAAAAAATATTTTTTTCAACTTTTTTTAATTTTACCCCCGAGAGATATATATTCTACCCACACACATTTGGAACTCTCCTGGGGTACCCTCACACATATTATTCCCTCATTTAGTGGATATTTTCACAAAAAAGTGAAATTTTCAAAAATCCAGAAAATTGGCTGAAAACGACTAAATATCAAGGACTCATTGGGCGAATCGCTCTGGAACTGAAATCAGAACGCTCACTGACATTTCCCCTATCTGAAAGTCTGATAAACGCCGGAAAAATGACTAAGTCCAAAAAAAAATTTGTTCAATTTTTTTCAATTTTACCCCCGTGGGATATATATTCTACCCACACACATTTGGAACTCTCCTGGGGTACCCTCACACATATTATTCCCTCATTTAGTGGATATTTTCACAAAAAAGTGAAATTTTCAAAAATCCAAAATATTGGCTGAAAACGACTAAATATCAAGGACTCATTGGGCGAATCGCTCTGGAACTGAAATCGGAACGCTCACTGACATTTCCCCTATCTGAAAGTCTGATAAACGCCGGAAAAATGACAGTCCGAAAAAAAATTTTTTTTAACTTTTTTCAATTTTACCCCCGTGGGATATATATTCTACCCACACACATTTGGAACTCTCCTGGGGTACCCTCACACATATTATTCTCTCATTTAGTGGATATTTTCACAAAAAAGTGAAATTTTCAAAAATCCAGAAAATTGGCTGAAAACGACTAAATATCAAGGAGTCATTGGGCGAATCGCTCTGGAACTGAAATCGGAATGCTCACTGACATTTCCCCTATCTGAAAGTCTGATAAACGCCGGAAAAATGACTAAGTCCAAAAAAACATTTTTTTCAACTTTTTTTAATTTTACCCCCGAGAGATATATATTCTACCCACACACATTTGGAACTCTCCTGGGGTACCCTCACACATATTATTCCCTCATTTAGTGGAAATTTTCACAAAAAAGTGAAATTTTCAAAAATCCAGAAAATTGGCTGAAAACGACTAAATATCAAGGACTCATTGGGCGAATCGCTCTGGAACTGAAATCGGAATGCTCACTGACATTTGCCCTATCTGAAAGTCTGATAAACGCCGGAAAAAAGACTAAGTCCAAAAAAAAAAATTTTTAACTTTTTTCAATCTTACCCCTGTGGAATATATATTCTACCCACACACATTTGGAACTTTCCTGGGGTACCCTCGCACATATTATTCCCTCATTTAGTGGATATTTTCACAAAAAAGTGAAATTTTCAAAAATCCAGAAAATTGGCTGAAAACGACTAAATATCAAGGAGTCATTGGGCGAATCGCTCTGGAACTGAAATCGGAACGCTCACTGACTTTTGCCCTATCTGAAAGTCTGATAAACGCCGGAAAAATGACAGTCCAAAAAAAAAATTTTTTAAACTTTTTTCAATTTTACCCCCGTGGGATATATATTCTACCCACACACATTTGGAACTCTCCTGGGGTACCCTCACACATATTATTCTCTCATTTAGTGGATATTTTCACAAAAAAGTGAAATTTTCAAAAATCCAGAAAATTGGCTGAAAACGACTTAATATCAAGGAGTCATTGGGCGAATCGCTCTGGAACTGAAATCGGAATGCTCACTGACATTTCCCCTATCTGAAAGTCTGATAAACGCCGGAAAAATGACAGTCCAAAAAAATATTTTTTTCAACTTTTTTTAATTTTACCCCCGTGAGATATATATTCTACCCACACACATTTGGAACTCTCCTGGGGTACCCTCACACATATTATTCCCTCATTTAGTGGATATTTTCACAAAAAAGTGAAATTTTCAAAAATCCAGAAAATTGGCTGAAAACGACTATATATCAAGGAGTCATTGGGCGAATCTCTCTGGAACTGAAATCGGAATGCTCACTGACATTTCCCCTATCTGAAAGTCTGATATACGCCGTAAAAATGACTAAGTTCAAAAAAAAAATTTTTTAAACTTTTTTCAATTTTACCCCCGTGGGATATATATTCTACCCACACACATTTGGAACTCTCCTGGGGTACCCTCACACATATTATTCCCTCATTTAGTGGATATTTTCACAAAAAAGTGAAATTTTCAAAAATCCAGAAAATTGGCTGAAAACGACTAAATATCAAGGAGTCATTGGGCGAATCGCTCTGGAACTGAAATCGGAACGCTCACTGACATTTCCCCTATCTGAAAGTCTGATAAACGCCGGAAAAATGACTAAGTCCAAAAAAAAATTTTTTTAAATTTTTTTCAATTTTAACCCCGTGGGATATATATTCTACCCACACACATTTGGAACTCTCCTGGGGTACCCTCACACATATTATTCCCTCATTTAGTGGATATTTTCACAAAAAAGTGAAATTTTCAAAAATCCAGAAAATTGGCTGAAAACGACTAAATATCAAGGAGTCATTGGGCGAATCGCTCTGGAACTGAAATCGGAACGCTCACTGACATTTCCCCTATCTGAAAGTCTGATAAACGCCGGAAAAATGACCAAGTCCAAAAAAAAAATTTTTTAAACTTTTTTCAATTTTAGCCCCGTGGGATATATATTCTACCCACACACATTTGGAACTCTCCTGGGGTACCCTCACACATATTATTCCCTCATTTAGTGGATATTTTCACAAAAAAGTGAAATTTTCAAAAATCCAGAAAATTGGCTGAAAACGACTAAATATCAAGGAGTCATTGGGCGAATCGCTCTGGAACTGAAATCGGAATGCTCACTGACAGTTGCCCTATCTGAAAGCCTGATAAACGCCGGAAAAATGACTAAGTCCAAAAAAATATTTTTTTCAACTTTTTTTAATTTTACCCCCGTGAGATATATATTCTACCCACACACATTTGGAACTCTCCTGGGGTACCCTCACACATATTATTCCCTCATTTAGTGGATATTTTCACAAAAAAGTGAAATTTTCAAAAATCCAGAAAATTGGCTGAAAACGACTATATATCAAGGAGTCATTGGGCGAATCGCTCTGGAACTGAAATCGGAATGCTCACTGACATTTCCCCTATCTGAAAGTCTGATATACGCCGTAAAAATGACTAAGTTCAAAAAAAAATTTTTTAAACTTTTTTCAATTTTACCCCCGTGGGATATATATTCTACCCACTCACATTTGGAACTCTCCTGGGGTACCCTCACACGTATTATTCCCTCATTTAGTGGAAATTTTCACAAAAAAGTGAAATTTTCAAAAATCCAGAAAATTGGCTGAAAACGACTAAATATCAAGGAGTCATTGGGCGAATCGCTCTGGAACTGAAATCGGAATGCTCACTGACATTTGCCCTATCTGAAAGTCTGATAAACGCCGGAAAAATGACTAAGTCCAAAAGAAAATTTTTTTTAACTTTTTTCAATCTTACCCCCGTGGAATATATATTCTACCCACACACATTTGGAACTCTCCTGGGGTACCCTCACACATATTATTCTCTCATTTAGTGGATATTTTCACAAAAAAGTGAAATTTTCAAAAATCCAGAAAATTGGCTGAAAACGACTAAATATCAAGGAGTCATTGGGCGAATCGCTCTGGAACTGAAATCGGAACGCTCACTGACATGTCCCCTAACTGAAAGTCTGATAAACGCCGGAAAAATGACTAAGTCCAAAAAAAATTTTTTTTCAACTTTTTTTAATTTTACCCCCGTGGAATATATATTCTACCCACACACATTTGGAACTCTCCTGGGGTACCCTCACACATATTATTCCCTCATTTAGTGGATATTTTCACAAAAAAGTGAAATTTTCAAAAATCCAGAAAATTGGCTGAAAACGACTATATATCAAGGAGTCATTGGGCGAATCGCTCTGGAACTGAAATCGGAATGCTCACTGACATTTCCCCTATCTGAAAGTCTGATATACGCCGTAAAAATGACTAAGTTCAAAAAAAAATTTTTTTTAACTTTTTTCAATCTTACCCCCGTGGAATATACATTCTACCCACACACATTTGGAACTTTCCTGGGGTACCCTCGCACATATTATTCCCTCATTTAGTGGATATTTTCACAAAAAAGTGAAATTTTCAAAAATACAGAAAATTGGCTGAAAACGACTAAATATCAAGGAGTCATTGGGGGAATCGCTCTGGAACTGAAATCGGAACGCTCACTGACTTTTGCCCTATCTGAAAGTCTGATAAACGCCGGAAAAATGACAGTCCAAAAAAAAAATTTTTTAAACTTTTTTCAATTTTACCCCCGTGGGATATATATTCTACCCACACACATTTGGAACTCTCCTGGGGTACCCTCACACATATTATTCTCTCATTTAGTGGATATTTTCACAAAAAAGTGAAATTTTCAAAAATCCAGAAAATTGGCTGAAAACGACTAAATATCAAGGAGTCATTGGGCGAATCGCTCTGGAACTGAAATCGGAATGCTCACTGACATTTCCCCTATCTGAAAGTCTGATAAACGCCGGAAAAATGACTAAGTCCAAAAAAATATTTTTTTCAACTTTTTTTAATTTTACCCCCGTGAGATATATATTCTACCCACACACATTTGGAACTCTCCTGGGGTACCCTCACACATATTATTCCCTCATTTAGTGGATATTTTCACAAAAAAGTGAAATTTTCAAAAATCCAGAAAATTGGCTGAAAACGACTATATATCAAGGAGTCATTGGGCGAATCGCTCTGGAACTGAAATCGGAATGCTCACTGACATTTCCCCTATCTGAAAGTCTGATATACGCCGTAAAAATGACTAAGTTCAAAAAAAAAATTTTTTAAACTTTTTTCAATTTTACCCCCGTGGGATATATATTCTACCCACTCACATTTGGAACTCTCCTGGGGTACCCTCACACGTATTATTCCCTCATTTAGTGAAAATTTTCACAAAAAAGTGAAATTTTCAAAAATCCAGAAAATTGGCTGAAAACGACTAAATATCAAGGAGTCATTGGGCGAATCGCTCTGGAACTGAAATCGGAATGCTCACTGACATTTGCCCTATCTGAAAGTCTGATAAACGCCGGAAAAATGACTAAGTTCAAAAAAAAAATTTTTTTAACTTTTTTCAATCTTACCCCCGTGGAATATATATTCTACCCACACACATTTGGAACTCTCCTGGGGTACCCTCACACATATTATTCCCTCATTTAGTGGATATTTTCACAAAAAAGTGAAATTTTCAAAAATCCAGAAAATTGGCTGAAAACGACTAAATATCAAGGAGTCATTGGGCGAATCGCTCTGGAACTGAAATCGGAACGCTCACTGACATTTCCCCTATCTGAAAGTCTGATAAACGCCGGAAAAATGACTAAGTCCAAAAAAAAAATTTTTTAAATTTTTTTCAATTTTAACCCCGTGGGATATATATTCTACCCACACACATTTGGAACTCTCCTGGGGTACCCTCACACATATTATTCCCTCATTTAGTGGATATTTTCACAAAAAAGTGAAATTTTCAAAAATCCAGAAAATTGGCTGAAAACGACTAAATATCAAGGAGTCATTGGGCGAATCGCTCTGGAACTGAAATCGGAACGCTCACTGACATTTCCCCTATCTGAAAGTCTGATAAACGCCGGAAAAATGACCAAGTCCAAAAAAAAAATTTTTTAAACTTTTTTCAATTTTACCCCCGTGGGATATATATTCTACCCACACACATTTGGAACTCTCCTGGGGTACCCTCACACATATTATTCCCTCATTTAGTGGATATTTTCACAAAAAAGTGAAATTTTCAAAAATCCAGAAAATTGTCTGAAAACGACTAAATATCAAGGAGTCATTGGGCGAATCGCTCTGGAACTGAAATCGGAATGCTCACTGACAGTTGCCCTATCTGAAAGTCTGATAAACGCCGGAAAAATGACTAAGTCCAAAAAAATATTTTTTTCAACTTTTTTTAATTTTACCCCCGTGAGATATATATTCTACCCACACACATTTGGAACTCTCCTGGGGTACCCTCACACATATTATTCCCTCATTTAGTGGATATTTTCACAAAAAAGTGAAATTTTCAAAAATCCAGAAAATTGGCTGAAAACGACTAAATATCAAGGAGTCATTGGGCGAATCGCTCTGGAACTGAAATCGGAACGCTCACTGACATTTCCCCTATCTGAAAGTCTGATAAACGCCGGAAAAATGACTAAGTCCAAAAAAAAAATTTTTTAAATTTTTTTCAATTTTAACCCCGTGGGATATATATTCTACCCACACACATTTGGAACTCTCCTGGGGTACCCTCACACATATTATTCCCTCATTTAGTGGATATTTTCACAAAAAAGTGAAATTTTCAAAAATCCAGAAAATTGGCTGAAAACGACTAAATATCAAGGAGTCATTGGGCGAATCGCTCTGGAACTGAAATCGGAACGCTCACTGACATTTCCCCTATCTGAAAGTCTGATAAACGCCGGAAAAATGACCAAGTCCAAAAAAAAAATTTTTTAAACTTTTTTCAATTTTACCCCCGTGGGATATATATTCTACCCACACACATTTGGAACTCTCCTGGGGTACCCTCACACATATTATTCCCTCATTTAGTGGATATTTTCACAAAAAAGTGAAATTTTCAAAAATCCAGAAAATTGTCTGAAAACGACTAAATATCAAGGAGTCATTGGGCGAATCGCTCTGGAACTGAAATCGGAATGCTCACTGACAGTTGCCCTATCTGAAAGTCTGATAAACGCCGGAAAAATGACTAAGTCCAAAAAAATATTTTTTTCAACTTTTTTTAATTTTACCCCCGTGAGATATATATTCTACCCACACACATTTGGAACTCTCCTGGGGTACCCTCACACATATTATTCCCTCATTTAGTGGATATTTTCACAAAAAAGTGAAATTTTCAAAAATCCAGAAAATTGGCTGAAAACGACTATATATCAAGGAGTCATTGGGCGAATCGCTCTGGAACTGAAATCGGAATGCTCACTGACATTTCCCCTATCTGAAAGTCTGATATACGCCGTAAAAATGACTAAGTTCAAAAAAAAAATTTTTTAAACTTTTTTCAATTTTACCCCCGTGGGATATATATTCTACCCACTCACATTTGGAACTCTCCTGGGGTACCCTCACACGTATTATTCCCTCATTTAGTGGAAATTTTCACAAAAAAGTGAAATTTTCAAAAATCCAGAAAATTGGCTGAAAACGACTAAATATCAAGGAGTCATTGGGCGAATCGCTCTGGAACTGAAATCGGAATGCTCACTGACATTTGCCCTATCTGAAAGTCTGATAAACGCCGGAAAAATGACTAAGTCCAAAAAAAAATTTTTTTTAACTTTTTTCAATCTTACCCCCGTGGAATATATATTCTACCCACACACATTTGGAACTCTCCTGGGGTACCCTCACACATATTATTCCCTCATTTAGTGGATATTTTCACAAAAAAGTGAAATTTTCAAAAATCCAAAATATTGGCTGAAAACGACTAAATATCAAGGACTCATTGCGCGAATCGCTCTGGAACTGAAATCGGAACGCTCACTCACATTTCCCCTATCTGAAAGTCTGATAAACGCCGGAAAAATGACTGAGTCCAAAAAAAATTTTTTTTCAACTTTTTTTAATTTTACCCCCGTGAGATATATATTCTACCCACACACATTTGGAACTCTCCTGGGGTACCCTCACACATATTATTTCCTCATTTAGTGGATATTTTCACAAAAAAGTGAAATTTTCAAAAATCCAAAATATTGGCTGAAAACGACTAAATATCAAGGACTCATTGGGCGAATCGCTCTGGAACTGAAATCGGAATGCTCACTGACATTTGCCCTATCTGAAAGTCTGATAAACGCCGGAAAAATGACTAAGTCCAAAAAAAAAATTTTTTTAACTTTTTTCAATCTTACCCCCGTGGAATATATATTCTACCCACACACATTTGGAACTCTCCTGGGGTACCCTCACACATATTATTCCCTCATTTAGTGGATATTTTCACAAAAAAGTGAAATTTTCAAAAATCCAGAAAATTGGCTGAAAACGACTAAATATCAAGGAGTCATTGGGCGAATCGCTCTGGAACTGAAATCGG
The DNA here is from genome assembly GCF_046119375.1 of Phyllobates terribilis. Taxonomy (NCBI): domain Eukaryota; kingdom Metazoa; phylum Chordata; class Amphibia; order Anura; family Dendrobatidae; genus Phyllobates; species Phyllobates terribilis. The sequence goes on from NW_027362762.1 coordinate 587,263,999, forward strand.
AACGCTCACTGACATTTCCCCTATCTGAAAGTCTGATAAACGCCGGAAAAATGACCAAGTCCAAAAAAAAAATTTTTTAAACTTTTTTCAATTTACCCCCGTGGGATATATATTCTACCCACACACATTTGGAACTCTCCTGGGGTACCCTCACACATATTATTCCCTCATTTAGTGGATATTTTCACAAAAAAGTGAAATTTTCAAAAATCCAGAAAATTGGCTGAAAACGACTAAATATCAAGGAGTCATTGGGCGAATCGCTCTGGAACTGAAATCGGAATGCTCACTGACAGTTGCCCTATCTGAAAGTCTGATAAACGCCGGAAAAATGACTAAGTCCAAGAAAAAATTTTTTTCAACTTTTTTCAATTTTACCCCCGTGGGATATATATTCTACCCACACACATTTGGAACTCTCCTGGGGTACCCTCACACATATTATTCCCTCATTTAGTGGATATTTTCACAAAAAAGTGAAATTTTCAAAAATCCAAAATATTGGCTGAAAACGACTAAATATCAAGGACTCATTGGGCGAATCGCTCTGGAACTGAAATCGGAACGCTCACTCACATTTCCCCTATCTGAAAGTCTGATAAACGCCGGAAAAATGACTGAGTCCAAAAAAAATTTTTTTTCAACTTTTTTTAATTTTACCCCCGTGAGATATATATTCTACCCACACACATTTGGAACTCTCCTGGGGTACCCTCACACATATTATTTCCTCATTTAGTGGATATTTTCACAAAAAAGTGAAATTTTCAAAAATCCAAAATATTGGCTGAAAACGACTAAATATCAAGGACTCATTGGGCGAATCGCTCTGGAACTGAAATCGGAATGCTCACTGACTTTTGCCCTATCTGAAAGTCTGATAAACGCCGGAAAAATGACAGTCCAAAAAAAAAATTTTTTAAACTTTTTTCAATTTTACCCCGTGGGATATATATTCTACCCACACACATTTGGAACTCTCCTGGGGTACCCTCACACATATTATTCCCTCATTTAGTGGATATTTTCACAAAAAAGTGAAATTTTAAAAAATCCAGAAAATTGGCTGAAAACGACTAAATATCAAGGAGTCATTGGGCGAATCGCTCTGGAACTGAAATCGGAATGCTCACTGACATTTCCCCTATCTGAAAGTCTGATAAACGCCGGAAAAATGACTAAGTCCAAAAAAATATTTTTTTCAACTTTTTTTAATTTTACCCCCGTGAGATATATATTCTACCCACACACATTTGGAACTCTCCTGGGGTACCCTCACACATATTATTCCCTCATTTAGTGGATATTTTCACAAAAAAGTGAAATTTTCAAAAATCCAAAATATTGGCTGAAAACGACTAAATATCAAGGACTCATTGGGCGAATCGCTCTGGAACTGAAATCGGAACGCTCACTGACATTTCCCCTAACTGAAAGTCTGATAAACGCCGGAAAAATGACTAAGTCCAAAAAAAATTTTTTTTCAACTTTTTTTAATTTTACCCCCGTGGAATATATATTCTACCCACACACATTTGGAACTCTCCTGGGGTACCCTCACACATATTATTCCCTCATTTAGTGGATATTTTCACAAAAAAGTGAAATTTTCAAAAATCCAGAAAATTGGCTGAAAACGACTAAATATCAAGGAGTCATTGGGCGAATCGCTCTGGAACTGAAATCGGAACGCTCACTGACATTTCCCCTATCTGAAAGTCTGATAAACGCCGGAAAAATGACCAAGTCCAAAAAAAAAATTTTTTAAACTTTTTTCAATTTTACCCCCGTGGGATATATATTCTACCCACACACATTTGGAACTCTCCTGGGGTACCCTCACACATATTATTCCCTCATTTAGTGGATATTTTCACAAAAAAGTGAAATTTTCAAAAATCCAGAAAATTGGCTGAAAACGACTAAATATCAAGGAGTCATTGGGCGAATCGCTCTGGAACTGAAATCGGAATGCTCACTGACAGTTGCCCTATCTGAAAGTCTGATAAACGCCGGAAAAATGACTAAGTCCAAGAAAAAAATTTTTTCAACTTTTTTCAATTTTACCCCCGTGGGATATATATTCTACCCACACACATTTGGAACTCTCCTGGGGTACCCTCACACATATTATTCCCTCATTTAGTGGATATTTTCACAAAAAAGTGAAATTTTCAAAAATCCAAAATATTGGCTGAAAACGACTAAATATCAAGGACTCATTGGGCGAATCGCTCTGGAACTGAAATCGGAACGCTCACTCACATTTCCCCTATCTGAAAGTCTGATAAACGCCGGAAAAATGACTGAGTCCAAAAAAAATTTTTTTTCAACTTTTTTTAATTTTACCCCCGTGAGATATATATTCTACCCACACACATTTGGAACTCTCCTGGGGTACCCTCACACATATTATTTCCTCATTTAGTGGATATTTTCACAAAAAAGTGAAATTTTCAAAAATCCAAAATATTGGCTGAAAACGACTAAATATCAAGGACTCATTGGGCGAATCGCTCTGGAACTGAAATCGGAATGCTCACTGACATTTGCCCTATCTGAAAGTCTGATAAACGCCGGAAAAATGACTAAGTCCAAAAAAAAAATTTTTTTAACTTTTTTCAATCTTACCCCCGTGGAATATATATTCTACCCACACACATTTGGAACTCTCCTGGGGTACCCTCACACATATTATTCCCTCATTTAGTGGATATTTTCACAAAAAAGTGAAATTTTCAAAAATCCAGAAAATTGGCTGAAAACGACTAAATATCAAGGACTCATTGGGCGAATCGCTCTGGAACTGAAATCGGAACGCTCACTGACATTTCCCCTATCTGAAAGTCTGATAAACGCCGGAAAAATGACTAAGTCCAAAAAAAAAATTTTTTTAATTTTTTTCAATTTTAACCCCATGGGATATATATTCTACCCACACACATTTGGAACTCTCCTGGGGTACCCTCACACATATTATTCCCTCATTTAGTGGATATTTTCACAAAAAAGTGAAATTTTCAAAAATCCAGAAAATTGGCTGAAAACGACTAAATATCAAGGAGTCATTGGGCGAATCGCTCTGGAACTGAAATCGGAACGCTCACTGACATTTCCCCTATCTGAAAGTCTGATAAACGCCGGAAAAATGACCAAGTCCAAAAAAAAAATTTTTTAAACTTTTTTCAATTTACCCCCGTGGGATATATATTCTACCCACACACATTTGGAACTCTCCTGGGGTACCCTCACACATATTATTCCCTCATTTAGTGGATATTTTCACAAAAAAGTGAAATTTTCAAAAATCCAGAAAATTGGCTGAAAACGACTAAATATCAAGGAGTCATTGGGCGAATCGCTCTGGAACTGAAATCGGAATGCTCACTGACAGTTGCCCTATCTGAAAGTCTGATAAACGCCGGAAAAATGACTAAGTCCAAGAAAAAATTTTTTTCAACTTTTTTCAATTTTACCCCCGTGGGATATATATTCTACCCACACACATTTGGAACTCTCCTGGGGTACCCTCACACATATTATTCCCTCATTTAGTGGATATTTTCACAAAAAAGTGAAATTTTCAAAAATCCAAAATATTGGCTGAAAACGACTAAATATCAAGGACTCATTGGGCGAATCGCTCTGGAACTGAAATCGGAACGCTCACTCACATTTCCCCTATCTGAAAGTCTGATAAACGCCGGAAAAATGACTGAGTCCAAAAAAAATTTTTTTTCAACTTTTTTTAATTTTACCCCCGTGAGATATATATTCTACCCACACACATTTGGAACTCTCCTGGGGTACCCTCACACATATTATTTCCTCATTTAGTGGATATTTTCACAAAAAAGTGAAATTTTCAAAAATCCAAAATATTGGCTGAAAACGACTAAATATCAAGGACTCATTGGGCGAATCGCTCTGGAACTGAAATCGGAATGCTCACTGACTTTTGCCCTATCTGAAAGTCTGATAAACGCCGGAAAAATGACAGTCCAAAAAAAAAATTTTTTAAACTTTTTTCAATTTTACCCCGTGGGATATATATTCTACCCACACACATTTGGAACTCTCCTGGGGTACCCTCACACATATTATTCTCTCATTTAGTGGATATTTTCACAAAAAAGTGAAATTTTAAAAAATCCAGAAAATTGGCTGAAAACGACTAAATATCAAGGAGTCATTGGGCGAATCGCTCTGGAACTGAAATCGGAATGCTCACTGACATTTCCCCTATCTGAAAGTCTGATAAACGCCGGAAAAATGACTAAGTCCAAAAAAATATTTTTTTCAACTTTTTTTAATTTTACCCCCGTGAGATATATATTCTACCCACACACATTTGGAACTCTCCTGGGGTACCCTCACACATATTATTCCCTCATTTAGTGGATATTTTCACAAAAAAGTGAAATTTTCAAAAATCCAAAATATTGGCTGAAAACGACTAAATATCAAGGACTCATTGGGCGAATCGCTCTGGAACTGAAATCGGAACGCTCACTGACATTTCCCCTAACTGAAAGTCTGATAAACGCCGGAAAAATGACTAAGTCCAAAAAAAATTTTTTTTCAACTTTTTTTAATTTTACCCCTGTGGAATATATATTCTACCCACACACATTTGGAACTCTCCTGGGGTACCCTCACACATATTATTCCCTCATTTAGTGGATATTTTCACAAAAAAGTGAAATTTTCAAAAATCCAGAAAATTGGCTGAAAACGACTAAATATCAAGGAGTCATTGGGCGAATCGCTCTGGAACTGAAATCGGAATGCTCACTGACAGTTGCCCTATCTGAAAGTCTGATAAACGCCGGAAAAATGACTAAGTCCAAGAAAAAAATTTTTTCAACTTTTTTCAATTTTACCCCCGTGGGATATATATTCTACCCACACACATTTGGAACTCTCCTGGGGTACCCTCACACATATTATTCCCTCATTTAGTGGATATTTTCACAAAAAAGTGAAATTTTCAAAAATCCAAAATATTGGCTGAAAACGACTAAATATCAAGGACTCATTGGGCGAATCGCTCTGGAACTGAAATCGGAACGCTCACTCACATTTCCCCTATCTGAAAGTCTGATAAACGCCGGAAAAATGACTAAGTCCAAAAAAAATTTTTTTTCAACTTTTTTTAATTTTACCCCCGTGAGATATATATTCTACCCACACACATTTGGAACTCTCCTGGGGTACCCTCACACATATTATTCCCTCATTTAGTAGATATTTTCACAAAAAAGTAAAATTTTCAAAAATCCAGAAAATTGGCTGAAAACGACTAAATATCAAGGAGTCATTGGGCGAATCGCTCTGGAACTGAAATCGGAATGCTCACTGACATTTCCCCTATCTGAAAGTCTGATAAACGCCGGAAAAATGACTAAGTCCAAGAAAAAAAATTTTTCAACTTTTTTCAATTTTACCCCCGTGGGATATATATTCTACCCAAACACATTTGGAACTCTCCTGGGGTACCCTCACACATATTATTCCCTCATTTAGTGGATATTTTCACAAAAAAGTGAAATTTTCAAAAATCCAGAAAATTGGCTGAAAACGACTATATATCAAGGAGTCATTGGGCGAATCGCTCTGGAACTGAAATCGGAATGCTCACTGACATTTCCCCTATCTGAAAGTCTGATATACGCCGTAAAAATGACTAAGTTCAAAAAAAAAATTTTTTAAACTTTTTTCAATTTTACCCCCGTGGGATATATATTCTACCCACTCACATTTGGAACTCTCCTGGGGTACCCTCACACGTATTATTCCCTCATTTAGTGGAAATTTTCACAAAAAAGTGAAATTTTCAAAAATCCAGAAAATTGGCTGAAAACGACTAAATATCAAGGAGTCATTGGGCGAATCGCTCTGGAACTGAAATCGGAATGCTCACTGACATTTGCCCTATCTGAAAGTCTGATAAACGCCGGAAAAATGACTAAGTCCAAAAAAAAATTTTTTTTAACTTTTTTCAATCTTACCCCCGTGGAATATATATTCTACCCACACACATTTGGAACTCTCCTGGGGTACCCTCACACATATTATTCCCTCATTTAGTGGATATTTTCACAAAAAAGTGAAATTTTCAAAAATCCAAAATATTGGCTGAAAACGACTAAATATCAAGGACTCATTGGGCGAATCGCTCTGGAACTGAAATCGGAACGCTCACTGACATTTCCCCTATCTGAAAGTCTGATAAACGCCGGAAAAATGACTAAGTCCAAAAAAAATTTTTTTTCAACTTTTTTTAATTTTACCCCCGTGGAATATACATTCTACCCACACACATTTGGAACTCTCCTGGGGTACCCTCACACATATTATTCCCTCATTTAGTGGATATTTTCACAAAAAAGTGAAATTTTCAAAAATCCAGAAAATTGGCTGAAAACGACTAAATATCAAGGAGTCATTGGGCGAATCGCTCTGGAACTGAAATCGGAATGCTCACTGACAGTTGCCCTATCTGAAAGTCTGATAAACGCCGGAAAAATGACTAAGTCCAAGAAAAAAATTTTTTCAACTTTTTTCAATTTTACCCCCGTGGGATATATATTCTACCCAAACACATTTGGAACTCTCCTGGGGTACCCTCACACATATTATTCCCTCATTTAGTGGATATTTTCACAAAAAAGTGAAATTTTCAAAAATCCAAAATATTGGCTGAAAACGACTAAATATCAAGGACTCATTGGGCGAATCGCTCTGGAACTGAAATCGGAACGCTCACTCACATTTCCCCTATCTGAAAGTCTGATAAACGCCGGAAAAATGACTAATTCCAAAAAAAAAAAATTTTTAAACTTTTTTCAATTTTACCCCCGTGGGATATATATTCTACCCACACACATTTGGAACTCTCCTGCGGTACCCTCACACATATTATTCCCTCATTTAGTGGATATTTTCACAAAAAAGTGAAATTTTCAAAAATCCAGAAAATTGGCTGAAAACGACTAAATATCAAGGAGTCATTGGGCGAATCGCTCTGGAACTGAAATCGGAATGCTCACTGACATTTCCCCTATCTGAAAGTCTGATAAACGCCGGAAAAATGACTAAGTCCAAGAAAAAATTTTTTTCAACTTTTTTCAATTTTACCCCCGTGGGATATATATTCTACCCACACACATTTGGAACTCTCCTGGGGTACCCTCACACATATTATTCCCTCATTTAGTGGATATTTTCACAAAAAAGTGAAATTTTCAAAAATCCAGAAAATTGGCTGAAAACGACTAAATATCAAGGAGTCATTGGGCGAATCGCTCTGGAACTGAAATCGGAATGCTCACTGACATTTCCCCTATCTGAAAGTCTGATAAACGCCGGAAAAATGACTAAGTCCAAAAAAAAAAATTTTTTTAACTTTTTTCAATTTTACCCCCGTGGGATATATATTCAACCCAAACACATTTGGAACTCTCCTGGGGTACCCTCACACATATTATTCCCTCATTTAGTGGATATTTTCACAAAAAAGTGAAATTTTCAAAAATCCAAAATATTGGCTGAAAACGACTAAACATCAAGGACTCATTGGGCGAATCGCTCTGGAACTGAAATCGGAACGCTCACTCACATTTCCCCTATCTGAAAGTCTGATAAACGCCGGAAAAATGACTAATTCCAAAAAAAAAAAATTTTTAAACTTTTTTCAATTTTACCCCCGTGGGATATATATTCTACCCACACACATTTGGAACTCTCCTGGGGTACCCTCACACATATTATTCCCTCATTTAGTGGATATTTTCACAAAAAAGTGAAATTTTCAAAAATCCAAAATATTGGCTGAAAACGACTAAATATCAAGGACTCATTGGGCGAATCGCTCTGGAACTGAAATCGGAACGCTCACTGACATTTCCCCTATCTGAAAGTCTGATAAACGCCGGAAAAATGACTAAGTCCAAAAAAAATTTTTTTTCAACTTTTTTTAATTTTACCCCCGTGGAATATATATTCTACCCACACACATTTGGAACTCTCCTGGGGTACCCTCACACATATTATTCCCTCATTTAGTGGATATTTTCACAAAAAAGTGAAATTTTCAAAAATCCAGAAAATTGGCTGAAAACGACTAAATATCAAGGAGTCATTGGGCGAATCACTCTGGAACTGAAATCGGAATGCTCACTGACATTTCCCCTATCTGAAAGTCTGATAAACGCCGGAAAAATGACTAAGTCCAAGAAAAAAATTTTTTCAACTTTTTTCAATTTTACCCCCGTGGGATATATATTCTACCCACACACATTTGGAACTCTCCTGGGGTACCCTCACACATATTATTCCCTCATTTAGTGGATATTTTCACAAAAAAGTGAAATTTTCAAAAATCCAGAAAATTGGCTGAAAACGACTAAATATCAAGGAGTCATTGGGCGAATCGCTCTGGAACTGAAATCGGAATGCTCACTGACATTTCCCCTATCTGAAAGTCTGATAAACGCCGGAAAAATGACTAAGTCCAAAAAAAATTTTTTTTTAACTTTTTTCAATTTTACCCCCGTGGGATATATATTCTACCCACACACATTTGGAACTCTCCTGGGGTACCCTCACACATATTATTTCCTCATTTAGTGGATATTTTCACAAAAAAGTGAAATTTTCAAAAATCCAGAAAATTGGCTGAAAACGACTAAATATCAAGGAGTCATTGCGCGAATCGCTCTGGAACTGAAATCGGAACGCTCACTGACATTTCCCCTATCTGAAAGTCTGATAAACGCCGGAAAAATGACTAAGTCCAAAAAAAAAATTTTTTAAACTTTTTTCAATTTTACCCCCGTGGGATATATATTCTACCCACACACATTTGGAACTCTCCTGGGGTACCCTCACACATATTATTCCCTCATTTAGTGGATATTTTCACAAAAAAGTGAAATTTTCAAAAATCCAGAAAATTGGCTGAAAACGACTAAATATCAAGGAGTCATTGGGCGAATCGCTCTGGAACTGAAATCGGAATGCTCACTGACATTTCCCCTATCTGAAACTCTGATAAACGCCGGAAAAATGACTAAGTCCAAGAAAAAAATTTTTTCAACTTTTTTCAATTTTACCCCAATGGGATATATATTCTACCCAAACACATTTGGAACTCTCCTGGGGTACCCTCACACATATTATTCCCTCATTTAGTGGATATTTTCACAAAAAAGTGAAATTTTCAAAAATCCAAAATATTGGCTGAAAACGACTAAATATCAAGGACTCATTGGGCGAATCGCTCTGGAACTGAAATCGGAACGCTCACTGACATTTCCCCTATCTGAAAGTCTGAAAAACGCCGGAAAAATGACTAAGTCCAAAAAAAAAAATTTTTTTCAACTTTTTTCAATTTTACCCCCGTGGGATATATATTCTACCCACACACATTTGGAACTCTCCTGGGGTACCCTCACACATATTATTCCCTCATTTAGTGGATATTTTCACAAAAAAGTGAAATTTTCAAAAATCCAGAAAATTGGCTGAAAACGACTAAATATCAAGGAGTCATTGGGCGAATCGCTCTGGAACTGAAATCGGAATGCTCACTGACATTTCCCCTATCTGAAAGTCTGATAAACGCCGGAAAAATGACTAAGTCCAAAAAAAAATTTTTTTTAACTTTTTTCAATTTTACCCCCGTGGGATATATATTCTACCCACACACATTTGGAACTCTCCTGGGGTACCCTCACACATATTATTCCCTCATTTAGTGGATATTTTCACAAAAAAGTGAAATTTTCAAAAATCCAAAATATTGGCTGAAAACGACTAAATATCAAGGACTCATTGGGTGAATCGCTCTGGAACTGAAATCGGAATGCTCACTCACATTTCCCCTATCTGAAAGTCTGATAAACGCCGGAAAAATGACTAAGTCCAAAAAAAAATTTTTTAAACTTTTTTCAATTTTACCCCCGTGGGATATATATTCTACCCACACACATTTGGAACTCTCCTGGGGTACCCTCACACATATTATTCCCTCATTTAGTAGATATTTTCACAAAAAAGTAAAATTTTCAAAAATCCAGAAAATTGGCTGAAAACGACTAAATATCAAGGAGTCATTGGGCGAATCGCTCTGGAACTGAAATCGGAATGCTCACTGACATTTCCCCTATCTGAAAGTCTGATAAACGCCGGAAAAATGACTAAGTCCAAGAAAAAAAATTTTTCAACTTTTTTCAATTTTACCCCCGTGGGATATATATTCTACCCAAACACATTTGGAACTCTCCTGGGGTACCCTCACACATATTATTCCCTCATTTAGTGGATATTTTCACAAAAAAGTGAAATTTTCAAAAATCCAGAAAATTGGCTGAAAACGACTATATATCAAGGAGTCATTGGGCGAATCGCTCTGGAACTGAAATCGGAATGCTCACTGACATTTCCCCTATCTGAAAGTCTGATATACGCCGTAAAAATGACTAAGTTCAAAAAAAAAATTTTTTAAACTTTTTTCAATTTTACCCCCGTGGGATATATATTCTACCCACTCACATTTGGAACTCTCCTGGGGTACCCTCACACGTATTATTCCCTCATTTAGTGGAAATTTTCACAAAAAAGTGAAATTTTCAAAAATCCAGAAAATTGGCTGAAAACGACTAAATATCAAGGAGTCATTGGGCGAATCGCTCTGGAACTGAAATCGGAATGCTCACTGACATTTGCCCTATCTGAAAGTCTGATAAACGCCGGAAAAATGACTAAGTCCAAAAAAAAATTTTTTTTAACTTTTTTCAATCTTACCCCCGTGGAATATATATTCTACCCACACACATTTGGAACTCTCCTGGGGTACCCTCACACATATTATTCCCTCATTTAGTGGATATTTTCACAAAAAAGTGAAATTTTCAAAAATCCAAAATATTGGCTGAAAACGACTAAATATCAAGGACTCATTGGGCGAATCGCTCTGGAACTGAAATCGGAACGCTCACTGACATTTCCCCTATCTGAAAGTCTGATAAACGCCGGAAAAATGACTAAGTCCAAAAAAAATTTTTTTTCAACTTTTTTTAATTTTACCCCCGTGGAATATATATTCTACCCACACACATTTGGAACTCTCCTGGGGTACCCTCACACATATTATTCCCTCATTTAGTGGATATTTTCACAAAAAAGTGAAATTTTCAAAAATCCAGAAAATTGGCTGAAAACGACTAAATATCAAGGAGTCATTGGGCGAATCGCTCTGGAACTGAAATCGGAATGCTCACTGACAGTTGCCCTATCTGAAAGTCTGATAAACGCCGGAAAAATGACTAAGTCCAAGAAAAAAATTTTTTCAACTTTTTTCAATTTTACCCCCGTGGGATATATATTCTACCCAAACACATTTGGAACTCTCCTGGGGTACCCTCACACATATTATTCCCTCATTTAGTGGATATTTTCACAAAAAAGTGAAATTTTCAAAAATCCAAAATATTGGCTGAAAACGACTAAATATCAAGGACTCATTGGGCGAATCGCTCTGGAACTGAAATCGGAACGCTCACTCACATTTCCCCTATCTGAAAGTCTGATAAACGCCGGAAAAATGACTAATTCCAAAAAAAAAAAATTTTTAAACTTTTTTCAATTTTACCCCCGTGGGATATATATTCTACCCACACACATTTGGAACTCTCCTGCGGTACCCTCACACATATTATTCCCTCATTTAGTGGATATTTTCACAAAAAAGTGAAATTTTCAAAAATCCAGAAAATTGGCTGAAAACGACTAAATATCAAGGAGTCATTGGGCGAATCGCTCTGGAACTGAAATCGGAATGCTCACTGACATTTCCCCTATCTGAAAGTCTGATAAACGCCGGAAAAATGACTAAGTCCAAGAAAAAATTTTTTTCAACTTTTTTCAATTTTACCCCCGTGGGATATATATTCTACCCACACACATTTGGAACTCTCCTGGGGTACCCTCACACATATTATTCCCTCATTTAGTGGATATTTTCACAAAAAAGTGAAATTTTCAAAAATCCAGAAAATTGGCTGAAAACGACTAAATATCAAGGAGTCATTGGGCGAATCGCTCTGGAACTGAAATCGGAATGCTCACTGACATTTCCCCTATCTGAAAGTCTGATAAACGCCGGAAAAATGACTAAGTCCAAAAAAAAAAATTTTTTTAACTTTTTTCAATTTTACCCCCGTGGGATATATATTCTACCCAAACACATTTGGAACTCTCCTGGGGTACCCTCACACATATTATTCCCTCATTTAGTGGATATTTTCACAAAAAAGTGAAATTTTCAAAAATCCAAAATATTGGCTGAAAACGACTAAACATCAAGGACTCATTGGGCGAATCGCTCTGGAACTGAAATCGGAACGCTCACTCACATTTCCCCTATCTGAAAGTCTGATAAACGCCGGAAAAATGACTAATTCCAAAAAAAAAAAATTTTTAAACTTTTTTCAATTTTACCCCCGTGGGATATATATTCTACCCACACACATTTGGAACTCTCCTGGGGTACCCTCACACATATTATTCCCTCATTTAGTGGATATTTTCACAAAAAAGTGAAATTTTCAAAAATCCAAAATATTGGCTGAAAACGACTAAATATCAAGGACTCATTGGGCGAATCGCTCTGGAACTGAAATCGGAACGCTCACTGACATTTCCCCTATCTGAAAGTCTGATAAACGCCGGAAAAATGACTAAGTCCAAAAAAAATTTTTTTTCAACTTTTTTTAATTTTACCCCCGTGGAATATATATTCTACCCACACACATTTGGAACTCTCCTGGGGTACCCTCACACATATTATTCCCTCATTTAGTGGATATTTTCACAAAAAAGTGAAATTTTCAAAAATCCAGAAAATTGGCTGAAAACGACTAAATATCAAGGAGTCATTGGGCGAATCGCTCTGGAACTGAAATCGGAATGCTCACTGACAGTTGCCCTATCTGAAAGTCTGATAAACGCCGGAAAAATGACTAAGTCCAAGAAAAAAATTTTTTCAACTTTTTTCAATTTTACCCCCGTGGGATATATATTCTACCCAAACACATTTGGAACTCTCCTGGGGTACCCTCACACATATTATTCCCTCATTTAGTGGATATTTTCACAAAAAAGTGAAATTTTCAAAAATCCAAAATATTGGCTGAAAACGACTAAATATCAAGGACTCATTGGGCGAATCGCTCTGGAACTGAAATCGGAACGCTCACTCACATTTCCCCTATCTGAAAGTCTGATAAACGCCGGAAAAATGACTAATTCCAAAAAAAAAAAATTTTTAAACTTTTTTCAATTTTACCCCCGTGGGATATATATTCTACCCACACACATTTGGAACTCTCCTGCGGTACCCTCACACATATTATTCCCTCATTTAGTGGATATTTTCACAAAAAAGTGAAATTTTCAAAAATCCAGAAAATTGGCTGAAAACGACTAAATATCAAGGAGTCATTGGGCGAATCGCTCTGGAACTGAAATCGGAATGCTCACTGACATTTCCCCTATCTGAAAGTCTGATAAACGCCGGAAAAATGACTAAGTCCAAGAAAAAATTTTTTTCAACTTTTTTCAATTTTACCCCCGTGGGATATATATTCTACCCACACACATTTGGAACTCTCCTGGGGTACCCTCACACATATTATTCCCTCATTTAGTGGATATTTTCACAAAAAAGTGAAATTTTCAAAAATCCAGAAAATTGGCTGAAAACGACTAAATATCAAGGAGTCATTGGGCGAATCGCTCTGGAACTGAAATCGGAATGCTCACTGACATTTCCCCTATCTGAAAGTCTGATAAACGCCGGAAAAATGACTAAGTCCAAAAAAAAAAATTTTTTTAACTTTTTTCAATTTTACCCCCGTGGGATATATATTCTACCCAAACACATTTGGAACTCTCCTGGGGTACCCTCACACATATTATTCCCTCATTTAGTGGATATTTTCACAAAAAAGTGAAATTTTCAAAAATCCAAAATATTGGCTGAAAACGACTAAACATCAAGGACTCATTGGGCGAATCGCTCTGGAACTGAAATCGGAACGCTCACTCACATTTCCCCTATCTGAAAGTCTGATAAACGCCGGAAAAATGACTAATTCCAAAAAAAAAAAATTTTTAAACTTTTTTCAATTTTACCCCCGTGGGATATATATTCTACCCACACACATTTGGAACTCTCCTGCGGTACCCTCACACATATTATTCCCTCATTTAGTGGATATTTTCACAAAAAAGTGAAATTTTCAAAAATCCAGAAAATTGGCTGAAAACGACTAAATATCAAGGAGTCATTGGGCGAATCACTCTGGAACTGAAATCGGAATGCTCACTGACATTTCCCCTATCTGAAAGTCTGATAAACGCCGGAAAAATGACTAAGTCCAAGAAAAAAATTTTTTCAACTTTTTTCAATTTTACCCCCGTGGGATATATATTCTACCCACACACATTTGGAACTCTCCTGGGGTACCCTCACACATATTATTCCCTCATTTAGTGGATATTTTCACAAAAAAGTGAAATTTTCAAAAATCCAGAAAATTGGCTGAAAACGACTAAATATCAAGGAGTCATTGGGCGAATCGCTCTGGAACTGAAATCGGAATGCTCACTGACATTTCCCCTATCTGAAAGTCTGATAAACGCCGGAAAAATGACTAAGTCCAAAAAAAATTTTTTTTTAACTTTTTTCAATTTTACCCCCGTGGGATATATATTCTACCCACACACATTTGGAACTCTCCTGGGGTACCCTCACACATATTATTCCCTCATTTAGTGGATATTTTCACAAAAAAGTGAAATTTTCAAAAATCCAAAATATTGGCTGAAAACGACTAAATATCAAGGACTCATTGGGCGAATCGCTCTGGAACTGAAATCGGAATGCTCACTCACATTTCCCCTATCTGAAAGTCTGATAAACGCCGGAAAAATGACTAAGTCCAAAAAAAAATTTTTTTCAACTTTTTTTAATTTTACCCCCGTGAGATATATATTCTACCCACACACATTTGGAACTCTCCTGGGGTACCCTCACACATATTATTTCCTCATTTAGTGGATATTTTCACAAAAAAGTGAAATTTTCAAAAATCCAGAAAATTGGCTGAAAACGACTAAATATCAAGGAGTCATTGCGCGAATCGCTCTGGAACTGAAATCGGAACGCTCACTGACATTTCCCCTATCTGAAAGTCTGATAAACGCCGGAAAAATGACTAAGTCCAAAAAAAAAATTTTTTAAACTTTTTTCAATTTTACCCCCGTGGGATATATATTCTACCCACACACATTTGGAACTCTCCTGGGGTACCCTCACACATATTATTCCCTCATTTAGTGGATATTTTCACAAAAAAGTGAAATTTTCAAAAATCCAGAAAATTGGCTGAAAACGACTAAATATCAAGGAGTCATTGGGCGAATCGCTCTGGAACTGAAATCGGAATGCTCACTGACATTTCCCCTATCTGAAACTCTGATAAACGCCGGAAAAATGACTAAGTCCAAGAAAAAAATTTTTTCAACTTTTTTCAATTTTACCCCAATGGGATATATATTCTACCCAAACACATTTGGAACTCTCCTGGGGTACCCTCACACATATTATTCCCTCATTTAGTGGATATTTTCACAAAAAAGTGAAATTTTCAAAAATCCAAAATATTGGCTGAAAACGACTAAATATCAAGGACTCATTGGGCGAATCGCTCTGGAACTGAAATCGGAACGCTCACTGACATTTCCCCTATCTGAAAGTCTGAAAAACGCCGGAAAAATGACTAAGTCCAAAAAAAAAAATTTTTTTCAACTTTTTTCAATTTTACCCCCGTGGGATATATATTCTACCCACACACATTTGGAACTCTCCTGGGGTACCCTCACACATATTATTCCCTCATTTAGTGGATATTTTCACAAAAAAGTGAAATTTTCAAAAATCCAGAAAATTGGCTGAAAACGACTAAATATCAAGGAGTCATTGGGCGAATCGCTCTGGAACTGAAATCGGAATGCTCACTGACATTTCCCCTATCTGAAAGTCTGATAAACGCCGGAAAAATGACTAAGTCCAAAAAAAAATTTTTTAAACTTTTTTCAATTTTACCCCCGTGGGATATATATTCTACCCACACACATTTGGAACTCTCCTGGGGTACCCTCACACATATTATTCCCTCATTTAGTGGATATTTTCACAAAAAAGTGAAATTTTCAAAAATCCAGAAAATTGGCTGAAAACGACTAAATATCAAGGAGTCATTGGGCGAATCGCTCTGGAACTGAAATCGGAATGCTCACTGACATTTCCCCTATCTGAAAGTCTGATAAACGCCGGAAAAATGACTAAGTCCAAAAAAAAAAATTTTTTTAACTTTTTTCAATTTTACCCCCGTGGGATATATATTCTACCCAAACACATTTGGAACTCTCCTGGGGTACCCTCACACATATTATTCCCTCATTTAGTGGATATTTTCACAAAAAAGTGAAATTTTCAAAAATCCAAAATATTGGCTGAAAACGACTAAACATCAAGGACTCATTGGGCCAATCGCTCTGGAACTGAAATCGGAACGCTCACTCACATTTCCCCTATCTGAAAGTCTGATAAACGCCGGAAAAATGACTAATTCCAAAAAAAAAAAATTTTAAACTTTTTTCAATTTTACCCCCGTGGGATATATATTCTACCCACACACATTTGGAACTCTCCTGCGGTACCCTCACACATATTATTCCCTCATTTAGTGGATATTTTCACAAAAAAGTGAAATTTTCAAAAATCCAGAAAATTGGCTGAAAACGACTAAATATCAAGGAGTCATTGGGCGAATCACTCTGGAACTGAAATCGGAATGCTCACTGACATTTCCCCTATCTGAAAGTCTGATAAACGCCGGAAAAATGACTAAGTCCAAGAAAAAAATTTTTTCAACTTTTTTCAATTTTACCCCCGTGGGATATATATTCTACCCACACACATTTGGAACTCTCCTGGGGTACCCTCACACATATTATTCCCTCATTTAGTGGATATTTTCACAAAAAAGTGAAATTTTCAAAAATCCAGAAAATTGGCTGAAAACGACTAAATATCAAGGAGTCATTGGGCGAATCGCTCTGGAACTGAAATCGGAATGCTCACTGACATTTCCCCTATCTGAAAGTCTGATAAACGCCGGAAAAATGACTAAGTCCAAAAAAAATTTTTTTTTAACTTTTTTCAATTTTACCCCCGTGGGATATATATTCTACCCACACACATTTGGAACTCTCCTGGGGTACCCTCACACATATTATTCCCTCATTTAGTGGATATTTTCACAAAAAAGTGAAATTTTCAAAAATCCAAAATATTGGCTGAAAACGACTAAATATCAAGGACTCATTGGGCGAATCGCTCTGGAACTGAAATCGGAATGCTCACTCACATTTCCCCTATCTGAAAGTCTGATAAACGCCGGAAAAATGACTAAGTCCAAAAAAAAATTTTTTTAAACTTTTTTTAATTTTACCCCCGTGAGATATATATTCTACCCACACATATTTGGAACTCTCCTGGGGTACCCTCACACATATTATTTCCTCATTTAGTGGATATTTTCACAAAAAAGTGAAATTTTCAAAAATCCAGAAAATTGGCTGAAAACGACTAAATATCAAGGAGTCATTGCGCGAATCGCTCTGGAACTGAAATCGGAACGCTCACTGACATTTCCCCTATCTGAAAGTGTGATAAACGCCGGAAAAATGACTAAGTCCAAAAAAAAAATTTTTTAAACTTTTTTCAATTTTACCCCCGTGGGATATATATTCTACCCACACACATTTGGAACTCTCCTGGGGTACCCTCACACATATTATTCCCTCATTTAGTGGATATTTTCACAAAAAAGTGAAATTTTCAAAAATCCAGAAAATTGGCTGAAAACGACTAAATATCAAGGAGTCATTGGGCGAATCGCTCTGGAACTGAAATCGGAATGCTCACTGACATTTCCCCTATCTGAAACTCTGATAAACGCCGGAAAAATGACTAAGTCCAAGAAAAAAATTTTTTCAACTTTTTTCAATTTTACCCCCATGGGATATATATTCTACCCACACACATTTGGAACTCTCCTGGGGTACCCTCACACATATTATTCCCTCATTTAGTGGATATTTTCACAAAAAAGTGAAATTTTCAAAAATCCAAAATATTGGCTGAAAACGACTAAATATCAAGGACTCATTGGGCGAATCGCTCTGGAACTGAAATCGGAACGCTCACTGACATTTCCCCTATCTGAAAGTCTGAAAAACGCCGGAAAAATGACTAAGTCCAAAAAAAAAAATTTTTTTCAACTTTTTTCAATTTTACCCCCGTGGGATATATATTCTACCCACACACATTTGGAACTCTCCTGGGGTACCCTCACACATATTATTCCCTCATTTAGTGGATATTTTCACAAAAAAGTGAAATTTTCAAAAATCCAGAAAATTGGCTGAAAACGACTAAATATCAAGGAGTCATTGGGCGAATCGCTCTGGAACTGAAATCGGAATGCTCACTGACATTTCCCCTATCTGAAAGTCTGATAAACGCCGGAAAAATGACTAAGTCCAAAAAAAATTTTTTTTTAACTTTTTTCAATTTTACCCCCGTGGGATATATATTCTACCCACACACATTTGGAACTCTCCTGGGGTACCCTCACACATATTATTCCCTCATTTAGTGGATATTTTCACAAAAAAGTGAAATTTTCAAAAATCCAAAATATTGGCTGAAAACGACTAAATATCAAGGACTCATTGGGCGAATCGCTCTGGAACTGAAATCGGAATGCTCACTCACATTTCCCCTATCTGAAAGTCTGATAAACGCCGGAAAAATGACTAAGTCCAAAAAAAAATTTTTTTCAACTTTTTTTAATTTTACCCCCGTGAGATATATATTCTACCCACACACATTTGGAACTCTCCTGGGGTACCCTCACACATATTATTTCCTCATTTAGTGGATATTTTCACAAAAAAGTGAAATTTTCAAAAATCCAGAAAATTGGCTGAAAACGACTAAATATCAAGGAGTCATTGCGCGAATCGCTCTGGAACTGAAATCGGAACGCTCACTGACATTTCCCCTATCTGAAAGTCTGATAAACGCCGGAAAAATGACTAAGTCCAAAAAAAAAATTTTTTAAACTTTTTTCAATTTTACCCCCGTGGGATATATATTCTACCCACACACATTTGGAACTCTCCTGGGGTACCCTCACACATATTATTCCCTCATTTAGTGGATATTTTCACAAAAAAGTGAAATTTTCAAAAATCCAGAAAATTGGCTGAAAACGACTAAATATCAAGGAGTCATTGGGCGAATCGCTCTGGAACTGAAATCGGAATGCTCACTGACATTTCCCCTATCTGAAAGTCTGATAAACGCCGGAAAAATGACTAAGTCCAAAAAAAATTTTTTTTTAACTTTTTTCAATTTTACCCCCGTGGGATATATATTCTACCCACACACATTTGGAACTCTCCTGGGGTACCCTCACACATATTATTCCCTCATTTAGTGGATATTTTCACAAAAAAGTGAAATTTTCAAAAATCCAAAATATTGGCTGAAAACGACTAAATATCAAGGACTCATTGGGCGAATCGCTCTGGAACTGAAATCGGAATGCTCACTCACATTTCCCCTATCTGAAAGTCTGATAAACGCCGGAAAAATGACTAAGTCCAAAAAAAAATTTTTTTCAACTTTTTTTAATTTTACCCCCGTGAGATATATATTCTACCCACACACATTTGGAACTCTCCTGGGGTACCCTCACACATATTATTTCCTCATTTAGTGGATATTTTCACAAAAAAGTGAAATTTTCAAAAATCCAGAAAATTGGCTGAAAACGACTAAATATCAAGGAGTCATTGCGCGAATCGCTCTGGAACTGAAATCGGAACGCTCACTGACATTTCCCCTATCTGAAAGTCTGATAAACGCCGGAAAAATGACTAAGTCCAAAAAAAAAATTTTTTAAACTTTTTTCAATTTTACCCCCGTGGGATATATATTCTACCCACACACATTTGGAACTCTCCTGGGGTACCCTCACACATATTATTCCCTCATTTAGTGGATATTTTCACAAAAAAGTGAAATTTTCAAAAATCCAGAAAATTGGCTGAAAACGACTAAATATCAAGGAGTCATTGGGCGAATCGCTCTGGAACTGAAATCGGAATGCTCACTGACATTTCCCCTATCTGAAACTCTGATAAACGCCGGAAAAATGACTAAGTCCAAGAAAAAAAATTTTTCAACTTTTTTCAATTTTACCCCCATGGGATATATATTCTACCCACACACATTTGGAACTCTCCTGGGGTACCCTCACACATATTATTCCCTCATTTAGTGGATATTTTCACAAAAAAGTGAAATTTTCAAAAATCCAAAATATTGGCTGAAAACGACTAAATATCAAGGACTCATTGGGCGAATCGCTCTGGAACTGAAATCGGAACGCTCACTGACATTTCCCCTATCTGAAAGTCTGAAAAACGCCGGAAAAATGACTAAGTCCAAAAAAAAAATTTTTTCAACTTTTTTCAATTTTACCCCCGTGGGATATATATTCTACCCACACACATTTGGAACTCTCCTGGGGTACCCTCACACATATTATTCCCTCATTTAGTGGATATTTTCACAAAAAAGTGAAATTTTCAAAAATCCAGAAAATTGGCTGAAAACGACTAAATATCAAGGAGTCATTGGGCGAATCGCTCTGGAACTGAAATCGGAATGCTCACTGACATTTCCCCTATCTGAAAGTCTGATAAACGCCGG
Organism: Phyllobates terribilis; assembly: GCF_046119375.1. NCBI lineage: Eukaryota > Metazoa > Chordata > Amphibia > Anura > Dendrobatidae > Phyllobates > Phyllobates terribilis. Next base: position 587,284,919 of record NW_027362762.1, read on the forward strand.
AAAAATGACTAAGTCCAAGAAAAAAAATTTTTCAACTTTTTTCAATTTTACCCCCGTGGGATATATATTCTACCCACACACATTTGGAACTCTCCTGGGGTACCCTCACACATATTATTCCCTCATTTAGTGGATATTTTCACAAAAAAGTGAAATTTTCAAAAATCCAGAAAATTGGCTGAAAACGACTAAATATCAAGGAGTCATTGGGCGAATCGCTCTGGAACTGAAATCGGAATGCTCACTGACATTTCCCCTATCTGAAAGTCTGATAAACGCCGGAAAAATGACTAAGTCCAAAAAAAATTTTTTTTTAACTTTTTTCAATTTTACCCCCGTGGGATATATATTCTACCCACACACATTTGGAACTCTCCTGGGGTACCCTCACACATAATATTTCCTCATTTAGTGGATATTTTCACAAAAAAGTGAAATTTTCAAAAATCCAGAAAATTGGCTGAAAACGACTAAATATCAAGGAGTCATTGCGCGAATCGCTCTGGAACTGAAATCGGAACGCTCACTGACATTTCCCCTATCTGAAAGTCTGATAAACGCCGGAAAAATGACTAAGTCCAAAAAAAAAATTTTTTAAACTTTTTTCAATTTTACCCCCGTGGGATATATATTCTACCCACACAGATTTGAAACTCTCCTGGGGTACCCTCACACATATTATTCCCTCATTTAGTGGATATTTTCACAAAAAAGTGAAATTTTCAAAAATCCAGAAAATTGGCTGAAAACGACTAAATATCAAGGAGTCATTGGGCGAATCGCTCTGGAACTGAAATCGGAACGCTCACTGACATTTCCCCTATCTGAAACTCTGATAAACGCCGGAAAAATGACTAAGTCCAAAAAAAAAATTTTTTAAACTTTTTTCAATTTTACCTCCGTGGGATATATATTCTACCCACACACATTTGGAACTCTCCTGGGGTACCCTCACACATATTATTCCCTCATTTAGTGGATATTTTCACAAAAAAGTGAAATTTTCAAAAATCCAAAATATTGGCTGAAAACGACTAAATATCAAGGACTCATTGGGTGAATCGCTCTGGAACTGAAATCGGAACTCTCACTCACATTTCCCCTATCTGAAAGTATGATAAACGCCGGAAAAATGACTAAGTCCAAAAAAAAATTTTTTTCAACTTTTTTTAATTTTACCCCCGTGAGATATATATTCTACCCACACACATTTGGAACTCTCCTGGGGTACCCTCACACATAATATTTCCTCATTTAGTGGATATTTTCACAAAAAAGTGAAATTTTCAAAAATCCAGAAAATTGGCTGAAAACGACTAAATATCAAGGAGTCATTGCGCGAATCGCTCTGGAACTGAAATCGGAACGCTCACTGACATTTCCCCTATCTGAAAGTCTGATAAACGCCGGAAAAATGACTAAGTCCAAAAAAAAAATTTTTTAAACTTTTTTCAATTTTACCCCCGTGGGATATATATTCTACCCACACACATTTGGAACTCTCCTGGGGTACCCTCACACATATTATTCCCTCATTTAGTGGATATTTTCACAAAAATGTGAAATTTTCAAAAATCCAGAAAATTGGCTGAAAACGACTAAATTTCAAGGAGTCATTGGGCGAATCGCTCTGGAACTGAAATCGGAATGCTCACTGACATTTCCCCTATCTGAAAGTCTGATAAACGCCGGAAAAATGACTAAGTCCAAGAAAAAATTTTTTTCAACTTTTTTCAATTTTACCCCCGTGGGATATATATTCTACCCACACACATTTGGAACTCTCCTGGGGTACCCTCACACATATTATTCCCTCATTTAGTGCATATTTTCACAAAAAAGTGAAATTTTCAAAAATCCAGAAAATTGGCTGAAAACGACTAAATATCAAGGAGTCATTGGGCGAATCGCTCTGGAACTGAAATCGGAACGCTCACTGACATTTCCCCTATCTGAAAGTCTGATAAACGCCGGAAAAATGACTAAGTCCAAAAAAAAATTTTTTTAAACTTTTTTCAATTTTACCCCCGTGGGATATATATTCTACCCACACACATTTGGAACTCTCCTAGGGTACCCTCACACATATTATTCCCTCATTTAGTTGATATTTTCACAAAAAAGTGAAATTTTCAAAAATCCAGAAAATTGGCTGAAAACTACTAAATATCAAGGAGTCATTGGGCGAATCGCTCTGGAACTGAAATCGGAATGCTCACTGACATTTCCCCTATCTGAAAGTCTGATAAACGCCGGAAAAATGACTAAGTCCAAGAAAAAAATTTTTTCAACTTTTTTCAATTTTACCCCCGTGGGATATATATTCTACCCACACACATTTGGAACTCTCCTGGGGTACCCTCACACATATTATTCCCTCATTTAGTGGATATTTTCACAAAAAAGTGAAATTTTCAAAAATCCAAAATATTGGCTGAAAACGACTAAATATCAAGGACTCATTGGGCGAATCGCTCTGGAACTGAAATCGGAACGCTCACTCACATTTCCCCTATCTGAAAGTCTGATAAACGCCGGAAAAATGACTAAGTCCAAAAAAAAATTTTTTTCAACTTTTTTTAATTTTACCCTCGTGAGATATATATTCTACCCATACACATTTGGAACTCTCCTGGGGTACCCTCACACATATTATTCCCTCATTTAGTGGATATTTTCACAAAAAAGTGAAATTTTCAAAAATCCAGAAAATTGGCTCAAAACGACTAAATATCAAGGACTCATTGGGAGAATCGCTCTGGAACTTAAATCGGAACGCTCACTGACATTTGCCCTATCTGAAAGTCTGATAAACGCCGGAAAAATGACTAAGTCCAAGAAAAAAGTGTTTTCAACTTTTTTCAATTTTACCCCCGTGGGATATATATTCCACCCACACACATTTGGAACTCTCCTGGGGTACCCTCACACATATTATTCCCTCATTTAGTGGATATTTTCACAAAAAAGTGAAATTTTCAAAAATCCAGAAAATTGGCTCAAAACGACTAAATATCAAGGACTCATTGGGAGAATCGCTCTGGAACTTAAATCGGAACGCTCACTGACATTTGCCCTATCTGAAAGTCTGATAAACGCCGGAAAAATGACTAAGTCCAAGAAAAAAGTGTTTTCAACTTTTTTCAATTTTACCCCCGTGGGATATATATTCTACCCACACACATTTGGAACTCTCCTGGGGTACCCTCACACATATTATTCCCTCATTTAGTGGATATTTTCACAAAAAAGTGAAATTTTCAAAAATCCAAAATATTGGCTGAAAACGACTAAATATCAAGGACTCATTGGGCGAATCGCTCTGGAACTGAAATCGGAACGCTCACTCACATTTCCCCTATCTGAAAGTCTGATAAACGCCGGAAAAATGACTAAGTCCAAAAAAAAATTTTTTTCAACTTTTTTTAATTTTACCCCCGTGAGATATATATTCTACCCACACACATTTGGAACTCTCCTGGGGTACCCTCACACATATTATTTCCTCATTTAGTGGATATTTTCACAAAAAAGTGAAATTTTCAAAAATCCAGAAAATTGGCTGAAAACGACTAAATATCAAGGACTCATTGGGCGAATCGCTCTGGAACTGAAATCGGAATGCTCACTGACATTTACCCTATCTGAAAGTCTGATAAACGCCGGAAAAATGACTAAGTTCAAGAAAAAATTTTTTTCAACTTTTTTCAATTTTACCCCCGTGGGATATATATTCTACCCACACACATTTGGAACTCTCCTGGGGTACCCTCACACATATTATTCCCTCATTTAGTGGATATTTTCACAAAAAAGTGAAATTTTCAAAAATCCAGAAAATTGGCTGAAAACGACTAAATATCAAGGAGTCATTGGGCGAATCGCTCTGGAACTGAAATCGGAATGCTCACTGACATTTCCCCTATCTGAAAGTCTGATAAACGCTGGAAAAATGACTAAGTCCAAGAAAAAAATTTTTTCAACTTTTTTCAATTTTACCCCCGTGGGATATATATTCTACCCACACACATTTGGAACTCTCCTGGGGTACCCTCACACATATTATTCCCTCATTTAGTGCATATTTTCACAAAAAAGTGAAATTTTCAAAAATCCAGAAAATTGGCTGAAAACGACTAAATATCAAGGAGTCATTGGGCGAATCGCTCTGGAACTGAAATCGGAACGCTCACTGACATTTCCCCTATCTGAAAGTCTGATAAACGCCGGAAATATGACTAAGTCCAAAAAAAAATTTTTTTAAACTTTTTTCAATTTTACCCCCGTGGGATATATATTCTACCCACACACATTTGGAACTCTCCTGGGGTACCCTCACACATATTATTCCCTCATTTAGTGGATATTTTCACAAAAAAGTGAAATTTTCAAAAATCCAGAAAATTGGCTCAAAACGACTAAACATCAAGGACTCATTGGGAGAATCGCTCTGGAACTTAAATCGGAACGCTCACTGACATTTGCCCTATCTGAAAGTCTGATAAACGCCGGAAAAATGACTAAGTCCAAGAAAAAAGTGTTTTCAACTTTTTTCAATTTTACCCCCGTGGGATATATATTCCACCCACACACATTTGGAACTCTCCTGGGGTACCCTCACACATATTATTCCCTCATTTAGTGGATATTTTCACAAAAAAGTGAAATTTTCAAAAATCCAGAAAATTGGCTGAAAACAACTAAATATCAAGGACTCATTGGGCGAATCGCTCTGGAACTGAAATCGGAATGCTCACTGACATTTCCCCTATCTGAAAGTCTGATAAACGCCGGAAAAATGACTAAGTCCAAAAAAAAAATTTTTTAAACTTTTTTCAATTTTACCCCCGTGGGATATATATTCTACCCACACACATTTGGAACTCTCCTGGGGTATCCTCACACATATTATTCCCTCATTTAGTGGATATTTTCACAAAAAAGTGAAATTTTCAAAAATCCAGAAAATTGGCTGAAAACTACTAAATATCGAGTCATTGGGCGAATCGCTCTGGAACTGAAATCGGAATGCTCACTGACATTTCCCCTATCTGAAAGTCTGATAAACGCCGGAAAAATGACTAAGTCCAAAAAAAAAATTTTTTTAACTTTTTTCAATTTTACCCCCGTGGGATATATATTCTACCCACACACATTTGGAACTCTCCTAGGGTACCCTCACACATATTATTCCCTCATTTAGTGGATATTTTCACAAAAAAGTGAAATTTTCAAAAATCCAAAATATTGGCTGAAAATGACTAAATATCAAGGACTCATTGGGCGAATCACTCTGGAACTGAAATCGGAATGCTCACTCACATTTCCCCTATCTGAAAGTCTGATAAACGCCGGAAAAATTACTAAGCCCAAAAAAAAATTTTTTTCAACTTTTTTTAATTTTACCCCCGTGGGATATATATTCTACCCACACACATTTGGAACTCTCCTGGGGTACCCTCACACATATTATTCCCTCATTTAGTGGATATTTTCACAAAAAAGTGAAATTTTCAAAAATCCAGAAAATTGGCTGAAAACGACTAAATATCAAGGACTCATTGGGCGAATCGCTCTGGAACTGAAATCGGAATGCTCACTGACATTTCCCCTATCTGAAAGTCTGATATACGCCGTAAAAATGACTAAGTCCAAAAAAAAAATTTTTTAAACTTTTTTCAATTTTACCCCGGTGGGATATATATTCTACCCACTCACATTTGGAACTCTCCTGGGGTACCCTCACACATATTATTCCCTCATTTAGTGGATATTTTCACAAAAAAGTGAAATTTTCAAAAATCCCGAAAATTGGCTGAAAACAACTAAATATCAAGGACTCATTGGGCGAATCGCTCTGGAACTGAAATCGGAATGCTCACTCACATTTCCCCTATCTGAAAGTCTGATAAACGCCGGAAAAATGACTAAGTCCAAAAAAAAATTTGTTCAACTTTTTTCAATTTTACCCCCGTGGGATATATATTCTACCCACACACATTTGGAACTCTCCTGGGGTACCCTCACACATATTATTCCCTCATTTAGTGGATATTTTCACAAAAAAGTGAAATTTTCAAAAATCCAGAAAATTGGCTCAAAACGACTAAATATCAAGGACTCATTGGGAGAATCGCTCTGGAACTTAAATCGGAACGCTCACTGACATTTGCCCTATCTGAAAGTCTGATAAACGCCGGAAAAATGACTAAGTCCAAGAAAAAAGTGTTTTCAACTTTTTTCAATTTTACCCCCGTGGGATATATATTCCACCCACACACATTTGGAACTCTCCTGGGGTACCCTCACACATATTATTCCCTCATTTAGTGGATATTTTCACAAAAAAGTGAAATTTTCAAAAATCCAGAAAATTGGCTCAAAACGACTAAATATCAAGGACTCATTGGGAGAATCGCTCTGGAACTTAAATCGGAACGCTCACTGACATTTGCCCTATCTGAAAGTCTGATAAACGCCGGAAAAATGACTAAGTCCAAGAAAAAAGTGTTTTCAACTTTTTTCAATTTTACCCCCGTGGGATATATATTCTACCCACACACATTTGGAACTCTCCTGGGGTACCCTCACACATATTATTCCCTCATTTAGTGGATATTTTCACAAAAAAGTGAAATTTTCAAAAATCCAGAAAATTGGCTGAAAACGACTAAATATCAAGGACTCATTGGGCGAATCGCTCTGGAACTGAAATCGGAATGCTCACTGACATTTCCCCTATCTGAAAGTCTGATATACGCCGTAAAAATGACTAAGTCCAAAAAAAAAAATTTTTTAACTTTTTTCAATTTTACCCCCGTGGGATATATATTCTACCCACTCACATTTGGAACTCTCCTGGGGTACCCTCACACATATTATTCCCTCATTTAGTGCATATTTTCACAAAAAAGTGAAATTTTCAAAAATCCAGAAAATTGGCTGAAAACGACTAAATATCAAGGAGTCATTGGGCGAATCGCTCTGGAACTGAAATCGGAATGCTCACTGACATTTCCCCTATCTGAAAGTCTGGTAAACGCCGGAAAAATGACTAAGTCAAAGAAAAAAATTTTTTCAACTTTTTTCAATTTTACCCCCGTGGGATATATATTCTACCCACACACATTTGGAACTCTCCTGGGGTACCCTCACACATATTATTCCCTCATTTAGTGGATATTTTCACAAAAAAGTGAAATTTTCAAAAATCCAGAAAATTGGCTGAAAACGACTAAATATCAAGGAGTCATTGGGCGAATCGCTCTGGAACTGAAATCGGAATGCTCACTGACATTTCCCCTATCTGAAAGTCTGATAAATGCCGGAAAAATGACTAAGTCCAAAAAAAAAATTTTTTAAACTTTTTTCAATTTTACCCCCGTGGGATATATATTCTACCCACACACATTTGGAACTCTCCTGGGGTATCCTCACACATATTATTCCCTCATTTAGTGGATATTTTCACAAAAAAGTGAAATTTTCAAAAATCCAGAAAATTGGCTGAAAACTACTAAATATCGAGTCATTGGGCGAATCGCTCTGGAACTGAAATCGGAATGCTCACTGACATTTCCCCTATCTGAAAGTCTGATAAACGCCGGAAAAATGACTAAGTCCAAAAAAAAAATTTTTTCAACTTTTTTCAATTTTACCCCCGTGGGATATATATTCTACCCACACACATTTGGAACTCTCCTAGGGTACCCTCACACATATTATTCCCTCATTTAGTGGATATTTTCACAAAAAAGTGAAATTTTCAAAAATCCAGAAAATTGGCTGAAAACGACTAAATATCAAGGAGTCATTGGGCGAATCGCTCTGGAACTGAAATCGGAATGCTCACTGACATTTCCCCTATCTGAAAGTCTGATAAACGCCGGAAAAATGACTAAGTCCAAGAAAAAAATTTTTTCAACTTTTTTCAATTTTACCCCCGTGGGATATATATTCTACCCACACACATTTGGAACTCTCCTGGGGTACCCTCACACATATTATTCCCTCATTTAGTGGATATTTTCACAAAAAAGTGAAATTTTCAAAAATCCAAAATATTGGCTGAAAATGACTAAATATCAAGGACTCATTGGGCGAATCACTCTGGAACTGAAATCGGAATGCTCACTCACATTTCCCCTATCTGAAAGTCTGATAAACGCCGGAAAAATGACTAAGCCCAAAAAAAAATTTTTTTCAACTTTTTTTAATTTTACCCCCGTGGGATATATATTCTACCCACACACATTTGGAACTCTCCTGGGGTACCCTCACACATATTATTCCCTCATTTAGTGGATATTTTCACAAAAAAGTGAAATTTTCAAAAATCCAGAAAATTGGCTGAAAACGACTAAATATCAAGGACTCATTGGGCGAATCGCTCTGGAACTGAAATCGGAATGCTCACTGACATTTCCCCTATCTGAAAGTCTGATATACGCCGTAAAAATGACTAAGTCCAAAAAAAAAATTTTTTAAACTTTTTTCAATTTTACCCCCGTGGGATATATATTCTACCCACTCACATTTGGAACTCTCCTGGGGTACCCTCACACATATTATTCCCTCATTTAGTGGATATTTTCACAAAAAAGTGAAATTTTCAAAAATCCCGAAAATTGGCTGAAAACAACTAAATATCAACGACTCATTGGGCGAATCGCTCTGGAACTGAAATCGGAATGCTCACTCACATTTCCCCTATCTGAAAGTCTGATAAACGCCGGAAAAATGACTAAGTCCAAAAAAAAATTTGTTCAACTTTTTTCAATTTTACCCCCGTGGGATATATATTCCACCCACACACATTTGGAACTCTCCTGGGGTACCCTCACACATATTATTCCCTCATTTAGTGGATATTTTCACAAAAAAGTGAAATTTTCAAAAATCCAGAAAATTGGCTCAAAACGACTAAATATCAAGGACTCATTGGGAGAATCGCTCTGGAACTTAAATCGGAACGCTCACTGACATTTGCCCTATCTGAAAGTCTGATAAACGCCGGAAAAATGACTAAGTCCAAGAAAAAAGTGTTTTCAACTTTTTTCAATTTTACCCCCGTGGGATATATATTCTACCCACACACATTTGGAACTCTCCTGGGGTACCCTCACACATATTATTCCCTCATTTAGTGGATATTTTCACAAAAAAGTGAAATTTTCAAAAATCCAGAAAATTGGCTGAAAACGACTAAATATCAAGGACTCATTGGGCGAATCGCTCTGGAACTGAAATCGGAATGCTCACTGACATTTCCCCTATCTGAAAGTCTGATATACGCCGTAAAAATGACTAAGTCCAAAAAAAAATTTTTTTTAACTTTTTTCAATTTTACCCCCGTGGGATATATATTCTACCCACTCACATTTGGAACTCTCCTGGGGTACCCTCACACATATTATTCCCTCATTTAGTGGATATTTTCACAAAAAAGTGAAATTTTCAAAAATCCAGAAAATTGGCTGAAAACAACTAAATATCAAGGACTCATTGGGCGAATCGCTCTGGAACTGAAATCGGAATGCTCACTCACATTTCCCCTATCTGAAAGTCTGATAAACGCCGGAAAAATGACTAAGTCCAAAAAAAAATTTGTTCAACTTTTTTCAATTTTACCCCCGTGGGATATATATTCTACCCACACACATTTGGAACTCTCCTAGGGTACCCTCACACATATTATTCCCTCATTTAGTTGATATTTTCACAAAAAAGTGAAATTTTCAAAAATCCAGAAAATTGGCTGAAAACTACTAAATATCAAGGAGTCATTGGGCGAATCGCTCTGGAACTGAAATCGGAATGCTCACTGACATTTCCCCTATCTGAAAGTCTGATAAACGCCGGAAAAATGACTAAGTCCAAGAAAAAAATTTTTTCAACTTTTTTCAATTTTACCCCCGTGGGATATATATTCTACCCACACACATTTGGAACTCTCCTGGGGTACCCTCACACATATTATTCCCTCATTTAGTGGATATTTTCACAAAAAAGTGAAATTTTCAAAAATCCAAAATATTGGCTGAAAACGACTAAATATCAAGGACTCATTGGGCGAATCGCTCTGGAACTGAAATCGGAACGCTCACTCACATTTCCCCTATCTGAAAGTCTGATAAACGCCGGAAAAATGACTAAGTCCAAAAAAAAATTTTTTTCAACTTTTTTTAATTTTACCCCCGTGAGATATATATTCTACCCACACACATTTGGAACTCTCCTGGGGTACCCTCACACATATTATTTCCTCATTTAGTGGATATTTTCACAAAAAAGTGAAATTTTCAAAAATCCAGAAAATTGGCTGAAAACGACTAAATATCAAGGACTCATTGGGCGAATCGCTCTGGAACTGAAATCGGAATGCTCACTGACATTTCCCCTATCTGAAAGTCTGATAAACGCCGGAAAAATGACTAAGTTCAAGAAAAAATTTTTTTCAACTTTTTTCAATTTTACCCCCGTGGGATATATATTCTACCCACACACATTTGGAACTCTCCTGGGGTACCCTCACACATATTATTCCCTCATTTAGTGGATATTTTCACAAAAAAGTGAAATTTTCAAAAATCCAGAAAATTGGCTGAAAACGACTAAATATCAAGGAGTCATTGGGCGAATCGCTCTGGAACTGAAATCGGAATGCTCACTGACATTTCCCCTATCTGAAAGTCTGATAAACGCTGGAAAAATGACTAAGTCCAAGAAAAAAATTTTTTCAACTTTTTTCAATTTTACCCCCGTGGGATATATATTCTACCCACACACATTTGGAACTCTCCTGGGGTACCCTCACACATATTATTCCCTCATTTAGTGCATATTTTCACAAAAAAGTGAAATTTTCAAAAATCCAGAAAATTGGCTGAAAACGACTAAATATCAAGGAGTCATTGGGCGAATCGCTCTGGAACTGAAATCGGAACGCTCACTGACATTTCCCCTATCTGAAAGTCTGATAAAATCCGGAAATATGACTAAGTCCAAAAAAAAATTTTTTTAAACTTTTTTCAATTTTACCCCCGTGGGATATATATTCTACCCACACACATTTGGAACTCTCCTGGGGTACCCTCACACATATTATTCCCTCATTTAGTGGATATTTTCACAAAAAAGTGAAATTTTCAAAAATCCAGAAAATTGGCTCAAAACGACTAAACATCAAGGACTCATTGGGAGAATCGCTCTGGAACTTAAATCGGAACGCTCACTGACATTTGCCCTATCTGAAAGTCTGATAAACGCCGGAAAAATGACTAAGTCCAAGAAAAAAGTGTTTTCAACTTTTTTCAATTTTACCCCCGTGGGATATATATTCCACCCACACACATTTGGAACTCTCCTGGGGTACCCTCACACATATTATTCCCTCATTTAGTGGATATTTTCACAAAAAAGTGAAATTTTCAAAAATCCAGAAAATTGGCTGAAAACAACTAAATATCAAGGACTCATTGGGCGAATCGCTCTGGAACTGAAATCGGAATGCTCACTGACATTTCCCCTATCTGAAAGTCTGATAAACGCCGGAAAAATGACTAAGTCCAAGAAAAAAATTTTTTCAACTTTTTTCAATTTTACCCCCGTGGGATATATATTCTACCCACACACATTTGGAACTCTCCTGGGGTACCCTCACACATATTATTCCCTCATTTAGTGGATATTTTCACAAAAAAGTGAAATTTTCAAAAATCCAGAAAATTGGCTGAAAATGACTAAATATCAAGGAGTCATTGGGCGAATCGCTCTGGAACTGAAATCGGAATGCTCACTGACATTTCCCCTATCTGAAAGTCTGATAAACGCCGGAAAAATGACTAAGTCCAAAAAAAAAATTTTTTAAACTTTTTTCAATTTTACCCCCGTGGGATATATATTCTACCCACACACATTTGGAACTCTCCTGGGGTATCCTCACACATATTATTCCCTCATTTAGTGGATATTTTCACAAAAAAGTGAAATTTTCAAAAATCCAGAAAATTGGCTGAAAACTACTAAATATCGAGTCATTGGGCGAATCGCTCTGGAACTGAAATCGGAATGCTCACTGACATTTCCCCTATCTGAAAGTCTGATAAACGCCGGAAAAATGACTAAGTCCAAAAAAAAAATTTTTTTAACTTTTTTCAATTTTACCCCCGTGGGATATATATTCTACCCACACACATTTGGAACTCTCCTAGGGTACCCTCACACATATTATTCCCTCATTTAGTGGATATTTTCACAAAAAAGTGAAATTTTCAAAAATCCAAAATATTGGCTGAAAATGACTAAATATCAAGGACTCATTGGGCGAAGCACTCTGGAACTGAAATCGGAATGCTCACTCACATTTCCCCTATCTGAAAGTCTGATAAACGCCGGAAAAATTACTAAGCCCAAAAAAAAATTTTTTTCAACTTTTTTTAATTTTACCCCCGTGGGATATATATTCTACCCACACACATTTGGAACTCTCCTGGGGTACCCTCACACATATTATTCCCTCATTTAGTGGATATTTTCACAAAAAAGTGAAATTTTCAAAAATCCAGAAAATTGGCTGAAAACGACTAAATATCAAGGACTCATTGGGCGAATCGCTCTGGAACTGAAATCGGAATGCTCACTGACATTTCCCCTATCTGAAAGTCTGATATACGCCGTAAAAATGACTAAGTCCAAAAAAAAAATTTTTTAAACTTTTTTCAATTTTACCCCCGTGGGATATATATTCTACCCACTCACATTTGGAACTCTCCTGGGGTACCCTCACACATATTATTCCCTCATTTAGTGGATATTTTCACAAAAAAGTGAAATTTTCAAAAATCCCGAAAATTGGCTGAAAACAACTAAATATCAAGGACTCATTGGGCGAATCGCTCTGGAACTGAAATCGGAATGCTCACTCACATTTCCCCTATCTGAAAGTCTGATAAACGCCGGAAAAATGACTAAGCCCAAAAAAAAATTTTTTTCAACTTTTTTTAATTTTACCCCCGTGGGATATATATTCTACCCACACACATTTGGAACTCTCCTGGGGTACCCTCACACATATTATTCCCTCATTTAGTGGATATTTTCACAAAAAAGTGAAATTTTCAAAAATCCAGAAAATTGGCTGAAAACGACTAAATATCAAGGACTCATTGGGCGAATCGCTCTGGAACTGAAATCGGAATGCTCACTGACATTTCCCCTATCTGAAAGTCTGATATACGCCGTAAAAATGACTAAGTCCAAAAAAAAAATTTTTTAAACTTTTTTCAATTTTACCCCCGTGGGATATATATTCTACCCACTCACATTTGGAACTCTCCTGGGGTACCCTCACACATATTATTCCCTCATTTAGTGGATATTTTCACAAAAAAGTGAAATTTTCAAAAATCCCGAAAATTGGCTGAAAACAACTAAATATCAAGGACTCATTGGGCGAATCGCTCTGGAACTGAAATCGGAATGCTCACTCACATTTCCCCTATCTGAAAGTCTGATAAACGCCGGAAAAATGACTAAGTCCAAAAAAAAATTTGTTCAACTTTTTTCAATTTTACCCCCGTGGGATATATATTCTACCCACACACATTTGGAACTCTCCTGGGGTACCCTCACACATATTATTCCCTCATTTAGTGGATATTTTCACAAAAAAGTGAAATTTTCAAAAATCCAGAAAATTGGCTCAAAACGACTAAATATCAAGGACTCATTGGGAGAATCGCTCTGGAACTTAAATCGGAACGCTCACTGACATTTGCCCTATCTGAAAGTCTGATAAACGCCGGAAAAATGACTAAGTCCAAGAAAAAAGTGTTTTCAACTTTTTTCAATTTTACCCCCGTGGGATATATATTCCACCCACACACATTTGGAACTCTCCTGGGGTACCCTCACACATATTATTCCCTCATTTAGTGGATATTTTCACAAAAAAGTGAAATTTTCAAAAATCCAGAAAATTGGCTCAAAACGACTAAATATCAAGGACTCATTGGGAGAATCGCTCTGGAACTTAAATCGGAACGCTCACTGACATTTGCCCTATCTGAAAGTCTGATAAACGCCGGAAAAATGACTAAGTCCAAGAAAAAAGTGTTTTCAACTTTTTTCAATTTTACCCCCGTGGGATATATATTCTACCCACACACATTTGGAACTCTCCTGGGGTACCCTCACACATATTATTCCCTCATTTAGTGGATATTTTCACAAAAAAGTGAAATTTTCAAAAATCCAGAAAATTGGCTGAAAACGACTAAATATCAAGGACTCATTGGGCGAATCGCTCTGGAACTGAAATCGGAATGCTCACTGACATTTCCCCTATCTGAAAGTCTGATATACGCCGTAAAAATGACTAAGTCCAAAAAAAAAATTTTTTTAACTTTTTTCAATTTTACCCCCGTGGGATATATATTCTACCCACTCACATTTGGAACTCTCCTGGGGTACCCTCACACATATTATTCCCTCATTTAGTGCATATTTTCACAAAAAAGTGAAATTTTCAAAAATCCAGAAAATTGGCTGAAAACGACTAAATATCAAGGAGTCATTGGGCGAATCGCTCTGGAACTGAAATCGGAACGCTCACTGACATTTCCCCTATCTGAAAGTCTGATAAACGCCGGAAATATGACTAAGTCCAAAAAAAAATTTTTTTAAACTTTTTTCAATTTTACCCCCGTGGGATATATATTCTACCCACACACATTTGGAACTCTCCTGGGGTACCCTCACACATATTATTCCCTCATTTAGTGGATATTTTCACAAAAAAGTGAAATTTTCAAAAATCCAGAAAATTGGCTCAAAACGACTAAACATCAAGGACTCATTGGGAGAATCGCTCTGGAACTTAAATCGGCACGCTCACTGACATTTGCCCTATCTGAAAGTCTGATAAACGCCGGAAAAATGACTAAGTCCAAGAAAAAAGTGTTTTCAACTTTTTTCAATTTTACCCCCGTGGGATATATATTCCACCCACACACATTTGGAACTCTCCTGGGGTACCCTCACACATATTATTCCCTCATTTAGTGGATATTTTCACAAAAAAGTGAAATTTTCAAAAATCCAGAAAATTGGCTGAAAACAACTAAATATCAAGGACTCATTGGGCGAATCGCTCTGGAACTGAAATCGGAATGCTCACTGACATTTCCCCTATCTGAAAGTCTGGTAAACGCCGGAAAAATGACTAAGTCAAAGAAAAAAATTTTTTCAACTTTTTTCAATTTTACCCCCGTGGGATATATATTCTACCCACACACATTTGGAACTCTCCTGGGGTACCCTCACACATATTATTCCCTCATTTAGTGGATATTTTCACAAAAAAGTGAAATTTTCAAAAATCCAGAAAATTGGCTGAAAACGACTAAATATCAAGGAGTCATTGGGCGAATCGCTCTGGAACTGAAATCGGAATGCTCACTGACATTTCCCCTATCTGAAAGTCTGATAAATGCCGGAAAAATGACTAAGTCCAAAAAAAAAATTTTTTAAACTTTTTTCAATTTTACCCCCGTGGGATATATATTCTACCCACACACATTTGGAACTCTCCTGGGGTATCCTCACACATATTATTCCCTCATTTAGTGGATATTTTCACAAAAAAGTGAAATTTTCAAAAATCCAGAAAATTGGCTGAAAACTACTAAATATCGAGTCATTGGGCGAATCGCTCTGGAACTGAAATCGGAATGCTCACTGACATTTCCCCTATCTGAAAGTCTGATAAACGCCGGAAAAATGACTAAGTCCAAAAAAAAAATTTTTTCAACTTTTTTCAATTTTACCCCCGTGGGATATATATTCTACCCACACACATTTGGAACTCTCCTAGGGTACCCTCACACATATTATTCCCTCATTTAGTGGATATTTTCACAAAAAAGTGAAATTTTCAAAAATCCAGAAAATTGGCTGAAAACGACTAAATATCAAGGAGTCATTGGGCGAATCGCTCTGGAACTGAAATCGGAATGCTCACTGACATTTCCCCTATCTGAAAGTCTGATAAACGCCGGAAAAATGACTAAGTCCAAGAAAAAAATTTTTTCAACTTTTTTCAATTTTACCCCCGTGGGATATATATTCTACCCACACACATTTGGAACTCTCCTGGGGTACCCTCACACATATTATTCCCTCATTTAGTGGATATTTTCACAAAAAAGTGAAATTTTCAAAAATCCAAAATATTGGCTGAAAATGACTAAATATCAAGGACTCATTGGGCGAATCACTCTGGAACTGAAATCGGAATGCTCACTCACATTTCCCCTATCTGAAAGTCTGATAAACGCCGGAAAAATGACTAAGCCCAAAAAAAAATTTTTTTCAACTTTTTTTAATTTTACCCCCGTGGGATATATATTCTACCCACACACATTTGGAACTCTCCTGGGGTACCCTCACACATATTATTCCCTCATTTAGTGGATATTTTCACAAAAAAGTGAAATTTTCAAAAATCCAGAAAATTGGCTGAAAACGACTAAATATCAAGGACTCATTGGGCGAATCGCTCTGGAACTGAAATCGGAATGCTCACTCACATTTCCCCTATCTGAAAGTCTGATAAACGCCGGAAAAATGACTAAGTCCAAAAAAAAATTTGTTCAACTTTTTTCAATTTTACCCCCGTGGGATATATATTCTACCCACACACATTTGGAACTCTCCTGGGGTACCCTCACACATATTATTCCCTCATTTAGTGGATATTTTCACAAAAAAGTGAAATTTTCAAAAATCCAGAAAATTGGCTCAAAACGACTAAATATCAAGGACTCATTGGGAGAATCGCTCTGGAACTTAAATCGGAACGCTCACTGACATTTGCCCTATCTGAAAGTCTGATAAACGCCGGAAAAATGACTAAGTCCAAGAAAAAAGTGTTTTCAACTTTTTTCAATTTTACCCCCGTGGGATATATATTCCACCCACACACATTTGGAACTCTCCTGGGGTACCCTCACACATATTATTCCCTCATTTAGTGGATATTTTCACAAAAAAGTGAAATTTTCAAAAATCCAGAAAATTGGCTCAAAACGACTAAATATCAAGGACTCATTGGGAGAATCGCTCTGGAACTTAAATCGGAACGCTCACTGACATTTGCCCTATCTGAAAGTCTGATAAACGCCGGAAAAATGACTAAGTCCAAGAAAAAAGTGTTTTCAACTTTTTTCAATTTTACCCCCGTGGGATATATATTCTACCCACACACATTTGGAACTCTCCTGGGGTACCCTCACACATATTATTCCCTCATTTAGTGGATATTTTCACAAAAAAGTGAAATTTTCAAAAATCCAGAAAATTGGCTGAAAACGACTAAATATCAAGGACTCATTGGGCGAATCGCTCTGGAACTGAAATCGGAATGCTCACTGACATTTCCCCTATCTGAAAGTCTGATATACGCCGTAAAAATGACTAAGTCCAAAAAAAAATTTTTTTTAACTTTTTTCAATTTTACCCCCGTGGGATATATATTCTACCCACTCACATTTGGAACTCTCCTGGGGTACCCTCACACATATTATTCCCTCATTTAGTGGATATTTTCACAAAAAAGTGAAATTTTCAAAAATCCAGAAAATTGGCTGAAAACAACTAAATATCAAGGACTCATTGGGCGAATCGCTCTGGAACTGAAATCGGAATGCTCACTCACATTTCCCCTATCTGAAAGTCTGATAAACGCCGGAAAAATGACTAAGTCCAAAAAAAAATTTGTTCAACTTTTTTCAATTTTACCCCCGTGGGATATATATTCTACCCACACACATTTGGAACTCTCCTGGGGTACCCTCACACATATTATTCCCTCATTTAGTGGATATTTTCACAAAAAAGTGAAATTTTCAAAAATCCAGAAAATTGGCTCAAAACGACTAAATATCAAGGACTCATTGGGAGAATCGCTCTGGAACTTAAATCGGAACGCTCACTGACATTTGCCCTATCTGAAAGTCTGATAAACGCCGGAAAAATGACTAAGTCCAAGAAAAAAGTGTTTTCAACTTTTTTCAATTTTACCCCGTGGGATATATATTCCACCCACACACATTTGGAACTCTCCTGGGGTACCCTCACACATATTATTCCCTCATTTAGTGGATATTTTCACAAAAAAGTGAAATTTTCAAAAATCCAGAAAATTGGCTGAAAACGACTAAATATCAAGGACTCATTGGGCGAATCGCTCTGGAACTGAAATCGGAATGCTCACTGACATTTCCCCTATCTGAAAGTCTGATATACGCCGTAAAAATGACTAAGTCCAAAAAAAAAATTTTTTAAACTTTTTTCAATTTTACCCCCGTGGGATATATATTCTACCCACTCACATTTGGAACTCTCCTGGGGTACCCTCACACATATTATTCCCTCATTTAGTGGATATTTTCACAAAAAAGTGAAATTTTCAAAAATCCCGAAAATTGGCTGAAAACAACT
The DNA here is from genome assembly GCF_046119375.1 of Phyllobates terribilis. NCBI lineage: Eukaryota > Metazoa > Chordata > Amphibia > Anura > Dendrobatidae > Phyllobates > Phyllobates terribilis. Next base: position 587,303,420 of record NW_027362762.1, read on the forward strand.
AAATATCAAGGACTCATTGGGCGAATCGCTCTGGAACTGAAATCGGAATGCTCACTCACATTTCCCCTATCTGAAAGTCTGATAAACGCCGGAAAAATGACTAAGCCCAAAAAAAAATTTTTTTCAACTTTTTTTAATTTTACCCCCGTGGGATATATATTCTACCCACACACATTTGGAACTCTCCTGGGGTACCCTCACACATATTATTCCCTCATTTAGTGGATATTTTCACAAAAAAGTGAAATTTTCAAAAATCCAGAAAATTGGCTGAAAACGACTAAATATCAAGGACTCATTGGGCGAATCGCTCTGGAACTGAAATCGGAATGCTCACTGACATTTCCCCTATCTGAAAGTCTGATATACGCCGTAAAAATGACTAAGTCCAAAAAAAAAATTTTTTAAACTTTTTTCAATTTTACCCCCGTGGGATATATATTCTACCCACTCACATTTGGAACTCTCCTGGGGTACCCTCACACATATTATTCCCTCATTTAGTGGATATTTTCACAAAAAAGTGAAATTTTCAAAAATCCCGAAAATTGGCTGAAAACAACTAAATATCAAGGACTCATTGGGCGAATCGCTCTGGAACTGAAATCGGAATGCTCACTCACATTTCCCCTATCTGAAAGTCTGATAAACGCCGGAAAAATGACTAAGTCCAAAAAAAAATTTGTTCAACTTTTTTCAATTTTACCCCCGTGGGATATATATTCTACCCACACACATTTGGAACTCTCCTGGGGTACCCTCACACATATTATTCCCTCATTTAGTGGATATTTTCACAAAAAAGTGAAATTTTCAAAAATCCAGAAAATTGGCTCAAAACGACTAAATATCAAGGACTCATTGGGAGAATCGCTCTGGAACTTAAATCGGAACGCTCACTGACATTTGCCCTATCTGAAAGTCTGATAAACGCCGGAAAAATGACTAAGTCCAAGAAAAAAGTGTTTTCAACTTTTTTCAATTTTACCCCCGTGGGATATATATTCCACCCACACACATTTGGAACTCTCCTGGGGTACCCTCACACATATTATTCCCTCATTTAGTGGATATTTTCACAAAAAAGTGAAATTTTCAAAAATCCAGAAAATTGGCTCAAAACGACTAAATATCAAGGACTCATTGGGAGAATCGCTCTGGAACTTAAATCGGAACGCTCACTGACATTTGCCCTATCTGAAAGTCTGATAAACGCCGGAAAAATGACTAAGTCCAAGAAAAAAGTGTTTTCAACTTTTTTCAATTTTACCCCCGTGGGATATATATTCTACCCACACACATTTGGAACTCTCCTGGGGTACCCTCACACATATTATTCCCTCATTTAGTGGATATTTTCACAAAAAAGTGAAATTTTCAAAAATCCAGAAAATTGGCTGAAAACGACTAAATATCAAGGACTCATTGGGCGAATCGCTCTGGAACTGAAATCGGAATGCTCACTGACATTTCCCCTATCTGAAAGTCTGATATACGCCGTAAAAATGACTAAGTCCAAAAAAAAAATTTTTTTAACTTTTTTCAATTTTACCCCCGTGGGATATATATTCTACCCACTCACATTTGGAACTCTCCTGGGGTACCCTCACACATATTATTCCCTCATTTAGTGCATATTTTCACAAAAAAGTGAAATTTTCAAAAATCCAGAAAATTGGCTGAAAACGACTAAATATCAAGGAGTCATTGGGCGAATCGCTCTGGAACTGAAATCGGAACGCTCACTGACATTTCCCCTATCTGAAAGTCTGATAAACGCCGGAAATATGACTAAGTCCAAAAAAAAATTTTTTTAAACTTTTTTCAATTTTACCCCCGTGGGATATATATTCTACCCACACACATTTGGAACTCTCCTGGGGTACCCTCACACATATTATTCCCTCATTTAGTGGATATTTTCACAAAAAAGTGAAATTTTCAAAAATCCAGAAAATTGGCTCAAAACGACTAAACATCAAGGACTCATTGGGAGAATCGCTCTGGAACTTAAATCGGCACGCTCACTGACATTTGCCCTATCTGAAAGTCTGATAAACGCCGGAAAAATGACTAAGTCCAAGAAAAAAGTGTTTTCAACTTTTTTCAATTTTACCCCCGTGGGATATATATTCCACCCACACACATTTGGAACTCTCCTGGGGTACCCTCACACATATTATTCCCTCATTTAGTGGATATTTTCACAAAAAAGTGAAATTTTCAAAAATCCAGAAAATTGGCTGAAAACAACTAAATATCAAGGACTCATTGGGCGAATCGCTCTGGAACTGAAATCGGAATGCTCACTGACATTTCCCCTATCTGAAAGTCTGGTAAACGCCGGAAAAATGACTAAGTCAAAGAAAAAAATTTTTTCAACTTTTTTCAATTTTACCCCCGTGGGATATATATTCTACCCACACACATTTGGAACTCTCCTGGGGTACCCTCACACATATTATTCCCTCATTTAGTGGATATTTTCACAAAAAAGTGAAATTTTCAAAAATCCAGAAAATTGGCTGAAAACGACTAAATATCAAGGAGTCATTGGGCGAATCGCTCTGGAACTGAAATCGGAATGCTCACTGACATTTCCCCTATCTGAAAGTCTGATAAATGCCGGAAAAATGACTAAGTCCAAAAAAAAAATTTTTTAAACTTTTTTCAATTTTACCCCCGTGGGATATATATTCTACCCACACACATTTGGAACTCTCCTGGGGTATCCTCACACATATTATTCCCTCATTTAGTGGATATTTTCACAAAAAAGTGAAATTTTCAAAAATCCAGAAAATTGGCTGAAAACTACTAAATATCGAGTCATTGGGCGAATCGCTCTGGAACTGAAATCGGAATGCTCACTGACATTTCCCCTATCTGAAAGTCTGATAAACGCCGGAAAAATGACTAAGTCCAAAAAAAAAATTTTTTCAACTTTTTTCAATTTTACCCCCGTGGGATATATATTCTACCCACACACATTTGGAACTCTCCTAGGGTACCCTCACACATATTATTCCCTCATTTAGTGGATATTTTCACAAAAAAGTGAAATTTTCAAAAATCCAGAAAATTGGCTGAAAACGACTAAATATCAAGGAGTCATTGGGCGAATCGCTCTGGAACTGAAATCGGAATGCTCACTGACATTTCCCCTATCTGAAAGTCTGATAAACGCCGGAAAAATGACTAAGTCCAAGAAAAAAATTTTTTCAACTTTTTTCAATTTTACCCCCGTGGGATATATATTCTACCCACACACATTTGGAACTCTCCTGGGGTACCCTCACACATATTATTCCCTCATTTAGTGGATATTTTCACAAAAAAGTGAAATTTTCAAAAATCCAAAATATTGGCTGAAAATGACTAAATATCAAGGACTCATTGGGCGAATCACTCTGGAACTGAAATCGGAATGCTCACTCACATTTCCCCTATCTGAAAGTCTGATAAACGCCGGAAAAATGACTAAGCCCAAAAAAAAATTTTTTTCAACTTTTTTTAATTTTACCCCCGTGGGATATATATTCTACCCACACACATTTGGAACTCTCCTGGGGTACCCTCACACATATTATTCCCTCATTTAGTGGATATTTTCACAAAAAAGTGAAATTTTCAAAAATCCAGAAAATTGGCTGAAAACGACTAAATATCAAGGACTCATTGGGCGAATCGCTCTGGAACTGAAATCGGAATGCTCACTCACATTTCCCCTATCTGAAAGTCTGATAAACGCCGGAAAAATGACTAAGTCCAAAAAAAAATTTGTTCAACTTTTTTCAATTTTACCCCCGTGGGATATATATTCTACCCACACACATTTGGAACTCTCCTGGGGTACCCTCACACATATTATTCCCTCATTTAGTGGATATTTTCACAAAAAAGTGAAATTTTCAAAAATCCAGAAAATTGGCTCAAAACGACTAAATATCAAGGACTCATTGGGAGAATCGCTCTGGAACTTAAATCGGAACGCTCACTGACATTTGCCCTATCTGAAAGTCTGATAAACGCCGGAAAAATGACTAAGTCCAAGAAAAAAGTGTTTTCAACTTTTTTCAATTTTACCCCCGTGGGATATATATTCCACCCACACACATTTGGAACTCTCCTGGGGTACCCTCACACATATTATTCCCTCATTTAGTGGATATTTTCACAAAAAAGTGAAATTTTCAAAAATCCAGAAAATTGGCTCAAAACGACTAAATATCAAGGACTCATTGGGAGAATCGCTCTGGAACTTAAATCGGAACGCTCACTGACATTTGCCCTATCTGAAAGTCTGATAAACGCCGGAAAAATGACTAAGTCCAAGAAAAAAGTGTTTTCAACTTTTTTCAATTTTACCCCCGTGGGATATATATTCTACCCACACACATTTGGAACTCTCCTGGGGTACCCTCACACATATTATTCCCTCATTTAGTGGATATTTTCACAAAAAAGTGAAATTTTCAAAAATCCAGAAAATTGGCTGAAAACGACTAAATATCAAGGACTCATTGGGCGAATCGCTCTGGAACTGAAATCGGAATGCTCACTGACATTTCCCCTATCTGAAAGTCTGATATACGCCGTAAAAATGACTAAGTCCAAAAAAAAATTTTTTTTAACTTTTTTCAATTTTACCCCCGTGGGATATATATTCTACCCACTCACATTTGGAACTCTCCTGGGGTACCCTCACACATATTATTCCCTCATTTAGTGGATATTTTCACAAAAAAGTGAAATTTTCAAAAATCCAGAAAATTGGCTGAAAACAACTAAATATCAAGGACTCATTGGGCGAATCGCTCTGGAACTGAAATCGGAATGCTCACTCACATTTCCCCTATCTGAAAGTCTGATAAACGCCGGAAAAATGACTAAGTCCAAAAAAAAATTTGTTCAACTTTTTTCAATTTTACCCCCGTGGGATATATATTCTACCCACACACATTTGGAACTCTCCTGGGGTACCCTCACACATATTATTCCCTCATTTAGTGGATATTTTCACAAAAAAGTGAAATTTTCAAAAATCCAGAAAATTGGCTCAAAACGACTAAATATCAAGGACTCATTGGGAGAATCGCTCTGGAACTTAAATCGGAACGCTCACTGACATTTGCCCTATCTGAAAGTCTGATAAACGCCGGAAAAATGACTAAGTCCAAGAAAAAAGTGTTTTCAACTTTTTTCAATTTTACCCCGTGGGATATATATTCCACCCACACACATTTGGAACTCTCCTGGGGTACCCTCACACATATTATTCCCTCATTTAGTGGATATTTTCACAAAAAAGTGAAATTTTCAAAAATCCAGAAAATTGGCTGAAAACGACTAAATATCAAGGACTCATTGGGCGAATCGCTCTGGAACTGAAATCGGAATGCTCACTGACATTTCCCCTATCTGAAAGTCTGATATACGCCGTAAAAATGACTAAGTCCAAAAAAAAAATTTTTTAAACTTTTTTCAATTTTACCCCCGTGGGATATATATTCTACCCACTCACATTTGGAACTCTCCTGGGGTACCCTCACACATATTATTCCCTCATTTAGTGGATATTTTCACAAAAAAGTGAAATTTTCAAAAATCCAGAAAATTGGCTGAAAACAACTAAATATCAAGGACTCATTGGGCGAATCGCTCTGGAACTGAAATCGGAATGCTCACTCACATTTCCCCTATCTGAAAGTCTGATAAACGCCGGAAAAATGACTAAGTCCAAAAAAAAATTTGTTCAACTTTTTTCAATTTTACCCCCGTGGGATATATATTCTACCCACACACATTTGGAACTCTCCTGGGGTACCCTCACACATATTATTCCCTCATTTAGTGGATATTTTCACAAAAAAGTGAAATTTTCAAAAATCCAGAAAATTGGCTGAAAACGACTAAATATCAAGGAGTCATTGGGCGAATCGCTCTGGAACTGAAATCGGAATGCTCACTGACATTTCCCCTATCTGAAAGTCTGATAAACGCCGGAAAAATGACTAAGTCCAAGAAAAAAATTTTTTCAACTTTTTTCAATTTTACCCCCGTGGGATATATATTCTACCCACACACATTTGGAACTCTCCTGGGGTACCCTCACACATATTATTCCCTCATTTAGTGGATATTTTCACAAAAAAGTGAAATTTTCAAAAATCCAAAATATTGGCTGAAAACGACTAAATATCAAGGACTCATTGGGCGAATCGCTCTGGAACTGAAATCGGAACGCTCACTGACATTTCCCCTATCTGAAAGTCTGATAAACGCCGGAAAAATGACTAAGTCCAAAAAAAAAATTTTTTAAACTTTTTTCAATTTTACCCCCGTGGGATATATATTCTACCCACACACATTTGGAACTCTCCTGGGGTACCGTCACACATATTATTCCCTCATTTAGTGGATATTTTCACAAAAAAGTGAAATTTTCAAAAATCCAGAAAATTGGCTGAAAACTACTAAATATCAAGGACTCATTGGGCGAATCGCTCTGGAACTGAAATCGGAACGCTCACTGACATTTCCCCTATCTGAAAGTCTGATAAACGCCGGAAAAATGACTAAGTCGAAAAAAAAAAATTTTTTAAACTTTTTTCAATTTTACCCCCGTGGGATATATATTCTACCCACACACATTTGGAACTCTCCTGGGGTACCCTCACACATATTATTCCCTTATTTAGTGGATATTTTCACAAAAAAGTGAAATTTTCAAAAATCCAGAAAATTGGCTGAAAACGACTAAATATCAAGGAGTCATTGGGCGAATCGCTCTGGAACTGAAATCGGAATGCTCACTGACATTTCCCCTATCTGAAAGTCTGATAAACGCCGGAAAAATGACTAAGTCCAAGAAAAAAATTTTTTCAACTTTTTTCAATTTTACCCGCGTGGGATATATATTCTACCCACACACATTTTGAACTCTCCTGGGGTACCCTCACACATATTATTCCCTCATTTAGTGGATATTTTCACAAAAAAGTGAAATTTTCAAAAATCCAGAAAATTGGCTGAAAACGACTAAATATCAAGGAGTCATTGGGCGAAGCGCTCTGGAACTGAAATCGGAATGCTCACTGACATTTCCCCTATCTGAAAGTCTGATAAACGCCGGAAAAATGACTAAGTCCAAGAAAAAAATTTTTTCAACTTTTTTCAATTTTACCCCCGTGGGATATATATTCTACCCACACACATTTGGAACTCTCCTGGGGTACCCTCACACATATTATTCCCTCATTTAGTGGATATTTTCACAAAAAAGTGAAATTTTCAAAAATCCAAAATATTGGCTGAAAACGACTAAATATCAAGGACTCATTGGGCGAATCGCTCTGGAACTGAAATCGGAACGCTCACTCACATTTCCCCTATCTGAAAGTCTGATAAACGCCGGAAAAATGACTAAGTCCAAAAAAAAAAATTTTTCAACTTTTTTCAATTTTACCCCCGTGGGATATATATTCTACCCACACACATTTGGAACTCTCCTGGGGTACCCTCACGCATATTATTCCCTCATTTAGTGCATATTTTCACAAAAAAGTGAAATTTTCAAAAATCCAGAAAATTGGCTGAAAACGACTAAATATCAAGGAGTCATTGGGCGAATCGCTCTGGAACTGAAATCGGAACGCTCACTGACATTTCCCCTATCTGAAAGTCTGATAAACGCCGGAAAAATGACTAAGTCCAAAAAAAAATTTTTTTAAACTTTTTTCAATTTTACCCCCGTGGGATATATATTCTACCCACACACATTTGGAACTCTCCTAGGGTACCCTCACACATATTATTCCCTCATTTAGTGGATATTTTCACAAAAAAGTGAAATTTTCAAAAATCCAGAAAATTGGCTGAAAACGACTAAATATCAAGGAGTCATTGGGCGAATCGCTCTGGAACTGAAATCGGAACGCTCACTGACATTTCCCCTATCTGAAAGTCTGATAAACGCCGGAAAAATGACTAAGTCCAAGAAAAATTTTTTTTCAACTTTTTTCAATTTTACCCCCGTGGGATATATATTCTACCCACACACATTTGGAACTCTCCTGGGGTACCCTCACACATATTATTCCCTCATTTAGTGGATATTTTCACAAAAAAGTGAAATTTTCAAAAATCCAGAAAATTGGCTCAAAACGACTAAATATCAAGGACTCATTGGGAGAATCGCTCTGGAACTTAAATCGGAACGCTCACTGACATTTGCCCTATCTGAAAGTCTGATAAACGCCGGAAAAATGACTAAGTCCAAGAAAAAAGTGTTTTCAACTTTTTTCAATTTTACCCCGTGGGATATATATTCCACCCACACACATTTGGAACTCTCCTGGGGTACCCTCACACATATTATTCCCTCATTTAGTGGATATTTTCACAAAAAAGTGAAATTTTCAAAAATCCAGAAAATTGGCTGAAAACAACTAAATATCAAGGACTCATTGGGCGAATCGCTCTGGAACTGAAATCGGAATGCTCACTCACATTTCCCCTATCTGAAAGTCTGATAAACGCCGGAAAAATGACTAAGTCCAAAAAAAAATTTGTTCAACTTTTTTCAATTTTACCCCCGTGGGATATATATTCTACCCACACACATTTGGAACTCTCCTGGGGTACCCTCACACATATTATTCCCTCATTTAGTGGATATTTTCACAAAAAAGTGAAATTTTCAAAAATCCAGAAAATTGGCTGAAAACGACTAAATATCAAGGAGTCATTGGGCGAATCGCTCTGGAACTGAAATCGGAATGCTCACTGACATTTCCCCTATCTGAAAGTCTGATAAACGCCGGAAAAATGACTAAGTCCAAGAAAAAAATTTTTTCAACTTTTTTCAATTTTACCCCCGTGGGATATATATTCTACCCACACACATTTGGAACTCTCCTGGGGTACCCTCACACATATTATTCCCTCATTTAGTGGATATTTTCACAAAAAAGTGAAATTTTCAAAAATCCAAAATATTGGCTGAAAACGACTAAATATCAAGGACTCATTGGGCGAATCGCTCTGGAACTGAAATCGGAACGCTCACTGACATTTCCCCTATCTGAAAGTCTGATAAACGCCGGAAAAATGACTAAGTCCAAAAAAAAAATTTTTTAAACTTTTTTCAATTTTACCCCCGTGGGATATATATTCTACCCACACACATTTGGAACTCTCCTGGGGTACCCTAACACATATTATTCCCTCATTTAGTGGATATTTTCACAAAAAAGTGAAATTTTCAAAAATCCAGAAAATTGGCTGAAAACTACTAAATATCAAGGACTCATTGGGCGAATCGCTCTGGAACTGAAATCGGAACGCTCACTGACATTTCCCCTATCTGAAAGTCTGATAAACGCCGGAAAAATGACTAAGTCGAAAAAAAAAAATTTTTTAAACTTTTTTCAATTTTACCCCCGTGGGATATATATTCTACCCACACACATTTGGAACTCTCCTGGGGTACCCTCACACATATTATTCCCTTATTTAGTGGATATTTTCACAAAAAAGTGAAATTTTCAAAAATCCAGAAAATTGGCTGAAAACGACTAAATATCAAGGAGTCATTGGGCGAATCGCTCTGGAACTGAAATCGGAATGCTCACTGACATTTCCCCTATCTGAAAGTCTGATAAACGCCGGAAAAATGACTAAGTCCAAGAAAAAAATTTTTTCAACTTTTTTCAATTTTACCCGCGTGGGATATATATTCTACCCACACACATTTTGAACTCTCCTGGGGTACCCTCACACATATTATTCCCTCATTTAGTGGATATTTTCACAAAAAAGTGAAATTTTCAAAAATCCAGAAAATTGGCTGAAAACGACTAAATATCAAGGAGTCATTGGGCGAAGCGCTCTGGAACTGAAATCGGAATGCTCACTGACATTTCCCCTATCTGAAAGTCTGATAAACGCCGGAAAAATGACTAAGTCCAAGAAAAAAATTTTTTCAACTTTTTTCAATTTTACCCCCGTGGGATATATATTCTACCCACACACATTTGGAACTCTCCTGGGGTACCCTCACACATATTATTCCCTCATTTAGTGGATATTTTCACAAAAAAGTGAAATTTTCAAAAATCCAAAATATTGGCTGAAAACGACTAAATATCAAGGACTCATTGGGCGAATCGCTCTGGAACTGAAATCGGAACGCTCACTCACATTTCCCCTATCTGAAAGTCTGATAAACGCCGGAAAAATGACTAAGTCCAAAAAAAAAAATTTTTCAACTTTTTTCAATTTTACCCCCGTGGGATATATATTCTACCCACACACATTTGGAACTCTCCTGGGGTACCCTCACGCATATTATTCCCTCATTTAGTGCATATTTTCACAAAAAAGTGAAATTTTCAAAAATCCAGAAAATTGGCTGAAAACGACTAAATATCAAGGAGTCATTGGGCGAATCGCTCTGGAACTGAAATCGGAACGCTCACTGACATTTCCCCTATCTGAAAGTCTGATAAACGCCGGAAAAATGACTAAGTCCAAAAAAAAATTTTTTTAAACTTTTTTCAATTTTACCCCCGTGGGATATATATTCTACCCACACACATTTGGAACTCTCCTAGGGTACCCTCACACATATTATTCCCTCATTTAGTGGATATTTTCACAAAAAAGTGAAATTTTCAAAAATCCAGAAAATTGGCTGAAAACGACTAAATATCAAGGAGTCATTGGGCGAATCGCTCTGGAACTGAAATCGGAACGCTCACTGACATTTCCCCTATCTGAAAGTCTGATAAACGCCGGAAAAATGACTAAGTCCAAGAAAAATTTTTTTTCAACTTTTTTCAATTTTACCCCCGTGGGATATATATTCTACCCACACACATTTGGAACTCTCCTGGGGTACCCTCACACATATTATTCCCTCATTTAGTGGATATTTTCACAAAAAAGTGAAATTTTCAAAAATCCAGAAAATTGGCTCAAAACGACTAAATATCAAGGACTCATTGGGAGAATCGCTCTGGAACTTAAATCGGAACGCTCACTGACATTTGCCCTATCTGAAAGTCTGATAAACGCCGGAAAAATGACTAAGTCCAAGAAAAAAGTGTTTTCAACTTTTTTCAATTTTACCCCGTGGGATATATATTCCACCCACACACATTTGGAACTCTCCTGGGGTACCCTCACACATATTATTCCCTCATTTAGTGGATATTTTCACAAAAAAGTGAAATTTTCAAAAATCCAGAAAATTGGCTGAAAACAACTAAATATCAAGGACTCATTGGGCGAATCGCTCTGGAACTGAAATCGGAATGCTCACTCACATTTCCCCTATCTGAAAGTCTGATAAACGCCGGAAAAATGACTAAGTCCAAAAAAAAATTTGTTCAACTTTTTTCAATTTTACCCCCGTGGGATATATATTCTACCCACACACATTTGGAACTCTCCTGGGGTACCCTCACACATATTATTCCCTCATTTAGTGGATATTTTCACAAAAAAGTGAAATTTTCAAAAATCCAGAAAATTGGCTGAAAACGACTAAATATCAAGGAGTCATTGGGCGAATCGCTCTGGAACTGAAATCGGAATGCTCACTGACATTTCCCCTATCTGAAAGTCTGATAAACGCCGGAAAAATGACTAAGTCCAAGAAAAAAATTTTTTCAACTTTTTTCAATTTTACCCCCGTGGGATATATATTCTACCCACACACATTTGGAACTCTCCTGGGGTACCCTCACACATATTATTCCCTCATTTAGTGGATATTTTCACAAAAAAGTGAAATTTTCAAAAATCCAAAATATTGGCTGAAAACGACTAAATATCAAGGACTCATTGGGCGAATCGCTCTGGAACTGAAATCGGAACGCTCACTGACATTTCCCCTATCTGAAAGTCTGATAAACGCCGGAAAAATGACTAAGTCCAAAAAAAAAATTTTTTAAACTTTTTTCAATTTTACCCCCGTGGGATATATATTCTACCCACACACATTTGGAACTCTCCTGGGGTACCCTAACACATATTATTCCCTCATTTAGTGGATATTTTCACAAAAAAGTGAAATTTTCAAAAATCCAGAAAATTGGCTGAAAACTACTAAATATCAAGGACTCATTGGGCGAATCGCTCTGGAACTGAAATCGGAACGCTCACTGACATTTCCCCTATCTGAAAGTCTGATAAACGCCGGAAAAATGACTAAGTCCAAAAAAAAAATTTTTTAAACTTTTTTCAATTTTACCCCCGTGGGATATATATTCTACCCACACACATTTGGAACTCTCCTGGGGTACCCTCACACATATTTTTCCCTTATTTAGTGGATATTTTCACAAAAAAGTGAAATTTTCAAAAATCCAGAAAATTGGCTGAAAACGACTAAATATCAAGGAGTCATTGGGCGAATCGCTCTGGAACTGAAATCGGAATGCTCACTGACATTTCCCCTATCTGAAAGTCTGATAAACGCCGGAAAAATGACTAAGTCCAAGAAAAATTTTTTTTCAACTTTTTTCAATTTTACCCCCGTGGGATATATATTCTACCCACACACATTTGGAACTCTCCTGGGGTACCCTCACACATATTATTCCCTCATTTAGTGGATATTTTCACAAAAAAGTGAAATTTTCAAAAATCCAGAAAATTGGCTCAAAACGACTAAATATCAAGGACTCATTGGGAGAATCGCTCTGGAACTTAAATCGGAACGCTCACTGACATTTGCCCTATCTGAAAGTCTGATAAACGCCGGAAAAATGACTAAGTCCAAGAAAAAAGTGTTTTCAACTTTTTTCAATTTTACCCCGTGGGATATATATTCCACCCACACACATTTGGAACTCTCCTGGGGTACCCTCACACATATTATTCCCTCATTTAGTGGATATTTTCACAAAAAAGTGAAATTTTCAAAAATCCAGAAAATTGGCTGAAAACAACTAAATATCAAGGACTCATTGGGCGAATCGCTCTGGAACTGAAATCGGAATGCTCACTCACATTTCCCCTATCTGAAAGTCTGATAAACGCCGGAAAAATGACTAAGTCCAAAAAAAAATTTGTTCAACTTTTTTCAATTTTACCCCCGTGGGATATATATTCTACCCACACACATTTGGAACTCTCCTGGGGTACCCTCACACATATTATTCCCTCATTTAGTGGATATTTTCACAAAAAAGTGAAATTTTCAAAAATCCAGAAAATTGGCTGAAAACGACTAAATATCAAGGAGTCATTGGGCGAATCGCTCTGGAACTGAAATCGGAATGCTCACTGACATTTCCCCTATCTGAAAGTCTGATAAACGCCGGAAAAATGACTAAGTCCAAGAAAAAAATTTTTTCAACTTTTTTCAATTTTACCCCCGTGGGATATATATTCTACCCACACACATTTGGAACTCTCCTGGGGTACCCTCACACATATTATTCCCTCATTTAGTGGATATTTTCACAAAAAAGTGAAATTTTCAAAAATCCAAAATATTGGCTGAAAACGACTAAATATCAAGGACTCATTGGGCGAATCGCTCTGGAACTGAAATCGGAACGCTCACTGACATTTCCCCTATCTGAAAGTCTGATAAACGCCGGAAAAATGACTAAGTCCAAAAAAAAAATTTTTTAAACTTTTTTCAATTTTACCCCCGTGGGATATATATTCTACCCACACACATTTGGAACTCTCCTGGGGTACCCTAACACATATTATTCCCTCATTTAGTGGATATTTTCACAAAAAAGTGAAATTTTCAAAAATCCAGAAAATTGGCTGAAAACTACTAAATATCAAGGACTCATTGGGCGAATCGCTCTGGAACTGAAATCGGAACGCTCACTGACATTTCCCCTATCTGAAAGTCTGATAAACGCCGGAAAAATGACTAAGTCCAAAAAAAAAATTTTTTAAACTTTTTTCAATTTTACCCCCGTGGGATATATATTCTACCCACACACATTTGGAACTCTCCTGGGGTACCCTCACACATATTTTTCCCTTATTTAGTGGATATTTTCACAAAAAAGTGAAATTTTCAAAAATCCAGAAAATTGGCTGAAAACGACTAAATATCAAGGAGTCATTGGGCGAATCGCTCTGGAACTGAAATCGGAATGCTCACTGACATTTCCCCTATCTGAAAGTCTGATAAACGCCGGAAAAATGACTAAGTCCAAGAAAAAATTTTTTTCAACTTTTTTCAATTTTACCCGCGTGGGATATATATTCTACCCACACACATTTGGAACTCTCCTGGGGTACCCTCACACACATTATTCCCTCATTTAGTGGATATTTTCACAAAAAAGTGAAATTTTCAAAAATCCAGAAAATTGGCTGAAAACAACTAAATATCAAGGACTCATTGGGCGAATCGCTCTGGAACTGAAATCGGAACGCTCACTGACATTTCCCCTATCTGAAAGTCTGATAAACGCCGGAAAAATGACTAAGTCCAAAAAAAAAATTTTTTAAACTTTTTTCAATTTTACCCCCGTGGGATATATATTCTACCCACACACATTTGGAACTCTCCTGGGGTACCCTCACACATATTTTTCCCTTATTTAGTGGATATTTTCACAAAAAAGTGAAATTTTCAAAAATCCAGAAAATTGGCTGAAAACGACTAAATATCAAGGAGTCATTGGGCGAATCGCTCTGGAACTGAAATCGGAATGCTCACTGACATTTCCCCTATCTGAAAGTCTGATAAACGCCGGAAAAATGACTAAGTCCAAGAAAAAATTTTTTTCAACTTTTTTCAATTTTACCCGCGTGGGATATATATTCTACCCACACACATTTGGAACTCTCCTGGGGTACCCTCACGCATATTATTCCCTCATTTAGTGCATATTTTCACAAAAAAGTGAAATTTTCAAAAATCCAGAAAATTGGCTGAAAACGACTAAATATCAAGGAGTCATTGGGCGAATCGCTCTGGAACTGAAATCGGAACGCTCACTGACATTTCCCCTATCTGAAAGTCTGATAAACGCCGGAAAAATGACTAAGTCCAAGAAAAAATTTTTTTCAACTTTTTTCAATTTTACCCCCGTGGGATATATATTCTACCCACACACATTTGGAACTCTCCTGGGGTACCCTCACACATATTATTCCCTCATTTAGTGGATATTTTCACAAAAAAGTGAAATTTTCAAAAATCCAGAAAATTGGCTCAAAACGACTAAATATCAAGGACTCATTGGGAGAATCGCTCTGGAACTTAAATCGGAACGCTCACTGACATTTGCCCTATCTGAAAGTCTGATAAACGCCGGAAAAATGACTAAGTCCAAGAAAAAAATTTTTTCAACTTTTTTCAATTTTACCCCCGTGGGATATATATTCTACCCACACACATTTGGAACTCTCCTGGGGTACCCTCACACATATTATTCCCTTATTTAGTGGATATTTTCACAAAAAAGTGAAATTTTCAAAAATCCAGAAAATTGGCTGAAAACGACTAAATATCAAGGAGTCATTGGGCGAATCGCTCTGGAACTGAAATCGGAATGCTCACTGACATTTCCCCTATCTGAAAGTCTGATAAACGCCGGAAAAATGATTAAGTCCAAGAAAAAAATTTTTTCAACTTTTTTCAATTTTACCCGCGTGGGATATATATTCTACCCACACACATTTGGAACTCTCCTGGGGTACCCTCACACATATTATTCCCTCATTTAGTGGATATTTTCACAAAAAAGTGAAATTTTCAAAAATCCAAAATATTGGCTGAAAACGACTAAATATCAAGTACTCATTGGGCGAATCGCTCTGGAACTGAAATCGGAACGCTCACTGACATTTCCCCTATCTGAAAGTCTGATAAACGCCGGAAAAATGACTAAGTCCAAAAAAAAAATTTTTTTTACTTTTTTCAATTTTACCCCCGTGGGATATATATTCTACCCACACACATTTGGAACTCTCCTGGGGTACCCTCACACATATTATTCCCTCATTTAGTGGATATTTTCACAAAAAAGTGAAATTTTCAAAAATCCAGAAAATTGGCTGAAAACGACTAAATATCAAGGAGTCATTGGGCGAAGCGCTCTGGAACTGAAATCGGAATGCTCACTGACATTTCCCCTATCTGAAAGTCTGATAAACGCCGGAAAAATGACTAAGTCCAAAAAAAAAATTTTTTAAACTTTTTCAATTTTACCCCCGTGGGATATATATTCTACCCACACACATTTGGAACTCTCCTAGGGTACCCTCACACATATTATTCCCTCATTTAGTGGATATTTTCACAAAAAAGTGAAATTTTCAAAAATCCAGAAAATTGGCTGAAAACGACTAAATATCAAGGAGTCATTGGGCGAATCGCTCTGGAACTGAAATCGGAATGCTCACTGACATTTCCCCTATCTGAAAGTCTGATAAACGCCGGAAAAATGACTAAGTCCAAGAAAAAAATTTTTTCAACTTTTTTCAATTTTACCCCCGTGGGATATATATTCTACCCACACACATTTGGAACTCTCCTGGGGTACCCTCACACATATTATTCCCTCATTTAGTGGATATTTTCACAAAAAAGTGAAATTTTCAAAAATCCAAAATATTGGCTGAAAACGACTAAATATCAAGGACTCATTGGGCGAATCGCTCTGGAACTGAAATCGGAACGCTCACTGACATTTCCCCTATCTGAAAGTCTGATAAACGCCGGAAAAATGACTAAGTCCAAAAAAAAAATTTTTTAAACTTTTTTCAATTTTACCCCCGTGGGATATATATTCTACCCACACACATTTGGAACTCTCCTGGAGTACCCTCACACATATTATTCCCTCATTTAGTGGATATTTTCACAAAAAAGTGAAATTTTCAAAAATCCAAAATATTGGCTGAAAACGACTAAATATCAAGGACTCATTGGGCGAATCGCTCTGGAACTGAAATCGGAACGCTCACTCACATTTCCCCTATCTGAAAGTATGATAAACGCCGGAAAAATGACTAAGTCCAAGAAAAAAATTTTTTCAACTTTTTTCAATTTTACCCCCGTGGGATATATATTCTACCCACACACATTTGGAACTCTCCTGGGGTACCCTCACACATATTATTCCCTCATTTAGTGGATATTTTCACAAAAAAGTGAAATTTTCAAAAATCCAGAAAATTGGCTGAAAACGACTAAATATCAAGGAGTCATTGGGCGAATCGCTCTGGAAGTGAAATCGGAACGCTCACTGACATTTCCCCTATCTGAAAGTCTGATAAACGCCGGAAAATGACTAAGTCCAAGAAAAAAATGTTTTCAACTTTTTTCAATTTTACCCCCGTGGGATATATATTCTACCCACACACATTTGGAACTCTCCTGGGGTACCCTCACACATATTATTCCCTCATTTAGTGGATATTTTCACAAAAAAGTGAAATTTTCAAAAATCCAGAAAATTGGCTGAAAACGACTAAATATCAAGGAGTCATTGGGCGAATCGCTCTGGAACTGAAATCGGAATGCTCACTGACATTTCCCCTATCTGAAAGTCTGATAAACGCCGGAAAAATGACTAAGTCCAAGAAAAAAATTTTTTCAACTTTTTTCAATTTTACCCCCGTGGGATATATATTCTACCCACACACATTTGGAACTCTCCTGGGGTACCCTCACACATATTATTCCCTCATTTATTGGATATTTTCACAAAAAAGTGAAATTTTCAAAAATCCAAAATATTGGCTGAAAACGACTAAATATCAAGGACTCATTGGGCGAATCGCTCTGGAACTGAAATCGGAACGCTCACTGACATTTCCCCTATCTGAAAGTCTGATAAACGCCGGAAAAATGACTAAGTCCAAAAAAAAAATTTTTTAAACTTTTTTCAATTTTACCCCCGTGGGATATATATTCTACCCACACACATTTGGAACTCTCCTGGAGTACCCTCACACATATTATTCCCTCATTTAGTGGATATTTTCACAAAAAAGTGAAATTTTCAAAAATCCAAAATATTGGCTGAAAACGACTAAATATCAAGGACTCATTGGGCGAATCGCTCTGGAACTGAAATCGGAACGCTCACTCACATTTCCCCTATCTGAAAGTATGATAAACGCCGGAAAAATGACTAAGTCCAAGAAAAAATTTTTTTCAACTTTTTTCAATTTTACCCCCGTGGGATATATATTCTACCCACACACATTTGGAACTCTCCTGGGGTACCCTCACACATATTATTCCCTCATTTAGTGGATATTTTCACAAAAAAGTGAAATTTTCAAAAATCCAGAAAATTGGCTGAAAACGACTAAATATCAAGGAGTCATTGGGCGAATCGCTCTGGAACTGAAATCGGAACGCTCACTGACATTTCCCCTATCTGAAAGTCTGATAAACGCCGGAAAATGACTAAGTCCAAGAAAAAAATGTTTTCAACTTTTTTCAATTTTACCCCCGTGGGATATATATTCTACCCACACACATTTGGAACTCTCCTGGGGTACCCTCACACATATTATTCCCTCATTTAGTGGATATTTTCACAAAAAAGTGAAATTTTCAAAAATCCAGAAAATTGGCTGAAAACGACTAAATATCAAGGAGTCATTGGGCGAATCGCTCTGGAACTGAAATCGGAATGCTCACTGACATTTCCCCTATCTGAAAGTCTGATAAACGCCGGAAAAATGACTAAGTCCAAGAAAAAATTTTTTTCAACTTTTTTCAATTTTACCCCCGTGGGATATATATTCTACCCACACACATTTGGAACTCTCCTGGGGTACCCTCACACATATTATTCCCTCATTTAGTGGATATTTTCACAAAAAAGTGAAATTTTCAAAAATCCAAAATATTGGCTGAAAACGACTAAATATCAAGGACTCATTGGGCGAATCGCTCTGGAACTGAAATCGGAACGCTCACTCACATTTCCCCTATCTGAAAGTCTGATAAACGCCGGAAAAATGACTAAGTCCAAAAAAAAAAATTTTTCAACTTTTTTCAATTTTACCCCCGTGGGATATATATTCTACCCACACACATTTGGAACTCTCCTGGGGTACCCTCACGCATATTATTCCCTCATTTAGTGCATATTTTCACAAAAAAGTGAAATTTTCAAAAATCCAGAAAATTGGCTGAAAACGACTAAATATCAAGGAGTCATTGGGCGAATCGCTCTGGAACTGAAATCGGAACGCTCACTGACATTTCCCCTATCTGAAAGTCTGATAAACGCCGGAAAAATGACTAAGTCCAAAAAAAAAATTTTTTAAACTTTTTTCAATTTTACCCCCGTGGGATATATATTCTACCCACACACATTTGGAACTCTCCTAGGGTACCCTCACACATATTATTCCCTCATTTAGTGGATATTTTCACAAAAAAGTGAAATTTTCAAAAATCCAGAAAATTGGCTGAAAACGACTAAATATCAAGGAGTCATTGGGCGAATCGCTCTGGAACTGAAATCGGAACGCTCACTGACATTTCCCCTATCTGAAAGTCTGATAAACGCCGGAAAAATGACTAAGTCCAAGAAAAAATTTTTTTCAACTTTTTTCAATTTTACCCCCGTGGGATATATATTCTACCCACACACATTTGGAACTCTCCTGGGGTACCCTCACACATATTATTCCCTCATTTAGTGGATATTTTCACAAAAAAGTGAAATTTTCAAAAATCCAGAAAATTGGCTCAAAACGACTAAATATCAAGGACTCATTGGGAGAATCGCTCTGGAACTTAAATCGGAACGCTCACTGACATTTGCCCTATCTGAAAGTCTGATAAACGCCGGAAAAATGACTAAGTCCAAGAAAAAAGTGTTTTCAACTTTTTTCAATTTTACCCCGTGGGATATATATTCCACCCACACACATTTGGAACTCTCCTGGGGTACCCTCACACATATTATTCCCTCATTTAGTGGATATTTTCACAAAAAAGTGAAATTTTCAAAAATCCAGAAAATTGGCTGAAAACAACTAAATATCAAGGACTCATTGGGCGAATCGCTCTGGAACTGAAATCGGAATGCTCACTCACATTTCCCCTATCTGAAAGTCTGATAAACGCCGGAAAAATGACTAAGTCCAAAAAAAAATTTGTTCAACTTTTTTCAATTTTACCCCCGTGGGATATATATTCTACCCACACACATTTGGAACTCTCCTGGGGTACCCTCACACATATTATTCCCTCATTTAGTGGATATTTTCACAAAAAAGTGAAATTTTCAAAAATCCAGAAAATTGGCTGAAAACGACTAAATATCAAGGAGTCATTGGGCGAATCGCTCTGGAACTGAAATCGGAACGCTCACTGACATTTCCCCTATCTGAAAGTCTGATAAACGCCGGAAAATGACTAAGTCCAAGAAAAAAATGTTTTCAACTTTTTTCAATTTTACCCCCGTGGGATATATATTCTACCCACACACATTTGGAACTCTCCTGGGGTACCCTCACACATATTATTCCCTCATTTAGTGGATATTTTCACAAAAAAGTGAAATTTTCAAAAATCCAGAAAATTGGCTGAAAACGACTAAATATCAAGGAGTCATTGGGCGAATCGCTCTGGAACTGAAATCGGAATGCTCACTGACATTTCCCCTATCTGAAAGTCTGATAAACGCCGGAAAAATGACTAAGTCCAAGAAAAAATTTTTTTCAACTTTTTTCAATTTTACCCCCGTGGGATATATATTCTACCCACACACATTTGGAACTCTCCTGGGGTACCCTCACACATATTATTCCCTCATTTAGTGGATATTTTCACAAAAAAGTGAAATTTTCAAAAATCCAAAATATTGGCTGAAAACGACTAAATATCAAGGACTCATTGGGCGAATCGCTCTGGAACTGAAATCGGAACGCTCACTCACATTTCCCCTATCTGAAAGTCTGATAAACGCCGGAAAAATGACTAAGTCCAAAAAAAAAAATTTTTCAACTTTTTTCAATTTTACCCCCGTGGGATATATATTCTACCCACACACATTTGGAACTCTCCTGGGGTACCCTCACGCATATTATTCCCTCATTTAGTGCATATTTTCACAAAAAAGTGAAATTTTCAAAAATCCAGAAAATTGGCTGAAAACGACTAAATATCAAGGAGTCATTGGGCGAATCGCTCTGGAACTGAAATCGGAACGCTCACTGACATTTCCCCTATCTGAAAGTCTGATAAACGCCGGAAAAATGACTAAGTCCAAAAAAAAAATTTTTTAAACTTTTTTCAATTTTACCCCCGTGGGATATATATTCTACCCACACACATTTGGAACTCTCCTAGGGTACCCTCACACATATTATTCCCTCATTTAGTGGATATTTTCACAAAAAAGTGAAATTTTCAAAAATCCAGAAAATTGGCTGAAAACGACTAAATATCAAGGAGTCATTGGGCGAATCGCTCTGGAACTGAAATCGGAACGCTCACTGACATTTCCCCTATCTGAAAGTCTGATAAACGCCGGAAAAATGACTAAGTCCAAGAAAAAATTTTTTTCAACTTTTTTCAATTTTACCCCCGTGGGATATATATTCTACCCACACACATTTGGAACTCTCCTGGGGTACCCTCACACATATTATTCCCTCATTTAGTGGATATTTTCACAAAAAAGTGAAATTTTCAAAAATCCAGAAAATTGGCTCAAAACGACTAAATATCAAGGACTCATTGGGAGAATCGCTCTGGAACTTAAATCGGAACGCTCACTGACATTTGCCCTATCTGAAAGTCTGATAAACGCCGGAAAAATGACTAAGTCCAAGAAAAAAGTGTTTTCAACTTTTTTCAATTTTACCCCGTGGGATATATATTCCACCCACACACATTTGGAACTCTCCTGGGGTACCCTCACACATATTATTCCCTCATTTAGTGGATATTTTCACAAAAAAGTGAAATTTTCAAAAATCCAGAAAATTGGCTGAAAACAACTAAATATCAAGGACTCATTGGGCGAATCGCTCTGGAACTGAAATCGGAATGCTCACTCACATTTCCCCTATCTGAAAGTCTGATAAACGCCGGAAAAATGACTAAGTCCAAAAAAAAATTTGTTCAACTTTTTTCAATTTTACCCCCGTGGGATATATATTCTACCCACACACATTTGGAACTCTCCTGGGGTACCCTCACACATATTATTCCCTCATTTAGTGGATATTTTCACAAAAAAGTGAAATTTTCAAAAATCCAGAAAATTGGCTGAAAACGACTAAATATCAAGGAGTCATTGGGCGAATCGCTCTGGAACTGAAATCGGAATGCTCACTGACATTTCCCCTATCTGAAAGTCTGATAAACGCCGGAAAAATGACTAAGTCCAAGAAAAAAATTTTTTCAACTTTTTTCAATTTTACCCGCGTGGGATATATATTCTACCCACACACATTTGGAACTCTCCTGGGGTACCCTCACACATATTATTCCCTCATTTAGTGGATATTTTCACAAAAAAGTGAAATTTTCAAAAATCCAAAATATTGGCTGAAAACGACTAAATATCAAGTACTCATTGGGCGAATCGCTCTGGAACTGAAATCGGAACGCTCACTGACATTTCCCCTATCTGAAAGTCTGATAAACGCCGGAAAAATGACTAAGTCCAAAAAAAAAATTTTTTTTACTTTTTTCAATTTTACCCCCGTGGGATATATATTCTACCCACACACATTTGGAACTCTCCTGGGGTACCCTCACACATATTATTCCCTCATTTAGTGGATATTTTCACAAAAAAGTGAAATTTTCAAAAATCCAGAAAATTGGCTGAAAACGACTAAATATCAAGGAGTCATTGGGCGAAGCGCTCTGGAACTGAAATCGGAATGCTCACTGACATTTCCCCTATCTGAAAGTCTGATAAACGCCGGAAAAATGACTAAGTCCAAAAAAAAAATTTTTTAAACTTTTTCAATTTTACCCCCGTGGGATATATATTCTACCCACACACATTTGGAACTCTCCTAGGGTACCCTCACACATATTATTCCCTCATTTAGTGGATATTTTCACAAAAAAGTGAAATTTTCAAAAATCCAGAAAATTGGCTGAAAACGACTAAATATCAAGGAGTCATTGGGCGAATCGCTCTGGAACTGAAATCGGAACGCTCACTCACATTTCCCCTATCTGAAAGTATGATAAACGCCGGAAAAATGACTAAGTCCAAGAAAAAAATTTTTTCAACTTTTTTCAATTTTACCCCCGTGGGATATATATTCTACCCACACACATTTGGAACTCTCCTGGGGTACCCTCACACATATTATTCCCTGATTTAGTGGATATTTTCACAAAAAAGTGAAATTTTCAAAAATCCAGAAAATTGGCTGAAAACGACTAAATATCAAGGAGTCATTGGGCGAATCGCTCTGGAACTGAAATCGGAACGCTCACTGACATTTCCCCTATCTGAAAGTCTGATAAACGCCGGAAAATGACTAAGTCCAAGAAAAAAATGTTTTCAACTTTTTTCAATTTTACCCCCGTGGGATATATATTCTACCCACACACATTTGGAATTCTCCTGGGGTACCCTCACACATATTATTCCCTCATTTAGTGGATATTTTCACAAAAAAGTGAAATTTTCAAAAATCCAGAAAATTGGCTGAAAACGACTAAATATCAAGGAGTCATTGGGCGAATCGCTCTGGAACTGAAATCGGAATGCTCACTGACATTTCCCCTATCTGAAAGTCTGATAAACGCCGGAAAAATGACTAAGTCCAAGAAAAAAATTTTTTCAACTTTTTTCAATTTTACCCCCGTGGGATATATATTCTACCCACACACATTTGGAACTCTCCTGGGGTACCCTCACACATATTATTCCCTCATTTAGTGGATATTTTCACAAAAAAGTGAAATTTTCAAAAATCCAAAATATTGGCTGAAAACGACTAAATATCAAGGACTCATTGGGCGAATCGCTCTGGAACTGAAATCGGAACGCTCACTGACATTTCCCCTATCTGAAAGTCTGATAAACGCCGGAAAAATGACTAAGTCCAAAAAAAAATTTTTTTTAACTTTTTTCAATTTTACCCCCGTGGGATATATATTCTACCCACACACATTTGGAACTCTCCTGGAGTACCCTCACACATATTATTCCCTCATTTAGTGGATATTTTCACAAAAAAGTGAAATTTTCAAAAATCCAAAATATTGGCTGAAAACGACTAAATATCAAGGACTCATTGGGCGAATCGCTCTGGAACTGAAATCGGAACGCTCACTCACATTTCCCCTATCTGAAAGTCTGATAAACGCCGGAAAAATGACTAAGTCCAAGAAAAAATTTTTTTCAACTTTTTTCAATTTTACCCCCGTGGGATATATATTCTACCCACACACATTTGGAACTCTCCTGGGGTACCCTCACACATATTATTCCCTCATTTAGTGGATATTTTCACAAAAAAGTGAAATTTTCAAAAATCCAGAAAATTGGCTGAAAACGACTAAATATCAAGGAGTCATTGGGCGAATCGCTCTGGAACTGAAATCGGAACGCTCACTGACATTTCCCCTATCTGAAAGTCTGATAAACGCCGGAAAATGACTAAGTCCAAGAAAAAAATGTTTTCAACTTTTTTCAATTTTACCCCCGTGGGATATATATTCTACCCACACACATTTGGAACTCTCCTGGGGTACCCTCACACATATTATTCCCTCATTTAGTGGATATTTTCACAAAAAAGTGAAATTTTCAAAAATCCAGAAAATTGGCTGAAAACGACTAAATATCAAGGAGTCATTGGGCGAATCGCTCTGGAACTGAAATCGGAACGCTCACTGACATTTCCCCTATCTGAAAGTCTGATAAATGCCGGAAAAATGACTAAGTCCAAAAAAAATTTTTTTTTAACTTTTTTCAATTTTACCCCCGTGGGATATATATTCTACCCACTCACATTTGGAACTCTCCTGGGGTACCCTCACACATATTATTCCCTCATTTAGTGGATATTTTCACAAAAAAGTGAAATTTTCAAAAATCCAGAAAATTGGCTGAAAACAACTAAATATCAAGGACTCATTGGGCGAATCGCTCTGGAACTGAAATCGGAATGCTCACTCACATTTCCCCTATCTGAAAGTCTGATAAACGCCAGAAAAATGACTAAGTCCAAAAAAAAATTTGTTCAACTTTTTTCAATTTTACCCCCGTGGGATATATATTCTACCGACACACATTTGGAACTCTCCTGGGGTAATCTCACACATATTATTCCCTCATTTAGTGGATATTTTCACAAAAAAGTGAAATTTTCAAAAATCCAGAAAATTGGCTGAAAACGACTAAATATCAAGGAGTCATTGGGCGAATCGCTCTGGAACTGAAATCGGAACGCTCACTGACATTTCCCCTATCTGAAAGTCTGATAAATGCCGGAAAAATGACTAAGTCCAAGAAAAATTTTTTTTCAACTTTTTTCAATTTTACCCCCGTGGGATATATATTCTACCCACACACATTTGGAACTCTCCTGGGGTACCCTCACACATATTATTCCCTCATTTAGTGGATATTTTCACAAAAAAGTGAAATTTTCAAAAATCCAGAAAATTGGCTGAAAACGACTAAATATCAAGGAGTCATTGGGCGAATCGCTCTGGAACTGAAATCGGAATGCTCACTGACATTTCCCCTATCTGAAAGTCTGATAAACGCCGGAAAAATGACTAAGTCTAAGAAAAAAATTTTTTCAACTTTTTTCAATTTTACCCGCGTGGGATATATATTCTACCCACACACATTTGGAACTCTCCTGGGGTACCCTCACACATATTATTCCCTCATTTAGTGGATATTTTCACAAAAAAGTGAAATTTTCAAAAATCCAAAATATTGGCTGAAAACGACTAAATATCAAGTACTCATTGGGCGAATCGCTCTGGAACTGAAATCGGAACGCTCACTGACATTTCCCCTATCTGAAAGTCTGATAAACGCCGGAAAAATGACTAAGTCCAAGAAAAAAATTTTTTAAACTTTTTTCAATTTTACCCCCGTGGGATATATATTCTACCCACACACATTTGGAACTCTCCTGGGGTACCCTCACACATATTATTCCCTCATTTAGTGGATATTTTCACAAAAAAGTGAAATTTTCAAAAATCCAAAATATTGGCTGAAAACGACTAAATATCAAGGACTCATTGGGCGAATCGCTCTGGAACTGAAATCGGAACGCTCACTCACATTTCCCCTCTCTGAAAGTCTGATAAACGCCGGAAAAATGACTAAGTCCAAAAAAAAAAATTTTTCAACTTTTTTCAATTTTACCCCCGTGGGATATATATTCTACCCACACACATTTGGAACTCTCCTGGGGTACCCTCACGCATATTATTCCCTCATTTAGTGCATATTTTCACAAAAAAGTGAAATTTTCAAAAATCCAGAAAATTTCCTGAAAACGACTAAATATCAAGGAGTCATTGGGCGAATCGCTCTGGAACTGAAATCGGAACGCTCACTGACATTTCCCCTATCTGAAAGTCTGATAAACGCCGGAAAAATGACTAAGTCCAAAAAAAAAATTTTTTCAACTTTTTTCAATTTTACCCCCGTGGGATATATATTCTACCCACACACATTTGGAACTCTCCTAGGGTACCCTCACACATATTATTCCCTCATTTAGTGGATATTTTCACAAAAAAGTGAAATTTTCAAAAATCCAGAAAATTGGCTGAAAACGACTAAATATCAAGGAGTCATTGGGCGAATCGCTCTGGAACTGAAATCGGAATGCTCACTGACATTTCCCCTATCTGAAAGTCTGATAAACGCCGGAAAAATGACTAAGTCCAAGAAAAAAATTTTTTCAACTTTTTTCAATTTTACCCCCGTGGGATATATATTCTACCCACACACATTTGGAACTCTCCTGGGGTACCCTCACACATATTATTCCCTCATTTAGTGGATATTTTCACAAAAAAGTGAAATTTTCAAAAATCCAAAATATTGGCTGAAAACGACTAAATATCAAGGACTCATTGGGCGAATCGCTCTGGAACTGAAATCGGAACGCTCACTGACATTTCCCCTATCTGAAAGTCTGATAAACGCCGGAAAAATGACTAAGTCCAAAAAAAAAATTTTTAAAACTTTTTTCAATTTTACCCCCGTGGGATATATATTCTACCCACACACATTTGGAACTCTCCTGGAGTACCCTCACACATATTATTCCCTCATTTAGTGGATATTTTCACAAAAAAGTGAAATTTTCAAAAATCCAAAATATTGGCTGAAAACGACTAAATATCAAGGACTCATTGGGCGAATCGCTCTGGAACTGAAATCGGAACGCTCACTGACATTTCCCCTATCTGAAAGTCTGATAAACGCCGGAAAAATGACTAAGTCCAAAAAAAAAATTTTTTCAACTTTTTTCAATTTTACCCCCGTGGGATATATATTCTACCCACACACATTTGGAACTCTCCTGGAGTACCCTCACACATATTATTCCCTCATTTAGTGGATATTTTCACCAAAAAGTGAAATTTTCAAAAATCCAAAATATTGGCTGAAAACGACTAAATATCAAGGAGTCATTGGGCGAATCGCTCTGGAACTGAAATCGGAACGCTCACTGACATTTCCCCTATCTGAAAGTCTGATAAACGCCGGAAAAATGACTAAGTCCAAGAAAAAAATTTTTTCAACTTTTTTCAATTTTACCCCCGTGGGATATATATTCTACCCACACACATTTGGAACTCTCCTGGAGTACCCTCACACATATTATTCCCTCATTTAGTGGATATTTTCACAAAAAAAGTGAAATTTTCAAAAATCCAAAATATTGGCTGAAAACGACTAAATATCAAGGACTCATTGGGCGAATCGCTCTGGAACTGAAACCGGAACGCTCACTAACATTTCCCCTATCTGAAAGTCTGATAAACGCCGGAAAAATGACTAAGTCCAAGAAAAAATTTTTTTCAACTTTTTTCAATTTTACCCCCGTGGGATATATATTCTACCCACACACATTTGGAACTCTCCTGGGGTACCCTCACACATATTATTCCCTCATTTAGTGGATATTTTCACAAAAAAGTGAAATTTTCAAAAATCCAAAATATTGGCTGAAAACGACTAAATATCAAGGACTCATTGGGCGAATCGCTCTGGAACTGAAATCGGAACGCTCACTCACATTTCCCCTCTCTGAAAGTCTGATAAACGCCGGAAAAATGACTAAGTCCAAAAAAAAAAATTTTTCAACTTTTTTCAATTTTACCCCCGTGGGATATATATTCTACCCACACACATTTGGAACTCTCCTGGGGTACCCTCACGCATATTATTCCCTCATTTAGTGCATATTTTCACAAAAAAGTGAAATTTTCAAAAATCCAGAAAATTTCCTGAAAACGACTAAATATCAAGGAGTCATTGGGCGAATCGCTCTGGAACTGAAATCGGAACGCTCACTGACATTTCCCCTATCTGAAAGTCTGATAAACGCCGGAAAAATGACTAAGTCCAAAAAAAAAATTTTTTCAACTTTTTTCAATTTTACCCCCGTGGGATATATATTCTACCCACACACATTTGGAACTCTCCTAGGGTACCCTCACACATATTATTCCCTCATTTAGTGGATATTTTCACAAAAAAGTGAAATTTTCAAAAATCCAGAAAATTGGCTGAAAACGACTAAATATCAAGGAGTCATTGGGCGAATCGCTCTGGAACTGAAATCGGAATGCTCACTGACATTTCCCCTATCTGAAAGTCTGATAAACGCCGGAAAAATGACTAAGTCCAAGAAAAAAATTTTTTCAACTTTTTTCAATTTTACCCCCGTGGGATATATATTCTACCCACACACATTTGGAACTCTCCTGGGGTACCCTCACACATATTATTCCCTCATTTAGTGGATATTTTCACAAAAAAGTGAAATTTTCAAAAATCCAAAATATTGGCTGAAAACGACTAAATATCAAGGACTCATTGGGCGAATCGCTCTGGAACTGAAATCGGAACGCTCACTGACATTTCCCCTATCTGAAAGTCTGATAAACGCCGGAAAAATGACTAAGTCCAAAAAAAAAATTTTTTCAACTTTTTTCAATTTTACCCCCGTGGGATATATATTCTACCCACACACATTTGGAACTCTCCTGGAGTACCCTCACACATATTATTCCCTCATTTAGTGGATATTTTCACCAAAAAGTGAAATTTTCAAAAATCCAAAATATTGGCTGAAAACGACTAAATATCAAGGAGTCATTGGGCGAATCGCTCTGGAACTGAAATCGGAACGCTCACTGACATTTCCCCTATCTGAAAGTCTGATAAACGCCGGAAAAATGACTAAGTCCAAGAAAAAAATTTTTTCAACTTTTTTCAATTTTACCCCCGTGGGATATATATTCTACCCACACACATTTGGAACTCTCCTGGAGTACCCTCACACATATTATTCCCTCATTTAGTGGATATTTTCACAAAAAAAGTGAAATTTTCAAAAATCCAAAATATTGGCTGAAAACGACTAAATATCAAGGACTCATTGGGCGAATCGCTCTGGAACTGAAACCGGAACGCTCACTAACATTTCCCCTATCTGAAAGTCTGATAAACGCCGGAAAAATGACTAAGTCCAAGAAAAAATTTTTTTCAACTTTTTTCAATTTTACCCCCGTGGGATATATATTCTACCCACACACATTTGGAACTCTCCTGGGGTACCCTCACACATATTATTCCCTCATTTAGTGGATATTTTCACAAAAAAGTGAAATTTTCAAAAATCCAGAAAATTGGCTGAAAACGACTAAATATCAAGGAGTCATTGGGCGAATCGCTCTGGAACTGAAATCGGAACGCTCACTCACATTTCCCCTATCTGAAAGTCTGATAAACGCCGGAAAAATGACTAAGTCCAAGAAAAAAATTTTTTCAACTTTTTTCAATTTTACCCCCGTGGGATATATATTCTACCCACACACAGTTGGAACTCTCCTGGGGTACCCTCACACATATTATTCCCTCATTTAGTGGATATTTTCACAAAAAAGTGAAATTTTCAAAAATCCAGAAAATTGGCTGAAAACGACTAAATATCAAGGAGTCATTGGGCGAATCGCTCTGGAACTGAAATCGGAACGCTCACTGACATTTCCCCTATCTGAAAGTCTGATAAACGCCGGAAAATGACTAAGTCCAAGAAAAAAAATTTTTCAACTTTTTTCAATTTTACCCCCGTGGGATATATATTCTACCCACACACATTTGGAACTCTCCTGGGGTACCCTCACACATATTATTCCCTCATTTAGTGGATATTTTCACAAAAAAGTGAAATTTTCAAAAATCCAGAAAATTGGCTGAAAACGACTAAATATCAAGGAGTCATTGGGCGAATCGCTCTGGAACTGAAATCGGAATGCTCACTGACATTTCCCCTATCTGAAAGTCTGATAAACGCCGGAAAAATGACTAAGTCCAAGAAAAAAAATTTTTCAACTTTTTTCAATTTTACCCCCGTGGGATATATATTCTACCCACACACATTTGGAACTCTCCTGGGGTACCCTCACACATATTATTCCCTCATTTAGTGGATATTTTCACAAAAAAGTGAAATTTTCAAAAATCCAGAAAATTGGCTGAAAACGACTAAATATCAAGGAGTCATTGGGCGAATCGCTCTGGAACTGAAATCGGAACGCTCACTGACATTTCCCCTATCTGAAAGTCTGATAAACGCCGGAAAAATGACTAAGTCCAAGAAAAAATTTTTTTCAACTTTTTTCAATTTTACCCCCGTGGGATATGTATTCTACCCACACACATTTGGAACTCTCCTGGGGTACCCTCACACATATTATTCCCTCATTTAGTGGATATTTTCACAAATAAGTGAAATTTTCAAAAATCCAAAATATTGGCTGAAAATGACTAAATATCAAGGACTCATTGGGCGAATCGCTCTGGAACTGAAATCGGAACGCTCACTCACATTTCCCCTATCTGAAAGTCTGATAAACGCCGGAAAAATGACTAAGTCCAAGAAAAAAATTTTTTCAACTTTTTTCAATTTTACCCCCGTGGGATATATATTCTACCCACACACATTTGGAACTCTCCTGGAGTACCCTCACACATATTATTCCCTCATTTAGTGTATATTTTCACAAAAAAGTGAAATTTTCAAAAATCCAAAATATTGGCTGAAAACGACTAAATATCAAGGAGTCATTGGGCGAATCGCTCTGGAACTGAAATCGGAATGCTCACTGACATTTCCCCTATCTGAAAGTCTGATAAACGCCGGAAAAATGACTAAGTCCAAGAAAAAAAATTTTTCAACTTTTTTCAATTTTACCCCCGTGGGATATATATTCTACCCACACACATTTGGAACTCTCCTGGGGTACCCTCACACATATTATTCCCTCATTTAGTGGATATTTTCACAAAAAAGTGAAATTTTCAAAAATCCAGAAAATTGGCTGAAAACGACTAAATATCAAGGAGTCATTGGGCGAATCGCTCTGGAACTGAAATCGGAACGCTCACTGACATTTCCCCTATCTGAAAGTCTGATAAACGCCGGAAAAATGACTAAGTCCAAGAAAAAAATTTTTTCAACTTTTTTCAATTTTACCCCCGTGGGATATGTATTCTACCCACACACATTTGGAACTCTCCTGGGGTACCCTCACACATATTATTCCCTCATTTAGTGGATATTTTCACAAAAAAGTGAAATTTTCAAAAATCCAAAATATTGGCTGAAAACGACTAAATATCAAGGACTCATTGGGCGAATCGCTCTGGAACTGAAATCGGAACGCTCACTCACATTTCCCCTATCTGAAAGTCTGATAAACGCCGGAAAAATGACTAAGTCCAAGAAAAAAATTTTTTCAACTTTTTTCAATTTTACCCCCGTGGGATATATATTCTACCCACACACATTTGGAACTCTCCTGGAGTACCCTCACACATATTATTCCCTCATTTAGTGGATATTTTCACAAATAAGTGAAATTTTCAAAAATCCAAAATATTGGCTGAAAATGACTAAATATCAAGGACTCATTGGGCGAATCGCTCTGGAACTGAAATCGGAACGCTCACTCACATTTCCCCTATCTGAAAGTCTGATAAACGCCGGAAAAATGACTAAGTCCAAGAAAAAAATTTTTTCAACTTTTTTCAATTTTACCCCCGTGGGATATATATTCTACCCACACACATTTGGAACTCTCCTGGAGTACCCTCACACATATTATTCCCTCATTTAGTGGATATTTTCACAAAAAAGTGAAATTTTCAAAAATCCAAAATATTGGCTGAAAACGACTAAATATCAAGGACTCATTGGGCGAATCGCTCTGGAACTGAAATCGGAACGCTCACTGACATTTCCCCTATCTGAAAGTCTGATAAACGCCGGAAAAATGACTAAGTCCAAAAAAAAAATTTTTTAAACTTTTTTCAATTTTACCCCCGTGGGATATATATTCTACCCACACACATTTGGAACTCTCCTGGAGTACCCTCACACATATTATTCCCTCATTTAGTGGATATTTTCACAAAAAAGTGAAATTTTCAAAAATCCAAAATATTGGCTGAAAACGACTAAATATCAAGGACTCATTGGGCGAATCGCTCTGGAACTGAAATCGGAACGCTCACTCACATTTCCCCTATCTGAAAGTCTGATAAACGCCGGAAAAATGACTAAGTCCAAGAAAAAAATTTTTTCAACTTTTTTCAATTTTACCCCCGTGGGATATATATTCTACCCACACACAGTTGGAACTCTCCTGGGGTACCCTCACACATATTATTCCCTCATTTAGTGGATATTTTCACAAAAAAGTGAAATTTTCAAAAATCCAGAAAATTGGCTGAAAACGACTAAATATCAAGGAGTCATTGGGCGAATCGCTCTGGAACTGAAATCGGAATGCTCACTGACATTTCCCCTATCTGAAAGTCTGATAAACGCCGGAAAAATGACTAAGTCCAAGAAAAAAATTTTTTCAACTTTTTTCAATTTTACCCCCGTGGGATATATATTCTACCCACACACAGTTGGAACTCTCCTGGGGTACCCTCACACATATTATTCCCTCATTTAGTGGATATTTTCACAAAAAAGTGAAATTTTCAAAAATCCAGAAAATTGGCTGAAAACGACTAAATATCAAGGAGTCATTGGGCGAATCGCTCTGGAACTGAAATCGGAATGCTCACTGACATTTCCCCTATCTGAAAGTCTGATAAACGCCGGAAAAATGACTAAGTCCAAGAAAAAAAATTTTTCAACTTTTTTCAATTTTACCCCCGTGGGATATATATTCTACCCACACACATTTGGAACTCTCCTGGGATACCCTCACACATATTATTCCCTCATTTAGTGGATATTTTCACAAAAAAGTGAAATTTTCAAAAATCCAGAAAATTGGCTGAAAACGACTAAATATCAAGGAGTCATTGGGCGAATCGCTCTGGAACTGAAATCGGAACGCTCACTGACATTTCCCCTATCTGAAAGTCTGATAAACGCCGGAAAAATGACTAAGTCCAAGAAAAAAATTTTTTCAACTTTTTTCAATTTTACCCCATGGGATATATATTCTACCCACACACATTTGGAACTCTCCTGGGGTACCCTCACACATATTATTCCCTCATTTAGTGGATATTTTCACAAAAAAGTGAAATTTTCAAAAATCCAAAATATTGGCTGAAAACGACTAAATATCAAGGACTCATTGGGCGAATCGCTCTGGAACTGAAATCGGAACGCTCACTGACATTTCCCCTATCTGAAAGTCTGATAAACGCCGGAAAAATGACTAAGTCCAAAAAAAAAATTTTTTAAACTTTTTTCAATTTTACCCCCGTGGGATATATATTCTACCCACACACATTTGGAACTCTCCTGGAGTACCCTCACACATATTATTCCCTCATTTAGTGGATATTTTCACAAAAAAGTGAAATTTTCAAAAATCCAAAATATTGGCTGAAAACGACTAAATATCAAGGACTCATTGGGCGAATCGCTCTGGAACTGAAATCGGAACGCTCACTCACATTTCCCCTATCTGAAAGTCTGATAAACGCCGGAAAAATGACTAAGTCCAAGAAAAAAAATTTTTCAACTTTTTTCAATTTTACCCCCGTGGGATATATATTCTACCCACACACATTTGGAACTCTCCTGGGGTACCCTCACACATATTATT
Organism: Phyllobates terribilis; assembly: GCF_046119375.1. Classification (NCBI taxonomy): domain Eukaryota; kingdom Metazoa; phylum Chordata; class Amphibia; order Anura; family Dendrobatidae; genus Phyllobates; species Phyllobates terribilis. Next base: position 587,337,729 of record NW_027362762.1, read on the forward strand.
CCCTCATTTAGTGGATATTTTCACAAATAAGTGAAATTTTCAAAAATCCAAAATATTGGCTGAAAATGACTAAATATCAAGGACTCATTGGGCGAATCGCTCTGGAACTGAAATCGGAACGCTCACTCACATTTCCCCTATCTGAAAGTCTGATAAACGCCGGAAAAATGACTAAGTCCAAGAAAAAAATTTTTTCAACTTTTTTCAATTTTACCCCCGTGGGATATATATTCTACCCACACACATTTGGAACTCTCCTGGAGTACCCTCACACATATTATTCCCTCATTTAGTGGATATTTTCACAAAAAAGTGAAATTTTCAAAAATCCAAAATATTGGCTGAAAACGACTAAATATCAAGGAGTCATTGGGCGAATCGCTCTGGAACTGAAATCGGAATGCTCACTGACATTTCCCCTATCTGAAAGTCTGATAAACGCCGGAAAAATGACTAAGTCCAAGAAAAAAAATTTTTCAACTTTTTTCAATTTTACCCCCGTGGGATAAATATTCTACCCACACACATTTGGAACTCTCCTGGGGTACCCTCACACATATTATTCCCTCATTTAGTGGATATTTTCACAAAAAAGTGAAATTTTCAAAAATCCAGAAAATTGGCTGAAAACGACTAAATATCAAGGAGTCATTGGGCGAATCGCTCTGGAACTGAAATCGGAACGCTCACTGACATTTCCCCTATCTGAAAGTCTGATAAACGCCGGAAAAATGACTAAGTCCAAGAAAAAATTTTTTTCAACTTTTTTCAATTTTACCCCCGTGGGATATGTATTCTACCCACACACATTTGGAACTCTCCTGGGGTACCCTCACACATATTATTCCCTCATTTAGTGGATATTTTCACAAAAAAGTGAAATTTTCAAAAATCCAAAATATTGGCTGAAAACGACTAAATATCAAGGACTCATTGGGCGAATCGCTCTGGAACTGAAATCGGAACGCTCACTCACATTTCCCCTATCTGAAAGTCTGATAAACGCCGGAAAAATGACTAAGTCCAAGAAAAAAATTTTTTCAACTTTTTTCAATTTTACCCCCGTGGGATATATATTCTACCCACACACATTTGGAACTCTCCTGGAGTACCCTCACACATATTATTCCCTCATTTAGTGGATATTTTCACAAATAAGTGAAATTTTCAAAAATCCAAAATATTGGCTGAAAATGACTAAATATCAAGGACTCATTGGGCGAATCGCTCTGGAACTGAAATCGGAACGCTCACTCACATTTCCCCTATCTGAAAGTCTGATAAACGCCGGAAAAATGACTAAGTCCAAGAAAAAAATTTTTTCAACTTTTTTCAATTTTACCCCCGTGGGATATATATTCTACCCACACACATTTGGAACTCTCCTGGAGTACCCTCACACATATTATTCCCTCATTTAGTGGATATTTTCACAAAAAAGTGAAATTTTCAAAAATCCAAAATATTGGCTGAAAACGACTAAATATCAAGGACTCATTGGGCGAATCGCTCTGGAACTGAAATCGGAACGCTCACTGACATTTCCCCTATCTGAAAGTCTGATAAACGCCGGAAAAATGACTAAGTCCAAAAAAAAAATTTTTTTAACTTTTTTCAATTTTACCCCCGTGGGATATATATTCTACCCACACACATTTGGAACTCTCCTGGAGTACCCTCACACATATTATTCCCTCATTTAGTGGATATTTTCACAAAAAAGTGAAATTTTCAAAAATCCAAAATATTGGCTGAAAACGACTAAATATCAAGGACTCATTGGGCGAATCGCTCTGGAACTGAAATCGGAACGCTCACTCACATTTCCCCTATCTGAAAGTCTGATAAACGCCGGAAAAATGACTAAGTCCAAGAAAAAAATTTTTTAAACTTTTTTCAATTTTACCCCCGTGGGATATATATTCTACCCACACACAGTTGGAACTCTCCTGGGGTACCCTCACACATATTATTCCCTCATTTAGTGGATATTTTCACAAAAAAGTGAAATTTTCAAAAATCCAGAAAATTGGCTGAAAACGACTAAATATCAAGGAGTCATTGGGCGAATCGCTCTGGAACTGAAATCGGAATGCTCACTGACATTTCCCCTATCTGAAAGTCTGATAAACGCCGGAAAAATGACTAAGTCCAAGAAAAAAAATTTTTCAACTTTTTTCAATTTTACCCTCGTGGGATATATATTCTACCCACACACATTTGGAACTCTCCTGGGGTACCCTCACACATATTATTCCCTCATTTAGTGGATATTTTCACAAAAAAGTGAAATTTTCAAAAATCCAGAAAATTGGCTGAAAACGACTAAATATCAAGGAGTCATTGGGCGAATCGCTCTGGAACTGAAATCGGAACGCTCACTGACATTTCCCCTATCTGAAAGTCTGATAAACGCCGGAAAAATGACTAAGTCCAAGAAAAAAATTTTTTCAACTTTTTTCAATTTTACCCCCATGGGATATATATTCTACCCACACACATTTGGAACTCTCCTGGGGTACCCTCACACATATTATTCCCTCATTTAGTGGATATTTTCACAAAAAAGTGAAATTTTCAAAAATCCAAAATATTGGCTGAAAACGACTAAATATCAAGGACTCATTGGGCGAATCGCTCTGGAACTGAAATCGGAACGCTCACTGACATTTCCCCTATCTGAAAGTCTGATAAACGCCGGAAAAATGACTAAGTCCAAAAAAAAAATTTTTTAAACTTTTTTCAATTTTACCCCCGTGGGATATATATTCTACCCACACACATTTGGAACTCTCCTGGAGTACCCTCACACATATTATTCCCTCATTTAGTGGATATTTTCACAAAAAAGTGAAATTTTCAAAAATCCAAAATATTGGCTGAAAACGACTAAATATCAAGGACTCATTGGGCGAATCGCTCTGGAACTGAAATCGGAACGCTCACTCACATTTCCCCTATCTGAAAGTCTGATAAACGCCGGAAAAATGACTAAGTCCAAGAAAAAAAATTTTTCAACTTTTTTCAATTTTACCCCCGTGGGATATATATTCTACCCACACACATTTGGAACTCTCCTGGGGTACCCTCACACATATTATTCCCTCATTTAGTGGATATTTTCACAAAAAAAGTGAAATTTTCAAAAATCCAAAATATTGGCTGAAAACGACTAAATATCAAGGACTCATTGGGCGAATCGCTCTGGAACTGAAATCGGAACGCTCACTCACATTTCCCCTATCTGAAAGTCTGATAAACGCCGGAAAAATGACTAAGTCCAAGAAAAAAATTTTTTCAACTTTTTTCAATTTTACCCCCGTGGGATATATATTCTACCCACACACATTTGGAACTCTCCTGGGGTACCCTCACACATATTATTCCCTCATTTAGTGGATATTTTCACAAAAAAGTAAAATTTTCAAAAATCCAGAAAATTGGCTGAAAACGACTAAATATCAAGGAGTCATTGGGCGAATCGCTCTGGAACTGAAATCGGAACGCTCACTGACATTTACCCTATCTGAAAGTCTGATAAACGCCGGAAAAATGACTAAGTCCAAGAAAAAAATTTTTTCAACTTTTTTCAATTTTACCCCCGTGGGATATATATTCTACCCACACACATTTGGAACTCTCCTGGGGTACCCTCACACATATTATTCCCTCATTTAGTGGATATTTTCACAAAAAAGTGAAATTTTCAAAAATCCAAAATATTGGCTGAAAACGACTAAATATCAAGGACTCATTGGGCGAATCGCTCTGGAACTGAAATCGGAACGCTCACTCACATTTCCCCTATCTGAAAGTCTGATAAACGCCGGAAAAATGACTAAGTCCAAGAAAAAAATTTTTTCAACTTTTTTCAATTTTACCCCCGTGGGATATATATTCTACCCACACACAGTTGGAACTCTCCTGGGGTACCCTCACACATATTATTCCCTCATTTAGTGGATATTTTCACAAAAAAGTGAAATTTTCAAAAATCCAGAAAATTGGCTGAAAACGACTAAATATCAAGGAGTCATTGGGCGAATCGCTCTGGAACTGAAATCGGAACGCTCACTGACATTTCCCCTATCTGAAAGTCTGATAAACGCCGGAAAATGACTAAGTCCAAGAAAAAAAATTTTTCAACTTTTTTCAATTTTACCCCCGTGGGATATATATTCTACCCACACACATTTGGAACTCTCCTGGGGTACCCTCACACATATTATTCCCTCATTTAGTGGATATTTTCACAAAAAAGTGAAATTTTCAAAAATCCAAAATATTGGCTGAAAACGACTAAATATCAAGGACTCATTGGGGGAATCGCTCTGGAACTGAAATCGGAACGCTCACTCACATTTCCCCTATCTGAAAGTCTGATAAACGCCGGAAAAATGACTAAGTCCAAGAAAAAAATTTTTTCAACTTTTTTCAATTTTACCCCCGTGGGATATATATTCTACCCACACACATTTGGAACTCTCCTGGGGTACCCTCACACATATTATTCCCTCATTTAGTGTATATTTTCACAAAAAAGTGAAATTTTCAAAAATCCAGAAAATTGGCTGAAAACGACTAAATATCAAGGAGTCATTGGGCGAATCGCTCTGGAACTGAAATCGGAACGCTCACTGACATTTCCCCTATCTGAAAGTCTGATAAACGCCGGAAAAATGACTAAGTCCAAGAAAAAAATTTTTTCAACTTTTTTCAATTTTACCCCCGTGGGATATATATTCTACCCACACACATTTGGAACTCTCCTGGGGTACCCTCACACATATTATTCCCTCATTTAGTGGATATTTTCACAAAAAAGTGAAATTTTCAAAAATCCAGAAAATTGGCTGAAAACGACTAAATATCAAGGACTCATTGGGCGAATCGCTCTGGAACTGAAATCGGAACGCTCACTGACATTTCCCCTATCTGAAAGTCTGATAAACGCCGGAAAAATGACTAAGTCCAAAAAAAAAATTTTTTAAACTTTTTTCAATTTTACCCCCGTGGGATATATATTCTACCCACACACATTTGGAACTCTCCTGGAGTACCCTCACACATATTATTCCCTCATTTAGTGGATATTTTCACAAAAAAGTGAAATTTTCAAAAATCCAAAATATTGGCTGAAAACGACTAAATATCAAGGACTCATTGGGCGAATCGCTCTGGAACTGAAATCGGAACGCTCACTCACATTTCCCCTATCTGAAAGTCTGATAAACGCCGGAAAAATGACTAAGTCCAAGAAAAAAAATTTTTCAACTTTTTTCAATTTTACCCCCGTGGGATATATATTCTACCCACACACATTTGGAACTCTCCTGGGGTACCCTCACACATATTATTCCCTCATTTAGTGGATATTTTCACAAAAAAAGTGAAATTTTCAAAAATCCAAAATATTGGCTGAAAACGACTAAATATCAAGGACTCATTGGGCGAATCGCTCTGGAACTGAAATCGGAACGCTCACTCACATTTCCCCTATCTGAAAGTCTGATAAACGCCGGAAAAATGACTAAGTCCAAGAAAAAAATTTTTTCAACTTTTTTCAATTTTACCCCCGTGGGATATATATTCTACCCACACACATTTGGAACTCTCCTGGGGTACCCTCACACATATTATTCCCTCATTTAGTGGATATTTTCACAAAAAAGTAAAATTTTCAAAAATCCAGAAAATTGGCTGAAAACGACTAAATATCAAGGAGTCATTGGGCGAATCGCTCTGGAACTGAAATCGGAACGCTCACTGACATTTACCCTATCTGAAAGTCTGATAAACGCCGGAAAAATGACTAAGTCCAAGAAAAAAATTTTTTCAACTTTTTTCAATTTTACCCCCGTGGGATATATATTCTACCCACACACATTTGGAACTCTCCTGGGGTACCCTCACACATATTATTCCCTCATTTAGTGGATATTTTCACAAAAAAGTGAAATTTTCAAAAATCCAAAATATTGGCTGAAAACGACTAAATATCAAGGACTCATTGGGCGAATCGCTCTGGAACTGAAATCGGAACGCTCACTCACATTTCCCCTATCTGAAAGTCTGATAAACGCCGGAAAAATGACTAAGTCCAAGAAAAAAATTTTTTCAACTTTTTTCAATTTTACCCCCGTGGGATATATATTCTACCCACACACAGTTGGAACTCTCCTGGGGTACCCTCACACATATTATTCCCTCATTTAGTGGATATTTTCACAAAAAAGTGAAATTTTCAAAAATCCAGAAAATTGGCTGAAAACGACTAAATATCAAGGAGTCATTGGGCGAATCGCTCTGGAACTGAAATCGGAACGCTCACTGACATTTCCCCTATCTGAAAGTCTGATAAACGCCGGAAAATGACTAAGTCCAAGAAAAAAAATTTTTCAACTTTTTTCAATTTTACCCCCGTGGGATATATATTCTACCCACACACATTTGGAACTCTCCTGGGGTACCCTCACACATATTATTCCCTCATTTAGTGGATATTTTCACAAAAAAGTGAAATTTTCAAAAATCCAAAATATTGGCTGAAAACGACTAAATATCAAGGACTCATTGGGGGAATCGCTCTGGAACTGAAATCGGAACGCTCACTCACATTTCCCCTATCTGAAAGTCTGATAAACGCCGGAAAAATGACTAAGTCCAAGAAAAAAATTTTTTCAACTTTTTTCAATTTTACCCCCGTGGGATATATATTCTACCCACACACATTTGGAACTCTCCTGGGGTACCCTCACACATATTATTCCCTCATTTAGTGTATATTTTCACAAAAAAGTGAAATTTTCAAAAATCCAGAAAATTGGCTGAAAACGACTAAATATCAAGGAGTCATTGGGCGAATCGCTCTGGAACTGAAATCGGAACGCTCACTGACATTTCCCCTATCTGAAAGTCTGATAAACGCCGGAAAAATGACTAAGTCCAAGAAAAAAATTTTTTCAACTTTTTTCAATTTTACCCCCGTGGGATATATATTCTACCCACACACATTTGGAACTCTCCTGGGGTACCCTCACACATATTATTCCCTCATTTAGTGGATATTTTCACAAAAAAGTGAAATTTTCAAAAATCCAGAAAATTGGCTGAAAACGACTAAATATCAAGGAGTCATTGGGCGAATCGCTCTGGAACTGAAATCGGAACGCTCACTGACATTTCCCCTATCTGAAAGTCTGATAAACGCCGGAAAAATGACTAAGTCCAAAAAAAAAATTTTTTAAACTTTTTTCAATTTTACCCCCGTGGGATATATATTCTACCCACACACATTTGGAACTCTCCTGGAGTACCCTCACACATATTATTCCCTCATTTAGTGGATATTTTCACAAAAAAGTGAAATTTTCAAAAATCCAAAATATTGGCTGAAAACGACTAAATATCAAGGACTCATTGGGCGAATCGCTCTGGAACTGAAATCGGAACGCTCACTCACATTTCCCCTATCTGAAAGTCTGATAAACGCCGGAAAAATGACTAAGTCCAAGAAAAAAATTTTTTCAACTTTTTTCAATTTTACCCCCGTGGGATATATATTCTACCCACACACATTTGGAACTCTCCTGGGGTACCCTCACACATATTATTCCCTCATTTAGTGGATATTTTCACAAAAAAGTAAAATTTTCAAAAATCCAGAAAATTGGCTGAAAACGACTAAATATCAAGGAGTCATTGGGCGAATCGCTCTGGAACTGAAATCGGAACGCTCACTGACATTTCCCCTATCTGAAAGTCTGATAAACGCCGGAAAAATGACTAAGTCCAAGAAAAAAATTTTTTCAACTTTTTTCAATTTTACCCCCGTGGGATATATATTCTACCCACACACATTTGGAACTCTCCTGGGGTACCCTCACACATATTATTCCCTCATTTAGTGGATATTTTCACAAAAAAGTGAAATTTTCAAAAATCCAAAATATTGGCTGAAAACGACTAAATATCAAGGACTCATTGGGCGAATCGCTCTGGAACTGAAATCGGAACGCTCACTGACATTTCCCCTATCTGAAAGCCTGATAAACGCCGGAAAAATGACTAAGTCCAAAAAAAAAATTTTTTTAACTTTTTTCAATTTTACCCCCGTGGGATATATATTCTACCCACACACATTTGGAACTCTCCTGGAGTACCCTCACACATATTATTCCCTCATTTAGTGGATATTTTCACAAAAAAGTGAAATTTTCAAAAATCCAAAATATTGGCTGAAAACGACTAAATATCAAGGACTCATTGGGCGAATCGCTCTGGAACTGAAATCGGAACGCTCACTCACATTTCCCCTATCTGAAAGTCTGATAAACGCCGGAAAAATGACTAAGTCCAAGAAAAAAATTTTTTCAACTTTTTTCAATTTTACCCCCGTGGGATATATATTCTACCCACACACATTTGGAACTCTCCTGGGGTACCCTCACACATATTATTCCCTCATTTAGTGGATATTTTCACAAAAAAGTGAAATTTTCAAAAATCCAAAATATTGGCTGAAAACGACTAAATATCAAGGACTCATTGTGCGAATCGCTCTGGAACTGAAATCGGAACGCTCACTCACATTTCCCCTATCTGAAAGTCTGATAAACGCCGGAAAAATGACTAAGTCCAAGAAAAAATTTTTTTCAACTTTTTTCAATTTTACCCCCGTGGGATATATATTCTACCCACACACATTTGGAACTCTCCTGGGGTACCCTCACACATATTATTCCCTCATTTAGTGGATATTTTCACAAAAAAGTAAAATTTTCAAAAATCCAGAAAATTGGCTGAAAACGACTAAATATCAAGGAGTCATTGGGCGAATCGCTCTGGAACTGAAATCGGAACGCTCACTGACATTTACCCTATCTGAAAGTCTGATAAACGCCGGAAAAATGACTAAGTCCAAGAAAAAAATTTTTTCAACTTTTTTCAATTTTACCCCCGTGGGATATATATTCTACCCACACACATTTGGAACTCTCCTGGGGTACCCTCACACATATTATTCCCTCATTTAGTGGATATTTTCACAAAAAAGTGAAATTTTCAAAAATCCAAAATATTGGCTGAAAACGACTAAATATCAAGGACTCATTGTGCGAATCGCTCTGGAACTGAAATCGGAACGCTCACTCACATTTCCCCTATCTGAAAGTCTGATAAACGCCGGAAAAATGACTAAGTCCAAGAAAAAAATTTTTTCAACTTTTTTCAATTTTACCCCCGTGGGATATATATTCTACACACACACATTTGGAACTCTCCTGGGGTACCCTCACACATATTATTCCCTCATTTAGTGGATATTTTCACAAAAAAGTGAAATTTTCAAAAATCCAGAAAATTGGCTGAAAACGACTAAATATCAAGGAGTCATTGGGCGAATCGCTCTGGAACTGAAATCGGAACGCTCACTGACATTTCCCCTATCTGAAAGTCTGATAAACGCCGGAAAAATGACTAAGTCCAAGAAAAAAATTTTTTCAACTTTTTTCAATTTTACCCCCGTGGGATATATATTCTACCCACACACATTTGGAACTCTCCTGGGGTACCCTCACACATATTATTCCCTCATTTAGTGGATATTTTCACAAAAAAGTGAAATTTTCAAAAATCCAAAATATTGGCTGAAAACGACTAAATATCAAGGACTCATTGGGCGAATCGCTCTGGAACTGAAATCGGAACGCTCACTGACATTTCCCCTATCTGAAAGCCTGATAAACGCCGGAAAAATGACTAAGTCCAAAAAAAAAATTTTTTTAACTTTTTTCAATTTTACCCCCGTGGGATATATATTCTACCCACACACATTTGGAACTCTCCTGGAGTACCCTCACACATATTATTCCCTCATTTAGTGGATATTTTCACAAAAAAGTGAAATTTTCAAAAATCCAAAATATTGGCTGAAAACGACTAAATATCAAGGACTCATTGGTCGAATCGCTCTGGAACTGAAATCGGAACGCTCACTCACATTTCCCCTATCTGAAAGTCTGATAAACGCCGGAAAAATGACTAAGTCCAAGAAAAAAATTTTTTCAACTTTTTTCAATTTTACCCCCGTGGGATATATATTCTACCCACACACATTTGGAACTCTCCTGGGGTACCCTCACACATATTATTCCCTCATTTAGTGGATATTTTCACAAAAAAGTGAAATTTTCAAAAATCCAAAATATTGACTGAAAACGACTAAATATCAAGGACTCATTGTGCGAATCGCTCTGGAACTGAAATCGGAACGCTCACTCACATTTCCCCTATCTGAAAGTCTGATAAACGCCGGAAAAATGACTAAGTCCAAGAAAAAATTTTTTTCAACTTTTTTCAATTTTACCCCCGTGGGATATATATTCTACCCACACACATTTGGAACTCTCCTGGGGTACCCTCACACATATTATTCCCTCATTTAGTGGATATTTTCACAAAAAAGTAAAATTTTCAAAAATCCAGAAAATTGGCTGAAAACGACTAAATATCAAGGAGTCATTGGGCGAATCGCTCTGGAACTGAAATCGGAACGCTCACTGACATTTACCCTATCTGAAAGTCTGATAAACGCCGGAAAAATGACTAAGTCCAAGAAAAAAATTTTTTCAACTTTTTTCAATTTTACCCCCGTGGGATATATATTCTACCCACACACATTTGGAACTCTCCTGGGGTACCCTCACACATATTATTCCCTCATTTAGTGGATATTTTCACAAAAAAGTGAAATTTTCAAAAATCCAAAATATTGGCTGAAAACGACTAAATATCAAGGACTCATTGTGCGAATCGCTCTGGAACTGAAATCGGAACGCTCACTCACATTTCCCCTATCTGAAAGTCTGATAAACGCCGGAAAAATGACTAAGTCCAAGAAAAAAATTTTTTCAACTTTTTTCAATTTTACCCCCGTGGGATATATATTCTACACACACACATTTGGAACTCTCCTGGGGTACCCTCACACATATTATTCCCTCATTTAGTGGATATTTTCACAAAAAAGTGAAATTTTCAAAAATCCAGAAAATTGGCTGAAAACGACTAAATATCAAGGAGTCATTGGGCGAATCGCTCTGGAACTGAAATCGGAATGCTCACTGACATTTCCCCTATCTGAAAGTCTGATAAACGCCGGAAAAATGACTAAGTCCAAGAAAAAAAATTTTTCAACTTTTTTCAATTTTACCCCCGTGGGATATATATTCTACCCACACACATTTGGAACTCTCCTGGGGTACCCTCACACATATTATTCCCTCATTTAGTGGATATTTTCACAAAAAAGTAAAATTTTCAAAAATCCAGAAAATTGGCTGAAAACGACTAAATATCAAGGAGTCATTGGGCGAATCGCTCTGGAACTGAAATCGGAACGCTCACTGACATTTACCCTATCTGAAAGTCTGATAAACGCCGGAAAAATGACTAAGTCCAAGAAAAAAATTTTTTCAACTTTTTTCAATTTTACCCCCGTGGGATATATATTCTACCCACACACAGTTGGAACTCTCCTGGGGTACCCTCACACATATTATTCCCTCATTTAGTGGATATTTTCACAAAAAAGTGAAATTTTCAAAAATCCAGAAAATTGGCTGAAAACGACTAAATATCAAGGAGTCATTGGGCGAATCGCTCTGGAACTGAAATCGGAACGCTCACTGACATTTCCCCTATCTGAAAGTCTGATAAACGCCGGAAAATGACTAAGTCCAAGAAAAAAAATTTTTCAACTTTTTTCAATTTTACCCCCGTGGGATATATATTCTACCCACACACATTTGGAACTCTCCTGGGGTACCCTCACACATATTATTCCCTCATTTAGTGGATATTTTCACAAAAAAGTGAAATTTTCAAAAATCCAAAATATTGGCTGAAAACGACTAAATATCAAGGACTCATTGGGGGAATCACTCTGGAACTGAAATCGGAAAGCTCACTCACATTTCCCCTATCTGAAAGTCTGATAAACGCCGGAAAAATGACTAAGTCCAAGAAAAAAATTTTTTCAACTTTTTTCAATTTTACCCCCGTGGGATATATATTCTACCCACACACATTTGGAACTCTCCTGGGGTACCCTCACACATATTATTCCCTCATTTAGTGGATATTTTCACAAAAAAGTGAAATTTTCAAAAATCCAGAAAATTGGCTGAAAACGACTAAATATCAAGGAGTCATTGGGCGAATCGCTCTGGAACTGAAATCGGAACGCTCACTGACATTTCCCCTATCTGAAAGTCTGATAAACGCCGGAAAAATGACTAAGTCCAAGAAAAAAATTTTTTCAACTTTTTTCAATTTTACCCCCGTGGGATATATATTCTACCCACACACAGTTGGAACTCTCCTGGGTTACCCTCACACATATTATTCCCTCATTTAGTGGATATTTTCACAAAAAAGTGAAATTTTCAAAAATCCAGAAAATTGGCTGAAAACGACTAAATATCAAGGAGTCATTGGGCGAATCGCTCTGGAACTGAAATCGGAATGCTCACTGACATTTCCCCTATCTGAAAGTCTGAAAAACGCCGGAAAATGACTAAGTCCAAGAAAAAAAATTTTTCAACTTTTTTCAATTTTACCCCCGTGGGATATATATTCTACCCACACACATTTGGAACTCTCCTGGGGTACCCTCACACATATTATTCCCTCATTTAGTGGATATTTTCACAAAAAAGTGAAATTTTCAAAAATCCAAAATATTGGCTGAAAACGACTAAATATCAAGGACTCATTGGGGGAATCGCTCTGGAACTGAAATCGGAACGCTCACTCACATTTCCCCTATCTGAAAGTCTGATAAACGCCGGAAAAATGACTAAGTCCAAGAAAAAATTTTTTTCAACTTTTTTCAATTTTACCCCCGTGGGATATATATTCTACCCACACACATTTGGAACTCTCCTGGGGTACCCTCACACATATTATTCCCTCATTTAGTGGATATTTTCACAAAAAAGTGAAATTTTCAAAAATCCAGAAAATTGGCTGAAAACGACTAAATATCAAGGAGTCATTGGGCGAATCGCTCTGGAACTGAAATCGGAACGCTCACTGACATTTCCCCTATCTGAAAGTCTGATAAACGCCGGAAAAATGACTAAGTCCAAAAAAAAAATTTTTTAAACTTTTTTCAATTTTACCCCCGTGGGATATATATTCTACCCACACACATTTGGAACTCTCCTGGAGTACCCTCACACATATTATTCCCTCATTTAGTGGATATTTTCACAAAAAAGTGAAATTTTCAAAAATCCAAAATATTGGCTGAAAACGACTAAATATCAAGGACTCATTGGGCGAATCGCTCTGGAACTGAAATCGGAACGCTCACTGACATTTCCCCTATCTGAAAGTCTGATAAACGCCGGAAAAATGACTAAGTCCAAAAAAAAAATTTTTTAAACTTTTTTCAATTTTACCCCCGTGGGATATATATTCTACCCACACACATTTGGAACTCTCCTGGAGTACCCTCACACATATTATTCCCTCATTTAGTGGATATTTTCACAAAAAAGTGAAATTTTCAAAAATCCAAAATATTGGCTGAAAACGACTAAATATCAAGGACTCATTGGGCGAATCGCTCTGGAACTGAAATCGGAACGCTCACTCACATTTCCCCTATCTGAAAGTCTGATAAACGCCGGAAAAATGACTAAGTCCAAGAAAAAAATTTTTTCAACTTTTTTCAATTTTACCCCCGTGGGATATATATTCTACCCACACACATTTGGAACTCTCCTCGGGTACCCTCACACATATTATTCCCTCATTTAGTGGATATTTTCACAAAAAAGTGAAATTTTCAAAAATCCAAAATATTGGCTGAAAACGACTAAATATCAAGGACTCATTGTGCGAATCGCTCTGGAACTGAAATCGGAACGCTCACTCACATTTCCCCTATCTGAAAGTCTGATAAACGCCGGAAAAATGACTAAGTCCAAGAAAAAAATTTTTTCAATTTTTTTCAATTTTACCCCCGTGGGATATATATTCTACACACACACATTTGGAACTCTCCTGGGGTACCCTCACACATATTATTCCCTCATTTAGTGGATATTTTCACAAAAAAGTGAAATTTTCAAAAATCCAGAAAATTGGCTGAAAACGACTAAATATCAAGGACTCATTGGGCGAATCGCTCTGGAACTGAAATCGGAACGCTCACTGACATTTCCCCTATCTGAAAGTCTGATAAACGCCGGAAAAATGACTAAGTCCAAAAAAAAAATTTTTTAAACTTTTTTCAATTTTACCCCCGTGGGATATATATTCTACCCACACACATTTGGAACTCTCCTGGAGTACCCTCACACATATTATTCCCTCATTTAGTGGATATTTTCACAAAAAAGTGAAATTTTCAAAAATCCAAAATATTGGCTGAAAACGACTAAATATCAAGGACTCATTGGGCGAATCGCTCTGGAACTGAAATCGGAACGCTCACTCACATTTCCCCTATCTGAAAGTCTGATAAACGCCGGAAAAATGACTAAGTCCAAGAAAAAAATTTTTTCAACTTTTTTCAATTTTACCCCCGTGGGATATATATTCTACCCACACACATTTGGAACTCTCCTCGGGTACCCTCACACATATTATTCCCTCATTTAGTGGATATTTTCACAAAAAAGTGAAATTTTCAAAAATCCAAAATATTGGCTGAAAACGACTAAATATCAAGGACTCATTGTGCGAATCGCTCTGGAACTGAAATCGGAACGCTCACTCACATTTCCCCTATCTGAAAGTCTGATAAACGCCGGAAAAATGACTAAGTCCAAGAAAAAAATTTTTTCAACTTTTTTCAATTTTACCCCCGTGGGATATATATTCTACACACACACATTTGGAACTCTCCTGGGGTACCCTCACACATATTATTCCCTCATTTAGTGGATATTTTCACAAAAAAGTGAAATTTTCAAAAATCCAGAAAATTGGCTGAAAACGACAATATCAAGGAGTCATTGGGCGAATCGCTCTGGAACTGAAATCGGAACGCTCACTGACATTTCCCCTATCTGAAAGTCTGATAAACGCCGGAAAATGACTAAGTCCAAGAAAAAAAATTTTTCAACTTTTTTCAATTTTACCCCCGTGGGATATATATTCTACCCACACACATTTGGAACTCTCCTGGGGTACCCTCACACATATTATTCCCTCATTTAGTGGATATTTTCACAAAAAAGTGAAATTTTCAAAAATCCAAAATATTGGCTGAAAACGACTAAATATCAAGGACTCATTGGGGGAATCACTCTGGAACTGAAATCGGAAAGCTCACTCACATTTCCCCTATCTGAAAGTCTGATAAACGCCGGAAAAATGACTAAGTCCAAGAAAAAAATTTTTTCAACTTTTTTCAATTTTACCCCCGTGGGATATATATTCTACCCACACACATTTGGAACTCTCCTGGGGTACCCTCACACATATTATTCCCTCATTTAGTGGATATTTTCACAAAAAAGTGAAATTTTTTTAAAAATCCAGAAAATTGGCTGAAAACGACTAAATATCAAGGAGTCATTGGGCGAATCGCTCTGGAACTGAAATCGGAACGCTCACTGACATTTCCCCTATCTGAAAGTCTGATAAACGCCGGAAAAATGACTAAGTCCAAGAAAAAAATTTTTTCAACTTTTTTCAATTTTACCCCCGTGGGATATATATTCTACCCACACACAGTTGGAACTCTCCTGGGTTACCCTCACACATATTATTCCCTCATTTAGTGGATATTTTCACAAAAAAGTGAAATTTTCAAAAATCCAGAAAATTGGCTGAAAACGACTAAATATCAAGGAGTCATTGGGCGAATCGCTCTGGAACTGAAATCGGAATGCTCACTGACATTTCCCCTATCTGAAAGTCTGAAAAACGCCGGAAAATGACTAAGTCCAAGAAAAAAAATTTTTCAACTTTTTTCAATTTTACCCCCGTGGGATATATATTCTACCCACACACATTTGGAACTCTCCTGGGGTACCCTCACACATATTATTCCCTCATTTAGTGGATATTTTCACAAAAAAGTGAAATTTTCAAAAATCCAAAATATTGGCTGAAAACGACTAAATATCAAGGACTCATTGGGGGAATCGCTCTGGAACTGAAATCGGAACGCTCACTCACATTTCCCCTATCTGAAAGTCTGATAAACGCCGGAAAAATGACTAAGTCCAAGAAAAAATTTTTTTCAACTTTTTTCAATTTTACCCCCGTGGGATATATATTCTACCCACACACATTTGGAACTCTCCTGGGGTACCCTCACACATATTATTCCCTCATTTAGTGGATATTTTCACAAAAAAGTGAAATTTTCAAAAATCCAGAAAATTGGCTGAAAACGACTAAATATCAAGGAGTCATTGGGCGAATCGCTCTGGAACTGAAATCGGAACGCTCACTGACATTTCCCCTATCTGAAAGTCTGATAAACGCCGGAAAAATGACTAAGTCCAAAAAAAAAATTTTTTAAACTTTTTTCAATTTTACCCCCGTGGGATATATATTCTACCCACACACATTTGGAACTCTCCTGGAGTACCCTCACACATATTATTCCCTCATTTAGTGGATATTTTCACAAAAAAGTGAAATTTTCAAAAATCCAAAATATTGGCTGAAAACGACTAAATATCAAGGACTCATTGGGCGAATCGCTCTGGAACTGAAATCGGAACGCTCACTGACATTTCCCCTATCTGAAAGTCTGATAAACGCCGGAAAAATGACTAAGTCCAAAAAAAAAATTTTTTAAACTTTTTTCAATTTTACCCCCGTGGGATATATATTCTACCCACACACATTTGGAACTCTCCTGGAGTACCCTCACACATATTATTCCCTCATTTAGTGGATATTTTCACAAAAAAGTGAAATTTTCAAAAATCCAAAATATTGGCTGAAAACGACTAAATATCAAGGACTCATTGGGCGAATCGCTCTGGAACTGAAATCGGAACGCTCACTCACATTTCCCCTATCTGAAAGTCTGATAAACGCCGGAAAAATGACTAAGTCCAAGAAAAAAATTTTTTCAACTTTTTTCAATTTTACCCCCGTGGGATATATATTCTACCCACACACATTTGGAACTCTCCTCGGGTACCCTCACACATATTATTCCCTCATTTAGTGGATATTTTCACAAAAAAGTGAAATTTTCAAAAATCCAAAATATTGGCTGAAAACGACTAAATATCAAGGACTCATTGTGCGAATCGCTCTGGAACTGAAATCGGAACGCTCACTCACATTTCCCCTATCTGAAAGTCTGATAAACGCCGGAAAAATGACTAAGTCCAAGAAAAAAATTTTTTCAATTTTTTTCAATTTTACCCCCGTGGGATATATATTCTACACACACACATTTGGAACTCTCCTGGGGTACCCTCACACATATTATTCCCTCATTTAGTGGATATTTTCACAAAAAAGTGAAATTTTCAAAAATCCAGAAAATTGGCTGAAAACGACTAAATATCAAGGACTCATTGGGCGAATCGCTCTGGAACTGAAATCGGAACGCTCACTGACATTTCCCCTATCTGAAAGTCTGATAAACGCCGGAAAAATGACTAAGTCCAAAAAAAAAATTTTTTAAACTTTTTTCAATTTTACCCCCGTGGGATATATATTCTACCCACACACATTTGGAACTCTCCTGGAGTACCCTCACACATATTATTCCCTCATTTAGTGGATATTTTCACAAAAAAGTGAAATTTTCAAAAATCCAAAATATTGGCTGAAAACGACTAAATATCAAGGACTCATTGGGCGAATCGCTCTGGAACTGAAATCGGAACGCTCACTCACATTTCCCCTATCTGAAAGTCTGATAAACGCCGGAAAAATGACTAAGTCCAAGAAAAAAATTTTTTCAACTTTTTTCAATTTTACCCCCGTGGGATATATATTCTACCCACACACATTTGGAACTCTCCTCGGGTACCCTCACACATATTATTCCCTCATTTAGTGGATATTTTCACAAAAAAGTGAAATTTTCAAAAATCCAAAATATTGGCTGAAAACGACTAAATATCAAGGACTCATTGTGCGAATCGCTCTGGAACTGAAATCGGAACGCTCACTCACATTTCCCCTATCTGAAAGTCTGATAAACGCCGGAAAAATGACTAAGTCCAAGAAAAAAATTTTTTCAACTTTTTTCAATTTTACCCCCGTGGGATATATATTCTACACACACACATTTGGAACTCTCCTGGGGTACCCTCACACATATTATTCCCTCATTTAGTGGATATTTTCACAAAAAAGTGAAATTTTCAAAAATCCAGAAAATTGGCTGAAAACGACAATATCAAGGAGTCATTGGGCGAATCGCTCTGGAACTGAAATCGGAATGCTCACTGACATTTCCCCTATCTGAAAGTCTGATAAACGCCGGAAAAATGACTAAGTCCAAGAAAAAAATTTTTTCAACTTTTTTCAATTTTACCCCCGTGGGATATATATTCTACCCACACACATTTGGAACTCTCCTGGGGTACCCTCACACATATTATTCCCTCATTTAGTGGATATTTTCACAAAAAAGTAAAATTTTCAAAAATCCAGAAAATTGGCTGAAAACGACTAAATATCAAGGAGTCATTGGGCGAATCGCTCTGGAACTGAAATCGGAACGCTCACTGACATTTCCCCTATCTGAAAGTCTGATAAACGCCGGAAAAATGACTAAGTCCAAGAAAAAAATTTTTTCAACTTTTTTCAATTTTACCCCCGTGGGATATATATTCTACCCACACACATTTGGAACTCTCCTGGGGTACCCTCACACATATTATTCCCTCATTTAGTGGATATTTTCACAAAAAAGTGAAATTTTCAAAAATCCAGAAAATTGGCTGAAAACGACTAAATATCAAGGAGTCATTGGGCGAATCGCTCTGGAACTGAAATCGGAACGCTCACTGACATTTCCCCTATCTGAAAGTCTGATAAACGCCGGAAAAATGACTAAGTCCAAAAAAAAAATTTTTTAAACTTTTTTCAATTTTACCCCCGTGGGATATATATTCTACCCACACACATTTGGAACTCTCCTGGGGTACCCTCACACATATTATTCCCTCATTTAGTGGATATTTTCACAAAAAAGTAAAATTTTCAAAAATCCAGAAAATTGGCTGAAAACGACTAAATATCAAGGAGTCATTGGGCGAATCGCTCTGGAACTGAAATCGGAACGCTCACTGACATTTCCCCTATCTGAAAGTCTGATAAACGCCGGAAAAATGACTAAGTCCAAGAAAAAAATTTTTTCAACTTTTTTCAATTTTACCCCCGTGGGATATATATTCTACCCACACACATTTGGAACTCTCCTGGGGTACCCTCACACATATTATTCCCTCATTTAGTGGATATTTTCACAAAAAAGTGAAATTTTCAAAAATCCAAAATATTGGCTGAAAACGACTAAATATCAAGGACTCATTGGGCGAATCGCTCTGGAACTGAAATCGGAACGCTCACTGACATTTCCCCTATCTGAAAGTCTGATAAACGCCGGAAAAATGACTAAGTCCAAAAAAAAAATTTTTTAAACTTTTTTCAATTTTACCCCCGTGGGATATATATTCTACCCACACACATTTGGAACTCTCCTGGAGTACCCTCACACATATTATTCCCTCATTTAGTGGATATTTTCACAAAAAAGTGAAATTTTCAAAAATCCAAAATATTGGCTGAAAACGACTAAATATCAAGGACTCATTGGGCGAATCGCTCTGGAACTGAAATCGGAACGCTCACTCACATTTCCCCTATCTGAAAGTCTGATAAACGCCGGAAAAATGACTAAGTTCAAGAAAAAAATTTTTTCAACTTTTTTCAATTTTACCCCCGTGGGATATATATTCTACCCACACACATTTGGAACTCTCCTGGGGTACCCTCACACATATTATTCCCTCATTTAGTGGATATTTTCACAAAAAAGTGAAATTTTCAAAAATCCAAAATATTGGCTGAAAACGACTAAATATCAAGGACTCATTGTGCGAATCGCTCTGGAACTGAAATCGGAACGCTCACTCACATTTCCCCTATCTGAAAGTCTGATAAACGCCGGAAAAATGACTAAGTCCAAGAAAAAAATTTTTTCAACTTTTTTCAATTTTACCCCCGTGGGATATATATTCTACACACACACATTTGGAACTCTCCTGGGGTACCCTCACACTTATTATTCCCTCATTTAGTGGATATTTTCACAAAAAAGTGAAATTTTCAAAAATCCAGAAAATTGGCTGAAAACGACTAAATATCAAGGAGTCATTGGGCGAATCGCTCTGGAACTGAAATCGGAATGCTCACTGACATTTCCCCTATCTGAAAGTCTGATAAACGCCGGAAAAATGACTAAGTCCAAGAAAAAAATTTTTTCAACTTTTTTCAATTTTACCCCCGTGGGATATATATTCTACCCACACACATTTGGAACTCTCCTGGGGTACCCTCACACATATTATTCCCTCATTTAGTGGATATTTTCACAAAAAAGTAAAATTTTCAAAAATCCAGAAAATTGGCTGAAAACGACTAAATATCAAGGAGTCATTGGGCGAATCGCTCTGGAACTGAAATCGGAACGCTCACTGACATTTACCCTATCTGAAAGTCTGATAAACGCCGGAAAAATGACTAAGTCCAAGAAAAAAATTTTTTCAACTTTTTTCAATTTTACCCCCGTGGGATATATATTCTACCCACACACATTTGGAACTCTCCTGGGGTACCCTCACACATATTATTCCCTCATTTAGTGGATATTTTCACAAAAAAGTGAAATTTTCAAAAATCCAAAATATTGGCTGAAAACGACTAAATATCAAGGACTCATTGGGCGAATCGCTCTGGAACTGAAATCGGAACGCTCACTCACATTTCCCCTATCTGAAAGTCTGATAAACGCCGGAAAAATGACTAAGTCCAAGAAAAATTTTTTTTCAACTTTTTTCAATTTTACCCCCGTGGGATATATATTCTACCCACACACAGTTGGAACTCTCCTGGGGTACCCTGACACATATTATTCCCTCATTTAGTGGATATTTTCACAAAAAAGTGAAATTTTCAAAAATCCAGAAAATTGGCTGAAAACGACTAAATATCAAGGTGTCATTGGGCGAATCGCTCTGGAACTGAAATCGGAACGCTCACTGACATTTCCCCTATCTGAAAGTCTGATAAACGCCGGAAAATGACTAAGTCCAAGAAAAAAAATTTTTCAACTTTTTTCAATTTTACCCCCGTGGGATATATATTCTACCCACACACATTTGGAACTCTCCTGGGGTACCCTCACACATATTATTCCCTCATTTAGTGGATATTTTCACAAAAAAGTGAAATTTTCAAAAATCCAAAATATTGGCTGAAAACGACTAAATATCAAGGACTCATTGGGGGAATCGCTCTGGAACTGAAATCGGAACGCTCACTCACATTTCCCCTATCTGAAAGTCTGATAAACGCCGGAAAAATGACTAAGTCCAAGAAAAAAATTTTTTCAACTTTTTTCAATTTTACCCCCGTGGGATATATATTCTACCCACACACATTTGGAACTCTCCTGGGGTACCCTCACACATATTATTCCCTCATTCAGTGGATATTTTCACAAAAAAGTGAAATTTTCAAAAATCCAGAAAATTGGCTGAAAACGACTAAATATCAAGGAGTCATTGGGCGAATCGCTCTGGAACTGAAATCGGAACGCTCACTGACATTTCCCCTATCTGAAAGTCTGATAAACGCCGGAAAAATGACTAAGTCCAAAAAAAAAATTTTTTAAACTTTTTTCAATTTTACCCCCGTGGGATATATATTCTACCCACACACATTTGGAACTCTCCTGGAGTACCCTCACACATATTATTCCCTCATTTAGTGGATATTTTCACAAAAAAGTGAAATTTTCAAAAATCCAAAATATTGGCTGAAAACGACTAAATATCAAGGACTCATTGGGCGAATCACTCTGGAACTGAAATCGGAACGCTCACTCACATTTCCCCTATCTGAAAGTCTGATAAACGCCGGAAAAATGACTAAGTCCAAGAAAATTTTTTTTTCAACTTTTTTCAATTTTACCCCCGTGGGATATATATTCTACCCACACACATTTGGAACTCTCCTGGGGTACCCTCACACATATTATTCCCTCATTTAGTGGATATTTTCACAAAAAAGTAAAATTTTCAAAAATCCAGAAAATTGGCTGAAAACGACTAAATATCAAGGAGTCATTGGGCGAATCGCTCTGGAACTGAAATCGGAACGCTCACTGACATTTCCCCTATCTGAAAGTCTGATAAACGCCGGAAAAATGACTAAGTCCAAGAAAAAAAATTTTTCAACTTTTTTCAATTTTACCCCCTTGGGATATATATTCTACCCACACACATTTGGAACTCTCCTGGGGTACCCTCACACATATTATTCCCTCATTTAGTGGATATTTTCACAAAAAAGTGAAATTTTCAAAAATCCAAAATATTGGCTGAAAACGACTAAATATCAAGGACTCATTGGGCGAATCGCTCTGGAACTGAAATCGGAACGCTCACTGACATTTCCCCTATCTGAAAGTCTGATAAACGCCGGAAAAATGACTAAGTCCAAAAAAAAAATTTTTTAAACTTTTTTCAATTTTACCCCCGTGGGATATATATTCTACCCACACACATTTGGAACTCTCCTGGAGTACCCTCACACATATTATTCCCTCATTTAGTGGATATTTTCACAAAAAAGTGAAATTTTCAAAAATCCAAAATATTGGCTGAAAACGACTAAATATCAAGGACTCATTGGGCGAATCGCTCTGGAACTGAAATCGGAACGCTCACTCACATTTCCCCTATCTGAAAGTCTGATAAACGCCGGAAAAATGACTAAGTCCAAGAAAAAAATTTTTTCAACTTTTTTCAATTTTACCCCCGTGGGATATATATTCTACACACACACATTTGGAACTCTCCTGGGGTACCCTCACACATATTATTCCCTCATTTAGTGGATATTTTCACAAAAAAGTGAAATTTTCAAAAATCCAGAAAATTGGCTGAAAACGACTAAATATCAAGGAGTCATTGGGCGAATCGCTCTGGAACTGAAATCGGAATGCTCACTGACATTTCCCCTATCTGAAAGTCTGATAAACGCCGGAAAAATGACTAAGTCCAAGAAAAAATTTTTTTCAACTTTTTTCAATTTTACCCCCGTGGGATATATATTCTACCCAAACACATTTGGAACTCTCCTGGGGTACCCTCACACATATTATTCCCTCATTTAGTGGATATTTTCACAAAAAAGTAAAATTTTCAAAAATCCAGAAAATTGGCTGAAAACGACTAAATATCAAGGAGTCATTGGGCGAATCGCTCTGGAACTGAAATCGGAACGCTCACTGACATTTACCCTATCTGAAAGTCTGATAAACGCCGGAAAAATGACTAAGTCCAAGAAAAAAATTTTTTCAACTTTTTTCAATTTTACCCCCGTGGGATATATATTCTACCCACACACATTTGGAACTCTCCTGGGGTACCCTCACACATATTATTCCCTCATTTAGTGGATATTTTCACAAAAAAGTGAAATTTTCAAAAATCCAAAATATTGGCTGAAAACGACTAAATATCAAGGACTCATTGTGCGAATCGCTCTGGAACTGAAATCGGAACGCTCACTCACATTTCCCCTATCTGAAAGTCTGATAAACGCCGGAAAAATGACTAAGTCCAAGAAAAAAATTTTTTCAACTTTTTTCAATTTTACCCCCGTGGGATATATATTCTACCCACACACATTTGGAACTCTCCTGGGGTACCCTCACACATATTATTCCCTCATTTAGTGGATATTTTCACAAAAAAGTGAAATTTTCAAAAATCCAAAATATTGGCTGAAAACGACTAAATATCAAGGACTCATTGGGCGAATCGCTCTGGAACTGAAATCGGAACGCTCACTGACATTTCCCCTATCTGAAAGTCTGATAAACGCCGGAAAAATGACTAAGTCCAAAAAAAAAATTTTTTAAACTTTTTTCAATTTTACCCCCGTGGGATATATATTCTACCCACACACATTTGGAACTCTCCTGGAGTACCCTCACACATATTATTCCCTCATTTAGTGGATATTTTCACAAAAAAGTGAAATTTTCAAAAATCCAAAATATTGGCTGAAAACGACTAAATATCAAGGACTCATTGGGGGAATCGCTCTGGAACTGAAATCGGAACGCTCACTCACATTTCCCCTATCTGAAAGTCTGATAAACGCCGGAAAAATGACTAAGTCCAAGAAAAAAATTTTTTCAACTTTTTTCAATTTTACCCCCGTGGGATATATATTCTACCCACACACATTTGGAACTCTCCTGGGGTACCCTCACACATATTATTCCCTCATTTAGTGGATATTTTCACAAAAAAGTGAAATTTTCAAAAATCCAGAAAATTGGCTGAAAACGACTAAATATCAAGGAGTCATTGGGCGAATCGCTCTGGAACTGAAATCGGAACGCTCACTGACATTTCCCCTATCTGAAAGTCTGATAAACGCCGGAAAAATGACTAAGTCCAAGAAAAAAATTTTTTCAACTTTTTTCAATTTTACCCCCGTGGGATATATATTCTACCCACACACATTTGGAACTCTCCTGGGGTACCCTCACACATATTATTCCCTCATTCAGTGGATATTTTCACAAAAAAGTGAAATTTTCAAAAATCCAGAAAATTGGCTGAAAACGACTAAATATCAAGGAGTCATTGGGCGAATCGCTCTGGAACTGAAATCGGAACGCTCACTGACATTTCCCCTATCTGAAAGTCTGATAAATGCCGGAAAAATGACTAAGTCCAAAAAAAAAATTTTTTAAACTTTTTTCAATTTTACCCCCGTGGGATATATATTCTACCCACACACATTTGGAACTCTCCTGGGGTACCCTCACACATATTATTCCCTCATTCAGTGGATATTTTCACAAAAAAGTGAAATTTTCAAAAATCCAAAATATTGGCTGAAAACGACTAAATATCAAGGACTCATTGGGCGAATCGCTCTGGAACTGAAATCGGAACGCTCACTCACATTTCCCCTATCTGAAAGTCTGATAAACGCCGGAAAAATGACTAAGTCCAAGAAAAAATTTTTTTCAACCTTTTTCAATTTTACCCCCGTGGGATATATATTCTACCCACACACATTTGGAACTCTCCTGGGGTACCCTCACACATATTATTCCCTCATTTAGTGGATATTTTCACAAAAAAGTAAAATTTTCAAAAATCCAGAAAATTGGCTGAAAACGACTAAATATCAAGGAGTCATTGGGCGAATCGCTCTGGAACTGAAATCGGAACGCTCACTGACATTTCCCCTATCTGAAAGTCTGATAAACGCCGGAAAAATGACTAAGTCCAAGAAAAAAATTTTTTCAACTTTTTTCAATTTTACCCCCGTGGGATATATATTCTACCCACACACATTTGGAACTCTCCTGGAGTACCCTCACACATATTATTCCCTCATTTAGTGGATATTTTCACAAAAAAGTGAAATTTTCAAAAATCCAAAATATTGGCTGAAAACGACTAAATATCAAGGACTCATTGGGCGAATCGCTCTGGAACTGAAATCGGAACGCTCACTCACATTTCCCCTATCTGAAAGTCTGATAAACGCCGGAAAAATGACTAAGTCCAAGAAAAAATTTTTTTCAACTTTTTTCAATTTTACCCCCGTGGGATATATATTCTACCCACACACATTTGGAACTCTCCTGGGGTACCCTCACACATATTATTCCCTCATTTAGTGGATATTTTCACAAAAAAGTGAAATTTTCAAAAATCCAAAATATTGGCTGAAAACGACTAAATATCAAGGACTCATTGTGCGAATCGCTCTGGAACTGAAATCGGAACGCTCACTCACATTTCCCCTATCTGAAAGTCTGATAAACGCCGGAAAAATGACTAAGTCCAAGAAAAAAATTTTTTCAACTTTTTTCAATTTTACCCCCGTGGGATATATATTCTACACACACACATTTGGAACTCTCCTGGGGTACCCTCACACATATTATTCCCTCATTTAGTGGATATTTTCACAAAAAAGTGAAATTTTCAAAAATCCAGAAAATTGGCTGAAAACGACTAAATATCAAGGAGTCATTGGGCGAATCGCTCTGGAACTGAAATCGGAATGCTCACTGACATTTCCCCTATCTGAAAGTCTGATAAACGCCGGAAAAATGACTAAGTCCAAGAAAAAAAATTTTTCAACTTTTTTCAATTTTACCCCCGTGGGATATATATTCTACCCACACACATTTGGAACTCTCCTGGGGTACCCTCACACATATTATTCCCTCATTTAGTGGATATTTTCACAAAAAAGTGAAATTTTCAAAAATCCAGAAAATTGGCTGAAAACGACTAAATATCAAGGAGTCATTGGGCGAATCGCTCTGGAACTGAAATCGGAACGCTCACTGACATTTCCCCTATCTGAAAGTCTGATAAACGCCGGAAAAATGACTAAGTCCAAAAAAAAAATTTTTTAAACTTTTTTCAATTTTACCCCCGTGGGATATATATTCTACCCACACACATTTGGAACTCTCCTGGAGTACCCTCACACATATTATTCCCTCATTTAGTGGATATTTTCACAAAAAAAGTGAAATTTTCAAAAATCCAAAATATTGGCTGAAAACGACTAAATATCAAGGACTCATTGGGCGAATCGCTCTGGAACTGAAATCGGAACGCTCACTCACATTTCCCCTATCTGAAAGTCTGATAAACGCCGGAAAAATGACTAAGTCCAAGAAAAAAAATTTTTCAACTTTTTTCAATTTTACCCCCGTGGGATATATATTCTACCCACACACATTTGGAACTCTCCTGGGGTACCCTCACACATATTATTCCCTCATTTAGTGGATATTTTCACAAAAAAGTAAAATTTTCAAAAATCCAGAAAATTGGCTGAAAACGACTAAATATCAAGGAGTCATTGGGCGAATCGCTCTGGAACTGAAATCGGAACGCTCACTGACATTTCCCCTATCTGAAAGTCTGATAAACGCCGGAAAAATGACTAAGTCCAAGAAAAAAATTTTTTCAACTTTTTTCAATTTTACCCCCGTGGGATATATATTCTACCCACACACATTTGGAACTCTCCTGGAGTACCCTCACACATATTATTCCCTCATTTAGTGGATATTTTCACAAAAAAGTGAAATTTTCAAAAATCCAAAATATTGGCTGAAAACGACTAAATATCAAGGACTCATTGCGCGAATCGCTCTGGAACTGAAATCGGAACGCTCACTCACATTTCCCCTATCTGAAAGTCTGATAAACGCCGGAAAAATGACTAAGTCCAAGAAAAAAATTTTTTCAACTTTTTTCAATTTTACCCCCGTGGGATATATATTCTACCCACACACATTTGGAACTCTCCTGGGGTACCCTCACACATATTATTCCCTCATTTAGTGGATATTTTCACAAAAAAGTGAAATTTTCAAAAATCCAGAAAATTGGCTGAAAACGACTAAATATCAAGGAGTCATTGGGCGAATCGCTCTGGAACTGAAATCGGAATGCTCACTGACATTTCCCCTATCTGAAAGTCTGATAAACGCCGGAAAAATGACTAAGTCCAAGAAAAAAAATTTTTCAACTTTTTTCAATTTTACCCCCGTGGGATATATATTCTACCCACACACATTTGGAACTCTCCTGGAGTATCCTCACACATATTATTCCCTCATTTAGTGGATATTTTCACAAAAAAAGTGAAATTTTCAAAAATCCAAAATATTGGCTGAAAACGACTAAATATCAAGGAGTCATTGGGCGAATCGCTCTGGAACTGAAATCGGAACGCTCACTGACATTTCCCCTATCTGAAAGTCTGATAAACGCCGGAAAATGACTAAGTCCAAGAAAAAAAATTTTTCAACTTTTTTCAATTTTACCCCCGTGGGATATATATTCTACCCACACACATTTGGAACTCTCCTGGGGTACCCTCACACATATTATTCCCTCATTTAGTGGCTATTTTCACAAAAAAGTGAAATTTTCAAAAATCCAGAAAATTGGCTGAAAACGACTAAATATCAAGGAGTCATTGGGCGAATCGCTCTGGAACTGAAATCGGAACGCTCACTGACATTTCCCCTATCTGAAAGTCTGATAAACGCCGGAAAAATGACTAAGTCCAAAAAAAAAATTTTTTAAACTTTTTTCAATTTTACCCCCGTGGGATATATATTCTACCCACACACATTTGGAACTCTCCTGGAGTACCCTCACACATATTATTCCCTCATTTACTGGATATTTTCACAAAAAAAGTGAAATTTTCAAAAATCCAAAATATTGGCTGAAAACGACTAAATATCAAGGACTCATTGGGCGAATCGCTCTGGAACTGAAATCGGAACGCTCACTCACATTTCCCCTATCTGAAAGTCTGATAAACGCCGGAAAAATGACTAAATCCAAGAAAAAAATTTTTTCAACTTTTTTCAATTTTACCCCCGTGGGATATATATTCTACCCACACACATTTGGAACTCTCCTGGGGTACCCTCACACATATTATTCCCTCATTTAGTGGATATTTTCACAAAAAAGTGAAATTTTCAAAAATCCAGAAAATTGGCTGAAAACGACTAAATATCAAGGAGTCATTGGGCGAATCGCTCTGGAACTGAAATCGGAACGCTCACTGACATTTCCCCTATCTGAAAGTCTGATAAACGCCGGAAAAATGACTAAGTCCAAGAAAAAAATTTTTTCAACTTTTTTCAATTTTACCCCCGTGGGATATATATTCTACCCACACACATTTGGAACTCTCCTGGGGTACCCTCACACATATTATTCCCTCATTTAGTGGATATTTTCACAAAAAAGTGAAATTTTCAAAAATCCAAAATATTGGCTGAAAACGACTAAATATCAAGGACTCATTGGGCGAATCGCTCTGGAACTGAAATCGGAACGCTCACTGACATTTCCCCTATCTGAAAGTCTGATAAACGCCGGAAAATGACTAAGTCCAAGAAAAAAAATTTTTCAACTTTTTTCAATTTTACCCCCGTGGGATATATATTCTACCCACACACATTTGGAACTCTCCTGGGGTACCCTCACACATATTATTCCCTCATTTAGTGGATATTTTCACAAAAAAGTGAAATTTTCAAAAATCCAGAAAATTGGCTGAAAACGACTAAATATCAAGGAGTCATTGGGCGAATCGCTCTGGAACTGAAATCGGAACGCTCACTGACATTTCCCCTATCTGAAAGTCTGATAAACGCCGGAAAAATGACTAAGTCCAAAAAAAAAATTTTTTAAACTTTTTTCAATTTTACCCCCGTGGGATATATATTCTACCCACACACATTTGGAACTCTCCTGGAGTACCCTCACACATATTATTCCCTCATTTAGTGGATATTTTCACAAAAAAAGTGAAATTTTCAAAAATCCAAAATATTGGCTGAAAACGACTAAATATCAAGGAGTCATTGGGCGAATCGCTCTGGAACTGAAATCGGAACGCTCACTGACATTTCCCCTATCTGAAAGTCTGATAAACGCCGGAAAAATGACTAAGTCCAAGAAAAAAATTTTTTCAACTTTTTTCAATTTTACCCCCGTGGGATATATATTCTACCCACACACATTTGGAACTCTCCTGGGGTACCCTCACACATATTATTCCCTCATTTAGTGGATATTTTCACAAAAAAGTGAAATTTTCAAAAATCCAGAAAATTGGCTGAAAACGACTAAATATCAAGGAGTCATTGGGCGAATCACTCTGGAACTGAAATCGGAACGCTCACTGACATTTCCCCTATCTGAAAGTCTGATAAACGCCGGAAAAATGACTAAGTCCAAGAAAAAAAATTTTTCAACTTTTTTCAATTTTACCCCCGTGGGATATATATTCTACCCACACACATTTGGAACTCTCCTGGGGTACCCTCACACATATTATTCCCTCATTTAGTGGATATTTTCACAAAAAAGTGAAATTTTCACAAATCTAGAAAATTGGCTGAAAACGACTAAATATCAAGGAGTCATTGGGCGAATCGCTCTGGAACTGAAATCTGAACGCTCACTGACATTTCCCCTATCTGAAAGTCTGATAAATGCCGGAAAAATGACTAAGTCCAAAAAAAAAATTTTTAAACTTTTTTTCAATTTTACCCCCGTGGGATATATATTCTACCCACACACATTTTAACTCTCCTGGGGTACCCTCACACATATTATTCCCTCATTTAGTGGATATTTTCACAAAAAAGTGAAATTTTCAAAAATCCAAAATATTGGCTGAAAACGACTAAATATCAAGGACTCATTGGGCGAATCGCTCTGGAACTGAAATCGGAACGCTCACTGACATTTCCCCTATCTGAAAGTCTGATAAACGCCGGAAAAATGACTAAGTCCAAAAAAAAAATTTTTTAAACTTTTTTCAATTTTACCCCCGTGGGATATATATTCTACCCACACACATTTGGAACTCTCCTGGAGTACCCTCACACATATTATTCCCTCATTTAGTGGATATTTTCACAAAAAAGTGAAATTTTCAAAAATCCAAAATATTGTCTGAAAACGACTAAATATCAAGGACTCATTGGGCGAATCGCTCTGGAACTGAAATCGGAACGCTCACTCACATTTCCCCTATCTGAAAGTCTGATAAACGCCGGAAAAATGACTAAGTCCAAGAAAAAAATTTTTTCAACTTTTTTCAATTTTACCCCCGTGGGATATATATTCTACACACACACATTTGGAACTCTCCTGGGGTACCCTCACACATATTATTCCCTCATTTAGTGGATATTTTCACAAAAAAGTGAAATTTTCAAAAATCCAGAAAATTGGCTGAAAACGACTAAATATCAAGGAGTCATTGGGCGAATCGCTCTGGAACTGAAATCGGAATGCTCACTGACATTTCCCCTATCTGAAAGTCTGATAAACGCCGGAAAAATGACTAAGTCCAAAAAAAAAATTTTTTAAACTTTTTTCAATTTTACCCCCGTGGGATATATATTCTACCCACACACATTTGGAACTCTCCTGGAGTACCCTCACACATATTATTCCCTCATTTAGTGGATATTTTCACAAAAAAGTGAAATTTTCAAAAATCCAAAATATTGTCTGAAAACGACTAAATATCAAGGACTCATTGGGCGAATCGCTCTGGAACTGAAATCGGAACGCTCACTCACATTTCCCCTATCTGAAAGTCTGATAAACGCCGGAAAAATGACTAAGTCCAAGAAAAAAATTTTTTCAACTTTTTTCAATTTTACCCCCGTGGGATATATATTCTACACACACACATTTGGAACTCTCCTGGGGTACCCTCACACATATTATTCCCTCATTTAGTGGATATTTTCACAAAAAAGTGAAATTTTCAAAAATCCAGAAAATTGGCTGAAAACGACTAAATATCAAGGAGTCATTGGGCGAATCGCTCTGGAACTGAAATCGGAATGCTCACTGACATTTCCCCTATCTGAAAGTCTGATAAACGCCGGAAAAATGACTAAGTCCGAGAAAAAAAATTTTTCAACTTTTTTCAATTTTACCCCCGTGGGATATATATTCTACCCACACACATTTGGAACTCTCCTGGGGTACCCTCACACATATTATTCCCTCATTTAGTGGATATTTTCACAAAAAAGTGAAATTTTCAAAAATCCAGAAACTTGGCTGAAAACGACTAAATATCAAGGAGTCATTGGGCGAATCGCTCTGGAACTGAAATCGGTATGCTCACTGACATTTCCCCTATCTGAAAGTCTGATAAACGCCGGAAAAATGACTAAGTCCAAGAAAAAAAATGTTTCAACTTTTTTCAATTTTACCCCCGTGGGATATATATTCTACCCACACACATTTGGAACTCTCCTGGGGTACCCTCACACATATTATTCCCTCATTTAGTGGATATTTTCACAAAAAAGTGAAATTTTCACAAATCTAGAAAATTGGCTGAAAACGACTAAATATCAAGGAGTCATTGGGCGAATCGCTCTGGAACTGAAATCTGAACGCTCACTGACATTTCCCCTATCTGAAAGTCTGATAAACGCCGGAAAAATGACTAAGTCCAAGAAAAAAATTTTTAAACTTTTTTTCAATTTTACCCCCGTGGGATATATATTCTACCCACACACATTTGGAACTCTCCTGGGGTACCCTCACACATATTATTCCCTCATTTAGTGGATATTTTCACAAAAAAGTGAAATTTTCAAAAATCCAAAATATTGGCTGAAAACGACTAAATATCAAGGACTCATTGGGCGAATCGCTCTGGAACTGAAATCGGAACGCTCACTCACATTTCCCCTATCTGAAAGTCTGATAAACGCCGGAAAAATGACTAAGTCCAAGAAAAAAATTTTTTCAACTTTTTTCAATTTTACCCCCGTGGGATATATATTCTACACACACACATTTGGAACTCTCCTGGGGTACCCTCACACATATTATTCCCTCATTTAGTGGATATTTTCACAAAAAAGTGAAATTTTCAAAAATCCAGAAAATTGGCTGAAAACGACTAAATATCAAGGAGTCATTGGGCGAATCGCTCTGGAACTGAAATCGGAACGCTCACTGACATTTCCCCTATCTGAAAGTCTGATAAACGCCGGAAAAATGACTAAGTCCAAAAAAAAAATTTTTTAAACTTTTTTCAATTTTACCCCCGTGGGATATATATTCTACCCACACACATTTGGAACTCTCCTGGAGTACCCTCACACATATTATTCCCTCATTTAGTGGATATTTTCACAAAAAAAGTGAAATTTTCAAAAATCCAAAATATTGGCTGAAAACGACTAAATATCAAGGACTCATTGGGCGAATCGCTCTGGAACTGAAATCGGAACGCTCACTCAAATTTCCCCTATCTGAAAGTCTGATAAACGCCGGAAAAATGACTAAGTCCAAGAAAAAAAATTTTTCAACTTTTTTCAATTTTACCCCCGTGGGATATATATTCTACCCACACACATTTGGAACTCTCCTGGGGTACCCTCACACATATTATTCCCTCATTTAGTGGATATTTTCACAAAAAAGTGAAATTTTCAAAAATCCAGAAAATTGGCTGAAAACGACTAAATATCAAGGAGTCATTGGGCGAATCGCTCTGGAACTGAAATCGGAACGCTCACTGACATTTCCCCTATCTGAAAGTCTGATAAACGCCGGAAAAATGACTAAGTCCAAGAAAAAAATTTTTTCAACTTTTTTCAATTTTACCCCCGTGGGATATATATTCTACCCACACACATTTGGAACTCTCCTGGGGTACCCTCACACATATTATTCCCTCATTTAGTGGATATTTTCACAAAAAAGTGAAATTTTCAAAAATCCAGAAAATTGGCTGAAAACGACTAAATATCAAGGAGTCATTGGGCGAATCACTCTGGAACTGAAATCGGAACGCTCACTGACATTTCCCCTATCTGAAAGTCTGATAAACGCCGGAAAAATGACTAAGTCCAAGAAAAAAAATTTTTCAACTTTTTTCAATTTTACCCCCGTGGGATATATATTCTACCCACACACATTTGGAACTCTCCTGGGGTACCCTCACACATATTATTCCCTCATTTAGTGGATATTTTCACAAAAAAGTGAAATTTTCACAAATCTAGAAAATTGGCTGAAAACGACTAAATATCAAGGAGTCATTGGGCGAATCGCTCTGGAACTGAAATCTGAACGCTCACTGACATTTCCCCTATCTGAAAGTCTGATAAATGCCGGAAAAATGACTAAGTCCAAAAAAAAAATTTTTAAACTTTTTTTCAATTTTACCCCCGTGGGATATATATTCTACCCACACACATTTTAACTCTCCTGGGGTACCCTCACACATATTATTCCCTCATTTAGTGGATATTTTCACAAAAAAGTGAAATTTTCAAAAATCCAAAATATTGGCTGAAAACGACTAAATATCAAGGACTCATTGGGCGAATCGCTCTGGAACTGAAATCGGAACGCTCACTGACATTTCCCCTATCTGAAAGTCTGATAAACGCCGGAAAAATGACTAAGTCCAAAAAAAAAATTTTTTAAACTTTTTTCAATTTTACCCCCGTGGGATATATATTCTACCCACACACATTTGGAACTCTCCTGGAGTACCCTCACACATATTATTCCCTCATTTAGTGGATATTTTCACAAAAAAGTGAAATTTTCAAAAATCCAAAATATTGTCTGAAAACGACTAAATATCAAGGACTCATTGGGCGAATCGCTCTGGAACTGAAATCGGAACGCTCACTCACATTTCCCCTATCTGAAAGTCTGATAAACGCCGGAAAAATGACTAAGTCCAAGAAAAAAATTTTTTCAACTTTTTTCAATTTTACCCCCGTGGGATATATATTCTACACACACACATTTGGAACTCTCATGGGGTACCCTCACACATATTATTCCCTCATTTAGTGGATATTTTCACAAAAAAGTGAAATTTTCAAAAATCCAGAAAATTGGCTGAAAACGACTAAATATCAAGGAGTCATTGGGCGAATCGCTCTGGAACTGAAATCGGAATGCTCACTGACATTTCCCCTATCTGAAAGTCTGATAAACGCCGGAAAAATGACTAAGTCCGAGAAAAAAAATTTTTCAACTTTTTTCAATTTTACCCCCGTGGGATATATATTCTACCCACACACATTTGGAACTCTCCTGGGGTACCCTCACACATATTATTCCCTCATTTAGTGGATATTTTCACAAAAAAGTGAAATTTTCAAAAATCCAGAAACTTGGCTGAAAACGACTAAATATCAAGGAGTCATTGGGCGAATCGCTCTGGAACTGAAATCGGTATGCTCACTGACATTTCCCCTATCTGAAAGTCTGATAAACGCCGGAAAAATGACTAAGTCCAAGAAAAAAAATTTTTCAACTTTTTTCAATTTTACCCCCGTGGGATATATATTCTACCCACACACATTTGGAACTCTCCTGGGGTACCCTCACACATATTATTCCCTCATTTAGTGGATATTTTCACAAAAAAGTGAAATTTTCACAAATCTAGAAAATTGGCTGAAAACGACTAAATATCAAGGAGTCATTGGGCGAATCGCTCTGGAACTGAAATCTGAACGCTCACTGACATTTCCCCTATCTGAAAGTCTGATAAACGCCGGAAAAATGACTAAGTCCAAGAAAAAAATTTTTAAACTTTTTTTCAATTTTACCCCCGTGGGATATATATTCTACCCACACACATTTGGAACTCTCCTGGGGTACCCTCACACATATTATTCCCTCATTTAGTGGATATTTTCACAAAAAAGTGAAATTTTCAAAAATCCAAAATATTGGCTGAAAACGACTAAATATCAAGGACTCATTGGGCGAATCGCTCTGGAACTGAAATCGGAACGCTCACTCACATTTCCCCTATCTGAAAGTCTGATAAACGCCGGAAAAATGACTAAGTCCAAGAAAAAAATTTTTTCAACTTTTTTCAATTTTACCCCCGTGGGATATATATTCTACACACACACATTTGGAACTCTCCTGGGGTACCCTCACACATATTATTCCCTCATTTAGTGGATATTTTCACAAAAAAGTGAAATTTTCAAAAATCCAGAAAATTGGCTGAAAACGACTAAATATCAAGGAGTCATTGGGCGAATCGCTCTGGAACTGAAATCGGAATGCTCACTGACATTTCCCCTATCTGAAAGTCTGATAAACGCCGGAAAAATGACTAAGTCCGAGAAAAAAAATTTTTCAACTTTTTTCAATTTTACCCCCGTGGGATATATATTCTACCCACACACATTTGGAACTCTCCTGGGGTACCCTCACACATATTATTCCCTCATTTAGTGGATATTTTCACAAAAAAGTGAAATTTTCAAAAATCCAGAAAATTGGCTGAAAACGACTAAATATCAAGGAGTCATTGGGCGAATCGCTCTGGAACTGAAATCGGAACGCTCACTGACATTTCCCCTATCTGAAAGTCTGATAAACGCCGGAAAAATGACTAAGTCCAAAAAAAAAATGTTTTAAACTTTTTTCAATTTTACCCCCGTGGGATATATATTCTACCCACACACATTTGGAACTCTCCTGGAGTACCCTCACACATATTATTCCCTCATTTAGTGGATATTTTCACAAAAAAAGTGAAATTTTCAAAAATCCAAAATATTGGCTGAAAACGACTAAATATCAAGGACTCATTGGGCGAATCGCTCTGGAACTGAAATCGGAACGCTCACTCACATTTCCCCTATCTGAAAGTCTGATAAACGCCGGAAAAATGACTAAGTCCAAGAAAAAAATTTTTTCAACTTTTTTCAATTTTACCCCCGTGGGATATATATTCTACCCACACACATTTGGAACTCTCCTGGGGTACCCTCACACATATTATTCCCTCATTTAGTGGATATTTTCACAAAAAAGTAAAATTTTCAAAAATCCAGAAAATTGGCTGAAAACGACTAAATATCAAGGAGTCATTGGGCGAATCGCTCTGGAACTGAAATCGGAACGCTCACTGACATTTCCCCTATCTGAAAGTCTGATAAACGCCGGAAAAATGACTAAGTCCAAAAAAAAAATTTTTTAAACTTTTTTCAATTTTACCCCCGTGGGATATATATTCTACCCACACACATTTGGAACTCTCCTGGAGTACCCTCACACATATTATTCCCTCATTTAGTGGATATTTTCACAAAAAAGTGAAATTTTCAAAAATCCAAAATATTGGCTGAAAACGACTAAATATCAAGGACTCATTGGGCGAATTGCTCTGGAACTGAAATCGGAACGCTCACTCACATTTCCCCTATCTGAAAGTCTGATAAACGCCGGAAAAATGACTAAGTCCAAGAAAAAAATTTTTTCAACTTTTTTCAATTTTACCCCCGTGGGATATATATTCTACCCACACACATTTGGAACTCTCCTGGGGTACCCTCACACATATTATTCCCTCATTTAGTGGATATTTTCACAAAAAAGTGAAATTTTCAAAAATCCAAAATATTGGCTGAAAACGACTAAATATCAAGGACTCATTGCGCGAATCGCTCTGGAACTGAAATCGGAACGCTCACTCACATTTCCCCTATCTGAAAGTCTGATAAACGCCGGAAAAATGACTAAGTCCAAGAAAAAAATTTTTTCAACTTTTTTCAATTTTACCCCCGTGGGATATATATTCTACCCACACACATTTGGAACTCTCCTGGGGTACCCTCACACATATTATTCCCTCATTTAGTGGATATTTTCACAAAAAAGTGAAATTTTCAAAAATCCAGAAAATTGGCTGAAAACGACTAAATATCAAGGAGTCATTGGGCGAATCGCTCTGGAACTGAAATCGGAATGCTCACTGACATTTCCCCTATCTGAAAGTCTGATAAACGCCGGAAAAATGACTAAGTCCAAGAAAAAAAATTTTTCAACTTTTTTCAATTTTACCCCCGTGGGATATATATTCTACCCACACACATTTGGAACTCTCCTGGAGTACCCTCACACATATTATTCCCTCATTTAGTGGATATTTTCACAAAAAAGTGAAATTTTCAAAAATCCAAAATATTGGCTGAAAACGACTAAATATCAAGGACTCATTGGGCGAATCGCTCTGGAACTGAAATCGGAACGCTCACTCACATTTCCCCTATCTGAAAGTCTGATAAACGCCGGAAAAATGACTAAGTCCAAGAAAAAAATTTTTTCAACTTTTTTCAATTTTACCCCCGTGGGATATATATTCTACCCACACACATTTGGAACTCTCCTGGGGTACCCTCACACATATTATTCCCTCATTTAGTGGATATTTTCACAAAAAAGTAAAATTTTCAAAAATCCAGAAAATTGGCTGAAAACGACTAAATATCAAGGAGTCATTGGGCGAATCGCTCTGGAACTGAAATCGGAACGCTCACTGACATTTCCCCTATCTGAAAGTCTGATAAACGCCGGAAAAATGACTAAGTCCAAGAAAAAAATATTTTCAACTTTTTTCAATTTTACCCCCGTGGGATATATATTCTACCCACACACATTTGGAACTCTCCTGGAGTACCCTCACACATATTATTCCCTCATTTAGTGGATATTTTCACAAAAAAGTGAAATTTTCAAAAATCCAAAATATTGGCTGAAAACGACTAAATATCAAGGACTCATTGGGCGAATCGCTCTGGAACTGAAATCGGAACGCTCACTCACATTTCCCCTATCTGAAAGTCTGATAAACGCCGGAAAAATGACTAAGTCCAAGAAAAAATTTTTTTCAACTTTTTTCAATTTTACCCCCGTGGGATATATATTCTACCCACACACATTTGGAACTCTCCTGGGGTACCCTCACACATATTATTCCCTCATTTAGTGGATATTTTCACAAAAAAGTGAAATTTTCAAAAATCCAAAATATTGGCTGAAAACGACTAAATATCAAGGACTCATTGTGCGAATCGCTCTGGAACTGAAATCGGAACGCTCACTCACATTTCCCCTATCTGAAAGTCTGATAAACGCCGGAAAAATGACTAAGTCCAAGAAAAAAAATTTTTCAACTTTTTTCAATTTTACCCCCGTGGGATATATATTCTACACACACACATTTGGAACTCTCCTGGGGTACCCTCACACATATTATTCCCTCATTTAGTGGATATTTTCACAAAAAAGTGAAATTTTCAAAAATCCAGAAAATTGGCTGAAAACGACTAAATATCAAAGAGTCATTGGGCGAATCGCTCTGGAACTGAAATCGGAATGCTCACTGACATTTCCCCTATCTGAAAGTCTGATAAACGCCGGAAAAATGACTAAGTCCAAGAAAAAAATTTTTTCAACTTTTTTCAATTTTACCCCCGTGGGATATATATTCTACCCACACACATTTGGAACTCTCCTGGGGTACCCTCACACATATTATTCCCTCATTTAGTGGATATTTTCACAAAAAAGTGAAATTTTCAAAAATCCAGAAAATTGGCTGAAAACGACTAAATATCAAGGAGTCATTGGGCGAATCGCTCTGGAACTGAAATCGGAACGCTCACTGACATTTCCCCTATCTGAAAGTCTGATAAACGCCGGAAAAATGACTAAGTCCAAAAAAAAAATTTTTTAAACTTTTTTCAATTTTACCCCCGTGGGATATATATTCTACCCACACACATTTGGAACTCTCCTGGAGTACCCTCACACATATTATTCCCTCATTTAGTGGATATTTTCACAAAAAAAGTGAAATTTTCAAAAATCCAAAATATTGGCTGAAAACGACTAAATATCAAGGACTCATTGGGCGAATCGCTCTGGAACTGAAATCGGAACGCTCACTCACATTTCCCCTATCTGAAAGTCTGATAAACGCCGGAAAAATGACTAAGTCCAAGAAAAAAATTTTTTCAACTTTTTTCAATTTTACCCCCGTGGGATATATATTCTACCCACACACATTTGGAACTCTCCTGGGGTACCCTCACACATATTATTCCCTCATTTAGTGGATATTTTCACAAAAAAGTAAAATTTTCAAAAATCCAGAAAATTGGCTGAAAACGACTAAATATCAAGGAGTCATTGGGCGAATCGCTCTGGAACTGAAATCGGAATGCTCACTGACATTTCCCCTATCTGAAAGTCTGATAAACGCCGGAAAAATGACTAAGTCCAAGAAAAAATTTTTTTCAACTTTTTTCAATTTTACCCCCGTGGGATATATATTCTACCCACACACATTTGGAACTCTCCTGGAGTACCCTCACACATATTATTCCCTCATTTAGTGGATATTTTCACAAAAAAGTGAAATTTTCAAAAATCCAAAATATTGGCTGAAAACGACTAAATATCAAGGACTCATTGGGCGAATCGCTCTGGAACTGAAATCGGAACGCTCACTCACATTTCCCCTACCTGAAAGTCTGATAAACGCCGGAAAAATGACTAAGTCCAAGAAAAACATTTTTTCAACTTTTTTCAATTTTACCCCCGTGGGATATATATTCTACCCACACACATTTGGAACTCTCCTGGAGTATCCTCACACATATTATTCCCTCATTTAGTGGATATTTTCACAAAAAAAGTGAAATTTTCAAAAATCCAAAATATTGGCTGAAAACGACTAAATATCAAGGACTCATTGTGCGAATCGCTCTGGAACTGAAATCGGAACGCTCACTCACATTTCCCCTATCTGAAAGTCTGATAAACGCCGGAAAAATGACTAAGTCCAAGAAAAAAATTTTTTCAACTTTTTTCAATTTTACCCCCGTGGGATATATATTCTACACACACACATTTGGAACTCTCCTGGGGTACCCTCACACATATTATTCCCTCATTTAGTGGATATTTTCACAAAAAAGTGAAATTTTCAAAAATCCAGAAAATTGGCTGAAAACGACTAAATATCAAAGAGTCATTGGGCGAATCGCTCTGGAACTGAAATCGGAATGCTCACTGACATTTCCCCTATCTGAAAGTCTGATAAACGCCGGAAAAATGACTAAGTCCAAGAAAAAAAATTTTTCAACTTTTTTCAATTTTACCCCCGTGGGATATATATTCTACCCACACACATTTGGAACTCTCCTGGGGTACCCTCACACATATTATTCCCTCATTTAGTGGATATTTTCACAAAAAAGTGAAATTTTCAAAAATCCAGAAAATTGGCTGAAAACGACTAAATATCAAGGAGTCATTGGGCGAATCGCTCTGGAACTGAAATCGGAATGCTCACTGACATTTCCCCTATCTGAAAGTCTGATAAACGCCGGAAAAATGACTAAGTCCAAAAAAAAAATTTTTTAAACTTTTTTCAATTTTACCCCCGTGGGATATATATTCTACCCACACACATTTGGAACTCTCCTGGAGTACCCTCACACATATTATTCCCTCATTTAGTGGATATTTTCACAAAAAAGTAAAATTTTCAAAAATCCAGAAAATTGGCTGAAAACGACTAAATATCAAGGAGTCATTGGGCGAATCGCTCTGGAACTGAAATCGGAACGCTCACTCACATTTCCCCTACCTGAAAGTCTGATAAACGCCGGAAAAATGACTAAGTCCAAGAAAAAAATTTTTTCAACTTTTTTCAATTTTACCCCCGTGGGATATATATTCTACCCACACACATTTGGAACTCTCCTGGGGTACCCTCACACATATTATTCCCTCATTTAGTGGATATTTTCACAAAAAAGTGAAATTTTCAAAAATCCAAAATATTGGCTGAAAACGACTAAATATCAAGGACTCATTGCGCGAATCGCTCTGGAACTGAAATCGGAACGCTCACTCACATTTCCCCTATCTGAAAGTCTGATAAACGCCGGAAAAATGACTAAGTCCAAGAAAAAAATTTTTTCAACTTTTTTCAATTTTACCCCCGTGGGATATATATTCTACCCACACACATTTGGAACTCTCCTGGGGTACCCTCACACATATTATTCCCTCATTTAGTGGATATTTTCACAAAAAAGTGAAATTTTCAAAAATCCAGAAAATTGGCTGAAAACGACTAAATATCAAGGAGTCATTGGGCGAATCGCTCTGGAACTGAAATCGGAATGCTCACTGACATTTCCCCTATCTGAAAGTCTGATAAACGCCGGAAAAATGACTAAGTCCAAGAAAAAAAATTTTTCAACTTTTTTCAATTTTACCCCCGTGGGATATATATTCTACCCACACACATTTGGAACTCTCCTGGAGTATCCTCACACATATTATTCCCTCATTTAGTGGATATTTTCACAAAAAAAGTGAAATTTTCAAAAATCCAAAATATTGGCTGAAAACGACTAAATATCAAGGAGTCATTGGGCGAATCGCTCTGGAACTGAAATCGGAACGCTCACTGACATTTCCCCTATCTGAAAGTCTGATAAACGCCGGAAAATGACTAAGTCCAAGAAAAAAAATTTTTCAACTTTTTTCAATTTTACCCCCGTGGGATATATATTCTACCCACACACATTTGGAACTCTCCTGGGGTACCCTCACACATATTATTCCCTCATTTAGTGGATATTTTCACAAAAAAGTGAAATTTTCAAAAATCCAGAAAATTGGCTGAAAACGACTAAATATCAAGGAGTCATTGGGCGAATCGCTCTGGAACTGAAATCGGAACGCTCACTGACATTTCCCCTATCTGAAAGTCTGATAAACGCCGGAAAAATGACTAAGTCCAAAAAAAAAATTTTTTAAACTTTTTTCAATTTTACCCCCGTGGGATATATATTCTACCCACACACATTTGGAACTCTCCTGGAGTACCCTCACACATATTATTCCCTCATTTAGTGGATATTTTCACAAAAAAAGTGAAATTTTCAAAAATCCAAAATATTGGCTGAAAACGACTAAATATCAAGGACTCATTGGGCGAATCGCTCTGGAACTGAAATCGGAACGCTCACTCACATTTCCCCTATCTGAAAGTCTGATAAACGCCGGAAAAATGACTAAATCCAAGAAAAAAATTTTTTCAACTTTTTTCAATTTTACCCCCGTGGGATATATATTCTACCCACACACATTTGGAACTCTCCTGGGGTACCCTCACACATATTATTCCCTCATTTAGTGGATATTTTCACAAAAAAGTGAAATTTTCAAAAATCCAGAAAATTGGCTGAAAACGACTAAATATCAAGGAGTCATTGGGCGAATCGCTCTGGAACTGAAATCGGAACGCTCACTGACATTTCCCCTATCTGAAAGTCTGATAAACGCCGGAAAAATGACTAAGTCCAAGAAAAAAATTTTTTCAACTTTTTTCAATTTTACCCCCGTGGGATATATATTCTACCCACACACATTTGGAACTCTCCTGGGGTACCCTCACACATATTATTCCCTCATTTAGTGGATATTTTCACAAAAAAGTGAAATTTTCAAAAATCCAAAATATTGGCTGAAAACGACTAAATATCAAGGACTCATTGGGCGAATCGCTCTGGAACTGAAATCGGAACGCTCACTGACATTTCCCCTATCTGAAAGTCTGATAAACGCCGGAAAAATGACTAAGTCCAAGAAAAAATTTTTTTCAACTTTTTTCAATTTTACCCCCGTGGGATATATATTCTAGCCACACACATTTGGAACTCTCCTGGGGTACCCTCACACATATTATTCCCTCATTTAGTGGATATTTTCACAAAAAAGTGAAATTTTCAAAAATCCAGAAAATTGGCTGAAAACGACTAAATATCAAGGAGTCATTGGGCGAATCGCTCTGGAACTGAAATCGGAACGCTCACTGACATTTCCCCTATCTGAAAGTCTGATAAACGCCGGAAAATGACTAAGTCCAAGAAAAAAAATTTT
Source organism: Phyllobates terribilis (assembly GCF_046119375.1). Classification (NCBI taxonomy): domain Eukaryota; kingdom Metazoa; phylum Chordata; class Amphibia; order Anura; family Dendrobatidae; genus Phyllobates; species Phyllobates terribilis. Next base: position 587,381,348 of record NW_027362762.1, read on the forward strand.
TCAACTTTTTTCAATTTTACCCCCGTGGGATATATATTCTACCCACACACATTTGGAACTCTCCTGGGGTACCCTCACACATATTATTCCCTCATTTAGTGGATATTTTCACAAAAAAGTGAAATTTTCAAAAATCCAGAAAATTGGCTGAAAACGACTAAATATCAAGGAGTCATTGGGCGAATCGCTCTGGAACTGAAATCGGAACGCTCACTGACATTTCCCCTATCTGAAAGTCTGATAAACGCCGGAAAAATGACTAAGTCCAAAAAAAAAATTTTTTAAACTTTTTTCAATTTTACCCCCGTGGGATATATATTCTACCCACACACATTTGGAACTCTCCTGGAGTACCCTCACACATATTATTCCCTCATTTAGTGGATATTTTCACAAAAAAAGTGAAATTTTCAAAAATCCAAAATATTGGCTGAAAACGACTAAATATCAAGGACTCATTGGGCGAATCGCTCTGGAACTGAAATCGGAACGCTCACTCAAATTTCCCCTATCTGAAAGTCTGATAAACGCCGGAAAAATGACTAAGTCCAAGAAAAAAAATTTTTCAACTTTTTTCAATTTTACCCCCGTGGGATATATATTCTACCCACACACATTTGGAACTCTCCTGGGGTACCCTCACACATATTATTCCCTCATTTAGTGGATATTTTCACAAAAAAGTGAAATTTTCAAAAATCCAGAAAATTGGCTGAAAACGACTAAATATCAAGGAGTCATTGGGCGAATCGCTCTGGAACTGAAATCGGAACGCTCACTGACATTTCCCCTATCTGAAAGTCTGATAAACGCCGGAAAAATGACTAAGTCCAAGAAAAAAATTTTTTCAACTTTTTTCAATTTTACCCCCGTGGGATATATATTCTACCCACACACATTTGGAACTCTCCTGGGGTACCCTCACACATATTATTCCCTCATTTAGTGGATATTTTCACAAAAAAGTGAAATTTTCAAAAATCCAGAAACTTGGCTGAAAACGACTAAATATCAAGGAGTCATTGGGCGAATCGCTCTGGAACTGAAATCGGTATGCTCACTGACATTTCCCCTATCTGAAAGTCTGATAAACGCCGGAAAAATGACTAAGTCCAAGAAAAAAAATTTTTCAACTTTTTTCAATTTTACCCCCGTGGGATATATATTCTACCCACACACATTTGGAACTCTCCTGGAGTACCCTCACACATATTATTCCCTCATTTAGTGGATATTTTCACAAAAAAGTGAAATTTTCAAAAATCCAAAATATTGTCTGAAAACGACTAAATATCAAGGACTCATTGGGCGAATCGCTCTGGAACTGAAATCGGAACGCTCACTCACATTTCCCCTATCTGAAAGTCTGATAAACGCCGGAAAAATGACTAAGTCCAAGAAAAAAATTTTTTCAACTTTTTTCAATTTTACCCCCGTGGGATATATATTCTACACACACACATTTGGAACTCTCCTGGGGTACCCTCACACATATTATTCCCTCATTTAGTGGATATTTTCACAAAAAAGTGAAATTTTCAAAAATCCAGAAAATTGGCTGAAAACGACTAAATATCAAGGAGTCATTGGGCGAATCGCTCTGGAACTGAAATCGGAATGCTCACTGACATTTCCCCTATCTGAAAGTCTGATAAACGCCGGAAAAATGACTAAGTCCGAGAAAAAAAATTTTTCAACTTTTTTCAATTTTACCCCCGTGGGATATATATTCTACCCACACACATTTGGAACTCTCCTGGGGTACCCTCACACATATTATTCCCTCATTTAGTGGATATTTTCACAAAAAAGTGAAATTTTCAAAAATCCAGAAAATTGGCTGAAAACGACTAAATATCAAGGAGTCATTGGGCGAATCGCTCTGGAACTGAAATCGGAACGCTCACTGACATTTCCCCTATCTGAAAGTCTGATAAACGCCGGAAAAATGACTAAGTCCAAAAAAAAAATGTTTTAAACTTTTTTCAATTTTACCCCCGTGGGATATATATTCTACCCACACACATTTGGAACTCTCCTGGAGTACCCTCACACATATTATTCCCTCATTTAGTGGATATTTTCACAAAAAAAGTGAAATTTTCAAAAATCCAAAATATTGGCTGAAAACGACTAAATATCAAGGACTCATTGGGCGAATCGCTCTGGAACTGAAATCGGAACGCTCACTCACATTTCCCCTATCTGAAAGTCTGATAAACGCCGGAAAAATGACTAAGTCCAAGAAAAAAATTTTTTCAACTTTTTTCAATTTTACCCCCGTGGGATATATATTCTACCCACACACATTTGGAACTCTCCTGGGGTACCCTCACACATATTATTCCCTCATTTAGTGGATATTTTCACAAAAAAGTAAAATTTTCAAAAATCCAGAAAATTGGCTGAAAACGACTAAATATCAAGGAGTCATTGGGCGAATCGCTCTGGAACTGAAATCGGAACGCTCACTGACATTTCCCCTATCTGAAAGTCTGATAAACGCCGGAAAAATGACTAAGTCCAAGAAAAAAATTTTTCAACTTTTTTCAATTTTACCCCCGTGGGATATATATTCTACCCACACACATTTGGAACTCTCCTGGGGTACCCTCACACATATTATTCCCTCATTTAGTGGATATTTTCACAAAAAAGTGAAATTTTCAAAAATCCAAAATATTGGCTGAAAACGACTAAATATCAAGGACTCATTGGGCGAATCGCTCTGGAACTGAAATCGGAACGCTCACTGACATTTCCCCTATCTGAAAGTCTGATAAACGCCGGAAAAATGACTAAGTCCAAAAAAAAAATTTTTTAAACTTTTTTCAATTTTACCCCCGTGGGATATATATTCTACCCACACACATTTGGAACTCTCCTGGAGTACCCTCACACATATTATTCCCTCATTTAGTGGATATTTTCACAAAAAAGTGAAATTTTCAAAAATCCAAAATATTGGCTGAAAACGACTAAATATCAAGGACTCATTGGGCGAATTGCTCTGGAACTGAAATCGGAACGCTCACTCACATTTCCCCTATCTGAAAGTCTGATAAACGCCGGAAAAATGACTAAGTCCAAGAAAAAAATTTTTTCAACTTTTTTCAATTTTACCCCCGTGGGATATATATTCTACCCACACACATTTGGAACTCTCCTGGGGTACCCTCACACATATTATTCCCTCATTTAGTGGATATTTTCACAAAAAAGTGAAATTTTCAAAAATCCAAAATATTGGCTGAAAACGACTAAATATCAAGGACTCATTGCGCGAATCGCTCTGGAACTGAAATCGGAACGCTCACTCACATTTCCCCTATCTGAAAGTCTGATAAACGCCGGAAAAATGACTAAGTCCAAGAAAAAAATTTTTTCAACTTTTTTCAATTTTACCCCCGTGGGATATATATTCTACCCACACACATTTGGAACTCTCCTGGGGTACCCTCACACATATTATTCCCTCATTTAGTGGATATTTTCACAAAAAAGTGAAATTTTCAAAAATCCAGAAAATTGGCTGAAAACGACTAAATATCAAGGAGTCATTGGGCGAATCGCTCTGGAACTGAAATCGGAATGCTCACTGACATTTCCCCTATCTGAAAGTCTGATAAACGCCGGAAAAATGACTAAGTCCAAGAAAAAAAATTTTTCAACTTTATTCAATTTTACCCCCGTGGGATATATATTCTACCCACACACATTTGGAACTCTCCTGGAGTACCCTCACACATATTATTCCCTCATTTAGTGGATATTTTCACAAAAAAGTGAAATTTTCAAAAATCCAAAATATTGGCTGAAAACGACTAAATATCAAGGACTCATTGGGCGAATCGCTCTGGAACTGAAATCGGAACGCTCACTCACATTTCCCCTATCTGAAAGTCTGATAAACGCCGGAAAAATGACTAAGTCCAAGAAAAAAATTTTTTCAACTTTTTTCAATTTTACCCCCGTGGGATATATATTCTACCCACACACATTTGGAACTCTCTGGGGTACCCTCACACATATTATTCCCTCATTTAGTGGATATTTTCACAAAAAAGTGAAATTTTCAAAAATCCAGAAAATTGGCTGAAAACGACTAAATATCAAGGAGTCATTGGGCGAATCGCTCTGGAACTGAAATCGGAACGCTCACTGACATTTCCCCTATCTGAAAGTCTGATAAACGCCGGAAAAATGACTAAGTCCAGGAAAAAAATTTTTTCAACTTTTTTCAATTTTACCCCCGTGGGATATATATTCTACCCACACACATTTGGAACTCTCCTGGGGTACCCTCACACATATTATTCCCTCATTTAGTGGATATTTTCACAAAAAAAGTGAAATTTTCAAAAATCCAAAATATTGGCTGAAAACGACTAAATATCAAGGACTCATTGGGCGAATCGCTCTGGAACTGAAATCGGAACGCTCACTCACATTTCCCCTATCTGAAAGTCTGATAAACGCCGGAAAAATGACTAAGTCCAAGAAAAAAATTTTTTCAACTTTTTTCAATTTTACCCCCGTGGGATATATATTCTACCCACACACATTTGGAACTCTCCTGGGGTACCCTCACACATATTATTCCCTCATTTAGTGGATATTTTCACAAAAAAGTGAAATTTTCAAAAATCCAGAAACTTGGCTGAAAACGACTAAATATCAAGGAGTCATTGGGCGAATCGCTCTGGAACTGAAATCGGAATGCTCACTGACATTTCCCCTATCTGAAAGTCTGATAAACGCCGGAAAAATGACTAAGTCCAAGAAAAAAAATTTTTAAACTTTTTTTCAATTTTACCCCCGTGGGATATATATTCTACCCACACACATTTGGAACTCTCCTGGGGTACCCTCACACATATTATTCCCTCATTTAGTGGATATTTTCACAAAAAAGTGAAATTTTCAAAAATCCAAAATATTGGCTGAAAACGACTAAATATCAAGGACTCATTGGGCGAATCGCTCTGGAACTGAAATCGGAACGCTCACTGACATTTCCCCTATCTGAAAGTGTGATAAACGCCGGAAAAATGACTAAGTCCAAAAAAAAAATTTTTTAAACTTTTTTCAATTTTACCCCCGTGGGATATATATTCTACCCACACACATTTGGAACTCTCCTGGAGTACCCTCACACATATTATTCCCTCATTTAGTGGATATTTTCACAAAAAAGTGAAATTTTCAAAAATCCAAAATATTGTCTGAAAACGACTAAATATCAAGGACTCATTGGGCGAATCGCTCTGGAACTGAAATCGGAACGCTCACTCACATTTCCCGTATCTGAAAGTCTGATAAACGCCGGAAAAATGACTAAGTCCAAGAAAAAAATTTTTTCAACTTTTTTCAATTTTACCCCCGTGGGATATATATTCTACACACACACATTTGGAACTCTCCTGGGGTACCCTCACACATATTATTCCCTCATTTAGTGGATATTTTCACAAAAAAGTGAAATTTTCAAAAATCCAGAAAATTGGCTGAAAACGACTAAATATCAAGGAGTCATTGGGCGAATCGCTCTGGAACTGAAATCGGAATGCTCACTGACATTTCCCCTATCTGAAAGTCTGATAAACGCCGGAAAAATGACTAAGTCCGAGAAAAAAAATTTTTCAACTTTTTTCAATTTTACCCCCGTGGGATATATATTCTACCCACACACATTTGGAACTCTCCTGGGGTACCCTCACACATATTATTCCCTCATTTAGTGGATATTTTCACAAAAAAGTGAAATTTTCAAAAATCCAGAAAATTGGCTGAAAACGACTAAATATCAAGGAGTCATTGGGCTTATCGCTCTGGAACTGAAATCGGAACGCTCACTGACATTTCCCTTATCTGAAAGTTTGATAAACGCCGGAAAAATGACTAAGTCCAAAAAAAAAATGTTTTAAACTTTTTTCAATTTTACCCCCGTGGGATATATATTCTACCCACACACATTTGGAACTCTCCTGGAGTACCCTCACACATATTATTCCCTCATTTAGTGGATATTTTCACAAAAAAAGTGAAATTTTCAAAAATCCAAAATATTGGCTGAAAACGACTAAATATCAAGGACTCATTGGGCGAATCGCTTTGGAACTGAAATCGGAACGCTCACTCACATTTCCCCTATCTGAAAGTCTGATAAACGCCGGAAAAATGACTAAGTCCAAGAAAAAAATTTTTTCAACTTTTTTCAATTTTACCCCCGTGGGATATATATTCTACCCACACACATTTGGAACTCTCCTGGGGTACCCTCACACATATTATTCCCTCATTTAGTTGATATTTTCACAAAAAAGTAAAATTTTCAAAAATCCAGAAAATTGGCTGAAAACGACTAAATATCAAGGAGTCATTGGGCGAATCGCTCTGGAACTGAAATCGGAACGCTCACTGACATTTCCCCTATCTGAAAGTCTGATAAACGCCGGAAAAATGACTAAGTCCAAAAAAAAAATTTTTTCAACTTTTTTCAATTTTACCCCTGTGGGATATATATTCTACCCACACACATTTGGAACTCTCCTGGGGTACCCTCACACATATTATTCCCTCATTTAGTGGATATTTTCACAAAAAAGTGAAATATTCAAAAATCCAGAAAATTGGCTGAAAACGACTAAATATCAAGGAGTCATTGGGCGAATCGCTCTGGAACTGAAATCGGAATGCTCACTGACATTTCCCCTATCTGAAAGTCTGATAAACGCCGGAAAAATGACTAAGTCCAAGAAAAAAAATTTTTCAACTTTTTTCAATTTTACCCCCGTGGGATATATATTCTACCCACACACATTTGGAACTCTCCTGGAGTACCCTCACACATATTATTCCCTCATTTAGTGGATATTTTCACAAAAAAAGTGAAATTTTCAAAAATCCAAAATATTGGCTGAAAACGACTAAATATCAAGGACTCATTGGGCGAATCGCTCTGGAACTGAAATCGGAACGCTCACTCACATTTCCCCTATCTGAAAGTCTGATAAACGCCGGAAAAATGACTAAGTCCAAGAAAAAAAATTTTTCAACTTTTTTCAATTTTACCCCCGTGGGATATATATTCTACCCACACACATTTGGAACTCTCCTGGGGTACCCTCACACATATTATTCCCTCATTTAGTGGATATTTTCACAAAAAAGTGAAATTTTCAAAAATCCAGAAAATTGGCTGAAAACGACTAAATATCAAGGAGTCATTGGGCGAATCGCTCTGGAACTGAAATCGGAACGCTCACTGACATTTCCCCTATCTGAAAGTCTGATAAACGCCGGAAAAATGACTAAGTCCAAAAAAAAAATTTTTTAAACTTTTTTCAATTTTACCCCCGTGGGATATATATTCTACCCACACACATTTGGAACTCTCCTGGAGTACCCTCACACATATTATTCCCTCATTTAGTGGATATTTTCACAAAAAAGTGAAATTTTCAAAAATCCAAAATATTGGCTGAAAACGACTAAATATCAAGGACTCATTGGGCGAATCGCTCTGGAACTGAAATCGGAACGCTCACTGACATTTCCCCTATCTGAAAGTCTGATAAACGCCGGAAAAATGACTAAGTCCAAGAAAAAAAATTTTTCAACTTTTTTCAATTTTACCCCCGTGGGATATATATTCTACCCACACACATTTGGAACTCTCCTGGGGTACCCTCACACATATTATTCCCTCATTTAGTGGATATTTTCACAAAAAAGTGAAATTTTCAAAAATCCAGAAAATTGGCTGAAAACGACTAAATATCAAGGAGTCATTGGGCGAATCGCTCTGGAACTGAAATCGGAACGCTCACTGACATTTCCCCTATCTGAAAGTCTGATAAACGCCGGAAAAATGACTAAGTCCAAGAAAAAAATTTTTTCAACTTTTTTCAATTTTACCCCCGTGGGATATATATTCTACCCACACACATTTGGAACTCTCCTGGGGTACCCTCACACATATTATTCCCTCATTTAGTGGATATTTTCACAAAAAAGTGAAATTTTCAAAAATCCAGAAACTTGGCTGAAAACGACTAAATATCAAGGAGTCATTGGGCGAATCGCTCTGGAACTGAAATCGGAATGCTCACTGACATTTCCCCTATCTGAAAGTCTGATAAACGCCGGAAAAATGACTAAGTCCAAGAAAAAAAATTTTTCAACTTTTTTCAATTTTACCCCCGTGGGATATATATTCTACCCACACACATTTGGAACTCTCCTGGGGTACCCTCACACATATTATTCCCTCATTTAGTGGATATTTTCACAAAAAAGTGAAATTTTCACAAATCTAGAAAATTGGCTGAAAACGACTAAATATCAAGGAGTCATTGGGCGAATCGCTCTGGAACTGAAATCTGAACGCTCACTGACATTTCCCCTATCTGAAAGTCTGATAAACGCCGGAAAAATGACTAAGTCCAAAAAAAAAATTTTTAAACTTTTTTTCAATTTTACCCCCGTGGGATATATATTCTACCCACACACATTTGGAACTCTCCTGGGGTACCCTCACACATATTATTCCCTCATTTAGTGGATATTTTCACAAAAAAGTGAAATTTTCAAAAATCCAAAATATTGTCTGAAAACGACTAAATATCAAGGACTCATTGGGCGAATCGCTCTGGAACTGAAATCGGAACGCTCACTCACATTTCCCCTATCTGAAAGTCTGATAAACGCCGGAAAAATGACTAAGTCCAAGAAAAAAATTTTTTCAACTTTTTTCAATTTTACCCCCGTGGGATATATATTCTACACACACACATTTGGAACTCTCCTGGGGTACCCTCACACATATTATTCCCTCATTTAGTGGATATTTTCACAAAAAAGTGAAATTTTCAAAAATCCAGAAAATTGGCTGAAAACGACTAAATATCAAGGAGTCATTGGGCGAATCGCTCTGGAACTGAAATCGGAATGCTCACTGACATTTCCCCTATCTGAAAGTCTGATAAACGCCGGAAAAATGACTAAGTCCGAGAAAAAAATTTTTTCAACTTTTTTCAATTTTACCCCCGTGGGATATATATTCTACCCACACACATTTGGAACTCTCCTGGGGTACCCTCACACATATTATTCCCTCATTTAGTGGATATTTTCACAAAAAAGTGAAATTTTCAAAAATCCAGAAAATTGGCTGAAAACGACTAAATATCAAGGAGTCATTGGGCGTATCGCTCTGGAACTGAAATCTGAATGCTCACTGACATTTCCCCTATCTGAAAGTCTGATAAACGCCGGAAAAATGACTAAGTCCAAAAAAAAAATGTTTTAAACTTTTTTCAATTTTACCCCCGTGGGATATATATTCTACCCACACACATTTGGAACTCTCCTGGAGTACCCTCACACATATTATTCCCTCATTTAGTGGATATTTTCACAAAAAAAGTGAAATTTTCAAAAATCCAAAATATTGGCTGAAAACGACTAAATATCAAGGACTCATTGGGCGAATCGCTTTGGAACTGAAATCGGAACGCTCACTCACATTTCCCCTATCTGAAAGTCTGATAAACGCCGGAAAAATGACTAAGTCCAAGAAAAAAATTTTTTCAACTTTTTTCAATTTTACCCCCGTGGGATATATATTCTACCCACACACATTTGGAACTCTCCTGGGGTACCCTCACACATATTATTCCCTCATTTAGTGGATATTTTCACAAAAAAGTAAAATTTTCAAAAATCCAGAAAATTGGCTGAAAACGACTAAATATCAAGGAGTCATTGGGCGAATCGCTCTGGAACTGAAATCGGAACGCTCACTGACATTTCCCCTATCTGAAAGTCTGATAAACGCCGGAAAAATGACTAAGTCCAAGAAAAAAATTTTTTCAACTTTTTTCAATTTTACCCCCGTGGGATATATATTCTACCCACACACATTTGGAACTCTCCTGGGGTACCCTCACACATATTATTCCCTCATTTAGTGGATATTTTCACAAAAAAGTGAAATTTTCAAAAATCCAAAATATTGGCTGAAAACGACTAAATATCAAGGACTCATTGGGCGAATCGCTCTGGAACTGAAATCGGAACGCTCACTGACATTTCCCCTATCTGAAAGTCTGATAAACGCCGGAAAAATGACTAAGTCCAAAAAAAAAATTTTTTAAACTTTTTTCAATTTTACCCCCGTGGGATATATATTCTACCCACACACATTTGGAACTCTCCTGGAGTACCCTCACACATATTATTCCCTCATTTAGTGGATATTTTCACAAAAAAGTGAAATTTTCAAAAATCCAAAATATTGGCTGAAAACGACTAAATATCAAGGACTCATTGGGCGAATCGCTCTGGAACTGAAATCGGAACGCTCACTCACATTTCCCCTATCTGAAAGTCTGATAAACGCCGGAAAAATGACTAAGTCCAAGAAAAAAATTTTTTCAACTTTTTTCAATTTTACCCCTGTGGGATATTTATTCTACCCACACACATTTGGAACTCTCCTGGGGTACCCTCACACATATTATTCCCTCATTTAGTGGATATTTTCACAAAAAAGTGAAATTTTCAAAAATCCAAAATATTGGCTGAAAACGACTAAATATCAAGGACTCATTGCGCGAATCGCTCTGGAACTGAAATCGGAACGCTCACTCACATTTCCCCTATCTGAAAGTCTGATAAACGCCGGAAAAATGACTAAGTCCAAGAAAAAAATTTTTTCAACTTTTTTCAATTTTACCCCCGTGGGATATATATTCTACCCACACACATTTGGAACTCTCCTGGGGTACCCTCACACATATTATTCCCTCATTTAGTGGATATTTTCACAAAAAAGTGAAATTTTCAAAAATCCAGAAAATTGGCTGAAAACGACTAAATATCAAGGAGTCATTGGGCGAATCGCTCTGGAACTGAAATCGGAATGCTCACTGACATTTCCCCTATCTGAAAGTCTAATAAACGCCGGAAAAATGACTAAGTCCAAGAAAAAAAATTTTTCAACTTTTTTCAATTTTACCCCCGTGGGATATATATTCTACCCACACACATTTGGAACTCTCCTGGAGTACCCTCACACATATTATTCCCTCATTTAGTGGATATTTTCACAAAAAAAGTGAAATTTTCAAAAATCCAAAATATTGGCTGAAAACGACTAAATATCAAGGACTCATTGGGCGAATCGCTCTGGAACTGAAATCGGAACGCTCACTCACATTTCCCCTATCTGAAAGTCTGATAAACGCCGGAAAAATGACTAAGTCCAAGAAAAAATTTTTTTCAACTTTTTTCAATTTTACCCCCGTGGGATATATATTCTACCCACACACATTTGGAACTCTCCTGGGGTACCCTCACACATATTATTCCCTCATTTAGTGGATATTTTCACAAAAAAGTGAAATTTTCAAAAATCCAGAAAATTGGCTGAAAACGACTAAATATCAAGGAGTCATTGGGCGAATCGCTCTGGAACTGAAATCGGAACGCTCACTGACATTTCCCCTATCTGAAAGTCTGATAAACGCCGGAAAAATGACTAAGTCCAAAAAAAAAATTTTTTAAACTTTTTTCAATTTTACCCCCGTGGGATATATATTCTACCCACACACATTTGGAACTCTCCTGGAGTACCCTCACACATATTATTCCCTCATTTAGTGGATATTTTCACAAAAAAGTGAAATTTTCAAAAATCCAAAATATTGGCTGAAAACGACTAAATATCAAGGACTCATTGGGCGAATCGCTCTGGAACTGAAATCGGAACGCTCACTCACATTTCCCCTATCTGAAAGTCTGATAAACGCCGGAAAAATGACTAAGTCCAAGAAAAAAATTTTTTCAACTTTTTTCAATTTTACCCCCGTGGGATATATATTCTACCCACACACATTTGGAACTCTCTGGGGTACCCTCACACATATTATTCCCTCATTTAGTGGATATTTTCACAAAAAAGTGAAATTTTCAAAAATCCAGAAAATTGGCTGAAAACGACTAAATATCAAGGAGTCATTGGGCGAATCGCTCTGGAACTGAAATCGGAACGCTCACTGACATTTCCCCTATCTGAAAGTCTGATAAACGCCGGAAAAATGACTAAGTCCAGGAAAAAAATTTTTTCAACTTTTTTCAATTTTACCCCCGTGGGATATATATTCTACCCACACACATTTGGAACTCTCCTGGGGTACCCTCACACATATTATTCCCTCATTTAGTGGATATTTTCACAAAAAAGTGAAATTTTCAAAAATCCAAAATATTGGCTGAAAACGACTAAATATCAAGGACTCATTGGGCGAATCGCTCTGGAACTGAAATCGGAACGCTCACTGACATTTCCCCTATCTGAAAGTCTGATAAACGCCGGAAAAATGACTAAGTCCAAGAAAAAAATTTTTTCAACTTTTTTCAATTTTACCCCCGTGGGATATATATTCTAGCCACACACATTTGGAACTCTCCTGGGGTACCCTCACACATATTATTCCCTCATTTAGTGGATATTTTCACAAAAAAGTGAAATTTTCAAAAATCCAGAAAATTGGCTGAAAACGACTAAATATCAAGGAGTCATTGGGCGAATCGCTCTGGAACTGAAATCGGAACGCTCACTGACATTTCCCCTATCTGAAAGTCTGATAAACGCCAGAAAATGACTAAGTCCAAGAAAAAAAATTTTTCAACTTTTTTCAATTTTACCCCCGTGGGATATATATTCTACCCACACACATTTGGAACTCTCCTGGGGTACCCTCACACATATTATTCCCTCATTTAGTGGATATTTTCACAAAAAAGTGAAATTTTCAAAAATCCAGAAAATTGGCTGAAAACGACTAAATATCAAGGAGTCATTGGGCGAATCGCTCTGGAACTGAAATCGGAACGCTCACTGACATTTCCCCTATCTGAAAGTCTGATAAACGCCGGAAAAATGACTAAGTCCAAAAAAAAAATTTTTTAAACTTTTTTCAATTTTACCCCCGTGGGATATATATTCTACCCACACACATTTGGAACTCTCCTGGAGTACCCTCACACATATTATTCCCTCATTTAGTGGATATTTTCACAAAAAAAGTGAAATTTTCAAAAATCCAAAATATTGGCTGAAAACGACTAAATATCAAGGACTCATTGGGCGAATCGCTTTGGAACTGAAATCGGAACGCTCACTCACATTTCCCCTATCTGAAAGTCTGATAAACGCCGGAAAAATGACTAAGTCCAAGAAAAAAATTTTTTCAACTTTTTTCAATTTTACCCCCGTGGGATATATATTCTACCCACACACATTTGGAACTCTCCTGGGGTACCCTCACACATATTATTCCCTCATTTAGTGGATATTTTCACAAAAAAGTAAAATTTTCAAAAATCCAGAAAATTGGCTGAAAACGACTAAATATCAAGGAGTCATTGGGCGAATCGCTCTGGAACTGAAATCGGAACGCTCACTGACATTTCCCCTATCTGAAAGTCTGATAAACGCCGGAAAAATGACTAAGTCCAAGAAAAAAATTTTTTCAACTTTTTTCAATTTTACCCCCGTGGGATATATATTCTACCCACACACATTTGGAACTCTCCTGGGGTACCCTCACACATATTATTCCCTCATTTAGTGGATATTTTCACAAAAAAGTGAAATTTTCAAAAATCCAAAATATTGGCTGAAAACGACTAAATATCAAGGACTCATTGGGCGAATCGCTCTGGAACTGAAATCGGAACGCTCACTGACATTTCCCCTATCTGAAAGTCTGATAAACGCCGGAAAAATGACTAAGTCCAAAAAAAAAATTTTTTAAACTTTTTTCAATTTTACCCCCGTGGGATATATATTCTACCCACACACATTTGGAACTCTCCTGGAGTACCCTCACACATATTATTCCCTCATTTAGTGGATATTTTCACAAAAAAGTGAAATTTTCAAAAATCCAAAATATTGGCTGAAAACGACTAAATATCAAGGACTCATTGGGCGAATCGCTCTGGAACTGAAATCGGAACGCTCACTCACATTTCCCCTATCTGAAAGTCTGATAAACGCCGGAAAAATGACTAAGTCCAAGAAAAAAATTTTTTCAACTTTTTTCAATTTTACCCCTGTGGGATATTTATTCTACCCACACACATTTGGAACTCTCCTGGGGTACCCTCACACATATTATTCCCTCATTTAGTGGATATTTTCACAAAAAAGTGAAATTTTCAAAAATCCAAAATATTGGCTGAAAACGACTAAATATCAAGGACTCATTGCGCGAATCGCTCTGGAACTGAAATCGGAACGCTCACTCACATTTCCCCTATCTGAAAGTCTGATAAACGCCGGAAAAATGACTAAGTCCAAGAAAAAAATTTTTTCAACTTTTTTCAATTTTACCCCCGTGGGATATATATTCTACCCACACACATTTGGAACTCTCCTGGGGTACCCTCACACATATTATTCCCTCATTTAGTGGATATTTTCACAAAAAAGTGAAATTTTCAAAAATCCAGAAAATTGGCTGAAAACGACTAAATATCAAGGAGTCATTGGGCGAATCGCTCTGGAACTGAAATCGGAATGCTCACTGACATTTCCCCTATCTGAAAGTCTAATAAACGCCGGAAAAATGACTAAGTCCAAGAAAAAAAATTTTTCAACTTTTTTCAATTTTACCCCCGTGGGATATATATTCTACCCACACACATTTGGAACTCTCCTGGAGTACCCTCACACATATTATTCCCTCATTTAGTGGATATTTTCACAAAAAAAGTGAAATTTTCAAAAATCCAAAATATTGGCTGAAAACGACTAAATATCAAGGACTCATTGGGCGAATCGCTCTGGAACTGAAATCGGAACGCTCACTCACATTTCCCCTATCTGAAAGTCTGATAAACGCCGGAAAAATGACTAAGTCCAAGAAAAAATTTTTTTCAACTTTTTTCAATTTTACCCCCGTGGGATATATATTCTACCCACACACATTTGGAACTCTCCTGGGGTACCCTCACACATATTATTCCCTCATTTAGTGGATATTTTCACAAAAAAGTGAAATTTTCAAAAATCCAGAAAATTGGCTGAAAACGACTAAATATCAAGGAGTCATTGGGCGAATCGCTCTGGAACTGAAATCGGAACGCTCACTGACATTTCCCCTATCTGAAAGTCTGATAAACGCCGGAAAAATGACTAAGTCCAAAAAAAAAATTTTTTAAACTTTTTTCAATTTTACCCCCGTGGGATATATATTCTACCCACACACATTTGGAACTCTCCTGGAGTACCCTCACACATATTATTCCCTCATTTAGTGGATATTTTCACAAAAAAGTGAAATTTTCAAAAATCCAAAATATTGGCTGAAAACGACTAAATATCAAGGACTCATTGGGCGAATCGCTCTGGAACTGAAATCGGAACGCTCACTCACATTTCCCCTATCTGAAAGTCTGATAAACGCCGGAAAAATGACTAAGTCCAAGAAAAAAATTTTTTCAACTTTTTTCAATTTTACCCCCGTGGGATATATATTCTACCCACACACATTTGGAACTCTCTGGGGTACCCTCACACATATTATTCCCTCATTTAGTGGATATTTTCACAAAAAAGTGAAATTTTCAAAAATCCAGAAAATTGGCTGAAAACGACTAAATATCAAGGAGTCATTGGGCGAATCGCTCTGGAACTGAAATCGGAACGCTCACTGACATTTCCCCTATCTGAAAGTCTGATAAACGCCGGAAAAATGACTAAGTCCAGGAAAAAAATTTTTTCAACTTTTTTCAATTTTACCCCCGTGGGATATATATTCTACCCACACACATTTGGAACTCTCCTGGGGTACCCTCACACATATTATTCCCTCATTTAGTGGATATTTTCACAAAAAAGTGAAATTTTCAAAAATCCAAAATATTGGCTGAAAACGACTAAATATCAAGGACTCATTGGGCGAATCGCTCTGGAACTGAAATCGGAACGCTCACTGACATTTCCCCTATCTGAAAGTCTGATAAACGCCGGAAAAATGACTAAGTCCAAGAAAAAAATTTTTTCAACTTTTTTCAATTTTACCCCCGTGGGATATATATTCTAGCCACACACATTTGGAACTCTCCTGGGGTACCCTCACACATATTATTCCCTCATTTAGTGGATATTTTCACAAAAAAGTGAAATTTTCAAAAATCCAGAAAATTGGCTGAAAACGACTAAATATCAAGGAGTCATTGGGCGAATCGCTCTGGAACTGAAATCGGAACGCTCACTGACATTTCCCCTATCTGAAAGTCTGATAAACGCCGGAAAATGACTAAGTCCAAGAAAAAAAATTTTTCAACTTTTTTCAATTTTACCCCCGTGGGATATATATTCTACCCACACACATTTGGAACTCTCCTGGGGTACCCTCACACATATTATTCCCTCATTTAGTGGATATTTTCACAAAAAAGTGAAATTTTCAAAAATCCAGAAAATTGGCTGAAAACGACTAAATATCAAGGAGTCATTGGGCGAATCGCTCTGGAACTGAAATCGGAACGCTCACTGACATTTCCCCTATCTGAAAGTCTGATAAACGCCGGAAAAATGACTAAGTCCAAAAAAAAAATTTTTTAAACTTTTTTCAATTTTACCCCCGTGGGATATATATTCTACCCACACACATTTGGAACTCTCCTGGAGTACCCTCACACATATTATTCCCTCATTTAGTGGATATTTTCACAAAAAAAGTGAAATTTTCAAAAATCCAAAATATTGGCTGAAAACGACTAAATATCAAGGACTCATTGGGCGAATCGCTCTGGAACTGAAATCGGAACGCTCACTCACATTTCCCCTATCTGAAAGTCTGATAAACGCCGGAAAAATGACTAAGTCCAAGAAAAAAAATTTTTCAACTTTTTTCAATTTTACCCCCGTGGGATATATATTCTACCCACACACATTTGGAACTCTCCTGGGGTACCCTCACACATATTATTCCCTCATTTAGTGGATATTTTCACAAAAAAGTGAAATTTTCAAAAATCCAGAAAATTGGCTGAAAACGACTAAATATCAAGGAGTCATTGGGCGAATCGCTCTGGAACTGAAATCGGAATGCTCACTGACATTTCCCCTATCTGAAAGTCTGATAAACGCCGGAAAAATGACTAAGTCCAAGAAAAAAAATTTTTCAACTTTTTTCAATTTTACCCCCGTGGGATATATATTCTACCCACACACATTTGGAACTCTCCTGGGGTACCCTCACACATATTATTCCCTCATTTAGTGGATATTTTCACAAAAAAGTGAAATTTTCAAAAATCCAAAATATTGGCTGAAAACGACTAAATATCAAGGACTCATTGGGCGAATCGCTCTGGAACTGAAATCGGAACGCTCACTGACATTTCCCCTATCTGAAAGTCTGATAAACGCCGGAAAAATGACTAAGTCCAAAAAAAAAATTTTTTAAACTTTTTTCAATTTTACCCCCGTGGGATATATATTCTACCCACACACATTTGGAACTCTCCTGGAGTACCCTCACACATATTATTCCCTCATTTAGTGGATATTTTCACAAAAAAGTGAAATTTTCAAAAATCCTAAATATTGGCTGAAAACGACGAAATATCAAGGACTCATTGGGCGAATCGCTCTGGAACTGAAATCGGAACGCTCACTCACATTTCCCCTATCTGAAAGTCTGATAAACGCCGGAAAAATGACTAAGTCCAAGAAAAAAATTTTTTCAACTTTTTTCAATTTTACCCACGTGGGATATATATTCTACCCACACACATTTGGAACTCTCCTGGGGTACCCTCACACATATTATTCCCTCATTTAGTGGATATTTTCACAAAAAAGTGAAATTTTCAAAAATCCAGAAAATTGGCTGAAAACGACTAAATATCAAGGAGTCATTGTGCGAATCGCTCTGGAACTGAAATCGGAACGCTCACTGACATTTCCCCTATCTGAAAGTCTGATAAACGCCGGAAAAATGACTAAGTCCAAAAAAAAAATTTTTTTAACTTTTTTCAATTTTACCCCCGTGGGATATATATTCTACCCACACACATTTGGAACTCTCCTGGGGTACCCTCACACATATTATTCCCTCATTTAGTGGATATTTTCACAAAAAAGTGAAATTTTCAAAAATCCAGAAAATTGGCTGAAAACGACTAAATATCAAGGAGTCATTGGGCGAATCGCTTTGGAACTGAAATCGGAATGCTCACTGACATTTCCCCTATCTGAAAGTCTGATAAACGCCGGAAAAATGACTAAGTCCAAAAAAAAAATTTTTTAAACTTTTTTCAATTTTACCCCCGTGGGATATATATTCTACCCACACACATTTGGAACTCTCCTGGAGTACCCTCACACATATTATTCCCTCATTTAGTGGATATTTTCACAAAAAAGTGAAATTTTCAAAAATCCTAAATATTGGCTGAAAACGACGAAATATCAAGGACTCATTGGGCGAATCGCTCTGGAACTGAAATCGGAACGCTCACTCACATTTCCCCTATCTGAAAGTCTGATAAACGCCGGAAAAATGACTAAGTCCAAGAAAAAAATTTTTTCAACTTTTTTCAATTTTACCCCCGTGGGATATATATTCTACTCACACACATTTGGAACTCTCCTGGGGTACCCTCACACATATTATTCCCTCATTTAGTGGATATTTTCACAAAAAAGTGAAATTTTCAAAAATCCAGAAACTTGGCTGAAAACGACTAAATATCAAGGAGTCATTGGGCGAATCGCTCTGGAACTGAAATCGGAATGCTCACTGACATTTCCCCTATCTGAAAGTCTGATAAACGCCGGAAAAATGACTAAGTCCAAAAAAAAAATTTTTTAAACTTTTTTCAATTTTACCCCCGTGGGATATATATTCTACCCACACACATTTGGAACTCTCCTGGAGTACCCTCACACATATTATTCCCTCATTTAGTGGATATTTTCACAAAAAAGTGAAATTTTCAAAAATCCTAAATATTGGCTGAAAACGACGAAATATCAAGGACTCATTGGGCGAATCGCTCTGGAACTGAAATCGGAACGCTCACTCACATTTCCCCTATCTGAAAGTCTGATAAACGCCGGAAAAATGACTAAGTCCAAGAAAAAAATTTTTTCAACTTTTTTCAATTTTACCCCCGTGGGATATATATTCTACCCACACACATTTGGAACTCTCCTGGGGTACCCTCACACATATTATTCCCTCATTTAGTGGATATTTTCACAAAAAAGTGAAATTTTCAAAAATCCAGAAACTTGGCTGAAAACGACTAAATATCAAGGAGTCATTGGGCGAATCGCTCTGGAACTGAAATCGGAATGCTCACTGACATTTCCCCTATCTGAAAGTCTGATAAACGCCGGAAAAATGACTAAGTCCAAGAAAAAAATTTTTTCAACTTTTTTCAATTTTACCCCCGTGGGATATATATTCTAGCCACACACATTTGGAACTCTCCTGGGGTACCCTCACACATATTATTCCCTCATTTAGTGGATATTTTCACAAAAAAGTGAAATTTTCAAAAATCCAGAAAATTGGCTGAAAACGACTAAATATCAAGGAGTCATTGGGCGAATCGCTCTGGAACTGAAATCGGAACGCTCACTGACATTTCCCCTATCTGAAAGTCTGATAAACGCCGGAAAATGACTAAGTCCAAGAAAAAAAATTTTTCAACTTTTTTCAATTTTACCCCCGTGGGATATATATTCTACCCACACACATTTGGAACTCTCCTGGGGTACCCTCACACATATTATTCCCTCATTTAGTGGATATTTTCACAAAAAAGTGAAATTTTCAAAAATCCAGAAAATTGGCTGAAAACGACTAAATATCAAGGAGTCATTGGGCGAATCGCTCTGGAACTGAAATCGGAACGCTCACTGACATTTCCCCTATCTGAAAGTCTGATAAACGCCGGAAAAATGACTAAGTCCAAAAAAAAAATTTTTTAAACTTTTTTCAATTTTACCCCCGTGGGATATATATTCTACCCACACACATTTGGAACTCTCCTGGAGTACCCTCACACATATTATTCCCTCATTTAGTGGATATTTTCACAAAAAAAGTGAAATTTTCAAAAATCCAAAATATTGGCTGAAAACGACTAAATATCAAGGACTCATTGGGCGAATCGCTCTGGAACTGAAATCGGAACGCTCACTCACATTTCCCCTATCTGAAAGTCTGATAAACGCCGGAAAAATGACTAAGTCCAAGAAAAAAAATTTTTCAACTTTTTTCAATTTTACCCCCGTGGGATATATATTCTACCCACACACATTTGGAACTCTCCTGGGGTACCCTCACACATATTATTCCCTCATTTAGTGGATATTTTCACAAAAAAGTGAAATTTTCAAAAATCCAGAAACTTGGCTGAAAACGACTAAATATCAAGGAGTCATTGGGCGAATCGCTCTGGAACTGAAATCGGAATGCTCACTGACATTTCCCCTATCTGAAAGTCTGATAAACGCCGGAAAAATGACTA
This sequence comes from Phyllobates terribilis, assembly GCF_046119375.1. Classification (NCBI taxonomy): domain Eukaryota; kingdom Metazoa; phylum Chordata; class Amphibia; order Anura; family Dendrobatidae; genus Phyllobates; species Phyllobates terribilis. Next base: position 587,401,919 of record NW_027362762.1, read on the forward strand.
AGTCCAAGAAAAAAATTTTTTCAACTTTTTTCAATTTTACCCCCGTGGGATATATATTCTAGACACACATTTGGAACTCTCCTGGGGTACCCTCACACATATTATTCCCTCATTTAGTGGATATTTTCACAAAAAAGTGAAATTTTCAAAAATCCAGAAAATTGGCTGAAAACGACTAAATATCAAGGAGTCATTGGGCGAATCGCTCTGGAACTGAAATCGGAACGCTCACTGACATTTCCCCTATCTGAAAGTCTGATAAACGCCGGAAAATGACTAAGTCCAAGAAAAAAAATTTTTCAACTTTTTTCAATTTTACCCCCGTGGGATATATATTCTACCCACACACATTTGGAACTCTCCTGGGGTACCCTCACACATATTATTCCCTCATTTAGTGGATATTTTCACAAAAAAGTGAAATTTTCAAAAATCCAGAAAATTGGCTGAAAACGACTAAATATCAAGGAGTCATTGGGCGAATCGCTCTGGAACTGAAATCGGAACGCTCACTGACATTTCCCCTATCTGAAAGTCTGATAAACGCCGGAAAAATGACTAAGTCCAAAAAAAAAATTTTTTAAACTTTTTTCAATTTTACCCCCGTGGGATATATATTCTACCCACACACATTTGGAACTCTCCTGGAGTACCCTCACACATATTATTCCCTCATTTAGTGGATATTTTCACAAAAAAAGTGAAATTTTCAAAAATCCAAAATATTGGCTGAAAACGACTAAATATCAAGGACTCATTGGGCGAATCGCTCTGGAACTGAAATCGGAACGCTCACTCACATTTCCCCTATCTGAAAGTCTGATAAACGCCGGAAAAATGACTAAGTCCAAGAAAAAAAATTTTTCAACTTTTTTCAATTTTACCCCCGTGGGATATATATTCTACCCACACACATTTGGAACTCTCCTGGGGTACCCTCACACATATTATTCCCTCATTTAGTGGATATTTTCACAAAAAAGTGAAATTTTCAAAAATCCAGAAAATTGGCTGAAAACGACTAAATATCAAGGAGTCATTGGGCGAATCGCTCTGGAACTGAAATCGGAATGCTCACTGACATTTCCCCTATCTGAAAGTCTGATAAACGCCGGAAAAATGACTAAGTCCAAGAAAAAAAATTTTTCAACTTTTTTCAATTTTACCCCCGTGGGATATATATTCTACCCACACACATTTGGAACTCTCCTGGGGTACCCTCACACATATTATTCCCTCATTTAGTGGATATTTTCACAAAAAAGTGAAATTTTCAAAAATCCAAAATATTGGCTGAAAACGACTAAATATCAAGGACTCATTGGGCGAATCGCTCTGGAACTGAAATCGGAACGCTCACTGACATTTCCCCTATCTGAAAGTCTGATAAACGCCGGAAAAATGACTAAGTCCAAAAAAAAAATTTTTTAAACTTTTTTCAATTTTACCCCCGTGGGATATATATTCTACCCACACACATTTGGAACTCTCCTGGAGTACCCTCACACATATTATTCCCTCATTTAGTGGATATTTTCACAAAAAAGTGAAATTTTCAAAAATCCTAAATATTGGCTGAAAACGACGAAATATCAAGGACTCATTGGGCGAATCGCTCTGGAACTGAAATCGGAACGCTCACTCACATTTCCCCTATCTGAAAGTCTGATAAACGCCGGAAAAATGACTAAGTCCAAGAAAAAAATTTTTTCAACTTTTTTCAATTTTACCCACGTGGGATATATATTCTACCCACACACATTTGGAACTCTCCTGGGGTACCCTCACACATATTATTCCCTCATTTAGTGGATATTTTCACAAAAAAGTGAAATTTTCAAAAATCCAGAAAATTGGCTGAAAACGACTAAATATCAAGGAGTCATTGTGCGAATCGCTCTGGAACTGAAATCGGAACGCTCACTGACATTTCCCCTATCTGAAAGTCTGATAAACGCCGGAAAAATGACTAAGTCCAAAAAAAAAATTTTTTAAACTTTTTTCAATTTTACCCCCGTGGGATATATATTCTACCCACACACATTTGGAACTCTCCTGGAGTACCCTCACACATATTATTCCCTCATTTAGTGGATATTTTCACAAAAAAGTGAAATTTTCAAAAATCCTAAATATTGGCTGAAAACGACGAAATATCAAGGACTCATTGGGCGAATCGCTCTGGAACTGAAATCGGAACGCTCACTCACATTTCCCCTATCTGAAAGTCTGATAAACGCCGGAAAAATGACTAAGTCCAAGAAAAAAATTTTTTAAACTTTTTTCAATTTTACCCCCGTGGGATATATATTCTACCCACACACATTTGGAACTCTCCTGGAGTACCCTCACACATATTATTCCCTCATTTAGTGGATATTTTCACAAAAAAGTGAAATTTTCAAAAATCCTAAATATTGGCTGAAAACGACGAAATATCAAGGACTCATTGGGCGAATCGCTCTGGAACTGAAATCGGAACGCTCACTCACATTTCCCCTATCTGAAAGTCTGATAAACGCCGGAAAAATGACTAAGTCCAAGAAAAAAATTTTTTCAACTTTTTTCAATTTTACCCCCGTGGGATATATATTCTACTCACACACATTTGGAACTCTCCTGGGGTACCCTCACACATATTATTCCCTCATTTAGTGGATATTTTCACAAAAAAGTGAAATTTTCAAAAATCCAGAAACTTGGCTGAAAACGACTAAATATCAAGGAGTCATTGGGCGAATCGCTCTGGAACTGAAATCGGAATGCTCACTGACATTTCCCCTATCTGAAAGTCTGATAAACGCCGGAAAAATGACTAAGTCCAAAAAAAAAATTTTTTAAACTTTTTTCAATTTTACCCCCGTGGGATATATATTCTACCCACACACATTTGGAACTCTCCTGGAGTACCCTCACACATATTATTCCCTCATTTAGTGGATATTTTCACAAAAAAGTGAAATTTTCAAAAATCCTAAATATTGGCTGAAAACGACGAAATATCAAGGACTCATTGGGCGAATCGCTCTGGAACTGAAATCGGAACGCTCACTCACATTTCCCCTATCTGAAAGTCTGATAAACGCCGGAAAAATGACTAAGTCCAAAAAAAAAATTTTTTAAACTTTTTTCAATTTTACCCCCGTGGGATATATATTCTACCCACACACATTTGGAACTCTCCTGGAGTACCCTCACACATATTATTCCCTCATTTAGTGGATATTTTCACAAAAAAAGTGAAATTTTCAAAAATCCAAAATATTGGCTGAAAACGACTAAATATCAAGGACTCATTGGGCGAATCGCTCTGGAACTGAAATCGGAACGCTCACTCACATTTCCCCTATCTGAAAGTCTGATAAACGCCGGAAAAATGACTAAGTCCAAGAAAAAAAATTTTTCAACTTTTTTCAATTTTACCCCCGTGGGATATATATTCTACCCACACACATTTGGAACTCTCCTGGGGTACCCTCACACATATTATTCCCTCATTTAGTGGATATTTTCACAAAAAAGTGAAATTTTCAAAAATCCAGAAAATTGGCTGAAAACGACTAAATATCAAGGAGTCATTGGGCGAATCGCTCTGGAACTGAAATCGGAATGCTCACTGACATTTCCCCTATCTGAAAGTCTGATAAACGCCGGAAAAATGACTAAGTCCAAGAAAAAAAATTTTTCAACTTTTTTCAATTTTACCCCCGTGGGATATATATTCTACCCACACACATTTGGAACTCTCCTGGGGTACCCTCACACATATTATTCCCTCATTTAGTGGATATTTTCACAAAAAAGTGAAATTTTCAAAAATCCAAAATATTGGCTGAAAACGACTAAATATCAAGGACTCATTGGGCGAATCGCTCTGGAACTGAAATCGGAACGCTCACTGACATTTCCCCTATCTGAAAGTCTGATAAACGCCGGAAAAATGACTAAGTCCAAAAAAAAAATTTTTTAAACTTTTTTCAATTTTACCCCCGTGGGATATATATTCTACCCACACACATTTGGAACTCTCCTGGAGTACCCTCACACATATTATTCCCTCATTTAGTGGATATTTTCACAAAAAAGTGAAATTTTCAAAAATCCTAAATATTGGCTGAAAACGACGAAATATCAAGGACTCATTGGGCGAATCGCTCTGGAACTGAAATCGGAACGCTCACTCACATTTCCCCTATCTGAAAGTCTGATAAACGCCGGAAAAATGACTAAGTCCAAGAAAAAAATTTTTTCAACTTTTTTCAATTTTACCCACGTGGGATATATATTCTACCCACACACATTTGGAACTCTCCTGGGGTACCCTCACACATATTATTCCCTCATTTAGTGGATATTTTCACAAAAAAGTGAAATTTTCAAAAATCCAGAAAATTGGCTGAAAACGACTAAATATCAAGGAGTCATTGTGCGAATCGCTCTGGAACTGAAATCGGAACGCTCACTGACATTTCCCCTATCTGAAAGTCTGATAAACGCCGGAAAAATGACTAAGTCCAAAAAAAAAATTTTTTAAACTTTTTTCAATTTTACCCCCGTGGGATATATATTCTACCCACACACATTTGGAACTCTCCTGGAGTACCCTCACACATATTATTCCCTCATTTAGTGGATATTTTCACAAAAAAGTGAAATTTTCAAAAATCCTAAATATTGGCTGAAAACGACGAAATATCAAGGACTCATTGGGCGAATCGCTCTGGAACTGAAATCGGAACGCTCACTCACATTTCCCCTATCTGAAAGTCTGATAAACGCCGGAAAAATGACTAAGTCCAAGAAAAAAATTTTTTCAACTTTTTTCAATTTTACCCCCGTGGGATATATATTCTACTCACACACATTTGGAACTCTCCTGGGGTACCCTCACACATATTATTCCCTCATTTAGTGGATATTTTCACAAAAAAGTGAAATTTTCAAAAATCCAGAAACTTGGCTGAAAACGACTAAATATCAAGGAGTCATTGGGCGAATCGCTCTGGAACTGAAATCGGAATGCTCACTGACATTTCCCCTATCTGAAAGTCTGATAAACGCCGGAAAAATGACTAAGTCCAAAAAAAAAATTTTTTAAACTTTTTTCAATTTTACCCCCGTGGGATATATATTCTACCCACACACATTTGGAACTCTCCTGGAGTACCCTCACACATATTATTCCCTCATTTAGTGGATATTTTCACAAAAAAGTGAAATTTTCAAAAATCCTAAATATTGGCTGAAAACGACGAAATATCAAGGACTCATTGGGCGAATCGCTCTGGAACTGAAATCGGAACGCTCACTCACATTTCCCCTATCTGAAAGTCTGATAAACGCCGGAAAAATGACTAAGTCCAAGAAAAAAATTTTTTCAACTTTTTTCAATTTTACCCCCGTGGGATATATATTCTACCCACACACATTTGGAACTCTCCTGGGGTACCCTCACACATATTATTCCCTCATTTAGTGGATATTTTCACAAAAAAGTGAAATTTTCAAAAATCCAGAAACTTGGCTGAAAACGACTAAATATCAAGGAGTCATTGGGCGAATCGCTCTGGAACTGAAATCGGAATGCTCACTGACATTTCCCCTATCTGAAAGTCTGATAAACGCCGGAAAAATGACTAAGTCCAAGAAAAAAATTTTTTCAACTTTTTTCAATTTTACCCCCGTGGGATATATATTCTACCCACACACATTTGGAACTCTCCTGGGGTACCCTCACACATATTATTCCCTCATTTAGTGGATATTTTCACAAAAAAGTGAAATTTTCAAAAATCCAGAAAATTGGCTGAAAACGACTAAATATCAAGGAGTCATTGGGCGAATCGCTCTGGAACTGAAATCGGAACGCTCACTGACATTTCCCCTATCTGAAAGTCTGATAAACGCCGGAAAAATGACTAAGTCCAAGAAAAAATTTTTTTCAACTTTTTTCAATTTTACCCCCGTGGGATATATATTATACCCACACACATTTGGAACTCTCCTGGGGTACCCTCACACATATTATTCCCTCATTTAGTGGATATTTTCACAAAAAAGTGAAATTTTCAAAAATCCAGAAAATTGGCTGAAAACGACTAAATATCAAGGAGTCATTGGGCGAATCGCTCTGGAACTGAAATCGGAACGCTCACTGACATTTCCCCTATCTGAAAGTCTGATAAACGCCGGAAAAATGACTAAGTCCAAAAAAAAAATTTTTTAAACTTTTTTCAATTTTACCCCCGTGGGATATATATTCTACCCACACACATTTGGAACTCTCCTGGAGTACCCTCACACATATTATTCCCTCATTTAGTGGATATTTTCACAAAAAAGTGAAATTTTCAAAAATCCAAAATATTGGCTGAAAACGACTAAATATCAAGGACTCATTTAGCGAATCGCTCTGGAACTGAAATCGGAACGCTCACTCACATTTCCCCTATCTGAAAGTCTGATAAACGCCGGAAAAATGACTAAGTCCAAGAAAAAAATTTTTTCAACTTTTTTCAATTTTACCCCCGTGGGATATATATTCTACCCACACACATTTGGAACTCTCCTGGGGTACCCTCACACATATTATTCCCTCATTTAGTGGATATTTTCACAAAAAAGTGAAATTTTCAAAAATCCAGAAAATTGGCTGAAAACGACTAAATATCAAGGAGTCATTGGGCGAATCGCTCTGGAACTGAAATCGGAATGCTCACTGACATTTCCCCTATCTGAAAGTCTAATAAACGCCGGAAAAATGACTAAGTCCAAGAAAAAAATTTTTTCAACTTTTTTCAATTTTACCCCCGTGGGATATATATTCTACCCACACACATTTGGAACTCTCCTGGGGTACCCTCACACATATTATTCCCTCATTTAGTGGATATTTTCACAAAAAAGTGAAATTTTCAAAAATCCAGAAAATTGGCTGAAAACGACTAAATATCAAGGACTCATTGGGCGAATCGCTCTGGAACTGAAATCGGAATGCTCACTGACATTTCCCCTATCTGAAAGTCTAATAAACGCCGGAAAAATGACTAAGTCCAAGAAAAAATTTTTTTCAACTTTTTTCAATTTTACCCCCGTGGGTTATATATTCTACCCACACACATTTGGAACTCTCCTGGGGTACCCTCACACATATTATTCCCTCATTTAGTGGATATTTTCACAAAAAAGTGAAATTTTCAAAAATCCAAAATATTGGCTGAAAACGACTAAATATCAAGGAGTCATTGGGCGAATCGCTCTGGAACTGAAATCGGAATGCTCACTGACATTTCCCCTATCTGAAAGTCTAATAAACGCCGGAAAAATGACTAAGTCCAAGAAAAAAATTTTTTCAACTTTTTTCAATTTTACCCCCGTGGGATATATATTCTACCCACACACATTTGGAACTCTCCTGGGGTACCCTCACACATATTATTCCCTCATTTAGTGGATATTTTCACAAAAAAGTGAAATTTTCAAAAATCCAAAATATTGGCTGAAAACGACTAAATATCAAGGACTCATTGGGCGAATCGCTCTGGAACTGAAATCGGAATGCTCACTCACATTTCCCCTATATGAAAGTCTGATAAACGCCGGAAAAATGACTAAGTCCAAAAAAAAAAATTTTTCAACTTTTTTCAATTTTACCCCCGTGGGATATATATTCTACCCACACACATTTGGAACTCTCCTGGGGTACCCTCACACATATTATTCCCTCATTTAGTGGATATTTTCACAAAAAAGTGAAATTTTCAAAAATCCAGAAAATTGGCTGAAAACGACTAAATATCAAGGAGTCATTGGGCGAATCGCTCTGGAACTGAAATCGGAATGCTCACTGACATTTCCCCTATCTGAAAGTCTAATAAACGCCGGAAAAATGACTAAGTCCAAGAAAAAAATTTTTTCAACTTTTTTCAATTTTACCCCCGTGGGTTATATATTCTACCCACACACATTTGGAACTCTCCTGGGGTACCCTCACACATATTATTCCCTCATTTAGTGGATATTTTCACAAAAAAGTGAAATTTTCAAAAATCCAAAATATTGGCTGAAAACGACTAAATATCAAGGACTCATTGGGCGAATCGCTCTGGAACTGAAATCGGAACGCTCACTCACATTTCCCCTATCTGAAAGTCTGATAAACGCCGGAAAAATGACTAAGTCCAAGAAAAAAATTTTTTCAACTTTTTTCAATTTTACCCCCGTGGGATATATATTCTACCCACACACATTTGGAACTCTCCTGGGGTACCCTCACACATATTATTCCCTCATTTAGTGGATATTTTCACAAAAAAGTGAAATTTTCAAAAATCCAGAAAATTGGCTGAAAACGACTAAATATCAAGGAGTCATTGGGCGAATCGCTCTGGAACTGAAATCGGAATGCTCACTGACATTTCCCCTATCTGAAAGTCTAATAAACGCCGGAAAAATGACTAAGTCCAAGAAAAAAATTTTTTCAACTTTTTTCAATTTTACCCCCGTGGGATATATATTCTACCCACACACATTTGGAACTCTCCTGGGGTACCCTCACACATATTATTCCCTCATTTAGTGGATATTTTCACAAAAAAGTGAAATTTTCAAAAATCCAAAATATTGGCTGAAAACGACTAAATATCAAGGACTCATTGGGCGAATCGCTCTGGAACTGAAATCGGAACGCTCACTCACATTTCCCCTATCTGAAAGTCTGATAAACGCCGGAAAAATGACTATGTCCAAAAAAAAAATTTTTTAAATTTTTTTCAATTTTACCCCCGTGGGATATATATTCTACCCACACACATTTGGAACTCTCCTGGGGTACCCTCACACATATTATTCCCTCATTTAGTGGATATTTTCACAAAAAAGTGAAATTTTCAAAAATCCAGAAAATTGGCTGAAAACGACTAAATATCAAGGAGTCATTGGGCGAATCGCTCTGGAACTGAAATCGGAATGCTCACTGACATTTCCCCTATCTGAAAGTCTAATAAACGCCGGAAAAATGACTAAGTCCAAGAAAAAAATTTTTTCAACTTTTTTCAATTTTACCCCCGTGGGATATATATTCTACCCACACACATTTGGAACTCTCCTGGGGTACCCTCACACATATTATTCCCTCATTTAGTGGATATTTTCACAAAAAAGTGAAATTTTCAAAAATCCAAAATATTGGCTGAAAACGACTAAATATCAAGGACTCATTGGGCGAATCGCTCTGGAACTGAAATCGGAACGCTCACTCACATTTCCCCTATCTGAAAGTCTGATAAACGCCGGAAAAATGACTAAGTCCAAAAAAAAAAATTTTTCAACTTTTTTCAATTTTACCCCCGTGGGATATATATTCTACCCACACACATTTGGAACTCTCCTGGGGTACCCTCACACATATTATTCCCTCATTTAGTGGATATTTTCACAAAAAAGTGAAATTTTCAAAAATCCAGAAAATTGGCTGAAAACGACTAAATATCAAGGAGTCATTGGGCGAATCGCTCTGGAACTGAAATCGGAATTCTCACTGACATTTCCCCTATCTGAAAGTCTAATAAACGCCGGAAAAATGACTAAGTCCAAGAAAAAAATTTTTTCAACTTTTTTCAATTTTACCCCCGTGGGATATATATTCTACCCACACACATTTGGAACTCTCCTGGGGTACCCTCACACATATTACTCCCTCATTTAGTGGATATTTTCACAAAAAAGTGAAATTTTCAAAAATCCAAAATATTGGCTGAAAACGACTAAATATCAAGGACTCATTGGGCGAATCGCTCTGGAACTGAAATCGGAACGCTCACTCACATTTCCCCTATCTGAAAGTCTGATAAACGCCGGAAAAATGACTAAGTCCAAAAAAAAAAATTTTTCAACTTTTTTCAATTTTACCCCCGTGGGATATATATTCTACCCACACACATTTGGAACTCTCCTGGGGTACCCTCACACATATTATTCCCTCATTTAGTGGATATTTTCACAAAAAAGTGAAATTTTCAAAAATCCAAAATATTGGCTGAAAACGACTAAATATCAAGGACTCATTGGGCGAATCGCTCTGGAACTGAAATCGGAACGCTCACTCACATTTCCCCTATCTGAAAGTCTGATAAACGCCGGAAAAATGACTAAGTCCAAGAAAAAAATTTTTTCAACTTTTTTCAATTTTACCCCCGTGGGATATATATTCTACCCACACACATTTGGAACTCTCCTGGGGTACCCTCACACATATTATTCCCTCATTTAGTGGATACTTTCACAAAAAAGTGAAATTTTCAAAAATCCAGAAAATTGGCTGAAAACGACTAAATATCAAGGAGTCATTGGGCGAATCGCTCTGGAACTGAAATCGGAATGCTCACTGACATTTCCCCTATCTGAAAGTCTAATAAACGCCGGAAAAATGACTAAGTCCAAGAAAAAAATTTTTTCAACTTTTTTCAATTTTACCCCCGTGGGATATATATTCTACCCACACACATTTGGAACTCTCCTGGGGTACCCTCACACATATTATTCCCTCATTTAGTGGATATTTTCACAAAAAAGTGAAATTTTCAAAAATCCAAAATATTGGCTGAAAACGACTAAATATCAAGGACTCATTGGGCGAATCGCTCTGGAACTGAAATCGGAACGCTCACTCACATTTCCCCTATCTGAAAGTCTGATAAACGCCGGAAAAATGACTAAGTCCAAAAAAAAAAATTTTTCAACTTTTTTCAATTTTACCCCCGTGGGATATATATTCTACCCACACACATTTGGAACTCTCCTGGGGTACCCTCACACATATTATTCCCTCATTTAGTGGATATTTTCACAAAAAAGTGAAATTTTCAAAAATCCAGAAAATTGGCTGAAAACGACTAAATATCAAGGAGTCATTGGGCGAATCGCTCTGGAACTGAAATCGGAATGCTCACTGACATTTCCCCTATCTGAAAGTCTAATAAACGCCGGAAAAATGACTAAGTCCAAGAAAAAAATTTTTTCAACTTTTTTCAATTTTACCCCCGTGGGTTATATATTCTACCCACACACATTTGGAACTCTCCTGGGGTACCCTCACACATATTATTCCCTCATTTAGTGGATATTTTCACAAAAAAGTGAAATTTTCAAAAATCCAAAATATTGGCTGAAAACGACTAAATATCAAGGACTCATTGGGCGAATCGCTCTGGAACTGAAATCGGAACGCTCACTCACATTTCCCCTATCTGAAAGTCTGATAAACGCCGGAAAAATGACTAAGTCCAAGAAAAAAATTTTTTCAACTTTTTTCAATTTTACCCCCGTGGGATATATATTCTACCCACACACATTTGGAACTCTCCTGGGGTACCCTCACACATATTATTCCCTCATTTAGTGGATATTTTCACAAAAAAGTGAAATTTTCAAAAATCCAAAATATTGGCTGAAAACGACTAAATATCAAGGACTCATTGGGCGAATCGCTCTGGAACTGAAATCGGAACGCTCACTCACATTTCCCCTATCTGAAAGTCTGATAAACGCCGGAAAAATGACTAAGTCCAAAAAAAAAAATTTTTCAACTTTTTTCAATTTTACCCCCGTGGGATATATATTCTACCCACACACATTTGGAACTCTCCTGGGGTACCCTCACACATATTATTCCCTCATTTAGTGGATATTTTCACAAAAAAGTGAAATTTTCAAAAATCCAAAATATTGGCTGAAAACGACTAAATATCAAGGACTCATTGGGCGAATCGCTCTGGAACTGAAATCGGAACGCTCACTCACATTTCCCCTATCTGAAAGTCTGATAAACGCCGGAAAAATGACTAAGTCCAAGAAAAAAATTTTTTCAACTTTTTTCAATTTTACCCCCGTGGGATATATATTATACCCACACACATTTGGAACTCTCCTGGGGTACCCTCACACATATTATTCCCTCATTTAGTGGATATTTTCACAAAAAAGTGAAATTTTCAAAAATCCAGAAAATTGGCTGAAAACGACTAAATATCAAGGAGTCATTGGGCGAATCGCTCTGGAACTGAAATCGGAACGCTCACTGACATTTCCCCTATCTGAAAGTCTGATAAACGCCGGAAAAATGACTAAGTCCAAAAAAAAAATTTTTTAAACTTTTTTCAATTTTACCCCCGTGGGATATATATTCTACCCACACACATTTGGAACTCTCCTGGAGTACCCTCACACATATTATTCCCTCATTTAGTGGATATTTTCACAAAAAAGTGAAATTTTCAAAAATCCAAAATATTGGCTGAAAACGACTAAATATCAAGGACTCATTGGGCGAATCGCTCTGGAACTGAAATCGGAACGCTCACTCACATTTCCCCTATCTGAAAGTCTGATAAACGCCGGAAAAATGACTATGTCCAAAAAAAAAATTTTTAAAATTTTTTTCAATTTTACCCCCGTGGGATATATATTCTACCCACACACATTTGGAACTCTCCTGGGGTACCCTCACACATATTATTCCCTCATTTAGTGGATATTTTCACAAAAAAGTGAAATTTTCAAAAATCCAGAAAATTGGCTGAAAACGACTAAATATCAAGGAGTCATTGGGCGAATCGCTCTGGAACTGAAATCGGAATGCTCACTGACATTTCCCCTATCTGAAAGTCTAATAAACGCCGGAAAAATGACTAAGTCCAAGAAAAAAAATTTTTCAACTTTTTTCAATTTTACCCCCGTGGGATATATATTCTACCCACACACATTTGGAACTCTCCTGGGGTACCCTCACACATATTATTCCCTCATTTAGTGGATATTTTCACAAAAAAGTGAAATTTTCAAAAATCCAAAATATTGGCTGAAAACGACTAAATATCAAGGACTCATTGGGCGAATCGCTCTGGAACTGAAATCGGAACGCTCACTCACATTTCCCCTATCTGAAAGTCTGATAAACGCCGGAAAAATGACTAAGTCCAAAAAAAAAAATTTTTCAACTTTTTTCAATTTTACCCCCGTGGGATATATATTCTACCCACACACATTTGGAACTCTCCTGGGGTACCCTCACACATATTATTCCCTCATTTAGTGGATATTTTCACAAAAAAGTGAAATTTTCAAAAATCCAGAAAATTGGCTGAAAACGACTAAATATCAAGGAGTCATTGGGCGAATCGCTCTGGAACTGAAATCGGAATTCTCACTGACATTTCCCCTATCTGAAAGTCTAATAAACGCCGGAAAAATGACTAAGTCCAAGAAAAAAATTTTTTCAACTTTTTTCAATTTTACCCCCGTGGGATATATATTCTACCCACACACATTTGGAACTCTCCTGGGGTACCCTCACACATATTACTCCCTCATTTAGTGGATATTTTCACAAAAAAGTGAAATTTTCAAAAATCCAAAATATTGGCTGAAAACGACTAAATATCAAGGACTCATTGGGCGAATCGCTCTGGAACTGAAATCGGAACGCTCACTCACATTTCCCCTATCTGAAAGTCTGATAAACGCCGGAAAAATGACTAAGTCCAAAAAAAAAAATTTTTCAACTTTTTTCAATTTTACCCCCGTGGGATATATATTCTACCCACACACATTTGGAACTCTCCTGGGGTACCCTCACACATATTATTCCCTCATTTAGTGGATATTTTCACAAAAAAGTGAAATTTTCAAAAATCCAAAATATTGGCTGAAAACGACTAAATATCAAGGACTCATTGGGCGAATCGCTCTGGAACTGAAATCGGAACGCTCACTCACATTTCCCCTATCTGAAAGTCTGATAAACGCCGGAAAAATGACTAAGTCCAAGAAAAAAATTTTTTCAACTTTTTTCAATTTTACCCCCGTGGGATATATATTCTACCCACACACATTTGGAACTCTCCTGGGGTACCCTCACACATATTATTCCCTCATTTAGTGGATATTTTCACAAAAAAGTGAAATTTTCAAAAATCCAGAAAATTGGCTGAAAACGACTAAATATCAAGGAGTCATTGGGCGAATCGCTCTGGAACTGAAATCGGAATGCTCACTGACATTTCCCCTATCTGAAAGTCTAATAAACGCCGGAAAAATGACTAAGTCCAAGAAAAAAATTTTTTCAACTTTTTTCAATTTTACCCCCGTGGGATATATATTCTACCCACACACATTTGGAACTCTCCTGGGGTACCCTCACACATATTATTCCCTCATTTAGTGGATATTTTCACAAAAAAGTGAAATTTTCAAAAATCCAAAATATTGGCTGAAAACGACTAAATATCAAGGACTCATTGGGCGAATCGCTCTGGAACTGAAATCGGAACGCTCACTCACATTTCCCCTATCTGAAAGTCTGATAAACGCCGGAAAAATGACTAAGTCCAAAAAAAAAAATTTTTCAACTTTTTTCAATTTTACCCCCGTGGGATATATATTCTACCCACACACATTTGGAACTCTCCTGGGGTACCCTCACACATATTATTCCCTCATTTAGTGGATATTTTCACAAAAAAGTGAAATTTTCAAAAATCCAAAATATTGGCTGAAAACGACTAAATATCAAGGACTCATTGGGCGAATCGCTCTGGAACTGAAATCGGAACGCTCACTCACATTTCCCCTATCTGAAAGTCTGATAAACGTCGGAAAAATGACTAAGTCCAAGAAAAAAATTTTTTCAACTTTTTTCAATTTTACCCCCGTGGGATATATATTCTACCCACACACATTTGGAACTCTCCTGGGGTACCCTCACACATATTATTCCCTCATTTAGTGGATATTTTCACAAAAAAGTGAAATTTTCAAAAATCCAGAAAATTGGCTGAAAACGACTAAATATCAAGGAGTCATTGGGCGAATCGCTCTGGAACTGAAATCGGAATGCTCACTGACATTTCCCCTATCTGAAAGTCTAATAAACGCCGGAAAAATGACTAAGTCCAAGAAAAAAATTTTTTCAACTTTTTTCAATTTTACCCCCGTGGGATATATATTCTACCCACACACATTTGGAACTCTCCTGGGGTACCCTCACACATATTATTCCCTCATTTAGTGGATATTTTCACAAAAAAGTGAAATTTTCAAAAATCCAAAATATTGGCTGAAAACGACTAAATATCAAGGACTCATTGGGCGAATCGCTCTGGAACTGAAATCGGAACGCTCACTGACATTTCCCCTATCTGAAAGTCTGATAAACGCCGGAAAAATGACTAAGTCCAAGAAAAAAATTTTTTCAACTTTTTTCAATTTTACCCCCGTGGGATATATATTCTACCCACACACATTTGGAACTCTCCTGGGGTACCCTCACACATATTATTCCCTCATTTAGTGGATATTTTCACAAAAAAGTGAAATTTTCAAAAATCCAGAAAATTGGCTGAAAACGACTAAATATCAAGGAGTCATTGGGCGAATCGCTCTGGAACTGAAATCGGAACGCTCACTGACATTTCCCCTATCTGAAAGTCTGATAAACGCCGGAAAAATGACTAAGTCCAAAAAAAAAATTTTTTAAATTTTTTTCAATTTTACCCCCGTGGGATATATATTCTACCCACACACATTTGGAACTCTCCTGGGGTACCCTCACACATATTATTCCCTCATTTAGTGGATATTTTCACAAAAAAGTGAAATTTTCAAAAATCCAAAATATTGGCTGAAAACGACTAAATATCAAGGACTCATTGGGCGAATCGCTCTGGAACTGAAATCGGAACGCTCACTCACATTTCCCCTATCTGAAAGTCTGATAAACGCCGGAAAAATGACTAAGTCCAAGAAAAAATTTTTTTAAAATTTTTTCAATTTTACCCCCGTGGGATATATATTCTACCCACACACATTTGGAACTCTCCTGGGGTACCCTCACACATATTATTCCTTCATTTAGTGGATATTTTCACAAAAAAGTGAAATTTTCAAAAATCCAAAATATTGGCTGAAAACGACTAAATATCAAGGAGTCATTGGGCGAATCGCTCTGGAACTGAAATCGGAATGCTCACTGACATTTCCCCTATCTGAAAGTCTAATAAACGCCGGAAAAATGACTAAGTCCAAGAAAAAAATTTTTTCAACTTTTTTCAATTTTACCCCCGTGGGTTATATATTCTACCCACACACATTTGGAACTCTCCTGGGGTACCCTCACACATATTATTCCCTCATTTAGTGGATATTTTCACAAAAAAGTGAAATTTTCAAAAATCCAAAATATTGGCTGAAAACGACTAAATATCAAGGACTCATTGGGCGAATCGCTCTGGAACTGAAATCGGAACGCTCACTCACATTTCCCCTATCTGAAAGTCTGATAAACGCCGGAAAAATGACTAAGTCCAAGAAAAAAATTTTTTCAACTTTTTTCAATTTTACCCCCGTGGGATATATATTCTACCCACACACATTTGGAACTCTCCTGGGGTACCCTCACACATATTATTCCCTCATTTAGTGGATATTTTCACAAAAAAGTGAAATTTTCAAAAATCCAGAAAATTGGCTGAAAACGACTAAATATCAAGGAGTCATTGGGCGAATCGCTCTGGAACTGAAATCGGAATGCTCACTGACATTTCCCCTATCTGAAAGTCTAATAAACGCCGGAAAAATGACTAAGTCCAAGAAAAAAATTTTTTCAACTTTTTTCAATTTTACCCCCGTGGGATATATATTCTACCCACACACATTTGGAACTCTCCTGGGGTACCCTCACACATATTATTCCCTCATTTAGTGGATATTTTCACAAAAAAGTGAAATTTTCAAAAATCCAAAATATTGGCTGAAAACGACTAAATATCAAGGACTCATTGGGCGAATCGCTCTGGAACTGAAATCGGAACGCTCACTCACATTTCCCCTATCTGAAAGTCTGATAAACGCCGGAAAAATGACTATGTCCAAAAAAAAAATTTTTTAAATTTTTTTCAATTTTACCCCCGTGTTATATATATTCTACCCACACACATTTGGAACTCTCCTGGGGTACCCTCACACATATTATTCCCTCATTTAGTGGATATTTTCACAAAAAAGTGAAATTTTCAAAAATCCAGAAAATTGGCTGAAAACGACTAAATATCAAGGAGTCATTGGGCGAATCGCTCTGGAACTGAAATCGGAATGCTCACTGACATTTCCCCTATCTGAAAGTCTAATAAACGCCGGAAAAATGACTAAGTCCAAGAAAAAAATTTTTTCAACTTTTTTCAATTTTACCCCCGTGGGATATATATTCTACCCACACACATTTGGAACTCTCCTGGGGTACCCTCACACATATTATTCCCTCATTTAGTGGATATTTTCACAAAAAAGTGAAATTTTCAAAAATCCAAAATATTGGCTGAAAACGACTAAATATCAAGGACTCATTGGGCGAATCGCTCTGGAACTGAAATCGGAACGCTCACTCACATTTCCCCTATCTGAAAGTCTGATAAACGCCGGAAAAATGACTAAGTCCAAAAAAAAAAATTTTTCAACTTTTTTCAATTTTACCCCTGTGGGATATATATTCTACCCACACACATTTGGCACTCTCCTGGGGTACCCTCACACATATTATTCCCTCATTTAGTGGATATTTTCACAAAAAAGTGAAATTTTCAAAAATCCAAAATATTGGCTGAAAACGACTAAATATCAAGGACTCATTGGGCGAATCGCTCTGGAACTGAAATCGGAACGCTCACTCACATTTCCCCTATCTGAAAGTCTGATAAACGCCGGAAAAATGACTAAGTCCAAGAAAAAAATTTTTTCAACTTTTTTCAATTTTACCCCCGTGGGATATATATTCTACCCACACACATTTGGAACTCTCCTGGGGTACCCTCACACATATTATTCCCTCATTTAGTGGATATTTTCACAAAAAAGTGAAATTTTCAAAAATCCAGAAAATTTCCTGAAAACGACTAAATATCAAGGAGTCATTGGGCGAATCGCTCTGGAACTGAAATCGGAATGCTCACTGACATTTCCCCTATCTGAAAGTCTAATAAACGCCGGAAAAATGACTAAGTCCAAGAAAAAAATTTTTTCAACTTTTTTCAATTTTACCCCCGTGGGATATATATTCTACCCACACACATTTGGAACTCTCCTGGGGTACCCTCACACATATTATTCCCTCATTTAGTGGATATTTTCACAAAAAAGTGAAATTTTCAAAAATCCAAAATATTGGCTGAAAACGACTAAATATCAAGGACTCATTGGGCGAATCGCTCTGGAACTGAAATCGGAACGCTCACTCACATTTCCCCTATCTGAAAGTCTGATAAACGCCGGAAAAATGACTAAGTCCAAAAAAAAAAATTTTTCAACTTTTTTCAATTTTACCCCCGTGGGATATATATTCTACCCACACACATTTGGAACTCTCCTGGGGTACCCTCACACATATTATTCCCTCATTTAGTGGATATTTTCACAAAAAAGTGAAATTTTCAAAAATCCAAAATATTGGCTGAAAACGACTAAATATCAAGGACTCATTGGGCGAATCGCTCTGGAACTGAAATCGGAACGCTCACTCACATTTCCCCTATCTGAAAGTCTGATAAACGCCGGAAAAATGACTAAGTCCAAAAAAAAAATTTTTAAAATTTTTTTCAATTTTACCCCCGTGGGATATATATTCTACCCACACACATTTGGAACTCTCCTGGGGTACCCTCACACATATTATTCCCTCATTTAGTGGATATTTTCACAAAAAAGTGAAATTTTCAAAAATCCAGAAAATTGGCTGAAAACGACTAAATATCAAGGAGTCATTGGGCGAATCGCTCTGGAACTGAAATCGGAACGCTCACTGACATTTCCCAAATCTGAAAGTCTGATAAACGCCGGAAAAATGACTAAGTCCAAGAAAAAATTTTTTTCAACTTTTTTCAATTTTACCCCCGTGGGATATATATTCTACCCACACACATTTGGAACTCTCCTGGGGTACCCTCACACATATTATTCCCTCATTTAGTGGATATTTTCACAAAAAAGTGAAATTTTCAAAAATCCAGAAAATTGGCTGAAAACGACTAAATATCAAGGAGTCATTGGGCGAATCGCTCTGGAACTGAAATCGGAACGCTCACTGACATTTCCCCTATCTGAAAGTCTGATAAACGCCGGAAAAATGACTAAGTCCAAGAAAAAAATTTTTTCAACTTTTTTCAATTTTACCCCCGTGGGATATATATTCTACCCACACACATTTGGAACTCTCCTGGGGTACCCTCACACATATTATTCCCTCATTTAGTGGATATTTTCACAAAAAAGTGAAATTTTCAAAAATCCAA
Organism: Phyllobates terribilis; assembly: GCF_046119375.1. NCBI lineage: Eukaryota > Metazoa > Chordata > Amphibia > Anura > Dendrobatidae > Phyllobates > Phyllobates terribilis. Next base: position 587,421,253 of record NW_027362762.1, read on the forward strand.
AATATTGGCTGAAAACGACTAAATATCAAGGACTCATTGGGCGAATCGCTCTGGAACTGAAATCGGAACGCTCACTGACATTTGCCCTATCTGAAAGTCTGATAAACGCCGGAAAAATGACTAAGTCCAAGAAAAAATTTTTTTCAACTTTTTTCAATTTTACCCCCGTGGGATATATATTCTACCCACACACATTTGGAACTCTCCTGGGGTACCCTCACACATATTATTCCCTCATTTAGTGGATATTTTCACAAAAAAGTGAAATTTTCAAAAATCCAGAAAATTGGCTGAAAACGACTAAATATCAAGGAGTCATTGGGCGAATCGCTCTGGAACTGAAATCGGAACGCTCACTGACATTTCCCCTATCTGAAAGTCTGATAAACGCCGGAAAAATGACTAAGTCCAAAAAAAAAATTTTTAAAATTTTTTTCAATTTTACCCCCGTGGGATATATATTCTACCCACACACATTTGGAACTCTCCTGGGGTACCCTCACACATATTATTCCCTCATTTAGTGGATATTTTCACAAAAAAGTGAAATTTTCAAAAATCCAGAAAATTGGCTGAAAACGACTAAATATCAAGGAGTCATTGGGCGAATCGCTCTGGAACTGAAATCGGAACGCTCACTGACATTTCCCCTATCTGAAAGTCTGATAAACGCCGGAAAAATGACTATGTCCAAAAAAAAAATTTTTTAAATTTTTTTCAATTTTACCCCCGTGGGATATATATTCTACCCACACACATTTGGAACTCTCCTGGGGTACCCTCACACATATTATTCCCTCATTTAGTGGATATTTTCACAAAAAAGTGAAATTTTCAAAAATCCAGAAAATTGGCTGAAAACGACTAAATATCAAGGAGTCATTGGGCGAATCGCTCTGGAACTGAAATCGGAACGCTCACTGACATTTCCCCTATCTGAAAGTCTGATAAACGCCGGAAAAATGACTAAGTCCAAAAAAAAAATTTTTAAAATTTTTTTCAATTTTACCCCCGTGGGATATATATTCTACCCACACACATTTGGAACTCTCCTGGGGTACCCTGACACATATTATTCCCTCATTTAGTGGATATTTTCACAAAAAAGTGAAATTTTCAAAAATCCAGAAAATTGGCTGAAAACGACTAAATATCAAGGAGTCATTGGGCGAATCGCTCTGGAACTGAAATCGGAACGCTCACTGACATTTCCCCTATCTGAAAGTCTGATAAACGCCGGAAAAATGACTATGTCCAAAAAAAAAATTTTTTAAATTTTTTTCAATTTTACCCCCGTGGGATATATATTCTACCCACACACATTTGGAACTCTCCTGGGGTACCCTCACACATATTATTCCCTCATTTAGTGGATATTTTCACAAAAAAGTGAAATTTTCAAAAATCCAGAAAATTGGCTGAAAACGACTAAATATCAAGGAGTCATTGGGCGAATCGCTCTGGAACTGAAATCGGAACGCTCACTGACATTTCCCCTATCTGAAAGTCTGATAAACGCCGGAAAAATGACTAAGTCCAAAAAAAAAATTTTTTTAACTTTTTTCAATTTTACCCCCGTGGGATATATATTCTACCCACACACATTTGGAACTCTCCTGGGGTACCCTCACACATATTATTCCCTCATTTAGTGGATATTTTCACAAAAAAGTGAAATTTTCAAAAATCCAAAATATTGGCTGAAAATGACTAAATATCAAGGACTCATTGGGCGAAACGCTCTGGAACTGAAATCGGAACGCTCACTGACATTTCCCCTATCTGAAAGTCTGATAAACGCCAGAAAAATGACTAAGTCCAAAAAAAAAATTTTTTTAACTTTTTTCAATTTTACCCCCGTGGGATATATATTCTACCCACACACATTTGGAACTCTCCTGGGGTACCCTCACACATATTATTCCCTCATTTAGTGGATATTTTCACAAAAAAGTGAAATTTTCAAAAATTCAGAAAATTGGCTGAAAACGACTAAATATCAAGGATTCATTGGGCGAATCGCTCTGGAACTGAAATCGGAATGCTCACTGACATTTCCCCTATCTGAAAGTCTAATAAACGCCGGAAAAATGACTAAGTCCAAGAAAAAATTTTTTTCAACTTTTTTCAATTTTACCCCCGTGGGATATATATTCTACCCACACACATTTGGAACTCTCCTCGGGTACCCTCACACATATTATTCCCTCATTTAGTGGATATTTTCACAAAAAAGTGACATTTTCAAAAATCCAAAATATTGGCTGAAAACGACTAAATATCAAGGACTCATTGGGCGAATCGCTCTGGAACTGAAATCGGAACGCTCACTCACATTTCCCCTATCTGAAAGTCTGATAAACGCCGGAAAAATGACTAAGTCCAAAAAAAAAAATTTTTCAACTTTTTTCAATTTTACCCCCGTGGGATATATATTCTACCCACACACATTTGGAACTCTCCTGGGGTACCCTCACACATATTATTCCCTCATTTAGTGGATATTTTCACAAAAAAGTGAAATTTTCAAAAATCCAGAAAATTGGCTGAAAACGACTAAATATCAAGGAGTCATTGGGCGAATCGCTCTGGAACTGAAATCGGAACGCTCACTGACATTTCCCCTATCTGAAAGTCTGATAAACGCCGGAAAAATGACTAAGTCCAAAAAAAAAATTTTTTTAACTTTTTTCAATTTTACCCCCGTGGGATATATATTCTACCCACACACATTTGGAACTCTCCTGGAGTACCCTCACACATATTATTCCCTCATTTAGTGGATATTTTCACAAAAAAGTGAAATTTTCAAAAATCCAGAAAATTGGCTGAAAACGACTAAATATCAAGGAGTCATTGGGCGAATCGCTCTGGAACTGAAATCGGAACGCTCACTGACATTTCCCCTACCTGAAAGTCTGATAAACGCCGGAAAAATGACTAAGTCCAAGAAAAAAAATTTTTCAACTTTTTTCAATTTTACCCCCGTGGGATATATATTCTACCCACACACATTTGGAACTCTCCTGGGGTACCCTCACACATATTATTCCCTCATTTAGTGGATATTTTCACAAAAAAGTGAAATTTTCAAAAATCCAGAAAATTGGCTGAAAACGACTAAATATCAAGGAGACATTGGGCGAATCGCTCTGGAACTGAAATCGGAACGCTCACTGACATTTCCCCTATCTGAAAGTCTGATAAACGCCGGAAAAATGACTAAGTCCAAGAAAAAAATTTTTTCAACTTTTTTCAATTTTACCCCCGTGGGATATATATTCTGCCCACACACATTTGGAACTCTCCTGGGGTACCCTCACACATATTATTCCCTCATTTAGTGGATATTTTCACAAAAAAGTGAAATTTTCAAAAATCCAAAATATTGGCTGAAAACGACTAAATATCAAGGACTCATTGGGCGAATCGCTCTGGAACTGAAATCGGAACGCTCACTGACATTTCCCCTATCTGAAAGTCTGATAAACGCCGGAAAAATGACTAAGTCCAAGAAAAAAAATTTTTCAACTTTTTTCAATTTTACCCCCGTGGGATATATATTCTACCCACACACATTTGGAACTCTCCTCGGGTACCCTCACACATATTATTCCCTCATTTAGTGGATATTTTCACAAAAAAGTGACATTTTCAAAAATCCAAAATATTGGCTGAAAACGACTAAATATCAAGGACTCATTGGGCGAATCGCTCTGGAACTGAAATCGGAACGCTCACTCACATTTCCCCTATCTGAAAGTCTGATAAACGCCGGAAAAATGACTTAAGTCCAAAAAAAAAAATTTTTCAACTTTTTTCAATTTTACCCCCGTGGGATATATATTCTACCCACACACATTTGGAACTCTCCTGGGGTACCCTCACACATATTATTCCCTCATTTAGTGGATATTTTCACAAAAAAGTGAAATTTTCAAAAATCCAGAAAATTGGCTGAAAACGACTAAATATCAAGGAGTCATTGGGCGAATCGCTCTGGAACTGAAATCGGAACGCTCACTGACATTTCCCCTATCTGAAAGTCTGATAAACGCCGGAAAAATGACTAAGTCCAAGAAAAAAATTTTTTCAACTTTTTTCAATTTTACCCCCGTGATATATATATTCTGCCCACACACATTTGGAACTCTCCTGGGGTACCCTCACACATATTATTCCCTCATTTAGTGGATATTTTCACAAAAAAGTGAAATTTTCAAAAATCCAAAATATTGGCTGAATACGACTAAATATCAAGGACTCATTGGGCGAATCGCTCTGGAACTGAAATCGGAACGCTCACTGACATTTCCCCTATCTGAAAGTCTGATAAACGCCGGAAAAATGACTAAGTCCAAGAAAAAAAATTTTTCAACTTTTTTCAATTTTACCCCCGTGGGATATATATTCTACCCACACACATTTGGAACTCTCCTGGGGTACCCTCACACATATTATTCCCTCATTTAGTGGATATTTTCACAAAAAAGTGAAATTTTCAAAAATTCAGAAAATTGGCTGAAAACGACTAAATATCAAGGATTCATTGGGCGAATCGCTCTGGAACTGAAATCGGAATGCTCACTGACATTTCCCCTATCTGAAAGTCTAATAAACGCCGGAAAAATGACTAAGTCCAAGAAAAAATTTTTTTCAACTTTTTTCAATTTTACCCCCGTGGGATATATATTCTACCCACACACATTTGGAACTCTCCTCGGGTACCCTCACACATATTATTCCCTCATTTAGTGGATATTTTCACAAAAAAGTGACATTTTCAAAAATCCAAAATATTGGCTGAAAACGACTAAATATCAAGGACTCATTGGGCGAATCGCTCTGGAACTGAAATCGGAACGCTCACTCACATTTCCCCTATCTGAAAGTCTGATAAACGCCGGAAAAATGACTAAGTCCAAAAAAAAAAATTTTTCAACTTTTTTCAATTTTACCCCCGTGGGATATATATTCTACCCACACACATTTGGAACTCTCCTGGGGTACCCTCACACATATTATTCCCTCATTTAGTGGATATTTTCACAAAAAAGTGAAATTTTCAAAAATCCAGAAAATTGGCTGAAAACGACTAAATATCAAGGAGTCATTGGGCGAATCGCTCTGGAACTGAAATCGGAACGCTCACTGACATTTCCCCTATCTGAAAGTCTGATAAACGCCGGAAAAATGACTAAGTCCAAAAAAAAAATTTTTTTAACTTTTTTCAATTTTACCCCCGTGGGATATATATTCTACCCACACACATTTGGAACTCTCCTGGAGTACCCTCACACATATTATTCCCTCATTTAGTGGATATTTTCACAAAAAAGTGAAATTTTCAAAAATCCAGAAAATTGGCTGAAAACGACTAAATATCAAGGAGTCATTGGGCGAATCGCTCTGGAACTGAAATCGGAACGCTCACTGACATTTCCCCTACCTGAAAGTCTGATAAACGCCGGAAAAATGACTAAGTCCAAGAAAAAAAATTTTTCAACTTTTTTCAATTTTACCCCCGTGGGATATATATTCTACCCACACACATTTGGAACTCTCCTGGGGTACCCTCACACATATTATTCCCTCATTTAGTGGATATTTTCACAAAAAAGTGAAATTTTCAAAAATCCAGAAAATTGGCTGAAAACGACTAAATATCAAGGAGACATTGGGCGAATCGCTCTGGAACTGAAATCGGAACGCTCACTGACATTTCCCCTATCTGAAAGTCTGATAAACGCCGGAAAAATGACTAAGTCCAAGAAAAAAATTTTTTCAACTTTTTTCAATTTTACCCCCGTGGGATATATATTCTGCCCACACACATTTGGAACTCTCCTGGGGTACCCTCACACATATTATTCCCTCATTTAGTGGATATTTTCACAAAAAAGTGAAATTTTCAAAAATCCAAAATATTGGCTGAAAACGACTAAATATCAAGGACTCATTGGGCGAATCGCTCTGGAACTGAAATCGGAACGCTCACTGACATTTCCCCTATCTGAAAGTCTGATAAACGCCGGAAAAATGACTAAGTCCAAGAAAAAAAATTTTTCAACTTTTTTCAATTTTACCCCCGTGGGATATATATTCTACCCACACACATTTGGAACTCTCCTCGGGTACCCTCACACATATTATTCCCTCATTTAGTGGATATTTTCACAAAAAAGTGACATTTTCAAAAATCCAAAATATTGGCTGAAAACGACTAAATATCAAGGACTCATTGGGCGAATCGCTCTGGAACTGAAATCGGAACGCTCACTCACATTTCCCCTATCTGAAAGTCTGATAAACGCCGGAAAAATGACTTAAGTCCAAAAAAAAAAATTTTTCAACTTTTTTCAATTTTACCCCCGTGGGATATATATTCTACCCACACACATTTGGAACTCTCCTGGGGTACCCTCACACATATTATTCCCTCATTTAGTGGATATTTTCACAAAAAAGTGAAATTTTCAAAAATCCAGAAAATTGGCTGAAAACGACTAAATATCAAGGAGTCATTGGGCGAATCGCTCTGGAACTGAAATCGGAACGCTCACTGACATTTCCCCTATCTGAAAGTCTGATAAACGCCGGAAAAATGACTAAGTCCAAGAAAAAAATTTTTTCAACTTTTTTCAATTTTACCCCCGTGATATATATATTCTGCCCACACACATTTGGAACTCTCCTGGGGTACCCTCACACATATTATTCCCTCATTTAGTGGATATTTTCACAAAAAAGTGAAATTTTCAAAAATCCAAAATATTGGCTGAATACGACTAAATATCAAGGACTCATTGGGCGAATCGCTCTGGAACTGAAATCGGAACGCTCACTGACATTTCCCCTATCTGAAAGTCTGATAAACGCCGGAAAAATGACTAAGTCCAAGAAAAAAAATTTTTCAACTTTTTTCAATTTTACCCCCGTGGGATATATATTCTACCCACACACATTTGGAACTCTCCTGGGGTACCCTCACACATATTTTTCCCTCATTTAGTGGATATTTTCACAAAAAAGTGAAATTTTCAAAAATCCAGAAAATTGGCTGAAAACGACTAAATATCAAGGAGTCATTGGGCGAATCGCTCTGGAACTGAAATCGGAACGCTCACTGACATTTCCCCTATCTGAAAGTCTGATAAACGCCGGAAAAATGACTAAGTCCAAAAAAAAAATTTTTTAAACTTTTTTCAATTTTACCCCCGTGGGATATATATTCTACCCACACACATTTGGAACTCTCCTGGAGTACCCTCACACATATTATTCCCTCATTTAGTGGATATTTTCACAAAAAAGTGAAATTTTCAAAAATCCAAAATATTGGCTGAAAACGACTAAATATCAAGGACTCATTGGGCGAATCGCTCTGGAACTGAAATCGGAACGCTCACTCACATTTCCCCTATCTGAAAGTCTGATAAACGCCGGAAAAATGACTAAGTCCAAGAAAAAAAATTTTTCAACTTTATTCAATTTTACCCCCGTGGGATATATATTCTACCCACACACATTTGGAACTCTCCTGGGGTACCCTCACACATATTATTCCCTCATTTAGTGGATATTTTCACAAAAAAGTGAAATTTTCAAAAATCCAGAAAATTGGCTGAAAACGACTAAATATCAAGGAGTCATTGGGCGAATCGCTCTGGAACTGAAATCGGAACGCTCACTGACATTTCCCCTACCTGAAAGTCTGATAAACGCCGGAAAAATGACTAAGTCCAAGAAAAAAAATTTTTCAACTTTTTTCAATTTTACCCCCGTGGGATATATATTCTACCCACACACATTTGGAACTCTCCTGGGGTACCCTCACACATATTATTCCCTCATTTAGTGGATATTTTCACAAAAAAGTGAAATTTTCAAAAATCCAGAAAATTGGCTGAAAACGACTAAATATCAAGGAGTCATTGGGCGAATCGCTCTGGAACTGAAATCGGAACGCTCACTGACATTTCCCCTATCTGAAAGTCTGATAAACGCCGGAAAAATGACTAAGTCCAAGAAAAAAATTTTTTCAACTTTTTTCAATTTTACCCCCGTGGGATATATATTCTGCCCACACACATTTGGAACTCTCCTGGGGTACCCTCACACATATTATTCCCTCATTTAGTGGATATTTTCACAAAAAAGTGAAATTTTCAAAAATCCAAAATATTGGCTGAAAACGACTAAATATCAAGGACTCATTGGGCGAATCGCTCTGGAACTGAAATCGGAACGCTCACTGACATTTCCCCTATCTGAAAGTCTGATAAACGCCGGAAAAATGACTAAGTCCAAGAAAAAAAATTTTTCAACTTTTTTCAATTTTACCCCCGTGGGATATATATTCTACCCACACACATTTGGAACTCTCCTCGGGTACCCTCACACATATTATTCCCTCATTTAGTGGATATTTTCACAAAAAAGTGACATTTTCAAAAATCCAAAATATTGGCTGAAAACGACTAAATATCAAGGACTCATTGGGCGAATCGCTCTGGAACTGAAATCGGAACGCTCACTCACATTTCCCCTATCTGAAAGTCTGATAAACGCCGGAAAAATGACTAAGTCCAAAAAAAAAAATTTTTCAACTTTTTTCAATTTTACCCCCGTGGGATATATATTCTACCCACACACATTTGGAACTCTCCTGGGGTACCCTCACACATATTATTCCCTCATTTAGTGGATATTTTCACAAAAAAGTGAAATTTTCAAAAATCCAGAAAATTGGCTGAAAACGACTAAATATCAAGGAGTCATTGGGCGAATCGCTCTGGAACTGAAATCGGAACGCTCACTGACATTTCCCCTATCTGAAAGTCTGATAAACGCCGGAAAAATGACTAAGTCCAAAAAAAAAATTTTTTTAACTTTTTTCAATTTTACCCCCGTGGGATATATATTCTACCCACACACATTTGGAACTCTCCTGGAGTACCCTCACACATATTATTCCCTCATTTAGTGGATATTTTCACAAAAAAGTGAAATTTTCAAAAATCCAGAAAATTGGCTGAAAACGACTAAATATCAAGGAGTCATTGGGCGAATCGCTCTGGAACTGAAATCGGAACGCTCACTGACATTTCCCCTACCTGAAAGTCTGATAAACGCCGGAAAAATGACTAAGTCCAAGAAAAAAAATTTTTCAACTTTTTTCAATTTTACCCCCGTGGGATATATATTCTACCCACACACATTTGGAACTCTCCTGGGGTACCCTCACACATATTATTCCCTCATTTAGTGGATATTTTCACAAAAAAGTGAAATTTTCAAAAATCCAGAAAATTGGCTGAAAACGACTAAATATCAAGGAGTCATTGGGCGAATCGCTCTGGAACTGAAATCGGAACGCTCACTGACATTTCCCCTATCTGAAAGTCTGATAAACGCCGGAAAAATGACTAAGTCCAAGAAAAAAATTTTTTCAACTTTTTTCAATTTTACCCCCGTGATATATATATTCTGCCCACACACATTTGGAACTCTCCTGGGGTACCCTCACACATATTATTCCCTCATTTAGTGGATATTTTCACAAAAAAGTGAAATTTTCAAAAATCCAAAATATTGGCTGAATACGACTAAATATCAAGGACTCATTGGGCGAATCGCTCTGGAACTGAAATCGGAACGCTCACTGACATTTCCCCTATCTGAAAGTCTGATAAACGCCGGAAAAATGACTAAGTCCAAGAAAAAAAATTTTTCAACTTTTTTCAATTTTACCCCCGTGGGATATATATTCTACCCACACACATTTGGAACTCTCCTGGGGTACCCTCACACATATTTTTCCCTCATTTAGTGGATATTTTCACAAAAAAGTGAAATTTTCAAAAATCCAGAAAATTGGCTGAAAACGACTAAATATCAAGGAGTCATTGGGCGAATCGCTCTGGAACTGAAATCGGAACGCTCACTGACATTTCCCCTATCTGAAAGTCTGATAAACGCCGGAAAAATGACTAAGTCCAAAAAAAAAATTTTTTAAACTTTTTTCAATTTTACCCCCGTGGGATATATATTCTACCCACACACATTTGGAACTCTCCTGGAGTACCCTCACACATATTATTCCCTCATTTAGTGGATATTTTCACAAAAAAGTGAAATTTTCAAAAATCCAAAATATTGGCTGAAAACGACTAAATATCAAGGACTCATTGGGCGAATCGCTCTGGAACTGAAATCGGAACGCTCACTCACATTTCCCCTATCTGAAAGTCTGATAAACGCCGGAAAAATGACTAAGTCCAAGAAAAAAAATTTTTCAACTTTATTCAATTTTACCCCCGTGGGATATATATTCTACCCACACACATTTGGAACTCTCCTGGGGTACCCTCACACATATTATTCCCTCATTTAGTGGATATTTTCACAAAAAAGTGAAATTTTCAAAAATCCAGAAAATTGGCTGAAAACGACTAAATATCAAGGAGTCATTGGGCGAATCGCTCTGGAACTGAAATCGGAACGCTCACTGACATTTCCCCTACCTGAAAGTCTGATAAACGCCGGAAAAATGACTAAGTCCAAGAAAAAAAATTTTTCAACTTTTTTCAATTTTACCCCCGTGGGATATATATTCTACCCACACACATTTGGAACTCTCCTGGGGTACCCTCACACATATTATTCCCTCATTTAGTGGATATTTTCACAAAAAAGTGAAATTTTCAAAAATCCAGAAAATTGGCTGAAAACGACTAAATATCAAGGAGTCATTGGGCGAATCGCTCTGGAACTGAAATCGGAACGCTCACTGACATTTCCCCTATCTGAAAGTCTGATAAACGCCGGAAAAATGACTAAGTCCAAAAAAAAAATTTTTTAAACTTTTTTCAATTTTACCCCCGTGGGATATATATTCTACCCACACACATTTGGAACTCTCCTGGAGTACCCTCACACATATTATTCCCTCATTTAGTGGATATTTTCACAAAAAAGTGAAATTTTCAAAAATCCAAAATATTGGCTGAAAACGACTAAATATCAAGGACTCATTGGGCGAATCGCTCTGGAACTGAAATCGGAACGCTCACTCACATTTCCCCTATCTGAAAGTCTGATAAACGCCGGAAAAATGACTAAGTCCAAGAAAAAAATTTTTTCAACTTTTTTCAATTTTACCCCCGTGGGATATATATTCTGCCCACACACATTTGGAACTCTCCTGGGGTACCCTCACACATATTATTCCCTCATTTAGTGGATATTTTCACAAAAAAGTGAAATTTTCAAAAATCCAAAATATTGGCTGAAAACGACTAAATATCAAGGAGTCATTGGGCGAATCGCTCTGGAACTGAAATCGGAACGCTCACTGACATTTCCCCTATCTGAAAGTCTGATAAACGCCGGAAAAATGACTAAGTCTAAGAAAAAAGTGTTTTCAACTTTTTTCAATTTTACCCCCGTGGGATATATATTCTACCCACACACATTTGGAACTCTCCTGGGGTACCCTCACACATATTATTCCCTCATTTAGTGGATATTTTCACAAAAAAGTGAAATTTTCAAAAATCCAGAAAATTGGCTGAAAACGACTAAATATCAAGGAGTCATTGGGCGAATCGCTCTGGAACTGAAATCGGAACGCTCACTGACATTTCCCCTATCTGAAAGTCTGATAAACGCCGGAAAAATGACTAAGTCCAAAAAAAAAATTTTTTAAACTTTTTTCAATTTTACCCCCGTGGGATATATATTCTACCCACACACATTTGGAACTCTCCTGGAGTACCCTCACACATATTATTCCCTCATTTAGTGGATATTTTCACAAAAAAGTGAAATTTTCAAAAATCCAAAATATTGGCTGAAAACGACTAAATATCAAGGACTCATTGGGCGAATCGCTCTGGAACTGAAATCGGAACGCTCACTCACATTTCCCCTATCTGAAAGTCTGATAAACGCCGGAAAAATGACTAAGTCCAAGAAAAAAATTTTTTCAACTTTTTTCAATTTTACCCCCGTGGGATATATATTCTACCCACACACATTTGGAACTCTCCTGGGGTACCCTCACACATATTATTCCCTCATTTAGTGGATATTTTCACAAAAAAGTGAAATTTTCAAAAATCCAGAAAATTGGCTGAAAACGACTAAATATCAAGGAGTCATTGGGCGAATCGCTCTGGAACTGAAATCGGAACGCTCACTGACATTTCCCCTATCTGAAAGTCTGATAAACGCCGGAAAAATGACTAAGTCCAAGAAAAAAAATTTTTCAACTTTTTTCAATTTTACCCCCGTGGGATATATATTCTACCCACACACATTTGGAACTCTCCTGGGGTACCCTCACACATTTTATTCCCTCATTTAGTGGATATTTTCACAAAAAAGTGAAATTTTCAAAAATCCAAAATATTGGCTGAAAACGACTAAATATCAAGGACTCATTGGGCGAATCGCTCTGGAACTGAAATCGGAACGCTCACTCACATTTCCCCTATCTGAAAGTCTGATAAACGCCGGAAAAATGACTAAGTCCAAAAAAAAATTTTTTTCAACTTTTTTTAATTTTACCCCCGTGAGATATATATTCTACCCACACACATTTGGAACTCTCCTGGGGTACCCTCACACATATTATTCCCTCATTTAGTGGATATTTTCACAAAAAAGTGAAATTTTCAAAAATCCAAAATATTGGCTGAAAACGACTAAATATCAAGGACTCATTGGGCGAATCGCTCTGGAACTGAAATCGGAATGCTCACTGACATTTCCCCTATCTGAAAGTCTGATAAACGCCGGAAAAATGACTAAGTCCAAAAAAAAAATTTTTTAAACTTTTTTCAATTTTACCCCCGTGGGATATATATTCTACCCACACACATTTGGAACTCTCCTGGAGTACCCTCACACATATTATTCCCTCATTTAGTGGATATTTTCACAAAAAAGTGAAATTTTCAAAAATCCAAAATATTGGCTGAAAACGACTAAATATCAAGGACTCATTGGGCGAATCGCTCTGGAACTGAAATCGGAACGCTCACTCACATTTCCCCTATCTGAAAGTCTGATAAACGCCGGAAAAATGACTAAGTCCAAGAAAAAAAATTTTTCAACTTTTTTCAATTTTACCCCCGTGGGATATATATTCTACCCACACACATTTGGAACTCTCCTGGGGTACCCTCACACATATTATTCCCTCATTTAGTGGATATTTTCACAAAAAAGTGAAATTTTCAAAAATCCAGAAAATTGGCTGAAAACGACTAAATATCAAGGAGTCATTGGGCGAATCGCTCTGGAACTGAAATCGGAATGCTCACTGACATTTCCCCTATCTGAAAGTCTGATAAACGCCGGAAAAATGACTAAGTCCAAGAAAAAAATTTTTTCAACTTTTTTCAATTTTACCCCTGTGGGATATATATTCTACCCACACACATTTGGAACTCTCCTGGGGTACCCTCACACATATTATTCCCTCATTTAGTGGATATTTTCACAAAAAAGTGAAATTTTCAAAAATCCAGAAAATTGGCTGAAAACGACTAAATATCAAGGAGTCATTGGGCGAATCGCTCTGGAACTGAAATCGGAATGCTCACTGACATTTCCCCTATCTGAAAGTCTGATAAACGCCGGAAAAATTACTAAGTCCAAGAAAAAAATTTTTTCAACTTTTTTCAATTTTACCCCCGTGGGATATATATTCTACCCACACACATTTGGAACTCTCCTGGGGTACCCTCACACATATTATTCCCTCATTTAGTGGATATTTTCACAAAAAAGTGAAATTTTCAAAAATCCAGAAAATTGGCTGAAAACGACTAAATATCAAGGAGTCATTGGGCGAATCGCTCTGGAACTGAAATCGGAATGCTCACTGACATTTCCCCTATCTGAAAGTCTGATAAACGCCAGAAAAATGACTAAGTCCAAGAAAAATTTTTTTTCAACTTTTTTCAATTTTACCCCCGTGGGATATATATTCTACCCACACACATTTGGAACTCTCCTGGGGTACCCTCACACATATTATTCCCTCATTTAGTGGATATTTTCACAAAAAAGTGAAATTTTCAAAAATCCAGAAAATTGGCTGAAAACGACTAAATATCAAGGAGTCATTGGGCGAATCGCTCTGGAACTGAAATCGGAATGCTCACTGACATTTCCCCTATCTGAAAGTCTGATAAACGCCGGAAAAATGACTAAGTCCAAGAAAAAAAATTTTTCAACTTTTTTCAATTTTACCCCCGTGGGATATATATTCTACCCACACACATTTGGAACTCTCCTGGGGTACCCTCACACATATTATTCCCTCATTTAGTGGATATTTTCACAAAAAAGTGAAATTTTCAAAAATCCAAAATATTGGCTGAAAACGACTAAATATCAAGGACTCATTGGGCGAATCGCTCTGGAACTGAAATCGGAACGCTCACTCACATTTCCCCTATCTGAAAGTCTGATAAACGCCGGAAAAATGACTAAGTCCAAAAAAAAAAATTTTTCAACTTTTTTCAATTTTACCCCCGTGGGATATATATTCTACCCACACACATTTGGAACTCTCCTGGGGTACCCTCACACATATTATTCCCTCATTTAGTGGATATTTTCACAAAAAAGTGAAATTTTCAAAAATCCAGAAAATTGGCTGAAAACGACTAAATATCAAGGAGTCATTGGGCGAATCGCTCTGGAACTGAAATCGGAACGCTCACTGACATTTCCCCTATCTGAAAGTCTGATAAACGCCGGAAAAATGACTAAGTCCAAGAAAAAAATTTTTTCAACTTTTTTCAATTTTACCCCCGTGGGATATATATTCTACCCACACACATTTGGAACTCTCCTGGGGTACCCTCACACATATTATTCCCTCATTTAGTGGATATTTTCACAAAAAAGTGAAATTTTCAAAAATCCAAAATATTGGCTGAAAACGACTAAATATCAAGGACTCATTGGGCGAATCGCTCTGGAACTGAAATCGGAATGCTCACTGACATTTCCCCTATCTGAAAGTCTGATAAACGCCGGAAAAATGACTAAGTCCAAAAAAAAAATTTTTTAAACTTTTTTCAATTTTACCCCCGTGGGATATATATTCTACCCACACACATTTGGAACTCTCCTGGAGTACCCTCACACATATTATTCCCTCATTTAGTGGATATTTTCACAAAAAAGTGAAATTTTCAAAAATCCAAAATATTGGCTGAAAACGACTAAATATCAAGGACTCATTGGGCGAATCGCTCTGGAACTGAAATCGGAACGCTCACTCACATTTCCCCTATCTGAAAGTCTGATAAACGCCGGAAAAATGACTAAGTCCAAGAAAAAAAATTTTTCAACTTTTTTCAATTTTACCCCCGTGGGATATATATTCTACCCACACACATTTGGAACTCTCCTGGGGTACCCTCACACATATTATTCCCTCATTTAGTGGATATTTTCACAAAAAAGTGAAATTTTCAAAAATCCAGAAAATTGGCTGAAAACGACTAAATATCAAGGAGTCATTGGGCGAATCGCTCTGGAACTGAAATCGGAACGCTCACTGACATTTCCCCTATCTGAAAGTCTGATAAACGCCGGAAAAATGACTAAGTCCAAAAAAAAAATTTTTTAAACTTTTTTCAATTTTACCCCCGTGGGATATATATTCTACCCACACACATTTGGAACTCTCCTGGAGTACCCTCACACATATTATTCCCTCATTTAGTGGATATTTTCACAAAAAAGTGAAATTTTCAAAAATCCAGAAAATTGGCTGAAAACGACTAAATATCAAGGAGTCATTGGGCGAATCACTCTGGAACTGAAATCGGAATGCTCACTGACATTTCCCCTATCTGAAAGTCTGATAAACGCCGGAAAAATGACTAAGTCCAAGAAAAAAAATTTTTCAACTTTTTTCAATTTTACCCCCGTGGGATATATATTCTACCCACACACATTTGGAACTCTCCTGGGGTACCCTCACACATATTATTCCCTCATTTAGCGGATATTTTCACAAAAAAGTGAAATTTTCAAAAATCCAGAAAATTGGCTGAAAACGACTAAATATCAAGGAGTCATTGGGCGAATCGCTCTGGAACTGAAATCGGAACGCTCACTCACATTTCCCCTATCTGAAAGTCTGATAAACGCTGGAAAAATGACTAAGTCCAAAAAAAAATTTTTTTCAACTTTTTTTAATTTTACCCCCGTGAGATATATATTCTACCCACACACATTTGGAACTCTCCTGGGGTACCCTCACACATATTATTTCCTCATTTAGTGGATATTTTCACAAAAAAGTGAAATTTTCAAAAATCCAGAAAATTGGCTGAAAACGACTAAATATCAAGGAGTCATTGTGCGAATCGCTCTGGAACTGAAATCGGAACGCTCACTGACATTTCCCCTATCTGAAAGTCTGATAAACGCCGGAAAAATGACTAAGTCCAAAAAAAAAATTTTTTAAACTTTTTTCAATTTTACCCCCGTGGGATATATATTCTACCCACACACATTTGGAACTCTCCTGGGGTACCCTCACACATATTATTCCCTCATTTAGTGGATATTTTCACAAAAAAGTGAAATTTTCAAAAATCCAAAATATTGGCTGAAAACGACTAAATATCAAGGACTCATTGGGCGAATCGCTCTGGAACTGAAATCGGAACGCTCACTCACATTTCCCCTATCTGAAAGTCTGATAAACGCCGGAAAAATGACTAAGTCCAAGAAAAAAAATTTTTCAACTTTTTTCAATTTTACCCCCGTGGGATATATATTCTACCCACACACATTTGGAACTCTCCTGGGGTACCCTCACACATATTATTCCCTCATTTAGTGGATATTTTCACAAAAAAGTGAAATTTTCAAAAATCCAGAAAATTGGCTGAAAACGACTAAATATCAAGGAGTCATTGGGCGAATCGCTCTGGAACTGAAATCGGAACGCTCACTGACATTTCCCCTATCTGAAAGTCTGATAAACGCCGGAAAAATGACTAAGTCCAAAAAAAAAATTTTTTTAACTTTTTTCAATTTTACCCCCGTGGGATATATATTCTACCCACACACATTTGGAACTCTCCTGGGGTACCCTCACACATATTATTCCCTCATTTAGTGGATATTTTCACAAAAAAGTGAAATTTTCAAAAATCCAAAATATTGGCTGAAAACGACTAAATATCAAGGACTCATTGGGCGAATCGCTCTGGAACTGAAATCGGAACGCTCACTCACATTTCCCCTATCTGAAAGTCTGATAAACGCCGGAAAAATGACTAAGTCCAAAAAAAAATTTTTTTCAACTTTTTTTAATTTTACCCCCGTGAGATATATATTCTACCCACACACATTTGGAACTCTCCTGGGGTACCCTCACACATATTATTTCCTCATTTAGTGGATATTTTCACAAAAAAGTGAAATTTTCAAAAATCCAGAAAATTGGCTGAAAACGACTAAATATCAAGGAGTCATTGTGCGAATCGCTCTGGAACTGAAATCGGAACGCTCACTGACATTTCCCCTATCTGAAAGTCTGATAAACGCCGGAAAAATGACTAAGTCCAAAAAAAAGATTTTTTAAACTTTTTTCAATTTTACCCCCGTGGGATATATATTCTACCGACACACATTTGGAACTCTCCTGGGGTACCCTCACACATATTATTCCCTCATTTAGTGGATATTTTCACAAAAAAGTGAAATTTTCAAAAATCCAGAAAATTGGCTGAAAACGACTAAATATCAAGGAGTCATTGGGCGAATCGCTCTGGAACTGAAATCGGAATGCTCACTGACATTTCCCCTATCTGAAAGTCTGATAAACGCCGGAAAAATGACTAAGTCCAAGAAAAAATTTTTTTCAACTTTTTTCAATTTTACCCCCGTGGGATATATATTCTACCCACACACATTTGGAACTCTCCTGGGGTACCCTCACACATATTATTCCCTCATTTAGTGGATATTTTCACAAAAAAGTGAAATTTTCAAAAATCCAGAAAATTGGCTGAAAACGACTAAATATCAAGGAGTCATTGTGCGAATCGCTCTGGAACTGAAATCGGAACGCTCACTGACATTTCCCCTATCTGAAAGTCTGATAAACGCCGGAAAAATGACTAAGTCCAAAAAAAAAATTTTTTAAACTTTTTTCAATTTTACCCCCGTGGGATATATATTCTACCCACACACATTTGGAACTCTCCTGGGGTACCCTCACACATATTATTCCCTCATTTAGTGGATATTTTCACAAAAAAGTGAAATTTTCAAAAATCCAGAAAATTGGCTGAAAACGACTAAATATCAAGGAGTCATTGGGCGAATCGCTCTGGAACTGAAATCGGAATGCTCACTGACATTTCCCCTATCTGAAAGTCTGATAAACGCCGGAAAAATGACTAAGTCCAAGAAAAAAATTTTTTCAACTTTTTTCAATTTTACCCCCGTGGGATATATATTCTACCCACACACATTTGGAACTCTCCTGGGGTACCCTCACACATATTATTCCCTCATTTAGTGGATATTTTCACAAAAAAGTGAAATTTTCAAAAATCCAGAAAATTGGCTGAAAACGACTAAATATCAAGGAGTCATTGGGCGAATCGCTCTGGAACTGAAATCGAAACGCTCACTGACATTTCCCCTATCTGAAAGTCTGATAAACGCCGGAAAAATGACTAAGTCCAAGAAAAAAATTTTTTCAACTTTTTTCAATTTTACCCCCGTGGGATATATATTCTACCCACACACATTTGGAACTCTCCTGGAGTACCCTCACACATATTATTCCCTCATTTAGTGGATATTTTCACAAAAAAGTGAAATTTTCAAAAATCCAAAATATTGGCTGAAAACGACTAAATATCAAGGACTCATTGGGCGAATCGCTCTGGAACTGAAATCGGAACGCTCACTCACATATCCCCTATCTGAAAGTCTGATAAACGCCGGAAAAATGACTAAGTCCAAGAAAAAAATTTTTTCAACTTTTTTCAATTTTACCCCCTTGGGATATATATTCTACCCACACACATTTGGAACTCTCCTGGGGTACCCTCACACATATTATTCCCTCATTTAGTGGATATTTTCACAAAAAAGTGAAATTTTCAAAAATCCAGAAAATTGGCTGAAAACGACTAAATATCAAGGAGTCATTGGGCGAATCGCTCTGGAACTGAAATCGGAACGCTCACTGACATTTCCCCTATCTGAAAGTCTGATAAACGCCGGAAAAATGACTAAGTCCAAAAAAAAAATTTTTTAAACTTTTTTCAATTTTACCCCCGTGGGATATATATTCTACCCACACACATTTGGAACTCTCCTGGAGTACCCTCACACATATTATTCCCTCATTTAGTGGATATTTTCACAAAAAAGTGAAATTTTCAAAAATCCAAAATATTGGCTGAAAACGACTAAATATCAAGGACTCATTGGGCGAATCGCTCTGGAACTGAAATCAGAACGCTCACTCACATTTCCCCTATCTGAAAGTCTGATAAACACCGGAAAAATGACTAAGTCCAAGAAAAAAATTTTTTCAACTTTTTTCAATTTTACCCCCGTGGGATATATATTCTACCCACACACATTTGGAACTCTCCTGGGGTACCCTCACACATATTATTCCCTCATTTAGTGGATATTTTCACAAAAAAGTGAAATTTTCAAAAATCCAGAAAATTGGCTGAAAACGACTAAATATCAAGGAGTCATTGGGCGAATCGCTGTGGAACTGAAATCGGAATGCTCACTGACATTTCCCCTATCTGAAAGTCTGATAAACGCCGGAAAAATGACTAAGTCCAAGAAAAAAATTTTTTCAACTTTTTTTAATTTTACCCCCGTGAGATATATATTCTACCCACACACATTTGGAACTCTCCTGGGGTACCCTCACACATATTATTTCCTCATTTAGTGGATATTTTCACAAAAAAGTGAAATTTTCAAAAATCCAGAAAATTGGCTGAAAACGACTAAATATCAAGGAGTCATTGTGCGAATCGCTCTGGAACTGAAATCGGAACGCTCTTACATTTCCCCTATCTGAAAGTCTGATAAACGCCGGAAAAATGACTAAGTCCAAAAAAAAAATTTTTTAAACTTTTTTCAATTTTACCCCCGTGGGATATATATTCTACCCACACACATTTGGAACTCTCCTGGGGTACCCTCACACATATTATTCCCTCATTTAGTGGATATTTTCACAAAAAAGTGAAATTTTCAAAAATCCAGAAAATTGGCTGAAAACGACTAAATATCAAGGAGTCATTGGGCGAATCGCTCTGGAACTGAAATCGGAATGCTCACTGACATTTCCCCTATCTGAAAGTCTGATAAACGCCGGAAAAATGACTAAGTCCAAGAAAAAAATTTTTTCAACTTTTTTCAATTTTACCCCCGTGGGATATATATTCTACCCACACACATTTGGAACTCTCCTGGGGTACCCTCACACATATTATTCCCTCATTTAGTGGATATTTTCACAAAAAAGTGAAATTTTCAAAAATCCAGAAAATTGGCTGAAAACGACTAAATATCAAGGAGTCATTGGGCGAATCGCTCTGGAACTGAAATCGAAACGCTCACTGACATTTCCCCTATCTGAAAGTCTGATAAACGCCGGAAAAATGACTAAGTCCAAGAAAAAAATTTTTTCAACTTTTTTCAATTTTACCCCCGTGGGATATATATTCTACCCACACACATTTGGAACTCTCCTGGGGTACCCTCACACATATTATTCCCTCATTTAGTGGATATTTTCACAAAAAAGTGAAATTTTCAAAAATCCAAAATATTGGCTGAAAACGACTAAATATCAAGGACTCATTGGGCGAATCGCTCTGGAACTGAAATCGGAACGCTCACTGACATTTCCCCTATCTGAAAGTCTGATAAACGCCGGAAAAATGACTAAGTCCAAAAAAAAAATTTTTTAAACTTTTTTCAATTTTACCCCCGTGGGATGTATATTCTACCCACACACATTTGGAACTCTCCTGGAGTACCCTCACACATATTATTCCCTCATTTAGTGGATATTTTCACAAAAAAGTGAAATTTTCAAAAATCCAAAATATTGGCTGAAAACGACTAAATATCAAGGACTCATTGGGCGAATCGCTCTGGAACTGAAATCGGAACGCTCACTCACATTTCCCCTATTTGAAAGTCTGATAAACGCCGGAAAAATGACTAAGTCCAAGAAAAAATTTTTTTCAACTTTTTTCAATTTTACCCCCGTGGGATATATATTCTACCCACACACATTTGGAACTCTCCTGGGGTACCCTCACACATATTATTCCCTCATTTAGTGGATATTTTCACAAAAAAGTGAAATTTTCAAAAATCCAGAAAATTGGCTGAAAACGACTAAATATCAAGGAGTCATTGGGCGAATCGCTCTGGAACTGAAATCGGAACGCTCACTGACATTTCCCCTATCTGAAAGTCTGATAAACGCCGGAAAAATGACTAAGTCCAAAAAAAAAATTTTTTAAACTTTTTTCAATTTTACCCCCGTGGGATATATATTCTACCCACACACATTTGGAACTCTCCTGGAGTACCCTCACACATATTATTCCCTCATTTAGTGGATATTTTCACAAAAAAGTGAAATTTTCAAAAATCCAAAATATTGGCTGAAAACGACTAAATATCAAGGACTCATTGGGCGAATCGCTCTGGAACGGAAATCGGAACGCTCACTCACATTTCCCCTATCTGAAAGTCTGATAAACGCCGGAAAAATGACTAAGTCCAAGAAAAAAAATTTTTCAACTTTTTTCAATTTTACCCCCGTGGGATATATATTCTACCCACACACATTTGGAACTCTCCTGGGGTACCCTCACACATATTATTCCCTCATTTAGTGGATATTTTCACAAAAAAGTGAAATTTTCAAAAATCCAGAAAATTGGCTGAAAACGACTAAATATCAAGGAGTCATTGGGCGAATCGCTCTGGAACTGAAATCGGAACGCTCACTGACATTTCCCCTATCTGAAAGTCTGATAAACGCCGGAAAAATGACTAAGTCCAAAAAAAAAATTTTTTTAACTTTTTTCAATTTTACCCCCGTGGGATATATATTCTACCCACACACATTTGGAACTCTCCTGGGGTACCCTCACACATATTATTCCCTCATTTAGTGGATATTTTCACAAAAAAGTGAAATTTTCAAAAATCCAAAATATTGGCTGAAAACGACTAAATATCAAGGACTCATTGGGCGAATCGCTCTGGAACTGAAATCGGAACGCTCACTGACATTTCCCCTATCTGAAAGTCTGATAAACGCCGGAAAAATGACTAAGTCCAAAAAAAAAATTTTTTAAACTTTTTTCAATTTTACCCCCGTGGGATGTATATTCTACCCACACACATTTGGAACTCTCCTGGAGTACCCTCACACATATTATTCCCTCATTTAGTGGATATTTTCACAAAAAAGTGAAATTTTCAAAAATCCAAAATATTGGCTGAAAACGACTAAATATCAAGGACTCATTGGGCGAATCGCTCTGGAACTGAAATCGGAACGCTCACTCACATTTCCCCTATTTGAAAGTCTGATAAACGCCGGAAAAATGACTAAGTCCAAGAAAAAATTTTTTTCAACTTTTTTCAATTTTACCCCCGTGGGATATATATTCTACCCACACACATTTGGAACTCTCCTGGGGTACCCTCACACATATTATTCCCTCATTTAGTGGATATTTTCACAAAAAAGTGAAATTTTCAAAAATCCAGAAAATTGGCTGAAAACGACTAAATATCAAGGAGTCATTGGGCGAATCGCTCTGGAACTGAAATCGGAACGCTCACTGACATTTCCCCTATCTGAAAGTCTGATAAACGCCGGAAAAATGACTAAGTCCAAAAAAAAAATTTTTTAAACTTTTTTCAATTTTACCCCCGTGGGATATATATTCTACCCACACACATTTGGAACTCTCCTGGAGTACCCTCACACATATTATTCCCTCATTTAGTGGATATTTTCACAAAAAAGTGAAATTTTCAAAAATCCAAAATATTGGCTGAAAACGACTAAATATCAAGGACTCATTGGGCGAATCGCTCTGGAACGGAAATCGGAACGCTCACTCACATTTCCCCTATCTGAAAGTCTGATAAACGCCGGAAAAATGACTAAGTCCAAGAAAAAAAATTTTTCAACTTTTTTCAATTTTACCCCCGTGGGATATATATTCTACCCACACACATTTGGAACTCTCCTGGGGTACCCTCACACATATTATTCCCTCATTTAGTGGATATTTTCACAAAAAAGTGAAATTTTCAAAAATCCAGAAAATTGGCTGAAAACGACTAAATATCAAGGAGTCATTGGGCGAATCGCTCTGGAACTGAAATCGGAACGCTCACTGACATTTCCCCTATCTGAAAGTCTGATAAACGCCGGAAAAATGACTAAGTCCAAAAAAAAAATTTTTTTAACTTTTTTCAATTTTACCCCCGTGGGATATATATTCTACCCACACACATTTGGAACTCTCCTGGGGTACCCTCACACATATTATTCCCTCATTTAGTGGATATTTTCACAAAAAAGTGAAATTTTCAAAAATCCAAAATATTGGCTGAAAACGACTAAATATCAAGGACTCATTGGGCGAATCGCTCTGGAACTGAAATCGGAACGCTCACTCACATTTCCCCTATCTGAAAGTCTGATAAACGCCGGAAAAATGACTAAGTCCAAAAAAAAATTTTTTTCAACTTTTTTTAATTTTACCCCCGTGAGATATATATTCTACCCACACACATTTGGAACTCTCCTGGGGTACCCTCACACATATTATTTCCTCATTTAGTGGATATTTTCACAAAAAAGTGAAATTTTCAAAAATCCAGAAAATTGGCTGAAAACGACTAAATATCAAGGAGTCATTGTGCGAATCGCTCTGGAACTGAAATCGGAACGCTCACTGACATTTCCCCTATCTGAAAGTCTGATAAACGCCGGAAAAATGACTAAGTCCAAAAAAAAAATTTTTTAAACTTTTTTCAATTTTACCCCCGTGGGATATATATTCTACCGACACACATTTGGAACTCTCCTGGGGTACCCTCACACATATTATTCCCTCATTTAGTGGATATTTTCACAAAAAAGTGAAATTTTCAAAAATCCAGAAAATTGGCTGAAAACGACTAAATATCAAGGAGTCATTGGGCGAATCGCTCTGGAACTGAAATCGGAATGCTCACTGACATTTCCCCTATCTGAAAGTCTGATAAACGCCGGAAAAATGACTAAGTCCAAGAAAAAATTTTTTTCAACTTTTTTCAATTTTACCCCCGTGGGATATATATTCTACCCACACACATTTGGAACTCTCCTGGGGTACCCTCACACATATTATTCCCTCATTTAGTGGATATTTTCACAAAAAAGTGAAATTTTCAAAAATCCAGAAAATTGGCTGAAAACGACTAAATATCAAGGAGTCATTGGGCGAATCGCTCTGGAACTGAAATCGAAACGCTCACTGACATTTCCCCTATCTGAAAGTCTGATAAACGCCGGAAAAATGACTAAGTCCAAGAAAAAAATTTTTTCAACTTTTTTCAATTTTACCCCCGTGGGATATATATTCTACCCACACACATTTGGAACTCTCCTGGAGTACCCTCACACATATTATTCCCTCATTTAGTGGATATTTTCACAAAAAAGTGAAATTTTCAAAAATCCAAAATATTGGCTGAAAACGACTAAATATCAAGGACTCATTGGGCGAATCGCTCTGGAACTGAAATCGGAACGCTCACTCACATTTCCCCTATCTGAAAGTCTGATAAACGCCGGAAAAATGACTAAGTCCAAGAAAAAAATTTTTTCAACTTTTTTCAATTTTACCCCCTTGGGATATATATTCTACCCACACACATTTGGAACTCTCCTGGGGTACCCTCACACATATTATTCCCTCATTTAGTGGATATTTTCACAAAAAAGTGAAATTTTCAAAAATCCAGAAAATTGGCTGAAAACGACTAAATATCAAGGAGTCATTGGGCGAATCGCTCTGGAACTGAAATCGGAACGCTCACTGACATTTCCCCTATCTGAAAGTCTGATAAACGCCGGAAAAATGACTAAGTCCAAAAAAAAAATTTTTTAAACTTTTTTCAATTTTACCCCCGTGGGATATATATTCTACCCACACACATTTGGAACTCTCCTGGAGTACCCTCACACATATTATTCCCTCATTTAGTGGATATTTTCACAAAAAAGTGAAATTTTCAAAAATCCAAAATATTGGCTGAAAACGACTAAATATCAAGGACTCATTGGGCGAATCGCTCTGGAACTGAAATCAGAACGCTCACTCACATTTCCCCTATCTGAAAGTCTGATAAACACCGGAAAAATGACTAAGTCCAAGAAAAAAATTTTTTAAACTTTTTTCAATTTTACCCCCGTGGGATATATATTCTACCCACACACATTTGGAACTCTCCTGGGGTACCCTCACACATATTATTCCCTCATTTAGTGGATATTTTCACAAAAAAGTGAAATTTTCAAAAATCCAGAAAATTGGCTGAAAACGACTAAATATCAAGGAGTCATTGGGCGAATCGCTCTGGAACTGAAATCGGAATGCTCACTGACATTTCCCCTATCTGAAAGTCTGATAAACGCCGGAAAAATGACTAAGTCCAAGAAAAAAATTTTTTCAACTTTTTTTAATTTTACCCCCGTGAGATATATATTCTACCCACACACATTTGGAACTCTCCTGGGGTACCCTCACACATATTATTTCCTCATTTAGTGGATATTTTCACAAAAAAGTGAAATTTTCAAAAATCCAGAAAATTGGCTGAAAACGACTAAATATCAAGGAGTCATTGTGCGAATCGCTCTGGAACTGAAATCGGAACGCTCTTACATTTCCCCTATCTGAAAGTCTGATAAACGCCGGAAAAATGACTAAGTCCAAAAAAAAAATTTTTTAAACTTTTTTCAATTTTACCCCCGTGGGATATATATTCTACCGACACACATTTGGAACTCTCCTGGGGTACCCTCACACATATTATTCCCTCATTTAGTGGATATTTTCACAAAAAAGTGAAATTTTCAAAAATCCAGAAAATTGGCTGAAAACGACTAAATATCAAGGAGTCATTGGGCGAATCGCTCTGGAACTGAAATCGGAATGCTCACTGACATTTCCCCTATCTGAAAGTCTGATAAACGCCGGAAAAATGACTAAGTCCAAGAAAAAATTTTTTTCAACTTTTTTCAATTTTACCCCCGTGGGATATATATTCTACCCACACACATTTGGAACTCTCCTGGGGTACCCTCACACATATTATTCCCTCATTTAGTGGATATTTTCACAAAAAAGTGAAATTTTCAAAAATCCAGAAAATTGGCTGAAAACGACTAAATATCAAGGAGTCATTGGGCGAATCGCTCTGGAACTGAAATCGAAACGCTCACTGACATTTCCCCTATCTGAAAGTCTGATAAACGCCGGAAAAATGACTAAGTCCAAGAAAAAAATTTTTTCAACTTTTTTCAATTTTACCCCCGTGGGATATATATTCTACCCACACACATTTGGAACTCTCCTGGAGTACCCTCACACATATTATTCCCTCATTTAGTGGATATTT
This sequence comes from Phyllobates terribilis, assembly GCF_046119375.1. Classification (NCBI taxonomy): domain Eukaryota; kingdom Metazoa; phylum Chordata; class Amphibia; order Anura; family Dendrobatidae; genus Phyllobates; species Phyllobates terribilis. The sequence goes on from NW_027362762.1 coordinate 587,448,010, forward strand.
TCACAAAAAAGTGAAATTTTCAAAAATCCAAAATATTGGCTGAAAACGACTAAATATCAAGGACTCATTGGGCGAATCGCTCTGGAACTGAAATCGGAACGCTCACTCACATTTCCCCTATCTGAAAGTCTGATAAACGCCGGAAAAATGACTAAGTCCAAGAAAAAAATTTTTTCAACTTTTTTCAATTTTACCCCCTTGGGATATATATTCTACCCACACACATTTGGAACTCTCCTGGGGTACCCTCACACATATTATTCCCTCATTTAGTGGATATTTTCACAAAAAAGTGAAATTTTCAAAAATCCAGAAAATTGGCTGAAAACGACTAAATATCAAGGAGTCATTGGGCGAATCGCTCTGGAACTGAAATCGGAACGCTCACTGACATTTCCCCTATCTGAAAGTCTGATAAACGCCGGAAAAATGACTAAGTCCAAAAAAAAAATTTTTTAAACTTTTTTCAATTTTACCCCCGTGGGATATATATTCTACCCACACACATTTGGAACTCTCCTGGAGTACCCTCACACATATTATTCCCTCATTTAGTGGATATTTTCACAAAAAAGTGAAATTTTCAAAAATCCAAAATATTGGCTGAAAACGACTAAATATCAAGGACTCATTGGGCGAATCGCTCTGGAACTGAAATCAGAACGCTCACTCACATTTCCCCTATCTGAAAGTCTGATAAACACCGGAAAAATGACTAAGTCCAAGAAAAAAATTTTTTAAACTTTTTTCAATTTTACCCCCGTGGGATATATATTCTACCCACACACATTTGGAACTCTCCTGGGGTACCCTCACACATATTATTCCCTCATTTAGTGGATATTTTCACAAAAAAGTGAAATTTTCAAAAATCCAGAAAATTGGCTGAAAACGACTAAATATCAAGGAGTCATTGGGCGAATCGCTCTGGAACTGAAATCGGAATGCTCACTGACATTTCCCCTATCTGAAAGTCTGATAAACGCCGGAAAAATGACTAAGTCCAAGAAAAAAATTTTTTCAACTTTTTTTAATTTTACCCCCGTGAGATATATATTCTACCCACACACATTTGGAACTCTCCTGGGGTACCCTCACACATATTATTTCCTCATTTAGTGGATATTTTCACAAAAAAGTGAAATTTTCAAAAATCCAGAAAATTGGCTGAAAACGACTAAATATCAAGGAGTCATTGTGCGAATCGCTCTGGAACTGAAATCGGAACGCTCTTACATTTCCCCTATCTGAAAGTCTGATAAACGCCGGAAAAATGACTAAGTCCAAAAAAAAAATTTTTTAAACTTTTTTCAATTTTACCCCCGTGGGATATATATTCTACCGACACACATTTGGAACTCTCCTGGGGTACCCTCACACATATTATTCCCTCATTTAGTGGATATTTTCACAAAAAAGTGAAATTTTCAAAAATCCAGAAAATTGGCTGAAAACGACTAAATATCAAGGAGTCATTGGGCGAATCGCTCTGGAACTGAAATCGGAATGCTCACTGACATTTCCCCTATCTGAAAGTCTGATAAACGCCGGAAAAATGACTAAGTCCAAGAAAAATTTTTTTTCAACTTTTTTCAATTTTACCCCCGTGGGATATATATTCTACCCACACACATTTGGAACTCTCCTGGGGTACCCTCACACATATTATTCCCTCATTTAGTGGATATTTTCACAAAAAAGTGAAATTTTCAAAAATCCAGAAAATTGGCTGAAAACGACTAAATATCAAGGAGTCATTGTGCGAATCGCTCTGGAACTGAAATCGGAACGCTCACTGACATTTCCCCTATCTGAAAGTCTGATAAACGCCGGAAAAATGACTAAGTCCAAAAAAAAAATTTTTTAAACTTTTTTCAATTTTACCCCCGTGGGATATATATTCTACCCACACACATTTGGAACTCTCCTGGGGTACCCTCACACATATTATTCCCTCATTTAGTGGATATTTTCACAAAAAAGTGAAATTTTCAAAAATCCAGAAAATTGGCTGAAAACGACTAAATATCAAGGAGTCATTGGGCGAATCGCTCTGGAACTGAAATCGGAATGCTCACTGACATTTCCCCTATCTGAAAGTCTGATAAACGCCGGAAAAATGACTAAGTCCAAGAAAAATTTTTTTTCAACTTTTTTCAATTTTACCCCCGTGGGATATATATTCTACCCACACACATTTGGAACTCTCCTGGGGTACCCTCACACATATTATTCCCTCATTTAGTGGATATTTTCACAAAAAAGTGAAATTTTCAAAAATCCAGAAAATTGGCTGAAAACGACTAAATATCAAGGAGTCATTGTGCGAATCGCTCTGGAACTGAAATCGGAACGCTCACTGACATTTCCCCTATCTGAAAGTCTGATAAACGCCGGAAAAATGACTAAGTCCAAAAAAAAAATTTTTTAAACTTTTTTCAATTTTACCCCCGTGGGATATATATTCTACCCACACACATTTGGAACTCTCCTGGGGTACCCTCACACATATTATTCCCTCATTTAGTGGATATTTTCACAAAAAAGTGAAATTTTCAAAAATCCAGAAAATTGGCTGAAAACGACTAAATATCAAGGAGTCATTGGGCGAATCGCTCTGGAACTGAAATCGGAATGCTCACTGACATTTCCCCTATCTGAAAGTCTGATAAACGCCGGAAAAATGATTAAGTCCAAGAAAAAAATTTTTTCAACTTTTTTCAATTTTACCCCCGTGGGATATATATTCTACCCACACACATTTGGAACTCTCCTGGGGTACCCTCACACATATTATTCCCTCATTTAGTGGATATTTTCACAAAAAAGTGAAATTTTCAAAAATCCAGAAAATTGGCTGAAAACGACTAAATATCAAGGAGTCATTGGGCGAATCGCTCTGGAACTGAAATCGAAACGCTCACTGACATTTCCCCTATCTGAAAGTCTGATAAACGCCGGAAAAATGACTAAGTCCAAGAAAAAAATTTTTTCAACTTTTTTCAATTTTACCCCCGTGGGATATATATTCTACCCACACACATTTGGAACTCTCCTGGAGTACCCTCACACATATTATTCCCTCATTTAGTGGATATTTTCACAAAAAAGTGAAATTTTCAAAAATCCAAAATATTGGCTGAAAACGACTAAATATCAAGGACTCTTTGGGCGAATCGCTCTGGAACTGAAATCGGAACGCTCACTCACATTTCCCCTATCTGAAAGTCTGATAAACGCCGGAAAAATGACTAAGTCCAAGAAAAAAATTTTTTCAACTTTTTTCAATTTTACCCCCTTGGGATATATATTCTACCCACACACATTTGGAACTCTCCTGGGGTACCCTCACACATATTATTCCCTCATTTAGTGGATATTTTCACAAAAAAGTGAAATTTTCAAAAATCCAGAAAATTGGCTGAAAACGACTAAATATCAAGGAGTCATTGGGCGAATCGCTCTGGAACTGAAATCGGAACGCTCACTGACATTTCCCCTATCTGAAAGTCTGATAAACGCCGGAAAAATGACTAAGTCCAAAAAAAAAATTTTTTAAACTTTTTTCAATTTTACCCCCGTGGGATATATATTCTACCCACACACATTTGGAACTCTCCTGGAGTACCCTCACACATATTATTCCCTCATTTAGTGGATATTTTCACAAAAAAGTGAAATTTTCAAAAATCCAAAATATTGGCTGAAAACGACTAAATATCAAGGACTCATTGGGCGAATCGCTCTGGAACTGAAATCAGAACGCTCACTCACATTTCCCCTATCTGAAAGTCTGATAAACACCGGAAAAATGACTAAGTCCAAGAAAAAAATTTTTTCAACTTTTTTCAATTTTACCCCCGTGGGATATATATTCTACCCACACACATTTGGAACTCTCCTGGGGTACCCTCACACATATTATTCCCTCATTTAGTGGATATTTTCACAAAAAAGTGAAATTTTCAAAAATCCAGAAAATTGGCTGAAAACGACTAAATATCAAGGAGTCATTGGGCGAATCGCTCTGGAACTGAAATCGGAATGCTCACTGACATTTCCCCTATCTGAAAGTCTGATAAACGCCGGAAAAATGACTAAGTCCAAGAAAAAAATTTTTTCAACTTTTTTTAATTTTACCCCCGTGAGATATATATTCTACCCACACACATTTGGAACTCTCCTGGGGTACCCTCACACATATTATTTCCTCATTTAGTGGATATTTTCACAAAAAAGTGAAATTTTCAAAAATCCAGAAAATTGGCTGAAAACGACTAAATATCAAGGAGTCATTGGGCGAATCGCTCTGGAACTGAAATCGGAATGCTCACTGACATTTCCCCTATCTGAAAGTCTGATAAACGCCGGAAAAATGACTAAGTCCAAGAAAAATTTTTTTTCAACTTTTTTCAATTTTACCCCCGTGGGATATATATTCTACCCACACACATTTGGAACTCTCCTGGGGTACCCTCACACATATTATTCCCTCATTTAGTGGATATTTTCACAAAAAAGTGAAATTTTCAAAAATCCAGAAAATTGGCTGAAAACGACTAAATATCAAGGAGTCATTGTGCGAATCGCTCTGGAACTGAAATCGGAACGCTCACTGATATTTCCCCTATCTGAAAGTCTGATAAACGCCGGAAAAATGACTAAGTCCAAAAAAAAAATTTTTTCAACTTTTTTCACTTTTACCCCCGTGGGATATATATTCTACCCACACACATTTGGAACTCTCCTGGGGTACCCTCACACATATTATTCCCTCATTTAGTGGATATTTTCACAAAAAAGTGAAATTTTCAAAAATCCAGAAAATTGGCTGAAAACGACTAAATATCAAGGAGTCATTGGGCGAATCGCTCTGGAACTGAAATCGGAACGCTCACTGACATTTCCCCTATCTGAAAGTCTGATAAACGCCGGAAAAATGACTAAGTCCAAAAAAAAAATTTTTTAAACTTTTTTCAATTTTACCCCCGTGGGATATATATTCTACCCACACACATTTGGAACTCTCCTGGAGTACCCTCACACATATTATTCCCTCATTTAGTGGATATTTTCACAAAAAAGTGAAATTTTCAAAAATCCAAAATATTGGCTGAAAACGACTAAATATCAAGGACTCATTGGGCGAATCGCTCTGGAACTGAAATCAGAACGCTCACTCACATTTCCCCTATCTGAAAGTCTGATAAACGCCGGAAAAATGACTAAGTCCAAGAAAAAAAATTTTTCAACTTTTTTCAATTTTACCCCCGTGGGATATATATTCTACCCACACACATTTGGAACTCTCCTGGGGTACCCTCACACATATTATTCCCTCATTTAGTGGATATTTTCACAAAAAAGTGAAATTTTCAAAAATCCAGAAAATTGGCTGAAAACGACTAAATATCAAGGAGTCATTGGGCGAATCGCTCTGGAACTGAAATCGGAAGGCTCACTGACATTTCCCCTATCTGAAAGTCTGATAAACGCCGGAAAAATGACTAAGTCCAAGAAAAAATTTTTTTCAACTTTTTTCAATTTTACCCCCGTGGGATATATATTCTACCCACACACATTTGGAACTCTCCTGGGGTACCCTCACACATATTATTCCCTCATTTAGTGGATATTTTCACAAAAAAGTGAAATTTTCAAAAATCCAGAAAATTGGCTGAAAACGACTAAATATCAAGGAGTCATTGGGCGAATCGCTCTGGAACTGAAATCGGAAGGCTCACTGACATTTCCCCTATCTGAAAGTCTGATAAACGCCGGAAAAATGACTAAGTCCAAGAAAAATTTTTTTTCAACTTTTTTCAATTTTACCCCCGTGGGATATATATTCTACCCACACACATTTGGAACTCTCCTGGGGTACCCTCACACATATTATTCCCTCATTTAGTGGATATTTTCACAAAAAAGTGAAATTTTCAAAAATCCAGAAAATTGGCTGAAAACGACTAAATATCAAGGAGTCATTGTGCGAATCGCTCTGGAACTGAAATCGGAACGCTCACTGATATTTCCCCTATCTGAAAGTCTGATAAACGCCGGAAAAATGACTAAGTCCAAAAAAAAAATTTTTTCAACTTTTTTCACTTTTACCCCCGTGGGATATATATTCTACCCACACACATTTGGAACTCTCCTGGGGTACCCTCACACATATTATTCCCTCATTTAGTGGATATTTTCACAAAAAAGTGAAATTTTCAAAAATCCAGAAAATTGGCTGAAAACGACTAAATATCAAGGAGTCATTGGGCGAATCGCTCTGGAACTGAAATCGGAACGCTCACTGACATTTCCCCTATCTGAAAGTCTGATAAACGCCGGAAAAATGACTAAGTCCAAAAAAAAAATTTTTTAAACTTTTTTCAATTTTACCCCCGTGGGATATATATTCTACCCACACACATTTGGAACTCTCCTGGAGTACCCTCACACATATTATTCCCTCATTTAGTGGATATTTTCACAAAAAAGTGAAATTTTCAAAAATCCAAAATATTGGCTGAAAACGACTAAATATCAAGGACTCATTGGGCGAATCGCTCTGGAACTGAAATCAGAACGCTCACTCACATTTCCCCTATCTGAAAGTCTGATAAACGCCGGAAAAATGACTAAGTCCAAGAAAAAAAATTTTTCAACTTTTTTCAATTTTACCCCCGTGGGATATATATTCTACCCACACACATTTGGAACTCTCCTGGGGTACCCTCACACATATTATTCCCTCATTTAGTGGATATTTTCACAAAAAAGTGAAATTTTCAAAAATCCAGAAAATTGGCTGAAAACGACTAAATATCAAGGAGTCATTGGGCGAATCGCTCTGGAACTGAAATCGGAAGGCTCACTGACATTTCCCCTATCTGAAAGTCTGATAAACGCCGGAAAAATGACTAAGTCCAAGAAAAAATTTTTTTCAACTTTTTTCAATTTTACCCCCGTGGGATATATATTCTACCCACACACATTTGGAACTCTCCTGGGGTACCCTCACACATATTATTCCCTCATTTAGTGGATATTTTCACAAAAAAGTGAAATTTTCAAAAATCCAGAAAATTGGCTGAAAACGACTAAATATCAAGGAGTCATTGGGCGAATCGCTCTGGAACTGAAATCGGAAGGCTCACTGACATTTCCCCTATCTGAAAGTCTGATAAACGCCGGAAAAATGACTAAGTCCAAGAAAAATTTTTTTTCAACTTTTTTCAATTTTACCCCCGTGGGATATATATTCTACCCACACACATTTGGAACTCTCCTGGGGTACCCTCACACATATTATTCCCTCATTTAGTGGATATTTTCACAAAAAAGTGAAATTTTCAAAAATCCAGAAAATTGGCTGAAAACGACTAAATATCAAGGAGTCATTGTGCGAATCGCTCTGGAACTGAAATCGGAACGCTCACTGATATTTCCCCTATCTGAAAGTCTGATAAACGCCGGAAAAATGACTAAGTCCAAAAAAAAAATTTTTTCAACTTTTTTCACTTTTACCCCCGTGGGATATATATTCTACCCACACACATTTGGAACTCTCCTGGGGTACCCTCACACATATTATTCCCTCATTTAGTGGATATTTTCACAAAAAAGTGAAATTTTCAAAAATCCAGAAAATTGGCTGAAAACGACTAAATATCAAGGAGTCATTGGGCGAATCGCTCTGGAACTGAAATCGGAACGCTCACTGACATTTCCCCTATCTGAAAGTCTGATAAACGCCGGAAAAATGACTAAGTCCAAAAAAAAAATTTTTTAAACTTTTTTCAATTTTACCCCCGTGGGATATATATTCTACCCACACACATTTGGAACTCTCCTGGAGTACCCTCACACATATTATTCCCTCATTTAGTGGATATTTTCACAAAAAAGTGAAATTTTCAAAAATCCAAAATATTGGCTGAAAACGACTAAATATCAAGGACTCATTGGGCGAATCGCTCTGGAACTGAAATCAGAACGCTCACTCACATTTCCCCTATCTGAAAGTCTGATAAACGCCGGAAAAATGACTAAGTCCAAGAAAAAAAATTTTTCAACTTTTTTCAATTTTACCCCCGTGGGATATATATTCTACCCACACACATTTGGAACTCTCCTGGGGTACCCTCACACATATTATTCCCTCATTTAGTGGATATTTTCACAAAAAAGTGAAATTTTCAAAAATCCAGAAAATTGGCTGAAAACGACTAAATATCAAGGAGTCATTGGGCGAATCGCTCTGGAACTGAAATCGGAAGGCTCACTGACATTTCCCCTATCTGAAAGTCTGATAAACGCCGGAAAAATGACTAAGTCCAAGAAAAAATTTTTTTCAACTTTTTTCAATTTTACCCCCGTGGGATATATATTCTACCCACACACATTTGGAACTCTCCTGGGGTACCCTCACACATATTATTCCCTCATTTAGTGGATATTTTCACAAAAAAGTGAAATTTTCAAAAATCCAGAAAATTGGCTGAAAACGACTAAATATCAAGGAGTCATTGGGCGAATCGCTCTGGAACTGAAATCGGAATGCTCACTGACATTTCCCCTATCTGAAAGTCTGATAAACGCCGGAAAAATGACTAAGTCCAAGAAAAAATTTTTTTCAACTTTTTTCAATTTTACCCCCGTGGGATATATATTCTACCCACACACATTTGGAACTCTCCTGGGGTACCCTCACACATATTATTCCCTCATTTAGTGGATATTTTCACAAAAAAGTGAAATTTTCAAAAATCCAGAAAATTGGCTGAAAACGACTAAATATCAAGGAGTCATTGGGCGAATCGCTCTGGAACTGAAATCGAAACGCTCACTGACATTTCCCCTATCTGAAAGTCTGATAAACGCCGGAAAAATGACTAAGTCCAAGAAAAAAATTTTTTCAACTTTTTTCAATTTTACCCCCGTGGGATATATATTCTACCCACACACATTTGGAACTCTCCTGGGGTACCCTCACACATATTATTCCCTCATTTAGTGGATATTTTCACAAAAAAGTGAAATTTTCAAAAATCCAAAATATTGGCTGAAAACGACTAAATATCAAGGACTCATTGGGCGAATCGCTCTGGAACTGAAATCAGAACGCTCACTCACATTTCCCCTATCTGAAAGTCTGATAAACGCCGGAAAAATGACTAAGTCCAAGAAAAAAATTTTTTCAACTTTTTTCAATTTTACCCCCGTGGGATATATATTCTACCCACACACATTTGGAACTCTCCTGGGGTACCCTCACACATATTATTCCCTCATTTAGTGGATATTTTCACAAAAAAGTGAAATTTTCAAAAATCCAGAAAATTGGCTGAAAACGACTAAATATCAAGGAGTCATTGGGCGAATCGCTCTGGAACTGAAATCGGAATGCTCACTGACATTTCCCCTATCTGAAAGTCTGATAAACGCCGGAAAAATGACTAAGTCCAAGAAAAAAAATTTTTCAACTTTTTTCAATTTTACCCCGTGGGATATATATTCTACCCACACACATTTGGAACTCTCCTGGGGTACCCTCACACATATTATTCCCTCATTTAGTGGATATTTTCACAAAAAAGTGAAATTTTCAAAAATCCAAAATATTGGCTGAAAACGACTAAATATCAAGGACTCATTGGGCGAATCGCTCTGGAACTGAAATCGGAACGCTCACTGACATTTCCCCTATCTGAAAGTCTGATAAACGCCGGAAAAATGACTAAGTCCAAAAAAAAAATTTTTTAAACTTTTTTCAATTTTACCCCCGTGGGATGTATATTCTACCCACACACATTTGGAACTCTCCTGGAGTACCCTCACACATATTATTCCCTCATTTAGTGGATATTTTCACAAAAAAGTGAAATTTTCAAAAATCCAAAATATTGGCTGAAAACGACTAAATATCAAGGACTCATTGGGCGAATCGCTCTGGAACTGAAATCGGAACGCTCACTCACATTTCCCCTATTTGAAAGTCTGATAAACGCCGGAAAAATGACTAAGTCCAAGAAAAAAATTTTTTCAACTTTTTTCAATTTTACCCCCGTGGGATATATATTCTACCCACACACATTTGGAACTCTCCTGGGGTACCCTCACACATATTATTCCCTCATTTAGTGGATATTTTCACAAAAAAGTGAAATTTTCAAAAATCCAGAAAATTGGCTGAAAACGACTAAATATCAAGGAGTCATTGGGCGAATCGCTCTGGAACTGAAATCGGACCGCTCACTGACATTTCCCCTATCTGAAAGTCTGATAAACGCCGGAAAAATGACTAAGTCCAAAAAAAAAATTTTTTAAACTTTTTTCAATTTTACCCCCGTGGGATATATATTCTACCCACACACATTTGGAACTCTCCTGGAGTACCCTCACACATATTATTCCCTCATTTAGTGGATATTTTCACAAAAAAGTGAAATTTTCAAAAATCCAAAATATTGGCTGAAAACGACTAAATATCAAGGACTCATTGGGCGAATCGCTCTGGAACTGAAATCAGAACGCTCACTCACATTTCCCCTATCTGAAAGTCTGATAAACGCCGGAAAAATGACTAAGTCCAAGAAAAAAAATTTTTCAACTTTTTTCAATTTTACCCCCGTGGGATATATATTCTACCCACACACATTTGGAACTCTCCTGGGGTACCCTCACACATATTATTCCCTCATTTAGTGGATATTTTCACAAAAAAGTGAAATTTTCAAAAATCCAGAAAATTGGCTGAAAACGACTAAATATCAAGGAGTCATTGGGCGAATCGCTCTGGAACTGAAATCGGAATGCTCACTGACATTTCCCCTATCTGAAAGTCTGATAAACGCCGGAAAAATGACTAAGTCCAAGAAAAAAAATTTTTCAACTTTTTTCAATTTTACCCCCGTGGGATATATATTCTACCCACACACATTTGGAACTCTCCTGGGGTACCCTCACACATATTATTCCCTCATTTAGTGGATATTTTCACAAAAAAGTGAAATTTTCAAAAATCCAGAAAATTGGCTGAAAACGACTAAATATCAAGGAGTCATTGGGCGAATCGCTCTGGAACTGAAATCGGAACGCTCACTGACATTTCCCCTATCTAAAAGTCTGATAAACGCCGGAAAAATGACTAAGTCCAAAAAAAAAATTTTTTTAACTTTTTTCAATTTTACCCCCGTGGGATATATATTCTACCCACACACATTTGGAACTCTCCTGGGGTACCCTCACACATATTATTCCCTCATTTAGTGGATATTTTCACAAAAAAGTGAAATTTTCAAAAATCCAGAAAATTGGCTGAAAACGACTAAATATCAAGGAGTCATTGTGCGAATCGCTCTGGAACTGAAATCGGAACGCTCACTGACATTTCCCCTATCTGAAAGTCTGATAAACGCCGGAAAAATGACTAAGTCCAAAAAAAAAATTTTTTAAACTTTTTTCAATTTTACCCCCGTGGGATATATATTCTACCCACACACATTTGGAACTCTCCTGGGGTACCCTCACACATATTATTCCCTCATTTAGTGGATATTTTCACAAAAAAGTGAAATTTTCAAAAATCCAAAATATTGGCTGAAAACGACTAAATATCAAGGACTCATTGGGCGAATCGCTCTGGAACTGAAATCGGAACGCTCACTCACATTTCCCCTATCTGAAAGTCTGATAAACGCCGGAAAAATGACTAAGTCCAAGAAAAAAAATTTTTCAACTTTTTTCAATTTTACCCCCGTGGGATATATATTCTACCCACACACATTTGGAACTCTCCTGGGGTACCCTCACACATATTATTCCCTCATTTAGTGGATATTTTCACAAAAAAGTGAAATTTTCAAAAATCCAGAAAATTGGCTGAAAACGACTAAATATCAAGGAGTCATTGGGCGAATCGCTCTGGAACTGAAATCGGAACGCTCACTGACATTTCCCCTATCTGAAAGTCTGATAAACGCCGGAAAAATGACTAAGTCCAAAAAAAAAATTTTTTTAACTTTTTTCAATTTTACCCCCGTGGGATATATATTCTACCCACACACATTTGGAACTCTCCTGGGGTACCCTCACACATATTATTCCCTCATTTAGTGGATATTTTCACAAAAAAGTGAAATTTTCAAAAATCCAGAAAATTGGCTGAAAACGACTAAATATCAAGGAGTCATTGTGCGAATCGCTCTGGAACTGAAATCGGAATGCTCACTGACATTTCCCCTATCTGAAAGTCTGATAAACGCCGGAAAAATGACTAAGTCCAAAAAAAAAATTTTTTAAACTTTTTTCAATTTTACCCCCGTGGGATATATATTCTACCCACACACATTTGGAACTCTCCTGGGGTACCCTCACACATATTATTCCCTCATTTAGTGGATATTTTCACAAAAAAGTGAAATTTTCAAAAATCCAAAATATTGGCTGAAAACGACTAAATATCAAGGACTCATTGGGCGAATCGCTCTGGAACTGAAATCGGAACGCTCACTCACATTTCCCCTATCTGAAAGTCTGATAAACGCCGGAAAAATGACTAAGTCCAAAAAAAAAATTTTTTAAACTTTTTTCAATTTTACCCCCGTGGGATATATATTCTACCCACACACATTTGGAACTCTCCTGGGGTACCCTCACACATATTATTCCCTCATTTAGTGGATATTTTCACAAAAAAGTGAAATTTTCAAAAATCCAGAAAATTGGCTGAAAACGACTAAATATCAAGGAGTCATTGGGCGAATCGCTCTGGAACTGAAATCGGAATGCTCACTGACATTTCCCCTATCTGAAAGTCTGATAAACGCCGGAAAAATGACTAAGTCCAAGAAAAAAAATTTTTCAACTTTTTTCAATTTTACCCCCGTGGGATATATATTCTACCCACACACATTTGGAACTCTCCTGGGGTACCCTCACACATATTATTCCCTCATTTAGTGGATATTTTCACAAAAAAGTGAAATTTTCAAAAATCCAAAATATTGGCTGAAAACGACTAAATATCAAGGACTCATTGGGCGAATCGCTCTGGAACTGAAAACGGAACGCTCACTGACATTTCCCCTATCTGAAAGTCTGATAAACGCCGGAAAAATGACTAAGTCCAAAAAAAAAATTTTTTAAACTTTTTTCAATTTTACCCCCGTGGGATGTATATTCTACCCACACACATTTGGAACTCTCCTGGAGTACCCTCACACATATTATTCCCTCATTTAGTGGATATTTTCACAAAAAAGTGAAATTTTCAAAAATCCAAAATATTGGCTGAAAACGACTAAATATCAAGGACTCATTGGGCGAATCGCTCTGGAACTGAAATCGGAACGCTCACTCACATTTCCCCTATTTGAAAGTCTGATAAACGCCGGAAAAATGACTAAGTCCAAGAAAAAAATTTTTTCAACTTTTTTCAATTTTACCCCCGTGGGATATATATTCTACCCACACACATTTGGAACTCTCCTGGGGTACCCTCACACATATTATTCCCTCATTTAGTGGATATTTTCACAAAAAAGTGAAATTTTCAAAAATCCAGAAAATTGGCTGAAAACGACTAAATATCAAGGAGTCATTGGGCGAATCGCTCTGGAACTGAAATCGGAACGCTCACTGACATTTCCCCTATCTGAAAGTCTGATAAACGCCGGAAAAATGACTAAGTCCAAAAAAAAAATTTTTTAAACTTTTTTCAATTTTACCCCCGTGGGATATATATTCTACCCACACACATTTGGAACTCTCCTGGAGTACCCTCACACATATTATTCCCTCATTTAGTGGATATTTTCACAAAAAAGTGAAATTTTCAAAAATCCAAAATATTGGCTGAAAACGACTAAATATCAAGGACTCATTGGGCGAATCGCTCTGGAACTGAAATCAGAACGCTCACTCACATTTCCCCTATCTGAAAGTCTGATAAACGCCGGAAAAATGACTAAGTCCAAGAAAAAAAATTTTTCAACTTTTTTCAATTTTACCCCCGTGGGATATATATTCTACCCACACACATTTGGAACTCTCCTGGGGTACCCTCACACATATTATTCCCTCATTTAGTGGATATTTTCACAAAAAAGTGAAATTTTCAAAAATCCAGAAAATTGGCTGAAAACGACTAAATATCAAGGAGTCATTGGGCGAATCGCTCTGGAACTGAAATCGGAAGGCTCACTGACATTTCCCCTATCTGAAAGTCTGATAAACGCCGGAAAAATGACTAAGTCCAAGAAAAAATTTTTTTCAACTTTTTTCAATTTTACCCCCGTGGGATATATATTCTACCCACACACATTTGGAACTCTCCTGGGGTACCCTCACACATATTATTCCCTCATTTAGTGGATATTTTCACAAAAAAGTGAAATTTTCAAAAATCCAGAAAATTGGCTGAAAACGACAAAATATCAAGGAGTCATTGTGCGAATCGCTTTGGAACTGAAATCGGAACGCTCACTGACATTTCCCCTATCTGAAAGTCTGATAAACGCCGGAAAAATGACTAAGTCCAAAAAAAAAATTTTTTAAACTTTTTTCACTTTTACCCCCGTGGGATATATATTCTACCCACACACATTTGGAACTCTCCTGGGGTACCCTCACACATATTATTCCCTCATTTAGTGGATATTTTCACAAAAAAGTGAAATTTTCAAAAATCCAGAAAATTGGCTGAAAACGACTAAATATCAAGGAGTCATTGGGCGAATCGCTCTGGAACTGAAATCGGAATGCTCACTGACATTTCCCCTATCTGAAAGTCTGATAAACGCCGGAAAAATGACTAAGTCCAAGAAAAAAATTTTTTCAACTTTTTTCAATTTTACCCCCGTGGGATATATATTCTACCCACACACATTTGGAACTCTCCTGGGGTACCCTCACACATATTATTCCCTCATTTAGTGGATATTTTCACAAAAAAGTGAAATTTTCAAAAATCCAGAAAATTGGCTGAAAACGACTAAATATCAAGGAGTCATTGGGCGAATCGCTCTGGAACTGAAATCGAAACGCTCACTGACATTTCCCCTATCTGAAAGTCTGATAAACGCCGGAAAAATGACTAAGTCCAAGAAAAAAATTTTTTCAACTTTTTTCAATTTTACCCCCGTGGGATATATATTCTACCCACACACATTTGGAACTCTCCTGGGGTACCCTCACACATATTATTCCCTCATTTAGTGGATATTTTCACAAAAAAGTGAAATTTTCAAAAATCCAAAATATTGGCTGAAAACGACTAAATATCAAGGACTCATTGGGCGAATCGCTCTGGAACTGAAATCGGAACGCTCACTGACATTTCCCCTATCTGAAAGTCTGATAAACGCCGGAAAAATGACTAAGTCCAAAAAAAAAATTTTTTAAACTTTTTTCAATTTTACCCCCGTGGGATGTATATTCTACCCACACACATTTGGAACTCTCCTGGAGTACCCTCACACATATTATTCCCTCATTTAGTGGATATTTTCACAAAAAAGTGAAATTTTCAAAAATCCAAAATATTGGCTGAAAACGACTAAATATCAAGGACTCATTGGGCGAATCGCTCTGGAACTGAAATCGGAACGCTCACTCACATTTCCCCTATCTGAAAGTCTGATAAACGCCGGAAAAATGACTAAGTCCAAGAAAAAAATTTTTTCAACTTTTTTCAATTTTACCCCCGTGGGATATATATTCTACCCACACACATTTGGAACTCTCCTGGGGTACCCTCACACATATTATTCCCTCATTTAGTGGATATTTTCACAAAAAAGTGAAATTTTCAAAAATCCAGAAAATTGGCTGAAAACGACTAAATATCAAGGAGTCATTGGGCGAATCGCTCTGGAACTGAAATCGGAACGCTCACTGACATTTCCCCTATCTGAAAGTCTGATAAACGCCGGAAAAATGACTAAGTCCAAAAAAAAAATTTTTTAAACTTTTTTCAATTTTACCCCCGTGGGATATATATTCTACCCACACACATTTGGAACTCTCCTGGAGTACCCTCACACATATTATTCCCTCATTTAGTGGATATTTTCACAAAAAAGTGAAATTTTCAAAAATCCAAAATATTGGCTGAAAACGACTAAATATCAAGGACTCATTGGGCGAATCGCTCTGGAACTGAAATCAGAACGCTCACTCACATTTCCCCTATCTGAAAGTCTGATAAACGCCGGAAAAATGACTAAGTCCAAGAAAAAAATTTTTTCAACTTTTTTCAATTTTACCCCCGTGGGATATATATTCTACCCACACACATTTGGAACTCTCCTGGGGTACCCTCACACATATTATTCCCTCATTTAGTGGATATTTTCACAAAAAAGTGAAATTTTCAAAAATCCAGAAAATTGGCTGAAAACGACTAAATATCAAGGAGTCATTGTGCGAATCGCTCTGGAACTGAAATCGGAACGCTCACTGACATTTCCCCTATCTGAAAGTCTGATAAACGCCGGAAAAATGACTAAGTCCAAAAAAAAAATTTTTTAAACTTTTTTCAATTTTACCCCCGTGGGATATATATTCTACCCACACACATTTGGAACTCTCCTGGGGTACCCTCACACATATTATTCCCTCATTTAGTGGATATTTTCACAAAAAAGTGAAATTTTCAAAAATCCAAAATATTGGCTGAAAACGACTAAATATCAAGGACTCATTGGGCGAATCGCTCTGGAACTGAAATCGGAACGCTCACTCACATTTCCCCTATCTGAAAGTCTGATAAACGCCGGAAAAATGACTAAGTCCAAGAAAAAAAATTTTTCAACTTTTTTCAATTTTACCCCCGTGGGATATATATTCTACCCACACACATTTGGAACTCTCCTGGGGTACCCTCACACATATTATTCCCTCATTTAGTGGATATTTTCACAAAAAAGTGAAATTTTCAAAAATCCAGAAAATTGGCTGAAAACGACTAAATATCAAGGAGTCATTGGGCGAATCGCTCTGGAACTGAAATCGGAACGCTCACTGACATTTCCCCTATCTGAAAGTCTGATAAACTCCGGAAAAATGACTAAGTCCAAAAAAAAAATTTTTTTAACTTTTTTCAATTTTACCCCCGTGGGATATATATTCTACCCACACACATTTGGAACTCTCCTGGGGTACCCTCACACATATTATTCCCTCATTTAGTGGATATTTTCACAAAAAAGTGAAATTTTCAAAAATCCAGAAAATTGGCTGAAAACGACTAAATATCAAGGAGTCATTGTGCGAATCGCTCTGGAACTGAAATCGGAACGCTCACTGACATTTCCCCTATCTGAAAGTCTGATAAACGCCGGAAAAATGACTAAGTCCAAAAAAAAAATTTTTTAAACTTTTTTCAATTTTACCCCCGTGGGATATATATTCTACCCACACACATTTGGAACTCTCCTGGGGTACCCTCACACATATTATTCCCTCATTTAGTGGATATTTTCACAAAAAAGTGAAATTTTCAAAAATCCAAAATATTGGCTGAAAACGACTAAATATCAAGGACTCATTGGGCGAATCGCTCTGGAACTGAAATCGGAACGCTCACTCACATTTCCCCTATCTGAAAGTCTGATAAACGCCGGAAAAATGACTAAGTCCAAAAAAAAAATTTTTTAAACTTTTTTCAATTTTACCCCCGTGGGATATATATTCTACCCACACACATTTGGAACTCTCCTGGGGTACCCTCACACATATTATTCCCTCATTTAGTGGATATTTTCACAAAAAAGTGAAATTTTCAAAAATCCAGAAAATTGGCTGAAAACGACTAAATATCAAGGAGTCATTGGGCGAATCGCTCTGGAACTGAAATCGGAATGCTCACTGACATTTCCCCTATCTGAAAGTCTGATAAACGCCGGAAAAATGACTAAGTCCAAGAAAAAAAATTTTTCAACTTTTTTCAATTTTACCCCCGTGGGATATATATTCTACCCACACACATTTGGAACTCTCCTGGGGTACCCTCACACATATTATTCCCTCATTTAGTGGATATTTTCACAAAAAAGTGAAATTTTCAAAAATCCAAAATATTGGCTGAAAACGACTAAATATCAAGGACTCATTGGGCGAATCGCTCTGGAACTGAAAACGGAACGCTCACTGACATTTCCCCTATCTGAAAGTCTGATAAACGCCGGAAAAATGACTAAGTCCAAAAAAAAAATTTTTTAAACTTTTTTCAATTTTACCCCCGTGGGATGTATATTCTACCCACACACATTTGGAACTCTCCTGGAGTACCCTCACACATATTATTCCCTCATTTAGTGGATATTTTCACAAAAAAGTGAAATTTTCAAAAATCCAAAATATTGGCTGAAAACGACTAAATATCAAGGACTCATTGGGCGAATCGCTCTGGAACTGAAATCGGAACGCTCACTCACATTTCCCCTATTTGAAAGTCTGATAAACGCCGGAAAAATGACTAAGTCCAAGAAAAAAATTTTTTCAACTTTTTTCAATTTTACCCCCGTGGGATATATATTCTACCCACACACATTTGGAACTCTCCTGGGGTACCCTCACACATATTATTCCCTCATTTAGTGGATATTTTCACAAAAAAGTGAAATTTTCAAAAATCCAGAAAATTGGCTGAAAACGACTAAATATCAAGGAGTCATTGGGCGAATCGCTCTGGAACTGAAATCGGAACGCTCACTGACATTTCCCCTATCTGAAAGTCTGATAAACGCCGGAAAAATGACTAAGTCCAAAAAAAAAATTTTTTAAACTTTTTTCAATTTTACCCCCGTGGGATATATATTCTACCCACACACATTTGGAACTCTCCTGGAGTACCCTCACACATATTATTCCCTCATTTAGTGGATATTTTCACAAAAAAGTGAAATTTTCAAAAATCCAAAATATTGGCTGAAAACGACTAAATATCAAGGACTCATTGGGCGAATCGCTCTGGAACTGAAATCAGAACGCTCACTCACATTTCCCCTATCTGAAAGTCTGATAAACGCCGGAAAAATGACTAAGTCCAAGAAAAAAAATTTTTCAACTTTTTTCAATTTTACCCCCGTGGGATATATATTCTACCCACACACATTTGGAACTCTCCTGGGGTACCCTCACACATATTATTCCCTCATTTAGTGGATATTTTCACAAAAAAGTGAAATTTTCAAAAATCCAGAAAATTGGCTGAAAACGACTAAATATCAAGGAGTCATTGGGCGAATCGCTCTGGAACTGAAATCGGAAGGCTCACTGACATTTCCCCTATCTGAAAGTCTGATAAACGCCGGAAAAATGACTAAGTCCAAGAAAAAAATTTTTTCAACTTTTTTCAATTTTACCCCCGTGGGATATATATTCTACCCACACACATTTGGAACTCTCCTGGGGTACCCTCACACATATTATTCCCTCATTTAGTGGATATTTTCACAAAAAAGTGAAATTTTCAAAAATCCAGAAAATTGGCTGAAAACGACTAAATATCAAGGAGTCATTGTGCGAATCGCTCTGGAACTGAAATCGGAACGCTCACTGACATTTCCCCTATCTGAAAGTCTGATAAACGCCGGAAAAATGACTAAGTCCAAAAAAAAAATTTTTTAAACTTTTTTCAATTTTACCCCCGTGGGATATATATTCTACCCACACACATTTGGAACTCTCCTGGGGTACCCTCACACATATTATTCCCTCATTTAGTGGATATTTTCACAAAAAAGTGAAATTTTCAAAAATCCAAAATATTGGCTGAAAACGACTAAATATCAAGGACTCATTGGGCGAATCGCTCTGGAACTGAAATCGGAACGCTCACTCACATTTCCCCTATCTGAAAGTCTGATAAACGCCGGAAAAATGACTAAGTCCAAGAAAAAAAATTTTTCAACTTTTTTCAATTTTACCCCCGTGGGATATATATTCTACCCACACACATTTGGAACTCTCCTGGGGTACCCTCACACATATTATTCCCTCATTTAGTGGATATTTTCACAAAAAAGTGAAATTTTCAAAAATCCAGAAAATTGGCTGAAAACGACTAAATATCAAGGAGTCATTGGGCGAATCGCTCTGGAACTGAAATCGGAACGCTCACTGACATTTCCCCTATCTGAAAGTCTGATAAACGCCGGAAAAATGACTAAGTCCAAAAAAAAAATTTTTTAAACTTTTTTCAATTTTACCCCCGTGGGATATATATTCTACCCACACACATTTGGAACTCTCCTGGAGTACCCTCACACATATTATTCCCTCATTTAGTGGATATTTTCACAAAAAAGTGAAATTTTCAAAAATCCAAAATATTGGCTGAAAACGACTAAATATCAAGGACTCATTGGGCGAATCGCTCTGGAACTGAAATCAGAACGCTCACTCACATTTCCCCTATCTGAAAGTCTGATAAACGCCGGAAAAATGACTAAGTCCAAGAAAAAAAATTTTTCAACTTTTTTCAATTTTACCCCCGTGGGATATATATTCTACCCACACACATTTGGAACTCTCCTGGGGTACCCTCACACATATTATTCCCTCATTTAGTGGATATTTTCACAAAAAAGTGAAATTTTCAAAAATCCAGAAAATTGGCTGAAAACGACTAAATATCAAGGAGTCATTGGGCGAATCGCTCTGGAACTGAAATCGGAAGGCTCACTGACATTTCCCCTATCTGAAAGTCTGATAAACGCCGGAAAAATGACTAAGTCCAAGAAAAAAATTTTTTCAACTTTTTTCAATTTTACCCCCGTGGGATATATATTCTACCCACACACATTTGGAACTCTCCTGGGGTACCCTCACACATATTATTCCCTCATTTAGTGGATATTTTCACAAAAAAGTGAAATTTTCAAAAATCCAGAAAATTGGCTGAAAACGACTAAATATCAAGGAGTCATTGTGCGAATCGCTCTGGAACTGAAATCGGAACGCTCACTGACATTTCCCCTATCTGAAAGTCTGATAAACGCCGGAAAAATGACTAAGTCCAAAAAAAAAATTTTTTAAACTTTTTTCAATTTTACCCCCGTGGGATATATATTCTACCCACACACATTTGGAACTCTCCTGGGGTACCCTCACACATATTATTCCCTCATTTAGTGGATATTTTCACAAAAAAGTGAAATTTTCAAAAATCCAAAATATTGGCTGAAAACGACTAAATATCAAGGACTCATTGGGCGAATCGCTCTGGAACTGAAATCGGAACGCTCACTCACATTTCCCCTATCTGAAAGTCTGATAAACGCCGGAAAAATGACTAAGTCCAAGAAAAAAAATTTTTCAACTTTTTTCAATTTTACCCCCGTGGGATATATATTCTACCCACACACATTTGGAACTCTCCTGGGGTACCCTCACACATATTATTCCCTCATTTAGTGGATATTTTCACAAAAAAGTGAAATTTTCAAAAATCCAGAAAATTGGCTGAAAACGACTAAATATCAAGGAGTCATTGGGCGAATCGCTCTGGAACTGAAATCGGAACGCTCACTGACATTTCCCCTATCTGAAAGTCTGATAAACGCCGGAAAAATGACTAAGTCCAAAAAAAAAATTTTTTTAACTTTTTTCAATTTTACCCCCGTGGGATATATATTCTACCCACACACATTTGGAACTCTCCTGGGGTACCCTCACACATATTATTCCCTCATTTAGTGGATATTTTCACAAAAAAGTGAAATTTTCAAAAATCCAGAAAATTGGCTGAAAACGACTAAATATCAAGGAGTCATTGTGCGAATCGCTCTGGAACTGAAATCGGAACGCTCACTGACATTTCCCCTATCTGAAAGTCTGATAAACGCCGGAAAAATGACTAAGTCCAAAAAAAAAATTTTTTAAACTTTTTTCAATTTTACCCCCGTGGGATATATATTCTACCCACACACATTTGGAACTCTCCTGGGGTACCCTCACACATATTATTCCCTCATTTAGTGGATATTTTCACAAAAAAGTGAAATTTTCAAAAATCCAAAATATTGGCTGAAAACGACTAAATATCAAGGACTCATTGGGCGAATCGCTCTGGAACTGAAATCGGAACGCTCACTCACATTTCCCCTATCTGAAAGTCTGATAAACGCCGGAAAAATGACTAAGTCCAAAAAAAAAATTTTTTAAACTTTTTTCAATTTTACCCCCGTGGGATATATATTCTACCCACACACATTTGGAACTCTCCTGGGGTACCCTCACACATATTATTCCCTCATTTAGTGGATATTTTCACAAAAAAGTGAAATTTTCAAAAATCCAGAAAATTGGCTGAAAACGACTAAATATCAAGGAGTCATTGGGCGAATCGCTCTGGAACTGAAATCGGAATGCTCACTGACATTTCCCCTATCTGAAAGTCTGATAAACGCCGGAAAAATGACTAAGTCCAAGAAAAAAAATTTTTCAACTTTTTTCAATTTTACCCCCGTGGGATATATATTCTACCCACACACATTTGGAACTCTCCTGGGGTACCCTCACACATATTATTCCCTCATTTAGTGGATATTTTCACAAAAAAGTGAAATTTTCAAAAATCCAAAATATTGGCTGAAAACGACTAAATATCAAGGACTCATTGGGCGAATCGCTCTGGAACTGAAAACGGAACGCTCACTGACATTTCCCCTATCTGAAAGTCTGATAAACGCCGGAAAAATGACTAAGTCCAAAAAAAAAATTTTTTAAACTTTTTTCAATTTTACCCCCGTGGGATGTATATTCTACCCACACACATTTGGAACTCTCCTGGAGTACCCTCACACATATTATTCCCTCATTTAGTGGATATTTTCACAAAAAAGTGAAATTTTCAAAAATCCAAAATATTGGCTGAAAACGACTAAATATCAAGGACTCATTGGGCGAATCGCTCTGGAACTGAAATCGGAACGCTCACTCACATTTCCCCTATTTGAAAGTCTGATAAACGCCGGAAAAATGACTAAGTCCAAGAAAAAAATTTTTTCAACTTTTTTCAATTTTACCCCCGTGGGATATATATTCTACCCACACACATTTGGAACTCTCCTGGGGTACCCTCACACATATTATTCCCTCATTTAGTGGATATTTTCACAAAAAAGTGAAATTTTCAAAAATCCAGAAAATTGGCTGAAAACGACTAAATATCAAGGAGTCATTGGGCGAATCGCTCTGGAACTGAAATCGGAACGCTCACTGACATTTCCCCTATCTGAAAGTCTGATAAACGCCGGAAAAATGACTAAGTCCAAAAAAAAAATTTTTTAAACTTTTTTCAATTTTACCCCCGTGGGATATATATTCTACCCACACACATTTGGAACTCTCCTGGAGTACCCTCACACATATTATTCCCTCATTTAGTGGATATTTTCACAAAAAAGTGAAATTTTCAAAAATCCAAAATATTGGCTGAAAACGACTAAATATCAAGGACTCATTGGGCGAATCGCTCTGGAACTGAAATCAGAACGCTCACTCACATTTCCCCTATCTGAAAGTCTGATAAACGCCGGAAAAATGACTAAGTCCAAGAAAAAAAATTTTTCAACTTTTTTCAATTTTACCCCCGTGGGATATATATTCTACCCACACACATTTGGAACTCTCCTGGGGTACCCTCACACATATTATTCCCTCATTTAGTGGATATTTTCACAAAAAAGTGAAATTTTCAAAAATCCAGAAAATTGGCTGAAAACGACTAAATATCAAGGAGTCATTGGGCGAATCGCTCTGGAACTGAAATCGGAAGGCTCACTGACATTTCCCCTATCTGAAAGTCTGATAAACGCCGGAAAAATGACTAAGTCCAAGAAAAAATTTTTTTCAACTTTTTTCAATTTTACCCCCGTGGGATATATATTCTACCCACACACATTTGGAACTCTCCTGGGGTACCCTCACACATATTATTCCCTCATTTAGTGGATATTTTCACAAAAAAGTGAAATTTTCAAAAATCCAGAAAATTGGCTGAAAACGACAAAATATCAAGGAGTCATTGTGCGAATCGCTTTGGAACTGAAATCGGAACGCTCACTGACATTTCCCCTATCTGAAAGTCTGATAAACGCCGGAAAAATGACTAAGTCCAAAAAAAAAATTTTTTAAACTTTTTTCACTTTTACCCCCGTGGGATATATATTCTACCCACACACATTTGGAACTCTCCTGGGGTACCCTCACACATATTATTCCCTCATTTAGTGGATATTTTCACAAAAAAGTGAAATTTTCAAAAATCCAGAAAATTGGCTGAAAACGACTAAATATCAAGGAGTCATTGGGCGAATCGCTCTGGAACTGAAATCGGAATGCTCACTGACATTTCCCCTATCTGAAAGTCTGATAAACGCCGGAAAAATGACTAAGTCCAAGAAAAAAATTTTTTCAACTTTTTTCAATTTTACCCCCGTGGGATATATATTCTACCCACACACATTTGGAACTCTCCTGGGGTACCCTCACACATATTATTCCCTCATTTAGTGGATATTTTCACAAAAAAGTGAAATTTTCAAAAATCCAGAAAATTGGCTGAAAACGACTAAATATCAAGGAGTCATTGGGCGAATCGCTCTGGAACTGAAATCGAAACGCTCACTGACATTTCCCCTATCTGAAAGTCTGATAAACGCCGGAAAAATGACTAAGTCCAAGAAAAAAATTTTTTCAACTTTTTTCAATTTTACCCCCGTGGGATATATATTCTACCCACACACATTTGGAACTCTCCTGGGGTACCCTCACACATATTATTCCCTCATTTAGTGGATATTTTCACAAAAAAGTGAAATTTTCAAAAATCCAAAATATTGGCTGAAAACGACTAAATATCAAGGACTCATTGGGCGAATCGCTCTGGAACTGAAATCGGAACGCTCACTGACATTTCCCCTATCTGAAAGTCTGATAAACGCCGGAAAAATGACTAAGTCCAAAAAAAAAATTTTTTAAACTTTTTTCAATTTTACCCCCGTGGGATGTATATTCTACCCACACACATTTGGAACTCTCCTGGAGTACCCTCACACATATTATTCCCTCATTTAGTGGATATTTTCACAAAAAAGTGAAATTTTCAAAAATCCAAAATATTGGCTGAAAACGACTAAATATCAAGGACTCATTGGGCGAATCGCTCTGGAACTGAAATCGGAACGCTCACTCACATTTCCCCTATCTGAAAGTCTGATAAACGCCGGAAAAATGACTAAGTCCAAGAAAAAAATTTTTTCAACTTTTTTCAATTTTACCCCCGTGGGATATATATTCTACCCACACACATTTGGAACTCTCCTGGGGTACCCTCACACATATTATTCCCTCATTTAGTGGATATTTTCACAAAAAAGTGAAATTTTCAAAAATCCAGAAAATTGGCTGAAAACGACTAAATATCAAGGAGTCATTGGGCGAATCGCTCTGGAACTGAAATCGGAACGCTCACTGACATTTCCCCTATCTGAAAGTCTGATAAACGCCGGAAAAATGACTAAGTCCAAAAAAAAAATTTTTTAAACTTTTTTCAATTTTACCCCCGTGGGATATATATTCTACCCACACACATTTGGAACTCTCCTGGAGTACCCTCACACATATTATTCCCTCATTTAGTGGATATTTTCACAAAAAAGTGAAATTTTCAAAAATCCAAAATATTGGCTGAAAACGACTAAATATCAAGGACTCATTGGGCGAATCGCTCTGGAACTGAAATCAGAACGCTCACTCACATTTCCCCTATCTGAAAGTCTGATAAACGCCGGAAAAATGACTAAGTCCAAGAAAAAAATTTTTTCAACTTTTTTCAATTTTACCCCCGTGGGATATATATTCTACCCACACACATTTGGAACTCTCCTGGGGTACCCTCACACATATTATTCCCTCATTTAGTGGATATTTTCACAAAAAAGTGAAATTTTCAAAAATCCAGAAAATTGGCTGAAAACGACTAAATATCAAGGAGTCATTGGGCGAATCGCTCTGGAACTGAAATCGGAATGCTCACTGACATTTCCCCTATCTGAAAGTCTGATAAACGCCGGAAAAATGACTAAGTCCAAGAAAAAAAATTTTTCAACTTTTTTCAATTTTACCCCCGTGGGATATATATTCTACCCACACACATTTGGAACTCTCCTGGGGTACCCTCACACATATTATTCCCTCATTTAGTGGATATTTTCACAAAAAAGTGAAATTTTCAAAAATCCAAAATATTGGCTGAAAACGACTAAATATCAAGGACTCATTGGGCGAATCGCTCTGGAACTGAAATCGGAACGCTCACTGACATTTCCCCTATCTGAAAGTCTGATAAACGCCGGAAAAATGACTAAGTCCAAAAAAAAAATTTTTTAAACTTTTTTCAATTTTACCCCCGTGGGATGTATATTCTACCCACACACATTTGGAACTCTCCTGGAGTACCCTCACACATATTATTCCCTCATTTAGTGGATATTTTCACAAAAAAGTGAAATTTTCAAAAATCCAAAATATTGGCTGAAAACGACTAAATATCAAGGACTCATTGGGCGAATCGCTCTGGAACTGAAATCGGAACGCTCACTCACATTTCCCCTATCTGAAAGTCTGATAAACGCCGGAAAAATGACTAAGTCCAAGAAAAAAATTTTTTCAACTTTTTTCAATTTTACCCCCGTGGGATATATATTCTACCCACACACATTTGGAACTCTCCTGGGGTACCCTCACACATATTATTCCCTCATTTAGTGGATATTTTCACAAAAAAGTGAAATTTTCAAAAATCCAAAATATTGGCTGAAAACGACTAAATATCAAGGACTCATTGGGCGAATCGCTCTGGAACTGAAATCGGAACGCTCACTGACATTTCCCCTATCTGAAAGTCTGATAAACGCCGGAAAAATGACTAAGTCCAAAAAAAAAATTTTTTAAACTTTTTTCAATTTTACCCCCGTGGGATGTATATTCTACCCACACACATTTGGAACTCTCCTGGAGTACCCTCACACATATTATTCCCTCATTTAGTGGATATTTTCACAAAAAAGTGAAATTTTCAAAAATCCAGAAAATTGGCTGAAAACGACTAAATATCAAGGAGTCATTGGGCGAATCGCTCTGGAACTGAAATCGGAACGCTCACTGACATTTCCCCTATCTGAAAGTCTGATAAACGCCGGAAAAATGACTAAGTCCAAAAAAAAAATTTTTTAAACTTTTTTCAATTTTACCCCCGTGGGATATATATTCTACCCACACACATTTGGAACTCTCCTGGAGTACCCTCACACATATTATTCCCTCATTTAGTGGATATTTTCACAAAAAAGTGAAATTTTCAAAAATCCAAAATATTGGCTGAAAACGACTAAATATCAAGGACTCATTGGGCGAATCGCTCTGGAACTGAAATCGGAACGCTCACTCACATTTCCCCTATCTGAAAGTCTGATAAACGCCGGAAAAATGACTAAGTCCAAGAAAAAAATTTTTTCAACTTTTTTCAATTTTACCCCCGTGGGATATATATTCTACCCACACACATTTGGAACTCTCCTGGGGTACCCTCACACATATTATTCCCTCATTTAGTGGATATTTTCACAAAAAAGTGAAATTTTCAAAAATCCAGAAAATTGGCTGAAAACGACTAAATATCAAGGAGTCATTGGGCGAATCGCTCTGGAACTGAAATCGGAACGCTCACTGACATTTCCCCTATCTGAAAGTCTGATAAACGCCGGAAAAATGACTAAGTCCAAAAAAAAAATTTTTTAAACTTTTTTCAATTTTACCCCCGTGGGATATATATTCTACCCACACACATTTGGAACTCTCCTGGAGTACCCTCACACATATTATTCCCTCATTTAGTGGATATTTTCACAAAAAAGTGAAATTTTCAAAAATCCAAAATATTGGCTGAAAACGACTAAATATCAAGGACTCATTGGGCGAATCGCTCTGGAACTGAAATCAGAACGCTCACTCACATTTCCCCTATCTGAAAGTCTGATAAACGCCGGAAAAATGACTAAGTCCAAGAAAAAAATTTTTTCAACTTTTTTCAATTTTACCCCCGTGGGATATATATTCTACCCACACACATTTGGAACTCTCCTGGGGTACCCTCACACATATTATTCCCTCATTTAGTGGATATTTTCACAAAAAAGTGAAATTTTCAAAAATCCAGAAAATTGGCTGAAAACGACTAAATATCAAGGAGTCATTGGGCGAATCGCTCTGGAACTGAAATCGGAATGCTCACTGACATTTCCCCTATCTGAAAGTCTGATAAACGCCGGAAAAATGACTAAGTCCAAGAAAAAAAATTTTTCAACTTTTTTCAATTTTACCCCCGTGGGATATATATTCTACCCACACACATTTGGAACTCTCCTGGGGTACCCTCACACATATTATTCCCTCATTTAGTGGATATTTTCACAAAAAAGTGAAATTTTCAAAAATCCAAAATATTGGCTGAAAACGACTAAATATCAAGGACTCATTGGGCGAATCGCTCTGGAACTGAAATCGGAACGCTCACTGACATTTCCCCTATCTGAAAGTCTGATAAACGCCGGAAAAATGACTAAGTCCAAAAAAAAAATTTTTTAAACTTTTTTCAATTTTACCCCCGTGGGATGTATATTCTACCCACACACATTTGGAACTCTCCTGGAGTACCCTCACACATATTATTCCCTCATTTAGTGGATATTTTCACAAAAAAGTGAAATTTTCAAAAATCCAAAATATTGGCTGAAAACGACTAAATATCAAGGACTCATTGGGCGAATCGCTCTGGAACTGAAATCGGAACGCTCACTCACATTTCCCCTATCTGAAAGTCTGATAAACGCCGGAAAAATGACTAAGTCCAAGAAAAAAATTTTTTCAACTTTTTTCAATTTTACCCCCGTGGGATATATATTCTACCCACACACATTTGGAACTCTCCTGGGGTACCCTCACACATATTATTCCCTCATTTAGTGGATATTTTCACAAAAAAGTGAAATTTTCAAAAATCCAGAAAATTGGCTGAAAACGACTAAATATCAAGGAGTCATTGGGCGAATCGCTCTGGAACTGAAATCGGAACGCTCACTGACATTTCCCCTATCTGAAAGTCTGATAAACGCCGGAAAAATGACTAAGTCCAAAAAAAAAATTTTTTAAACTTTTTTCAATTTTACCCCCGTGGGATATATATTCTACCCACACACATTTGGAACTCTCCTGGAGTACCCTCACACATATTATTCCCTCATTTAGTGGATATTTTCACAAAAAAGTGAAATTTTCAAAAATCCAAAATATTGGCTGAAAACGACTAAATATCAAGGACTCATTGGGCGAATCGCTCTGGAACTGAAATCGGAATGCTCACTGACATTTCCCCTATCTGAAAGTCTGATAAACGCCGGAAAAATGACTAAGTCCAAGAAAAAAAATTTTTCAACTTTTTTCAATTTTACCCCCGTGGGATATATATTCTACCCACACACATTTGGAACTCTCCTGGGGTACCCTCACACATATTATTCCCTCATTTAGTGGATATTTTCACAAAAAAGTGAAATTTTCAAAAATCCAAAATATTGGCTGAAAACGACTAAATATCAAGGACTCATTGGGCGAATCGCTCTGGAACTGAAATCGGAACGCTCACTGACATTTCCCCTATCTGAAAGTCTGATAAACGCCGGAAAAATGACTAAGTCCAAAAAAAAAATTTTTTAAACTTTTTTCAATTTTACCCCCGTGGGATGTATATTCTACCCACACACATTTGGAACTCTCCTGGAGTACCCTCACACATATTATTCCCTCATTTAGTGGATATTTTCACAAAAAAGTGAAATTTTCAAAAATCCAGAAAATTGGCTGAAAACGACTAAATATCAAGGAGTCATTGGGCGAATCGCTCTGGAACTGAAATCGGAACGCTCACTGACATTTCCCCTATCTGAAAGTCTGATAAACGCCGGAAAAATGACTAAGTCCAAAAAAAAAATTTTTTAAACTTTTTTCAATTTTACCCCCGTGGGATATATATTCTACCCACACACATTTGGAACTCTCCTGGAGTACCCTCACACATATTATTCCCTCATTTAGTGGATATTTTCACAAAAAAGTGAAATTTTCAAAAATCCAAAATATTGGCTGAAAACGACTAAATATCAAGGACTCATTGGGCGAATCGCTCTGGAACTGAAATCGGAACGCTCACTCACATTTCCCCTATCTGAAAGTCTGATAAACGCCGGAAAAATGACTAAGTCCAAGAAAAAAATTTTTTCAACTTTTTTCAATTTTACCCCCGTGGGATATATATTCTACCCACACACATTTGGAACTCTCCTGGGGTACCCTCACACATATTATTCCCTCATTTAGTGGATATTTTCACAAAAAAGTGAAATTTTCAAAAATCCAGAAAATTGGCTGAAAACGACTAAATATCAAGGAGTCATTGGGCGAATCGCTCTGGAACTGAAATCGGAACGCTCACTGACATTTCCCCTATCTGAAAGTCTGATAAACGCCGGAAAAATGACTAAGTCCAAAAAAAAAATTTTTTAAACTTTTTTCAATTTTACCCCCGTGGGATATATATTCTACCCACACACATTTGGAACTCTCCTGGAGTACCCTCACACATATTATTCCCTCATTTAGTGGATATTTTCACAAAAAAGTGAAATTTTCAAAAATCCAAAATATTGGCTGAAAACGACTAAATATCAAGGACTCATTGGGCGAATCGCTCTGGAACTGAAATCAGAACGCTCACTCACATTTCCCCTATCTGAAAGTCTGATAAACGCCGGAAAAATGACTAAGTCCAAGAAAAAAAATTTTTCAACTTTTTTCAATTTTACCCCCGTGGGATATATATTCTACCCACACACATTTGGAACTCTCCTGGGGTACCCTCACACATATTATTCCCTCATTTAGTGGATATTTTCACAAAAAAGTGAAATTTTCAAAAATCCAGAAAATTGGCTGAAAACGACTAAATATCAAGGAGTCATTGGGCGAATCGCTCTGGAACTGAAATCGGAATGCTCACTGACATTTCCCCTATCTGAAAGTCTGATAAACGCCGGAAAAATGACTAAGTCCAAGAAAAAAAATTTTTCAACTTTTTTCAATTTTACCCCCGTGGGATATATATTCTACCCACACACATTTGGAACTCTCCTGGGGTACCCTCACACATATTATTCCCTCATTTAGTGGATATTTTCACAAAAAAGTGAAATTTTCAAAAATCCAAAATATTGGCTGAAAACGACTAAATATCAAGGACTCATTGGGCGAATCGCTCTGGAACTGAAATCGGAACGCTCACTGACATTTCCCCTATCTGAAAGTCTGATAAACGCCGGAAAAATGACTAAGTCCAAAAAAAAAATTTTTTAAACTTTTTTCAATTTTACCCCCGTGGGATGTATATTCTACCCACACACATTTGGAACTCTCCTGGAGTACCCTCACACATATTATTCCCTCATTTAGTGGATATTTTCACAAAAAAGTGAAATTTTCAAAAATCCAAAATATTGGCTGAAAACGACTAAATATCAAGGACTCATTGGGCGAATCGCTCTGGAACTGAAATCGGAACGCTCACTCACATTTCCCCTATTTGAAAGTCTGATAAACGCCGGAAAAATGACTAAGTCCAAGAAAAAAATTTTTTCAACTTTTTTCAATTTTACCCCCGTGGGATATATATTCTACCCACACACATTTGGAACTCTCCTGGGGTACCCTCACACATATTATTCCCTCATTTAGTGGATATTTTCACAAAAAAGTGAAATTTTCAAAAATCCAGAAAATTGGCTGAAAACGACTAAATATCAAGGAGTCATTGGGCGAATCGCTCTGGAACTGAAATCGGAACGCTCACTGACATTTCCCCTATCTGAAAGTCTGATAAACGCCGGAAAAATGACTAAGTCCAAAAAAAAAATTTTTTAAACTTTTTTCAATTTTACCCCCGTGGGATATATACTCTACCCACACACATTTGGAACTCTCCTGGAGTACCCTCACACATATTATTCCCTCATTTAGTGGATATTTTCACAAAAAAGTGAAATTTTCAAAAATCCAAAATATTGGCTGAAAACGACTAAATATCAAGGACTCATTGGGCGAATCGCTCTGGAACTGAAATCAGAACGCTCACTCACATTTCCCCTATCTGAAAGTCTGATAAACGCCGGAAAAATGACTAAGTCCAAGAAAAAAAATTTTTCAACTTTTTTCAATTTTACCCCCGTGGGATATATATTCTACCCACACACATTTGGAACTCTCCTGGGGTACCCTCACACATATTATTCCCTCATTTAGTGGATATTTTCACAAAAAAGTGAAATTTTCAAAAATCCAGAAAATTGGCTGAAAACGACTAAATATCAAGGAGTCATTGGGCGAATCGCTCTGGAACTGAAATCGGAATGCTCACTGACATTTCCCCTATCTGAAAGTCTGATAAACGCCGGAAAAATGACTAAGTCCAAGAAAAAAAATTTTTCAACTTTTTTCAATTTTACCCCCGTGGGATATATATTCTACCCACACACATTTGGAACTCTCCTGGGGTACCCTCACACATATTATTCCCTCATTTAGTGGATATTTTCACAAAAAAGTGAAATTTTCAAAAATCCAGAAAATTGGCTGAAAACGACTAAATATCAAGGAGTCATTGGGCGAATCGCTCTGGAACTGAAATCGGAACGCTCACTGACATTTCCCCTATCTGAAAGTCTGATAAACGCCGGAAAAATGACTAAGTCCAAAAAAAAAAATTTTTTTAACTTTTTTCAATTTTACCCCCGTGGGATATATATTCTACCCACACACATTTGGAACTCTCCTGGGGTACCCTCACACATATTATTCCCTCATTTAGTGGATATTTTCACAAAAAAGTGAAATTTTCAAAAATCCAGAAAATTGGCTGAAAACGACTAAATATCAAGGAGTCATTGTGCGAATCGCTCTGGAACTGAAATCGGAACGCTCACTGACATTTCCCCTATCTGAAAGTCTGATAAACGCCGGAAAAATGACTAAGTCCAAAAAAAAAATTTTTTAAACTTTTTTCAATTTTACCCCCGTGGGATATATATTCTACCCACACACATTTGGAACTCTCCTGGGGTACCCTCACACATATTATTCCCTCATTTAGTGGATATTTTCACAAAAAAGTGAAATTTTCAAAAATCCAAAATATTGGCTGAAAACGACTAAATATCAAGGACTCATTGGGCGAATCGCTCTGGAACTGAAATCGGAACGCTCACTCACATTTCCCCTATCTGAAAGTCTGATAAACGCCGGAAAAATGACTAAGTCCAAAAAAAAAATTTTTTAAACTTTTTTCAATTTTACCCCCGTGGGATATATATTCTACCCACACACATTTGGAACTCTCCTGGGGTACCCTCACACATATTATTCCCTCATTTAGTGGATATTTTCACAAAAAAGTGAAATTTTCAAAAATCCAGAAAATTGGCTGAAAACTACTAAATATCAAGGACTCATTGGGCGAATCGCTCTGGAACTGAAATCGGAATGCTCTCTGACATTTCCCCTATCTGAAAGTCTGATAAACGCCGGAAAAATGACTAAGTCCAAGAAAAAAATTTTTTCAACTTTTTTCAATTTTACCCCCGTGGGATATATATTCTACCCACACACATTTGGAACTCTCCTGGGGTACCCTCACACATATTATTCCCTCCTTTAGTGGATATTTTCACAAAAAAGTGAAATTTTCAAAAATCCAGAAAATTGGCTGAAAACGACTAAATATCAAGGAGTCATTGGGCGAATCGCTCTGGAACTGAAATCGGAATGCTCACTGACATTTCCCCTATCTGAAAGTCTGATAAACGCCGGAAAAATGACTAAGTCCAAGAAAAAAATTTTTTCAACTTTTTTCAATTTTACCCCCGTGGGATATATATTCTACCCACACACATTTGGAACTCTCCTGGGGTACCCTCACACATATTATTCCCTCATTGAGTGGATATTTTCACAAAAAAGTGAAATTTTCAAAAATCCAAAATATTGGCTGAAAACGACTAAATATCAAGGACTCATTGGGCGAATCGCTCTGGAACTGAAATCGGAACGCTCACTCACATTTCCCCTATCTGAAAGTCTGATAAACGCCGGAAAAATGACTAAGTCCAAGAAAAAAATTTTTTCAACTTTTTTCAATTTTACCCCCGTGGGATATATATTCTACCCACACACATTTGGAACTCTCCTGGGGTACCCTCACACAGATTATTCCCTCATTTAGTGGATATTTTCACAAAAAAGTGAAATTTTCAAAAATCCAGAAAATTGGCTGAAAACTACTAAATATCAAGGAGTCATTGGGCGAATCGCTCTGGAACTGAAATCGGAATGCTCACTGACATTTCCCCTATCTGAAAGTCTGATAAACGCCGGAAAAATGACTAAGTCCAAGAAAAAAAATTTTTCAACTTTTTTCAATTTTACCCCTGTGGGATATATATTCTACCCACACACATTTGGAACTCTCCTGGGGTACCCTCACACATATTATTCCCTCATTTAGTGGATATTTTCACAAAAAAGTGAAATTTTCAAAAATCCAGAAAATTGGCTGAAAACGACTAAATATCAAGGAGTCATTGGGCGAATCGCTCTGGAACTGAAATCGGAACGCTCACTGACATTTCCCCTATCTGAAAGTCTGATAAACGCCGGAAAAATGACTAAGTCCAAAAAAAAAATTTTTTTAACTTTTTTCAATTTTACCCCCGTGGGATATATATTCTACCCACACACATTTGGAACTCTCCTGGGGTACCCTCACACATATTATTCCCTCATTTAGTGGATATTTTCACAAAAAAGTGAAATTTTCAAAAATCCAGAAAATTGGCTGAAAACGACTAAATATCAAGGAGTCATTGGGCGAATCGCTCTGGAACTGAAATCGGAATGCTCACTGACATTTCCCCTATCTGAAAGTCTGATAAACGCCGGAAAAATGACTAAGTCCAAGAAAAAAATTTTTTCAACTTTTTTCAATTTTACCCCCGTGGGATATATATTCTAACCACACACATTTGGAACTCTCCTGGGGTACCCTCACACATATTATTCCCTCATTGAGTGGATATTTTCACAAAAAAGTGAAATTTTCAAAAATCCAAAATATTGGCTGAAAACGACTAAATATCAAGGACTCATTGGGCGAATCGCTCTGGAACTGAAATCGGAACACTCACTCACATTTCCCCTATCTGAAAGTCTGATAAACGCCGGAAAAATGACTAAGTCCAAGAAAAAAATTTTTTCAACTTTTTTCAATTTTACCCCCGTGGGATATATATTCTACCCACACACATTTGGAACTCTCCTGGGGTACCCTCACACATATTATTCCCTCATTTAGTGGATATTTTCACAAAAAAGTGAAATTTTCAAAAATCCAGAAAATTGGCTGAAAACGACTAAATATCAAGGAGTCATTGGGCGAATCGCTCTGGAACTGAAATCGGAACGCTCACTGACATTTCCCCTATCTGAAAGTCTGATAAACGCCGGAAAAATGACTAAGTCCAAAAAAAAAATTTTTTAAACTTTTTTCAATTTTACCCCCGTGGGATATATACTCTACCCACACACATTTGGAACTCTCCTGGAGTACCCTCACACATATTATTCCCTCATTTAGTGGATATTTTCACAAAAAAGTGAAATTTTCAAAAATCCAAAATATTGGCTGAAAACGACTAAATATCAAGGACTCATTGGGCGAATCGCTCTGGAACTGAAATCAGAACGCTCACTCACATTTCCCCTATCTGAAAGTCTGATAAACGCCGGAAAAATGACTAAGTCCAAGAAAAAAAATTTTTCAACTTTTTTCAATTTTACCCCCGTGGGATATATATTCTACCCACACACATTTGGAACTCTCCTGGGGTACCCTCACACATATTATTCCCTCATTTAGTGGATATTTTCACAAAAAAGTGAAATTTTCAAAAATCCAGAAAATTGGCTGAAAACTACTAAATATCAAGGAGTCATTGGGCGAATCGCTCTGGAACTGAAATCGGAATGCTCTCTGACATTTCCCCTATCTGAAAGTCTGATAAACGCTGGAAAAATGACTAAGTCCAAGAAAAAAATTTTTTCAACTTTTTTCAATTTTACCCCCGTGGGATATATATTCTACCCACACACATTTGGAACTCTCCTGGGGTACCCTCACACATATTATTCCCTCCTTTAGTGGATATTTTCACAAAAAAGTGAAATTTTCAAAAATCCAGAAAATTGGCTGAAAACGACTAAATATCAAGGAGTCATTGGGCGAATCGCTCTGCAACTGAAATCGGAATGCTCACTGACATTTCCCCTATCTGAAAGTCTGATAAACGCCGGAAAAATGACTAAGTCCAAGAAAAAAATTTTTTCAACTTTTTTCAATTTTACCCCCGTGGGATATATATTCTACCCACACACATTTGGAACTCTCCTGGGGTACCCTCACACATATTATTCCCTCATTGAGTGGATATTTTCACAAAAAAGTGAAATTTTCAAAAATCCAAAATATTGGCTGAAAACGACTAAATATCAAGGACTCATTGGGCGAATCGCTCTGGAACTGAAATCGGAACGCTCACTCACATTTCCCCTATCTGAAAGTCTGATAAACGCCGGAAAAATGACTAAGTCCAAGAAAAAAATTTTTTCAACTTTTTTCAATTTTACCCCCGTGGGATATATATTCTACCCACACACATTTGGAACTCTCCTGGGGTACCCTCACACAGATTATTCCCTCATTTAGTGGATATTTTCACAAAAAAGTGAAATTTTCAAAAATCCAGAAAATTGGCTGAAAACTACTAAATATCAAGGAGTCATTGGGCGAATCGCTCTGGAACTGAAATCGGAATGCTCACTGACATTTCCCCTATCTGAAAGTCTGATAAACGCCGGAAAAATGACTAAGTCCAAGAAAAAAAATTTTTCAACTTTTTTCAATTTTACCCCTGTGGGATATATATTCTACCCACACACATTTGGAACTCTCCTGGGGTACCCTCACACATATTATTCCCTCATTTAGTGGATATTTTCACAAAAAAGTGAAATTTTCAAAAATCCAGAAAATTGGCTGAAAACGACTAAATATCAAGGAGTCAT
The DNA here is from genome assembly GCF_046119375.1 of Phyllobates terribilis. Classification (NCBI taxonomy): domain Eukaryota; kingdom Metazoa; phylum Chordata; class Amphibia; order Anura; family Dendrobatidae; genus Phyllobates; species Phyllobates terribilis. The sequence continues at coordinate 587,485,300 of NW_027362762.1, forward strand.
TGGGCGAATCGCTCTGGAACTGAAATCGGAACGCTCACTGACATTTCCCCTATCTGAAAGTCTGATAAACGCCGGAAAAATGACTAAGTCCAAAAAAAAAATTTTTTTAACTTTTTTCAATTTTACCCCCGTGGGATATATATTCTACCCACACACATTTGGAACTCTCCTGGGGTACCCTCACACATATTATTCCCTCATTTAGTGGATATTTTCACAAAAAAGTGAAATTTTCAAAAATCCAGAAAATTGGCTGAAAACGACTAAATATCAAGGAGTCATTGGGCGAATCGCTCTGGAACTGAAATCGGAATGCTCACTGACATTTCCCCTATCTGAAAGTCTGATAAACGCCGGAAAAATGACTAAGTCCAAGAAAAAAATTTTTTCAACTTTTTTCAATTTTACCCCCGTGGGATATATATTCTAACCACACACATTTGGAACTCTCCTGGGGTACCCTCACACATATTATTCCCTCATTGAGTGGATATTTTCACAAAAAAGTGAAATTTTCAAAAATCCAAAATATTGGCTGAAAACGACTAAATATCAAGGACTCATTGGGCGAATCGCTCTGGAACTGAAATCGGAACACTCACTCACATTTCCCCTATCTGAAAGTCTGATAAACGCCGGAAAAATGACTAAGTCCAAGAAAAAAGTGTTTTCAACTTTTTTCAATTTTACCCCCGTGGGATATATATTCTACCCACACACATTTGGAACTCTCCTGGGGTACCCTCACACATATTATTCCCTCATTTAGTGGATATTTTCACAAAAAAGTGAAATTTTCAAAAATCCAGAAAATTGGCTGAAAACGACTAAATATCAAGGACTCATTGGGCGAATCGCTCTGGAACTGAAATCGGAATGCTCACTGACATTTCCCCTATCTGAAAGTCTGATATACGCCGTAAAAATGACTAAGTCCAAAAAAAAAATTTTTTAAACTTTTTTCAATTTTACCCCCGTGGGATATATATTCTACCCACTCACATTTGGAACTCTCCTGGGGTACCCTCACACATATTATTCCCTCATTTAGTGGATATTTTCACAAAAAAGTGAAATTTTCAAAAATCCAAAATATTGGCTGAAAACGACTAAATATCAAGGACTCATTGGGCGAATCGCTCTGGAACTTAAATCGGAACGCTCACTGACATTTGCCCTATCTGAAAGTCTGATAAACGCCGGAAAAATGACTAAGTCCAAGAAAAAAGTGTTTTCAACTTTTTTCAATTTTACCCCCGTGGGATATGTATTCTACCCACACACATTTGGAACTCTCCTGGGGTACCCTCACACATATTATTCCCTCATTTAGTGGATATTTTCACAAAAAAGTGAAATTTTCAAAAATCCAGAAAATTGGCTGAAAACTACTAAATATCAAGGAGTCATTGGGCGAATCGCTCTGGAACTGAAATCGGAATGCTCTCTGACATTTCCCCTATCTGAAAGTCTGATAAACGCCGGAAAAATGACTAAGTCCAAGAAAAAAATTTTTTCAACTTTTTTCAATTTTACCCCCGTGGGATATATATTCTACCCACACACATTTGGAACTCTCCTGGGGTACCCTCACACATATTATTCCCTCCTTTAGTGGATATTTTCACAAAAAAGTGAAATTTTCAAAAATCCAGAAAATTGGCTGAAAACGACTAAATATCAAGGAGTCATTGGGCGAATCGCTCTGCAACTGAAATCGGAATGCTCACTGACATTTCCCCTATCTGAAAGTCTGATAAACGCCGGAAAAATGACTAAGTCCAAGAAAAAAATTTTTTCAACTTTTTTCAATTTTACCCCGGTGGGATATATATTCTACCCACACACATTTGGAACTCTCCTGGGGTACCCTCACACATATTATTCCCTCATTGAGTGGATATTTTCACAAAAAAGTGAAATTTTCAAAAATCCAAAATATTGGCTGAAAACGACTAAATATCAAGGACTCATTGGGCGAATCGCTCTGGAACTGAAATCGGAACGCTCACTCACATTTCCCCTATCTGAAAGTCTGATAAACGCCGGAAAAATGACTAAGTCCAAGAAAAAAATTTTTTCAACTTTTTTCAATTTTACCCCCGTGGGATATATATTCTACCCACACACATTTGGAACTCTCCTGGGGTACCCTCACACAGATTATTCCCTCATTTAGTGGATATTTTCACAAAAAAGTGAAATTTTCAAAAATCCAGAAAATTGGCTGAAAACTACTAAATATCAAGGAGTCATTGGGCGAATCGCTCTGGAACTGAAATCGGAATGCTCACTGACATTTCCCCTATCTGAAAGTCTGATAAACGCCGGAAAAATGACTAAGTCCAAGAAAAAAAATTTTTCAACTTTTTTCAATTTTACCCCTGTGGGATATATATTCTACCCACACACATTTGGAACTCTCCTGGGGTACCCTCACACATATTATTCCCTCATTTAGTGGATATTTTCACAAAAAAGTGAAATTTTCAAAAATCCAGAAAATTGGCTGAAAACGACTAAATATCAAGGAGTCATTGGGCGAATCGCTCTGGAACTGAAATCGGAACGCTCACTGACATTTCCCCTATCTGAAAGTCTGATAAACGCCGGAAAAATGACTAAGTCCAAAAAAAAAATTTTTTTAACTTTTTTCAATTTTACCCCCGTGGGATATATATTCTACCCACACACATTTGGAACTCTCCTGGGGTACCCTCACACATATTATTCCCTCATTTAGTGGATATTTTCACAAAAAAGTGAAATTTTCAAAAATCCAGAAAATTGGCTGAAAACGACTAAATATCAAGGAGTCATTGGGCGAATCGCTCTGGAACTGAAATCGGAATGCTCACTGACATTTCCCCTATCTGAAAGTCTGATAAACGCCGGAAAAATGACTAAGTCCAAGAAAAAAATTTTTTCAACTTTTTTCAATTTTACCCCCGTGGGATATATATTCTAACCACACACATTTGGAACTCTCCTGGGGTACCCTCACACATATTATTCCCTCATTGAGTGGATATTTTCACAAAAAAGTGAAATTTTCAAAAATCCAAAATATTGGCTGAAAACGACTAAATATCAAGGACTCATTGGGCGAATCGCTCTGGAACTGAAATCGGAACACTCACTCACATTTCCCCTATCTGAAAGTCTGATAAACGCCGGAAAAATGACTAAGTCCAAGAAAAAAGTGTTTTCAACTTTTTTCAATTTTACCCCCGTGGGATATATATTCTACCCACACACATTTGGAACTCTCCTGGGGTACCCTCACACATATTATTCCCTCATTTAGTGGATATTTTCACAAAAAAGTGAAATTTTCAAAAATCCAGAAAATTGGCTGAAAACGACTAAATATCAAGGACTCATTGGGCGAATCGCTCTGGAACTGAAATCGGAATGCTCACTGACATTTCCCCTATCTGAAAGTCTGATATACGCCGTAAAAATGACTAAGTCCAAAAAAAAAATTTTTTAAACTTTTTTCAATTTTACCCCCGTGGGATATATATTCTACCCACTCACATTTGGAACTCTCCTGGGGTACCCTCACACATATTATTCCCTCATTTAGTGGATATTTTCACAAAAAAGTGAAATTTTCAAAAATCCAAAATATTGGCTGAAAACGACTAAATATCAAGGACTCATTGGGCGAATCGCTCTGGAACTTAAATCGGAACGCTCACTGACATTTGCCCTATCTGAAAGTCTGATAAACGCCGGAAAAATGACTAAGTCCAAGAAAAAAGTGTTTTCAACTTTTTTCAATTTTACCCCCGTGGGATATGTATTCTACCCACACACATTTGGAACTCTCCTGGGGTACCCTCACACATATTATTCCCTCATTTAGTGGATATTTTCACAAAAAAGTGAAATTTTCAAAAATCCAGAAAATTGGCTGAAAACGACTAAATATCAAGGACTCATTGGGCGAATCGCTCTGGAACTGAAATGGGAATGATCACTGACCTTTCCCCTATCTGAAAGTCTGATATACGCCGTAAAAATGACTAAGTCCAAAAAAAAAATTTTTTAAACTTTTTTCAATTTTACCCCCGTGGGATATATATTCTACCCACTCACATTTGGAACTCTCCTGGGGTACCCACACACATATTATTCCCTCATTTAGTGGATATTTTCACAAAAAAGTGAAATTTTCAAAAATCCAGAAAATTGGCTGAAAACGACTAAATATCAAGGAGTCATTGGGCGAATCGCTCTGGAACTGAAATCGGAATGCTCACTGACATTTCCCCTATCTGAAAGTCTGATAAACGCCGGAAAAATGACTAAGTCCAAGAAAAAAATTTTTTCAACTTTTTTCAATTTTACCCCCGTGGGATATATATTCTAACCACACACATTTGGAACTCTCCTGGGGTACCCTCACACATATTATTCCCTCATTGAGTGGATATTTTCACAAAAAAGTGAAATTTTCAAAAATCCAAAATATTGGCTGAAAACGACTAAATATCAAGGACTCATTGGGCGAATCGCTCTGGAACTGAAATCGGAACACTCACTCACATTTCCACTATCTGAAAGTCTGATAAACGCCGGAAAAATGACTAAGTCCAAGAAAAAAGTGTTTTCAACTTTTTTCAATTTTACCCCCGTGGGATATATATTCTACCCACACACATTTGGAACTCTCCTGGGGTACCCTCACACATATTATTCCCTCATTTAGTGGATATTTTCACAAAAAAGTGAAATTTTCAAAAATCCAGAAAATTGGCTGAAAACGACTAAATATCAAGGACTCATTGGGCGAATCGCTCTGGAACTGAAATCGGAATGCTCACTGACATTTCCCCTATCTGAAAGTCTGATATACGCCGTAAAAATGACTAAGTCCAAAAAAAAAATTTTTTAAACTTTTTTCAATTTTACCCCCGTGGGATATATATTCTACCCACTCACATTTGGAACTCTCCTGGGGTACCCTCACACATATTATTCCCTCATTTAGTGGATATTTTCACAAAAAAGTGAAATTTTCAAAAATCCAAAATATTGGCTGAAAACGACTAAATATCAAGGACTCATTGGGCGAATCGCTCTGGAACTTAAATCGGAACGCTCACTGACATTTGCCCTATCTGAAAGTCTGATAAACGCCGGAAAAATGACTAAGTCCAAGAAAAAAGTGTTTTCAACTTTTTTCAATTTTACCCCCGTGGGATATATATTCTACCCACACACATTTGGAACTCTCCTGGGGTACCCTCACACATATTATTCCCTCATTTAGTGGATATTTTCACAAAAAAGTGAAATTTTCAAAAATCCAGAAAATTGGCTGAAAACGACTAAATATCAAGGACTCATTGGGCGAATCGCTCTGGAACTGAAATCGGAATGCTCACTGACATTTCCCCTATCTGAAAGTCTGATATACGCCGTAAAAATGACTAAGTCCAAAAAAAAAATTTTTTTAACTTTTTTCAATTTTACCCCCGTGGGATATATATTCTACCCACTCACATTTGGAACTCTCCTGGGGTACCCTCACACATATTATTCCCTCATTTAGTGGATATTTTCACAAAAAAGTGAAATTTTCAAAAATCCAGAAAATTGGCTGAAAACGACTAAATATCAAGGAGTCATTGGGCGAATCGCTCTGGAACTGAAATCGGAATGCTCACTGACATTTCCCCTATCTGAAAGTCTGATAAACGCCGGAAAAATGACTAAGTCCAAAAAAATATTTTTTTCAACTTTTTTAAATTTTACCCCCGTGAGATATATATTCTACCCACACACATTTGGAACTCTCCTGGTGTACCCTCACACATATTATTCCCTCATTTAGTGGATATTTTCACAAAAAAGTGAAATTTTCAAAAATCCAGAAAATTGGTTGAAAACTACTAAATATCAAGGAGTCATTGCGCGAATCGCTCTGGAACTGAAATCGGAACGCTCACTGACATTTCACCTATCTGAAAGTCTGATAAACGCCGGAAAAATGACTAAGTCCAAAAAAAAAATTTTTTAAACTTTTTTCAATTTTACCCCCGTGGGATATATATTCTACCCACACACATTTGGAACTCTCCTGGGGTACCCTCACACATATTATTCCCTCATTTAGTGGATATTTTCACAAAAAAGTGAAATTTTCAAAAATCCAGAAAATTGGCTGAAAACGACTAAATATCAAGGACTCATTGGGCGAATCGCTCTGGAACTGAAATCGGAACGCTCACTGACATTTCACCTATCTGAAAGTCTGATAAACGCCGGAAAAATGACTATGTCCAAAAAAAAATTTGTTCAACTTTTTTCAGTTTTACCCGGTGGGATATATATTCTACCCACACACATTTGGAACTCTCCTGGGGTACCCTCACACATATTATTCCCTCATTTAGTGGATATTTTCACAAAAAAGTGAAATTTTCAAAAAATCCAGAAAATTGGCTAAAAACGACTAAATATTAAGGACTCATTGGGCGAATCGCTCTGGAACTGAAATCGGAACACTCACTCACATTTCCCCTATCTGAAAGTCTTATAAACGCCGGAAAAATGACTAAGTCCAAGAAAAAAGTGTTTTCAACTTTTTTCAATTTTACCCCCGTGGGATATATATTCTACCCACACACATTTGGAACTCTCCTGGGGTACCCTCACACATATTATTCCCTCATTTAGTGGATATTTTCACAAAAAAGTGAAATTTTCAAAAATCCAGAAAATTGGCTGAAAACGACTAAATATCAAGGAGTCATTGGGCGAATCGCTCTGGAACTGAAATCGGAATGCTCACTGACATTTCCCCTATCTGAAAGTCTGATAAACGCCGGAAAAATGACTAAGTCCAAGAAAAAAATTTTTTCAACTTTTTTCAATTTTACCCCCGTGGGATATATATTCTAACCACACACATTTGGAACTCTCCTGGGGTACCCTCACACATATTATTCCCTCATTGAGTGGATATTTTCACAAAAAAGTGAAATTTTCAAAAATCCAAAATATTGGCTGAAAACGACTAAATATCAAGGACTCATTGGGCGAATCGCTCTGGAACTGAAATCGGAACACTCACTCACATTTCCCCTATCTGAAAGTCTGATAAACGCCGGAAAAATGACTAAGTCCAAGAAAAAAGTGTTTTCAACTTTTTTCAATTTTACCCCCGTGGGATATATATTCTACCCACACACATTTGGAACTCTCCTGGGGTACCCTCACACATATTATTCCCTCATTTAGTGGATATTTTCACAAAAAAGTGAAATTTTCAAAAATCCAGAAAATTGGCTGAAAACGACTAAATATCAAGGACTCATTGGGCGAATCGCTCTGGAACTGAAATCGGAATGCTCACTGACATTTCCCCTATCTGAAAGTCTGATATACGCCGTAAAAATGACTAAGTCCAAAAAAAAAATTTTTTAAACTTTTTTCAATTTTACCCCCGTGGGATATATATTCTACCCACTCACATTTGGAACTCTCCTGGGGTACCCTCACACATATTATTCCCTCATTTAGTGGATATTTTCACAAAAAAGTGAAATTTTCAAAAATCCAAAATATTGGCTGAAAACGACTAAATATCAAGGACTCATTGGGCGAATCGCTCTGGAACTTAAATCGGAACGCTCACTGACATTTGCCCTATCTGAAAGTCTGATAAACGCCGGAAAAATGACTAAGTCCAAGAAAAAAGTGTTTTCAACTTTTTTCAATTTTACCCCCGTGGGATATATATTCTACCCACACACATTTGGAACTCTCCTGGGGTACCCTCACACATATTATTCCCTCATTTAGTGGATATTTTCACAAAAAAGTGAAATTTTCAAAAATCCAGAAAATTGGCTGAAAACGACTAAATATCAAGGACTCATTGGGCGAATCGCTCTGGAACTGAAATCGGAATGCTCACTGACATTTCCCCTATCTGAAAGTCTGATATACGCCGTAAAAATGACTAAGTCCAAAAAAAAAATTTTTTAAACTTTTTTCAATTTTACCCCCGTGGGATATATATTCTACCCACTCACATTTGGAACTCTCCTGGGGTACCCTCACACATATTATTCCCTCATTTAGTGGATATTTTCACAAAAAAGTGAAATTTTCAAAAATCCAGAAAATTGGCTGAAAACGACTAAATATCAAGGAGTCATTGGGCGAATCGCTCTGGAACTGAAATCGGAATGCTCACTGACATTTCCCCTATCTGAAAGTCTGATAAACGCCGGAAAAATGACTAAGTCCAAAAAAATATTTTTTTCAACTTTTTTAAATTTTACCCCCGTGAGATATATATTCTACCCACACACATTTGGAACTCTCCTGGTGTACCCTCACACATATTATTCCCTCATTTAGTGGATATTTTCACAAAAAAGTGAAATTTTCAAAAATCCAGAAAATTGGTTGAAAACTACTAAATATCAAGGAGTCATTGCGCGAATCGCTCTGGAACTGAAATCGGAACGCTCACTGACATTTCACCTATCTGAAAGTCTGATAAACGCCGGAAAAATGACTAAGTCCAAAAAAAAAATTTTTTAAACTTTTTTCAATTTTACCCCCGTGGGATATATATTCTACCCACACACATTTGGAACTCTCCTGGGGTACCCTCACACATATCATTCCCTCATTTAGTGGATATTTTCACAAAAATTGAAATTTTCAAAAAATCCAGAAAATTGGCTGAAAATGACTAAATATCAAAGACTCATTGGGCGAATCGCTCTGGAACTGAAATTGGAATGCTCACTGACATTTCCCCTATCTGAAAGTCTGATAAACGCCGGAAAAATGACTAAGTCCAAAAAAAATTTTTTTTCAACTTTTTTTAATTTTACCCCCGTGAGATATATATTCTACCCACACACATTTGGAACTCTCCTGGGGTACCCTCACACATATTATTTCCTCATTTAGTGGATATTTTCACAAAAAAGTGAATTTTTCAAAAATCCAGAAAATTGGCTGAAAACGACTAAATATCAAGGAGTCATTGCGCGAATCGCTCTGGAACTGAAATCGGAACGCTCACTGACATTTCCCCTATCTGAAAGTCTGATAAACGCCGGAAAAATGACTAAGTCCAAAAAAAAAATTTTTTAAACTTTTTTCAGTTTTACCCCCGTGGGATATATATTCTACCCACACACATTTGGAACTCTCCTGGGGTACCCTCACACATATTATTCCCTCATTTAGTGGATATTTTCACAAAAAAGTGAAATTTTCAAAAATCCAGAAAATTGGCTGAAAACGACTAAATATCAAGGACTCATTGGGCGAATCGCTCTGGAACTGAAATCGGAACGCTCACTGACATTTCACCTATCTGAAAGTCTGATAAACGCCGGAAAAATGACTATGTCCAAAAAAAAATTTGTTCAACTTTTTTCAGTTTTACCCGGTGGGATATATATTCTACCCACACACATTTGGAACTCTCCTGGGGTACCCTCACACATATTATTCCCTCATTTAGTGGATATTTTCACAAAAAAGTGAAATTTTCAAAAAATCCAGAAAATTGGCTAAAAACGACTAAATATTAAGGACTCATTGGGCGAATCGCTCTGGAACTGAAATCGGAACACTCACTGACATTTGATAAACGCCGGAAAAATGACTAAGTCCAAAAAAAAAATTTTTTCAACTTTTTTCAATTTTACCCCCGTGGGATATATATTCTACCCACACACATTTGGAACTCTCCTGGGGTACCCTCACACATATTATTCCCTCATTTAGTGGATATTTTCACAAAAAAGTGAAATTTTCAAAAATCCAAAAAATTGGCTGAAAACGACTAAATATCAAGGAGTCATTGGGCCAATCGCTCTGGAACTGAAATCGGAACGCTCACTGACAGTTGCCCTATCTGAAAGTCTGATAAACGCCGGAAAAATGACTATGTCCAAAAAAAAATTTGTTCAACTTTTTTCAGTTTTACCCGGTGGGATACATATTCTACCCACACACATTTGGAACTCTCCTGGGGTACCCTCACACATATTATTCCCTCATTTAGTGGATATTTTCACAAAAAAGTGAAATTTTCAAAAAATCCAGAAAATTGGCTAAAAACGACTAAATATTAAGGACTCATTGGGCGAATCGCTCTGGAACTGAAATCGGAACACTCACTCACATTTCCCCTATCTGAAAGTCTGATAAACGCCGGAAAAATGACTAAGTCCAAGAAAAAAGTGTTTTCAACTTTTTTCAATTTTACCCCCGTGGGATATATATTCTACCCACACACATTTGGAACTCTCCTGGGGTACCCTCACACATATTATTCCCTCATTTAGTGGATATTTTCACAAAAAAGTGAAATTTTCAAAAATCCAGAAAATTGGCTGAAAACGACTAAATATCAAGGACTCATTGGGCGAATCGCTCTGGAACTGAAATCGGAATGATCACTGACCTTTCCCCTATCTGAAAGTCTGATATACGCCGTAAAAATGACTAAGTCCAAAAAAAAAATTTTTTAAACTTTTTTCAATTTTACCCCCGTGGGATATATATTCTACCCACTCACATTTGGAACTCTCCTGGGGTACCCACACACATATTATTCCCTCATTTAGTGGATATTTTCACAAAAAAGTGAAATTTTCAAAAATCCAGAAAATTGGCTGAAAACGACTAAATATCAAGGAGTCATTGGGCGAATCGCTCTGGAACTGAAATCGGAATGCTCACTGACATTTCCCCTATCTGAAAGTCTGATAAACGCCGGAAAAATGACTAAGTCCAAGAAAAAAATTTTTTCAACTTTTTTCAATTTTACCCCCGTGGGATATATATTCTAACCACACACATTTGGAACTCTCCTGGGGTACCCTCACACATATTATTCCCTCATTGAGTGGATATTTTCACAAAAAAGTGAAATTTTCAAAAATCCAAAATATTGGCTGAAAACGACTAAATATCAAGGACTCATTGGGCGAATCGCTCTGGAACTGAAATCGGAACACTCACTCACATTTCCCCTATCTGAAAGTCTGATAAACGCCGGAAAAATGACTAAGTCCAAGAAAAAAGTGTTTTCAACTTTTTTCAATTTTACCCCCGTGGGATATATATTCTACCCACACACATTTGGAACTCTCCTGGGGTACCCTCACACATATTATTCCCTCATTTAGTGGATATTTTCACAAAAAAGTGAAATTTTCAAAAATCCAGAAAATTGGCTGAAAACGACTAAATATCAAGGACTCATTGGGCGAATCGCTCTGGAACTGAAATCGGAATGCTCACTGACATTTCCCCTATCTGAAAGTCTGATATACGCCGTAAAAATGACTAAGTCCAAAAAAAAAATTTTTTAAACTTTTTTCAATTTTACCCCCGTGGGATATATATTCTACCCACTCACATTTGGAACTCTCCTGGGGTACCCTCACACATATTATTCCCTCATTTAGTGGATATTTTCACAAAAAAGTGAAATTTTCAAAAATCCAAAATATTGGCTGAAAACGACTAAATATCAAGGACTCATTGGGCGAATCGCTCTGGAACTTAAATCGGAACGCTCACTGACATTTGCCCTATCTGAAAGTCTGATAAACGCCGGAAAAATGACTAAGTCCAAGAAAAAAGTGTTTTCAACTTTTTTCAATTTTACCCCCGTGGGATATATATTCTACCCACACACATTTGGAACTCTCCTGGGGTACCCTCACACATATTATTCCCTCATTTAGTGGATATTTTCACAAAAAAGTGAAATTTTCAAAAATCCAGAAAATTGGCTGAAAACGACTAAATATCAAGGACTCATTGGGCGAATCGCTCTGGAACTGAAATCGGAATGCTCACTGACATTTCCCCTATCTGAAAGTCTGATATACGCCGTAAAAATGACTAAGTCCAAAAAAAAAATTTTTTAAACTTTTTTCAATTTTACCCCCGTGGGATATATATTCTACCCACTCACATTTGGAACTCTCCTGGGGTACCCTCACACATATTATTCCCTCATTTAGTGGATATTTTCACAAAAAAGTGAAATTTTCAAAAATCCAAAAAATTGGCTGAAAACGACTAAATATCAAGGAGTCATTGGGCCAATCGCTCTGGAACTGAAATCGGAACGCTCACTGACAGTTGCCCTATCTGAAAGTCTGATAAACGCCGGAAAAATGACTATGTCCAAAAAAAAATTTGTTCAACTTTTTTCAGTTTTACCCGGTGGGATACATATTCTACCCACACACATTTGGAACTCTCCTGGGGTACCCTCACACATATTATTCCCTCATTTAGTGGATATTTTCACAAAAAAGTGAAATTTTCAAAAAATCCAGAAAATTGGCTAAAAACGACTAAATATTAAGGACTCATTGGGCGAATCGCTCTGGAACTGAAATCGGAACACTCACTCACATTTCCCCTATCTGAAAGTCTGATAAACGCCGGAAAAATGACTAAGTCCAAGAAAAAAGTGTTTTCAACTTTTTTCAATTTTACCCCCGTGGGATATATATTCTACCCACACACATTTGGAACTCTCCTGGGGTACCCTCACACATATTATTCCCTCATTTAGTGGATATTTTCACAAAAAAGTGAAATTTTCAAAAATCCAGAAAATTGGCTGAAAACGACTAAATATCAAGGACTCATTGGGCGAATCGCTCTGGAACTGAAATCGGAATGATCACTGACCTTTCCCCTATCTGAAAGTCTGATATACGCCGTAAAAATGACTAAGTCCAAAAAAAAAATTTTTTAAACTTTTTTCAATTTTACCCCCGTGGGATATATATTCTACCCACTCACATTTGGAACTCTCCTGGGGTACCCACACACATATTATTCCCTCATTTAGTGGATATTTTCACAAAAAAGTGAAATTTTCAAAAATCCAGAAAATTGGCTGAAAACGACTAAATATCAAGGAGTCATTGGGCGAATCGCTCTGGAACTGAAATCGGAATGCTCACTGACATTTCCCCTATCTGAAAGTCTGATAAACGCCGGAAAAATGACTAAGTCCAAGAAAAAAATTTTTTCAACTTTTTTCAATTTTACCCCCGTGGGATATATATTCTAACCACACACATTTGGAACTCTCCTGGGGTACCCTCACACATATTATTCCCTCATTGAGTGGATATTTTCACAAAAAAGTGAAATTTTCAAAAATCCAAAATATTGGCTGAAAACGACTAAATATCAAGGACTCATTGGGCGAATCGCTCTGGAACTGAAATCGGAACACTCACTCACATTTCCCCTATCTGAAAGTCTGATAAACGCCGGAAAAATGACTAAGTCCAAGAAAAAAGTGTTTTCAACTTTTTTCAATTTTACCCCCGTGGGATATATATTCTACCCACACACATTTGGAACTCTCCTGGGGTACCCTCACACATATTATTCCCTCATTTAGTGGATATTTTCACAAAAAAGTGAAATTTTCAAAAATCCAGAAAATTGGCTGAAAACGACTAAATATCAAGGACTCATTGGGCGAATCGCTCTGGAACTGAAATCGGAATGCTCACTGACATTTCCCCTATCTGAAAGTCTGATATACGCCGTAAAAATGACTAAGTCCAAAAAAAAAATTTTTTAAACTTTTTTCAATTTTACCCCCGTGGGATATATATTCTACCCACTCACATTTGGAACTCTCCTGGGGTACCCTCACACATATTATTCCCTCATTTAGTGGATATTTTCACAAAAAAGTGAAATTTTCAAAAATCCAAAATATTGGCTGAAAACGACTAAATATCAAGGACTCATTGGGCGAATCGCTCTGGAACTTAAATCGGAACGCTCACTGACATTTGCCCTATCTGAAAGTCTGATAAACGCCGGAAAAATGACTAAGTCCAAGAAAAAAGTGTTTTCAACTTTTTTCAATTTTACCCCCGTGGGATATATATTCTACCCACACACATTTGGAACTCTCCTGGGGTACCCTCACACATATTATTCCCTCATTTAGTGGATATTTTCACAAAAAAGTGAAATTTTCAAAAATCCAGAAAATTGGCTGAAAACGACTAAATATCAAGGACTCATTGGGCGAATCGCTCTGGAACTGAAATCGGAATGCTCACTGACATTTCCCCTATCTGAAAGTCTGATATACGCCGTAAAAATGACTAAGTCCAAAAAAAAAATTTTTTAAACTTTTTTCAATTTTACCCCCGTGGGATATATATTCTACCCACTCACATTTGGAACTCTCCTGGGGTACCCTCACACATATTATTCCCTCATTTAGTGGATATTTTCACAAAAAAGTGAAATTTTCAAAAATCCAGAAAATTGGCTGAAAACGACTAAATATCAAGGAGTCATTGGGCGAATCGCTCTGGAACTGAAATCGGAATGCTCACTGACATTTCCCCTATCTGAAAGTCTGATAAACGCCGGAAAAATGACTAAGTCCAAAAAAATATTTTTTTCAACTTTTTTAAATTTTACCCCCGTGAGATATATATTCTACCCACACACATTTGGAACTCTCCTGGTGTACCCTCACACATATTATTCCCTCATTTAGTGGATATTTTCACAAAAAAGTGAAATTTTCAAAAATCCAGAAAATTGGTTGAAAACTACTAAATATCAAGGAGTCATTGCGCGAATCGCTCTGGAACTGAAATCGGAACGCTCACTGACATTTCACCTATCTGAAAGTCTGATAAACGCCGGAAAAATGACTAAGTCCAAAAAAAAAATTTTTTAAACTTTTTTCAATTTTACCCCCGTGGGATATATATTCTACCCACACACATTTGGAACTCTCCTGGGGTACCCTCACACATATCATTCCCTCATTTAGTGGATATTTTCACAAAAATTGAAATTTTCAAAAAATCCAGAAAATTGGCTGAAAATGACTAAATATCAAAGACTCATTGGGCGAATCGCTCTGGAACTGAAATTGGAATGCTCACTGACATTTCCCCTATCTGAAAGTCTGATAAACGCCGGAAAAATGACTAAGTCCAAAAAAAATTTTTTTTCAACTTTTTTTAATTTTACCCCCGTGAGATATATATTCTACCCACACACATTTGGAACTCTCCTGGGGTACCCTCACACATATTATTTCCTCATTTAGTGGATATTTTCACAAAAAAGTGAATTTTTCAAAAATCCAGAAAATTGGCTGAAAACGACTAAATATCAAGGAGTCATTGCGCGAATCGCTCTGGAACTGAAATCGGAACGCTCACTGACATTTCCCCTATCTGAAAGTCTGATAAACGCCGGAAAAATGACTAAGTCCAAAAAAAAAATTTTTTAAACTTTTTTCAGTTTTACCCCCGTGGGATATATATTCTACCCACACACATTTGGAACTCTCCTGGGGTACCCTCACACATATTATTCCCTCATTTAGTGGATATTTTCACAAAAAAGTGAAATTTTCAAAAATCCAGAAAATTGGCTGAAAACGACTAAATATCAAGGACTCATTGGGCGAATCGCTCTGGAACTGAAATCGGAACGCTCACTGACATTTCACCTATCTGAAAGTCTGATAAACGCCGGAAAAATGACTATGTCCAAAAAAAAATTTGTTCAACTTTTTTCAGTTTTACCCGGTGGGATATATATTCTACCCACACACATTTGGAACTCTCCTGGGGTACCCTCACACATATTATTCCCTCATTTAGTGGATATTTTCACAAAAAAGTGAAATTTTCAAAAAATCCAGAAAATTGGCTAAAAACGACTAAATATTAAGGACTCATTGGGCGAATCGCTCTGGAACTGAAATCGGAACACTCACTGACATTTGATAAACGCCGGAAAAATGACTAAGTCCAAAAAAAAAATTTTTTCAACTTTTTTCAATTTTACCCCCGTGGGATATATATTCTACCCACACACATTTGGAACTCTCCTGGGGTACCCTCACACATATTATTCCCTCATTTAGTGGATATTTTCACAAAAAAGTGAAATTTTCAAAAATCCAAAAAATTGGCTGAAAACGACTAAATATCAAGGAGTCATTGGGCCAATCGCTCTGGAACTGAAATCGGAACGCTCACTGACAGTTGCCCTATCTGAAAGTCTGATAAACGCCGGAAAAATGACTATGTCCAAAAAAAAATTTGTTCAACTTTTTTCAGTTTTACCCGGTGGGATACATATTCTACCCACACACATTTGGAACTCTCCTGGGGTACCCTCACACATATTATTCCCTCATTTAGTGGATATTTTCACAAAAAAGTGAAATTTTCAAAAAATCCAGAAAATTGGCTAAAAACGACTAAATATTAAGGACTCATTGGGCGAATCGCTCTGGAACTGAAATCGGAACACTCACTGACATTTGATAAACGCCGGAAAAATGACTAAGTCCAAAAAAAAAATTTTTTCAACTTTTTTCAATTTTACCCCCGTGGGATATATATTCTACCCACACACATTTGGAACTCTCCTGGGGTACCCTCACACATATTATTCCCTCATTTAGTGGATATTTTCACAAAAAAGTGAAATTTTCAAAAATCCAGAAAATTGGCTGAAAACGACTAAATATCAAGGAGTCATTGGGCCAATCGCTCTGGAACTGAAATCGGAACGCTCACTGACAGTTGCCCTATCTGAAAGTCTGATAAACGCCGGAAAAATGACTAAGTCCAAAAAAAAATTTGTTCAACTTTTTTCAATTTTACCCCGTGGGATATATATTCTACCCACACACATTTGGAACTCTCCTGGGGTACCCTCACACATTTCATTCCCTCATTTAGTGGATATTTTCACAAAAAAGTGAAATTTTCAAAAAATCCAGAAAATTGGCTGAAAATGACTAAATATCAAAGACTCATTGGGCGAATCGCTCTGGAACTGAAATCGGAATGCTCACTGACATTTCCCCTATCTGAAAGTCTGATAAACGCCGGAAAAATGACTAAGTCCAAGAAAAAAATTTTTTCAAGTTTTTTCAATTTTACCCCCGTGGGATATATATTCTACCTACACACATTTGGAACTCTCCTGGGGAACCCTCACACATATTATTCCCTCATTTAGTGGATATTTTCACAAAAAAGTGAAATTTTCAAAAATCCAAAATATTGGCTGAAAACGACTAAATATCAAGGACTCATTGGGCGAATCGCTCTGGAACTGAAATCGGAACGCTCACTGACATTTCCCCTATCTGAAAGTCTGATAAATGCCGGAAAAATGACTAAGTCCAAAAAAAATTTTTTTTCAACTTTTTTTAATTTTACCCCCGTGGAATATATATTCTACCCACACACATTTGGAACTCTCCTGGGGTACCCTCACACATATTATTCCCTCATTTAGTGGATATTTTCACAAAAAAGTGAAATTTTCAAAAATCCAGAAAATTGGCTGAAAACGACTATATATCAAGGAGTCATTGGGCGAATCGCTTTGGAACTGAAATCGGAACGCTCACTGACATTTCCCCTATCTGAAAGTCTGATAAACGCCGGAAAAATGGCTAAGTCCAAGAAAAAAAATGTTTCAACTTTTTTCAATTTTACCCCCGTGGGATATATATTCTACCCACACACATTTGGAACTCTCCTGGGGTACCCTCACACATATTATTCCCTCATTTAGTGGATATTTTCACAAAAAAGTGAAATTTTCAAAAATCCAAAATATTGGCTGAAAACGACTAAATATCAAGGACTCATTGGGCGAATCGCTCTGGAACTGAAATCGGAACGCTCACTCACATTTCCCCTATCTGAAAGTCTGATAAACGCCGGAAAAATGACTAAGTCCAAAAAAAAATTTTTTTCAACTTTTTTTAATTTTACCCCCGTGAGATATATATTCTACCGACACACATTTGGAACTCTCCTGGGGTACCCTCACACATATTATTTCCTCATTTAGTGGATATTTTCACAAAAAAGTGAAATTTTCAAAAATCCAGAAAATTGGCTGAAAAATGACTAAATATCAAGGAGTCATTGCGCGAAGCGCTCTGGAACTGAAATCGGAACGCTCACTGACATTTCCCCTATCTGAAAGTCTGATAAACGCCGGAAAAATGACTAAGTGCAAAAAAAAAATTTTTTAAACTTTTTTCAATTTTACCCCGGTGGGATATATATTCTACCCACACACATTTGGAACTCTCCTGGGGTACCCTCACACATTTCATTCCCTCATTTAGTGGATATTTTCACAAAAAAGTGAAATTATCAAAAAATCCAGAAAATTGGCTGAAAATGACTAAATATCAAAGACTCATTGGGCGAATCTCTCTGGAACTGAAATCGGAATGCTCACTGACATTTCCCCTATCTGAAAGTCTGATAAACGCCGGAAAAATGACTAAGTCCAAGAAAAAAATTTTTTCAAGTTTTTTCAATTTTACCCCCGTGGGATATATATTCTACCTACACACATTTGGAACTCTCCTGGGGAACCCTCACACATATTATTCCCTCATTTAGTGGATATTTTCACAAAAAAGTGAAATTTTCAAAAAATCCAGAAAATTGGCTAAAAACGACTAAATATTAAGGACTCATTGGGCGAATCGCTCTGGAACTGAAATCGGAACGCTCACTGACATTTCCCCTATCTGAAAGTTCGATAAACGCCGGAAAAATGACTAAGTCCAAAAAAAATTTTGTTCAACTTTTTTCAATTTTACCCCGTGGGATATATATTCTACCCACACACATTTGGAACTCTCCTGGGGTACCCTCACACATTTCATTCCCTCATTTAGTGGATATTTTCACAAAAAAGTGAAATTTTCAAAAAATCCAGAAAATTGGCTGAAAATGACTAAATATCAAAGACTCATTGGGCGAATCGCTCTGGAACTGAAATCGGAATGCTCACTGACATTTCCCCTATCTGAAAGTCTGATAAACGCCGGAAAAATGACTAAGTCCAAGAAAAAAATTTTTTCAACTTTTTTCAATTTTACCCCCGTGGGATATATATTCTACCTACACACATTTGGAACTCTCCTGGGGAACCCTCACACATATTATTCCCTCATTTAGTGGATATTTTCACAAAAAAGTGAAATTTTCAAAAATCCAAAATATTGGCTGAAAACGACTAAATATCAAGGACTCATTGGGCGAATCGCTCTGGAACTGAAATCGGAACGCTCACTGACATTTCCCCTATCTGAAAGTCTGATAAATGCCGGAAAAATGACTAAGTCCAAAAAAAATTTTTTTTCAACTTTTTTTAATTTTACCCCCGTGGAATATATATTCTACCCACACACATTTGGAACTCTCCTGGGGTACCCTCACACATATTATTTCCTCATTTAGTGGATATTTTCACAAAAAAGTGAAATTTTCAAAAATCCAGAAAATTGGCTGAAAACGACTATATATCAAGGAGTCATTGGGCGAATCGCTTTGGAACTGAAATCGGAACGCTCACTGACATTTCCCCTATCTGAAAGTCTGATAAACGCCGGAAAAATGGCTAAGTCCAAGAAAAAAAATGTTTCAACTTTTTTCAATTTTACCCCCGTGGGATATATATTCTACCCACACACATTTGGAACTCTCCTGGGGTACCCTCACACATTTCATTCCCTCATTTAGTGGATATTTTCACAAAAAAGTGAAATTATCAAAAAATCCAGAAAATTGGCTGAAAATGACTAAATATCAAAGACTCATTGGGCGAATCTCTCTGGAACTGAAATCGGAATGCTCACTGACATTTGATAAACGCCGGAAAAATGACTAAGTCCAAAAAAAAAATTTTTTCAACTTTTTTCAATTTTACCCCCGTGTGATATATATTCTACCCACACACATTTGGAACTCTCCTGGGGTACCCTCACACATTTCATTCCCTCATTTAGTGGATGTTTTTACAAAAAAGTGAAATTTTCAAAAATCCAGAAAATTGGCTAAAAACGACTAAATATTAAGGACTCATTGGGCGAATCGCTCTGGAACTGAAATCGGAACGCTCACTGACATTTCCCCTATCTGAAAGTTCGATAAACGCCGGAAAAATGACTAAGTCCAAAAAAAAATTTGTTCAACTTTTTTCAATTTTACCCCCGTGGGATATATATTCTACCCACACACATTTGGAACTCTCCTGGGGTACCCTCACACATTTCATTCCCTCATTTAGTGGATATTTTCACAAAAAAGTGAAATTTTCAAAAATCCAGAAAATTGGCTGAAAACGACTATATATCAAGGAGTCATTGGGCGAATCGCTTTGGAACTGAAATCGGAACGCTCACTGACATTTCCCCTATCTGAAAGTCTGATAAACGCCGGAAAAATGACTAAGTCCAAAAAAAAATTTGTTCAACTTTTTTCAATTTTACCCCCGTGGGATATATATTCTACCCACACACATTTGGAACTCTCCTGGGGTACCCTCACACATTTCATTCCCTCATTTAGTGGATATTTTCACAAAAAAGTGAAATTTTCAAAAATCCAGAAAATTGGCTGAAAACGACTATATATCAAGGAGTCATTGGGCGAATCGCTTTGGAACTGAAATCGGAACGCTCACTGACATTTCCCCTATCTGAAAGTCTGATAAACGCCGGAAAAATGGCTAAGTCCAAGAAAAAAAATGTTTCAACTTTTTTCAATTTTACCCCCGTGGGATATATATTCTACCCACACACATTTGGAACTCTCCTGGGGTACCCTCACACATATTATTCCCTCATTTAGTGGATATTTTCACAAAAAAGTGAAATTTTCAAAAATCCAAAATATTGGCTGAAAACGACTAAATATCAAGGACTCATTGGGCGAATCGCTCTGGAACTGAAATCGGAACGCTCACTCACATTTCCCCTATCTGAAAGTCTGATAAACGCCGGAAAAATGACTAAGTCCAAAAAAAAATTTTTTTCAACTTTTTTTAATTTTACCCCCGTGAGATATATATTCTACCGACACACATTTGGAAATCTCCTGGGGTACCCTCACACATATTATTTCCTCATTTAGTGGATATTTTCACAAAAAAGTGAAATTTTCAAAAATCCAGAAAATTGGCTGAAAAATGACTAAATATCAAGGAGTCATTGCGCGAATCGCTCTGGAACTGAAATCGGAACGCTCACTGACATTTCCCCTATCTGAAAGTCTGATAAACGCCGGAAAAATGACTAAGTGCAAAAAAAAAATTTTTTAAACTTTTTTCAATTTTACCCCCGTGGGATATATATTCTACCCACACACATTTGGAACTCTCCTGGGGTACCCTCACACATTTCATTCCCTCATTTAGTGGATATTTTCACAAAAAAGTGAAATTATCAAAAAATCCAGAAAATTGGCTGAAAATGACTAAATATCAAAGACTCATTGGGCGAATCTCTCTGGAACTGAAATCGGAATGCTCACTGACATTTGATAAACGCCGGAAAAATGACTAAGTCCAAAAAAAAAATTTTTTCAACTTTTTTCAATTTTACCCCCGTGTGATATATATTCTACCCACACACATTTGGAACTCTCCTGGGGTACCCTCACACATATTATTTCCTCATTTAGTGGATATTTTCACAAAAAAGTGAAATTTTCAAAAATCCAGAAAATTGTCTGAAAACGACTAAATATCAAGGAGTCATTGCGCGAATCGCTCTGGAACTGAAATCGGAACGCTCACTGACATTTCCCCTATCTGAAAGTCTGATAAACGCCGGAAAAATGACTAAGTCCGAAAAAAAAAATTTTTTAAACTTTTTTCAATTTTACCCCCGTGGGATATATATTCTACCCACACACATTTGGAACTCTCCTGGGGTACCCTCACACATATTATTCCCTCATTTAGTGGATATTTTCACAAAAAAGTGAAATTTTCAAAAATCCAGAAAATTGGCTGAAAACGACTAAATATCAAGGAGTCATTGGGCCAATCGCTCTGGAACTGAAATCGGAACGCTCACTGACAGTTGCCCTATCTGAAAGTCTGATAAACGCCGGAAAAATGACTAAGTCCAAAAAAAAATTTGTTCAACTTTTTTCAGTTTTACCCGGTGGGATATATATTCTACCCACACACATTTGGAACTCTCCTGGGGTACCCTCACACATTTCATTCCCTCATTTAGTGGATATTTTCACAAAAAAGTGAAATTTTCAAAAAATCCAGAAAATTGGCTGAAAATGACTAAATATCAAAGACTTATTGGGCGAATCGCTCTGGAACTGAAATCGGAATGCTCACTGACATTTCCCCTATCTGAAAGTCTGATAAACGCCGGAAAAATGACTAAGTCCAAGAAAAAAATTTTTTCAAGTTTTTTCAATTTTACCCCCGTGGGATATATATTCTACCTACACACATTTGGAACTCTCCTGGGGAACCCTCACACATATTATTCCCTCATTTAGTGGATATTTTCACAAAAAAGTGAAATTTTCAAAAATCCAGAAAATTGGCTGAAAAATGACTAAATATCAAGGAGTCATTGCGCGAATCGCTCTGGAACTGAAATCGGAACGCTCACTGACATTTCCCCTATCTGAAAGTCAGATAAACGCCGGAAAGATGACTAAGTCCAAAAAAAAATTTGTTCAACTTTTTTCAATTTTACCCCGTGGGATATATATTCTACCCACACACATTTGGAACTCTCCTGGGGTACCCTCACACATTTCATTCCCTCATTTAGTGGATATTTTCACAAAAAAGTGAAATTTTCAAAAAATCCAGAAAATTGGCTGAAAATGACTAAATATCAAAGACTCATTGGACGAATCGCTCCGGAACTGAAATCGGAATGCTCACTGACATTTCCCCTATCTGAAAGTCTGATAAACGCCGGAAAAATGACTAAGTCCAAGAAAAAAAATTTTTCAACTTTTTTCAATTTTACCCCCGTGGGATATATATTCTACCCACACACATTTGGAACTCTCCTGGGGAACCCTCACACATATTATTCCCTCATTTAGTGGATATTTTCACAAAAAAGTGAAATTTTCAAAAATCCAAAATATTGGCTGAAAACGACTATATATCAAGGAGTCATTGGGCGAATCGCTCTGGAACTGAAATCGGAACGCTCACTGACATTTCCCCTATCTGAAAGTCTGATAAACGCCGGAAAAATGGCTAAGTCCAAGAAAAAAAATGTTTCAACTTTTTTCAATTTTACCCCCGTGGGATATATATTCTACCCACACACATTTGGAACTCTCCTGGGGTACCATCACACATATTATTCCCTCATTTAGTGGATATTTTCACAAAAAAGTGAAATTTTCAAAAATCCAAAATATTGGCTGAAAACGACTAAATATCAAGGACTCATTGGGCGAATCGCTCTGGAACTGAAATCGGAACGCTCACTGACATTTGCCCTATCTGAAAGTCTGATAAACGCCCGAAAAATGACTAAGTCCAAAAAAAAAAATGTTTCAACTTTTTTCAATTTTACCCCCGTCAGATATATATTCTACCCACACACATTTGGAACTCTCCTGGGGTACCCTCACACATATTATTCCCTCATTTATTGGATATTTTCACAAAAAAGTGAAATTTTCAAAAATCCAAAATATTAGCTGAAAACGACTAAATATCAAGGACTCATTGGGCGAATCGCTCTGGAACTGAAATCGGAATGCTCACTGACATTTCCCCTATCTGAAAGTCTGATAAACGCCGGAAAAATGACTAAGTCTAAAAAAAAAATTTTTTAAACTTTTTTCAATTTTACCCCCGTCAGATATATATATATTCTACCCACACACATTTGGAACTCTCCTGGGGTACCCTCACACATATTATTCCCTCATTTAGTGGATATTTTCACAAAAAAGTGAAATTTTCAAAAATCCAAAATATTGGCTGAAAACGACTAAATATCAAGGACTCATTGGCCGAGTGGCTCTGGAACTGAAATCGGAACGCTCACTGACATTTGCCGTATCTGAAAGTCTGATAAACGACCGAAAAATGACTAAGTCCAAAAAAAAAAATTTTTCAACTTTTTTCAATTTTACCCCGTCAGATATATATTCTACCCACACACATTTGGAACTCTCCTGGGGTACCCTCACACATATTATTCCCTCATTTATTGGATATTTTCACAAAAAAGTGAAATTTTCAAAAATCCAAAATATTGGCTGAAAACGACTAAATATCAAGGACTCATTGGGCGAATCGCTCTGGAACTGAAATCGGAACGCTCACTGACATTTCCCCTATCTGAAAGTCTGATAAACGCCGGAAAAATGACTAAGTCTAAAAAAAAAATTTTTTAAACTTTTTTCAATTTTACCCCCGTCAGATATATATATATTCTACCCACACACATTTGGAACTCTCCTGGGGTACCCTCACACATATTATTCCCTCATTTAGTGGATATTTTCACAAAAAAAGTGAAATTTTCAAAAATCCAAAATATTGGCTGAAAACGACTAAATATCAAGGACTCATTGGGCGAGTCGCTCTGGAACTGAAATCGGAACGCTCACTGACATTTCCCCTATCTGAAAGTCTGATAAACGACCGAAAAATGACTAAGTCCAAAAAAAAAAATTTTTCAACTTTTTTCAATTTTACCCCGTCAGATATATATTCTACCCACACACATTTGGAACTCTCCTGGGGTACCCTCACACATATTATTCCCTCATTTATTGGATATTTTCACAAAAAAGTGAAATTTTCAAAAATCCAAAATATTGGCTGAAAACGACTAAATATCAAGGACTCATTGGGCGAATCGCTCTGGAACTGAAATCGGAACGCTCACTGACATTTCCCCTATCTGAAAGTCTGATAAACGCCGGAAAAATGACTAAGTCCAAAAAAAAAATTTTTCAAATTTTTTCAATTTTACCCCCGTCAGATATATATTCTACCCACACACATTTGGAACTCTCCTGGGTTACCCTCACACATATTATTCCCTCATTTAGTGGATATTTTCACAAAAAAGTGTAATTTTCAAAAATCCAAAATATTGGCTGAAAACGACTAAATATCAAGGACTCATTGGGCGAATCGCTCTGGAACTGAAATCGGAACGTTCACTGACATTTGCCCTATCTGAAAGTCTGATAAATGCCGGAAAAATGACTAAGTCCAAAAAAAATTTTTTTAAAACTTTTTTCAATTTTACCCCCGTCAGATATATATTCTACCCACACACATTTGGAACTCTCCTGGGGTACCCTCACACATTTCATTCCCTCATTCAGTGGATATTTTCACAAAAAAGTGAAATTTTCAAAAATCCAGAAAATTGGCTGAAAACGACTAAATATCAAGGACTCATTGGGCGAATCGCTCTGGAACTGAAATCGGAACGCTCACTGACATTTCCCCTATCTGAAAGTCAGATAAACGCCGGAAAGATGACTAAGTCCAAAAAAAAATTTGTTCAACTTTTTTCAATTTTACCCCGTGGGATATATATTCTACCCACACACATTTGGAACTCTCCTGGGGTACCCTCACACATTTCATTCCCTCATTTAGTGGATATTTTCACAAAAAAGTGAAATTTTCAAAAAATCCAGAAAATTGGCTGAAAATGACTAAATATCAAAGACTCATTGGACGAATCGCTCTGGAACTGAAATCGGAATGCTCACTGACATTTCCCCTATCTGAAAGTCTGATAAACGCCGGAAAAATGACTAAGTCCAAGAAAAAAAATTTTTCAACTTTTTTCAATTTTACCCCCGTGGGATATATATTCTACCCACACACATTTGGAACTCTCCTGGGGAACCCTCACACATATTATTCCCTCATTTAGTGGATATTTTCACAAAAAAGTGAAATTTTCAAAAATCCAAAATATTGGCTGAAAACGACTAAATATCAAGGACTCATTGGGCGAATCGCTCTGGAACTGAAATCGGAATGCTCACTGACATTTCCCCTATCTGAAAGTCTGATAAACGCCGGAAAAATGACTAAGTCCAAAAAAAATTTTTTTTCAACTTTTTTTAATTTTACCCCCGTGGAATATATATTCTACCCACACACATTTGGAACTCTCCTGGGGTACCCTCACACATATTATTCCCTCATTTAGTGGATATTTTCACAAAAAAGTGAAATTTTCAAAAAATCCAGAAAATTGGCTGAAAATGACTAAATATCAAAGACTCATTGGGCGAATCGCTCTGGAACTGAAATCGGAATGCTCACTGACATTTGATAAACGCCGGAAAAATGACTAAGTCCAAAAAAAAAATTTTTTCAACTTTTTTCAATTTTACCCCCGTGTGATATATATTCTACCCACACACATTTGGAACTCTCCTGGGGTACCCTCACACATATTATTCCCTCATTTAGTGGATATTTTCACAAAAAAGTGAAATTTTCAAAAAATCCAGAAAATTGGCTAAAAACGACTAAATATTAAGGACTCATTGGGCGAATCGCTCTGGAACTGAAATCCGAACACTCACTGACATTTGATAAACGCCGGAAAAATGACTAAGTCCAAAAAAAAAATTTTTTCAACTTTTTTCAATTTTACCCCCGTGGGATATATATTCTACCCACACACATTTGGAACTCTCCTGGGGTACCCTCACACATTTCATTCCCTCATTTAGTGGATATTTTCACAAAAAAGTGAAATTTTCAAAAAATCCAGAAAATTGGCTGAAAATGACTAAATATCAAAGACTCATTGGCGAATCGCTCTGGAACTGAAATCGGAATGCTCACTGACATTTCCCCTTTCTGAAAGTCTGATAAACGCCGGAAAAATGACTAAGTCCAAGAAAAAATTTTTTTCAACTTTTTTCAATTTTACCCCCGTGGGATATATATTCTACCCACACACATTTGGAACTCTCCTGGGGTACCCTCGCACATATTATTCCCTCATTTAGTGGATATTTTCACAAAAAAGTGAAATTTTCAAAAATCCAGAAAATTGGCTGAAAATGACTAAATATCAAGGATTCATTGGGCGAATCGCTCTGGAACTGAAATCGGAACGCTCACTCACATTTCCCCTATCTGAAAGTCTGATAAACGCCGGAAAAATGACTAAGTCCAAGAAAAAATTTTTTGCAACTTTTTTCAATTTTACCCCCGTGGTATATATATTCTACCCACACACATTTGGAACTCTCCTGGGGTACCGTCACACATATTATTCCCTCATTTAGTGGATATTTTCACAAAAAGTGAAATTTTCAAAAAATCCAGAAAATTGGCTGAATACGACTAAATATTAAGGACTCATTGGGCGAATCGCTCTGGAACTGAAATCGGAACACTCACTGACATTTGACAAATGCCGGAAAAATGACTAAGTCCAAAAAAAAATTTTTTGCAACTTTTTTCAATTTTAACCCCGTGGGATATGTATTCTACCCACACACATTTGGAACTCTCCTGGGGTACCCTCACACATATTATTCCCTCATTTAGTGGATATTTTCACAAAAAAGTGACATTTTCAAAAAATCCAGAAAATTGGCTGAAAACGACTAAATATCAAGGACTCATAGGGCGAATCACTCTGGAACTGAAATCGGAACGCTCACTGACATTTCCCCTATCTGAAAGTCTGATAAACGCCGGAAAAATGACTAAGTCCAAGAAAAAAAATGTTTCAACTTTTTTCAATTTTACCCCCGTGGGATATATATTCTACCCACACACATTTGGAACTCTCCTGGGGTACCCTCACACATATTATTCCCTCATTTAGTGGATATTTTCACAAAAAAGTGAAATTTTCAAAAATCCAAAATATTGGCTGAAAACGACTAAATATCAAGGACTCATTGGGCGAATCGCTCTGGAACTGAAATCGGAACGCTCACTCACATTTCCCCTATCTGAAAGTCTGATAAACGCCGGAAAAATGACTAAGTCCAAAAAAAAATTTTTTTCAACTTTTTTTAATTTTACCCCCGTGAGATATATATTCTACCCACACACATTTGGAACTCTCCTGGGGTACCCTCACACATTTCATTCCCTCATTTAGTGGATATTTTCACAAAAAAGTGAAATGTTCAAAAAATCCAGAAAATTGGCTGAAAATGACTAAATATCAAAGAATCATTGGGCGAATCGCTCTGGAACTGAAATCGGAACACTCACTGACATTTGACAAACGCCGGAAAAATGACTAAGTCCAAAAAAAAATTTTTTGCAACTTTTTTCAATTTTACCCCCGTGGGATATATATTCTACCCACACACATTTGGAACTCTCCTGGGGTACCCTCACACATATTATTCCCTCATTTAGTGGATATTTTCACAAAAAAGTGACATTTTCAAAAAATCCAGAAAATTGGCTGAAAACGACTAAATATCAAGGACTCATTGGGCGAATCGCTCTGGAACTGAAATCGGAATGCTCACTGACATTTCCGCTATCTGAAAGTCTGATAAACGCCAGAAAAATGACTAAGTCCAAGAAAAAAAATGTTTCAACTTTTTTCAATTTTACCCCCGTGGGATATATATTCTACCCACACACATTTGGAACTCTCCTGGGGTACCCTCACACATATTATTCCCTCATTTAGTGGATATTTTCACAAAAAAGTGAAATTTTCAAAAAATCCAGAAAATTGGCTGAAAACGACTAAATATCAAGGACTCATTGGGCGAATCACTCTGGAACTGAAATCGGAACGCTCACTGACATTTCCCCTATCTGAAAGTCTGATAAACGCCGGAAAAATGACTAAGTCCAAAAAAAAATTTTTTGAAACTTTTTTCAATTTTACCCCCGTGGTATATATATTCTACCCACACACATTTGGAACTCTCCTGGGGTATCCTCACACATATTATTCCCTCATTTAGTGGATATTTTCAGAAAAAAGTGACATTTTCAAAAAATCCAGAAAATTGGCTGAAAACGACTAAATATTAAGGACTCATTGGGCGAATCGCTCTGGAACTGAAATCGGAACACTCACTGACATTTGATAAACGCCGGAAAACTGACTAAGTCAAAAAAAAAATTTTTTTCAACTTTTTTCAATTTTACCCCCGTGGGATATATATTCTACCCACACACATTTGGAACTCTCCTGGGGTACCCTCACACATATTATTCCCTCATTTAGTGGATATTTTCACAATAAAGTGAAATTTTCAAAAAATCCAGAAAATTGGCTAAAAACGACTAAATATCAAGGACTCATTGGGCGAATCGCTCTGGAACTGAAATCGGAACGCTCACTGACATTTCCCCTATCTGAAAGTCTGATAAACGCCAGAAAAATGACTAAGTCCAAGAAAAAAAATGTTTCAACTTTTTTCAATTTTACCCCCGTGGGATATATATTCTACCCACACACATTTGGAACTCTCCTTGGGTACCCTCACACATATCATTCCCTCATTTAGTGGATATTTCCACAAAAAAGTGAAATTTTCAAAAAAT
This sequence comes from Phyllobates terribilis, assembly GCF_046119375.1. Classification (NCBI taxonomy): domain Eukaryota; kingdom Metazoa; phylum Chordata; class Amphibia; order Anura; family Dendrobatidae; genus Phyllobates; species Phyllobates terribilis. Next base: position 587,514,709 of record NW_027362762.1, read on the forward strand.
CCAGAAAATTGGCTGAAAATGACTAAATATCAAAGACTCATTGGGCGAATCGCTCTGGAACTGAAATCGGAATGCTCACTGACATTTCCCCTATCTGAAAGTCTGATAAACGCCGGAAAAATGAATAAGTCCAAGAAAAAATTTTTTTCAACTTTTTTCAATTTTACCCCCGTGGGATATATATTCTACCCACACACATTTGGAACTCTCCTGTGGCACCCTTACTCATATTATTCCCTCATTTAGTGGATATTTTCACAAAAAATGAAATTTTCAAAAATCCAGAAAATTTGCTAAAAACGACTAAATATCAAGGACTCATTGGGCGAATCGCTCTGGAACTGAAATCGGAACGCTCACTGACATTTCCCCTATCTGAAAGTCTGATAAACGCCGGAAAAATGACTAAGTCCAAAAAAAAATTTGTTCAACTTTTTTCAATTTTACCCCGTGGGATATATATTCTACCCAAACACATTTGGAACTCTCCTGGGGTACCCTCACACATATTATTCCCTCATTTAGTGGATATTTTCACAAAAAAGTGAAATTTTCAAAAAATCCAGAAAATTGGCTGAAAATGACTAAATATCAAAGAATCATTGGGCGAATCGCTCTGGAACTGAAATCGGAACGCTCACTGACATTTCCCCTATCTGAATGTCTGATAAACGCCGGAAAAATGACTAAGTCCAAGAAAAAAAATGTTTCAACTTTTTCAATTTTACCCCAGTGGGATATATATTCTACCCACACACATTTGGAACTCTCCTGGGGTACCCTCACACATATTATTCCCTCATTTAGTGGATATTTTCACAAAAAAGTGAAACTTTCAAAAATCCAGAAAATTGGCTGAAAACGACTAAATATCAAGGACTCATTGGGCGAATCGCTCTGGAACTGAAATCGGAACGCTTACTGACATTTCCCCTATCTGAAAGTCTGCTAAACGCCGGAAAAATGACTAAGTCCAAAAAAAAAATTTTTTTCAACTTTTTTCAATTTTGCCCCCGTGGGATATATATTCTACCCACACACATTTGGAACTCTCTTGGGGTACCCTCGCACATATTATTCCCTCATTTAGTGGATATTTTCACAAAAAAGTGAAATTTTCAAAAATCCAGAAAATTGGCTGAAAATGACTAAATATCAAGGACTCATTGGGCGAATCACTCTGGAACTGAAATCGGAACGCTCACTGACATTTGCCCTAACTGAAAGTCTGATAAACGCCGGAAAAATGACTAAGTCCAAAAAAATTTTTTTTCAACTTTTTTCAATTTTACCCCCGTGGGATATATATTCTACCCACACACATTTGGAACTCTCCTGGGGTACCCTCACACATATTATTCCCTCATTTAGTGGATATTTTCACAAAAAAGTGAAATTTTCAAAAAATCCAGAAAATTGGCTGAAAACGACTAAATATTAAGGACTCATTGGGCGAATCGCTCTGGAACTGAAATCGGAACGCTCACTGACATTTCCCCTATCTGAAAGTCTGATAAACGCCGGAAAAATGACTAAGTCCAAGAAAAAAAATGTTTCAACTTTTTTCAATTTTACCCCCGTGGGATATATATTCAACCCACACACATTTGGAACTCTCCTTGGGTACCCTCACACATGTCATTCCCTCATTTAGTGGATATTTTCACAAAAAAGTGAAATTTTCAAAAAATCCAGAAAATTGGCTGAAAATGACTAAATATCAAAGAATCATTGGGCGAATCGCTCTGGAACTGAAATCGGAACGCTCACTGACATTTCCCCTATCTGAATGTCTGATAAACGCCGGAAAAATGACTAAGTCCAAAAAAAAATTTGTTCAACTTTTTTCAATTTTACCCCGTGGGATATAAATTCTACCCACACACATTTGAAACTCTCCTGGGGTACCCTCACACATATTATTCCCTCATTTAGTGGATATTTTCACAAAAAAGTGAAATTTTCAAAAATCCAAAATATTGGCTGAAAACGACTAAATATCAAGGACTCATTGGGCGAATCGCTCTGGAACTGAAATCAGAACGCTCACTGACATTTCCCCTATCTGAAAGTCTGATAAACGACGGAAAAATGACTAAGTCCAAAAAAAATTTTTTTTCAACTTTTTTTAATTTTACCCCCGTGGAATATATATTCTACCCACACACATTTGGAACTCTCCTGGGGTACCCTCACACATATTATTCCCTCATTTAGTGGATATTTTCACAAAAAAGTGAAATTTTCAAAAATCCAGAAAATTGGCTGAAAACGACTATATATCAAGGAGTCATTGGGCGAATCGCTCTGGAACTGAAATCGGAACGCTCACTGACATTTCCCCTATCTGAAAGTCTGATAAACGCCGGAAAAATGACTAAGTCCAAGAAAAAAAATGTTTCAACTTTTTTCAATTTTACCCCGGTGGGATATATATTCTACCCACACACATTTGGAACTCTCCTGGGGTACCCTCACACATTTCATTCCCTCATTTAGTGGATATTTTCACAAAAAAGTGAAATTTTCAAAAAATCCAGAAAATTGGCTGAAAATGACTAAATATCAAAGACTCATTGGGCGAATCGCTCTGGAACTGAAATCGGAATGCTCACTGAAATTTCCCCTTTCTGAAAGTCTGATAAACGCCGGAAAAATGACTAAGTCCAAGAAAAAAATTTTTTCAACTTTTTTCAATTTTACCCCCGTGGGATATATATTCTACCCACACACATTTGGAACTCTCCTGGGGTACCCTCACACATATTATTCCCTCATTTAGTGGATATTTTCACAAAAAAGTGAAATTTTCAAAAATCCAAAATATTGGCTGAAAACGACTAATTATCAAGGACTCATTGGGCGAATTGCTCTGGAACTGAAATCGGAACGCTCACTCACATTTCCCCTATCTGAAAGTCTGATAAACGCCGGAAAAATGACTAAGTCCAAAAAAAAATTTTTTTCAACTTTTTTCAATTTTACCCCCGTGGGATATATATTCTACCCACACACATTTGGAACTCTCCTGGGGTACCCTCACACATTTCATTCCCTCATTTAGTGGATATTTTCACAAAAAAGTGACATTTTCAAAAAATCCAGAAAATTGGCTGAAAACGACTAAATATCAAGGACTCATTGGGCGAATCGCTCTGGAACTGAAATCGGAATGCTCACTGACATTTCCCCTATCTGAAAGTCTGATAAATGCCAGAAAAATGACTAAGTCCAAGAAAAAAAATGTTTCAACTTTTTTCAATTTTACCCCCGTGGGATATATATTCTACCCACACACATTTGGAACTCTCCTGGGGTACCCTCACACAAATTATTCCCTCATTCAGTGGATATTTTCACAAAAAAGTGAAATTTTCAAAAATCCAGAAAATTGGCTAAAAACTACTAAATATTAAGGACTCATTGGGCGAATCGCTCTGGAACTGAAATCGGAACGCTCACTGACATTTCCCATATCTGAAAGTCCGATAAACGCCGGAAAAATGACTAAGTCCAAAAAAAAATTTGTTCAACTTTTTTCAATTTTACCCCGTGGGATATATATTCTACCCACACACATTTGGAACTCTCCTGGGGTACCCTCACACATTTCATTCCCTCATTTAGTGGATATTTTCACAAAAAAGTGAAATTTTCAAAAAATCCAGAAAATTGGCTGAAAATGACTAAATATCAAAGACTCATTGGCGAATCGCTCTGGAACTGAAATCGGAATGCTCACTGACATTTCCCCTTTCTGAAAGTCTGATAAACGCCGGAAAAATGACTAAGTCCAAGAAAAATTTTTTTTCAACTTTTTTCAATTTTACCCCCGTGGTATATATATTCTACCCACACATTTGGAACTCTCCTGGGGTACCCTCACACATATTATTCCCTCATTTAGTGGATATTTTCTCAAAAAGTGAAATTTTCAAAAAATCCAGAAAATTTGCTAAAAACGACTAAATATCAAGGACTCATTGAGCGAATCGCTCTGGAACTGAAATCGGAACGCTTACTGACATTTCCCCTATCTCAAAGTCTGCTAAACGCCGGAAAAATGACTAAGTCCAAAAAAATTTTTTTTTCAACTTTTTTCAATTTTGCCCCCGTGGGATATATATTCTACCCACACACATTTGGAACTCTCTTGGGGTACCCTCGCAAATATTATTCCCTCATTTAGTGGATATTTTCACAAAAAGTGAAATTTTCAAAAAATCCAGAAAATTGGCTAAAAACGACTAAATATTAAGGACTCATTGGGCGAATCGCTCTGGAACTGAAATCGGAACACTCACTGACATTTGACAAACGCCGGAAAAATGACTAAGTCCAAAAAAAAATTTTTTGCAACTTTTTTCAATTTTACCCCCGTGGGATATATATTCTACCCACACACATTTGGAACTCTCCTGGGGTACCCTCACACATATTATTCCCTCATTTAGTGGATATTTTCACAAAAAAGTGACATTTTCAAAAAATCCAGAAAATTGGCTGAAAACGACTAAATATCAAAGAATCATTGGGCGAATCGCTCTGGAACTGAAATCGGAACGCTCACTGACATTTCCCCTATCTGAATGTCTGATAAACGCCGGAAAAATGACTAAGTCCAAAAAAAAATTTGTTCAACTTTTTTCAATTTTACCCCGTGGGATATAAATTCTACCCACACACATTTGAAACTCTCCTGGGGTACCCTCACACATATTATTCCCTCATTTAGTGGATATTTTCACAAAAAAGTGAAATTTTCAAAAATCCAAAATATTGGCTGAAAACGACTAAATATCAAGGACTCATTGGGCGAATCGCTCTGGAACTGAAATCAGAACGCTCACTGACATTTCCCCTATCTGAAAGTCTGATAAACGACGGAAAAATGACTAAGTCCAAAAAAAATTTTTTTTCAACTTTTTTTAATTTTACCCCCGTGGAATATATATTCTACCCACACACATTTGGAACTCTCCTGGGGTACCCTCACACATATTATTCCCTCATTTAGTGGATATTTTCACAAAAAAGTGAAATTTTCAAAAATCCACAAAATTGGCTGAAAATGACTAAATATCAAGGACTCATTGGGCGAATCGCTCTGGAACTGAAATCGGAATGCTCACTGACATTTCCCCTATCTGAAAGTCTGATAAACGCCGGAAAAATGACTAAGTCCAAGAAAAAAAATGTTTCAACTTTTTCAATTTTACCCCAGTGGGATATATATTCTACCCACACACATTTGGAACTCTCCTGGGGTACCCTCACACATATTATTCCCTCATTTAGTGGATATTTTCACAAAAAAGTGAAACTTTCAAAAATCCAGAAAATTGGCTGAAAACGACTAAATATCAAGGACTCATTGGGCGAATCGCTCTGGAACTGAAATCGGAAAGCTCACTGACATTTCCCCTATCTGAGAGTCTGATAAACGCCGGAAAAATGACTAAGTCCAAGAAAAAATTTGTTCAACTTTTTTCAATTTTACCCCGTGGGATATATATTCTACCCACACACATTTGGAACTCTCCTGGGGTACCCTCACACATATTATTCCCTCATTTAGTGGATATTTTCACAAAAAAGTGAAATTTTCAAAAAATCCAGAAAATTGGCTGAAAATGACTAAATATCAAAGACTCAATGGGCGAATCGCTCTGAAACTGAAATCGGAATGCTCACTGACATTTCCCCTTTCTGAAAGTCTGATAAACGCCAGAAAAATGACTAAGTCCAAGAAAAAAAATGTTTCAACTTTTTTCAATTTTACCCCCGTGGGATATATTCTACGCACACACATTTGGAACTCTCCTTGGGTACCCTCACACATATCATTCCCTCATTTAGTGGATATTTCCACAAAAAAGTGAAATTTTCAAAAAATCCAGAAAATTGGCTGAAAATGACTAAATATCAAAGACTCATTGGCCGAATCGCTCTGGAACTGAAATCGGAATGCTCACTGACATTTCCCCTATCTGAAAGTCTGATAAACGCCGGAAAAAGGAATAAGTCCAAGAAAAAAAATTTTTCAACTTTTTTCAATTTTACCCCCGTGGGATATATATTCTACCCACACACATTTGGAACTCTCCTGGGGTACCCTTACTCATATTATTCCCTCATTTAGTGGATATTTTCACAAAAAATGAAATTTTCAAAAATCCAGAAAATTTGCTAAAAACGACTAAATATCAAGGACTCATTGGGCGAATCGCTCTGGAACTGAAATCGGAACACTCACTGACATTTGATAAACGCCGTAAAAATGACTAAGTCCAAAAAAAAATTTGTTCAACTTTTTTCAATTTTACCCCCGTGGGATATATATTCAACCCACACACATTTGGAACTCTCCTTGGGTACCCTCACACATGTCATTCCCTCATTTAGTGGATATTTTCACAAAAAAGTGAAATTTTCAAAAAATCCAGAAAATTGGCTGAAAATGACTAAATATCAAAGACTCATTGGGCGAATCGCTCTGGAACTGAAATCGGAACGCTCACTGACATTTCCCCTATCTGAATGTCTGATAAACGCCGGAAAAATGAGTAAGTCCAAAAAAATTTTTTTTCAACTTTTTTCAATTTTACCCCCGTGGGATATATATTCTACCCACACACATTTGGAACTCTCCTGGTGTACCCTCACACATATTATTCCCTCATTTAGTGGATATTTTCACAAAAAAGTGAAATTTAAAAAAATCCAGAAAATTGGCTGAAAACGACTAAATATCAAGGACTCATTGGGCGAATCGCTCTGGAACTGAAATCGGAATGCTCACTGACATTTCCCCTATCTGAAAGTCTGATAGACGCCGGAAAAATGACTAAGTCCAAGAAAAAAAGTGTTTCAACTTTTTCAATTTTACCCCAGTGGGATATATATTCTACCCACACACATTTGGAACTCTCCTGGGGTACCCTCACACATATTATTCCCTCATTTAGTGGATATTTTCACAAAAAAGTGAAACTTTCAAAAATCAAGAAAATTGGCTGAAAACGACTAAATATCAAGGACTCATTGGGCGAATCGCTCTGGAACTGAAATCGGAACGCTCACTCACATTTCCCCTATCTGAAAGTCTGATAAACGCCGGAAAAATGACTAAGTCCAAGAAAAAAATTTTTTCAACTTTTTTCAATTTTACCCCCATGGGATATATATTCTACCCACACACATTTGGAACTCTCCTGGGGTACCCTCACACATATTATTCCCTCATTTAGTGGATATTTTCACAAAAAAGTGAAATTTTCAAAAATCCAAAAAATTGGCTGAAAACGACTAAATATCAAGGAGTCATTGGGCGAATCGCTCTGGAACTGAAATCGGAACGCTCACTGACATTTCCGCTATCTGAAAGTCTGATAAACGCCGGAAAAATGACTAAGTCCAAGAAAAAAATTTTTTCAACTTTTTTCAATTTTACCCCCATGGGATATATATTCTACCCACACACATTTGGAACTCTCCTGGGGTACCCTCACACATATTATTCCCTCATTTAGTGGATATTTTCACAAAAAAGTGAAATTTTCAAAAATCCAGAAAATTGGCTGAAAACGACTAAATATCAAGGAGTCATTGGGCGAATCGCTCTGGAACTGAAATCGGAACGCTCACTGACATTTCCCCTATCTGAAAGTCTGATAAACGCCGGAAAAATGACTAAGTCCAAAAAAAAAATTTTTTAAATTTTTTTCAATTTTACCCCCGTGGGATATATATTCTACCCACACACATTTGGAACTCTCCTGGGGTACCCTCACACATATTATTCCCTCATTTAGTGGATATTTTCACAAAAAAGTGAAATTTTCAAAAATCCAGAAAATTGGCTGAAAACGACTAAATATCAAGGAGTCATTGGGCGAATCGCTCTGGAACTGAAATCGGAACGCTCACTGACATTTCCCCTATCTGAAAGTCTGATAAACGCCGGAAAAATGACTAAGTCCAAGAAAAAAATTTTTTCAACTTTTTTCAATTTTACCCCCGTGGGATATATATTCTACCCACACACATTTGGAACTCTCCTGGGGTACCCTCACACATATTATTCCCTCATTTAGTGGATATTTTCACAAAAAAGTGAAATTTTCAAAAATCCAAAATATTGGCTGAAAACGACTAAATATCAAGGACTCATTGGGCGAATCGCTCTGGAACTGAAATCGGAACGCTCACTCACATTTCCCCTATCTGAAAGTCTGATAAACGCCGGAAAAATGACTAAGTCCAAGAAAACATTTTTTTAAAATTTTTTCAATTTTACCCCCGTGGGATATATATTCTACCCACACACATTTGGAACTCTCCTGGGGTACCCTCACACATATTATTCCCTCATTTAGTGGATATTTTCACAAAAAAGTGAAATTTAAAAAAATACAGAAAATTGGCTGAAAACGACTAAATATCAAGGACTCATTGGGCGAATCGCTCTGGAACTGAAATCGGAATGCTCACTGACATTTCCCCTATCTGAAAGTCTGATAGACGCCGGAAAAATGACTAAGTCCAAGAAAAAAAGTGTTTCAACTTTTTCAATTTTACCCCAGTGGGATATATATTCTACCCACACACATTTGGAACTCTCCTGGGGTACCCTCACACATATTATTCCCTCATTTAGTGGATATTTTCACAAAAAAGTGAAACTTTCAAAAATCCAGAAAATTGGCTGAAAACGACTAAATATCAAGGACTCATTGGGCGAATCGCTCTGGAACTGAAATCGGAACGCTCACTGACATTTCCCCTATCTGAAAGTCTGATAAACGCCGGAAAAATGACTAAGTCCAAGAAAAAAATTTTTTCAACTTTTTTCAATTTTACCCCCATGGGATATATATTCTACCCACACACATTTGGAACTCTCCTGGGGTACCCTCACACATATTATTCCCTCATTTAGTGGATATTTTCACAAAAAAGTGAAATTTTCAAAAATCCAGAAAATTGGCTGAAAACGACTAAATATCAAGGAGTCATTGGGCGAATCGCTCTGGAACTGAAATCGGAACGCTCACTGACATTTCCCCTATCTGAAAGTCTGATAAACGCCGGAAAAATGACTAAGTCCAAAAAAAAAATTTTTTAAATTTTTTTCAATTTTACCCCCGTGGGATATATATTCTACCCACACACATTTGGAACTCTCCTGGGGTACCCTCACACATATTATTCCCTCATTTAGTGGATATTTTCACAAAAAAGTGAAATTTTCAAAAATCCAGAAAATTGGCTGAAAACGACTAAATATCAAGGAGTCATTGGGCGAATCGCTCTGGAACTGAAATCGGAACGCTCACTGACATTTCCCCTATCTGAAAGTCTGATAAACGCCGGAAAAATGACTAAGTCCAAGAAAAAAATTTTTTCAACTTTTTTCAATTTTACCCCCGTGGGATATATATTCTACCCACACACATTTGGAACTCTCCTGGGGTACCCTCACACATATTATTCCCTCATTTAGTGGATATTTTCACAAAAAAGTGAAATTTTCAAAAATCCAAAATATTGGCTGAAAACGACTAAATATCAAGGACTCATTGGGCGAATCGCTCTGGAACTGAAATCGGAACGCTCACTCACATTTCCCCTATCTGAAAGTCTGATAAACGCCGGAAAAATGACTAAGTCCAAGAAAACATTTTTTTAAAATTTTTTCAATTTTACCCCCGTGGGATATATATTCTACCCACACACATTTGGAACTCTCCTGGGGTACCCTCACACATATTATTCCCTCATTTAGTGGATATTTTCACAAAAAAGTGAAATTTTCAAAAATCCAAAATATTGGCTGAAAACGACTAAATATCAAGGAGTCATTGGGCGAATCGCTCTGGAACTGAAATCGGAATGCTCACTGACATTTCCCCTATCTGAAAGTCTAATAAACGCCGGAAAAATGACTAAGTCCAAGAAAAAAATTTTTTCAACTTTTTTCAATTTTACCCCCGTGGGTTATATATTCTACCCACACACATTTGGAACTCTCCTGGGGTACCCTCACACATATTATTCCCTCATTTAGTGGATATTTTCACAAAAAAGTGAAATTTTCAAAAATCCAAAATATTGGCTGAAAACGACTAAATATCAAGGACTCATTGGGCGAATCGCTCTGGAACTGAAATCGGAACGCTCACTCACATTTCCCCTATCTGAAAGTCTGATAAACGCCGGAAAAATGACTAAGTCCAAAAAAAAAAATTTTTCAACTTTTTTCAATTTTACCCCCGTGGGATATATATTCTACCCACACACATTTGGAACTCTCCTGGGGTACCCTCACACATATTATTCCCTCATTTAGTGGATATTTTCACAAAAAAGTGAAATTTTCAAAAATCCAAAATATTGGCTGAAAACGACTAAATATCAAGGACTCATTGGGCGAATCGCTCTGGAACTGAAATCGGAACGCTCACTCACATTTCCCCTATCTGAAAGTCTGATAAACGCCGGAAAAATGACTAAGTCCAAGAAAAAAATTTTTTCAACTTTTTTCAATTTTACCCCCGTGGGATATATATTCTACCCACACACATTTGGAACTCTCCTGGGGTACCCTCACACATATTATTCCCTCATTTAGTGGATATTTTCACAAAAAAGTGAAATTTTCAAAAATCCAGAAAATTGGCTGAAAACGACTAAATATCAAGGAGTCATTGGGCGAATCGCTCTGGAACTGAAATCGGAATGCTCACTGACATTTCCCCTATCTGAAAGTCTAATAAACGCCGGAAAAATGACTAAGTCCAAGAAAAAAATTTTTTCAACTTTTTTCAATTTTACCCCCGTGGGATATATATTCTACCCACACACATTTGGAACTCTCCTGGGGTACCCTCACACATATTATTCCCTCATTTAGTGGATATTTTCACAAAAAAGTGAAATTTTCAAAAATCCAAAATATTGGCTGAAAACGACTAAATATCAAGGACTCATTGGGCGAATCGCTCTGGAACTGAAATCGGAACGCTCACTCACATTTCCCCTATCTGAAAGTCTGATAAACGCCGGAAAAATGACTATGTCCAAAAAAAAAATTTTTTAAATTTTTTTCAATTTTACCCCCGTGGGATATATATTCTACCCACACACATTTGGAACTCTCCTGGGGTACCCTCACACATATTATTCCCTCATTTAGTGGATATTTTCACAAAAAAGTGAAATTTTCAAAAATCCAGAAAATTGGCTGAAAACGACTAAATATCAAGGAGTCATTGGGCGAATCGCTCTGGAACTGAAATCGGAATGCTCACTGACATTTCCCCTATCTGAAAGTCTAATAAACGCCGGAAAAATGACTAAGTCCAAGAAAAAAATTTTTTCAACTTTTTTCAATTTTACCCCCGTGGGATATATATTCTACCCACACACATTTGGAACTCTCCTGGGGTACCCTCACACATATTATTCCCTCATTTAGTGGATATTTTCACAAAAAAGTGAAATTTTCAAAAATCCAAAATATTGGCTGAAAACGACTAAATATCAAGGACTCATTGGGCGAATCGCTCTGGAACTGAAATCGGAACGCTCACTGACATTTCCCCTATCTGAAAGTCTGATAAACGCCGGAAAAATGACTAAGTCCAAAAAAAAAAATGTTTCAACTTTTTTCAATTTTACCCCCGTGGGATATATATTCTACCCACACACATTTGGAACTCTCCTGGGGTACCCTCACACATATTATTCCCTCATTTAGTGGATATTTTCACAAAAAAGTGAAATTTTCAAAAATCCAGAAAATTGGCTGAAAACGACTAAATATCAAGGAGTCATTGGGCGAATCGCTCTGGAACTGAAATCGGAATTCTCACTGACATTTCCCCTATCTGAAAGTCTAATAAACGCCGGAAAAATGACTAAGTCCAAGAAAAAAATTTTTTCAACTTTTTTCAATTTTACCCCCGTGGGATATATATTCTACCCACACACATTTGGAACTCTCCTGGGGTACCCTCACACATATTATTCCCTCATTTAGTGGATATTTTCACAAAAAAGTGAAATTTTCAAAAATCCAAAATATTGGCTGAAAACGACTAAATATCAAGGACTCATTGGGCGAATCGCTCTGGAACTGAAATCGGAACGCTCACTCACATTTCCCCTATCTGAAAGTCTGATAAACGCCGGAAAAATGACTAAGTCCAAAAAAAAAAATTTTTCAACTTTTTTCAATTTTACCCCCGTGGGATATATATTCTACCCACACACATTTGGAACTCTCCTGGGGTACCCTCACACATATTATTCCCTCATTTAGTGGATATTTTCACAAAAAAGTGAAATTTTCAAAAATCCAAAATATTGGCTGAAAACGACTAAATATCAAGGACTCAATGGGCGAATCGCTCTGGAACTGAAATCGGAACGCTCACTCACATTTCCCCTATCTGAAAGTCTGATAAACGCCGGAAAAATGACTAAGTCCAAGAAAAAAATTTTTTCAACTTTTTTCAATTTTACCCCCGTGGGATATATATTCTACCCACACACATTTGGAACTCTCCTGGGGTACCCTCACACATATTATTCCCTCATTTAGTGGATATTTTCACAAAAAAGTGAAATTTTCAAAAATCCAGAAAATTGGCTGAAAACGACTAAATATCAAGGAGTCATTGGGCGAATCGCTCTGGAACTGAAATCGGAATGCTCACTGACATTTCCCCTATCTGAAAGTCTAATAAACGCCGGAAAAATGACTAAGTCCAAGAAAAAAAATTTTTCAACTTTTTTCAATTTTACCCCCGTGGGATATATATTCTACCCACACACATTTGGAACTCTCCTGGGGTACCCTCACACATATTATTCCCTCATTTAGTGGATATTTTCACAAAAAAGTGAAATTTTCAAAAATCCAAAATATTGGCTGAAAACGACTAAATATCAAGGACTCATTGGGCGAATCGCTCTGGAACTGAAATCGGAACGCTCACTCACATTTCCCCTATCTGAAAGTCTGATAAACGCCGGAAAAATGACTAAGTCCAAAAAAAAAAATTTTTCAACTTTTTTCAATTTTACCCCCGTGGGATATATATTCTACCCACACACATTTGGAACTCTCCTGGGGTACCCTCACACATATTATTCCCTCATTTAGTGGATATTTTCACAAAAAAGTGAAATTTTCAAAAATCCAAAATATTGGCTGAAAACGACTAAATATCAAGGACTCATTGGGCGAATCGCTCTGGAACTGAAATCGGAACGCTCACTCACATTTCCCCTATCTGAAAGTCTGATAAACGCCGGAAAAATGACTAAGTCCAAGAAAAAAATTTTTTCAACTTTTTTCAATTTTACCCCCGTGGGATATATATTCTACCCACACACATTTGGAACTCTCCTGGGGTACCCTCACACATATTATTCCCTCATTTAGTGGATATTTTCACAAAAAAGTGAAATTTTCAAAAATCCAAAAAATTGGCTGAAAACGACTAAATATCAAGGAGTCATTGGGCGAATCGCTCTGGAACTGAAATCGGAACGCTCACTGACATTTCCCCTATCTGAAAGTCTGATAAACGCCGGAAAAATGACTAAGTCCAAAAAAAAAATTTTTAAAATTTTTTTCAATTTTACCCCCGTGGGATATATATTCTACCCACACACATTTGGAACTCTCCTGGGGTACCCTCACACATATTATTCCCTCATTTAGTGGATATTTTCACAAAAAAGTGAAATTTTCAAAAATCCAGAAAATTGGCTGAAAACGACTAAATATCAAGGAGTCATTGGGCGAATCGCTCTGGAACTGAAATCGGAACGCTCACTGACATTTCCCCTATCTGAAAGTCTGATAAACGCCGGAAAAATGACTAAGTCCAAGAAAAAAATTTTTTCAACTTTTTTCAATTTTACCCCCGTGGGATATATATTCTACCCACACACATTTGGAACTCTCCTGGGGTACCCTCACACATATTATTCCCTCATTTAGTGGATATTTTCACAAAAAAGTGAAATTTTCAAAAATCCAGAAAATTGGCTGAAAACGACTAAATATCAAGGAGTCATTGGGCGAATCGCTCTGGAACTGAAATCGGAACGCTCACTGACATTTCCCCTATCTGAAAGTCTGATAAACGCCGGAAAAATGACTAAGTCCAAAAAAAAAATTTTTTAAATTTTTTTCAATTTTACCCCCGTGGGATATATATTCTACCCACACACATTTGGAACTCTCCTGGGGTACCCTCACACATATTATTCCCTCATTTAGTGGATATTTTCACAAAAAAGTGAAATTTTCAAAAATCCAGAAAATTGGCTGAAAACGACTAAATATCAAGGAGTCATTGGGCGAATCGCTCTGGAACTGAAATCGGAACGCTCACTGACATTTCCCCTATCTGAAAGTCTGATAAACGCCGGAAAAATGACTAAGTCCAAGAAAAAAATTTTTTCAACTTTTTTCAATTTTACCCCCGTGGGATATATATTCTACCCACACACATTTGGAACTCTCCTGGGGTACCCTCACACATATTATTCCCTCATTTAGTGGATATTTTCACAAAAAAGTGAAATTTTCAAAAATCCAAAATATTGGCTGAAAACGACTAAATATCAAGGACTCATTGGGCGAATCGCTCTGGAACTGAAATCGGAACGCTCACTCACATTTCCCCTATCTGAAAGTCTGATAAACGCCGGAAAAATGACTAAGTCCAAGAAAACATTTTTTTAAAATTTTTTCAATTTTACCCCCGTGGGATATATATTCTACCCACACACATTTGGAACTCTCCTGGGGTACCCTCACACATATTATTCCCTCATTTAGTGGATATTTTCACAAAAAAGTGAAATTTTCAAAAATCCAAAATATTGGCTGAAAACGACTAAATATCAAGGAGTCATTGGGCGAATCGCTCTGGAACTGAAATCGGAATGCTCACTGACATTTCCCCTATCTGAAAGTCTAATAAACGCCGGAAAAATGACTAAGTCCAAGAAAAAAATTTTTTCAACTTTTTTCAATTTTACCCCCGTGGGTTATATATTCTACCCACACACATTTGGAACTCTCCTGGGGTACCCTCACACATATTATTCCCTCATTTAGTGGATATTTTCACAAAAAAGTGAAATTTTCAAAAATCCAAAATATTGGCTGAAAACGACTAAATATCAAGGACTCATTGGGCGAATCGCTCTGGAACTGAAATCGGAACGCTCACTCACATTTCCCCTATCTGAAAGTCTGATAAACGCCGGAAAAATGACTAAGTCCAAAAAAAAAAATTTTTCAACTTTTTTCAATTTTACCCCCGTGGGATATATATTCTACCCACACACATTTGGAACTCTCCTGGGGTACCCTCACACATATTATTCCCTCATTTAGTGGATATTTTCACAAAAAAGTGAAATTTTCAAAAATCCAAAATATTGGCTGAAAACGACTAAATATCAAGGACTCATTGGGCGAATCGCTCTGGAACTGAAATCGGAACGCTCACTCACATTTCCCCTATCTGAAAGTCTGATAAACGCCGGAAAAATGACTAAGTCCAAGAAAAAAATTTTTTCAACTTTTTTCAATTTTACCCCCGTGGGATATATATTCTACCCACACACATTTGGAACTCTCCTGGGGTACCCTCACACATATTATTCCCTCATTTAGTGGATATTTTCACAAAAAAGTGAAATTTTCAAAAATCCAGAAAATTGGCTGAAAACGACTAAATATCAAGGAGTCATTGGGCGAATCGCTCTGGAACTGAAATCGGAATGCTCACTGACATTTCCCCTATCTGAAAGTCTAATAAACGCCGGAAAAATGACTAAGTCCAAGAAAAAAATTTTTTCAACTTTTTTCAATTTTACCCCCGTGGGATATATATTCTACCCACACACATTTGGAACTCTCCTGGGGTACCCTCACACATATTATTCCCTCATTTAGTGGATATTTTCACAAAAAAGTGAAATTTTCAAAAATCCAAAATATTGGCTGAAAACGACTAAATATCAAGGACTCATTGGGCGAATCGCTCTGGAACTGAAATCGGAACGCTCACTCACATTTCCCCTATCTGAAAGTCTGATAAACGCCGGAAAAATGACTATGTCCAAAAAAAAAATTTTTTAAATTTTTTTCAATTTTACCCCCGTGGGATATATATTCTACCCACACACATTTGGAACTCTCCTGGGGTACCCTCACACATATTATTCCCTCATTTAGTGGATATTTTCACAAAAAAGTGAAATTTTCAAAAATCCAGAAAATTGGCTGAAAACGACTAAATATCAAGGAGTCATTGGGCGAATCGCTCTGGAACTGAAATCGGAATGCTCACTGACATTTCCCCTATCTGAAAGTCTAATAAACGCCGGAAAAATGACTAAGTCCAAGAAAAAAATTTTTTCAACTTTTTTCAATTTTACCCCCGTGGGATATATATTCTACCCACACACATTTGGAACTCTCCTGGGGTACCCTCACACATATTATTCCCTCATTTAGTGGATATTTTCACAAAAAAGTGAAATTTTCAAAAATCCAAAATATTGGCTGAAAACGACTAAATATCAAGGACTCATTGGGCGAATCGCTCTGGAACTGAAATCGGAACGCTCACTCACATTTCCCCTATCTGAAAGTCTGATAAACGCCGGAAAAATGACTAAGTCCAAAAAAAAAAATGTTTCAACTTTTTTCAATTTTACCCCCGTGGGATATATATTCTACCCACACACATTTGGAACTCTCCTGGGGTACCCTCACACATATTATTCCCTCATTTAGTGGATATTTTCACAAAAAAGTGAAATTTTCAAAAATCCAGAAAATTGGCTGAAAACGACTAAATATCAAGGAGTCATTGGGCGAATCGCTCTGGAACTGAAATCGGAATTCTCACTGACATTTCCCCTATCTGAAAGTCTAATAAACGCCGGAAAAATGACTAAGTCCAAGAAAAAAATTTTTTCAACTTTTTTCAATTTTACCCCCGTGGGATATATATTCTACCCACACACATTTGGAACTCTCCTGGGGTACCCTCACACATATTATTCCCTCATTTAGTGGATATTTTCACAAAAAAGTGAAATTTTCAAAAATCCAAAATATTGGCTGAAAACGACTAAATATCAAGGACTCATTGGGCGAATCGCTCTGGAACTGAAATCGGAACGCTCACTCACATTTCCCCTATCTGAAAGTCTGATAAACGCCGGAAAAATGACTAAGTCCAAAAAAAAAAATTTTTCAACTTTTTTCAATTTTACCCCCGTGGGATATATATTCTACCCACACACATTTGGAACTCTCCTGGGGTACCCTCACACATATTATTCCCTCATTTAGTGGATATTTTCACAAAAAAGTGAAATTTTCAAAAATCCAAAATATTGGCTGAAAACGACTAAATATCAAGGACTCAATGGGCGAATCGCTCTGGAACTGAAATCGGAACGCTCACTCACATTTCCCCTATCTGAAAGTCTGATAAACGCCGGAAAAATGACTAAGTCCAAGAAAAAAATTTTTTCAACTTTTTTCAATTTTACCCCCGTGGGATATATATTCTACCCACACACATTTGGAACTCTCCTGGGGTACCCTCACACATATTATTCCCTCATTTAGTGGATATTTTCAGAAAAAAGTGAAATTTTCAAAAATCCAGAAAATTGGCTGAAAACGACTAAATATCAAGGAGTCATTGGGCGAATCGCTCTGGAACTGAAATCGGAATGCTCACTGACATTTCCCCTATCTGAAAGTCTAATAAACGCCGGAAAAATGACTAAGTCCAAGAAAAAAAATTTTTCAACTTTTTTCAATTTTACCCCCGTGGGATATATATTCTACCCACACACATTTGGAACTCTCCTGGGGTACCCTCACACATATTATTCCCTCATTTAGTGGATATTTTCACAAAAAAGTGAAATTTTCAAAAATCCAAAATATTGGCTGAAAACGACTAAATATCAAGGACTCATTGGGCGAATCGCTCTGGAACTGAAATCGGAACGCTCACTCACATTTCCCCTATCTGAAAGTCTGATAAACGCCGGAAAAATGACTAAGTCCAAAAAAAAAAATTTTTCAACTTTTTTCAATTTTACCCCCGTGGGATATATATTCTACCCACACACATTTGGAACTCTCCTGGGGTACCCTCACACATATTATTCCCTCATTTAGTGGATATTTTCACAAAAAAGTGAAATTTTCAAAAATCCAAAATATTGGCTGAAAACGACTAAATATCAAGGACTCATTGGGCGAATCGCTCTGGAACTGAAATCGGAACGCTCACTCACATTTCCCCTATCTGAAAGTCTAATAAACGCCGGAAAAATGACTAAGTCCAAGAAAAAAATTTTTTCAACTTTTTTCAATTTTACCCCCGTGGGATATATATTCTACCCACACACATTTGGAACTCTCCTGGGGTACCCTCACACATATTATTCCCTCATTTAGTGGATATTTTCACAAAAAAGTGAAATTTTCAAAAATCCAAAATATTGGCTGAAAACGACTAAATATCAAGGACTCATTGGGCGAATCGCTCTGGAACTGAAATCGGAACGCTCACTCACATTTCCCCTATCTGAAAGTCTGATAAACGCCGGAAAAATGACTATGTCCAAAAAAAAAATTTTTTAAATTTTTTTCAATTTTACCCCCGTGGGATATATATTCTACCCACACACATTTGGAACTCTCCTGGGGTACCCTCACACATATTATTCCCTCATTTAGTGGATATTTTCACAAAAAAGTGAAATTTTCAAAAATCCAGAAAATTGGCTGAAAACGACTAAATATCAAGGAGTCATTGGGCGAATCGCTCTGGAACTGAAATCGGAATGCTCACTGACATTTCCCCTATCTGAAAGTCTAATAAACGCCGGAAAAATGACTAAGTCCAAGAAAAAAATTTTTTCAACTTTTTTCAATTTTACCCCCGTGGGATATATATTCTACCCACACACATTTGGAACTCTCCTGGGGTACCCTCACACATATTATTCCCTCATTTAGTGGATATTTTCACAAAAAAGTGAAATTTTCAAAAATCCAAAATATTGGCTGAAAACGACTAAATATCAAGGACTCATTGGGCGAATCGCTCTGGAACTGAAATCGGAACGCTCACTCACATTTCCCCTATCTGAAAGTCTGATAAACGCCGGAAAAATGACTAAGTCCAAAAAAAAAAATGTTTCAACTTTTTTCAATTTTACCCCCGTGGGATATATATTCTACCCACACACATTTGGAACTCTCCTGGGGTACCCTCACACATATTATTCCCTCATTTAGTGGATATTTTCACAAAAAAGTGAAATTTTCAAAAATCCAGAAAATTGGCTGAAAACGACTAAATATCAAGGAGTCATTGGGCGAATCGCTCTGGAACTGAAATCGGAATTCTCACTGACATTTCCCCTATCTGAAAGTCTAATAAACGCCGGAAAAATGACTAAGTCCAAGAAAAAAATTTTTTCAACTTTTTTCAATTTTACCCCCGTGGGATATATATTCTACCCACACACATTTGGAACTCTCCTGGGGTACCCTCACACATATTATTCCCTCATTTAGTGGATATTTTCACAAAAAAGTGAAATTTTCAAAAATCCAAAATATTGGCTGAAAACGACTAAATATCAAGGACTCATTGGGCGAATCGCTCTGGAACTGAAATCGGAACGCTCACTCACATTTCCCCTATCTGAAAGTCTGATAAACGCCGGAAAAATGACTAAGTCCAAAAAAAAAAATTTTTCAACTTTTTTCAATTTTACCCCCGTGGGATATATATTCTACCCACACACATTTGGAACTCTCCTGGGGTACCCTCACACATATTATTCCCTCATTTAGTGGATATTTTCACAAAAAAGTGAAATTTTCAAAAATCCAAAATATTGGCTGAAAACGACTAAATATCAAGGACTCAATGGGCGAATCGCTCTGGAACTGAAATCGGAACGCTCACTCACATTTCCCCTATCTGAAAGTCTGATAAACGCCGGAAAAATGACTAAGTCCAAGAAAAAAATTTTTTCAACTTTTTTCAATTTTACCCCCGTGGGATATATATTCTACCCACACACATTTGGAACTCTCCTGGGGTACCCTCACACATATTATTCCCTCATTTAGTGGATATTTTCAGAAAAAAGTGAAATTTTCAAAAATCCAGAAAATTGGCTGAAAACGACTAAATATCAAGGAGTCATTGGGCGAATCGCTCTGGAACTGAAATCGGAATGCTCACTGACATTTCCCCTATCTGAAAGTCTAATAAACGCCGGAAAAATGACTAAGTCCAAGAAAAAAAATTTTTCAACTTTTTTCAATTTTACCCCCGTGGGATATATATTCTACCCACACACATTTGGAACTCTCCTGGGGTACCCTCACACATATTATTCCCTCATTTAGTGGATATTTTCACAAAAAAGTGAAATTTTCAAAAATCCAAAATATTGGCTGAAAACGACTAAATATCAAGGACTCATTGGGCGAATCGCTCTGGAACTGAAATCGGAACGCTCACTCACATTTCCCCTATCTGAAAGTCTGATAAACGCCGGAAAAATGACTAAGTCCAAGAAAAAAATTTTTTCAACTTTTTTCAATTTTACCCCCGTGGGATATATATTCTACCCACACACATTTGGAACTCTCCTGGGGTACCCTCACACATATTATTCCCTCATTTAGTGGATATTTTCACAAAAAAGTGAAATTTTCAAAAATCCAGAAAATTGGCTGAAAACGACTAAATATCAAGGAGTCATTGGGCGAATCGCTCTGGAACTGAAATCGGAACGCTCACTGACATTTCCCCTATCTGAAAGTCTGATAAACGCCGGAAAAATGACTAAGTCCAAAAAAAAAATTTTTTAAATTTTTTTCAATTTTACCCCCGTGGGATATATATTCTACCCACACACATTTGGAACTCTCCTGGGGTACCCTCACACATATTATTCCCTCATTTAGTGGATATTTTCACAAAAAAGTGAAATTTTCAAAAATCCAGAAAATTGGCTGAAAACGACTAAATATCAAGGAGTCATTGGGCGAATCGCTCTGGAACTGAAATCGGAACGCTCACTGACATTTCCCCTATCTGAAAGTCTGATAAACGCCGGAAAAATGACTAAGTCCAAGAAAAAAATTTTTTCAACTTTTTTCAATTTTACCCCCGTGGGATATATATTCTACCCACACACATTTGGAACTCTCCTGGGGTACCCTCACACATATTATTCCCTCATTTAGTGGATATTTTCACAAAAAAGTGAAATTTTCAAAAATCCAAAATATTGGCTGAAAACGACTAAATATCAAGGACTCATTGGGCGAATCGCTCTGGAACTGAAATAGGAACGCTCACTCACATTTCCCCTATCTGAAAGTCTGATAAACGCCGGAAAAATGACTAAGTCCAAGAAAAAATTTTTTTAAAATTTTTTCAATTTTACCCCCGTGGGATATATATTCTACCCACACACATTTGGAACTCTCCTGGGGTACCCTCACACATATTATTCCCTCATTTAGTGGATATTTTCACAAAAAAGTGAAATTTTCAAAAATCCAAAATATTGGCTGAAAACGACTAAATATCAAGGACTCATTGGGCGAATCGCTCTGGAACTGAAATCGGAACGCTCACTGACATTTGCCCTATCTGAAAGTCTGATAAACGCCGGAAAAATGACTAAGTCCAAGAAAAAATTTTTTTCAACTTTTTTCAATTTTACCCCCGTGGGATATATATTCTACCCACACACATTTGGAACTCTCCTGGGGTACCCTCACACATATTATTCCCTCATTTAGTGGATATTTTCACAAAAAAGTGAAATTTTCAAAAATCCAGAAAATTGGATGAAAACGACTAAATATCAAGGAGTCATTGGGCGAATCGCTCTGGAACTGAAATCGGAACGCTCACTGACATTTCCCCTATCTGAAAGTCTGATAAACGCCGGAAAAATGACTAAGTCCAAAAAAAAAATTTTTAAAATTTTTTTCAATTTTACCCCCGTGGGATATATATTCTACCCACACACATTTGGAACTCTCCTGGGGTACCCTCACACATATTATTCCCTCATTTAGTGGATATTTTCACAAAAAAGTGAAATTTTCAAAAATCCAGAAAATTGGCTGAAAACGACTAAATATCAAGGAGTCATTGGGCGAATCGCTCTGGAACTGAAATCGGAACGCTCACTGACATTTCCCCTATCTGAAAGTCTGATAAACGCCGGAAAAATGACTATGTCCAAAAAAAAAATTTTTTAAATTTTTTTCAATTTTACCCCCGTGGGATATATATTCTACCCACACACATTTGGAACTCTCCTGGGGTACCCTCACACATATTATTCCGTCATTTAGTGGATATTTTCACAAAAAAGTGAAATTTTCAAAAATCCAGAAAATTGGCTGAAAACGACTAAATATCAAGGAGTCATTGGGCGAATCGCTCTGGAACTGAAATCGGAACGCTCACTGACATTTCCCCTATCTGAAAGTCTGATAAACGCCAGAAAAATGACTAAGTCCAAAAAAAAAATTTTTTTAACTTTTTTCAATTTTACCCCCGTGGGATATATATTCTACCCACACACATTTGGAACTCTCCTGGGGTACCCTCACACATATTATTCCCTCATTTAGTGGATATTTTCACAAAAAAGTGAAATTTTCAAAAATCCAAAATATTGGTTGAAAACGACTAAATATCAAGGACTCATTGGGCGAATCGCTCTGGAACTGAAATCGGAACGCTCACTGACATTTCCCCTATCTGAAAGTCTGATAAACGCCGGAAAAATGACTAAGTCCAAAAAAAGATTTTTTAAACTTTTTTCAATTTTACCCCCGTGGGATATATATTCTACCCACACACATTTGGAACTCTCCTGGGGTACCCTCACACATATTATTCCCTCATTTAGTGGATATTTTCACAAAAAAGTGAAATTTTCAAAAATCCAAAATATTGGCTGAAAACGACTAAATATCAAGGACTCATTGGGCGAATCGCTCTGGAACTGAAATCGGAACGCTCACTCACATTTCCCCTATCTGAAAGTCTGATAAACGCCGGAAAAATGACTAAGTCCAAAAAAAAAAATTTTTCAACTTTTTTCAATTTTACCCCCGTGGGATATATATTCTACCCACACACATTTGGAACTCTCCTGGGGTACCCTCACACATATTATTCCCTCATTTAGTGGATATTTTCACAAAAAAGTGAAATTTTCAAAAATCCAAAATATTGGCTGAAAACGACTAAATATCAAGGACTCATTGGGCGAATCGCTCTGGAACTGAAATCGGAACGCTCACTCACATTTCCCCTATCTGAAAGTCTGATAAACGCCGGAAAAATGACTAAGTCCAAGAAAAAAATTTTTTCAACTTTTTTCAATTTTACCCCCGTGGGATATATATTCTACCCACACACATTTGGAACTCTCCTGGGGTACCCTCACACATATTATTCCCTCATTTAGTGGATATTTTCACAAAAAAGTGAAATTTTCAAAAATCCAGAAAATTGGCTGAAAACGACTAAATATCAAGGAGTCATTGGGCCAATCGCTCTGGAACTGAAATCGGAACGCTCACTGACATTTCCCCTATCTGAAAGTCTGATAAACGCCGGAAAAATGACTAAGTCCAAGAAAAAAATTTTTTCAACTTTTTTCAATTTTACCCCCGTGGGATATATAATCTACCCACACACATTTGGAACTCTCCTGGGGTACCCTCACACATATTATTCCCTCATTTAGTGGATATTTTCACAAAAAAGTGAAATTTTCAAAAATCCAGAAAATTGGCTGAAAACGACTAAATATCAAGGAGTCATTGGGCGAATCGCTCTGGAACTGAAATCGGAACGCTCACTGACATTTCCCCTATCTGAAAGTCTGATAAACGCCGGAAAAATGACTAAGTCCAAAAAAAAAATTTTTTAAATTTTTTTCAATTTTACCCCCGTGGGATATATATTCTACCCACACACATTTGGAACTCTCCTGGGGTACCCTCACACATATTATTCCCTCATTTAGTGGATATTTTCACAAAAAAGTGAAATTTTCAAAAATCCAGAAAATTGGCTGAAAACGACTAAATATCAAGGAGTCATTGGGCGAATCGCTCTGGAACTGAAATCGGAACGCTCACTGACATTTCCCCTATCTGAAAGTCTGATAAACGCCGGAAAAATGACTAAGTCCAAGAAAAAAATTTTTTCAACTTTTTTCAATTTTACCCCCGTGGGATATATATTCTACCCACACACATTTGGAACTCTCCTGGGGTACCCTCACACATATTATTCCCTCATTTAGTGGATATTTTCACAAAAAAGTGAAATTTTCAAAAATCCAAAATATTGGCTGAAAACGACTAAATATCAAGGACTCATTGGGCGAATCGCTCTGGAACTGAAATCGGAACGCTCACTCACATTTCCCGTATCTGAAAGTCTGATAAACGCCGGAAAAATGACTAAGTCCAAGAAAAAATTTTTTTAAAATTTTTTCAATTTTACCCCCGTGGGATATATATTCTACCCACACACATTTGGAACTCTCCTGGGGTACCCTCACACATATTATTCCCTCATTTAGTGGATATTTTCACAAAAAAGTGAAATTTTCAAAAATCCAGAAAATTGGCTGAAAACGACTAAATATCAAGGAGTCATTGGGCGAATCGCTCTGGAACTGAAATCGGAACGCTCACTGACATTTCCCCTATCTGAAAGTCTGATAAACGCCGGAAAAATGACTAAGTCCAAAAAAAAAATTTTTAAAATTTTTTTCAATTTTACCCCCGTGGGATATATATTCTACCCACACACATTTGGAACTCTCCTGGGGTACCCTCACACATATTATTCCCTCATTTAGTGGATATTTTCACAAAAAAGTGAAATTTTCAAAAATCCAGAAAATTGGCTGAAAACGACTAAATATCAAGGAGTCATTGGGCGAATCGCTCTGGAACTGAAATCGGAACGCTCACTGACATTTCCCCTATCTGAAAGTCTGATAAACGCCGGAAAAATGACTATGTCCAAAAAAAAAATTTTTTAAATTTTTTTCAATTTTACCCCCGTGGGATATATATTCTACCCACACACATTTGGAACTCTCCTGGGGTACCCTCACACATATTATTCCCTCATTTAGTGGATATTTTCACAAAAAAGTGAAATTTTCAAAAATCCAGAAAATTGGCTGAAAACGACTAAATATCAAGGAGTCATTGGGCGAATCGCTCTGGAACTGAAATCGGAACGCTCACTGACATTTCCCCTATCTGAAAGTCTGATAAACGCCGGAAAAATGACTAAGTCCAAAAAAAAAATTTTTTTAACTTTTTTCAATTTTACCCCCGTGGGATATATATTCTACCCACACACATTTGGAACTCTCCTGGGGTACCCTCACACATATTATTCCCTCATTTAGTGGATATTTTCACAAAAAAGTGAAATTTTCAAAAATCCAAAATATTGGCTGAAAATGACTAAATATCAAGGACTCATTGGGCGAAACGCTCTGGAACTGAAATCGGAACGCTCACTGACATTTCCCCTATCTGAAAGTCTGATAAACGCCAGAAAAATGACTAAGTCCAAAAAAAAAATTTTTTTAACTTTTTTCAATTTTACCCCCGTGGGATATATATTCTACCCACACACATTTGGAACTCTCCTGGGGTACCCTCACACATATTATTCCCTCATTTAGTGGATATTTTCACAAAAAAGTGAAATTTTCAAAAATCCAAAATATTGGTTGAAAACGACTAAATATCAAGGACTCATTGGGCGAATCGCTCTGGAACTGAAATCGGAACGCTCACTGACATTTCCCCTATCTGAAAGTCTGATAAACGCCGGAAAAATGACTAAGTCCAAAAAAAAATTTTTTAAACTTTTTTCAATTTTACCCCCGTGGGATATATATTCTACCCACACACATTTGGAACTCTCCTGGGGTACCCTCACACATATTATTCCCTCATTTAGTGGATATTTTCACAAAAAAGTGAAATTTTCAAAAATTCAGAAAATTGGCTGAAAACGACTAAATATCAAGGATTCATTGGGCGAATCGCTCTGGAACTGAAATCGGAATGCTCACTGACATTTCCCCTATCTGAAAGTCTAATAAACGCCGGAAAAATGACTAAGTCCAAGAAAAAATTTTTTTCAACTTTTTTCAATTTTACCCCCGTGGGATATATATTCTACCCACACACATTTGGAACTCTCCTCGGGTACCCTCACACATATTATTCCCTCATTTAGTGGATATTTTCACAAAAAAGTGAAATTTTCAAAAATCCAAAATATTGGCTGAAAACGACTAAATATCAAGGACTCATTGGGCGAATCGCTCTGGAACTGAAATCGGAACGCTCACTGACATTTCCCCTATCTGAAAGTCTGATAAACGCCGGAAAAATGACTAAGTCCAAAAAAAAAATTTTTTTAACTTTTTTCAATTTTACCCCCGTGGGATATATATTCTACCCACACACATTTGGAACTCTCCTGGAGTACCCTCACACATATTATTCCCTCATTTAGTGGATATTTTCACAAAAAAGTGAAATTTTCAAA
This sequence comes from Phyllobates terribilis, assembly GCF_046119375.1. Lineage (NCBI taxonomy): Eukaryota > Metazoa > Chordata > Amphibia > Anura > Dendrobatidae > Phyllobates > Phyllobates terribilis. The sequence continues at coordinate 587,541,447 of NW_027362762.1, forward strand.
AATCCAGAAAATTGGCTGAAAACGACTAAATATCAAGGAGTCATTGGGCGAATCGCTCTGGAACTGAAATCGGAACGCTCACTGACATTTCCCCTACCTGAAAGTCTGATAAACGCCGGAAAAATGACTAAGTCCAAGAAAAAAAATTTTTCAACTTTTTTCAATTTTACCCCCGTGGGATATATATTCTACCCACACACATTTGGAACTCTCCTGGGGTACCCTCACACATATTATTCCCTCATTTAGTGGATATTTTCACAAAAAAGTGAAATTTTCAAAAATCCAGAAAATTGGCTGAAAACGACTAAATATCAAGGAGTCATTGGGCGAATCGCTCTGGAACTGAAATCGGAACGCTCACTGACATTTCCCCTATCTGAAAGTCTGATAAACGCCGGAAAAATGACTAAGTCCAAAAAAAAAATTTTTTAAACTTTTTTCAATTTTACCCCCGTGGGATATATATTCTACCCACACACATTTGGAACTCTCCTGGAGTACCCTCACACATATTATTCCCTCATTTAGTGGATATTTTCACAAAAAAGTGAAATTTTCAAAAATCCAAAATATTGGCTGAAAACGACTAAATATCAAGGACTCATTGGGCGAATCGCTCTGGAACTGAAATCGGAACGCTCACTCACATTTCCCCTATCTGAAAGTCTGATAAACGCCGGAAAAATGACTAAGTCCAAGAAAAAAATTTTTTCAACTTTTTTCAATTTTACCCCCGTGGGATATATATTCTGCCCACACACATTTGGAACTCTCCTGGGGTACCCTCACACATATTATTCCCTCATTTAGTGGATATTTTCACAAAAAAGTGAAATTTTCAAAAATCCAAAATATTGGCTGAAAACGACTAAATATCAAGGACTCATTGGGCGAATCGCTCTGGAACTGAAATCGGAACGCTCACTGACATTTCCCCTATCTGAAAGTCTGATAAACGCCGGAAAAATGACTAAGTCCAAGAAAAAAAATTTTTCAACTTTTTTCAATTTTACCCCCGTGGGATATATATTCTACCCACACACATTTGGAACTCTCCTGGGGTACCCTCACACATATTATTCCCTCATTTAGTGGATATTTTCACAAAAAAGTGAAATTTTCAAAAATCCAGAAAATTGGCTGAAAACGACTAAATATCAAGGAGTCATTGGGCGAATCGCTCTGGAACTGAAATCGGAACGCTCACTGACATTTCCCCTATCTGAAAGTCTGATAAACGCCGGAAAAATGACTAAGTCCAAAAAAAAAATTTTTTAAACTTTTTTCAATTTTACCCCCGTGGGATATATATTCTACCCACACACATTTGGAACTCTCCTGGAGTACCCTCACACATATTATTCCCTCATTTAGTGGATATTTTCACAAAAAAGTGAAATTTTCAAAAATCCAAAATATTGGCTGAAAACGACTAAATATCAAGGACTCATTGGGCGAATCGCTCTGGAACTGAAATCGGAACGCTCACTCACATTTCCCCTATCTGAAAGTCTGATAAACGCCGGAAAAATGACTAAGTCCAAGAAAAAAAATTTTTCAACTTTTTTCAATTTTACCCCCGTGGGATATATATTCTACCCACACACATTTGGAACTCTCCTGGGGTACCCTCACACATATTATTCCCTCATTTAGTGGATATTTTCACAAAAAAGTGAAATTTTCAAAAATCCAGAAAATTGGCTGAAAACGACTAAATATCAAGGAGTCATTGGGCGAATCGCTCTGGAACTGAAATCGGAACGCTCACTGACATTTCCCCTACCTGAAAGTCTGATAAACGCCGGAAAAATGACTAAGTCCAAGAAAAAAAATTTTTCAACTTTTTTCAATTTTACCCCCGTGGGATATATATTCTACCCACACACATTTGGAACTCTCCTGGGGTACCCTCACACATATTATTCCCTCATTTAGTGGATATTTTCACAAAAAAGTGAAATTTTCAAAAATCCAGAAAATTGGCTGAAAACGACTAAATATCAAGGAGTCATTGGGCGAATCGCTCTGGAACTGAAATCGGAACGCTCACTGACATTTCCCCTATCTGAAAGTCTGATAAACGCCGGAAAAATGACTAAGTCCAAAAAAAAAATTTTTTAAACTTTTTTCAATTTTACCCCCGTGGGATATATATTCTACCCACACACATTTGGAACTCTCCTGGAGTACCCTCACACATATTATTCCCTCATTTAGTGGATATTTTCACAAAAAAGTGAAATTTTCAAAAATCCAAAATATTGGCTGAAAACGACTAAATATCAAGGACTCATTGGGCGAATCGCTCTGGAACTGAAATCGGAACGCTCACTCACATTTCCCCTATCTGAAAGTCTGATAAACGCCGGAAAAATGACTAAGTCCAAGAAAAAAATTTTTTCAACTTTTTTCAATTTTACCCCCGTGGGATATATATTCTGCCCACACACATTTGGAACTCTCCTGGGGTACCCTCACACATATTATTCCCTCATTTAGTGGATATTTTCACAAAAAAGTGAAATTTTCAAAAATCCAAAATATTGGCTGAAAACGACTAAATATCAAGGAGTCATTGGGCGAATCGCTCTGGAACTGAAATCGGAACGCTCACTGACATTTCCCCTATCTGAAAGTCTGATAAACGCCGGAAAAATGACTAAGTCCAAGAAAAAAATTTTTTCAACTTTTTTCAATTTTACCCCCGTGGGATATATATTCTACCCACACACATTTGGAACTCTCCTGGGGTACCCTCACACATATTATTCCCTCATTTAGTGGATATTTTCACAAAAAAGTGAAATTTTCAAAAATCCAGAAAATTGGCTGAAAACGACTAAATATCAAGGAGTCATTGGGCGAATCGCTCTGGAACTGAAATCGGAACGCTCACTGACATTTCCCCTATCTGAAAGTCTGATAAACGCCGGAAAAATGACTAAGTCCAAGAAAAAAAATGTTTCAACTTTTTTCAATTTTACCCCCGTGGGATATATATTCTACCCACACACATTTGGAACTCTCCTGGGGTACCCTCACACATATTATTCCCTCATTTAGTGGATATTTTCACAAAAAAGTGAAATTTTCAAAAATCCAGAAAATTGGCTGAAAACGACTAAATATCAAGGAGTCATTGGGCGAATCGCTCTGGAACTGAAATCGGAATGCTCACTGACATTTCCCCTATCTGAAAGTCTGATAAACGCCGGAAAAATGACTAAGTCCAAAAAAAAAATTTTTTAAACTTTTTTCAATTTTACCCCCGTGGGATATATATTCTACCCACACACATTTGGAACTCTCCTGGAGTACCCTCACACATATTATTCCCTCATTTAGTGGATATTTTCACAAAAAAGTGAAATTTTCAAAAATCCAAAATATTGGCTGAAAACGACTAAATATCAAGGACTCATTGGGCGAATCGCTCTGGAACTGAAATCGGAACGCTCACTCACATTTCCCCTATCTGAAAGTCTGATAAACGCCGGAAAAATGACTAAGTCCAAGAAAAAATTTTTTTCAACTTTTTTCAATTTTACCCCCGTGGGATATATATTCTACCCACACACATTTGGAACTCTCCTGGGGTACCCTCACACATATTATTCCTTCATTTAGTGGATATTTTCACAAAAAAGTGAAATTTTCAAAAATCCAGAAAATTGGCTGAAAACGACTAAATATCAAGGAGTCATTGGGCGAATCGCTCTGGAACTGAAATCGGAACGCTCACTGACATTTCCCCTATCTGAAAGTCTGATAAACGCCGGAAAAATGACTAAGTCCAAGAAAAAAAATTTTTCAACTTTTTTCAATTTTACCCCCGTGGGATATATATTCTACCCACACACATTTGGAACTCTCCTGGGGTACCCTCACACATTTTATTCCCTCATTTAGTGGATATTTTCACAAAAAAGTGAAATTTTCAAAAATCCAAAATATTGGCTGAAAACGACTAAATATCAAGGACTCATTGGGCGAATCGCTCTGGAACTGAAATCGGAACGCTCACTCACATTTCCCCTATCTGAAAGTCTGATAAACGCCGGAAAAATGACTAAGTCCAAAAAAAAATTTTTTTCAACTTTTTTTAATTTTACCCCCGTGAGATATATATTCTACCCACACACATTTGGAACTCTCCTGGGGTACCCTCACACATATTATTCCCTCATTTAGTGGATATTTTCACAAAAAAGTGAAATTTTCAAAAATCCAGAAAATTGGCTGAAAACGACTAAATATCAAGGAGTCATTGGGCGAATCGCTCTGGAACTGAAATCGGAACGCTCACTGACATTTCCCCTATCTGAAAGTCTGATAAACGCCGGAAAAATGACTAAGTCCAAAAAAAAAATTTTTAAAATTTTTTTCAATTTTACCCCCGTGGGATATATATTCTACCCACACACATTTGGAACTCTCCTGGGGTACCCTCACACATATTATTCCCTCATTTAGTGGATATTTTCACAAAAAAGTGAAATTTTCAAAAATCCAGAAAATTGGCTGAAAACGACTAAATATCAAGGAGTCATTGGGCGAATCGCTCTGGAACTGAAATCGGAATGCTCACTGACATTTCCCCTATCTGAAAGTCTGATAAACGCCGGAAAAATTACTAAGTCCAAGAAAAAAATTTTTTCAACTTTTTTCAATTTTACCCCCGTGGGATATATATTCTACCCACACACATTTGGAACTCTCCTGGGGTACCCTCACACATATTATTCCCTCATTTAGTGGATATTTTCACAAAAAAGTGAAATTTTCAAAAATCCAGAAAATTGGCTGAAAACGACTAAATATCAAGGAGTCATTGGGCGAATCGCTCTGGAACTGAAATCGGAACGCTCACTGACATTTCCCCTACCTGAAAGTCTGATAAACGCCGGAAAAATGACTAAGTCCAAGAAAAAAAATTTTTCAACTTTTTTCAATTTTACCCCCGTGGGATATATATTCTACCCACACACATTTGGAACTCTCCTGGGGTACCCTCACACATATTATTCCCTCATTTAGTGGATATTTTCACAAAAAAGTGAAATTTTCAAAAATCCAGAAAATTGGCTGAAAACGACTAAATATCAAGGAGTCATTGGGCGAATCGCTCTGGAACTGAAATCGGAACGCTCACTGACATTTCCCCTATCTGAAAGTCTGATAAACGCCGGAAAAATGACTAAGTCCAAAAAAAAAATTTTTTAAACTTTTTTCAATTTTACCCCCGTGGGATATATATTCTACCCACACACATTTGGAACTCTCCTGGAGTACCCTCACACATATTATTCCCTCATTTAGTGGATATTTTCACAAAAAAGTGAAATTTTCAAAAATCCAAAATATTGGCTGAAAACGACTAAATATCAAGGACTCATTGGGCGAATCGCTCTGGAACTGAAATCGGAACGCTCACTCACATTTCCCCTATCTGAAAGTCTGATAAACGCCGGAAAAATGACTAAGTCCAAGAAAAAAATTTTTTCAACTTTTTTCAATTTTACCCCCGTGGGATATATATTCTGCCCACACACATTTGGAACTCTCCTGGGGTACCCTCACACATATTATTCCCTCATTTAGTGGATATTTTCACAAAAAAGTGAAATTTTCAAAAATCCAAAATATTGGCTGAAAACGACTAAATATCAAGGACTCATTGGGCGAATCGCTCTGGAACTGAAATCGGAACGCTCACTGACATTTCCCCTATCTGAAAGTCTGATAAACGCCGGAAAAATGACTAAGTCCAAGAAAAAAAATTTTTCAACTTTTTTCAATTTTACCCCCGTGGGATATATATTCTACCCACACACATTTGGAACTCTCCTGGGGTACCCTCACACATATTATTCCCTCATTTAGTGGATATTTTCACAAAAAAGTGAAATTTTCAAAAATCCAGAAAATTGGCTGAAAACGACTAAATATCAAGGAGTCATTGGGCGAATCGCTCTGGAACTGAAATCGGAACGCTCACTGACATTTCCCCTATCTGAAAGTCTGATAAACGCCGGAAAAATGACTAAGTCCAAAAAAAAAATTTTTTAAACTTTTTTCAATTTTACCCCCGTGGGATATATATTCTACCCACACACATTTGGAACTCTCCTGGAGTACCCTCACACATATTATTCCCTCATTTAGTGGATATTTTCACAAAAAAGTGAAATTTTCAAAAATCCAAAATATTGGCTGAAAACGACTAAATATCAAGGACTCATTGGGCGAATCGCTCTGGAACTGAAATCGGAACGCTCACTCACATTTCCCCTATCTGAAAGTCTGATAAACGCCGGAAAAATGACTAAGTCCAAGAAAAAAAATTTTTCAACTTTTTTCAATTTTACCCCCGTGGGATATATATTCTAACCACACACATTTGGAACTCTCCTGGGGTACCCTCACACATATTATTCCCTCATTTAGTGGATATTTTCACAAAAAAGTGAAATTTTCAAAAATCCAGAAAATTGGCTGAAAACGACTAAATATCAAGGAGTCATTGGGCGAATCGCTCTGGAACTGAAATCGGAACGCTCACTGACATTTCCCCTACCTGAAAGTCTGATAAACGCCGGAAAAATGACTAAGTCCAAGAAAAAAAATTTTTCAACTTTTTTCAATTTTACCCCCGTGGGATATATATTCTACCCACACACATTTGGAACTCTCCTGGGGTACCCTCACACATATTATTCCCTCATTTAGTGGATATTTTCACAAAAAAGTGAAATTTTCAAAAATCCAGAAAATTGGCTGAAAACGACTAAATATCAAGGAGTCATTGGGCGAATCGCTCTGGAACTGAAATCGGAACGCTCACTGACATTTCCCCTATCTGAAAGTCTGATAAACGCCGGAAAAATGACTAAGTCCAAAAAAAAAATTTTTTAAACTTTTTTCAATTTTACCCCCGTGGGATATATATTCTACCCACACACATTTGGAACTCTCCTGGAGTACCCTCACACATATTATTCCCTCATTTAGTGGATATTTTCACAAAAAAGTGAAATTTTCAAAAATCCAAAATATTGGCTGAAAACGACTAAATATCAAGGACTCATTGGGCGAATCGCTCTGGAACTGAAATCGGAACGCTCACTCACATTTCCCCTATCTGAAAGTCTGATAAACGCCGGAAAAATGACTAAGTCCAAGAAAAAAATTTTTTCAACTTTTTTCAATTTTACCCCCGTGGGATATATATTCTGCCCACACACATTTGGAACTCTCCTGGGGTACCCTCACACATATTATTCCCTCATTTAGTGGATATTTTCACAAAAAAGTGAAATTTTCAAAAATCCAAAATATTGGCTGAAAACGACTAAATATCAAGGAGTCATTGGGCGAATCGCTCTGGAACTGAAATCGGAACGCTCACTGACATTTCCCCTATCTGAAAGTCTGATAAACGCCGGAAAAATGACTAAGTCCAAGAAAAAATTTTTTTCAACTTTTTTCAATTTTACCCCCGTGGGATATATATTCTACCCACACACATTTGGAACTCTCCTGGGGTACCCTCACACATATTATTCCCTCATTTAGTGGATATTTTCACAAAAAAGTGAAATTTTCAAAAATCCAGAAAATTGGCTGAAAACGACTAAATATCAAGGAGTCATTGGGCGAATCGCTCTGGAACTGAAATCGGAACGCTCACTGACATTTCCCCTATCTGAAAGTCTGATAAACGCCGGAAAAATGACTAAGTCCAAGAAAAAAAATGTTTCAACTTTTTTCAATTTTACCCCCGTGGGATATATATTCTACCCACACACATTTGGAACTCTCCTGGGGTACCCTCACACATATTATTCCCTCATTTAGTGGATATTTTCACAAAAAAGTGAAATTTTCAAAAATCCAGAAAATTGGCTGAAAACGACTAAATATCAAGGAGTCATTGGGCGAATCGCTCTGGAACTGAAATCGGAATGCTCACTGACATTTCCCCTATCTGAAAGTCTGATAAACGCCGGAAAAATGACTAAGTCCAAAAAAAAAATTTTTTAAACTTTTTTCAATTTTACCCCCGTGGGATATATATTCTACCCACACACATTTGGAACTCTCCTGGAGTACCCTCACACATATTATTCCCTCATTTAGTGGATATTTTCACAAAAAAGTGAAATTTTCAAAAATCCAAAATATTGGCTGAAAACGACTAAATATCAAGGACTCATTGGGCGAATCGCTCTGGAACTGAAATCGGAACGCTCACTCACATTTCCCCTATCTGAAAGTCTGATAAACGCCGGAAAAATGACTAAGTCCAAGAAAAAATTTTTTTCAACTTTTTTCAATTTTACCCCCGTGGGATATATATTCTACCCACACACATTTGGAACTCTCCTGGGGTACCCTCACACATATTATTCCCTCATTTAGTGGATATTTTCACAAAAAAGTGAAATTTTCAAAAATCCAGAAAATTGGCTGAAAACGACTAAATATCAAGGAGTCATTGGGCGAATCGCTCTGGAACTGAAATCGGAACGCTCACTGACATTTCCCCTATCTGAAAGTCTGATAAACGCCGGAAAAATGACTAAGTCCAAGAAAAAAAATTTTTCAACTTTTTTCAATTTTACCCCCGTGGGATATATATTCTACCCACACACATTTGGAACTCTCCTGGGGTACCCTCACACATTTTATTCCCTCATTTAGTGGATATTTTCACAAAAAAGTGAAATTTTCAAAAATCCAAAATATTGGCTGAAAACGACTAAATATCAAGGACTCATTGGGCGAATCGCTCTGGAACTGAAATCGGAACGCTCACTCACATTTCCCCTATCTGAAAGTCTGATAAACGCCGGAAAAATGACTAAGTCCAAAAAAAAATTTTTTTCAACTTTTTTTAATTTTACCCCCGTGAGATATATATTCTACCCACACACATTTGGAACTCTCCTGGGGTACCCTCACACATATTATTCCCTCATTTAGTGGATATTTTCACAAAAAAGTGAAATTTTCAAAAATCCAGAAAATTGGCTGAAAACGACTAAATATCAAGGAGTCATTGGGCGAATCGCTCTGGAACTGAAATCGGAACGCTCACTGACATTTCCCCTATCTGAAAGTCTGATAAACGCCGGAAAAATGACTAAGTCCAAAAAAAAAATTTTTAAAATTTTTTTCAATTTTACCCCCGTGGGATATATATTCTACCCACACACATTTGGAACTCTCCTGGGGTACCCTCACACATATTATTCCCTCATTTAGTGGATATTTTCACAAAAAAGTGAAATTTTCAAAAATCCAGAAAATTGGCTGAAAACGACTAAATATCAAGGAGTCATTGGGCGAATCGCTCTGGAACTGAAATCGGAATGCTCACTGACATTTCCCCTATCTGAAAGTCTGATAAACGCCGGAAAAATTACTAAGTCCAAGAAAAAAATTTTTTCAACTTTTTTCAATTTTACCCCCGTGGGATATATATTCTACCCACACACATTTGGAACTCTCCTGGGGTACCCTCACACATATTATTCCCTCATTTAGTGGATATTTTCACAAAAAAGTGAAATTTTCAAAAATCCAGAAAATTGGCTGAAAACGACTAAATATCAAGGAGTCATTGGGCGAATCGCTCTGGAACTGAAATCGGAATGCTCACTGACATTTCCCCTATCTGAAAGTCTGATAAACGCCAGAAAAATGACTAAGTCCAAGAAAAAATTTTTTTCAACTTTTTTCAATTTTACCCCCGTGGGATATATATTCTACCCACACACATTTGGAACTCTCCTGGGGTACCCTCACACATATTATTCCCTCATTTAGTGGATATTTTCACAAAAAAGTGAAATTTTCAAAAATCCAGAAAATTGGCTGAAAACGACTAAATATCAAGGAGTCATTGGGCGAATCGCTCTGGAACTGAAATCGGAATGCTCACTGACATTTCCCCTATCTGAAAGTCTGATAAACGCCGGAAAAATGACTAAGTCCAAGAAAAAAAATTTTTCAACTTTTTTCAATTTTACCCCCGTGGGATATATATTCTACCCACACACATTTGGAACTCTCCTGGGGTACCGTCACACATATTATTCCCTCATTTAGTGGATATTTTCACAAAAAAGTGAAATTTTCAAAAATCCAAAATATTGGCTGAAAACGACTAAATATCAAGGACTCATTGGGCGAATCGCTCTGGAACTGAAATCGGAACGCTCACTCACATTTCCCCTATCTGAAAGTCTGATAAACGCCGGAAAAATGACTAAGTTCAAGAAAAAAATTTTTTCAACTTTTTTCAATTTTACCCCCGTGGGATATATATTCTACCCACACACATTTGGAACTCTCCTGGGGTACCCTCACACATATTATTCCCTCATTTAGTGGATATTTTCACAAAAAAGTGAAATTTTCAAAAATCCAAAATATTGGCTGAAAACGACTAAATATCAAGGACTCATTGGGCGAATCGCTCTGGAACTGAAATCGGAATGCTCACTGACATTTCCCCTATCTGAAAGTCTGATAAACGCCGGAAAAATGACTAAGTCCAAAAAAAAAATTTTTTAAACTTTTTTCAATTTTACCCCCGTGGGATATATATTCTACCCACACACATTTGGAACTCTCCTGGAGTACCCTCACACATATTATTCCCTCATTTAGTGGATATTTTCACAAAAAAGTGAAATTTTCAAAAATCCAAAATATTGGCTGAAAACGACTAAATATCAAGGACTCATTGGGCGAATCGCTCTGGAACTGAAATCGGAACGCTCACTCACATTTCCCCTATCTGAAAGTCTGATAAACGCCTGAAAAATGACTAAGTCCAAGAAAAAATTTTTTTCAACTTTTTTCAATTTTACCCCCGTGGGATATATATTCTACCCACACACATTTGGAACTCTCCTGGGGTACCCTCACACATATTATTCCCTCATTTAGTGGATATTTTCACAAAAAAGTGAAATTTTCAAAAATCCAGAAAATTGGCTGAAAACGACTAAATATCAAGGAGTCATTGGGCGAATCGCTCTGGAACTGAAATCGGAACGCTCACTCACATTTCCCCTATCTGAAAGTCTGATAAACGCCGGAAAAATGACTAAGTCCAAAAAAAAATTTTTTTCAACTTTTTTTAATTTTACCCCCGTGAGATATATATTCTACCCACACACATTTGGAACTCTCCTGGGGTACCCTCACACATATTATTTCCTCATTTAGTGGATATTTTCACAAAAAAGTGAAATTTTCAAAAATCCAGAAAATTGGCTGAAAACGACTAAATATCAAGGAGTCATTGTGCGAATCGCTCTGGAACTGAAATCGGAATGCTCACTGACATTTCCCCTATCTGAAAGTCTGATAAACGCCGGAAAAATGACTAAGTCCAAAAAAAAAAATTTTTAAACTTTTTTCAATTTTACCCCCGTGGGATATATATTCTACCCACACACATTTGGAACTCTCCTGGGGTACCCTCACACATATTATTCCCTCATTTAGTGGATATTTTCACAAAAAAGTGAAATTTTCAAAAATCCAGAAAATTGGCTGAAAACGACTAAATATCAAGGAGTCATTGGGCGAATCGCTCTGGAACTGAAATCGGAATGCTCACTGACATTTCCCCTATCTGAAAGTCTGATAAACGCCGGAAAAATGACTAAGTCCAAGAAAAAAATTTTTTCAACTTTTTTCAATTTTACCCCTGTGGGATATATATTCTACCCACACACATTTGGAACTCTCCTGGGGTACCCTCACACATATTATTCCCTCATTTAGTGGATATTTTCACAAAAAAGGGAAATTTTCAAAAATCCAGAAAATTGGCTGAAAACGACTAAATATCAAGGAGTCATTGGGCGAATCGCTCTGGAACTGAAATCGGAATGCTCACTGACATTTCCCCTATCTGAAAGTCTGATAAACGCCGGAAAAATTACTAAGTCCAAGAAAAAAATTTTTTCAACTTTTTTCAATTTTACCCCCGTGGGATATATATTCTACCCACACACATTTGGAACTCTCCTGGGGTACCCTCACACATATTATTCCCTCATTTAGTGGATATTTTCACAAAAAAGTGAAATTTTCAAAAATCCAGAAAATTGGCTGAAAACGACTAAATATCAAGGAGTCATTGGGCGAATCGCTCTGGAACTGAAATCGGAATGCTCACTGACATTTCCCCTATCTGAAAGTCTGATAAACGCCAGAAAAATGACTAAGTCCAAGAAAAATTTTTTTTCAACTTTTTTCAATTTTACCCCCGTGGGATATATATTCTACCCACACACATTTGGAACTCTCCTGGGGTACCCTCACACATATTATTCCCTCATTTAGTGGATATTTTCACAAAAAAGTGAAATTTTCAAAAATCCAGAAAATTGGCTGAAAACGACTAAATATCAAGGAGTCATTGGGCGAATCGCTCTGGAACTGAAATCGGAATGCTCACTGACATTTCCCCTATCTGAAAGTCTGATAAACGCCGGAAAAATGACTAAGTCCAAGAAAAAAAATTTTTCAACTTTTTTCAATTTTACCCCCGTGGGATATATATTCTACCCACACACATTTGGAACTCTCCTGGGGTACCCTCACACATATTATTCCCTCATTTAGTGGATATTTTCACAAAAAAGTGAAATTTTCAAAAATCCAAAATATTGGCTGAAAACGACTAAATATCAAGGACTTATTGGGCGAATCGCTCTGGAACTGAAATCGGAACGCTCACTCACATTTCCCCTATCTGAAAGTCTGATAAACGCCGGAAAAATGACTAAGTCCAAGAAAAAAAATTTTTCAACTTTTTTCAATTTTACCCCCGTGGGATATATATTCTACCCACACACATTTGGAACTCTCCTGGGGTACCCTCACACATATTATTCCCTCATTTAGTGGATATTTTCACAAAAAAGTGAAATTTTCAAAAATCCAAAATATTGGCTGAAAACGACTAAATATCAAGGACTCATTGGGCGAATCGCTCTGGAACTGAAATCGGAACGCTCACTGACATTTCCCCTATCTGAAAGTCTGATAAACGCCGGAAAAATGACTAAGTCCAAAAAAAATTTTTTTTCAACTTTTTTTAATTTTACCCCCGTGAGATATATATTCTACCCACACACATTTGGAACTCTCCTGGGGTACCCTCACACATATTATTTCCTCATTTAGTGGATATTTTCACAAAAAAGTGAAATTTTCAAAAATCCAGAAAATTGGCTGAAAACGACTAAATATCAAGGAGTCATTGTGCGAATCGCTCTGGAACTGAAATCGGAACGCTCACTGACATTTCCCCTATCTGAAAGTCTGATAAACGCCGGAAAAATGACTAAGTCCAAAAAAAAAATTTTTTAAACTTTTTTCAATTTTACCCCCGTGGGATATATATTCTACCCACACACATTTGGAACTCTCCTGGGGTACCCTCACACATATTATTCCCTCATTTAGTGGATATTTTCACAAAAAAGTGAAATTTTCAAAAATCCAGAAAATTGGCTGAAAACGACTAAATATCAAGGAGTCATTGGGCGAATCGCTCTGGAACTGAAATCGGAATGCTCACTGACATTTCCCCTATCTGAAAGTCTGATAAACGCCGGAAAAATGACTAAGTCCAAGAAAAAATTTTTTTCAACTTTTTTCAATTTTACCCCCGTGGGATATATATTCTACCCACACACATTTGGAACTCTCCTGGGGTACCCTCACACATATTATTCCCTCATTTAGTGGATATTTTCACAAAAAAGTGAAATTTTCAAAAATCCAGAAAATTGGCTGAAAACGACTAAATATCAAGGAGTCATTGTGCGAATCGCTCTGGAACTGAAATCGGAACGCTCACTGACATTTCCCCTATCTGAAAGTCTGATAAACGCCGGAAAAATGACTAAGTCCTAGAAAAAAATTTTTTCAACTTTTTTCAATTTTACCCCCGTGGGATATATATTCTACCCACACACATTTGGAACTCTCCTGGGGTACCCTCACACATATTATTCCCTCATTTAGTGGATATTTTCACAAAAAAGTGAAATTTTCAAAAATCCAGAAAATTGGCTGAAAACGACTAAATATCAAGGAGTCATTGGGCGAATCGCTCTGGAACTGAAATCGGAACGCTCACTGACATTTCCCCTATCTGAAAGTCTGATAAACGCCGGAAAAATGACTAAGTCCAAAAAAAAAATTTTTTAAACTTTTTTCAATTTTACCCCCGTGGGATATATATTCTACCCACACACATTTGGAACTCTCCTGGGGTACCCTCACACATATTATTCCCTCATTTAGTGGATATTTTCACAAAAAAGTGAAATTTTCAAAAATCCAGAAAATTGGCTGAAAACGACTAAATATCAAGGAGTCATTGGGCGAATCGCTCTGGAACTGAAATCGGAATGCTCACTGACATTTCCCCTATCTGAAAGTCTGATAAACGCCGGAAAAATGACTAAGTCCAAGAAAAAAATTTTTTCAACTTTTTTTAATTTTACCCCCGTGAGATATATATTCTACCCACACACATTTGGAACTCTCCTGGGGTACCCTCACACATATTATTTCCTCATTTAGTGGATATTTTCACAAAAAAGTGAAATTTTCAAAAATCCAGAAAATTGGCTGAAAACGACTAAATATCAAGGAGTCATTGTGCGAATCGCTCTGGAACTGAAATCGGAACGCTCACTGACATTTCCCCTATCTGAAAGTCTGATAAACGCCGGAAAAATGACTAAGTCCAAAAAAAAAATTTTTTAAACTTTTTTCAATTTTACCCCCGTGGGATATATATTCTACCGACACACATTTGGAACTCTCCTGGGGTACCCTCACACATATTATTCCCTCATTTAGTGGATATTTTCACAAAAAAGTGAAATTTTCAAAAATCCAGAAAATTGGCTGAAAACGACTAAATATCAAGGAGTCATTGGGCGAATCGCTCTGGAACTGAAATCGGAATGCTCACTGACATTTCCCCTATCTGAAAAGTCTGATAAACGCCGGAAAAATGACTAAGTCCAAGAAAAAATTTTTTTCAACTTTTTTCAATTTTACCCCCGTGGGATATATATTCTACCCACACACATTTGGAACTCTCCTGGGGTACCCTCACACATATTATTCCCTCATTTAGTGGATATTTTCACAAAAAAGTGAAATTTTCAAAAATCCAGAAAATTGGCTGAAAACGACTAAATATCAAGGAGTCATTGTGCGAATCGCTCTGGAACTGAAATCGGAACGCTCACTGACATTTCCCCTATCTGAAAGTCTGATAAACGCCGGAAAAATGACTAAGTCCTAGAAAAAAATTTTTTCAACTTTTTTCAATTTTACCCCCGTGGGATATATATTCTACCCACACACATTTGGAACTCTCCTGGGGTACCCTCACACATATTATTCCCTCATTTAGTGGATATTTTCACAAAAAAGTGAAATTTTCAAAAATCCAGAAAATTGGCTGAAAACGACTAAATATCAAGGAGTCATTGGGCGAATCGCTCTGGAACTGAAATCGGAACGCTCACTCACATTTCCCCTATCTGAAAGTCTGATAAACGCCGGAAAAATGACTAAGTCCAAAAAAAAATTTTTTTCAACTTTTTTTAATTTTACCCCCGTGAGATATATATTCTACCCACACACATTTGGAACTCTCCTGGGGTACCCTCACACATATTATTTCCTCATTTAGTGGATATTTTCACAAAAAAGTGAAATTTTCAAAAATCCAGAAAATTGGCTGAAAACGACTAAATATCAAGGAGTCATTGTGCGAATCGCTCTGGAACTGAAATCGGAACGCTCACTGACATTTCCCCTATCTGAAAGTCTGATAAACGCCGGAAAAATGACTAAGTCCAAAAAAAAAATTTTTTAAACTTTTTTCAATTTTACCCCCGTGGGATATATATTCTACCGACACACATTTGGAACTCTCCTGGGGTACCCTCACACATATTATTCCCTCATTTAGTGGATATTTTCACAAAAAAGTGAAATTTTCAAAAATCCAGAAAATTGGCTGAAAACGACTAAATATCAAGGAGTCATTGTGCGAATCGCTCTGGAACTGAAATCGGAACGCTCACTGACATTTCCCCTATCTGAAAGTCTGATAAACGCCGGAAAAATGACTAAGTCCAAAAAAAAAATTTTTTAAACTTTTTTCAATTTTACCCCTGTGGGATATATATTCTACCCACACACATTTGGAACTCTCCTGGGGTACCCTCACACATATTATTCCCTCATTTAGTGGATATTTTCACAAAAAAGTGAAATTTTCAAAAATCCAGAAAATTGGCTGAAAACGACTAAATATCAAGGAGTCATTGGGCGAATCGCTCTGGAACTGAAATCGGAATGCTCACTGACATTTCCCCTATCTGAAAGTCTGATAAACGCCGGAAAAATGACTAAGTCCAAGAAAAAAATTTTTTCAACTTTTTTCAATTTTACCCCCGTGGGATATATATTCTACCCACACACATTTGGAACTCTCCTGGGGTACCCTCACACATATTATTCCCTCATTTAGTGGATATTTTCACAAAAAAGTGAAATTTTCAAAAATCCAGAAAATTGGCTGAAAACGACTAAATATCAAGGAGTCATTGGGCGAATCGCTCTGGAACTGAAATCGAAACGCTCACTGACATTTCCCCTATCTGAAAGTCTGATAAACGCCGGAAAAATGACTAAGTCCAAGAAAAAAATTTTTTCAACTTTTTTCAATTTTACCCCCGTGGGATATATATTCTACCCACACACATTTGGAACTCTCCTGGGGTACCCTCACACATATTATTCCCTCATTTAGTGGATATTTTCACAAAAAAGTGAAATTTTCAAAAATCCAAAATATTGGCTGAAAACGACTAAATATCAAGGACTCATTGGGCGAATCGCTCTGGAACTGAAATCGGAACGCTCACTGACATTTCCCCTATCTGAAAGTCTGATAAACGCCGGAAAAATGACTAAGTCCAAAAAAAAAATTTTTTAAACTTTTTTCAATTTTACCCCCGTGGGATGTATATTCTACCCACACACATTTGGAACTCTCCTGGAGTACCCTCACACATATTATTCCCTCATTTAGTGGATATTTTCACAAAAAAGTGAAATTTTCAAAAATCCAAAATATTGGCTGAAAACGACTAAATATCAAGGACTCATTGGGCGAATCGCTCTGGAACTGAAATCGGAACGCTCACTCACATTTCCCCTATCTGAAAGTCTGATAAACGCCGGAAAAATGACTAAGTCCAAGAAAAAAATTTTTTCAACTTTTTTCAATTTTACCCCCTTGGGATATATATTCTACCCACACACATTTGGAACTCTCCTGGGGTACCCTCACACATATTATTCCCTCATTTAGTGGATATTTTCACAAAAAAGTGAAATTTTCAAAAATCCAGAAAATTGGCTGAAAACGACTAAATATCAAGGAGTCATTGGGCGAATCGCTCTGGAACTGAAATCGGAACGCTCACTGACATTTCCCCTATCTGAAAGTCTGATAAACGCCGGAAAAATGACTAAGTCCAAAAAAAAAATTTTTTAAACTTTTTTCAATTTTACCCCCGTGGGATATATATTCTACCCACACACATTTGGAACTCTCCTGGAGTACCCTCACACATATTATTCCCTCATTTAGTGGATATTTTCACAAAAAAGTGAAATTTTCAAAAATCCAAAATATTGGCTGAAAACGACTAAATATCAAGGACTCATTGGGCGAATCGCTCTGGAACTGAAATCAGAACGCTCACTCACATTTCCCCTATCTGAAAGTCTGATAAACGCCGGAAAAATGACTAAGTCCAAGAAAAAAATTTTTTCAACTTTTTTCAATTTTACCCCCGTGGGATATATATTCTACCCACACACATTTGGAACTCTCCTGGGGTACCCTCACACATATTATTCCCTCATTTAGTGGATATTTTCACAAAAAAGTGAAATTTTCAAAAATCCAGAAAATTGGCTGAAAACGACTAAATATCAAGGAGTCATTGGGCGAATCGCTCTGGAACTGAAATCGGAATGCTCACTGACATTTCCCCTATCTGAAAGTCTGATAAACGCCGGAAAAATGACTAAGTCCAAGAAAAAAATTTTTTCAACTTTTTTTAATTTTACCCCCGTGAGATATATATTCTACCCACACACATTTGGAACTCTCCTGGGGTACCCTCACACATATTATTTCCTCATTTAGTGGATATTTTCACAAAAAAGTGAAATTTTCAAAAATCCAGAAAATTGGCTGAAAACGACTAAATATCAAGGAGTCATTGGGCGAATCGCTCTGGAACTGAAATCGGAACGCTCACTGACATTTCCCCTATCTGAAAGTCTGATAAACGCCGGAAAAATGACTAAGTCCAAAAAAAAAATTTTTTAAACTTTTTTCAATTTTACCCCCGTGGGATATATATTCTACCCACACACATTTGGAACTCTCCTGGAGTACCCTCACACATATTATTCCCTCATTTAGTGGATATTTTCACAAAAAAGTGAAATTTTCAAAAATCCAGAAAATTGGCTGAAAACGACTAAATATCAAGGAGTCATTGGGCGAATCACTCTGGAACTGAAATCGGAATGCTCACTGACATTTCGCCTATCTGAAAGTCTGATAAACGCCGGAAAAATGACTAAGTCCAAGAAAAAAAATTTTTCAACTTTTTTCAATTTTACCCCCGTGGGATATATATTCTACCCACACACATTTGGAACTCTCCTGGGGTACCCTCACACATATTATTCCCTCATTTAGTGGATATTTTCACAAAAAAGTGAAATTTTCAAAAATCCAGAAAATTGGCTGAAAACGACTAAATATCAAGGAGTCATTGGGCGAATCGCTCTGGAACTGAAATCGGAATGCTCACTGACATTTCCCCTATCTGAAAGTCTGATAAACGCCGGAAAAATGACTAAGTCCAAAAAAAAAATTTTTTTAACTTTTTTCAATTTTACCCCCGTGGGATATATATTCTACCCACACACATTTGGAACTCTCCTGGGGTACCCTCACACATATTATTCCCTCATTTAGTGGATATTTTCACAAAAAAGTGAAATTTTCAAAAATCCAAAATATTGGCTGAAAACGACTAAATATCAAGGACTCATTGGGCGAATCGCTCTGGAACTGAAATCGGAACGCTCACTCACATTTCCCCTATCTGAAAGTCTGATAAACGCCGGAAAAATGACTAAGTCCAAAAAAAAATTTTTTTCAACTTTTTTTAATTTTACCCCCGTGAGATATATATTCTACCCACACACATTTGGAACTCTCCTGGGGTACCCTCACACATATTATTTCCTCATTTAGTGGATATTTTCACAAAAAAGTGAAATTTTCAAAAATCCAGAAAATTGGCTGAAAACGACTAAATATCAAGGAGTCATTGTGCGAATCGCTCTGGAACTGAAATCGGAACGCTCACTGACATTTCCCCTATCTGAAAGTCTGATAAACGCCGGAAAAATGACTAAGTCCAAAAAAAAAATTTTTTAAACTTTTTTCAATTTTACCCCCGTGGGATATATATTCTACCCACACACATTTGGAACTCTCCTGGGGTACCCTCACACATATTATTCCCTCATTTAGTGGATATTTTCACAAAAAAGTGAAATTTTCAAAAATCCAGAAAATTGGCTGAAAACGACTAAATATCAAGGAGTCATTGGGCGAATCGCTCTGGAACTGAAATCGGAATGCTCACTGACATTTCCCCTATCTGAAAGTCTGATAAACGCCGGAAAAATGACTAAGTCCAAGAAAAAATTTTTTTCAACTTTTTTCAATTTTACCCCCGTGGGATATATATTCTACCCACACACATTTGGAACTCTCCTGGGGTACCCTCACACATATTATTCCCTCATTTAGTGGATATTTTCACAAAAAAGTGAAATTTTCAAAAATCCAGAAAATTGGCTGAAAACGACTAAATATCAAGGAGTCATTGGGCGAATCGCTCTGGAACTGAAATCGGAACGCTCACTGACATTTCCCCTATCTGAAAGTCTGATAAACGCCGGAAAAATGACTAAGTCCAAAAAAAAAATTTTTTAAACTTTTTTCAATTTTACCCCCGTGGGATATATATTCTACCCACACACATTTGGAACTCTCCTGGGGTACCCTCACACATATTATTCCCTCATTTAGTGGATATTTTCACAAAAAAGTGAAATTTTCAAAAATCCAGAAAATTGGCTGAAAACGACTAAATATCAAGGAGTCATTGGGCGAATCGCTCTGGAACTGAAATCGGAATGCTCACTGACATTTCCCCTATCTGAAAGTCTGATAAACGCCGGAAAAATGACTAAGTCCAAGAAAAAAATTTTTTCAACTTTTTTTAATTTTACCCCCGTGAGATATATATTCTACCCACACACATTTGGAACTCTCCTGGGGTACCCTCACACATATTATTTCCTCATTTAGTGGATATTTTCACAAAAAAGTGAAATTTTCAAAAATCCAGAAAATTGGCTGAAAACGACTAAATATCAAGGAGTCATTGTGCGAATCGCTCTGGAACTGAAATCGGAACGCTCACTGACATTTCCCCTATCTGAAAGTCTGATAAACGCCGGAAAAATGACTAAGTCCAAAAAAAAAATTTTTTAAACTTTTTTCAATTTTACCCCCGTGGGATATATATTCTACCGACACACATTTGGAACTCTCCTGGGGTACCCTCACACATATTATTCCCTCATTTAGTGGATATTTTCACAAAAAAGTGAAATTTTCAAAAATCCAGAAAATTGGCTGAAAACGACTAAATATCAAGGAGTCATTGGGCGAATCGCTCTGGAACTGAAATCGGAATGCTCACTGACATTTCCCCTATCTGAAAAGTCTGATAAACGCCGGAAAAATGACTAAGTCCAAGAAAAAATTTTTTTAAACTTTTTTCAATTTTACCCCCGTGGGATATATATTCTACCCACACACATTTGGAACTCTCCTGGGGTACCCTCACACATATTATTCCCTCATTTAGTGGATATTTTCACAAAAAAGTGAAATTTTCAAAAATCCAGAAAATTGGCTGAAAACGACTAAATATCAAGGAGTCATTGTGCGAATCGCTCTGGAACTGAAATCGGAACGCTCACTGACATTTCCCCTATCTGAAAGTCTGATAAACGCCGGAAAAATGACTAAGTCCTAGAAAAAAATTTTTTCAACTTTTTTCAATTTTACCCCCGTGGGATATATATTCTACCCACACACATTTGGAACTCTCCTGGGGTACCCTCACACATATTATTCCCTCATTTAGTGGATATTTTCACAAAAAAGTGAAATTTTCAAAAATCCAGAAAATTGGCTGAAAACGACTAAATATCAAGGAGTCATTGGGCGAATCGCTCTGGAACTGAAATCGGAACGCTCACTGACATTTCCCCTATCTGAAAGTCTGATAAACGCCGGAAAAATGACTAAGTCCAAAAAAAAAATTTTTTAAACTTTTTTCAATTTTACCCCCGTGGGATATATATTCTACCCACACACATTTGGAACTCTCCTGGGGTACCCTCACACATATTATTCCCTCATTTAGTGGATATTTTCACAAAAAAGTGAAATTTTCAAAAATCCAGAAAATTGGCTGAAAACGACTAAATATCAAGGAGTCATTGGGCGAATCGCTCTGGAACTGAAATCGGAATGCTCACTGACATTTCCCCTATCTGAAAGTCTGATAAACGCCGGAAAAATGACTAAGTCCAAGAAAAAAATTTTTTCAACTTTTTTTAATTTTACCCCCGTGAGATATATATTCTACCCACACACATTTGGAACTCTCCTGGGGTACCCTCACACATATTATTTCCTCATTTAGTGGATATTTTCACAAAAAAGTGAAATTTTCAAAAATCCAGAAAATTGGCTGAAAACGACTAAATATCAAGGAGTCATTGTGCGAATCGCTCTGGAACTGAAATCGGAACGCTCACTGACATTTCCCCTATCTGAAAGTCTGATAAACGCCGGAAAAATGACTAAGTCCAAAAAAAAAATTTTTTAAACTTTTTTCAATTTTACCCCCGTGGGATATATATTCTACCGACACACATTTGGAACTCTCCTGGGGTACCCTCACACATATTATTCCCTCATTTAGTGGATATTTTCACAAAAAAGTGAAATTTTCAAAAATCCAGAAAATTGGCTGAAAACGACTAAATATCAAGGAGTCATTGGGCGAATCGCTCTGGAACTGAAATCGGAATGCTCACTGACATTTCCCCTATCTGAAAAGTCTGATAAACGCCGGAAAAATGACTAAGTCCAAGAAAAAATTTTTTTCAACTTTTTTCAATTTTACCCCCGTGGGATATATATTCTACCCACACACATTTGGAACTCTCCTGGGGTACCCTCACACATATTATTCCCTCATTTAGTGGATATTTTCACAAAAAAGTGAAATTTTCAAAAATCCAGAAAATTGGCTGAAAACGACTAAATATCAAGGAGTCATTGTGCGAATCGCTCTGGAACTGAAATCGGAACGCTCACTGACATTTCCCCTATCTGAAAGTCTGATAAACGCCGGAAAAATGACTAAGTCCTAGAAAAAAATTTTTTCAACTTTTTTCAATTTTACCCCCGTGGGATATATATTCTACCCACACACATTTGGAACTCTCCTGGGGTACCCTCACACATATTATTCCCTCATTTAGTGGATATTTTCACAAAAAAGTGAAATTTTCAAAAATCCAGAAAATTGGCTGAAAACGACTAAATATCAAGGAGTCATTGGGCGAATCGCTCTGGAACTGAAATCGGAACGCTCACTCACATTTCCCCTATCTGAAAGTCTGATAAACGCCGGAAAAATGACTAAGTCCAAAAAAAAATTTTTTTCAACTTTTTTTAATTTTACCCCCGTGAGATATATATTCTACCCACACACATTTGGAACTCTCCTGGGGTACCCTCACACATATTATTTCCTCATTTAGTGGATATTTTCACAAAAAAGTGAAATTTTCAAAAATCCAGAAAATTGGCTGAAAACGACTAAATATCAAGGAGTCATTGTGCGAATCGCTCTGGAACTGAAATCGGAACGCTCACTGACATTTCCCCTATCTGAAAGTCTGATAAACGCCGGAAAAATGACTAAGTCCAAAAAAAAAATTTTTTAAACTTTTTTCAATTTTACCCCCGTGGGATATATATTCTACCGACACACATTTGGAACTCTCCTGGGGTACCCTCACACATATTATTCCCTCATTTAGTGGATATTTTCACAAAAAAGTGAAATTTTCAAAAATCCAGAAAATTGGCTGAAAACGACTAAATATCAAGGAGTCATTGTGCGAATCGCTCTGGAACTGAAATCGGAACGCTCACTGACATTTCCCCTATCTGAAAGTCTGATAAACGCTGGAAAAATGACTAAGTCCAAAAAAAAAATTTTTTAAACTTTTTTCAATTTTACCCCTGTGGGATATATATTCTACCCACACACATTTGGAACTCTCCTGGGGTACCCTCACACATATTATTCCCTCATTTAGTGGATATTTTCACAAAAAAGTGAAATTTTCAAAAATCCAGAAAATTGGCTGAAAACGACTAAATATCAAGGAGTCATTGGGCGAATCGCTCTGGAACTGAAATCGGAATGCTCACTGACATTTCCCCTATCTGAAAGTCTGATAAACGCCGGAAAAATGACTAAGTCCAAGAAAAAAATTTTTTCAACTTTTTTCAATTTTACCCCCGTGGGATATATATTCTACCCACACACATTTGGAACTCTCCTGGGGTACCCTCACACATATTATTCCCTCATTTAGTGGATATTTTCACAAAAAAGTGAAATTTTCAAAAATCCAGAAAATTGGCTGAAAACGACTAAATATCAAGGAGTCATTGGGCGAATCGCTCTGGAACTGAAATCGAAACGCTCACTGACATTTCCCCTATCTGAAAGTCTGATAAACGCCGGAAAAATGACTAAGTCCAAGAAAAAAATTTTTTCAACTTTTTTCAATTTTACCCCCGTGGGATATATATTCTACCCACACACATTTGGAACTCTCCTGGGGTACCCTCACACATATTATTCCCTCATTTAGTGGATATTTTCACAAAAAAGTGAAATTTTCAAAAATCCAAAATATTGGCTGAAAACGACTAAATATCAAGGACTCATTGGGCGAATCGCTCTGGAACTGAAATCGGAACGCTCACTGACATTTCCCCTATCTGAAAGTCTGATAAATGCCGGAAAAATGACTAAGTCCAAAAAAAAAATTTTTTAAACTTTTTTCAATTTTACCCCCGTGGGATGTATATTCTACCCACACACATTTGGAACTCTCCTGGAGTACCCTCACACATATTATTCCCTCATTTAGTGGATATTTTCACAAAAAAGTGAAATTTTCAAAAATCCAAAATATTGGCTGAAAACGACTAAATATCAAGGACTCATTGGGCGAATCGCTCTGGAACTGAAATCGGAACGCTCACTCACATTTCCCCTATCTGAAAGTCTGATAAACGCCGGAAAAATGACTAAGTCCAAGAAAAAAATTTTTTCAACTTTTTTCAATTTTACCCCCTTGGGATATATATTCTACCCACACACATTTGGAACTCTCCTGGGGTACCCTCACACATATTATTCCCTCATTTAGTGGATATTTTCACAAAAAAGTGAAATTTTCAAAAATCCAGAAAATTGGCTGAAAACGACTAAATATCAAGGAGTCATTGGGCGAATCGCTCTGGAACTGAAATCGGAACGCTCACTGACATTTCCCCTATCTGAAAGTCTGATAAACGCCGGAAAAATGACTAAGTCCAAAAAAAAAATTTTTTAAACTTTTTTCAATTTTACCCCCGTGGGATATATATTCTACCCACACACATTTGGAACTCTCCTGGAGTACCCTCACACATATTATTCCCTCATTTAGTGGATATTTTCACAAAAAAGTGAAATTTTCAAAAATCCAAAATATTGGCTGAAAACGACTAAATATCAAGGACTCATTGGGCGAATCGCTCTGGAACTGAAATCAGAACGCTCACTCACATTTCCCCTATCTGAAAGTCTGATAAACGCCGGAAAAATGACTAAGTCCAAGAAAAAAATTTTTTCAACTTTTTTCAATTTTACCCCCGTGGGATATATATTCTACCCACACACATTTGGAACTCTCCTGGGGTACCCTCACACATATTATTCCCTCATTTAGTGGATATTTTCACAAAAAAGTGAAATTTTCAAAAATCCAGAAAATTGGCTGAAAACGACTAAATATCAAGGAGTCATTGGGCGAATCGCTCTGGAACTGAAATCGGAATGCTCACTGACATTTCCCCTATCTGAAAGTCTGATAAACGCCGGAAAAATGACTAAGTCCAAGAAAAAAATTTTTTCAACTTTTTTTAATTTTACCCCCGTGAGATATATATTCTACCCACACACATTTGGAACTCTCCTGGGGTACCCTCACACATATTATTTCCTCATTTAGTGGATATTTTCACAAAAAAGTGAAATTTTCAAAAATCCAGAAAATTGGCTGAAAACGACTAAATATCAAGGAGTCATTGTGCGAATCGCTCTGGAACTGAAATCGGAACGCTCACTGACATTTCCCCTATCTGAAAGTCTGATAAACGCCGGAAAAATGACTAAGTCCAAAAAAAAAATTTTTTAAACTTTTTTCAATTTTACCCCCGTGGGATATATATTCTACCGACACACATTTGGAACTCTCCTGGGGTACCCTCACACATATTATTCCCTCATTTAGTGGATATTTTCACAAAAAAGTGAAATTTTCAAAAATCCAGAAAATTGGCTGAAAACGACTAAATATCAAGGAGTCATTGGGCGAATCGCTCTGGAACTGAAATCGGAATGCTCACTGACATTTCCCCTATCTGAAAGTCTGATAAACGCCGGAAAAATGACTAAGTCCAAGAAAAAATTTTTTTCAACTTTTTTCAATTTTACCCCCGTGGGATATATATTCTACCCACACACATTTGGAACTCTCCTGGGGTACCCTCACACATATTATTCCCTCATTTAGTGGATATTTTCACAAAAAAGTGAAATTTTCAAAAATCCAGAAAATTGGCTGAAAACGACTAAATATCAAGGAGTCATTGTGCGAATCGCTCTGGAACTGAAATCGGAACGCTCACTGACATTTCCCCTATCTGAAAGTCTGATAAACGCCGGAAAAATGACTAAGTCCAAAAAAAAAATTTTTTAAACTTTTTTCACTTTTACCCCCGTGGGATATATATTCTACCCACACACATTTGGAACTCTCCTGGGGTACCCTCACACATATTATTCCCTCATTTAGTGGATATTTTCACAAAAAAGTGAAATTTTCAAAAATCCAGAAAATTGGCTGAAAACGACTAAATATCAAGGAGTCATTGGGCGAATCGCTCTGGAACTGAAATCGGAATGCTCACTGACATTTCCCCTATCTGAAAGTCTGATAAACGCCGGAAAAATGACTAAGTCCAAGAAAAAAATTTTTTCAACTTTTTTCAATTTTACCCCCGTGGGATATATATTCTACCCACACACATTTGGAACTCTCCTGGGGTACCCTCACACATATTATTCCCTCATTTAGTGGATATTTTCACAAAAAAGTGAAATTTTCAAAAATCCAGAAAATTGGCTGAAAACGACTAAATATCAAGGAGTCATTGGGCGAATCGCTCTGGAACTGAAATCGAAACGCTCACTGACATTTCCCCTATCTGAAAGTCTGATAAACGCCGGAAAAATGACTAAGTCCAAGAAAAAAATTTTTTCAACTTTTTTCAATTTTACCCCCGTGGGATATATATTCTACCCACACACATTTGGAACTCTCCTGGGGTACCCTCACACATATTATTCCCTCATTTAGTGGATATTTTCACAAAAAAGTGAAATTTTCAAAAATCCAAAATATTGGCTGAAAACGACTAAATATCAAGGACTCATTGGGCGAATCGCTCTGGAACTGAAATCGGAACGCTCACTGACATTTCCCCTATCTGAAAGTCTGATAAACGCCGGAAAAATGACTAAGTCCAAGAAAAAAAATTTTTCAACTTTTTTCAATTTTACCCCCGTGGGATATATATTCTACCCACACACATTTGGAACTCTCCTGGGGTACCCTCACACATATTATTCCCTCATTTAGTGGATATTTTCACAAAAAAGTGAAATTTTCAAAAATCCAAAATATTGGCTGAAAACGACTAAATATCAAGGACTCATTGGGCGAATCGCTCTGGAACTGAAATCGGAACGCTCACTGACATTTCCCCTATCTGAAAGTCTGATAAACGCCGGAAAAATGACTAAGTCCAAAAAAAAAATTTTTTAAACTTTTTTCAATTTTACCCCCGTGGGATGTATATTCTACCCACACACATTTGGAACTCTCCTGGAGTACCCTCACACATATTATTCCCTCATTTAGTGGATATTTTCACAAAAAAGTGAAATTTTCAAAAATCCAAAATATTGGCTGAAAACGACTAAATATCAAGGACTCATTGGGCGAATCGCTCTGGAACTGAAATCGGAACGCTCACTCACATTTCCCCTATTTGAAAGTCTGATAAACGCCGGAAAAATGACTAAGTCCAAGAAAAAATTTTTTTCAACTTTTTTCAATTTTACCCCCGTGGGATATATATTCTACCCACACACATTTGGAACTCTCCTGGGGTACCCTCACACATATTATTCCCTCATTTAGTGGATATTTTCACAAAAAAGTGAAATTTTCAAAAATCCAGAAAATTGGCTGAAAACGACTAAATATCAAGGAGTCATTGGGCGAATCGCTCTGGAACTGAAATCGGAATGCTCACTGACATTTCCCCTATCTGAAAGTCTGATAAACGCCGGAAAAATGACTAAGTCCAAAAAAAAAATTTTTTAAACTTTTTTCAATTTTACCCCCGTGGGATATATATTCTACCCACACACATTTGGAACTCTCCTGGGGTACCCTCACACATATTATTCCCTCATTTAGTGGATATTTTCACAAAAAAGTGAAATTTTCAAAAATCCAGAAAATTGGCTGAAAACGACTAAATATCAAGGATTCATTGGGCGAATCGCTCTGGAACTGAAATCGGAACGCTCACTGACATTTCCCCTATCTGAAAGTCTGATAAACGCCGGAAAAATGACTAAGTCCAAAAAAAAAATTTTTTTAACTTTTTTCAATTTTACCCCCGTGGGATATATATTCTACCCACACACATTTGGAACTCTCCTGGGGTACCCTCACACATATTATTCCCTCATTTAGTGGATATTTTCACAAAAAAGTGAAATTTTCAAAAATCCAGAAAATTGGCTGAAAACGACTAAATATCAAGGAGTCATTGTGCGAATCGCTCTGGAACTGAAATCGGAACGCTCACTGACATTTCCCCTATCTGAAAGTCTGATAAACGCCGGAAAAATGACTAAGTCCAAAAAAAAAATTTTTTAAACTTTTTTCAATTTTACCCCCGTGGGATATATATTCTACCCACACACATTTGGAACTCTCCTGGGGTACCCTCACACATATTATTCCCTCATTTAGTGGATATTTTCACAAAAAAGTGAAATTTTCAAAAATCCAAAATATTGGCTGAAAACGACTAAATATCAAGGACTCATTGGGCGAATCGCTCTGGAACTGAAATCGGAACGCTCACTCACATTTCCCCTATCTGAAAGTCTGATAAACGCCGGAAAAATGACTAAGTCCAAAAAAAAAATTTTTTAAACTTTTTTCAATTTTACCCCCGTGGGATATATATTCTACCCACACACATTTGGAACTCTCCTGGGGTACCCTCACACATATTATTCCCTCATTTAGTGGATATTTTCACAAAAAAGTGAAATTTTCAAAAATCCAGAAAATTGGCTGAAAACGACTAAATATCAAGAAGTCATTGGGCGAATCGCTCTGGAACTGAAATCGGAATGCTCACTGACATTTCCCCTATCTGAAAGTCTGATAAACGCCGGAAAAATGACTAAGTCCAAGAAAAAAATTTTTTCAACTTTTTTCAATTTTACCCCCGTGGGATATATATTCTACCCACACACATTTGGAACTCTCCTGGGGTACCCTCACACATATTATTCCCTCCTTTAGTGGATATTTTCACAAAAAAGTGAAATTTTCAAAAATCCAGAAAATTGGCTGAAAACGACTAAATATCAAGGAGTCATTGGGCGAATCGCTCTGGAACTGAAATCGGAATGCTCACTGACATTTCCCCTATCTGAAAGTCTGATAAACGCCGGAAAAATGACTAAGTCCAAGAAAAAAATTTTTTCAACTTTTTTCAATTTTACCCCTGTGGGATATATATTCTACCCACACACATTTGGAACTCTCCTGGGGTACCCTCACACATATTATTCCCTCATTGAGTGGATATTTTCACAAAAAAGTGAAATTTTCAAAAATCCAAAATATTGGCTGAAAACGACTAAATATCAAGGACTCATTGGGCGAATCGCTCTGGAACTGAAATCGGAACGCTCACTCACATTTCCCCTATCTGAAAGTCTGATAAACGCCGGAAAAATGACTAAGTCCAAGAAAAAAATTTTTTCAACTTTTTTCAATTTTACCCCCGTGGGATATATATTCTAACCACACACATTTGGAACTCTCCTGGGGTACCCTCACACAGATTATTCCCTCATTTAGTGGATATTTTCACAAAAAAGTGAAATTTTCAAAAATCCAAAATATTGGCTGAAAACGACTAAATATCAAGGACTCATTGGGCGAATCGCTCTGGAACTGAAATCGGAACACTCACTCACATTTCCCCTATCTGAAAGTCTGATAAACGCCGGAAAAATGACTAAGTCCAAGAAAAAAGTGTTTTCAACTTTTTTCAATTTTACCCCCGTGGGATATATATTCTACCCACACACATTTGGAACTCTCCTGGGGTACCCTCACACATATTATTCCCTCATTTAGTGGATATTTTCACAAAAAAGTGAAATTTTCAAAAATCCAGAAAATTGGCTGAAAACGACTAAATATCAAGGACTCATTGGGCGAATCGCTCTGGAACTGAAATCGGAATGCTCACTGACATTTCCCCTATCTGAAAGTCTGATATACGCCGTAAAAATGACTAAGTCCAAAAAAAAAATTTTTTAAACTTTTTTCAATTTTACCCCCGTGGGATATATATTCTACCCACTCACATTTGGAACTCTCCTGGGGTACCCTCACACATATTATTCCCTCATTTAGTGGATATTTTCACAAAAAAGTGAAATTTTCAAAAATCCAAAATATTGGCTGAAAACGACTAAATATCAAGGACTCATTGGGCGAATCGCTCTGGAACTTAAATCGGAACGCTCACTGACATTTGCCCTATCTGAAAGTCTGATAAACGCCGGAAAAATGACTAAGTCCAAGAAAAAAGTGTTTTCAACTTTTTTCAATTTTACCCCCGTGGGATATATATTCTACCCACACACATTTGGAACTCTCCTGGGGTACCCTCACACATATTATTCCCTCATTTAGTGGATATTTTCACAAAAAAGTGAAATTTTCAAAAATCCAGAAAATTGGCTGAAAACGACTAAATATCAAGGACTCATTGGGCGAATCGCTCTGGAACTGAAATCGGAATGCTCACTGACATTTCCCCTATCTGAAAGTCTGATATACGCCGTAAAAATGACTAAGTCCAAAAAAAAAATTTTTTAAACTTTTTTCAATTTTACCCCCGTGGGATATATATTCTACCCACTCACATTTGGAACTCTCCTGGGGTACCCACACACATATTATTCCCTCATTTAGTGGATATTTTCACAAAAAAGTGAAATTTTCAAAAATCCAGAAAATTGGCTGAAAACGACTAAATATCAAGGAGTCATTGGGCGAATCGCTCTGGAACTGAAATCGGAATGCTCACTGACATTTCCCCTATCTGAAAGTCTGATAAACGCCGGAAAAATGACTAAGTCCAAGAAAAAAATTTTTTCAACTTTTTTCAATTTTACCCCCGTGGGATATATATTCTAACCACACACATTTGGAACTCTCCTGGGGTACCCTCACACATATTATTCCCTCATTGAGTGGATATTTTCACAAAAAAGTGAAATTTTCAAAAATCCAAAATATTGGCTGAAAACGACTAAATATCAAGGACTCATTGGGCGAATCGCTCTGGAACTGAAATCGGAACACTCACTCACATTTCCCCTATCTGAAAGTCTGATAAACGCCGGAAAAATGACTAAGTCCAAGAAAAAAGTGTTTTCAACTTTTTTCAATTTTACCCCCGTGGGATATATATTCTACCCACACACATTTGGAACTCTCCTGGGGTACCCTCACACATATTATTCCCTCATTTAGTGGATATTTTCACAAAAAAGTGAAATTTTCAAAAATCCAGAAAATTGGCTGAAAACGACTAAATATCAAGGACTCATTGGGCGAATCGCTTTGGAACTGAAATCGGAATGCTCACTGACATTTCCCCTATCTGAAAGTCTGATATACGCCGTAAAAATGACTAAGTCCAAAAAAAATATTTTTTAAACTTTTTTCAATTTTACCCCCGTGGGATATATATTCTACCCACTCACATTTGGAACTCTCCTGGGGTACCCTCACACATATTATTCCCTCATTTAGTGGATATTTTCACAAAAAAGTGAAATTTTCAAAAATCCAAAATATTGGCTGAAAACGACTAAATATCAAGGACTCATTGGGCGAATCGCTCTGGAACTTAAATCGGAATGCTCACTGACATTTCCCCTATCTGAAAGTCTAATAAACGCCGGAAAAATGACTAAGTCCAAGAAAAAAATTTTTTCAACTTTTTTCAATTTTACCCCCGTGGGATATATATTCTACCCACACACATTTGGAACTCTCCTGGGGTACCCTCACACATATTATTCCCTCATTTAGTGGATATTTTCACAAAAAAGTGAAATTTTCAAAAATCCAAAATATTGGCTGAAAACGACTAAATATCAAGGACTCATTGGGCGAATCGCTCTGGAACTGAAATCGGAACGCTCACTCACATTTCCCCTATCTGAAAGTCTGATAAACGCCGGAAAAATGACTAAGTCCAAAAAAAAAAATTTTTCAACTTTTTTCAATTTTACCCCCGTGGGATATATATTCTACCCACACACATTTGGAACTCTCCTGGGGTACCCTCACACATATTATTCCCTCATTTAGTGGATATTTTCACAAAAAAGTGAAATTTTCAAAAATCCAAAATATTGGCTGAAAACGACTAAATATCAAGGACTCATTGGGCGAATCGCTCTGGAACTGAAATCGGAACGCTCACTCACATTTCCCCTATCTGAAAGTCTGATAAACGCCGGAAAAATGACTAAGTCCAAGAAAAAATTTTTTTCAACTTTTTTCAATTTTACCCCCGTGGGATATATATTCTACCCACACACATTTGGAACTCTCCTGGGGTACCCTCACACATATTATTCCCTCATTTAGTGGATATTTTCACAAAAAAGTGAAATTTTCAAAAATCAAAAAAATTGGCTGAAAACGACTAAATATCAAGGAGTCATTGGGCGAATCGCTCTGGAACTGAAATCGGAACGCTCACTGACATTTCCCCTATCTGAAAGTCTGATAAACGCCGGAAAAATGACTAAGTCCAAGAAAAAAATTTTTTCAACTTTTTTCAATTTTACCCCCGTGGGATATATATTCTACCCACACACATTTGGAACTCTCCTGGGGTACCCTCACACATATTATTCCCTCATTTAGTGGATATTTTCACAAAAAAGTGAAATTTTCAAAAATCCAGAAAATTGGCTGAAAACGACTAAATATCAAGGAGTCATTGGGCGAATCGCTCTGGAACTGAAATCGGAACGCTCACTGACATTTCCCCTATCTGAAAGTCTGATAAACGCCGGAAAAATGACTAAGTCCAAAAAAAAAATTTTTTAAATTTTTTTCAATTTTACCCCCGTGGGATATATATTCTACCCACACACATTTGGAACTCTCCTGGGGTACCCTCACACATATTATTCCCTCATTTAGTGGATATTTTCACAAAAAAGTGAAATTTTCAAAAATCCAGAAAATTGGCTGAAAACGACTAAATATCAAGGAGTCATTGGGCGAATCGCTCTGGAACTGAAGTCGGAACGCTCACTGACATTTCCCCTATCTGAAAGTCTGATAAACGCCGGAAAAATGACTAAGTCCAAGAAAAAAATTTTTTCAACTTTTTTCAATTTTACCCCCGTGGGATATATATTCTACCCACACACATTTGGAACTCTCCTGGGGTACCCTCACACATATTATTCCCTCATTTAGTGGATATTTTCACAAAAAAGTGAAATTTTCAAAAATCCAAAATATTGGCTGAAAACGACTAAATATCAAGGACTCATTGGGCGAATCGCTCTGGAACTGAAATCGGAACGCTCACTCACATTTCCCCTATCTGAAAGTCTGATAAACGCCGGAAAAATGACTAAGTCCAAGAAAAAAATTTTTTCAACTTTTTTCAATTTTACCCCCGTGGGATATATATTCTACCCACACACATTTGGAACTCTCCTGGGGTACCCTCACACATATTATTCCCTCATTTAGTGGATATTTTCACAAAAAAGTGAAATTTTCAAAAATCCAAAAAATTGGCTGAAAACGACTAAATATCAAGGAGTCATTGGGCGAATCGCTCTGGAACTGAAATCGGAACGCTCACTGACATTTCCCCTATCTGAAAGTCTGATAAACGCCGGAAAAATGACTAAGTCCAAAAAAAAAATTTTTAAAATTTTTTTCAATTTTACCCCCGTGGGATATATATTCTACCCACACACATTTGGAACTCTCCTGGGGTACCCTCACACATATTATTCCCTCATTTAGTGGATATTTTCACAAAAAAGTGAAATTTTCAAAAATCCAGAAAATTGGCTGAAAACGACTAAATATCAAGGAGTCATTGGGCGAATCGCTCTGGAACTGAAATCGGAACGCTCACTGACATTTCCCCTATCTGAAAGTCTGATAAACGCCGGAAAAATGACTAAGTCCAAGAAAAAAATTTTTTCAACTTTTTTCAATTTTACCCCCGTGGGATATATATTCTACCCACACACATTTGGAACTCTCCTGGGGTACCCTCACACATATTATTCCCTCATTTAGTGGATATTTTCACAAAAAAGTGAAATTTTCAAAAATCCAGAAAATTGGCTGAAAACGACTAAATATCAAGGAGTCATTGGGCGAATCGCTCTGGAACTGAAATCGGAACGCTCACTGACATTTCCCCTATCTGAAAGTCTGATAAACGCCGGAAAAATGACTAAGTCCAAAAAAAAAATTTTTTAAATTTTTTTCAATTTTACCCCCGTGGGATATATATTCTACCCACACACATTTGGAACTCTCCTGGGGTACCCTCACACATATTATTCCCTCATTTAGTGGATATTTTCACAAAAAAGTGAAATTTTCAAAAATCCAGAAAATTGGCTGAAAACGACTAAATATCAAGGAGTCATTGGGCGAATCGCTCTGGAACTGAAATCGGAACGCTCACTGACATTTCCCCTATCTGAAAGTCTGATAAACGCCGGAAAAATGACTAAGTCCAAGAAAAAAATTTTTTCAACTTTTTTCAATTTTACCCCCGTGGGATATATATTCTACCCACACACATTTGGAACTCTCCTGGGGTACCCTCACACATATTATTCCCTCATTTAGTGGATATTTTCACAAAAAAGTGAAATTTTCAAAAATCCAAAATATTGGCTGAAAACGACTAAATATCAAGGACTCATTGGGCGAATCGCTCTGGAACTGAAATCGGAACGCTCACTCACATTTCCCCTATCTGAAAGTCTGATAAACGCCGGAAAAATGACTAAGTCCAAGAAAAATTTTTTTTAAAATTTTTTCAATTTTACCCCCGTGGGATATATATTCTACCCACACACATTTGGAACTCTCCTGGGGTACCCTCACACATATTATTCCCTCATTTAGTGGATATTTTCACAAAAAAGTGAAATTTTCAAAAATCCAAAATATTGGCTGAAAACGACTAAATATCAAGGACTCATTGGGCGAATCGCTCTGGAACTGAAATCGGAACGCTCACTGACATTTGCCCTATCTGAAAGTCTGATAAACGCCGGAAAAATGACTAAGTCCAAGAAAAAATTTTTTTCAACTTTTTTCAATTTTACCCCCGTGGGATATATATTCTACCCACACACATTTGGAACTCTCCTGGGGTACCCTCACACATATTATTCCCTCATTTAGTGGATATTTTCACAAAAAAGTGAAATTTTCAAAAATCCAGAAAATTGGATGAAAACGACTAAATATCAAGGAGTCATTGGGCGAATCGCTCTGGAACTGAAATCGGAACGCTCACTGACATTTCCCCTATCTGAAAGTCTGATAAACGCCGGAAAAATGACTAAGTCCAAAAAAAAAATTTTTAAAATTTTTTTCAATTTTACCCCCGTGGGATATATATTCTACCCACACACATTTGGAACTCTCCTGGGGTACCCTCACACATATTATTCCCTCATTTAGTGGATATTTTCACAAAAAAGTGAAATTTTCAAAAATCCAGAAAATTGGCTGAAAACGACTAAATATCAAGGAGTCATTGGGCGAATCGCTCTGGAACTGAAATCGGAACGCTCACTGACATTTCCCCTATCTGAAAGTCTGATAAACGCCAGAAAAATGACTAAGTCCAAAAAAAAAATTTTTTTAACTTTTTTCAATTTTACCCCCGTGGGATATATATTCTACCCACACACATTTGGAACTCTCCTGGGGTACCCTCACACATATTATTCCCTCATTTAGTGGATATTTTCACAAAAAAGTGAAATTTTCAAAAATCCAAAATATTGGTTGAAAACGACTAAATATCAAGGACTCATTGGGCGAATCGCTCTGGAACTGAAATCGGAACGCTCACTGACATTTCCCCTATCTGAAAGTCTGATAAACGCCGGAAAAATGACTAAGTCCAAAAAAAAATTTTTTAAACTTTTTTCAATTTTACCCCCGTGGGATATATATTCTACCCACACACATTTGGAACTCTCCTGGGGTACCCTCACACATATTATTCCCTCATTTAGTGGATATTTTCACAAAAAAGTGAAATTTTCAAAAATCCAGAAAATTGGCTGAAAACGACTAAATATCAAGGAGTCATTGGGCGAATCGCTCTGGAACTGAAATCGGAACGCTCACTGACATTTCCCCTATCTGAAAGTCTGATAAACGCCGGAAAAATGACTAAGTCCAAGAAAAAAATTTTTTCAACTTTTTTCAATTTTACCCCCGTGGGATATATATTCTACCCACACACATTTGGAACTCTCCTGGGGTACCCTCACACATATTATTCCCTCATTTAGTGGATATTTTCACAAAAAAGTGAAATTTTCAAAAATCCAAAATATTGGCTGAAAACGACTAAATATCAAGGACTCATTGGGCGAATCGCTCTGGAACTGAAATCGGAACGCTCACTCACATTTCCCGTATCTGAAAGTCTGATAAACGCCGGAAAAATGACTAAGTCCAAGAAAAAATTTTTTTAAAATTTTTTCAATTTTACCCCCGTGGGATATATATTCTACCCACACACATTTGGAACTCTCCTGGGGTACCCTCACACATATTATTCCCTCATTTAGTGGATATTTTCACAAAAAAGTGAAATTTTCAAAAATCCAGAAAATTGGCTGAAAACGACTAAATATCAAGGAGTCATTGGGCGAATCGCTCTGGAACTGAAATCGGAACGCTCACTGACATTTCCCCTATCTGAAAGTCTGATAAACGCCGGAAAAATGACTAAGTCCAAAAAAAAAATTTTTAAAATTTTTTTCAATTTTACCCCCGTGGGATATATATTCTACCCACACACATTTGGAACTCTCCTGGGGTACCCTCACACATATTATTCCCTCATTTAGTGGATATTTTCACAAAAAAGTGAAATTTTCAAAAATCCAGAAAATTGGCTGAAAACGACTAAATATCAAGGAGTCATTGGGCGAATCGCTCTGGAACTGAAATCGGAACGCTCACTGACATTTCCCCTATCTGAAAGTCTGATAAACGCCGGAAAAATGACTATGTCCAAAAAAAAAATTTTTTAAATTTTTTTCAATTTTACCCCCGTGGGATATATATTCTACCCACACACATTTGGAACTCTCCTGGGGTACCCTCACACATATTATTCCCTCATTTAGTGGATATTTTCACAAAAAAGTGAAATTTTCAAAAATCCAGAAAATTGGCTGAAAACGACTAAATATCAAGGAGTCATTGGGCGAATCGCTCTGGAACTGAAATCGGAACGCTCACTGACATTTCCCCTATCTGAAAGTCTGATAAACGCCGGAAAAATGACTAAGTCCAAAAAAAAAATTTTTTTAACTTTTTTCAATTTTACCCCCGTGGGATATATATTCTACCCACACACATTTGGAACTCTCCTGGGGTACCCTCACACATATTATTCCCTCATTTAGTGGATATTTTCACAAAAAAGTGAAATTTTCAAAAATCCAAAATATTGGCTGAAAATGACTAAATATCAAGGACTCATTGGGCGAAACGCTCT
Source organism: Phyllobates terribilis (assembly GCF_046119375.1). NCBI lineage: Eukaryota > Metazoa > Chordata > Amphibia > Anura > Dendrobatidae > Phyllobates > Phyllobates terribilis. The sequence goes on from NW_027362762.1 coordinate 587,579,296, forward strand.
GGAACTGAAATCGGAACGCTCACTGACATTTCCCCTATCTGAAAGTCTGATAAACGCCAGAAAAATGACTAAGTCCAAAAAAAAAATTTTTTTAACTTTTTTCAATTTTACCCCCGTGGGATATATATTCTACCCACACACATTTGGAACTCTCCTGGGGTACCCTCACACATATTATTCCCTCATTTAGTGGATATTTTCACAAAAAAGTGAAATTTTCAAAAATCCAAAATATTGGTTGAAAACGACTAAATATCAAGGACTCATTGGGCGAATCGCTCTGGAACTGAAATCGGAACGCTCACTGACATTTCCCCTATCTGAAAGTCTGATAAACGCCGGAAAAATGACTAAGTCCAAAAAAAAATTTTTTAAACTTTTTTCAATTTTACCCCCGTGGGATATATATTCTACCCACACACATTTGGAACTCTCCTGGGGTACCCTCACACATATTATTCCCTCATTTAGTGGATATTTTCACAAAAAAGTGAAATTTTCAAAAATCCAGAAAATTGGCTGAAAACGACTAAATATCAAGGAGTCATTGGGCGAATCGCTCTGGAACTGAAATCGGAACGCTCACTGACATTTCCCCTATCTGAAAGTCTGATAAACGCCGGAAAAATGACTAAGTCCAAAAAAAAAATTTTTTAAACTTTTTTCAATTTTACCCCCGTGGGATATATATTCTACCCACACACATTTGGAACTCTCCTGGAGTACCCTCACACATATTATTCCCTCATTTAGTGGATATTTTCACAAAAAAGTGAAATTTTCAAAAATCCAAAATATTGGCTGAAAACGACTAAATATCAAGGACTCATTGGGCGAATCGCTCTGGAACTGAAATCGGAACGCTCACTCACATTTCCCCTATCTGAAAGTCTGATAAACGCCGGAAAAATGACTAAGTCCAAGAAAAAAATTTTTTCAACTTTTTTCAATTTTACCCCCGTGGGATATATATTCTGCCCACACACATTTGGAACTCTCCTGGGGTACCCTCACACATATTATTCCCTCATTTAGTGGATATTTTCACAAAAAAGTGAAATTTTCAAAAATCCAAAATATTGGCTGAAAACGACTAAATATCAAGGACTCATTGGGCGAATCGCTCTGGAACTGAAATCGGAACGCTCACTGACATTTCCCCTATCTGAAAGTCTGATAAACGCCGGAAAAATGACTAAGTCCAAGAAAAAAATTTTTTCAACTTTTTTCAATTTTACCCCCGTGGGATATATATTCTACCCACACACATTTGGAACTCTCCTGGGGTACCCTCACACATATTATTCCCTCATTTAGTGGATATTTTCACAAAAAAGTGAAATTTTCAAAAATCCAGAAAATTGGCTGAAAACGACTAAATATCAAGGAGTCATTGGGCGAATCGCTCTGGAACTGAAATCGGAACGCTCACTGACATTTCCCCTATCTGAAAGTCTGATAAACGCCGGAAAAATGACTAAGTCCAAAAAAAAAATTTTTTAAACTTTTTTCAATTTTACCCCCGTGGGATATATATTCTACCCACACACATTTGGAACTCTCCTGGAGTACCCTCACACATATTATTCCCTCATTTAGTGGATATTTTCACAAAAAAGTGAAATTTTCAAAAATCCAAAATATTGGCTGAAAACGACTAAATATCAAGGACTCATTGGGCGAATCGCTCTGGAACTGAAATCGGAACGCTCACTCACATTTCCCCTACCTGAAAGTCTGATAAACGCCGGAAAAATGACTAAGTCCAAGAAAAAAAATTTTTCAACTTTTTTCAATTTTACCCCCGTGGGATATATATTCTACCCACACACATTTGGAACTCTCCTGGGGTACCCTCACACATATTATTCCCTCATTTAGTGGATATTTTCACAAAAAAGTGAAATTTTCAAAAATCCAGAAAATTGGCTGAAAACGACTAAATATCAAGGAGTCATTGGGCGAATCGCTCTGGAACTGAAATCGGAACGCTCACTGACATTTCCCCTATCTGAAAGTCTGATAAACGCCGGAAAAATGACTAAGTCCAAAAAAAAAATTTTTTAAACTTTTTTCAATTTTACCCCCGTGGGATATATATTCTACCCACACACATTTGGAACTCTCCTGGAGTACCCTCACACATATTATTCCCTCATTTAGTGGATATTTTCACAAAAAAGTGAAATTTTCAAAAATCCAAAATATTGGCTGAAAACGACTAAATATCAAGGACTCATTGGGCGAATCGCTCTGGAACTGAAATCGGAACGCTCACTCACATTTCCCCTATCTGAAAGTCTGATAAACGCCGGAAAAATGACTAAGTCCAAGAAAAAAATTTTTTCAACTTTTTTCAATTTTACCCCCGTGGGATATATATTCTGCCCACACACATTTGGAACTCTCCTGGGGTACCCTCACACATATTATTCCCTCATTTAGTGGATATTTTCACAAAAAAGTGAAATTTTCAAAAATCCAAAATATTGGCTGAAAACGACTAAATATCAAGGAGTCATTGGGCGAATCGCTCTGGAACTGAAATCGGAACGCTCACTGACATTTCCCCTATCTGAAAGTCTGATAAACGCCGGAAAAATGACTAAGTCCAAGAAAAAAATTTTTTCAACTTTTTTCAATTTTACCCCCGTGGGATATATATTCTACCCACACACATTTGGAACTCTCCTGGGGTACCCTCACACATATTATTCCCTCATTTAGTGGATATTTTCACAAAAAAGTGAAATTTTCAAAAATCCAGAAAATTGGCTGAAAACGACTAAATATCAAGGAGTCATTGGGCGAATCGCTCTGGAACTGAAATCGGAACGCTCACTGACATTTCCCCTATCTGAAAGTCTGATAAACGCCGGAAAAATGACTAAGTCCAAGAAAAAAAATGTTTCAACTTTTTTCAATTTTACCCCCGTGGGATATATATTCTACCCACACACATTTGGAACTCTCCTGGGGTACCCTCACACATATTATTCCCTCATTTAGTGGATATTTTCACAAAAAAGTGAAATTTTCAAAAATCCAGAAAATTGGCTGAAAACGACTAAATATCAAGGAGTCATTGGGCGAATCGCTCTGGAACTGAAATCGGAATGCTCACTGACATTTCCCCTATCTGAAAGTCTGATAAACGCCGGAAAAATGACTAAGTCCAAAAAAAAAATTTTTTAAACTTTTTTCAATTTTACCCCCGTGGGATATATATTCTACCCACACACATTTGGAACTCTCCTGGAGTACCCTCACACATATTATTCCCTCATTTAGTGGATATTTTCACAAAAAAGTGAAATTTTCAAAAATCCAAAATATTGGCTGAAAACGACTAAATATCAAGGACTCATTGGGCGAATCGCTCTGGAACTGAAATCGGAACGCTCACTCACATTTCCCCTATCTGAAAGTCTGATAAACGCCGGAAAAATGACTAAGTCCAAGAAAAAATTTTTTTCAACTTTTTTCAATTTTACCCCCGTGGGATATATATTCTACCCACACACATTTGGAACTCTCCTGGGGTACCCTCACACATATTATTCCCTCATTTAGTGGATATTTTCACAAAAAAGTGAAATTTTCAAAAATCCAGAAAATTGGCTGAAAACGACTAAATATCAAGGAGTCATTGGGCGAATCGCTCTGGAACTGAAATCGGAATGCTCACTGACATTTCCCCTATCTGAAAGTCTGATAAACGCCGGAAAAATGACTAAGTCCAAAAAAAAAATTTTTTAAACTTTTTTCAATTTTACCCCCGTGGGATATATATTCTACCCACACACATTTGGAACTCTCCTGGAGTACCCTCACACATATTATTCCCTCATTTAGTGGATATTTTCACAAAAAAGTGAAATTTTCAAAAATCCAAAATATTGGCTGAAAACGACTAAATATCAAGGACTCATTGGGCGAATCGCTCTGGAACTGAAATCGGAACGCTCACTCACATTTCCCCTATCTGAAAGTCTGATAAACGCCGGAAAAATGACTAAGTCCAAGAAAAAATTTTTTTCAACTTTTTTCAATTTTACCCCCGTGGGATATATATTCTACCCACACACATTTGGAACTCTCCTGGGGTACCCTCACACATATTATTCCCTCATTTAGTGGATATTTTCACAAAAAAGTGAAATTTTCAAAAATCCAGAAAATTGGCTGAAAACGACTAAATATCAAGGAGTCATTGGGCGAATCGCTCTGGAACTGAAATCGGAACGCTCACTGACATTTCCCCTATCTGAAAGTCTGATAAACGCCGGAAAAATGACTAAGTCCAAGAAAAAAAATTTTTCAACTTTTTTCAATTTTACCCCCGTGGGATATATATTCTACCCACACACATTTGGAACTCTCCTGGGGTACCCTCACACATTTTATTCCCTCATTTAGTGGATATTTTCACAAAAAAGTGAAATTTTCAAAAATCCAAAATATTGGCTGAAAACGACTAAATATCAAGGACTCATTGGGCGAATCGCTCTGGAACTGAAATCGGAACGCTCACTCACATTTCCCCTATCTGAAAGTCTGATAAACGCCGGAAAAATGACTAAGTCCAAAAAAAAATTTTTTTCAACTTTTTTTAATTTTACCCCCGTGAGATATATATTCTACCCACACACATTTGGAACTCTCCTGGGGTACCCTCACACATATTATTCCCTCATTTAGTGGATATTTTCACAAAAAAGTGAAATTTTCAAAAATCCAGAAAATTGGCTGAAAACGACTAAATATCAAGGAGTCATTGGGCGAATCGCTCTGGAACTGAAATCGGAACGCTCACTGACATTTCCCCTATCTGAAAGTCTGATAAACGCCGGAAAAATGACTAAGTCCAAAAAAAAAATTTTTAAAATTTTTTTCAATTTTACCCCCGTGGGATATATATTCTACCCACACACATTTGGAACTCTCCTGGGGTACCCTCACACATATTATTCCCTCATTTAGTGGATATTTTCACAAAAAAGTGAAATTTTCAAAAATCCAGAAAATTGGCTGAAAACGACTAAATATCAAGGAGTCATTGGGCGAATCGCTCTGGAACTGAAATCGGAATGCTCACTGACATTTCCCCTATCTGAAAGTCTGATAAACGCCGGAAAAATGACTAAGTCCAAGAAAAAAATTTTTTCAACTTTTTTCAATTTTACCCCTGTGGGATATATATTCTACCCACACACATTTGGAACTCTCCTGGGGTACCCTCACACATATTATTCCCTCATTTAGTGGATATTTTCACAAAAAAGTGAAATTTTCAAAAATCCAGAAAATTGGCTGAAAACGACTAAATATCAAGGAGTCATTGGGCGAATCGCTCTGGAACTGAAATCGGAATGCTCACTGACATTTCCCCTATCTGAAAGTCTGATAAACGCCGGAAAAATTACTAAGTCCAAGAAAAAAATTTTTTCAACTTTTTTCAATTTTACCCCCGTGGGATATATATTCTACCCACACACATTTGGAACTCTCCTGGGGTACCCTCACACATATTATTCCCTCATTTAGTGGATATTTTCACAAAAAAGTGAAATTTTCAAAAATCCAGAAAATTGGCTGAAAACGACTAAATATCAAGGAGTCATTGGGCGAATCGCTCTGGAACTGAAATCGGAATGCTCACTGACATTTCCCCTATCTGAAAGTCTGATAAACGCCAGAAAAATGACTAAGTCCAAGAAAAATTTTTTTTCAACTTTTTTCAATTTTACCCCCGTGGGATATATATTCTACCCACACACATTTGGAACTCTCCTGGGGTACCCTCACACATATTATTCCCTCATTTAGTGGATATTTTCACAAAAAAGTGAAATTTTCAAAAATCCAGAAAATTGGCTGAAAACGACTAAATATCAAGGAGTCATTGGGCGAATCGCTCTGGAACTGAAATCGGAATGCTCACTGACATTTCCCCTATCTGAAAGTCTGATAAACGCCGGAAAAATGACTAAGTCCAAGAAAAAAAATTTTTCAACTTTTTTCAATTTTACCCCCGTGGGATATATATTCTACCCACACACATTTGGAACTCTCCTGGGGTACCCTCACACATATTATTCCCTCATTTAGTGGATATTTTCACAAAAAAGTGAAATTTTCAAAAATCCAAAATATTGGCTGAAAACGACTAAATATCAAGGACTCATTGGGCGAATCGCTCTGGAACTGAAATCGGAACGCTCACTCACATTTCCCCTATCTGAAAGTCTGATAAACGCCGGAAAAATGACTAAGTCCAAAAAAAAAAATTTTTCAACTTTTTTCAATTTTACCCCCGTGGGATATATATTCTACCCACACACATTTGGAATTCTCCTGGGGTACCCTCACACATATTATTCCCTCATTTAGTGGATATTTTCACAAAAAAGTGAAATTTTCAAAAATCCAGAAAATTGGCTGAAAACGACTAAATATCAAGGAGTCATTGGGCGAATCGCTCTGGAACTGAAATCGGAACGCTCACTGACATTTCCCCTATCTGAAAGTCTGATAAACGCCGGAAAAATGACTAAGTTCAAGAAAAAAATTTTTTCAACTTTTTTCAATTTTACCCCCGTGGGATATATATTCTACCCACACACATTTGGAACTCTCCTGGGGTACCCTCACACATATTATTCCCTCATTTAGTGGATATTTTCACAAAAAAGTGAAATTTTCAAAAATCCAAAATATTGGCTGAAAACGACTAAATATCAAGGACTCATTGGGCGAATCGCTCTGGAACTGAAATCGGAATGCTCACTGACATTTCCCCTATCTGAAAGTCTGATAAACGCCGGAAAAATGACTAAGTCCAAAAAAAAAATTTTTTAAACTTTTTTCAATTTTACCCCCGTGGGATATATATTCTACCCACACACATTTGGAACTCTCCTGGAGTACCCTCACACATATTATTCCCTCATTTAGTGGATATTTTCACAAAAAAGTGAAATTTTCAAAAATCCAAAATATTGGCTGAAAACGACTAAATATCAAGGACTCATTGGGCGAATCGCTCTGGAACTGAAATCGGAACGCTCAGTCACATTTCCCCTATCTGAAAGTCTGATAAACGCCGGAAAAATGACTAAGTCCAAGAAAAAATTTTTTTCAACTTTTTTCAATTTTACCCCCGTGGGATATATATTCTACCCACACACATTTGGAACTCTCCTGGGGTACCCTCACACATATTATTCCCTCATTTAGTGGATATTTTCACAAAAAAGTGAAATTTTCAAAAATCCAGAAAATTGGCTGAAAACGACTAAATATCAAGGAGTCATTGGGCGAATCGCTCTGGAACTGAAATCGGAACGCTCACTGACATTTCCCCTATCTGAAAGTCTGATAAACGCCGGAAAAATGACTAAGTCCAAGAAAAAAAATTTTTCAACTTTTTTCAATTTTACCCCCGTGGGATATATATTCTACCCACACACATTTGGAACTCTCCTGGGGTACCCTCACACATATTATTTCCTCATTTAGTGGATATTTTCACAAAAAAGTGAAATTTTCAAAAATCCAGAAAATTGGCTGAAAACGACTAAATATCAAGGAGTCATTGTGCGAATCGCTCTGGAACTGAAATCGGAATGCTCACTGACATTTCCCCTATCTGAAAGTCTGATAAACGCCGGAAAAATGACTAAGTCCAAAAAAAAAATTTTTTAAACTTTTTTCAATTTTACCCCCGTGGGATATATATTCTACCCACACACATTTGGAACTCTCCTGGGGTACCCTCACACATATTATTCCCTCATTTAGTGGATATTTTCACAAAAAAGTGAAATTTTCAAAAATCCAGAAAATTGGCTGAAAACGACTAAATATCAAGGAGTCATTGGGCGAATCGCTCTGGAACTGAAATCGGAATGCTCACTGACATTTCCCCTATCTGAAAGTCTGATAAACGCCGGAAAAATGACTAAGTCCAAGAAAAAAATTTTTTCAACTTTTTTCAATTTTACCCCTGTGGGATATATATTCTACCCACACACATTTGGAACTCTCCTGGGGTACCCTCACACATATTATTCCCTCATTTAGTGGATATTTTCACAAAAAAGTGAAATTTTCAAAAATCCAGAAAATTGGCTGAAAACGACTAAATATCAAGGAGTCATTGGGCGAATCGCTCTGGAACTGAAATCGGAATGCTCACTGACATTTCCCCTATCTGAAAGTCTGATAAACGCCGGAAAAATTACTAAGTCCAAGAAAAAAATTTTTTCAACTTTTTTCAATTTTACCCCCGTGGGATATATATTCTACCCACACACATTTGGAACTCTCCTGGGGTACCCTCACACATATTATTCCCTCATTTAGTGGATATTTTCACAAAAAAGTGAAATTTTCAAAAATCCAGAAAATTGGCTGAAAACGACTAAATATCAAGGAGTCATTGGGCGAATCGCTCTGGAACTGAAATCGGAATGCTCACTGACATTTCCCCTATCTGAAAGTCTGATAAACGCCAGAAAAATGACTAAGTCCAAGAAAAATTTTTTTTCAACTTTTTTCAATTTTACCCCCGTGGGATATATATTCTACCCACACACATTTGGAACTCTCCTGGGGTACCCTCACACATATTATTCCCTCATTTAGTGGATATTTTCACAAAAAAGTGAAATTTTCAAAAATCCAGAAAATTGGCTGAAAACGACTAAATATCAAGGAGTCATTGGGCGAATCGCTCTGGAACTGAAATCGGAATGCTCACTGACATTTCCCCTATCTGAAAGTCTGATAAACGCCGGAAAAATGACTAAGTCCAAGAAAAAAAATTTTTCAACTTTTTTCAATTTTACCCCCGTGGGATATATATTCTACCCACACACATTTGGAACTCTCCTGGGGTACCCTCACACATATTATTCCCTCATTTAGTGGATATTTTCACAAAAAAGTGAAATTTTCAAAAATCCAAAATATTGGCTGAAAACGACTAAATATCAAGGACTCATTGGGCGAATCGCTCTGGAACTGAAATCGGAACGCTCACTCACATTTCCCCTATCTGAAAGTCTGATAAACGCCGGAAAAATGACTAAGTCCAAAAAAAAAAATTTTTCAACTTTTTTCAATTTTACCCCCGTGGGATATATATTCTACCCACACACATTTGGAATTCTCCTGGGGTACCCTCACACATATTATTCCCTCATTTAGTGGATATTTTCACAAAAAAGTGAAATTTTCAAAAATCCAGAAAATTGGCTGAAAACGACTAAATATCAAGGAGTCATTGGGCGAATCGCTCTGGAACTGAAATCGGAACGCTCACTGACATTTCCCCTATCTGAAAGTCTGATAAACGCCGGAAAAATGACTAAGTTCAAGAAAAAAATTTTTTCAACTTTTTTCAATTTTACCCCCGTGGGATATATATTCTACCCACACACATTTGGAACTCTCCTGGGGTACCCTCACACATATTATTCCCTCATTTAGTGGATATTTTCACAAAAAAGTGAAATTTTCAAAAATCCAAAATATTGGCTGAAAACGACTAAATATCAAGGACTCATTGGGCGAATCGCTCTGGAACTGAAATCGGAATGCTCACTGACATTTCCCCTATCTGAAAGTCTGATAAACGCCGGAAAAATGACTAAGTCCAAAAAAAAAATTTTTTAAACTTTTTTCAATTTTACCCCCGTGGGATATATATTCTACCCACACACATTTGGAACTCTCCTGGAGTACCCTCACACATATTATTCCCTCATTTAGTGGATATTTTCACAAAAAAGTGAAATTTTCAAAAATCCAAAATATTGGCTGAAAACGACTAAATATCAAGGACTCATTGGGCGAATCGCTCTGGAACTGAAATCGGAATGCTCACTCACATTTCCCCTATCTGAAAGTCTGATAAACGCCGGAAAAATGACTAAGTCCAAGAAAAAAAATTTTTCAACTTTTTTCAATTTTACCCCCGTGGGATATATATTCTACCCACACACATTTGGAACTCTCCTGGGGTACCCTCACACATATTATTCCCTCATTTAGTGGATATTTTCACAAAAAAGTGAAATTTTCAAAAATCCAGAAAATTGGCTGAAAACGACTAAATATCAAGGAGTCATTGGGCGAATCGCTCTGGAACTGAAATCGGAACGCTCACTGACATTTCCCCTATCTGAAAGTCTGATAAACGCCGGAAAAATGACTAAGTCCAAAAAAAAAATTTTTTAAACTTTTTTCAATTTTACCCCCGTGGGATATATATTCTACCCACACACATTTGGAACTCTCCTGGAGTACCCTCACACATATTATTCCCTCATTTAGTGGATATTTTCACAAAAAAGTGAAATTTTCAAAAATCCAGAAAATTGGCTGAAAACGACTAAATATCAAGGAGTCATTGGGCGAATCACTCTGGAACTGAAATCGGAATGCTCACTGACATTTCCCCTATCTGAAAGTCTGATAAACGCCGGAAAAATGACTAAGTCCAAGAAAAAAAATTTTTCAACTTTTTTCAATTTTACCCCCGTGGGATATATATTCTACCCACACACATTTGGAACTCTCCTGGGGTACCCTCACACATATTATTCCCTCATTTAGTGGATATTTTCACAAAAAAGTGAAATTTTCAAAAATCCAGAAAATTGGCTGAAAACGACTAAATATCAAGGAGTCATTGGGCGAATCGCTCTGGAACTGAAATCGGAATGCTCACTGACATTTCCCCTATCTGAAAGTCTGATAAACGCCGGAAAAATGACTAAGTCCAAAAAAAAAATTTTTTTAACTTTTTTCAATTTTACCCCCGTGGGATATATATTCTACCCACACACATTTGGAACTCTCCTGGGGTACCCTCACACATATTATTCCCTCATTTAGTGGATATTTTCACAAAAAAGTGAAATTTTCAAAAATCCAAAATATTGGCTGAAAACGACTAAATATCAAGGACTCATTGGGCGAATCGCTCTGGAACTGAAATCGGAACGCTCACTCACATTTCCCCTATCTGAAAGTCTGATAAACGCCGGAAAAATGACTAAGTCCAAAAAAAAATTTTTTTCAACTTTTTTTAATTTTACCCCCGTGAGATATATATTCTACCCACACACATTTGGAACTCTCCTGGGGTACCCTCACACATATTATTTCCTCATTTAGTGGATATTTTCACAAAAAAGTGAAATTTTCAAAAATCCAGAAAATTGGCTGAAAACGACTAAATATCAAGGAGTCATTGTGCGAATCGCTCTGGAACTGAAATCGGAACGCTCACTGACATTTCCCCTATCTGAAAGTCTGATAAACGCCGGAAAAATGACTAAGTCCAAAAAAAAAATTTTTTAAACTTTTTTCAATTTTACCCCCGTGGGATATATATTCTACCCACACACATTTGGAACTCTCCTGGGGTACCCTCACACATATTATTCCCTCATTTAGTGGATATTTTCACAAAAAAGTGAAATTTTCAAAAATCCAGAAAATTGGCTGAAAACGACTAAATATCAAGGAGTCATTGGGCGAATCGCTCTGGAACTGAAATCGGAATGCTCACTGACATTTCCCCTATCTGAAAGTCTGATAAACGCCGGAAAAATGACTAAGTCCAAGAAAAAATTTTTTTCAACTTTTTTCAATTTTACCCCCGTGGGATATATATTCTACCCACACACATTTGGAACTCTCCTGGGGTACCCTCACACATATTATTCCCTCATTTAGTGGATATTTTCACAAAAAAGTGAAATTTTCAAAAATCCAGAAAATTGGCTGAAAACGACTAAATATCAAGGAGTCATTGTGCGAATCGCTCTGGAACTGAAATCGGAACGCTCACTGACATTTCCCCTATCTGAAAGTCTGATAAACGCCGGAAAAATGACTAAGTCCTAGAAAAAAATTTTTTCAACTTTTTTCAATTTTACCCCCGTGGGATATATATTCTACCCACACACATTTGGAACTCTCCTGGGGTACCCTCACACATATTATTCCCTCATTTAGTGGATATTTTCACAAAAAAGTGAAATTTTCAAAAATCCAGAAAATTGGCTGAAAACGACTAAATATCAAGGAGTCATTGGGCGAATCGCTCTGGAACTGAAATCGGAACGCTCACTGACATTTCCCCTATCTGAAAGTCTGATAAACGCCGGAAAAATGACTAAGTCCAAAAAAAAAATTTTTTAAACTTTTTTCAATTTTACCCCCGTGGGATATATATTCTACCCACACACATTTGGAACTCTCCTGGGGTACCCTCACACATATTATTCCCTCATTTAGTGGATATTTTCACAAAAAAGTGAAATTTTCAAAAATCCAGAAAATTGGCTGAAAACGACTAAATATCAAGGAGTCATTGGGCGAATCGCTCTGGAACTGAAATCGGAATGCTCACTGACATTTCCCCTATCTGAAAGTCTGATAAACGCCGGAAAAATGACTAAGTCCAAGAAAAAAATTTTTTCAACTTTTTTTAATTTTACCCCCGTGAGATATATATTCTACCCACACACATTTGGAACTCTCCTGGGGTACCCTCACACATATTATTCCCTCATTTAGTGGATATTTTCACAAAAAAGTGAAATTTTCAAAAATCCAAAATATTGGCTGAAAACGACTAAATATCAAGGACTCATTGGGCGAATCGCTCTGGAACTGAAATCGGAACGCTCACTCACATTTCCCCTATCTGAAAGTCTGATAAACGCCGGAAAAATGACTAAGTCCAAAAAAAAATTTTTTTCAACTTTTTTTAATTTTACCCCCGTGAGATATATATTCTACCCACACACATTTGGAACTCTCCTGGGGTACCCTCACACATATTATTTCCTCATTTAGTGGATATTTTCACAAAAAAGTGAAATTTTCAAAAATCCAGAAAATTGGCTGAAAACGACTAAATATCAAGGAGTCATTGTGCGAATCGCTCTGGAACTGAAATCGGAACGCTCACTGACATTTCCCCTATCTGAAAGTCTGATAAACGCCGGAAAAATGACTAAGTCCAAAAAAAAAATTTTTTAAACTTTTTTCAATTTTACCCCCGTGGGATATATATTCTACCCACACACATTTGGAACTCTCCTGGGGTACCCTCACACATATTATTCCCTCATTTAGTGGATATTTTCACAAAAAAGTGAAATTTTCAAAAATCCAGAAAATTGGCTGAAAACGACTAAATATCAAGGAGTCATTGGGCGAATCGCTCTGGAACTGAAATCGGAATGCTCACTGACATTTCCCCTATCTGAAAGTCTGATAAACGCCGGAAAAATGACTAAGTCCAAGAAAAAATTTTTTTCAACTTTTTTCAATTTTACCCCCGTGGGATATATATTCTACCCACACACATTTGGAACTCTCCTGGGGTACCCTCACACATATTATTCCCTCATTTAGTGGATATTTTCACAAAAAAGTGAAATTTTCAAAAATCCAGAAAATTGGCTGAAAACGACTAAATATCAAGGAGTCATTGTACGAATCGCTCTGGAACTGAAATCGGAACGCTCACTGACATTTCCCCTATCTGAAAGTCTGATAAACGCCGGAAAAATGACTAAGTCCTAGAAAAAAATTTTTTCAACTTTTTTCAATTTTACCCCCGTGGGATATATATTCTACCCACACACATTTGGAACTCTCCTGGGGTACCCTCACACATATTATTCCCTCATTTAGTGGATATTTTCACAAAAAAGTGAAATTTTCAAAAATCCAGAAAATTGGCTGAAAACGACTAAATATCAAGGAGTCATTGGGCGAATCGCTCTGGAACTGAAATCGGAACGCTCACTGACATTTCCCCTATCTGAAAGTCTGATAAACGCCGGAAAAATGACTAAGTCCAAAAAAAAAATTTTTTAAACTTTTTTCAATTTTACCCCCGTGGGATATATATTCTACCCACACACATTTGGAACTCTCCTGGGGTACCCTCACACATATTATTCCCTCATTTAGTGGATATTTTCACAAAAAAGTGAAATTTTCAAAAATCCAGAAAATTGGCTGAAAACGACTAAATATCAAGGAGTCATTGGGCGAATCGCTCTGGAACTGAAATCGGAATGCTCACTGACATTTCCCCTATCTGAAAGTCTGATAAACGCCGGAAAAATGACTAAGTCCAAGAAAAAAATTTTTTCAACTTTTTTTAATTTTACCCCCGTGAGATATATATTCTACCCACACACATTTGGAACTCTCCTGGGGTACCCTCACACATATTATTTCCTCATTTAATGGATATTTTCACAAAAAAGTGAAATTTTCAAAAATCCAGAAAATTGGCTGAAAACGACTAAATATCAAGGAGTCATTGTGCGAATCGCTCTGGAACTGAAATCGGAACGCTCACTGACATTTCCCCTATCTGAAAGTCTGATAAACGCCGGAAAAATGACTAAGTCCAAAAAAAAATTTTTTTAAACTTTTTTCAATTTTACCCCCGTGGGATATATATTCTACCGACACACATTTGGAACTCTCCTGGGGTACCCTCACACATATTATTCCCTCATTTAGTGGATATTTTCACAAAAAAGTGAAATTTTCAAAAATCCAGAAAATTGGCTGAAAACGACTAAATATCAAGGAGTCATTGGGCGAATCGCTCTGGAACTGAAATCGGAATGCTCACTGACATTTCCCCTATCTGAAAGTCTGATAAACGCCGGAAAAATGACTAAGTCCAAGAAAAAATTTTTTTCAACTTTTTTCAATTTTACCCCCGTGGGATATATATTCTACCCACACACATTTGGAACTCTCCTGGGGTACCCTCACACATATTATTCCCTCATTTAGTGGATATTTTCACAAAAAAGTGAAATTTTCAAAAATCCAGAAAATTGGCTGAAAACGACTAAATATCAAGGAGTCATTGTGCGAATCGCTCTGGAACTGAAATCGGAACGCTCACTGACATTTCCCCTATCTGAAAGTCTGATAAACGCCGGAAAAATGACTAAGTCCTAGAAAAAAATTTTTTCAACTTTTTTCAATTTTACCCCCGTGGGATATATATTCTACCCACACACATTTGGAACTCTCCTGGGGTACCCTCACACATATTATTCCCTCATTTAGTGGATATTTTCACAAAAAAGTGAAATTTTCAAAAATCCAGAAAATTGGCTGAAAACGACTAAATATCAAGGAGTCATTGGGCGAATCGCTCTGGAACTGAAATCGGAACGCTCACTCACATTTCCCCTATCTGAAAGTCTGATAAACGCCGGAAAAATGACTAAGTCCAAAAAAAAATTTTTTTCAACTTTTTTTAATTTTACCCCCGTGAGATATATATTCTACCCACACACATTTGGAACTCTCCTGGGGTACCCTCACACATATTATTTCCTCATTTAGTGGATATTTTCACAAAAAAGTGAAATTTTCAAAAATCCAGAAAATTGGCTGAAAACGACTAAATATCAAGGAGTCATTGTGCGAATCGCTCTGGAACTGAAATCGGAACGCTCACTGACATTTCCCCTATCTGAAAGTCTGATAAACGCCGGAAAAATGACTAAGTCCAAAAAAAAAATTTTTTAAACTTTTTTCAATTTTACCCCCGTGGGATATATATTCTACCGACACACATTTGGAACTCTCCTGGGGTACCCTCACACATATTATTCCCTCATTTAGTGGATATTTTCACAAAAAAGTGAAATTTTCAAAAATCCAGAAAATTGGCTGAAAACGACTAAATATCAAGGAGTCATTGGGCGAATCGCTCTGGAACTGAAATCGGAATGCTCACTGACATTTCCCCTATCTGAAAGTCTGATAAACGCCGGAAAAATGACTAAGTCCAAGAAAAAAATTTTTTCAACTTTTTTCAATTTTACCCCCGTGGGATATATATTCTACCCACACACATTTGGAACTCTCCTGGGGTACCCTCACACATATTATTCCCTCATTTAGTGGATATTTTCACAAAAAAGTGAAATTTTCAAAAATCCAGAAAATTGGCTGAAAACGACTAAATATCAAGGAGTCATTGGGCGAATCGCTCTGGAACTGAAATCGAAACGCTCACTGACATTTCCCCTATCTGAAAGTCTGATAAACGCCGGAAAAATGACTAAGTCCAAGAAAAAAATTTTTTCAACTTTTTTCAATTTTACCCCCGTGGGATATATATTCTACCCACACACATTTGGAACTCTCCTGGGGTACCCTCACACATATTATTCCCTCATTTAGTGGATATTTTCACAAAAAAGTGAAATTTTCAAAAATCCAAAATATTGGCTGAAAACGACTAAATATCAAGGACTCATTGGGCGAATCGCTCTGGAACTGAAATCGGAACGCTCACTGACATTTCCCCTATCTGAAAGTCTGATAAACGCCGGAAAAATGACTAAGTCCAAAAAAAAAATTTTTTAAACTTTTTTCAATTTTACCCCCGTGGGATGTATATTCTACCCACACACATTTGGAACTCTCCTGGAGTACCCTCACACATATTATTCCCTCATTTAGTGGATATTTTCACAAAAAAGTGAAATTTTCAAAAATCCAGAAAATTGGCTGAAAACGACTAAATATCAAGGAGTCATTGGGCGAATCGCTCTGGAACTGAAATCGGAACGCTCACTGACATTTCCCCTATCTGAAAGTCTGATAAACGCCGGAAAAATGACTAAGTCCAAAAAAAAAATTTTTTAAACTTTTTTCAATTTTACCCCCGTGGGATATATATTCTACCCACACACATTTGGAACTCTCCTGGAGTACCCTCACACATATTATTCCCTCATTTAGTGGATATTTTCACAAAAAAGTGAAATTTTCAAAAATCCAAAATATTGGCTGAAAACGACTAAATATCAAGGACTCATTGGGCGAATCGCTCTGGAACTGAAATCGGAATGCTCACTGACATTTCCCCTATCTGAAAGTCTGATAAACGCCGGAAAAATGACTAAGTCCAAGAAAAAATTTTTTTCAACTTTTTTCAATTTTACCCCCGTGGGATATATATTCTACCCACACACATTTGGAACTCTCCTGGGGTACCCTCACACATATTATTCCCTCATTTAGTGGATATTTTCACAAAAAAGTGAAATTTTCAAAAATCCAGAAAATTGGCTGAAAACGACTAAATATCAAGGAGTCATTGTGCGAATCGCTCTGGAACTGAAATCGGAACGCTCACTGACATTTCCCCTATCTGAAAGTCTGATAAACGCCGGAAAAATGACTAAGTCCAAAAAAAAAATTTTTTAAACTTTTTTCACTTTTACCCCCGTGGGATATATATTCTACCCACACACATTTGGAACTCTCCTGGGGTACCCTCACACATATTATTCCCTCATTTAGTGGATATTTTCACAAAAAAGTGAAATTTTCAAAAATCCAGAAAATTGGCTGAAAACGACTAAATATCAAGGAGTCATTGGGCGAATCGCTCTGGAACTGAAATCGGAATGCTCACTGACATTTCCCCTATCTGAAAGTCTGATAAACGCCGGAAAAATGACTAAGTCCAAGAAAAAAATTTTTTCAACTTTTTTCAATTTTACCCCCGTGGGATATATATTCTACCCACACACATTTGGAACTCTCCTGGGGTACCCTCACACATATTATTCCCTCATTTAGTGGATATTTTCACAAAAAAGTGAAATTTTCAAAAATCCAGAAAATTGGCTGAAAACGACTAAATATCAAGGAGTCATTGGGCGAATCGCTCTGGAACTGAAATCGAAACGCTCACTGACATTTCCCCTATCTGAAAGTCTGATAAACGCCGGAAAAATGACTAAGTCCAAGAAAAAAATTTTTTCAACTTTTTTCAATTTTACCCCCGTGGGATATATATTCTACCCACACACATTTGGAACTCTCCTGGGGTACCCTCACACATATTATTCCCTCATTTAGTGGATATTTTCACAAAAAAGTGAAATTTTCAAAAATCCAAAATATTGGCTGAAAACGACTAAATATCAAGGACTCATTGGGCGAATCGCTCTGGAACTGAAATCGGAACGCTCACTGACATTTCCCCTATCTGAAAGTCTGATAAACGCCGGAAAAATGACTAAGTCCAAAAAAAAAATTTTTTAAACTTTTTTCAATTTTACCCCCGTGGGATGTATATTCTACCCACACACATTTGGAACTCTCCTGTAGTACCCTCACACATATTATTCCCTCATTTAGTGGATATTTTCACAAAAAAGTGAAATTTTCAAAAATCCAAAATATTGGCTGAAAACGACTAAATATCAAGGACTCATTGGGCGAATCACTCTGGAACTGAAATCGGAACGCTCACTCACATTTCCCCTATCTGAAAGTCTGATAAACGCCGGAAAAATGACTAAGTCCAAGAAAAAAATTTTTTCAACTTTTTTCAATTTTACCCCCGTGGGATATATATTCTACCCACACACATTTGGAACTCTCCTGGGGTACCCTCACACATATTATTCCCTCATTTAGTGGATATTTTCACAAAAAAGTGAAATTTTCAAAAATCCAGAAAATTGGCTGAAAACGACTAAATATCAAGGAGTCATTGGGCGAATCGCTCTGGAACTGAAATCGGAACGCTCACTGACATTTCCCCTATCTGAAAGTCTGATAAACGCCGGAAAAATGACTAAGTCCAAAAAAAAAATTTTTTAAACTTTTTTCAATTTTACCCCCGTGCGATATATATTCTACCCACACACATTTGGAACTCTCCTGGAGTACCCTCACACATATTATTCCCTCATTTAGTGGATATTTTCACAAAAAAGTGAAATTTTCAAAAATCCAAAATATTGGCTGAAAACGACTAAATATCAAGGACTCATTGGGCGAATCGCTCTGGAACTGAAATCAGAACGCTCACTCACATTTCCCCTATCTGAAAGTCTGATAAACGCCGGAAAAATGACTAAGTCCAAGAAAAAAATTTTTTCAACTTTTTTCAATTTTACCCCCGTGGGATATATATTCTACCCACACACATTTGGAACTCTCCTGGGGTACCCTCACACATATTATTCCCTCATTTAGTGGATATTTTCACAAAAAAGTGAAATTTTCAAAAATCCAGAAAATTGGCTGAAAACGACTAAATATCAAGGAGTCATTGGGCGAATCGCTCTGGAACTGAAATCGGAATGCTCACTGACATTTCCCCTATCTGAAAGTCTGATAAACGCCGGAAAAATGACTAAGTCCAAGAAAAAAATTTTTTCAACTTTTTTCAATTTTACCCCCGTGGGATATATATTCTACCCACACACATTTGGAACTCTCCTGGGGTACCCTCACACATATTATTCCCTCATTTAGTGGATATTTTCACAAAAAAGTGAAATTTTCAAAAATCCAGAAAATTGGCTGAAAACGACTAAATATCAAGGAGTCATTGGGCGAATCGCTCTGGAACTGAAATCGAAACGCTCACTGACATTTCCCCTATCTGAAAGTCTGATAAACGCCGGAAAAATGACTAAGTCCAAGAAAAAAATTTTTTCAACTTTTTTCAATTTTACCCCCGTGGGATATATATTCTACCCACACACATTTGGAACTCTCCTGGGGTACCCTCACACATATTATTCCCTCATTTAGTGGATATTTTCACAAAAAAGTGAAATTTTCAAAAATCCAAAATATTGGCTGAAAACGACTAAATATCAAGGACTCATTGGGCGAATCGCTCTGGAACTGAAATCGGAACGCTCACTGACATTTCCCCTATCTGAAAGTCTGATAAACGCCGGAAAAATGACTAAGTCCAAAAAAAAAATTTTTTAAACTTTTTTCAATTTTACCCCCGTGGGATGTATATTCTACCCACACACATTTGGAACTCTCCTGGAGTACCCTCACACATATTATTCCCTCATTTAGTGGATATTTTCACAAAAAAGTGAAATTTTCAAAAATCCAAAATATTGGCTGAAAACGACTAAATATCAAGGACTCATTGGGCGAATCGCTCTGGAACTGAAATCGGAACGCTCACTCACATTTCCCCTATCTGAAAGTCTGATAAACGCCGGAAAAATGACTAAGTCCAAGAAAAAAATTTTTTCAACTTTTTTCAATTTTACCCCCTTGGGATATATATTCTACCCACACACATTTGGAACTCTCCTGGGGTACCCTCACACATATTATTCCCTCATTTAGTGGATATTTTCACAAAAAAGTGAAATTTTCAAAAATCCAGAAAATTGGCTGAAAACGACTAAATATCAAGGAGTCATTGGGCGAATCGCTCTGGAACTGAAATCGGAACGCTCACTGACATTTCCCCTATCTGAAAGTCTGATAAACGCCGGAAAAATGACTAAGTCCAAAAAAAAAATTTTTTAAACTTTTTTCAATTTTACCCCCGTGGGATATATATTCTACCCACACACATTTGGAACTCTCCTGGAGTACCCTCACACATATTATTCCCTCATTTAGTGGATATTTTCACAAAAAAGTGAAATTTTCAAAAATCCAAAATATTGGCTGAAAACGACTAAATATCAAGGACTCATTGGGCGAATCGCTCTGGAACTGAAATCGGAATGCTCACTGACATTTCCCCTATCTGAAAGTCTGATAAACGCCGGAAAAATGACTAAGTCCAAGAAAAAATTTTTTTCAACTTTTTTCAATTTTACCCCCGTGGGATATATATTCTACCCACACACATTTGGAACTCTCCTGGGGTACCCTCACACATATTATTCCCTCATTTAGTGGATATTTTCACAAAAAAGTGAAATTTTCAAAAATCCAGAAAATTGGCTGAAAACGACTAAATATCAAGGAGTCATTGTGCGAATCGCTCTGGAACTGAAATCGGAACGCTCACTGACATTTCCCCTATCTGAAAGTCTGATAAACGCCGGAAAAATGACTAAGTCCAAAAAAAAAATTTTTTAAACTTTTTTCACTTTTACCCCCGTGGGATATATATTCTACCCACACACATTTGGAACTCTCCTGGGGTACCCTCACACATATTATTCCCTCATTTAGTGGATATTTTCACAAAAAAGTGAAATTTTCAAAAATCCAGAAAATTGGCTGAAAACGACTAAATATCAAGGAGTCATTGGGCGAATCGCTCTGGAACTGAAATCGGAATGCTCACTGACATTTCCCCTATCTGAAAGTCTGATAAACGCCGGAAAAATGACTAAGTCCAAGAAAAAAATTTTTTCAACTTTTTTCAATTTTACCCCCGTGGGATATATATTCTACCCACACACATTTGGAACTCTCCTGGGGTACCCTCACACATATTATTCCCTCATTTAGTGGATATTTTCACAAAAAAGTGAAATTTTCAAAAATCCAGAAAATTGGCTGAAAACGACTAAATATCAAGGAGTCATTGGGCGAATCGCTCTGGAACTGAAATCGAAACGCTCACTGACATTTCCCCTATCTGAAAGTCTGATAAACGCCGGAAAAATGACTAAGTCCAAGAAAAAAATTTTTTCAACTTTTTTCAATTTTACCCCCGTGGGATATATATTCTACCCACACACATTTGGAACTCTCCTGGGGTACCCTCACACATATTATTCCCTCATTTAGTGGATATTTTCACAAAAAAGTGAAATTTTCAAAAATCCAAAATATTGGCTGAAAACGACTAAATATCAAGGACTCATTGGGCGAATCGCTCTGGAACTGAAATCGGAACGCTCACTGACATTTCCCCTATCTGAAAGTCTGATAAACGCCGGAAAAATGACTAAGTCCAAAAAAAAAATTTTTTAAACTTTTTTCAATTTTACCCCCGTGGGATGTATATTCTACCCACACACATTTGGAACTCTCCTGTAGTACCCTCACACATATTATTCCCTCATTTAGTGGATATTTTCACAAAAAAGTGAAATTTTCAAAAATCCAAAATATTGGCTGAAAACGACTAAATATCAAGGACTCATTGGGCGAATCACTCTGGAACTGAAATCGGAACGCTCACTCACATTTCCCCTATCTGAAAGTCTGATAAACGCCGGAAAAATGACTAAGTCCAAGAAAAAAATTTTTTCAACTTTTTTCAATTTTACCCCCGTGGGATATATATTCTACCCACACACATTTGGAACTCTCCTGGGGTACCCTCACACATATTATTCCCTCATTTAGTGGATATTTTCACAAAAAAGTGAAATTTTCAAAAATCCAGAAAATTGGCTGAAAACGACTAAATATCAAGGAGTCATTGGGCGAATCGCTCTGGAACTGAAATCGGAACGCTCACTGACATTTCCCCTATCTGAAAGTCTGATAAACGCCGGAAAAATGACTAAGTCCAAAAAAAAAATTTTTTAAACTTTTTTCAATTTTACCCCCGTGCGATATATATTCTACCCACACACATTTGGAACTCTCCTGGAGTACCCTCACACATATTATTCCCTCATTTAGTGGATATTTTCACAAAAAAGTGAAATTTTCAAAAATCCAAAATATTGGCTGAAAACGACTAAATATCAAGGACTCATTGGGCGAATCGCTCTGGAACTGAAATCAGAACGCTCACTCACATTTCCCCTATCTGAAAGTCTGATAAACGCCGGAAAAATGACTAAGTCCAAGAAAAAAATTTTTTCAACTTTTTTCAATTTTACCCCCGTGGGATATATATTCTACCCACACACATTTGGAACTCTCCTGGGGTACCCTCACACATATTATTCCCTCATTTAGTGGATATTTTCACAAAAAAGTGAAATTTTCAAAAATCCAGAAAATTGGCTGAAAACGACTAAATATCAAGGAGTCATTGGGCGAATCGCTCTGGAACTGAAATCGGAATGCTCACTGACATTTCCCCTATCTGAAAGTCTGATAAACGCCGGAAAAATGACTAAGTCCAAGAAAAAAAATTTTTCAACTTTTTTCAATTTTACCCCCGTGGGATATATATTCTACCCACACACATTTGGAACTCTCCTGGGGTACCCTCACACATATTATTCCCTCATTTAGTGGATATTTTCACAAAAAAGTGAAATTTTCAAAAATCCAAAATATTGGCTGAAAACGACTAAATATCAAGGACTCATTGGGCGAATCGCTCTGGAACTGAAATCGGAACGCTCACTGACATTTCCCCTATCTGAAAGTCTGATAAACGCCGGAAAAATGACTAAGTCCAAAAAAAAAATTTTTTAAACTTTTTTCAATTTTACCCCCGTGGGATGTATATTCTACCCACACACATTTGGAACTCTCCTGGAGTACCCTCACACATATTATTCCCTCATTTAGTGGATATTTTCACAAAAAAGTGAAATTTTCAAAAATCCAAAATATTGGCTGAAAACGACTAAATATCAAGGACTCATTGGGCGAATCGCTCTGGAACTGAAATCGGAACGCTCACTCACATTTCCCCTATTTGAAAGTCTGATAAACGCCGGAAAAATGACTAAGTCCAAGAAAAAAATTTTTTCAACTTTTTTCAATTTTACCCCCGTGGGATATATATTCTACCCACACACATTTGGAACTCTCCTGGGGTACCCTCACACATATTATTCCCTCATTTAGTGGATATTTTCACAAAAAAGTGAAATTTTCAAAAATCCAGAAAATTGGCTGAAAACGACTAAATATCAAGGAGTCATTGGGCGAATCGCTCTGGAACTGAAATCGGAACGCTCACTGACATTTCCCCTATCTGAAAGTCTGATAAACGCCGGAAAAATGACTAAGTCCAAAAAAAAAATTTTTTAAACTTTTTTCAATTTTACCCCCGTGGGATATATATTCTACCCACACACATTTGGAACTCTCCTGGAGTACCCTCACACATATTATTCCCTCATTTAGTGGATATTTTCACAAAAAAGTGAAATTTTCAAAAATCCAAAATATTGGCTGAAAACGACTAAATATCAAGGACTCATTGGGCGAATCGCTCTGGAACTGAAATCAGAACGCTCACTCACATTTCCCCTATCTGAAAGTCTGATAAACGCCGGAAAAATGACTAAGTCCAAGAAAAAAATTTTTTCAACTTTTTTCAATTTTACCCCCGTGGGATATATATTCTACCCACACACATTTGGAACTCTCCTGGGGTACCCTCACACATATTATTCCCTCATTTAGTGGATATTTTCACAAAAAAGTGAAATTTTCAAAAATCCAGAAAATTGGCTGAAAACGACTAAATATCAAGGAGTCATTGGGCGAATCGCTCTGGAACTGAAATCGGAATGCTCACTGACATTTCCCCTATCTGAAAGTCTGATAAACGCCGGAAAAATGACTAAGTCCAAGAAAAAAAATTTTTCAACTTTTTTCAATTTTACCCCCGTGGGATATATATTCTACCCACACACATTTGGAACTCTCCTGGGGTACCCTCACACATATTATTCCCTCATTTAGTGGATATTTTCACAAAAAAGTGAAATTTTCAAAAAATCCAGAAAATTGGCTGAAAACGACTAAATATCAAGGATTCATTGGGCGAATCGCTCTGGAACTGAAATCGGAACGCTCACTGACATTTCCCCTATCTGAAAGTCTGATAAACGCCGGAAAAATGACTAAGTCCAAAAAAAAAATTTTTTGAACTTTTTTCAATTTTACCCCCGTGGGATATATATTCTACCCACACACATTTGGAACTCTCCTGGGGTACCCTCACACATATTATTCCCTCATTTAGTGGATATTTTCACAAAAAAGTGAAATTTTCAAAAATCCAGAAAATTGGCTGAAAACGACTAAATATCAAGGAGTCATTGTGCGAATCGCTCTGGAACTGAAATCGGAACGCTCACTGACATTTCCCCTATCTGAAAGTCTGATAAACGCCGGAAAAATGACTAAGTCCAAAAAAAAAATTTTTTAAACTTTTTTCAATTTTACCCCCGTGGGATATATATTCTACCCACACACATTTGGAACTCTCCTGGGGTACCCTCACACATATTATTCCCTCATTTAGTGGATATTTTCACAAAAAAGTGAAATTTTCAAAAATCCAAAATATTGGCTGAAAACGACTAAATATCAAGGACTCATTGGGCGAATCGCTCTGGAACTGAAATCGGAACGCTCACTCACATTTCCCCTATCTGAAAGTCTGATAAACGCCGGAAAAATGACTAAGTCCAAGAAAAAAATTTTTTCAACTTTTTTCAATTTTACCCCCGTGGGATATATATTCTACCCACACACATTTGGAACTCTCCTGGGGTACCCTCACACATATTATTCCCTCATTTAGTGGATATTTTCACAAAAAAGTGAAATTTTCAAAAATCCAGAAAATTGGCTGAAAACGACTAAATATCAAGGAGTCATTGGGCGAATCGCTCTGGAACTGAAATCGAAACGCTCACTGACATTTCCCCTATCTGAAAGTCTGATAAACGCCGGAAAAATGACTAAGTCCAAGAAAAAAATTTTTTCAACTTTTTTCAATTTTACCCCCGTGGGATATATATTCTACCCACACACATTTGGAACTCTCCTGGGGTACCCTCACACATATTATTCCCTCATTTAGTGGATATTTTCACAAAAAAGTGAAATTTTCAAAAATCCAGAAAATTGGCTGAAAACGACTAAATATCAAGGAGTCATTGGGCGAATCGCTCTGGAACTGAAATCGGAACGCTCACTGACATTTCCCCTATCTGAAAGTCTGATAAACGCCGGAAAAATGACTAAGTCCAAAAAAAAAATTTTTTAAACTTTTTTCAATTTTACCCCCGTGCGATATATATTCTACCCACACACATTTGGAACTCTCCTGGAGTACCCTCACACATATTATTCCCTCATTTAGTGGATATTTTCACAAAAAAGTGAAATTTTCAAAAATCCAAAATATTGGCTGAAAACGACTAAATATCAAGGACTCATTGGGCGAATCGCTCTGGAACTGAAATCAGAACGCTCACTCACATTTCCCCTATCTGAAAGTCTGATAAACGCCGGAAAAATGACTAAGTCCAAGAAAAAAATTTTTTCAACTTTTTTCAATTTTACCCCCGTGGGATATATATTCTACCCACACACATTTGGAACTCTCCTGGGGTACCCTCACACATATTATTCCCTCATTTAGTGGATATTTTCACAAAAAAGTGAAATTTTCAAAAATCCAGAAAATTGGCTGAAAACGACTAAATATCAAGGAGTCATTGGGCGAATCGCTCTGGAACTGAAATCGGAATGCTCACTGACATTTCCCCTATCTGAAAGTCTGATAAACGCCGGAAAAATGACTAAGTCCAAGAAAAAAAATTTTTCAACTTTTTTCAATTTTACCCCCGTGGGATATATATTCTACCCACACACATTTGGAACTCTCCTGGGGTACCCTCACACATATTATTCCCTCATTTAGTGGATATTTTCACAAAAAAGTGAAATTTTCAAAAATCCAAAATATTGGCTGAAAACGACTAAATATCAAGGACTCATTGGGCGAATCGCTCTGGAACTGAAATCGGAACGCTCACTGACATTTCCCCTATCTGAAAGTCTGATAAACGCCGGAAAAATGACTAAGTCCAAAAAAAAAATTTTTTAAACTTTTTTCAATTTTACCCCCGTGGGATGTATATTCTACCCACACACATTTGGAACTCTCCTGGAGTACCCTCACACATATTATTCCCTCATTTAGTGGATATTTTCACAAAAAAGTGAAATTTTCAAAAATCCAAAATATTGGCTGAAAACGACTAAATATCAAGGACTCATTGGGCGAATCGCTCTGGAACTGAAATCGGAACGCTCACTCACATTTCCCCTATTTGAAAGTCTGATAAACGCCGGAAAAATGACTAAGTCCAAGAAAAAAATTTTTTCAACTTTTTTCAATTTTACCCCCGTGGGATATATATTCTACCCACACACATTTGGAACTCTCCTGGGGTACCCTCACACATATTATTCCCTCATTTAGTGGATATTTTCACAAAAAAGTGAAATTTTCAAAAATCCAGAAAATTGGCTGAAAACGACTAAATATCAAGGAGTCATTGGGCGAATCGCTCTGGAACTGAAATCGGAACGCTCACTGACATTTCCCCTATCTGAAAGTCTGATAAACGCCGGAAAAATGACTAAGTCCAAAAAAAAAATTTTTTAAACTTTTTTCAATTTTACCCCCGTGGGATATATATTCTACCCACACACATTTGGAACTCTCCTGGAGTACCCTCACACATATTATTCCCTCATTTAGTGGATATTTTCACAAAAAAGTGAAATTTTCAAAAATCCAAAATATTGGCTGAAAACGACTAAATATCAAGGACTCATTGGGCGAATCGCTCTGGAACTGAAATCAGAACGCTCACTCACATTTCCCCTATCTGAAAGTCTGATAAACGCCGGAAAAATGACTAAGTCCAAGAAAAAAATTTTTTCAACTTTTTTCAATTTTACCCCCGTGGGATATATATTCTACCCACACACATTTGGAACTCTCCTGGGGTACCCTCACACATATTATTCCCTCATTTAGTGGATATTTTCACAAAAAAGTGAAATTTTCAAAAATCCAGAAAATTGGCTGAAAACGACTAAATATCAAGGAGTCATTGGGCGAATCGCTCTGGAACTGAAATCGGAATGCTCACTGACATTTCCCCTATCTGAAAGTCTGATAAACGCCGGAAAAATGACTAAGTCCAAGAAAAAAAATTTTTCAACTTTTTTCAATTTTACCCCCGTGGGATATATATTCTACCCACACACATTTGGAACTCTCCTGGGGTACCCTCACACATATTATTCCCTCATTTAGTGGATATTTTCACAAAAAAGTGAAATTTTCAAAAAATCCAGAAAATTGGCTGAAAACGACTAAATATCAAGGATTCATTGGGCGAATCGCTCTGGAACTGAAATCGGAACGCTCACTGACATTTCCCCTATCTGAAAGTCTGATAAACGCCGGAAAAATGACTAAGTCCAAAAAAAAAATTTTTTGAACTTTTTTCAATTTTACCCCCGTGGGATATATATTCTACCCACACACATTTGGAACTCTCCTGGGGTACCCTCACACATATTATTCCCTCATTTAGTGGATATTTTCACAAAAAAGTGAAATTTTCAAAAATCCAGAAAATTGGCTGAAAACGACTAAATATCAAGGAGTCATTGTGCGAATCGCTCTGGAACTGAAATCGGAACGCTCACTGACATTTCCCCTATCTGAAAGTCTGATAAACGCCGGAAAAATGACTAAGTCCAAAAAAAAAATTTTTTAAACTTTTTTCAATTTTACCCCCGTGGGATATATATTCTACCCACACACATTTGGAACTCTCCTGGGGTACCCTCACACATATTATTCCCTCATTTAGTGGATATTTTCACAAAAAAGTGAAATTTTCAAAAATCCAAAATATTGGCTGAAAACGACTAAATATCAAGGACTCATTGGGCGAATCGCTCTGGAACTGAAATCGGAACGCTCACTCACATTTCCCCTATCTGAAAGTCTGATAAACGCCGGAAAAATGACTAAGTCCAAAAAAAAAATTTTTTAAACTTTTTTCAATTTTACCCCCGTGGGATATATATTCTACCCACACACATTTGGAACTCTCCTGGGGTACCCTCACACATATTATTCCCTCATTTAGTGGATATTTTCACAAAAAAGTGAAATTTTCAAAAATCCAGAAAATTGGCTGAAAACGACTAAATATCAAGAAGTCATTGGGCGAATCGCTCTGGAACTGAAATCGGAATGCTCACTGACATTTCCCCTATCTGAAAGTCTGATAAACGCCGGAAAAATGACTAAGTCCAAGAAAAAAATTTTTTCAACTTTTTTCAATTTTACCCCCGTGGGATATATATTCTACCCACACACATTTGGAACTCTCCTGGGGTACCCTCACACATATTATTCCCTCATTGAGTGGATATTTTCACAAAAAAGTGAAATTTTCAAAAATCCAAAATATTGGCTGAAAACGACTAAATATCAAGGACTCATTGGGCGAATCGCTCTGGAACTGAAATCGGAACGCTCACTCACATTTCCCCTATCTGAAAGTCTGATAAACGCCGGAAAAATGACTAAGTCCAAGAAAAAAATTTTTTCAACTTTTTTCAATTTTACCCCCGTGGGATATATATTCTAACCACACACATTTGGAACTCTCCTGGGGTACCCTCACACAGATTATTCCCTCATTTAGTGGATATTTTCACAAAAAAGTGAAATTTTCAAAAATCCAAAATATTGGCTGAAAACGACTAAATATCAAGGACTCATTGGGCGAATCGCTCTGGAACTGAAATCGGAACACTCACTCACATTTCCCCTATCTGAAAGTCTGATAAACGCCGGAAAAATGACTAAGTCCAAGAAAAAAGTGTTTTCAACTTTTTTCAATTTTACCCCCGTGGGATATATATTCTACCCACACACATTTGGAACTCTCCTGGGGTACCCTCACACATATTATTCCCTCATTTAGTGGATATTTTCACAAAAAAGTGAAATTTTCAAAAATCCAGAAAATTGGCTGAAAACGACTAAATATCAAGGACTCATTGGGCGAATCGCTCTGGAACTTAAATCGGAACGCTCACTGACATTTCCCCTATCTGAAAGTCTGATATACGCCGTAAAAATGACTAAGTCCAAGAAAAAAGTGTTTTCAACTTTTTTCAATTTTACCCCCGTGGGATATATATTCTACCCACTCACATTTGGAACTCTCCTGGGGTACCCTCACACATATTATTCCCTCATTTAGTGGATATTTTCACAAAAAAGTGAAATTTTCAAAAATCCAGAAAATTGGCTGAAAACGACTAAATATCAAGGAGTCATTGGGCGAATCGCTCTGGAACTGAAATCGGAATGCTCACTGACATTTCCCCTATCTGAAAGTCTGATAAACGCCGGAAAAATGACTAAGTCCAAGAAAAAAATTTTTTCAACTTTTTTCAATTTTACCCCCGTGGGATATATATTCTAACCACACACATTTGGAACTCTCCTGGGGTACCCTCACACATATTATTCCCTCATTGAGTGGATATTTTCACAAAAAAGTGAAATTTTCAAAAATCCAAAATATTGGCTGAAAACGACTAAATATCAAGGACTCATTGGGCGAATCGCTCTGGAACTGAAATCGGAACACTCACTCACATTTCCCCTATCTGAAAGTCTGATAAACGCCGGAAAAATGACTAAGTCCAAGAAAAAAGTGTTTTCAACTTTTTTCAATTTTACCCCCGTGGGATATATATTCTACCCACACACATTTGGAACTCTCCTGGGGTACCCTCACACATATTATTCCCTCATTTAGTGGATATTTTCACAAAAAAGTGAAATTTTCAAAAATCCAGAAAATTGGCTGAAAACGACTAAATATCAAGGAGTCATTGGGCGAATCGCTCTGGAACTGAAATCGGAATGCTCACTGACATTTCCCCTATCTGAAAGTCTGATATACGCCGTAAAAATGACTAAGTCCAAAAAAAAAATTTTTTAAACTTTTTTCAATTTTACCCCCGTGGGATATATATTCTACCCACTCACATTTGGAACTCTCCTGGGGTACCCTCACACATATTATTCCCTCATTTAGTGGATATTTTCACAAAAAAGTGAAATTTTCAAAAATCCAAAATATTGGCTGAAAACGACTAAATATCAAGGACTCATTGGGCGAATCGCTCTGGAACTTAAATCGGAACGCTCACTGACATTTGCCCTATCTGAAAGTCTGATAAACGCCGGAAAAATGACTAAGTCCAAGAAAAAAGTGTTTTCAACTTTTTTCAATTTTACCCCCGTGGGATATATATTCTACCCACACACATTTGGAACTCTCCTGGGGTACCCTCACACATATTATTCCCTCATTTAGTGGATATTTTCACAAAAAAGTGAAATTTTCAAAAATCCAGAAAATTGGCTGAAAACGACTAAATATCAAGGACTCATTGGGCGAATCGCTCTGGAACTGAAATCGGAATGCTCACTGACATTTCCCCTATCTGAAAGTCTGATATACGCCGTAAAAATGACTAAGTCCAAAAAAAAAATTTTTTAAACTTTTTTCAATTTTACCCCCGTGGGATATATATTCTACCCACTCACATTTGGAACTCTCCTGGGGTACCCACACACATATTATTCCCTCATTTAGTGGATATTTTCACAAAAAAGTGAAATTTTCAAAAATCCAGAAAATTGGCTGAAAACGACTAAATATCAAGGAGTCATTGGGCGAATCGCTCTGGAACTGAAATCGGAATGCTCACTGACATTTCCCCTATCTGAAAGTCTGATAAACGCCGGAAAAATGACTAAGTCCAAAAAAATATTTTTTTCAACTTTTTTAAATTTTACCCCCGTGAGATATATATTCTACCCACACACATTTGGAACTCTCCTGGTGTACCCTCACACATATTATTCCCTCATTTAGTGGATATTTTCACAAAAAAGTGAAATTTTCAAAAATCCAGAAAATTGGTTGAAAACTACTAAATATCAAGGAGTCATTGCGCGAATCGCTCTGGAACTGAAATCGGAACGCTCACTGACATTTCACCTATCTGAAAGTCTGATAAACGCCGGAAAAATGACTAAGTCCAAAAAAAAAATTTTTTAAACTTTTTTCAATTTTACCCCCGTGGGATATATATTCTACCCACACACATTTGGAACTCTCCTGGGGTACCCTCACACATATCATTCCCTCATTTAGTGGATATTTTCACAAAAATTGAAATTTTCAAAAAATCCAGAAAATTGGCTGAAAATGACTAAATATCAAAGACTCATTGGGCGAATCGCTCTGGAACTGAAATTGGAATGCTCACTGACATTTCCCCTATCTGAAAGTCTGATAAACGCCGTAAAAATGACTAAGTCCAAAAAAAAAATTTTTTAAACTTTTTTCAGTTTTACCCCCGTGGGATATATATTCTACCCACACACATTTGGAACTCTCCTGGGGTACCCTCACACATATTATTCCCTCATTTAGTGGATATTTTCACAAAAAAGTGAAATTTTCAAAAATCCAGAAAATTGGCTGAAAACGACTAAATATCAAGGACTCATTGGGCGAATCGCTCTGGAACTGAAATCGGAACGCTCACTGACATTTCACCTATCTGAAAGTCTGATAAACGCCGGAAAAATGACTATGTCCAAAAATAAATTTGTTCAACTTTTTTCAGTTTTACCCGGTGGGATATATATTCTACCCACACACATTTGGAACTCTCCTGGGGTACCCTCACACATATTATTCCCTCATTTAGTGGATATTTTCACAAAAAAGTGAAATTTTCAAAAAATCCAGAAAATTGGCTAAAAACGACTAAATATTAAGGACTCATTGGGCGAATCGCTCTGGAACTGAAATCGGAACACTCACTGACATTTGATAAACGCCGGAAAAATGACTAAGTCCAAAAAAAAAATTTTTTCAACTTTTTTCAATTTTACCCCCGTGGGATATATATTCTACCCACACACATTTGGAACTCTCCTGGGGTACCCTCACACATATTATTCCCTCATTTAGTGGATATTTTCACAAAAAAGTGAAATTTTCAAAAATCCAGAAAATTGGCTGAAAACGACTAAATATCAAGGACTCATTGGGCGAATCGCTCTGGAACTGAAATCGGAATGCTCACTGACATTTCCCCTATCTGAAAGTCTGATATACGCCGTAAAAATGACTAAGTCCAAAAAAAAAATTTTTTAAACTTTTTTCAATTTTACCCCCGTGGGATATATATTCTACCCACTCACATTTGGAACTCTCCTGGGGTACCCACACACATATTATTCCCTCATTTAGTGGATATTTTCACAAAAAAGTGAAATTTTCAAAAATCCAGAAAATTGGCTGAAAACGACTAAATATCAAGGAGTCATTGGGCGAATCGCTCTGGAACTGAAATCGGAATGCTCACTGACATTTCCCCTATCTGAAAGTCTGATAAACGCCGGAAAAATGACTAAGTCCAAAAAAATATTTTTTTCAACTTTTTTAAATTTTACCCCCGTGAGATATATATTCTACCCACACACATTTGGAACTCTCCTGGTGTACCCTCACACATATTATTCCCTCATTTAGTGGATATTTTCACAAAAAAGTGAAATTTTCAAAAATCCAGAAAATTGGTTGAAAACTACTAAATATCAAGGAGTCATTGCGCGAATCGCTCTGGAACTGAAATCGGAACGCTCACTGACATTTCACCTATCTGAAAGTCTGATAAACGCCGGAAAAATGACTAAGTCCAAAAAAAAAATTTTTTAAACTTTTTTCAATTTTACCCCCGTGGGATATATATTCTACCCACACACATTTGGAACTCTCCTGGGGTACCCTCACACATATCATTCCCTCATTTAGTGGATATTTTCACAAAAATTGAAATTTTCAAAAAATCCAGAAAATTGGCTGAAAATGACTAAATATCAAAGACTCATTGGGCGAATCGCTCTGGAACTGAAATTGGAATGCTCACTGACATTTCCCCTATCTGAAAGTCTGATAAACGCCGGAAAAATGACTAAGTCGAAAAAAAATTTTTTTTCAACTTTTTTTAATTTTACCCCCGTGAGATATATATTCTACCCACACACATTTGGAACTCTCCTGGGGTACCCTCACACATATTATTTCCTCATTTAGTGGATATTTTCACAAAAAAGTGAAATTTTCAAAAATCCAGAAAATTGGCTGAAAACGACTAAATATCAAGGAGTCATTGCGCGAATCGCTCTGGAACTGAAATCGGAACGCTCACTGACATTTCCCCTATCTGAAAGTCTGATAAACGCCGGAAAAATGACTAAGTCCAAAAAAAAAATTTTTTAAACTTTTTTCAGTTTTACCCCCGTGGGATATATATTCTACCCACACACATTTGGAACTCTCCTGGGGTACCCTCACACATATTATTCCCTCATTTAGTGGATATTTTCACAAAAAAGTGAAATTTTCAAAAATCCAGAAAATTGGCTGAAAACGACTAAATATCAAGGACTCATTGGGCGAATCGCTCTGGAACTGAAATCGGAACGCTCACTGACATTTCACCTATCTGAAAGTCTGATAAACGCCGGAAAAATGACTATGTCCAAAAATAAATTTGTTCAACTTTTTTCAGTTTTACCCGGTGGGATATATATTCTACCCACACACATTTGGAACTCTCCTGGGGTACCCTCACACATATTATTCCCTCATTTAGTGGATATTTTCACAAAAAAGTGAAATTTTCAAAAAATCCAGAAAATTGGCTAAAAACGACTAAATATTAAGGACTCATTGGGCGAATCGCTCTGGAACTGAAATCGGAACACTCACTGACATTTGATAAACGCCGGAAAAATGACTAAGTCCAAAAAAAAAATTTTTTCAACTTTTTTCAATTTTACCCCCGTGGGATATATATTCTACCCACACACATTTGGAACTCTCCTGGGGTACCCTCACACATATTATTCCCTCATTTAGTGGATATTTTCACAAAAAAGTGAAATTTTCAAAAATCCAAAAAATTGGCTGAAAACGACTAAATATCTAGGAGTCATTGGGCCAATCGCTCTGGAACTGAAATCGGAACGCTCACTGACAGTTGCCCTATCTGAAAGTCTGATAAACGCCGGAAAAATGACTATGTCCAAAAAAAAATTTGTTCAACTTTTTTCAGTTTTACCCGGTGGGATATATATTCTACCCACACACATTTGGAACTCTCCTGGGGTACCCTCACACATATTATTCCCTCATTTAGTGGATATTTTCACAAAAAAGTGAAATTTTCAAAAAATCCAGAAAATTGGCTAAAAACGACTAAATATTAAGGACTCATTGGGCGAATCGCTCTGGAACTGAAATCGGAACACTCACTGACATTTGATAAACGCCGGAAAAATGACTAAGTCCAAAAAAAAAATTTTTTCAACTTTTTTCAATTTTACCCCCGTGGGATATATATTCTACCCACACACATTTGGAACTCTCCTGGGGTACCCTCACACATATTATTCCCTCATTTAGTGGATATTTTCACAAAAAAGTGAAATTTTCAAAAATCCAGAAAATTGGCTGAAAACGACTATATATCAAGGAGTCATTGGGCGAATCGCTCTGGAACTGAAATCGGAACGCTCACTGACATTTCCCCTATCTGAAAGTCCGATAAACGCCGGAAAAATGACTAAGTCCAAAAAAAAATTTGTTCAACTTTTTTCAATTTTCCCCCGTGGGATATATATTCTACCCACACACATTTGGAACTCTCCTGGGGTACCCTCACACATTTCATTCCCTCATTTAGTGGATGTTTTTACAAAAAAGTGAAATTTTCAAAAATCCAGAAAATTGGCTGAAAACGACTATATATTAAGGAATCATTGGGCGAATCGCTCTGGAACTGAAATCGGAACGCTCACTGACATTTCCCCTATCTGAAAGTCTGATAAACGCCGGAAAAATGACTAAGTCCAAGAAAAAAAATGTTTCAACTTTTTTCAATTTTACCCCCGTGGGATATATATTCTACCCACACACATTTGGAACTCTCCTGGGGTACCCTCACACATATTATTCCCTCATTTAGTGGATATTTTCACAAAAAAGTGAAATTTTCAAAAATCCAGAAAATTGGCTGAAAACGACTAAATATCAAGGAGTCATTGGGCCAATCGCTCTGGAACTGAAATCGGAACGCTCACTGACAGTTGCCCTATCTGAAAGTCTGATAAACGCCGGAAAAATGACTAAGTCCAAAAAAAAATTTGTTCAACTTTTTTCAGTTTTACCCGGTGGGATATATATTCTACCCACACACATTTGGAACTCTCCTGGGGTACCCTCACACATATTATTCCCTCATTTAGTGGATATTTTCACAAAAAAGTGAAATTTTCAAAAAATCCAGAAAATTGGCTAAAAACGACTAAATATTAAGGACTCATTGGGCGAATCGCTCTGGAACTCTAATCGGAACGCTCACTGACATTTCCCCTATCTGAAAGTCCGATAAACGCCGGAAAAATGACTAAGTCCAAAAAAAAATTTGTTCAACTTTTTTCAATTTTACCCCGTGGGATATATATTCTACCCACACACATTTGGAACTCTCCTGGGGTACCCTCACACATTTCATTCCCTCATTTAGTGGATATTTTCACAAAAAAGTGAAATTTTCAAAAAATCCAGAAAATTGGCTGAAAATGACTAAATATCAAAGACTCATTGGGCGAATCGCTCTGGAACTGAAATCGGAATGCTCACTGACATTTCCCCTATCTGAAAGTCTGATAAACGCCGGAAAAATGACTAAGTCCAAGAAAAAAAATTTTTCAAGTTTTTTCAATTTTACCCCCGTGGGATATATATTCTACCTACACACATTTGGAACTCTCCTGGGGAGCCCTCACACATATTATTCCCTCATTTAGTGGATATTTTCACAAAAAAGTGAAATTTTCAAAAAATCCAGAAAATTGGCTAAAAACGACTAAATATTAAGGACTCATTGGGCGAATCGCTCTGGAACTGAAATCGGAACGCTCACTGACATTTCCCCTATCTGAAAGTTCGATAAACGCCGGAAAAATGACTAAGTCCAAAAAAAAATTTGTTCAACTTTTTTTAATTTTACCCCCGTGGAATATATATTCAACCCACACACATTTGGAACTCTCCTGGGGTACCCTCACACATATTATTCCCTCATTTAGTGGATATTTTCACAAAAAAGTGAAATTTTCAAAAATCCAGAAAATTGGCTGAAAACGACTATATATCAAGGAGTCATTGGGCGAATCGCTTTGGAACTGAAATCGGAACGCTCACTGACATTTCCCCTATCTGAAAGTCTGATAAACGCCGGAAAAATGGCTAAGTCCAAGAAAAAAAATGTTTCAACTTTTTTCAATTTTACCCCCGTGGGATATATATTCTACCCACACACATTTGGAACTCTCCTGGGGTACCCTCACACATATTATTCCCTCATTTAGTGGATATTTTCACAAAAAAGTGAAATTTTCAAAAATCCAAAATATTGGCTGAAAACGACTAAATATCAAGGACTCATTGGGCGAATCGCTCTGGAACTGAAATCGGAACGCTCACTCACATTTCCCCTATCTGAAAGTCTGATAAACGCCGGAAAAATGACTAAGTCCAAAAAAAAATTTTTTTCAACTTTTTTTAATTTTACCCCCGTGAGATATATATTCTACCGACACACATTTGGAACTCTCCTGGGGTACCCTCACACATATTATTTCCTCATTTAGTGGATATTTTCACAAAAAAGTGAAATTTTCAAAAATCCAGAAAATTGGCTGAAAAATGACTAAATATCAAGGAGTCATTGCGCGAATCGCTCTGGAACTGAAATCGGAACGCTCACTGACATTTCCCCTATCTGAAAGTCTGATAAACGCCGGAAAAATGACTAAGTGCAAAAAAAAAATTTTTTAAACTTTTTTCAATTTTACCCCCGTGGGATATATATTCTACCCACACACATTTGGAACTCTCCTGGGGTACCCTCACACATTTCATTCCCTCATTTAGTGGATATTTTCACAAAAAAGTGAAATTATCAAAAAATCCAGAAAATTGTCTGAAAATGACTAAATATCAAAGACTCATTGGGCGAATCTCTCTGGAACTGAAATCGGAATGCTCACTGACATTTGATAAACGCCGGAAAAATGACTAAGTCCAAAAAAAAAATTTTTTCAACTTTTTTCAATTTTACCCCCGTGTGATATATATTCTACCCACACACATTTGGAACTCTCCTGGGGTACCCTCACACATATTATTTCCTCATTTAGTGGATATTTTCACAAAAAAGTGAAATTTTCAAAAATCCAGAATATTGTCTGAAAACGACTAAATATCAAGGAGTCATTGCGCGAATCGCTCTGGAACTGAAATCGGAACGCTCACTGACATTTCCCCTATCTGAAAGTCTGATAAACGCCGGAAAAATGACTAAGTCCGAAAAAAAAAATTTTTTAAACTTTTTTCAATTTTACCCCCGTGGGATATATATTCTACCCACACACATTTGGAACTCTCCTGGGGTACCCTCACACATATTATTCCCTCATTTAGTGGATATTTTCACAAAAAAGTGAAATTTTCAAAAATCCAGAAAATTGGCTGAAAACGACTAAATATCAAGGAGTCATTGGGCCAATCGCTCTGGAACTGAAATCGGAACGCTCACTGACAGTTGCCCTATCTGAAAGTCTGATAAACGCCGGAAAAATGACTAAGTCCAAAAAAAAATTTGTTCAACTTTTTTCAGTTTTACCCGGTGGGATATATATTCTACCCACACACATTTGGAACTCTCCTGGGGTACCCTCACACATTTCATTCCCTCATTTAGTGGATATTTTCACAAAAAAGTGAAATTTTCAAAAAATCCAGAAAATTGGCTGAAAATGACTAAATATCAAAGACTTATTGGGCGAATCGCTCTGGAACTGAAATCGGAATGCTCACTGATATTTCCCCTATCTGAAAGTCTGATAAACGCCGGAAAAATGACTAAGTCCAAGAAAAAAATTTTTTCAAGTTTTTTCAATTTTACCCCCGTGGGATATATATTCTACCTACACACATTTGGAACTCTCCTGGGGAACCCTCACACATATTATTCCCTCATTTAGTGGATATTTTCACAAAAAAGTGAAATTTTCAAAAATCCAGAAAATTGGCTGAAAAATGACTAAATATCAAGGAGTCATTGCGCGAATCGCTCTGGAACTGAAATCGGAACGCTCACTGACATTTCCCCTATCTGAAAGTCAGATAAACGCCGGAAAGATGACTAAGTCCAAAAAAAAATTTGTTCAACTTTTTTCAATTTTACCCCGTGGGATATATATTCTACCCACACACATTTGGAACTCTCCTGGGGTACCCTCACACATTTCATTCCCTCATTTAGTGGATATTTTCACAAAAAAGTGAAATTTTCAAAAAATCCAGAAAATTGGCTGAAAATGACTAAATATCAAAGACTCATTGGACGAATCGCTCTGGAACTGAAATCGGAATGCTCACTGACATTTCCCCTATCTGAAAGTCTGATAAACGCCGGAAAAATGACTAAGTCCAAGAAAAAAAATTTTTCAACTTTTTTCAATTTTACCCCCGTGGGATATATATTCTACCCACACACATTTGGAACTCTCCTGGGGAACCCTCACACATATTATTCCCTCATTTAGTGGATATTTTCACAAAAAAGTGAAATTTTCAAAAATCCAAAATATTGGCTGAAAACGACTATATATCAAGGAGTCATTGGGCGAATCGCTCTGGAACTTAAATCGGAACGCTCACTGACATTTCCCCTATCTGAAAGTCTGATAAACGCCGGAAAAATGGCTAAGTCCAAGAAAAAAAATGTTTCAACTTTTTTCAATTTTACCCCCGTGGGATATATATTCTACCCACACACATTTGGAACTCTCCTGGGGTACCCTCACACATATTATTCCCTCATTTAGTGGATATTTTCACAAAAAAGTGAAATTTTCAAAAATCCAAAATATTGGCTGAAAACGACTAAATATCAAGGACTCATTGGGCGAGTCGCTCTGGAACTGAAATCGGAACGCTCACTGACATTTGCCGTATCTGAAAGTCTGATAAACGCCGGAAAAATGACTAAGTCCAAAAAAAAAATTTTTTAAACTTTTTTC
This sequence comes from Phyllobates terribilis, assembly GCF_046119375.1. Classification (NCBI taxonomy): domain Eukaryota; kingdom Metazoa; phylum Chordata; class Amphibia; order Anura; family Dendrobatidae; genus Phyllobates; species Phyllobates terribilis. The sequence continues at coordinate 587,619,089 of NW_027362762.1, forward strand.
AATTTTACCCCCGTCAGATATATATTCTACCCACACACATTTGGAACTCTCCTGGGGTACCCTCACACATATTATTCCCTCATAAAGTGGATATTTTCACAAAAAAGTGAAATTTTCAAAAATCCAAAATATTGGCTGAAAACGACTAAATATCAAGGACTCATTGGGCGTATCGCTCTGGAACTGAAATCGGAACGCTCACTGACATTTCCCCTATCTGAAACTCTGATAAACGCCGGAAAAATGACTAAGTCTAAAAAAAAAATTTTTTAAACTTTTTTCAATTTTACCCCCGTCAGATATATATTCTACCCACACACATTTGGAACTCTCCTGGGGTACCCTCACACATATTATTCCCTCATTTAGTGGATATTTTCACAAAAAAGTGAAATCTTCAAAAATCCAAAATATTGGCTGAAAACGACTAAATATCAAGGACTCATTGGGCGAATCGCTCTGGAACTGAAATCGAAACGCTCACTGACATTTGCCCTCTCTGAAAGTCTGATAAACGCCCGAAAAATGACTAAGTCCAAAAAAAAAAATTTTTCAACTTTTTTCAATTTTACCCCCGTCAGATATATATTCTACCCACACACATTTGGAACTCTCCTGGGGTACCATCACACATATTATTCCCTCATTTAGTGGATATTTTCACAAAAAAGTGAAATTTTCAAAAATCCAAAATATTGGCTGAAAACGACTAAATATCAAGGACTCATTGGGCGAATCGCTCTGGAACTGAAATCGGAACGCTCACTGACATTTGCCCTATCTGAAAGTCTGATAAACGCCCGAAAAATGACTAAGTCCAAAAAAAAAAATGTTTCAACTTTTTTCAATTTTACCCCCGTCAGATATATATTCTACCCACACACATTTGGAACTCTCCTGGGGTACCCTCACACATATTATTCCCTCATTTATTGGATATTTTCACAAAAAAGTGAAATTTTCAAAAATCCAAAATATTAGCTGAAAACGACTAAATATCAAGGACTCATTGGGCGAATCGCTCTGGAACTGAAATCGGAATGCTCACTGATATTTCCCCTATCTGAAAGTCTGATAAACGCCGGAAAAATGACTAAGTCTAAAAAAAAAATTTTTTAAACTTTTTTCAATTTTACCCCCGTCAGATATATATATATTCTACCCACACACATTTGGAACTCTCCTGGGGTACCCTCACACATATTATTCCCTCATTTAGTGGATATTTTCACAAAAAAGTGAAATTTTCAAAAATCCAAAATATTGGCTGAAAACGACTAAATATCAAGGACTCATTGGCCGAGTGGCTCTGGAACTGAAATCGGAACGCTCACTGACATTTGCCGTATCTGAAAGTCTGATAAACGACCGAAAAATGACTAAGTCCAAAAAAAAAAATTTTTCAACTTTTTTCAATTTTACCCCGTCAGATATATATTCTACCCACACACATTTGGAACTCTCCTGGGGTACCCTCACACATATTATTCCCTCATTTATTGGATATTTTCACAAAAAAGTGAAATTTTCAAAAATCCAAAATATTGGCTGAAAACGACTAAATATCAAGGACTCATTGGGCGAATCGCTCTGGAACTGAAATCGGAACGCTCACTGACATTTCCCCTATCTGAAAGTCTGATAAACGCCGGAAAAATGACTAAGTCTAAAAAAAAAATTTTTTAAACTTTTTTCAATTTTACCCCCGTCAGATATATATATATTCTACCCACACACATTTGGAACTCTCCTGGGGTACCCTCACACATATTATTCCCTCATTTAGTGGATATTTTCACAAAAAAAGTGAAATTTTCAAAAATCCAAAATATTGGCTGAAAACGACTAAATATCAAGGACTCATTGGGCGAGTCGCTCTGGAACTGAAATCGGAACGCTCACTGACATTTCCCCTATCTGAAAGTCTGATAAACGACCGAAAAATGACTAAGTCCAAAAAAAAAAATTTTTCAACTTTTTTCAATTTTACCCCGTCAGATATATATTCTACCCACACACATTTGGAACTCTCCTGGGGTACCCTCACACATATTATTCCCTCATTTATTGGATATTTTCACAAAAAAGTGAAATTTTCAAAAATCCAAAATATTGGCTGAAAACGACTAAATATCAAGGACTCATTGGGCGAATCGCTCTGGAACTGAAATCGGAACACTCACTGACATTTCCCCTATCTGAAAGTCTGATAAACGCCGGAAAAATGACTAAGTCCAAAAAAAAAATTTTTCAAATTTTTTCAATTTTACCCCCGTCAGATATATATTCTACCCACACACATTTGGAACTCTCCTGGGTTACCCTCACACATATTATTCCCTCATTTAGTGGATATTTTCACAAAAAAGTATAATTTTCAAAAATCCAAAATATTGGCTGAAAACGACTAAATATCAAGGACTCATTGGGCGAATCGCTCTGGAACTGAAATCGGAACGTTCACTGACATTTGCCCTATCTGAAAGTCTGATAAATGCCGGAAAAATGACTAAGTCCAAAAAAAATTTTTTTTAAACTTTTTTCTATTTTACCCCCGTCAGATATATATTCTACCCACACACATTTGGAACTCTCCTGGGGTACCCTCACACATTTCATTCCCTCATTTAGTGGATATTTTCACAAAAAAGTGAAATTTTCAAAAAATCCAGAAAATTGGCTGAAAATGACTAAATATCAAAGACTCATTGGACGAATCGCTCTGGAACTGAAATCGGAATGCTCACTGACATTTCCCCTATCTGAAAGTCTGATAAACGCCGGAAAAATGACTAAGTCCAAGAAAAAATATTTTTCAACTTTTTTCAATTTTACCCCCGTGGGATATATATTCTACCCACACACATTTGGAACTCTCCTGGGGAACCCTCACACATATTATTCCCTCATTTAGTGGATATTTTCACAAAAAAGTGAAATTTTCAAAAATCCAAAATATTGGCTGAAAACGACTAAATATCAAGGACTCATTGGGCGAATCGCTCTGGAACTGAAATCGGAATGCTCACTGACATTTCCCCTATCTGAAAGTCTGATAAACGCCGGAAAAATGACTAAGTCCAAAAAAAATTTTTTTTCAACTTTTTTTAATTTTACCCCCGTGGAATATATATTCTACCCACACACATTTGGAACTCTCCTGGGGTACCCTCACACATATTATTCCCTCATTTAGTGGATATTTTCACAAAAAAGTGAAATTTTCAAAAAATCCAGAAAATTGGCTAAAAACGACTAAATATTAAGGACTCATTGGGCGAATCGCTCTGGAACTGAAATCGGAACGCTCACTGACATTTCCCCTATCTGAAAGTCTGATAAACGCCGGAAAAATGGCTAAGTCCAAGAAAAAAAATGTTTCAACTTTTTTCAATTTTACCCCCGTGGGATATATATTCTACCCACACACATTTGGAACTCTCCTGGGGTACCCTCACACATATTATTCCCTCATTTAGTGGATATTTTCACAAAAAAGTGAAATTTTCAAAAATCCAAAATATTGGCTGAAAACGACTAAATATCAAGGACTCATTGGGCGAATCGCTCTGGAACTGAAATCGGAACGCTCACTCACATTTCCCCTATCTGAAAGTCTGATAAACGCCGGAAAAATGACTAAGTCCAAAAAAAAATTTTTTTCAACTTTTTTTAATTTTACCCCCGTGAGATATATATTCTACCGACACACATTTGGAACTCTCCTGGGGTACCCTCACACATATTATTTCCTCATTTAGTGGATATTTTCACAAAAAAGTGAAATTTTCAAAAATCCAGAAAATTGGCTGAAAAATGACTAAATATCAAGGAGTCATTGCGCGAATCGCTCTGGAACTGAAATCGGAACGCTCACTGACATTTCCCCTATCTGAAAGTCTGATAAACGCCGGAAAAATGACTAAGTGCAAAAAAAAAATTTTTTAAACTTTTTTCAATTTTACCCCCGTGGGATATATATTCTACCCACACACATTTGGAACTCTCCTGGGGTACCCTCACACATTTCATTCCCTCATTTAGTGGATATTTTCACAAAAAAGTGAAATTATCAAAAAATCCAGAAAATTGTCTGAAAATGACTAAATATCAAAGACTCATTGGGCGAATCTCTCTGGAACTGAAATCGGAATGCTCACTGACATTTGATAAACGCCGGAAAAATGACTAAGTCCAAAAAAAAAATTTTTTCAACTTTTTTCAATTTTACCCCCGTGTGATATATATTCTACCCACACACATTTGGAACTCTCCTGGGGTACCCTCACACATATTATTTCCTCATTTAGTGGATATTTTCACAAAAAAGTGAAATTTTCAAAAATCCAGAATATTGTCTGAAAACGACTAAATATCAAGGAGTCATTGCGCGAATCGCTCTGGAACTGAAATCGGAACGCTCACTGACATTTCCCCTATCTGAAAGTCTGATAAACGCCGGAAAAATGACTAAGTCCGAAAAAAAAAATTTTTTAAACTTTTTTCAATTTTACCCCCGTGGGATATATATTCTACCCACACACATTTGGAACTCTCCTGGGGTACCCTCACACATATTATTCCCTCATTTAGTGGATATTTTCACAAAAAAGTGAAATTTTCAAAAATCCAGAAAATTGGCTGAAAACGACTAAATATCAAGGAGTCATTGGGCCAATCGCTCTGGAACTGAAATCGGAACGCTCACTGACAGTTGCCCTATCTGAAAGTCTGATAAACGCCGGAAAAATGACTAAGTCCAAAAAAAAATTTGTTCAACTTTTTTCAGTTTTACCCGGTGGGATATATATTCTACCCACACACATTTGGAACTCTCCTGGGGTACCCTCACACATTTCATTCCCTCATTTAGTGGATATTTTCACAAAAAAGTGAAATTTTCAAAAAATCCAGAAAATTGGCTGAAAATGACTAAATATCAAAGACTTATTGGGCGAATCGCTCTGGAACTGAAATCGGAATGCTCACTGATATTTCCCCTATCTGAAAGTCTGATAAACGCCGGAAAAATGACTAAGTCCAAGAAAAAAATTTTTTCAAGTTTTTTCAATTTTACCCCCGTGGGATATATATTCTACCCACACACATTTGGAACTCTCCTGGGGAACCCTCACACATATTATTCCCTCATTTAGTGGATATTTTCACAAAAAAGTGAAATTTTCAAAAATCCAAAATATTGGCTGAAAACGACTATATATCAAGGAGTCATTGGGCGAATCGCTCTGGAACTTAAATCGGAACGCTCACTGACATTTCCCCTATCTGAAAGTCTGATAAACGCCGGAAAAATGGCTAAGTCCAAGAAAAAAAATGTTTCAACTTTTTTCAATTTTACCCCCGTGGGATATATATTCTACCCACACACATTTGGAACTCTCCTGGGGTACCCTCACACATATTATTCCCTCATTTAGTGGATATTTTCACAAAAAAGTGAAATTTTCAAAAATCCAAAATATTGGCTGAAAACGACTAAATATCAAGGACTCATTGGGCGAGTCGCTCTGGAACTGAAATCGGAACGCTCACTGACATTTGCCGTATCTGAAAGTCTGATAAACGCCGGAAAAATGACTAAGTCCAAAAAAAAAATTTTTTAAACTTTTTTCAATTTTACCCCCGTCAGATATATATTCTACCCACACACATTTGGAACTCTCCTGGGGTACCCTCACACATATTATTCCCTCATAAAGTGGATATTTTCACAAAAAAGTGAAATTTTCAAAAATCCAAAATATTGGCTGAAAACGACTAAATATCAAGGACTCATTGGGCGTATCGCTCTGGAACTGAAATCGGAACGCTCACTGACATTTCCCCTATCTGAAACTCTGATAAACGCCGGAAAAATGACTAAGTCTAAAAAAAAAATTTTTTAAACTTTTTTCAATTTTACCCCCGTCAGATATATATTCTACCCACACACATTTGGAACTCTCCTGGGGTACCCTCACACATATTATTCCCTCATTTAGTGGATATTTTCACAAAAAAGTGAAATCTTCAAAAATCCAAAATATTGGCTGAAAACGACTAAATATCAAGGACTCATTGGGCGAATCGCTCTGGAACTGAAATCGAAACGCTCACTGACATTTGCCCTCTCTGAAAGTCTGATAAACGCCCGAAAAATGACTAAGTCCAAAAAAAAAAATTTTTCAACTTTTTTCAATTTTACCCCCGTCAGATATATATTCTACCCACACACATTTGGAACTCTCCTGGGGTACCATCACACATATTATTCCCTCATTTAGTGGATATTTTCACAAAAAAGTGAAATTTTCAAAAATCCAAAATATTGGCTGAAAACGACTAAATATCAAGGACTCATTGGGCGAATCGCTCTGGAACTGAAATCGGAACGCTCACTGACATTTGCCCTATCTGAAAGTCTGATAAACGCCCGAAAAATGACTAAGTCCAAAAAAAAAAATGTTTCAACTTTTTTCAATTTTACCCCCGTCAGATATATATTCTACCCACACACATTTGGAACTCTCCTGGGGTACCCTCACACATATTATTCCCTCATTTATTGGATATTTTCACAAAAAAGTGAAATTTTCAAAAATCCAAAATATTAGCTGAAAACGACTAAATATCAAGGACTCATTGGGCGAATCGCTCTGGAACTGAAATCGGAATGCTCACTGATATTTCCCCTATCTGAAAGTCTGATAAACGCCGGAAAAATGACTAAGTCTAAAAAAAAAATTTTTTAAACTTTTTTCAATTTTACCCCCGTCAGATATATATATATTCTACCCACACACATTTGGAACTCTCCTGGGGTACCCTCACACATATTATTCCCTCATTTAGTGGATATTTTCACAAAAAAGTGAAATTTTCAAAAATCCAAAATATTGGCTGAAAACGACTAAATATCAAGGACTCATTGGCCGAGTGGCTCTGGAACTGAAATCGGAACGCTCACTGACATTTGCCGTATCTGAAAGTCTGATAAACGACCGAAAAATGACTAAGTCCAAAAAAAAAAATTTTTCAACTTTTTTCAATTTTACCCCGTCAGATATATATTCTACCCACACACATTTGGAACTCTCCTGGGGTACCCTCACACATATTATTCCCTCATTTATTGGATATTTTCACAAAAAAGTGAAATTTTCAAAAATCCAAAATATTGGCTGAAAACGACTAAATATCAAGGACTCATTGGGCGAATCGCTCTGGAACTGAAATCGGAACGCTCACTGACATTTCCCCTATCTGAAAGTCTGATAAACGCCGGAAAAATGACTAAGTCTAAAAAAAAAATTTTTTAAACTTTTTTCAATTTTACCCCCGTCAGATATATATATATTCTACCCACACACATTTGGAACTCTCCTGGGGTACCCTCACACATATTATTCCCTCATTTAGTGGATATTTTCACAAAAAAAGTGAAATTTTCAAAAATCCAAAATATTGGCTGAAAACGACTAAATATCAAGGACTCATTGGGCGAGTCGCTCTGGAACTGAAATCGGAACGCTCACTGACATTTCCCCTATCTGAAAGTCTGATAAACGACCGAAAAATGACTAAGTCCAAAAAAAAAAATTTTTCAACTTTTTTCAATTTTACCCCGTCAGATATATATTCTACCCACACACATTTGGAACTCTCCTGGGGTACCCTCACACATATTATTCCCTCATTTATTGGATATTTTCACAAAAAAGTGAAATTTTCAAAAATCCAAAATATTGGCTGAAAACGACTAAATATCAAGGACTCATTGGGCGAATCGCTCTGGAACTGAAATCGGAACACTCACTGACATTTCCCCTATCTGAAAGTCTGATAAACGCCGGAAAAATGACTAAGTCCAAAAAAAAAATTTTTCAAATTTTTTCAATTTTACCCCCGTCAGATATATATTCTACCCACACACATTTGGAACTCTCCTGGGTTACCCTCACACATATTATTCCCTCATTTAGTGGATATTTTCACAAAAAAGTATAATTTTCAAAAATCCAAAATATTGGCTGAAAACGACTAAATATCAAGGACTCATTGGGCGAATCGCTCTGGAACTGAAATCGGAACGTTCACTGACATTTGCCCTATCTGAAAGTCTGATAAATGCCGGAAAAATGACTAAGTCCAAAAAAAATTTTTTTTAAACTTTTTTCTATTTTACCCCCGTCAGATATATATTCTACCCACACACATTTGGAACTCTCCTGGGGTACCCTCACACATTTCATTCCCTCATTTAGTGGATATTTTCACAAAAAAGTGAAATTTTCAAAAAATCCAGAAAATTGGCTGAAAATGACTAAATATCAAAGACTCATTGGACGAATCGCTCTGGAACTGAAATCGGAATGCTCACTGACATTTCCCCTATCTGAAAGTCTGATAAACGCCGGAAAAATGACTAAGTCCAAGAAAAAATATTTTTCAACTTTTTTCAATTTTACCCCCGTGGGATATATATTCTACCCACACACATTTGGAACTCTCCTGGGGAACCCTCACACATATTATTCCCTCATTTAGTGGATATTTTCACAAAAAAGTGAAATTTTCAAAAATCCAAAATATTGGCTGAAAACGACTAAATATCAAGGACTCATTGGGCGAATCGCTCTGGAACTGAAATCGGAATGCTCACTGACATTTCCCCTATCTGAAAGTCTGATAAACGCCGGAAAAATGACTAAGTCCAAAAAAAATTTTTTTTCAACTTTTTTTAATTTTACCCCCGTGGAATATATATTCTACCCACACACATTTGGAACTCTCCTGGGGTACCCTCACACATATTATTCCCTCATTTAGTGGATATTTTCACAAAAAAGTGAAATTTTCAAAAAATCCAGAAAATTGGCTGAAAATGACTAAATATCAAAGACTCATTGGGCGAATCGCTCTGGAACTGAAATCGGAATGCTCACTGACATTTGATAAACGCCGGAAAAATGACTAAGTCCAAAAAAAAAATTTTTTCAACTTTTTTCAATTTTACCCCCGTGTGATATATATTCTACCCACACACATTTGGAACTCTCCTGGGGTACCCTCACACATATTATTCCCTCATTTAGTGGATATTTTCACAAAAAAGTGAAATTTTCAAAAAATCCAGAAAATTGGCTAAAAACGACTAAATATTAAGGACTCATTGGGCGAATCGCTCTGGAACTGAAATCCGAACACTCACTGACATTTGATAAACGCCGGAAAAATGACTAAGTCCAAAAAAAAAATTTTTTCAACTTTTTTCAATTTTACCCCCGTGTGATATATATTCTACCCACACACATTTGGAACTCTCCTGGGGTACCCTCACACATATTATTCCCTCATTTAGTGGATATTTTCACAAAAAAGTGAAATTTTCAAAAAATCCAGAAAATTGGCTAAAAACGACTAAATATCAAGGACTCATTGGGCGAATCACTCTGGAACTGAAATCGGAACGCTCACTGACATTTCCCATATCTGAAAGTCCGATAAACGCCGGAAAAATGACTAAGTCCAAAAAAAAATTTGTTCAACTTTTTTCAATTTTACCCCGTGGAATATATATTCTACCCACACACATTTGGAACTCTCCTGGGGTACCCTCACACATTTCATTCCCTCATTTAGTGGATATTTTCACAAAAAAGTGAAATTTTCAAAAAATCCAGAAAATTGGCTGAAAATGACTAAATATCAAAGACTCATTGGCGAATCGCTCTGGAACTGAAATCGGAATGCTCACTGACATTTCCCCTTTCTGAAAGTCTGATAAACGCCGGAAAAATGACTAAGTCCAAGAAAAATTTTTTTTCAACTTTTTTCAATTTTACCCCCGTGGGATATATATTCTACCCACACACATTTGGAACTCTCCTGGGGTACCCTCGCACATATTATTCCCTCATTTAGTGGATATTTTCACAAAAAAGTGAAATTTTCAAAAATCCAGAAAATTGGCTGAAAATGACTAAATATCAAGGATTCATTGGGCGAATCGCTCTGGAACTGAAATCGGAACGCTCACTCACATTTCCCCTATCTGAAAGTCTGATAAACGCCGGAAAAATGACTAAGTCCAAGAAAAAATTTTTTGCAACTTTTTTCAATTTTACCCCCGTGGTATATATATTCTACCCACACACATTTGGAACTCTCCTGGGGTACCCTCACACATATTATTCCCTCATTTAGTGGATATTTTCACAAAAAGTGAAATTTTCAAAAAATCCAGAAAATTGGCTGAATACGACTAAATATTAAGGACTCATTGGGCGAATCGCTCTGGAACTGAAATCGGAACACTCACTGACATTTGACAAATGCCGGAAAAATGACTAAGTCCAAAAAAAAATTTTTTGCAACTTTTTTCAATTTTAACCCCGTGGGATATGTATTCTACCCACACACATTTGGAACTCTCCTGGGGTACCCTCACACATATTATTCCCTCATTTAGTGGATATTTTCACAAAAAAGTGACATTTTCAAAAAATCCAGAAAATTGGCTGAAAACGACTAAATATCAAGGACTCATAGGGCGAATCACTCTGGAACTGAAATCGGAACGCTCACTGACATTTCCCCTATCTGAAAGTCTGATAAACGCCGGAAAAATGACTAAGTCCAAGAAAAAAAATGTTTCAACTTTTTTCAATTTTACCCCCGTGGGATATATATTCTACCCACACACATTTGGAACTCTCCTGGGGTACCCTCACACATATTATTCCCTCATTTAGTGGATATTTTCACAAAAAAGTGAAATTTTCAAAAATCCAAAATATTGGCTGAAAACGACTAAATATCAAAGAATCATTGGGCGAATCGCTCTGGAACTGAAATCGGAACACTCACTGACATTTGACAAACGCCGGAAAAATGACTAAGTCCAAAAAAAAATTTTTTGCAACTTTTTTCAATTTTACCCCCGTGGGATATATATTCTACCCACACACATTTGGAACTCTCCTGGGGTACCCTCACACATATTATTCCCTCATTTAGTGGATATTTTCACAAAAAAGTGACATTTTCAAAAAATCCAGAAAATTGGCTGAAAACGACTAAATATCAAGGACTCATTGGGCGAATCGCTCTGGAACTGAAATCGGAATGCTCACTGACATTTCCCCTATCTGAAAGTCTGATAAACGCCAGAAAAATGACTAAGTCCAAGAAAAAAAATGTTTCAACTTTTTTCAATTTTACCCCCGTGGGATATATATTCTACCCACACACATTTGGAACTCTCCTGGGGTACCCTCACACATATTATTCCCTCATTTAGTGGATATTTTCACAAAAAAGTGAAATTTTCAAAAAATCCAGAAAATTGGCTGAAAACGACTAAATATCAAGGACTCATTGGGCGAATCACTCTGGAACTGAAATCGGAACGCTCACTGACATTTCCCCTATCTGAAAGTCTGATAAACGCCGGAAAAATGACTAAGTCCAAAAAAAAATTTTTTGAAACTTTTTTCAATTTTACCCCCGTGGTATATATATTCTACCCACACACATTTGGAACTCTCCTGGGGTATCCTCACACATATTATTCCCTCATTTAGTGGATATTTTCAGAAAAAAGTGACATTTTCAAAAAATCCAGAAAATTGGCTGAAAACGACTAAATATTAAGGACTCATTGGGCGAATCGCTCTGGAACTGAAATCGGAACACTCACTGACATTTGATAAACGCCGGAAAACTGACTAAGTCCAAAAAAAAATTTTTTTCAACTTTTTTCAATTTTACCCCCGTGGGATATATATTCTACCCACACACATTTGGAACTCTCCTGGGGTACCCTCACACATATTATTCCCTCATTTAGTGGATATTTTCACAATAAAGTGAAATTTTCAAAAAATCCAGAAAATTGGCTAAAAACGACTAAATATCAAGGACTCATTGGGCGAATCGCTCTGGAACTGAAATCGGAACGCTCACTGACATTTCCCCTATCTGAAAGTCTGATAAACGCCAGAAAAATGACTAAGTCCAAGAAAAAAAATGTTTCAACTTTTTTCAATTTTACCCCCGTGGGATATATATTCTACCCACACACATTTGGAACTCTCCTTGGGTACCCTCACACATATCATTCCCTCATTTAGTGGATATTTCCACAAAAAAGTGAAATTTTCAAAAAATCCAGAAAATTGGCTGAAAATGACTAAATATCAAAGACTCATTGGGCGAATCGCTCTGGAACTGAAATCGGAATGCTCACTGACATTTCCCCTATCTGAAAGTCTGATAAACGCCGGAAAAATGAATAAGTCCAAGAAAAAATTTTTTTCAACTTTTTTCAATTTTACCCCCGTGGGATATATATTCTACCCACACACATTTGGAACTCTCCTGTGGCACCCTTACTCATATTATTCCCTCATTTAGTGGATATTTTCACAAAAAATGAAATTTTCAAAAATCCAGAAAATTTGCTAAAAACGACTAAATATCAAGGACTCATTGGGCGAATCGCTCTGGAACTGAAATCGGAACGCTCACTGACATTTCCCCTATCTGAAAGTCTGATAAACGCCGGAAAAATGACTAAGTCCAAAAAAAAATTTGTTCAACTTTTTTCAATTTTACCCCGTGGGATATATATTCTACCCAAACACATTTGGAACTCTCCTGGGGTACCCTCACACATATTATTCCCTCATTTAGTGGATATTTTCACAAAAAAGTGAAATTTTCAAAAAATCCAGAAAATTGGCTGAAAATGACTAAATATCAAAGAATCATTGGGCGAATCGCTCTGGAACTGTAATCGGAACGCTCACTGACATTTCCCCTATCTGAATGTCTGATAAACGCCGGAAAAATGACTAAGTCCAAGAAAAAAAATGTTTCAACTTTTTCAATTTTACCCCAGTGGGATATATATTCTACCCACACACATTTGGAACTCTCCTGGGGTACCCTCACACATATTATTCCCTCATTTAGTGGATATTTTCACAAAAAAGTGAAATTTTCAAAAAATCCAGAAAATTGGCTGAAAACGACTAAATATTAAGGACTCATTGGGCGAATCGCTCTGGAACTGAAATCGGAACGCTCACTGACATTTCCCCTATCTGAAAGTCTGATAAACGCCGGAAAAATGACTAAGTCCAAGAAAAAAAATGTTTCAACTTTTTTCAATTTTACCCCCGTGGGATATATATTCAACCCACACACATTTGGAACTCTCCTTGGGTACCCTCACACATGTCATTCCCTCATTTAGTGGATATTTTCACAAAAAAGTGAAATTTTCAAAAAATCCAGAAAATTGGCTGAAAATGACTAAATATCAAAGAATCATTGGGCGAATCGCTCTGGAACTGAAATCGGAACGCTCACTGACATTTCCCCTATCTGAATGTCTGATAAATGCCGGAAAAATGACTAAGTCCAAAAAAAAATTTGTTCAACTTTTTTCAATTTTACCCCGTGGGATATAAATTCTACCCACACACATTTGAAACTCTCCTGGGGTACCCTCACACATATTATTCCCTCATTTAGTGGATATTTTCACAAAAAAGTGAAATTTTCAAAAAATCCAGAAAATTGGCTGAAAATGACTAAATATCAAAGAATCATTGGGCGAATCGCTCTGGAACTGTAATCGGAACGCTCACTGACATTTCCCCTATCTGAATGTCTGATAAACGCCGGAAAAATGACTAAGTCCAAGAAAAAAAATGTTTCAACTTTTTCAATTTTACCCCAGTGGGATATATATTCTACCCACACACATTTGGAACTCTCCTGGGGTACCCTCACACATATTATTCCCTCATTTAGTGGATATTTTCACAAAAAAGTGAAACTTTCAAAAATCCAGAAAATTGGCTGAAAACGACTAAATATCAAGGACTCATTGGGCGAATCGCTCTGGAACTGAAATCGGAACGCTTACTGACATTTCCCCTATCTGAAAGTCTGCTAAACGCCGGAAAAATGACTAAGTCCAAAAAAAAAATTTTTTTCAACTTTTTTCAATTTTGCCCCCGTGGGATATATATTCTACCCACACACATTTGGAACTCTCTTGGGGTACCCTCGCACATATTATTCCCTCATTTAGTGGATATTTTCACAAAAAAGTGAAATTTTCAAAAATCCAGAAAATTGGCTGAAAATGACTAAATATCAAGGACTCATTGGGCGAATCACTCTGGAACTGAAATCGGAACGCTCACTGACATTTGCCCTAACTGAAAGTCTGATAAACGCCGGAAAAATGACTAAGTCCAAAAAAATTTTTTTTCAACTTTTTTCAATTTTACCCCCGTGGGATATATATTCTACCCACACACATTTGGAACTCTCCTGGGGTACCCTCACACATATTATTCCCTCATTTAGTGGATATTTTCACAAAAAAGTGAAATTTTCAAAAAATCCAGAAAATTGGCTGAAAACGACTAAATATTAAGGACTCATTGGGCGAATCGCTCTGGAACTGAAATCGGAACGCTCACTGACATATACCCTATCTGAAAGTCTGATAAACGCCGGAAAAATGACTAAGTCCAAGAAAAAAAATGTTTCAACTTTTTTCAATTTTACCCCCGTGGGATATATATTCAACCCACACACATTTGGAACTCTCCTTGGGTACCCTCACACATGTCATTCCCTCATTTAGTGGATATTTTCACAAAAAAGTGAAATTTTCAAAAAATCCAGAAAATTGGCTGAAAATGACTAAATATCAAGGACTCATTGGGCGAATCGCTCTGGAACTGAAATCGGAATGCTCACTGACATTTCCCCTATCTGAAAGTCTGATATACGCCGTAAAAATGACTAAGTCCAAAAAAAAAATTTTTTAAACTTTTTTCAATTTTACCCCCGTGGGATATATATTCTACCCACTCACATTTGGAACTCTCCTGGGGTACCCACACACATATTATTCCCTCATTTAGTGGATATTTTCACAAAAAAGTGAAATTTTCAAAAATCCAGAAAATTGGCTGAAAACGACTAAATATCAAGGAGTCATTGGGCGAATCGCTCTGGAACTGAAATCGGAATGCTCACTGACATTTCCCCTATCTGAAAGTCTGATAAACGCCGGAAAAATGACTAAGTCCAAAAAAATATTTTTTTCAACTTTTTTAAATTTTACCCCCGTGAGATATATATTCTACCCACACACATTTGGAACTCTCCTGGTGTACCCTCACACATATTATTCCCTCATTTAGTGGATATTTTCACAAAAAAGTGAAATTTTCAAAAATCCAGAAAATTGGTTGAAAACTACTAAATATCAAGGAGTCATTGCGCGAATCGCTCTGGAACTGAAATCGGAACGCTCACTGACATTTCACCTATCTGAAAGTCTGATAAACGCCGGAAAAATGACTAAGTCCAAAAAAAAAATTTTTTAAACTTTTTTCAATTTTACCCCCGTGGGATATATATTCTACCCACACACATTTGGAACTCTCCTGGGGTACCCTCACACATATCATTCCCTCATTTAGTGGATATTTTCACAAAAATTGAAATTTTCAAAAAATCCAGAAAATTGGCTGAAAATGACTAAATATCAAAGACTCATTGGGCGAATCGCTCTGGAACTGAAATTGGAATGCTCACTGACATTTCCCCTATCTGAAAGTCTGATAAACGCCGGAAAAATGACTAAGTCGAAAAAAAATTTTTTTTCAACTTTTTTTAATTTTACCCCCGTGAGATATATATTCTACCCACACACATTTGGAACTCTCCTGGGGTACCCTCACACATATTATTTCCTCATTTAGTGGATATTTTCACAAAAAAGTGAAATTTTCAAAAATCCAGAAAATTGGCTGAAAACGACTAAATATCAAGGAGTCATTGCGCGAATCGCTCTGGAACTGAAATCGGAACGCTCACTGACATTTCCCCTATCTGAAAGTCTGATAAACGCCGGAAAAATGACTAAGTCCAAAAAAAAAATTTTTTAAACTTTTTTCAGTTTTACCCCCGTGGGATATATATTCTACCCACACACATTTGGAACTCTCCTGGGGTACCCTCACACATATTATTCCCTCATTTAGTGGATATTTTCACAAAAAAGTGAAATTTTCAAAAATCCAGAAAATTGGCTGAAAACGACTAAATATCAAGGACTCATTGGGCGAATCGCTCTGGAACTGAAATCGGAACGCTCACTGACATTTCACCTATCTGAAAGTCTGATAAACGCCGGAAAAATGACTATGTCCAAAAATAAATTTGTTCAACTTTTTTCAGTTTTACCCGGTGGGATATATATTCTACCCACACACATTTGGAACTCTCCTGGGGTACCCTCACACATATTATTCCCTCATTTAGTGGATATTTTCACAAAAAAGTGAAATTTTCAAAAAATCCAGAAAATTGGCTAAAAACGACTAAATATTAAGGACTCATTGGGCGAATCGCTCTGGAACTGAAATCGGAACACTCACTGACATTTGATAAACGCCGGAAAAATGACTAAGTCCAAAAAAAAAATTTTTTCAACTTTTTTCAATTTTACCCCCGTGGGATATATATTCTACCCACACACATTTGGAACTCTCCTGGGGTACCCTCACACATATTATTCCCTCATTTAGTGGATATTTTCACAAAAAAGTGAAATTTTCAAAAATCCAAAAAATTGGCTGAAAACGACTAAATATCAAGGAGTCATTGGGCCAATCGCTCTGGAACTGAAATCGGAACGCTCACTGACAGTTGCCCTATCTGAAAGTCTGATAAACGCCGGAAAAATGACTATGTCCAAAAAAAAATTTGTTCAACTTTTTTCAGTTTTACCCGGTGGGATATATATTCTACCCACACACATTTGGAACTCTCCTGGGGTACCCTCACACATATTATTCCCTCATTTAGTGGATATTTTCACAAAAAAGTGAAATTTTCAAAAAATCCAGAAAATTGGCTAAAAACGACTAAATATTAAGGACTCATTGGGCGAATCGCTCTGGAACTGAAATCGGAACACTCACTGACATTTGATAAACGCCGGAAAAATGACTAAGTCCAAAAAAAAAATTTTTTCAACTTTTTTCAATTTTACCCCCGTGGGATATATATTCTACCCACACACATTTGGAACTCTCCTGGGGTACCCTCACACATATTATTCCCTCATTTAGTGGATATTTTCACAAAAAAGTGAAATTTTCAAAAATCCAGAAAATTGGCTGAAAACGACTATATATCAAGGAGTCATTGGGCGAATCGCTCTGGAACTGAAATCGGAACGCTCACTGACATTTCCCCTATCTGAAAGTCCGATAAACGCCGGAAAAATGACTAAGTCCAAAAAAAAATTTGTTCAACTTTTTTCAATTTTCCCCCGTGGGATATATATTCTACCCACACACATTTGGAACTCTCCTGGGGTACCCTCACACATTTCATTCCCTCATTTAGTGGATGTTTTTACAAAAAAGTGAAATTTTCAAAAATCCAGAAAATTGGCTGAAAACGACTATATATTAAGGAATCATTGGGCGAATCGCTCTGGAACTGAAATCGGAACGCTCACTGACATTTCCCCTATCTGAAAGTCTGATAAACGCCGGAAAAATGACTAAGTCCAAGAAAAAAAATGTTTCAACTTTTTTCAATTTTACCCCCGTGGGATATATATTCTACCCACACACATTTGGAACTCTCCTGGGGTACCCTCACACATATTATTCCCTCATTTAGTGGATATTTTCACAAAAAAGTGAAATTTTCAAAAATCCAGAAAATTGGCTGAAAACGACTAAATATCAAGGAGTCATTGGGCCAATCGCTCTGGAACTGAAATCGGAACGCTCACTGACAGTTGCCCTATCTGAAAGTCTGATAAACGCCGGAAAAATGACTAAGTCCAAAAAAAAATTTGTTCAACTTTTTTCAGTTTTACCCGGTGGGATATATATTCTACCCACACACATTTGGAACTCTCCTGGGGTACCCTCACACATATTATTCCCTCATTTAGTGGATATTTTCACAAAAAAGTGAAATTTTCAAAAAATCCAGAAAATTGGCTAAAAACGACTAAATATTAAGGACTCATTGGGCGAATCGCTCTGGAACTCTAATCGGAACGCTCACTGACATTTCCCCTATCTGAAAGTCCGATAAACGCCGGAAAAATGACTAAGTCCAAAAAAAAATTTGTTCAACTTTTTTCAATTTTACCCCGTGGGATATATATTCTACCCACACACATTTGGAACTCTCCTGGGGTACCCTCACACATTTCATTCCCTCATTTAGTGGATATTTTCACAAAAAAGTGAAATTTTCAAAAAATCCAGAAAATTGGCTGAAAATGACTAAATATCAAAGACTCATTGGGCGAATCGCTCTGGAACTGAAATCGGAATGCTCACTGACATTTCCCCTATCTGAAAGTCTGATAAACGCCGGAAAAATGACTAAGTCCAAGAAAAAAATTTTTTCAAGTTTTTTCAATTTTACCCCCGTGGGATATATATTCTACCTACACACATTTGGAACTCTCCTGGGGAGCCCTCACACATATTATTCCCTCATTTAGTGGATATTTTCACAAAAAAGTGAAATTTTCAAAAAATCCAGAAAATTGGCTAAAAACGACTAAATATTAAGGACTCATTGGGCGAATCGCTCTGGAACTGAAATCGGAACGCTCACTGACATTTCCCCTATCTGAAAGTTCGATAAACGCCGGAAAAATGACTAAGTCCAAAAAAAAATTTGTTCAACTTTTTTCAATTTTACCCCGTGGGATATATATTCTACCCACACACATTTGGAACTCTCCTGGGGTACCCTCACACATTTCATTCCCTCATTTAGTGGATATTTTCACAAAAAAGTGAAATTTTCAAAAAATCCAGAAAATTGGCTGAAAATGACTAAATATCAAAGACTCATTGGGCGAATCGCTCTGGAACTGAAATCGGAATGCTCACTGACATTTCCCCTATCTGAAAGTCTGATAAACGCCGGAAAAATGACTAAGTCCAAGAAAAAAATTTTTTCAACTTTTTTCAATTTTACCCCCGTGGGATATATATTCTACCTACACACATTTGGAACTCTCCTGGGGAACCCTCACACATATTATTCCCTCATTTAGTGGATATTTTCACAAAAAAGTGAAATTTTCAAAAATCCAAAATATTGGCTGAAAACGACTAAATATCAAGGACTCATTGGGCGAATCGCTCTGGAACTGAAATCGGAACGCTCACTGACATTTCCCCTATCTGAAAGTCTGATAAATGCCGGAAAAATGACTAAGTCCAAAAAAAAATTTTTTTCAACTTTTTTTAATTTTACCCCCGTGGAATATATATTCAACCCACATACATTTGGAACTCTCCTGGGGTACCCTCACACATATTATTCCCTCATTTAGTGGATATTTTCACAAAAAAGTGAAATTTTCAAAAATCCAGAAAATTGGCTGAAAACGACTATATATCAAGGAGTCATTGGGCGAATCGCTTTGGAACTGAAATCGGAACGCTCACTGACATTTCCCCTATCTGAAAGTCTGATAAACGCCGGAAAAATGGCTAAGTCCAAGAAAAAAAATGTTTCAACTTTTTTCAATTTTACCCCCGTGGGATATATATTCTACCCACACACATTTGGAACTCTCCTGGGGTACCCTCACACATATTATTCCCTCATTTAGTGGATATTTTCACAAAAAAGTGAAATTTTCAAAAATCCAAAATATTGGCTGAAAACGACTAAATATCAAGGACTCATTGGGCGAATCGCTCTGGAACTGAAATCGGAACGCTCACTCACATTTCCCCTATCTGAAAGTCTGATAAACACCGGAAAAATGACTAAGTCCAAAAAAAAATTTTTTTCAACTTTTTTTAATTTTACCCCCGTGAGATATATATTCTACCGACACACATTTGGAACTCTCCTGGGGTACCCTCACACATATTATTTCCTCATTTAGTGGATATTTTCACAAAAAAGTGAAATTTTCAAAAATCCAGAAAATTGGCTGAAAAATGACTAAATATCAAGGAGTCATTGCGCGAATCGCTCTGGAACTGAAATCGGAACGCTCACTGACATTTCCCCTATCTGAAAGTCTGATAAACGCCGGAAAAATGACTAAGTGCAAAAAAAAAATTTTTTAAACTTTTTTCAATTTTACCCCCGTGGGATATATATTCTACCCACACACATTTGGAACTCTCCTGGGGTACCCTCACACATTTCATTCCCTCATTTAGTGGATATTTTCACAAAAAAGTGAAATTATCAAAAAATCCAGAAAATTGTCTGAAAATGACTAAATATCAAAGACTCATTGGGCGAATCTCTCTGGAACTGAAATCGGAATGCTCACTGACATTTGATAAACGCCGGAAAAATGACTAAGTCCAAAAAAAAAATTTTTTCAACTTTTTTCAATTTTACCCCCGTGTGATATATATTCTACCCACACACATTTGGAACTCTCCTGGGGTACCCTCACACATATTATTTCCTCATTTAGTGGATATTTTCACAAAAAAGTGAAATTTTCAAAAATCCAGAATATTGTCTGAAAACGACTAAATATCAAGGAGTCATTGCGCGAATCGCTCTGGAACTGAAATCGGAACGCTCACTGACATTTCCCCTATCTGAAAGTCTGATAAACGCCGGAAAAATGACTAAGTCCGAAAAAAAAAATTTTTTAAACTTTTTTCAATTTTACCCCCGTGGGATATATATTCTACCCACACACATTTGGAACTCTCCTGGGGTACCCTCACACATATTATTCCCTCATTTAGTGGATATTTTCACAAAAAAGTGAAATTTTCAAAAATCCAGAAAATTGGCTGAAAACGACTAAATATCAAGGAGTCATTGGGCCAATCGCTCTGGAACTGAAATCGGAACGCTCACTGACAGTTGCCCTATCTGAAAGTCTGATAAACGCCGGAAAAATGACTAAGTCCAAAAAAAAATTTGTTCAACTTTTTTCAGTTTTACCCGGTGGGATATATATTCTACCCACACACATTTGGAACTCTCCTGGGGTACCCTCACACATTTCATTCCCTCATTTAGTGGATATTTTCACAAAAAAGTGAAATTTTCAAAAAATCCAGAAAATTGGCTGAAAATGACTAAATATCAAAGACTTATTGGGCGAATCGCTCTGGAACTGAAATCGGAATGCTCACTGACATTTCCCCTATCTGAAAGTCTGATAAACGCCGGAAAAATGACTAAGTCCAAGAAAAAAATTTTTTCAAGTTTTTTCAATTTTACCCCCGTGGGATATATATTCTACCTACACACATTTGGAACTCTCCTGGGGAACCCTCACACATATTATTCCCTCATTTAGTGGATATTTTCACAAAAAAGTGAAATTTTCAAAAATCCAGAAAATTGGCTGAAAAATGACTAAATATCAAGGAGTCATTGCGCGAATCGCTCTGGAACTGAAATCGGAACGCTCACTGACATTTCCCCTATCTGAAAGTCAGATAAACGCCGGAAAGATGACTAAGTCCAAAAAAAAATTTGTTCAACTTTTTTCAATTTTACCCCGTGGGATATATATTCTACCCACACACATTTGGAACTCTCCTGGGGTACCCTCACACATTTCATTCCCTCATTTAGTGGATAATTTCACAAAAAAGTGAAATTTTCAAAAAATCCAGAAAATTGGCTGAAAATGACTAAATATCAAAGACTCATTGGACGAATCGCTCTGGAACTGAAATCGGAATGCTCACTGACATTTCCCCTATCTGAAAGTCTGATAAACGCCGGAAAAATGACTAAGTCCAAGAAAAAAAATTTTTCAACTTTTTTCAATTTTACCCCCGTGGGATATATATTCTACCCACACACATTTGGAACTCTCCTGGGGAACCCTCACACATATTATTCCCTCATTTAGTGGATATTTTCACAAAAAAGTGAAATTTTCAAAAATCCAAAATATTGGCTGAAAACGACTATATATCAAGGAGTCATTGGGCGAATCGCTCTGGAACTTAAATCGGAACGCTCACTGACATTTCCCCTATCTGAAAGTCTGATAAACGCCGGAAAAATGGCTAAGTCCAAGAAAAAAAATGTTTCAACTTTTTTCAATTTTACCCCCGTGGGATATATATTCTACCCACACACATTTGGAACTCTCCTGGGGTACCCTCACACATATTATTCCCTCATTTAGTGGATATTTTCACAAAAAAGTGAAATTTTCAAAAATCCAAAATATTGGCTGAAAACGACTAAATATCAAGGACTCATTGGGCGAGTCGCTCTGGAACTGAAATCGGAACGCTCACTGACATTTGCCGTATCTGAAAGTCTGATAAACGCCGGAAAAATGACTAAGTCCAAAAAAAAAATTTTTTAAACTTTTTTCAATTTTACCCCCGTCAGATATATATTCTACCCACACACATTTGGAACTCTCCTGGGGTACCCTCACACATATTATTCCCTCATAAAGTGGATATTTTCACAAAAAAGTGAAATTTTCAAAAATCCAAAATATTGGCTGAAAACGACTAAATATCAAGGACTCATTGGGCGTATCGCTCTGGAACTGAAATCGGAACGCTCACTGACATTTCCCCTATCTGAAACTCTGATAAACGCCGGAAAAATGACTAAGTCTAAAAAAAAAATTTTTTAAACTTTTTTCAATTTTACCCCCGTCAGATATATATTCTACCCACACACATTTGGAACTCTCCTGGGGTACCCTCACACATATTATTCCCTCATTTAGTGGATATTTTCACAAAAAAGTGAAATCTTCAAAAATCCAAAATATTGGCTGAAAACGACTAAATATCAAGGACTCATTGGGCGAATCGCTCTGGAACTGAAATCGAAACGCTCACTGACATTTGCCCTCTCTGAAAGTCTGATAAACGCCCGAAAAATGACTAAGTCCAAAAAAAAAAATTTTTCAACTTTTTTCAATTTTACCCCCGTCAGATATATATTCTACCCACACACATTTGGAACTCTCCTGGGGTACCATCACACATATTATTCCCTCATTTAGTGGATATTTTCACAAAAAAGTGAAATTTTCAAAAATCCAAAATATTGGCTGAAAACGACTAAATATCAAGGACTCATTGGGCGAATCGCTCTGGAACTGAAATCGGAACGCTCACTGACATTTGCCCTATCTGAAAGTCTGATAAACGCCCGAAAAATGACTAAGTCCAAAAAAAAAAATGTTTCAACTTTTTTCAATTTTACCCCCGTCAGATATATATTCTACCCACACACATTTGGAACTCTCCTGGGGTACCCTCACACATATTATTCCCTCATTTATTGGATATTTTCACAAAAAAGTGAAATTTTCAAAAATCCAAAATATTAGCTGAAAACGACTAAATATCAAGGACTCATTGGGCGAATCGCTCTGGAACTGAAATCGGAATGCTCACTGATATTTCCCCTATCTGAAAGTCTGATAAACGCCGGAAAAATGACTAAGTCTAAAAAAAAAATTTTTTAAACTTTTTTCAATTTTACCCCCGTCAGATATATATATATTCTACCCACACACATTTGGAACTCTCCTGGGGTACCCTCACACATATTATTCCCTCATTTAGTGGATATTTTCACAAAAAAGTGAAATTTTCAAAAATCCAAAATATTGGCTGAAAACGACTAAATATCAAGGACTCATTGGCCGAGTGGCTCTGGAACTGAAATCGGAACGCTCACTGACATTTGCCGTATCTGAAAGTCTGATAAACGACCGAAAAATGACTAAGTCCAAAAAAAAAAATTTTTCAACTTTTTTCAATTTTACCCCGTCAGATATATATTCTACCCACACACATTTGGAACTCTCCTGGGGTACCCTCACACATATTATTCCCTCATTTATTGGATATTTTCACAAAAAAGTGAAATTTTCAAAAATCCAAAATATTGGCTGAAAACGACTAAATATCAAGGACTCATTGGGCGAATCGCTCTGGAACTGAAATCGGAACGCTCACTGACATTTCCCCTATCTGAAAGTCTGATAAACGCCGGAAAAATGACTAAGTCTAAAAAAAAAATTTTTTAAACTTTTTTCAATTTTACCCCCGTCAGATATATATATATTCTACCCACACACATTTGGAACTCTCCTGGGGTACCCTCACACATATTATTCCCTCATTTAGTGGATATTTTCACAAAAAAAGTGAAATTTTCAAAAATCCAAAATATTGGCTGAAAACGACTAAATATCAAGGACTCATTGGGCGAGTCGCTATGGAACTGAAATCGGAACGCTCACTGACACTTCCCCTATCTGAAAGTCTGATAAACGACCGAAAAATGACTAAGTCCAAAAAAAAAAATTTTTCAACTTTTTTCAATTTTACCCCGTCAGATATATATTCTACCCACACACATTTGGAACTCTCCTGGGGTACCCTCACACATATTATTCCCTCATTTATTGGATATTTTCACAAAAAAGTGAAATTTTCAAAAATCCAAAATATTGGCTGAAAACGACTAAATATCAAGGACTCATTGGGCGAATCGCTCTGGAACTGAAATCGGAACACTCACTGACATTTCCCCTATCTGAAAGTCTGATAAACGCCGGAAAAATGACTAAGTCCAAAAAAAAAATTTTTCAAATTTTTTCAATTTTACCCCCGTCAGATATATATTCTACCCACACACATTTGGAACTCTCCTGGGTTACCCTCACACATATTATTCCCTCATTTAGTGGATATTTTCACAAAAAAGTGTAATTTTCAAAAATCCAAAATATTGGCTGAAAACGACTAAATATCAAGGACTCATTGGGCGAATCGCTCTGGAACTGAAATCGGAACGTTCACTGACATTTGCCCTATCTGAAAGTCTGATAAATGCCGGAAAAATGACTAAGTCCAAAAAAAATTTTTTTTAAACTTTTTTCAATTTTACCCCCGTCAGATATATATTCTACCCACACACATTTGGAACTCTCCTGGGGTACCCTCACACATTTCATTCCCTCATTCAGTGGATATTTTCACAAAAAAGTGAAATTTTCAAAAATCCAGAAAATTGGCTGAAAACGACTAAATATCAAGGACTCATTGGGCGAATCGCTCTGGAACTGAAATCGGAACGCTCACTGACATTTCCCCTATCTGAAAGTCAGATAAACGCCGGAAAGATGACTAAGTCCAAAAAAAAATTTGTTCAACTTTTTTCAATTTTACCCCGTGGGATATATATTCTACCCACACACATTTGGAACTCTCCTGGGGTACCCTCACACATTTCATTCCCTCATTTAGTGGATATTTTCACAAAAAAGTGAAATTTTCAAAAAATCCAGAAAATTGGCTGAAAATGACTAAATATCAAAGACTCATTGGACGAATCGCTCTGGAACTGAAATCGGAATGCTCACTGACATTTCCCCTATCTGAAAGTCTGATAAACGCCGGAAAAATGACTAAGTCCAAGAAAAAAAATTTTTCAACTTTTTTCAATTTTACCCCCGTGGGATATATATTCTACCCACACACATTTGGAACTCTCCTGGGGAACCCTCACACATATTATTCCCTCATTTAGTGGATATTTTCACAAAAAAGTGAAATTTTCAAAAATCCAAAATATTGGCTGAAAACGACTAAATATCAAGGACTCATTGGGCGAATCGCTCTGGAACTGAAATCGGAATGCTCACTGACATTTCCCCTATCTGAAAGTCTGATAAACGCCGGAAAAATGACTAAGTCCAAAAAAAATTTTTTTTCAACTTTTTTTAATTTTACCCCCGTGGAATATATATTCTACCCACACACATTTGGAACTCTCCTGGGGTACCCTCACACATATTATTCCCTCATTTAGTGGATATTTTCACAAAAAAGTGAAATTTTCAAAAAATCCAGAAAATTGGCTGAAAATGACTAAATATCAAAGACTCATTGGGCGAATCGCTCTGGAACTGAAATCGGAATGCTCACTGACATTTGATAAACGCCGGAAAAATGACTAAGTCCAAAAAAAAAATTTTTTCAACTTTTTTCAATTTTACCCCCGTGTGATATATATTCTACCCACACACATTTGGAACTCTCCTGGGGTACCCTCACACATATTATTCCCTCATTTAGTGGATATTTTCACAAAAAAGTGAAATTTTCAAAAAATCCAGAAAATTGGCTAAAAACGACTAAATATTAAGGACTCATTGGGCGAATCGCTCTGGAACTGAAATCCGAACACTCACTGACATTTGATAAACGCCGGAAAAATGACTAAGTCCAAGAAAAAATTTTTTTCAACTTTTTTCAATTTTACCCCCGTGGGATATATATTCTACCCACACACATTTGGAACTCTCCTGGGGTACCCTCGCACATATTATTCCCTCATTTAGTGGATATTTTCACAAAAAAGTGAAATTTTCAAAAATCCAGAAAATTGGCTGAAAATGACTAAATATCAAGGATTCATTGGGCGAATCGCTCTGGAACTGAAATCGGAACGCTCACTCACATTTCCCCTATCTGAAAGTCTGATAAACGCCGGAAAAATGACTAAGTCCAAGAAAAAATTTTTTGCAACTTTTTTCAATTTTACCCCCGTGGTATATATATTCTACCCACACACATTTGGAACTCTCCTGGGGTACCCTCACACATATTATTCCCTCATTTAGTGGATATTTTCACAAAAAGTGAAATTTTCAAAAAATCCAGAAAATTGGCTGAATACGACTAAATATTAAGGACTCATTGGGCGAATCGCTCTGGAACTGAAATCGGAACACTCACTGACATTTGACAAATGCCGGAAAAATGACTAAGTCCAAAAAAAAATTTTTTGCAACTTTTTTCAATTTTAACCCCGTGGGATATGTATTCTACCCACACACATTTGGAACTCTCCTGGGGTACCCTCACACATATTATTCCCTCATTTAGTGGATATTTTCACAAAAAAGTGACATTTTCAAAAAATCCAGAAAATTGGCTGAAAACGACTAAATATCAAGGACTCATAGGGCGAATCACTCTGGAACTGAAATCGGAACGCTCACTGACATTTCCCCTATCTGAAAGTCTGATAAACGCCGGAAAAATGACTAAGTCCAAGAAAAAAAATGTTTCAACTTTTTTCAATTTTACCCCCGTGGGATATATATTCTACCCACACACATTTGGAACTCTCCTGGGGTACCCTCACACATATTATTCCCTCATTTAGTGGATATTTTCACAAAAAAGTGAAATTTTCAAAAATCCAAAATATTGGCTGAAAACGACTAAATATCAAGGACTCATTGGGCGAATCGCTCTGGAACTGAAATCGGAACGCTCACTCACATTTCCCCTATCTGAAAGTCTGATAAACGCCGGAAAAATGACTAAGTCCAAAAAAAAATTTTTTTCAACTTTTTTTAATTTTACCCCCGTGAGATATATATTCTACCCACACACATTTGGAACTGTCCTGGGGTACCCTCACACATTTCATTCCCTCATTTAGTGGATATTTTCACAAAAAAGTGAAATGTTCAAAAAATCCAGAAAATTGGCTGAAAATGACTAAATATCAAAGAATCATTGGGCGAATCGCTCTGGAACTGAAATCGGAACACTCACTGACATTTGACAAACGCCGGAAAAATGACTAAGTCCAAAAAAAAATTTTTTGCAACTTTTTTCAATTTTACCCCCGTGGGATATATATTCTACCCACACACATTTGGAACTCTCCTGGGGTACCCTCACACATATTATTCCCTCATTTAGTGGATATTTTCACAAAAAAGTGACATTTTCAAAAAATCCAGAAAATTGGCTGAAAACGACTAAATATCAAGGACTCATTGGGCGAATCGCTCTGGAACTGAAATCGGAATGCTCACTGACATTTCCCCTATCTGAAAGTCTGATAAACGCCAGAAAAATGACTAAGTCCAAGAAAAAAAATGTTTCAACTTTTTTCAATTTTACCCCCGTGGGATATATATTCTACCCACACACATTTGGAACTCTCCTGGGGTACCCTCACACATATTATTCCCTCATTTAGTGGATATTTTCACAAAAAAGTGAAATTTTCAAAAAATCCAGAAAATTGGCTGAAAACGACTAAATATCAAGGACTCATTGGGCGAATCACTCTGGAACTGAAATCGGAACGCTCACTGACATTTCCCCTATCTGAAAGTCTGATAAACGCCGGAAAAATGACTAAGTCCAAAAAAAAATTTTTTTCAACTTTTTTCAATTTTACCCCCGTGGGATATATATTCTACCCACACACATTTGGAACTCTCCTGGGGTACCCTCACACATATTATTCCCTCATTTAGTGGATATTTTCACAATAAAGTGAAATTTTCAAAAAATCCAGAAAATTGGCTAAAAACGACTAAATATCAAGGACTCATTGGGCGAATCGCTCTGGAACTGAAATCGGAACGCTCACTGACATTTCCCCTATCTGAAAGTCTGATAAACGCCAGAAAAATGACTAAGTCCAAGAAAAAAAATGTTTCAACTTTTTTCAATTTTACCCCCGTGGGATATATATTCTACCCACACACATTTGGAACTCTCCTTGGGTACCCTCACACATATCATTCCCTCATTTAGTGGATATTTCCACAAAAAAGTGAAATTTTCAAAAAATCCAGAAAATTGGCTGAAAATGACTAAATATCAAAGACTCATTGGGCGAATCGCTCTGGAACTGAAATCGGAATGCTCACTGACATTTCCCCTATCTGAAAGTCTGATAAACGCCGGAAAAATGAATAAGTCCAAGAAAAAATTTTTTTCAACTTTTTTCAATTTTACCCCTTTGGGATATATATTCTACCCACACACATTTGGAACTCTCCTGTGGCACCCTTACTCATATTATTCCCTCATTTAGTGGATATTTTCACAAAAAATGAAATTTTCAAAAATCCAGAAAATTTGCTAAAAACGACTAAATATCAAGGACTCATTGGGCGAATCGCTCTGGAACTGAAATCGGAATGCTCACTGACATTTCCCCTATCTGAAAGTCTGATAAACGCCGGAAAAATGACTAAGTCCAAAAAAAAATTTGTTCAACTTTTTTCAATTTTACCCCGTGGGATATATATTCTACCCAAACACATTTGGAACTCTCCTGGGGTACCCTCACACATATTATTCCCTCATTTAGTGGATATTTTCACAAAAAAGTGAAATTTTCAAAAAATCCAGAAAATTGGCTGAAAATGACTAAATATCAAAGAATCATTGGGCGAATCGCTCTGGAACTGTAATCGGAACGCTCACTGACATTTCCCCTATCTGAATGTCTGATAAACGCCGGAAAAATGACTAAGTCCAAGAAAAAAAATGTTTCAACTTTTTCAATTTTACCCCAGTGGGATATATATTCTACCCACACACATTTGGAACTCTCCTGGGGTACCCTCACACATATTATTCCCTCATTTAGTGGATATTTTCACAAAAAAGTGAAACTTTCAAAAATCCAGAAAATTGGCTGAAAACGACTAAATATCAAGGACTCATTGGGCGAATCGCTCTGGAACTGAAATCGGAACGCTTACTGACATTTCCCCTATCTGAAAGTCTGCTAAACGCCGGAAAAATGACTAAGTCCAAAAAAAAAATTTTTTTCAACTTTTTTCAATTTTGCCCCCGTGGGATATATATTCTACCCACACACATTTGGAACTCTCTTGGGGTACCCTCGCACATATTATTCCCTCATTTAGTGGATATTTTCACAAAAAAGTGAAATTTTCAAAAATCCAGAAAATTGGCTGAAAATGACTAAATATCAAGGACTCATTGGGCGAATCACTCTGGAACTGAAATCGGAACGCTCACTGACATTTGCCCTAACTGAAAGTCTGATAAACGCCGGAAAAATGACTAAGTCCAAAAAAATTTTTTTTCAACTTTTTTCAATTTTACCCCCGTGGGATATATATTCTACCCACACACATTTGGAACTCTCCTGGGGTACCCTCACACATATTATTCCCTCATTTAGTGGATATTTTCACAAAAAAGTGAAATTTTCAAAAAATCCAGAAAATTGGCTGAAAACGACTAAATATTAAGGACTCATTGGGCGAATCGCTCTGGAACTGAAATCGGAACGCTCACTGACATTTCCCCTATCTGAAAGTCTGATAAACGCCGGAAAAATGACTAAGTCCAAGAAAAAAAATGTTTCAACTTTTTTCAATTTTACCCCCGTGGGATATATATTCAACCCACACACATTTGGAACTCTCCTTGGGTACCCTCACACATGTCATTCCCTCATTTAGTGGATATTTTCACAAAAAAGTGAAATTTTCAAAAAATCCAGAAAATTGGCTGAAAATGACTAAATATCAAAGAATCATTGGGCGAATCGCTCTGGAACTGAAATCGGAACGCTCACTGACATTTCCCCTATCTGAATGTCTGATAAATGCCGGAAAAATGACTAAGTCCAAAAAAAAATTTGTTCAACTTTTTTCAATTTTACCCCGTGGGATATAAATTCTACCCACACACATTTGAAACTCTCCTGGGGTACCCTCACACATATTATTCCCTCATTTAGTGGATATTTTCACAAAAAAGTGAAATTTTCAAAAATCCAAAATATTGGCTGAAAACGACTAAATATCAAGGACTCATTGGGCGAATCGCTCTGGAACTGAAATCAGAACGCTCACTGACATTTCCCCTATCTGAAAGTCTGATAAACGACGGAAAAATGACTAAGTCCAAAAAAAATTTTTTTTCAACTTTTTTTAATTTTACCCCCGTGGAATATATATTCTACCCACACACATTTGGAACTCTCCTGGGGTACCCTCACACATATTATTCCCTCATTTAGTGGATATTTTCACAAAAAAGTGAAATTTTCAAAAATCCAAAATATTGGCTGAAAACGACTAAATATCAAGGACTCATTGGGCGAATTGCTCTGGAACTGAAATCGGAACGCTCACTCACATTTCCCCTATCTGAAAGTCTGATAAACGCCGGAAAAATGACTAAGTCCAAAAAAAAATTTTTTTCAACTTTTTTCAATTTTACCCCCGTGGGATATATATTCTACCCACACACATTTGGAACTCTCCTGGGGTACCCTCACACATTTCATTCCCTCATTTAGTGGATATTTTCACAAAAAAGTGAAATTTTCAAAAAATCCAGAAAATTGGCTGAAAATGACTAAATATCAAAGACTCATTGGGCGAATCTCTCTGGAACTGAAATCGGAATGCTCACTGACATTTCCCCTTTCTGAAAGTCTGATAAACGCCGGAAAAATAACTAAGTCCAAGAAAAAATTTTTTTCAACTTTTTTCAATTTTACACCCGTGGGATATATATTCTACCCACACACATTTGGAACTCTCCTGTAGTACCCTCACACATATTATTCCCTCATTTAGTGGATATTTTCACAAAAAAGTGACATTTTCAAAAAATCCAGAAAATTGGCTGAAAACGACTAAATATCAAGGACTCATTGGGCGAATCGCTCTGGAACTGAAATCGGAATGCTCACTGACATTTCCCCTATCTGAAAGTCTGATAAATGCCAGAAAAATGACTAAGTCCAAGAAAAAAAATGTTTCAACTTTTTTCAATTTTACCCCCGTGGGATATATATTCTACCCACACACATTTGGAACTCTCCTGGGGTACCCTCACACAAATTATTCCCTCATTCAGTGGATATTTTCACAAAAAAGTGAAATTTTCAAAAATCCAGAAAATTGGCTAAAAACTACTAAATATTAAGGACTCATTGGGCGAATCGCTCTGGAACTGAAATCGGAACGCTCACTGACATTTCCCATATCTGAAAGTCCGATAAACGCCGGAAAAATGACTAAGTCCAAAAAAAAATTTGTTCAACTTTTTTCAATTTTACCCCGTGGGATATATATTCTACCCACACACATTTGGAACTCTCCTGGGGTACCCTCACACATATTATTCCCTCATTTAGTGGATATTTTCACAAAAAAGTGACATTTTCAAAAAATCCAGAAAATTGGCTGAAAACGACTACATATCAAGGACTCATTGGGCGAATCGCTCTGGAACTGAAATCGGAATGCTCACTGACATTTCCCCTATCTGAAAGTCTGATAAATGCCAGAAAAATAACTAAGTCCAAGAAAAAAAATGTTTCAACTTTTTTCAATTTTACCCCCGTGGGATATATATTCTACCCAAACACATTTGGAACTCTCCTGGGGTACCCTCACACATATTATTCCCTCATTTAGTGGATATTTTCACAAAAAAGTGAAATTTTCAAAAAATCCAGAAAATTGGCTGAAAACGACTAAATATCAAGGACTCATTGGGCGAATCACTCTGGAACTGAAATCGGAACGCTCACTGACATTTCCCATATCTGAAAGTCTGATAAACGCCGGAAAAATGACTAAGTCCAAAAAAAAATTTTTGCAACTTTTTTCAATTTTACCCCCGTGGTATATATATTCTACCCACACATTTGGAACTCTCCTGGGGTACCCTCACACATATTATTCCCTCATTTAGTGGATATTTTCTCAAAAAGTGAAATTTTCAAAAAATCCAGAAAATTTGCTAAAAACGACTAAATATCAAGGACTCATTGAGCGAATCGCTCTGGAACTGAAATCGGAACGCTTACTGACATTTCCCCTATCTGAAAGTCTGCTAAACGCCGGAAAAATGACTAAGTCCAAGAAAAAAATTGTTTCAACTTTTTCAATTTTACCCCAGTGGGATATATATTCTACCCACACACATTTGGAACTCTCCTGGGGTACCCTCACACATATTATTCCCTCATTTAGTGGATATTTTCACAAAAAGTGAAATTTTCAAAAAATCCAGAAAATTGGCTAAAAACGACTAAATATTAAGGACTCATTGGGCGAATCGCTCTGGAACTGAAATCGGAACACTCACTGACATTTGACAAACGCCGGAAAAATGACTAAGTCCAAAAAAAAATTTTTTGCAACTTTTTTCAATTTTACCCCCGTGGGATATATATTCTACCCACACACATTTGGAACTCTCCTGGGGTACCCTCACACATATTATTCCCTCATTTAGTGGATATTTTCACAAAAAAGTGACATTTTCAAAAAATCCAGAAAATTGGCTGAAAACGACTAAATATCAAGGACTCATAGGGCGAATCACTCTGGAACTGAAATCGGAACGCTCACTGACATTTCCCCTATCTGAAAGTCTGATAAACGCCGGAAAAATGACTAAGTCCAAGAAAAAAAATGTTTCAACTTTTTTCAATTTTACCCCCGTGGGATATATATTCAACCCACACACATTTGGAACTCTCCTTGGGTACCCTCACACATGTCATTCCCTCATTTAGTGGATATTTTCACAAAAAAGTGAAATTTTCAAAAAATCCAGAAAATTGGCTGAAAATGACTAAATATCAAAGAATCATTGGGCGAATCGCTCTGGAACTGAAATCGGAACGCTCACTGACATTTCCCCTATCTGAATGTCTGATAAACGCCGGAAAAATGAATAAGTCCAAAAAAAATTTTTTTCAACTATTTTCAATTTTACCCCCGTGGGATATATATTCTACCCACACACATTTGGAACTCTCCTGGGGTACCCTCACACATATTATTCCCTCATTTAGTGGATATTTTCACAAAAAAGTGAAATTTTCAAAAATCCACAAAATTGGCTGAAAATGACTAAATATCAAGGACTCATTGGGCGAATCGCTCTGGAACTGAAATCGGAATGCTCACTGACATTTCCCCTATCTGAAAGTCTGATAAACGCCGGAAAAATGACTAAGTCCAAGAAAAAAAATGTTTCAACTTTTTCAATTTTACCCCAGTGGGATATATATTCTACGCACACACATTTGGAACTCTCCTGGTGTACCCTCACACATATTATTCCCTCATTTAGTCGATATTTTCACAAAAAAGTGAAATTTAAAAAAATCCAGAAAATTGGCTGAAAACGACTAAATATCAAGGACTCATTGGGCGAATCGCTCTGGAACTGAAATCGGAAAGCTCACTGACATTTCCCCTATCTGAGAGTCTGATAAACGCCGGAAAAATGACTAAGTCCAAGAAAAAATTTGTTCAACTTTTTTCAATTTTACCCCGTGGGATATATATTCTACCCACACACATTTGGAACTCTCCTGGGGTACCCTCACACATATTATTCCCTCATTTAGTGGATATTTTCACAAAAAAGTGAAATTTTCAAAAAATCCAGAAAATTGGCTGAAAATGACTAAATATCAAAGACTCAATGGGCGAATCGCTCTGAAACTGAAATCGGAATGCTCACTGACATTTCCCCTTTCTGAAAGTCTGATAAACGCCGGAAAAATGACTAAGTCCAAGAAAAAAAATGTTTAAACTTTTTTCAATTTTACCCCCGTGGGATATATATTCTACCCACACACATTTGGAACTCTCCTGGGGTACCCTCACACATATTATTCCCTCATTTAGTGGATATTTTCACAAAAAAGTGAAATTTTCAAAAAATCCAGAAAATTGGCTGAAAATGACTAAATATCAAAGAATCATTGGGCGAATCGCTCTGGAACTGAAATCGGAACGCTCACTGACATTTCCCCTATCTGAATGTCTGATAAACGCCGGAAAAATGAATAAGTCCAAAAAAAATTTTTTTCAACTATTTTCAATTTTACCCCCGTGGGATATATATTCTACCCACACACATTTGGAACTCTCCTGGGGTACCCTCACACATATTATTCCCTCATTTAGTGGATATTTTCACAAAAAAGTGAAATTTTCAAAAATCCACAAAATTGGCTGAAAATGACTAAATATCAAGGACTCATTGGGCGAATCGCTCTGGAACTGAAATCGGAATGCTCACTGACATTTCCCCTATCTGAAAGTCTGATAAACGCCGGAAAAATGACTAAGTCCAAGAAAAAAAATGTTTCAACTTTTTCAATTTTACCCCAGTGGGATATATATTCTACCCACACACATTTGGAACTCTCCTGGTGTACCCTCACACATATTATTCCCTCATTTAGTCGATATTTTCACAAAAAAGTGAAATTTAAAAAAATCCAGAAAATTGGCTGAAAACGACTAAATATCAAGGACTCATTGGGCGAATCGCTCTGGAACTGAAATCGGAAAGCTCACTGACATTTCCCCTATCTGAGAGTCTGATAAACGCCGGAAAAATGACTAAGTCCAAGAAAAAATTTGTTCAACTTTTTTCAATTTTACCCCGTGGGATATATATTCTACCCACACACATTTGGAACTCTCCTGGGGTACCCTCACACATATTATTCCCTCATTTAGTGGATATTTTCACAAAAAAGTGAAATTTTCAAAAAATCCAGAAAATTGGCTGAAAATGACTAAATATCAAAGACTCAATGGGCGAATCGCTCTGAAACTGAAATCGGAATGCTCACTGACATTTCCCCTTTCTGAAAGTCTGATAAACGCCGGAAAAATGACTAAGTCCAAGAAAAAAAATGTTTAAACTTTTTTCAATTTTACCCCCGTGGGATATATATTCTACCCACACACATTTGGAACTCTCCTGGGGTACCCTCACACATATTATTCCCTCATTTAGTGGAAATTTTCACAAAAAAGTGAACCTTTCAAAAATCCAGAAAATTGGCTGAAAACGACTAAATATCATGGACTCATTGGGCGAATCGCTCTGGAACTGTAATCGGAATGCTCACTCACATTTCCCCTATCTGAATGTCTGATAAACGCCGGAAAAATGAATAAGTCCAAGAAAAAATTTTTTTCAACTTTTTTCAATATTACCCCCGTGGGATATATATTCTACCCAAACACATTTGGAACTGTCCTGGGGTACCCTCACACATATTATTCCCTCATTTAGTGGATATTTTCACAAAAAAGTGAAATTTTAAAAAATCCAGAAAATTGGCTGAAAATGACTAAATATCAAGGACTCATTGGGCGAATCGCTCTGGAACTGAAATTGGAACGCTCACTCACATTTCCCCTATCTGAAAGTCTGATAAACACCGGAAAAATGACTAAGTCAAAGAAAAATTTTTTTTAAACTTTTTTCAATTTTACCCCCGTGGGATATATATTCTACCCACACACATTTGGAACTCTCCTGGGGTACCCTCACACATATTATTCCCTCATTTAGTGGATATTTTCACAAAAAAGTGAAATTTTAAAAAATCCAGAAAATTGACTGAAAACGACTAAATATCAAGGACTCATTGGGCGAATCGCTCTGGAACTGAAATTGGAACGCTCACTCACATTTCCCCTATCTGAAAGTCTGATAAACGCCGGAAAAATGACAGTCCAAAAAAAAAATTTTTTCAATTTTTTTCAATTTTACCCCCGTGGGATATATATTCTACCCAAACACATTTGGAACTGTCCTGGGGTACCCTCACACATATTATTCCCTCATTTAGTGGATATTTTCACAAAAAAGTGAAATTTTAAAAAATCCAGAAAATTGGCTGAAAACGACTAAATATCAAGGACTCATTGGGCGAATCGCTCTGGAACTTAAATCGTTACACTCACTGACATTTGCCCTAACTGAAAGTCTGATAAACGCCTGAAAAATGACTAAGTCCAAAAAAAAATTTTTTTCAATTTTTCTCAATTTTACCCCCGTGGGATATATATTCTTCTCACACACATTTGGAACTCTCCTGGGGTACCCTCACACATAGTATTCCCTCATTTAGTGGATATTTTCACAAAAAAGTGAGCCTTTCAAAAATCCAGAAAATTGGCTGAAAACGACTAAATATCATGGACTCATTGGGCGAATCGCTCTGGAACTGTAATCGGAATGCTCACTCACATTTCCCCTATCTGAATGTCTGATAAACGCCGGAAAAATGACTAAGTCCAAGAAAAAATTTTTTAAACTTTTTTCAATTTTACCCCCGTGGGATATACATTCTACCCACACACATTTGGAACTCTCCTGGGGTACCCTCACACATATTATTCCCTCATTTAGTGGATATTTTCACAAAAAAGTGACATTTTCAAAAATCCAGAAAATTTGCTAAAAACGACTAAACATCAAGGACTCATTGGGCGAATCGCTCTGGAACTGAAATCGGAACGCTTACTGACATTTCCCCTATCTGAAAGTCTGATAAACGCCGGAAAAATGACTAAGTCCAAAAAAAAAATTTTTTCAACTTTTTTCAATTTTACCCCCGTGGGATATATATTCTATGCACATACATTTGGAACTCTCCAGTGGTACCCTCACACATATTATTCCCTCATTTAGTAGATATTTTCTCAAAAAAGTGAAATTTTCAAAATTCCAGAAAATTGACTGAAAACGACTAAATATCAAGGACTCATTGGGCGAATCGCTCTGGAACTGAAATCGGAATGCTCACTCACATTTCCCCTATCTGAATGTCTGATAAACGCCGGAAAAATGAATAAGTCCAAGAAAAAATTTTTTTGAACTTTTTTAAATTTTACCCCCGTGGGATATATATTCTACCCACACACATTTGGAACTCTCCTGGGGTACCCTCACACATATTATTCCCTCATTTAGTGGATATTTTCACAAAAAAGTGAAATTTTCAAAAATCCAGAAAATTGGCTGAAAACGACTAAATATCAATGACTCATTGCGCGAATCGCTCTGGAACTGAAATCGGAACGCTCACTCACATTTCCCCTATCTGAATGTCTGATAAACGCCGGAAAAATGAATAAGTCCAAGAAAAAAATTTGTTCAACTGTTTTCAATTTTACCCCCGTGGGATATATATTCTACCCACACACATTTGGAACTCTCCTGAGGTACCCTCACTCATATTATTCCCTCATTTAGTGGATATTTTCACAAAAAAGTGACATTTTCAAAAATCCAGAAAATTTGCTAAAAACGACTAAACATCAAGGACTCATTGGGCGAATCGCTCTGGAACTGAAATCGGAACGCTTACTGACATTTCCCCTATCTGAAAGTCTGATAAACGCCGGAAAAATGACTAAGTCAAAAAAAAATTTTTTTTCAACTTTTTTCAATTTTACCCCCGTGGGATATATATTCTACCCACACACATTTGGAACTCTCCTTGGGTACCCTCACACATATCATTCCCTCATTTAGTGGATATTTTCACAAAAAATGAAATTTTCAAAAATCCAGAAAATTTGCTAAAAACGACTAAATATCAAGGACTCATTGGGCGAATCGCTCTGGAACTGAAATCAGAACGCTCACTGACATTTCCCCTATCTGAAAGTCTGATAAACGCCGGAGAAATGACTAAGTCCAAGAAAAAAATTTTTTCAACTTTTTTAAATTTTACCCCCATGGGATATATATTCTACCCACACACATTTGGAACTCTCCTGGGGTACCCTCACACATATTATTCCCTCATTTAGTGGATATTTTCACAAAAAAGTGAAATTTGAAAAAATCCAGAAAATTGACTGAAAACAACTAAATATCAAGGACTCATTGGGCGAATCGCTCTGGAACTTAAATTGGAACGCTCACTCACATTTCCCCTATCTGAAAGTCTGATAAACACCGGAAAAATGACTAAGTCCAAGAAAAATTTTTTTTAAACTTTTTTCAATTTTACCCCCGTGGGATATATATTCTACCCACACACATTTGGAACTCTCCTGGGGTACCCTCACACATATTATTCCCTCATTTAGTGGATATTTTCACAAAAAAGTGAAATTTTAAAAAATCCAGAAAATTGGCTGAAAACGACTAAATATCAAGGACTCATTGGGCGAATCGCTCTGGAACTGAAATCGGAAAGCTCACTGACATTTCCCCTATCTGAGAGTCTGATAAACGCCGGAAAAATGACTAAGTCCAAGAAAAATTTTTTTTCAACTTTTTTCAATTTTACCCCCGTGGGATATATATTCTACCCACACACATTTGGAACTCTCCTTGGGGTACCCTCACACATATTATTCCCTCATTTAGTGGATATTTTCACAAAAAAGTGAAATTTTCAAAAAATCCCGAAAATTGCCTGAAAACGACTAAATATCAAGGACTCATTGGGCGAATCGCTCTGGAACTGAAATCGGAACGCTCACTGACATTTGCCCTAACTGAAAGTCTGATAAACGCCGGAAAAATGACTAAGTCCAAAAAAAAATTTTTTTCAACTTTTTTCAATTTTACCCCCGTGGGATATATATTCTACCCACACACATTTGGAACTCTCCTGGGGTACCCTCACACATATTATTCCCTCATTTAGTGGATAATTTCACAAAAAAGTGAAATTTTAAAAAATCCAGAAAATTGGCTGAAAACGACTAAATATCAAGGACTCATTGGGCGAATCGCTCTGGAACTGAAATTGGAACGCTCACTCACATTTCCCCTATCTGAAAGTCTGATAAACACCGGAAAAATGACTAAGTCCAAGAAAATTTTTTTTTAAACTTTTTTCAATTTTACCCCCGTGGGATATATATTCTACCCACACACATTTGGAACTCTCCTGGGGTACCCTCACACATATTATTCCCTCATTTAGTGGATATTTTCACAAAAAAGTGAAATTTTAAAAAATCCAGAAAATTGGCTGAAAACGACTAAATATCAAGGACTCATTGGGCGAATCGCTCTGGAACTGAAATCGGAATGCTCACTCACATTTCCCCTATCTGAAAGTCTGATAAACGCCGGAAAAATTACTAAGTCCAAGAAAAAAATTTTTTCAACTTTTTTCAATTTTACCCCCGTGGGATATATATTCTACCCACACACATTTGGAACTCTCCTGGGGTACCCTCACACATATTATTCCCTCATTTAGTGGATATTTTCAAAAAAAGTGAAATTTTAAAAAAATCCAGAAAATTGGCTGAAAACGACTAAATATCAAGGACTCATTGGGCGAATCGCTCTGGAACTGAAATCGGAAAGCTCACTGACATTTCCCCTATCTGAGAGTCTGATAAACGCCGGAAAAATGACTAAGTCCAAGAAAAATTTTTTTTCAACTTTTTTCAATTTTACCCCCGTGGGATATATATTCTACCCACACACATTTGGAACTCTCCTTGGGGTACCCTCACACATATTATTCCCTCATTTAGTGGATATTTTCACAAAAAAGTGAAATTTTCAAAAAATCCCGAAAATTGCCTGAAAACGACTAAATATCAAGGACTCATTGGGCGAATCGCTCTGGAACTGAAATCGGAACGCTCACTGACATTTGCCCTAACTGAAAGTCTGATAAACGCCGGAAAAATAACTAAGTCCAAAAAAAAATTTTTTTCAACTTTTTTCAATTTTACCCCCGTGGGATATATATTCTACCCACACACATTTGGAACTCTCCTGGGGTACCCTCACACATATTATTCCCTCATTTAGTGGATAATTTCACAAAAAAGTGAAATTTTAAAAAATCCAGAAAATTGGCTGAAAACGACTAAATATCAAGGACTCATTGGGCGAATCGCTCTGGAACTGAAATTGGAACGCTCACTCACATTTCCCCTATCTGAAAGTCTGATAAACACCGGAAAAATGACTAAGTCCAAGAAAATTTTTTTTGAAACTTTTTTCAATTTTACCCCCGTGGGATATATATTCTACCCACACATATTTGGAACTCTCCTGGGGTACCCTCACACATATTATTCCCTCATTTAGTGGATATTTTCACAAAAAAGTGAAATTTTAAAAAATCCAGAAAATTGGCTGAAAACGACTAAATATCAAGGACTCATTGGGCGAATCGCTCTGGAACTGAAATCGGAATGCTCACTCACATTTCCCCTATCTGAAAGTCTGACAAACGCCGGAAAAATTACTAAGTCCAAGAAAAAAATTTTTTCAACTTTTTTCAATTTTACCCCCGTGGGATATATATTCTACCCACACACATTTGGAACTCTCCTGGGGTACCCTCACACATATTATTCCCTCATTTAGTGGATATTTTCAAAAAAAGTGAAATTTTTAAAAAATCCAGAAAATTGGCTGAAAACGACTAAATATCAAGGACTCATTGGGCGAATCGCTCTGGAACTGAAATCAGAACGCTCACTGACATTTGCCCTAACTGAAAGTCTGATAAACGCCGGAAAAATGACTAAGTCCAAAAAAAAATTTTTTTCAACTTTTTTCAATTTTACCCCCGTGGGATATATATTCTACCCACACACATTTGGAACTCTCCTGGGGTACCCTCACACATATTATTCCCTCATTTAGTGGATATTTTCACAAAAAAGTGAAATTTTCAAAAAATCCAGAAAATTGGCTGAAAATG
This sequence comes from Phyllobates terribilis, assembly GCF_046119375.1. Classification (NCBI taxonomy): domain Eukaryota; kingdom Metazoa; phylum Chordata; class Amphibia; order Anura; family Dendrobatidae; genus Phyllobates; species Phyllobates terribilis. The sequence goes on from NW_027362762.1 coordinate 587,660,474, forward strand.
ACTAAATATCAAAGACTCATTGGGCGAATCGCTCTGGAACTGAAATCGGAAAGCTCACTGACATTTCCCCTATCTGAGAGTCTGATAAACGCCGGAAAAATGACTAAGTCCAAGAAAAAATTTTTTTCAACTTTTTTAAATTTTACCCCCGTGGGATATATATTCTACCACACACATTTGGATCTCTCCTGGGGTACCCTCACACATATTATTCCCTCATTTAGTGGATATTTTCACAAAAAAGTGAAATTTTCAAAAAATCCAGAAAATTGGCTGAAAACGACTAAATATCAAGGACTCATTGGGCGAATCGTTCTGGAACTGAAATCGGAACACTCATTGACATTTGCCCTAACTGAAAGTCTGATAACTTCCGGAAAAATGACTAAGTCCAAAAAAAAATTTTTTTTCAATTTTTTTCAATTTTACCCCCGTGGGATATATATTCTTCCCACACACATTTGGAACTCTCCTTGGGGTGCCCTCACACATATTATTCCCTCATTTAGTGGATATTTTCACAAAAAAGTGAAATTTTCAAAAAATCCCGAAAATTGCCTGAAAACGACTAAATATCAAGGACTCATTGGGCGAATCGCTCTGGAACTGAAATCGGAACGCTCACTGACATTTGCCCTAACTGAAAGTCTGATAAACGCCGGAAAAATGACTAAGTCCAAAAAAAAAATTTTTTCAACTTTTTTCAATTTTACCCCCGTGGGATATATATTCTATGCACATACATTTGGAACTCTCCAGTGGTACCCTCACACATATTATTCCCTCATTTAGTAGATATTTTCTCAAAAAAGTGAAATTTTCAAAATTCCAGAAAATTGACTGAAAACGACTAAATATCAAGGACTCATTGGGCGAATCGCTCTGGAACTGAAATCGGAATGCTCACTCACATTTCCCCTATCTGAATGTCTGATAAACGCCGGAAAAATGAATAAGTCCAAGAAAAAATTTTTTTGAACTTTTTTAAATTTTACCCCCGTGGGATATATATTCTACCCACACACATTTGGAACTCTCCTGGGGTACCCTCACACATATTATTCCCTCATTTAGTGGATATTTTCACAAAAAAGTGAAATTTTCAAAAATCCAGAAAATTGGCTGAAAACGACTAAATATCAATGACTCATTGCGCGAATCGCTCTGGAACTGAAATCGGAACGCTCACTCACATTTCCCCTATCTGAATGTCTGATAAACGCCGGAAAAATGAATAAGTCCAAGAAAAAAATTTGTTCAACTGTTTTCAATTTTACCCCCGTGGGATATATATTCTACCCACACACATTTGGAACTCTCCTGAGGTACCCTCACTCATATTATTCCCTCATTTAGTGGATATTTTCACAAAAAAGTGACATTTTCAAAAATCCAGAAAATTTGCTAAAAACGACTAAACATCAAGGACTCATTGGGCGAATCGCTCTGGAACTGAAATCGGAACGCTTACTGACATTTCCCCTATCTGAAAGTCTGATAAACGCCGGAAAAATGACTAAGTCAAAAAAAAATTTTTTTTCAACTTTTTTCAATTTTACCCCCGTGGGATATATATTCTACCCACACACATTTGGAACTCTCCTTGGGTACCCTCACACATATCATTCCCTCATTTAGTGGATATTTTCACAAAAAATGAAATTTTCAAAAATCCAGAAAATTTGCTAAAAACGACTAAATATCAAGGACTCATTGGGCGAATCGCTCTGGAACTGAAATCAGAACGCTCACTGACATTTCCCCTATCTGAAAGTCTGATAAACGCCGGAGAAATGACTAAGTCCAAGAAAAAAATTTTTTCAACTTTTTTAAATTTTACCCCCGTGGGATATATATTCTACCCACACACATTTGGAACTCTCCTGGGGTACCCTCACACATATTATTCCCTCATTTAGTGGATATTTTCACAAAAAAGTGAAATTTGAAAAAATCCAGAAAATTGACTGAAAACAACTAAATATCAAGGACTCATTGGGCGAATCGCTCTGGAACTTAAATTGGAACGCTCACTCACATTTCCCCTATCTGAAAGTCTGATAAACACCGGAAAAATGACTAAGTCCAAGAAAAATTTTTTTTAAACTTTTTTCAATTTTACCCCCGTGGGATATATATTCTACCCACACACATTTGGAACTCTCCTGGGGTACCCTCACACATATTATTCCCTCATTTAGTGGATATTTTCACAAAAAAGTGAAATTTTAAAAAATCCAGAAAATTGGCTGAAAACGACTAAATATCAAGGACTCATTGGCGAATCGCTCTGGAACTGAAATCGGAAAGCTCACTGACATTTCCCCTATCTGAGAGTCTGATAAACGCCGGAAAAATGACTAAGTCCAAGAAAAATTTTTTTTCAACTTTTTTCAATTTTACCCCCGTGGGATATATATTCTACCCACACACATTTGGAACTCTCCTTGGGGTACCCTCACACATATTATTCCCTCATTTAGTGGATATTTTCACAAAAAAGTGAAATTTTCAAAAAATCCCGAAAATTGCCTGAAAACGACTAAATATCAAGGACTCATTGGGCGAATCGCTCTGGAACTGAAATCGGAACGCTCACTGACATTTCCCTAACTGAAAGTCTGATAAACGCCGGAAAAATGACTAAGTCCAAAAAAAAATTTTTTTCAACTTTTTTCAATTTTACCCCCGTGGGATATATATTCTACCCACACACATTTGGAACTCTCCTGGGGTACCCTCACACATATTATTCCCTCATTTAGTGGATAATTTCACAAAAAAGTGAAATTTTAAAAAATCCAGAAAATTGGCTGAAAACGACTAAATATCAAGGACTCATTGGGCGAATCGCTCTGGAACTGAAATTGGAACGCTCACTCACATTTCCCCTATCTGAAAGTCTGATAAACACCGGAAAAATGACTAAGTCCAAGAAAATTTTTTTTTAAACTTTTTTCAATTTTACCCCCGTGGGATATATATTCTACCCACACACATTTGGAACTCTCCTGGGGTACCCTCACACATATTATTCCCTCATTTAGTGGATATTTTCACAAAAAAGTGAAATTTTAAAAAATCCAGAAAATTGGCTGAAAACGACTAAATATCAAGGACTCATTGGGCGAATCGCTCTGGAACTGAAATCGGAATGCTCACTCACATTTCCCCTATCTGAAAGTCTGATAAACGCCGGAAAAATTACTAAGTCCAAGAAAAAAATTTTTTCAACTTTTTTCAATTTTACCCCCGTGGGATATATATTCTACCCACACACATTTGGAACTCTCCTGGGGTACCCTCACACATATTATTCCCTCATTTAGTGGATATTTTCAAAAAAAGTGAAATTTTAAAAAAATCCAGAAAATTGGCTGAAAACGACTAAATATCAAGGACTCATTGGGCGAATCGCTCTGGAACTGAAATCGGAAAGCTCACTGACATTTCCCCTATCTGAGAGTCTGATAAACGCCGGAAAAATGACTAAGTCCAAGAAAAATTTTTTTTCAACTTTTTTCAATTTTACCCCCGTGGGATATATATTCTACCCACACACATTTGGAACTCTCCTTGGGGTACCCTCACACATATTATTCCCTCATTTAGTGGATATTTTCACAAAAAAGTGAAAGTTTCAAAAAATCCCGAAAATTGCCTGAAAACGACTAAATATCAAGGACTCATTGGGCGAATCGCTCTGGAACTGAAATCGGAACGCTCACTGACATTTGCCCTAACTGAAAGTCTGATAAACGCCGGAAAAATGACTAAGTCCAAAAAAAAATTTTTTTCAACTTTTTTCAATTTTACCCCCGTGGGATATATATTCTACCCACACACATTTGGAACTCTCCTGGGGTACCCTCACACATATTATTCCCTCATTTAGTGGATAATTTCACAAAAAAGTGAAATTTTAAAAAATCCAGAAAATTGGCTGAAAACGACTAAATATCAAGGACTCATTGGGCGAATCGCTCTGGAACTGAAATTGGAACGCTCACTCACATTTCCCCTATCTGAAAGTCTGATAAACACCGGAAAAATGACTAAGTCCAAGAAAATTTTTTTTTAAACTTTTTTCAATTTTACCCCCGTGGGATATATATTCTACCCACACATATTTGGAACTCTCCTGGGGTACCCTCACACATATTATTCCCTCATTTAGTGGATATTTTCACAAAAAAGTGAAATTTTAAAAAATCCAGAAAATTGGCTGAAAACGACTAAATATCAAGGACTCATTGGGCGAATCGCTCTGGAACTGAAATCGGAATGCTCACTCACATTTCCCCTATCTGAAAGTCTGACAAACGCCGGAAAAATTACTAAGTCCAAGAAAAAAATTTTTTCAACTTTTTTCAATTTTACCCCCGTGGGATATATATTCTACCCACACACATTTGGAACTCTCCTGGGGTACCCTCACACATATTATTCCCTCATTTAGTGGATATTTTCAAAAAAAGTGAAATTTTTAAAAAATCCAGAAAATTGGCTGAAAACGACTAAATATCAAGGACTCATTGGGCGAATCGCTCTGGAACTGAAATCAGAACGCTCACTGACATTTGCCCTAACTGAAAGTCTGATAAACGCCGGAAAAATGACTAAGTCCAAAAAAAAATTTTTTTCAACTTTTTTCAATTTTACCCCCGTGGGATATATATTCTACCCACACACATTTGGAACTCTCCTGGGGTACCCTCACACATATTATTCCCTCATTTAGTGGATATTTTCACAAAAAAGTGAAATTTTCAAAAAATCCAGAAAATTGGCTGAAAATGACTAAATATCAAAGACTCATTGGGCGAATCGCTCTGGAACTGAAATCGGAAAGCTCACTGACATTTCCCCTATCTGAGAGTCTGATAAACGCCGGAAAAATGACTAAGTCCAAGAAAAAATTTTTTTCAACTTTTTTAAATTTTACCCCCGTGGGATATATATTCTACCACACACATTTGGATCTCTCCTGGGGTACCCTCACACATATTATTCCCTCATTTAGTGGATATTTTCACAAAAAAGTGAAATTTTCAAAAAATCCAGAAAATTGGCTGAAAACGACTAAATATCAAGGACTCATTGGGCGAATCGTTCTGGAACTGAAATCGGAACACTCATTGACATTTGCCCTAACTGAAAGTCTGATAACTTCCGGAAAAATGACTAAGTCCAAAAAAAAATTTTTTTTCAATTTTTTTCAATTTTACCCCCGTGGGATATATATTCTTCCCACACACATTTGGAACTCTCCTGGGGTACCCTCACACGTAGTATTCCCTCATTTAGTGGATATTTTCACAAAAAAGTGAAATTTTAAAAAATCCAGAAAATTGGCTGAAAACGACTAAATATGAAGGAATCATTGGGCGAATCGCTCTGGAACTGAAATTGGAACGCTCACTCACATTTCCCCTATCTGAAAGTCTGATAAACACCGGAAAAATGACTAAGTCCAAGAAAATTTTTTTTTAAACTTTTTTCAATTTTACCCCCGTGGGATATATATTCTACCCACACACATTTGGAACTCTCCTGGGGTACCCTCACACATATTATTCCCTCATTTAGTGGATATTTTCACAAAAAAGTGAAATTTTAAAAAATCCAGAAAATTGGCTGAAAACGACTAAATATCAAGGACTCATTGGGCGAATCGCTCTGGAACTGAAATCGGAATGCTCACTCACATTTCCCCTATCTGAAAGTCTGATAAACGCCGGAAAAATTACTAAGTCCAAGAAAAAAATTTTTTCAACTTTTTTCAATTTTACCCCCGTGGGATATATATTCTACCCACACACATTTGGAACTCTCCTGGGGTACCCTCACACATATTATTCCCTCATTTAGTGGATATTTTCAAAAAAAGTGAAATTTTAAAAAAATCCAGAAAATTGGCTGAAAACGACTAAATATCAAGGACTCATTGGGCGAATCGCTCTGGAACTGAAATCGGAAAGCTCACTGACATTTCCCCTATCTGAGAGTCTGATAAACGCGGGAAAAATGACTAAGTCCAAGAAAAATTTTTTTTCAACTTTTTTCAATTTTACCCCCGTGGGATATATATTCTACCCACACACATTTGGAACTCTCCTTGGGGTGCCCTCACACATATTATTCCCTCATTTAGTGGATATTTTCACAAAAAAGTGAAATTTTCAAAAAATCCCGAAAATTGCCTGAAAACGACTAAATATCAAGGACTCATTGGGCGAATCGCTCTGGAACTGAAATCGGAACGCTCACTGACATTTGCCCTAACTGAAAGTCTGATAAACGCCGGAAAAATGACTAAGTCCAAAAAAAAATTTTTTTCAACTTTTTTCAATTTTACCCCCGTGGGATATATATTCTACCCACACACATTTGGAACTCTCCTGGGGTACCCTCACACATATTATTCCCTCATTTAGTGGATAATTTCACAAAAAAGTGAAATTTTAAAAAATCCAGAAAATTGGCTGAAAACGACTAAATATCAAGGACTCATTGGGCGAATCGCTCTGGAACTGAAATTGGAACGCTCACTCACATTTCCCCTATCTGAAAGTCTGATAAACACCGGAAAAATGACTAAGTCCAAGAAAATTTTTTTTTAAACTTTTTTCAATTTTACCCCCGTGGGATATATATTCTACCCACACATATTTGGAACTCTCCTGGGGTACCCTCACACATATTATTCCCTCATTTAGTGGATATCTTCACAAAAAAGTGAAATTTTAAAAAATCCAGAAAATTGGCTGAAAACGACTAAATATCAAGGACTCATTGGGCGAATCGCTCTGGAACTGAAATCGGAATGCTCACTCACATTTCCCCTATCTGAAAGTCTGACAAACGCCGGAAAAATTACTAAGTCCAAGAAAAAAATTTTTTCAACTTTTTTCAATTTTACCCCCGTGGGATATATATTCTACCCACACACATTTGGAACTCTCCTGGGGTACCCTCACACATATTATTCCCTCATTTAGTGGATATTTTCAAAAAAAGTGAAATTTTTAAAAAATCCAGAAAATTGGCTGAAAACGACTAAATATCAAGGACTCATTGGGCGAATCGCTCTGGAACTGAAATCAGAACGCTCACTGACATTTGCCCTAACTGAAAGTCTGATAAACGCCGGAAAAATGACTAAGTCCAAAAAAAAATTTTTTTCAACTTTTTTCAATTTTACCCCCGTGGGATATATATTCTACCCACACACATTTGGAACTCTCCTGGGGTACCCTCACACATATTATTCCCTCATTTAGTGGATATTTTCACAAAAAAGTGAAATTTTCAAAAAATCCAGAAAATTGGCTGAAAATGACTAAATATCAAAGACTCATTGGGCGAATCGCTCTGGAACTGAAATCGGAAAGCTCACTGACATTTCCCCTATCTGAGAGTCTGATAAACGCCGGAAAAATGACTAAGTCCAAGAAAAAATTTTTTTCAACTTTTTTAAATTTTACCCCCGTGGGATATATATTCTACCACACACATTTGGATCTCTCCTGGGGTACCCTCACACATATTATTCCCTCATTTAGTGGATATTTTCACAAAAAAGTGAAATTTTCAAAAAATCCAGAAAATTGGCTGAAAACGACTAAATATCAAGGACTCATTGGGCGAATCGTTCTGGAACTGAAATCGGAACACTCATTGACATTTGCCCTAACTGAAAGTCTGATAACTTCCGGAAAAATGACTAAGTCCAAAAAAAAATTTTTTTTCAATTTTTTTCAATTTTACCCCCGTGGGATATATATTCTTCCCACACACATTTGGAACTCTCCTGGGGTACCCTCACACGTAGTATTCCCTCATTTAGTGGATATTTTCACAAAAAAGTGAAATTTTAAAAAATCCAGAAAATTGTCTGAAAACGACTAAATATCAAGGAATCATTGGGCGAATCGCTCTGGAACTGAAATTGGAACGCTCACTCACATTTCCCCTATCTGAAAGTCTGATAAACACCGGAAAAATGACTAAGTCCAAGAAAATTTTTTTTTAAACTTTTTTCAATTTTACCCCCGTGGGATATATATTCTACCCACACACATTTGGAACTCTCCTGGGGTACCCTCACACATATTATTCCCTCATTTAGTGGATATTTTCACAAAAAAGTGAAATTTTAAAAAATCCAGAAAATTGGCTGAAAACGACTAAATATCAAGGACTCATTGGGCGAATCGCTCTGGAACTGAAATCGGAATGCTCACTCACATTTCCCCCATCTGAAAGTCTGATAAACGCCGGAAAAATTACTAAGTCCAAGAAAAAAATTTTTTCAACTTTTTTCAATTTTACCCCCGTGGGATATATATTCTACCCACACACATTTGGAACTCTCCTGGGGTACCCTCACACATATTATTCCCTCATTTAGTGGATATTTTCAAAAAAAGTGAAATTTAAAAAAAATCCAGAAAATTGGCTGAAAACGACTAAATATCAAGGACTCATTGGGCGAATCGCTCTGGAACTGAAATCGGAAAGCTCACTGACATTTCCCCTATCTGAGAGTCTGATAAACGCCGGAAAAATGACTAAGTCCAAGAAAAATTTTTTTTCAACTTTTTTCAATTTTACCCCCGTGGGATATATATTCTACCCACACACATTTGGAACTCTCCTTGGGGTACCCTCACACATATTATTCCCTCATTTAGTGGATATTTTCACAAAAAAGTGAAATTTTCAAAAAATCCCGAAAATTGCCTGAAAACGACTAAATATCAAGGACTCATTGGGCGAATCGCTCTGGAACTGAAATCGGAACGCTCACTGACATTTGCCCTAACTGAAAGTCTGATAAACGCCGGAAAAATGACTAAGTCCAAAAAAAAATTTTTTTCAACTTTTTTCAATTTTACCCCCGTGGGATATATATTCTACCCACACACATTTGGAACTCTCCTGGGGTACCCTCACACATATTATTCCCTCATTTAGTGGATAATTTCACAAAAAAGTGAAATTTTAAAAAATCCAGAAAATTGGCTGAAAACGACTAAATATCAAGGACTCATTGGGCGAATCGCTCTGGAACTGAAATTGGAACGCTCACTCACATTTCCCCTATCTGAAAGTCTGATAAACACCGGAAAAATGACTAAGTCCAAGAAAATTTTTTTTTAAACTTTTTTCAATTTTACCCCCGTGGGATATATATTCTACCCACACACATTTGGAACTCTCCTGGGGTACCCTCACACATATTATTCCCTCATTTAGTGGATATTTTCAAAAAAAGTGAAATTTTTAAAAAATCCAGAAAATTGGCTGAAAACGACTAAATATCAAGGACTCATTGGGCGAATCGCTCTGGAACTGAAATCAGAACGCTCACTGACATTTGCCCTAACTGAAAGTCTGATAAACGCCGGAAAAATAACTAAGTCCAAAAAAAAATTTTTTTCAACTTTTTTCAATTTTACCCCCGTGGGATATATATTCTACCCACACACATTTGGAACTCTCCTGGGGTACCCTCACACATATTATTCCCTCATTTAGTGGATATTTTCACAAAAAAGTGAAATTTTCAAAAAATCCAGAAAATTGGCTGAAAATGACTAAATATCAAAGACTCATTGGGCGAATCGCTCTGGAACTGAAATCGGAAAGCTCACTGACATTTCCCCTATCTGAGAGTCTGATAAACGCCGGAAAAATGACTAAGTCCAAGAAAAAATTTTTTTCAACTTTTTTAAATTTTACCCCCGTGGGATATATATTCTACCACACACATTTGGATCTCTCCTGGGGTACCCTCACACATATTATTTCCTCATTTAGTGGATATTTTCACAAAAAAGTGAAATTTTCAAAAAATCCAGAAAATTGGCTGAAAACGACTAAATATCAAGGACTCATTGGGCGAATCGTTCTGGAACTGAAATCGGAACACTCATTGACATTTGCCCTAACTGAAAGTCTGATAACTTCCGGAAAAATGACTAAGTCCAAAAAAAAATTTTTTTTCAATTTTTTTCAATTTTACCCCCGTGGGATATATATTCTTCCCACACACATTTGGAACTCTCCTGGGGTACCCTCACACGTAGTATTCCCTCATTTAGTGGATATTTTCACAAAAAAGTGAAATTTTCAAAAAATCCCGAAAATTGCCTGAAAACGACTAAATATCAAGGACTCATTGGGCGAATCGCTCTGGAACTGAAATCGGAACGCTCACTGACATTTGCCCTAACTGAAAGTCTGATAAACGCCGGAAAAATGACTAAGTCCAAAAAAAAATTTTTTTCAACTTTTTTCAATTTTACCCCCGTGGGATATATATTCTACCCACACACATTTGGAACTCTCCTGGGGTACCCTCACACATATTATTCCCTCATTTAGTGGATAATTTCACAAAAAAGTGAAATTTTAAAAAATCCAGAAAATTGGCTGAAAACGACTAAATATCAAGGACTCATTGGGCGAATCGCTCTGGAACTGAAATTGGAACGCTCACTCACATTTCCCCTTTCTGAAAGTCTGATAAACACCGGAAAAATGACTAAGTCCAAGAAAATTTTTTTTTAAACTTTTTTCAATTTTACCCCCGTGGGATATATATTCTACCCACACATATTTGGAACTCTCCTGGGGTACCCTCACACATATTATTCCCTCATTTAGTGGATATTTTCACAAAAAAGTGAAATTTTAAAAAATCCAGAAAATTGGCTGAAAACGACTAAATATCAAGGACTCATTGGGCGAATCGCTCTGGAACTGAAATCGGAATGCTCACTCACATTTCCCCTATCTGAAAGTCTGACAAACGCCGGAAAAATTACTAAGTCCAAGAAAAAAATTTTTTCAACTTTTTTCAATTTTACCCCCGTGGGATATATATTCTACCCACACACATTTGGAACTCTCCTGGGGTACCCTCACACATATTATTCCCTCATTTAGTGGATATTTTCAAAAAAAGTGAAATTTTTAAAAAATCCAGAAAATTGGCTGAAAACGACTAAATATCAAAAATTCATTGGGCGAATCGCTCTGGAACTGAAATCGGAAAGCTCACTGACATTTCCCCTATCTGAAAGTCTGATAAACGCCGGAAAAATGACTAAGTCGAAAAAAAAAAAATTTTCACCTTTTTTCAACTTTACCCCCGTGGGATATATATTCTACCCACACACATTTGGAACTCTCCTGGGGTACCCTCACACATATTATTCCCTCATTTAGTCGATATTTTCACAAAAAAGTGAAATTTTCAAAAATCCAGAAAATTGGCTGAAAACGACTAAATATCAAGGACTCATTGGGCGAATCACTCTGGAACTGAAATCGGAACGCTCACTGACATTTGCCCTATCTGAAAGTCTGATAAACGCCGGAAAAATGACTAAGTCCAAGAAAATTTTTTTTTCAACTTTTTTGAATTTTACCCCTGTGGGATATATATTCTACCCACACACATTTGGAACTCTCCTGGGGTACCCTCACACATATTATTCCCTCATTTAGTCGATATTTTCACAAAAAAGTGAAATTTTCCAAAATCCAGAAAATTGGCTGAAAACGACTAAATATCAAGGACTCATTGGGCGAATCGCTCTGGAACTGAAATCGGAACGCTCACTGACATTTCCCCTATTTGAAAGTCTGATAAACGCCGGAAAAATGACTAAGTCCAAGAAAAAAAATTTTTCAACTTTTTTCAATTTTACCCCCGTGGGATATATATTCTACCCACACACATTTGGAACTCTCCTGGGGTACCCTCACACATATTATTCCCTCATTTAGTGGATATTTTCACAAAAAAGTGAAATTTTCAAAAATCCAGAAAATTGGCTGAAAACGACTAAATATCAAGGACTCATTGGGCGAATCGCTCTGGAACTGAAATCGGAACGCTCACTGACATTTGCCCTATCTGAAAGTCTGATAAACGCCGGAAAAATGACAAAGTCCAAGAAAAAATTTTTTTCAACTTTTTTGAATTTTACCCCTGTGGGATATATATTCTACCCACACACATGTGGAACTCTCCTGGGGTACCCTCACACATATTATTCCCTCATTTAGTGGATATTTTCACAAAAAAGTGAAATATTCAAAAATCCAGAAAATTGGCTGAAAACGACTAAATATCAAGGACTCATTGGGCGAATCGCTCTGGAACTGAAATCGGAACGCTCACTGAAATTTCCCCTATCTGAAAGTCTGATAAACGCCAGAAAAATGACTAAGTCCAAGAAAAAAAATTTTTCAACTTTTTTCAATTTTACCCCCGTGGGATATATATTCTACCGACACACATTTGGAACTCTCCTGGGGTACCCTCACACATATTATTCCCTCATTTAGTGGATATTTTCACAAAAAAGTGAAATTTTCCAAAATCCAGAAAACTGGCTAAAAACGACTAAATATCAAGGACTCATTGGGCGAATCGCTCTGGAACTGAAATCGGAACGCTCACTCACATTTCCCCTATCTGAAAGTCTGATAAACGCCGGAAAAATGACTAAGTCCAAAAAAAAATAATTTTTTCAACTTTATTCAATTTTACCCCCGTGGGATATATATTCTACCCACACACATTTGGAACTCTCCTGGGGTACCCTCACACATATTATTCCCTCATTTAGTCGAAATTTTCACAAAAGTGAAATTTTCAAAAATCCAGAAAATTGGCTGAAAACGACTAAATATCAAGGACTCATTGGGCGAATCGCTCTGGAACTGAAATTGGAATGCTCACTGACATTTCCACTATCTGAAAGTCTGATAAACGCCGGAAAAATGAGTAAGTCCCAAAAAAAAATTTTTTCAACTTTTTTCAATTTTACCCCGTGGAATATATATTCTACCCACACACATTTGGAACTCTCCTGGGGTACCCTCACAAATATTATTCCCTCATTTAGTGGATATTTTCACAAAAAAGTGAAATTTTCAAAAAATCCAGAAAATTGGCTGAAAACGACTAAATATCAAGGACTCATTGGGCGAATCGCTCTGGAACTGAAATCGGAACGCTCACTGACATTTGCCCTATCTGAAAGTCTGATAAACGCGGGAAAAATGACAAAGTCCAAGAAAATTTTTTTTTAAACTTTTTTCAATTTTACCCCCGTGGGATATATATTCTACCCACACACATTTGGAACTCTCCTGGGGTACCCTCACACATATTATTCCCTCATTTAGTGGATATTTTCAAAAAAAGTGAAATTTTTAAAAAATCCAGAAAATTGGCTGAAAACGACTAAATATCAAGGACTCATTGGGCGAATCGCTCTGGAACTGAAATCAGAACGCTCACTGACATTTGCCCTAACTGAAAGTCTGATAAACGCCGGAAAAATAACTAAGTCCAAAAAAAAATTTTTTTCAACTTTTTTCAATTTTACCCCCGTGGGATATATATTCTACCCACACACATTTGGAACTCTCCTGGGGTACCCTCACACATATTATTCCCTCATTTAGTGGATATTTTCACAAAAAAGTGAAATTTTCAAAAAATCCAGAAAATTGGCTGAAAATGACTAAATATCAAAGACTCATTGGGCGAATCGCTCTGGAACTGAAATCGGAAAGCTCACTGACATTTCCCCTATCTGAGAGTCTGATAAACGCCGGAAAAATGACTAAGTCCAAGAAAAAATTTTTTTCAACTTTTTTAAATTTTACCCCCGTGGGATATATATTCTACCACACACATTTGGATCTCTCCTGGGGTACCCTCACACATATTATTTCCTCATTTAGTGGATATTTTCACAAAAAAGTGAAATTTTCAAAAAATCCAGAAAATTGGCTGAAAACGACTAAATATCAAGGACTCATTGGGCGAATCGTTCTGGAACTGAAATCGGAACACTCATTGACATTTGCCCTAACTGAAAGTCTGATAACTTCCGGAAAAATGACTAAGTCCAAAAAAAAATTTTTTTTCAATTTTTTTCAATTTTACCCCCGTGGGATATATATTCTTCCCACACACATTTGGAACTCTCCTGGGGTACCCTCACACGTAGTATTCCCTCATTTAGTGGATATTTTCACAAAAAAGTGAAATTTTCAAAAAATCCCGAAAATTGCCTGAAAACGACTAAATATCAAGGACTCATTGGGCGAATCGCTCTGGAACTGAAATCGGAACGCTCACTGACATTTGCCCTAACTGAAAGTCTGATAAACGCCGGAAAAATGACTAAGTCCAAAAAAAAATTTTTTTCAACTTTTTTCAATTTTACCCCCGTGGGATATATATTCTACCCACACACATTTGGAACTCTCCTGGGGTACCCTCACACATATTATTCCCTCATTTAGTGGATAATTTCACAAAAAAGTGAAATTTTAAAAAATCCAGAAAATTGGCTGAAAACGACTAAATATCAAGGACTCATTGGGCGAATCGCTCTGGAACTGAAATTGGAACGCTCACTCACATTTCCCCTTTCTGAAAGTCTGATAAACACCGGAAAAATGACTAAGTCCAAGAAAATTTTTTTTTAAACTTTTTTCAATTTTACCCCCGTGGGATATATATTCTACCCACACATATTTGGAACTCTCCTGGGGTACCCTCACACATATTATTCCCTCATTTAGTGGATATTTTCACAAAAAAGTGAAATTTTAAAAAATCCAGAAAATTGGCTGAAAACGACTAAATATCAAGGACTCATTGGGCGAATCGCTCTGGAACTGAAATCGGAATGCTCACTCACATTTCCCCTATCTGAAAGTCTGACAAACGCCGGAAAAATTACTAAGTCCAAGAAAAAAATTTTTTCAACTTTTTTCAATTTTACCCCCGTGGGATATATATTCTACCCACACACATTTGGAACTCTCCTGGGGTACCCTCACACATATTATTCCCTCATTTAGTGGATATTTTCAAAAAAAGTGAAATTTTTAAAAAATCCAGAAAATTGGCTGAAAACGACTAAATATCAAAAATTCATTGGGCGAATCGCTCTGGAACTGAAATCGGAAAGCTCACTGACATTTCCCCTATCTGAAAGTCTGATAAACGCCGGAAAAATGACTAAGTCGAAAAAAAAAAAATTTTCACCTTTTTTCAACTTTACCCCCGTGGGATATATATTCTACCCACACACATTTGGAACTCTCCTGGGGTACCCTCACACATATTATTCCCTCATTTAGTCGATATTTTCACAAAAAAGTGAAATTTTCAAAAATCCAGAAAATTGGCTGAAAACGACTAAATATCAAGGACTCATTGGGCGAATCACTCTGGAACTGAAATCGGAACGCTCACTGACATTTGCCCTATCTGAAAGTCTGATAAACGCCGGAAAAATGACTAAGTCCAAGAAAATTTTTTTTTCAACTTTTTTGAATTTTACCCCTGTGGGATATATATTCTACCCACACACATTTGGAACTCTCCTGGGGTACCCTCACACATATTATTCCCTCATTTAGTCGATATTTTCACAAAAAAGTGAAATTTTCCAAAATCCAGAAAATTGGCTGAAAACGACTAAATATCAAGGACTCATTGGGCGAATCGCTCTGGAACTGAAATCGGAACGCTCACTGACATTTCCCCTATTTGAAAGTCTGATAAACGCCGGAAAAATGACTAAGTCCAAGAAAAAAAATTTTTCAACTTTTTTCAATTTTACCCCCGTGGGATATATATTCTACCCACACACATTTGGAACTCTCCTGGGGTACCCTCACACATATTATTCCCTCATTTAGTGGATATTTTCACAAAAAAGTGAAATTTTCAAAAATCCAGAAAATTGGCTGAAAACGACTAAATATCAAGGACTCATTGGGCGAATCGCTCTGGAACTGAAATCGGAACGCTCACTGACATTTGCCCTATCTGAAAGTCTGATAAACGCCGGAAAAATGACAAAGTCCAAGAAAAAATTTTTTTCAACTTTTTTGAATTTTACCCCTGTGGGATATATATTCTACCCACACACATGTGGAACTCTCCTGGGGTACCCTCACACATATTATTCCCTCATTTAGTGGATATTTTCACAAAAAAGTGAAATATTCAAAAATCCAGAAAATTGGCTGAAAACGACTAAATATCAAGGACTCATTGGGCGAATCGCTCTGGAACTGAAATCGGAACGCTCACTGAAATTTCCCCTATCTGAAAGTCTGATAAACGCCAGAAAAATGACTAAGTCCAAGAAAAAAAATTTTTCAACTTTTTTCAATTTTACCCCCGTGGGATATATATTCTACCGACACACATTTGGAACTCTCCTGGGGTACCCTCACACATATTATTCCCTCATTTAGTGGATATTTTCACAAAAAAGTGAAATTTTCCAAAATCCAGAAAACTGGCTAAAAACGACTAAATATCAAGGACTCATTGGGCGAATCGCTCTGGAACTGAAATCGGAACGCTCACTCACATTTCCCCTATCTGAAAGTCTGATAAACGCCGGAAAAATGACTAAGTCCAAAAAAAAATAATTTTTTCAACTTTATTCAATTTTACCCCCGTGGGATATATATTCTACCCACACACATTTGGAACTCTCCTGGGGTACCCTCACACATATTATTCCCTCATTTAGTCGAAATTTTCACAAAAGTGAAATTTTCAAAAATCCAGAAAATTGGCTGAAAACGACTAAATATCAAGGACTCATTGGGCGAATCGCTCTGGAACTGAAATTGGAATGCTCACTGACATTTCCACTATCTGAAAGTCTGATAAACGCCGGAAAAATGAGTAAGTCCCAAAAAAAAATTTTTTCAACTTTTTTCAATTTTACCCCGTGGAATATATATTCTACCCACACACATTTGGAACTCTCCTGGGGTACCCTCACAAATATTATTCCCTCATTTAGTGGATATTTT
This sequence comes from Phyllobates terribilis, assembly GCF_046119375.1. Classification (NCBI taxonomy): domain Eukaryota; kingdom Metazoa; phylum Chordata; class Amphibia; order Anura; family Dendrobatidae; genus Phyllobates; species Phyllobates terribilis. The sequence continues at coordinate 587,677,364 of NW_027362762.1, forward strand.
CACAAAAAAGTGAAATTTTCAAAAAATCCAGAAAATTGGCTGAAAACGACTAAATATCAAGGACTCATTGGGCGAATCGCTCTGGAACTGAAATCGGAACGCTCACTGACATTTGCCCTATCTGAAAGTCTGATAAACGCGGGAAAAATGACAAAGTCCAAGAAAATTTTTTTTTCAACTTTTTTGAATTTTACCCCTGTGGGATATATATTCTACCCACACACATTTGGAACTCTCCTGGGGTACCCTCACACATATTATTCCCTCATTTAGTGGATATTTTCACAAAAAAGTGAAATATTCAAAAATCCAGAAAATTGGCTGAAAACGACTAAATATCAAGGACTCATTGGGCGAATCGCTCTGGAACTGAAATCGGAACGCTCACTGACATTTCCCCTATCTGAAAGTCTGATAAACGCCAGAAAAATGACTAAGTCCAAGAAAAAAAATTTTTCAACTATTTTCAATTTTACCCCCGTGGGATATATATTCTACCGACACACATTTGGAACTCTCCTGGGGTACCCTCACACATATTATTCCCTCATTTAGTGGATATTTTCACAAAAAAGTGAAATTTTCAAAAAATCCCGAAAATTGGCTGAAAATGACTAAATATCAAAAATTCATTGGGCGAATCGCTCTGGAACTGAAATCGGAAAGCTCACTGACATTTCCCCTATCTGAAAGTCTGATAAACGGCGGAAAAATGACTAAGTCGAAAAAAAAAATGTTTTCACCTTTTTTCAACTTTACCCCCGTGGGATATATATTCTACCCACACACATTTGGAACTCTCCTGGGGTACCCTCACACATATTATTCCCTCATTTAGTGGATATTTTCACAAAAAAGTGAAATTTTCAAAAATCCAGAAAATTGGCTGAAAACGACTAAATATCAAGGACTCATTGGGTGAATCGCTCTGGAACTGAAATCGGAACGGTCACTCACATTTCCCCTATCTGAAAGTCTGATAAACGCCGGAAAAATGACTAAGTCCAAGAAAAAAAATTTTTCAACTTTTTTCAATTTTACCCCGTGGGATATATATTCTACCCACACACATTTGGAACTCTCCTGGGGTACCCTCACACATATTATTCCCTCATTTAGTGGATATTTTCACAAATAAGTGAAATTTTCAAAAATCCAGAAAATTGGCTGAAAACGACTAAATATCAAGGACTCATTGGGCGAATCACTCTGCAACTGAAATTGGAACGCTCACTCACATTTCCCCTATCTGAAAGTCTGATAAATGCCGGAAAAATGACTAAGTCCAAAAAAAAATTTTTTTTCAATTTTTTTCAATTTTACCCCCGTGGGATATATATTCTTCCCACACACATTTGGAACTCTCCTGGGGTACCCTCACACGTAGTATTCCCTCATTTAGTGGATATTTTCACAAAAAAGTGAAATTTTAAAAAATCCAGAAAATTGGCTGAAAATGACTAAATATCAAGGACTCATTGGGTGATTCGCTCTGGAACTGAAATCGGAACGCTCACTGACATTTCCCCTATCTGAAAGTCTGATAAACGCCGGAAAAATTACTAAGTCCAAGAAAAAAATTTTTTCAACTTTTTTCAATTTTACCCCTGTGGGATATATATTCTACCCACACACATTTGGAACTCTCCTGGGGTACCCTCACACATATTATTCCCTCATTTAGTGGATATTTTCACAAAAAAGTGAAATTTTAAAAAAATCCAGAAAATTGGCTGAAAACGACTAAATATCAAGGACTCATTGGGTGAAACGCTCTGGAACTGAAATCGGAACGCTCACTGACATTTGCCCTAACTGAAAGTCTGATAAACGCCGGAAAAATGACTAAGTCCAAGAAAAATTTTTTTTCAACTTTTTTCAATTTTACCCCCGTGGGATATATATTCTACCCACACACATTTGGAACTCTCCTTGGGGTACCCTCACACATATTATTCCCTCATTTAGTGGATATTTTCACAAAAAAGTGAAATATTCAAAAATCCAGAAAATTGGCTGAAAACGACTAAATATCAAGGACTCATTGGGCGAATCGCTCTGGAACTGAAATCGGAACGCTCACTGACATTTCCCCTATCTGAAAGTCTGATAAACGCCGGAAAAATGACTAAGTCCAAGAAAAAATTTTTTTCAACTTTTTTGAATTTTACCCCTGTGGGATATATATTCTACCCACACACATTTGGAACTCTCCTGGGGTACCCTCACACATATTATTCCCTCATTTAGTGGATATTTTCACAAAAAAGTGAAATATTCAAAAATCCAGAAAATTGGCTGAAAACGACTAAATATCAAGGTGTCATTGGGCGAATCGCTCTGGAACTGAAATCGGAACGCTCACTGACATTTCCCCTATCTGAAAGTCTGATAAACGCCAGAAAAATGACTAAGTCCAAGAAAAAATTTTTTTCAACTTTTTTCAATTTTACCCCCGTGGGATATATATTCTACCCACACACATTTGGAACTCTCCTGGGGTACCCTCACACATATTATTCCCTCATTTAGTCGATATTTTCACAAAAAAGTGAAATTTTCAAAAAATCCAGAAAATTGGCTGAAAATGACTAAATATCAAAAATTCATTGGGCGAATCGCTCTGGAACTGAAATCGGAAAGCTCACTGACATTTCCCCTATCTGAAAGTCTGATAAACGCCGGAAAAATGACTAAGTCGAAAAAAAAAAAATTTTCACCTTTTTTCAACTTTACCCCCGTGGGATATATATTCTACCCACACACATTTGGAACTCTCCTGGGGTACCCTCACACATATTATTCCCTCATTTAGTCGATATTTTCACAAAAAAGTGAAATTTTCAAAAATCCAGAAAATTGGCTGAAAACGACTAAATATCAAGGACTCATTGGGCGAATCGCTCTGGAACTGAAATCGGAACGCTCACTGACATTTGCCCTATCTGAAAGTCTGATAAACGCCGGAAAAATGACTAAGTCCAAGAAAAATTTTTTTTCAACTTTTTTGAATTTTACCCCTGTGGGATATATATTCTACCCACACACATTTGGAACTCTCCTGGGGTACCCTCACACATATTATTCCCTCATTTAGTCGATATTTTCACAAAAAAGTGAAATTTTCCAAAATCCAGAAAATTGGCTGAAAACGACTAAATATCAAGGACTCATTGGGCGAATCGCTCTGGAACTGAAATCGGAACGCTCACTGACATTTCCCCTATTTGAAAGTCTGATAAACGCCGGAAAAATGACTAAGTCCAAGAAAAAAAATTTTTCAACTTTTTTCAATTTTACCCCTGTGGGATATATATTCTACCCACACACATTTGGAACTCTCCTGGGGTACCCTCACACATATTATTCCCTCATTTTGTGGATATTTTCACAAAAAAGTGAAATTTTAAAAAATCCAGAAAATTGGCTGAAAACGACTAAATATCAAGGACTCATTGGGCGAATCGCTCTGGAACTGAAATCGGAACACTCACTGACATTTCCCCTATCTGAAAGTCTGATAAACGCCGGAAAAATGACTAAGTCGAAAAAAAAAAATTTTTCAACTTTTTTCAATTTTACCCCCGTGGGATATATATTCTACCCACACACATTTGGAACTCTCCTGGGGTACCCTCACACATATTATTCCCTCATTTAGTGGATATTTTCACAAAAAAGTGAAATTTTCAAAAATCCAGAAAATTGGCTGAAAACGACTAAATATCAAGGACTCATTGGGCGAATCGCTCTGGAACTGAAATCGGAACGCTCACTGACATTTGCCCTATCTGAAAGTCTGATAAACGCCGGAAAAATGACAAAGTCCAAGAAAAAATTTTTTTCAACTTTTTTGAATTTTACCCCTGTGGGATATATATTCTACCCACACACATGTGGAACTCTCCTGGGGTACCCTCACACATATTATTCCCTCATTTAGTGGATATTTTCACAAAAAAGTGAAATATTCAAAAATCCAGAAAATTGGCTGAAAACGACTAAATATCAAGGACTCATTGGGCGAATCGCTCTGGAACTGAAATCGGAACGCTCACTGAAATTTCCCCTATCTGAAAGTCTGATAAACGCCAGAAAAATGACTAAGTCCAAGAAAAAATTTTTTTCAACTTTTTTCAATTTTACCCCCGTGGGATATATATTCTACCGACACACATTTGGAACTCTCCTGGGGTACCCTCACACATATTATTCCCTCATTTAGTGGATATTTTCACAAAAAAGTGAAATTTTCCAAAATCCAGAAAACTGGCTAAAAACGACTAAATATCAAGGACTCATTGGGCGAATCGCTCTGGAACTGAAATCGGAACGCTCACTCACATTTCCCCTATCTGAAAGTCTGATAAACGCCGGAAAAATGACTAAGTCCAAAAAAAAATAATTTTTTCAACTTTATTCAATTTTACCCCCGTGGGATATATATTCTACCCACACACATTTGGAACTCTCCTGGGGTACCCTCACACATATTATTCCCTCATTTAGTCGAAATTTTCACAAAAGTGAAATTTTCAAAAATCCAGAAAATTGGCTGAAAACGACTAAATATGAAGGACTCATTGGGCGAATCGCTCTGGAACTGAAATTGGAATGCTCACTGACATTTCCACTATCTGAAAGTCTGATAAACGCCGGAAAAATGAGTAAGTCCCAAAAAAAATTTTTTTAAACTTTTTTCAATTTTACCCCGTGGAATATATATTCTACCCACACACATTTGGAACTCTCCTGGGGTACCCTCACAAATATTATTCCCTCATTTAGTGGATATTTTCACAAAAAAGTGAAATTTTCAAAAAATCCAGAAAATTGGCTGAAAACGACTAAATATCAAGGACTCATTGGGCGAATCGCTCTGGAACTGAAATCGGAACGCTCACTGACATTTGCCCTATCTGAAAGTCTGATAAACGCCGGAAAAATGACAAAGTCCAAGAAAAATTTTTTTTCAACTTTTTTGAATTTTACCCCTGTGGGATATATATTCTACCCACACACATTTGGAACTCTCCTGGGGTACCCTCACACATATTATTCCCTCATTTAGTGGATATTTTCACAAAAAAGTGAAATATTCAAAAATCCAGAAAATTGGCTGAAAACGACTAAATATCAAGGACTCATTGGGCGAATCGCTCTGGAACTGAAATCGGAACGCTCACTGACATTTCCCCTATCTGAAAGTCTGATAAACGCCAGAAAAATGACTAAGTCCAAGAAAAAAAATTTTTCAACTTTTTTCAATTTTACCCCCGTGGGATATATATTCTACCGACACACATTTGGAACTCTCCTGGGGTACCCTCACACATATTATTCCCTCATTTAGTGGATATTTTCACAAAAAAGTGAAATTTTCAAAAAATCCCGAAAATTGGCTGAAAATGACTAAATATCAAAAATTCATTGGGCGAATCGCTCTGGAACTGAAATCGGAAAGCTCACTGACATTTCCCCTATCTGAAAGTCTGATAAACGGCGGAAAAATGACTAAGTCGAAAAAAAAAATGTTTTCACCTTTTTTCAACTTTACCCCCGTGGGATATATATTCTACCCACACACATTTGGAACTCTCCTGGGGTACCCTCACACATATTATTCCCTCATTTAGTGGATATTTTCACAAAAAAGTGAAATTTTCAAAAATCCAGAAAATTGGCTGAAAACGACTAAATATCAAGGACTCATTGGGTGAATCGCTCTGGAACTGAAATCGGAACGGTCACTCACATTTCCCCTATCTGAAAGTCTGATAAACGCCAGAAAAATGACTAAGTCCAAGAAAAAAAATTTTTCAACTTTTTTCAATTTTACCCCGTGGGATATATATTCTACCCACACACATTTGGAACTCTCCTGGGGTACCCTCACACATATTATTCCCTCATTTAGTGGATATTTTCACAAATAAGTGAAATTTTCAAAAATCCAGAAAATTGGCTGAAAACGACTAAATATCAAGGACTCATTGGGCGAATCACTCTGCAACTGAAATTGGAACGCTCACTCACATTTCCCCTATCTGAAAGTCTGATAAATGCCGGAAAAATGACTAAGTCCAAAAAAAAATTTTTTTCAACTTTTTTCAATTTTACCCCGTGGAATATATATTCTACCCACAAACATTTGGAACTCTCCTGGGGTACCCTCACAAATATTATTCCCTCATTTAGTGGATATTTTCACAAAAAAGTGAAATTTTCAAAAATCCAGAAAATTGGCTGAAAACGACTAAATATCAAGGACTCATTGGGCGAATCGCTCTGGACCTGAAATCGGAACGCTCACTGACATTTGCCCTATCTGAAAGTCTGATAAATGCTGGAAAAATGACTAAGTCCAAGAAAAAATTGTTTTCAACTTTTTTGAATTTTACCCCTGTGGGATATATATTCTACCCACACACATTTGGAACTCTCCTGGGGTACCCTCACACATATTATTCCCTCATTTAGTGGATATTTTCACAAAAAAGTGAAATATTCAAAAATCCAGAAAATTGGCTGAAAACGACTAAATATCAAGGACTCATTGGGCGAATCGCTCTGGAACTGAAATCGGAACGCTCACTGACATTTCCCCTATCTTAAAGTCTGATAAACGCCGGAAAAATGACTAAGTTCAAGAAAAAATTTTTTTCAACTTTTTTCAATTTTACCCCCGTGGGATATATATTCTACCCACACACATTTGGAACTCTCCTGGGGTACCCTCACACATAATATTCCCTCATTTAGTGGATATTTTCACAAAAAAGTGAAATTTTCAAAAATCCAGAAAATTGGCTGAAAACGACTAAATATCAAGGACTCATTGGGTGAATCGCTCTGGAACTGAAATCGGAACGGTCACTCACATTTCCCCTATCTGAAAGTCTGATAAACGCCGGAAAAATGACTAAGTCCAAGAAAAATTTTTTTTCAACTTTTTTGAATTTTACCCCTGTGGTATATATATTCTACCCACACACATTTGGAACTCTCCTGGGGTACCCTCACACATATTATTCCCTCATTTAGTGGATATTTTCACAAAAAAGTGAAATTTTCAAAAATCCAGAAAATTGGCTGAAAACGACTAAATATCAAGGACTCATTGGGTGAATCGCTCTGGAACTGAAATCGGAACGGTCACTCACATTTCCCCTATCTGAAAGTCTGATAAACGCCGGAAAAATGACTAAGTCCAAGAAAAAAAATGTTTAAACTTTTTTCAATTTTACCCCGTGGGATATATATTCTACCCACACACATTTGGAACTCTCCTGGGGTACCCTCACACATATTATTCCCTCATTTAGTGGATATTTTCACAAATAAGTGAAATTTTCAAAAATCCAGAAAATTGGCTGAAAACGACTAAATATCAAGGACTCATTGGGCGAATCACTCTGCAACTGAAATTGGAACGCTCACTCACATTTCCCCTATCTGAAAGTCTGATAAACGCCAGAAAAATGACTAAGTCCAAGAAAAAAATTTTTTCAACTTTTTTCAATTTTACCCCCGTGGGATATATATTCTACCCACACACATTTGGAACTCTCCTGGGGTACCCTCACACATATTATTCCCTCATTTAGTGGATATTTTCACAAAAAAGTGAAATATTCAAAAATCCAGAAAATTGGCTGAAAACGACTAAATATCAAGGACTCATTGGGCGAATCGCTCTGGAACTGAAATCGGAATGCTCACTCACATTTCCCCTATCTTAAAGTCTGATAAACGCCGGAAAAATGACTTAGTCCAAGAAAAATTTTTTTTCAACTTTTTTCAATGTTACCCCCGTGGGATATATATTCTACCCACACACATTTGGAACTCTCCTGGGGTACCCTCACACATAATATTCCCTCATTTAGTGGATATTTTCACAAAAAAGTGAAATTTTCAAAAATCCAGAAAATTGGCTGAAAACGACTAAATATCAAGGACTCATTGGGTGAATCGCTCTGGAACTGAAATCGGAACGGTCACTCACATTTCCCCTATCTGAAAGTCTGATAAACGCCGGAAAAGTGACTAAGTCCAAAAAAAAATTTGTTCAACTTTTTTCAATTTTACCCCATTGGGATATATATTCTGCCCACACACATTTGGAACTCTCCTGGGGTACCCTCACACATATTATTCCCTCATTTAGTGGATATTTTCACAAAAAAGTGGAATTTTCAGAAAATTGGCTGAAAATGACTAAATATCAAAGATTCATTGTGCGAATTGCTCTGGAACTGAAATCGGAAAGGTCACTGACATTTTCCCTATCTGAAAGTCTGATAAACGCCGGAAAAATGACTAAGTCCAAGAAAAAAAATTTTTCAACTTTTTTCAATTTTCCCCCGTGGGATATATATTCTACCCACACACATTTGGAACTCTCCTGGGGTACCCTCACACATAATATTCCCTCATTTAGTGGATATTTTCCCAAAAAAGTGAAATTTTCAAAAATCCAGAAAATTGGCTGAAAACGACTAAATATCAAGGACTCATTGGGCGAATCGCTCTGGAACTGAAATCGGAACGCTCTCTCACATTTCCCCTATCTGAAAGTCTGATAAACGCCGGAAAAATGACTAAGTCCAAAAAAAAATTTGTTCAACTTTTTTCAATTTTACCCCCGTGGGATATATATTCTACCCACACACATTTGGAACTCTCCTGGGGTACCCTCACACATATTATTCCCTCATTTAGTGGATATTTTCACAAAAAAGTGAAACTTTCAAAAAATCCAGAAAATTGTCTGAAAATGAATAAATATCAAAAATTCATTGGGCGAATCGCTCTGGAACTGAAATCGGAAAGCTCACTGACATTTCCCATGTGTGAAAGTCTGCTAAACGCCGGAAAAATGACTAAGTCTAAGAAAAAAAATTTTTCAACTTTTTTCAATTTTACCCCCGTGGGATATATGTTCTACCCACACACATTTGGAACTCTCCTGGTGTACCCTCACACATATTATTCCCTCATTTAGTGGATATTTTCACAAAAAAGTGATATTTTCAAAAAATCCAGAAAATTGGCTGAAAACGACTAAATATCAAGCACTCATTGGGCGAATCGCTCTGGAACTGAAATCGGAACGCTCACTGACATTTGCCCTAAATGAAAGTCTGATAAACGCCGGAAAAATGACTAAGTCCAAAAAAAAAATTTTTTCAACTTTTTTCAATTTTACCCCCGTGGGATATATGTTCTACCCACACACATTTGGAACTCTCCTGGGGTACCCTCACACATATTATTCCCTCATTTAGTGGATATTTTCACAAAAAAGTGAAATTTTCAAAAAATCCAGAAAATTGGCTGAAAATGACTAAATATCAAGGACTCATTGGGCGAATCGCTCTGGAACTGAAATCGGAACGCTCACTGACATTTCCCCTATCTGAAAGTCTGATAAACGCCGGAAAAATGACTAAGTCCAAAAAAAAAAAATTTTTTCAACTTTATTCAATTTTACCCACGTGGGATATATATTCTACCCACACACATTTGGAACTCTCATGGGATACCCTCACACATATTATTCCCTCATTTAGTGGATATTTTCACAAAAAAGTGAAATTTAAAAAAATCCAGAAAATTGGCTTAAAACGACTAAATATCAAGGACTCATTGGGCGAATCACTCTGGAACTGAAATCGGAACGCTCACTGACATTTCCCCTATCTGAAAGTCTGATAAACGCCGGAAAAATGACTAAGTCGAAAAAAAAAAATTTTTCAACTTTTTTCAATTTTACCCCCGTGGGATATATATTCTACCCACACACATTTGGAACTCTCCTGGGGTACCCTCACACATATTATTCCCTCATTTAGTGGATATTTTCACAAAAAAGTGAAACTTTCAAAAAATCCAGAAAATTGGCTGAAAATGACTAAATATCATAGATTCATTGGGCGAATCGCTCTGGAACTGAAATCGGAAAGCTCACTGACATTTCCCTTATGTGAAAGTCTGCTAAACGCCGGAAAAATGACTAAGTCTAAGAAAAAAATTTTTTCAACTTTTTTCAATTTTACCCCCGTGGGATATATGTTCTACCCAACACACATTTGGAACTCTCCTGGTGTACCCTCACACATATTATTCCCTCATTTAGTGGATATTTTCACAAAAAAGTGATATTTTCAAAAAATCCAGAAAATTGGCTGAAAACGACTAAATATCAAGGACTCAATGGGCGAATCGCTCTGGAACTGAAATCGGAACGCTCACTGACATTTGCCCTAAATGAAAGTCTGATAAACGCCGGAAAAATGACTAAGTCCAAGAAAAAATTTTTTTCAACTTTTTTCAATTTTACCCACGTGGGATATATATTCTACCCACACACATTTGGAACTCTCATGGGGTACCCTCACACATATTATTCCCTCATTTAGTGGATATTTTCACAAAAAAGTGAAATTTAAAAAAATCCAGAAAATTGGCTTAAAACGACTAAATATCAAGGACTCATTGGGCGAATCACTCTGGAACTGAAATCGGAACGCTCACTGACATTTCCCCTATCTGAAAGTCTGATAAACGCCGGAAAAATGACTAAGTCCAAGAAAAAAATTTTTTCAATTTTTTTCAATTTTACCCCAGTGGGATATATATTCTACCCACACACATTTGGAACTCTCCTGGGGTACCCTCACACATATTATTCCCTCATTTTGTGGATATTTTCACAAAAAAGTGAAATTTTAAAAAATCCAGAAAATTGGCTGAAAACGACTAAATATCAAGGACTCATTGGGCGAATCGCTCTGGAACTGAAATCGGAACACTCACTGACATTTCCCCTATCTGAAAGTCTGATAAACGCCGGAAAAATGACTAAGTCGAAAAAAAAAAATTTTTCAACTTTTTTCAATTTTACCCCCGTGGGATATATATTCTACCCACACACATTTGGAACTCTCCTGGGGTACCCTCACACATATTATTCCCTCATTTAGTGGATATTTTCACAAAAAAGTAAAATTTTCAAAAATCCAGAAAATTGGCTTAAAACGACTAAATATCAAGGACTCATTGGGCGAATTACTCTGGAACTGAAATCGGAATGCTCACTGACATTTCCCCTATCTGAAAGTCTGATAAACGCCGGAAAAAAGACTAAGTCCAAGAAAAAATTTTTTTCAACTTTTTTCAATTTTACCCCCGTGGGATATATATTCTACCCACACACATTTGGAACTCTCCTGGGGTACCCTCACACATATTATTCCCTCATTTAGTCGATATTTTCACAAAAAAGTGAAATTTTCAAAAATCCAGAAAATTGGCTGAAAACGAATAAATATCAAGGACTCATTGGGCGAATCGCTCTGGAACTGAAATCGGAACGGTCACTCACATTTCCCCTATCTGAAAGTCTGATAAACGCCGGAAAAGTGACAAAGTCCAAAAAAAAATTTGTTCAACTTTTTTCAATATTACCCCCGTGGGATATATATTCTACCCACACACATTTGGAACTCTCCTGGGGTACCCTCACACATATCATTCCCTCATTTAGTGGATATTTTCACAAAAAAGTGAAATTTTCAAAAAATCCAGAAAATTGGCTGAAAATGACTAAATATCAAGGACTCATTGGGCGAATCGCTCTGGAACTGAAATCGGAACGCTCACTCACATTTCCCCTATCTGAAAGTCTGATAAATGCCGGAAAAATGACTAAGTCCAAGAAAAAATTTTTTTCAACTTTTTTCAATTTTACCCCCGTGGGATATATATTCTACCCACACACATTTGGAACTCTCCTGGGGTACCCTCACACATATTATTCCCTCATTTAGTCGATATTTTCACAAAAAAGTGAAATTTTCAAAAAATCCAGAAAATTGGCTGAAAATGACTAAATATCAAAGATTCATTGGGCGAATCGCTCTGGAACTGAAATCGGAAAGCTCACTGACATTTCCCCTATCTGAAAGTCTGATTAACGCCGTAAAAATGACTAAGTCCAAGAAAAAAAAATTTTTTTCAACTTTTTTCAATTTTACCCCCGTGGGATATATATTCCACCCACACACATTTGGAACTCTCCTGGGGTACCCTCACACATATTATTCCCTCATTTAGTGGATATTTTCACAAAAAAGTGAAACTTTCAAAAAATCCAGAAAATTGGCTGAAAACGACTAAATATCAAGGACTCATTGGGCGAATCGTCTGGAACTGAAATCGGAACACTCACTGACATTTCCCCTATCTGAAAGTCTGATAAACGCCGGAAAAATGACTAAGTCGAAAAAAAAAAATTTTTCAACTTTTTTCAATTTTACCCCCGTGGGATATATATTCTACCCACACACATTTGGAACTCTCCTGGGGTACCCTCACACATATTATTCCCTCATTTAGTGGATATTTTCACAAAAAAGTAAAATTTTCAAAAATCCAGAAAATTGGCTTAAAACGACTAAATATCAAGGACTCATTGGGCGAATCACTCTGGAACTGAAATCGGAACGCGCACTGACATTTCCCCTATCTGAAAGTCTGATAAACGCCGGAAAAATGACTAAGTCCAAGAAAAAAAATTTTTCAACTTTTTTCAATTTTACCCCCGTGGGATATATATTCCACCCACACACATTTGGAACTCTCCTGGGGTACCCTCACACATATTATTCCCTCATTTAGTGGATATTTTCACAAAAAAGTGAAACTTTCAAAAAATCCAGAAAATTGGCTGAAAACGACTAAATATCAAGGACTCATTGGGCGAATCGCTCTGGAACTGAAATCGGAACGGTCACTCACATTTCCCCTATCTGAAAGTCTGATAAACGCCGGAAAAGTGACAAAGTCCAAAAAAAAATTTGTTCAACTTTTTTCAATTTTACCCCCGTGGGATATATATTCTACCCACACACATTTGGAACTCTCCTGGGGTACCCTCACACATATTATTCCCTCATTTAGTGGATATTTTCACAAAAAAGTAAAATTTTCAAAAATCCAGAAAATTGGCTTAAAACGACTAAATATCAAGGACTCATTGGGCGAATCAATCTGGAACTGAAATCGGAACGCTCACTGACATTTCCCCTATCTGAAAGTCTGATAAACGCCGGAAAAGTGACAAAGTCCAAAAAAAAATTTGTTCAACTTTTTTCAATTTTACCCCCGTGGGATATATATTCTACCCACACACATTTGGAACACTGGTGGGGTACCCTCACACATATCATTCCCTCATTTAGTGGATATTTTCACAAAAAAGTGAAATTTTCAAAAAATCCAGAAAATTGGCTGAAAATGACTAAATATCAAAGACTCATTGGGCGAATCGCTCTGGAACTGAAATCGGAATGCTCACTGACATTTCCGCTATCTGAGAGTCTGATAAACGCCGGAAAAGTGACTAAGTCCAAAAAAAAATTTGTTCAACTTTTTTCAATTTTACCCCGTGGGATATATATTCTACCCACACACATTTGGAACTCTCCTGGGGTACCCTCACACATATTATTCCCTCATTTAGTGGATATTTTCACAAAAAAGTGAAATTTTCAAAAATTCCAGAAAATTGGCTGAAAATGACTAAATATCAAGGACTCATTTGGCGAATCTCTCTGCAACTGAAATCGCAACGCTCACTGACATTTCCCCTATCTGAAAGTCTGATAAACGCCGGAAAAATGACTAAGTCCAAGAAAAATTTTTTTTCAACTTTTTTCAATTTTACCCCTTGGGTTATATATTCTACCCACACACATTTGGAACTCTCCTGGGGTACCCTCACACATATTATTCCCCCATTTAGTGGATATTTTCACAAAAAAGTGAAATTTGCAAAAAATCCAGAAAATTGGCTGAAAATGACTAAATATCAAGGACTCAATGGGCGAATCGCTCTGGAACTGAAATTGGAATGCTCACTTACATTTCCACTATCTGAAAGTCTGATAAACGCCGGAAAAATGACTAAGTCCAAGAAAAAAAATTTTTAAACTTTTTTCAATTTTACCCCATGGAATATATATTCTACCATCACACATTTGGAACTCTCCTGGGGTACCCTCACACATATTATTCCCTCATTTTGTGGATATTTTCACAAAAAAAGTGAAATTTTAAAAAATCCAGAAAATTGGCTGAAAACGACTAAATATCAAGGACTCATTGGGCGAATCGCTCTGGAACTGAAATCGGAACACTCACTGACATTTCCCCTATCTGAAAGTCTGATAAACGCCGGAAAAATGACTAAGTCGAAAAAAAAAAATTTTTCAACTTTTTTCAATTTTACCCCCGTGGGATATATATTCTACCCACACACATTTGGAACTCTCCTGGGGTACCCTCACACATATTATTCCCTCATTTAGTGGATATTTTCACAAAAAAGTAAAATTTTCAAAAATCCAGAAAATTGGCTTAAAACGACTAAATATCAAGGACTCATTGGGCGAATCACTCTGGAACTGAAATCGGAACGCTCACTGACATTTCCCCTATCTGAAAGTCTGATAAACGCCGGAAAAATGACTAAGTCCAAGAAAAAAAATTTGTTCAACTTTTTTCAATTTTACCCCCGTGGGATATATATTCTACCCACACACATTTGGAACACTGGTGGGGTACCCTCACACATATCATTCCCTCATTTAGTGGATATTTTCACAAAAAAGTGAAATTTTCAAAAAATCCAGAAAATTGGCTGAAAATGACTAAATATCAAAGACTCATTGGGCGAATTGCTCTGGAACTGAAATCGGAATGCTCACTGACATTTCCGCTATCTGAGAGTCTGATAAACGCCGGAAAAGTGACTAAGTCCAAAAAAAAATTTGTTCAACTTTTTTCAATTTTACCCCGTGGGATATATATTCTACCCACACACATTTGGAACTCTCCTGGGGTACCCTCACACATATTATTCCCTCATTTAGTGGATATTTTCACAAAAAAGTGAAATTTTCAAAAATTCCAGAAAATTGGCTGAAAATGACTAAATATCAAGGACTCATTTGGCGAATCTCTCTGCAACTGAAATCGCAACGCTCACTGACATTTCCCCTATCTGAAAGTCTGATAAACGCCGGAAAAATGACTAAGTCCAAGAAAAATTTTTTTTCAACTTTTTTCAATTTTACCCCTTGGGATATATATTCTACCCACACACATTTGGAACTCTCCTGGGGTACCCTCACACATATTATTCCCCCATTTAGTGGATATTTTCACAAAAAAGTGAAATTTGCAAAAAATCCAGAAAATTGGCTGAAAATGACTAAATATCAAGGACTCAATGGGCGAATCGCTCTGGAACTGAAATTGGAATGCTCACTTACATTTCCACTATCTGAAAGTCTGATAAACGCCGGAAAAATGACTAAGTCCAAGAAAAAAATTTTTTAAACTTTTTTCAATTTTACCCCATGGAATATATATTCTACCATCACACATTTGGAACTCTCCTGGGGTACCCTCACACATATTATTCCCTCATTTTGTGGATATTTTCACAAAAAAAGTGAAATTTTAAAAAATCCAGAAAATTGGCTGAAAACGACTAAATATCAAGGACTCATTGGGCGAATCGCTCTGGAACTGAAATCGGAACACTCACTGACATTTCCCCTATCTGAAAGTCTGATAAACGCCGGAAAAATGACTAAGTCGAAAAAAAAAAATTTTTCAACTTTTTTCAATTTTACCCCCGTGGGATATATATTCTACCCACACACATTTGGAACTCTCCTGGGGTACCCTCACACATATTATTCCCTCATTTAGTGGATATTTTCACAAAAAAGTAAAATTTTCAAAAATCCAGAAAATTGGCTTAAAACGACTAAATATCAAGGACTCATTGGGCGAATCACTCTGGAACTGAAATCGGAACGCTCACTGACATTTCCCCTATCTGAAAGTCTGATAAACGCCGGAAAAATGACTAAGTCCAAGAAAAAAATTTGTTCAACTTTTTTCAATTTTACCCCCGTGGGATATATATTCTACCCACTCACATTTGGAACTCTCCTGGGGTACCCTCACACATATTATTCCCTCATTTAGTCGATATTTTCACAAAAAAGTGAAATTTTCAAAAATCCAGAAAATTGGCTGAAAACGACTAAATATCAAGGACTCATTGGGCGAATCGCTCTGGAACTGAAATCGGAACGGTCACTCACATTTGGCCTATCTGAAAGTCTGATAAACGCCGGAAAAGTGACTAAGTCCAAAAAGAAATTTGTTCAACTTTTTTCAATTTTACCCCGTGGGATATATATTCTATCCACACACATTTGGAACTCTCCTGGGGTACCCTCACACATATTATTCCCTCATTTAGTGGATATTTTCACAAAAAAGTAAAATTTTCAAAAATCCAGAAAATTGGCTTAAAACGACTAAATATCAAGGACTCATTGGGCGAATCACTCTGGAACTGAAATCGTAACGCTCACTGACATTTCCCCTATCTGAAAGTCTGATAAACGCCGGAAAAATGACTAAGTCCAAGAAAAAAATTTTTTCAACTTTTTTCAATTTTACCCCTTGGGATATATATTCTACCCACACACATTTGGAACTCTCCTGGGGTACCCTCACACATATTATTCCCTCATTTAGTGGATATTTTCACAAAAAAGTGAAATTTGCAAACAATCCAGAAAATTGGCTGAAAATGACTAAATATCAAGGACTCATTGGGCGAATCGCTCTGGAACTGAAATTGGAATGCTCACTTACATTTCCACTATCTGAAAGTCTGATAAACGCCGGAAAAATGACTAAGTCCAAGAAAATTTTTTTTTCATTTTTCAATTTTACCCCCGAGGGATATATATTCTACCCACACACATTTGGAACTCTCTATGGGTCCCCTCACACATAATATTCCCTCATTTAGTGGATATTTTCACAAAAAAGTGAAATTTTCAAAAATCCAGAAAATTGGCTGAAAACGACTAAATATCAAGGACTCATTGGGCGAATCGCTCTGGAACTGAAATCGGAACGGTCACTCACAGTTCCCCTATCTGAAAGTCTGATAAACGCCGGAAAAGTGGCTAAGTCCAAAAAAAAATTTGTTTAACTTTTTTCAATTTTACCCCCGTGGGATATATATTCTGCCCACACACATTTGGAACTCTCCTGGGGTACCCTCACACATATTATTCCCTCATTTAGTGGATATTTTCACAAAAAAGTGAAATTTTCAAAAAATCCAGAAAATTGGCTGAAAATGACTAAATATCAAAGATTCTTTGGGCGAATCGCTCTGGAACTGAAATCGGAAAGCTCACTGACATTTCCCCTATCTGAAAGTCTGATAAACGCCGGAAAAATGACTAAGTCCAAGAAAAAATTTTTTTCAACTTTTTTCAATTTTACTACCGTGGGATATATATTCTACCCACACACATTTGGAACTCTCCTGGGGTACGCTCACACATATTATTCCCTCATTTAGTGGATATTTTCACAAAAAAGCGAAATTTTCAAAAATCCAGAAAATTGGCTGAAAATGACTAAATATCAAGGACTCATTGGGCGAATCGCTCTGCAACTGAAATCGCAACGCTCACTGACATTTCCCCTATCTGAAAGTCTGATAAATGCCGGAAAAATGACTAAGTCCAAGAAAAAAATTTTTTAAACTTTTTTCAATTTTACCCCATGGAATATATATTCTACCCACACACATTTGGAACTCTCCTGGGGTACTCTCACACATATTATTCCCTCATTTAGTGGATATTTTCACAAAAAAGTAAAATTTTCAAAAATCCAGAAAATTGGCTGAAAATGACTAAATATCAAGGACTCATTGGGCGAATCACTCTGGAACTGAAATCGGAATGCTCATTGACATTTCCCCTATCTGAAAGTCTGATAAACGCCGGAAAAGTGACTAAGTCCAAAAAAAAATTTGTTCAACTTTTTTCAATTTTACCCCTGTGGGATATATATTCTACCCACACACATTTGGAACTCTCTAGGGGTACCCTCACACATAATATTCCCTCATTTAGTGGATATTTTCACAAAAAAGTGAAATTTTCAAAAATCCAGAAAATTGGCTGAAAACGACTAAATATCAAGGACTCATTGGGCGAATCGCTCTGGAACTGAAATCGGAACGCTCACTGACATTTCCCCTATCTGAAAGTCTGATAAACGCCGGAAAAATGACTAAGTCCAAGAAAAAATTTTTTTCAACTTTTTTCAATTTTACTACCGTAGGATATATATTCTGCCCACAAACATTTGGAACTCTCCTGGGGTACCCTCACACATATTATTCCCTCATTTAGTGGATATTTTCACAAAAAAGTAAAATTTTCAAAAATCCAGAAAATTGGCTTAAAACGACTAAATATCAAGGACTCATTGGGCGAATCACTCTGGAACTGAAATCGTAATGCTCACTGACATTTCCCCTATCTGAAAGTCTGATAAACGCCGGAAAAATGACTAAGTGCAAGAAAAAAATTTTTTCAACTTTTTTCAATTTTACCCCTTGGGATATATATTCTACCCACACACATTTGGAACTCTCCTGGGGTACCCTCACACATATTATTCCCTCATTTAGTGGATATTTTCACAAAAAAGTGAAATTTGCAAACAATCCAGAAAATTGGCTGAAAATGACTAAATATCAAGGACTCATTGGGCGAATCGCTCTGGAACTGAAATTGGAATGCTCACTTACATTTCCACTATCTGAAAGTCTGATAAACGCCGGAAAAATGACTAAGTCCAAAAAAAAATTTGTTTAACTTTTTTCAATTTTACCCCCGTGGGATATATATTCTGCCCACACACATTTGGAACTCTCCTGGGGTACCCTCACACATATTATTCCCTCATTTAGTGGATATTTTCACAAAAAAGTGAAATTTTCAAAAAATCCAGAAAATTGGCTGAAAATGACTAAATATCAAAGATTCTTTGGGCGAATCGCTCTGGAACTGAAATCGGAAAGCTCACTGACATTTCCCCTATCTGAAAGTCTGATAAACGCCGGAAAAATGACTAAGTCCAAGAAAAAATTTTTTTCAACTTTTTTCAATTTTACTACCGTGGGATATATATTCTGCCCACAAACATTTGGAACTCTCCTGGGGTACCCTCACACATATTATTCCCTCATTTAGTGGATATTTTCACAAAAAAGTGAAATTTGCAAAAAATCCAGAAAATTGGCTGAAAACGACTAAATATCCAGGACTCATTGGGCGAATCACTCTGGAACTGAAATCAGAATGCTCATTGACATTTCCCCTATCTGAAAGTCTGATAAACGCCGGAAAAGTGACTAAGTCCAAAAAAAAATGTGTTCAACTTTTTTCAATTTTACCCCCGTGGGATATATATTCTACCCACACACATTTGGAACTCTCCTGGGGTACGCTCACACATATTATTCCCTCATTTAGTGGATATTTTCACAAAAAAGCGAAATTTTCAAAAATCCAGAAAATTGGCTGAAAATGACTAAATATCAAGGACTCATTGGGCGAATCGCTCTGCAACTGAAATCGCAACGCTCACTGACATTTCCCCTATCTGAAAGTCTGATAAATGCCGGAAAAATGACTAAGTCCAAGAAAAAAATTTTTTAAACTTTTTTCAATTTTACCCCATGGAATATATATTCTACCCACACACATTTGGAACTCTCCTGGGGTACCCTCACACATATTATTCCCTCATTTAGTGGATATTTTCACAAAAAAGTAAAATTTTCAAAAATCCAGAAAATTGGCTGAAAATGACTAAATATCAAGGACTCATTGGGCGAATCGCTCTGGAACTGAAATCGGAACGGTCACTCACAGTTCCCCTATCTGAAAGTCTGATAAACGCCGGAAAAGTGACTAAGTCCAAAAAAAAATTTGTTTAACTTTTTTCAATTTTACCCCCGTGGGATATATATTCTGCCCACACACATTTGGAACTCTCCTGGCATACCCTCACACATATTATTCCCTCATTTAGTGGATATTTTCACAAAATAGTGAAATTTTCAAAAAATCCAGAAAATTGGCTGAAAATGACTAAATATCAAAGATTCTTTGGGCGAATCGCTCTGGAACTGAAATCGGAAAGCTCACTGACATTTCCCCTATCTGAAAGTCTGATAAACGCCGGAAAAATGACGAAGTCCAAGAAAAAATTTTTTTCAACTTTTTTCAATTTTACTACCGTGGGATATATATTCTGCCCACAAACATTTGGAACTCTCCTGGGGTACCCTCACACATATTATTCCCTCATTTAGTGGATATTTTCACAAAAAAGTGAAATTTGCAAAAAATCCAGAAAATTGGCTGAAAACGACTAAATATCCAAGACTCATTGGGCGAATCACTCTGGAACTGAAATCAGAATGCTCATTGACATTACCCCTATCTGAAAGTCTGATAAACGCCGGAAAAGTGACTAAGTCCAAAAAAAAATGTGTTCAACTTTTTTCAATTTTACCCCCGTGGGATATATATTCTACCCACACACATTTGGAACTCTCCTGGGGTACGCTCACACATATTATTCCCTCATTTAGTGGATATTTTCACAAAAAAGCGAAATTTTCAAAAATCCAGAAAATTGGCTGAAAATGACTAAATATCAAGGACTCATTGGGCGAATCACTCTGCAACTGAAATCGCAACGCTCACTGACATTTCCCCTATCTGAAAGTCTGATAAATGCCGGAAAAATGACTAAGTCCAAGAAAAAATTTTCTTAAACTTTTTTCAATTTTACCCCATGGAATATATATTCTACCCACACACATTTGGAACTCTCCTGGGGTACCCTCACACATATTATTCCCTCATTTAGTGGATATTTTCACAAAAAAGTAAAATTTTCAAAAATCCAGAAAATTGGCTGAAAATGACTAAATATCAAGGACTCATTGGGCGAATCACTGTGGAACTGAAATCGGAATGCTCATTGACATTTCCCCTATCTGAAAGTTTGATAAACGCCGGAAAAGTGACTAAGTCCAAAAAAAAATTTGTTCAACTTTTTTCAATTTTACCCCCGTGGGATATATATTCTACCCACACACATTTGGAACTCTCCTGGGGTACCCTCACACATATTATTCCCTCATTTAGTGGATATTTTCACAAAAAAGTAAAATTTTCAAAAATCCAGAAAATTGGCTTAAAACGACTAAATATCAAGGACTCATTGGGCGAATCACTCTGGAACTGAAATCGTAACGCTCACTGACATTTCCCCTATCTGAAAGTCTGATAAACGCCGGAAAAATGACTAAGTCCAAGAAAAAAATTTTTTCAACTTTTTTCAATTTTACCCCTTGGGATATATATTCTACCCACACACATTTGGAACTCTCCTGGGGTACCCTCACACATATTATTCCCTCATTTAGTGGATATTTTCACAAAAAAGTGAAATTTGCAAACAATCCAGAAAATTGGCTGAAAATGACTAAATATCAAGGACTCATTGGGCGAATCGCTCTGGAACTGAAATTGGAATGCTCACTTACATTTCCACTATCTGAAAGTCTGATAAACGCCGGAAAAATGACTAAGTCCAAGAAAATTTTTTTTTCATTTTTCAATTTTACCCCCGAGGGATATATATTCTACCCACACACATTTGGAACTCTCTATGGGTCCCCTCACACATAATATTCCCTCATTTAGTGGATATTTTCACAAAAAAGTGAAATTTTCAAAAATCCAGAAAATTGGCTGAAAACGACTAAATATCAAGGACTCATTGGGCGAATCGCTCTGGAACTGAAATCGGAACGGTCACTCACAGTTCCCCTATCTGAAAGTCTGATAAACGCCGGAAAAGTGGCTAAGTCCAAAAAAAAATTTGTTTAACTTTTTTCAATTTTACCCCCGTGGGATATATATTCTGCCCACACACATTTGGAACTCTCCTGGGGTACCCTCACACATATTATTCCCTCATTTAGTGGATATTTTCACAAAAAAGTGAAATTTTCAAAAAATCCAGAAAATTGGCTGAAAATGACTAAATATCAAAGATTCTTTGGGCGAATCGCTCTGGAACTGAAATCGGAAAGCTCACTGACATTTCCCCTATCTGAAAGTCTGATAAACGCCGGAAAAATGACTAAGTCCAAGAAAAAATTTTTTTCAACTTTTTTCAATTTTACTACCGTGGGATATATATTCTAC
This sequence comes from Phyllobates terribilis, assembly GCF_046119375.1. Taxonomy (NCBI): domain Eukaryota; kingdom Metazoa; phylum Chordata; class Amphibia; order Anura; family Dendrobatidae; genus Phyllobates; species Phyllobates terribilis. The sequence goes on from NW_027362762.1 coordinate 587,699,566, forward strand.
CCACACACATTTGGAACTCTCCTGGGGTACGCTCACACATATTATTCCCTCATTTAGTGGATATTTTCACAAAAAAGCGAAATTTTCAAAAATCCAGAAAATTGGCTGAAAATGACTAAATATCAAGGACTCATTGGGCGAATCGCTCTGCAACTGAAATCGCAACGCTCACTGACATTTCCCCTATCTGAAAGTCTGATAAATGCCGGAAAAATGACTAAGTCCAAGAAAAAAATTTTTTAAACTTTTTTCAATTTTACCCCATGGAATATATATTCTACCCACACACATTTGGAACTCTCCTGGGGTACTCTCACACATATTATTCCCTCATTTAGTGGATATTTTCACAAAAAAGTAAAATTTTCAAAAATCCAGAAAATTGGCTGAAAATGACTAAATATCAAGGACTCATTGGGCGAATCACTCTGGAACTGAAATCGGAATGCTCATTGACATTTCCCCTATCTGAAAGTCTGATAAACGCCGGAAAAGTGACTAAGTCCAAAAAAAAATTTGTTCAACTTTTTTCAATTTTACCCCTGTGGGATATATATTCTACCCACACACATTTGGAACTCTCTAGGGGTACCCTCACACATAATATTCCCTCATTTAGTGGATATTTTCACAAAAAAGTGAAATTTTCAAAAATCCAGAAAATTGGCTGAAAACGACTAAATATCAAGGACTCATTGGGCGAATCGCTCTGGAACTGAAATCGGAACGCTCACTGACATTTCCCCTATCTGAAAGTCTGATAAACGCCGGAAAAATGACTAAGTCCAAGAAAAAATTTTTTTCAACTTTTTTCAATTTTACTACCGTAGGATATATATTCTGCCCACAAACATTTGGAACTCTCCTGGGGTACCCTCACACATATTATTCCCTCATTTAGTGGATATTTTCACAAAAAAGTAAAATTTTCAAAAATCCAGAAAATTGGCTTAAAACGACTAAATATCAAGGACTCATTGGGCGAATCACTCTGGAACTGAAATCGTAATGCTCACTGACATTTCCCCTATCTGAAAGTCTGATAAACGCCGGAAAAATGAATAAGTGCAAGAAAAAAATTTTTTCAACTTTTTTCAATTTTACCCCTTGGGATATATATTCTACCCACACACATTTGGAACTCTCCTGGGGTACCCTCACACATATTATTCCCTCATTTAGTGGATATTTTCACAAAAAAGTGAAATTTGCAAACAATCCAGAAAATTGGCTGAAAATGACTAAATATCAAGGACTCATTGGGCGAATCGCTCTGGAACTGAAATTGGAATGCTCACTTACATTTCCACTATCTGAAAGTCTGATAAACGCCGGAAAAATGACTAAGTCCAAAAAAAAATTTGTTTAACTTTTTTCAATTTTACCCCCGTGGGATATATATTCTGCCCACACACATTTGGAACTCTCCTGGGGTACCCTCACACATATTATTCCCTCATTTAGTGGATATTTTCACAAAAAAGTGAAATTTTCAAAAAATCCAGAAAATTGGCTGAAAATGACTAAATATCAAAGATTCTTTGGGCGAATCGCTCTGGAACTGAAATCGGAAAGCTCACTGACATTTCCCCTATCTGAAAGTCTGATAAACGCCGGAAAAATGACTAAGTCCAAGAAAAAATTTTTTTCAACTTTTTTCAATTTTACTACCGTGGGATATATATTCTGCCCACAAACATTTGGAACTCTCCTGGGGTACCCTCACACATATTATTCCCTCATTTAGTGGATATTTTCACAAAAAAGTGAAATTTGCAAAAAATCCAGAAAATTGGCTGAAAACGACTAAATATCCAGGACTCATTGGGCGAATCACTCTGGAACTGAAATCAGAATGCTCATTGACATTTCCCCTATCTGAAAGTCTGATAAACGCCGGAAAAGTGACTAAGTCCAAAAAAAAATGTGTTCAACTTTTTTCAATTTTACCCCCGTGGGATATATATTCTACCCACACACATTTGGAACTCTCCTGGGGTACGCTCACACATATTATTCCCTCATTTAGTGGATATTTTCACAAAAAAGCGAAATTTTCAAAAATCCAGAAAATTGGCTGAAAATGACTAAATATCAAGGACTCATTGGGCGAATCGCTCTGCAACTGAAATCGCAACGCTCACTGACATTTCCCCTATCTGAAAGTCTGATAAATGCCGGAAAAATGACTAAGTCCAAGAAAAAAATTTTTTAAACTTTTTTCAATTTTACCCCATGGAATATATATTCTACCCACACACATTTGGAACTCTCCTGGGGTACCCTCACACATATTATTCCCTCATTTAGTGGATATTTTCACAAAAAAGTAAAATTTTCAAAAATCCAGAAAATTGGCTGAAAATGACTAAATATCAAGGACTCATTGGGCGAATCGCTCTGGAACTGAAATCGGAACGGTCACTCACAGTTCCCCTATCTGAAAGTCTGATAAACGCCGGAAAAGTGACTAAGTCCAAAAAAAAATTTGTTTAACTTTTTTCAATTTTACCCCCGTGGGATATATATTCTGCCCACACACATTTGGAACTCTCCTGGCATACCCTCACACATATTATTCCCTCATTTAGTGGATATTTTCACAAAATAGTGAAATTTTCAAAAAATCCAGAAAATTGGCTGAAAATGACTAAATATCAAAGATTCTTTGGGCGAATCGCTCTGGAACTGAAATCGGAAAGCTCACTGACATTTCCCCTATCTGAAAGTCTGATAAACGCCGGAAAAATGACGAAGTCCAAGAAAAAATTTTTTTCAACTTTTTTCAATTTTACTACCGTGGGATATATATTCTGCCCACAAACATTTGGAACTCTCCTGGGGTACCCTCACACATATTATTCCCTCATTTAGTGGATATTTTCACAAAAAAGTGAAATTTGCAAAAAATCCAGAAAATTGGCTGAAAACGACTAAATATCCAAGACTCATTGGGCGAATCACTCTGGAACTGAAATCAGAATGCTCATTGACATTACCCCTATCTGAAAGTCTGATAAACGCCGGAAAAGTGACTAAGTCCAAAAAAAAATGTGTTCAACTTTTTTCAATTTTACCCCCGTGGGATATATATTCTACCCACACACATTTGGAACTCTCCTGGGGTACGCTCACACATATTATTCCCTCATTTAGTGGATATTTTCACAAAAAAGTAAAATTTTCAAAAATCCAGAAAATTGGCTGAAAATGACTAAATATCAAGTACTCATTGGGCGAATCGCTCTGCAACTGAAATCGGAACGCTCACTGACATTTCCCCTATCTGAAAGTCTGATAAACGCCGGAAAAATCACTAAGTCCAAGAAAAAAAATTTTTAAACATTTTTCAATTTTACCCCATGGAATATATATTCTACCCACACACATTTGGAACTCTCCTGGGGTACCCTCACACATATTATTCCCTCATTTAGTGGATATTTTCACAAAAAAGTGAAATTTTCAAAAAATCCAGAAAATTGGCTGAAAATGACTAAATATCAAGGACTCATTTGGCGAATCGCTCTGCAACTGAAATCGCAACGCTCACTGACATTTCCCCTATCTGAAAGTCTGATAAACGCCGGAAAAATGACTAAGTCCAAGAAAAAATTTTTTTCAACTTTTTTCAATTTTACCCCTTGGGATATATATTCTACCCACACACATTTGGAACCCTCCTGGGGTACCCTCACACATATTATTCCCCCATTTAGTGGATATTTTCACAAAAAAGTGAAATTTGCAAAAAATCCAGAAAATTGGCTGAAAATGACTAAATATCAAGGACTCAATGGGCGAATCGCTCTGGAACTGAAATTGGAATGCTCACTTACATTTCCACTATCTGAAAGTCTGATAAACGCCGGAAAAATGACTAAGTCCAAGAAAAAAAATTTTTAAACTTTTTTCAATTTTACCCCATGAAATATATATTCTACCATCACACATTTGGAACTCTCCTGGGGTACCCTCACACATATTATTCCCTCATTTTGTGGATATTTTCACAAAAAAAGTGAAATTTTAAAAAATCCAGAAAATTGGCTGAAAACGACTAAATATCAAGGACTCATTGGGCGAATCGCTCTGGAACTGAAATCGGAACACTCACTGACATTTCCCCTATCTGAAAGTCTGATAAAGGCCGGAAAAATGACTAAGTCGAAAAAAAAAAATTTTTCAACTTTTTTCAATTTTACCCCCGTGGGATATATATTCTACCCACACACATTTGGAACTCTCCTGGGGTACCCTCACACATATTATTCCCTCATTTAGTGGATATTTTCACAAAAAAGTAAAATTTTCAAAAATCCAGAAAATTGGCTTAAAATGACTAAATATCAAGGACTCATTGGGCGAATCACTCTGGAACTGAAATCGGAACGCTCACTGACATTTCCCCTATCTGAAAGTCTGATAAACGCCGGAAAAATGACTAAGTCCAAGAAAAAAAATTTTTCAACTTTTTTCAATTTTACCCCCGTGGGATATATATTCTACCCACTCACATTTGGAACTCTCCTGGGGTACCCTCACACATATTATTCCCTCATTTAGTCGATATTTTCACAAAAAAGTGAAATTTTCAAAAATCCAGAAAATTGGCTGAAAACGACTAAATATCAAGGACTCATTGGGCGAATCGCTCTGGAACTGAAATCGGAACGGTCACTCACATTTCCCCTATCTGAAAGTCTGATAAACGCCGGAAAAGTGACAAAGTCCAAAAAAAATTTGTTCAACTTTTTTCAATTTTACCCCCGTGGGATATATATTCTACCCACACACATTTGGAACACTCCTGGGGTACCCTCACACATATCATTCCCTCATTTAGTGGATATTTTCACAAAAAAGTGAAATTTTCAAAAAATCCAGAAAATTGGCTGAAAATGACTAAATATCAAAGACTCATTGGGCGAATCGCTCTGGAACTGAAATCGGAATGCTCACTGACATTTCCCCTATCTGAGAGTCTGATAAACGCCGGAAAAGTGACTAAGTCCAAAAAGAAATTTGTTCAACTTTTTTCAATTTTACCCCGTGGGATATATATTCTACCCACACACATTTGGAACTCTCCTGGGGTACCCTCACACATATTTTCCCTCATTTAGTGGATATTTTCACAAAAAAATAAAATTTTCAAAAATCCAGAAAATCGGCTTAAAACGACTAAATATCAAGGACTCATTGGGCGAATCACTCTGGAACTGAAATCGTAACGCTCACTGACATTTCCCCTATCTGAAAGTCTGATAAACGCCGGAAAAATGACTAAGTCCAAGAAAAAAATTTTTTCAACTTTTTTCAATTTTACCCCCGTGGGATATATATTCTGCCCTCAAACATTTGGAACTCTCCTGGGGTACCCTCACACATATTATTCCCTCATTTAGTGGATATTTTCACAAAAAAGTGAAATTTGCAAAAAATCCAGAAAATTGGCTGAAAATGACTAAATATCAAGGACTCATTGGGCGAATCGCTCTGGAACTGAAATTGGAATGCTCACTTACATTTCCACTATCTGAAAGTCTGATAAACGCCGGAAAAATGACTAAGCCCAAGAAATTTTTTATTTCATTTTTCAATTTTACCCCCGAGGGATATATATTCTACCCACACACATTTGGAACTCTCTAGGGGTACCCTCACACATAATATTCCCTCATTTAGTGGATATTTTCACAAAAAAGTGAAATTTTCAAAAAATCCAGAAAATTGGCTGAAAATGACTAAATATCAAAGATTCTTTGGGCGAATCGCTCTGGAACTGAAATCGGAAAGCTCACTGACATTTCCCCTATCTGAAAGTCTGATAAAGGCCGGAAAAATGACTAAGTCGAAAAAAAAAAATTTTTCAACTTTTTTCAATTTTACCCCCGTGGGATATATATTCTACCCACACACATTTGGAACTCTCCTGGGGTACCCTCACACATATTATTCCCTCATTTAGTGGATATTTTCACAAAAAAGTAAAATTTTCAAAAATCCAGAAAATTGGCTTAAAACGACTAAATATCAAGGACTCATTGGGCGAATCACTCTGGAACTGAAATCGGAACGCTCACTGACATTTCCCCTATCTGAAAGTCTGATAAACGCCGGAAAAATGACTAAGTCCAAGAAAAAAAATTTTTCAACTTTTTTCAATTTTACCCCCGTGGGATATATATTCTACCCACTCACATTTGGAACTCTCCTGGGGTACCCTCACACATATTATTCCCTCATTTAGTCGATATTTTCACAAAAAAGTGAAATTTTCAAAAATCCAGAAAATTGGCTGAAAACGACTAAATATCAAGGACTCATTGGGCGAATCGCTCTGGAACTGAAATCGGAACGGTCACTCACATTTCCCCTATCTGAAAGTCTGATAAACGCCGGAAAAGTGACAAAGTCCAAAAAAAATTTGTTCAACTTTTTTCAATTTTACCCCCGTGGGATATATATTCTACTCACACACATTTGGAACACTCCTGGGGTACCCTCACACATATCATTCCCTCATTTAGTGGATATTTTCACAAAAAAGTGAAATTTTCAAAAAATCCAGAAAATTGGCTGAAAATGACTAAATATCAAAGACTCATTGGGCGAATCGCTCTGGAACTGAAATCGGAATGCTCACTGACATTTCCCCTCTCTGAGAGTCTGATAAACGCCGGAAAAGTGACTAAGTCCAAAAAGAAATTTGTTCAACTTTTTTCAATTTTACCCCGTGGGATATATATTCTACCCACACACATTTGGAACTCTCCTGGGGTACCCTCACACATATTTTCCCTCATTTAGTGGATATTTTCACAAAAAAATAAAATTTTCAAAAATCCAGAAAATTGGCTTAAAACGACTAAATATCAAGGACTCATTGGGCGAATCACTCTGGAACTGAAATCGTAACGCTCACTGACATTTCCCCTATCTGAAAGTCTGATAAACGCCGGAAAAATGACTAAGTCCAAGAAAAAAATTTTTTCAACTTTTTTCAATTTTACCCCCGTGGGATATATATTCTGCCCTCAAACATTTGGAACTCTCCTGGGGTACCCTCACACATATTATTCCCTCATTTAGTGGATATTTTCACAAAAAAGTGAAATTTGCAAAAAATCCAGAAAATTGGCTGAAAATGACTAAATATCAAGGACTCATTGGGCGAATCGCTCTGGAACTGAAATTGGAATGCTCACTTACATTTCCACTATCTGAAAGTCTGATAAACGCCGGAAAAATGACTAAGCCCAAGAAATTTTTTATTTCATTTTTCAATTTTACCCCCGAGGGATATATATTCTACCCACACACATTTGGAACTCTCTAGGGGTACCCTCACACATAATATTCCCTCATTTAGTGGATATTTTCACAAAAAAGTGAAATTTTCAAAAAATCCAGAAAATTGGCTGAAAATGACTAAATATCAAAGATTCTTTGGGCGAATCGCTCTGGAACTGAAATCGGAAAGCTCACTGACATTTCCCCTATCTGAAAGTCTGATAAACGCCGGAAAAATGACTAAGTCCAAGAAAAAAATTTTTTCAACTTTTTTCAATTTTACTACCGTGGCATATATATTCTGCCCACAAACATTTGGAACTCTCCTGGGGTACCCTCACACATATTATTCCCTCATTTAGTGGATATTTTCACAAAAAAGTGAAATTTGCAAAAAAATCCAGAAAATTGGCTGAAAACGACTAAATATCCAGGACTCATTGGGCGAATCACTCTGGAACTGAAATCAGAATGCTCATTGACATTTCCCCTATCTGAAAGTCTGATAAACGCCGGAAAAGTGACTAAGTCCAAAAAAAAATGTGTTCAACTTTTTTCAATTTTACCCCCGTGGGATATATATTCTACCCACACACATTTGGAACTCTCCTGGGGTACGCTCACACATATTATTCCCTCATTTAGTGGATATTTTCACAAAAAAGCGAAATTTTCAAAAATCCAGAAAATTGGCTGAAAATGACTAAATATCAAGGACTCATTGGGCGAATCGCGCTGCAACTGAAATCGCAACGCTCACTGACATTTCCCCTATCTGAAAGTCTGATAAATGCCGGAAAAATGACTAAGTCCAAGAAAAATTTTTTTTAAACTTTTTTCAATTTTACCCCATGGAATATATATTCTACCCACACACATTTGGAACTCTCCTGGGGTACCCTCACACATATTATTCCCTCATTTAGTGGATATTTTCACAAAAAAGTAAAATTTTCAAAAATCCAGAAAATTGGCTGAAAATGACTAAATATCAAGGACTCATTGGGCGAATCACTCTGGAACTGAAATCGGAATGCTCATTGACATTTCCCCTATCTGAAAGTCTGATAAACGCCGGAAAAGTGACTAAGTCCAAAAAAAAATTTGTTCAACTTTTTTCAATTTTACCACCGTGGGATATATATTCTACCCACACACATTTGGAACTCTCTAGGGGTACCCTCACACATAATATTCTCTCATTTAGTGGATATTTTCACAAAAAAGTGAAATTTTCAAAAATCCAGAAAATTGGCTGAAAACGACTAAATATCAAGGACTCATTGGGCGAATCGCTCTGGAACTGAAATCGGAACGGTCACTCACAGTTCCCCTATCTGAAAGTCTGATAAACGCCGGAAAAGTGACTAAGTCCAAAAAAAAATTTGTTTAACTTTTTTCAATTTTACCCCCGTGGGATATATATTCTGCCCACACACATTTGGAACTCTCCTGGGGTACCCTCACACATATTATTCCCTCATTTAGTCGATATTTTCACAAAAAAGTGAAATTTTCAAAAAATCCAGAAAATTGGCTGAAAATGACTAAATATCAAAGATTCATTGGGCGAATCACTCTGGAACTGAAATCGGAAAGCTCACTGACATTTCCCCTATCTGAAAGTCTGATTAACGCCGTAAAAATGACTAAGTCCAAGAAAAAAAATTTTTTTTCAACTTTTTTCAATTTTACCCCCGTGGGATATATATTCCACCCACACACATTTGGAACTCTCCTGGGGTACCCTCACACATATTATTCCCTCATTTAGTGGATATTTTCACAAAAAAGTGAAACTTTCAAAAAATCCAGAAAATTGGCTGAAAACGACTAAATATGAAGGACTCATTGGGCGAATCGTCTGGAACTGAAATCGGAACACTCACTGACATTTCCCCTATCTGAAAGTCTGATAAACGCCGGAAAAATGACTAAGTCGAAAAAAAAAAATTTTTCAACTTTTTTCAATTTTACCCCCGTGGGATATATATTCTACCCACACACATTTGGAACTCTCCTGGGGTACCCTCACACATATTATTCCCTCATTTAGTGGATATTTTCACAAAAAAGTGAAACTTTCAAAAAATCCAGAAAATTGGCTGAAAACGACTAAATATCAAGGACTCATTGGGCGAATCGTCTGGAACTGAAATCGGAACACTCACTGACATTTCCCCTATCTGAAAGTCTGATAAACGCCGGAAAAATGACTAAGTCCAAAAAAAAAATTGTTTAAACTTTTTTCAATTTTACCCCATGGAATATATATTCTACCCACACACATTTGGAACTCTCCTGGGGTACCCTCACACATATTATTCCCTCATTTAGTGGATATTTTCACAAAAAAGTGAAATTTTCAAAAAATCCAGAAAATTGGCTGAAAATGACTAAATATCAAGGACTCATTTGGCGAATCGCTCTGCAACTGAAATCGCAACGCTCACTGACATTTCCCCTATCTGAAAGTCTGATAAACGCCGGAAAAATGACTAAGTCCAAGAAAAAATTTTTTTCAACTTTTTTCAATTTTACCCCTTGGGATATATATTCTACCCACACACATTTGGAACTCTCCTGGGGTACCCTCACACATATTATTCCCCCATTTAGTGGATATTTTCACAAAAAAGTGAAATTTGCAAAAAATCCAGAAAATTGGCTGAAAATGACTAAATATCAAGGACTCAATGGGCGAATCGCTCTGGAACTGAAATTGGAATGCTCACTTACATTTCCACTATCTGAAAGTCTGATAAACGCCGGAAAAATGACTAAGTCCAAGAAAAATTTTTTTTCAATTTTACCCCTTGGGATATATATTCTACCCACACACATTTGGAACTCTCCTGGGGTACCCTCACACATATTATTCCCCCATTTAGTGGATATTTTCACAAAGAAGTAAAATTTTCAAAAATACAGAAAATTGGCTGAAAACGACTAAATATCAAGGACTCATTGGGCGAATCACTCTGGAACTGAAATCGGAATGCTCATTGACATTTCCCCTATCTGAAAGTCTGATAAATGCCGGAAAAATGACTAAGTCCAAGAAAAAAATTTTTTAAACTTTTTTCAATTTTACCCCATGGAATATATATTCTACCCACACACATTTGGAACTCTCCTGGGGTACCCTCACACATATCATTCCCTCATTTAGTGGATATTTTCACAAAAAAGTGAAATTTTCAAAAAATCCAGAAAATTGTCTGAAAATGACTAAATATCAAAGACTCATTGGGCGAATCGCTCTGGAACTGAAATCGGAACGCTCACTGACATTTCCCCTATCTGAATGTCTGATAAACGCCGGAAAAATGAATAAGTCCAAGAAAAAAAATTTTTCAACTTTTTTCAATTTTACCCCCGTGGGATATATATTCTACCCACACACATTTGGAACTCTCCTGGGGTACCCTCACACATATTATTCCCTCATTTAGTGGATATTTTCACAAAAAAGTGAAATTTTCAACAAATCCAGAAAATTGGCTGAAAACGACTAAATATCAAGGACTCATTTGGCGAATCGCTCTGGAACTGAAATCGGAATGCTCACTGACATTTGCCCTATCTGAAAGTCTGATAAACGGCGGAAAAATGACTAAGTCCAAAAAAATTTTTTTTAAACTTTTTTCAATTTTACCCCCGTGGGATATATATTCTACCCACACACATTTGGAACTCTCCTGGGGTACCCTCACACATATTATTCCCTCATTTAGTGGCTATTTTCACAAAAAAGTGAAATTTTCAAAAATCCAAAATATTGGCTGAAAACGACTAAATATCAAGGACTCATTTGGCGAATCGCTCTGGAACTGAAATCGGAACGCTCACTGACATTTCCACTATCTGAAAGTCTGATAAACGCCAGAAAAATGACTAAGTCTAAAAAAAAATTGTTTTGAACTTTTTTCAATTTTACCCCCGTGGGATATATATTCTACCCACACACATTTTGAACTCTCCTGGGGTACCCTCACACATATTATTCCCTCATTTAGTGGATATTTTCACAAAAAAGTGAAATTTTCAACAAATCCAGAAAATTGGCTGAAAACGACTAAATATGAGAGACTCATTGGGCGAATCGCTCTGGAACTGAAATCGGAACGTTCACTGACATTTGCCCTATCTGAAAGTCTGATAAACGCAGGAAAAATTACTATGTCCAAAAAAATTTGTTTCAGCTTTTTTCAATTTTACCCCCGTGGGATATATATTCTACCCACACACATTTGGAACTCTCCTGGGGTACCCTCACACATATTATTCCCTCATTTAGTGGATATTTTCACAAAAAAGTGAAATTTTCAAAAATCCAGAATATTGGCTGAAAATTACTAAATATCAAGGACTCACTGGGTGAATCGCTCTGGAACTGAAATCGGAACGCTCACTCACATTTCCCCTATCTGAAAGTCTGATAAACGCCCGAAAAATTACTAAGTCCAAAAAAAATTTTTTTAAACTTTTTTCAATTTTACCTTCGTGGGATATATATTCTACCCACACACATTTGGAACTCTCCTTGGGTACCCTCACACATATTATTCCCTCATTAAGTGGATATTTTCACAAAAAAGTGAAATTTTCAAAAATCCAAAATATTAGCTGAAAACGACTAAATATCAAGGACTCATTGGGCGAATCGCTCTGGAACTGAAATCGGAACGCTCACTGACATTTGCCTTATCTGAAAGTCTGATAAACGGCGGAAAAATGACTAAGTCCAAAAATAATTTTTTTCAACTTTTTTCAATTTTAGCCCCGTGGGATATATATTCTACCCAAACACATTTGGAACTCTCCTGGGGTACCCTCACACATATTATTCCCTCATTAAGTGGATATTTTCACAACAAAGTGAAATTTTCAAAAATCCAGAATATTGGCTGAAAATGACTAAATATCAAGGACTCATTGGGTGAATCGCTCTGGAACTGAAATCGGAACGCTCACTCACATTTCCCCTATCTGAAAGTCTGATAAACGCCGGAAAAATGACTAAGTCCAAAAAACAATTTTTTTCAACTTTTTTTAATTTTACCCCCATGGGATATATATTCTACCCACACACATTTGGAACTCTCCTGGGGTACCCTCACACATATTATTCCCTCATTTAGTGGATATTTTCACAAAAAAGTGAAATTTTCAACAAATCCAGAAAATTGGCTGAAAACGACTAAATATCCAAGACTCATTGGGCGAATCGCTCTGGAACTGAAATCGGAACGTTCACTGACATTTGCCCTATCTGAAAGTCTGCTAAACGTTGGAAAAATGACAGTCCAAAAAAAATTTTTTTTCAAGTTTTTTCAGTTTTACCCCCGTGGGATATATATTCTACCCACACACATTTAGAACTGTCCTGGGGTACCCTCACACATATTATTCCCTCATTTAGTGGCTATTTTTTTACAAAAAAGAGAAATTTTCAAAAATCCAAAATATTGGCTGAAAACGACAAAATATCAAGGACTCATTGTGCGAATCGCTCTGGAACTGAAATCGGAACGCTCACTGACATTTGCCCTATCTGAAAGTCTGATAAACGGTGGAAAAATAACTAAGTCCAAAAAAAAATTTTTTCAACTTTTTTCAATTTTACCCCCGTGGGATATATATTCTACCCACACACATTTGGAACTCTCCCCAGGTACCCTCACACATATTATTCTCTCATTTAGTGGATATTTTCACAAAAAAGTGAAATTTTCAAAAATCCAGAAAATTGGCTGAAAACGACTAAATATCAAGGACTCATTGGGCGAATCGCTCTGGAACTGAAATCAGAACGCTCACTCACAATTCCCCTATCTGAAAGTCTGAACAACGCCGGAAAAATAACTAAGTCCAAAAAAAAATTTTTTTTAACTTTTTTTAATTTTACCCCCGTGGGATATATATTCTACCCACACACATTTGGAACTCTCCTGGGGTACCCTCACACAAATTATTCCCTCATTTAGTGGATATTTTCACAAAAAAGTGAAATTTTCAAAAATCCAGAAAACTGGCTGAAAACGACTAAATATCAAGGACTCATTGGGCGAATCGCTCTGGAACTGAAATCGAAATGCTCACTGACATTTCCCCTATCTGAAAGTCTGATAAACGCTGGAAAAATGACTAAGTACAAAAAAAAATTTGTTCAACTTTTTTCAATTTTACCCCCGTGGGATATATATTCTACCCACACACATTTGGAACTCTCCTGGGGTACCCTCACACATATTATTATTTCATTTAGTGGATATTTTCACAAAAAAGTGAAATTTTCAAAAATCCAGAAAATTGGCTGAAAACGAGTAAATATCAAGGACTCATTGGGCGAATCGCTCTGGAACTGAAATCGGAAAGCTCACTGACATTTCCCCTCTCTGAAAGTCGGATAAACGCCGGAAAAATGACTAGGTCCAAAAAAAAATTTGTTCAACTTTTTTCAATTTTACCCCCGTGGGATATATATTCTACCCACACACATTTGGAATTCTCCCCAGGTACCCTCACACATATTATTCCCTCATTTAGTGGATATTTTCACAAAAAAATTGAAATGTTAAAAAATTTCAGAAAATTGGCTGAGAACGACTAAATATCAAGGACTCATTGGGCGAATCGCTCTGGAACTGAAATCGGAACGTTCACTGACATTTGCTCTATCTGAAAGTCTGCTAAACGCTGGAAAAATTACTAAGTCCAAAAAAAAAATTTTTTCAACTTTTTTCAATTTTACCCCCGTGGGATATATATTCCGCCCACACACATTTGGAACTCTCCTGGAGTACCCTCACACATATTATTCTCTCATTTAGTGGATATTTTCACAAAAAAGTGAAATTTTCAAAAATCCAGAAAATTGGCTGAAAACGACTAAATATCAAGGACTCATTGGGCGAATCGCTCTGGAACTGAAATCAGAACGCTCACTCACATTTCCCCTGTCTGAAAGTCTGAACAACGCCGGAAAAATGACTAAGTCCAAAAAAAAATTTTTTTCAATTTTACCCCCGTGGGATATATATTCTACCCACACACATTTGGATCTCTCCTGGGGTACCCTCACACATATTATTCCCTCATTTAGTTTATATTTTCACAAAAAAGTGAAATTTTCAAAAATCCAGAAAACTGGCTGAAAACGACTAAATATCAAGGACTCATTGGGCGAATCGCTCTGGAACTGAAATCGGAACGCTCACTGACATTTGCCCTATCTGAAAGTCTGATAAACGCCGGAAAAATGACTAAGTCCAAGAAAAAAATTGTTTCAACTTTTTTCAATTTTACCCCCGTGGGATATATATTCTACCCACACACATTTGGAACTCTCCTGGGGTACCTTCACACATATTATTCCCTCGTTTAGTGGATATTTTCACAAAAAAGTGAAATTTTAAAAAATCCAGAAAATTGGCTGAAAACGACTAAATATCAAGGGCTCATTGGGCGAATTGCTCTGGAACTGAAATCGGAACGCTCCCTGACATTTCCCCTATCTGAAAGTCTGATAAACGCCGGAAAAATGACTAAGTCCAAAAAAAAATTTGTTCAACTTTTTTCAATTTTACCCCCGTGGGATATATATTCTACCCACACACATTTGGATCTCTCCTGGGGTACCCTCACACATATTATTCCCTCATTTAGTTTATATTTTCACAAAAAAGTGAAATTTTCAAAAATCCAGAAAACTGGCTGAAAACGACTAAATATCAAGGACTCATTGGGCGAATCGCTCTGGAACTGAAATCAGAACGCTCACTGACATTTGCCCTATCTGAAAGTCTGATAAACGGCAGAAAAATGACTAAGTCCAAAAAAAAAATTTTTTCAACTTTTTTCAATTTTACCCCCGTGGGATATATATTCTACCCACACACATTTGGAACTCTCCTGGGGTACCCTCACACATATTATTCCCTCATTTAGTCGATATTTTCACACAAAAATTGAAAGTTTAAAAAATTTCAGAAAATTGGCTGAGAACAACTAAATATCAAGGACCCATTGGGCGAATCGCTCTGGAACTGAAATCGGAACGCTTACTGAAATTTGACCTATCTGAAAGTCTGATAAACGTCGGAAAAATGACTAATTCCAAAAAAAAATTTGTTCAACTTTTTTCAATTTTACCCCCGTGGGATATATATTCTACCCACACACATTTGGAACTCTCCTGGGGTACCCTCACACATATTATTCCCTCATTTAGTGGATATTTTCACAAAAAAGTGAAATTTTCAAAAATCCAGAAAATTGGCTGAAAACGACTAAATATCAAGGGCTCATTGTGCGAATTGCTCTGGAACTGAAATCGGAACGCTCACTGACATTTGCCCTATCTGAAAGTCTGATAAACGCCGGAAAAATGAGTAAGTCCGAAAAAAAAATTTTTTCAACTTTTTTCAATTTTACCCCCGTCGGATATATATTCTACCCACAAACATTTGAAACTCTCCTGGGGTACCCTCACACATATTATTCCCTCATTTAGTGGATATTTTCACAAAAAAGTGAAAGTTTCAAAAATCCAGAAAATTGGCTGAAAACGAGTAAATATCAAGGACTCATTGGGCGAATCGCTCAGGAACTGAAATCGGAACGCTCACTGACATTTGCCCTATCTGAAAGTCTGATAAACGCCGGAAAAATGACTAAGTCCAAAAAAAAATTTGTTCAACTTTTTTCAATTTTACCCCCGTGGGATATATATTCTATCCACACACATTTGGAACTCTCCTGGGTACCCTCACACATTATTCCATCATTTAGTGGATATTTTCGCAAAAAAGTGAAATTTTCAAAAATCCTGAAAATTGGCTGAAAATGAGTAAATATCAAGGAATCATTGGGCGAATCGCTCTGGAACTGAAATCGGAACGCTCACTGACATTTCCCCTATCTGAAAGTCTGATAAACGCCGGAAAAATGACTAAGTCCAAAAAATAATTTGTTCAACTTTTTTTCAATTTTACCCCTGTGGGATATATATTCTACCCACACACATTGGAACTCTCCTGGGGTACCCTCAAACATATTATTCCCTCATTTAGTGGATATTTTCACAAAAAAGTGAAAAATTAAAAAATCCAGAAAATTGGCTGAAAACGACTAAATATCAAGGACTCATTGGGCGAATCTCTCTGGAACTGAAATCGGAACGCTCAATGACATTTGCCCTATCTGAAAGTCTGATAAACGCCGGAAAAATGAATAAGTCCAAGAAAAAAAATTTTTCAACTTTTTTCAATTTTACCCCCGTGGGATATATATTCTACCCACACACATTTGGAACTCTCCTGGGGTACCCTCACACATATTATTCCCTCATTTAGTGGATATTTTCACAAAAAAGTGAAATTTTCAAAAATCCAGAAAATTGGCTGAAAACGAGTAAATATCAAGGACTCATTGGGTGAATCGCTCTGGAACAGAAATCGGAATGCTTACTGACATTTGCCCTATCTGAAAGTCTGATAAACGCCGGAAAAATGACTAAGTCCAAGAAAAAAATGTTTTAAACTTTTTTCAATTTTACCCCATGGGATATATATTCTACCCATACACATTTGGAACTCTCCTGGGGTACCCTCACACATATTATTCCCTCATTTAGTGGATATTTTCACAAAAAAGTGAAATTTTCAAAAATCCAGAAAATTGGCTGAAAACTACTGAATATCAAGGACTCATTGGGCGAATCGCTCTGGAACTGAAATCGGAACTCTCACTGACATTTGCCCTATCTGAAAGTCTGATAAACGCTGGAAAAATGAGTAAGTCCAAAAAAAAAATTTTTTCAACTTTTTTCAATTTTACCCCCGTCAGATATATATTCTACCCACACACATTTGAAACTCTCCTGGGGTACCCTCACACATATTATTCCCTCATTTAGTGGATATTTTCACAAAAAAGTGAACGTTTCAAAAATCCAGAAAATTGGCTGAAAACGAGTAAATATCAAGGACTCATTGGGCGAATCGCTCAGGAACTGAAATCGGAACGCTCACTGACATTTGCCCTATCTGAAAGTCTGATAAACGCCGGAAAAATGACTAAGTCCAAAAAACAATTTTTTTCAACTTTTTTTAATTTTACCCCCATGGGATATATATTCTACCCACACACATTTGGAACTCTCCTGGGGTACCCTCACACATATTATTCCCTCATTTAGTGGCTATTTTCACAAAAAAGTGAAATTTTCAAAAATCCAAAATATTGGCTGAAAACGACTACATATCAAGGACTCATTTAGCGAATCGCTCTGGAACTGAAATCGGAACGCTCACTGACATTTCCACTATCTGAAAGTCTGATAATCGCCAGAAAAATGACTAAGTCCAAAAAAAAATTGATTTGAACTTTTTTCAATTTTACCCCCGTGGGATATATATTCTACCCACACACATTTTGAACTCTCCTGGGGTACCCTCACACATATTATTCCCTCATTTAGTGGATATTTTCACAAAAAAGTGAAATTTTCAACAAATCCAGAAAATTGGCTGAAAACGACTAAATATGAGAGACTCATTGGGCGAATCGCTCTGGAACTGAAATCGGAACGTTCACTGACATTTGCCCTATCTGAAAGTCTGATAAACGCAGGAAAAATTACTATGTCCAAAAAAATTTGTTTCAGCTTTTTTCAATTTTACCCCCGTGGGATATATATTCTACCCACACACATTTGGAACTCTCCTGGGGTACCCTCACACATATTATTCCCTCATTTAGTGGATATTTTCACAAAAAAGTGAAATTTTCAAAAATCCAAAATATTAGCTGAAAACGACTAAATATCAAGGACTCATTGGGCGAATCGCTCTGGAACTGAAATCGGAACGCTCACTGACATTTGCCCTATCTGAAAGTCTGATAAACGGCGGAAAAATGACTAAGTCCAAAAATAATTTTTTTCAACTTTTTTCAATTTTAGCCCCGTGGGATATATATTCTACCCAAACACATTTGGAACTCTCCTGGGGTACCCTCACACATATTATTCCCTCATTAAGTGGATATTTTCACAACAAAGTGAAATTTTCAAAAATCCAGAATATTGGCTGAAAATGACTAAATATCAAGGACTCATTGGGTGAATCGCTCTGGAACTGAAATCGGAACGCTCACTCACATTTCCCCTATCTGAAAGTCTGATAAACGCCGGAAAAATGACTAAGTCCAAAAAACAATTTTTTTCAACTTTTTTTAATTTTACCCCCATGGGATATATATTCTACCCACACACATTTGGAACTCTCCTGGGGTACCCTCACACATATTATTCCCTCATTTAGTGGATATTTTCACAAAAAAGTGAAATTTTCAACAAATCCAGAAAATTGGCTGAAAATGACTAAATATCAAAGACTCATTGGGCGAATCGCTCTGGAACTGAAATCGGAACGTTCACTGACATTTGCCCTATCTGAAAGTCTGCTAAACGTTGGAAAAATGACAGTCCAAAAAAAATTTTTTTTCAAGTTTTTTCAGTTTTACCCCCGTGGGATATATATTCTACCCACACACATTTAGAACTGTCCTGGGGTACCCTCACACATATTATTCCCTCATTTAGTGGCTATTTTTTTACAAAAAAGTGAAATTTTCAAAAATCCAAAATATTGGCTGAAAACGACTAAATATCAAGGACTCATTGTGCGAATCGCTCTGGAACTGAAATCGGAACGCTCACTGACATTTGCCCTATCTGAAAGTCTGATAAACGGTGGAAAAATAACTAAGTCCAAAAAAAAATTTTTTCAACTTTTTTCAATTTTACCCCCGTGGGATATATATTCTACCCACACACATTTGGAACTCTCCCCAGGTACCCTCACACATATTATTCTCTCATTTAGTGGATATTTTCACAAAAAAGTGAAATTTTCAAAAATCCAGAAAATTGGCTGAAAACGACTAAATATCAAGGACTCATTGGGCGAATCGCTCTGGAACTGAAATCAGAACGCTCACTCACAATTCCCCTATCTGAAAGTCTGAACAACGCCGGAAAAATATCTAAGTCCAAAAAAAAATTTTTTTTAACTTTTTTTAATTTTACCCCCGTGGGATATATATTCTACCCACACACATTTGGAACTCTCCTGGGGTACCCTCACACAAATTATTCCCTCATTTAGTGGATATTTTCACAAAAAAGTGAAATTTTCAAAAATCCAGAAAACTGGCTGAAAACGACTAAATATCAAGGACTCATTGGGCGAATCGCTCTGGAACTGAAATCGAAATGCTCACTGACATTTCCCCTATCTGAAAGTCTGATAAACGCTGGAAAAATGACTAAGTACAAAAAAAAATTTGTTCAACTTTTTTCAATTTTACCCCCGTGGGATATATATTCTACCCACACACATTTGGAACTCTCCTGGGGTACCCTCACACATATTATTATTTCATTTAGTGGATATTTTCACAAAAAAGTGAAATTTTCAAAAATCCAGAAAATTGGCTGAAAACGACTAAATATCAAGGACTCATTGGGCGAATCGCTCTGGAACTGAAATCGGAATGCTCACTGACATTTCCCCTCTCTGAAAGTCGGATAAACGCCGGAAAAATGACTAGGTCCAAAAAAAAATTTGTTCAACTTTTTTCAATTTTACCCCCGTGGGATATATATTCTACCCACACACATTTGGAACTCTCCCCAGGTACCCTCACACATATTATTCCCTCATTTAGTGGATATTTTCACAAAAAAATTGAAATGTTAAAAAATTTCAGAAAATTGGCTGAGAACGACTAAATATCAAGGACTCATTGGGCGAATCGCTCTGGAACTGAAATCGGAACGTTCACTGACATTTGCCCTATCTGAAAGTCTGCTAAACGCTGGAAAAATTACTAAGTCCAAAAAAAAAATTTTTTCAACTTTTTTCAATTTTACCCCCGTGGGATATATATTCCGCCCACACACATTTGGAACTCTCCTGGAGTACCCTCACACATATTATTCTCTCATTTAGTGGATATTTTCACAAAAAAGTGAAATTTTCAAAAATCCAGAAAATTGGCTGAAAACGACTAAATATCAAGGACTCATTGGGCGAATCGCTCTGGAACTGAAATCAGAACGCTCACTCACATTTCCCCTGTCTGAAAGTCTGAACAACGCCGGAAAAATGACTAAGTCCAAAAAAAAATTTTTTTCAATTTTACCCCCGTGGGATATATATTCTACCCACACACATTTGGATCTCTCCTGGGGTACCCTCACACATATTATTCCCTCATTTAGTTTATATTTTCACAAAAAAGTGAAATTTTCAAAAATCCAGAAAACTGGCTGAAAACGACTAAATATCAAGGACTCATTGGGCGAATCGCTCTGGAACTGAAATCGGAACGCTCACTGACATTTGCCCTATCTGAAAGTCTGATAAACGCCGGAAAAATGACTAAGTCCAAGAAAAAAATTGTTTCAACTTTTTTCAATTTTACCCCCGTGGGATATATATTCTACCCACACACATTTGGAACTCTCCTGGGGTACCTTCACACATATTATTCCCTCGTTTAGTGGATATTTTCACAAAAAAGTGAAATTTTAAAAAATCCAGAAAATTGGCTGAAAACGACTAAATATCAAGGGCTCATTGGGCGAATTGCTCTGGAACTGAAATCGGAACGCTCCCTGACATTTCCCCTATCTGAAAGTCTGATAAACGCCGGAAAAATGACTAAGTCCAAAAAAAAATTTGTTCAACTTTTTTCAATTTTACCCCCGTGGGATATATATTCTACCCACACACATTTGGATCTCTCCTGGGGTACCCTCACACATATTATTCCCTCATTTAGTTTATATTTTCACAAAAAAGTGAAATTTTCAAAAATCCAGAAAACTGGCTGAAAACGACTAAATATCAAGGACTCATTGGGCGAATCGCTCTGGAACTGAAATCAGAACGCTCACTGACATTTGCCCTATCTGAAAGTCTGATAAACGGCAGAAAAATGACTAAGTCCAAAAAAAAAATTTTTTCAACTTTTTTCAATTTTACCCCCGTGGGATATATATTCTACCCACACACATTTGGAACTCTCCTGGGGTACCCTCACACATATTATTCCCTCATTTAGTCGATATTTTCACACAAAAATTGAAAGTTTAAAAAATTTCAGAAAATTGGCTGAGAACAACTAAATATCAAGGACTCATTGGGCGAATCGCTCTGGAACTGAAATCGGAACGCTTACTGAAATTTGACCTATCTGAAAGTCTGATAAACGTCGGAAAAATGACTAATTCCAAAAAAAAATTTGTTCATCTTTTTTCAATTTTACCCCCGTGGGATATATATTCTACCCACACACATTTGGAACTCTCCTGGGGTACCCTCACACATATTATTCCCTCATTTAGTGGATATTTTCACAAAAAAGTGAAATTTTCAAAAATCCAGAAAATTGGCTGAAAACGACTAAATATCAAGGGCTCATTGTGCGAATTGCTCTGGAACTGAAATCGGAACGCTCACTGACATTTGCCCTATCTGAAAGTCTGATAAACACCGGAAAAATGACTAAGTCCAAGAAAAAAATTGTTTCAACTTTTTTCAATTTTACCCCCGTGGGATATATATTCTGCCCACACACATTTGGAACTCTCCTGGGGTACCCTCACACATATTATTCCCTCATTTAGTGGATATTTTCACAAAAAATTGAAAGTTTCAAAAATCCAGAAAATTGGCTGAAAAGGACTAAATATCAAAGATTCATTGTGCGAATTGCTCTGGAACTGAAATCGGAACGCTCACTGACATTTCTCCTATCTGAAAGTCTGTTAAACGCCGGAAAAATGACTAAGTCCAAAAAAAAATTTGTTCAACTTTTTTCAATTTTACCCCCGTGGGATATATATTCTACCCACAAACATTTGGAACTCTTCTGGGGAACCCTCACACATATTATTCCCTCATTTAGTGGATATTTTCACAAAAAATTGAAATTTTCAAAAAATCCAGAAAATTGGCTGAAAACGAGTAAATATCAAGGACTCATTGGGCGAATCGCTCTGGAATTGAAATCGGAACGCTCACTGACATTTGCCCTATCTGAAAGTCTGATAAACGCCGGAAAAATGACTAAGTCCAAGAAAAAAATTGTTTCAACTTTTTTCAATTTTACCCCCGTGGGATATATATTCTACCCACACACATTTGGAACTCTCCTGGGGTACCCTCACACATATTATTCCCTCATTTAGTGGATATTTTCACAAAAAAGTGAAATTTTCAAAAAATCCAGAAAATTGGCTGAAAACGACTAAATATCAAGGATTCATTGGGCAAATTGCTCTGGAACTGAAATCGGAATGCTCACTGACATTTCCCCTATCTGAAAGTATCATAAACGCCGGAAAAATGACTAAGTCCAAAAAAAAATTTGTTCAACTTTTTTTCAATTTTACCCCCGTGGGATATATATTCTACCCACACACCTTTGGAACTCTCCTGGGGTACCCTCACACATATTATTCCCTCATTTAGTGGATATTTTCACAAAAAAGTGAAATTTTCAAAAATCTAGAAAATTGTCTGAAAACAACTAAATATCAAGGATTCATTGGGCGAATTGCTCTGGAACTGAAATCGGAACGCTCACTGACATTTGCCCTATCTGAAAGTCTGATAAATGCCGGAAAAATGACTAAGTCCAAAAAAACATTTGTTCAACTTTTTTCAATTTTACCCCCGTGGGATATATATTCTACTCACACACATTTGGAACTCTCCTGGGGTACCCTCACACATATTATTCCCTCATTTAGTGGATATTTTCACAAAAAAGTGAAATTTTCAAAAATCCAGAAAATTGGCTGAAAACGACTAAATATCAAGGATTCATTGTGCGAATTGCTCTGGAACTGAAATCGGAACACTCACTGACATTTCTCCTATCTGAAAGTCTGATAAACGCCGGAAAAATGACTAAGTCCAAAAAAAAATTTGTTCAACTTTTTTCAATTTTACCCCCGTGGGATATATATTCTACCCACAAACATTTGGAACTCTTCTGGGGAACCCTCACACATATTATTCCCTCATTTAGTGGATATTTTCACAAAAAATTGAAATTTTCAAAAAATCTAGAAAATTGGCTGAAAACGAGTAAATATCAAATACTCATTGGGCGAATCGCTCTGGAACTGAAATCGGAACGCTCACTGACATTTGCCCTATCTGAAAGTCTGATAAACGCTGGAAAAATGACTAAGTCCAAGAAAAAAATTGTTTCAACTTTTTTCAATTTTACCCCTGTGGGATATATATTCTACCCACACACATTTGGAACTCTCCTGGGGTACCCTCACACATATTATTCCCTCATTTAGTGGATATTTTCACAAAAAATTGAAAGTTTCAAAAATCCAGAAAATTTCCTGAAAACGACTAAATATCAAGGATTCATTGTGCGAATTGCTCTGGAACTGAAATCGGAACGCTCACTGACATTTCTCCTATCTGAAAGTCTGTTAAACGCCGGAAAAATGACTAAGTCCAAAAAAAAATTTGTTCAACTTTTTTCAATTTTACCCCCATGGGATATATATTCTACCCACAAACATTTGGAACTCTTCTGGGGAACCCTCACACATATTATTCCCTCATTTAGTGGATATTTTCACAAAAAATTGAAATTTTCAAAAAATCCAGAAAATTGGCTGAAAACGAGTAAATATCAAGGACTCATTGGGCGAATCGCTCTGGAATTGAAATCGGAATACTCACTGACATTTGCCCTATCTGAAAGTCTGATAAACGCCGGAAAAATGACTAAGTCCAAGAAAAAAATTGTTTCAACTTTTTTCAATTTTACCCCCGTGGGATATATATTCTACCCACACACATTTGGAACTCTCCTGGGGTACCCTCACACATATTATTCCCTCATTTAGTGGATATTTTCACAAAAAAGTGAAATTTTCAAAAAATCCAGAAAATTGGCTGAAAACGACTAAATATCAAGGATTCATTGGGCAAATTGCTCTGGAACTGAAATCGGAATGCTCACTGACATTTCCCCTATCTGAAAGTATGATAAACGCCGGAAAAATGACTAAGTCCAAAAAAAAATGTGTTCAACTTTTTTTCAATTTTACCCCCGTGGGATATATATTCTACTCACAAACAATTGGAACTCTCCTGGGGTACCCTCACACATATTATTCCCTCATTTAGTGGATATTTTCACAAAAAAGTGAAAGTTTCAAAAATCCAGAAAATTGGCTGAAAACGACTAAATATCAAGGATTCATTGGGCGAATTGCTCTGGAACTGAAATCGGAACGCTCACTGACATTTCCCCTATCTGAAAGTCTGATAAACGCCGGAAAAATGAGTAAGTCCAAAAAAAACATTTGTTCAACTTTTTTCAATTTTACCCCCGTGGGATATATATTCTACTCACACACATTTGGAACTCTCCTGGGGTACCCTCACACATATTATTCCCTCATTTAGTGGATATTTTCACAAAAAAGTGAAATTTTCAAAAATCCAGAAAATTGGCTGAAAACGACTAAATATCAAGGATTCATTGTGCGAATTGCTCTGGAACTGAAATCGGAACGCTCACTGACATTTCCCCTATCTGAAAGTCTGATAAACGCCGGAAAAATGACTAAGTCAAAAAAAAATTTTTTTTCAACTTTTTTCAATTTTACCCCCGTGGGATATATATTCTACCCACAAACAATTGGAACTCTCCTGGGGTACCCTCACACATATTATTCCCTCATTTAGTGGATATTTTCACAAAAAAGTGAAAGTTTCAAAAATCCAGAAAATTGGCTGAAAACGACTAAATATCAAGGATTCATTGTGCGAATTGCTCTGGAACTGAAATCGGAACGCTCACTGACATTTCCCCTATCTGAAAGTCTGATAAACGCCGGAAAAATGACTAAGTCCAAAAAAAAATTTGTTCAACTTTTTTCAATTTTACCCCCGTGGGATATATATTCTACCCACAAACATTTGGAACTCTTCTGGGGAACCCTCACACATATTATTCCCTCATTTAGTGGATATTTTCACAAAAAATTGAAATTTTCAAAAAATCCAGAAAATTGGCTGAAAACGACTAAATATCAAGGACTCATTGGGCGAATCGCTCTGGAATTGAAATAGGAATGCTCACTGACATTTCTCCTATCTGAAAGTCTGCTAAACGCCAGAAAAATGACTAAGTCCAAAAAAATTTTTTTTTCAACTTTATTCAATTTTACCCCCGTGGGATATATATTCTACCCACACACATTTGGAGCTCTCCTGGGGTACCCTCACACATATTATTCCCTCATTTAGTGGATATTTTCACAAAAAAGTGAAATTTTCAAGAATCCAGAAAATTGGCTGAAAACAAGTAAATATCAAGGACTCATTGGGCAAATCGCTCTGGAACTGAAATCGGAACGCTCACTGACATTTCCCCTATCTGAAAGTCTGATAAACGCCGGAAAAATGACTAAGTCCAAAAAAAACTTTTTTTAAATTTTACCCCCGTGGTTTATGTATTCTACCCACACACATTTGGAACTCTCCTGGGGTACCCTCACACATATTATTCCCTCATTTAGTGGAGTTTTTCACAAAAAAGTGAAATTTTCAAAAATCTAAAAAATTGGCTGAAAACGACTAAATATCAAGGACTCATTGTGCGAATTGCTCTGGAACTGAAATCGGAACACTCACTGACATTTCTCCTATCTGAAAGTCTGATAAACGCCGGAAAAATGACTAAGTCCAAAAAAAAATTTGTTCAACTTTTTTCAATTTTACCCCCGTGGGATATATATTCTACCCACAAACATTTGGAACTCTTCTGGGGAACCCTCACACATATTATTCCCTCATTTAGTGGATATTTTCACAAAAAATTGAAATTTTCAAAAAATCCAGAAAATTGGCTGAAAACGAGTAAATATCAAATACTCATTGGGCGAATCGCTCTGGAACTGAAATCGGAACGCTCACTGACATTTGCCCTATCTGAAAGTCTGATAAACGCCGGAAAAATGACTAAGTCCAAGAAAAAAATTGTTTCAACTTTTTTCAATTTTACCCCCGTGGGATATATATTCTACCCACACACATTTGGAACTCTCCTGGGGTACCCTCACACATATTATTCCCTCATTTAGTGGATATTTTCACAAAAAATTTAAATTTTAAAAAAATCCAGAAAATTGGCTGAAAACTACTAAATATCAAGGATTCATTGGGCAAATTGCTCTGGATCTGAAATCGGAATGCTCACTGACATTTACCCTATCTGAAAGTATGATAAACGCCGGAAAAATGACTAAGTCCAAAAAAAAATTTGTTCAACTTTTTTTCAATTTTACCACCGTGGGATATATATTCTACCCACACACATTTGGAACTCTCCTGGGGTACCCTCACACATATTATTCCCTCATTTAGTGGATATTTTCACAAAAAAGTGAAATTTTCAAAAATCCAGAAAATTGGCTGAAAACGACTAAATATCAAGGATTCATTGTGCGAATTGCTCTGGAACTGAAATCGGAACGCTCACTGACATTTCCCCTATCTGAAAGTCTGATAAACGCCGGAAAAATGACTAAGTAAAAAAAAAATTTTTTTTCAATTTTACCCCCGTGGGATATATATTCTACCCACAAACAATTGGAACTCTCCTGGGGTACCCTCACACATATTATTCCCTCATTTAGTGGATATTTTCACAAAAAAGTGAAAGTTTCAAAAATCCAGAAAATTGGCTGAAAACGACTAAATATCAAGGATTCATTGTGCGAATTGCTCTGGAACTGAAATCGGAACGCTCACTGACATTTCCCCTATCTGAAAGTCTGATAAACGCCGGAAAAATGACTAAGTAAAAAAAAAAATTTTTTTCAATTTTACCCCCGTGGGATATATATTCTACCCACAAACAATTGGAACTCTCCTGGGGTACCCTCACACATATTATTCCCTAATTTAGTGGATATTTTCACAAAAAAGTGAAAGTTTCAAAAATCCAGAAAATTGGCTGAAAACGACTAAATATCAAGGATTCATTGTGCAAATTGCTCTGGAACTGAAATCGGATCACTCACTGACATTTCTCCTATCTGAAAGTCTGATAAACGCCGGAAAAATGACTAAGTCCAAAAAAAAATTTGTTCAACTTTTTTCAATTTTACCCCCGTGGGATATGTATTCTACCCACAAACATTTGGAACTCTTCTGGGGAACCCTCACACATATTATTCCCTCATTTAGTGGAGTTTTTCACAAAAAAGTGAAATTTTCAAAAATCTAAAAAATTGGCTGAAAACGACTAAATATCAAGGACTCATTGTGCGAATTGCTCTGGAACTGAAATCGGAACACTCACTGACATTTCTCCTATCTGAAAGTCTGATAAACGCCGGAAAAATGACTAAGTCCAAAAAAAAAATTGTTCAACTTTTTTCAATTTTACCCCCGTGGGATATATATTCTACCCACAAACATTTGGAACTCTTCTGGGGAACCCTCACACATATTTTTCCCTCATTTAGTGGATATTTTCACAAAAAATTGAAATTTTCAAAAAATCCAGAAAATTGGCTGAAAACGAGTAAATATCAAATACTCATTGGGCGAATCGCTCTGGAACTGAAATCGGAATGCTCACTGACATTTGCCCTATCTGAAAGTCTGATAAACGCCGGAAAAATGACTAAGTCCAAGAAAAAAATTGTTTCAACTTTTTTCAATTTTACCCCCGTGGGATATATATTCTACCCACACACATTTGGAACTCTCCTGGGGTACCCTCACACATATTATTCCCTCATTTAGTGGATATTTTCACAAAAAATTTAAATTTTAAAAAAATCCAGAAAATTGGCTGAAAACTACTAAATATCAAGGATTCATTGGGCAAATTGCTCTGGAACTGAAATCGGAATGCTCACTGACATTTACCCTATCTGAAAGTATGATAAACGCCGGAAAAATGACTAAGTCCAAAAAAAAATTTGTTCAACTTTTTTTCAATTTTACCACCGTGGGATATATATTCTACCCACACACATTTGGAACTCTCCTGGGGTACCCTCACACATATTATTCCCTCATTTAGTGGATATTTTCACAAAAAAGTGAAATTTTCAAAAATCCAGAAAATTGGCTGAAAACGACTAAATATCAAGGATTCATTGTGCGAATTGCTCTGGAACTGAAATCGGAACGCTCACTGACATTTCCCCTATCTGAAAGTCTGATAAACGCCGGAAAAATGACTAAGTAAAAAAAAAATTTTTTTTCAATTTTACCCCCGTGGGATATATATTCTACCCACAAACAATTGGAACTCTCCTGGGGTACCCTCACACATATTATTCCCTCATTTAGTGGATATTTTCACAAAAAAGTGAAAGTTTCAAAAATCCAGAAAATTGGCTGAAAACGACTAAATATCAAGGATTCATTGTGCGAATTGCTCTGGAACTGAAATCGGAACGCTCACTGACATTTCCCCTATCTGAAAGTCTGATAAACGCCGGAAAAATGACTAAGTAAAAAAAAAAATTTTTTTCAATTTTACCCCCGTGGGATATATATTCTACCCACACACATTTGGAGCTCTCCTGGGGTACCCTCACACATATTATTCCCTCATTTAGTGGATATTTTCACAAAAAAGTGAAATTTTCAAAAATCCAGAAAATTAGCTGAAAACAAGTAAATATCAAGGACTCATTGGGCTAATCGCTCTGGAACTGAAATCGGAACGCTCACAGACATTTCCCCTATCTGAAAGTCTGATAAACGCCGGAAAAATGACTAAGTCCAAAAAAAATTTTTTTTCAACTTTTTTCAATTTTACCCCCGTGGGATATATATTCTACCCACACACATTTGGAATTCTCCTGGGGTACCCTCACACATATTATTCCCTCATTTAGTGGATATTTTCACAAAAAATTTAAATTTTAAAAAAATCCAGAAAATTGGCTGAAAACTACTATACTTCAAGGACTCATTGGGCAAATCGCTCTGGAACTGAAATCGGAAGGCTCACTGACATTTCCCCTATCTGAAAGTCTGATAAACGCCGGAAAAATGACTAAGTCCAAAAAAAACATTTTTTAAATTTTACCCCCGTGGTTTATGTATTCTACCCACACACATTTGGAACTCTCCTGGGGTACCCTCACACATATTATTCCCTCATTTAGTGGAGTTTTTCACAAAAAAGTGAAATTTTCAAAAACCTAAAAAATTGGCTGAAAATGACTAATTATCAAGGACTCACTGGGCGAATCGCTCTGGAACTGAAATCGGAACGCTCAATGACATTTGCCCTATCTGAAAGTCTGATAAACGCCGGAAAAATGAATAAGTCCAAGAAAAAAAATTTTTCAACTTTTTTCAATTTTACCCCCGTGGGATATATATTCTACCCACACACATTTGGAACTCTCCTGGGGTACCCTCACACATATTATTCCCTCATTTAGTGGATATTTTCACAAAAAAGTGAAATTTTCAAAAATCCAGAAAATTGGCTGAAAACGAGTAAATATCAAGGACTCATTGGGTGAATCGCTCTGGAACAGAAATCGGAATGCTTACTGACATTTGCCCTATCTGAAAGTCTGATAAACGCCGGAAAAATGACTAAGTCCAAGAAAAAAATGTTTTAAACTTTTTTCAATTTTACCCCATGGGATATATATTCTACCCATACACATTTGGAACTCTCCTGGGGTACCCTCACACATATTATTCCCTCATTTAGTGGATATTTTCACAAAAAAGTGAAATTTTCAAAAATCCAGAAAATTGGCTGAAAACTACTGAATATCAAGGACTCATTGGGCGAATCGCTCTGGAACTGAAATCGGAACTCTCACTGACATTTGCCCTATCTGAAAGTCTGATAAACGCTGGAAAAATGAGTAAGTCCAAAAAAAAATTTTTTTCAACTTTTTTCAATTTTACCCCCGTCGGATATATATTCTACCCACACACATTTGAAACTCTCCTGGGGTACCCTCACACATATTATTCCCTCATTTAGTGGATATTTTCACAAAAAAGTGAAAGTTTCAAAAATCCAGAAAATTGGCTGAAAACGAGTAAATATCAAGGACTCATTGGGCGAATCGCTCAGGAACTGAAATCGGAACGCTCACTGACATTTGCCCTATCTGAAAGTCTGATAAACGCCGGAAAAATGACTAAGTCCAAAAAAAAATTTGTTCAACTTTTTTCAATTTTACCCCCGTGGGATATATATTCTATCCACACACATTTGGAACTCTCCTGGGTACCCTCACACATTATTCCATCATTTAGTGGATATTTTCGCAAAAAAGTGAAATTTTCAAAAATCCTGAAAATTGGCTGAAAATGAGTAAATATCAAGGAATCATTGGGCGAATCGCTCTGGAACTGAAATCGGAATGCTCACTGACATTTCCCCTATCTGAAAGTCTGATAAACGCCGGAAAAATGACTAAGTCCAAAAAAACATTTGTTCAACTTTTTTCAATTTTACCCCCGTGGGATATATATTCTACTCACACACATTTGGAACTCTCCTGGGGTACCCTCACACATATTATTCCCTCATTTAGTGGATATTTTCACAAAAAAGTGAAATTTTCAAAAAATCCAGAAAATTGGCTGAAAACGACTAAATATCAAGGACTCATTGGGCGAATCGCTCTGGAACTGAAATA
The DNA here is from genome assembly GCF_046119375.1 of Phyllobates terribilis. Taxonomy (NCBI): domain Eukaryota; kingdom Metazoa; phylum Chordata; class Amphibia; order Anura; family Dendrobatidae; genus Phyllobates; species Phyllobates terribilis. The sequence continues at coordinate 587,730,632 of NW_027362762.1, forward strand.
GGAATGCTCACTGACATTTCTCCTATCTGAAAGTCTGATAAACGCCAGAAAAATGACTAAGTCCAAAAAAATTTTTTTTTCAACTTTATTCAATTTTACCCCCGTGGGATATATATTCTACCGACATACATTTGGAGCTCTCCTGGGGTACCCTCACACATATTATTCCCTCATTTAGTGGATATTTTCACAAAAAAGTGAAATTTTCAAAAATCCAGAAAATTGGCTGAAAACGAGTAAATATCAAGGACTCATTGGGCTAATCGCTCTGGAAATGAAATCGGAACGCTCACTGACATTTGCCCTATCTGAAAGTCTGATAAACGCCAGAAAAATGACTAAGTCCAAAAAAAAATTTGTTCAACTTTTTTCAATTTTACCCCCGTGGGATATATATTCTATCCACACACATTTGGAACTCTCCTGGGTACCCTCACACATTATTCCATCATTTAGTGGATATTTTCGCAAAAAAGTGAAATTTTCAAAAATCCTGAAAATTGGCTGAAAATGAGTAAATATCAAGGAATCATTGGGCGAATCGCTCTGGAACTGAAATCGGAACGCTCACTGACATTTCCCCTATCTGAAAGTCTGATAAACGCCGGAAAAATGACTAAGTCCAAAAAAACATTTGTTCAACTTTTTTCAATTTTACCCCCGTGGGATATATATTCTACTCACACACATTTGGAGCTCTCCTGGGGTACCCTCACACATATTATTCCCTCATTTAGTGGATATTTTCACAAAAAAGTGAAATTTTCAAAAAATCCAGAAAATTGGCTGAAAACGACTAAATATCAAGGACTCATTGGGCGAATCGCTCTGGAACTGAAATAGGAATGCTCACTGACATTTCTCCTATCTGAAAGTCTGATAAACGCCAGAAAAATGACTAAGTCCAAAAAAATTTTTTTTTCAACTTTATTCAATTTTACCCCCGTGGGATATATATTCTACCGACATACATTTGGAGCTCTCCTGGGGTACCCTCACACATATTATTCCCTCATTTAGTGGATATTTTCACAAAAAAGTGAAATTTTCAAAAATCCAGAAAATTGGCTGAAAACGAGTAAATATCAAGGACTCATTGGGCTAATCGCTCTGGAACTGAAATCGGAACGCTCACTGACATTTCCCCTATCTGAAAGGTCTGATAAACGTCGGAAAAATGACTAAGTCCAAAAAAAATTTTTTTTCAACTTTTTTCAATTTTACCCCCGTGGGATATATATTCTACCCACACACATTTGGAATTCTCCTGGGGTACCCTCACACATATTATTCCCTCATTTAGTGGATATTTTCACAAAAAAGTGAAAGTTTCAAAAATCCAGAAAATCGGCTGAAAACGACTAATTATCAAGGACTCATTGGGCGAATCGCTCTGGAACTGAAATCGGAACTCTCACTGACATTTGCCCTATCTGAAAGTCTGATAAACGCTGGAAAAATGAGTAAGTCCAAAAAAAAATTTTTTTCAACTTTTTTCAATTTTACCCCCGTGGGATATATATTCTACCCACACACATATGAAACTCTCCTGGGGTACCCTCACACATATTATTCCCTCATTTAGTGGATATTTTCACAAAAAAGTGAAAGTTTCAAAAATTCAGAAAATTGGCTGAAAACGAGTAAATATCAAGGACTCATTGGGCGAATCGCTCAGGAACTGAAATCGGAACGCTCACTGACATTTCCCCTATCTGAAAGTCTGATAAACGCCGGAAAAATGACTAAGTAAAAAAAAAATTTTTTTTCAATTTTACCCCCGTGGGATGTATATTCTACCCACAAACAATTGGAACTCTCCTGGGGTACCCTCACACATATTATTCCCTCATTTAGTGGATATTTTCACAAAAAAGTGAAAGTTTCAAAAATCCAGAAAATTGACTGAAAACGACTAAATATCAAGGATTCATTGTGCGAATTGCTCTGGAACTGAAATCGGAACGCTCACTGACATTTCCCCAATCTGAAAGTCTGATAAACGCCGGAAAAATGACTAAGTAAAAAAAAAAATTTTTTTCAATTTTACCCCCGTGGGATATATATTCTACCCACACACATTTGGAGCTCTCCTGGGGTACCCTCACACATATTATTCCCTCATTTAGTGGATATTTTCACAAAAAAGTGAAATTTTCAAAAATCCAGAAAATTAGCTGAAAACAAGTAAATATCAAGGACTCATTGGGCTAATCGCTCTGGAACTGAAATCGGAACGCTCACTGACATTTCCCCTATCTGAAAGTCTGATAAACGCCGGAAAAATGACTAAGTCCAAAAAAAATTTTTTTTCAACTTTTTTCAATTTTAGCCCCGTGGGATATATATTCTACCCACACACATTTGGAATTCTCCTGGGGTACCCTCGCACATATTATTCCCTCATTTAGTGGATATTTTCACAAAAAATTTAAATTTTAAAAAAATCCAGAAAATTGGCTGAAAACTACTATACTTCAAGGACTCATAGGGCAAATCGCTCTGGAACTGAAATCGGAACGCTCACTGACATTTCCCCTATCTGAAAGTCTGATAAACGCCGGAAAAATGACTAAGTCCAAAAAAAACATTTTTTAAATTTTACCCCCGTGGTTTATGTATTCTACCCACACACATTTGGAACTCTCCTGGGGTACCCTCACACATATTATTCCCTCATTTAGTGGAGTTTTTCACAAAAAAGTGAAATTTTCAAAAACCTAAAAAATTGGCTGAAAATGACTAATTATCAAGGACTCACTGGGCGAATCGCTCTGGAACTGAAATCGGAACGCTCAATGACATTTGCCCTATCTGAAAGTCTGATAAACGCCGGAAAAATGAATAAGTCCAAGAAAAAAAATTTTTCAACTTTTTTCAATTTTACCCCCGTGGGATATATATTCTACCCACACACATTTGGAACTCTCCTGGGGTACCCTCACACATATTATTCCCTCATTTAGTGGATATTTTCACAAAAAAGTGAAATTTTCAAAAATCCAGAAAATTGGCTGAAAACGAGTAAATATCAAGGACTCATTGGGTGAATCGCTCTGGAACAGAAATCGGAATGCTTACTGACATTTGCCCTATCTGAAAGTCTGATAAACGCCGGAAAAATGACTAAGTCCAAGAAAAAAATGTTTTAAACTTTTTTCAATTTTACCCCATGGGATATATATTCTACCCATACACATTTGGAACTCTCCTGGGGTACCCTCACACATATTATTCCCTCATTTAGTGGATATTTTCACAAAAAAGTGAAATTTTCAAAAATCCAGAATATTGGCTGAAAACTACTGAATATCAAGGACTCATTGGGCGAATCGCTCTGGAACTGAAATCGGAACTCTCACTGACATTTGCCCTATCTGAAAGTCTGATAAACGCTGGAAAAATGAGTAAGTCCAAAAAAAAATTTTTTTCAACTTTTTTCAATTTTACCCCCGTCGGATATATATTCTACCCACACACATTTGAAACTCTCCTGGGGTACCCTCACACATATTATTCCCTCATTTAGTGGATATTTTCACAAAAAAGTGAAAGTTTCAAAAATCCAGAAAATTGGCTGAAAACGAGTAAATATCAAGGACTCATTGGGCGAATCGCTCAGGAACTGAAATCGGAACGCTCACTGACATTTGCCCTATCTGAAAGTCTGATAAACGCCGGAAAAATGACTAAGTCCAAAAAAAAATTTGTTCAACTTTTTTCAATTTTACCCCCGTGGGATATATATTCTATCCACACACATTTGGAACTCTCCTGGGTACCCTCACACATTATTCCATCATTTAGTGGATATTTTCGCAAAAAAGTGAAATTTTCAAAAATCCTGAAAATTGGCTGAAAATGAGTAAATATCAAGGAATCATTGGGCGAATCGCTCTGGAACTGAAATCGGAACGCTCACTGACATTTCCCCTATCTGAAAGTCTGATAAACGCCGGAAAAATGACTAAGTCCAAAAAATAATTTGTTCAACTTTTTTTCAATTTTACCCCTGTGGGATATATATTCTACCCACACACATTGGAACTCTCCTGGGGTACCCTCAAACATATTATTCCCTCATTTAGTGGATATTTTCACAAAAAAGTGAAATTTTAAAAAATCCAGAAAATTGGCTGAAAACGACTAAATATCAAGGACTCATTGGGCGAATCTCTCTGGAACTGAAATCGGAACGCTCACTGACATTTCCCCTATCTGAAAGTCTGATAAACGCCGGAAAAATGACTAAGTCCAAAAAAACATTTGTTCAACTTTTTTCAATTTTACCCCCGTCGGATATATATTCTACCCACACACATTTGAAACTCTCCTGGGGTACCCTCACACATATTATTCCCTCATTTAGTGGATATTTTCACAAAAAAGTGAAAGTTTCAAAAATCCAGAAAATTGGCTGAAAACGAGTAAATATCAAGGACTCATTGGGCGAATCGCTCAGGAACTGAAATCGGAACGCTCACTGACATTTGCCCTATCTGAAATTCTGATAAACGCCGGAAAAATGACTAAGTCCAAAAAAAAATTTGTTCAACTTTTTTCAATTTTACCCCCGTGGGATATATATTCTATCCACACACATTTGGAACTCTCCTGGGTACCCTCACACATTATTCCATCATTTAGTGGATATTTTCGCAAAAAAGTGAAATTTTCAAAAATCCTGAAAATTGGCTGAAAATGAGTAAATATCAAGGAATCATTGGGCGAATCGCTCTGGAACTGAAATCGGAACGCTCACTGACATTTCCCCTATCTGAAAGTCTGATAAACGCCGGAAAAATGACTAAGTCCAAAAAATAATTTGTTCAACTTTTTTTCAATTTTACCCCTGTGGGATATATATTCTACCCACACACATTGGAACTCTCCTGGGGTACCCTCAAACATATTATTCCCTCATTTAGTGGATATTTTCACAAAAAAGTGAAATTTTAAAAAATCCAGAAAATTGGCTGAAAACGACTAAATATCAAGGACTCATTGGGCGAATCTCTCTGGAACTGAAATCGGAACGCTCACTGACATTTCCCCTATCTGAAAGTCTGATAAACGCCGGAAAAATGACTAAGTCCAAAAAAACATTTGTTCAACTTTTTTCAATTTTACCCCCGTGGGATATATATTCTACTCACACACATTTGGAACTCTCCTGGGGTACCCTCACACATATTATTCCCTCATTTAGTGGATATTTTCACAAAAAAGTGAAATTTTCAAAAAATCCAGAAAATTGGCTGAAAACGACTAAATATCAAGGACTCATTGGGCGAATCGCTCTGGAACTGAAATAGGAATGCTCACTGACATTTCTCCTATCTGAAAGTCTGATAAACGCCAGAAAAATGACTAAGTCCAAAAAAATTTTTTTTTCAACTTTATTCAATTTTACCCCCGTGGGATATATATTCTACCGACATACATTTGGAGCTCTCCTGGGGTACCCTCACACATATTATTCCCTCATTTAGTGGATATTTTCACAAAAAAGTGAAATTTTCAAAAATCCAGAAAATTGGCTGAAAACGAGTAAATATCAAGGACTCATTGGGCTAATCGCTCTGGAACTGAAATCGGAACGCTCACTGACATTTCCCCTATCTGAAAGGTCTGATAAACGTCGGAAAAATGACTAAGTCCAAAAAAAATTTTTTTTCAACTTTTTTCAATTTTACCCCCGTGGGATATATATTCTACCCACACACATTTGGAATTCTCCTGGGGTACCCTCACACATATTATTCCCTCATTTAGTGGATATTTTCACAAAAAAGTGAAAGTTTCAAAAATCCAGAAAATCGGCTGAAAACGACTAATTATCAAGGACTCATTGGGCGAATCGCTCTGGAACTGAAATCGGAACTCTCACTGACATTTGCCCTATCTGAAAGTCTGATAAATGCTGGAAAAATGAGTAAGTCCAAAAAAAAATTTTTTTCAACTTTTTTCAATTTTACCCCCGTGGGATATATATTCTACCCACACACATATGAAACTCTCCTGGGGTACCCTCACACATATTATTCCCTCATTTAGTGGATATTTTCACAAAAAAGTGAAAGTTTCAAAAATTCAGAAAATTGGCTGAAAACGAGTAAATATCAAGGACTCATTGGGCGAATCGCTCAGGAACTGAAATCGGAACGCTCACTGACATTTCCCCTATCTGAAAGTCTGATAAACGCCGGAAAAATGACTAAGTAAAAAAAAAATTTTTTTTCAATTTTACCCCCGTGGGATATATATTCTACCCACAAACAATTGGAACTCTCCTGGGGTACCCTCACACATATTATTCCCTCATTTAGTGGATATTTTCACAAAAAAGTGAAAGTTTCAAAAATCCAGAAAATTGGCTGAAAACGACTAAATATCAAGGATTCATTGTGCGAATTGCTCTGGAACTGAAATCGGAACGCTCACTGACATTTCCCCAATCTGAAAGTCTGATAAACGCCGGAAAAATGACTAAGTAAAAAAAAAATTTTTTTTCAATTTTACCCCCGTGGGATATATATTCTACCCACACACATTTGGAGCTCTCCTGGGGTACCCTCACACATATTATTCCCTCATTTAGTGGATATTTTCACAAAAAAGTGAAATTTTCAAAAATCCAGAAAATTAGCTGAAAACAAGTAAATATCAAGGACTCATTGGGCTAATCGCTCTGGAACTGAAATCGGAACGCTCACTGACATTTCCCCTATCTGAAAGTCTGATAAACGCCGGAAAAATGACTAAGTCCAAAAAAAATTTTTTTTCAACTTTTTTCAATTTTACCCCCGTGGGATATATATTCTACCCACACACATTTGGAATTCTCCTGGGGTACCCTCACACATATTATTCCCTCATTTAGTGGATATTTTCACAAAAAATTTAAATTTTAAAAAAATCCAGAAAATTGGCTGAAAACTACTATACTTCAAGGACTCATAGGGCAAATCGCTCTGGAACTGAAATCGGAACGCTCACTGACATTTCCCCTATCTGAAAGTCTGATAAACGCCGGAAAAATGACTAAGTCCAAAAAAAACATTTTTTAAATTTTACCCCCGTGGTTTATGTATTCTACCCACACACATTTGGAACTCTCCTGGGGTACCCTCACACATATTATTCCCTCATTTAGTGGAGTTTTTCACAAAAAAGTGAAATTTTCAAAAACCTAAAAAATTGGCTGAAAATGACTAATTATCAAGGACTCACTGGGCGAATCGCTCTGGAACTGAAATCGGAACGCTCAATGACATTTGCCCTATCTGAAAGTCTGATAAACGCCGGAAAAATGAATAAGTCCAAGAAAAAAAATTTTTCAACTTTTTTCAATTTTACCCCCGTGGGATATATATTCTACCCACACACATTTGGAACTCTCCTGGGGTACCCTCACACATATTATTCCCTCATTTAGTGGATATTTTCACAAAAAAGTGAAATTTTCAAAAATCCAGAAAATTGGCTGAAAACGAGTAAATATCAAGGACTCATTGGGTGAATCGCTCTGGAACAGAAATCGGAATGCTTACTGACATTTGCCCTATCTGAAAGTCTGATAAACGCCGGAAAAATGACTAAGTCCAAGAAAAAAATGTTTTAAACTTTTTTCAATTTTACCCCATGGGATATATATTCTACCCATACACATTTGGAACTCTCCTGGGGTACCCTCACACATATTATTCCCTCATTTAGTGGATATTTTCACAAAAAAGTGAAATTTTCAAAAATCCAGAAAATTGGCTGAAAACTACTGAATATCAAGGACTCATTGGGCGAATCGCTCTGGAACTGAAATCGGAACTCTCACTGACATTTGCCCTATCTGAAAGTCTGATAAACGCTGGAAAAATGAGTAAGTCCGAAAAAAAAATTTTTTCAACTTTTTTCAATTTTACCCCCGTCGGATATATATTCTACCCACAAACATTTGAAACTCTCCTGGGGTACCCTCACACATATTATTCCCTCATTTAGTGGATATTTTCACAAAAAAGTGAAAGTTTCAAAAATCCAGAAAATTGGCTGAAAACGAGTAAATATCAAGGACTCATTGGGCGAATCGCTCAGGAACTGAAATCGGAACGCTCACTGACATTTGCCCTATCTGAAAGTCTGATAAACGCCGGAAAAATGACTAAGTCCAAAAAAAAATTTGTTCAACTTTTTTCAATTTTACCCCCGTGGGATATATATTCTATCCACACACATTTGGAACTCTCCTGGGTACCCTCACACATTATTCCATCATTTAGTGGATATTTTCGCAAAAAAGTGAAATTTTCAAAAATCCTGAAAATTGGCTGAAAATGAGTAAATATCAAGGAATCATTGGGCGAATCGCTCTGGAACTGAAATCGGAACGCTCACTGACATTTCCCCTATCTGAAAGTCTGATAAACGCCGGAAAAATGACTAAGTCCAAAAAATAATTTGTTCAACTTTTTTTCAATTTTACCCCTGTGGGATATATATTCTACCCACACACATTGGAACTCTCCTGGGGTACCCTCAAACATATTATTCCCTCATTTAGTGGATATTTTCACAAAAAAGTGAAATATTAAAAAATCCAGAAAATTGGCTGAAAACGACTAAATATCAAGGACTCATTGGGCGAATCTCTCTGGAACTGAAATCGGAACGCTCAATGACATTTGCCCTATCTGAAAGTCTGATAAACGCCGGAAAAATGAATAAGTCCAAGAAAAAAAATTTTTCAACTTTTTTCAATTTTACCCCCGTGGGATATATATTCTACCCACACACATTTGGAACTCTCCTGGGGTACCCTCACACATATTATTCCCTCATTTAGTGGATATTTTCACAAAAAAGTGAAATTTTCAAAAATCCAGAAAATTGGCTGAAAACGAGTAAATATCAAGGACTCATTGGGTGAATCGCTCTGGAACAGAAATCGGAATGCTTACTGACATTTGCCCTATCTGAAAGTCTGATAAACGCCGGAAAAATGACTAAGTCCAAGAAAAAAATGTTTTAAACTTTTTTCAATTTTACCCCATGGGATATATATTCTACCCATACACATTTGGAACTCTCCTGGGGTACCCTCACACATATTATTCCCTCATTTAGTGGATATTTTCACAAAAAAGTGAAATTTTCAAAAATCCAGAAAATTGGCTGAAAACTACTGAATATCAAGGACTCATTGGGCGAATCGCTCTGGAACTGAAATCGGAACTCTCACTGACATTTGCCCTATCTGAAAGTCTGATAAACGCTGGAAAAATGAGTAAGTCCAAAAAAAAAATTTTTTCAACTTTTTTCAATTTTACCCCCGTCGGATATATATTCTACCCACACACATTTGAAACTCTCCTGGGGTACCCTCACACATATTATTCCCTCATTTAGTGGATATTTTCACAAAAAAGTGAAAGTTTCAAAAATCCAGAAAATTGGCTGAAAACGAGTAAATATCAAGGACTCATTGGGCGAATCGCTCAGGAACTGAAATCGGAACGCTCACTGACATTTGCCCTATCTGAAAGTCTGATAAACGCCGGAAAAATGACTAAGTCCAAAAAAAAATTTGTTCAACTTTTTTCAATTTTACCCCCGTGGGATATATATTCTATCCACACACATTTGGAACTCTCCTGGGTACCCTCACACATTATTCCATCATTTAGTGGATATTTTCGCAAAAAAGTGAAATTTTCAAAAATCCAGAAAATTGGCTGAAAATGAGTAAATATCAAGGAATCATTGGGCGAATCGCTCTGGAACTGAAATCGGAACGCTCACTGACATTTCCCCTATCTGAAAGTCTGATAAACGCCGGAAAAATGACTAAGTCCAAAAAATAATTTGTTCAACTTTTTTTCAATTTTACCCCTGTGGGATATATATTCTACCCACACACATTGGAACTCTCCTGGGGTACCCTCAAACATATTATTCCCTCATTTAGTGGATATTTTCACAAAAAAGTGAAATTTTAAAAAATCCAGAAAATTGGCTGAAAACGACTAAATATCAAGGACTCATTGGGCGAATCTCTCTGGAACTGAAATCGGAACGCTCACTGACATTTCCCCTATCTGAAAGTCTGATAAACGCCGGAAAAATGACTAAGTCCAAAAAAACATTTGTTCAACTTTTTTCAATTTTACCCCCGTGGGATATATATTCTACTCACACACATTTGGAACTCTCCTGGGGTACCCTCACACATATTATTCCCTCATTTAGTGGATATTTTCACAAAAAAGTGAAATTTTCAAAAAATCCAGAAAATTGGCTGAAAACGACTAAATATCAAGGACTCATTGGGCGAATCGCTCTGGAACTGAAATAGTAATGCTCACTGACATTTCTCCTATCTGAAAGTCTGATAAACGCCAGAAAAATGACTAAGTCCAAAAAAATTTTTTTTTCAACTTTATTCAATTTTACCCCCGTGGGATATATATTCTACCGAAATACATTTGGAGCTCTCCTGGGGTACCCTCACACATATTATTCCCTCATTTAGTGGATATTTTCACAAAAAAGTGAAAGTTTCAAAAATCCAGAAAATCGGCTGAAAACGACTAATTATCAAGGACTCATTGGGCGAATCGCTCTGGAACTGAAATCGGAACTCTCACTGACATTTGCCCTATCTGAAAGTCTGATAAACGCTGGAAAAATGAGTAAGTCCAAAAAAAAATTTTTTTAAATTTTTTCAATTTTACCCCCGTGGGATATATATTCTACCCACACACATATGAAACTCTCCTGGGGTACCCTCACACATATTATTCCCTCATTTAGTGGATATTTTCACAAAAAAGTGAAAGTTTCAAAAATTCAGAAAATTGGCTGAAAACGAGTAAATATCAAGGACTCATTGGGCGAATCGCTCAGGAACTGAAATCGGAACGCTCAATGACATTTCCCCTATCTGAAAGTCTGATAAACGCCGGAAAAATGACTAAGTAAAAAAAAAATTTTTTTTCAATTTTACCCCCGTGGGATATATATTCTACCCACAAACAATTGGAACTCTCCTGGGGTACCCTCACACATATTATTCCCTCATTTAGTGGATATTTTCACAAAAAAGTGAAAGTTTCAAAAATCCAGAAAATTGGCTGAAAACGACTAAATATCAAGGATTCATTGTGCGAATTGCTCTGGAACTGAAATCGGAACGCTCACTGACATTTCCCCAATCTGAAAGTCTGATAAACGCCGGAAAAATGACTAAGTAAAAAAAAAAATTTTTTTCAATTTTACCCCCGTGGGATATATATTCTACCCACACACATTTGGAGCTCTCCTGGGGTACCCTCACACATATTATTCCCTCATTTAGTGGATATTTTCACAAAAAAGTGAAATTTTCAAAAATCCAGAAAATTAGCTGAAAACAAGTAAATATCAAGGACTCATTGGGCTAATCGCTCTGGAACTGAAATCGGAACGCTCACTGACATTTCCCCTATCTGAAAGTCTGATAAACGCCGGAAAAATGACTAAGTCCAAAAAAAATTTTTTTTCAACTTTTTTCAATTTTACCCCCGTGGGATATATATTCTACCCACACACATTTGGAATTCTCCTGGGGTACCCTCACACATATTATTCCCTCATTTAGTGGATATTTTCACAAAAAATTTAAATTTTAAAAAAATCCAGAAAATTGGCTGAAAACTACTATACTTCAAGGACTCATAGGGCAAATCGCTCTGGAACTGAAATCGGAACGCTCACTGACATTTCCCCTATCTGAAAGTCTGATAAACGCCGGAAAAATGACTAAGTCCAAAAAAAACATTTTTTAAATTTTACCCCCGTGGTTTATGTATTCTACCCACACACATTTGGAACTCTCCTGGGGTACCCTCACACATATTATTCCCTCATTTAGTGGAGTTTTTCACAAAAAAGTGAAATTTTCAAAAACCTAAAAAATTGGCTGAAAATGACTAATTATCAAGGACTCACTGGGCGAATCGCTCTGGAACTGAAATCGGAACGCTCAATGACATTTGCCCTATCTGAAAGTCTGATAAACGCCGGAAAAATGAATAAGTCCAAGAAAAAAAATTTTTCAACTTTTTTCAATTTTACCCCCGTGGGATATATATTCTACCCACACACATTTGGAACTCTCCTGGGGTACCCTCACACATATTATTCCCTCATTTAGTGGATATTTTCACAAAAAAGTGAAATTTTCAAAAATCCAGAAAATTGGCTGAAAACGAGTAAATATCAAGGACTCATTGGGTGAATCGCTCTGGAACAGAAATCGGAATGCTTACTGACATTTGCCCTATCTGAAAGTCTGATAAACGCCGGAAAAATGACTAAGTCCAAGAAAAAAATGTTTTAAACTTTTTTCAATTTTACCCCATGGGATATATATTCTACCCATACACATTTGGAACTCTCCTGGGGTACCCTCACACATATTATTCCCTCATTTAGTGGATATTTTCACAAAAAAGTGAAATTTTCAAAAATCCAGAAAATTGGCTGAAAACTACTGAATATCAAGGACTCATTGGGCGAATCGCTCTGGAACTGAAATCGGAACTCTCACTGACATTTGCCCTATCTGAAAGGTCTGATAAACGCTGGAAAAATGAGTAAGTCCAAAAAAAAATTTTTTTCAACTTTTTTCAATTTTACCCCCGTCGGATATATATTCTACCCACACACATTTGAAACTCTCCTGGGGTACCCTCACACATATTATTCCCTCATTTAGTGGATATTTTCACAAAAAAGTGAAAGTTTCAAAAATCCAGAAAATTGGCTGAAAACGAGTAAATATCAAGGACTCATTGGGCGAATCGCTCAGGAACTGAAATCGGAACGCTCACTGACATTTGCCCTATCTGAAAGTCTGATAAACGCCGGAAAAATGACTAAGTCCAAAAAAAAATTTGTTCAACTTTTTTCAATTTTACCCCCGTGGGATATATATTCTATCCACACACATTTGGAACTCTCCTGGGTACCCTCACACATTATTCCATCATTTAGTGGATATTTTCGCAAAAAAGTGAAATTTTCAAAAATCCTGAAAATTGGCTGAAAATGAGTAAATATCAAGGAATCATTGGGCGAATCGCTCTGGAACTGAAATCGGAACGCTCACTGACATTTCCCCTATCTGAAAGTCTGATAAACGCCGGAAAAATGACTAAGTCCAAAAAATAATTTGTTCAACTTTTTTTCAATTTTACCCCTGTGGGATATATATTCTACCCACACACATTGGAACTCTCCTGGGGTACCCTCAAACATATTATTCCCTCATTTAGTGGATATTTTCACAAAAAAGTGAAATTTTAAAAAATCCAGAAAATTGGCTGAAAACGACTAAATATCAAGGACTCATTGGGCGAATCTCTCTGGAACTGAAATCGGAACGCTCACTGACATTTCCCCTATCTGAAAGTCTGATAAACGCCGGAAAAATGACTAAGTCCAAAAAAACATTTGTTCAACTTTTTTCAATTTTACCCCCGTGGGATATATATTCTACTCACACACATTTGGAACTCTCCTGGGGTACCCTCACACATATTATTCCCTCATTTAGTGGATATTTTCACAAAAAAGTGAAATTTTCAAAAAATCCAGAAAATTGGCTGAAAACGACTAAATATCAAGGACTCATTGGGCGAATCGCTCTGGAACTGAAATAGGAATGCTCACTGACATTTCTCCTATCTGAAAGTCTGATAAACGCCAGAAAAATGACTAAGTCCAAAAAAATTTTTTTTTCAACTTTATTCAATTTTACCCCCGTGGGATATATATTCTACCGACATACATTTGGAGCTCTCCTGGGGTACCCTCACACATATTATTCCCTCATTTAGTGGATATTTTCACAAAAAAGTGAAATTTTCAAAAATCCAGAAAATTGGCTGAAAACGAGTAAATATCAAGGACTCATTGGGCTAATCGCTCTGGAACTGAAATCGGAACGCTCACTGACATTTCCCCTATCTGAAAGGTCTGAGAAACGTCGGAAAAATGACTAAGTCCAAAAAAAATTTTTTTTCAACTTTTTTCAATTTTACCCCCGTGGGATATATATTCTACCCACACACATTTGGAATTCTCCTGGGGTACCCTCACACATATTATTCCCTCATTTAGTGGATATTTTCACAAAAAAGTGAAAGTTTCAAAAATCCAGAAAATCGGCTGAAAACGACTAATTATCAAGGACTCATTGGGCGAATCGCTCTGGAACTGAAATCGGAACTCTCACTGACATTTGCCCTATCTGAAAGTCTGATAAACGCTGGAAAAATGAGTAAGTCCAAAAAAAAATTTTTTTCAACTTTTTTCAATTTTACCCCCGTGGGATATATATTCTACCCACACACATATGAAACTCTCCTGGGGTACCCTCACACATATTATTCCCTCATTTAGTGGATATTTTCACAAAAAAGTGAAAGTTTCAAAAATTCAGAAAATTGGCTGAAAACGAGTAAATATCAAGGACTCATTGGGCGAATCGCTCAGGAACTGAAATCGGAACGCTCACTGACATTTCCCCTATCTGAAAGTCTGATAAACGCCGGAAAAATGACTAAGTAAAAAAAAAATTTTTTTTCAATTTTACCCCCGTGGGATATATATTCTACCCACAAACAATTGGAACTCTCCTGGGGTACCCTCACACATATTATTCCCTCATTTAGTGGATATTTTCACAAAAAAGTGAAAGTTTCAAAAATCCAGAAAATTGGCTGAAAACGACTAAATATCAAGGATTCATTGTGCGAATTGCTCTGGAACTGAAATCAGAACGCTCACTGACATTTCCCCAATCTGAAAGTCTGATAAACGCCGGAAAAATGACTAAGTAAAAAAAAAAATTTTTTTCAATTTTACCCCCGTGGGATATATATTCTACCCACACACATTTGGAGCTCTCCTGGGGTACCCTCACACATATTATTCCCTCATTTAGTGGATATTTTCACAAAAAAGTAAAATTTTCAAAAATCCAGAAAATTAGCTGAAAACAAGTAAATATCAAGGACTCATTGGGCTAATCGCTCTGGAACTGAAATCGGAACGCTCACTGACATTTCCCCTATCTGAAAGTCTGATAAACGCCGGAAAAATGACTAAGTCCAAAAAAAATTTTTTTTCAACTTTTTTCAATTTTACCCCCGTGGGATATATATTCTACCCACACACATTTGGAATTCTCCTGGGGTACCCTCACACATATTATTCCCTCATTTAGTGGATATTTTCACAAAAAATTTAAATTTTAAAAAAATCCAGAAAATTGGCTGAAAACTACTATACTTCAAGGACTCATAGGGCAAATCGCTCTGGAACTGAAATCGGAACGCTCACTGACATTTCCCCTATCTGAAAGTCTGATAAACGCCGGAAAAATGACTAAGTCCAAAAAAACCATTTTTTAAATTTTACCCCCGTGGTTTATGTATTCTACCCACACACATTTGGAACTCTCCTGGGGTACCCTCACACATATTATTCCCTCATTTAGTGGAGTTTTTCACAAAAAAGTGAAATTTTCAAAAACCTAAAAAATTGGCTGAAAATGACTAATTATCAAGGACTCACTGGGCGAATCGCTCTGGAACTGAAATCGGAACGCTCAATGACATTTGCCCTATCTGAAAGTCTGATAAACGCCGGAAAAATGAATAAGTCCAAGAAAAAAAATTTTTCAACTTTTTTCAATTTTACCCCCGTGGGATATATATTCTACCCACACACATTTGGAACTCTCCTGGGGTACCCTCACACATATTATTCCCTCATTTAGTGGATATTTTCACAAAAAAGTGAAATTTTCAAAAATCCAGAAAATTGGCTGAAAACGAGTAAATATCAAGGACTCATTGGGTGAATCGCTCTGGAACAGAAATCGGAATGCTTACTGACATTTGCCCTATCTGAAAGTCTGATAAACGCCGGAAAAATGACTAAGTCCAAGAAAAAAATGTTTTAAACTTTTTTCAATTTTACCCCATGGGATATATATTCTACCCATACACATTTGGAACTCTCCTGGGGTACCCTCACACATATTATTCCCTCATTTAGTGGATATTTTCACAAAAAAGTGAAATTTTCAAAAATCCAGAAAATTGGCTGAAAACTACTGAATATCAAGGACTCATTGGGCGAATCGCTCTGGAACTGAAATCGGAACTCTCACTGACATTTGCCCTATCTGAAAGTCTGATAAACGCTGGAAAAATGAGTAAGTCCGAAAAAAAAATTTTTTCAACTTTTTTCAATTTTACCCCCGTCGGATATATATTCTACCCACAAACATTTGAAACTCTCCTGGGGTACCCTCACACATATTATTCCCTCATTTAGTGGATATTTTCACAAAAAAGTGAAAGTTTCAAAAATCCAGAAAATTGGCTGAAAACGAGTAAATATCAAGGACTCATTGGGCGAATCGCTCAGGAACTGAAATCGGAACGCTCACTGACATTTGCCCTATCTGAAAGTCTGATAAACGCCGGAAAAATGACTAAGTCCAAAAAAAAATTTGTTCAACTTTTTTCAATTTTACCCCCGTGGGATATATATTCTATCCACACACATTTGGAACTCTCCTGGGTACCCTCACACATTATTCCATCATTTAGTGGATATTTTCGCAAAAAAGTGAAATTTTCAAAAATCCTGAAAATTGGCTGAAAACGACTAAATATCAAGGACTCATTGGGCGAATCTCTCTGGAACTGAAATTGGAACGCTCAATGACATTTGCCCTATCTGAAAGTCTGATAAACGCCGGAAAAATGAATAAGTCCAAGAAAAAAAATTTTTCAACTTTTTTCAATTTTACCCCCGTGGGATATATATTCTACCCACACACATTTGGAACTCTCCTGGGGTACCCTCACACATATTATTCCCTCATTTAGTGGATATTTTCACAAAAAAGTGAAATTTTCAAAAATCCAGAAAATTGGCTGAAAACGAGTAAATATCAAGGACTCATTGGGTGAATCGCTCTGGAACAGAAATCGGAATGCTTACTGACATTTGCCCTATCTGAAAGTCTGATAAACGCCGGAAAAATGACTAAGTCCAAGAAAAAAATGTTTTAAACTTTTTTCAATTTTACCCCATGGGATATATATTCTACCCATACACATTTGGAACTCTCCTGGGGTACCCTCACACATATTATTCCCTCATTTAGTGGATATTTTCACAAAAAAGTGAAATTTTCAAAAATCCAGAAAATTGGCTGAAAACTACTGAATATCAAGGACTCATTGGGCGAATCGCTCTGGAACTGAAATCGGAACTCTCACTGACATTTGCCCTATCTGAAAGTCTGATAAACGCTGGAAAAATGAGTAAGTCCAAAAAAAAAATTTTTTCAACTTTTTTCAATTTTACCCCCGTCGGATATATATTCTACCCACACACATTTGAAACTCTCCTGGGGTACCCTCACACATATTATTCCCTCATTTAGTGGATATTTTCACAAAAAAGTGAAAGTTTCAAAAATCCAGAAAATTGGCTGAAAACGAGTAAATATCAAGGACTCATTGGGCGAATCGCTCAGGAACTGAAATCGGAACGCTCACTGACATTTGCCCTATCTGAAAGTCTGATAAACGCCGGAAAAATGACTAAGTCCAAAAAAAAATTTGTTCAACTTTTTTCAATTTTACCCCCGTGGGATATATATTCTATCCACACACATTTGGAACTCTCCTGGGTACCCTCACACATTATTCCATCATTTAGTGGATATTTTCGCAAAAAAGTGAAATTTTCAAAAATCCTGAAAATTGGCTGAAAATGAGTAAATATCAAGGAATCATTGGGCGAATCGCTCTGGAACTGAAATCGGAACGCTCACTGACATTTCCCCTATGTGAAAGTCTGATAAACGCCGGAAAAATGACTAAGTCCAAAAAATAATTTGTTCAACTTTTTTTCAATTTTACCCCTGTGGGATATATATTCTACCCACACACATTGGAACTCTCCTGGGGTACCCTCAAACATATTATTCCCTCATTTAGTGGATATTTTCACAAAAAAGTGAAATTTTAAAAAATCCAGAAAATTGGCTGAAAACGACTAAATATCAAGGACTCATTGGGCGAATCTCTCTGGAACTGAAATCGGAACGCTCAATGACATTTGCCCTATCTGAAAGTCTGATAAACGCCGGAAAAATGACTAAGTCCAAAAAAACATTTGTTCAACTTTTTTCAATTTTACCCCCGTGGGATATATATTCTACTCACACACATTTGGAACTCTCCTGGGGTACCCTCACACATATTATTCCCTCATTTAGTGGATATTTTCACAAAAAAGTGAAAGTTTCAAAAATCCAGAAAATCGGCTGAAAACGACTAACTATCAAGGACTCATTGGGCGAATCACTCTGGAACTGAAATCGGAACTCTCACTGACATTTGCCCTATCTGAAAGTCTGATAAACGCTGGAAAAATGAGTAAGTCCAAAAAAAAATTTTTTTCAACTTTTTTCAATTTTACCCCCGTGGGATATATATTCTACCCACACACATATGAAACTCTCCTGGGGTACCCTCACACATATTATTCCCTCATTTAGTGGATATTTTCACAAAAAAGTGAAAGTTTCAAAAATTCAGAAAATTGGCTGAAAACGAGTAAATATCAAGGACTCATTGGGCGAATCGCTCAGGAACTGAAATCGGAACACTCACTGACATTTCCCCTATCTGAAAGTCTGATAAACGCCGGAAAAATGACTAAGTCCAAAAAAAAATTTGTTCAACTTTTTTCAATTTTACCCCCGAGGGATATATATTCTATCCACACACATTTGGATCTCTCCTGGGTACCCTCACACATATTATTCCATCATTTAGTGGATATTTTCGCAAAAAAGTGAAATTTTCAAAAATCCTGAAAATTGGCTGAAAATGAGTAAATATCAAGGAATCATTGGGCGAATCGCTCTGGAACTGAAATCGGAACGCTCACTGACATTTCCCCTATCTGAAAGTCTGATAAACGCCGGAAAAATGACTAAGTCCAAGAAAAAAATTGTTTCAACTTTTTTCAATTTTACCCCCGTGGGATATATATTCTACCCACACACATTTGGAACTCTCCTGGGGTACCCTCACACATATTATTCCCTCATTTAGTGGAAATTTTCACAAAAAAGAGAAATTTTCAAAAAATCCAGAAAATTGGCTGAAAATGACTAAATATCAAGGACTCATTGGGCGAATCGCTCTGGAACTGAAATAGGAACGCTCACTGACATTTCTCCTATCTGAAAGTCTGATAAACGCCGGAAAAATGACTAAGTCCAAAAAAAATTTTTTTTCAACTTTATTCAATTTTACCCCCGTGGGATATATATTCTACCCACACACATTTGGAACTCTCCTGGGGTACCTTCACACATATTATTCCCTCATTTAGTGGATATTTTCACAAAAAAAGTGAAATTTTCAAAAATCCAGAAAATTGGCTGAAAACGAGTAAATATCAAGGACTCATTGGGTGAATCGCTCTGGAACTGAAATCGGAACGCTCGCTGACATTTGCCCTATCTGAAAGTCTGATAAATGCCGGAAAAATGACTAAGTCCAAAAAAAAATTTGTTCAACTTTTTTCAATTTTACCCCCGTGGGATATATATTCTACCCACACACATTTGGAACTCTCCTGGGGTACCCTCACACATATTATTCCCTCATTTAGTGGATATTTTCACAAAAAAGTGAAATTTTCAAAAAATCCAGAAAATTGGCTGAAAATGACTAAACTTCAAGGACTCATTGGGCGAATCGCTCTGGAACTGAAATCGGAATGCTCACTCACATTTCCCCTATCTGAAAGTCTGATAAACTCCGGAAAAATGACTAAGTCCAAAAAAAACATTTTTTAAATTTTACCCCCGTGGGATATGTATTCTAACCACACACATTTGGAACTCTCCTGGGGTACCCTCACACATATTATTCCCTCATTTAGTGGATATTTTCACAAAAAAGTGAAATTTTCAAAAAATCCAGAAAATTGGCTGAAAATGACTAAACTTCAAGGACTCATTGGGCGAATCGCTCTGGAACTGAAATCGGAACGCTCACTGACATTTCCCCTATCTGAAAGTCTGATAAACGCCGGAAAAATGACTAAGTCCAAAAAAAATTTTTTTCAACTTTATTCAATTTTACCCCCGTGGGATATATATTCTACCCACACACATTTGGAACTCTCCTGGGGTACCCTCACACATATTATTCCCTCATTTAGTGGAGTTTTTCACAAAAAAGTGAAATTTCAAAAATCAAAAAAATTGGCTGAAAACGACTAAATATCAAGGACTCATTGGGCGAATCGCTCTGGAACTGAAATCGGAACGCTCAATGAAATTTGCCCTATCTGAAAGTCTGATAAACGCCGGAAAAATGACTAAGTCCAAAAAAAATTTTTTTTCAACTTTTTTCAATTTTACCCCCGTGGGATATATATTCTACCCACACACATTTGGAACTCTCCTGGGGTACCCTCACACATATTATTCCCTCATTTAGTGGATATTTTCACAAAAAAGTGAAATTTTCAAAAATCCAGAAAATTGGCTGAAAACGACTAAATATCAAGGACTCATTGGGCGAATGGCTCTGGAACTGAAATCGGAACGCTCACTGACATTTCCCCTATCTGAAATTCTGATAAACGCTGGAAAAATGAATAAGTCCAAGAAAAAAATTTTTTCAACTTTTTTCAATTTTACCCCCGTGGGATATATATTCTACCCACACACATTTGGAACTCTCCTGGGGTACCCTCAAACATATTATTCCCTCATTTAGTGGATATTTTCACAAAAAAGTGAAATTTTCAAAAATTCAGAAAATTGGCTGAAAACGAGTAAATATCAAGGACTCATTGGTTGAATCGCTCTGAAACAGAAATCGGAATGCTTACTGACATTTGACCTATCTGAAAGTCTGATAAACTCCGGAAAAATGACTAAGTCCAAAAAAAACATTTTTTAAATTTTACCCCCGTGGGATATGTATTCTACCCACACACATTTGGAACTCTCCTGGGGTACCCTCACACATATTATTCCCTCATTTAGTGGATATTTTCACAAAAAAGTGAAATTTTCAAAAATCAAAAAAATTGGCTGAAAACGACTAAATATAAAGGACTCATTGGGCGAATCGCTCTGGAACTGAAATTGGAACGCTCAATGACATTTGCCCTATCTGAAAGTCTGATAAACGCCGGAAAAATGACTAAGTCCAAAAAAAATTTTTTTTCAACTTTTTTCAATTTTACCCCCGTGGGATATATAATCTACCCACACACATTTGGAACTCTCCTGGGGTACCCTCACACATATTATTCCCTCATTTAGTGGATATTTTCACAAAAAAGTGAAATTTTCAAAAATCCAGAAAATTGGCTGAAAACGACTAAATATCAAGGACTCATTGGGCGAATAGCTCTGGAACTGAAATCGGAATGGTCACTCACATTTCCCCTATCTGAAAGTCTGATAAACTCCGGAAAAATGACTAAGTCCAAAAAAAACATTTTTTAAATTTTACCCCCGTGGGATATGTATTCTAACCACACACATTTGGAACTCTCCTGGGGTACCCTCACACATATTATTCCCTCATTTAGTGGATATTTTCACAAAAAAGTGAAATTTTCAAAAAATCCAGAAAATTGGCTGAAAATGACTAAACTTCAAGGACTCATTGGGCGAATCGCTCTGGAACTGAAATCGGAACGCTCACTGACATTTCCCCTATCTGAAAGTCTGATAAACGCCGGAAAAATGACTAAGTCCAAAAAAAAATATTTTTCAACTTTATTCAATTTTACCCCCGTGGGATATATAATCTACCCACACACATTTGGAACTCTCCTGGGGTACCCTCACACATATTATTCCCTCATTTAGTGGATATTTTCACAAAAAAGTGAAATTTTCAAAAATCCAGAAAAATGGCTGAAAACGACTAAATATGAAGGACTCATTTGGCGAATCGCTCTGGAACTGAAATCGGAACGCTCACTGACATTTCCCCTATTTGAAAGTCTGATAAACGCCGGAAAAATGACTAAGTCCAAAAAAATTTTTTTTTCAACTTTTTTCAATTTTACCCCCGTGGGATATATATTCTACCCACACAAATTTGGAGCTCTCCTGGGGTACCCTCACACATATTATTCCCTCATTTAGTGGATATTTTCACAAAAAATTGAAATTTTAAAAAAATCCAGAAAATTGGCTGAAAACGACTAAATATCAAGGTCTCATTGGGCGAATCGCAATGGAAATGAAATAGGAACGCTTACTGACATTTATGCTATCTGAAAGTCTGATAAACGCCGGAAAAATGACTAAGACCAAGAAAAATGTTTTTTCAACTTTTTTCAACTTTCCCCCCGTGGGATATATATTCTACCCACACACATTTGGAACTCTCCTGGGGTACCCTCACACATATTATTCCCTCATTTAGTGGATATTTTAACAAAAAAGTGAAATTTTCAAAAATCCAAAATATTGGCTGAAAACGACTAAATATCAAGGACTCATTGGGCGAATCGCTCTGGAACTGAAATAGGAACGCTCACTGACATTTCCCCTATCTGAAAGTCTGATAAATGCCGGAAAAATGACTAAGTCCAAGAAAAATGTTTTTTCAACTTTTTTCAACTTTACCCCCGTGGGATATATATTCTACCCACACATTTGGAACTCTCCTGGGGTACCCTCACACATATTATTCCCTCATTTAGTGGATATTTTCACAAAAAAGTGAAATTTTCAAAAATCCAAAATATTGGCTGAAAACGACTAAATATCAAGGACTCATTGGGCGAATCGCTCTTTAACTGAAATCGGAATGGTCACTGACTTTTCCCCTATCTGAAAGTCTGATAAACGCCGGAAAAATGACTAAGTCCAAGAAAAATGTTTTTTCAACTTTTTCAATTTTACCCCGTGGGATATATATTCTACCCATACACATTTGGAACTCTCCTGGGGTACCCTCACACATATTATTCCCTCATTTAGTGGATATTTTCACAAAAAAGTGAAATTTTCAACATCCAGAAAATTGGCTGAAAACGACTAAATATCAAGGACTCATTGGACGAATCGCTCTGGAACAGAAATCGAAACGCTTACTGACATTTGCCCTATCTGAAAGTCTGATAAACACCGGAAAAATGACTAAGTCCAAGAAAAAATTTTTTTCAACTTTTTTCAATTTTACCCCCATGGGATATATATTCTACCCACACACATTTGGAACTCTCCTGGGGTACCCTCACACATATTATTCCCTCATTTAGTGGATATTTTCACAAAAAAGTGAAATTTTCAAAAATTCAAATTATTGGCTGAAACGACTAAATATCAAGGACTCATTGGGCGAATCTCTCTGGAACTGAAATCGGAAAGGTCGCTCCCTTTTCCCCTATCTGAAAGTCTGATAAACGCCGGAAAAATGACCAAGTCCAAGAAAAATTTTTTTTCAACTTTTTCAATTTTACCCCCGTGGGATATATATTCTACCCACATACATTTGGAACTCTCCTGGGGTACCCTCACACATGTTATTCCCTCATTTAGTGAATATTTTCATAAAAAAGTGAAATTTTCAAAAATCCAGAAAATTGGCTGAAAACGACTAATAATCAAGGACTCATTGGGCGAATCGCTCTGGAACAGAAATCGGAACGCTTACTGACATTTGCCCTATCTGAAAGTCTGATAAACGCCGGAAAAATGACCAAGTCCAAAAAAAAATTTTTTTCAACTTTATTCAATTTTACCCCCGTGGGATATATATTCTACCCACACACATTTGGAACTCTCCTGGGGTACCCTCACACATATTATTCCCTCATTTAGTGGATATTTTCACAAAAAAGTGAAATTTTCAAAAATCCAGAAAATTGGCTGAAAACGACTAAATATCAAGGACTCATTGGGCGAATGGCTCTGGAACTGAAATCGGAACGCTCACTGACATTTCCCCTATCTGAAAGTCTGATAAACGCCGGAAAAATAACTAAGTCCAAAAAAAATTTTTTTTCAATTTTTTTCAATTTTACCCCCGTGGGATATATATTCTACCCACACAAATTTGGAACTCTCCTGGGGTACCCTCACACATATTATTCCCTCATTTAGTGGATATTTTCACAAAAAAGTGAAATTTTCAAAAATCAAAAAAATTGGCTGTAAACAACTAAATATCAAGGACTCATTGGGCGAATCGCTCTGGAACTGAAATAGGAACGCTCACTGACATTTCCCCTATCTGAAAGTCTGATAAACGCCGGAAAAATGACTAAGTCCAAAAACATTTTTTTTTCAACTTTTTTCAATTTCACCCCCGTGGGATATATAATCTACCCACACACATTTGGAACTCTCCTGGGGTACCCTCTCACATATTATTCCCTCATTTAGTAGATATTTTCACAAAAAAGTGAAATTTTCAAAAATCCAGAAAAATGGCTGAAAACGACTAAATATCAAGGACTCATTTGGCGAATCGCTCTGGAACTGAAATCGGAACGCTCACTGACATTTCCCCTATCTGAAAGTCTGATAAACGCCGGAAAAATGACTAAGTCCAAAAAAATTTTTTTTTCAACTTTTTTCAATTTTACCCCCGTGGGATATATATTCTACCCACACAAATTTGGAACTCTCCTGGGGTACCCTCACACATATTATTCCCTCATTTAGTGGATATTTTCACAAAAAAGTGAAATTTTCAAAAATCAAAAAAATTGGCTGTAAACGACTAAATATCAATGACTCATTGGGCGAATCGCTCTGGAACTGAAATAGGAACGCTCACTGACATTTCCCCTATCTGAAAGTCTGACAAATGCCGGAAAAATGACTAAGTCCAAGAAAAATGTTTTTTCAACTTTTTTCAACTTTACCCCCGTGGGATATATATTCTACCCACACATTTGGAATTCTCCTGGGGTACCCTCACACATATTATTCCCTCATTTAGTGGATATTTTCACAAAAAAGTGAAATTTTCAAAAATCCAAAATATTGGCTGAAAACGACTAAATATCAAGGACTCATTGGGCGAATCGCTCTGGAACTGAAATAGGAACGCTCATTGACATTTCCCCTATCTGAAAGTCTGATAAACGCCGGAAAAATGACTAAGTAAAAAAAAAATTTTTTTTTGAACTTTTTTCAATTTTACCCCCGTGGGATATATATTCTACCCACACAAATTTGGAACTCTCCTGGGGTACCCTCACACATATTATTCCCTCATTTAGTGGATATTTTCACAAAAAAGTGAAATTTTCAAAAATCCAAAATATTGGCTGAAAACGACTAAATATCAAGGACTCATTGGGCGAATGGCTCTGGAACTGAAATCGGAACGCTCACTGACATTTCCCCTATCTGAAAGTCTGATAAACGCCGGAAAAATAACTAAGTCCAAAAAAAAATTTTTTTTTCAATTTTTTTTAATTTTACCCCCGTGGGATATATATTCTACCCACACAAATTTGGAACTCTCCTGGGGTACCCTCACACATATTATTCCCTCATTTAGTGGATATTTTCACAAAAAAGTGAAATTTTCAAAAATCCAGAAAATTGGCTGAAAACGACTAATAATCATGGACTCATTGGGCGAATCGCTCTGGAACAGAAATCGGAATGCTTACTGACATTTGCCCTATCTGAAAGTCTGATAAACGCCGGAAAAATGACTAAGTCCAAGAAAAATTTTTTTCAACTTTTTTCAATTTTACCCCTGTAGGATATATATTCTACCCCTACAAATTTGGAACTCTCCTGGGGTACCCTCACACATCTTATACCCTCATTTAGTGGATATTTTCACAAAAAAGTGAAATTTTGAAAAATCCAAAATATTGGCTGAAAACGACTAATAATCAAGGACTCATTGGGCGAATCGCTCTGGAACAGAAATCGGAACGCTTACTGACATTTGCCCTGTCTGAAAGTCTGATAAACGCCGGAAAAATTACAAAGTTCAAGAAAAAAAATTTTTCAACTTTTTTCAATTTTACCCCCGTGGGATATATATTCTACCCACACAAATTTGGAACTCTCCTGGGGGTACCCTCACACATATTATTCCCTCATTTAGTGGATATTTTCCCAAAAAAGTGAAATTTTCAAAAATCCAGAAAATTGGCTGAAAACGACTAAATATCAAGGACTCATTGGGCGAATCGCTCTGGAACAGAAATTGAAACGCTTACTGACATTTGCCCTATCTGAAAGTCTGGTAAACACCGGAAAAATGACTAAGTCCAAAAAAAAAATGTTTTCAACTTTTTTCAATTTTACCCCGTGGGATATATATTCTACCCATACACATTTGGAACTCTCCTGGGGTTCCCTCAACACATATTATTCCCTCATTTAGTGGATATTTTCACAAAAAAGTGAAATTTTCAAAAATTCAAATTATTGGCTGAAACGACTAAATATCAAGGACTCATTGGGCGAATCGCTCTGGAACTGAAATCGGAATGGTCGCTCCCTTTTCCCCTATCTGAAAGTCTGATAAACGCCGGAAAAATGACCAAGTCCAAGAAAAAATTTTTTTCAACTTTTTCAATTTTACCCCCGTGGGATATATATTCTACCCACATACATTTGGAACTCTCCTGGGGTACCCTCACACATATTATTCCCTCATTTAGTGGATATTTTCACAAAAAAGTGAAATTTTCAAAAATCCAGAAAATTGGCTGAAAACGACTAAATATCAAGGACTCATTGGGCGAATCGCTCTGGAACTGAAATAGGAACGCTCACTGACATTTCCCCTATCTGAAAGTCTGATAAACGCCGGAAAAATGACTAAGTCCAAGAAAAAATTTTTTTCAACTTTTTTCAATTTTACCCCTGTAGGATATATATTCCACCCACACACATTTGGAACTCTCCTGGGGTACCCTCACACATATTATTCCCTCATTTAGTGGATATTTTCACAAAAAAGTGAAATTTTCAAAAATCCAAAATATTGGCTGAAAACGACTAAATTTAAAGGACTCATTGGGCGAATCACTCTGGAACTGAAATCGGAACGCTCACTCACATCTCCCCTATCTGAAAGTCTGATAAACGCCGGAAAAATGACAGTCCAAAAAAAAATTTTTTTCAACTTTTTTCAATTTTACCCCCGTGGGATATATATTCTACCCACACACATTTGGAACTCTCCTGGGGTACCCTCACACATATTATTCCCTCATTTAGTGGATATTTTCACAAAAAAGTAAAATTTTCAAAAATCCAGAAAATTGGCTGAAAACGACTAAATATCAAGGACTCATTGGGCGAATGGCTCTGGAACTGAAATCGGAACGCTCACTGACATTTCCCCTATCTGAAAGTCTGATAAACGCCGGAAAAATGACTAAGTCCAAGAAAAAATTTTTTTCAACTTTTTTCAATTTTACCCCCGTGGGATATATATTCTACCCACACACATTTGGAACTCTCCTGGGGTACCCGCACACATCTTATACCCTCATTTAGTGGATATTTTCACAAAAAAGTGAAATTTTGAAAAATCCAAAATATTGGCTGAAAACGACTAATAATCAAGGACTCATTGGGCGAATCGCTCTGGAACAGAAATCGGAACGCTTACTGACATTTGCCCTGTCTGAAAGTCTGATAAACGCCGGAAAAATGACAAAGTCCAAGAAAAAAATTTTTTCAACTTTTTTCAATTTTACCCCCGTGGGATATATATTCTACCCACACAAATTTGGAACTCTCCTGGGGTACCCTCACACATATTATTCCCTCATTTAGTGGATATTTTCCCAAAAAAGTGAAATTTTCAAAAATCCAGAAAATTGGCTGAAAACGACTAAATATCAAGGACTCATTGGGCGAATCGCTCTGGAACAGAAATCGAAACGCTTACTGACATTTGCCCTATCTGAAAGTCTGGTAAACACCGGAAAAATGACTAAGTCCAAAAAAAAATTTTTTTCAACTTTTTTCAATTTTACCCCCGTGGGATATATATTCTACCCACACACATTTGGAACTCTCCTGGGGTACCCTCACACATATTATTCCCTCATTTAGTGGATATTTTCACAAAAAAGTAAAATTTTCAAAAATCCAGAAAATTGGCTGAAAACGACTAAATATCAAGGACTCATTGGGCGAATGGCTCTGGAACTGAAATCGGAACGCTCACTGACATTTCCCCTATCTGAAAGTCTGATAAACGCCGGAAAAATGACTAAGTCCAAGAAAAAATTTTTTTCAACTTTTTTCAATTTTACCCCCGTGGGATATATATTCTACCCACACACATTTGGAACTCTCCTGGGGTACCCGCACACATCTTATACCCTCATTTAGTGGATATTTTCACAAAAAAGTGAAATTTTGAAAAATCCAAAATATTGGCTGAAAACGACTAATAATCAAGGACTCATTGGGCGAATCGCTCTGGAACAGAAATCGGAACGCTTACTGACATTTGCCCTGTCTGAAAGTCTGATAAACGCCGGAAAAATGACAAAGTCCAAGAAAAAAATTTTTTCAACTTTTTTCAATTTTACCCCCGTGGGATATATATTCTACCCACACAAATTTGGAACTCTCCTGGGGTACCCTCACACATATTATTCCCTCATTTAGTGGATATTTTCCCAAAAAAGTGAAATTTTCAAAAATCCAGAAAATTGGCTGAAAACGACTAAATATCAAGGACTCATTGGGCGAATCGCTCTGGAACAGAAATCGAAACGCTTACTGACATTTGCCCTATCTGAAAGTCTGGTAAACACCGGAAAAATGACTAAGTCCAAAAAAAAATTTTTTTCAACTTTTTTCAATTTTACCCCGTGGGATATATATTCTACCCATACACATTTGGAACTCTCCTGGGGTACCCTCACACATATTATTCCCTCATTTAGTGGATATTTTCACAAAAAATTGAAATTTTCAAAAATCCAGAAAATTGGCTGAAAACGACTAAATATCAAGGACTCATTGGGCGAATCACTCTGGAACTGAAATCGGAACGCTCACTCACATTTCCCCTATCTGAAAATCTGATAAACGCTGGAAAAATGACTAAGTCCAAAAAAAAATTTTTTTCAACTTTTTTCAATTTTACCCCCGTGGGATATATATTCTACCCACACAAATTTGGAACTCTCCTGGGGTACCCTCACACATATTATTCCCTCATTTAGTGGATATTTTCCAAAAAAAGTGAAATTTTCAAAAAATCCAGAAAATTGGCTGAAAACGACTAAATATCAAGGACTCATTGGGCGAATCGCTCTGGAACTGAAATCGGAACGCTCACAGACATTTGCCCTATTTGAAAGTCTGATAAACGCCAGAAAAATGACTAAGTCCAAAAAAAAATTTTTTCAACTTTTTTCTATTTTACCCCCATGGGATATATATTCTACCCACACACATTTGGAACTTTCCTGGGGTACCCTCACACATATTATTCCCTCATTTAGTGGATATTTTCACAAAAAAGTGAAATTTTCAAAAATCCAAATTATTGGCTGAAAATGACTAAATATCAAGGACTCATTGGGCGAATCGCTCTGGAACTGAAATCGGAATGGTCGCTCCCTTTTCCCCTATCTGAAAGTCTGATAAACGCCGGAAAAATGACCAAGTCCAAGAAAAATTTTTTTTCAACTTTTTCAATTTTACCCCTGTGGGATATATATTCTACCCACACTCATTTGGATCTCTCCTGGGGTACCCTCACACATATTATTCCCTCATTTAGTGGATATTTTCACAAAAAATTTAAATTTTAAAAAAATCCAGAAAATTGGCTGAAAACGACTAAATATCAAGGACTCATTGGGCGAATCGCTCTGGAACAGAAATCGCAACGCTTACTGACATTTGCCCTATCTGAAAGTCTGATAAACACTGGAAAAATGACTAAGTCCAAAAAAAAATTTTTTTCAACTTTTTTCAATTTTACCCCCGTGGGATATATATTCTACCCACACACATTTGGAACTCTCCTGGGGTACCCTCACACATATTATTCCCTCATTTAGTGGATATTTTCACAAAAAAGTGAAATTTTCAAAAATCCAGAAAATTGGCTGAAAACGACTAATAATCAAGGACTCATTGGGCGAATCGCTCTGGAACAGAAATCGCAATGCTTACTGACATTTGCCCTATCTGAAAGTCTGATAAACACCGGAAAAATGACTAAGTCCAGAAAAATTTTTTTTTAACTTTTTTCAATTTTACCCCGTGGGATATATATTCTACCCATACACATTTGGAACTCTCCTGGGGTACCCTCACACATATTATTCCCTCATTTAGTGGATATTTTCACAAAAAAGTGAAATTTTCAAAAATCCAGAAAATTGGCTGAAAACGACTAATAATCAAGGACCCAGTGGGAGAATTGCTCTGGAACAGAAATCCGAACGCTTACTGACATTTGCCCTATCTGAAAGTCTGATAAACACCGGAAAAATGACTAAGTCCAAGAAAAAAATTTTTTCAACTTTTTTCAATTTTACCCCTGTAGGATATATATTCTACCCACACACATTTGGAACTCTCCTGGGGTACCCTCACACATATTATTCCCTCATTTAGTGGATATTTTCACAAAAAAGTGAAATTTTCAAAAATCCAGAAAATTGGCTGAAAACGACTAATAATCATGGACTCATTGGGCGAATCGCTCTGGAACAGAAATCGGAATGCTTACTGACATTTGCCCTATCTGAAAGTCTGATAAACGCCGGAAAAATGACTAGGTCCAAGAAAAAATTTTTTCAACTTTTTTCAATTTTACCCCTGTAGGATATATATTCTACCCCTACAAATTTGGAACTCTCCTGGGGTACCCGCACACATCTTATACCCTCATTTAGTGGATATTTTCACAAAAAAGTGAAATTTTGAAAAATCCAAAATATTGGCTGAAAACGACTAATAATCAAGGACTCATTTGGCGAATCGCTCTGGAACAGAAATCGGAATGCTTACTGACATTTGCCCTATCTGAAAGTCTGATAAACGCCAGAAAAATGACAAAGTCCAAGAAAAAATTTTTTTCAACTTTTTTCAATTTTACCCCCGTGGGATATATATTCTACCCACACAAATTTGGAACTCTCCTGGGGTACCCTCACACATATTATTCCCTCATTTAGTGGATATTTTCCCAAAAAAGTGAAATTTTCAAAAATCCAGAAAATTGGCTGAAAACGACTAAATATCAAGGACTCATTGGGCGAATCGCTCTGGAACAGAAATCGAAACGCTTACTGACATTTGCCCTATCTGAAAGTCTGGTAAACACCGGAAAAATGACTAAGTCCAAAAAAAAATTTTTTTCAACTTTTTTCAATTTTACCCCGTGGGATATATATTCTACCCATACACATTTGGAACTCTCCTGGGGTACCCTCACACATATTATTCCCTCATTTAGTGGATATTTTCACAAAAAAGTGAAATTTTCAAAAATCCAGAAAATTGGCTGAAAACGACTAAATATCAAGGACTCATTGGGCGAATCACTCTGGAACTGAAATCGGAACGCTCACTCACATTTCCCCTATCTGAAAATCTGATAAACGCTGGAAAAATGACTAAGTCCAAAAAAAAATTTTTTTCTACTTTTTTCAATTTTACCCCCGTGGGATATATATTCTACCCACACAAATTTGGAACTCTCCTGGGGTACCCTCACACATATTATTCCCTCATTTAGTGGATATTTTCCAAAAAAAGTGAAATTTTCAAAAAATCCAGAAAATTGGCTGAAAACGACTAAATATCAAGGACTCATTGCTCGAATCGCTCTGGAACTGAAATCGGAACGCTCACAGACATTTGCCCTATTTGAAAGTCTGATAAACGCCAGAAAAATGACTAAGTCCAAAAAAAAAATTTTTTCAACTTTTTTCTATTTAACCCCCATGGGATATATATTCTACCCACACACATTTGGAACTTTCCTGGGGTACCCTCACACATATTATTCCCTCATTTAGTGGATATTTTCACAAAAAAGTGAAATTTTCAAAAATCCAAATTATTGGCTGAAAACGACTAAATATCAAGGACTCATTGGGCGAATCACTCTGGAACTGAAATCGGAATTGTCGCTCCCTTTTCCCCTATCTGAAAGTCTGATAAACGCCGGAAAAATGACCAAGTCCAAGAAAAAATTTTTTTCAACTTTTTCAATTTTACCCCCGTGGGATATATATTCTACCCACACTCATTTGGATCTCTCCTGGGGTACCCTCACACATATTATTCCCTCATTTAGTGGATATTTTCACAAAAAATTGAAATTTTAAAAAAATCCAGAAAATTGTCTGAAAACGACTAAATATCAAGGACTCATTGGGCGAATCGCTCTGGAACAGAAATCGCAACGCTTACTGACATTTGCCCTATCTGAAAGTCTGATAAACACTGGAAAAATGACTAAGTCCAAAAAAAAATTTTTTTCAACTTTTTTCAATTTTACCCCCGTGGGATATATATTATACCCACACACATTTGGAACTCTCCTGGGGTACCCTCCACATATTATTCCCTCATTTAGTGGATATTTTCACAAAAAAGTGAAATTTTCAAAAATCCAGAAAATTGGCTGAAAACGACTAATAATCAAGGACTCATTGGGCGAATCGCTCTGGAACAGAAATCGCAATGCTTACTGACATTTGCCCTATCTGAAAGTCTGATAAACACCGGAAAAATGACTAAGTCCAAAAAAATTTTTTTTTAACTTTTTTCAATTTTACCCCGTGGGATATATATTCTACCCATACACATTTGGAACTCTCCTGGGGTACCCTCACACATATTATTCCCTCATTTAGTGGATATTTTCACAAAAAAGTGAAATTTTCAAAAATCCAGAAAATTGGCTGAAAACGACTAATAATCAAGGACCCAGTGGGAGAATTGCTCTGGAACAGAAATCCGAACGCTTACTGACATTTGCCCTATCTGAAAGTCTGATAAACACTGGAAAAATGACTAAGTCCAAGAAAAAAATTTTTTCAACTTTTTTCAATTTTACCCCCGTGGGATATATATTCTACCCACATACATTTCGAACTCTCCTGGGGTACCCTCACACATGTTATTCCCTCATTTAGTGAATATTTTCATAAAAAAGTGAAATTTTCAAAAATCCAGAAAATTGGCTGAAAACGACTAATAATCAAGGACTCATTGGGCGAATCGCTCTGGAACAGAAATCGGAACGCTTACTGACATTTGCCCTATCTGAAAGTCTGATAAACGCCGGAAAAATGACTATGTCCAAAAAAAAATTTTTTTCAACTTTATTCAATTTTACCCCCGTGGGATATATATTCTACCCACACACATTTGGAACTCTCCTGGGGTACCCTCACACATATTATTCCCTCATTTAGTGGATATTTTCACAAAAAAGTGAAATTTTCAAAAATAAAATTATTGGCTGAAAACGACTAAATATCAAGGACTCATTAGGCGAATCGCTCTGGAACAGAAATCGAAACGCTTACTGACATTTGCCCTATCTGAAAGTCTGATAAACACCGGAAAAATGATAGTCCAAAAAAAAAATTTTTTCAACTTTTTTCAATTTTACCCTGTGGGATATATATTCTACCCATACACATTTGGAACTCTCCTGGGGTACCCTCACACATATTATTCCGTCATTTAGTGGATATTTTCACAAAAAAGTGAAATTTTCAAAAATCCAAAATATTGGCTGAAAACGACTAAATTTAAAGGACTCATTGGGCGAATCACTCTGGAACTGAAATCGGAACGCTCACTCACATCTCCCCTATCTGAAAGTCTGATAAACGCCGGAAAAATGACAGTCCAAAAAAAAATTTTTTTCAACTTTTTTCAATTTTACCCCCGTGGGATATATATTCTACCCACACACATTTGGAACTCTCCTGGGGTACCCTCACACATATTATTCCCTCATTTAGTGGATATTTTCACAAAAAAGTAAAATTTTCAAAAATCCAGAAAATTGGCTGAAAACGACTAATAATCATGGACTCATTGGGCGAATCGCTCTGGAATAGAAATCGGAATGCTTACTGACATTTGCCCTATCTGAAAGTCTGATAAACGCCGGAAAAATGACTAAGTCCAAGAAAAAATTTTTTGAACTTTTTTCAATTTTACCCCTGTAGGATATATATTCTACCCCTACAAATTTGGAACTCTCCTGGGGTACCCTCACACATCTTATACCCTCATTTAGTGGATATTTTCACAAAAAAGTGAAATTTTGAAAAATCCAAAATATTGGCTGAAAACGACTAATAATCAAGGACTCATTGGGCGTATCGCTCTGGAACAGAAATCGGAACGCTTACTGACATTTGCCCTGTCTGAAAGTCTGATAAACGCCGGAAAAATGACAAAGTCCAAGAAAAAAATTTTTTCAACTTTTTTCAATTTTACCCCCGTGGGATATATATTCTACCCACACAAATTTGGAACTCTCCTGGGGGTACGCTCACACATATTATTCCCTCATTTAGTGGATATTTTCCCAAAAAAGTGAAATTTTCAAAAATCCAGAAAATTGGCTGAAAACGACTAAATATCAAGGACTCATTGGGCGAATCGCTCTGGAACAGAAATCGAAACGCTTACTGACATTTGCCCTCTCTGAAAGTCTGGTAAACACCGGAAAAATGACTAAGTCCAAAAAAAAAATTTTTTCAACTTTTTTCAATTTTACCCCGTGGGATATATATTCTACCCATACACATTTGGAACTCTCCTGGGGTACCCTCAACACATATTATTCCCTCATTTAGTGGATATTTTCACAAAAAAGTGAAATTTTAAAAAATCCAGAAAATTGGCTGAAAATGACTAAATATCAAGGACTCATTGGGCGAATCGCTCTGGAACTGAAATAGGAACGCTCACTGACATTTCCCCTATCTGAAAGTCTGTTAAACGCCGGAAAAATGACTAAGTCCAAGAAAAAATTTTTTTCAACTTTTTTCAATTTTACCCCCGTAGGATATATATTCTACCCACACACATTTGGATCTCTCCTGGGGTACCCTCACACATATTCCCTCATTTAGTGGATATTTTCACAAAAAAGTGAAATTTTCAAAAATCCAGAAAATTGGCTGAAAATGACTAAATATCAAGGACTCATTGGGCGAATGGCTCTGGAACTGAAATCGGAACGCTCACTGACATTTCCCCTATCTGAAAGTCTGATAAACGCCGGAAAAATGACTAAGTCCAAGAAAAAATTTTTTTCAACTTTTTTCAATTTTACCCCCGTGGGATATATATTCTACCCACACACATTTGGAACTCTCCTGGGGTACCCTAACACATATTATTCCGTCATTTAGTGGATATTTTCACAAAAAAGTGAAATTTTCAAAAATCCAAAATATTGGCTGAAAACGACTAAATATCAAGGACTCATTGGGCGAATCACTCTGGAACTGAAATCGGAACGCTCACTTACATTTCCCCTATCTGAAAGTCTGATAAACGCCGGAAAAATGACTAAGTCCAAGAAAAAATTTTTTTCAACTTTTTTCAATTTTACCCCCGTAGGATATATATTCTACCCACACACATTTGGATCTCTCCTGGGGTACCCTCACACATATTATTCCCTCATTTAGTGGATATTTTCACAAAAAAGTGAAATTTTCAAAAATCCAGAAAATTGGCTGAAAACGACTAAATATCAAGGACTCATTGGCCGAATTACTCTGGAACTGAAATAGGAACGCTCACTCACATTTCCCCTATCTGAAAGTCTGATAAACGCCGGAAAAACGACTAAGTCCAAGAAAAATTTTTTTTCAACTTTTTTCAATTTTACCCCCGTAGGATATATATTCTACCCACACACATTTGGAACTCTCCTGGGGTACCCTCACACATATTATTCCCTCATTTAGTGGATATTTTCACAAAAAAGTGAAATTTTCAAAAATCCAGAAAATTGGCTGAAAACGACTAATAATCATGGACTCATTGGGCGAATCGCTCTGGAACAGAAATCGGAATGCTTACTGACATTTGCCCTATCTGAAAGTCTGATAAACGGCGGAAAAATGACTAAGTCCAAGAAAATTTTTTTTAAACTTTTTTCAATTTTACCCCTGTAGGATATATATTCTACCCCTACAAATTTGGAACTCTCCTGGGGTACCCTCACACATCTTATACCCTCATTTAGTGGATATTTTCACAAAAAAGTGAAATTTTGAAAAATCCAAAATATTGGCTGAAAACGACTAATAATCAAGGACTCATTGGGCGAATCGCTCTGGAACAGAAATCGGAAGGCTTACTGACATTTGCCCTGTCTGAAAGTCTGATAAACGCCGGAAAAATGACAAAGTCCAAGAAAAAAATTTTTTCAACTTTTTTCAATTTTACCCCCGTGGGATATATATTCTACCCACACAAATTTGGAACTCTCCTGGGGGTACCCTCACACATATTATTCCCTCATTTAGTGGATATTTTCCCAAAAAAGTGAAATTTTCAAAAATCCAGAAAATTGGCTGAAAACGACTAAATATCAAGGACTCATTGGGCGAATCGCTCTGAAACAGAAATCGAAACGCTTACTGACATTTGCCCTATCTGAAAGTCTGGTAAACACCGGAAAAATGACTAAGTCCAAAAATAAAATTTTTTCAACTTTTTTCAATTTTACCCCGTGGGATATATATTCTACCCATACACATTTGGAACTCTCCTGGGGTACCCTCACACATATTATTCCCTCATTTAGTGGATATTTTCACAAAAAAGTGAAATTTTCAAAAATCCAGAAAATTGGCTGAAAACGACTAAATATCAAGGACTCATTGGCCGAATTACTCTGGAACTGAAATAGGAACGCTCACTCACATTTCCCCTATCTGAAAGTCTGATAAACGCCGGAAAAACGACTAAGTCCAAGAAAAAAATTTTTTCAACTTTTTTCAATTTTACCCCCGTAGGATATATATTCTACCCACACACATTTGGAACTCTCCTGGGGTACCCTCACACATATTATTCCCTCATTTAGTGGATATTTTCACAAAAAAGTGAAAGTTTCAAAAATCCAGAAAATTGGCTGAAAACGACTAATAATCATGGACTCATTGGGCGAATCGCTCTGGAACAGAAATCGGAATGCTTACTGACATTTGCCCTATCTGAAAGTCTGATAAACGCCGGAAAAATGACTAAGTCCAAGAAAATTTTTTTTAAACTTTTTTCAATTTTACCCCTGTAGGATATATATTCTACCCCTACAAATTTGGAACTCTCCTGGGGTACCCTCACACATCTTATACCCTCATTTAGTGGATATTTTCACAAAAAAGTGAAATTTTGAAAAATCCAAAATATTGGCTGAAAACGACTAAATATCAAGGACTCATTGGGCGAATCACTCTGGAACTGAAATCGGAACACTCACTCACATTTCCCCTATCTGAAAGTCTGATAAACGCCGGAAAAATGACTAAGTCCAAAAAAAATTTTTTTTCAACTTTTTTCAATTTTACCCCGTGGGATATATATTCTACCCCTACAAATTTGGAACTCTCCTGGGGTACCCTCACACATCTTATACCCTCATTTAGTGGATATTTTCACAAAAAAGTGAAATTTTGAAAAATCCAAAATATTGGCTGAAAACGACTAATAATCAAGGACTCATTGGGCGAATCGCTCTGGAACAGAAATCGGAAGGCTTACTGACATTTGCCCTGTCTGAAA
The DNA here is from genome assembly GCF_046119375.1 of Phyllobates terribilis. Lineage (NCBI taxonomy): Eukaryota > Metazoa > Chordata > Amphibia > Anura > Dendrobatidae > Phyllobates > Phyllobates terribilis. Next base: position 587,768,517 of record NW_027362762.1, read on the forward strand.
GTCTGATAAACGCCGGAAAAATGACAAAGTCCAAGAAAAAAATTTTTTCAACTTTTTTCAATTTTACCCCTGTAGGATATATATTCTACCCACACACATTTGGAACTCTCCTGGGGTACCCTCACACATATTATTCCCTCATTTAGTGGATATTTTCACAAAAAAGTGAAATTTTCAAAAATCCAAAATATTGGCTGAAAACGACTAAATTTCAAGGACTCATTGGGCGAATCACTCTGGAACTGAAATCAGAACGCTCACTCACATCTCCCCTATCTGAAAGTCTGATAAACGCCGGAAAGATGACTAAGTCCAAGAAAAAATTTTTTTCAACTTCTTTCAATTTTACCCCCGTGGGATATATATTCTACCCACACACATTTGGAACTCTCCTGGGGTACCCTCACACATATTATTCCCTCATTTAGTGGATATTTTCACAAAAAAGTGAAATTTTCAAAAATCCAGAAAATTGGCTGAAAACGACTAAATATCAAGGACTCATTGGGCGAATCACTCTGGAACTGAAATCGGAACGCTCACTCACATTTCCCCTATCTGAAAGTCTGATAAACGGTGGAAAAATGACTAAGTCCAAAAAAAAAAATTTTTCAACTTTTTTCTATTTTACCCCCATGGGATATATATTCTACCCACACACATTTGGAACTTTCCTGGGGTACCCTCACACATATTATTCCCTCATTTAGTGGATATTTTCACAAAAAAGTGAAATTTTCAAAAATCCAAATTATTGGCTGAAAATGACTAAATATCAAGGACTCATTGGGCGAATCGCTCTGGAACTGAAATCGGAATGGTCGCTCCCTTTTCCCCTATCTGAAAGTCTGATAAACGCCGGAAAAATGACCAAGTCCAAGAAAAAAATTTTTTCACCTTTTTCAATTTTACCCCCGTGGGATATATATTCTACCCACACTCATTTGGATCTCTCCTGGGGTACCCTCACACATATTATTCCCTCATTTAGTGGATATTTTCACAAAAAATTGAAATTTTAAAAAAATCCAGAAAATTGGCTGAAAACGACTAATTATCAAGGACTCATTGGGCGAATCGCTCTGGAAATGAAATCGGAACGCTCACTGACATTTCCCCTATCTGAAAGTCTTATAAAAGCCGTAAAAATGACTAAGTCCAAGAAAAAAATGTTTTCTACTTTTTTCAATTTTATCCCCGTAGTATATATATTCTACCCAAACACATTTGGAACTCTCCTGGGGTACCCTCACACATATTATTCCCTCATTTAGTGGATAATTTCACAAAAAAGTGAAATTTTCAAAAATCCAGAAAATTGGCTGAAAACGACTAATAATCAAGGACTCATTGGGCGAATCGCTCTGGAACAGAAATCGCAACGCTTACTGACATTTGCCCTATCTGAAAGTCTGATAAACACTGGAAAAATGACTAAGTCCAAAAAAAAATTTTTTTCAACTTTTTTCAATTTTACCCCCGTGGGATATATATTCTACCCACACACATTTGGAACTCTCCTGGGGTACCCTCACACATATTATTCCCTCATTAAGTGGATATTTTCACAAAAAAGTGAAATTTTCAAAAATCCAGAAAATTGGCTGAAAACGACTAATAATCAAGGACCCAGTGGGCGAATTGCTCTGGAACAGAAATCCGAACGCTTGCTGACATTTGCCCTATCTGAAAGTCTGATAAACACCGGAAAAATGACTAAGTCCGTAAAAAACATTTTTTCAACTTTTTTCACTTTTACCCCGTGGGATATATATTCTACCCATACACATTTGGAACTCTCCTGGGGTACCCTCACACATATTATTCCCTCATTTAGTGGAGATTTTCACAAAAAAGTGAAATTTTCAAAAATCCAAATTATTGGCTGAAAACGACTAAATATCAACTACTCATTGGGCGTATCGCTCTGGAACTGAAATCGGAATGGTAACTCACATTTCCCCTATCTGAAAGTCTGATAAACGCCGGAAAAATGACTAAGTCCAAAAAAAAATTGTTTTCAACTTTTTTCAATTTTACCCCCGTGGGATATATATTCTACCCACACACATTTGGAACTCTCCTGGGGTACCCTCACACATATTATTCCCTCATTTAGTGGATATTTTCACAAAAAAGTGAAATTTTCAAAAATCCAAAATATTGGCTGAAAACGACTAAATATCAAGGACTCATTGGGCGAATCACTCTGGAACTGAAATCGGAATGCTCACTCACATTTCCGCTATCTGAAAGTCTGATAAACGCCGGAAAAATGACTAAGTCCAAAATAATTTTTTTTCAACTTTTTTCAATTTTACCCCCGTGGGATATATATTCTACCCACACACATTTGGAACTCTCCTGGGGTACCCTCACACATATTATTCCCTCATTTAGTGGATATTTTCACAAAAAAATGAAATTTTCAAAAATCCAGACAATTGGCTGAAAACGACTAAATATCAAGGACTCATTGGGCGAATGGCTCTGGAACTGAAATCGGAATGCTCACTGACATTTCCCCTATCTGAAAGTCTGATAAACGCAGGAAAAATGACTAATTCGAAGAAAAAAAATTTTTCAACTTTTTTCAATTTTACCCCCGTGGGATATATATTCTACCCACACACATTTGGAACTCTCCTGGGGTACCCTCACACATATTATTCCCTCATTTAGTGGATATTTTCACAAAAAAGTGAAATTTTCAAAAATCCAGAAAATTGGCTGAAAACGACTAATAATCAAGGACTCAGTGGGAGAATCGCTCTGGAACAGAAATCGGAACGCTTACTGACATTTGCCCTATCTGAAAGTCTGATAAACCCCGGAAAAATTACTAAGTCCAAAAAAAAATTTTTTCAACTTTTTGCAATTTTACCCCCGTGGGATATACAGTGCCTACAAGTAGCATTCAACCCCCTGCAGATTTAGCTGGTTTGATAAGATGCAAATAAGTTAGAGCCTTCAAACTGCAAACGAGAGTAGGTTTTATGAACAGAAGCATAAATCTTACAAACCAAAAAGTTATGTTGCTCAGTTGAATTTTATTAAATTTTAAACATAAAAGTGTGGGTCAATTATTATACAACCCCTATGTTTTATATTTTGTGGAATAACCCTTGTTTGCAATTACAGCTAATAATCATCTTTTATAAGACCTGATCAGGCCGGCACAGGTCTGTGGAGTTATCTTGGCCCACTCCTCCATGCAGATCTTCTCCAAGTTATCTAGGTTCTTTGGGTGTCTCATGTGGACTTTATTCTTGAGCTCCTTCCACAAGTTTTCAATTGGGTTAAAGTCAGGAGACTGACTAGGCCACTCCAACACCTTGACTTTTTCCCTCTTGAACCATGCCTTGGTTTTCTTGGCTGTGTGCTTTGGGTCGTTGTCTTGTTGGAAGATGAAATTACGACCCATCTTAAGATCCTTGATGGAGGAGCGCAGGTTCTTGGCCAAAATCTCCAGGTAGGCCGTGCTATCCATCTTCCCATGGATGCGGACCAGATGGCCAGGCCCCTTGGCTGAGAAACAGCCCCACAGCATGATGCTGCCACCACCATGCTTGACTGTAGGGATGGTATTCTTGGGGTCGTATGCAGTGTCATCCAGTCTCCAAACGTCACGTGTGTGGTTGGCACCAATGATCTCGATCTTGGTCTCAACAGACCATAGAACCTTGAACCAGTCTGTCTCAGAGTCCTCCAAGTGATCATGAGCAAACTGTAGACGAGCCTTGACATGACGCTTTGAAAGTAAAGGTACCTTACGGGCTCGTCTGGAAAGGAGACCATTGCGGTGGAGTACGTTACTTATGGTATTGACTGAAATCAATGTCCCCACTGCCATGAGATCTTCCCGGAGCTCCTTCCTTGTTGTCCTTGGGTTAGCCTTGACTCTTCGGACAAGCCTGGCCTCGGCACGGGAGGACACTTTCAAAGGTTGTCCAGGCCGTGGAAGGCTAACAGTAGTTCCATAAGCCTTCCACTTACGGATGATGCTCCCAACAGTGGAGACAGGTAGGCCCAACTCCTTGGAAAGGGTTTTGTACCCCTTGCCAGCCTTGTGACCCTCCACAATCTTGTCTCTGGTGGCCTTGGAATGCTCCTTTGTCTTTCCCATGTTGACCATGTCTGAGTGCTGTTCACAAGTTTGGGGAGGGTCTTAAATAGTCAGAAAAGGCTGGCAAAAGAGATCTTTAATCCACACATGTGAAGCTCATTATTCTTGATGCCTGAACTACTTCTTAATACTTTAGGGGGACCAAACAGAATTCTTGTGGTTTGAGGGGTTGAATAATAAATGACACTCTGAATTAACTTTTCACGTTTTAAAACAAAAACAAACAAAAAAAAAAAACAATATTTGCTGCAGTGCATTTCCCACTTCCAGGCTGATCTACAGTACAAATGTCACAATGCCAAGTTAATTCCGCATGTGTCAACCAGCTAAATCTGCAGGGGGTTGAATACTACTTGTAGGCACTGTATATTCTACCCATACACATTTGGAACTCTCCTGGGGTACCCTCACACATATTATTCCCTCATTAAGTGGATATTTTCATAAAAAAGTGAAATTTTCAAAAATCCAAATTATTGGCTGAAAACGACTAAATATCAAGGACTCATTGGGCGAATCGCTCTGGAACTGAAATCGGAATGGTCGCTCCCTTTTCCCTTACCTGAAAGTCTGATAAACGCCGGAAAAATGACCAAGTCCAAGAAAAAATTTTTTTCAACTTTTTCAATTTTACCCCCGTGGGATATATATTCTACCCACACACATTTGGAACTCTCCTGGGGTACCCTCACACATATTATTCCCTCATTTTCGTGGAAATTTTCATAAAAAAGTGAAATTTTCAAAAAATCCAGAAAATTGGCTGAAAACGACTAAACATCAAGGACTCATTGGGTGAATCGCTGTGGAACTGAAATCGGAACGCTCACTGACATTTCCCCTATCTGAAAGTCTGATAAACACCGGAAAAATGACTAAGTCCAAGAAAAAAAAATTTTCAACTTTTTTCAATTTTACCCCTGTAGGATATATATTCTACCCACACACATTTGGAACTCTCCTGGGGTACCCTCACACATATTGCTCCCTCATTTAGTGGATATTTTCACAAAAAAGTGAAATTTTCAAAAATCCAGAAAATTGGCTGAAAACGACTAATAATCAAGGACTCAGTGGGCGAATAGCTCTGGAACAGAAATAGGAACGCTTACTGACATTTGCCCTATCTGAAAGTCTGATAAACACCGGAAAAATGACTAAGTCCAAAAAAATAATTTTTTCAACTTTTTTCAATTTTACCCCGTGGGATATATATTCTACCCATACACATTTGGAACTCTCCTGGGGTACCCTCACACATATTATTCCCTCATTTAGTGGATATTTTCACAAAAAAGTGAAATTTTCAAAAATCCAAAATATTGGCCGAAAACGACTAAATATCAAGGACTCATTGGGCGAATGGCTCTGGAACTGAAATCGGAACGCTCACTGACATTTCCCTTATCTGAAAGTCTGAAAAACGGCGGAAAAATGACTAAGTCCAAGAAAAAAAATTTTTCAACTTTTTTCAATTTTACCCCTGTAGGATATATATTCTACCCACACACATTTGGAACTCTCCTGGGGAACCCTCACACATATTGCTCCCTCATTTAGTGGATATTTTCACAAAAAAGTGAAATTTTCAAAAATCCAGAAAATTGTCTGAAAACGACTAAATATCAAGGACTCATTGGGCGAATGGCTCTGGAACTGAAATCGGAACGCTCACTGACATTTCCCCTATCTGAAAGTCTGATAAACACCGGAAAAATGACTAAGTCCAAAAAAATAATTTTTTCAACTTTTTTCAATTTTACCCCCGTGGGATATATATTCTACCCCTACACATTTGGAACTCTCCTGGGGTACCCTCACACATATTACTCCCTCATTTAGTGGATATTTTCACAAAAAAGTGTAATTTTCAAAAATCCCGAAAATTGGCTGAAAACGACTAACAATCACGGACTCAGTGGGCGAATAGCTCTGGAACAGAAATAGGAGCGCTTACTGACATTTGCCCTATCTGAAAGTCTGATAAACACCGGAAAAATGACTAAGTCCAAAAAAATAATTTTTTCAACTTTTTTCAATTTTACCCCGTGGGATATATATTTTACCCATACACATTTGGAACTCTCCTGGTGTACCCTCACACATATTATTCCCTCATTTAGTGGATATTTTCATAAAAAAGTGAAATTTTCAAAAAATCCAGAAAATTGGCTGAAAACGACTAAACATCAAGGACTCATTGGGTGAATCGCTGTGGAACTGAAATCGGAACGCTCACTGACATTTCCCCTATCTGAAAGTCTGATAAACACCGGAAAAATGACTAAGTCCAAGAAAAAAAAATTTTCAACTTTTTTCAATTTTACCCCTGTAGGATATATATTCTACCAACACACATTTGGAACTCTCCTGGGGTACCCTCACACATATTGCTCCCTCATTTAGTGGATATTTTCACAAAAAAGTGAAATTTTCAAAAATCCAGAAAATTGGCTGAAAACGACTAATAATCAAGGACTCAGTGGGCGAATAGCTCTGGAACAGAAATAGGAACGCTTACTGACATTTGCCCTATCTGAAAGTCTGATAAACACCGGAAAAATGACTAAGTCCAAAAAAATAATTTTTTCAACTTTTTTCAATTTTACCCCGTGAGATATATATTCTACCCATACACATTTGGAACTCTCCTAGGGTACCCTCACACATATTATTCCCTCATTTAGTGGATATTTTCACAAAAAAGTGAAATTTTCAAAAATCCAAATTATTGGCTGAAAACGACTAAATATCAAGGACTCATTGGGCGAATCGCTCTGGAACTGAAATCGGAATGGTCACTCACATTTCCCCTATCTGAAAGTCTGATAAATGCCGGAAAAATGACTAAGTCCAAAAAAAATTTTTTTTCAACTTTTTTCAATTTTACCCCCATGGGATATATATTCTACCCATACACATTTGGAACTCTCCTGGGGTACCCTCACACATATTATTCCCTCATTTAGTGGATATTTTCACAAAAAAGTGAAATTTTCAAAAATCCAAAATATTGGCCGAAAACGACTAAATATCAAGGACTCATTGGGCGAATGACTCTGGAACTGAAATCGGAACGCTCACTGACATTTCCCCTATCTGAAAGTCTGATAAACGCCGGAAAAATGACTAAGTCCAAGAAAAAAATTTTTTCAACTTTTTTCAATTTTACCCCCGTGGGATATATATTCTACCCACACACATTTGGAACTCTCCTGGGGTACCCTCACACATATTATTCCCTCATTTAGTGGATATTTTCATAAAAAAGTGAAATTTTCAAAAATCCAAAAAAATTGTCTGAAAACGACTAATAATCAAGGACTCATTGGGCGAATGGCTCTGGAACTGAAATAGGAACACTCACTGACATTTCCCTTATCTGAAAGTCTGATAAACGGCGGAAAAATGACTAAGTCCAAGAAAAAAAATTTTTCAACTTTTTTCAATTTTACCCCTGTAGGGTATATATTCTACCCACACACATTTGGAACTCTCCTGGGGAACCCTCACACATATTGCTCCCTCATTTAGTGGATATTTTCACAAAAAAGTGAAATTTTCAAAAATTCAGAAAATTGTCTGAAAACGACTAAATATCAAGGACTCATTGGGCGAATGGCTCTGGAACTAAAATCGGAATGCTCACTGACATTTCCCCTATCTGAAAGTCTGATAAACACCGGAAAAATGACTAAGTCCAAAAAAAAATTTTTTTCAACTTTTTTCAATTTTACCCCCGTGGGATATATATTCTACCCCTACACATTTGGAACTCTCCTGGGGTACCCTCACACATATTATTCCCTCATTTAGTGGATATTTTCACAAAAAAGTGTAATTTTCAAAAATCCCGAAAATTGGCTGAAAACGACTAACAATCATGGACTCAGTGGGCGAATAGCTCTGGAACAGAAATAGGAACGCTTACTGACATTTGCCCTATCTGAAAGTCTGATAAACACCGGAAAAATGACTAAGTCCAAGAAAAATTTTTTTTCAACTTTTTTCAATTTTACCCCTGTAGGATATATATTCTACCCACACACATTTGGAACTCTCCTGGGGTACCCTCACACATATTATTCCCTCATTTAGTGGATATTTTCACAAAAAAGTGAAATTTTCAAAAATCCAAATTATTGGCTGAAAACGACTAAATATCAAGGACTCATTGGGCGAATCGCTCTGGAACTGAAATCGGAATGGTCGCTCCCTTTTCCCCTATCTGAAAGTCTGATAAACGCCGGAAAAATGACCAAGTCCAAGAAAAATTTTTTTTCAACTTTTTCAATTTTACCCCCGTGGGATATATATTCTACCCACACTAATTTGGATCTCTCCTGGGGTACCCTCACACATATTATTCCCTCATTTAGTGGATATTTTCACAAAAAATTGAAATTTTAAAAAAATCCAGAAAATTGGCTGAAAACGACTAAATATCAAGGACTCATTGGGCGAATCGCTCTGGAAATGAAATCGGAACGCTCACTGACATTTCCCCTATCTGAAAGTCTTATAAAAGCCGGAAAAATGACTAAGTCCAAGAAAAAAATGTTTTCTACTTTTTTCAATTTTATCCCCGTAGTATATATATTCTACCCAAACACATTTGGAACTCTCCTGGGGTACCCTCACACATATTATTCCCTCATTTAGTGGATATTTTCACAAAAAAGTGAAATTTTCAAAAATCCAGAAAATTGGCTGAAAACGACTAATAATCAAGGACTCATTGGGCGAATCGCTCTGGAACAGAAATCGCAATGCTTACTGACATTTGCCCTATCTGAAAGTCTGATAAACACCGGAAAAATGACTAAGTCCAAAATAAAAATTTTTAAATTTTTTTCAATTTTACCCCGTGGGATATATATTCTACCCATACACATTTGGAACTCTCCTGGGGTACCCTCACACATATTATTCCCTCATTTAGTGGATATTTTCACAAAAAAGTGAAATTTTCAAAAATCCAGAAAATTGGCTGAAAACGACTAATAATCAAGGACCCAGTGGGCGAATTGCTCTGGAACAGAAATCCGAACGCTTACTGACATTTGCCCTATCTGAAAGTCTGATAAACACCGGAAAAATGACTAAGTCCATAAAAAACATTTTTTCAACTTTTTTCACTTTTACCCCGTGGGATATATATTCTACCCATACACATTTGGAACTCTCCTGGGGTACCCTCACACATATTATTCCCTCATTTAGTGGATATTTTCACAAAAAAGTGAAATTTTCAAAAATCCAAATTATTGGCTGAAAACGACTAAATATCAACTACTCATTGGGCGTATCGCTCTGGAACTGAAATCGGAATGGTAACTCACATTTCCCCTATCTGAAAGTCTGATAAACGCCGGAAAAATGACTAAGTCCAAAAAAAAATTGTTTTCAACTTTTTTCAATTTTACCCCCGTGGGATATATATTCTACCCACACACATTTGGAACTCTCCTGGGGTACCCTCACACATATTATTCCCTCATTTAGTGGATATTTTCACAAAAAAGTGAAATTTCAAAAATCCAAAATATTGGCTGAAAACGACTAAATATCAAGGACTCATTGGGCGAATCACTCTGGAACTGAAATCGGAATGCTCACTCACATTTCCGCTATCTGAAAGTCTGATAAACGCCGGAAAAATGACTAAGTCCAAAATAATTTTTTTTCAACTTTTTTCAATTTTACTCCCGTGGGATATATATTCTACCCACACACATTTGGAACTCTCCTGGGGTACCCTCACACATATTATTCCCTCATTTCGTGGATATTTTCACAAAAAAATGAAATTTTCAAAAATCCAGAAAATTGGCTGAAAACGACTAAATATCAAGGACTCATTGGGCGAATGGCTCTGGAACTGAAATCGGAATGCTCACTGACATTTCCCCTATCTGAAAGTCTGATAAACGCCGGAAAAATGACTAATTCGAAGAAAAAAATTTTTTCAACTTTTTTCAATTTTACCCCCGTGGGATATATATTCTACCCACACACATTTGGAACTCTCCTGGGGTACCCTCACACATATTATTCCCTCATTTAGTGGATATTTTCATAAAAAAGTGAAATTTTCAAAAATCCAAAAAAATTGTCTGAAAACGACTAATAATCAAGGACTCATTGGGCGAATGGCTCTGGAACTGAAATCGGAACGCTCACTGACATTTCCCCTTTCTGAAAGTCTGATAAACGCCGGAAAAATGACAGTCCAAAAAAAAATTTTTTTCAACTTTATTCAATTTTACCCCCGTGGGATATATATTCTACCCACACACATTTGGAACTCTCCTGGGGTTCCCTCACATATATTATTCCCTCATTTAGTGGATTTTTTCACAAAAAAGTGAAATTTTCAAAAATCCAGAAAAATGGCTGAAAACGACTAAATATCAAGGACTCATTGGGCGAATCGCTCTGGAACTGAAATAGGAACACTCACTGACATTTCCCTTATCTGAAAGTCTGATAAACGACGGAAAAATGACTAAGTCCAAGAAAAAAAATTTTTCAACTTTTTTCAATTTTACCCCTGTAGGATATATATTCTACCCACACACATTTGGAACTCTCCTGGGGAACCCTCACACATATTGCTCCCTCATTTAGTGGATATTTTCACAAAAAAGTGAAATTTTCAAAAATTCAGAAAATTGTCTGAAAACGACTAAATATCAAGGACTCATTGGGCGAATGGCTCTGGAACTGAAATCGGAATGCTCACTGACATTTCCCCTATCTGAAAGTCTGATAAACACCGGAAAAATGACTAAGTCCAAAAAAAAATTTTTTTCAACTTTTTTCAATTTTACCCCCGTGGGATATATATTCTACCCCTACACATTTGGAACTCTCCTGGGGTACCCTCACACATATTATTCCCTCATTTAGTGGATATTTTCACAAAAAAGTGTAATTTTCAAAAATCCCGAAAATTGGCTGAAAACGACTAACAATCATGGACTCAGTGGGCGAATAGCTCTGGAACAGAAATAGGAACGCTTACTGACATTTGCCCTATCTGAAAGTCTGATAAACACCGGAAAAATGACTAAGTCCAAGAAAAATTTTTTTTCAACTTTTTTCAATTTTACCCCTGTAGGATATATATTCTACCCACACACATTTGGAACTCTCCTGGGGTACCCTCACACATATTATTCCCTCATTTAGTGGATATTTTCACAAAAAAGTGAAATTTTCAAAAATCCAAATTATTGGCTGAAAACGACTAAATATCAAGGACTCATTGGGCGAATCGCTCTGGAACTGAAATCGGAATGGTCGCTCCCTTTTCCCCTATCTGAAAGTCTGATAAACGCCGGAAAAATGACCAAGTCCAAGAAAAATTTTTTTTCAACTTTTTCAATTTTACCCCCGTGGGATATATATTCTACCCACACTCATTTGGATCTCTCCTGGGGTACCCTCACACATATTATTCCCTCATTTAGTGGATATTTTCACAAAAAATTGAAATTTTAAAAAAATCCAGAAAATTGGCTGAAAACGACTAAATATCAAGGACTCATTGGGCGAATCGCTCTGGAAATGAAATCGGAACGCTCACTGACATTTCCCCTATCTGAAAGTCTTATAAAAGCCGGAAAAATGACTAAGTCCAAGAAAAAAATGTTTTCTACTTTTTTCAATTTTATCCCCGTAGTATATATATTCTACCCAAACACATTTGGAACTCTCCTGGGGTACCCTCACACATATTATTCCCTCATTTAGTGGATAATTTCACAAAAAAGTGAAATTTTCAAAAATCCAGAAAATTGGCTGAAAACGACTAATAATCAAGGACTCATTGGGCGAATCGCTCTGGAACAGAAATCGCAACGCTTACTGACATTTGCCCTATCTGAAAGTCTGATAAACACTGGAAAAATGACTAAGTCCAAAAAAAAATTTTTTTCAACGTTTTTCAATTTTACCCCCGTGGGATATATATTCTACCCACACACATTTGGAACTCTCCTGGGGTACCCTCACACATATTATTCCCTCATTTAGTGGATATTTTCACAAAAAAGTGAAATTTTCAAAAATCCAGAAAATTGGCTGAAAACGACTAATAATCAAGGACTCATTGGGCGAATCGCTCTGGAACAGAAATCGCAATGCTTACTGACATTTGCCCTATCTGAAAGTCTGATAAACACCGGAAAAATGACTAAGTCCAAAATAAAATTTTTTAAACTTTTTTCAATTTTACCCCGTGGGATATATATTCTACCCATACACATTTGGAACTCTCCTGGGGTACCCTCACACATATTATTCCCTCATTTAGTGGATATTTTCACAAAAAAGTGAAATTTTCAAAAATCCAGAAAATTGGCTGAAAACGACTAATAATCAAGGACCCAGTGGGCGAATTGCTCTGGAACAGAAATCCGAACGCTTACTGACATTTGCCCTATCTGAAAGTCTGATAAACACCGGAAAAATGACTAAGTCCATAAAAAACATTTTTTCAACTTTTTTCACTTTTACCCCGTGGGATATATATTCTACCCATACACATTTGGAACTCTCCTGGGGTACCCTCACACATATTATTCCCTCATTTAGTGGATATTTTCACAAAAAAGTGAAATTTTCAAAAATCCAAATTATTGGCTGAAAACGACTAAATATCAACTACTCATTGGGCGTATCGCTCTGGAACTGAAATCGGAATGGTAACTCACATTTCCCCTATCTGAAAGTCTGATAAACGCCGGAAAAATGACTAAGTCCAAAAAAAAATTGTTTTCAACTTTTTTCAATTTTACCCCCGTGGGATATATATTCTACCCACACACATTTGGAACTCTCCTGGGGTACCCTCACACATATTATTCCCTCATTTAGTGGATATTTTCACAAAAAAGTGAAATTTCAAAAATCCAAAATATTGGCTGAAAACGACTAAATATCAAGGACTCATTGGGCGAATCACTCTGGAACTGAAATCGGAATGCTCACTCACATTTCCGCTATCTGAAAGTCTGATAAACGCCGGAAAAATGACTAAGTCCAAAATAATTTTTTTTCAACTTTTTTCAATTTTACTCCCGTGGGATATATATTCTACCCACACACATTTGGAACTCTCCTGGGGTACCCTCACACATATTATTCCCTCATTTAGTGGATATTTTCACAAAAAAATGAAATTTTCAAAAATCCAGAAAATTGGCTGAAAACGACTAAATATCAAGGACTCATTGGGCGAATGGCTCTGGAACTGAAATCGGAATGCTCACTGACATTTCCCCTATCTGAAAGTCTGATAAACGCCGGAAAAATGACTAATTCGAAGAAAAAAATTTTTTCAACTTTTTTCAATTTTACCCCCGTGGGATATATATTCTACCCACACACATTTGGAACTCTCCTGGGGTACCCTCACACATATTATTCCCTCATTTAGTGGATATTTTCATAAAAAAGTGAAATTTTCAAAAATCCAAAAAAATTGTCTGAAAACGACTAATAATCAAGGACTCATTGGGCGAATGGCTCTGGAACTGAAATCGGAACGCTCACTGACATTTCCCCTTTCTGAAAGTCTGATAAACGCCGGAAAAATGACAGTCCAAAAAAAAATTTTTTTCAACTTTATTCAATTTTACCCCCGTGGGATATATATTCTACCCACACACATTTGGAACTCTCCTGGGGTTCCCTCACATATATTATTCCCTCATTTAGTGGATTTTTTCACAAAAAAGTGAAATTTTCAAAAATCCAGAAAAATGGCTGAAAACGACTAAATATCAAGGACTCATTGGGCGAATCGCTCTGGAACTGAAATAGGAACACTCACTGACATTTCCCTTATCTGAAAGTCTGATAAACGACGGAAAAATGACTAAGTCCAAGAAAAAAAATTTTTCAACTTTTTTCAATTTTACCCCTGTAGGATATATATTCTACCCACACACATTTGGAACTCTCCTGGGGAACCCTCACACATATTGCTCCCTCATTTAGTGGATATTTTCACAAAAAAGTGAAATTTTCAAAAATTCAGAAAATTGTCTGAAAACGACTAAATATCAAGGACTCATTGGGCGAATGGCTCTGGAACTGAAATCGGAATGCTCACTGACATTTCCCCTATCTGAAAGTCTGATAAACACCGGAAAAATGACTAAGTCCAAAAAAAAATTTTTTTCAACTTTTTTCAATTTTACCCCCGTGGGATATATATTCTACCCCTACACATTTGGAACTCTCCTGGGGTACCCTCACACATATTATTCCCTCATTTAGTGGATATTTTCACAAAAAAGTGTAATTTTCAAAAATCCCGAAAATTGGCTGAAAACGACTAACAATCATGGACTCAGTGGGCGAATAGCTCTGGAACAGAAATAGGAACGCTTACTGACATTTGCCCTATCTGAAAGTCTGATAAACACCGGAAAAATGACTAAGTCCAAGAAAAATTTTTTTTCAACTTTTTTCAATTTTACCCCTGTAGGATATATATTCTACCCACACACATTTGGAACTCTCCTGGGGTACCCTCACACATATTATTCCCTCATTTAGTGGATATTTTCACAAAAAAGTGAAATTTTCAAAAATCCAAATTATTGGCTGAAAACGACTAAATATCAAGGACTCATTGGGCGAATCGCTCTGGAACTGAAATCGGAATGGTCGCTCCCTTTTCCCCTATCTGAAAGTCTGATAAACGCCGGAAAAATGACCAAGTCCAAGAAAAATTTTTTTTCAACTTTTTCAATTTTACCCCCGTGGGATATATATTCTACCCACACTCATTTGGATCTCTCCTGGGGTACCCTCACACATATTATTCCCTCATTTAGTGGATATTTTCACAAAAAATTGAAATTTTAAAAAAATCCAGAAAATTGGCTGAAAACGACTAAATATCAAGGACTCATTGGGCGAATCGCTCTGGAAATGAAATCGGAACGCTCACTGACATTTCCCCTATCTGAAAGTCTTATAAAAGCCGGAAAAATGACTAAGTCCAAGAAAAAAATGTTTTCTACTTTTTTCAATTTTATCCCCGTAGTATATATATTCTACCCAAACACATTTGGAACTCTCCTGGGGTACCCTCACACATATTATTCCCTCATTTAGTGGATAATTTCACAAAAAAGTGAAATTTTCAAAAATCCAGAAAATTGGCTGAAAACGACTAATAATCAAGGACTCATTGGGCGAATCGCTCTGGAACAGAAATCGCAACGCTTACTGACATTTGCCCTATCTGAAAGTCTGATAAACACTGGAAAAATGACTAAGTCCAAAAAAAAATTTTTTTCAACGTTTTTCAATTTTACCCCCGTGGGATATATATTCTACCCACACACATTTGGAACTCTCCTGGGGTACCCTCACACATATTATTCCCTCATTTAGTGGATATTTTCACAAAAAAGTGAAATTTTCAAAAATCCAGAAAATTGGCTGAAAACGACTAATAATCAAGGACTCATTGGGCGAATCGCTCTGGAACAGAAATCGCAATGCTTACTGACATTTGCCCTATCTGAAAGTCTGATAAACACCGGAAAAATGACTAAGTCCAAAATAAAAATTTTTAAACTTTTTTCAATTTTACCCCGTGGGATATATATTCTACCCATACACATTTGGAACTCTCCTGGGGTACCCTCACACATATTATTCCCTCATTTAGTGGATATTTTCACAAAAAAGTGAAATTTTCAAAAATCCAGAAAATTGGCTGAAAACGACTAATAATCAAGGACCCAGTGGGCGAATTGCTCTGGAACAGAAATCCGAACGCTTACTGACATTTGCCCTATCTGAAAGTCTGATAAACACCGGAAAAATGACTAAGTCCATAAAAAACATTTTTTCAACTTTTTTCACTTTTACCCCGTGGGATATATATTCTACCCATACACATTTGGAACTCTCCTGGGGTACCCTCACACATATTATTCCCTCATTTAGTGGATATTTTCACAAAAAAGTGAAATTTTCAAAAATCCAAATTATTGGCTGAAAACGACTAAATATCAACTACTCATTGGGCGTATCGCTCTGGAACTGAAATCGGAATGGTAACTCACATTTCCCCTATCTGAAAGTCTGATAAACGCCGGAAAAATGACTAAGTCCAAAAAAAAATTGTTTTCAACTTTTTTCAATTTTACCCCCGTGGGATATATATTCTACCCACACACATTTGGAACTCTCCTGGGGTACCCTCACACATATTATTCCCTCATTTAGTGGATATTTTCACAAAAAAGTGAAATTTCAAAAATCCAAAATATTGGCTGAAAACGACTAAATATCAAGGACTCATTGGGCGAATCACTCTGGAACTGAAATCGGAATGCTCACTCACATTTCCGCTATCTGAAAGTCTGATAAACGCCGGAAAAATGACTAAGTCCAAAATAATTTTTTTTCAACTTTTTTCAATTTTACTCCCGTGGGATATATATTCTACCCACACACATTTGGAACTCTCCTGGGGTACCCTCACACATATTATTCCCTCATTTAGTGGATATTTTCACAAAAAAATGAAATTTTCAAAAATCCAGAAAATTGGCTGAAAACGACTAAATATCAAGGACTCATTGGGCGAATGGCTCTGGAACTGAAATCGGAATGCTCACTGACATTTCCCCTATCTGAAAGTCTGATAAACGCCGGAAAAATGACTAATTCGAAGAAAAAAAATTTTTCAACTTTTTTCAATTTTACCCCCGTGGGATATATATTCTACCCACACACATTTGGAACTCTCCTGGTGTACCCTCACACATATTATTCCCTCATTTAGTGGATATTTTTACAAAAAAGTGAAATTTTCAAAAATCCAAAATATTGGCTGAAAACAACTAAATATCAAGGACTCATTGGGCGAATCACTCTGGAACTGAAATCGGAACGCTCACTCACATTTCCGCTATCTGAAAGTCTGATAAACGCCGGAAAAATGACTAAGTCCAAAAAAAATTTTTTTTCAACTTTTTTCAATTTTACCCCCGTGGGATATATATTCTACCCACACACATTTGGAACTCTCCTGGGGTACCCTCACACATATTATTCCCTCATTTTCGTGGATATTTTCATAAAAAAGTGAAATTTTCAAAAAATCCAGAAAATTGGCTGAAAACGACTAAACATCAAGGACTCATTGGGTGAATCGCTGTGGAACTGAAATCGGAACGCTCACTGACATTTCCCCTATCTGAAAGTCTGATAAACACCGGAAAAATGACTAAGTCCAAGAAAAAAATTTTTTCAACTTTTTTCAATTTTACCCCTGTAGGATATATAATCTACCCACACACATTTGGAACTCTCCTGGGGTACCCTCACACATATTATTCCCTCATTTAGTGGATATTTTCACAAAAAAGTGAAATTTTCAAAAATCCAAATTATTGGCTGAAAACGACTAAATATCAAGGACTCAGTGGGCGAATAGCTCTGGAACAGAAATAGGAATGCTTACTGACATTTGCCCTATCTGAAAGTCTGATAAACACCGGAAAAATGACTAAGTCCAAAAAAATAATTTTTTCAACTTTTTTCAATTTTACCCCGTGGGATATATATTCTACCCATACACATTTGGAACTCTCCTGGGGTACCCTCACACATATTATTCCCTCATTTAGTGGATATTTTCACAAAAAAGTGAAATTTTCA
Organism: Phyllobates terribilis; assembly: GCF_046119375.1. NCBI lineage: Eukaryota > Metazoa > Chordata > Amphibia > Anura > Dendrobatidae > Phyllobates > Phyllobates terribilis. Next base: position 587,786,344 of record NW_027362762.1, read on the forward strand.
AAAATCAAAAAAATTGGCTGAAAACGACTAAATATCAAGGACTCATTGGGCGAATCGCTCTGGAACTGAAATCGGAACGCTCAATGACATTTGCCCTATCTGAAAGTCTGATAAACGCCGGAAAAATGACTAAGTCCAAAAAAAAATTTTTTTCAACTTTTTTCAATTTTACCCCGTGGGATATATATTCTACCCCTACACATTTGGAACTCTCCTGGGGTACCCTCACACATATTATTCCCTCATTTAGTGGATATTTTCACAAAAAAGTGTAATTTTCAAAAATCCAGAAAATTGGCTGAAAACGACTAATAATCAAGGACTCAGTGGGCGAATAGTTATGGAACAGAAATAGGAACGCTTACTGACATTTGCCCTATCTGAAAATCTGATAAACACCGGAAAAATGACTAAGTCCAAAAAAATAATTTTTTCAACTTTTTTCAATTTTACCCCGTGGGATATATATTCTACCCATACACATTTGGAACTCTTCTGGTGTACCCTCACACATATTATTCCCTCATTTAGTGGATATTTTCACAAAAAAGTGAAATTTTCAAAAATCCAAATTATTGGCTGAAAACGACTAAATATCAAGGACTCATTGGGCGAATCGCTCTGGAACTGAAATCGGAACGCTCAATGCCATTTGCCCTATCTGAAAGTCTGATAAATGCCGGAAAAATGACAGTCCAAAAAAAAATTTTTTTCAACTTTATTCAATTTTACCCCCGTGGGATATATATTCTACCCACACACATTTGGAACTCTCCTGGGGTTCCCTCACATATATTATTCCCTCATTTAGTGGATTTTTTCACAAAAAAGTGAAATTTTCAAAAATCCAAATTATTGGCTGAAAACGACTAAATATCAAGGACTCATTGGGCGAATTGCTCTGGAACTGAAATCGGAATTGTCTCTCACATTTCCGCTATCTGAAAGTCTGATAAACGGCGGAAAAATGACTAAGTCCAAAAAAAAATTTTTTTCAACTTTTTTCAATTTTACCCCCGTGGGATATATATTCTACCCATACACATTTGGAACTCTCCTGGGGTACCCTCACACATATTATTCCCTCATTTAGTGGATACTTTCACAAAAAAGTGAAATTTTCAAAAATCCAGAAAATTCCCTGAAAACGACTAAATATCAAGGACTCATTGGGCGAATGGCTCTGGAACTGAAATCAGAACGCTCACTGACATTTCCCGTATCTGAAAGTCTGATAAACGCCGGAAAAATGACTAAGTCCAAAAAAAAAATGTTTTCAACTTTTTTCAATTTTACCCCGTGGGATATATATTCTACCCATACACATTTGGAACTCTCCTGGGGTACCCTCACACATATTATTCCCTCATTTAGTGGATATTTTCACAAAAAAGTGAAATTTTCAAAAATCCAGAAAATTGGCTGAAAATGACTAAATATCAAGGACTCATTGGGCGAATCGCTCTGGAACTGAAATAGGAACGCTCACTGACATTTCCCCTATCTGAAAGTCTGATAAACGCCGGAAAAATGACTAAGTCCAAGAAAAAAATTTTTTCAACTTTTTCCAATTTTACCCCCGTGGGATATATATTCTACCCACACACATTTGGAACTCTCCTGGGGTACCCTCACACATATTATTCCCTCATTTAGTGGATATTTTCACAAAAAAGTGAAATTTTCAAAAATCCAGAAAATTGGCTGAAAACGGCTAAATATCAAGGACTCATTGGGCGAATGGCTCTGGAACTGAAATCGGAATGCTCACTGACATTTCCCCTATCTGAAAGTCTGATAAACGCCAGAAAAATGACTAAGTCCAAAAAAAAATTTTTTTCAACTTTTTTCAATTTTACCCCGTGGGATATATATTCTACCCACACACATTTGGAACTCTCCTGGGGTACCCTCACACATATTATTCCCTCATTTAGTGGATATTTTCACAAAAAAGTGAAATTTTCAAAAATCCAGAAAATTGGCTGAAAACGACTAAATATCAAGGACTCAGTGGGCGAATAGCTCTGGTACAGAAATAGGAACGCTTACTGACATTTGCCCTATCTGAAAGTCTGATAAACACCGGAAAAATGACTAAGTCCAAAAAAATAATTTTTTCAACTTTTTTCAATTTTACCCCGTGGGATATATATTCTACCCATACACATTTGGAACTCTCCTGGGGTACCCTCACACATATTATTCCCTCATTTAGTGGATATTTTCACAAAAAAGTGAAATTTTCAAAAATCCAGAAAATTGGCTGAAAACGACTAAATATCAAGGACTCATTGGGCGAATCGCTCTGGAACTGAAATAGGAACGCTCACTGACATTTGCCCTATCTGAAAGTCTGATAAATGCCGGAAAAATGACTAAGTCCAAAAAAAAAATTTTTTCAACTTTTTTCAATTTTACCCCCGTGGGATATATATTCTACCCATACACATTTGGAACTCTCCTGGGGTACCCTCACACATATTATTCCCTCATTTAGTGGCTACTTTCACAAAAAAGTGAAATTTTCAAAAATCCAGAAAATTGGCTGAAAACGACTAAATATCAAGGACTCATTGAGCGAATGGCTCTGGAACTGAAATCGGAACGCTCACTGACATTTCCCCTATCTGAAAGTCTGATAAACGCCGGAAAAATGACTAAGTCCAAAAAAAAAATGTTTTCAACTTTTTTCAATTTTACCCCGTGGGATATATATTCTACCCATACACATTTGGAACTCTCCTGGGGTACCCTCACACATATTATTCCCTCATTTAGTGGATATTTTCACAAAAAATTGAAATTTTCAAAAATCCAGAAAATTGGCTGAAAATGACTAAATATCAAGGACTCATTGGGCGAATCGCTCTGGAACTGAAATAGGAACGCTCACTGACATTTCCCCTATCTGAAAGTCTGATAAACGCCGGAAAAATGACTAAGTCCAAAAAAAAAAATTTTTCAACTTTTTCCAATTTTACCCCCGTGGGATATATATTCTACCCACACACATTTGGAACTCTCCTGGGGTACCCTCACACATATTATTCCCTCATTTAGTGGATATTTTCACAAAAAAGTGAAATTTTCAAAAATCCAGAAAATTGGCTGAAAACGACTAAATATCAAGGACTCATTGGGCGAATGGCTCTGGAACTGAAATCGGAATGCTCACTGACATTTCCCCTATCTGAAAGTCTGATAAACGCCGGAAAAATGACTAAGTCCAAAAAAAATTTTTTTTCAACTTTTTTCAATTTTACCCCGTGGGATATATATTCTACCCACACACATTTGGAACTCTCCTGGGGTACCCTCACACATATTATTCCCTCATTTAGTGGATATTTTCACAAAAAAGTGTAATTTTCAAAAATCCAGAAAATTGGCTGAAAACGACTAATAATCAAGGACTCAGTGGGCGAATAGCTCTGGTACAGAAATAGGAACGCTTACTGACATTTGCCCTATCTGAAAGTCTGATAAACACCGGAAAAATGACTAAGTCCAAAAAAAAAATGTTTTCAACTTTTTTCAATTTTACCCCGTGGGATATATATTCTACCCATACACATTTGGAACTCTCCTGGTGTACCCTCACACATATTATTCCCTCATTTAGTGGATACTTTCACAAAAAAGTGAAATTTTCAAAAATCCAGAAAATTGGCTGAAAACGACTAAATATCAAGGACTCATTGGGCGAATGGCTCTGGAACTGAAATCGGAACGCTCACTGACATTTCCCCTATCTGAAAGTCTGATAAACGCCGGAAAAATGATTAAGTCCAAAAAAAAAATGTTTTCAACTTTTTTCAATTTTACCCCGTGGGATATATATTCTACCCATACACATTTGGAACTCTCCTGGGGTACCCTCACACATATTATTCCCTCATTTAGTGGATATTTTCACAAAAAAGTGAAATTTTCAAAAATCCAGAAAATTGGCTGAAAATGACTAAATATCAAGGACTCATTGGGCGAACGGCTCTGGAACTGAAATCGGAACGCTCACTGACATTTCCCCTATCTGAAAGTCTGATAAACGCCGGAAAAATGACTAAGTCCAAGAAAAAAATTTTTTCAACTTTTTCCAATTTTACCCCCGTGGGATATATATTCTACCCACACACATTTGGAACTCTCCTGGGGTACCCTCACACATATTATTCCCTCATTTAGTGGATACTTTCACAAAAAAGTGAAATTTTCAAAAATCCAGAAAAATGGCTGAAAACGACTAAATATCAAGGACTCATTGGGCGAATGGCTCTGGAACTGAAATCGGAACGCTCACTGACATTTCCCCTATCTGAAAGTCTGATAAACGCCGGAAAAATGACTAAGTCCAAAAAAAAAATGTTTTCAACTTTTTTCAATTTTACCCCGTGGGATATAAATTCTACCCATACACATTTGGAACTCTCCTGGGGTACCCTCACACATATTATTCCCTCATTTAGTGGATATTTTCACAAAAAAGTGAAATTTTCAAAAATCCAGAAAATTGGCTGAAAACGACTAAATATCAAGGACTCAGTGGGCGAATAGCTCTGGTACAGAAATAGGAACGCTTACTGACATTTGCCCTATCTGAAAGTCTGATAAACACCGGAAAAATGACTAAGTCCAAAAAAAAATTTTTTTCAACTTTTTTCAATTTTACCCCGTGGGATATATATTCTACCCACACACATTTGGAACTCTCCTGGGGTACCCTCACACATATTATTCCCTCATTTAGTGGATATTTTCACAAAAAAGTGAAATTTTCAAAAATCCAGAAAATTGGCTGAAAACGACTAAATATCAAGGACTCAGTGGGCGAATAGCTCTGGTACAGAAATAGGAACGCTTACTGACATTTGCCCTATCTGAAAGTCTGATAAACACCGGAAAAATGACTAAGTCCAAAAAAATAATTTTTTCAACTTTTTTCAATTTTACCCCGTGGGATATATATTCTACCCATACACATTTGGAACTCTCCTGGGGTACCCTCACACATATTATTCCCTCATTTAGTGGATATTTTCACAAAAAATTGAAATTTTCAAAAATCCAGAAAATTGGCTGAAAATGACTAAATATCAAGGACTCATTGGGCGAATCGCTCTGGAACTGAAATAGGAACGCTCACTGACATTTCCCCTATCTGAAAGTCTGATAAACGCCGGAAAAATGACTAAGTCCAAAAAAAAAAATTTTTCAACTTTTTCCAATTTTACCCCCGTGGGATATATATTCTACCCACACACATTTGGAACTCTCCTGGGGTACCCTCACACATATTATTCCCTCATTTAGTGGATATTTTCACAAAAAAGTGAAATTTTCAAAAATCCAGAAAATTGGCTGAAAACGACTAAATATCAAGGACTCATTGGGCGAATGGCTCTGGAACTGAAATCGGAATGCTCACTGACATTTCCCCTATCTGAAAGTCTGATAAACGCCAGAAAAATGACTAAGTCCAAAAAAAAATTTTTTTCAACTTTTTTCAATTTTACCCCGTGGGATATATATTCTACCCACACACATTTGGAACTCTCCTGGGGTACCCTCACACATATTATTCCCTCATTTAGTGGATATTTTCACAAAAAAGTGTAATTTTCAAAAATCCAGAAAATTGGCTGAAAACGACTAATAATCAAGGACTCAGTGGGCGAATAGCTCTGGTACAGAAATAGGAACGCTTACTGACATTTGCCCTATCTGAAAGCCTGATAAACACCGGAAAAATGACTAAGTCCAAAAAAATAATTTTTTCAACTTTTTTCAATTTTACCCCGTGTGATATATATTCTACCCATACACATTTGGAACTCTCCTGGGGTACCCTCACACATATTATTCCCTCATTTAGTGGATATTTTCACAAAAAAGTGAAATTTTCAAAAATCCAGAAAATTGGCTGAAAACGACTAAATATCAAGGACTCATTGGGCGAATCGCTCTGGAACTGAAATAGGAACGCTCACTGACATTTCCCCTATCTGAAAGTCTGATAAACGCCGGAAAAATGACTAAGTCCAAAAAAAAAATGTTTTCAACTTTTTTCAATTTTACCCCGTGGGATATATATTCTACCCATACACATTTGGAACTCTCCTGGTGTACCCTCACACATATTATTCCCTCATTTAGTGGATACTTTCACAAAAAAGTGAAATTTTCAAAAATCCAGAAAATTGGCTGAAAACGACTAAATATCAAGAACTCATTGGGCGAATGGCTCTGGAACTGAAATCGGAACGCTCACTGACATTTCCCCTATCTGAAAGTCTGATAAACGCCGGAAAAATGACTAAGTCCAAGAAAAAAATTTTTTCAACTTTTTCCAATTTTACCCCCGTGGGATATATATTCTACCCACACACATTTGGAACTCTCCTGGGGTACCCTCACACATATTATTCCCTCATTTAGTGGATACTTTCACAAAACAGTGAAATTTTCAAAAATCCAGAAAAATGGCTGAAAACGACTAAATATCAAGGACTCATTGGGCGAATGGCTCTGGAACTGAAATCGGAACGCTCACTGACATTTCCCCTATCTGAAAGTCTGATAAACGCCGGAAAAATGACTAAGTCCAAAAAAAAAATGTTTTCAACTTTTTTCAATTTTACCCCGTGGGATATAAATTCTACCCATACACATTTGGAACTCTCCTGGGGTACCCTCACACATATTATTCCCTCATTTAGTGGATACTTTCACAAAAAAGTGAAATTTTCAAAAATCCAGAAAATTGGCTGAAAACGACTAAATATCAAGGACTCATTGGGCGAATGGCTCTGGAACTGAAATCGGAATGCTCACTGACATTTCCCCTATCTGAAAGTCTGATAAACGCCAGAAAAATGACTAAGTCCAAAAAAAAATTTTTTTCAACTTTTTTCAATTTTACCCCGTGGGATATATATTCTACCCACACACATTTGGAACTCTCCTGGGGTACCCTCACACATATTATTCCCTCATTTAGTGGATATTTTCACAAAAAAGTGAAATTTTCAAAAATCCAGAAAATTGGCTGAAAACGACTAAATATCAAGGACTCAGTGGGCGAATAGCTCTGGTACAGAAATAGGAACGCTTACTGACATTTGCCCTATCTGAAAGTCTGATAAACACCGGAAAAATGACTAAGTCCAAAAAAATAATTTTTTCAACTTTTTTCAATTTTACCCCGTGGGATATATATTCTACCCATACACATTTGGAACTCTCCTGGGGTACCCTCACACATATTATTCCCTCATTTAGTGGATACTTTCACAAAAAAGTGAAATTTTCAAAAATCCAGAAAATTGGCTGAAAACGACTAAATATCAAGGACTCATTGGGCGAATGGCTCTGGAACTGAAATCGGAACGCTCACTGACATTTCCCCTATCTGAAAGTCTGATAAACGCCGGAAAAATGACTAAGTCCAAGAAAAAAATTTTTTCAACTTTTTCCAATTTTACCCCCGTGGGATATATATTCTACCCACACACATTTGGAACTCTCCTGGGGTACCCTCACACATATTATTCCCTCATTTAGTGGATACTTTCACAAAACAGTGAAATTTTCAAAAATCCAGAAAAATGGCTGAAAACGACTAAATATCAAGGACTCATTGGGCGAATGGCTCTGGAACTGAAATCGGAACGCTCACTGACATTTCCCCTATCTGAAAGTCTGATAAACGCCGGAAAAATGACTAAGTCCAAAAAAAAAATGTTTTCAACTTTTTTCAATTTTACCCCGTGGGATATAAATTCTACCCATACACATTTGGAACTCTCCTGGGGTACCCTCACACATATTATTCCCTCATTTAGTGGATACTTTCACAAAAAAGTGAAATTTTCAAAAATCCAGAAAATTGGCTGAAAACGACTAAATATCAAGGACTCATTGGGCGAATGGCTCTGGAACTGAAATCGGAATGCTCACTGACATTTCCCCTATCTGAAAGTCTGATAAACGCCAGAAAAATGACTAAGTCCAAAAAAAATTTTTTTTCAACTTTTTTCAATTTTACCCCGTGGGATATATATTCTACCCACACACATTTGGAACTCTCCTGGGGTACCCTCACACATATTATTCCCTCATTTAGTGGATATTTTCACAAAAAAGTGAAATTTTCAAAAATCCAGAAAATTGGCTGAAAACGACTAAATATCAAGGACTCAGTGGGCGAATAGCTCTGGTACAGAAATAGGAACGCTTACTGACATTTGCCCTATCTGAAAGTCTGATAAACACCGGAAAAATGACTAAGTCCAAAAAAATAATTTTTTCAACTTTTTTCAATTTTACCCCGTGGGATATATATTCTACCCATACACATTTGGAACTCTCCTGGGGTACCCTCACACATATTATTCCCTCATTTAGTGGATATTTTCACAAAAAATTGAAATTTTCAAAAATCCAGAAAATTGGCTGAAAATGACTAAATATCAAGGACTCATTGGGCGAATCGCTCTGGAACTGAAATAGGAACGCTCACTGACATTTCCCCTATCTGAAAGTCTGATAAACGCCGGAAAAATGACTAAGTCCAAAAAAAAAAATTTTTCAACTTTTTCCAATTTTACCCCCGTGGGATATATATTCTACCCACACACATTTGGAACTCTCCTGGGGTACCCTCACACATATTATTCCCTCATTTAGTGGATATTTTCACAAAAAAGTGAAATTTTCAAAAATCCAGAAAATTGGCTGAAAACGACTAAATATCAAGGACTCATTGGGCGAATGGCTCTGGAACTGAAATCGGAATGCTCACTGACATTTCCCCTATCTGAAAGTCTGATAAACGCCAGAAAAATGACTAAGTCCAAAAAAAAATTTTTTTCAACTTTTTTCAATTTTACCCCGTGGGATATATATTCTACCCACACACATTTGGAACTCTCCTGGGGTACCCTCACACATATTATTCCCTCATTTAGTGGATATTTTCACAAAAAAGTGTAATTTTCAAAAATCCAGAAAATTGGCTGAAAACGACTAATAATCAAGGACTCAGTGGGCGAATAGCTCTGGTACAGAAATAGGAACGCTTACTGACATTTGCCCTATCTGAAAGTCTGATAAACACCGGAAAAATGACTAAGTCCAAAAAAATAATTTTTTCAACTTTTTTCAATTTTACCCCGTGTGATATATATTCTACCCATACACATTTGGAACTCTCCTGGGGTACCCTCACACATATTATTCCCTCATTTAGTGGATATTTTCACAAAAAAGTGAAATTTTCAAAAATCCAGAAAATTGGCTGAAAACGACTAAATATCAAGGACTCATTGGGCGAATCGCTCTGGAACTGAAATAGGAACGCTCACTGACATTTCCCCTATCTGAAAGTCTGATAAACGCCGGAAAAATGACTAAGTCCAAAAAAAAAATGTTTTCAACTTTTTTCAATTTTACCCCGTGGGATATATATTCTACCCATACACATTTGGAACTCTCCTGGTGTACCCTCACACATATTATTCCCTCATTTAGTGGATACTTTCACAAAAAAGTGAAATTTTCAAAAATCCAGAAAATTGGCTGAAAATGACTAAATATCAAGGACTCATTGGGCGAATCGCTCTGGAACTGAAATAGGAACGCTCACTGACATTTCCCCTATCTGAAAGTCTGATAAACGCCGGAAAAATGACTAAGTCCAAGAAAAAAATTTTTTCAACTTTTTCCAATTTTACCCCCGTGGGATATATATTCTACCCACACACATTTGGAACTCTCCTGGGGTACCCTCACACATATTATTCCCTCATTTAGTGGATATTTTCACAAAAAAGTGAAATTTTCAAAAATCCAGAAAATTGGCTGAAAACGACTAAATATCAAGGACTCATTGGACGAATCGCTCTGGAACTGAAATAGGAACGCTCACTGACATTTCCCCTATCTGAAAGTCTGATAAATGCTGGAAAAATGACTAAGTCCAAAAAAAAATTTTTTTCAACTTTTTTCAATTTTACCCCCGTGGGATATATATTCTACCCATACACATTTGGAACTCTCCTGGGGTACCCTCACACATATTATTCCCTCATTTAGTGGATACTTTCACAAAAAAGTGAAATTTTCAAAAATCCAGAAAAATGGCTGAAAACGACTAAATATCAAGGACTCATTGGGCGAATGGCTCTGGAACTGAAATCGGAACGCTCACTGACATTTCCCCTATCTGAAAGTCTGATAAACGCCGGAAAAATGACTAAGTCCAAAAAAAAAATGTTTTCAACTTTTTTCAATTTTACCCCGTGGGATATAAATTCTACCCATACACATTTGGAACTCTCCTGGGGTACCCTCACACATATTATTCCCTCATTTAGTGGATACTTTCACAAAAAAGTGAAATTTTCAAAAATCCAGAAAATTGGCTGAAAACGACTAAATATCAAGGACTCATTGGGCGAATGGCTCTGGAACTGAAATCGGAATGCTCACTGACATTTCCCCTATCTGAAAGTCTGATAAACGCCAGAAAAATGACTAAGTCCAAAAAAAAATTTTTTTCAACTTTTTTCAATTTTACCCCTTGGGATATATATTCTACCCACACACATTTGGAACTCTCCTGGGGTACCCTCACACATATTATTCCCTCATTTAGTGGATATTTTCACAAAAAAGTGAAATTTTCAAAAATCCAGAAAATTGGCTGAAAACGACTAAATATCAAGGACTCAGTGGGCGAATAGCTCTGGTACAGAAATAGGAACGCTTACTGACATTTGCCCTATCTGAAAGTCTGATAAACACCGGAAAAATGACTAAGTCCAAAAAAAAATTTTTTTCAACTTTTTTCAATTTTACCCCCGTGGGATATATATTCTACCCATACACATTTGGAACTCTCCTGGGGTACCCTCACACATATTATTCCCTCATTTAGTGGCTACTTTCACAAAAAAGTGAAATTTTCAAAAATCCAGAAAATTGGCTGAAAACGACTAAATATCAAGGACTCATTGAGCGAATGGCTCTGGAACTGAAATCGGAACGCTCACTGACATTTCCCCTATCTGAAAGTCTGATAAACGCCGGAAAAATGACTAAGTCCAAAAAAAAAAATTTTTCAACTTTTTCCAATTTTACCCCCGTGGGATATATATTCTACCCACACACATTTGGAACTCTCCTGGGGTACCCTCACACATATTATTCCCTCATTTAGTGGATATTTTCACAAAAAAGTGAAATTTTCAAAAATCCAGAAAATTGGCTGAAAACGACTAAATATCAAGGACTCATTGGGCGAATGGCTCTGGAACTGAAATCGGAATGCTCACTGACATTTCCCCTATCTGAAAGTCTGATAAACGCCAGAAAAATGACTAAGTCCAAAAAAAAATTTTTTTCAACTTTTTTCAATTTTACCCCGTGGGATATATATTCTACCCACACACATTTGGAACTCTCCTGGGGTACCCTCACACATATTATTCCCTCATTTAGTGGATATTTTCACAAAAAAGTGAAATTTTCAAAAATCCAGAAAATTGGCTGAAAACGACTAAATATCAAGGACTCAGTGGGCGAATAGCTCTGGTACAGAAATAGGAACGCTTACTGACATTTGCCCTATCTGAAAGTCTGATAAACACCGGAAAAATGACTAAGTCCAAAAAAATAATTTTTTCAACTTTTTTCAATTTTACCCCGTGGGATATATATTCTACCCATACACATTTGGAACTCTCCTGGGGTACCCTCACACATATTATTCCCTCATTTAGTGGATACTTTCACAAAAAAGTGAAATTTTCAAAAATCCAGAAAATTGGCTGAAAACGACTAAATATCAAGGACTCATTGGGCGAATGGCTCTGGAACTGAAATCGGAACGCTCACTGACATTTCCCCTATCTGAAAGTCTGATAAACGCCGGAAAAATGACTAAGTCCAAGAAAAAAATTTTTTCAACTTTTTCCAATTTTACCCCCGTGGGATATATATTCTACCCACACACATTTGGAACTCTCCTGGGGTACCCTCACACATATTATTCCCTCATTTAGTGGATACTTTCACAAAACAGTGAAATTTTCAAAAATCCAGAAAAATGGCTGAAAACGACTAAATATCAAGGACTCATTGGGCGAATGGCTCTGGAACTGAAATCGGAACGCTCACTGACATTTCCCCTATCTGAAAGTCTGATAAACGCCGGAAAAATGACTAAGTCCAAAAAAAAAATGTTTTCAACTTTTTTCAATTTTACCCCGTGGGATATAAATTCTACCCATACACATTTGGAACTCTCCTGGGGTACCCTCACACATATTATTCCCTCATTTAGTGGATACTTTCACAAAAAAGTGAAATTTTCAAAAATCCAGAAAATTGGCTGAAAACGACTAAATATCAAGGACTCATTGGGCGAATGGCTCTGGAACTGAAATCGGAATGCTCACTGACATTTCCCCTATCTGAAAGTCTGATAAACGCCAGAAAAATGACTAAGTCCAAAAAAAATTTTTTTTCAACTTTTTTCAATTTTACCCCGTGGGATATATATTCTACCCACACACATTTGGAACTCTCCTGGGGTACCCTCACACATATTATTCCCTCATTTAGTGGATATTTTCACAAAAAAGTGAAATTTTCAAAAATCCAGAAAATTGGCTGAAAACGACTAAATATCAAGGACTCAGTGGGCGAATAGCTCTGGTACAGAAATAGGAACGCTTACTGACATTTGCCCTATCTGAAAGTCTGATAAACACCGGAAAAATGACTAAGTCCAAAAAAATAATTTTTTCAACTTTTTTCAATTTTACCCCGTGGGATATATATTCTACCCATACACATTTGGAACTCTCCTGGGGTACCCTCACACATATTATTCCCTCATTTAGTGGATATTTTCACAAAAAATTGAAATTTTCAAAAATCCAGAAAATTGGCTGAAAATGACTAAATATCAAGGACTCATTGGGCGAATCGCTCTGGAACTGAAATAGGAACGCTCACTGACATTTCCCCTATCTGAAAGTCTGATAAACGCCGGAAAAATGACTAAGTCCAAAAAAAAAAATTTTTCAACTTTTTCCAATTTTACCCCCGTGGGATATATATTCTACCCACACACATTTGGAACTCTCCTGGGGTACCCTCACACATATTATTCCCTCATTTAGTGGATATTTTCACAAAAAAGTGAAATTTTCAAAAATCCAGAAAATTGGCTGAAAACGACTAAATATCAAGGACTCATTGGGCGAATGGCTCTGGAACTGAAATCGGAATGCTCACTGACATTTCCCCTATCTGAAAGTCTGATAAACGCCAGAAAAATGACTAAGTCCAAAAAAAAATTTTTTTCAACTTTTTTCAATTTTACCCCGTGGGATATATATTCTACCCACACACATTTGGAACTCTCCTGGGGTACCCTCACACATATTATTCCCTCATTTAGTGGATATTTTCACAAAAAAGTGTAATTTTCAAAAATCCAGAAAATTGGCTGAAAACGACTAATAATCAAGGACTCAGTGGGCGAATAGCTCTGGTACAGAAATAGGAACGCTTACTGACATTTGCCCTATCTGAAAGTCTGATAAACACCGGAAAAATGACTAAGTCCAAAAAAATAATTTTTTCAACTTTTTTCAATTTTACCCCGTGTGATATATATTCTACCCATACACATTTGGAACTCTCCTGGGGTACCCTCACACATATTATTCCCTCATTTAGTGGATATTTTCACAAAAAAGTGAAATTTTCAAAAATCCAGAAAATTGGCTGAAAACGACTAAATATCAAGGACTCATTGGGCGAATCGCTCTGGAACTGAAATAGGAACGCTCACTGACATTTCCCCTATCTGAAAGTCTGATAAACGCCGGAAAAATGACTAAGTCCAAAAAAAAAATGTTTTCAACTTTTTTCAATTTTACCCCGTGGGATATATATTCTACCCATACACATTTGGAACTCTCCTGGTGTACCCTCACACATATTATTCCCTCATTTAGTGGATACTTTCACAAAAAAGTGAAATTTTCAAAAATCCAGAAAATTGGCTGAAAATGACTAAATATCAAGGACTCATTGGGCGAATCGCTCTGGAACTGAAATAGGAACGCTCACTGACATTTCCCCTATCTGAAAGTCTGATAAACGCCGGAAAAATGACTAAGTCCAAGAAAAAAATTTTTTCAACTTTTTCCAATTTTACCCCCGTGGGATATATATTCTACCCACACACATTTGGAACTCTCCTGGGGTACCCTCACACATATTATTCCCTCATTTAGTGGATATTTTCACAAAAAAGTGAAATTTTCAAAAATCCAGAAAATTGGCTGAAAACGACTAAATATCAAGGACTCATTGGACGAATCGCTCTGGAACTGAAATAGGAACGCTCACTGACATTTCCCCTATCTGAAAGTCTGATAAATGCTGGAAAAATGACTAAGTCCAAAAAAAAATTTTTTTCAACTTTTTTCAATTTTACCCCCGTGGGATATATATTCTACCCATACACATTTGGAACTCTCCTGGGGTACCCTCACACATATTATTCCCTCATTTAGTGGATACTTTCACAAAAAAGTGAAATTTTCAAAAATCCAGAAAAATGGCTGAAAACGACTAAATATCAAGGACTCATTGGGCGAATGGCTCTGGAACTGAAATCGGAACGCTCACTGACATTTCCCCTATCTGAAAGTCTGATAAACGCCGGAAAAATGACTAAGTCCAAAAAAAAAATGTTTTCAACTTTTTTCAATTTTACCCCGTGGGATATAAATTCTACCCATACACATTTGGAACTCTCCTGGGGTACCCTCACACATATTATTCCCTCATTTAGTGGATACTTTCACAAAAAAGTGAAATTTTCAAAAATCCAGAAAATTGGCTGAAAACGACTAAATATCAAGGACTCATTGGGCGAATGGCTCTGGAACTGAAATCGGAATGCTCACTGACATTTCCCCTATCTGAAAGTCTGATAAACGCCAGAAAAATGACTAAGTCCAAAAAAAAATTTTTTTCAACTTTTTTCAATTTTACCCCTTGGGATATATATTCTACCCACACACATTTGGAACTCTCCTGGGGTACCCTCACACATATTATTCCCTCATTTAGTGGATATTTTCACAAAAAAGTGAAATTTTCAAAAATCCAGAAAATTGGCTGAAAACGACTAAATATCAAGGACTCAGTGGGCGAATAGCTCTGGTACAGAAATAGGAACGCTTACTGACATTTGCCCTATCTGAAAGTCTGATAAACACCGGAAAAATGACTAAGTCCAAAAAAAAATTTTTTTCAACTTTTTTCAATTTTACCCCCGTGGGATATATATTCTACCCATACACATTTGGAACTCTCCTGGGGTACCCTCACACATATTATTCCCTCATTTAGTGGCTACTTTCACAAAAAAGTGAAATTTTCAAAAATCCAGAAAATTGGCTGAAAACGACTAAATATCAAGGACTCATTGAGCGAATGGCTCTGGAACTGAAATCGGAACGCTCACTGACATTTCCCCTATCTGAAAGTCTGATAAACGCCGGAAAAATGACTAAGTCCAAAAAAAAAAATTTTTCAACTTTTTCCAATTTTACCCCCGTGGGATATATATTCTACCCACACACATTTGGAACTCTCCTGGGGTACCCTCACACATATTATTCCCTCATTTAGTGGATATTTTCACAAAAAAGTGAAATTTTCAAAAATCCAGAAAATTGGCTGAAAACGACTAAATATCAAGGACTCATTGGGCGAATGGCTCTGGAACTGAAATCGGAATGCTCACTGACATTTCCCCTATCTGAAAGTCTGATAAACGCCAGAAAAATGACTAAGTCCAAAAAAAAATTTTTTTCAACTTTTTTCAATTTTACCCCGTGGGATATATATTCTACCCACACACATTTGGAACTCTCCTGGGGTACCCTCACACATATTATTCCCTCATTTAGTGGATATTTTCACAAAAAAGTGTAATTTTCAAAAATCCAGAAAATTGGCTGAAAACGACTAATAATCAAGGACTCAGTGGGCGAATAGCTCTGGTACAGAAATAGGAACGCTTACTGACATTTGCCCTATCTGAAAGTCTGATAAACACCGGAAAAATGACTAAGTCCAAAAAAATAATTTTTTCAACTTTTTTCAATTTTACCCCGTGTGATATATATTCTACCCATACACATTTGGAACTCTCCTGGGGTACCCTCACACATATTATTCCCTCATTTAGTGGATATTTTCACAAAAAAGTGAAATTTTCAAAAATCCAGAAAATTGGCTGAAAACGACTAAATATCAAGGACTCATTGGGCGAATCGCTCTGTAACTGAAATAGGAACGCTCACTGACATTTCCCCTATCTGAAAGTCTGATAAACGCCGGAAAAATGACTAAGTCCAAAAAAAAAATGTTTTCAACTTTTTTCAATTTTACCCCGTGGGATATATATTCTACCCATACACATTTGGAACTCTCCTGGTGTACCCTCACACATATTATTCCCTCATTTAGTGGATACTTTCACAAAAAAGTGAAATTTTCAAAAATCCAGAAAATTGGCTGAAAACGACTAAATATCAAGGACTCATTGGGCGAATGGCTCTGGAACTGAAATCGGAACGCTCACTGACATTTCCCCTATCTGAAAGTCTGATAAACGCCGGAAAAATGACTAAGTCCAAAAAAAAATTTTTTTCAACTTTTTTCAATTTTACCCCGTGGGATATATATTCTACCCATACACATTTGGAACTCTCCTGGGGTACCCTCACACATATTATTCCCTCATTTAGTGGCTACTTTCACAAAAAAGTGAAATTTTCAAAAATCCAGAAAATTGGCTGAAAACGACTAAATATCAAGGACTCATTGAGCGAATGGCTCTGGAACTGAAATCGGAACGCTCACTGACATTTCCCCTATCTGAAAGTCTGATAAACGCCGGAAAAATGACTAAGTCCAAAAAAAAAATGTTTTCAACTTTTTTCAATTTTACCCCGTGGGATATATATTCTACCCATACACATTTGGAACTCTCCTGGGGTACCCTCACACATATTATTCCCTCATTTAGTGGATATTTTCACAAAAAATTGAAATTTTCAAAAATCCAGAAAATTGGCTGAAAATGACTAAATATCAAGGACTCATTGGGCGAATCGCTCTGGAACTGAAATAGGAACGCTCACTGACATTTCCCCTATCTGAAAGTCTGATAAACGCCGGAAAAATGACTAAGTCCAAAAAAAAAAATTTTTCAACTTTTTCCAATTTTACCCCCGTGGGATATATATTCTACCCACACACATTTGGAACTCTCCTGGGGTACCCTCACACATATTATTCCCTCATTTAGTGGATATTTTCACAAAAAAGTGAAATTTTCAAAAATCCAGAAAATTGGCTGAAAACGACTAAATATCAAGGACTCATTGGGCGAATGGCTCTGGAACTGAAATCGGAATGCTCACTGACATTTCCCCTATCTGAAAGTCTGATAAACGCCAGAAAAATGACTAAGTCCAAAAAAAAATTTTTTTCAACTTTTTTCAATTTTACCCCGTGGGATATATATTCTACCCACACACATTTGGAACTCTCCTGGGGTACCCTCACACATATTATTCCCTCATTTAGTGGATATTTTCACAAAAAAGTGTAATTTTCAAAAATCCAGAAAATTGGCTGAAAACGACTAATAATCAAGGACTCAGTGGGCGAATAGCTCTGGTACAGAAATAGGAACGCTTACTGACATTTGCCCTATCTGAAAGTCTGATAAACACCGGAAAAATGACTAAGTCCAAAAAAATAATTTTTTCAACTTTTTTCAATTTTACCCCGTGTGATATATATTCTACCCATACACATTTGGAACTCTCCTGGGGTACCCTCACACATATTATTCCCTCATTTAGTGGATATTTTCACAAAAAAGTGAAATTTTCAAAAATCCAGAAAATTGGCTGAAAACGACTAAATATCAAGGACTCATTGGGCGAATCGCTCTGGAACTGAAATAGGAACGCTCACTGACATTTCCCCTATCTGAAAGTCTGATAAACGCCGGAAAAATGACTAAGTCCAAAAAAAAAATGTTTTCAACTTTTTTCAATTTTACCCCGTGGGATATATATTCTACCCATACACATTTGGAACTCTCCTGGTGTACCCTCACACATATTATTC
Source organism: Phyllobates terribilis (assembly GCF_046119375.1). Lineage (NCBI taxonomy): Eukaryota > Metazoa > Chordata > Amphibia > Anura > Dendrobatidae > Phyllobates > Phyllobates terribilis. The sequence continues at coordinate 587,804,587 of NW_027362762.1, forward strand.
CCTCATTTAGTGGATACTTTCACAAAAAAGTGAAATTTTCAAAAATCCAGAAAATTGGCTGAAAACGACTAAATATCAAGGACTCATTGGGCGAATGGCTCTGGAACTGAAATCGGAACGCTCACTGACATTTCCCCTATCTGAAAGTCTGATAAACGCCGGAAAAATGACTAAGTCCAAAAAAAAATTTTTTTCAACTTTTTTCAATTTTACCCCGTGGGATATATATTCTACCCATACACATTTGGAACTCTCCTGGGGTACCCTCACACATATTATTCCCTCATTTAGTGGCTACTTTCACAAAAAAGTGAAATTTTCAAAAATCCAGAAAATTGGCTGAAAACGACTAAATATCAAGGACTCATTGAGCGAATGGCTCTGGAACTGAAATCGGAACGCTCACTGACATTTCCCCTATCTGAAAGTCTGATAAACGCCGGAAAAATGACTAAGTCCAAAAAAAAAATGTTTTCAACTTTTTTCAATTTTACCCCGTGGGATATATATTCTACCCATACACATTTGGAACTCTCCTGGGGTACCATCACACATATTATTCCCTCATTTAGTGGATATTTTCACAAAAAATTGAAATTTTCAAAAATCCAGAAAATTGGCTGAAAATGACTAAATATCAAGGACTCATTGGGCGAATCGCTCTGGAACTGAAATAGGAACGCTCACTGACATTTCCCCTATCTGAAAGTCTGATAAACGCCGGAAAAATGACTAAGTCCAAAAAAAAAAATTTTTCAACTTTTTCCAATTTTACCCCCGTGGGATATATATTCTACCCACACACATTTGGAACTCTCCTGGGGTACCCTCACACATATTATTCCCTCATTTAGTGGATATTTTCACAAAAAAGTGAAATTTTCAAAAATCCAGAAAATTGGCTGAAAACGACTAAATATCAAGGACTCAATGGGCGAATGGCTCTGGAACTGAAATCGGAATGCTCACTGACATTTCCCCTATCTGAAAGTCTGATAAACGCCAGAAAAATGACTAAGTCCAAAAAAAAATTTTTTTCAACTTTTTTCAATTTTACCCCGTGGGATATATATTCTACCCACACACATTTGGAACTCTCCTGGGGTACCCTCACACATATTATTCCCTCATTTAGTGGATATTTTCACAAAAAAGTGTAATTTTCAAAAATCCAGAAAATTGGCTGAAAACGACTAATAATCAAGGACTCAGTGGGCGAATAGCTCTGGTACAGAAATAGGAACGCTTACTGACATTTGCCCTATCTGAAAGTCTGATAAACACCGGAAAAATGACTAAGTCCAAAAAAATAATTTTTTCAACTTTTTTCAATTTTACCCCGTGTGATATATATTCTACCCATACACATTTGGAACTCTCCTGGGGTACCCTCACACATATTATTCCCTCATTTAGTGGATATTTTCACAAAAAAGTGAAATTTTCAAAAATCCAGAAAATTGGCTGAAAACGACTAAATATCAAGGACTCATTGGGCGAATCGCTCTGGAACTGAAATAGGAACGCTCACTGACATTTCCCCTATCTGAAAGTCTGATAAACGCCGGAAAAATGACTAAGTCCAAAAAAAAAATGTTTTCAACTTTTTTCAATTTTACCCCGTGGGATATATATTCTACCCATACACATTTGGAACTCTCCTGGTGTACCCTCACACATATTATTCCCTCATTTAGTGGATACTTTCACAAAAAAGTGAAATTTTCAAAAATCCAGAAAATTGGCTGAAAACGACTAAATATCAAGGACTCATTGGGCGAATGGCTCTGGAACTGAAATCGGAACGCTCACTGACATTTCCCCTATCTGAAAGTCTGATAAACGCCGGAAAAATGATTAAGTCCAAAAAAAAAATGTTTTCAACTTTTTTCAATTTTACCCCGTGGGATATATATTCTACCCATACACATTTGGAACTCTCCTGGGGTTCCCTCACACATATTATTCCCTCATTTAGTGGATATTTTCACAAAAAAGTGAAATTTTCAAAAATCCAGAAAATTGGCTGAAAATGACTAAATATCAAGGACTCATTGGGCGAATCGCTCTGGAACTGAAATAGGAACGCTCACTGACATTTCCCCTATCTGAAAGTCTGATAAACGCCGGAAAAATGACTAAGTCCAAGAAAAAAATTTTTTCAACTTTTTCCAATTTTACCCCCGTGGGATATATATTCTACCCACACACATTTGGAACTCTCCTGGGGTACCCTCACACATATTATTCCCTCATTTAGTGGATATTTTCACAAAAAAGTGAAATTTTCAAAAATCCAGAAAAATGGCTGAAAACGACTAAATATCAAGGACTCATTGGGCGAATGGCTCTGGAACTGAAATCGGAACGCTCACTGACATTTCCCCTATCTGAAAGTCTGATAAACGCCGGAAAAATGACTAAGTCCAAAAAAAAAATGTTTTCAACTTTTTTCAATTTTACCCCGTGGGATATAAATTCTACCCATACACATTTGGAACTCTCCTGGGGTACCCTCACACATATTATTCCCTCATTTAGTGGATACTTTCACAAAAAAGTGAAATTTTCAAAAATCCAGAAAATTGGCTGAAAACGACTAAATATCAAGGACTCATTGGGCGAATGGCTCTGGAACTGAAATCGGAATGCTCACTGACATTTCCCCTATCTGAAAGTCTGATAAACGCCAGAAAAATGACTAAGTCCAAAAAAAAATTTTTTTCAACTTTTTTCAATTTTACCCCGTGGGATATATATTCTACCCACACACATTTGGAACTCTCCTGGGGTACCCTCACACATATTATTCCCTCATTTAGTGGATATTTTCACAAAAAAGTGAAACTTTCAAAAATCCAGAAAATTGGCTGAAAACGACTAAATATCAAGGACTCATTGGGCGAATCGCTCTGGAACTGAAATAGGAACGCTCACTGACATTTCCCCTATCTGAAAGTCTGATAAACGCCGGAAAAATGACTAAGTCCAAGAAAAAATTTTTTTCAACTTTTTCCAATTTTACCCCCGTGGGATATATATTCTACCCACACACATTTGGAACTCTCCTGGGGTACCCTCACACATATTATTCCCTCATTTAGTGGATATTTTCACAAAAAAGTGAAATTTTCAAAAATCCAGAAAATTGGCTGAAAACGACTAAATATCAAGGACTCATTGGGCGAATGGCTCTGGAACTGAAATAGGAACGCTCACTGACATTTCCCCTATCTGAAAGTCTGATAAATGCCGGAAAAATGACTAAGTCCAAGAAAAATTTTTTTTTCAACTTTTTTCAATTTTACCCCGTGGGATATATATTCTACCCACACACATTTGGAACTCTCCTGGGGTACCCTCACACATATTATTCCCTCATTTAGTGGATATTTTCACAAAAAAGTGAAATTTTCAAAAATCCAGAAAATTGGCTGAAATCGACTAAATATCAAGGACTCATTGGGCGAATCGCTCTGGAACTGAAATAGGAATGCTCACTGACATTTCCCCTATCTGAAAGTCTGATAAATGCCAGAAAAATGGCTAAGTCCAAGAAAAATTTTTTTTCAGCTTTTTTCAATTTTACCCCGTGGGATATATATTCTACCCACACACATTTGGAACTCTCCTGGGGTACCCTCACACATATTATTCCCTCATTTAGTGGATATTTTCACAAAAAAGTGAAATTTTCAAAAATCCAGAAAATTGGCTGAAAACGGATAAATATCAAGGACTCATTGTGCGAATGGCTCTGGAACTGAAATCGGAATGCTCACTGACATTTCCCCTATCTGAAAGTCTGATAAACGCCAGAAAAATGACTAAGTCCAAAAAAAAATTTTTTTCAACTTTTTTCAATTTTACCCCGTGGGATATATATTCTACCCATACACATTTGGAACTCTCGTGGGGTACCCTCACACATATTATTCCCTCATTTAGTGGATATTTTCACAAAAAAGTGAAATTTTCAAAAATCCAGAAAATTGGCTGAAAACGACTAAATATCAAGGACTCATTGGGCGAATCGCTCTGGAACTGAAATAGGAACGCTCACTGACATTTCCCCTATCTGAAAGTCTGATAAATGCCGGAAAAATGACTAAGTCCAAGAAAAATTTTTTTTCAACTTTTTTCAATTTTACCCCCGTGGGATATATATTCTACCCACACACATTTGGAACTCTCCTGGGGTACCCTCACACATATTATTCCCTCATTTAGTGGATATTTTCACAAAAAAGTGAAATTTTAAAAAATCCAGAAAATTGGCTGAAAACGACTAAATATCAAGGACTCATTGGGCGAATCGCTCTGGAACTGAAATAGGAACGCTCACTGACATTTCCCCTATCTGAAAGTCTGATAAATGCCGGAAAAATGACTAAGTCCAAGAAAAATTTTTTTTCAACTTTTTTCAATTTTACCCCCGTGGGATATATATTCTACCCACACACATTTGGAACTCTCCTGGGGTACCCTCACACATATTATTCCCTCATTTAGTGGATATTTTCACAAAAAAGTGAAATTTTCAAAAATCCAGAAAATTGGCTGAAAACGACTAAATATCAAGGACTCATTGGGCGAATCGCTCTGGAACTGAAATAGGAACGCTCACTGACATTTCCCCTATCTGAAAGTCTGATAAATGCCGGAAAAATGACTAAGTCCAAGAAAAAATTTTTTTCAACTTTTTTCAATTTTACCCCGTGGGATATATATTCTACCCATACACATTTGGAACTCTCCTGGGGTACCCTCACACATATTATTCCCTCATTTAGTGGATATTTTCACAAAAAAGTGAAATTTTCAAAAATCCAGAAAATTGGCTGAAAATGACTAAATATCAAGGACTCATTGGGCGAATCGCTCTGGAACTGAAATAGGAACGCTCACTGACATTTCCCCTATCTGAAAGTCTGATAAACGCCGGAAAAATGACTAAGTCAAAGAAAAAAATTTTTTCAACTTTTTCCAATTTTACCCCCGTGGGATATATATTCTACCCACACACATTTGGAACTCTCCTGGGGTACCCTCACACATATTATTCCCTCATTTAGTGGATATTTTCACAAAAAAGTGAAATTTTCAAAAATCCAGAAAATTGGCTGAAAACGACTAAATATCAAGGACTCATTGGGCGAATCGCTCTGGAACTGAAATAGGAACGCTCACTGACATTTCCCCTATCTGAAAGTCTGATAAATGCCGGAAAAATGACTAAGTCCAAGAAAAAATTTTTTTCAACTTTTTTCAATTTTACCCCGTGGGATATATATTCTACCCATACACATTTGGAACTCTCCTGGGGTACCCTCACACATATTATTCCCTCATTTAGTGGATATTTTCACAAAAAAGTGAAATTTTCAAAAATCCAGAAAATTGGCTGAAAACGACTAAATATCAAGGACTCATTGGGCGAATCGCTCTGGAACTGAAATAGGAACGCTCACTGACATTTCCCCTATCTGAAAGTCTGATAAATGCCGGAAAAATGGCTAAGTCCAAGAAAAAATTTTTTTCAACTTTTTTCAATTTTACCCCCGTGGGATATATATTCTACTCTCCTGGGGTACCCTCACACATATTATTCCCTCATTTAGTGGATATTTTCACAAAAAAGTGAAATTTTCAAAAATCCAGAAAATTGGCTGAAAACGACTAAATATCAAGGACTCATTGGGCGAATGGCTCTGGAACTGAAATCGGAATGCTCACTGACATTTCCCCTATCTGAAAGTCTGATAAACGCCAGAAAAATGACTAAGTCCAAAAAAATTTTTTTTTCAACTTTTTTCAATTTTACCCCGTGGGATATATATTCTACCCATACACATTTGGAACTCTCCTGGGGTACCCTCACACATATTATTCCCTCATTTAGTGGATATTTTCACAAAAAAGTGAAATTTTCAAAAATCCAGAAAATTGGCTGAAAACGACTAAATATCAAGGACTCATTGGGCGAATCACTCTGGAACTGAAATAGGAACGCTCACTGACATTTCCCCTATCTGAAAGTCTGATAAATGCCGGAAAAATGGCTAAGTCCAAGAAAAATTTTTTTTCAGCTTTTTTCAATTTTACCCCGTGGGATATATATTCTACCCACACACATTTGGAACTCTCCTGGGGTACCCTCACACATATTATTCCCTCATTTAGTGGATATTTTCACAAAAAAGTGAAATTTTCAAAAATCCAGAAAATTGGCTGAAAACGGATAAATATCAAGGACTCATTGTGCGAATGGCTCTGGAACTGAAATCGGAATGCTCACTGACATTTCCCCTATCTGAAAGTCTGATAAACGCCAGAAAAATGACTAAGTCCAAAAAAAAATTTTTTTCAACTTTTTTCAATTTTACCCCGTGGGATATATATTCTACCCATACACATTTGGAACTCTCCTGGGGTACCCTCACACATATTATTCCCTCATTTAGTGGATATTTTCACAAAAAAGTGAAATTTTCAAAAATCCAGAAAATTGGCTGAAAACGACTAAATATCAAGGACTCATTGGGCGAATCGCTCTGGAACTGAAATAGGAACGCTCACTGACATTTCCCCTATCTGAAAGTCTGATAAATGCCGGAAAAATGACTAAGTCCAAGAAAAATTTTTTTTCAACTTTTTTCAATTTTACCCCCGTGGGATATATATTCTACCCACACACATTTGGAACTCTCCTGGGGTACCCTCACACATATTATTCCCTCATTTAGTGGATATTTTCACAAAAAAGTGAAATTTTAAAAAATCCAGAAAATTGGCTGAAAACGACTAAATATCAAGGACTCATTGGGCGAATCGCTCTGGAACTGAAATAGGAACGCTCACTGACATTTCCCCTATCTGAAAGTCTGATAAATGCCGGAAAAATGACTAAGTCCAAGAAAAAATTTTTTTCAACTTTTTTCAATTTTACCCCCGTGGGATATATATTCTACCCACACACATTTGGAACTCTCCTGGGGTACCCTCACACATATTATTCCCTCATTTAGTGGATATTTTCACAAAAAAGTGAAATTTTCAAAAATCCAGAAAATTGGCTGAAAACGACTAAATATCAAGGACTCATTGGGCGAATCGCTCTGGAACTGAAATAGGAACGCTCACTGACATTTCCCCTATCTGAAAGTCTGATAAATGCCGGAAAAATGACTAAGTCCAAGAAAAAAATTTTTTCAACTTTTTTCAATTTTACCCCGTGGGATATATATTCTACCCATACACATTTGGAACTCTCCTGGGGTACCCTCACACATATTATTCCCTCATTTAGTGGATATTTTCACAAAAAAGTGAAATTTTCAAAAATCCAGAAAATTGGCTGAAAATGACTAAATATCAAGGACTCATTGGGCGAATCGCTCTGGAACTGAAATAGGAACGCTCACTGACATTTCCCCTATCTGAAAGTCTGATAAACGCCGGAAAAATGACTAAGTCCAAGAAAAAAATTTTTTCAACTTTTTCCAATTTTACCCCCGTGGGATATATATTCTACCCACACACATTTGGAACTCTCCTGGGGTACCCTCACACATATTATTCCCTCATTTAGTGGATATTTTCACAAAAAAGTGAAATTTTCAAAAATCCAGAAAATTGGCTGAAAACGACTAAATATCAAGGACTCATTGGGCGAATCGCTCTGGAACTGAAATAGGAACGCTCACTGACATTTCCCCTATCTGAAAGTCTGATAAATGCCGGAAAAATGACTAAGTCCAAGAAAAAATTTTTTTCAACTTTTTTCAATTTTACCCCGTGGGATATATATTCTACCCATACACATTTGGAACTCTCCTGGGGTACCCTCACACATATTATTCCCTCATTTAGTGGATATTTTCACAAAAAAGTGAAATTTTCAAAAATCCAGAAAATTGGCTGAAAATGACTAAATATCAAGGACTCATTGGGCGAATCGCTCTGGAACTGAAATAGGAACGCTCACTGACATTTCCCCTATCTGAAAGTCTGATAAATGCCAGAAAAATGGCTAAGTCCAAGAAAAATTTTTTTTCAACTTTTTTCAATTTTACCCCCGTGGGATATATATTCTACCCACACACATTTGGAACTCTCCTGGGGTACCCTCACACATATTATTCCCTCATTTAGTGGATATTTTCACAAAAAAGTGAAATTTTCAAAAATCCAGAAAATTGGCTGAAAACGACTAAATATCAAGGACTCATTGGGCGAATGGCTCTGGAACTGAAATCGGAATGCTCACTGACATTTCCCCTATCTGAAAGTCTGATAAACGCCAGAAAAATGACTAAGTCCAAAAAAAAAATTTTTTCAACTTTTTTCAATTTTACCCCGTGGGATATATATTCTACCCATACACATTTGGAACTCTCCTGGGGTACCCTCACACATATTATTCCCTCATTTAGTGGATATTTTCACAAAAAAGTGAAATTTTCAAAAATCCAGAAAATTGGCTGAAAACGACTAAATATCAAGGACTCATTGGGCGAATCGCTCTGGAACTGAAATAGGAACGCTCACTGACATTTCCCCTATCTGAAAGTCTGATAAATGCCGGAAAAATGACTAAGTCCAAGAAAAATTTTTTTTCAACTTTTTTCAATTTTACCCCCGTGGGATATATATTCTACCCACACACATTTGGAACTCTCCTGGGGTACCCTCACACATATTATTCCCTCATTTAGTGGATATTTTCACAAAAAAGTGAAATTTTAAAAAATCCAGAAAATTGGCTGAAAACGACTAAATATCAAGGACTCATTGGGCGAATCGCTCTGGAACTGAAATAGGAACGCTCACTGACATTTCCCCTATCTGAAAGTCTGATAAATGCCGGAAAAATGACTAAGTCCAAGAAAAAATTTTTTTCAACTTTTTTCAATTTTACCCCCGTGGGATATATATTCTACCCACACACATTTGGAACTCTCCTGGGGTACCCTCACACATATTATTCCCTCATTTAGTGGATATTTTCACAAAAAAGTGAAATTTTCAAAAATCCAGAAAATTGGCTGAAAACGACTAAATATCAAGGACTCATTGGGCGAATCGCTCTGGAACTGAAATAGGAACGCTCACTGACATTTCCCCTATCTGAAAGTCTGATAAATGCCGGAAAAATGACTAAGTCCAAGAAAAAATTTTTTTCAACTTTTTTCAATTTTACCCCGTGGGATATATATTCTACCCATACACATTTGGAACTCTCCTGGGGTACCCTCACACATATTATTCCCTCATTTAGTGGATATTTTCACAAAAAAGTGAAATTTTCAAAAATCCAGAAAATTGGCTGAAAATGACTAAATATCAAGGACTCATTGGGCGAATCGCTCTGGAACTGAAATAGGAACGCTCACTGACATTTCCCCTATCTGAAAGTCTGATAAACGCCGGAAAAATGACTAAGTCCAAGAAAAAAATTTTTTCAACTTTTTCCAATTTTACCCCCGTGGGATATATATTCTACCCACACACATTTGGAACTCTCCTGGGGTACCCTCACACATATTATTCCCTCATTTAGTGGATATTTTCACAAAAAAGTGAAATTTTCAAAAATCCAGAAAATTGGCTGAAAACGACTAAATATCAAGGACTCATTGGGCGAATCGCTCTGGAACTGAAATAGGAACGCTCACTGACATTTCCCCTATCTGAAAGTCTGATAAATGCCGGAAAAATGACTAAGTCCAAGAAAAAATTTTTTTCAACTTTTTTCAATTTTACCCCGTGGGATATATATTCTACCCATACACATTTGGAACTCTCCTGGGGTACCCTCACACATATTATTCCCTCATTTAGTGGATATTTTCCCAAAAAAGTGAAATTTTCAAAAATCCAGAAAATTGGCTGAAAATGACTAAATATCAAGGACTCATTGGGCGAATCGCTCTGGAACTGAAATAGGAATGCTCACTGACATTTCCCCTATCTGAAAGTCTGATAAACGCCAGAAAAATGACTAAGTCCAAAAAAAAAATTTTTTCAACTTTTTTCAATTTTACCCCGTGGGATATATATTCTACCCATACACATTTGGAACTCTCCTGGGGTACCCTCACACATATTATTCCCTCATTTAGTGGATATTTTCACAAAAAAGTGAAATTTTCAAAAATCCAGAAAATTGGCTGAAAACGACTAAATATCAAGGACTCATTGGGCGAATCACTCTGGAACTGAAATAGGAACGCTCACTGACATTTCCCCTATCTGAAAGTCTGATAAATGCCGGAAAAATGACTAAGTCCAAGAAAAATTTTTTTTCAACTTTTTTCAATTTTACCCCCGTGGGATATATATTCTACCCACACACATTTGGAACTCTCCTGGGGTACCCTCACACATATTATTCCCTCATTTAGTGGATGTTTTCACAAAAAAGTGAAATTTTCAAAAATCCAGAAAATTGGCTGAAAACGACTAAATATCAAGGACTCATTGGGCGAATCGCTCTGGAACTGAAATAGGAATGGTCACTGACATTTCCCCTATCTGAAAGTCTGATAAACGCCGGAAAAATGACTAAGTCCAAAAAAAAATTTTTTTCAACTTTTTTCAATTTTACCCCGTGGGATATATATTCTACCCCTATACATTTGGAACTCTCCTGGGGTACCCTCACACATATTATTCCCTCATTTAGTGGATATTTTCACAAAAAAGTGAAATTTTCAAAAATCCTGAAAATTGGCTGAAAACGACTAAATATCAAGGACTCATTGGGCGAATCGCTCTGGAACTGAAATAGGAACGCTCACTGACATTTCCCCTATCTGAAAGTCTGATAAATGCTGGAAAAATGGCTAAGTCCAAGAAAAAAAATTTTTCAACTTTTTTCAATTTTACCCCCGTGGGATATATATTCTACCCACACACATTTGGAACTCTCCTGGGGTACCCTCACACATATTATTCCCTCATTTAGTGGATATTTTCACAAAAAAGTGAAATTTTCAAAAATCCAGAAAATTGGCTGAAAATGACTAAATATCAAGGACTCATTGGGCGAATCGCTCTGGAACTGAAATAGGAATGGTCACTGACATTTCCCCTCTCTGAAAGTCTGATAAACGCCGGAAAAATGACTAAGTCCAAAAAAAATAATTTTTCAACTTTTTTCAATTTTACCCTGTGGGATATATATTCTACCCCTACACATTTGGAACTCTCCTGGGGTACCCTCACACATATTATTCCCTCATTTAGTGGATATTTTCACAAAAAAGTGAAATTTTCAAAAATCCAGAAAATTGGCTGAAAACGACTAAATATCAAGGACTCATTGGGCGAATCACTCTGGAACTGAAATAGGAACGCTCACTGACATTTCCCCTATCTGAAAGTCTGATAAATGCCGGAAAAATGGCTAAGTCCAAGAAAAAAATTTTTTCAACTTTTTTCAATTTTACCCCCGTGGGATATATATTCTACCCACACACATTTGGAACTCTCCTGGGGTACCCTCACACATATTATTCCCTCATTTAGTGGATATTTTCACAAAAAAGTGAAATTTTCAAAAATCCAGAAAATTGGCTGAAAACGACTAAATATCAAGGACTCATTGGGCGAATCGCTCTGGAACTGAAATAGGAACGCTCACTGACATTTCCCCTATCTGAAAGTCTGATAAATGCCGGAAAAATGGCTAAGTCCAAGAAAAAATTTTTTTCAACTTTTTTCAATTTTACCCCCGTGGGATATATATTCTACCCACACACATTTGGAACTCTACTGGGGTACCCTCACACATATTATTCCCTCATTTAGTGGATATTTTCACAAAAAAGTGAAATTTTCAAAAATCCAGAAAATTGGCTGAAAACGACTAAATATCAAGGACTCATTGGGCGAATGGCTCTGGAACTGAAATCGGAATGCTCACTGACATTTCCCCTATCTGAAAGTCTGATAAACGGCAGAAAAATGACTAAGTCCAAAAAAAAAATTTTTTCAACTTTTTTCAATTTTACCCCGTGGGATATATATTCTACCCCTACACATTTGGAACTCTCCTGGGGTACCCTCACACATATTATTCCCTCATTTAGTGGATATTTTCACAAAAAAGTGAAATTTTCAAAAATCCAGAAAATTGGCTGAAAACGACTAAATATCAAGGACTCATTGGGCGAATCACTCTGGAACTGAAATAGGAACGCTCACTTACATTTCCCCTATCTGAAAGTCTGATAAATGCCGGAAAAATGGCTAAGTCCAAGAAAAATTTTTTTTCAACTTTTTTCAATTTTACCCCCGTGGGATATATATTCTACCCACACACATTTGGAACTCTCCTGGGGTACCCTCACACATATTATTCCCTCATTTAGTGGATATTTTCACAAAAAAGTGAAATTTTAAAAAATCCAGAAAATTGGCTGAAAACGACTAAATATCAAGGACTCATTGGGCGAATCGCTCTGGAACTGAAATAGGAACGCTCACTGACATTTCCCCTATCTGAAAGTCTGATAAATGCCGGAAAAATGACTAAGTCCAAGAAAAAATTTTTTTCAACTTTTTTCAATTTTACCCCCGTGGGATATATATTCTACCCACACACATTTGGAACTCTCCTGGGGTACCCTCACACATATTATTCCCTCATTTAGTGGATATTTTCACAAAAAAGTGAAATTTTCAAAAATCCAGAAAATTGGCTGAAAACGACTAAATATCAAGGACTCATTGGGCGAATCGCTCTGGAACTGAAATAGGAACGCTCACTGACATTTCCCCTATCTGAAAGTCTGATAAATGCCGGAAAAATGACTAAGTCCAAGAAAAATTTTTTTTCAACTTTTTTCAATTTTACCCCGTGGGATATATATTCTACCCATACACATTTGGAACTCTCCTGGGGTACCCTCACACATATTATTCCCTCATTTAGTGGATATTTTCACAAAAAAGTGAAATTTTCAAAAATCCAGAAAATTGGCTGAAAATGACTAAATATCAAGGACTCATTGGGCGAATCGCTCTGGAACTGAAATAGGAACGCTCACTGACATTTCCCCTATCTGAAAGTCTGATAAACGCCGGAAAAATGACTAAGTCCAAGAAAAAAATTTTTTCAACTTTTTCCAATTTTACCCCCGTGGGATATATATTCTACCCACACACATTTGGAACTCTCCTGGGGTACCCTCACACATATTATTCCCTCATTTAGTGGATATTTTCACAAAAAAGTGAAATTTTCAAAAATCCAGAAAATTGGCTGAAAACGACTAAATATCAAGGACTCATTGGGCGAATCGCTCTGGAACTGAAATAGGAACGCTCACTGACATTTCCCCTATCTGAAAGTCTGATAAATGCCGGAAAAATGACTAAGTCCAAGAAAAAATTTTTTTCAACTTTTTTCAATTTTACCCCGTGGGATATATATTCTACCCATACACATTTGGAACTCTCCTGGGGTACCCTCACACATATTATTCCCTCATTTAGTGGATATTTTCACAAAAAAGTGAAATTTTCAAAAATCCAGAAAATTGGCTGAAAATGACTAAATATCAAGGACTCATTGGGCGAATCGCTCTGGAACTGAAATAGGAACGCTCACTGACATTTCCCCTATCTGAAAGTCTGATAAATGCCAGAAAAATGGCTAAGTCCAAGAAAAATTTTTTTTCAACTTTTTTCAATTTTACCCCCGTGGGATATATATTCTACCCACACACATTTGGAACTCTCCTGGGGTACCCTCACACATATTATTCCCTCATTTAGTGGATATTTTCACAAAAAAGTGAAATTTTCAAAAATCCAGAAAATTGGCTGAAAACGACTAAATATCAAGGACTCATTGGGCGAATGGCTCTGGAACTGAAATCGGAATGCTCACTGACATTTCCCCTATCTGAAAGTCTGATAAACGCCAGAAAAATGACTAAGTCCAAAAAAAAAATTTTTTCAACTTTTTTCAATTTTACCCCGTGGGATATATATTCTACCCATACACATTTGGAACTCTCCTGGGGTACCCTCACACATATTATTCCCTCATTTAGTGGATATTTTCACAAAAAAGTGAAATTTTCAAAAATCCAGAAAATTGGCTGAAAACGACTAAATATCAAGGACTCATTGGGCGAATCGCTCTGGAACTGAAATAGGAACGCTCACTGACATTTCCCCTATCTGAAAGTCTGATAAATGCCGGAAAAATGACTAAGTCCAAGAAAAATTTTTTTTCAACTTTTTTCAATTTTACCCCCGTGGGATATATATTCTACCCACACACATTTGGAACTCTCCTGGGGTACCCTCACACATATTATTCCCTCATTTAGTGGATATTTTCACAAAAAAGTGAAATTTTAAAAAATCCAGAAAATTGGCTGAAAACGACTAAATATCAAGGACTCATTGGGCGAATCGCTCTGGAACTGAAATAGGAACGCTCACTGACATTTCCCCTATCTGAAAGTCTGATAAATGCCGGAAAAATGACTAAGTCCAAGAAAAAATTTTTTTCAACTTTTTTCAATTTTACCCCCGTGGGATATATATTCTACCCACACACATTTGGAACTCTCCTGGGGTACCCTCACACATATTATTCCCTCATTTAGTGGATATTTTCACAAAAAAGTGAAATTTTCAAAAATCCAGAAAATTGGCTGAAAACGACTAAATATCAAGGACTCATTGGGCGAATCGCTCTGGAACTGAAATAGGAACGCTCACTGACATTTCCCCTATCTGAAAGTCTGATAAATGCCGGAAAAATGACTAAGTCCAAGAAAAAATTTTTTTCAACTTTTTTCAATTTTACCCCGTGGGATATATATTCTACCCATACACATTTGGAACTCTCCTGGGGTACCCTCACACATATTATTCCCTCATTTAGTGGATATTTTCACAAAAAAGTGAAATTTTCAAAAATCCAGAAAATTGGCTGAAAATGACTAAATATCAAGGACTCATTGGGCGAATCGCTCTGGAACTGAAATAGGAACGCTCACTGACATTTCCCCTATCTGAAAGTCTGATAAACGCCGGAAAAATGACTAAGTCCAAGAAAAAAATTTTTTCAACTTTTTCCAATTTTACCCCCGTGGGATATATATTCTACCCACACACATTTGGAACTCTCCTGGGGTACCCTCACACATATTATTCCCTCATTTAGTGGATATTTTCACAAAAAAGTGAAATTTTCAAAAATCCAGAAAATTGGCTGAAAACGACTAAATATCAAGGACTCATTGGGCGAATCGCTCTGGAACTGAAATAGGAACGCTCACTGACATTTCCCCTATCTGAAAGTCTGATAAATGCCGGAAAAATGACTAAGTCCAAGAAAAAATTTTTTTCAACTTTTTTCAATTTTACCCCGTGGGATATATATTCTACCCATACACATTTGGAACTCTCCTGGGGTACCCTCACACATATTATTCCCTCATTTAGTGGATATTTTCCCAAAAAAGTGAAATTTTCAAAAATCCAGAAAATTGGCTGAAAATGACTAAATATCAAGGACTCATTGGGCGAATCGCTCTGGAACTGAAATAGGAATGCTCACTGACATTTCCCCTATCTGAAAGTCTGATAAACGCCAGAAAAATGACTAAGTCCAAAAAAAAAATTTTTTCAACTTTTTTCAATTTTACCCCGTGGGATATATATTCTACCCATACACATTTGGAACTCTCCTGGGGTACCCTCACACATATTATTCCCTCATTTAGTGGATATTTTCACAAAAAAGTGAAATTTTCAAAAATCCAGAAAATTGGCTGAAAACGACTAAATATCAAGGACTCATTGGGCGAATCACTCTGGAACTGAAATAGGAACGCTCACTGACATTTCCCCTATCTGAAAGTCTGATAAATGCCGGAAAAATGACTAAGTCCAAGAAAAATTTTTTTTCAACTTTTTTCAATTTTACCCCCGTGGGATATATATTCTACCCACACACATTTGGAACTCTCCTGGGGTACCCTCACACATATTATTCCCTCATTTAGTGGATGTTTTCACAAAAAAGTGAAATTTTCAAAAATCCAGAAAATTGGCTGAAAACGACTAAATATCAAGGACTCATTGGGCGAATCGCTCTGGAACTGAAATAGGAATGGTCACTGACATTTCCCCTATCTGAAAGTCTGATAAACGCCGGAAAAATGACTAAGTCCAAAAAAAAATTTTTTTCAACTTTTTTCAATTTTACCCCGTGGGATATATATTCTACCCCTATACATTTGGAACTCTCCTGGGGTACCCTCACACATATTATTCCCTCATTTAGTGGATATTTTCACAAAAAAGTGAAATTTTCAAAAATCCTGAAAATTGGCTGAAAACGACTAAATATCAAGGACTCATTGGGCGAATCGCTCTGGAACTGAAATAGGAACGCTCACTGACATTTCCCCTATCTGAAAGTCTGATAAATGCTGGAAAAATGGCTAAGTCCAAGAAAAAAAATTTTTCAACTTTTTTCAATTTTACCCCCGTGGGATATATATTCTACCCACACACATTTGGAACTCTCCTGGGGTACCCTCACACATATTATTCCCTCATTTAGTGGATATTTTCACAAAAAAGTGAAATTTTCAAAAATCCAGAAAATTGGCTGAAAATGACTAAATATCAAGGACTCATTGGGCGAATCGCTCTGGAACTGAAATAGGAATGGTCACTGACATTTCCCCTCTCTGAAAGTCTGATAAACGCCGGAAAAATGACTAAGTCCAAAAAAAATAATTTTTCAACTTTTTTCAATTTTACCCTGTGGGATATATATTCTACCCCTACACATTTGGAACTCTCCTGGGGTACCCTCACACATATTATTCCCTCATTTAGTGGATATTTTCACAAAAAAGTGAAATTTTCAAAAATCCAGAAAATTGGCTGAAAACGACTAAATATCAAGGACTCATTGGGCGAATCACTCTGGAACTGAAATAGGAACGCTCACTGACATTTCCCCTATCTGAAAGTCTGATAAATGCCGGAAAAATGGCTAAGTCCAAGAAAAAAATTTTTTCAACTTTTTTCAATTTTACCCCCGTGGGATATATATTCTACCCACACACATTTGGAACTCTCCTGGGGTACCCTCACACATATTATTCCCTCATTTAGTGGATATTTTCACAAAAAAGTGAAATTTTCAAAAATCCAGAAAATTGGCTGAAAACGACTAAATATCAAGGACTCATTGGGCGAATCGCTCTGGAACTGAAATAGGAACGCTCACTGACATTTCCCCTATCTGAAAGTCTGATGAATGCCGGAAAAATGGCTAAGTCCAAGAAAAAATTTTTTTCAACTTTTTTCAATTTTACCCCCGTGGGATATATATTCTACCCACACACATTTGGAACTCTACTGGGGTACCCTCACACATATTATTCCCTCATTTAGTGGATATTTTCACAAAAAAGTGAAATTTTCAAAAATCCAGAAAATTGGCTGAAAACGACTAAATATCAAGGACTCATTGGGCGAATGGCTCTGGAACTGAAATCGGAATGCTCACTGACATTTCCCCTATCTGAAAGTCTGATAAACGGCAGAAAAATGACTAAGTCCAAAAAAAAAATTTTTTCAACTTTTTTCAATTTTACCCCGTGGGATATATATTCTACCCCTACACATTTGGAACTCTCCTGGGGTACCCTCACACATATTATTCCCTCATTTAGTGGATATTTTCACAAAAAAGTGAAATTTTCAAAAATCCAGAAAATTGGCTGAAAACGACTAAATATCAAGGACTCATTGGGCGAATCACTCTGGAACTGAAATAGGAACGCTCACTTACATTTCCCCTATCTGAAAGTCTGATAAATGCCGGAAAAATGGCTAAGTCCAAGAAAAAATTTTTTTCAACTTTTTTCAATTTTACCCCCGTGGGATATATATTCTACCCACACACATTTGGAACTCTCCTGGGGTACCCTCACACATATTATTCCCTCATTTAGTGGATATTTTCACAAAAAAGTGAAATTTTCAAAAATCCAGAAAATTGGCTGAAAACGACTAAATATCAAGGACTCATTGGGCGAATGGCTCTGGAACTGAAATCGGAATGCTCACTGACATTTCCCCTATCTGAAAGTCTGATAAACGCCAGAAAAATGACTAAGTCCAAAAAAAATTTTTTTTCAACTTTTTTCAATTTTTCCCCGTGGGATATATATTCTACCCATACACATTTGGAACTCTCCTGGGGTACCCTCACACATATTATTCCCTCATTTAGTGGATATTTTCACAAAAAAGTGAAATTTTCAAAAATCCAGAAAATTGGCTGAAAACGACTAAATATCAAGGACTCATTGGGCGAATCACTCTGGAACTGAAATAGGAACGCTCACTGACATTTCCCCTATCTGAAAGTCTGATAAATGCCGGAAAAATGACTAAGTCCAAGAAAAAATTTTTTTCAACTTTTTTCAATTTTACCCCCGTGGGATATATATTCTACCCACACACATTTGGAACTCTCCTGGGGTACCCTCACACATATTATTCCCTCATTTAGTGGATGTTTTCACAAAAAAGTGAAATTTTCAAAAATCCAGAAAATTGGCTGAAAACGACTAAATATCAAGGACTCATTGGGCGAATCGCTCTGGAACTGAAATAGGAATGGTCACTGACATTTCCCCTATCTGAAAGTCTGATAAACGCCGGAAAAATGACTAAGTCCAAAAAAAAATTTTTTTCAACTTTTTTCAATTTTACCCCGTGGGATATATATTCTACCCATACACATTTGGAACTCTCCTGGGGTACCCTCACACATATTATTCCCTCATTTAGTGGATATTTTCACAAAAAAGTGAAATTTTCAAAAATCCAGAAAATTGGCTGAAAACGACTAAATATCAAGGACTCATTGGGCGAATCACTCTGGAACTGAAATAGGAATGCTCACTGACATTTCCCCTATCTGAAAGTCTGATAAATGCCGGAAAAATGGCTAAGTCCAAGAAAAAAAATTTTTCAACTTTTTTCAATTTTACCCCCGTGGGATATATATTCTACCCACACACATTTGGAACTCTCCTGGGGTACCCTCACACATATTATTCCCTCATTTAGTGGATATTTTCACAAAAAAGTGAAATTTTCAAAAATCCAGGAAATTGGCTGAAAACGACTAAATATCAAGGACTCATTGGGCGAATGGCTCTGGAACTGAAATCGGAATGCTCACTGACATTTCCCCTATCTGAAAGTCTGATAAACGCCAGAAAAATGACTAAGTCCAAAAAAAAATTTTTTTCAACTTTTTTCAATTTTACCCCGTGGGATATATATTCTACCCATACACATTTGGAACTCTCCTGGGGTACCCTCACACATATTATTCCCTCATTTAGCGGATATTTTCACAAAAAAGTGAAATTTTCAAAAATCCAGAAAATTGGCTGAAAACGACTAAATATCAAGGACTCATTGGGCGAATCGCTCTGGAACTGAAATAGGAACGCTCACTGACATTTCCCCTATCTGAAAGTCTGATAAATGCCGGAAAAATGGCTAAGTCCAAGAAAAAATTTTTTTCAACTTTTTTCAATTTTACCCCCGTGGGATATATATTCTACCCACACACATTTGGAACTCTCCTGGGGTACCCTCACACATATTATTCCCTCATTTAGTGGATATTTTCACAAAAAAGTGAAATTTTCAAAAATCCAGAAAATTGGCTGAAAACGACTAAATATCAAGGACTCATTGGGCGAATCGCTCTGGAACTGAAATAGGAATGGTCACTGACATTTCCCCTATCTGAAAGTCTGATAAACGCCGGAAAAATGACTAAGTCCAAAAAAAAATTTTTTTCAACTTTTTTCAATTTTACCCCGTGGGATATATATTCTACCCCTACACATTTGGAACTCTCCTGGGGTACCCTCACACATATTATTCCCTCATTTAGTGGATATTTTCACAAAAAAGTGAAATTTTCAAAAATCCAGAAAATTGGCTGAAAACGACTAAATATCAAGGACTCATTGGGCGAATCGCTCTGGAACTGAAATAGGAATGGTCACTGACATTTCCCTTATCTGAAAGTCTGATAAACGCCGGAAAAATGACTAAGTCCAAAAAAAAATTTTTTTCAACTTTTTTCAATTTTACCCCGTGGGATATATATTCTACCCCTACACATTTGGAACTCTCCTGGGGTACCCTCACACATATTATTCCCTCATTTAGTGGATATTTTCACAAAAAAGTGAAATTTTCAAAAATCCAGAAAATTGGCTGAAAACGACTAAATATCAAGGACTCATTGGGCGAATCACTCTGGAACTGAAATAGGAATGCTCACTGACATTTCCCCTATCTGAAAGTCTGATAAATGCCGGAAAAATGGCTAAGTCCAAGAAAAAAAATTTTTCAACTTTTTTCAATTTTACCCCCGTGGGATATATATTCTACCCACACACATTTGGAACTCTCCTGGGGTACCCTCACACATATTATTCCCTCATTTAGTGGATATTTTCACAAAAAAGTGAAATTTTCAAAAATCCAGAAAATTGGCTGAAAATGACTAAATATCAAGGACTCATTGGGCGAATGGCTCTGGAACTGAAATCGGAATGCTCACTGACATTTCCCCTATCTGAAAGTCTGATAAACGCCAGAAAAATGACTAAGTCCAAAAAAAAATTTTTTTCAACTTTTTTCAATTTTACCCCGTGGGATATATATTCTACCCATACACATTTGGAACTCTCCTGGGGTACCCTCACACATATTATTCCCTCATTTAGCGGATATTTTCACAAAAAAGTGAAATTTTCAAAAATCCAGAAAATTGGCTGAAAACGACTAAATATCAAGGACTCATTGGGCGTATCGCTCTGGAACTGAAATAGGAACGCTCACTGACATTTCCCCTATCTGAAAGTCTGATAAATGCCGGAAAAATGGCTAAGTCCAAAAAAAAATTTTTTTCAACTTTTTTCAATTTTACCCCGTGGGATATATATTCTACCCCTACACATTTGGAACTCTCCTGGGGTACCCTCACACATATTATTCCCTCATTTAGTGGATATTTTCACAAAAAAGTGAAATTTTCAAAAATCCAGAAAATTGGCTGAAAACGACTAAATATCAAGGACTCATTGGGCGAATGGCTCTGGAACTGAAATCGGAATGCTCACTGACATTTCCCCTATCTGAAAGTCTGATAAACGCCAGAAAAATGACTAAGTCCAAAAAAAAATTTTTTTCAACTTTTTTCAATTTTACCCCGTGGGATATATATTCTACCCATACACATTTGGAACTCTCCTGGGGTACCCTCACACATATTATTCCCTCATTTAGCGGATATTTTCACAAAAAAGTGAAATTTTCAAAAATCCAGAAAATTGGCTGAAAACGACTAAATATCAAGGACTCATTGGGCGAATCGCTCTGGAACTGAAATAGGAACGCTCACTGACATTTCCCCTATCTGAAAGTCTGATAAATGCCGGAAAAATGGCTAAGTCCAAGAAAAAATTTTTTTCAACTTTTTTCAATTTTACCCCCGTGGGATATATATTCTACCCACACACATTTGGAACTCTCCTGGGGTACCCTCACACATATTATTCCCTCATTTAGTGGATATTTTCACAAAAAAGTGAAATTTTCAAAAATCCAGAAAATTGGCTGAAAACGACTAAATATCAAGGACTCATTGGGCGAATCGCTCTGGAACTGAAATAGGAATGGTCACTGACATTTCCCCTATCTGAAAGTCTGATAAACGCCGGAAAAATGACTAAGTCCAAAAAAAAATTTTTTTCAACTTTTTTCAATTTTACCCCGTGGGATATATATTCTACCCCTACACATTTGGAACTCTCCTGGGGTACCCTCACACATATTATTCCCTCATTTAGTGGATATTTTCACAAAAAAGTGAAATTTTCAAAAATCCAGAAAATTGGCTGAAAACGACTAAATATCAAGGACTCATTGGGCGAATCGCTCTGGAACTGAAATAGGAATGGTCACTGACATTTCCCTTATCTGAAAGTCTGATAAACGCCGGAAAAATGACTAAGTCCAAAAAAAAATTTTTTTCAACTTTTTTCAATTTTACCCCATGGGATATATATTCTACCCCTACACATTTGGAACTCTCCTGGGGTACCCTCACACATATTATTCCCTCATTTAGTGGATATTTTCACAAAAAAGTGAAATTTTCAAAAATCCAGAAAATTGGCTGAAAACGACTAAATATCAAGGACTCATTGGGCGAATCACTCTGGAACTGAAATAGGAATGCTCACTGACATTTCCCCTATCTGAAAGTCTGATAAATGCCGGAAAAATGGCTAAGTCCAAGAAAAAAATTTTTTCAACTTTTTTCAATTTTACCCCCGTGGGATATATATTCTACCCACACACATTTGGAACTCTCCTGGGGTACCCTCACACATATTATTCCCTCATTTAGTGGATATTTTCACAAAAAAGTGAAATTTTCAAAAATCCAGAAAATTGGCTGAAAACGACTAAATATCAAGGACTCATTGGGCGAATGGCTCTGGAACTGAAATCGGAATGCTCACTGACATTTCCCCTATCTGAAAGTCTGATAAACGCCAGAAAAATGACTAAGTCCAAAAAAAAATTTTTTTCAACTTTTTTCAATTTTACCCCGTGGGATATATATTCTACCCATACACATTTGGAACTCTCCTGGGGTACCCTCACACATATTATTCCCTCATTTAGCGGATATTTTCACAAAAAAGTGAAATTTTCAAAAATCCAGAAAATTGGCTGAAAACGACTAAATATCAAGGACTCATTGGGCGAATCGCTCTGGAACTGAAATAGGAACGCTCACTGACATTTCCCCTATCTGAAAGTCTGATAAATGCCGGAAAAATGGCTAAGTCCAAAAAAAAATTTTTTTCAACTTTTTTCAATTTTACCCCGTGGGATATATATTCTACCCCTACACATTTGGAACTCTCCTGGGGTACCCTCACACATATTATTCCCTCATTTAGTGGATATTTTCACAAAAAAGTGAAATTTTCAAAAATCCAGAAAATTGGCTGAAAACGACTAAATATCAAGGACTCATTGGGCGAATCGCTCTGGAACTGAAATAGGAATGGTCACTGACATTTCCCCTATCTGAAAGTCTGATAAACGCCGGAAAAATGACTAAGTCCAAAAAAAAAATTTTTTCAACTTTTTTCAATTTTACCCCGTGGGATATATATTCTACCCCTACACATTTGGAACTCTCCTGGGGTACCCTCACACATATTATTCCCTCATTTAGTGGATATTTTCACAAAAAAGTGAAATTTTCAAAAATCCAGAAAATTGGCTGAAAACGACTAAATATCAAGGACTCATTGGGCGAATCACTCTGGAACTGAAATAGGAATGCTCACTGACATTTCCCCTATCTGAAAGTCTGATAAATGCCGGAAAAATGGCTAAGTCCAAGAAAAAAAATTTTTCAACTTTTTTCAATTTTACCCCCGTGGGATATATATTCTACCCACACACATTTGGAACTCTCCTGGGGTACCCTCACACATATTATTCCCTCATTTAGTGGATATTTTCACAAAAAAGTGAAATTTTCAAAAATCCAGAAAATTGGCTGAAAACGACTAAATATCAAGGACTCATTGGGCGAATGGCTCTGGAACTGAAATCGGAATGCTCACTGACATTTCCCCTATCTGAAAGTCTGATAAACGCCAGAAAAATGACTAAGTCCAAAAAAAAATTTTTTTCAACTTTTTTCAATTTTACCCCGTGGGATATATATTCTACCCATACACATTTGGAACTCTCCTGGGGTACCCTCACACATATTATTCCCTCATTTAGTGGATATTTTCACAAAAAAGTGAAATTTTCAAAAATCCAGAAAATTGGCTGAAAACGACTAAATATCAAGGACTCATTGGGCGAATGGTTCTGGAACTGAAATAGGAACGCTCACTGACATTTCCCCTATCTGAAAGTCTGATAAATGCCGGAAAAATGGCTAAGTCCAAGAAAAAATTTTTTTCAACTTTTTTCAATTTTACCCCCGTGGGATATATATTCTACCCACACACATTTGGAACTCTCCTGGGGTACCCTCACACATATTATTCCCTCATTTAGTGGATATTTTCACAAAAAAGTGAAATTTTCAAAAATCCAGAAAATTGGCTGAAAACGACTAAATATCAAGGACTCATTGGGCGAATCGCTCTGGAACTGAAATAGGAATGGTCACTGACATTTCCCCTATCTGAAAGTCTGATAAACGCCGGAAAAATGACTAAGTCCAAAAAAAAATTTTTTTCAACTTTTTTCAATTTTACCCCGTGGGATATATATTCTACCCCTACACATTTGGAACTCTCCTGGGGTACCCTCACACATATTATTCCCTCATTTAGTGGATATTCTCAAAAAAAAGTGAAATTTTCAAAAATCCAGAAAATTGGCTGAAAACGACTAACTATCAAGGACTCATTGGGCGAATCACTCTGGAACTGAAATAGGAACGCTCACTGACATTTCCCCTATCTGAAAGTCTGATAAATGCCGGAAAAATGGCTAAGTCCAAGAAAAATTTTTTTTCAACTTTTTTCAATTTTACCCCCGTGGGATATATATTCTACCCACACACATTTGGAACTCTCCTGGGGTACCCTCACACATATTATTCCCTCATTTAGTGGATACTTTCACAAAAAAGTGAAATTTTCAAAAATCCAGAAAATTGGCTGAAAACGACTAAATATCAAGGACTCATTGGGCGAATGGCTCTGGAACTGAAATCGGAATGCTCACTGACATTTCCCCTATCTGAAAGTCTGATAAACGCCAGAAAAATGACTAAGTCCAAAAAAAATTTTTTTTCAACTTTTTTCAATTTTACCCCGTGGGATATATATTCTACCCATACACATTTGGAACTCTCCTGGGGTACCCTCACACATATTATTCCCTCATTTAGTGGATATTTTCACAAAAAAGTGAAATTTTCAAAAATCCAGAAAATTGGCTGAAAACGACTAAATATCAAGGACTCATTGGGCGAATCACTCTGGAACTGAAATAGGAACGCTCACTGACATTTCCCCTATCTGAAAGTCTGATAAATGCCGGAAAAATGACTAAGTCCAAGAAAAAATTTTTTTCAACTTTTTTCAATTTTACCCCCGTGGGATATATATTCTACCCACACACATTTGGAACTCTCCTGGGGTACCCTCACACATATTATTCCCTCATTTAGTGGATGTTTTCACAAAAAAGTGAAATTTTCAAAAATCCAGAAAATTGGCTGAAAACGACTAAATATCAAGGACTCATTGGGCGAATCGCTCTGGAACTGAAATAGGAATGGTCACTGACATTTCCCCTATCTGAAAGTCTGATAAACGCCCGAAAAATGACTAAGTCCAAAAAAAAATTTTTTTCAACTTTTTTCAATTTTACCCCGTGGGATATATATTCTACCCATACACATTTGGAACTCTCCTGGGGTACCCTCACACATATTATTCCCTCATTTAGTGGATATTTTCACAAAAAAGTGAAATTTTCAAAAATCCAGAAAATTGGCTGAAAACGACTAAATATCAAGGACTCATTGGGCGAATCACTCTGGAACTGAAATAGGAATGCTCACTGACATTTCCCCTATCTGAAAGTCTGATAAATGCCGGAAAAATGGCTAAGTCCAAGAAAAAAAATTTTTC
Source organism: Phyllobates terribilis (assembly GCF_046119375.1). NCBI lineage: Eukaryota > Metazoa > Chordata > Amphibia > Anura > Dendrobatidae > Phyllobates > Phyllobates terribilis. The sequence continues at coordinate 587,830,377 of NW_027362762.1, forward strand.
AACTTTTTTCAATTTTACCCCCGTGGGATATATATTCTACCCACACACATTTGGAACTCTCCTGGGGTACCCTCACACATATTATTCCCTCATTTAGTGGATATTTTCACAAAAAAGTGAAATTTTCAAAAATCCAGAAAATTGGCTGAAAACGACTAAATATCAAGGACTCATTGGGCGAATGGCTCTGGAACTGAAATCGGAATGCTCACTGACATTTCCCCTCTCTGAAAGTCTGATAAACGCCAGAAAAATGACTAAGTCCAAAAAAAAATTTTTTTCAACTTTTTTCAATTTTACCCCGTGGGATATATATTCTACCCATACACATTTGGAACTCTCCTGGGGTACCCTCACACATATTATTCCCTCATTTAGCGGATATTTTCACAAAAAAGTGAAATTTTCAAAAATCCAGAAAATTGGCTGAAAAAGACTAAATATCAAGGACTCATTGGGCGAATCGCTCTGGAACTGAAATAGGAACGCTCACTGACATTTCCCCTATCTGAAAGTCTGATAAATGCCGGAAAAATGGCTAAGTCCAAGAAAAAATTTTTTTCAACTTTTTTCAATTTTACCCCCGTGGGATATATATTCTACCCACACACATTTGGAACTCTCCTGGGGTACCCTCACACATATTATTCCCTCATTTAGTGGATATTTTCACAAAAAAGTGAAATTTTCAAAAATCCAGAAAATTGGCTGAAAACGACTAAATATCAAGGACTCATTGGGCGAATCGCTCTGGAACTGAAATAGGAATGGTCACTGACATTTCCCCTATCTGAAAGTCTGATAAACGCCGAAAAAATGACTAAGTCCAAAAAAAAATTTTTTTCAACTTTTTTCAATTTTACCCCGTGGGATATATATTCTACCCCTACACATTTGGAACTCTCCTGGGGTACCCTCACACATATTATTCCCTCATTTAGTGGATATTTTCACAAAAAAGTGAAATTTTCAAAAATCCAGAAAATTGGCTGAAAACGACTAAATATCAAGGACTCATTGGGCGAATCGCTCTGGAACTGAAATAGGAATGGTCACTGACATTTCCCTTATCTGAAAGTCTGATAAACGCCGGAAAAATGACTAAGTCCAAAAAAAAATTTTTTTCAACTTTTTTCAATTTTACCCCGTGGGATATATATTCTACCCCTACACATTTGGAACTCTCCTGGGGTACCCTCACACATATTATTCCCTCATTTAGTGGATATTTTCACAAAAAAGTGAAATTTTCAAAAATCCAGAAAATTGGCTGAAAACGACTAAATATCAAGGACTCATTGGGCGAATCACTCTGGAACTGAAATAGGAATGCTCACTGACATTTCCCCTATCTGAAAGTCTGATAAATGCCGGAAAAATGGCTAAGTCCAAGAAAAAAAATTTTTCAACTTTTTTCAATTTTACCCCCGTGGGATATATATTCTACCCACACACATTTGGAACTCTCCTGGGGTACCCTCACACATATTATTCCCTCATTTAGTGGATATTTTCACAAAAAAGTGAAATTTTCAAAAATCCAGAAAATTGGCTGAAAATGACTAAATATCAAGGACTCATTGGGCGAATGGCTCTGGAACTGAAATCGGAATGCTCACTGACATTTCCCCTATCTGAAAGTCTGATAAACGCCAGAAAAATGACTAAGTCCAAAAAAAAATTTTTTTCAACTTTTTTCAATTTTACCCCGTGGGATATATATTCTACCCATACACATTTGGAACTCTCCTGGGGTACCCTCACACATATTATTCCCTCATTTAGCGGATATTTTCACAAAAAAGTGAAATTTTCAAAAATCCAGAAAATTGGCTGAAAACGACTAAATATCAAGGACTCATTGGGCGAATCGCTCTGGAACTGAAATAGGAACGCTCACTGACATTTCCCCTATCTGAAAGTCTGATAAATGCCGGAAAAATGGCTAAGTCCAAAAAAAAATTTTTTTCAACTTTTTTCAATTTTACCCCGTGGGATATATATTCTACCCCTACACATTTGGAACTCTCCTGGGGTACCCTCACACATATTATTCCCTCATTTAGTGGATATTTTCACAAAAAAGTGAAATTTTCAAAAATCCAGAAAATTGGCTGAAAACGACTAAATATCAAGGACTCATTGGGCGAATGGCTCTGGAACTGAAATCGGAATGCTCACTGACATTTCCCCTATCTGAAAGTCTGATAAACGCCAGAAAAATGACTAAGTCCAAAAAAAAATTTTTTTCAACTTTTTTCAATTTTACCCCGTGGGATATATATTCTACCCATACACATTTGGAACTCTCCTGGGGTACCCTCACACATATTATTCCCTCATTTAGCGGATATTTTCACAAAAAAGTGAAATTTTCAAAAATCCAGAAAATTGGCTGAAAACGACTAAATATCAAGGACTCATTGGGCGAATCGCTCTGGAACTGAAATAGGAACGCTCACTGACATTTCCCCTATCTGAAAGTCTGATAAATGCCGGAAAAATGGCTAAGTCCAAGAAAAAATTTTTTTCAACTTTTTTCAATTTTACCCCCGTGGGATATATATTCTACCCACACACATTTGGAACTCTCCTGGGGTACCCTCACACATATTATTCCCTCATTTAGTGGATATTTTCACAAAAAAGTGAAATTTTCAAAAATCCAGAAAATTGGCTGAAAACGACTAAATATCAAGGACTCATTGGGCGAATCGCTCTGGAACTGAAATAGGAATGGTCACTGACATTTCCCCTATCTGAAAGTCTGATAAACGCCGGAAAAATGACTAAGTCCAAAAAAAAATTTTTTTCAACTTTTTTCAATTTTACCCCGTGGGATATATATTCTACCCCTACACATTTGGAACTCTCCTGGGGTACCCTCACACATATTATTCCCTCATTTAGTGGATATTTTCACAAAAAAGTGAAATTTTCAAAAATCCAGAAAATTGGCTGAAAACGACTAAATATCAAGGACTCATTGGGCGAATCACTCTGGAACTGAAATAGGAACGCTCACTGACATTTCCCCTATCTGAAAGTCTGATAAATGCCGGAAAAATGGCTAAGTCCAAGAAAAATTTTTTTTCAACTTTTTTCAATTTTACCCCCGTGGGATATATATTCTACCCACACACATTTGGAACTCTCCTGGAGTACCCTCACACATATTATTCCCTCATTTAGTGGATACTTTCACAAAAAAGTGAAATTTTCAAAAATCCAGAAAATTGGCTGAAAACGACTAAATATCAAGGACTCATTGGGCGAATGGCTCTGGAACTGAAATCGGAACGCTCACTGACATTTCCCCTATCTGAAAGTCTTATAAACGCCGGAAAAATGACTAAGTCCAAAAAAAAAATGTTTTCAACTTTTTTCAATTTTACCCCGTGGGAAATATATTCTACCCATACACATTTGGAACTCTCCTGGGGTACCCTCACACATATTATTCCCTCATTTAGTGGATATTTTCACAAAAAAGTGTAATTTTCAAAAATCCAGAAAATTGGCTGAAAACGACTAATAATCAAGGACTCAGTGGGCGAATAGCTCTGGTACAGAAATAGGAACGCTTACTGACATTTGCCCTATCTGAAAGTCTGATAAACACCGGAAAAATGACTAAGTCCAAAAAAATAATTTTTTCAACTTTTTTCAATTTTACCCCGTGGGATATATATTCTACCCCTACACATTTGGAACTCTCCTGGGGTACCCTCACACATATTATTCCCTCATTTAGTGGATATTTTCACAAAAAAGTGAAATTTTCAAAAATCCAGAAAATTGGCTGAAAACGACTAAATATCAAGGACTCATTGGGCGAATGGTTCTGGAACTGAAATCGGAATGCTCACTGACATTTCCCCTATCTGAAAGTCTGATAAACGCCGGAAAAATGACTAAGTCCAAAAAAAAAATGTTTTCAACTTTTTTCAATTTTACCCCGTGGGATATATATTCTACCCATACACATTTGGAACTCTCCTGGGGTACCCTCACACATATTATTCCCTCATTTAGTGGATATTTTCACAAAAAAGTGAAATTTTCAAAAATCCAGAAAATTGGCTGAAAACGACTAAATATCAAGGACTCATTGGGCGAATGGCTCTGGAACTGAAATCGGAATGCTCACTGACATTTCCCCTATCTGAAAGTCTGATAAACGCCAGAAAAATGACTAAGTCCAAAAAAAAATTTTTTTCAACTTTTTTCAATTTTACCCCGTGGGATATATATTCTACCCACACACATTTGGAACTCTCCTGGGGTACCCTCACACATATTATTCCCTCATTTAGTGGATATTTTCACAAAAAAGTGTAATTTTCAAAAATCCAGAAAATTGGCTGAAAACGACTAATAATCAAGGACTCAGTGGGCGAATAGCTCTGGTACAGAAATAGGAACGCTTACTGACATTTGCCCTATCTGAAAGTCTGATAAACACCGGAAAAATGACTAAGTCCAAAAAAATAATTTTTTCAACTTTTTTCAATTTTACCCCGTGGGATATATATTCTACCCCTACACATTTGGAACTCTCCTGGGGTACCCTCACACATATTATTCCCTCATTTAGTGGATATTTTCACAAAAAAGTGAAATTTTCAAAAATCCAGAAAATTGGCTGAAAACGACTAAATATCAAGGACTCATTGGGCGAATGGCTCTGGAACTGAAATCGGAATGCTCACTGACATTTCCCCTATCTGAAAGTCTGATAAACGCCAGAAAAATGACTAAGTCCAAAAAAAATTTTTTTTCAACTTTTTTCAATTTTACCCCGTGGGATATATATTCTACCCACACACATTTGGAACTCTCCTGGGGTACCCTCACACATATTATTCCCTCATTTAGTGGATATTTTCACAAAAAAGTGTAATTTTCAAAAATCCAGAAAATTGGCTGAAAACGACTAATAATCAAGGACTCAGTGGGCGAATAGCTCTGGTACAGAAATAGGAACGCTTACTGACATTTGCCCTATCTGAAAGTCTGATAAACACCGGAAAAATGACTAAGTCCAAAAAAATAATTTTTTCAACTTTTTTCAATTTTACCCCGTGGGATATATATTCTACCCCTACACATTTGGTACTCTCCTGGGGTACCCTCACACATATTATTCCCTCATTTAGTGGATATTTTCACAAAAAAGTGAAATTTTCAAAAATCCAGAAAATTGGCTGAAAACGACTAAATATCAAGGACTCATTGGGCGAATCGCTCTGGAACTGAAATAGGAACGCTCACTGACATTTCCCCTATCTGAAAGTCTGATAAATGCCGGAAAAATGGCTAAGTCCAAGAAAAAAATTTTTTCAACTTTTTTCAATTTTACCCCGTGGGATATATATTCTACCCTTACACATTTGGAACTCTCCTGGGGTACCCTCACACATATTATTCCCTCATTTAGTGGATATTTTCACAAAAAAGTGAAATTTTCAAAAATCCAGAAAATTGGCTGAAAACGACTAAATATCAAGGACTCATTGGGCGAATCGCTCTGGAACTGAAATAGGAACGCTCACTGACATTTCCCCTATCTGAAAGTCTGATAAATGCCGGAAAAATGACTAAGTCCAAGAAAAAAATTTTTTCAACTTTTTTCAATTTTACCCCCGTGGGATATATATTCTACCCACACACATTTGGAACTCTCCTGGGGTACCCACACACATATTATTCCCTCATTTAGTGGATACTTTCACAAAAAAGTGAAATTTTCAAAAATCCAGAAAATTGGCTGAAAACGACTAAATATCAAGGACTCATTGGGCGAATGGCTCTGGAACTGAAATCGGAATGCTCACTGACATTTCCCCTATCTGAAAGTCTGATAAACGCCGGAAAAATGACTAAGTCCAAAAAAAAAATGTTTTCAACTTTTTTCAATTTTACCCCGTGGGATATATATTCTACTCATACACATTTGGAACTCTCCTGGGGTACCCTCACACATATTATTCCCTCATTTAGTGGATGTTTTCACAAAAAAGTGAAATTTTCAAAAATCCAGAAAATTGGCTGAAAACGACTAAATATCAAGGACTCATTGGGCGAATCGCTCTGGAACTGAAATAGGAATGGTCACTGACATTTCCCCTATCTGAAAGTCTGATAAACGCCGGAAAAATGACTAAGTCCAAAAAAAAATTTTTTTCAACTTTTTTCAATTTTACCCCGTGGGATATATATTCTACCCCTACACATTTGGTACTCTCCTGGGGTACCCTCACACATATTATTCCCTCATTTAGTGGATATTTTCACAAAAAAGTGAAATTTTCAAAAATCCAGAAAATTGGCTGAAAACGACTAAATATCAAGGACTCATTGGGCGAATCGCTCTGGAACTGAAATAGGAACGCTCACTGACATTTCCCCTATCTGAAAGTCTGATAAATGCCGGAAAAATGGCTAAGTCCAAGAAAAAAATTTTTTCAACTTTTTTCAATTTTACCCCGTGGGATATATATTCTACCCTTACACATTTGGAACTCTCCTGGGGTACCCTCACACATATTATTCCCTCATTTAGTGGATATTTTCACAAAAAAGTGAAATTTTCAAAAATCCAGAAAATTGGCTGAAAACGACTAAATATCAAGGACTCATTGGGCGAATCGCTCTGGAACTGAAATAGGAACGCTCACTGACATTTCCCCTATCTGAAAGTCTGATAAACGCCGGAAAAATGACTAAGTCCAAAAAAAAAATGTTTTCAACTTTTTTCAATTTTACCCCGTGGGATATATATTCTACCCATACACATTTGGAACTCTCCTGGGGTACCCTCACACATATTATTCCCTCATTTAGTGGATATTTTCACAAAAAAGTGAAATTTTCAAAAATCCAGAAAATTGGCTGAAAACGACTAATAATCAAGGACTCAGTGGGCGAATAGCTCTGGTACAGAAATAGGAACGCTTACTGACATTTGCCCTATCTGAAAGTCTGATAAACACCGGAAAAATGACTAAGTCCAAAAAAATAATTTTTTCAACTTTTTTCAATTTTACCCCGTGGGATATATATTCTACCCCTACACATTTGGAACTCTCCTGGGGTACCCTCACACATATTATTCCCTCATTTAGTGGATATTTTCACAAAAAAGTGAAATTTTCAAAAATCCAGAAAATTGGCTGAAAACGACTAAATATCAGGGACTCATTGGGCGAATCACTCTGGAACTGAAATAGGAACGCTCACTGACATTTCCCCTATCTGAAAGTCTGATAAATGCCGGAAAAATGGCTAAGTCCAAGAAAAAATTTTTTTCAACTTTTTTCAATTTTACCCCCGTGGGATATATATTCTACCCACACACATTTGGAACTCTCCTGGGGTACCCTCACACATATTATTCCCTCATTTAGTGGATATTTTCACAAAAAAGTGAAATTTTCAAAAATCCAGAAAATTGGCTGAAAACGACTAAATATCAAGGACTCATTGGGCGAATGGCTCTGGAACTGAAATCGGAACGCTCACTGACATTTCCCCTATCTGAAAGTCTGATAAACGCCGGAAAAATGACTAAGTCCAAAAAAAAAATGTTTTCAACTTTTTTCAATTTTACCCCGTGGGATATATATTCTACCCATACACATTTGGAACTCTCCTGGGGTACCCTCACACATATTATTCCCTCATTTAGTGGATATTTTCACAAAAAAGTGAAATTTTCAAAAATCCAGAAAATTGGCTGAAAACGACTAAATATCAAGGACTCATTGGGCGAATCGCTCTGGAACTGAAATAGGAACGCTCACTGACATTTCCCCTATCTGAAAGTCTGATAAATGCCGGAAAAATGGCTAAGTCCAAGAAAAAAAATTTTTCAACTTTTTTCAATTTTACCCCCGTGGGATATATATTCTACCCACACACATTTGGAACTCTCCTGGGGTACCCTCACACATATTATTCCCTCATTTAGTGGATATTTTCACAAAAAAGTGAAATTTTCAAAAATCCAGAAAATTGGCTGAAAACGACTAAATATCAAGGACTCATTGGGCGAATCGCTCTGGAACTGAAATAGGAACGCTCACTGACATTTCCCCTATCTGAAAGTCTGATAAATGCCGGAAAAATGACTAAGTCCAAAAAAAAATTTTTTTCAACTTTTTTCAATTTTACCCCCGTGGGATATATATTCTACCCATACACATTTGTAACTCTCCTGGGGTACCCTCACACATATTATTCCCTCATTTAGTGGATACTTTCACAAAAAAGTGAAATTTTCAAAAATCCAGAAAATTGGCTGAAAACGACTAAATATCAAGGACTCATTGGGCGAATGGCTCTGGAACTGAAATCGGAACGCTCACTGACATTTCCCCTATCTGAAAGTCTGATAAACGCCGGAAAAATGACTAAGTCCAAAAAAAAATTTTTTTCAACTTTTTTCAATTTTACCCCGTGGGATATATATTCTACCCCTACACATTTGGAACTCTCCTGGGGTACCCTCACACATATTATTCCCTCATTTTGTGGATATTTTCACAAAAAAGTGAAATTTTCAAAAATCCAGAAAATTGGCTGAAAACGACTAAATATCAAGGACTCATTGGGCGAATGGCTCTGGAACTGAAATCGGAACGCTCACTGACATTTCCCCTATCTGAAAGTCTGATAAACGCCGGAAAAATGACTAAGTCCAAAAAAAAAATGTTTTCAACTTTTTTCAATTTTACCCCGTGGGATATATATTCTACCCATACACATTTGGAACTCTCCTGGGGTACCCTCACACATATTATTCCCTCATTTAGCGGATATTTTCACAAAAAAGTGAAATTTTCAAAAATCCAGAAAATTGGCTGAAAATGACTAAATATCAAGGACTCATTGGGCGAATCGCTCTGGAACTGAAATAGGAACGCTCACTGACATTTCCCCTATCTGAAAGTCTGATAAACACCGGAAAAATGACTAAGTCCAAAAAAATAATTTTTTCAACTTTTTTCAATTTTACCCCGTGGGATATATATTCTACCCATACACATTTGGAACTCTCCTGGGGTACCCTCACACATATTATTCCCTCATTTAGTGGATGTTTTCACAAAAAAGTGAAATTTTCAAAAATCCAGAAAATTGGCTGAAAACGACTAAATATCAAGGACTCATTGGGCGAATCGCTCTGGAACTGAAATAGGAATGGTCACTGACATTTCCCCTATCTGAAAGTCTGATAAACGCCGGAAAAATGACTAAGTCCAAAAAAAAATTTTTTTCAACTTTTTTCAATTTTACCCCGTGGGATATATATTCTACCCCTACACATTTGGAACTCTCCTGGGGTACCCTCACACATATTATTCCCTCATTTAGTGGATATTTTCACAAAAAAGTGAAATTTTCAAAAATCCAGAAAATTGGCTGAAAACGACTAAATATCAAGGACTCATTGGGCGAATCGCTCTGGAACTGAAATAGGAACGCTCACTGACATTTCCCCTATCTGAAAGTCTGATAAATGCCGGAAAAATGGCTAAGTCCAAGAAAAAAATTTTTTCAACTTTTTTCAATTTTACCCCCGTGGGATATATATTATACCCACACACATTTGGAACTCTCCTGGGGTACCCTCACACATATTATTCCCTCATTTAGTGGATATTTTCACAAAAAAGTGAAATTTTCAAAAATCCAGAAAATTGGCTGAAAACGACTAAATATCAAGGACTCATTGGGCGAATCGCTCTGGAACTGAAATAGGAATGGTCACTGACATTTCCCCTCTCTGAAAGTCTGATAAACGCCGGAAAAATGACTAAGTCCAAAAAAAAAATTTTTTCAACTTTTTTCAATTTTACCCCGTGGGATATATATTCTACCCCTACACATTTGGAACTCTCCTGGGGTACCCTCACACATATTATTCCCTCATTTAGTGGATATTTTCACAAAAAAGTGAAATTTTCAAAAATCCAGAAAATTGGCTGAAAACGACTAAATATCAAGGACTCATTGGGCGAATCACTCTGGAACTGAAATAGGAACGCTCACTGACATTTCCCCTATCTGAAAGTCTGATAAATGCCGGAAAAATGGCTAAGTCCAAGAAAAATTTTTTTTCAACTTTTTTCAATTTTACCCCCGTGGGATATATATTCTACCCACACACATTTGGAACTCTCCTGGGGTACCCTCACACATATTATTCCCTCATTTAGTGGATATTTTCACAAAAAAGTGAAATTTTCAAAAATCCAGAAAATTGGCTGAAAACGACTAAATATCAAGGACTCATTGGGCGAATCACTCTGGAACTGAAATAGGAACGCTCACTGACATTTCCCCTATCTGAAAGTCTGATAAATGCCGGAAAAATGGCTAAGTCCAAGAAAAATTTTTTTTCAACTTTTTTCAATTTTACCCCCGTGGGATATATATTCTACCCACACACATTTGGAACTCTCCTGGGGTACCCTCACACATATTATTCCCTCATTTAGTGGATACTTTCACAAAAAAGTGAAATTTTCAAAAATCCAGAAAATTGGCTGAAAACGACTAAATATCAAGGACTCATTGGGCGAATGGCTCTGGAACTGAAATCGGAACGCTCACTGACATTTCCCCTATCTGAAAGTCTGATAAACGCCGGAAAAATGACTAAGTCCAAAAAAAAATTTTTTTCAACTTTTTTCAATTTTACCCCGTGGGATATATATTCTACCCCTACACATTTGGAACTCTCCTGGGGTACCCTCACACATATTATTCCCTCATTTAGTGGATATTTTCACAAAAAAGTGAAATTTTCAAAAATCCAGAAAATTGGCTGAAAACGACTAAATATCAAGGACTCATTGGGCGAATGGCTCTGGAACTGAAATCGGAACGCTCACTGACATTTCCCCTATCTGAAAGTCTGATAAACGCCGGAAAAATGACTAAGTCCAAAAAAAAAATGTTTTCAACTTTTTTCAATTTTACCCCGTGGGATATATATTCTACCCATACACATTTGGAACTCTCCTGGGGTACCCTCACACATATTATTCCCTCATTTAGTGGATGTTTTCACAAAAAAGTGAAATTTTCAAAAATCCAGAAAATTGGCTGAAAACGACTAAATATCAAGGACTCATTGGGCGAATCGCTCTGGAACTGAAATAGGAATGGTCACTGACATTTCCCCTATCTGAAAGTCTGATAAACGCCGGAAAAATGACTAAGTCCAAAAAAAAATTTTTTTCAACTTTTTTCAATTTTACCCCGTGGGATATATATTCTACCCCTACACATTTGGAACTCTCCTGGGGTACCCTCACACATATTATTCCCTCATTTAGTGGATATTTTCACAAAAAAGTGAAATTTTCAAAAATCCAGAAAATTGGCTGAAAACGACTAAATATCAAGGACTCATTGGGCGAATCACTCTGGAACTGAAATAGGAACGCTCACTGACATTTCCCCTATCTGAAAGTCTGATAAATGCTGGAAAAATGGCTAAGTCCAAGAAAAATTTTTTTTCAACTTTTTTCAATTTTACCCCCGTGGGATATATATTCTACCCACACACATTTGGAAATCTCCTGGGGTACCCTCACACATATTATTCCCTCATTTAGTGGATATTTTCACAAAAAAGTGAAATTTTCAAAAATCCAGAAAACAGGCTGAAAACGACTAAATATCAAGGACTCATTGGGCGAATCGCTCTGGAACTGAAATAGGAACGCTCACTGACATTTCCCCTATCTGAAAGTCTGATAAATGCCGGAAAAATGACTAAGTCCAAAAAAAAATTTTTTTCAACTTTTTTCAATTTTACCCCCGTGGGATATATATTCTACCCATACACATTTGTAACTCTCCTGGGGTACCCTCACACATATTATTCCCTCATTTAGTGGATACTTTCACAAAAAAGTGAAATTTTCAAAAATCCAGAAAATTGGCTGAAAACGACTAAATATCAAGGACTCATTGGGCGAATGGCTCTGGTACTGAAATCGGAACGCTCACTGACATTTCCCCTATCTGAAAGTCTGATAAACGCCGGAAAAATGACTAAGTCCAAAAAAAAATTTTTTTCAACTTTTTTCAATTTTACCCCGTGGGATATATATTCTACCCCTACACATTTGGAACTCTCCTGGGGTACCCTCACACATATTATTCCCTCATTTAGTGGATATTTTCACAAAAAAGTGAAATTTTCAAAAATCCAGAAAATTGGCTGAAAACGACTAAATATCAAGGACTCATTGGGCGAATCGCTCTGGAACTGAAATAGGAACGCTCACTGACATTTCCCCTATCTGAAAGTCTGATAAATGCCGGAAAAATGGCTAAGTCCAAGAAAAAAATTTTTTCAACTTTTTTCAATTTTACCCCCGTGGGATATATATTCTACCCACACACATTTGGAACTCTCCTGGGGTACCCTCACACATATTATTCCCTCATTTAGTGGATATTTTCACAAAAAAGTGAAATTTTCAAAAATCCAGAAAATTGGCTGAAAACGACTAAATATCAAGGACTCATTGGGCGAATCGCTCTGGAACTGAAATAGGAATGGTCACTGACATTTCCCCTCTCTGAAAGTCTGATAAACGCCGGAAAAATGACTAAGTCCAAAAAAAAAATTTTTTCAACTTTTTTCAATTTTACCCCGTGGGATATATATTCTACCCCTACACATTTGGAACTCTCCTGGGGTACCCTCACACATATTATTCCCTCATTTAGTGGATATTTTCACAAAAAAGTGAAATTTTCAAAAATCCAGAAAATTGGCTGAAAACAACTAAATATCAAGGACTCATTGGGCGAATCACTCTGGAACTGAAATAGGAACGCTCACTGACATTTCCCCTATCTGAAAGTCTGATAAATGCCGGAAAAATGGCTAAGTCCAAGAAAAAATTTTTTTCAACTTTTTTCAATGTTACCCCCGTGGGATATATATTCTACCCACACACATTTGGAACTCTCCTGGGGTACCCTCACACATATTATTCCCTCATTTAGTGGATATTTTCACAAAAAAGTGAAATTTTCAAAAATCCAGAAAATTGGCTGAAAACGACTAAATATCAAGGACTCATTGGGCGAATGGCTCTGGAACTGAAATCGGAACGCTCACTGACATTTCCCCTATCTGAAAGTCTGATAAACGCCGGAAAAATGACTAAGTCCAAAAAAAAAATGTTTTCAACTTTTTTCAATTTTACCCCGTGGGATATATATTCTACCCATACACATTTGGAACTCTCCTGGGGTACCCTCACACATATTATTCCCTCATTTAGTGGATATTTTCACAAAAAAGTGAAATTTTCAAAAATCCAGAAAACAGGCTGAAAACGACTAAATATCAAGGACTCATTGGGCGAATCGCTCTGGAACTGAAATAGGAACGCTCACTGACATTTCCCCTATCTGAAAGTCTGATAAATGCCGGAAAAATGACTAAGTCCAAAAAAAAATTTTTTTCAACTTTTTTCAATTTTACCCCGTGGGATATATATTCTACCCCTACACATTTGGAACTCTCCTGGGGTACCCTCACACATATTATTCCCTCATTTAGTGGATATTTTCACAAAAAAGTGAAATTTTCAAAAATCCAGAAAATTGGCTGAAAACGACTAAATATCAAGGACTCATTGGGCGAATCGCTCTGGAACTGAAATAGGAACGCTCACTGACATTTCCCCTATCTGAAAGTCTGATAAACGCCGGAAAAATGACTAAGTCCAAAAAAAAAATGTTTTCAACTTTTTTCAATTTTACCCCGTGGGATATATATTCTACCCATACACATTTGGAACTCTCCTGGGGTACCCTCACACATATTATTCCCTCATTTAGTGGATATTTTCACAAAAAAGTGAAATTTTCAAAAATCCAGAAAATTGGCTGAAAACGACTAAATATCAAGGACTCATTGGGCGAATCGCTCTGGAACTGAAATAGGAATGGTCACTGACATTTCCCCTCTCTGAAAGTCTGATAAACGCCGGAAAAATGACTAAGTCCAAAAAAAAAATTTTTTCAACTTTTTTCAATTTTACCCCGTGGGATATATATTCTACCCCTACACATTTGGAACTCTCCTGGGGTACCCTCACACATATTATTCCCTCATTTAGTGGATATTTTCACAAAAAAGTGAAATTTTCAAAAATCCAGAAAATTGGCTGAAAACAACTAAATATCAAGGACTCATTGGGCGAATCACTCTGGAACTGAAATAGGAACGCTCACTGACATTTCCCCTATCTGAAAGTCTGATAAATGCCGGAAAAATGGCTAAGTCCAAGAAAAAATTTTTTTCAACTTTTTTCAATGTTACCCCCGTGGGATATATATTCTACCCACACACATTTGGAACTCTCCTGGGGTACCCTCACACATATTATTCCCTCATTTAGTGGATATTTTCACAAAAAAGTGAAATTTTCAAAAATCCAGAAAATTGGCTGAAAACGACTAAATATCAAGGACTCATTGGGCGAATGGCTCTGGAACTGAAATCGGAACGCTCACTGACATTTCCCCTATCTGAAAGTCTGATAAACGCCGGAAAAATGACTAAGTCCAAAAAAAAAATGTTTTCAACTTTTTTCAATTTTACCCCGTGGGATATATATTCTACCCATACACATTTGGAACTCTCCTGGGGTACCCTCACACATATTATTCCCTCATTTAGTGGATATTTTCACAAAAAAGTGAAATTTTCAAAAATCCAGAAAACAGGCTGAAAACGACTAAATATCAAGGACTCATTGGGCGAATCGCTCTGGAACTGAAATAGGAACGCTCACTGACATTTCCCCTATCTGAAAGTCTGATAAATGCCGGAAAAATGACTAAGTCCAAAAAAAAATTTTTTTCAACTTTTTTCAATTTTACCCCGTGGGATATATATTCTACCCCTACACATTTGGAACTCTCCTGGGGTACCCTCACACATATTATTCCCTCATTTAGTGGATATTTTCACAAAAAAGTGAAATTTTCAAAAATCCAGAAAATTGGCTGAAAACGACTAAATATCAAGGACTCATTGGGCGAATCGCTCTGGAACTGAAATAGGAACGCTCACTGACATTTCCCCTATCTGAAAGTCTGATAAACGCCGGAAAAATGACTAAGTCCAAAAAAAAAATGTTTTCAACTTTTTTCAATTTTACCCCGTGGGATATATATTCTACCCATACACATTTGGAACTCTCCTGGGGTACCCTCACACATATTATTCCCTCATTTAGTGGATATTTATACAAAAAAGTGAAATTTTCAAAAATCCAGAAAACAGGCTGAAAACGACTAAATATCAAGGACTCATTGGGCGAATCGCTCTGGAACTGAAATAGGAACGCTCACTGACATTTCCCCTATCTGAAAGTCTGATAAACGCCGGAAAAATGACTAAGTCCAAAAAAAAAATTTTTTCAACTTTTTTCAATTTTACCCCGTGGGATATATATTCTACCCATACACATTTGGAACTCTCCTGGGGTACCCTCACACATATTATTCCCTCATTTAGTGGATATTTTCACAAAAAAGTGAAATTTTCAAAAATCCAGAAAACAGGCTGAAAACGACTAAATATCAAGGACTCATTGGGCGAATCGCTCTGGAACTGAAATAGGAACGCTCACTGACATTTCCCCTATCTGAAAGTCTGATAAATGCCGGAAAAATGACTAAGTCCAAAAAAAAATTTTTTTCAACTTTTTTCAATTTTACCCCCGTGGGATATATATTCTACCCATACACATTTGTAACTCTCCTGGGGTACCCTCACACATATTATTCCCTCATTTAGTGGATACTTTCACAAAAAAGTGAAATTTTCAAAAATCCAGAAAATTGTCTGAAAACGACTAAATATCAAGGACTCATTGGGCGAATGGCTCTGGAACTGAAATCGGAACGCTCACTGACATTTCCCCTATCTGAAAGTCTGATAAACGCCGGAAAAATGACTAAGTCCAAAAAAAAAATGTTTTCAACTTTTTTCAATTTTACCCCGTGGGATATATATTCTACCCATACACATTTGGAACTCTCCTGGGGTACCCTCACACATATTATTCCCTCATTTAGTGGATATTTTCACAAAAAAGTGAAATTTTCAAAAATCCAGAAAACAGGCTGAAAACGACTAAATATCAAGGACTCATTGGGCGAATCGCTCTGGAACTGAAATAGGAACGCTCACTGACATTTCCCCTATCTGAAAGTCTGATAAATGCCGGAAAAATGACTAAGTCCAAAAAAAAATTTTTTTCAACTTTTTTCAATTTTACCCCGTGGGATATATATTCTACCCCTACACATTTGGAACTCTCCTGGGGTACCCTCACACATATTATTCCCTCATTTAGTGGATATTTTCACAAAAAAGTGAAATTTTCAAAAATCCAGAAAATTGGCTGAAAACGACTACATATCAAGGACTCATTGGGCGAATCGCTCTGGAACTGAAATAGGAACGCTCACTGACATTTCCCCTATCTGAAAGTCTGATAAATGCCGGAAAAATGGCTAAGTCCAAGAAAAAATTTTTTCAACTTTTTTCAATTTTACCCCGTGGGATATATATTCTACCCCTACACATTTGGAACTCTCCTGGGGTACCCTCACACATATTATTCCTTCATTTAGTGGATATTTTCACAAAAAAGTGAAATTTTCAAAAATCCAGAAAATTGGCTGAAAACGACTAAATATCAAGGACTCATTGGGCGAATCACTCTGGAACTGAAATAGGAACGCTCACTGACATTTCCCCTATCTGAAAGTCTGATAAATGCCGGAAAAATGGCTAAGTCCAAGAAAAAATTTTTTTCAACTTTTTTCAATTTTACCCCCGTGGGATATATATTCTACCCACACACATTTGGAACTCTCCTGGTGTACCCTCACACATATTATTCCCTCATTTAGTGGATACTTTCACAAAAAAGTGAAATTTTCAAAAATCCAGAAAATTGGCTGAAAACGACTAAATATCAAGGACTCATTGGGCGAATCGCTCTGGAACTGAAATAGGAACGCTCACTGACATTTCCCCTATATGAAAGTCTGATAAATGCCGGAAAAATGACTAAGTCCAAAAAAAAATTTTTTTCAACTTTTTTCAATTTTACCCCCGTGGGATATATATTCTACCCATACACATTTGTAACTCTCCTGGGGTACCCTCACACATATTATTCCCTCATTTAGTGGATATTTTCACAAAAAAGTGAAATTTTCAAAAATCCAGAAAATTGGCTGAAAACGACTAAATATCAAGGACTCATTGGGCGAATCGCTCTGGAACTGAAATAGGAATGGTCACTGACATTTCCCCTCTCTGAAAGTCTGATAAACGCCGGAAAAATGACTAAGTCCAAAAAAAAAATGTTTTCAACTTTTTTCAATTTTACCCCGTGGGATATATATTCTACCCATACACATTTGGAACTCTCCTGGGGTACCCTCACACATATTATTCCCTCATTTAGTGGATGTTTTCACAAAAAAGTGAAATTTTCAAAAATCCAGAAAATTGGCTGAAAACGACTAAATATCAAGGACTCATTGGGCGAATCGCTCTGGAACTGAAATAGGAATGGTCACTGACATTTCCCCTATCTGAAAGTCTGATAAACGCCGGAAAAATGACTAAGTCCAAAAAAAAATTTTTTTCAACTTTTTTCAATTTTACCCCGTGGGATATATATTCTACCCCTACACATTTGGAACTCTCCTGGGGTACCCTCACACATATTATTCCCTCATTTAGTGGATATTTTCACAAAAAAGTGAAATTTTCAAAAATCCAGAAAATTGGCTGAAAACGACTAAATATCAAGGACTCATTGGGCGAATCACTCTGGAACTGAAATAGGAACGCTCACTGACATTTCCCCTATCTGAAAGTCTGATAAATGCTGGAAAAATGGCTAAGTCCAAGAAAATTTTTTTTTCAACTTTTTTCAATTTTACCCCCGTGGGATATATATTCTACCCACACACATTTGGAAATCTCCTGGGGTACCCTCACACATATTATTCCCTCATTTAGTGGATATTTTCACAAAAAAGTGAAATTTTCAAAAATCCAGAAAACAGGCTGAAAACGACTAAATATCAAGGACTCATTGGGCGAATCGCTCTGGAACTGAAATAGGAACGCTCACTGACATTTCCCCTATCTGAAAGTCTGATAAATGCCGGAAAAATGACTAAGTCCAAAAAAAAATTTTTTTCAACTTTTTTCAATTTTACCCCCGTGGGATATATATTCTACCCATACACATTTGTAACTCTCCTGGGGTACCCTCACACATATTATTCCCTCATTTAGTGGATACTTTCACAAAAAAGTGAAATTTTCAAAAATCCAGAAAATTGGCTGAAAACGACTAAATATCAAGGACTCATTGGGCGAATGGCTCTGGTACTGAAATCGGAACGCTCACTGACATTTCCCCTATCTGAAAGTCTGATAAACGCCGGAAAAATGACTAAGTCCAAAAAAAAATTTTTTTCAACTTTTTTCAATTTTACCCCGTGGGATATATATTCTACCCCTACACATTTGGAACTCTCCTGGGGTACCCTCACACATATTATTCCCTCATTTAGTGGATATTTTCACAAAAAAGTGAAATTTTCAAAAATCCAGAAAATTGGCTGAAAACGACTAAATATCAAGGACTCATTGGGCGAATCGCTCTGGAACTGAAATAGGAACGCTCACTGACATTTCCCCTATCTGAAAGTCTGATAAATGCCGGAAAAATGGCTAAGTCCAAGAAAAAAATTTTTTCAACTTTTTTCAATTTTACCCCCGTGGGATATATATTCTACCCACACACATTTGGAACTCTCCTGGGGTACCCTCACACATATTATTCCCTCATTTAGTGGATATTTTCACAAAAAAGTGAAATTTTCAAAAATCCAGAAAATTGGCTGAAAACGACTAAATATCAAGGACTCATTGGGCGAATCGCTCTGGAACTGAAATAGGAATGGTCACTGACATTTCCCCTCTCTGAAAGTCTGATAAACGCCGGAAAAATGACTAAGTCCAAAAAAAAAATTTTTTCAACTTTTTTCAATTTTACCCCGTGGGATATATATTCTACCCCTACACATTTGGAACTCTCCTGGGGTACCCTCACACATATTATTCCCTCATTTAGTGGATATTTTCACAAAAAAGTGAAATTTTCAAAAATCCAGAAAATTGGCTGAAAACAACTAAATATCAAGGACTCATTGGGCGAATCACTCTGGAACTGAAATAGGAACGCTCACTGACATTTCCCCTATCTGAAAGTCTGATAAATGCCGGAAAAATGGCTAAGTCCAAGAAAAAATTTTTTTCAACTTTTTTCAATGTTACCCCCGTGGGATATATATTCTACCCACACACATTTGGAACTCTCCTGGGGTACCCTCACACATATTATTCCCTCATTTAGTGGATATTTTCACAAAAAAGTGAAATTTTCAAAAATCCAGAAAATTGGCTGAAAACGACTAAATATCAAGGACTCATTGGGCGAATGGCTCTGGAACTGAAATCGGAACGCTCACTGACATTTCCCCTATCTGAAAGTCTGATAAACGCCGGAAAAATGACTAAGTCCAAAAAAAAAATGTTTTCAACTTTTTTCAATTTTACCCCGTGGGATATATATTCTACCCATACACATTTGGAACTCTCCTGGGGTACCCTCACACATATTATTCCCTCATTTAGTGGATATTTTCACAAAAAAGTGAAATTTTCAAAAATCCAGAAAACAGGCTGAAAACGACTAAATATCAAGGACTCATTGGGCGAATCGCTCTGGAACTGAAATAGGAACGCTCACTGACATTTCCCCTATCTGAAAGTCTGATAAATGCCGGAAAAATGACTAAGTCCAAAAAAAAATTTTTTTCAACTTTTTTCAATTTTACCCCGTGGGATATATATTCTACCCCTACACATTTGGAACTCTCCTGGGGTACCCTCACACATATTATTCCCTCATTTAGTGGATATTTTCACAAAAAAGTGAAATTTTCAAAAATCCAGAAAATTGGCTGAAAACGACTAAATATCAAGGACTCATTGGGCGAATCGCTCTGGAACTGAAATAGGAACGCTCACTGACATTTCCCCTATCTGAAAGTCTGATAAACGCCGGAAAAATGACTAAGTCCAAAAAAAAAATGTTTTCAACTTTTTTCAATTTTACCCCGTGGGATATATATTCTACCCATACACATTTGGAACTCTCCTGGGGTACCCTCACACATATTATTCCCTCATTTAGTGGATATTTATACAAAAAAGTGAAATTTTCAAAAATCCAGAAAACAGGCTGAAAACGACTAAATATCAAGGACTCATTGGGCGAATCGCTCTGGAACTGAAATAGGAACGCTCACTGACATTTCCCCTATCTGAAAGTCTGATAAACGCCGGAAAAATGACTAAGTCCAAAAAAAAAATTTTTTCAACTTTTTTCAATTTTACCCCGTGGGATATATATTCTACCCATACACATTTGGAACTCTCCTGGGGTACCCTCACACATATTATTCCCTCATTTAGTGGATATTTTCACAAAAAAGTGAAATTTTCAAAAATCCAGAAAACAGGCTGAAAACGACTAAATATCAAGGACTCATTGGGCGAATCGCTCTGGAACTGAAATAGGAACGCTCACTGACATTTCCCCTATCTGAAAGTCTGATAAATGCCGGAAAAATGACTAAGTCCAAAAAAAAATTTTTTTCAACTTTTTTCAATTTTACCCCCGTGGGATATATATTCTACCCATACACATTTGTAACTCTCCTGGGGTACCCTCACACATATTATTCCCTCATTTAGTGGATACTTTCACAAAAAAGTGAAATTTTCAAAAATCCAGAAAATTGTCTGAAAACGACTAAATATCAAGGACTCATTGGGCGAATGGCTCTGGAACTGAAATCGGAACGCTCACTGACATTTCCCCTATCTGAAAGTCTGATAAACGCCGGAAAAATGACTAAGTCCAAAAAAAAAATGTTTTCAACTTTTTTCAATTTTACCCCGTGGGATATATATTCTACCCATACACATTTGGAACTCTCCTGGGGTACCCTCACACATATTATTCCCTCATTTAGTGGATATTTTCACAAAAAAGTGAAATTTTCAAAAATCCAGAAAACAGGCTGAAAACGACTAAATATCAAGGACTCATTGGGCGAATCGCTCTGGAACTGAAATAGGAACGCTCACTGACATTTCCCCTATCTGAAAGTCTGATAAATGCCGGAAAAATGACTAAGTCCAAAAAAAAATTTTTTTCAACTTTTTTCAATTTTACCCCGTGGGATATATATTCTACCCCTACACATTTGGAACTCTCCTGGGGTACCCTCACACATATTATTCCCTCATTTAGTGGATATTTTCACAAAAAAGTGAAATTTTCAAAAATCCAGAAAATTGGCTGAAAACGACTACATATCAAGGACTCATTGGGCGAATCGCTCTGGAACTGAAATAGGAACGCTCACTGACATTTCCCCTATCTGAAAGTCTGATAAATGCCGGAAAAATGGCTAAGTCCAAGAAAAAATTTTTTCAACTTTTTTCAATTTTACCCCGTGGGATATATATTCTACCCCTACACATTTGGAACTCTCCTGGGGTACCCTCACACATATTATTCCTTCATTTAGTGGATATTTTCACAAAAAAGTGAAATTTTCAAAAATCCAGAAAATTGGCTGAAAACGACTAAATATCAAGGACTCATTGGGCGAATCACTCTGGAACTGAAATAGGAACGCTCACTGACATTTCCCCTATCTGAAAGTCTGATAAATGCCGGAAAAATGGCTAAGTCCAAGAAAAAATTTTTTTCAACTTTTTTCAATTTTACCCCCGTGGGATATATATTCTACCCACACACATTTGGAACTCTCCTGGTGTACCCTCACACATATTATTCCCTCATTTAGTGGATACTTTCACAAAAAAGTGAAATTTTCAAAAATCCAGAAAATTGGCTGAAAACGACTAAATATCAAGGACTCATTGGGCGAATCGCTCTGGAACTGAAATAGGAACGCTCACTGACATTTCCCCTATATGAAAGTCTGATAAATGCCGGAAAAATGACTAAGTCCAAAAAAAAATTTTTTTCAACTTTTTTCAATTTTACCCCCGTGGGATATATATTCTACCCATACACATTTGTAACTCTCCTGGGGTACCCTCACACATATTATTCCCTCATTTAGTGGATATTTTCACAAAAAAGTGAAATTTTCAAAAATCCAGAAAATTGGCTGAAAACGACTAAATATCAAGGACTCATTGGGCGAATCGCTCTGGAACTGAAATAGGAATGGTCACTGACATTTCCCCTCTCTGAAAGTCTGATAAACGCCGGAAAAATGACTAAGTCCAAAAAAAAAATTTTTTCAACTTTTTTCAATTTTACCCCGTGGGATATATATTCTACCCCTACACATTTGGAACTCTCCTGGGGTACCCTCACACATATTATTCCCTCATTTAGTGGATATTTTCACAAAAAAGTGAAATTTTCAAAAATCCAGAAAATTGGCTGAAAACGACTAAATATCAAGGACTCATTGGGCGAATCGCTCTGGAACTGAAATAGGAACGCTCACTGACATTTCCCCTATCTGAAAGTCTGATAAACACCGGAAAAATGACTAAGTCCAAAAAAATAATTTTTTCAACTTTTTTCAATTTTACCCCGTGGGATATATATTCTACCCATACACATTTGGAACTCTCCTGGGGTACCCTCACACATATTATTCCCTCATTTAGTGGATATTTTCACAAAAAAGTGAAATTTTCAAAAATCCAGAAAATTGGCTGAAAACGACTAAATATCAAGGACTCATTGGGCGAATCACTCTGGAACTGAAATAGGAACGCTCACTGACATTTCCCCTATCTGAAAGTCTGATAAATGCCGGAAAAATGGCTAAGTCCAAGAAAAAATTTTTTTCAACTTTTTTCAATTTTACCCCCGTGGGATATATATTCTACCCACACACATTTGGAACTCTCCTGGGGTACCCTCACACATATTATTCCCTCATTTAGTGGATATTTTCACAAAAAAGTGAAATTTTCAAAAATCCAGAAAATTGGCTGAAAACGACTAAATATCAAGGACTCATTGGGCGAATGGCTCTGGAACTGAAATCGGAACGCTCACTGACATTTCCCCTATCTGAAAGTCTGATAAACGCCGGAAAAATGACTAAGTCCAAAAAAAAAATGTTTTCAACTTTTTTCAATTTTACCCCGTGTGATATATATTCTACCCATACACATTTGGAACTCTCCTGGGGTACCCTCACACATATTATTCCCTCATTTAGTGGATATTTTCACAAAAAAGTGAAATTTTCAAAAATCCAGAAAACAGGCTGAAAACGACTAAATATCAAGGACTCATTGGGCGAATCGCTCTGGAACTGAAATAGGAACGCTCACTGACATTTCCCCTATCTGAAAGTCTGATAAATGCCGGAAAAATGACTAAGTCCAAAAAAAAATTTTTTTCAACTTTTTTCAATTTTACCCCCGTGGGATATATATTCTACCCATACACATTTGTAACTCTCCTGGGGTACCCTCACACATATTATTCCCTCATTTAGTGGATATTTTCACAAAAAAGTGAAATTTTCAAAAATCCAGAAAATTGGCTGAAAACGACTAAATATCAAGGACTCATTGGGCGAATCGCTCTGGAACTGAAATAGGAATGGTCACTGACATTTCCCCTCTCTGAAAGTCTGATAAACGCCGGAAAAATGACTAAGTCCAAAAAAAAAATTTTTTCAACTTTTTTCAATTTTACCCCGTGGGATATATATTCTACCCCTACACATTTGGAACTCTCCTGGGGTACCCTCACACATATTATTCCCTCATTTAGTGGATATTTTCACAAAAAAGTGAAATTTTCAAAAATCCAGAAAATTGGCTGAAAACGACTAAATATCAAGGACTCATTGGGCGAATCACTCTGGAACTGAAATAGGAACGCTCACTGACATTTCCCCTATCTGAAAGTCTGATAAATGCCGGAAAAATGGCTAAGTCCAAGAAAAAATTTTTTTCAACTTTTTTCAATTTTACCCCCGTGGGATATATATTCTACCCACACACATTTGGAACTCTCCTGGGGTACCCTCACACATATTATTCCCTCATTTAGTGGATATTTTCACAAAAAAGTGAAATTTTCAAAAATCCAGAAAATTGGCTGAAAACGACTAAATATCAAGGACTCATTGGGCGAATCACTCTGGAACTGAAATAGGAACGCTCACTGACATTTCCCCTATCTGAAAGTCTGATAAATGCCGGAAAAATGGCTAAGTCCAAGAAAAAATTTTTTTCAACTTTTTTCAATTTTACCCCCGTGGGATATATATTCTACCCACACACATTTGGAACTCTCCTGGGGTACCCTCACACATATTATTCCCTCATTTAGTGGATACTTTCACAAAAAAGTGAAATTTTCAAAAATCCAGAAAATTGGCTGAAAACGACTAAATATCAAGGACTCATTGGGCGAATCGCTCTGGAACTGAAATAGGAACGCTCACTGACATTTCCCCTATCTGAAAGTCTGATAAACACCGGAAAAATGACTAAGTCCAAAAAAATAATTTTTTCAACTTTTTTCAATTTTACCCCGTGGGATATATATTCTACCCATACACATTTGGAACTCTCCTGGGGTACCCTCACACATATTATTCCCTCATTTAGTGGATATTTTCACAAAAAAGTGAAATTTTCAAAAATCCAGAAAATTGGCTGAAAACGACTAAATATCAAGGACTCATTGGGCGAATCACTCTGGAACTGAAATAGGAACGCTCACTGACATTTCCCCTATCTGAAAGTCTGATAAATGCCGGAAAAATGGCTAAGTCCAAGAAAAATTTTTTTTCAACTTTTTTCAATTTTACCCCCGTGGGATATATATTCTACCCACACACATTTGGAACTCTCCTGGGGTACCCTCACACATATTATTCCCTCATTTAGTGGATATTTTCACAAAAAAGTGAAATTTTCAAAAATCCAGAAAATTGGCTGAAAACGACTAAATATCAAGGACTCATTGGGCGAATGGCTCTGGAACTGAAATCGGAACGCTCACTGACATTTCCCCTATCTGAAAGTCTGATAAACGCCGGAAAAATGACTAAGTCCAAAAAAAAAATGTTTTCAACTTTTTTCAATTTTACCCCGTGGGATATATATTCTACCCATACACATTTGGAACTCTCCTGGGGTACCCTCACACATATTATTCCCTCATTTAGTGGATATTTTCACAAAAAAGTGAAATTTTCAAAAATCCAGAAAACAGGCTGAAAACGACTAAATATCAAGGACTCATTGGGCGAATCGCTCTGGAACTGAAATAGGAACGCTCACTGACATTTCCCCTATCTGAAAGTCTGATAAATGCCGGAAAAATGACTAAGTCCAAAAAAAAATTTTTTTCAACTTTTTTCAATTTTACCCCCGTGGGATATATATTCTACCCATACACATTTGTAACTCTCCTGGGGTACCCTCACACATATTATTCCCTCATTTAGTGGATGTTTTCACAAAAAAGTGAAATTTTCAAAAATCCAGAAAA
Source organism: Phyllobates terribilis (assembly GCF_046119375.1). Taxonomy (NCBI): domain Eukaryota; kingdom Metazoa; phylum Chordata; class Amphibia; order Anura; family Dendrobatidae; genus Phyllobates; species Phyllobates terribilis. The sequence continues at coordinate 587,856,119 of NW_027362762.1, forward strand.
TTGGCTGAAAACGACTAAATATCAAGGACTCATTGGGCGAATCGCTCTGGAACTGAAATAGGAATGGTCACTGACATTTCCCCTATCTGAAAGTCTGATAAACGCCGGAAAAATGACTAAGTCCAAAAAAAAATTTTTTTCAACTTTTTTCAATTTTACCCCGTGGGATATATATTCTACCCCTACACATTTGGAACTCTCCTGGGGTACCCTCACACATATTATTCCCTCATTTAGTGGATATTTTCACAAAAAAGTGAAATTTTCAAAAATCCAGAAAATTGGCTGAAAACGACTAAATATCAAGGACTCATTGGGCGAATCGCTCTGGAACTGAAATAGGAACGCTCACTGACATTTCCCCTATCTGAAAGTCTGATAAATGCCGGAAAAATGGCTAAGTCCAAGAAAAAAATTTTTTCAACTTTTTTCAATTTTACCCCCGTGGGATATATATTCTACCCACACACATTTGGAACTCTTCTGGGGTACCCTCACACATATTATTCCCTCATTTAGTGGATATTTTCACAAAAAAGTGAAATTTTCAAAAATCCAGAAAATTGGCTGAAAACGACTAAATATCAAGGACTCATTGGGCGAATCGCTCTGGAACTGAAATAGGAATGGTCACTGACATTTCCCCTCTCTGAAAGTCTGATAAACGCCGGAAAAATGACTAAGTCCAAAAAAAAAATTTTTTCAACTTTTTTCAATTTTACCCCGTGGGATATATATTCTACCCCTACACATTTGGAACTCTCCTGGGGTACCCTCACACATATTATTCCCTCATTTAGTGGATATTTTCACAAAAAAGTGAAATTTTCAAAAATCCAGAAAATTGGCTGAAAACGACTAAATATCAAGGACTCATTGGGCGAATCACTCTGGAACTGAAATAGGAACGCTCACTGACATTTCCCCTATCTGAAAGTCTGATAAATGCCGGAAAAATGGCTAAGTCCAAGAAAAAAAATTTTTCAACTTTTTTCAATTTTACCCCCGTGGGATATATATTCTACCCACACATATTTGGAACTCTCCTGGGGTACCCTCACACATATTATTCCCTCATTTAGTGGATATTTTCACAAAAAAGTGAAATTTTCAAAAATCCAGAAAACAGGCTGAAAACGACTAAATATCAAGGACTCATTGGGCGAATCGCTCTGGAACTGAAATAGGAACGCTCACTGACAATTCCCCTATCTGAAAGTCTGATAAATGCCGGAAAAATGACTAAGTCCAAAAAAAAATTTTTTTCAACTTTTTTCAATTTTACCCCCGTGGGATATATATTCTACCCATACACATTTGTAACTCTCCTGGGGTACCCTCACACATATTATTCCCTCATTTAGTGGATACTTTCACAAAAAAGTGAAATTTTCAAAAATCCAGAAAATTGGCTGAAAACGACTAAATATCAAGGACTCATTGGGCGAATGGCTCTGGTACTGAAATCGGAACGCTCACTGACATTTCCCCTATCTGAAAGTCTGATAAACGCCGGAAAATTGACTAAGTCCAAAAAAAAATTTTTTTCAACTTTTTTCAATTTTACCCCGCGGGATATATATTCTACCCCTACACATTTGGAACTCTCCTGGGGTACCCTCACACATATTATTCCCTCATTTAGTGGATATTTTCACAAAAAAGTGAAATTTTCAAAAATCCAGAAAATTGGCTGAAAACGACTAAATATCAAGGACTCATTGGGCGAATCGCTCTGGAACTGAAATAGGAACGCTCACTGACATTTCCCCTATCTGAAAGTCTGATAAATGCCGGAAAAATGGCTAAGTCCAAGAAAAAATTTTTTTCAACTTTTTTCAATTTTACCCCCGTGGGATATATATTCTACCCACACACATTTGGAACTCTCCTGGGGTACCCTCACACATATTATTCCCTCATTTAGTGGATATTTTCACAAAAAAGTGAAATTTTCAAAAATCCAGAAAATTGGCTGAAAACGACTAAATATCAAGGACTCATTGGGCGAATCGCTCTGGAACTGAAATAGGAATGGTCACTGACATTTCCCCTCTCTGAAAGTGTGATAAACGCCGGAAAAATGACTAAGTCCAAAAAAAAATTTTTTCAACTTTTTTCAATTTTACCCCGTGGGATATATATTCTACCCCTACACATTTGGAACTCTCCTGGGGTACCCTCACACATATTATTCCCTCATTTAGTGGATATTTTCACAAAAAAGTGAAATTTTCAAAAATCCAGAAAATTGGCTGAAAACGACTAAATATCAAGGACTCATTGGGCGAATCGCTCTGGAACTGAAATAGGAACGCTCACTGACATTTCCCCTATCTGAAAGTCTGATAAATGCCGGAAAAATGGCTAAGTCCAAGAAAAAAAATTTTTCAACTTTTTTCAATTTTACCCCCGAGGGATATATATTCTACCCACACACATTTGGAACTCTCCTGGGGTACCCTCACACATATTATTCCCTCATTTAGTGGATATTTTCACAAAAAAGTGAAATTTTCAAAAATCCAGAAAATTGGCTGAAAACGACTAAATATCAAGGACTCATTGGGCGAATCGCTCTGGAACTGAAATAGGAATGGTCACTGACATTTCCCCTCTCTGAAAGTCTGATAAACGCCGGAAAAATGACTAAGTCCAAAAAAAAAATTTTTTCAACTTTTTTCAATTTTACCCCGTGGGATATATATTCTACCCCTACACATTTGGAACTCTCCTGGGGTACCCTCACACATATTATTCCCTCATTTAGTGGATATTTTCACAAAAAAGTGAAATTTTCAAAAATCCAGAAAATTGGCTGAAAACGACTTAATATCAAGGACTCATTGGGCGAATCACTCTGGAACTGAAATAGGAACGCTCACTGACATTTCCCCTATCTGAAAGTCTGATAAATGCCGGAAAAATGGCTAAGTCCAAGAAAATTTTTTTTTCAACTTTTTTCAATTTTACCCCCGTGGGATATATATTCTACCCACACACATTTGGAACTCTCCTGGGGTACCCTCACACATATTATTCCCTCATTTAGTGGATATTTTCACAAAAAAGTGAAATTTTCAAAAATCCAGAAAATTGGCTGAAAACGACTAAATATCAAGGACTCATTGGGCGAATGGCTCTGGAACTGAAATCGGAACGCTCACTGACATTTCCCCTATCTGAAAGTCTGATAAACGCCGGAAAAATGACTAAGTCCAAAAAAAAAATGTTTTCAACTTTTTTCAATTTTACCCCGTGGGATATATATTCTACCCATACACATTTGGAACTCTCCTGGGGTACCCTCACACATATTATTCCCTCATTTAGTGGATATTTTCACAAAAAAGTGAAATTTTCAAAAATCCAGAAAATTGGCTGAAAACGACTAAATATCAAGGACTCATTGGGCGAATGGCTCTGGAACTGAAATCGGAACGCTCACTGACATTTCCCCTATCTGAAAGTCTGATAAACGCCGGAAAAATGACTAAGTCCAAAAAAAAAAATATTTTCAACTTTTTTCAATTTTACCCCGTGGGATATATATTCTACCCATACACATTTGGAACTCTCCTGGGGTACCCTCACACATATTATTCCCTCATTTAGTGGATATTTTCACAAAAAAGTGAAATTTTCAAAAATCCAGAAAACAGGCTGAAAACGACTAAATATCAAGGACTCATTGGGCGAATCGCTCTGGAACTGAAATAGGAACGCTCACTGACATTTCCCCTATCTGAAAGTCTGATAAATGCCGGAAAAATGACTAAGTCCAAAAAAAAATTTTTTTCAACTTTTTTCAATTTTACCCCGTGGGATATATATTCTACCCACACACATTTGGATCTCTCCTGGGGTACCCTCACACATATTATTCCCTCATTTAGTGGATACTTTCACAAAAAAGTGAAATTTTCAAAAATCCAGAAAATTGGCTGAAAACGACTAAATATCAAGGACTCATTGGGCGACTCCCTCTGGAACTGAAATAGGAACGCTCACTGACATTTCCCCTATCTGAAAGTCTGATAAATGCCGGAAAAATGGCTAAGTCCAAGAAAAAAATTTTTTCAACTTTTTTCAATTTTACCCCCGTGGGATATATATTCTACCCATACACATTTGGAACTCTCCTGGGGTACCCTCACACATATTATTCCCTCATTTAGTGGATATTTTCACAAAAAAGTGAAATTTTCAAAAATCCAGAAAATTGGCTGAAAACGACTAAATATCAAGGACTCATTGGGCGAATCACTCTGGAACTGAAATAGGAACGCTCACTGACATTTCCCCTATCTGAAAGTCTGATAAATGCCGGAAAAATGACTAAGTCCAAAAAAAAATTTTTTTCAACTTTTTTCAATTTTACCCCCGTGGGATATATATTCTACCCATACACATTTGTAACTCTCCTGGGGTACCCTCACACATATTATTCCCTCATTTAGTGGATACTTTCACAAAAAAGTGAAATTTTCAAAAATCCAGAAAGTTTGCTGAAAACGACTAAATATCAAGGACTCATTGGGCGAATGGCTCTGGAACTGAAATCGGAACGCTCACTGACATTTCCCCTATCTGAAAGTCTGATAAACGCCGGAAAAATGACTAAGTCCAAAAAAAAAATGTTTTCAACTTTTTTCAATTTTACCCCGTGGGATATATATTCTACCCATACACATTTGGAACTCTCCTGGGGTACCCTCACACATATTATTCCCTCATTTAGTGGATATTTTCACAAAAAAGTGAAATTTTCAAAAATCCAGAAAATTGGCTGAAAATGACTAAATATCAAGGACTCATTGGGCGAATCGCTCTGGAACTGAAATAGGAACGCTCACTGACATTTCCCCTATCTGAAAGTCTGATAAATGCCGGAAAAATGACTAAGTCCAAGAAAAATTTTTTTTCAACTTTTTTCAATTTTACCCCCGTGGGATATATATTCTAACCACACACATTTGGAACTCTCCTGGGGTACCCTCACACATATTATTCCCTCATTTAGTGGATATTTTCACAAAAAAGTGAAATTTTCAAAAATCCAGAAAATTGGCTGAAAACGACTAAATATCAAGGACTCATTGGGCGAATGGCTCTGGAACTGAAATCGGAACGCTCACTGACATTTCCCCTATCTGAAAGTCTGATAAACGCCGGAAAAATGACTAAGTCCAAAAAAAAATTTTTTTCAACTTTTTTCAATTTTACCCCGTGGGATATATATTCTACCCCTACACATTTGGAACTCTCCTGGGGTACCCTCACACATATTATTCCCTCATTTAGTGGATATTTTCACAAAAAAGTGAAATTTTCAAAAATCCAGAAAATTGGCTGAAAACGACTAAATATCAAGGACTCATTGGGCGAATCGCTCTGGAACTGAAATAGGAACGCTCACTGACATTTCCCCTATCTGAAAGTCTGATAAATGCCGGAAAAATGGCTAAGTCCAAGAAAAAAATTTTTTCAACTTTTTTCAATTTTACCCCCGTGGGATATATATTCTACCCACACACATTTGGAACTCTTCTGGGGTACCCTCACACATATTATTCCCTCATTTAGTGGATATTTTCACAAAAAAGTGAAATTTTCAAAAATCCAGAAAATTGGCTGAAAACGACTAAATATCAAGGACTCATTGGGCGAATCGCTCTGGAACTGAAATAGGAATGGTCACTGACATTTCCCCTCTCTGAAAGTCTGATAAACGCCGGAAAAATGACTAAGTCCAAAAAAAAAATTTTTTCAACTTTTTTCAATTTTACCCCGTGGGATATATATTCTACCCCTACACATTTGGAACTCTCCTGGGGTACCCTCACACATATTATTCCCTCATTTAGTGGATATTTTCACAAAAAAGTGAAATTTTCAAAAATCCAGAAAATTGGCTGAAAACGACTAAATATCAAGGACTCATTGGGCGAATCACTCTGGAACTGAAATAGGAACGCTCACTGACATTTCCCCTATCTGAAAGTCTGATAAATGCCGGAAAAATGGCTAAGTCCAAGAAAAAAATTTTTTCAACTTTTTTCAATTTTACCCCCGTGGGATATATATTCTACCCACACACATTTGGAACTCTCCTGGGGTACCCTCACACATATTATTCCTTCATTTAGTGGATATTTTCACAAAAAAGTGAAATTTTCAAAAATCCAGAAAATTGGCTGAAAACGACTAAATATCAAGGACTCATTGGGCGAATGGCTCTGGAACTGAAATCGGAACGCTCACTGACATTTCCCCTATCTGAAAGTCTGATAAACGCCGGAAAAATGACTAAGTCCAAAAAAAAAATGTTTTCAACTTTTTTCAATTTTACCCCGTGGGATATATATTCTACCCATACACATTTGGAACTCTCCTGGGGTACCCTCACACATATTATTCCCTCATTTAGTGGATATTTTCACAAAAAAGTGAAATTTTCAAAAATCCAGAAAACAGGCTGAAAACGACTAAATATCAAGGACTCATTGGGCGAATCGCTCTGGAACTGAAATAGGAACGCTCACTGACATTTCCCCTATCTGAAAGTCTGATAAATGCCGGAAAAATGACTAAGTCCAAAAAAAAATTTTTTTCAACTTTTTTCAATTTTACCCCCGTGGGATATATATTCTACCCATACACATTTGTAACTCTCCTGGGGTACCCTCACACATATTATTCCCTCATTTAGTGGATACTTTCACAAAAAAGTGAAATTTTCAAAAATCCAGAAAATTGGCTGAAAACGACTAAATATCAAGGACTCATTGGGCGAATGGCTCTGGAACTGAAATCGGAACGCTCACTGACATTTCCCCTATCTGAAAGTCTGATAAACGCCGGAAAAATGACTAAGTCCAAAAAAAAAATGTTTTCAACTTTTTTCAATTTTACCCCGTGGGATATATATTCTACCCATACACATTTGGAACTCTCCTGGGGTACCCTCACACATATTATTCCCTCATTTAGTGGATATTTTCACAAAAAAGTGAAATTTTCAAAAATCCAGAAAACAGGCTGAAAACGACTAAATATCAAGGACTCATTGGGCGAATCGCTCTGGAACTGAAATAGGAACGCTCACTGACATTTCCCCTATCTGAAAGTCTGATAAATGCCGGAAAAATGACTAAGTCCAAAAAAAAATTTTTTTCAACTTTTTTCAATTTTACCCCCGTGGGATATATATTCTACCCATACACATTTGTAACTCTCCTGGGGTACCCTCACACATATTATTCCCTCATTTAGTGGATACTTTCACAAAAAAGTGAAATTTTCAAAAATCCAGAAAATTGGCTGAAAACGACTAAATATCAAGGACTCATTGGGCGAATGGCTCTGGTACTGAAATCGGAACGCTCACTGACATTTCCCCTATCTGAAAGTCTGATAAACGCCGGAAAAATGACTAAGTCCAAAAAAAAATTTTTTTCAACTTTTTTCAATTTTACCCCGCGGGATATATATTCTACCCCTACACATTTGGAACTCTCCTGGGGTACCCTCACACATATTATTCCCTCATTTAGTGGATATTTTCACAAAAAAGTGAAATTTTCAAAAATCCAGAAAATTGGCTGAAAACGACTAAATATCAAGGACTCATTGGGCGAATCGCTCTGGAACTGAAATAGGAACGCTCACTGACATTTCCCCTATCTGAAAGTCTGATAAATGCCGGAAAAATGGCTAAGTCCAAGAAAAAATTTTTTTCAACTTTTTTCAATTTTACCCCCGTGGGATATATATTCTACCCACACACATTTGGAACTCTCCTGGGGTACCCTCACACATATTATTCCCTCATTTAGTGGATATTTTCACAAAAAAGTGAAATTTTCAAAAATCCAGAAAATTGGCTGAAAACGACTAAATATCAAGGACTCATTGGGCGAATCGCTCTGGAACTGAAATAGGAACGCTCACTGACATTTCCCCTATCTGAAAGTCTGATAAATGCCGGAAAAATGGCTAAGTCCAAGAAAAAATTTTTTTCAACTTTTTTCAATGTTACCCCCGTGGGATATATATTCTACCCACACACATTTGGAACTCTCCTGGGGTACCCTCACACATATTATTCCCTCATTTAGTGGATATTTTCACAAAAAAGTGAAATTTTCAAAAATCCAGAAAATTGGCTGAAAACGACTAAATATCAAGGACTCATTGGGCGAATGGCTCTGGAACTGAAATCGGAACGCTCACTGACATTTCCCCTATCTGAAAGTCTGATAAACGCCGGAAAAATGACTAAGTCCAAAAAAAAAATGTTTTCAACTTTTTTCAATTTTACCCCGTGGGATATATATTCTACCCATACACATTTGGAACTCTCCTGGGGTACCCTCACACATATTATTCCCTCATTTAGTGGATATTTTCACAAAAAAGTGAAATTTTCAAAAATCCAATAAACAGGCTGAAAACGACTAAATATCAAGGACTCATTGGGCGAATCGCTCTGGAACTGAAATAGGAACGCTCACTGACATTTCCCCTATCTGAAAGTCTGATAAATGCCGGAAAAATGACTAAGTCCAAAAAAAAATTTTTTTCAACTTTTTTCAATTTTACCCCGTGGGATATATATTCTACCCCTAAACATTTGGAACTCTCCTGGGGTACCCTCACACATATTATTCCCTCATTTAGTGGATATTTTCACAAAAAAGTGAAATTTTCAAAAATCCAGAAAATTGGCTGAAAACGACTAAATATCAAGGACTCATTGGGCGAATCGCTCTGGAACTGAAATAGGAACGCTCACTGACATTTCCCCTATCTGAAAGTCTGATAAATGCCGGAAAAATGACTAAGTCCAAAAAAAAAATTTTTTCAACTTTTTTCAATTTTACCCCGTGGGATATATATTCTACCCCTACACATTTGGAACTCTCCTGGGGTACCCTCACACATATTATTCCCTCATTTAGTGGATATTTTCACAAAAAAGTGAAATTTTCAAAAATCCAGAAAATTGGCTGAAAACGACTTAATATCAAGGACTCATTGGGCGAATCACTCTGGAACTGAAATAGGAACGGTCACTGACATTTCCCCTATCTGAAAGTCTGATAAATGCCGGAAAAATGGCTAAGTCCAAGAAAATTTTTTTTTCAACTTTTTTCAATTTTACCCCCGTGGGATATATATTCTACCCACACACATTTGGAACTCTCCTGGGGTACCCTCACACATATTATTCCCTCATTTAGTGGATACTTTCACAAAAAAGTGAAATTTTCAAAAATCCAGAAAATTTGCTGAAAACGACTAAATATCAAGGACTCATTGGGCGAATGGCTCTGGAACTGAAATCGGAACGCTCACTGACATTTCCCCTATCTGAAAGTCTGATAAACGCCGGAAAAATGACTAAGTCCAAAAAAAAAATGTTTTCAACTTTTTTCAATTTTACCCCGTGGGATATATATTCTACCCCTACACATTTGGAACTCTCCTGGGGTACCCTCACACATATTATTCCCTCATTTAGTGGATATTTTCACAAAAAAGTGAAATTTTCAAAAATCCAGAAAACAGGCTGAAAACGACTAAATATCAAGGACTCATTGGGCGAATCGCTCTGGAACTGAAATAGGAACGCTCACTGACATTTCCCCTATCTGAAAGTCTGATAAATGCCGGAAAAATGACTAAGTCCAAAAAAAAATTTTTTTCAACTTTTTTCAATTTTACCCCCGTGGGATATATATTCTACCCATACACATTTGTAACTCTCCTGGGGTACCCTCACACATATTATTCCCTCATTTAGTGGATACTTTCACAAAAAAGTGAAATTTTCAAAAATCCAGAAAATTGGCTGAAAACGACTAAATATCAAGGACTCATTGGGCGAATGGCTCTGGAACTGAAATCGGAACGCTCACTGACATTTCCCCTATCTGAAAGTCTGATAAACGCCGGAAAAATGACTAAGTCCAAAAAAAAAATGTTTTCAACTTTTTTCAATTTTACCCCGTGGGATATATATTCTACCCATACACATTTGGAACTCTCCTGGGGTACCCTCACACATATTATTCCCTCATTTAGTGGATATTTTCACAAAAAAGTGAAATTTTCAAAAATCCAGAAAATTGGCTGAAAATGACTAAATATCAAGGACTCATTGGGCGAATGGCTCTGGAACTGAAATAGGAATGCTCACTGACATTTCCCCTATCTGAAAGTCTGATAAATGCCGGAAAAATGGCTAAGTCCAAGAAAAAAATTTTTTCAACTTTTTTCAATTTTACCCCCGTGGGATATATATTCTACCCACACACATTTGGAACTCTCCTGGGGTACCCTCACACATATTATTCCCTCATTTAGTGGATATTTTCACAAAAAAGTGAAATTTTCAAAAATCCAGAAAATTGGCTGAATACGACTAAATATCAAGGACTCATTGGGCGAATCGCTCTGGAACTGAAATAGGAATGGTCACTGACATTTCCCCTCTCTGAAAGTCTGATAAACGCCGGAAAAATGACTAAGTCCAAAAAAAAATTTTTTTCAACTTTTTTCAATTTTACCCCGTGGGATATATATTCTACCCCTACACATTTGGAACTCTCCTGGGGTACCCTCACACATATTATTCCCTCATTTAGTGGATATTTTCACAAAAAAGTGAAATTTTCAAAAATCCAGAAAATTGGCTGAAAACGACTTAATATCAAGGACTCATTGGGCGAATCACTCTGGAACTGAAATAGGAACGCTCACTGACATTTCCCCTATCTGAAAGTCTGATAAATGCCGGAAAAATGGCTAAGTCCAAGAAAATTTTTTTTTCAACTTTTTTCAATTTTACCCCCGTGGGATATATATTCTACCCACACACATTTGGAACTCTCCTGGGGTACCCTCACACATATTATTCCCTCATTTAGTGGATATTTTCACAAAAAAGTGAAATTTTCAAAAATCCAGAAAATTGGCTGAAAACGACTAAATATCAAGGACTCATTGGGCGAATGGCTCTGGAACTGAAATCGGAACGCTCACTGACATTTCCCCTATCTGAAAGTCTGATAAACGCCGGAAAAATGACTAAGTCCAAAAAAAAAATGTTTTCAACTTTTTTCAATTTTACCCCGTGGGATATATATTCTACCCATACACATTTGGAACTCTCCTGGGGTACCCTCACACATATTATTCCCTCATTTAGTGGATATTTTCACAAAAAAGTGAAATTTTCAAAAATCCAGAAAATTGGCTGAAAACGACTAAATATCAAGGACTCATTGGGCGAATGGCTCTGGAACTGAAATCGGAACGCTCACTGACATTTCCCCTATCTGAAAGTCTGATAAACGCCGGAAAAATGACTAAGTCCAAAAAAAAAAATGTTTTCAACTTTTTTCAATTTTACCCCGTGGGATATATATTCTACCCATACACATTTGGAACTCTCCTGGGGTACCCTCACACATATTATTCCCTCATTTAGTGGATATTTTCACAAAAAAGTGAAATTTTCAAAAATCCAGAAAACAGGCTGAAAACGACTAAATATCAAGGACTCATTGGGCGAATCGCTCTGGAACTGAAATAGGAACGCTCACTGACATTTCCCCTATCTGAAAGTCTGATAAATGCCGGAAAAATGACTAAGTCCAAAAAAAAATTTTTTTCAACTTTTTTCAATTTTACCCCCGTGGGATATATATTCTACCCATACACATTTGTAACTCTCCTGGGGTACCCTCACACATATTATTCCCTCATTTAGTGGATACTTTCACAAAAAAGTGAAATTTTCAAAAATCCAGAAAATTTGCTGAAAACGACTAAATATCAAGGACTCATTGGGCGAATGGCTCTGGAACTGAAATCGGAACGCTCACTGACATTTCCCCTATCTGAAAGTCTGATAAACGCCGGAAAAATGACTAAGTCCAAAAAAAAAATGTTTTCAACTTTTTTCAATTTTACCCCGTGGGATATATATTCTACCCATACACATTTGGAACTCTCCTGGGGTACCCTCACACATATTATTCCCTCATTTAGTGGATATTTTCACAAAAAAGTGAAATTTTCAAAAATCCAGAAAATTGGCTGAAAATGACTAAATATCAAGGACTCATTGGGCGAATCGCTCTGGAACTGAAATAGGAACGCTCACTGACATTTCCCCTATCTGAAAGTCTGATAAATGCCGGAAAAATGACTAAGTCCAAGAAAAATTTTTTTTCAACTTTTTTCAATTTTACCCCCGTGGGATATATATTCTAACCACACACATTTGGAACTCTCCTGGGGTACCCTCACACATATTATTCCCTCATTTAGTGGATATTTTCACAAAAAAGTGAAATTTTCAAAAATCCAGAAAATTGGCTGAAAATGACTAAATATCAAGGACTCATTGGGCGAATGGCTCTGGAACTGAAATAGGAACGCTCACTGACATTTCCCCTATCTGAAAGTCTGATAAATGCCGGAAAAATGGCTAAGTCCAAGAAAAAAATTTTTTCAACTTTTTTCAATTTTACCCCCGTGGGATATATATTCTACCCACACACATTTGGAACTCTCCTGGGGTACCCTCACACATATTATTCCCTCATTTAGTGGATATTTTCACAAAAAAGTGAAATTTTCAAAAATCCAGAAAATTGGCTGAATACGACTAAATATCAAGGACTCATTGGGCGAATCGCTCTGGAACTGAAATAGGAATGGTCACTGACATTTCCCCTCTCTGAAAGTCTGATAAACGCCGGAAAAATGACTAAGTCCAAAAAAAAATTTTTTTCAACTTTTTTCAATTTTACCCCGTGGGATATATATTCTACCCCTACACATTTGGAACTCTCCTGGGGTACCCTCACACATATTATTCCCTCATTTAGTGGATATTTTCACAAAAAAGTGAAATTTTCAAAAATCCAGAAAACAGGCTGAAAACGACTAAATATCAAGGACTCATTGGGCGAATCGCTCTGGAACTGAAATAGGAACGCTCACTGACATTTCCCCTATCTGAAAGTCTGATAAATGCCGGAAAAATGACTAAGTCCAAAAAAAAATTTTTTTCAACTTTTTTCAATTTTACCCCCGTGGGATATATATTCTACCCATACACATTTGTAACTCTCCTGGGGTACCCTCACACATATTATTCCCTCATTTAGTGGATACTTTCACAAAAAAGTGAAATTTTCAAAAATCCAGAAAATTGGCTGAAAACGACTAAATATCAAGGACTCATTGGGCGAATGGCTCTGGAACTGAAATCGGAACGCTCACTGACATTTCCCCTATCTGAAAGTCTGATAAACGCCGGAAAAATGACTAAGTCCAAAAAAAAAATGTTTTCAACTTTTTTCAATTTTACCCCGTGGGATATATATTCTACCCATACACATTTGGAACTCTCCTGGGGTACCCTCACACATATTATTCCCTCATTTAGTGGATATTTTCACAAAAAAGTGAAATTTTCAAAAATCCAGAAAATTGGCTGAAAATGACTAAATATCAAGGACTCATTGGGCGAATGGCTCTGGAACTGAAATAGGAATGCTCACTGACATTTCCCCTATCTGAAAGTCTGATAAATGCCGGAAAAATGGCTAAGTCCAAGAAAAAAATTTTTTCAACTTTTTTCAATTTTACCCCCGTGGGATATATATTCTACCCACACACATTTGGAACTCTCCTGGGGTACCCTCACACATATTATTCCCTCATTTAGTGGATATTTTCACAAAAAAGTGAAATTTTCAAAAATCCAGAAAATTGGCTGAATACGACTAAATATCAAGGACTCATTGGGCGAATCGCTCTGGAACTGAAATAGGAATGGTCACTGACATTTCCCCTCTCTGAAAGTCTGATAAACGCCGGAAAAATGACTAAGTCCAAAAAAAAAATTTTTTCAACTTTTTTCAATTTTACCCCGTGGGATATATATTCTACCCCTACACATTTGGAACTCTCCTGGGGTACCCTCACACATATTATTCCCTCATTTAGTGGATATTTTCACAAAAAAGTGAAATTTTCAAAAATCCAGAAAATTGGCTGAAAACGACTTAATATCAAGGACTCATTGGGCGAATCACTCTGGAACTGAAATAGGAACGCTCACTGACATTTCCCCTATCTGAAAGTCTGATAAATGCCGGAAAAATGGCTAAGTCCAAGAAAATTTTTTTTTCAACTTTTTTCAATTTTACCCCCGTGGGATATATATTCTACCCACACACATTTGGAACTCTCCTGGGGTACCCTCACACATATTATTCCCTCATTTAGTGGATATTTTCACAAAAAAGTGAAATTTTCAAAAATCCAGAAAATTGGCTGAAAACGACTAAATATCAAGGACTCATTGGGCGAATGGCTCTGGAACTGAAATCGGAACGCTCACTGACATTTCCCCTATCTGAAAGTCTGATAAACGCCGGAAAAATGACTAAGTCCAAAAAAAAAATGTTTTCAACTTTTTTCAATTTTACCCCGTGGGATATATATTCTACCCATACACATTTGGAACTCTCCTGGGGTACCCTCACACATATTATTCCCTCATTTAGTGGATATTTTCACAAAAAAGTGAAATTTTCAAAAATCCAGAAAATTGGCTGAAAACGACTAAATATCAAGGACTCATTGGGCGAATGGCTCTGGAACTGAAATCGGAACGCTCACTGACATTTCCCCTATCTGAAAGTCTGATAAACGCCGGAAAAATGACTAAGTCCAAAAAAAAAAATGTTTTCAACTTTTTTCAATTTTACCCCGTGGGATATATATTCTACCCATACACATTTGGAACTCTCCTGGGGTACCCTCACACATATTATTCCCTCATTTAGTGGATATTTTCACAAAAAAGTGAAATTTTCAAAAATCCAGAAAACAGGCTGAAAACGACTAAATATCAAGGACTCATTGGGCGAATCGCTCTGGAACTGAAATAGGAACGCTCACTGACATTTCCCCTATCTGAAAGTCTGATAAATGCCGGAAAAATGACTAAGTCCAAAAAAAAATTTTTTTCAACTTTTTTCAATTTTACCCCGTGGGATATATATTCTACCCACACACATTTGGATCTCTCCTGGGGTACCCTCACACATATTATTCCCTCATTTAGTGGATACTTTCACAAAAAAGTGAAATTTTCAAAAATCCAGAAAATTGGCTGAAAACGACTAAATATCAAGGACTCATTGGGCGACTCCCTCTGGAACTGAAATAGGAACGCTCACTGACATTTCCCCTATCTGAAAGTCTGATAAATGCCGGAAAAATGGCTAAGTCCAAGAAAAAAATTTTTTCAACTTTTTTCAATTTTACCCCCGTGGGATATATATTCTACCCATACACATTTGGAACTCTCCTGGGGTACCCTCACACATATTATTCCCTCATTTAGTGGATATTTTCACAAAAAAGTGAAATTTTCAAAAATCCAGAAAATTGGCTGAAAACGACTAAATATCAAGGACTCATTGGGCGAATCACTCTGGAACTGAAATAGGAACGCTCACTGACATTTCCCCTATCTGAAAGTCTGATAAATGCCGGAAAAATGACTAAGTCCAAAAAAAAATTTTTTTCAACTTTTTTCAATTTTACCCCCGTGGGATATATATTCTACCCATACACATTTGTAACTCTCCTGGGGTACCCTCACACATATTATTCCCTCATTTAGTGGATACTTTCACAAAAAAGTGAAATTTTCAAAAATCCAGAAAATTTGCTGAAAACGACTAAATATCAAGGACTCATTGGGCGAATGGCTCTGGAACTGAAATCGGAACGCTCACTGACATTTCCCCTATCTGAAAGTCTGATAAACGCCGGAAAAATGACTAAGTCCAAAAAAAAAATGTTTTCAACTTTTTTCAATTTTACCCCGTGGGATATATATTCTACCCATACACATTTGGAACTCTCCTGGGGTACCCTCACACATATTATTCCCTCATTTAGTGGATATTTTCACAAAAAAGTGAAATTTTCAAAAATCCAGAAAATTGGCTGAAAATGACTAAATATCAAGGACTCATTGGGCGAATCGCTCTGGAACTGAAATAGGAACGCTCACTGACATTTCCCCTATCTGAAAGTCTGATAAATGCCGGAAAAATGACTAAGTCCAAGAAAAATTTTTTTTCAACTTTTTTCAATTTTACCCCCGTGGGATATATATTCTAACCACACACATTTGGAACTCTCCTGGGGTACCCTCACACATATTATTCCCTCATTTAGTGGATATTTTCACAAAAAAGTGAAATTTTCAAAAATCCAGAAAATTGGCTGAAAACGACTAAATATCAAGGACTCATTGGGCGAATCACTCTGGAACTGAAATAGGAACGCTCACTGACATTTCCCCTATCTGAAAGTCTGATAAATGCCGGAAAAATGACTAAGTCCAAAAAAAAATTTTTTTCAACTTTTTTCAATTTTACCCCCGTGGGATATATATTCTACCCATACACATTTGTAACTCTCCTGGGGTACCCTCACACATATTATTCCCTCATTTAGTGGATACTTTCACAAAAAAGTGAAATTTTCAAAAATCCAGAAAATTTGCTGAAAACGACTAAATATCAAGGACTCATTGGGCGAATGGCTCTGGAACTGAAATCGGAACGCTCACTGACATTTCCCCTATCTGAAAGTCTGATAAACGCCGGAAAAATGACTAAGTCCAAAAAAAAAATGTTTTCAACTTTTTTCAATTTTACCCCGTGGGATATATATTCTACCCATACACATTTGGAACTCTCCTGGGGTACCCTCACACATATTATTCCCTCATTTAGTGGATATTTTCACAAAAAAGTGAAATTTTCAAAAATCCAGAAAATTGGCTGAAAATGACTAAATATCAAGGACTCATTGGGCGAATCGCTCTGGAACTGAAATAGGAACGCTCACTGACATTTCCCCTATCTGAAAGTCTGATAAATGCCGGAAAAATGACTAAGTCCAAGAAAAATTTTTTTTCAACTTTTTTCAATTTTACCCCCGTGGGATATATATTCTAACCACACACATTTGGAACTCTCCTGGGGTACCCTCACACATATTATTCCCTCATTTAGTGGATATTTTCACAAAAAAGTGAAATTTTCAAAAATCCAGAAAATTGGCTGAAAACGACTAAATATCAAGGACTCATTGGGCGAATGGCTCTGGAACTGAAATAGGAACGCTCACTGACATTTCCCCTATCTGAAAGTCTGATAAACGCCGGAAAAATGACTAAGTCCAAAAAAAAAATGTTTTCTACTTTTTTCAATTTTACCCCGTGGGATATATATTCTACCCATACACATTTGGAACTCTCCTGGGGTACCCTCACACATATTATTCCCTCATTTAGTGGATATTTTCACAAAAAAGTGAAATTTTCAAAAATCCAGAAAACAGGCTGAAAACGACTAAATATCAAGGACTCATTGGGCGAATGGCTCTGGAACTGAAATCGGAACGCTCACTGACATTTCCCCTATCTGAAAGTCTGATAAACGCCGGAAAAATGACTAAGTCCAAAAAAAAAATGTTTTCAACTTTTTTCAATTTTACCCCGTGGGATATATATTCTACCCATACACATTTGGAACTCTCCTGGGGTACCCTCACACATATTATTCCCTCATTTAGTGGATATTTTCACAAAAAAGTGAAATTTTCAAAAATCCAGAAAATTGGCTGAAAATGACTAAATATCAAGGACTCATTGGGCGAATGGCTCTGGAACTGAAATAGGAACGCTCACTGACATTTCCCCTATCTGAAAGTCTGATAAATGCCGGAAAAATGGCTAAGTCCAAGAAAAAAATTTTTTCAACTTTTTTCAATTTTACCCCCGTGGGATATATATTCTACCCACACACATTTGGAACTCTCCTGGGGTACCCTCACACATATTATTCCCTCATTTAGTGGATATTTTCACAAAAAAGTGAAATTTTCAAAAATCCAGAAAATTGGCTGAATACGACTAAATATCAAGGACTCATTGGGCGAATCGCTCTGGAACTGAAATAGGAATGGTCACTGACATTTCCCCTCTCTGAAAGTCTGATAAACGCCGGAAAAATGACTAAGTCCAAAAAAAAAATTTTTTCAACTTTTTTCAATTTTACCCCGTGGGATATATATTCTACCCCTACACATTTGGAACTCTCCTGGGGTACCCTCACACATATTATTCCCTCATTTAGTGGATATTTTCACAAAAAAGTGAAATTTTCCAAAATCCAGAAAATTGGCTGAAAACGACTAAATATCAAGGACTCATTGGGCGAATCACTCTGGAACTGAAATAGGAACGCTCACTGACATTTCCCCTATCTGAAAGTCTGATAAATGCCGGAAAAATGGCTAAGTCCAAGAAAAAATTTTTTTCAACTTTTTTCAATTTTACCCCCGTGGGATATATATTCTACCCATACACATTTGGAACTCTCCTGGGGTACCCTCACACATATTATTCCCTCATTTAGTGGATATTTTCACAAAAAAGTGAAATTTTCAAAAATCCAGAAAATTGGCTGAAAACGACTAAATATCAAGGACTCATTGGGCGAATCGCTCTGGAACTGAAATAGGAATGGTCACTGACATTTCCCCTATCTGAAAGTCTGATAAACGCCGGAAAAATGACTAAGTCCAAAAAAAAAATGTTTTCAACTTTTTTCAATTTTACCCCGTGGGATATATATTCTACCCATACACATTTGGAACTCTCCTGGGGTACCCTCACACATATTATTCCCTCATTTAGTGGATATTTTCACAAAAAAGTGAAATTTTCAAAAATCCAGAAAATTGGCTGAAAATGACTAAATATCAAGGACTCATTGGGCGAATCGCTCTGGAACTGAAATAGGAACGCTCACTGACATTTCCCCTATCTGAAAGTCTGATAAATGCCGGAAAAATGACTAAGTCCAAGAAAAATTTTTTTTCAACTTTTTTCAATTTTACCCCCGTGGGATATATATTCTAACCACACACATTTGGAACTCTCCTGGGGTACCCTCACACATATTATTCCCTCATTTAGTGGATATTTTCACAAAAAAGTGAAATTTTCAAAAATCCAGAAAATTGGCTGAAAACGACTAAATATCAAGGACTCATTGGGCGAATGGCTCTGGAACTGAAATAGGAACGCTCACTGACATTTCCCCTATCTGAAAGTCTGATAAACGCCGGAAAAATGACTAAGTCCAAAAAAAAAATGTTTTCTACTTTTTTCAATTTTACCCCGTGGGATATATATTCTACCCATACACATTTGGAACTCTCCTGGGGTACCCTCACACATATTATTCCCTCATTTAGTGGATATTTTCACAAAAAAGTGAAATTTTCAAAAATCCAGAAAACAGGCTGAAAACGACTAAATATCAAGGACTCATTGGGCGAATGGCTCTGGAACTGAAATCGGAACGCTCACTGACATTTCCCCTATCTGAAAGTCTGATAAACGCCGGAAAAATGACTAAGTCCAAAAAAAAAATGTTTTCAACTTTTTTCAATTTTACCCCGTGGGATATATATTCTACCCATACACATTTGGAACTCTCCTGGGGTACCCTCACACATATTATTCCCTCATTTAGTGGATATTTTCACAAAAAAGTGAAATTTTCAAAAATCCAGAAAATTGGCTGAAAATGACTAAATATCAAGGACTCATTGGGCGAATGGCTCTGGAACTGAAATAGGAACGCTCACTGACATTTCCCCTATCTGAAAGTCTGATAAATGCCGGAAAAATGGCTAAGTCCAAGAAAAAAATTTTTTCAACTTTTTTCAATTTTACCCCCGTGGGATATATATTCTACCCACACACATTTGGAACTCTCCTGGGGTACCCTCACACATATTATTCCCTCATTTAGTGGATATTTTCACAAAAAAGTGAAATTTTCAAAAATCCAGAAAATTGGCTGAATACGACTAAATATCAAGGACTCATTGGGCGAATCGCTCTGGAACTGAAATAGGAATGGTCACTGACATTTCCCCTCTCTGAAAGTCTGATAAACGCCGGAAAAATGACTAAGTCCAAAAAAAAAATTTTTTCAACTTTTTTCAATTTTACCCCGTGGGATATATATTCTACCCCTACACATTTGGAACTCTCCTGGGGTACCCTCACACATATTATTCCCTCATTTAGTGGATATTTTCACAAAAAAGTGAAATTTTCCAAAATCCAGAAAATTGGCTGAAAACGACTAAATATCAAGGACTCATTGGGCGAATCACTCTGGAACTGAAATAGGAACGCTCACTGACATTTCCCCTATCTGAAAGTCTGATAAATGCCGGAAAAATGGCTAAGTCCAAGAAAAAATTTTTTTCAACTTTTTTCAATTTTACCCCCGTGGGATATATATTCTACCCATACACATTTGGAACTCTCCTGGGGTACCCTCACACATATTATTCCCTCATTTAGTGGATATTTTCACAAAAAAGTGAAATTTTCAAAAATCCAGAAAATTGGCTGAAAACGACTAAATATCAAGGACTCATTGGGCGAATCGCTCTGGAACTGAAATAGGAATGGTCACTGACATTTCCCCTCTCTGAAAGTCTGATAAACGCCGGAAAAATGACTAAGTCCAAAAAAAAATTTTTTCCAACTTTTTTCAATTTTACCCCGTGGGATATATATTCTACCCCTACACATTTGGAACTCTCCTGGGGTACCCTCACACATATTATTCCCTCATTTAGTGGATATTTTCACAAAAAAGTGAAATTTTCAAAAATCCAGAAAATTGGCTGAAAACGACTAAATATCAAGGACTCATTGGGCGAATCACTCTGGAACTGAAATAGGAACGCTCACTGACATTTCCCCTATCTGAAAGTCTGATAAATGCCGGAAAAATGGCTAAGTCCAAGAAAAAATTTTTTTCAACTTTTTTCAATTTTACCCCCGTGGGATATATATTCTACCCACACACATTTGGAACTCTCCTGGGGTACCCTCACACATATTATTCCCTCATTTAGTGGATATTTTCACAAAAAAGTGAAATTTTCAAAAATCCAGAAAATTGGCTGAAAACGACTAAATATGAAGGACTCATTGGGCGAATGGCTCTGGAACTGAAATCGGAACGCTCACTGACATTTCCCCTATCTGAAAGTCTGATAAACGCCGGAAAAATGACTAAGTCCAAAAAAAAAATGTTTTCAACTTTTTTCAATTTTACCCCGTGGGATATGTATTCTACCCATACACATTTGGAACTCTCCTGGGGTACCCTCACACATATTATTCCCTCATTTAGTGGATATTTTCACAAAAAAGTGAAATTTTCAAAAATCCAGAAAATTGGCTGAAAACGACTAAATATCAAGGACTCATTGGGCGAATGGCTCTGGAACTGAAATAGGAACGCTCACTGACATTTCCCCTATCTGAAAGTCTGATAAACGCCGGAAAAATGACTAAGTCCAAAAAAAAAATGTTTTCTACTTTTTTCAATTTTACCCCGTGGGATATATATTCTACCCATACACATTTGGAACTCTCCTGGGGTACCCTCACACATATTATTCCCTCATTTAGTGGATATTTTCACAAAAAAGTGAAATTTTCAAAAATCCAGAAAACAGGCTGAAAACGACTAAATATCAAGGACTCATTGGGCGAATGGCTCTGGAACTGAAATCGGAACGCTCACTGACATTTCCCCTATCTGAAAGTCTGATAAACGCCGGAAAAATGACTAAGTCCAAAAAAAAAATGTTTTCAACTTTTTTCAATTTTACCCCGTGGGATATATATTCTACCCATACACATTTGGAACTCTCCTGGGGTACCCTCACACATATTATTCCCTCATTTAGTGGATATTTTCACAAAAAAGTGAAATTTTCAAAAATCCAGAAAATTGGCTGAAAATGACTAAATATCAAGGACTCATTGGGCGAATGGCTCTGGAACTGAAATAGGAACGCTCACTGACATTTCCCCTATCTGAAAGTCTGATAAATGCCGGAAAAATGGCTAAGTCCAAGAAAAAAATTTTTTCAACTTTTTTCAATTTTACCCCCGTGGGATATATATTCTACCCACACACATTTGGAACTCTCCTGGGGTACCCTCACACATATTATTCCCTCATTTAGTGGATATTTTCACAAAAAAGTGAAATTTTCAAAAATCCAGAAAATTGGCTGAATACGACTAAATATCAAGGACTCATTGGGCGAATCGCTCTGGAACTGAAATAGGAATGGTCACTGACATTTCCCCTCTCTGAAAGTCTGATAAACGCCGGAAAAATGACTAAGTCCAAAAAAAAAATTTTTTCAACTTTTTTCAATTTTACCCCGTGGGATATATATTCTACCCCTACACATTTGGAACTCTCCTGGGGTACCCTCACACATATTATTCCCTCATTTAGTGGATATTTTCACAAAAAAGTGAAATTTTCCAAAATCCAGAAAATTGGCTGAAAACGACTAAATATCAAGGACTCATTGGGCGAATCACTCTGGAACTGAAATAGGAACGCTCACTGACATTTCCCCTATCTGAAAGTCTGATAAATGCCGGAAAAATGGCTAAGTCCAAGAAAAAATTTTTTTCAACTTTTTTCAATTTTACCCCCGTGGGATATATATTCTACCCATACACATTTGGAACTCTCCTGGGGTACCCTCACACATATTATTCCCTCATTTAGTGGATATTTTCACAAAAAAGTGAAATTTTCAAAAATCCAGAAAATTGGCTGAAAACGACTAAATATCAAGGACTCATTGGGCGAATCGCTCTGGAACTGAAATAGGAATGGTCACTGACATTTCCCCTCTCTGAAAGTCTGATAAACGCCGGAAAAATGACTAAGTCCAAAAAAAAATTTTTTCCAACTTTTTTCAATTTTACCCCGTGGGATATATATTCTACCCCTACACATTTGGAACTCTCCTGGGGTACCCTCACACATATTATTCCCTCATTTAGTGGATATTTTCACAAAAAAGTGAAATTTTCAAAAATCCAGAAAATTGGCTGAAAACGACTAAATATCAAGGACTCATTGGGCGAATCACTCTGGAACTGAAATAGGAACGCTCACTGACATTTCCCCTATCTGAAAGTCTGATAAATGCCGGAAAAATGGCTAAGTCCAAGAAAAAATTTTTTTCAACTTTTTTCAATTTTACCCCCGTGGGATATATATTCTACCCACACACATTTGGAACTCTCCTGGGGTACCCTCACACATATTATTCCCTCATTTAGTGGATATTTTCACAAAAAAGTGAAATTTTCAAAAATCCAGAAAATTGGCTGAAAACGACTAAATATGAAGGACTCATTGGGCGAATGGCTCTGGAACTGAAATCGGAACGCTCACTGACATTTCCCCTATCTGAAAGTCTGATAAACGCCGGAAAAATGACTAAGTCCAAAAAAAAAATGTTTTCAACTTTTTTCAATTTTACCCCGTGGGATATGTATTCTACCCATACACATTTGGAACTCTCCTGGGGTACCCTCACACATATTATTCCCTCATTTAGTGGATATTTTCACAAAAAAGTGAAATTTTCAAAAATCCAGAAAACAGGCTGAAAACGACTAAATATCAAGGACTCATTGGGCGAATCGCTCTGGAACTGAAATAGGAACGCTCACTGACATTTCCCCTATCTGAAAGTCTGATAAATGCCGGAAAAATGACTAAGTCCAAAAAAAAATTTTTTTCAACTTTTTTCAATTTTACCCCTGTGGGATATATATTCTACCCATACACATTTGTAACTCTCCTGGGGTACCCTCACACATATTATTCCCTCATTTAGTGGATACTTTCACAAAAAAGTGAAATTTTCAAAAATCCAGAAAATTGGCTGAAAACGACTAAATATCAAGGACTCATTGGGCGAATCACTCTGGAACTGAAATAGGAACGCTCACTGACATTTCCCCTATCTGAAAGTCTGATAAATGCCGGAAAAATGACTAAGTCCAAGAAAAAATTTTTTTCAACTTTTTTCAATTTTACCCCCGTGGGATATATATTCTAACCACACACATTTGGAACTCTCCTGGGGTACCCTCACACATATTATTCCCTCATTTAGTGGATATTTTCACAAAAAAGTGAAATTTTCAAAAATCCAGAAAATTGGCTGAAAACGACTAAATATCAAGGACTCATTGGGCGAATGGCTCTGGAACTGAAATCGGAACGCTCACTGACATTTCCCCTATCTGAAAGTCTGATAAACGCCGGAAAAATGACTAAGTCCAAAAAAAAAATGTTTTCAACTTTTTTCAATTTTACCCCGTGGGATATATATTCTACCCATACACATTTGGAACTCTCCTGGGGTACCCTCACACATATTATTCCCTCATTTAGTGGATATTTTCACAAAAAAGTGAAATTTTCAAAAATCCAGAAAACAGGCTGAAAACGACTAAATATCAAGGACTCATTGGGCGAATCGCTCTGGAACTGAAATAGGAACGCTCACTGACATTTCCCCTATCTGAAAGTCTGATAAATGCCGGAAAAATGACTAAGTCCAAAAAAAAATTTTTTTCAACTTTTTTCAATTTTACCCCCGTGGGATATATATTCTACCCATACACATTTGTAACTCTCCTGGGGTACCCTCACACATATTATTCCCTCATTTAGTGGATACTTTCACAAAAAAGTGAAATTTTCAAAAATCCAGAAAATTGGCTGAAAACGACTAAATATCAAGGACTCATTGGGCGAATGGCTCTGGAACTGAAATCGGAACGCTCACTGACATTTCCCCTATCTGAAAGTCTGATAAACGCCGGAAAAATGACTAAGTCCAAAAAAAAAATGTTTTCAACTTTTTTCAATTTTACCCCGTGGGATATATATTCTACCCATACACATTTGGAACTCTCCTGGGGTACCCTCACACATATTATTCCCTCATTTAGTGGATATTTTCACAAAAAAGTGAAATTTTCAA
Source organism: Phyllobates terribilis (assembly GCF_046119375.1). Taxonomy (NCBI): domain Eukaryota; kingdom Metazoa; phylum Chordata; class Amphibia; order Anura; family Dendrobatidae; genus Phyllobates; species Phyllobates terribilis. Next base: position 587,881,160 of record NW_027362762.1, read on the forward strand.
AAATCCAGAAAATTGGCTGAAAATGACTAAATATCAAGGACTCATTGGGCGAATGGCTCTGGAACTGAAATAGGAACGCTCACTGACATTTCCCCTATCTGAAAGTCTGATAAATGCCGGAAAAATGGCTAAGTCCAAAAAAAAAATTTTTTCAACTTTTTTCAATTTTACCCCGTGGGATATATATTCTACCCCTACACATTTGGAACTCTCCTGGGGTACCCTCACACATATTATTCCCTCATTTAGTGGATATTTTCACAAAAAAGTGAAATTTTCAAAAATCCAGAAAATTGGCTGAAAACGACTTAATATCAAGGACTCATTGGGCGAATCACTCTGGAACTGAAATAGGAACGGTCACTGACATTTCCCCTATCTGAAAGTCTGATAAATGCCGGAAAAATGGCTAAGTCCAAGAAAATTTTTTTTTCAACTTTTTTCAATTTTACCCCCGTGGGATATATATTCTACCCACACACATTTGGAACTCTCCTGGGGTACCCTCACACATATTATTCCCTCATTTAGTGGATACTTTCACAAAAAAGTGAAATTTTCAAAAATCCAGAAAATTTGCTGAAAACGACTAAATATCAAGGACTCATTGGGCGAATGGCTCTGGAACTGAAATCGGAACGCTCACTGACATTTCCCCTATCTGAAAGTCTGATAAACGCCGGAAAAATGACTAAGTCCAAAAAAAAAATGTTTTCAACTTTTTTCAATTTTACCCCGTGGGATATATATTCTACCCATACACATTTGGAACTCTCCTGGGGTACCCTCACACATATTATTCCCTCATTTAGTGGATATTTTCACAAAAAAGTGAAATTTTCAAAAATCCAGAAAATTGGCTGAAAATGACTAAATATCAAGGACTCATTGGGCGAATCGCTCTGGAACTGAAATAGGAACGCTCACTGACATTTCCCCTATCTGAAAGTCTGATAAATGCCGGAAAAATGACTAAGTCCAAGAAAAATTTTTTTTCAACTTTTTTCAATTTTACCCCCGTGGGATATATATTCTAACCACACACATTTGGAACTCTCCTGGGGTACCCTCACACATATTATTCCCTCATTTAGTGGATATTTTCACAAAAAAGTGAAATTTTCAAAAATCCAGAAAATTGGCTGAAAATGACTAAATATCAAGGACTCATTGGGCGAATGGCTCTGGAACTGAAATAGGAACGCTCACTGACATTTCCCCTATCTGAAAGTCTGATAAATGCCGGAAAAATGGCTAAGTCCAAGAAAAAAATTTTTTCAACTTTTTTCAATTTTACCCCCGTGGGATATATATTCTACCCACACACATTTGGAACTCTCCTGGGGTACCCTCACACATATTATTCCCTCATTTAGTGGATATTTTCACAAAAAAGTGAAATTTTCAAAAATCCAGAAAATTGGCTGAATACGACTAAATATCAAGGACTCATTGGGCGAATCGCTCTGGAACTGAAATAGGAATGGTCACTGACATTTCCCCTCTCTGAAAGTCTGATAAACGCCGGAAAAATGACTAAGTCCAAAAAAAAAATTTTTTCAACTTTTTTCAATTTTACCCCGTGGGATATATATTCTACCCCTACACATTTGGAACTCTCCTGGGGTACCCTCACACATATTATTCCCTCATTTAGTGGATATTTTCACAAAAAAGTGAAATTTTCAAAAATCCAGAAAACAGGCTGAAAACGACTAAATATCAAGGACTCATTGGGCGAATCGCTCTGGAACTGAAATAGGAACGCTCACTGACATTTCCCCTATCTGAAAGTCTGATAAATGCCGGAAAAATGACTAAGTCCAAAAAAAAATTTTTTTCAACTTTTTTCAATTTTACCCCCGTGGGATATATATTCTACCCATACACATTTGTAACTCTCCTGGGGTACCCTCACACATATTATTCCCTCATTTAGTGGATACTTTCACAAAAAAGTGAAATTTTCAAAAATCCAGAAAATTGGCTGAAAACGACTAAATATCAAGGACTCATTGGGCGAATGGCTCTGGAACTGAAATCGGAACGCTCACTGACATTTCCCCTATCTGAAAGTCTGATAAACGCCGGAAAAATGACTAAGTCCAAAAAAAAAATGTTTTCAACTTTTTTCAATTTTACCCCGTGGGATATATATTCTACCCATACACATTTGGAACTCTCCTGGGGTACCCTCACACATATTATTCCCTCATTTAGTGGATATTTTCACAAAAAAGTGAAATTTTCAAAAATCCAGAAAATTGGCTGAAAATGACTAAATATCAAGGACTCATTGGGCGAATGGCTCTGGAACTGAAATAGGAATGCTCACTGACATTTCCCCTATCTGAAAGTCTGATAAATGCCGGAAAAATGGCTAAGTCCAAGAAAAAAATTTTTTCAACTTTTTTCAATTTTACCCCCGTGGGATATATATTCTACCCACACACATTTGGAACTCTCCTGGGGTACCCTCACACATATTATTCCCTCATTTAGTGGATATTTTCACAAAAAAGTGAAATTTTCAAAAATCCAGAAAATTGGCTGAATACGACTAAATATCAAGGACTCATTGGGCGAATCGCTCTGGAACTGAAATAGGAATGGTCACTGACATTTCCCCTCTCTGAAAGTCTGATAAACGCCGGAAAAATGACTAAGTCCAAAAAAAAAATTTTTTCAACTTTTTTCAATTTTACCCCGTGGGATATATATTCTACCCCTACACATTTGGAACTCTCCTGGGGTACCCTCACACATATTATTCCCTCATTTAGTGGATATTTTCACAAAAAAGTGAAATTTTCAAAAATCCAGAAAATTGGCTGAAAACGACTTAATATCAAGGACTCATTGGGCGAATCACTCTGGAACTGAAATAGGAACGCTCACTGACATTTCCCCTATCTGAAAGTCTGATAAATGCCGGAAAAATGGCTAAGTCCAAGAAAATTTTTTTTTCAACTTTTTTCAATTTTACCCCCGTGGGATATATATTCTACCCACACACATTTGGAACTCTCCTGGGGTACCCTCACACATATTATTCCCTCATTTAGTGGATATTTTCACAAAAAAGTGAAATTTTCAAAAATCCAGAAAATTGGCTGAAAACGACTAAATATCAAGGACTCATTGGGCGAATGGCTCTGGAACTGAAATCGGAACGCTCACTGACATTTCCCCTATCTGAAAGTCTGATAAACGCCGGAAAAATGACTAAGTCCAAAAAAAAAATGTTTTCAACTTTTTTCAATTTTACCCCGTGGGATATATATTCTACCCATACACATTTGGAACTCTCCTGGGGTACCCTCACACATATTATTCCCTCATTTAGTGGATATTTTCACAAAAAAGTGAAATTTTCAAAAATCCAGAAAATTGGCTGAAAACGACTAAATATCAAGGACTCATTGGGCGAATGGCTCTGGAACTGAAATCGGAACGCTCACTGACATTTCCCCTATCTGAAAGTCTGATAAACGCCGGAAAAATGACTAAGTCCAAAAAAAAAAATGTTTTCAACTTTTTTCAATTTTACCCCGTGGGATATATATTCTACCCATACACATTTGGAACTCTCCTGGGGTACCCTCACACATATTATTCCCTCATTTAGTGGATATTTTCACAAAAAAGTGAAATTTTCAAAAATCCAGAAAACAGGCTGAAAACGACTAAATATCAAGGACTCATTGGGCGAATCGCTCTGGAACTGAAATAGGAACGCTCACTGACATTTCCCCTATCTGAAAGTCTGATAAATGCCGGAAAAATGACTAAGTCCAAAAAAAAATTTTTTTCAACTTTTTTCAATTTTACCCCGTGGGATATATATTCTACCCACACACATTTGGATCTCTCCTGGGGTACCCTCACACATATTATTCCCTCATTTAGTGGATACTTTCACAAAAAAGTGAAATTTTCAAAAATCCAGAAAATTGGCTGAAAACGACTAAATATCAAGGACTCATTGGGCGACTCCCTCTGGAACTGAAATAGGAACGCTCACTGACATTTCCCCTATCTGAAAGTCTGATAAATGCCGGAAAAATGGCTAAGTCCAAGAAAAAAATTTTTTCAACTTTTTTCAATTTTACCCCCGTGGGATATATATTCTACCCATACACATTTGGAACTCTCCTGGGGTACCCTCACACATATTATTCCCTCATTTAGTGGATATTTTCACAAAAAAGTGAAATTTTCAAAAATCCAGAAAATTGGCTGAAAACGACTAAATATCAAGGACTCATTGGGCGAATCACTCTGGAACTGAAATAGGAACGCTCACTGACATTTCCCCTATCTGAAAGTCTGATAAATGCCGGAAAAATGACTAAGTCCAAAAAAAAATTTTTTTCAACTTTTTTCAATTTTACCCCCGTGGGATATATATTCTACCCATACACATTTGTAACTCTCCTGGGGTACCCTCACACATATTATTCCCTCATTTAGTGGATACTTTCACAAAAAAGTGAAATTTTCAAAAATCCAGAAAATTTGCTGAAAACGACTAAATATCAAGGACTCATTGGGCGAATGGCTCTGGAACTGAAATCGGAACGCTCACTGACATTTCCCCTATCTGAAAGTCTGATAAACGCCGGAAAAATGACTAAGTCCAAAAAAAAAATGTTTTCAACTTTTTTCAATTTTACCCCGTGGGATATATATTCTACCCATACACATTTGGAACTCTCCTGGGGTACCCTCACACATATTATTCCCTCATTTAGTGGATATTTTCACAAAAAAGTGAAATTTTCAAAAATCCAGAAAATTGGCTGAAAATGACTAAATATCAAGGACTCATTGGGCGAATCGCTCTGGAACTGAAATAGGAACGCTCACTGACATTTCCCCTATCTGAAAGTCTGATAAATGCCGGAAAAATGACTAAGTCCAAGAAAAATTTTTTTTCAACTTTTTTCAATTTTACCCCCGTGGGATATATATTCTAACCACACACATTTGGAACTCTCCTGGGGTACCCTCACACATATTATTCCCTCATTTAGTGGATATTTTCACAAAAAAGTGAAATTTTCAAAAATCCAGAAAATTGGCTGAAAATGACTAAATATCAAGGACTCATTGGGCGAATGGCTCTGGAACTGAAATAGGAACGCTCACTGACATTTCCCCTATCTGAAAGTCTGATAAATGCCGGAAAAATGGCTAAGTCCAAGAAAAAAATTTTTTCAACTTTTTTCAATTTTACCCCCGTGGGATATATATTCTACCCACACACATTTGGAACTCTCCTGGGGTACCCTCACACATATTATTCCCTCATTTAGTGGATATTTTCACAAAAAAGTGAAATTTTCAAAAATCCAGAAAATTGGCTGAATACGACTAAATATCAAGGACTCATTGGGCGAATCGCTCTGGAACTGAAATAGGAATGGTCACTGACATTTCCCCTCTCTGAAAGTCTGATAAACGCCGGAAAAATGACTAAGTCCAAAAAAAAATTTTTTTCAACTTTTTTCAATTTTACCCCGTGGGATATATATTCTACCCCTACACATTTGGAACTCTCCTGGGGTACCCTCACACATATTATTCCCTCATTTAGTGGATATTTTCACAAAAAAGTGAAATTTTCAAAAATCCAGAAAACAGGCTGAAAACGACTAAATATCAAGGACTCATTGGGCGAATCGCTCTGGAACTGAAATAGGAACGCTCACTGACATTTCCCCTATCTGAAAGTCTGATAAATGCCGGAAAAATGACTAAGTCCAAAAAAAAATTTTTTTCAACTTTTTTCAATTTTACCCCCGTGGGATATATATTCTACCCATACACATTTGTAACTCTCCTGGGGTACCCTCACACATATTATTCCCTCATTTAGTGGATACTTTCACAAAAAAGTGAAATTTTCAAAAATCCAGAAAATTGGCTGAAAACGACTAAATATCAAGGACTCATTGGGCGAATGGCTCTGGAACTGAAATCGGAACGCTCACTGACATTTCCCCTATCTGAAAGTCTGATAAACGCCGGAAAAATGACTAAGTCCAAAAAAAAAATGTTTTCAACTTTTTTCAATTTTACCCCGTGGGATATATATTCTACCCATACACATTTGGAACTCTCCTGGGGTACCCTCACACATATTATTCCCTCATTTAGTGGATATTTTCACAAAAAAGTGAAATTTTCAAAAATCCAGAAAATTGGCTGAAAATGACTAAATATCAAGGACTCATTGGGCGAATGGCTCTGGAACTGAAATAGGAATGCTCACTGACATTTCCCCTATCTGAAAGTCTGATAAATGCCGGAAAAATGGCTAAGTCCAAGAAAAAAATTTTTTCAACTTTTTTCAATTTTACCCCCGTGGGATATATATTCTACCCACACACATTTGGAACTCTCCTGGGGTACCCTCACACATATTATTCCCTCATTTAGTGGATATTTTCACAAAAAAGTGAAATTTTCAAAAATCCAGAAAATTGGCTGAATACGACTAAATATCAAGGACTCATTGGGCGAATCGCTCTGGAACTGAAATAGGAATGGTCACTGACATTTCCCCTCTCTGAAAGTCTGATAAACGCCGGAAAAATGACTAAGTCCAAAAAAAAAATTTTTTCAACTTTTTTCAATTTTACCCCGTGGGATATATATTCTACCCCTACACATTTGGAACTCTCCTGGGGTACCCTCACACATATTATTCCCTCATTTAGTGGATATTTTCACAAAAAAGTGAAATTTTCAAAAATCCAGAAAATTGGCTGAAAACGACTTAATATCAAGGACTCATTGGGCGAATCACTCTGGAACTGAAATAGGAACGCTCACTGACATTTCCCCTATCTGAAAGTCTGATAAATGCCGGAAAAATGGCTAAGTCCAAGAAAATTTTTTTTTCAACTTTTTTCAATTTTACCCCCGTGGGATATATATTCTACCCACACACATTTGGAACTCTCCTGGGGTACCCTCACACATATTATTCCCTCATTTAGTGGATATTTTCACAAAAAAGTGAAATTTTCAAAAATCCAGAAAATTGGCTGAAAACGACTAAATATCAAGGACTCATTGGGCGAATGGCTCTGGAACTGAAATCGGAACGCTCACTGACATTTCCCCTATCTGAAAGTCTGATAAACGCCGGAAAAATGACTAAGTCCAAAAAAAAAATGTTTTCAACTTTTTTCAATTTTACCCCGTGGGATATATATTCTACCCATACACATTTGGAACTCTCCTGGGGTACCCTCACACATATTATTCCCTCATTTAGTGGATATTTTCACAAAAAAGTGAAATTTTCAAAAATCCAGAAAATTGGCTGAAAACGACTAAATATCAAGGACTCATTGGGCGAATGGCTCTGGAACTGAAATCGGAACGCTCACTGACATTTCCCCTATCTGAAAGTCTGATAAACGCCGGAAAAATGACTAAGTCCAAAAAAAAAAATGTTTTCAACTTTTTTCAATTTTACCCCGTGGGATATATATTCTACCCATACACATTTGGAACTCTCCTGGGGTACCCTCACACATATTATTCCCTCATTTAGTGGATATTTTCACAAAAAAGTGAAATTTTCAAAAATCCAGAAAACAGGCTGAAAACGACTAAATATCAAGGACTCATTGGGCGAATCGCTCTGGAACTGAAATAGGAACGCTCACTGACATTTCCCCTATCTGAAAGTCTGATAAATGCCGGAAAAATGACTAAGTCCAAAAAAAAATTTTTTTCAACTTTTTTCAATTTTACCCCGTGGGATATATATTCTACCCACACACATTTGGATCTCTCCTGGGGTACCCTCACACATATTATTCCCTCATTTAGTGGATACTTTCACAAAAAAGTGAAATTTTCAAAAATCCAGAAAATTGGCTGAAAACGACTAAATATCAAGGACTCATTGGGCGACTCCCTCTGGAACTGAAATAGGAACGCTCACTGACATTTCCCCTATCTGAAAGTCTGATAAATGCCGGAAAAATGGCTAAGTCCAAGAAAAAAATTTTTTCAACTTTTTTCAATTTTACCCCCGTGGGATATATATTCTACCCATACACATTTGGAACTCTCCTGGGGTACCCTCACACATATTATTCCCTCATTTAGTGGATATTTTCACAAAAAAGTGAAATTTTCAAAAATCCAGAAAATTGGCTGAAAACGACTAAATATCAAGGACTCATTGGGCGAATCACTCTGGAACTGAAATAGGAACGCTCACTGACATTTCCCCTATCTGAAAGTCTGATAAATGCCGGAAAAATGACTAAGTCCAAAAAAAAATTTTTTTCAACTTTTTTCAATTTTACCCCCGTGGGATATATATTCTACCCATACACATTTGTAACTCTCCTGGGGTACCCTCACACATATTATTCCCTCATTTAGTGGATACTTTCACAAAAAAGTGAAATTTTCAAAAATCCAGAAAATTTGCTGAAAACGACTAAATATCAAGGACTCATTGGGCGAATGGCTCTGGAACTGAAATCGGAACGCTCACTGACATTTCCCCTATCTGAAAGTCTGATAAACGCCGGAAAAATGACTAAGTCCAAAAAAAAAATGTTTTCAACTTTTTTCAATTTTACCCCGTGGGATATATATTCTACCCATACACATTTGGAACTCTCCTGGGGTACCCTCACACATATTATTCCCTCATTTAGTGGATATTTTCACAAAAAAGTGAAATTTTCAAAAATCCAGAAAATTGGCTGAAAATGACTAAATATCAAGGACTCATTGGGCGAATCGCTCTGGAACTGAAATAGGAACGCTCACTGACATTTCCCCTATCTGAAAGTCTGATAAATGCCGGAAAAATGACTAAGTCCAAGAAAAATTTTTTTTCAACTTTTTTCAATTTTACCCCCGTGGGATATATATTCTAACCACACACATTTGGAACTCTCCTGGGGTACCCTCACACATATTATTCCCTCATTTAGTGGATATTTTCACAAAAAAGTGAAATTTTCAAAAATCCAGAAAATTGGCTGAAAACGACTAAATATCAAGGACTCATTGGGCGAATCACTCTGGAACTGAAATAGGAACGCTCACTGACATTTCCCCTATCTGAAAGTCTGATAAATGCCGGAAAAATGACTAAGTCCAAAAAAAAATTTTTTTCAACTTTTTTCAATTTTACCCCCGTGGGATATATATTCTACCCATACACATTTGTAACTCTCCTGGGGTACCCTCACACATATTATTCCCTCATTTAGTGGATACTTTCACAAAAAAGTGAAATTTTCAAAAATCCAGAAAATTTGCTGAAAACGACTAAATATCAAGGACTCATTGGGCGAATGGCTCTGGAACTGAAATCGGAACGCTCACTGACATTTCCCCTATCTGAAAGTCTGATAAACGCCGGAAAAATGACTAAGTCCAAAAAAAAAATGTTTTCAACTTTTTTCAATTTTACCCCGTGGGATATATATTCTACCCATACACATTTGGAACTCTCCTGGGGTACCCTCACACATATTATTCCCTCATTTAGTGGATATTTTCACAAAAAAGTGAAATTTTCAAAAATCCAGAAAATTGGCTGAAAATGACTAAATATCAAGGACTCATTGGGCGAATCGCTCTGGAACTGAAATAGGAACGCTCACTGACATTTCCCCTATCTGAAAGTCTGATAAATGCCGGAAAAATGACTAAGTCCAAGAAAAATTTTTTTTCAACTTTTTTCAATTTTACCCCCGTGGGATATATATTCTAACCACACACATTTGGAACTCTCCTGGGGTACCCTCACACATATTATTCCCTCATTTAGTGGATATTTTCACAAAAAAGTGAAATTTTCAAAAATCCAGAAAATTGGCTGAAAACGACTAAATATCAAGGACTCATTGGGCGAATGGCTCTGGAACTGAAATAGGAACGCTCACTGACATTTCCCCTATCTGAAAGTCTGATAAACGCCGGAAAAATGACTAAGTCCAAAAAAAAAATGTTTTCTACTTTTTTCAATTTTACCCCGTGGGATATATATTCTACCCATACACATTTGGAACTCTCCTGGGGTACCCTCACACATATTATTCCCTCATTTAGTGGATATTTTCACAAAAAAGTGAAATTTTCAAAAATCCAGAAAACAGGCTGAAAACGACTAAATATCAAGGACTCATTGGGCGAATGGCTCTGGAACTGAAATCGGAACGCTCACTGACATTTCCCCTATCTGAAAGTCTGATAAACGCCGGAAAAATGACTAAGTCCAAAAAAAAAATGTTTTCAACTTTTTTCAATTTTACCCCGTGGGATATATATTCTACCCATACACATTTGGAACTCTCCTGGGGTACCCTCACACATATTATTCCCTCATTTAGTGGATATTTTCACAAAAAAGTGAAATTTTCAAAAATCCAGAAAATTGGCTGAAAATGACTAAATATCAAGGACTCATTGGGCGAATGGCTCTGGAACTGAAATAGGAACGCTCACTGACATTTCCCCTATCTGAAAGTCTGATAAATGCCGGAAAAATGGCTAAGTCCAAGAAAAAAATTTTTTCAACTTTTTTCAATTTTACCCCCGTGGGATATATATTCTACCCACACACATTTGGAACTCTCCTGGGGTACCCTCACACATATTATTCCCTCATTTAGTGGATATTTTCACAAAAAAGTGAAATTTTCAAAAATCCAGAAAATTGGCTGAATACGACTAAATATCAAGGACTCATTGGGCGAATCGCTCTGGAACTGAAATAGGAATGGTCACTGACATTTCCCCTCTCTGAAAGTCTGATAAACGCCGGAAAAATGACTAAGTCCAAAAAAAAAATTTTTTCAACTTTTTTCAATTTTACCCCGTGGGATATATATTCTACCCCTACACATTTGGAACTCTCCTGGGGTACCCTCACACATATTATTCCCTCATTTAGTGGATATTTTCACAAAAAAGTGAAATTTTCCAAAATCCAGAAAATTGGCTGAAAACGACTAAATATCAAGGACTCATTGGGCGAATCACTCTGGAACTGAAATAGGAACGCTCACTGACATTTCCCCTATCTGAAAGTCTGATAAATGCCGGAAAAATGGCTAAGTCCAAGAAAAAATTTTTTTCAACTTTTTTCAATTTTACCCCCGTGGGATATATATTCTACCCATACACATTTGGAACTCTCCTGGGGTACCCTCACACATATTATTCCCTCATTTAGTGGATATTTTCACAAAAAAGTGAAATTTTCAAAAATCCAGAAAATTGGCTGAAAACGACTAAATATCAAGGACTCATTGGGCGAATCGCTCTGGAACTGAAATAGGAATGGTCACTGACATTTCCCCTCTCTGAAAGTCTGATAAACGCCGGAAAAATGACTAAGTCCAAAAAAAAATTTTTTCCAACTTTTTTCAATTTTACCCCGTGGGATATATATTCTACCCCTACACATTTGGAACTCTCCTGGGGTACCCTCACACATATTATTCCCTCATTTAGTGGATATTTTCACAAAAAAGTGAAATTTTCAAAAATCCAGAAAATTGGCTGAAAACGACTAAATATCAAGGACTCATTGGGCGAATCACTCTGGAACTGAAATAGGAACGCTCACTGACATTTCCCCTATCTGAAAGTCTGATAAATGCCGGAAAAATGGCTAAGTCCAAGAAAAAATTTTTTTCAACTTTTTTCAATTTTACCCCCGTGGGATATATATTCTACCCACACACATTTGGAACTCTCCTGGGGTACCCTCACACATATTATTCCCTCATTTAGTGGATATTTTCACAAAAAAGTGAAATTTTCAAAAATCCAGAAAATTGGCTGAAAACGACTAAATATGAAGGACTCATTGGGCGAATGGCTCTGGAACTGAAATCGGAACGCTCACTGACATTTCCCCTATCTGAAAGTCTGATAAACGCCGGAAAAATGACTAAGTCCAAAAAAAAAATGTTTTCAACTTTTTTCAATTTTACCCCGTGGGATATGTATTCTACCCATACACATTTGGAACTCTCCTGGGGTACCCTCACACATATTATTCCCTCATTTAGTGGATATTTTCACAAAAAAGTGAAATTTTCAAAAATCCAGAAAACAGGCTGAAAACGACTAAATATCAAGGACTCATTGGGCGAATCGCTCTGGAACTGAAATAGGAACGCTCACTGACATTTCCCCTATCTGAAAGTCTGATAAATGCCGGAAAAATGACTAAGTCCAAAAAAAAATTTTTTTCAACTTTTTTCAATTTTACCCCTGTGGGATATATATTCTACCCATACACATTTGTAACTCTCCTGGGGTACCCTCACACATATTATTCCCTCATTTAGTGGATACTTTCACAAAAAAGTGAAATTTTCAAAAATCCAGAAAATTGGCTGAAAACGACTAAATATCAAGGACTCATTGGGCGAATCACTCTGGAACTGAAATAGGAACGCTCACTGACATTTCCCCTATCTGAAAGTCTGATAAATGCCGGAAAAATGACTAAGTCCAAGAAAAAATTTTTTTCAACTTTTTTCAATTTTACCCCCGTGGGATATATATTCTAACCACACACATTTGGAACTCTCCTGGGGTACCCTCACACATATTATTCCCTCATTTAGTGGATATTTTCACAAAAAAGTGAAATTTTCAAAAATCCAGAAAATTGGCTGAAAACGACTAAATATCAAGGACTCATTGGGCGAATGGCTCTGGAACTGAAATCGGAACGCTCACTGACATTTCCCCTATCTGAAAGTCTGATAAACGCCGGAAAAATGACTAAGTCCAAAAAAAAAATGTTTTCAACTTTTTTCAATTTTACCCCGTGGGATATATATTCTACCCATACACATTTGGAACTCTCCTGGGGTACCCTCACACATATTATTCCCTCATTTAGTGGATATTTTCACAAAAAAGTGAAATTTTCAAAAATCCACAAAACAGGCTGAAAACGACTAAATATCAAGGACTCATTGGGCGAATCGCTCTGGAACTGAAATAGGAACGCTCACTGACATTTCCCCTATCTGAAAGTCTGATAAATGCCGGAAAAATGACTAAGTCCAAAAAAAAATTTTTTTCAACTTTTTTCAATTTTACCCCCGTGGGATATATATTCTACCCATACACATTTGTAACTCTCCTGGGGTACCCTCACACATATTATTCCCTCATTTAGTGGATACTTTCACAAAAAAGTGAAATTTTCAAAAATCCAGAAAATTGGCTGAAAACGACTAAATATCAAGGACTCATTGGGCGAATGGCTCTGGAACTGAAATCGGAACGCTCACTGACATTTCCCCTATCTGAAAGTCTGATAAACGCCGGAAAAATGACTAAGTCCAAAAAAAAAATGTTTTCAACTTTTTTCAATTTTACCCCGTGGGATATATATTCTACCCATACACATTTGGAACTCTCCTGGGGTACCCTCACACATATTATTCCCTCATTTAGTGGATATTTTCACAAAAAAGTGAAATTTTCAAAAATCCAGAAAATTGGCTGAAAATGACTAAATATCAAGGACTCATTGGGCGAATGGCTCTGGAACTGAAATAGGAACGCTCACTGACATTTCCCCTATCTGAAAGTCTGATAAATGCCGGAAAAATGGCTAAGTCCAAGAAAAAAATTTTTTCAACTTTTTTCAATTTTACCCCCGTGGGATATATATTCTACCCACACACATTTGGAACTCTCCTGGGGTACCCTCACACATATTATTCCCTCATTTAGTGGATATTTTCACAAAAAAGTGAAATTTTCAAAAATCCAGAAAATTGGCTGAATACGACTAAATATCAAGGACTCATTGGGCGAATCGCTCTGGAACTGAAATAGGAATGGTCACTGACATTTCCCCTCTCTGAAAGTCTGATAAACGCCGGAAAAATGACTAAGTCCAAAAAAAAAATTTTTTCAACTTTTTTCAATTTTACCCCGTGGGATATATATTCTACCCCTACACATTTGGAACTCTCCTGGGGTACCCTCACACATATTATTCCCTCATTTAGTGGATATTTTCACAAAAAAGTGAAATTTTCAAAAATCCAGAAAACAGGCTGAAAACGACTAAATATCAAGGACTCATTGGGCGAATCGCTCTGGAACTGAAATAGGAACGCTCACTGACATTTCCCCTATCTGAAAGTCTGATAAATGCCGGAAAAATGACTAAGTCCAAAAAAAAATTTTTTTCAACTTTTTTCAATTTTACCCCCGTGGGATATATATTCTACCCATACACATTTGTAACTCTCCTGGGGTACCCTCACACATATTATTCCCTCATTTAGTGGATACTTTCACAAAAAAGTGAAATTTTCAAAAATCCAGAAAATTGGCTGAAAACGACTAAATATCAAGGACTCATTGGGCGAATGGCTCTGGAACTGAAATCGGAACGCTCACTGACATTTCCCCTATCTGAAAGTCTGATAAACGCCGGAAAAATGACTAAGTCCAAAAAAAAAATGTTTTCAACTTTTTTCAATTTTACCCCGTGGGATATATATTCTACCCATACACATTTGGAACTCTCCTGGGGTACCCTCACACATATTATTCCCTCATTTAGTGGATATTTTCACAAAAAAGTGAAATTTTCAAAAATCCAGAAAATTGGCTGAAAATGACTAAATATCAAGGACTCATTGGGCGAATGGCTCTGGAACTGAAATAGGAATGCTCACTGACATTTCCCCTATCTGAAAGTCTGATAAATGCCGGAAAAATGGCTAAGTCCAAGAAAAAAATTTTTTCAACTTTTTTCAATTTTACCCCCGTGGGATATATATTCTACCCACACACATTTGGAACTCTCCTGGGGTACCCTCACACATATTATTCCCTCATTTAGTGGATATTTTCACAAAAAAGTGAAATTTTCAAAAATCCAGAAAATTGGCTGAAAACGACTAAATATCAAGGACTCATTGGGCGAATCACTCTGGAACTGAAATAGGAACGCTCACTGACATTTCCCCTATCTGAAAGTCTGATAAATGCCGGAAAAATGGCTAAGTCCAAGAAAAAATTTTTTTCAACTTTTTTCAATTTTACCCCCGTGGGATATATATTCTACCCACACACATTTGGAACTCTCCTGGGGTACCCTCACACATATTATTCCCTCATTTAGTGGATATTTTCACAAAAAAGTGAAATTTTCAAAAATCCAGAAAATTGGCTGAAAACGACTAAATATGAAGGACTCATTGGGCGAATGGCTCTGGAACTGAAATCGGAACGCTCACTGACATTTCCCCTATCTGAAAGTCTGATAAACGCCGGAAAAATGACTAAGTCCAAAAAAAAATTTTTTTCAACTTTTTTCAATTTTACCCCCGTGGGATATATATTCTACCCATACACATTTGTAACTCTCCTGGGGTACCCTCACACATATTATTCCCTCATTTAGTGGATATTTTCACAAAAAAGTGAAATTTTCAAAAATCCAGAAAATTGGCTGAAAACGACTAAATATCAAGGACTCATTGGGCGAATCGCTCTGGAACTGAAATAGGAATGGTCACTGACATTTCCCCTCTCTGAAAGTCTGATAAACGCCGGAAAAATGACTAAGTCCAAAAAAAAATTTTTTCCAACTTTTTTCAATTTTACCCCGTGGGATATATATTCTACCCCTACACATTTGGAACTCTCCTGGGGTACCCTCACACATATTATTCCCTCATTTAGTGGATATTTTCACAAAAAAGTGAAATTTTCAAAAATCCAGAAAATTGGCTGAAAACGACTAAATATCAAGGACTCATTGGGCGAATCACTCTGGAACTGAAATAGGAACGCTCACTGACATTTCCCCTATCTGAAAGTCTGATAAATGCCGGAAAAATGGCTAAGTCCAAGAAAAAATTTTTTTCAACTTTTTTCAATTTTACCCCCGTGGGATATATATTCTACCCACACACATTTGGAACTCTCCTGGGGTACCCTCACACATATTATTCCCTCATTTAGTGGATATTTTCACAAAAAAGTGAAATTTTCAAAAATCCAGAAAATTGGCTGAAAACGACTAAATATGAAGGACTCATTGGGCGAATGGCTCTGGAACTGAAATCGGAACGCTCACTGACATTTCCCCTATCTGAAAGTCTGATAAACGCCGGAAAAATGACTAAGTCCAAAAAAAAAATGTTTTCAACTTTTTTCAATTTTACCCCGTGGGATATGTATTCTACCCATACACATTTGGAACTCTCCTGGGGTACCCTCACACATATTATTCCCTCATTTAGTGGATATTTTCACAAAAAAGTGAAATTTTCAAAAATCCAGAAAACAGGCTGAAAACGACTAAATATCAAGGACTCATTGGGCGAATCGCTCTGGAACTGAAATAGGAACGCTCACTGACATTTCCCCTATCTGAAAGTCTGATAAATGCCGGAAAAATGACTAAGTCCAAAAAAAAATTTTTTTCAACTTTTTTCAATTTTACCCCCGTGGGATATATATTCTACCCATACACATTTGTAACTCTCCTGGGGTACCCTCACACATATTATTCCCTCATTTAGTGGATACTTTCACAAAAAAGTGAAATTTTCAAAAATCCAGAAAATTGGCTGAAAACGACTAAATATCAAGGACTCATTGGGCGAATCACTCTGGAACTGAAATAGGAACGCTCACTGACATTTCCCCTATCTGAAAGTCTGATAAATGCCGGAAAAATGGCTAAGTCCAAGAAAAAATTTTTTTCAACTTTTTTCAATTTTACCCCGTGGGATATATATTCTACCCATACACATTTGGAACTCTCCTGGGGTACCCTCACACATATTATTCCCTCATTTAGTGGATATTTTCACAAAAAAGTGAAATTTTCAAAAATCCAGAAAATTGGCTGAAAACGACTAAATATCAAGGACTCATTGGGCGAATCGCTCTGGAACTGAAATAGGAACGCTCACTGACATTTCCCCTATCTGAAAGTCTGATAAATGCCAGAAAAATGACTAAGTCCAAGAAAAATTTTTTTTCAACTTTTTTCAATTTTACCCCCGTGGGATATATATTCTACCCACACACATTTGGAACTCTCCTGGGGTACCCTCACACATATTATTCCCTCATTTAGTGGATATTTTCACAAAAAAGTGAAATTTTCAAAAATCCAGAAAATTGGCTGAAAACGACTAAATATCAAGGACTCATTGGGCGAATGGCTCT
Source organism: Phyllobates terribilis (assembly GCF_046119375.1). Lineage (NCBI taxonomy): Eukaryota > Metazoa > Chordata > Amphibia > Anura > Dendrobatidae > Phyllobates > Phyllobates terribilis. Next base: position 587,898,395 of record NW_027362762.1, read on the forward strand.
GGAACTGAAATCGGAACGCTCACTGACATTTCCCCTATCTGAAAGTCTGATAAACGCCGGAAAAATGACTAAGTCCAAAAAAAAAATGTTTTCAACTTTTTTCAATTTTACCCCGTGGGATATATATTCTACCCATACACATTTGGAACTCTCCTGGGGTACCCTCACACATATTATTCCCTCATTTAGTGGATATTTTCACAAAAAAGTGTAATTTTCAAAAATCCAGAAAATTGGCTGAAAACGACTAATAATCAAGGACTCAGTGGGCGAATAGCTCTGGTACAGAAATAGGAACGCTTACTGACATTTGCCCTATCTGAAAGTCTGATAAACACCGGAAAAATGACTAAGTCCAAAAAAATAATTTTTTCAACTTTTTTCAATTTTACCCCGTGGGATATATATTCTACCCATACACATTTGGAACTCTCCTGGGGTACCCTCACACATATTATTCCCTCATTTAGTGGATATTTTCACAAAAAAGTGAAATTTTCAAAAATCCAGAAAATTGGCTGAAAACGACTAAATATCAAGGACTCATTGGGCGAATCGCTCTGGAACTGAAATAGGAATGGTCACTGACATTTCCCCTCTCTGAAAGTCTGATAAACGCCGGAAAAATGACTAAGTCCAAAAAAAAATTTTTTTAAACTTTTTTCAATTTTTTCCCCGTGGGATATATATTCTACCCCTACACATTTGGAACTCTCCTGGGGTACCCTCACACATATTATTCCCTCATTTAGTGGATATTTTCACAAAAAAGTGAAATTTTCAAAAATCCAGAAAATTGGCTGAAAACGACTAAATATCAAGGACTCATTGGGCGAATCGCTCTGGAACTGAAATAGGAACGCTCACTGACATTTCCCCTATCTGAAAGTCTGATAAATGCCGGAAAAATGACTAAGTCCAAGAAAAAATTTTTTTCAACTTTTTTCAATTTTACCCCCGTGGGATATATATTCTACCCACACACATTTGGAACTCTCCTGGGGTAACCTCACACATATTATTCCCTCATTTAGTGGATATTTTCACAAAAAAGTGAAATTTTCAAAAATCCAGAAAATTGGCTGAAAACGACTAAATATCAAGGACTCATTGGGCGAATGGCTCTGGAACTGAAATCGGAACGCTCACTGACATTTCCCCTATCTGAAAGTCTGATAAACGCCGGAAAAATGACTAAGTCCAAAAAAAAAATGTTTTCAACTTTTTTCAATTTTACCCCGTGGGATATATATTCTACCCATACACATTTGGAACTCTCCTGGGGTACCCTCACACATATTATTCCCTCATTTAGTGGATATTTTCACAAAAAAGTGACATTTTCAAAAATCCAGAAAATTGGCTGAAAATGACTAAATATCAAGGACTCATTGGGCGAATCGCTCTGGAACTGAAATAGGAACGCTCACTGACATTTCCCCTATCTGAAAGTCTGATAAACGCCAGAAAAATGACTAAGTCCAAAAAAAAATTTTTTTCAACTTTTTTCAATTTTACCCCGTGGGATATATATTCTACCCACACACATTTGGAACTCTCCTGGGGTACCCTCACACATATTATTCCCTCATTTAGTGGATATTTTCACAAAAAAGTGTAATTTTCAAAAATCCAGAAAATTGGCTGAAAACGACTAATAATCAAGGACTCAGTGGGCGAATAGCTCTGGTACAGAAATAGGAACGCTTACTGACATTTGCCCTATCTGAAAGTCTGATAAACACCGGAAAAATGACTAAGTCCAAAAAAAAAATGTTTTCAACTTTTTTCAATTTTACCCCGTGGGATATATATTCTACCCATACACATTTGGAACTCTCCTGGGGTACCCTCACACATATTATTCCCTCATTTAGTGGATATTTTCACAAAAAAGTGAAATTTTCAAAAATCCAGAAAATTGGCTGAAAATGACTAAATATCAAGGACTCATTGGGCGAATCGCTCTGGAACTGAAATAGGAACGCTCACTGACATTTCCCCTATCTGAAAGTCTGATAAATGCCGGAAAAATGAATAAGTCCAAGAAAAATTTTTTTTCAACTTTTTTCAATTTTACCCCCGTGGGATATATATTCTACCTACACACATTTGGAACTCTCCTGGGGTACCCTCACACATATTATTCCCTCATTTAGTGGATACTTTCACAAAAAAGTGAAATTTTCAAAAATCCAGAAAATTGGCTGAAAACGACTAAATATCAAGGACTCATTGGGCGAACGGCTCTGGAACTGAAATCGGAACGCTCACTGACATTTCCCCTATCTGAAAGTCTGACAAACGCCGGAAAAATGACTAAGTCCAAAAAAAAAATGTTTTCAACTTTTTTCAATTTTACCCCGTGGGATATATATTCTACCCATACACATTTGGAACTCTCCTGGGGTACCCTCACACATATTATTCCCTCATTTAGTGGATATTTTCACAAAAAAGTGAAATTTTCAAAAATCCAGAAAATTGGCTGAAAATGACTAAATATCAAGGACTCATTGGGCGAATCGCTCTGGAACTGAAATAGGAACGCTCACTGACATTTCCCCTATCTGAAAGTCTGATAAACGCCGGAAAAATGACTAAGTCCAAGAAAAAAATTTTTTCAACTTTTTCCAATTTTACCCCCGTGGGATATATATTCTACCCACACACATTTGGAACTCTCCTGGGGTACCCTCACACATATTATTCCCTCATTTAGTGGATATTTTCACAAAAAAGTGAAATTTTCAAAAATCCAGAAAATTGGCTGAAAACGACTAAATATCAAGGACTCATTGGGCGAATCGCTCTGGAACTGAAATAGGAACGCTCACTGACATTTCCCCTATCTGAAAGTCTGATAAATGCCGGAAAAATGACTAAGTCCAAGAAAAAATTTTTTTCAACTTTTTTCAATTTTACCCCCGTGGGATATATATTCTACCCACACACATTTGGAACTCTCCTGGGGTACCCTCACACATATTATTCCCTCATTTAGTGGATATTTTCACAAAAAAGTGAAATTTTCAAAAATCCAGAAAATTGGCTGAAAACGACTAAATATCAAGGACTCATTGGGCGAATGGCTCTGGAACTGAAATCGGAACGCTCACTGACATTTCCCCTATCTGAAAGTCTGATAAACGCCGGAAAAATGACTAAGTCCAAAAAAAAAATGTTTTCAACTTTTTTCAATTTTACCCCGTGGGATATATATTCTACCCATACACATTTGGAACTCTCCTGGGGTACCCTCACACATATTATTCCCTCATTTAGTGGATATTTTCACAAAAAAGTGTAATTTTCAAAAATCCAGAAAATTGGCTGAAAACGACTAATAATCAAGGACTCAGTGGGCGAATAGCTCTGGTACAGAAATAGGAACGCTTACTGACATTTGCCCTATCTGAAAGTCTGATAAACACCGGAAAAATGACTAAGTCCAAAAAAATAATTTTTTCAACTTTTTTCAATTTTACCCCGTGGGATATATATTCTACCCATACACATTTGGAACTCTCCTGGGGTACCCTCACACATATTATTCCCTCATTTAGTGGATATTTTCACAAAAAAGTGAAATTTTCAAAAATCCAGAAAATTGGCTGAAAACGACTAAATATCAAGGACTCATTGGGCGAATCGCTCTGGAACTGAAATAGGAATGGTCACTGACATTTCCCCTCTCTGAAAGTCTGATAAACGCCGGAAAAATGACTAAGTCCAAAAAAAAATTTTTTTAAACTTTTTTCAATTTTTTCCCCGTGGGATATATATTCTACCCCTACACATTTGGAACTCTCCTGGGGTACCCTCACACATATTATTCCCTCATTTAGTGGATATTTTCACAAAAAAGTGTAATTTTCAAAAATCCAGAAAATTGGCTGAAAACGACTAATAATCAAGGACTCAGTGGGCGAATAGCTCTGGTACAGAAATAGGAACGCTTACTGACATTTGCCCTATCTGAAAGTCTGATAAACACCGGAAAAATGACTAAGTCCAAAAAAATAATTTTTTCAACTTTTTTCAATTTTACCCCGTGGGATATATATTCTACCCATACACATTTGGAACTCTCCTGGGGTACCCTCACACATATTATTCCCTCATTTAGTGGATATTTTCACAAAAAAGTGAAATTTTCAAAAATCCAGAAAATTGGCTGAAAACGACTAAATATCAAGGACTCATTGGGCGAATCGCTCTGGAACTGAAATAGGAATGGTCACTGACATTTCCCCTCTCTGAAAGTCTGATAAACGCCGGAAAAATGACTAAGTCCAAAAAAAAATTTTTTTCAACTTTTTTCAATTTTACCCCGTGGGATATATATTCTACCCCTACACATTTGGAACTCTCCTGGGGTACCCTCACACATATTATTCCCTCATTTAGTGGATATTTTCACAAAAAAGTGAAATTTTCAAAAATCCAGAAAATTGGCTGAAAACGACTAAATATCAAGGACTCATTGGGCGAATGGCTCTGGAACTGAAATCGGAACGCTCACTGACATTTCCCCTATCTGAAAGTCTGACAAACGCCGGAAAAATGACTAAGTCCAAAAAAAAAATGTTTTCAACTTTTTTCAATTTTACCCCGTGGGATATATATTCTACCCATACACATTTGGAACTCTCCTGGGGTACCCTCACACATATTATTCCCTCATTTAGTGGACATTTTCACAAAAAAGTGAAATTTTCAAAAATCCAGAAAATTGGCTGAAAATGACTAAATATCAAGGACTCATTGGGCGAATCGCTCTGGAACTGAAATAGGAATGGTCACTGACATTTCCCCTCTCTGAAAGTCTGATAAACGCCGGAAAAATGACTAAGTCCAAAAAAAAATTTTTTTAAACTTTTTTCAATTTTTTCCCCGTGGGATATATATTCTACCCCTACACATTTGGAACTCTCCTGGGGTACCCTCACACATATTATTCCCTCATTTAGTGGATATTTTCACAAAAAAGTGAAATTTTCAAAAATCCAGAAAATTGGCTGAAAACGACTAAATATCAAGGACTCATTGGGCGAATCGCTCTGGAACTGAAATAGGAACGCTCACTGACATTTCCCCTATCTGAAAGTCTGATAAATGCCGGAAAAATGACTAAGTCCAAGAAAAAATTTTTTTCAACTTTTTTCAATTTTACCCCCGTGGGATATATATTCTACCCACACACATTTGGAACTCTCCTGGGGTAAGCTCACACATATTATTCCCTCATTTAGTGGATATTTTCACAAAAAAGTGAAATTTTCAAAAATCCAGAAAATTGGCTGAAAACGACTAAATATCAAGGACTCATTGGGCGAATCGCTCTGGAACTGAAATAGGAACGCTCACTGACATTTCCCCTATCTGAAAGTCTGATAAATGCCAGAAAAATGACTAAGTCCAAGAAAAATTTTTTTTCAACTTTTTTCAATTTTACCCCCGTGGGATATATATTCTACCCACACACATTTGGAACTCTCCTGGGGTACCCTCACACATATTATTCCCTCATTTAGTGGATATTTTCACAAAAAAGTGAAATTTTCAAAAATCCAGAAAATTGGCTGAAAACGACTAAATATCAAGGACTCATTGGGCGAATGGCTCTGGAACTGAAATCGGAACGCTCACTGACATTTCCCCTATCTGAAAGTCTGATAAACGCCGGAAAAATGACTAAGTCCAAAAAAAAAATGTTTTCAACTTTTTTCAATTTTACCCCGTGGGATATATATTCTACCCATACACATTTGGAACTCTCCTGGGGTACCCTCACACATATTATTCCCTCATTTAGTGGATATTTTCACAAAAAAGTGTAATTTTCAAAAATCCAGAAAATTGGCTGAAAACGACTAATAATCAAGGACTCAGTGGGCGAATAGCTCTGGTACAGAAATAGGAACGCTTACTGACATTTGCCCTATCTGAAAGTCTGATAAACACCGGAAAAATGACTAAGTCCAAAAAAATAATTTTTTCAACTTTTTTCAATTTTACCCCGTGGGATATATATTCTACCCATACACATTTGGAACTCTCCTGGGGTACCCTCACACATATTATTCCCTCATTTAGTGGATATTTTCACAAAAAAGTGAAATTTTCAAAAATCCAGAAAATTGGCTGAAAACGACTAAATATCAAGGACTCATTGGGCGAATCGCTCTGGAACTGAAATAGGAATGGTCACTGACATTTCCCCTCTCTGAAAGTCTGATAAACGCCGGAAAAATGACTAAGTCCAAAAAAAAATTTTTTTAAACTTTTTTCAATTTTTTCCCCGTGGGATATATATTCTACCCCTACACATTTGGAACTCTCCTGGGGTACCCTCACACATATTATTCCCTCATTTAGTGGATATTTTCACAAAAAAGTGAAATTTTCAAAAATCCAGAAAATTGGCTGAAAACGACTAAATATCAAGGACTCATTGGGCGAATCGCTCTGGAACTGAAATAGGAACGCTCACTGACATTTCCCCTATCTGAAAGTCTGATAAATGCCGGAAAAATGACTAAGTCCAAGAAAAAATTTTTTTCAACTTTTTTCAATTTTACCCCCGTGGGATATATATTCTACCCACACACATTTGGAACTCTCCTGGGGTAACCTCACACATATTATTCCCTCATTTAGTGGATATTTTCACAAAAAAGTGAAATTTTCAAAAATCCAGAAAATTGGCTGAAAACGACTAAATATCAAGGACTCATTGGGCGAATGGCTCTGGAACTGAAATCGGAACGCTCACTGACATTTCCCCTATCTGAAAGTCTGATAAACGCCGGAAAAATGACTAAGTCCAAAAAAAAAATGTTTTCAACTTTTTTCAATTTTACCCCGTGGGATATATATTCTACCCATACACATTTGGAACTCTCCTGGGGTACCCTCACACATATTATTCCCTCATTTAGTGGATATTTTCACAAAAAAGTGACATTTTCAAAAATCCAGAAAATTGGCTGAAAATGACTAAATATCAAGGACTCATTGGGCGAATCGCTCTGGAACTGAAATAGGAACGCTCACTGACATTTCCCCTATCTGAAAGTCTGATAAACGCCAGAAAAATGACTAAGTCCAAAAAAAAATTTTTTTCAACTTTTTTCAATTTTACCCCGTGGGATATATATTCTACCCACACACATTTGGAACTCTCCTGGGGTACCCTCACACATATTATTCCCTCATTTAGTGGATATTTTCACAAAAAAGTGTAATTTTCAAAAATCCAGAAAATTGGCTGAAAACGACTAATAATCAAGGACTCAGTGGGCGAATAGCTCTGGTACAGAAATAGGAACGCTTACTGACATTTGCCCTATCTGAAAGTCTGATAAACACCGGAAAAATGACTAAGTCCAAAAAAATAATTTTTTCAACTTTTTTCAATTTTACCCCGTGGGATATATATTCTACCCATACACATTTGGAACTCTCCTGGGGTACCCTCACACATATTATTCCCTCATTTAGTGGATATTTTCACAAAAAAGTGAAATTTTCAAAAATCCAGAAAATTGGCTGAAAACGACTAAATATCAAGGACTCATTGGGCGAATCGCTCTGGAACTGAAATAGGAATGGTCACTGACATTTCCCCTCTCTGAAAGTCTGATAAACGCCGGAAAAATGACTAAGTCCAAAAAAAAATTTTTTTCAACTTTTTTCAATTTTACCCCGTGGGATATATATTCTACCCCTACACATTTGGAACTCTCCTGGGGTACCCTCACACATATTATTCCCTCATTTAGTGGATATTTTCACAAAAAAGTGAAATTTTCAAAAATCCAGAAAATTGGCTGAAAACGACTAAATATCAAGGACTCATTGGGCGAATGGCTCTGGAACTGAAATCGGAACGCTCACTGACATTTCCCCTATCTGAAAGTCTGACAAACGCCGGAAAAATGACTAAGTCCAAAAAAAAAATGTTTTCAACTTTTTTCAATTTTACCCCGTGGGATATATATTCTACCCATACACATTTGGAACTCTCCTGGGGTACCCTCACACATATTATTCCCTCATTTAGTGGACATTTTCACAAAAAAGTGAAATTTTCAAAAATCCAGAAAATTGGCTGAAAATGACTAAATATCAAGGACTCATTGGGCGAATCGCTCTGGAACTGAAATAGGAATGGTCACTGACATTTCCCCTCTCTGAAAGTCTGATAAACGCCGGAAAAATGACTAAGTCCAAAAAAAAATTTTTTTAAACTTTTTTCAATTTTTTCCCCGTGGGATATATATTCTACCCCTACACATTTGGAACTCTCCTGGGGTACCCTCACACATATTATTCCCTCATTTAGTGGATATTTTCACAAAAAAGTGAAATTTTCAAAAATCCAGAAAATTGGCTGAAAACGACTAAATATCAAGGACTCATTGGGCGAATCGCTCTGGAACTGAAATAGGAACGCTCACTGACATTTCCCCTATCTGAAAGTCTGATAAATGCCGGAAAAATGACTAAGTCCAAGAAAAAATTTTTTTCAACTTTTTTCAATTTTACCCCCGTGGGATATATATTCTACCCACACACATTTGGAACTCTCCTGGGGTAAGCTCACACATATTATTCCCTCATTTAGTGGATATTTTCACAAAAAAGTGAAATTTTCAAAAATCCAGAAAATTGGCTGAAAACGACTAAATATCAAGGACTCATTGGGCGAATGGCTCTGGAACTGAAATCGGAACGCTCACTGACATTTCCCCTATCTGAAAGTCTGATAAACGCCGGAAAAATGACTAAGTCCAAAAAAAAAATGTTTTCAACTTTTTTCAATTTTACCCCGTGGGATATATATTCTACCCATACACATTTGGAACTCTCCTGGGGTACCCTCACACATATTATTCCCTCATTTAGTGGATATTTTCACAAAAAAGTGACATTTTCAAAAATCCAGAAAATTGGCTGAAAATGACTAAATATCAAGGACTCATTGGGCGAATCGCTCTGGAACTGAAATAGGAACGCTCACTGACATTTCCCCTATCTGAAAGTCTGATAAACGCCAGAAAAATGACTAAGTCCAAAAAAAAATTTTTTTCAACTTTTTTCAATTTTACCCCGTGGGATATATATTCTACCCACACACATTTGGAACTCTCCTGGGGTACCCTCACACATATTATTCCCTCATTTAGTGGATATTTTCACAAAAAAGTGTAATTTTCAAAAATCCAGAAAATTGGCTGAAAACGACTAATAATCAAGGACTCAGTGGGCGAATAGCTCTGGTACAGAAATAGGAACGCTTACTGACATTTGCCCTATCTGAAAGTCTGATAAACACCGGAAAAATGACTAAGTCCAAAAAAATAATTTTTTCAACTTTTTTCAATTTTACCCCGTGGGATATATATTCTACCCATACACATTTGGAACTCTCCTGGGGTACCCTCACACATATTATTCCCTCATTTAGTGGATATTTTCACAAAAAAGTGAAATTTTCAAAAATCCAGAAAATTGGCTGAAAACGACTAAATATCAAGGACTCATTGGGCGAATCGCTCTGGAACTGAAATAGGAATGGTCACTGACATTTCCCCTCTCTGAAAGTCTGATAAACGCCGGAAAAATGACTAAGTCCAAAAAAAAATTTTTTTCAACTTTTTTCAATTTTACCCCGTGGGATATATATTCTACCCCTACACATTTGGAACTCTCCTGGGGTACCCTCACACATATTATTCCCTCATTTAGTGGATATTTTCACAAAAAAGTGAAATTTTCAAAAATCCAGAAAATTGGCTGAAAACGACTAAATATCAAGGACTCATTGGGCGAATGGCTCTGGAACTGAAATCGGAACGCTCACTGACATTTCCCCTATCTGAAAGTCTGACAAACGCCGGAAAAATGACTAAGTCCAAAAAAAAAATGTTTTCAACTTTTTTCAATTTTACCCCGTGGGATATATATTCTACCCATACACATTTGGAACTCTCCTGGGGTACCCTCACACATATTATTCCCTCATTTAGTGGATATTTTCACAAAAAAGTGAAATTTTCAAAAATCCAGAAAATTGGCTGAAAATGACTAAATATCAAGGACTCATTGGGCGAATCGCTCTGGAACTGAAATAGGAACGCTCACTGACATTTCCCCTATCTGAAAGTCTGATAAACGCCGGAAAAATGACTAAGTCCAAGAAAAAATTTTTTTCAACTTTTTCCAATTTTACCCCCGTGGGATATATATTCTACCCACACACATTTGGAACTCTCCTGGGGTACCCTCACACATATTATTCCCTCATTTAGTGGATATTTTCACAAAAAAGTGAAATTTTCAAAAATCCAGAAAATTGACTGAAAACGACTAAATATCAAGGACTCATTGGGCGAATGGCTCTGGAACTGAAATCGGAATGCTCACTGACATTTCCCCTATCTGAAAGTCTGATAAACGCCAGAAAAATGACTAAGTCCAAAAAAAAATTTTTTTCAACTTTTTTCAATTTTACCCCGTGGGATATATATTCTACCCACACACATTTGGAACTCTCCTGGGGTACCCTCACACATATTATTCCCTCATTTAGTGGATATTTTCACAAAAAAGTGTAATTTTCAAAAATCCAGAAAATTGGCTGAAAACGACTAATAATCAAGGACTCAGTGGGCGAATAGCTCTGGTACAGAAATAGGAACGCTTACTGACATTTGCCCTATCTGAAAGTCTGATAAACACCGGAAAAATGACTAAGTCCAAAAAAAAAATGTTTTCAACTTTTTTCAATTTTACCCCGTGGGATATATATTCTACCCATACACATTTGGAACTCTCCTGGGGTACCCTCACACATATTATTCCCTCATTTAGTGGATATTTTCACAAAAAAGTGAAATTTTCAAAAATCCAGAAAATTGGCTGAAAATGACTAAATATCAAGGACTCATTGGGCGAATCGCTCTGGAACTGAAATAGGAACGCTCACTGACATTTCCCCTATCTGAAAGTCTGATAAATGCCGGAAAAATGAATAAGTCCAAGAAAAAATTTTTTTCAACTTTTTTCAATTTTACCCCCGTGGGATATATATTCTACCTACACACATTTGGAACTCTCCTGGGGTACCCTCACACATATTATTCCCTCATTTAGTGGATACTTTCACAAAAAAGTGAAATTTTCAAAAATCCAGAAAATTGGCTGAAAACGACTAAATATCAAGGACTCATTGGGCGAACGGCTCTGGAACTGAAATCGGAACGCTCACTGACATTTCCCCTATCTGAAAGTCTGACAAACGCCGGAAAAATGACTAAGTCCAAAAAAAAAATGTTTTCAACTTTTTTCAATTTTACCCCGTGGGATATATATTCTACCCATACACATTTGGAACTCTCCTGGGGTACCCTCACACATATTATTCCCTCATTTAGTGGATATTTTCACAAAAAAGTGAAATTTTCAAAAATCCAGAAAATTGGCTGAAAATGACTAAATATCAAGGACTCATTGGGCGAATCGCTCTGGAACTGAAATAGGAACGCTCACTGACATTTCCCCTATCTGAAAGTCTGATAAACGCCGGAAAAATGACTAAGTCCAAGAAAAAAATTTTTTCAACTTTTTCCAATTTTACCCCCGTGGGATATATATTCTACCCACACACATTTGGAACTCTCCTGGGGTACCCTCACACATATTATTCCCTCATTTAGTGGATATTTTCACAAAAAAGTGAAATTTTCAAAAATCCAGAAAATTGGCTGAAAACGACTAAATATCAAGGACTCATTGGGCGAATCGCTCTGGAACTGAAATAGGAATGGTCACTGACATTTCCCCTCTCTGAAAGTCTGATAAACGCCGGAAAAATGACTAAGTCCAAAAAAAAATTTTTTTCAACTTTTTTCAATTTTACCCCGTGGGATATATATTCTACCCCTACACATTTGGAACTCTCCTGGGGTACCCTCACACATATTATTCCCTCATTTAGTGGATATTTTCACAAAAAAGTGAAATTTTCAAAAATCCAGAAAATTGGCTGAAAACGACTAAATATCAAGGACTCATTGGGCGAATGGCTCTGGAACTGAAATCGGAACGCTCACTGACATTTCCCCTATCTGAAAGTCTGACAAACGCCGGAAAAATGACTAAGTCCAAAAAAAAAATGTTTTCAACTTTTTTCAATTTTACCCCGTGGGATATATATTCTACCCATACACATTTGGAACTCTCCTGGGGTACCCTCACACATATTATTCCCTCATTTAGTGGATATTTTCACAAAAAAGTGAAATTTTCAAAAATCCAGAAAATTGGCTGAAAATGACTAAATATCAAGGACTCATTGGGCGAATCGCTCTGGAACTGAAATAGGAATGGTCACTGACATTTCCCCTCTCTGAAAGTCTGATAAACGCCGGAAAAATGACTAAGTCCAAAAAAAAATTTTTTTAAACTTTTTTCAATTTTTTCCCCGTGGGATATATATTCTACCCCTACACATTTGGAACTCTCCTGGGGTACCCTCACACATATTATTCCCTCATTTAGTGGATATTTTCACAAAAAAGTGAAATTTTCAAAAATCCAGAAAATTGGCTGAAAACGACTAAATATCAAGGACTCATTGGGCGAATCGCTCTGGAACTGAAATAGGAACGCTCACTGACATTTCCCCTATCTGAAAGTCTGATAAATGCCGGAAAAATGACTAAGTCCAAGAAAAAATTTTTTTCAACTTTTTTCAATTTTACCCCCGTGGGATATATATTCTACCCACACACATTTGGAACTCTCCTGGGGTAAGCTCACACATATTATTCCCTCATTTAGTGGATATTTTCACAAAAAAGTGAAATTTTCAAAAATCCAGAAAATTGGCTGAAAACGACTAAATATCAAGGACTCATTGGGCGAATGGCTCTGGAACTGAAATCGGAACGCTCACTGACATTTCCCCTATCTGAAAGTCTGATAAACGCCGGAAAAATGACTAAGTCCAAAAAAAAAATGTTTTCAACTTTTTTCAATTTTACCCCGTGGGATATATATTCTACCCATACACATTTGGAACTCTCCTGGGGTACCCTCACACATATTATTCCCTCATTTAGTGGATATTTTCACAAAAAAGTGACATTTTCAAAAATCCAGAAAATTGGCTGAAAATGACTAAATATCAAGGACTCATTGGGCGAATCGCTCTGGAACTGAAATAGGAACGCTCACTGACATTTCCCCTATCTGAAAGTCTGATAAACGCCAGAAAAATGACTAAGTCCAAAAAAAAATTTTTTTCAACTTTTTTCAATTTTACCCCGTGGGATATATATTCTACCCACACACATTTGGAACTCTCCTGGGGTACCCTCACACATATTATTCCCTCATTTAGTGGATATTTTCACAAAAAAGTGTAATTTTCAAAAATCCAGAAAATTGGCTGAAAACGACTAATAATCAAGGACTCAGTGGGCGAATAGCTCTGGTACAGAAATAGGAACGCTTACTGACATTTGCCCTATCTGAAAGTCTGATAAACACCGGAAAAATGACTAAGTCCAAAAAAATAATTTTTTCAACTTTTTTCAATTTTACCCCGTGGGATATATATTCTACCCATACACATTTGGAACTCTCCTGGGGTACCCTCACACATATTATTCCCTCATTTAGTGGATATTTTCACAAAAAAGTGAAATTTTCAAAAATCCAGAAAATTGGCTGAAAACGACTAAATATCAAGGACTCATTGGGCGAATCGCTCTGGAACTGAAATAGGAATGGTCACTGACATTTCCCCTCTCTGAAAGTCTGATAAACGCCGGAAAAATGACTAAGTCCAAAAAAAAATTTTTTTCAACTTTTTTCAATTTTACCCCGTGGGATATATATTCTACCCCTACACATTTGGAACTCTCCTGGGGTACCCTCACACATATTATTCCCTCATTTAGTGGATATTTTCACAAAAAAGTGAAATTTTCAAAAATCCAGAAAATTGGCTGAAAACGACTAAATATCAAGGACTCATTGGGCGAATGGCTCTGGAACTGAAATCGGAACGCTCACTGACATTTCCCCTATCTGAAAGTCTGACAAACGCCGGAAAAATGACTAAGTCCAAAAAAAAAATGTTTTCAACTTTTTTCAATTTTACCCCGTGGGATATATATTCTACCCATACACATTTGGAACTCTCCTGGGGTACCCTCACACATATTATTCCCTCATTTAGTGGATATTTTCACAAAAAAGTGAAATTTTCAAAAATCCAGAAAATTGGCTGAAAATGACTAAATATCAAGGACTCATTGGGCGAATCGCTCTGGAACTGAAATAGGAACGCTCACTGACATTTCCCCTATCTGAAAGTCTGATAAACGCCGGAAAAATGACTAAGTCCAAGAAAAAATTTTTTTCAACTTTTTCCAATTTTACCCCCGTGGGATATATATTCTACCCACACACATTTGGAACTCTCCTGGGGTACCCTCACACATATTATTCCCTCATTTAGTGGATATTTTCACAAAAAAGTGAAATTTTCAAAAATCCAGAAAATTGACTGAAAACGACTAAATATCAAGGACTCATTGGGCGAATGGCTCTGGAACTGAAATCGGAATGCTCACTGACATTTCCCCTATCTGAAAGTCTGATAAACGCCAGAAAAATGACTAAGTCCAAAAAAAAATTTTTTTCAACTTTTTTCAATTTTACCCCGTGGGATATATATTCTACCCACACACATTTGGAACTCTCCTGGGGTACCCTCACACATATTATTCCCTCATTTAGTGGATATTTTCACAAAAAAGTGTAATTTTCAAAAATCCAGAAAATTGGCTGAAAACGACTAATAATCAAGGACTCAGTGGGCGAATAGCTCTGGTACAGAAATAGGAACGCTTACTGACATTTGCCCTATCTGAAAGTCTGATAAACACCGGAAAAATGACTAAGTCCAAAAAAAAAATGTTTTCAACTTTTTTCAATTTTACCCCGTGGGATATATATTCTACCCATACACATTTGGAACTCTCCTGGGGTACCCTCACACATATTATTCCCTCATTTAGTGGATATTTTCACAAAAAAGTGAAATTTTCAAAAATCCAGAAAATTGGCTGAAAATGACTAAATATCAAGGACTCATTGGGCGAATCGCTCTGGAACTGAAATAGGAACGCTCACTGACATTTCCCCTATCTGAAAGTCTGATAAATGCCGGAAAAATGAATAAGTCCAAGAAAAATTTTTTTTCAACTTTTTTCAATTTTACCCCCGTGGGATATATATTCTACCTACACACATTTGGAACTCTCCTGGGGTACCCTCACACATATTATTCCCTCATTTAGTGGATACTTTCACAAAAAAGTGAAATTTTCAAAAATCCAGAAAATTGGCTGAAAACGACTAAATATCAAGGACTCATTGGGCGAACGGCTCTGGAACTGAAATCGGAACGCTCACTGACATTTCCCCTATCTGAAAGTCTGACAAACGCCGGAAAAATGACTAAGTCCAAAAAAAAAATGTTTTCAACTTTTTTCAATTTTACCCCGTGGGATATATATTCTACCCATACACATTTGGAACTCTCCTGGGGTACCCTCACACATATTATTCCCTCATTTAGTGGATATTTTCACAAAAAAGTGAAATTTTCAAAAATCCAGAAAATTGGCTGAAAATGACTAAATATCAAGGACTCATTGGGCGAATCGCTCTGGAACTGAAATAGGAACGCTCACTGACATTTCCCCTATCTGAAAGTCTGATAAACGCCGGAAAAATGACTAAGTCCAAGAAAAAAATTTTTTCAACTTTTTCCAATTTTACCCCCGTGGGATATATATTCTACCCACACACATTTGGAACTCTCCTGGGGTACCCTCACACATATTATTCCCTCATTTAGTGGATATTTTCACAAAAAAGTGAAATTTTCAAAAATCCAGAAAATTGGCTGAAAACGACTAAATATCAAGGACTCATTGGGCGAATGGCTCTGGAACTGAAATCGGAATGCTCACTGACATTTCCCCTATCTGAAAGTCTGATAAACGCCAGAAAAATGACTAAGTCCAAAAAAAAATTTTTTTCAACTTTTTTCAATTTTACCCCGTGGGATATATATTCTACCCACACACAATTGGAACTCTCCTGGGGTACCCTCACACATATTATTCCCTCATTTAGTGGATATTTTCACAAAAAAGTGTAATTTTCAAAAATCCAGAAAATTGGCTGAAAATGACTAAATATCAAGGACTCATTGGGCGAATCGCTCTGGAACTGAAATAGGAACGCTCACTGACATTTCCCCTATCTGAAAGTCTGATAAATGCCGGAAAAATGACTAAGTCCAAGAAAAAATTTTTTTCAACTTTTTTCAATTTTACCCCCGTGGGATATATATTCTACCCACACACATTTGGAACTCTCCTGGGGTCCCCTCACACATATTATTCCCTCATTTAGTGGATATTTTCACAAAAAAGTGAAATTTTCAAAAATCCAGAAAATTGGCTGAAAACGACTAAATATCAAGGACTCATTGGGCGAATGGCTCTGGAACTGAAATCGGAATGCTCACTGACATTTCCCCTATCTGAAAGTCTGATAAACGCCAGAAAAATGACTAAGTCCAAAAAAAAATTTTTTTCAACTTTTTTCAATTTTACCCCGTGGGATA
The DNA here is from genome assembly GCF_046119375.1 of Phyllobates terribilis. Lineage (NCBI taxonomy): Eukaryota > Metazoa > Chordata > Amphibia > Anura > Dendrobatidae > Phyllobates > Phyllobates terribilis. The sequence goes on from NW_027362762.1 coordinate 587,915,118, forward strand.
TATATTCTACCCACACACATTTGGAACTCTCCTGGGGTACCCTCACACATATTATTCCCTCATTTAGTGGATATTTTCACAAAAAAGTGTAATTTTCAAAAATCCAGAAAATTGGCTTAAAACAACTAATAATCAAGGACTCAGTGGGCGAATAGCTCTGGTACAGAAATAGGAACGCTTACTGACATTTGCCCTATCTGAAAGTCTGATAAACACCGGAAAAATGACTAAGTCCAAAAAAACAATTTTTTCAACTTTTTTCAATTTTACCCCGTGGGATATATATTCTACCCATACACATTTGGAACTCTCCTGGGGTACCCTCACACATATTATTCCCTCATTTAGTGGATATTTTCACAAAAAAGTGAAATTTTCAAAAATCCAGAAAATTGGCTGAAAATGACTAAATATCAAGGACTCATTGGGCGAATCGCTCTGGAACTGAAATAGGAACGCTCACTGACATTTCCCCTATCTGAAAGTCTGATAAACGCCGGAAAAATGACTAAGTCCAAAAAAATAATTTTTTCAACTTTTTTCAATTTTACCCCGTGGGATATATATTCTACCCACACACATTTGGAACTCTCCTGGGGTACCCTCACACATATTATTCCCTCATTTAGTGGATATTTTCACAAAAAAGTGAAATTTTCAAAAATCCAGAAAATTGGCTGAAAACGACTAAATATCAAGGACTCATTGGGCGAATCGCTCTGGAACTGAAATAGGAATGGTCACTGACATTTCCCCTCTCTGAAAGTCTGATAAACGACGGAAAAATGACTAAGTCCAAAAAAAAAATTTTTTCAACTTTTTTCAATTTTTTCCCCGTGGGATATATATTCTACCCCTACACATTTGGAACTCTCCTGGGGTACCCTCACACATATTATTCCCTCATTTAGTGGATATTTTCACAAAAAAGTGAAATTTTCAAAAATCCAGAAAATTGGCTGAAAACGACTAAATATCAAGGACTCATTGGGCGAATGGCTCGGGAACTGAAATCGGAACGCTCACTGACATTTCCCCTATCTGAAAGTCTGATAAACGCCGGAAAAATGACTAAGTCCAAAAAAAAATGTTTTCAACTTTTTTCAATTTTACCCCGTGGGATATATATTCTACCCATACACATTTGGAACTCTCCTGGGGTACCCTCACACATATTATTCCCTCATTTAGTGGATATTTTCACAAAAAAAGTGAAATTTTCAAAAATCCAGAAAATTGGCTGAAAATGACTAAATATCAAGGACTCATTGGGCGAATCGCTCTGGAACTGAAATAGGAACGCTCACTGACATTTCCCCTATCTGAAAGTCTGATAAACGCCGGAAAAATGACTAAGTCCAAGAAAAAAATTTTTTCAACTTTTTCCAATTTTACCCCCGTGGGATATATATTCTACCCACACACATTTGGAACTCTCCTGGGGTACCCTCACACATATTATTCCCTCATTTAGTGGATATTTTCACAAAAAAGTGAAATTTTCAAAAATCCAGAAAATTGGCTGAAAACGACTAAATATCAAGGACTCATTGGGCGAATGGCTCTGGAACTGAAATCGGAATGCTCACTGACATTTCCCCTATCTGAAAGTCTGATAAACGCCAGAAAAATGACTAAGTCCAAAAAAAAATTTTTTTCAACTTTTTTCAATTTTACCCCGTGGGATATATATTCTACCCACACACATTTGGAACTCTCCTGGGGTACCCTCACACATATTATTCCCTCATTTAGTGGATATTTTCACAAAAAAGTGTAATTTTCAAAAATCCAGAAAATTGGCTGAAAACGACTAATAATCAAGGACTCAGTGGGCGAATAGCTCTGGTACAGAAATAGGAACGCTTACTGACATTTGCCCTATCTGAAAGTCTGATAAACACCGGAAAAATGACTAAGTCCAAAAAAATAATTTTTTCAACTTTTTTCAATTTTACCCCGTGGGATATATATTCTACCCATACACATTTGGAACTCTCCTGGGGTACCCTCACACATATTATTCCCTCATTTAGTGGATATTTTCACAAAAAAGTGAAATTTTCAAAAATCCAGAAAATTGGCTGAAAACGACTAAATATCAAGGACTCATTGGGCGAATCGCTCTGGAACTGAAATAGGAATGGTCACTGACATTTCCCCTCTCTGAAAGTCTGATAAACGCCGGAAAAATGACTAAGTCCAAAAAAAAATTTTTTTCAACTTTTTTCAATTTTACCCCGTCGGATATATATTCTACCCCTACACATTTGGAACTCTCCTGGGGTAACCTCACTCATATTATTCCCTCATTTAGTGGATACTTTCACAAAAAAGTGAAATTTTCAAAAATCCAGAAAATTGGCTGAAAACGACTAAATATCAAGGACTCATTGGGCGAATGGCTCTGGAACTGAAATCGGAACGCTCACTGACATTTCCCCTATCTGAAAGTCTGACAAACGCCAGAAAAATGACTAAGTCCAAAAAAAAATTTTTTTCAACTTTTTTCAATTTTACCCCGTGGGATATATATTCTACCCACACACATTTGGAACTCTCCTGGGGTACCCTCACACATATTATTCCCTCATTTAGTGGATATTTTCACAAAAAAGTATAATTTTCAAAAATCCAGAAAATTGGCTGAAAACGACTAATAATCAAGGACTCAGTGGGCGAATAGCTCTGGTACAGAAATAGGAACGCTCACTGACATTTCCCCTATCTGAAAGTCTGATAAACGCCGGAAAAATGACTAAGTCCAAAAAAAAAATGTTTTCAACTTTTTTCAATTTTACCCCGTGGGATATATATTCTACCCATACACATTTGGAACTCTCCTGGGGTACCCTCACACATATTATTCCCTCATTTAGTGGATATTTTCACAAAAAAGTGAAATTTTCAAAAATCCAGAAAATTGGCTGAAAATGACTAAATATCAAGGACTCATTGGGCGAATCGCTCTGGAACTGAAATAGGAACGCTCACTGACATTTCCCCTATCTGAAAGTCTGATAAATGCCGGAAAAATGACTAAGTCCAAAAAAAAATTTTTTTCAACTTTTTTCAATTTTACCCTTGTGGGATATATATTCTACCCATACACATTTGTAACTCTCCTGGGGTACCCTCACACATATTATTCCCTCATTTAGTGGATACTTTCACAAAAAAGTGAAATTTTCAAAAATCCAGAAAATTGGCTGAAAACGACTAAATATAAAGGACTCATTGGGCGAATGGCTCTGGAACTGAAATCGGAACGCTCACTGACATTTCCCCTATCTGAAAGTCTGATGAACGCCGGAAAAATGACTAAGTCCAAGAAAAATTTTTTTTCAACTTTTTTCAATTTTACCCCCGTGGGATATATATTCTACCCACACACATTTGGAACTCTCCTGGGGTACCCTCACACATATTATTCCCTCATTTAGTGGATATTTTCACAAAAAAGTGAAATTTTCAAAAATCCAGAAAATTGGCTGAAAACGACTAAATATCAAGGACTCATTGGGCGAATGGCTCTGGAACTGAAATAGGAACGCTCACTGACATTTCCCCTATCTGAAAGTCTGATAAACGCCGGAAAAATGACTAAGTCCAAGAAAAAAATTTTTTCAACTTTTTCCAATTTTACCCCCGTGGGATATATATTCTACCCACACACATTTGAAACTCTCCTGGGGTACCCTCACACATATTATTCCCTCATTTAGTGGATATTTTCACAAAAAAGTGAAATTTTCAAAAATCCAGAAAATTGGCTGAAAACGACTAAATATCAAGGACTCATTGGGCGAATGGCTCTGGAACTGAAATCGGAATGCTCACTGACATTTCCCCTATCTGAAAGTCTGATAAACGCCAGAAAAATGACTAAGTCCAAAAAAAAATTTTTTTCAACTTTTTTCAATTTTACCCCGTGGGATATATATTCTACCCACACACATTTGGAACTCTCCTGGGGTACCCTCACACATATTATTCCCTCATTTAGTGGATATTTTCACAAAAAAGTGTAATTTTCAAAAATCCAGAAAATTGGCTGAAAACGACTAATAATCAAGGACTCAGTGGGCGAATAGCTCTGGTACAGAAATAGGAACGCTTACTGACATTTGCCCTATCTGAAAGTCTGATAAACACAGGAAAAATGACTAAGTCCAAAAAAATAATTTTTTCAACTTTTTTCAATTTTACCCCGTGGGATATATATTCTACCCATACACATTTGGAACTCTCCTGGGGTACCCTCACACATATTAATCCCTCATTTAGTGGATATTTTCACAAAAAAGTGAAATTTTCAAAAATCCAGAAAATTGGCTGAAAATGACTAAATATCAAGGACTCATTGGGCGAATCGCTCTGGAACTGAAATAGGAACGCTCACTGACATTTCCCCTATCTGAAAGTCTGATAAATGCCGGAAAAATGACTAAGTCCAAAAAAAAATTTTTTTCAACTTTTTTCAATTTTACCCTCGTGGGATATATATTCTACCCATACACATTTGTAACTCTCCTGGGGTACCCTCACACATATTATTCCCTCATTTAGTGGATACTTTCACAAAAAAGTGAAATTTTCAAAAATCCAGAAAATTGGCTGAAAACGACTAAATATAAAGGACTCATTGGGCGAATGGCTCTGGAACTGAAATCGGAACGCTCACTGACATTTCCCCTATCTGAAAGTCTGATGAACGCCGGAAAAATGACTAAGTCCAAGAAAAATTTTTTTTCAACTTTTTTCAATTTTACCCCCGTGGGATATATATTCTACCCACACACATTTGGAACTCTCCTGGGGTACCCTCACACATATTATTCCCTCATTTAGTGGATATTTTCACAAAAAAGTGAAATTTTCAAAAATCCAGAAAATTGGCTGAAAACGACTAAATATCAAGGACTCATTGGGCGAATGGCTCTGGAACTGAAATAGGAACGCTCACTGACATTTCCCCTATCTGAAAGTCTGATAAACGCCGGAAAAATGACTAAGTCCAAGAAAAAAATTTTTTCAACTTTTTCCAATTTTACCCCCGTGGGATATATATTCTACCCACACACATTTGAAACTCTCCTGGGGTACCCTCACACATATTATTCCCTCATTTAGTGGATATTTTCACAAAAAAGTGAAATTTTCAAAAATCCAGAAAATTGGCTGAAAACGACTAAATATCAAGGACTCATTGGGCGAATGGCTCTGGAACTGAAATCGGAATGCTCACTGACATTTCCCCTATCTGAAAGTCTGATAAACGCCAGAAAAATGACTAAGTCCAAAAAAAAATTTTTTTCAACTTTTTTCAATTTTACCCCGTGGGATATATATTCTACCCACACACATTTGGAACTCTCCTGGGGTACCCTCACACATATTATTCCCTCATTTAGTGGATATTTTCACAAAAAAGTGTAATTTTCAAAAATCCAGAAAATTGGCTGAAAACGACTAATAATCAAGGACTCAGTGGGCGAATAGCTCTGGTACAGAAATAGGAACGCTTACTGACATTTGCCCTATCTGAAAGTCTGATAAACACAGGAAAAATGACTAAGTCCAAAAGAAAAATGTTTTCAACTTTTTTCAATTTTACCCCGTGGGATATATATTCTACCCATACACATTTGGAACTCTCCTGGGGTACCCTCACACATATTATTCCCTCATTTAGTGGATATTTTCACAAAAAAGTGAAATTTTCAAAAATCCAGAAAATTGGCTGAAAATGACTAAATATCAAGGACTCATTGGGCAAATCGCTGTGGAACTGAAATAGGAACGCTCACTGACATTTCCCCTATCTGAAAGTCTGATAAACGCCGGAAAAATGACTAAGTCCAAAAAAAAAATTTTTTCAACTTTTTTCAATTTTTTCCCCGTGGGATATATATTCTACCCCTACACATTTGGAACTCTCCTGGGGTACCCTCACACATATTATTCCCTCATTTAGTGGATATTTTCACAAAAAAGTGAAATTTTCAAAAATCCAGAAAATTGGCTGAAAACGACTAAATATCAAGGACTCATTGGGCGAATGGCTCTGGAACTGAAATCGGAACGCTCACTGACATTTCCCCTATCTGAAAGTCTGATAAATGCCGTAAAAATGACTAAGTCCAAAAAAAAAATGTTTTCAACTTTTTTCAATTTTACCCCGTGGGATATATATTCTACCCATACACATTTGGAACTCTCCTGGGGTACCCTCACACATATTATTCCCTCATTTAGTGGATATTTTCACAAAAAAGTGAAATTTTCAAAAATCCAGAAAATTGGCTGAAAACGACTAAATATCAAGGACTCATTGGGCGAATCGCTCTGGAACTGAAATAGGAACGCTCACTGACATTTCCCCTATCTGAAAGTCTGATAAATGCCGGAAAAATGACTAAGTCCAAGAAAAATTTTTTTTCAACTTTTTTCAATTTTACCCCCGTGGGATATATATTCTACCCACACACATTTGGAACTCTCCTGGGGTACCCTCACACATATTATTCCCTCATTTAGTGGATATTTTCACAAAAAAGTGAAATTTTCAAAAATCCAGAAAATTGGCTGAAAACGACTAAATATCAAGGACTCATTGGGCGAATGGCTCTGGAACTGAAATTGGAACGCTCACTGACATTTCCCCTATCTGAACGTCTGATAAACGCCGGAAAAATGACTAAGTCCAAAAGAAAAATGTTTTCAACTTTTTTCAATTTTACCCCGTGGGATATATATTCTACCCATACACATTTGGAACTCTCCTGGGGTACCCTCACACATATTATTCCCTCATTTAGTGGATATTTTCACAAAAAAGTGAAATTTTCAAAAATCCAGAAAATTGGCTGAAAACGACTAATAATCAAGGACTCAGTGGGCGAATAGCTCTGGTACAGAAATAGGAACGCTTACTGACATTTGCCCTATCTGAAAGTCTGTTAAACACCGGAAAAATGACTAAGTCCAAAAAAATAATTTTTTCAACTTTTTTCAATTTTACCCCGTGGGATATATATTCTACCCATACACATTTGGAACTCTCCTGGGGTACCCTCACACATATTATTCCCTCATTTAGTGGATTTTTTCACAAAAAAGTGAAATTTTCAAAAATCCAGAAAATTGGCTGAAAACGACTAAATATCAAGGACTCATTGGGCGAATCGCTCTGGAACTGAAATAGGAACGCTCACTGACATTTCCCCTATCTGAAAGTCTGATAAATGCCGGAAAAATGACTAAGTCCAAAAAAAAATTTTTTTCAACTTTTTTCAATTTTACCCCCGTGGGATATATATTCTACCCATACACATTTGGAACTCTCCTGGGGAACCCTCACACATATTATTCCCTCATTTAGTGGATACTTTCACAAAAAAGTGAAATTTTCAAAAATCCAGAAAATTGGCTGAAAACGACTAAATATCAAGGACTCATTGGGCGAATGGCTCTGGAACTGAAATCGGAATGCTCACTGACATTTCCCCTATCTGAAAGTCTGATAAACGCCGGAAAAATGACTAAGTCCAAAAAAAAAAATGTTTTCAACTTTTTTCAATTTTACCCCGTGGGATATATATTCTACCCATACACATTTGGAACTCTCCTGGGGTACCCTCACACATATTATTCCCTCATTTAGTGGATATTTTCACAAAAAAGTGAAATTTTCAAAAATCCAGAAAATTGGCTGAAAATGACTAAATATCAAGGACTCATTGGGCAAATCGCTCTGGAACTGAAATAGGAACGCTCACTGACATTTCCCCTATCTGAAAGTCTGATAAACGCCGGAAAAATGACTAAGTCCAAGAAAAAAATTTTTTCAACTTTTTCCAATTTTACCCCCGTGGGATATATATTCTACCCACACACATTTGAAACTCTCCTGGGGTACCCTCACACATATTATTCCCTCATTTAGTGGATATTTTCACAAAAAAGTGAAATTTTCAAAAGTCCAGAAAATTGGCTGAAAACGACTAAATATCAAGGACTCATTGGGCGAATGGCTCTGGAACTGAAATCGGAATGCTCACTGACATTTCCCCTATCTGAAAGTCTGATAAACGCCAGAAAAATGACTAAGTCCAAAAAAAATTTTTTTTCAACTTTTTTCAATTTTACCCCGTGGGATATATATTCTACCCACACACATTTGGAACTCTCCTGGGGTACCCTCACACATATTATTCCCTCATTTAGTGGATATTTTCACAAAAAAGTGTAATTTTCAAAAATCCAGAAAATTGGCTGAAAACGACTAATAATCAAGGACTCAGTGGGCGAATAGCTCTGGTACAGAAATAGGAACGCTTACTGACATTTGCCCTATCTGAAAGTCTGTTAAACACCGGAAAAATGACTAAGTCCAAAAAAATAATTTTTTCAACTTTTTTCAATTTTACCCCGTGGGATATATATTCTACCCATACACATTTGGAACTCTCCTGGGGTACCCTCACACATATTATTCCCTCATTTAGTGGATATTTTCACAAAAAAGTATAATTTTCAAAAATCCAGAAAATTGGCTGAAAATGACTAAATATCAAGGAGTCATTGGGCGAATCGCTCTGGAACTGAAATAGGAACGCTCACTGACATTTCCCCTATCTGAAAGTCTGATAAACGCCGGAAAAATGACTAAGTCCAAGAAAAAATTTTTTTCAACTTTTTCCAATTTTACCCCCGTGGGATATATATTCTACCCACACACATTTGGAACTCTCCTGGGGTACCCTCACACATATTATTCCCTCATTTAGTGGATATTTTCACAAAAAAGTGAAATTTTCAAAAATCCAGAAAATTGGCTGAAAATGACTAAATATCAAGGACTCATTGGGCGAATGGCTCTGGAACTGAAATCGGAATGCTCACTGACATTTCCCCTATCTGAAAGTCTGATAAACGCCAGAAAAATGACTAAGTCCAAAAAAAAATTTTTTTCAACTTTTTTCAATTTTACCCCGTGGGATATATATTCTACCCATACACATTTGGAACTCTCCTGGGGTACCCTCACACATATTATTCCCTCATTTAGTGGATATTTTCACAAAAAAGTGAAATTTTCAAAAATCCAGAAAATTGGCTGAAAATGACTAAATATCAAGGACTCATTGGGCAAATCGCTCTGGAACTGAAATAGGAACGCTCACTGACATTTCCCCTATCTGAAAGTCTGATAAACGCCGGAAAAATGACTAAGTCCAAGAAAAAAATTTTTTCAACTTTTTCCAATTTTACCCCCGTGGGATATATATTCTACCCACACACATTTGAAACTCTCCTGGGGTACCCTCACACATATTATTCCCTCATTTAGTGGATATTTTCACAAAAAAGTGAAATTTTCAAAAGTCCAGAAAATTGGCTGAAAACGACTAAATATCAAGGACTCATTGGGCGAATGGCTCTGGAACTGAAATCGGAATGCTCACTGACATTTCCCCTATCTGAAAGTCTGATAAACGCCAGAAAAATGACTAAGTCCAAAAAAAATTTTTTTTCAACTTTTTTCAATTTTACCCCGTGGGATATATATTCTACCCACACACATTTGGAACTCTCCTGGGGTACCCTCACACATATTATTCCCTCATTTAGTGGATATTTTCACAAAAAAGTGTAATTTTCAAAAATCCAGAAAATTGGCTGAAAACGACTAATAATCAAGGACTCAGTGGGCGAATAGCTCTGGTACAGAAATAGGAACGCTTACTGACATTTGCCCTATCTGAAAGTCTGTTAAACACCGGAAAAATGACTAAGTCCAAAAAAATAATTTTTTCAACTTTTTTCAATTTTACCCCGTGGGATATATATTCTACCCATACACATTTGGAACTCTCCTGGGGTACCCTCACACATATTATTCCCTCATTTAGTGGATATTTTCACAAAAAAGTATAATTTTCAAAAATCCAGAAAATTGGCTGAAAATGACTAAATATCAAGGAGTCATTGGGCGAATCGCTCTGGAACTGAAATAGGAACGCTCACTGACATTTCCCCTATCTGAAAGTCTGATAAACGCCGGAAAAATGACTAAGTCCAAGAAAAAATTTTTTTCAACTTTTTCCAATTTTACCCCCGTGGGATATATATTCTACCCACACACATTTGGAACTCTCCTGGGGTACCCTCACACATATTATTCCCTCATTTAGTGGATATTTTCACAAAAAAGTGAAATTTTCAAAAATCCAGAAAATTGGCTGAAAATGACTAAATATCAAGGACTCATTGGGCGAATGGCTCTGGAACTGAAATCGGAATGCTCACTGACATTTCCCCTATCTGAAAGTCTGATAAACGCCAGAAAAATGACTAAGTCCAAAAAAAAATTTTTTTCAACTTTTTTCAATTTTACCCCGTGGGATATATATTCTACCCATACACATTTGGAACTCTCCTGGGGTACCCTCACACATATTATTCCCTCATTTAGTGGATATTTTCACAAAAAAGTGAAATTTTCAAAAATCCAGAAAATTGGCTGAAAACGACTAAATATCAAGGACTCATTGGGCGAATGGCTCTGGAACTGAAATCGGAATGCTCACTGACATTTCCCCTATCTGAAAGTCTGATAAACGCCAGAAAAATGACTAAGTCCAAAAAAAAATTTTTTTCAACTTTTTTCAATTTTACCCCGTGGGATATATATTCTACCCATACACATTTGGAACTCTCCTGGGGTACCCTCACACATATTATTCCCTCATTTAGTGGATATTTTCACAAAAAAGTGAAATTTTCAAAAATCCAGAAAATTGGCTGAAAACGACTAAATATCAAGGACTCATTGGGCGAATCGCTCTGGAACTGAAATAGGAATGCTCACTGACATTTCCCCTATCTGAAAGTCTGATAAATGCCGGAAAAATGGCTAAGTCCAAGAAAAAAATTTTTTCAACTTTTTTCAATTTTACCCCCGTGGGATATATATTCTACCCACACACATTTGGAACTCTCCTGGGGTACCCTCACACATATTATTCCCTCATTTAGTGGATATTTTCACAAAAAAGTGAAATTTTCAAAAATCCAGAAAATTGGCTGAAAACGACTAAATATCAAGGACTCATTGGGCGAATGGTTCTGGAACTGAAATCGGAATGCTCACTGACATTTCCCCTATCTGAAAGTCTGATAAACGCCAGAAAAATGACTAAGTTCAAAAAAAAATTTTTTGCAACTTTTTTCAATTGTACTCCGTGGGATATATATTCTACCCATACACATTTGGAACTCTCCTGGGGTACCCTCACACATATTATTCCCTCATTTAGTGGATATTTTCACAAAAAAGTGAAATTTTCAAAAATCCAAATTATTGGCTGAAAACGACTAAATATCAAGGACTCATTGGGCGAATCGCTCTGGAACTGAAATCGGAATTGTCACTCACATTTCCCCTATCTGAAAGTCTGATAAACGCCGGAAAAATGACTAAGTCCAAAAAAAAAATGTTTTCAACTTTTTTCAATTTTACCCCGTGGGATATATATTCTACCCATACACATTTGGAACTCTCCTGGGGTACCCTCACACATATTATTCCCTCATTTAGTGGATATTTTCACAAAAAAGTGAAATTTTCAAAAATCCAGAAAATTGGCTGAAAACGACTAAATATCAAGGACTCATTGGGCGAATGGCTCTGGAACTGAAATCGGAATGCTCACTGACATTTCCCCTATCTGAAAGTCTGATAAACGCCAGAAAAATGACAAAGTCCAAGAAAAATTTTTTTTCAACTTTTTCCAATTTTACCCCCGTGGGATATATATTCTACCCACACACATTTGGAACTCTCCTGGGGTACCCTCACACATATTATTCCCTCATTTAGTGGATATTTTCACAAAAAAGTGAAATTTTCAAAAATCCAGAAAATTGGCTGAAAACGACTAAATATCAAGGACTCATTGGGCGAATGGCTCTGGAACTGAAATCGGAACGCTCACTGACATTTCCCCAATCTGAAAGTCTGATAAACGCCGGAAAAATGACTAAGTGCAAAAAAAAAATGTTTTCAACTTTTTTCAATTTTACCCCGTGGGATATATATTCTACCCATACACATTTGGAACTCTCCTGGGGTATCCTCACACATATTATTCCCTCATTTAGTGGATATTTTCACAAAAAAGTGAAATTTTCAAAAATCCAGAAAATTGGCTGAAAACGACTAAATATCAAGGACTCATTGGGCGAATCGCTCTGGAACTGAAATAGGAATGCTCACTGACATTTCCCCTATCTGAAATTCTGATAAATGCCGGAAAAATGACTAAGTCCAAGAAAAAAATTTTTTCAACTTTTTCCAATTTTACCCCCGTGGGATATATATTCTACCCACACACATTTGGAACTCTCCTGGGGTACCCTCACACATATTATTCCCTCATTTAGTGGATATTTTCACAAAAAAGTGAAATTTTCAAAAATCCAGAAAATTGGCTGAAAACGACTAAATATCAAGGACTCATTGGGCGAATCGCTCTGGAACTGAAATAGGAACGCTCACTGACATTTCCCCTATCTGAAAGTCTGATAAACGCCGGAAAAATGACTAAGTCCAAGAAAAAATTTTTTTCAACTATTTCCAATTTTACCCCCGTGGGATACATATTCTACCCACACACATTTGGAACTCTCCTGGGGTACCCTCACACATATTATTCCCTCATTTAGTGGATATTTTCACAAAAAAGTTTAATTTTCAAAAATCCAGAAAATTGGCTGAAAACGACTAATAATCAAGGACTCATTGGGCGAATGGCTCTGGAACTGAAATCGGAACGCTCACTGACATTTCCCCTATCTGAAAGTCTGATAAACGACGGAAAAATGACTAAGTCCAAAAAAAAAATGTTTTCAACTTTTTTCAATTTTACCCCGTGGGATATATATTCTACCCATACACATTTGGAACTCTCCTGGGGTACCCTCACACATATTATTCCCTCATTTAGTGGATATTTTCACAAAAAAGTGAAATTTTCAAAAATCCAGAAAATTGGCTGAAAACGACAAAATATCAAGGACTCATTGGGCGAATCGCTCTGGAACTGAAATCGGAATGGTCACTCACATTTCCCCTATCTGAAAGTCTGATAAACGCCGGAAAAATGACTAAGTCCAAGAAAAAAATTTTTTCAAGTTTTTCCAATTTTACCCCCGTGGGATATATATTCTACCCACACACATTTGGAACTCTCCTGGGGTACCCTCACACATATTATTCCCTCATTTAGTGGATATTTTCACAAAAAAGTGAAATTTTCAAAAATCCAGAAAATTGGCTGAAAACGACTAAATATCAAGGACTCATTGGGCCAATCACTCTGGAACTGAAATAGGAACGGTCACTAACATTTCCCCTATCTGAAAGTCTGATAAATGCCGGAAAAATGACTAAGTCCAAAAAAAAAATGTTTTCAACTTTTTTCAATTTTACCCCGTGGGATATATATTCTACCCCTACACATTTGGAACTCTTCTGGGGTACCCTCACACATATTATTCCCTCATTTAGTGGATATTTTCACAAAAAAGTGTAATTTTCAAAGATCCAGAAAATTGGCTGAAAACGACTAATAATCAAGGACTCAGTGGGCGAAAAGCTCTGGAACAGAAATAGGAGCGCTCACTGACATTTCCCCTATCTGAAAGTCTGATAAATGCCGGAAAAATGACTAAGTCCAAGAAAAAAATTTTTTCAACTTTTTTCAATTTTACCCCCGTGGGATATATATTCTACCCACACACATTTGGAACTCTCCTGGGGTACCCTCACACATATTATTCCCTCATTTAGTGGATATTTTCACAAAAAAGTGAAATTTTCAAAAATCCAGAAAATTGGCTGAAAACGACTAAATATCAAGGACTCATTGGGCGAATCGCTCTGGAACTGAAATAGGAACGCTCACTGACATTTCCCCTATCTGAAAGTCTGATAAACGCCGGAAAAATGACTAGCTCCAAGAAAAAATTTTTTTCAACTTTTTCCAATTTTACCCCCGTGGGATATATATTCTACCCACACACATTTGGAACTCTCCTGGGGTACCCTCACACATATTATTCCCTCATTTAGTGGATATTTTCACAAAAAAGTGAAATTTTCAAAAATCCAGAAAATTGGCTGAAAATGACTAAATATCAAGGACTCATTGGGCGAATGGCTCTGGAACTGAAATCGGAATGCTCACTGACATTTCCCCTATCTGAAAGTCTGATAAACGCCGGAAAAATGACTAAGTCCAAAAAAAATTTTTTTCAACTTTTTTCAATTTTACCCCCGTGGGATATATATTCTACCCATACACATTTGGAACTCTCCTGGGGTACCCTCACACAATATTATTCCCTCATTTAGTGGATATTTTCACAAAAAAGTGAAATTTTCAAAAATCCAGAAAATTGGCTGAAAACGACCAATAATCAAGGACTCATTGGGCGAATCGCTCTGGAACAGAAATCCGAACGCTTACTGACATTTGCCCTATCTGAAAGTCTGATAAACACCAGAAAAATGACTAAGTCCAAAAAAAAAATTTTTTCAACTTTTTTCAATTTTACCCCGTGGGATATATATTCTACCCATACACATTTGGAACTCTCCTGGGGTACCCTCACGCATATTATTCCCTCATTTAGTGGATATTTTCACAAAAAAGTGAAGTTTTCAAAAATCCAAATTATTGGCTGAAAACGACTAAATATCAAAGACTCATTGGGCGAATCGCTCTGGAACTGAAATAGGAACGGTCACTAACATTTCCCCTATCTGAAAGTCTGATAAACTCCGGAAAAATGACTAAGTCCAAAAAAAAAAATGTTTTCAACTTTTTTCAATTTTACCCCGTGGGATATATATTCTACCCCTACACATTTGGAACTCTCCTGGGGTACCCTCACACATATTATTCCCTCATTTAGTGGATATTTTCACAAAAAAGTGAAATTTTCAAAAATCCAGAAAATTGGCTGAAAACGACTAAATATCAAGGACTCATTGGGCGAATCACTCTGGAACTGAAATAGGAACGGTCACTAACATTTCCCCTATCTGAAAGTCTGATAAACTCCGGAAAAATGACTAAGTCCAAAAAAAAAAATGTTTTCAACTTTTTTCAATTTTACCCCGTGGGATATATATTCTACCCCTACACATTTGGAACTCTCCTGGGGTACCCTCACACATATTATTCCCTCATTTAGTGGATATTTTCACAAAAAAGTGAAATTTTCAAAAATCCAGAAAATTGGCTGAAAACGACTAAATATCAAGGACTCATTGGGCGAATCACTCTGGAACTGAAATAGGAACGGTCACTAACGTTTCCCCTATCTGAAAGTCTGATAAATGCCGGAAAAATGACTAAGTCCAAAAAAAAAATTTTTTCAACTTTTTTCAATTTTACCCCGTGGGATATATATTCTACCCCTACACATTTGGAACTCTCCTGGGGTACCCTCACACATATTATTCCCTCAGTTAGTGGATATTTTCACAAAAAAGTGTAATTTTCAAAGATCCAGAAAATTGGCTGAAAACGACTAATAATCAAGGACTCAGTGGGCGAATAGCTCTGGAACAGAAATAGGAGCGCTCACTGACATTTCCCCTATCTGAAAGTCTGATAAATGCCGGAAAAATGACTAAGTCCAAGAAAAAATTTTTTTCAACTTTTTTCAATTTTACCCCCGTGGGATATATATTCTACCCACACACATTTGGAACTCTCCTGGGGTACCCTCACACATATTATTCCCTCATTTAGTGGATATTTTCACAAAAAAGTGAAATTTTCAAAAATCCAGAAAATTGGCTGAAAATGACTAAATATCAAGGACTCATTGGGCGAATGGCTCTGGAACTGAAATCGGAATGCTCACTGACATTTCCCCTATCTGAAAGTCTGATAAACGCCAGAAAAATGACTAAGTCCAAAAAAAATTTTTTTTCAACTTTTTTCAATTTTACCCCGTGGGATATATATTCTACCCATACACATTTGGAACTCTCCTGGGGTACCCTCACACATATTATTCCCTCATTTAGTGGATATTTTCACAAAAAAGTGAAATTTTCAAAAATCCAGAAAATTGGCTGAAAACGACCAATAATCAAGGACTCATTGGGCGAATCGCTCTGGAACAGAAATCCGAACGCTTACTGACATTTGCCCTATCTGAAAGTCTGATAAACACGAGAAAAATGACTAAGTCCAAAAAAAAAATTTTTTCAACTTTTTTCAATTTTACCCCGTGGGATATATATTCTACCCATACACATTTGGAACTCTCCTGGGGTACCCTCACACATATTATTCCCTCATTTAGTGGATATTTTCACAAAAAAGTGAAGTTTTCAAAAATCCAAATTATTGGCTGAAAACGACTAAATATCAAAGACTCATTGGGCGAATCGCTCTGGAACTGAAATAGGAACGGTCACTAACATTTCCCCTATCTGAAAGTCTGATAAACTCCGGAAAAATGACTAAGTCCAAAAAAAAAATGTTTTCAACTTTTTTCAATTTTACCCCGTGGGATATATATTCTACCCCTACATATTTGGAACTCTCCTGGGGTACCCTCACACATATTATTCCCTCATTTAGTGGATATTTTCACAAAAAAGTGAAATTTTCAAAAATCCAAATTATTGGCTGAAAACGACTAACTATCAAGGACTCATTGGGCGAATCGCTCTGGAACTGAAATCGGAATGGTCACTCACATTTCCCCTATCTGAAAGTCTGATAAACGCCGGAAAAATGACTAAGTCCAAGAAAAATTTTTTTTCAAGTTTTTCCAATTTTACCCCGTGGGATATATATTCTACCCACACACATTTGGAACTCTCCTAGGGTACCCTCACACATATTATTCCCTTATTTAGTGGATATTTTCACAAAAAAGTGAAATTTTCAAAAATCCAGAAAATTGGCTGAAAACGACTAAATATCAAGGACTCATTGGGCGAATTGCTCTGGAACTGAAATAGGAACGCTCACTGACATTTCCCCTATCTGAAAGTCTGATAAACGCCGGAAAAATGACTAAGTCCAAAAAAAATTTTTTTCAACTTTTTTAAATTTTACCCCCGTGGGATATATATTCTACCCATACACATTTGGAACTCTCCTGGGGTACCCTCACACAATTTTATTCCCTCATTTAGTGGATATTTTCACAAAAAAGTGAAATTTTCAAAAATCCAGAAAATTTGCTGAAAACGACCAATAATCAAGGACTCATTGGGCGAATCGCTCTGGAACAGAAATCCGAACGCTTACTGACATTTGCCCTATCTGAAAGTCTGATAAACACCAGAAAAATGACTAAGTCCAAAAAAAAAATTTTTTCAACTTTTTTCAATTTTACCCCGTGGGATATATATTCTACCCATACACATTTGGAACTCTCCTGGGGTACCCTCACACATATTATTCCCTCATTTAGTGGATATTTTCACAAAAAAGTGAAGTTTTCAAAAATCCAAATTATTGGCTGAAAACGACTAAATATCAAAGACTCATTGGGCGAATCGCTCTGGAACTGAAATAGGAACGGTCACTAACATTTCCCCTATCTGAAAGTCTGATAAACTCCGGAAAAATGACTAAGTCCAAAAAAAAAATGTTTTCAACTTTTTTCAATTTTACCCCGTGGGATATATATTCTACCCCTACACATTTGGAACTCTCCTGGGGTACCCTCACACATATTATTCCCTCATTTAGTGGATATTTTCACAAAAAAGTGAAATTTTCAAAAATCCAGAAAATTGGCTGAAAACGACCAATAATCAAGGACTCATTGGGCGAATCGCTCTGGAACAGAAATCCGAACGCTTACTGACATTTGCCCTATCTGAAAGTCTGATAAACACCGGAAAAATGACTAAGTCCAAAAAAATAATTTTTTCAACTTTTTTCAATTTTACCCCGTGGGATATATATTCTACCCATACACATTTGGAACTCTCCTGGGGTACCCTCACACATATTATTCCCTCATTTAGTGGATATTTTCACAAAAAAGTGAAATTTTCAAAAATCCAAATTATTGGCTGAAAACGACTAACTATCAAGGACTCATTGGGCGAATCGCTCTGGAACTGAAATCGGAATGGTCACTCACATTTCCCCTATCTGAAAGTCTGATAAACGCCGGAAAAATGACTAAGTCCAAGAAAAATTTTTTTCAACTTTTTTCAATTTTACCCCGTGGGATATATATTCTACCCACACACATTTGGAACTCTCCTGGGGTACCCTCACACATATTATTCCCTCATTTAGTGGATATTTTCACAAAAAAGTATAATTTTCAAAAATCCAGAAAATTGGCTGAAAACGACTAATAATCAAGGACTCAGTGGGCGAATAGCTCTGGTACAGAAATAGGAACGCTTACTGACATTTGCCCTATCTGAAAGTCTGATAAACACCGGAAAAATGACTAAGTCCAAAAAAATAATTTTTTCAACTTTTTTCAATTTTACCCCGTGGGATATATATTCTACCCATACACATTTGGAACTCTCCTGGGGTACCCTCACACATATTATTCCCTCATTTAGTGGATACTTTCACAAAAAAGTGAAATTTTCAAAAATCCAGAAAATTGGCTGAAAACGACTAAATATCAAGGACTCATTGGGCGAATGGCTCTGGAACTGAAATCGGAACGCTCACTGACATTTCCCCTATCTGAAAGTCTGATAAACGCCGGAAAAATGACTAAGTCCAAAAAAAAAATGTTTTCAACTTTTTTCAATTTTACCCCGTGGGATATATATTCTACCCATACACATTTGGAACTCTCCTGGGGTACCCTCACACATATTATTCCCTCATTTAGTGGATATTTTCACAAAAAAGTGAAATTTTCAAAAATCCAGAAAATTGGCTGAAAATGACTAAATATCAAGGACTCATTGGGCGAATCGCTCTGGAACTGAAATAGGAACGCTCACTGACATTTCCCCTATCTGAAAGTCTGATAAATGCCGGAAAAATGACTAAGTCCAAAAAAAAATTTTTTTCAACTTTTTTCAATTTTACCCCCGTGGGATATATATTCTACCCATACACATTTGTAACTCTCCTGGGGTACCCTCACACATATTATTCCCTCATTTAGTGGATACTTTCACAAAAAAGTGAAATTTTCAAAAATCCAGAAAATTGGCTGAAAACGACTAAATATAAAGGACTCATTGGGCGAATGGCTCTGGAACTGAAATCGGAACGCTCACTGACATTTCCCCTATCTGAAAGTCTGATGAACGCCGGAAAAATGACTAAGTCCAAGAAAAATTTTTTTTCAACTTTTTTCAATTTTACCCCCGTGGGATATATATTCTACCCACACACATTTGGAACTCTCCTGGGGTACCCTCACACATATTATTCCCTCATTTAGTGGATATTTTCACAAAAAAGTGAAATTTTCAAAAATCCAGAAAATTGGCTGAAAACGACTAAATATCAAGGACTCATTGGGCGAATGGCTCTGGAACTGAAATCGGAACGCTCACTGACATTTCCCCTATCTGAAAGTCTGATAAACGCCGGAAAAATGACTAAGTCCAAAAAAAAAATGTTTTCAACTTTTTTCAATTTTACCCCGTGGGATATATATTCTACCCATACACATTTGGAACTCTCCTGGGGTACCCTCACACATATTATTCCCTCATTTAGTGGATATTTTCACAAAAAAGTGAAATTTTCAAAAATCCAGAAAATTGGCTGAAAACGACTAAATATCAAGGACTCATTGGGCGAATCGCTCTGGAACTGAAATAGGAATGGTCACTGACATTTCCCCTCTCTGAAAGTCTGATAAACGCCGGAAAAATGACTAAGTCCAAAAAAAAATTTTTTTCAACTTTTTTCAATTTTACCCCGTGGGATATATATTCTACCCCTACACATTTGGAACTCTCCTGGGGTACCCTCACACATATTATTCCCTCATTTAGTGGATATTTTCACAAAAAAGTGAAATTTTCAAAAATCCAGAAAATTGACTGAAAACGACTAAATATCAAGGACTCATTGGGCGAATGGCTCTGGAACTGAAATCGGAATGCTCACTGACATTTCCCCTATCTGAAAGTCTGATAAACGCCAGAAAAATGACTAAGTCCAAAAAAAAATTTTTTTCAACTTTTTTCAATTTTACCCCGTGGGATATATATTCTACCCACACACATTTGGAACTCTCCTGGGGTACCCTCACACATATTATTCCCTCATTTAGTGGATATTTTCACAAAAAAGTGTAATTTTCAAAAATCCAGAAAATTGGCTGAAAACGACTAATAATCAAGGACTCAGTGGGCGAATAGCTCTGGTACAGAAATAGGAACGCTTACTGACATTTGCCCTATCTGAAAGTCTGATAAACACCGGAAAAATGACTAAGTCCAAAAAAAAAATGTTTTCAACTTTTTTCAATTTTACCCCGTGGGATATATATTCTACCCATACACATTTGGAACTCTCCTGGGGTACCCTCACACATATTATTCCCTCATTTAGTGGATATTTTCACAAAAAAGTGAAATTTTCAAAAATCCAGAAAATTGGCTGAAAATGACTAAATATCAAGGACTCATTGGGCGAATCGCTCTGGAACTGAAATAGGAACGCTCACTGACATTTCCCCTATCTGAAAGTCTGATAAATGCCGGAAAAATGACTAAGTCCAAAAAAAAATTTTTTTCAACTTTTTTCAATTTTACCCTTGTGGGATATATATTCTACCCATACACATTTGTAACTCTCCTGGGGTACCCTCACACATATTATTCCCTCATTTAGTGGATACTTTCACAAAAAAGTGAAATTTTCAAAAATCCAGAAAATTGGCTGAAAACGACTAAATATAAAGGACTCATTGGGCGAATGGCTCTGGAACTGAAATCGGAACGCTCACTGACATTTCCCCTATCTGAAAGTCTGATGAACGCCGGAAAAATGACTAAGTCCAAGAAAAATTTTTTTTCAACTTTTTTCAATTTTACCCCCGTGGGATATATATTCTACCCACACACATTTGGAACTCTCCTGGGGTACCCTCACACATATTATTCCCTCATTTAGTGGATATTTTCACAAAAAAGTGAAATTTTCAAAAATCCAGAAAATTGGCTGAAAACGACTAAATATCAAGGACTCATTGGGCGAATGGCTCTGGAACTGAAATAGGAACGCTCACTGACATTTCCCCTATCTGAAAGTCTGATAAACGCCGGAAAAATGACTAAGTCCAAGAAAAAAATTTTTTCAACTTTTTCCAATTTTACCCCCGTGGGATATATATTCTACCCACACACATTTGAAACTCTCCTGGGGTACCCTCACACATATTATTCCCTCATTTAGTGGATATTTTCACAAAAAAGTGAAATTTTCAAAAATCCAGAAAATTGGCTGAAAACGACTAAATATCAAGGACTCATTGGGCGAATGGCTCTGGAACTGAAATCGGAATGCTCACTGACATTTCCCCTATCTGAAAGTCTGATAAACGCCAGAAAAATGACTAAGTCCAAAAAAAAATTTTTTTCAACTTTTTTCAATTTTACCCCGTGGGATATATATTCTACCCAAACACATTTGGAACTCTCCTGGGGTACCCTCACACATATTATTCCCTCATTTAGTGGATATTTTCACAAAAAAGTGTAATTTTCAAAAATCCAGAAAATTGGCTGAAAACGACTAATAATCAAGGACTCAGTGGGCGAATAGCTCTGGTACAGAAATAGGAACGCTTACTGACATTTGCCCTATCTGAAAGTCTGATAAACACAGGAAAAATGACTAAGTCCAAAAAAATAATTTTTTCAACTTTTTTCAATTTTACCCCGTGGGATATATATTCTACCCATACACATTTGGAACTCTCCTGGGGTACCCTCACACATATTAATCCCTCATTTAGTGGATATTTTCACAAAAAAGTGAAATTTTCAAAAATCCAGAAAATTGGCTGAAAATGACTAAATATCAAGGACTCATTGGGCGAATCGCTCTGGAACTGAAATAGGAACGCTCACTGACATTTCCCCTATCTGAAAGTCTGATAAATGCCGGAAAAATGACTAAGTCCAAAAAAAAATTTTTTTCAACTTTTTTCAATTTTACCCCCGTGGGATATATATTCTACCCATACACATTTGTAACTCTCCTGGGGTACCCTCACACATATTATTCCCTCATTTAGTGGATACTTTCACAAAAAAGTGAAATTTTCAAAAATCCAGAAAATTGGCTGAAAACGACTAAATATAAAGGACTCATTGGGCGAATGGCTCTGGAACTGAAATCGGAACGCTCACTGACATTTCCCCTATCTGAAAGTCTGATGAACGCCGGAAAAATGACTAAGTCCAAGAAAAATTTTTTTTCAACTTTTTTCAATTTTACCCCCGTGGGATATATATTCTACCCACACACATTTGGAACTCTCCTGGGGTACCCTCACACATATTATTCCCTCATTTAGTGGATATTTTCACAAAAAAGTGAAATTTTCAAAAATCCAGAAAATTGGCTGAAAACGACTAAATATCAAGGACTCATTGGGCGAATGGCTCTGGAACTGAAATCGGAACGCTCACTGACATTTCCCCTATCTGAAAGTCTGATAAACGCCGGAAAAATGACTAAGTCCAAAAAAAAAATGTTTTCAACTTTTTTCAATTTTACCCCGTGGGATATATATTCTACCCATACACATTTGGAACTCTCCTGGGGTACCCTCACACATATTATTCCCTCATTTAGTGGATATTTTCACAAAAAAGTGAAATTTTCAAAAATCCAGAAAATTGGCTGAAAACGACTAAATATCAAGGACTCATTGGGCGAATCGCTCTGGAACTGAAATAGGAATGGTCACTGACATTTCCCCTCTCTGAAAGTCTGATAAACGCCGGAAAAATGACTAAGTCCAAAAAAAAATTTTTTTCAACTTTTTTCAATTTTACCCCGTGGGATATATATTCTACCCCTACACATTTGGAACTCTCCTGGGGTACCCTCACACATATTATTCCCTCATTTAGTGGATATTTTCACAAAAAAGTGAAATTTTCAAAAATCCAGAAAATTGACTGAAAACGACTAAATATCAAGGACTCATTGGGCGAATGGCTCTGGAACTGAAATCGGAATGCTCACTGACATTTCCCCTATCTGAAAGTCTGATAAACGCCAGAAAAATGACTAAGTCCAAAAAAAAATTTTTTTCAACTTTTTTCAATTTTACCCCGTGGGATATATATTCTACCCACACACATTTGGAACTCTCCTGGGGTACCCTCACACATATTATTCCCTCATTTAGTGGATATTTTCACAAAAAAGTGTAATTTTCAAAAATCCAGAAAATTGGCTGAAAACGACTAATAATCAAGGACTCAGTGGGCGAATAGCTCTGGTACAGAAATAGGAACGCTTACTGACATTTGCCCTATCTGAAAGTCTGATAAACACCGGAAAAATGACTAAGTCCAAAAAAAAAATGTTTTCAACTTTTTTCAATTTTACCCCGTGGGATATATATTCTACCCATACACATTTGGAACTCTCCTGGGGTACCCTCACACATATTATTCCCTCATTTAGTGGATATTTTCACAAAAAAGTGAAATTTTCAAAAATCCAGAAAATTGGCTGAAAATGACTAAATATCAAGGACTCATTGGGCGAATCGCTCTGGAACTGAAATAGGAACGCTCACTGACATTTCCCCTATCTGAAAGTCTGATAAATGCCGGAAAAATGACTAAGTCCAAAAAAAAATTTTTTTCAACTTTTTTCAATTTTACCCTTGTGGGATATATATTCTACCCATACACATTTGTAACTCTCCTGGGGTACCCTCACACATATTATTCCCTCATTTAGTGGATACTTTCACAAAAAAGTGAAATTTTCAAAAATCCAGAAAATTGGCTGAAAACGACTAAATATAAAGGACTCATTGGGCGAATGGCTCTGGAACTGAAATCGGAACGCTCACTGACATTTCCCCTATCTGAAAGTCTGATGAACGCCGGAAAAATGACTAAGTCCAAGAAAAATTTTTTTTCAACTTTTTTCAATTTTACCCCCGTGGGATATATATTCTACCCACACACATTTGGAACTCTCCTGGGGTACCCTCACACATATTATTCCCTCATTTAGTGGATATTTTCACAAAAAAGTGAAATTTTCAAAAATCCAGAAAATTGGCTGAAAACGACTAAATATCAAGGACTCATTGGGCGAATGGCTCTGGAACTGAAATAGGAACGCTCACTGACATTTCCCCTATCTGAAAGTCTGATAAACGCCGGAAAAATGACTAAGTCCAAGAAAAAAATTTTTTCAACTTTTTCCAATTTTACCCCCGTGGGATATATATTCTACCCACACACATTTGAAACTCTCCTGGGGTACCCTCACACATATTATTCCCTCATTTAGTGGATATTTTCACAAAAAAGTGAAATTTTCAAAAATCCAGAAAATTGGCTGAAAACGACTAAATATCAAGGACTCATTGGGCGAATGGCTCTGGAACTGAAATCGGAATGCTCACTGACATTTCCCCTATCTGAAAGTCTGATAAACGCCAGAAAAATGACTAAGTCCAAAAAAAAATTTTTTTCAACTTTTTTCAATTTTACCCCGTGGGATATATATTCTACCCAAACACATTTGGAACTCTCCTGGGGTACCCTCACACATATTATTCCCTCATTTAGTGGATATTTTCACAAAAAAGTGTAATTTTCAAAAATCCAGAAAATTGGCTGAAAACGACTAATAATCAAGGACTCAGTGGGCGAATAGCTCTGGTACAGAAATAGGAACGCTTACTGACATTTGCCCTATCTGAAAGTCTGATAAACACAGGAAAAATGACTAAGTCCAAAAAAATAATTTTTTCAACTTTTTTCAATTTTACCCCGTGGGATATATATTCTACCCATACACATTTGGAACTCTCCTGGGGTACCCTCACACATATTAATCCCTCATTTAGTGGATATTTTCACAAAAAAGTGAAATTTTCAAAAATCCAGAAAATTGGCTGAAAATGACTAAATATCAAGGACTCATTGGGCGAATCGCTCTGGAACTGAAATAGGAACGCTCACTGACATTTCCCCTATCTGAAAGTCTGATAAATGCCGGAAAAATGACTAAGTCCAAAAAAAAATTTTTTTCAACTTTTTTCAATTTTACCCTCGTGGGATATATATTCTACCCATACACATTTGTAACTCTCCTGGGGTACCCTCACACATATTATTCCCTCATTTAGTGGATACTTTCACAAAAAAGTGAAATTTTCAAAAATCCAGAAAATTGGCTGAAAACGACTAAATATAAAGGACTCATTGGGCGAATGGCTCTGGAACTGAAATCGGAACGCTCACTGACATTTCCCCTATCTGAAAGTCTGATGAACGCCGGAAAAATGACTAAGTCCAAGAAAAATTTTTTTTCAACTTTTTTCAATTTTACCCCCGTGGGATATATATTCTACCCACACACATTTGGAACTCTCCTGGGGTACCCTCACACATATTATTCCCTCATTTAGTGGATATTTTCACAAAAAAGTGAAATTTTCAAAAATCCAGAAAATTGGCTGAAAACGACTAAATATCAAGGACTCATTGGGCGAATGGCTCTGGAACTGAAATAGGAACGCTCACTGACATTTCCCCTATCTGAAAGTCTGATAAACGCCGGAAAAATGACTAAGTCCAAGAAAAAAATTTTTTCAACTTTTTCCAATTTTACCCCCGTGGGATATATATTCTACCCACACACATTTGAAACTCTCCTGGGGTACCCTCACACATATTATTCCCTCATTTAGTGGATATTTTCACAAAAAAGTGAAATTTTCAAAAATCCAGAAAATTGGCTGAAAACGACTAAATATCAAGGACTCATTGGGCGAATGGCTCTGGAACTGAAATCGGAATGCTCACTGACATTTCCCCTATCTGAAAGTCTGATAAACGCCAGAAAAATGACTAAGTCCAAAAAAAAATTTTTTTCAACTTTTTTCAATTTTACCCCGTGGGATATATATTCTACCCACACACATTTGGAACTCTCCTGGGGTACCCTCACACATATTATTCCCTCATTTAGTGGATATTTTCACAAAAAAGTGTAATTTTCAAAAATCCAGAAAATTGGCTGAAAACGACTAATAATCAAGGACTCAGTGGGCGAATAGCTCTGGTACAGAAATAGGAACGCTTACTGACATTTGCCCTATCTGAAAGTCTGATAAACACAGGAAAAATGACTAAGTCCAAAAGAAAAATGTTTTCAACTTTTTTCAATTTTACCCCGTGGGATATATATTCTACCCATACACATTTGGAACTCTCCTGGGGTACCCTCACACATATTATTCCCTCATTTAGTGGATATTTTCACAAAAAAGTGAAATTTTCAAAAATCCAGAAAATTGGCTGAAAATGACTAAATATCAAGGACTCATTGGGCAAATCGCTCTGGAACTGAAATAGGAACGCTCACTGACATTTCCCCTATCTGAAAGTCTGATAAACGCCGGAAAAATGACTAAGTCCAAAAAAAAAATTTTTTCAACTTTTTTCAATTTTTTCCCCGTGGGATATATATTCTACCCCTACACATTTGGAACTCTCCTGGGGTACCCTCACACATATTATTCCCTCATTTAGTGGATATTTTCACAAAAAAGTGAAATTTTCAAAAATCCAGAAAATTGGCTGAAAACGACTAAATATCAAGGACTCATTGGGCGAATGGCTCTGGAACTGAAATCGGAACGCTCACTGACATTTCCCCTATCTGAAAGTCTGATAAATGCCGTAAAAATGACTAAGTCCAAAAAAAAAATGTTTTCAACTTTTTTCAATTTTACCCCGTGGGATATATATTCTACCCATACACATTTGGAACTCTCCTGGGGTACCCTCACACATATTATTCCCTCATTTAGTGGATATTTTCACAAAAAAGTGAAATTTTCAAAAATCCAGAAAATTGGCTGAAAATGACTAAATATCAAGGACTCATTGGGCGAATCGCTCTGGAACTGAAATAGGAACGCTCACTGACATTTCCCCTATCTGAAAGTCTGATAAACGCCGGAAAAATGACTAAGTCCAAAAAAATAATTTTTTCAACTTTTTTCAATTTTACCCCGTGGGATATATATTCTACCCATACACATTTGGAACTCTCCTGGGGTACCCTCACACATATTATTCCCTCATTTAGTGGATATTTTCACAAAAAAGTGAAATTTTCAAAAATCCAGAAAATTGGCTGAAAACGACTAAATATCAAGGACTCATTGGGCGAATCGCTCTGGAACTGAAATAGGAACGCTCACTGACATTTCCCCTATCTGAAAGTCTGATAAATGCCGGAAAAATGACTAAGTCCAAGAAAAATTTTTTTTCAACTTTTTTCAATTTTACCCCCGTGGGATATATATTCTACCCACACACATTTGGAACTCTCCTGGGGAACCCTCACACATATTATTCCCTCATTTAGTGGATATTTTCACAAAAAAGTGAAATTTTCAAAAATCCAGAAAATTGGCTGAAAACGACTAAATATCAAGGACTCATTGGGCGAATGGCTCTGGAACTGAAATTGGAACGCTCACTGACATTTCCCCTATCTGAACGTCTGATAAACGCCGGAAAAATGACTAAGTCCAAAAGAAAAATGTTTTCAACTTTTTTCAATTTTACCCCGTGGGATATATATTCTACCCATACACATTTGGAACTCTCCTGGGGTACCCTCACACATATTATTCCCTCATTTAGTGGATATTTTCACAAAAAAGTGAAATTTTCAAAAATCCAGAAAATTGGCTGAAAACGACTAAATATCAAGGACTCATTGGGCGAATCGCTCTGGAACTGAAATAGGAACGCTCACTGACATTTCCCCTATCTGAAAGTCTGATAAATGCCGGAAAAATGACTAAGTCCAAAAAATAATTTTTTTCAACTTTTTTCAATTTTACCCCCGTGGGATATATATTCTACCCATACACATTTGGAACTCTCCTGGGGAACCCTCACACATATTATTCCCTCATTTAGTGGATACTTTCACAAAAAAGTGAAATTTTCAAAAATCCAGAAAATTGGCTGAAAACGAATAAATATCAAGGACTCATTGGGCGAATGGCTCTGGAACTGAAATCGGAATGCTCACTGACATTTCCCCTATCTGAAAGTCTGATAAACGCCGGAAAAATGACTAAGTCCAAAAAAAAAAATGTTTTCAACTTTTTTCAATTTTACCCCGTGGGATATATATTCTACCCATACACATTTGGAACTCTCCTGGGGTACCCTCACACATATTATTCCCTCATTTAGTGGATATTTTCACAAAAAAGTGAAATTTTCAAAAATCCAGAAAATTGGCTGAAAATGACTAAATATCAAGGAGTCATTGGGCGAATCGCTCTGGAACTGAAATAGGAACGCTCACTGACATTTCCCCTATCTGAAAGTCTGATAAACGCCGGAAAAATGACTAAGTCCAAGAAAAAATTTTTTTCAACTTTTTCCAATTTTACCCCCGTGGGATATATATTCTACCCACACACATTTGGAACTCTCCTGGGGTACCCTCACACATATTATTCCCTCATTTAGTGGATATTTTCACAAAAAAGTGAAATTTTCAAAAATCCAGAAAATTGGCTGAAAATGACTAAATATCAAGGACTCATTGGGCGAATGGCTCTGGAACTGAAATCGGAATGCTCACTGACATTTCCCCTATCTGAAAGTCTGATAAACGCCAGAAAAATGACTAAGTCCAAAAAAAAATTTTTTTCAACTTTTTTCAATTTTACCCCGTGGGATATATATTCTACCCATACACATTTGGAACTCTCCTGGGGTACCCTCACACATATTATTCCCTCATTTAGTGGATATTTTCACAAAAAAGTGAAATTTTCAAAAATCCAGAAAATTGGCTGAAAACGACTAAATATCAAGGACTCATTGGGCGAATGGCTCTGGAACTGAAATTGGAACGCTCACTGACATTTCCCCTATCTGAACGTCTGATAAACGCCGGAAAAATGACTAAGTCCAAAAGAAAAATGTTTTCAACTTTTTTCAATTTTACCCCGTGGGATATATATTCTACCCATACACATTTGGAACTCTCCTGGGGTACCCTCACACATATTATTCCCTCATTTAGTGGATATTTTCACAAAAAAGTGAAATTTTCAAAAATCCAGAAAATTGGCTGAAAATGACTAAATATCAAGGACTCATTGGGCAAATCGCTCTGGAACTGAAATAGGAACGCTCACTGACATTT
This sequence comes from Phyllobates terribilis, assembly GCF_046119375.1. Lineage (NCBI taxonomy): Eukaryota > Metazoa > Chordata > Amphibia > Anura > Dendrobatidae > Phyllobates > Phyllobates terribilis. Next base: position 587,944,577 of record NW_027362762.1, read on the forward strand.
CCCCTATCTGAAAGTCTGATAAACGCCGGAAAAATGACTAAGTCCAAGAAAAAAATTTTTTCAACTTTTTCCAATTTTACCCCCGTGGGATATATATTCTACCCACACACATTTGAAACTCTCCTGGGGTACCCTCACACATATTATTCCCTCATTTAGTGGATATTTTCACAAAAAAGTGAAATTTTCAAAAGTCCAGAAAATTGGCTGAAAACGACTAAATATCAAGGACTCATTGGGCGAATGGCTCTGGAACTGAAATCGGAATGCTCACTGACATTTCCCCTATCTGAAAGTCTGATAAACGCCAGAAAAATGACTAAGTCCAAAAAAAATTTTTTTTCAACTTTTTTCAATTTTACCCCGTGGGATATATATTCTACCCACACACATTTGGAACTCTCCTGGGGTACCCTCACACATATTATTCCCTCATTTAGTGGATATTTTCACAAAAAAGTGTAATTTTCAAAAATCCAGAAAATTGGCTGAAAACGACTAATAATCAAGGACTCAGTGGGCGAATAGCTCTGGTACAGAAATAGGAACGCTTACTGACATTTGCCCTATCTGAAAGTCTGTTAAACACCGGAAAAATGACTAAGTCCAAAAAAATAATTTTTTCAACTTTTTTCAATTTTACCCCGTGGGATATATATTCTACCCATACACATTTGGAACTCTCCTGGGGTACCCTCACACATATTATTCCCTCATTTAGTGGATATTTTCACAAAAAAGTATAATTTTCAAAAATCCAGAAAATTGGCTGAAAATGACTAAATATCAAGGAGTCATTGGGCGAATCGCTCTGGAACTGAAATAGGAACGCTCACTGACATTTCCCCTATCTGAAAGTCTGATAAACGCCGGAAAAATGACTAAGTCCAAGAAAAAATTTTTTTCAACTTTTTCCAATTTTACCCCCGTGGGATATATATTCTACCCACACACATTTGGAACTCTCCTGGGGTACCCTCACACATATTATTCCCTCATTTAGTGGATATTTTCACAAAAAAGTGAAATTTTCAAAAATCCAGAAAATTGGCTGAAAATGACTAAATATCAAGGACTCATTGGGCGAATGGCTCTGGAACTGAAATCGGAATGCTCACTGACATTTCCCCTATCTGAAAGTCTGATAAACGCCAGAAAAATGACTAAGTCCAAAAAAAAATTTTTTTCAACTTTTTTCAATTTTACCCCGTGGGATATATATTCTACCCATACACATTTGGAACTCTCCTGGGGTACCCTCACACATATTATTCCCTCATTTAGTGGATATTTTCACAAAAAAGTGAAATTTTCAAAAATCCAGAAAATTGGCTGAAAACGACTAAATATCAAGGACTCATTGGGCGAATGGCTCTGGAACTGAAATCGGAATGCTCACTGACATTTCCCCTATCTGAAAGTCTGATAAACGCCAGAAAAATGACTAAGTCTAAAAAAAAATTTTTTTCAACTTTTTTCAATTTTACCCCGTGGGATATATATTCTACCCATACACATTTGGAACTCTCCTGGGGTACCCTCACACATATTATTCCCTCATTTAGTGGATATTTTCACAAAAAAGTGAAATTTTCAAAAATCCAGAAAATTGGCTGAAAACGACTAAATATCAAGGACTCATTGGGCGAATCGCTCTGGAACTGAAATAGGAATGCTCACTGACATTTCCCCTATCTGAAAGTCTGATAAATGCCGGAAAAATGGCTAAGTCCAAGAAAAAATTTTTTTCAACTTTTTTCAATTTTACCCCCGTGGGATATATATTCTACCCACACACATTTGGAACTCTCCTGGGGTACCCTCACACATATTATTCCCTCATTTAGTGGATATTTTCACAAAAAAGTGAAATTTTCAAAAATCCAGAAAATTGGCTGAAAACGACTAAATATCAAGGACTCATTGGGCGAATGGTTCTGGAACTGAAATCGGAATGCTCACTGACATTTCCCCTATCTGAAAGTCTGATAAACGCCAGAAAAATGACTAAGTTCAAAAAAAAATTTTTTGCAACTTTTTTCAATTTTACTCCGTGGGATATATATTCTACCCATACACATTTGGAACTCTCCTGGGGTACCCTCACACATATTATTCCCTCATTTAGTGGATATTTTCACAAAAAAGTGAAATTTTCAAAAATCCAAATTATTGGCTGAAAACGACTAAATATCAAGGACTCATTGGGCGAATCGCTCTGGAACTGAAATCGGAATTGTCACTCACATTTCCCCTATCTGAAAGTCTGATAAACGCCGGAAAAATGACTAAGTCCAAAAAAAAAATGTTTTCAACTTTTTTCAATTTTACCCCGTGGGATATATATTCTACCCATACACATTTGGAACTCTCCTGGGGTACCCTCACACATATTATTCCCTCATTTAGTGGATATTTTCACAAAAAAGTGAAATTTTCAAAAATCCAGAAAATTGGCTGAAAACGACTAAATATCAAGGACTCATTGGGCGAATGGCTCTGGAACTGAAATCGGAATGCTCACTGACATTTCCCCTATCTGAAAGTCTGATAAACGCCAGAAAAATGACAAAGTCCAAGAAAAATTTTTTTTCAACTTTTTCCAATTTTACCCCCGTGGGATATATATTCTACCCACACACATTTGGAACTCTCCTGGGGTACCCTCACACATATTATTCCCTCATTTAGTGGATATTTTCACAAAAAAGTGAAATTTTCAAAAATCCAGAAAATTGGCTGAAAACGACTAAATATCAAGGACTCATTGGGCGAATGGCTCTGGAACTGAAATCGGAACGCTCACTGACATTTCCCCAATCTGAAAGTCTGATAAACGCCGGAAAAATGACTAAGTGCAAAAAAAAAATGTTTTCAACTTTTTTCAATTTTACCCCGTGGGATATATATTCTACCCATACACATTTGGAACTCTCCTGGGGTATCCTCACACATATTATTCCCTCATTTAGTGGATATTTTCACAAAAAAGTGAAATTTTCAAAAATCCAGAAAATTGGCTGAAAACGACTAAATATCAAGGACTCATTGGGCGAATCGCTCTGGAACTGAAATAGGAATGCTCACTGACATTTCCCCTATCTGAAATTCTGATAAATGCCGGAAAAATGACTAAGTCCAAGAAAAAAATTTTTTCAACTTTTTCCAATTTTACCCCCGTGGGATATATATTCTACCCACACACATTTGGAACTCTCCTGGGGTACCCTCACACATATTATTCCCTCATTTAGTGGATATTTTCACAAAAAAGTGAAATTTTCAAAAATCCAGAAAATTGGCTGAAAACGACTAAATATCAAGGACTCATTGGGCGAATCGCTCTGGAACTGAAATAGGAACGCTCACTGACATTTCCCCTATCTGAAAGTCTGATAAACGCCGGAAAAATGACTAAGTCCAAGAAAAAATTTTTTTCAACTATTTCCAATTTTACCCCCGTGGGATACATATTCTACCCACACACATTTGGAACTCTCCTGGGGTACCCTCACACATATTATTCCCTCATTTAGTGGATATTTTCACAAAAAAGTTTAATTTTCAAAAATCCAGAAAATTGGCTGAAAACGACTAATAATCAAGGACTCATTGGGCGAATGGCTCTGGAACTGAAATCGGAACGCTCACTGACATTTCCCCTATCTGAAAGTCTGATAAACGACGGAAAAATGACTAAGTCCAAAAAAAAAATGTTTTCAACTTTTTTCAATTTTACCCCGTGGGATATATATTCTACCCATACACATTTGGAACTCTCCTGGGGTACCCTCACACATATTATTCCCTCATTTAGTGGATATTTTCACAAAAAAGTGAAATTTTCAAAAATCCAGAAAATTGGCTGAAAACGACAAAATATCAAGGACTCATTGGGCGAATCGCTCTGGAACTGAAATCGGAATGGTCACTCACATTTCCCCTATCTGAAAGTCTGATAAACGCCGGAAAAATGACTAAGTCCAAGAAAAATTTTTTTTCAAGTTTTTCCAATTTTACCCCCGTGGGATATATATTCTACCCACACACATTTGGAACTCTCCTGGGGTACCCTCACACATATTATTCCCTCATTTAGTGGATATTTTCACAAAAAAGTGAAATTTTCAAAAATCCAGAAAATTGGCTGAAAACGACTAAATATCAAGGACTCATTGGGCCAATCACTCTGGAACTGAAATAGGAACGGTCACTAACATTTCCCCTATCTGAAAGTCTGATAAATGCCGGAAAAATGACTAAGTCCAAAAAAAAAATGTTTTCAACTTTTTTCAATTTTACCCCGTGGGATATATATTCTACCCCTACACATTTGGAACTCTTCTGGGGTACCCTCACACATATTATTCCCTCATTTAGTGGATATTTTCACAAAAAAGTGTAATTTTCAAAGATCCAGAAAATTGGCTGAAAACGACTAATAATCAAGGACTCAGTGGGCGAAAAGCTCTGGAACAGAAATAGGAGCGCTCACTGACATTTCCCCTATCTGAAAGTCTGATAAATGCCGGAAAAATGACTAAGTCCAAGAAAAAAATTTTTTCAACTTTTTTCAATTTTACCCCCGTGGGATATATATTCTACCCACACACATTTGGAACTCTCCTGGGGTACCCTCACACATATTATTCCCTCATTTAGTGGATATTTTCACAAAAAAGTGAAATTTTCAAAAATCCAGAAAATTGGCTGAAAACGACTAAATATCAAGGACTCATTGGGCGAATCGCTCTGGAACTGAAATAGGAACGCTCACTGACATTTCCCCTATCTGAAAGTCTGATAAACGCCGGAAAAATGACTAGCTCCAAGAAAAAATTTTTTTCAACTTTTTCCAATTTTACCCCCGTGGGATATATATTCTACCCACACACATTTGGAACTCTCCTGGGGTACCCTCACACATATTATTCCCTCATTTAGTGGATATTTTCACAAAAAAGTGAAATTTTCAAAAATCCAGAAAATTGGCTGAAAATGACTAAATATCAAGGACTCATTGGGCGAATGGCTCTGGAACTGAAATCGGAATGCTCACTGACATTTCCCCTATCTGAAAGTCTGATAAACGCCGGAAAAATGACTAAGTCCAAAAAAAATTTTTTTCAACTTTTTTCAATTTTACCCCCGTGGGATATATATTCTACCCATACACATTTGGAACTCTCCTGGGGTACCCTCACACAATATTATTCCCTCATTTAGTGGATATTTTCACAAAAAAGTGAAATTTTCAAAAATCCAGAAAATTGGCTGAAAACGACCAATAATCAAGGACTCATTGGGCGAATCGCTCTGGAACAGAAATCCGAACGCTTACTGACATTTGCCCTATTTGAAAGTCTGATAAACACCAGAAAAATGACTAAGTCCAAAAAAAAAATTTTTTCAACTTTTTTCAATTTTACCCCGTGGGATATATATTCTACCCATACACATTTGGAACTCTCCTGGGGTACCCTCACGCATATTATTCCCTCATTTAGTGGATATTTTCACAAAAAAGTGAAGTTTTCAAAAATCCAAATTATTGGCTGAAAACGACTAAATATCAAAGACTCATTGGGCGAATCGCTCTGGAACTGAAATAGGAACGGTCACTAACATTTCCCCTATCTGAAAGTCTGATAAACTCCGGAAAAATGACTAAGTCCAAAAAAAAAAATGTTTTCAACTTTTTTCAATTTTACCCCGTGGGATATATATTCTACCCCTACACATTTGGAACTCTCCTGGGGTACCCTCACACATATTATTCCCTCATTTAGTGGATATTTTCACAAAAAAGTGGAATTTTCAAAAATCCAGAAAATTGGCTGAAAACGACTAAATATCAAGGACTCATTGGGCGAATCACTCTGGAACTGAAATAGGAACGGTCACTAACGTTTCCCCTATCTGAAAGTCTGATAAATGCCGGAAAAATGACTAAGTCCAAAAAAAAAATTTTTTCAACTTTTTTCAATTTTACCCCGTGGGATATATATTCTACCCCTACACATTTGGAACTCTCCTGGGGTACCCTCACACATATTATTCCCTCAGTTAGTGGATATTTTCACAAAAAAGTGTAATTTTCAAAGATCCAGAAAATTGGCTGAAAACGACTAATAATCAAGGACTCAGTGGGCGAATAGCTCTGGAACAGAAATAGGAGCGCTCACTGACATTTCCCCTATCTGAAAGTCTGATAAATGCCGGAAAAATGACTAAGTCCAAGAAAAAATTTTTTTCAACTTTTTTCAATTTTACCCCCGTGGGATATATATTCTACCCACACACATTTGGAACTCTCCTGGGGTACCCTCACACATATTATTCCCTCATTTAGTGGATATTTTCACAAAAAAGTGAAATTTTCAAAAATCCAGAAAATTGGCTGAAAATGACTAAATATCAAGGACTCATTGGGCGAATGGCTCTGGAACTGAAATCGGAATGCTCACTGACATTTCCCCTATCTGAAAGTCTGATAAACGCCAGAAAAATGACTAAGTCCAAAAAAAATTTTTTTTCAACTTTTTTCAATTTTACCCCGTGGGATATATATTCTACCCATACACATTTGGAACTCTCCTGGGGTACCCTCACACATATTATTCCCTCATTTAGTGGATATTTTCACAAAAAAGTGAAATTTTCAAAAATCCAGAAAATTGGCTGAAAACGACCAATAATCAAGGACTCATTGGGCGAATCGCTCTGGAACAGAAATCCGAACGCTTACTGACATTTGCCCTATCTGAAAGTCTGATAAACACGAGAAAAATGACTAAGTCCAAAAAAAAAATTTTTTCAACTTTTTTCAATTTTACCCCGTGGGATATATATTCTACCCATACACATTTGGAACTCTCCTGGGGTACCCTCACACATATTATTCCCTCATTTAGTGGATATTTTCACAAAAAAGTGAAGTTTTCAAAAATCCAAATTATTGGCTGAAAACGACTAAATATCAAAGACTCATTGGGCGAATCGCTCTGGAACTGAAATAGGAACGGTCACTAACATTTCCCCTATCTGAAAGTCTGATAAACTCCGGAAAAATGACTAAGTCCAAAAAAAAAATGTTTTCAACTTTTTTCAATTTTACCCCGTGGGATATATATTCTACCCCTACATATTTGGAACTCTCCTGGGGTACCCTCACACATATTATTCCCTCATTTAGTGGATATTTTCACAAAAAAGTGAAATTTTCAAAAATCCAAATTATTGGCTGAAAACGACTAACTATCAAGGACTCATTGGGCGAATCGCTCTGGAACTGAAATCGGAATGGTCACTCACATTTCCCCTATCTGAAAGTCTGATAAACGCCGGAAAAATGACTAAGTCCAAGAAAAATTTTTTTTCAAGTTTTTCCAATTTTACCCCGTGGGATATATATTCTACCCACACACATTTGGAACTCTCCTAGGGTACCCTCACACATATTATTCCCTTATTTAGTGGATATTTTCACAAAAAAGTGAAATTTTCAAAAATCCAGAAAATTGGCTGAAAACGACTAAATATCAAGGACTCATTGGGCGAATTGCTCTGGAACTGAAATAGGAACGCTCACTGACATTTCCCCTATCTGAAAGTCTGATAAACGCCAGAAAAATGACTAAGTCCAAAAAAAATTTTTTTCAACTTTTTTAAATTTTACCCCCGTGGGATATATATTCTACCCATACACATTTGGAACTCTCCTGGGGTACCCTCACACAATTTTATTCCCTCATTTAGTGGATATTTTCACAAAAAAGTGAAATTTTCAAAAATCCAGAAAATTGGCTGAAAACGACCAATAATCAAGGACTCATTGGGCGAATCGCTCTGGAACAGAAATCCGAACGCTTACTGACATTTGCCCTATCTGAAAGTCTGATAAACACCAGAAAAATGACTAAGTCCAAAAAAAAAATTTTTTCAACTTTTTTCAATTTTACCCCGTGGGATATATATTCTACCCATACACATTTGGAACTCTCCTGGGGTACCCTCACACATATTATTCCCTCATTTAGTGGATATTTTCACAAAAAAGTGAAGTTTTCAAAAATCCAAATTATTGGCTGAAAACGACTAAATATCAAAGACTCATTGGGCGAATCGCTCTGGAACTGAAATAGGAACGGTCACTAACATTTCCCCTATCTGAAAGTCTGATAAACTCCGGAAAAATGACTAAGTCCAAAAAAAAAATGTTTTCAACTTTTTTCAATTTTACCCCGTGGGATATATATTCTACCCCTACACATTTGGAACTCTCCTGGGGTACCCTCACACATATTATTCCCTTATTTAGTGGATATTTTCACAAAAAAGTGAAATTTTCAAAAATCCTGAAAATTGGCTGAAAATGACTAAATATCAAGGACTCATTGGGCGAATGGCTCTGGAACTGAAATCGGAATGCTCACTGACATTTCCCCTATCTGAAAGTCTGATAAACGCCAGAAAAATGACTAAGTCCAAAAAAAAATTTTTTTCAACTTTTTTCAATTTTACCCCATGGGATATATATTCTACCCATACACATTTGGAACTCTCCTGGGGTACCCTCACACATATTATTCCCTCATTTCGTGGATATTTTCACAAAAAAGTGAAATTTTCAAAAATCCAAATTATTGGCTGAAAACGACTAAATATCAAGGACTCATTGGGCGAATCGCTCTGGAACTGAAATCGGAATGGTCACTCACATTTCCCCTATCTGAAAGTGTGATAAACGCCGGAAAAATGACTAAGTCCAAGAAAAAATTTTTTTCAACTTTTTCCAATTTTACCCCCGTGGGATATATATTCTACCCACACACATTTGGAACTCTCCTGGGGTACCCTCACACATATTATTCCCTCATTTAGTGGATATTTTCACAAAAAAGTGAAATTTTCAAAAATCCAGAAAATTGGCTGAAAACGACTAAATATCAAGGACTCATTGGGCGAATGGCTCTGGAACTGAAATCGGAATGCTCACTGACATTTCCCCTATCTGAAAGTCTGATAAACGCCAGAAAAATGACTAAGTCCAAAAAAAAATTTTTTTCAACTTTTTTCAATTTTACCCCGTGGGATATATATTCTACCCATACACATTTGGAACTCTCCTGGGGTACCCTCACACAATATTATTCCCTCATTTAGTGGATATTTTCACAAAAAAGTGAAATTTTCAAAAATCCAGAAAATTGGCTGAAAACGACTAAATATCAAGGACTCATTGGGCGAATGGCTCTGGAACTGAAATCGGAATGCGCACTGACATTTCCCCTATCTGAAAGTCTGATAAACGCCAGAAAAATGACTAAGTCCAAAAAAAAATTTTTTTCAATTTTACCCCGTGGGATATATATTCTACCCATACACATTTGGAACTCTCCTGGGGTACCCTCACACATATTATTCCCTCATTTAGTGGATATTTTCACAAAAAAGTGAAATTTTCAAAAATCCAGAAAATTGGCTGAAAACGACTAAATATCAAGGACTCATTGGGCGAATCGCTCTGGAACTGAAATAGGAACGCTCACTGACATTTCCCCTATCTGAAAGTCTGATAAACGCAGGAAAAATGACTAAGTCCAAAAAAAAAATTTTTTCAACTTTTTTCAATTTTACCCCCCGTGGGATATATATTCTACCCATACACATTTGGAACTCTCCTAGGGTACCCTCACACATTATTATTCCCTCATTTCGTGGATATTTTCACAAAAAAGTGAAATTTTCAAAAATCCAAATTATTGGCTGAAAACGACTAAATATCAAGGACTCATTGGGCGAATCGCTCTGGAACTGAAATCGGAATGGTCACTCACATTTCCCCTATCTGAAAGTCTGATAAACGCCGGAAAAATGACTAAGTCCAAGAAAAAATTTTTTTCAACTTTTTCCAATTTTACCCCCGTGGGATATATATTCTACCCACACACATTTGGAACTCTCCTGTTGTACCCTCACACATATTATTCCCTCATTTAGTGGATATTTTCACAAAAAAGTGAAATTTTCAAAAATCCAGAAAATTGGTTGAAAACGACCAATAATCAAGGACTCATTGGGCGAATCGCTCTGGAACAGAATTTCGAACGCTTACTGACATTTGCCCTATCTGAAAGTCTGATAAACACCGGAAAAATGACTAAGTCCAAAAAAATAATTTTTTCAACTTTTTTCAATTTTACCCCGTGGGATATATATTCTACCCATACACATTTGGAACTCTCCTGGGGTACCCTCACACATATTATTCCCTCATTTAGTGGATATTTTCACAAAAAAGTGAAATTTTCAAAAATCCAAATTATTGGCTGAAAACGACTAACTATCAAGGACTCATTGGGCGAATCGCTCTGGAACTGAAATCGGAATGGTCACTCACATTTCCCCTATCTGAAAGTCTGATAAACGCCGGAAAAATGACTAAGTCCAAGAAAAATTTTTTTTCAAGTTTTTCCAATTTTACCCCCGTGGGATATATATTCTACCCACACACATTTGGAACTCTCCTGGGGTACCCTCACACATATTATTCAATCAGTTAGTGGATATTTTCACAAAAAATTGAAATTTTCAAAAATCCAGAAAATTGGCTGAAAACGACTAAATATCAAGGACTCATTGGGCGAATCGCTCTGGAACTGAAATAGGAACGCTCACTGACATTTCTCCTATCTGAAAGTCTGATAAACGCCGGAAAAATGACTAGCTCCAAGAAAAAATTTTTTTCAACTTTTTCCAATTTTACCCCCGTGGGATATATATTCTACCCACACACATTTGGAACTCTCCTGGGGTACCCTCACACATATTATTCCCTTATTTAGTGGATATTTTCACAAAAAAGTGAAATTTTCAAAAATCCTGAAAATTGGCTGAAAATGACTAAATATCAAGGACTCATTGGGCGAATGGCTCTGGAACTGAAATCGGAATGCTCACTGACATTTCCCCTATCTGAAAGTCTGATAAACGCCAGAAAAATGACTAAGTCCAAAAAAAAATTTTTTTCAACTTTTTTCAATTATACCCCATGGGATAAATATTCTACCCATACACATTTGGAACTCTCCTGGGGTACCCTCACACATATTATTCCCTCATTTAGTGGATATTTTCACAAAAAAGTGAAATTTTCAAAAATCCAGAAAATTGGCTGAAAACGACTAAATATCAAGGACTCATTGGGCGAATCGCTCTGGAACTGAAATAGGAACGCTCACTGACATTTCCCCTATCTGAAAGTCTGATAAACGCAGGAAAAATGACTAAGTCCAAAAAAAAAATTTTTTCAACTTTTTTCAATTTTACCCCCCGTGGGATATATAATCTACCCATACACATTTGGAACTCTCCTAGGGTACCCTCACACATTATTATTCCCTCATTTCGTGGATATTTTCACAAAAAAGTGAAATTTTCAAAAATCCAAATTATTGGCTGAAAACGACTAAATATCAAGGACTCATTGGGCGAATCGCTCTGGAACTGAAATCGGAATGGTCACTCACATTTCCCCTATCTGAAAGTCTGATAAACGCCGGAAAAATGACTAAGTCCAAGAAAAAATTTTTTTCAACTTTTTCCAATTTTACCCCCGTGGGATATATATTCTACCCACACACATTTGGAACTCTCCTGTTGTACCCTCACACATATTATTCCCTCATTTAGTGGATATTTTCACAAAAAAGTGAAATTTTCAAAAATCCAGAAAATTGGTTGAAAACGACCAATAATCAAGGACTCATTGGGCGAATCGCTCTGGAACAGAATTTCGAACGCTTACTGACATTTGCCCTATCTGAAAGTCTGATAAACACCGGAAAAATGACTAAGTCCAAAAAAATAATTTTTTCAACTTTTTTCAATTTTACCCCGTGGGATATATATTCTACCCATACACATTTGGAACTCTCCTGGGGTACCCTCACACATATTATTCCCTCATTTAGTGGATATTTTCACAAAAAAGTGAAATTTTCAAAAATCCAAATTATTGGCTGAAAACGACTAACTATCAAGGACTCATTGGGCGAATCGCTCTGGAACTGAAATCGGAATGGTCACTCACATTTCCCCTATCTGAAAGTCTGATAAACGCCGGAAAAATGACTAAGTCCAAGAAAAATTTTTTTTCAAGTTTTTCCAATTTTACCCCCGTGGGATATATATTCTACCCACACACATTTGGAACTCTCCTGGGGTACCCTCACACATATTATTCAATCAGTTAGTGGATATTTTCACAAAAAATTGAAATTTTCAAAAATCCAGAAAATTGGCTGAAAACGACTAAATATCAAGGACTCATTGGGCGAATCGCTCTGGAACTGAAATAGGAACGCTCACTGACATTTCTCCTATCTGAAAGTCTGATAAACGCCGGAAAAATGACTAGCTCCAAGAAAAAATTTTTTTCAACTTTTTCCAATTTTACCCCCGTGGGATATATATTCTACCCATACACATTTGGAACTCTCCTGGGGTACCCTCACACAATATTATTCCCTCATTTAGTGGATATTTTCACAAAAAAGTGAAATTTTCAAAAATCCAGAAAATTGGCTGAAAACGACTAAATATCAAGGACTCATTGGGCGAATGGCTCTGGAACTGAAATCGGAATGCTCACTGACATTTCCCCTATCTGAAAGTCTGATAAACGCCAGAAAAATGACTAAGTCCAAAAAAAAATTTTTTTCAATTTTACCCCGTGGGATATATATTCTACCCATACACATTTGGAACTCTCCTGGGGTACCCTCACACATATTATTCCCTCATTTAGTGGATATTTTCACAAAAAAGTGAAATTTTCAAAAATCCAGAAAATTGGCTGAAAACGACTAAATATCAAGGACTCATTGGGCGAATCGCTCTGGAACTGAAATAGGAACGCTCACTGACATTTCCCCTATCTGAAAGTCTGATAAACGCAGGAAAAATGACTAAGTCCAAAAAAAAAATTTTTTCAACTTTTTTCAATTTTACCCCCCGTGGGATATATATTCTACCCATACACATTTGGAACTCTCCTGGGGTACCCTCACACAATATTATTCCCTCATTTCGTGGATATTTTCACAAAAAAGTGAAATTTTCAAAAATCCAAATTATTGGCTGAAAACGACTAAATATCAAGGACTCATTGGGCGAATCGCTCTGGAACTGAAATCGGAATGGTCACTCACATTTCCCCTATCTGAAAGTCTGATAAACGCCGGAAAAATGACTAAGTCCAAGAAAAAATTTTTTTCAACTTTTTCCAATTTTACCCCCGTGGGATATATATTCTACCCACACACATTTGGAACTCTCCTGTTGTACCCTCACACATATTATTCCCTCATTTAGTGGATATTTTCACAAAAAAGTGAAATTTTCAAAAATCCAGAAAATTGGTTGAAAACGACCAATAATCAAGGACTCATTGGGCGAATCGCTCTGGAACAGAATTTCGAACGCTTACTGACATTTGCCCTATCTGAAAGTCTGATAAACACCGGAAAAATGACTAAGTCCAAGAAAAAAATTTTTTCAACTTTTTTCAATTTTACCCCGTGGGATATATATTCTACCCATACACATTTGGAACTCTCCTGGGGTACCCTCACACATATTATTCCCTCATTTAGTGGATATTTTCACAAAAAAGTGAAATTTTCAAAAATCCAGAAAATTGGCTGAAAATGACTAAATATCAAGGACTCATTGGGCGAATGGCTCTGGAACTGAAATCGGAACACTCACTGACATTTCCCCTATCTGAAAGTCTGATAAACGCCAGAAAAATGACTAAGTCCAAAAAAAAATTTTTTTCAACTTTTTTCCATTTTACCCTGTGGGATATATATTCTACCCATACACATTTGGAACTCTCCTGGGGTACACTCACACATATTATTCCCTCATTTAGTGGATATTTTCACAAAAAAGTGAAATTTTCAAAAATCCAGAAAATTGGCTGAAAACGACTAAATATCAAGGACTCATTGGGCGAATGGCTCTGGAACTGAAATCGGAATGCTCACTGACATTTCCCCTATCTGAAAGTCTGATAAACGCCAGAAAAATGACTAAGTCCAAAAAAAAATTTTTTTCAATTTTACCCCGTGGGATATATATTCTACCCATACACATTTGGAACTCTCCTGGGGTACCCTCACACATATTATTCCCTCATTTAGTGGATATTTTCACAAAAAAGTGAAATTTTCAAAAATCCAGAAAATTGGCTGAAAACGACTAAATATCAAGGACTCATTGGGCGAATCGCTCTGGAACTGAAATAGGAACGCTCACTGACATTTCCCCTATCTGAAAGTCTGATAAACGCAGGAAAAATGACTAAGTCCAAAAAAAAAATTTTTTCAACTTTTTTCAATTTTACCCCCCGTGGGATATATATTCTACCCATACACATTTGGAACTCTCCTGGGGTACCCTCACACAATATTATTCCCTCATTTCGTGGATATTTTCACAAAAAAGTGAAATTTTCAAAAATCCAAATTATTGGCTGAAAACGACTAAATATCAAGGACTCATTGGGCGAATCGCTCTTGAACTGAAATCGGAATGGTCACTCACATTTCCCCTATCTGAAAGTCTGATAAACGCCGGAAAAATGACTAAGTCCAAGAAAAAATTTTTTTCAACTTTTTCCAATTTTACCCCCGTGGGATATATATTCTACCCACACACATTTGGAACTCTCCTGTTGTACCCTCACACATATTATTCCCTCATTTAGTGGATATTTTCACAAAAAAGTGAAATTTTCAAAAATCCAGAAAATTGGTTGAAAACGACCAATAATCAAGGACTCATTGGGCGAATCGCTCTGGAACAGAATTTCGAACGCTTACTGACATTTGCCCTATCTGAAAGTCTGATAAACACCGGAAAAATGACTAAGTCCAAGAAAAAAATTTTTTCAACTTTTTTCAATTTTACCCCGTGGGATATATATTCTACCCATACACATTTGGAACTCTCCTGGGGTACCCTCACACATATTATTCCCTCATTTAGTGGATATTTTCACAAAAAAGTGAAATTTTCAAAAATCCAGAAAATTGGCTGAAAATGACTAAATATCAAGGACTCATTGGGCGAATGGCTCTGGAACTGAAATCGGAACACTCACTGACATTTCCCCTATCTGAAAGTCTGATAAACGCCAGAAAAATGACTAAGTCCAAAAAAAAATTTTTTTCAACTTTTTTCCATTTTACCCTGTGGGATATATATTCTACCCATACACATTTGGAACTCTCCTGGGGTACACTCACACATATTATTCCCTCATTTAGTGGATATTTTCACAAAAAAGTGAAATTTTCAAAAATCCAGAAAATTGGCTGAAAACGACTAAATATCAAGGACTCATTGGGCGAATGGCTCTGGAACTGAAATCGGAATGCTCACTGACATTTCCCCTATCTGAAAGTCTGATAAACGCCAGAAAAATGACTAAGTCCAAAAAAAAATTTTTTTCAATTTTACCCCGTGGGATATATATTCTACCCATACACATTTGGAACTCTCCTGGGGTACCCTCACACATATTATTCCCTCATTTAGTGGATATTTTCACAAAAAAGTGAAATTTTCAAAAATCCAGAAAATTGGCTGAAAACGACTAAATATCAAGGACTCATTGGGCGAATCGCTCTGGAACTGAAATAGGAACGCTCACTGACATTTCCCCTATCTGAAAGTCTGATAAACGCAGGAAAAATGACTAAGTCCAAAAAAAAAATTTTTTCAACTTTTTTCAATTTTACCCCCCGTGGGATATATATTCTACCCATACACATTTGGAACTCTCCTGGGGTACCCTCACACAATATTATTCCCTCATTTCGTGGATATTTTCACAAAAAAGTGAAATTTTCAAAAATCCAAATTATTGGCTGAAAACGACTAAATATCAAGGACTCATTGGGCGAATCGCTCTGGAACTGAAATCGGAATGGTCACTCACATTTCCCCTATCTGAAAGTCTGATAAACGCCGGAAAAATGACTAAGTCCAAGAAAAAATTTTTTTCAACTTTTTCCAATTTTACCCCCGTGGGATATATATTCTACCCACACACATTTGGAACTCTCCTGTTGTACCCTCACACATATTATTCCCTCATTTAGTGGATATTTTCACAAAAAAGTGAAATTTTCAAAAATCCAGAAAATTGGTTGAAAACGACCAATAATCAAGGACTCATTGGGCGAATCGCTCTGGAACAGAATTTCGAACGCTTACTGACATTTGCCCTATCTGAAAGTCTGATAAACACCGGAAAAATGACTAAGTCCAAGAAAAAAATTTTTTCAACTTTTTTCAATTTTACCCCGTGGGATATATATTCTACCCATACACATTTGGAACTCTCCTGGGGTACCCTCACACATATTATTCCCTCATTTAGTGGATATTTTCACAAAAAAGTGAAATTTTCAAAAATCCAGAAAATTGGCTGAAAATGACTAAATATCAAGGACTCATTGGGCGAATGGCTCTGGAACTGAAATCGGAACACTCACTGACATTTCCCCTATCTGAAAGTCTGATAAACGCCAGAAAAATGACTAAGTCCAAAAAAAAATTTTTTTCAACTTTTTTCCATTTTACCCTGTGGGATATATATTCTACCCATACACATTTGGAACTCTCCTGGGGTACACTCACACATATTATTCCCTCATTTAGTGGATATTTTCACAAAAAAGTGAAATTTTCAAAAATCCAGAAAATTGGCTGAAAACGACTAAATATCAAGGACTCATTGGGCGAATGGCTCTGGAACTGAAATCGGAATGCTCACTGACATTTCCCCTATCTGAAAGTCTGATAAACGCCAGAAAAATGACTAAGTCCAAAAAAAAATTTTTTTCAATTTTACCCCGTGGGATATATATTCTACCCATACACATTTGGAACTCTCCTGGGGTACCCTCACACATATTATTCCCTCATTTAGTGGATATTTTCACAAAAAAGTGAAATTTTCAAAAATCCAGAAAATTGGCTGAAAACGACTAAATATCAAGGACTCATTGGGCGAATCGCTCTGGAACTGAAATAGGAACGCTCACTGACATTTCCCCTATCTGAAAGTCTGATAAACGCAGGAAAAATGACTAAGTCCAAAAAAAAAATTTTTTCAACTTTTTTCAATTTTACCCCCCGTGGGATATATATTCTACCCATACACATTTGGAACTCTCCTGGGGTACCCTCACACAATATTATTCCCTCATTTCGTGGATATTTTCACAAAAAAGTGAAATTTTCAAAAATCCAAATTATTGGCTGAAAACGACTAAATATCAAGGACTCATTGGGCGAATCGCTCTGGAACTGAAATCGGAATGGTCACTCACATTTCCCCTATCTGAAAGTCTGATAAACGCCGGAAAAATGACTAAGTCCAAGAAAAAATTTTTTTCAACTTTTTCCAATTTTACCCCCGTGGGATATATATTCTACCCACACACATTTGGAACTCTCCTGTTGTACCCTCACACATATTATTCCCTCATTTAGTGGATATTTTCACAAAAAAGTGAAATTTTCAAAAATCCAGAAAATTGGTTGAAAACGACCAATAATCAAGGACTCATTGGGCGAATCGCTCTGGAACAGAATTTCGAACGCTTACTGACATTTGCCCTATCTGAAAGTCTGATAAACACCGGAAAAATGACTAAGTCCAAGAAAAAAATTTTTTCAACTTTTTTCAATTTTACCCCGTGGGATATATATTCTACCCATACACATTTGGAACTCTCCTGGGGTACCCTCACACATATTATTCCCTCATTTAGTGGATATTTTCACAAAAAAGTGAAATTTTCAAAAATCCAGAAAATTGGCTGAAAACGACTAAATATCAAGGACTCATTGGGCGAATGGCTCTGGAACTGAAATCGGAACACTCACTGACATTTCCCCTATCTGAAAGTCTGATAAACGCCAGAAAAATGACTAAGTCCAAAAAAAAATTTTTTTCAACTTTTTTCCATTTTACCCTGTGGGATATATATTCTACCCATACACATTTGGAACTCTCCTGGGGTACACTCACACATATTATTCCCTCATTTAGTGGATATTTTCACAAAAAAGTGAAATTTTCAAAAATCCAGAAAATTGGCTGAAAACGACTAAATATCAAGGACTCATTGGGCGAATCTCTCTGGAACTGAAATAGGAACGCTCACTGACATTTCCCCTATCTGAAAGTCTGATAAATGCCGGAAAAATGACTAAGTCCAAAAAAAAATTTTTTTCAACTTTTTTCAATTTTACCCCCGTGGGATATATATTCTACCCATACACATTTGGAACTCTCCTGGGGTACCCTCACACAATATGATTCCCTCATTTAGTGGATATTTTCACAAAAAAGTGAAATTTTCAAAAATCCAGAAAATTGGCTGAAAACGACCAATAATCAAGGACTCATTGGGCGAATCGCTCTGGAACAGAATTTCGAACGCTTACTGACATTTGCCCTATCTGAAAGTCTGATAAACACCGGAAAAATGACTAAGTCCAAAAAAAAATTTTTTCAACTTTTTTCAATTTTACCCCGTGGGATATTTATTCTACCCATGCACATTTGGAACTCTCCTGGGGTACCCTAACACATATTATTCCCTCATTTAGTGGATATTTTCTCAAAAAAGTGAAATTTTCAAAAATCCAAATTATTGGCTGAAAACGACCAAATATCAAGGACTCATTGGGCGAATCGCTCTGGAACTGAAATCGGAATGGTCACTCACATTTCCCCTATCTGAAAGTCTGATAAACGCCGGAAAAAAGACTAAGTCAAAGAAAAAATTTTTTTCAACTTTTTCCAATTTTACCCCCGTGGGATATATATACTACCCACACACATTTGAAACTCTCCTGGGGTACCCTCACACATATTATTCCCTCATTTAGTGGATATTTTCACAAAAAAGTGAAATTTTCAAAAATCCAGAAAATTGGCTGAAAACGACCAATAATCAAGGACTCATTGGGCGAATCGCTCTGGAACAGAAATCCGAACGCTTACTGACATTTGCCCTATCTGAAAGTCTGATAAACACCGGAAAAATGACTAAGTCCAAAAAAAAAAATTTTTCAACTTTTTTCAATTTTACCCCGTGGGATATATATTCTACCCATACACATTTGGAACTCTCCTGGGGTACCCTAACACATATTATTCCCTCATTTAGTGGATATTTTCACAAAAAAAAGAAATTTTCAAAAATCCAAAATATTGGCCGAAAACGACTAAATATCAAGGACTCATTGGGCGAATGACTCTGGAACTGAAATCGGAACGCTCACTCACATTTCCGTCATCTGAAAGTCTGATAAACGCCGGAAAAATGACTAAGTCCAAAAAAAAAATTTTTTCAACTTTTTTCAATTTTACCCCCGTGGGATATATATTCTACCCACACACATTTGGAACTCTCCTGGGGTACCCTCACACATATTATTCCCTCATTAGGTGGATATTTTCACAAAAAAGTGAAATTTTCAAAAATCCAGAAAATTGGCTGAAAACGACCAATAATCAAGGACTCATTGGGCGAATCGCTCTGGAACAGAATTTCGAACGCTTACTGACATTTGCCGTATCTGAAAGTCTGATAAACACCGGAAAAATGACTAAGTCCAAGAAAAAAAATTTTTCAACTTTTTTCAATTTTACCCCGTGGGATATATATTCTACCCATACACATTTGGAACTCTCCTGTGGTACCCTCACACATATTATTCCCTCATTTAGTGGATATTTTCACAAAAAAGTGAAATTTTCAAAAATCCAGAAAATTGGCTGAAAACGACTAAATATCAAGGACTCATTGGGCGAATGGCTCTGGAACTGAAATAGGAACGCTCACTGACATTTCCCCTATCGGAAAGTCTGATAAATGCCGGAAAAATGACTAAGTCCAAAAAAAAAATTTTTTCAACTTTTTTCAATTTTACCCCCGTGGGATATATATTCTACCCATACACATTTGGAACTCTCCTGGGGTACCCTCACACAATATGATTCCCTCATTTAGTGGATATTTTCACAGAAAAGTGAAATTTTCAAAAATCCAGAAAATTGGCTGAAAACGACCAATAATCAAGGACTCATTGGGCGAATCGCTCTGGAACAGAATTTCGAACGCTTACTGACATTTGCCCTATCTGAAAGTCTGATAAACACCGGAAAAATGACTAAGTCCAAGAAAAAAAATTTTTCAACTTTTTTCAATTTTACCCCGTGGGATATATATTCTACCCATACACATTTGGAACTCTCCTGGGGTACCCTCACACATATTATTCCCTCATTTAGTGGATATTTTCACAAAAAAAAGAAATTTTCAAAAATCCAGAAAATTGGCTGAAAACGACTAAATATCAAGGACTCATTGGGCGAATCGCTCTGGAACTGAAATCGGAATGCTCACTGACATTTCCCATATCTGAAAGTCTGAAAAACGCCGGAAAAATGCCTAAGTCCAAAAAAAAATTTTTTTCAACTTTTTTTAATTTTACCCCCGTGGGATATATATTCTACCGACACACATTTGGAACTCTCCTGGAGTACCCTCACACATATTATTCCCTCATTTAGTGGATATTTTCACAAAAAAGTGAAATTTTCAAAAATCCAGAAAATTGGCTGAAAACGACTAAATATCAAGGACTCATTGGGCGAATCGCTCTGGAACTGAAATCGGAATGCTCACTGACATTTCCCCTATCTGAAAGTCTGAAAAACGCCGGAAAAATGCCTAAGTCCAAAAAAATTTTTTTTTCAACTTTTTTTAATTTTACCCCCGTGGGATATATATTCTACCGACACACATTTGGAACTCTCCTGGAGTACCCTCACACATATTATTCCCTCATTTAGTGGATATTTTCACAAAAAAGTGAAATTTTCAAAAATCCAGAAAATTGGCTGAAAACGACTAAATATCAAGGACTCATTGGGCGAATCTCTCTGGAACTGAAATAGGAACGCTCACTGACATTTCCCCTATCTGAAAGTCTGATAAACGCCGGAAAAATGACTAAGTCCAAAAAAAAATTTTTTCAACTTTTTTCAATTTTACCCCGTGGGATATATATTCTACCCATACACATTTGGAACTCTCCTGGGGTACCCTCACACATATTATTCCCTCATTTAGTGGATATTTTCACAAAAAAGTGAAATTTTCAAAAATCCAAATTATTGGCTGAAAACGTCTAAATATCAAGGACTCATTGGGCGAATCGCTCTGGAACTGAAATCGGAATGGTCACTCACATTTCCCCTATCTGAAAGTCTGATAAACGCCGGAAAAATGACTAAGTCCAAGAAAAAATTTTTTTCAACTTTTTCCAATTTTACCCCCGTGGGATATATATTCTACCCATACACATTTGGAACTCTCCTGGGGTACCCTCACACATATTATTCCCTCATTTAGTGGATATTTTCACAAAAAAGTGAAATTTTCAAAAATCCAGAAAATTGGCTGAAAACGACTAAATATCAAGGACTCATTGGGCGAATCTCTCTGGAACTGAAATAGGAACGCTCACTGACATTTCCCCTATCTGAAAGTCTGATAAATGCCGGAAAAATGACTAAGTTAAAAAAAAAATTTTTTTCAACTTTTTTCAATTTTACCCCCGTGGGATATATATTCTACCCATACACATTTGGAACTCTCCTGGGGTACCCTCACACAATATGATTCCCTCATTTAGTGGATATTTTCACAAAAAAGTGAAATTTTCAAAAATCCAGAAAATTGGCTGAAAACGACCAATAATCAAGGACTCATTGGGCGAATCGCTCTGGAACAGAATTTCGAACGCTTACTGACATTTGCCCTATCTGAAAGTCTGATAAACACCGGAAAAATGACTAAGTCCAAAAAAAAATTTTTTCAACTTTTTTCAATTTTACCCCGTGGGATATTTATTCTACCCATGCACATTTGGAACTCTCCTGGGGTACCCTAACACATATTATTCCCTCATTTAGTGGATATTTTCTCAAAAAAGTGAAATTTTCAAAAATCCAAATTATTGGCTGAAAACGACCAAATATCAAGGACTCATTGGGCGAATCGCTCTGGAACTGAAATCGGAATGGTCACTCACATTTCCCCTATCTGAAAGTCTGATAAACGCCGGAAAAAAGACTAAGTCAAAGAAAAAATTTTTTTCAACTTTTTTCAATTTTACCCCCGTGGGATATATATTCTACCCATACACATTTGGAACTCTCCTGGGGTACCCTCACACAATATTATTCCCTCATTTAGTGGATATTTTCACAAAAAAGTGAAATTTTCAAAAATCCAGAAAATTGGTTGAAAACGACCAATAATCAAGGACTCATTGGGCGAATCGCTCTGGAACAGAATTTCGAATGCTTACTGACATTTGCCCTATCTGAAAGTCTGATAAACACCGGAAAAATGACTAAGTCCAAGAAAAAAATTTTTTCAACTTTTTTCAATTTTACCCCGTGGGATATATATTCTACCCATACACATTTGGAACTCTCCTGGGGTACCCTCACACATATTATTCCCTCATTTAGTGGATATTTTCACAAAAAAGTGAAATTTTCAAAAATCCAGAAAATTGGCTGAAAACGACTAAATATCAAGGACTCATTGGGTGAATCTCTCTGGAACTGAAATAGGAACGCTCACTGACATTTCCCCTATCTGAAAGTCTGATAAATGCCGGAAAAATGACTAAGTCCAAAAAAAAATTTTTTTCAACTTTTTTCAATTTTACCCCCGTGGGATATATATTCTACCCATACACATTTGGAACTCTCCTGGGGTACCCTCACACAATATGATTCCCTCATTTAGTGGATATTTTCACAAAAAAGTGAAATTTTCAAAAATCCAGAAAATTGGCTGAAAACGACCAATAATCAAGGACTCATTGGGCGAATCGCTCTGGAACAGAATTTCGAACGCTTACTGACATTTGCCCTATCTGAAAGTCTGATAAACACCGGAAAAATGACTAAGTCCAAGAAAAAAATTTTTTCAACTTTTTTCAATTTTACCCCGTGGGATATATATTCTACCCATACACATTTGGAACTCTCCTGGGGTACCCTCACACATATTATTCCCTCATTTAGTGGATATTTTCACAAAAAAGTGAAATTTTCAAAAATCCAGAAAATTGGCTGAAAACGACTAAATATCAAGGACTCATTGGGCGAATCTTTCTGGAACTGAAATAGGAACGCTCACTGACATTTCCCCTATCTGAAAGTCTGATAAATGCCGGAAAAATGACTAAGTCCAAAAAAAAATTTTTTTCAACTTTTTTCAATTTTACCCCCGTGGGATATATATTCTACCCATACACATTTGGAACTCTCCTGGGGTACCCTCACACATATTATTCCCTCATTTAGTGGATATTTTCACAAAAAAGTGAAATTTTCAAAAATCCAGAAAATTGGCTGAAAACGACCAATAATCAAGGACTCATTGGGGGAATCGCTCTGGAACAGAAATCCGAACGCTTACTGACATTTGCCCTATCTGAAAGTCTGATAAACACCGGAAAAATGACTAAGTCCAAAAAAAAAAATTTTTCAACTTTTTCAATTTTACCCCGTGGGATATATATTCTACCCACACACATTTGGAACTCTCCGGGGCTACCCTCACACATATTATACCCTCATTTAGTGGATATTTTCACAAAAAAGTGAAATTTTCAAAAATCCAGAAAATTGGCTGAAAACGACTAAATATCAAGGACTCATTGGGCGAATCGCTCTGGAACTGAAATCGGAATGCTCACTGACATTTCCCCTATCTGAAAGTCTGAAAAACGCCGGAAAAATGCCTAAGTCCAAAAAAAAATTTTTTTCAACTTTTTTTAATTTTACCCCCGTGGGATATATATTCTACCGACACACATTTGGAACTCTCCTGGAGTACCCTCACACATATTATTCCCTCATTTAGTGGATATTTTCACAAAAAAGTGAAATTTTCAAAAATCCAGAAAATTGGCTGAAAACGACTAAATATCAAGGACTCATTGGGCGAATGGCTCTGGAACTGAAATCGGAACGCTCACTGACATTTCCCCTATCTGAAAGTCTGATAAACGCCGGAAAAATTACTAAGTCCAAGAAAAAAAATTTTAAACTTTTTTCAATTTTACCCCCGTGGGATATATATTCTACCCACACACATTTGGAACTCTCCTGGGGTACCCTCACACATATTATTCCCTCATTTAGTGGATATTTTCACAAAAAAGTGAAATTTTCAAAAATCCAGAAAATTGGCTGAAAACGACTAAATATCAAGGACTCATTGGGCGAATGGCTCTGGAACTGAAATCGGAATGCTCACTGACATTTCCCCTATCTGAAAGTCTGAAAAACGGCGGAAAAATGCCTAAGTCCAAAAAAAAAATTTTTTCAACTTTTTTTAATTTTACCCCCGTGGGATATATATTCTACCGACACACATTTGGAACTCTCCTGGAGTACCCTCACACATATTATTCCCTCATTTAGTGGATATTTTCACAAAAAAAAGAAATTTTCAAAAATCCAAAATATTGGCTGAAAACGACTAAATATCAAGGACTCATTGGGCGAATGGCTCTGGAACTGAAATCGGAACGCTCACTGACATTTCCCCTATCTGAAAGTCTGATAAACGCCGGAAAAATTACTAAGTCCAAGAAAAAAAAATTTTAAACTTTTTTCAATTTTACCCCCGTGGGATATATATTCTACCCACACACATTTGGAACTCTCCTGGGGTACCCTCACACATATTATTCCCTCATTTAGTGGATATTTTCACAAAAAAGTGAAATTTTCAAAAATCCAGACAATTGGCTGAAAACGACTAAATATCAAGGACTCATTGGGCGAATCGCTCTGGAACTGAAATCGGAATGCTCACTGACATTTGCCTTTTCTGAAAGTCTGACAAACGCCAGAAAAATGACTAAGTCCAAAAAAAAAAATGTTTTCAACTTTTTCCAATTTTACCCACGTGGGATATATATTCTACCCACACACATGTGGAACTCTCCTGGGCTACCCTCACACATATTATTCCCTCATTTAGTGGATATTTTCATAAAAAAGTGAAATTTTCAAAAATCCAGAAAATTGGCTGAAAACTACTAAATATCAAGGACTCATTGGGCAAATCGCTCTGGAACTGAAATCGGAAAGCTAACTGACAATTCCCCTATCTGAAACTCGGATAAACGCCGGAAAAATGACTAACTCCAAAAAAAAATTGTTTTCAACTTTTTTCAATTTTACCCCCGTGGGATATATATTCTACCCACACACATTTGGAACTCTCCTGGGGTACCCTCACACGTATTATTCCATCATTTAGTGAATATTGTCACAAAAAAGTGAATTTTTCAAAAATCCAGAAAATTGGCTGAAAACGACTAAATATCAAAGACTCATTGGGCGAATCGCTCTGGAACTGAAATCGGAATGCTCACTGACATTTCCCCTATCTGAAAGTCTGATAAATGCCGGAAAAATGACTAAGTCTAAAAAAATATATTATTTCAACTTTTTTCAATTTTACCCCCGTGGGATATATATTCTACCCACACACATTTCCAACTCTCCTGGGGTACCCTCACACATATTATTCCCTCATTTAGTGGATATTTTCACAAAAAAGTGAAATTTTCAAAAATCAAAAATATTGGCTGAAAACGACTAAATATCAAGGACTCATTGGGCGAATTGCTCTGGAACTGAAATCGGAATGCTCACTGACATTTGCCTTTTCTGAAAGTCTGATAAACGGCGGAAAAATGACTAAGTCCAAGAAAAAATTTTTTTCAACTTTTTTCAATTTTACCCCCGTGGGATATATATTCTACCCATACACATTTGGAACTCTCCTGGGGTACCGTCACACATATTATTCCATCATTTAGTGGATATTTTCACAAAAAAGGGAAATTTTCAAAAATCCAGAAAATTGGCTGAAAACGACTAAATATCAAGGACTCATTGGGCGAATCGCTCTGGAACTGAAATCGGAATGCTCACTGACATTTCCCCTATCTGAAAGTCTGATAAATGCCGGAAAAATGACTAAGTCTAAAAAAATATATTATTTCAACTTTTTTCAATTTTACCCCCGTGGGATATATATTCTACCCACACACATTTGGAACTCTCCTGGGGTACCCTCACACATATTATTCCCTCATTTAGTGGATATTTTCACAAAAAAGTGAAATTTTCAAAAATCCAGAAAATTGGCTGAAAACGACTAAATATCAAGGAGTCATTGTGCGAATCGCTCTGGAACTGAAATCGGTACGCTCACTGACATTTCCCCTATCTGAAAGTCTGATAAACGCCGGAAAAATGACTAAGTCCAAAAAAAAAAATTTTTTCAACTTTTTTCAATTTTACCCCCGTGGGATATATATTCTACCCACACACATTTGGAACTCTCCTGGGGTACCCTCACACATATTATTCCCTCATTTAGTGGATATTTTCACAAAAAAGTGAAATTTTCAAAAATCCAGAAAATTGGCTGAAAACGAATAAATATCAAGGACTCATTGGGCGAATGGCTCTGGAACTGAAATCGGAACGCTCACTGACATTTCCCCTATCTGAAAGTCTGATAAACGCCAGAAAAATGACTAAGTCCAAAAAAAAATTTTTTTCAACTTTTTTCAATTTTACCGCGTGGGATATATATTCTACCCACACAAATTTGGAACTCTCCTGGGGTACCCTCACACATATTATTCCCTCATTTAGTTGATATTTTCACAAAAAAGTGAAATTTTCAAAGATCCAGAAAATTGGCTGAAAACGACTAAATATCAAGTAATCATTGGGCGAATGGCTCCGGAACTGAAATCGGAACGCTTACTGACATTTCCCCTATCTGAAAGTCTGATAAACGGCGGAAAAATGACTAAGTCCAAGAAAAAAAATTTTTCAACTTTTTTCAATTTTACCCCCGTGGGATATATATTCTACCCACACACATTTGGAACTCTCCTGGGGTACCGTCACACATATTATTCCATCATTTAGTGGATATTTTCACAAAAAAGGGAAATTTTCAAAAATCCAGAAAATTGGCTGAAAACGACTAAATATCAAGGACTCATTGGGCGAATCGCTCTGGAACTGAAATGGAATGCTCACTGACATTTCCCCTATCTGAAAGTCTGATAAATGCCGGAAAAATGACTAAGTCTAAAAAAATATATTATTTCAACTTTTTTCAATTTTACCCCGTGGGATATATATTCTACCCACCCATTTGGAACTCTCCTGGGGTACCCTCACACATATTATTCCCTCATTTAGTGGATATTTTCACAAAAAAGTGAAATTTTCAAAAATCCAGAAAATTTTACTGAAAACGACTAAATATCAAGGACTCATTGGGCGAATCGCTCTGGAACTGAAATCGGTGCGCTCACTGACATTTCCCCTATATGAAAGTCTGATAAACGCCGGAAAAATGACTAAGTCCAAAAAAAATTTTTTTTCAACTTTTTTCAGTTTTACCCCGTGGGATATATATTCTACCCATACACATTTGGAACTCTCCTGAGGTACCCTCACACATATTATTCCCTCATTTAGTGGATATTTTCACAAAAAAGTGAAATTTTCAAAGATGCAGAAAATTGGCTGAAAACGACTAAATATCAAGGACTCATTGGGCAAATGGCTCTGGAACTGAAATCGGAATGCTCACTGACATTTCCCCTATCTGAAAGTCTGAAAAACGCCGGAAAAATGCCTAAGTCCAAAAAAAAAATTTTTTCAACTTTTTTTAATTTTACCCCCGTGGGATATATATTCTACCGACACACATTTGGAACTCTCCTGGAGTTCCCTCACACATATTATTCCCTCATTTAGTGGATATTTTCACAAAAAAAAGAAATTTTCAAAAATCCAAAATATTGGCTGAAAACGACTAAATATCAAGGACTCATTGGGCGAATGGCTCTGGAACTGAAATCGGAACGCTCACTGACATTTCCCCTATCTGAAAGTCTGATAAACGCCAGAAAAATGACTAAGTCCAAAAAAAAATTTTTTTAAACTTTTTTCAGTTTTACCCCGTGGGATATATATTCTACCCATACACATTTGGAACTCTCCTGAGGTACCCTCACATATATTATTCCCTCATTTAGTGGATATTTTCACAAAAAAGTGAAATTTTCAAAGATCCAGAAAATTGGCTGAAAACGACTAAATATCAAGGACTCATTGGGCGAATGGCTCTGGAACTGAAATCGGAACGCTCACTGACATTTCCCCTATCTGAAAGTCTGATAAACGGCGGAAAAATGACTAAGTCCAAGAAAAAATTTTTTTCAACTTTTTTCAATTTTACCCCCGTGGGATATATATTCTACCCACACACATTTGGAACTCTCCTGGGGTACCGTCACACATATTATTCCATCATTTAGTGGATATTTTCACAAAAAAGGGAAATTTTCAAAAATCCAGAAAATTGGCTGAAAACGACTAAATATCAAGGACTCATTGGGCGAATCGCTCTGGAACTGAAATCGGTACGCTCACTGACATTTCCCGTATCTGAAAGTCTGATAAACGCCGGAAAAATGACTAAGTCCAAAAAAAAAATTTTTTCATCTTTTTTCAATTTTACCCCCATGGGATACATGTTCTACCCATACACATTTGGAACTCTCCTGGGGTACCCTCACACATATTATTCCCTCATTTAGTGGATATTTTCACAAAAAAGTGAAATTTTCAAAAATCCAGAAAATTGGCTGAAAACGACTAAATATCAAGGACTCCATGGGCGAATCGCTCTGGAACTGAAATCGGAATGCTCACTGACATTTCCCCTATCTGAAAGTCTGAAAAACGCCGGAAAAATGCCTAAGTCCAAAAAAAAATTTTTTTCAACTTTTTTTAATTTTACCCCCGTGGGATATATATTCTACCGACACACATTTGGAACTCTCCTGGAGTACCCTCACACATATTATTCCCTCATTTAGTGGATATTTTCACAAAAAAGTGAAATTTTCAAAAATCCAGAAAATTGGCTGAAAACGACTAAATATCAAGGACTCATTGGGCAAATCGCTCTGGAACTGAAATCGGTACGCTCACTGACATTTCCCCTATCTGAAAGTCTGATAAACGCCGGAAAAATGACTAAGTCCAAAAAAAAATTTTTTTCATCTTTTTTCAATTTTACCCCCATGGGATACATGTTCTACCCATACACATTTGGAACTCTCCTGGGGTACCCTCACACATATTATTCCCTCATTTAGTGGATATTTTCACAAAAAAGTGAAATTTTCAAAAATCCAGAAAATTGGCTGAAAACGACTAAATATCAAGGACTCATTGGGCGAATCGCTCTGGAACTGAAATCGGAATGCTCACTGACATTTGCCTTTTCTGAAAGTCTGATAAACGCCAGAAAAATGACTAAGTCCAAAAAAAAAAATGTTTTCAACTTTTTTCAATTTTACCCACGTGGGATATATATTCTACCCACACACATTTGGAACTCTCCTGGGCTACCCTCACACATATTATTCCCTCATTTAGTGGATATTTTCATAAAAAAGTGAAATTTTCAAAAATCCAGAAAATTGGCTGAAAACTACTAAATATCAAGGACTCATTGGGCAAATCGCTCTGGAACTGAAATCGGAAAGCTAACTGACATTTCCCCTATCTGAAACTCGGATAAACGCCAGAAAAATGACTAAGTCCAAAAAAAAATTGTTTTCAACTTTTTTCAATTTTACCCCCGTGGGATATATATTCTACCCACACACATTTGGAACTCTCCTGGGGTACCTTCACACATATTATTCCCTCATTTACTGGATATTTTCACAAAAAAGGGAAATTTTCAAAAATCCAAAATATTGGCTGAAAACGACTAAATATCAAGGACTCATTGGGCGAATCGCTCTGGAACTGAAATCGTAATGCTCACTGACATTTCCCCTATCTGAAAGTCTGATAAACGCCTGAAAAATGACTAAGTCCAAAAAAAATTTTTTTTCAACTTTTTTCAATTTTCCCCTAGTGGGATATATATTCTACCCACACACATTTGGAACTCTCCTGGGGTACCCTCACACATATTATTCCATCATTTAGTGAATATTGTCACAAAAAAGTGAAAGTTTCAAAAATCCAGAAAATTGGCTGAAAACGACTAAATATCAAGGACTCATTGGGAAAATCGCTCTGGAACTGAAATCGGAAAGCTAACTGACATTTCCCCTATCTGAAACTCGGATAAACGCCGGAAAAATGACTAAGTCCAAAAAAAAATTGTTTTCAACTTTTTTCAATTTTACCCCCGTGGGATATATATTCTACCCACACACATTTGGAACTCTCCTGGGGTACCCTCACACATATTATTCCCTCATTTAGTGGATATTTTCACAAAAAAGTGAAATTTTCAAAAATCAAAAATATTGGCTGAAAACGACTAAATATCAAGGACTCATTGGGCGAATTGCTCTGGAACTGAAATCGGAATGCTCACTGACATTTCCCCTTTCTGAAAGTCTGATAAACGCCGGAAAAATGACTAAGTAAAAAAAAAATTTTTTTAAACTCTTTTCAATTTTACCCCCGTGGGATATATATTCTAACCACACACATTTGGAACTCTCCTGGGGTACCCTCACACATATTATTCCCTCATTTAGTGGATATTTTCACAAAAAAGTGAAAGTTTCAAAAATCCAGAAAATTGGCTGAAAACGACTAAATATCAAGGACTCATTGGGTGAATCGCTCTGGAACTGAAATCGGTACGCTCACTGACATTTCCCTATCTGAAAATCTGATAAACGCCGGAAAAATGACTAAGTCCAAGAAAAAAATTTTTTCAACTTTTTTCAATTTTACCCCCGTGGGATATATATTCTACCCACACACATTTGGAACTTTCCTGGGGTACCCTCACACATATTATTCCATCATTTAGTGGATATTTTCACAAAAAAGTAAAATTTTCAAAAATCCAGAAAATTGGCTGAAAACGACTAAATATCAAGGACTCATTGGGCGAATCACTCTGGAACTGAAATCGCAATCCTCACTGACATTTCCCCTATCTGAAAGTCTGTTAAATGCCGGAAAAATGAATAAGTCCAAGAAAAATTTTTTTTCAACTTTTTTCAATTTTACCCCCATGGGATATATATTCTACCCACACACATTTGGAACTCTCCTGGGGTACCTTCACACATATTATTCCCTCATTTACTGGATATTTTCACAAAAAAGGGAAATTTTCAAAAATCCAAAATATTGGCTGAAAACGACTAAATATCAAGGACTCATTGGGCGAATCGCTCTGGAACTGAAATCGGAATGCTCACTGACATTTCCCCTTTCTGAAAGTCTGATAAACGCCGGAAAAATGACTAAGTCAAAAAAAAATTTTTTTAAACTCTTTTCAATTTTACCCCCGTGGGATATATATTCTAACCACACACATTTGGAACTCTCCTGGGGTACCCTCACACATATTATTCCCTCATTTAGTGGATATTTTCACAAAAAAGTGACAGTTTCAAAAATCCAGAAAATTGGCTGAAAACGACTAAATATCAAGGACTCATTGGGTGAATCGCTCTGGAACTGAAATCGGTACGCTCACTGACATTTCCCTATCTGAAAATCTGATAAACGCCAGAAAAATGACTAAGTCCAAGAAAAAAATTTTTTCAACTTTTTTCAATTTTACCCCCGTGGGATATATATTCTACCCACACACATTTGGAACTTTCCTGGGGTACCCTCACACATATTATTCCATCATTTAGTGGATATTTTCACAAAAAAGTAAAATTTTCAAAAATCCAGAAAATTGGCTGAAAACGACTAAATATCAAGGACTCATTGGGCGAATCACTCTGGAACTGAAATCGCAATCCTCACTGACATTTCCCCTATCTGAAAGTCTGTTAAATGCCGGAAAAATGAATAAGTCCAAGAAAAAATTTTTTTCAACTTTTTTCAATTTTACCCCCGTGGGATATATATTCTACCCACACACATTTGGAACTCTCCTGGGGTACCTTCACACATATTATTCCCTCATTTACTGGATATTTTCACAAAAAAGGGAAATTTTCAAAAATCCAAAATATTGGCTGAAAACGACTAAATATCAAGGACTCATTGGGCGAATCGCTCTGGAACTGAAATCGTAATGCTCACTGACATTTCCCCTATCTGAAAGTCTGATAAACGCCTGAAAAATGACTAAGTCCAAAAAAAATTTTTTTTCAACTTTTTTCAATTTTCCCCTAGTGGGATATATATTCTACCCACACACATTTGGAACTCTCCTGGGGTACCCTCACACATATTATTCCATCATTTAGTGAATATTGTCACAAAAAAGTGAAATTTTCAAAAATCCAGAAAATTGGCTGAAAATGACTAAATATCAAGGACTCATTGGGCGAATCGCTCTGGAACTGAAATCGGAACGCTAACTGACATTTCCCCTATCTGAAACTCGGATAAACGCCGGAAAAATGACTAAGTCATAAAAAAAAATTGTTTTCAACTTTTTTCAATTTTACCCCCGTGGGATATATATTCTACCCACACACATTTGGAACTCTCCTGGGGTACCGTCACACATATTATTCCATCATTTAGTGGATATTTTCACAAAAAAGGGAAATTTTCAAAAATCCAGAAAATTGGCTGAAAACGACTAAATATCAAGGACTCATTGGGCGAATCGCTCTGGAACTGAAATCGGAACGCTCACTGACATTTCCCCCTATCTGAAAGTCTGATAAATGCCGGAAAAATGAATAAGTCCAAAAAAAAAATGTTTTCAACTTTTTTCAATTTTACCCCCGTGGGATATATATTCTACCCACACACATTTGGAACTCTCCTGGGGTACCGTCACACATATTATTCCATCATTTAGTGGATATTTTCACAAAAAAGCGAAATTTTCAAAAATCCAGAAAATTGGCTGAAAACGACTAACTATCAAGGACTCATTGGGCAAATCGCTCTGGAACTGAAATTGGAACGCTAACTGACATTTCCCCTATCTGAAAGTCTGATAAATGCCGGAAAAATGACTAAGTTCAAAAAAAAAATTTTTTCAACTTTTTTCAATTTTACCCCCGTGGGATATATATTCTACCCACACACATTTGGAACTCTCCTGGGGTACCCTCACACATATTATTCCCTCATTTAGTGGAT
Source organism: Phyllobates terribilis (assembly GCF_046119375.1). Lineage (NCBI taxonomy): Eukaryota > Metazoa > Chordata > Amphibia > Anura > Dendrobatidae > Phyllobates > Phyllobates terribilis. The sequence continues at coordinate 587,977,935 of NW_027362762.1, forward strand.
ATTTTCACAAAAAAGTGAAATTTTCAAAAATCAAAAATATTCGCTGAAAACGACTAAATATCAAGGACTCATTGGGCGAATTGCTCTGGAACTGAAATCGGAATGCTCACTGACATTTGCCTTTTCTGAAAGTCTGATAAACGCCGGAAAAATGACTAAGTCCAAAAAAAATTTTTTTAAACTTTTTTCAATTTTACCCCCGTGGGATATATATTCTAACCACACACATTTGGAACTCTCCTGGGGTACCCTCACACATATTATTCCCTCATTTAGTGGATATTTTCACAAAAAAGTGAAAGTTTCAAAAATCCAGAAAATTGGCTGAAAACGACTAAATATCAAGGACTCATTGGGTGAATCGCTCTGGAACTGAAATCGGTATGCTCACTGACATTTCCCCTATCTGAAAGTCTGATAAACGCCGGAAAAATGACTAAGTCCAAGAAAAAAATTTTTTCAACTTTTTTCAATTTTACCCCCGTGGGATATATATTCTACCCACACACATTTGGAACTCTCCTGGGGTACCGTCACACATATTATTCCATCATTTAGTGGATATTTTCACAAAAAAGGGAAATTTTCAAAAATCCAGAAAATTGGCTGAAAACGACTAAATATCAAGGACTCATTGGGCGAATCGCTCTGGAACTGAAATCGGAACGCTCACTGACATTTCCCCCTATCTGAAAGTCTGATAAATGCCGGAAAAATGACTAAGTCTAAAAAAAAATATTATTTCAACTTTTTTCAATTTTACCCCCGTGGGATATATATTCTACCCACACACATTTGGAACTCTCCTGGGGTACCCTCACACATATTATTCCCTCATTTAGTGGATATTTTCACAAAAAATTGAAAGTTTCAAAAATCCAGAAAATTGGCTGAAAACGACTAAATATCAAGGACTCATTGGGTGAATCGCTCTGGAACTGAAATCGGTACGCTCACTGACATTTCCCCTATCTGAAAGTCTGATAAACGCCGGAAAAATGACTAAGTCCAAGAAAAAAATGTTTTCAACTTTTTTCAATTTTACCCCCGTGGGATATATATTCTACCCACACACATTTGGAACTCTCCTGGGGTACCTTCACACATATTATTCCCTCATTTACTGGATATTTTCACAAAAAAGGGAAATTTTCAAAAATCCAAAATTTTGGCTGAAAATGACTAAATATCAAGGACTCATTGGGCGAATCGCTCTGGAACTGAAATCGGAATGCTCACTGACATTTCCCCTATCTGAAAGTCTGATAAACGCCTGAAAAATGACTAAGTCCAAGAAAAAATTTTTTTCAACTTTTTTCAATTTTACCCCCGTGGGATATATATTCTACCCACACACATTTGGAACTCTCCTGGGGTACCCTCACACATATTATTCCATCATTTAGTGAATATTGTCACAAAAAAGTGAAATTTTCAAAAATCCAGAAAATTGGCTGAAAATGACTAAATATCAAGGACTCATTGGGCGAATCGCTCTGGAACTGAAATCGGAATGCTCACTGACATTTGCCTTTTCTGAAAGTCTGATAAACGCCGGAAAAATGACTAAGTCCAAGAAAAAAATTTTTTCAACTTTTTTCAATTTTACCCCGTGGGATATATATTCTACCCACACACATTTGGAACTCTCCTGGGGTACCCTCACGCGTATTATTCCCTCATTTAGTGGATATTTTCACAAAAAAGTGAAATTTTCAAATATCCAGAAAATTGGCTGAAAACGACTAAATATCAAGGACTCATTGGGCAAATCGCTCTGGAACTGAAATTGGAACGCGAACTGACATTTCCCCTATCTGAAAGTCTGATAAATGCCGGAAAAATGACTAAGTCCAAAAAAAAAATTTTTTCAACTTTTTTCAATTTTACCCCCGTGGGATATATATTCTACCCACACACATTTGGAACTCTCCTGGGGTACCCTCACACAAATTATTCCCTCATTTAGTGGATATTTTCACAAAAAAGTGAAATTTTCAAAAATCAAAAATATTGGCTGAAAACGACTAAATATCAAGGACTCATTGGGCGAATTGCTCTGGAACTGAAATTGGAATGCTCACTGACATTTGCCTTTTCTGAAAGTCTGATAAACGCCGGAAAAATGACTAAGTCCAAGAAAAAATTTTTTTCAACTTTTTTCAATTTTACCCCGTGGGATATATATTCTACCCACACACATTTGGAACTCTCCTGGGGTACCCTCACGCGTATTATTCCCTCATTTAGTGGATATTTTCACAAAAAAGTGAAATTTTCAAAAATCCAGAAAATTGGCTGAAAACGACTAAATATCAAGGACTCATTGGGCAAATCGCTCTGGAACTGAAATTGTAACGCTAACTGACATTTCCCCTATCTGAAAGTCTGATAAATGCCGGAAAAATGACTAAGTTCAAAAAAAAAATTTTTTCAACTTTTTTCAATTTTACCCCCGTGGGATATATATTCTACCCACACACATTTGGAACTCTCCTGGGGTACCCTCACACATATTATTCCCTCATTTAGTGGATATTTTCACAAAAAAGTGAAAATTTCAAAAATCAAAAATATTGGCTGAAAACGACTAAATATCAAGGACTCATTGGGCGAATCGCTCTGGAACTGAAATCGGTACGCTCACTGACATTTCCCCTATCTGAAAGTCTGATAAACGCCGGAAAAATGACTAAGTCCAAAAAAAAATTTTTTTCATCTTTTTTCAATTTTACCCCCATGGGATACATGTTCTACCCATACACATTTGGAACTCTCCTGGGGTACCCTCACACATATTATTCCCTCATTTAGTGGATATTTTCACAAAAAAGTGAAATTTTCAAAAATCCAGAAAATTGGCTGAAAACGACTAAATATCAAGGACTCATTGGGCGAATCGCTCTGGAACTGAAATCGGAATGCTCACTGACATTTGCCTTTTCTGAAAGTCTGATAAACGCCGGAAAAATGACTAAGTCCAAAAAAAATTTTTTTAAACTTTTTTCAATTTTACCCCCGTGGGATATTCTAACCACACACATTTGGAACTCTCCTGGGGTACCCTCACACATATTATTCCCTCATTTAGTGGATATTTTCACAAAAAAGTGAAATTTTTAAAAATCCAGAAAATTGGCTGAAAACGACTAAATATCAAGGACTCATTGGGCGAATCGCTCTGGAACTGAAATCGGAACGCTCACTGACATTTCCCCTATCTGAAAGTCTGATAAATGCCGGAAAAATGACTAAGTCTAAAAAAAAATATTATTTCAACTTTTTTCAATTTTACCCCCGTGGGATATATATTCTACCCACACACATTTGGAACTCTCCTGGGGTACCCTCACACATATTATTCCCTCATTTAGTGGATATTTTCACAAAAAAGTGAAATTTTCAAAAATCCTGAAAATTTTACTGAAAACGACTAAATATCAAGGACTCATTGGGCGAATCGCTCTGGAACTGAAATCGGTACGCTCACTGACATTTCCCCTATCTGAAAGTCTGATAAACGCCGGAAAAATGACTAAGTCCAAAAAAAAATTTTTTTCATCTTTTTTCAATTTTACCCCCATGGGATACATGTTCTACCCATACACATTTGGAACTCTCCTGCGGTACCCTCACACATATTATTCCCTCATTTAGTGGATATTTTCACAAAAAAGTAAAATTTTCAAAAATCCAGAAAATTGGCTGAAAACGACTAAATATCAAGGACTCATTGGGCGAATCACTCTGGAACTGAAATCACAATGCTCACTGACATTTCCCCTATCTGAAAGTCTGTTAAATGCCGGAAAAATGAATAAGTCCAAAAAAAAATTTTTTTCAACTTTTTTCAATTTTACCCTCGTGGGATATATATTCTACCCACACACATTTGGAACTCTCCTGGGGTACCTTCACACATATTATTCCCTCATTTACTGGATATTTTCACAAAAAAGGGAAATTTTCAAAAATCCAAAATATTGGCTGAAAACGACTAAATATCAAGGACTCATTGGGCGAATCGCTCTGGAACTGAAATCGTAATGCTCACTGACATTTCCCCTATCTGAAAGTCTGATAAACGCCTGAAAAATGACTAAGTCCAAAAAAAATTTTTTTGCAACTTTTTTCAATTTTCCCCTAGTGGGATATATATTCTACCCACACACATTGGGAACTCTCCTGGGGTACCCTCACACATATTATTCCATCATTTAGTGGATATTTTCACAAAAAAGTGAAAATTTCAAAAATCCAGAAAATTGGCTGAAAACGACTAAATATCAAGGACTCATTGGGCGCATCACTCTGGAACTGAAATCGGAATGCTCACTGACATTTCCCCTATCTGAAAGTCTGATAAATGCCGGAAAAATGAATAAGTCCAAAAAAAAAATGTTTTCAACTTTTTTCAATTTTACCCCCGTGGGATATATATTCTACCCACACACATTTGGAACTCTCCTGGGGTACCCTCACACATATTATTCCCTCATTTAGTGGATATTTTCACAAAAAAGTGAAATTTTCAAAAATCAAAAATATTGGCTGAAAACGACTAAATATCAAGGACTCATTGGGCGAATCGCTCTGGCACTGAAATCGGAAAGCTCACTGACATTTCCCCTATCTGAAAGTCTGATAAATGCCGGAAAAATGACTAAGTCTAAAAAAAAATATTATTTCAACTTTTTTCAATTTTACCCCCGTGGGATATATATTCTACCCACACACATTTGGAACTCTCCTGGGGTACCCTCACACATATTATTCCCTCATTTAGTGGATATTTTCACAAAAAAGTGAAATTTTCAAAAATCCAGAAAATTGGCTGAAAATGACTAAATATCAAGGACTCATTGGGCGGATCGCTCTGGAACTGAAATTGGAACGCTAACTGACATTTCCCCTATCTGAAAGTCTGATAAACGCCGGAAAAATGACTAAGTCCAAAAAAAAATTTTTTTCATCTTTTTTCAATTTTACCCCCATGGGATACATGTTCTACCCATACACATTTGGAACTCTCCTGGGGTACCCTCACACATATTATTCCCTCATTTAGTGGATATTTTCACAAAAAAGTGAAATTTTCAAAAATCCAGAAAATTGGCTGAAAACGACTAAATATCAAGGACTCATTGGGCAAATCGCTCTGGAACTGAAATTGGAACGCTAACTGACATTTCCCCTATCTGAAAGTCTGATAAATGCCGGAAAAATGACTAAGTTAAAAAAAAAAAAATTTTCAACTTTTTTCAATTTTACCCCCGTGGGATATATATTCTACCCACACACATTTGGAACTCTCCTGGGGTACCCTCACACATATTATTCCCTCATTTAGTGGATATTTTCACAAAAAAGTGAAATTTTCAAAAATCAAAAATATTGGCTGAAAACGACTAAATATCAAGGACTCATTGGGCGAATTGCTCTGGAACTGAAATCGGTATGCTCACTGACATTTCCCCTATCTGAAAGTCTGATAAACGCCGGAAAAATGACTAAGTCCAAAAAAAAATTTTTCAACTTTTTTCAATTTTACCCCCGTGGGATATATATTCTACCCACACACATTTGGAACTCTCCTGGGGTACCCTCACGCGTATTATTCCCTCATTTAGTGGATATTTTCACAAAAAAGTGAAATTTTCAAAAATCCAGAAAATTGGCTGAAAACGACTAAATATCAAGGACTCATTGGGCGAATCGCTCTGGAACTGAAATCGGAATGCTCACTGACATTTCCCCTATCTGAAAGTCTGATAAACGCCTGAAAAATGACTAAGTCCAAAAAAAAATTTTTTTCAACTTTTTTCAATTTTCCCCTAGTGGGATATATATTCTACCCACACACATTTGGAACTTTCCTGGGGTACCCTCACGCATATTCTTCCATCATTTAGTGGATATTTTCACAAAAAAGTAAAATTTTCAAAAATCCAGAAAATTGGCTGAAAACGACTAAATATCAAGGACTCATTGGGCGAATCACTCTGGAACTGAAATCGCAATGCTCTCTGACATTTCCCCTATCTGAAAGTCTGTTAAATGCCGGAAAAATGAATAAGTCCAAAAAAAAATTTTTTTCAACTTTTTTCAATTTTACCCCCGTGGGATATATATTCTACCCACACACATTTGGAACTCTCCTGGGGTACCTTCAAACATATTATTCCCTCATTTACTGGATATTTTCACAAAAAAGGGAAATTTTCAAAAATCGAAAATATTGGCTGAAAACGACTAAATATCAAGGACTCATTGGGCGAATCGCTCGGGAACTGAAATCGGAATGCTCACTGACATTTCCCCTATCTGAAAGTCTGATAAACGCCTGAAAAATGACTAAGTCCAAAAAAAAATTTTTTTCAACTTTTTTCAATTTTCCCCTAGTGGGATATATATTCTACCCACACACATTTGGAACTCTCCTGGGGTACCCTCACACATATTATTCCATCATTTAGTGAATATTGTCACAAAAAAGTGAAATTTTCAAAAATCCAGAAAATTGGCTGAAAATGACTAAATATCAAGGACTCATTGGGCGAATCACTCTGGAACTGAAATCGGAATGCTCACTGACATTTGCCTTTTCTGAAAGTCTGATAAACGCCAGAAAAATGATTAAGTCCAAAAAAAAAAATGTTTTCAACTTTTTTCAATTTTACCCCCGTGGGATATATATTCTACCCACACACATTTGGAACTCTCCTGGGCTACCCTCACACATATTATTCCCTCATTTAGTGGATATTTTCACAAAAAAGTGAAATTTTCAAAAATCCAAAAAATTGGCTGAAAACTACTAAATATCAAGGACTCATTGGGAGAATTGCTCTGGAACTGAAATCGTAATGCTCACTGACATTTCCACTAACTGAAAGTCTGATAAATGCCGGAAAAATGACTAAGTCTAAAAAAAAATTTTTTTCAACTTTTTTCAATTTTACCCCCGTGGGAAATATATTCTACCCACACACATTTGGAACTCTCCTGGGGTACCCTCACACATATTATTCCCTCATTTAGTGGATATTTTCACAAAAAAGTGAAATTTTCAAAAATCCAGAAAATTGGCTGAAAATGACTAAATATCAAGGACTTATTGGGCGAATCACTCTGGAACTGAAATCGGAACGCTCACTGACATTTCCACTAACTGAAAGTCTGATAAATGCCGGAAAAATGAATAAGTCCAAAAAAACAATTTTTTCAACTTTTTTCAATTATACCCCCGTGGGATATATATTCTACCCACACACATTTGGAGCTCTCCTGGGGTACCTTCACACATATTATTCCCTCATATATTGGATATTTTCAGAAAAAAGTGAAATTTTAAAAAATCCAAAATATTGGCTGAAAATGACTAAATATCAAGGACTCATTGGGCGAATCGCTCTGGAACTGAAATCGGAACGCTCACTGACATTTCCCCTATCTGAAAGACTGATAAACGCCGGAAAAATGACTAAGTCCAAAAAAAAAATGTTTTCAACTTTTTTCAATTTTACCCCCGTGGGATATATATTCTACCCACACACATTTGGAACTCTCCTGGGGTACCTTCACACATATTATTCCCTCATTTACTGGATATTTTCACAAAAAAGTGAAATTTTCAAAAATCCAAAATATTGGCTGAAAACGACTAAATATTAAGGACTCATTGGGCGAATCGCTCTGGAACTGAAATCGGAATGATCACTGACATTTCCCCTATCTGAAAGTCTGATAAACGTCGGAAAAATGACTAAGTCCAAAAAAAAAATGTTTCAAACTTTTTTCAATTTTCCCCTAGTGGGATATATATTCTACCCACACACATTTGGAACTCTCCTGGGGTACGCTCACACATATTATTCCATCATTTAGTGGATATTTTCACAAAAAAGGGAAATTTTCAAAAATCCAGAAAATTGGCTGAAAACGACTAAATATCAAGGACTCATTGGGCAAATCGCTCTGGAACTGAAATTGGAACGCTAACTGACATTTCCCCTATCTGAAAGTCTGATAAATGCCGGAAAAATTACTAAGTTCAAAAAAAAAATTTTTTCAACTTTTTTCAATTTTACCCCCGTGGGATATATATTCTACCCACACACATTTGGAACTCTCCTGGGGTACCCTCACACATATTATTCCCTCATTTAGTGGATATTTTCACAAAAAAGTGAAATTTTCAAAAATCAAAAATATTGGCTGAAAACGACTAAATATCAAGGACTCATTGGGCGAATTGCTCTGGAACTGAAATCCGAATGCTCACTGACATTTGCTTTTTCTGAAAGTCTGATAAACGCCGGAAAAATGACTAAGTCCAAAAAAAATTTTTTTAAACTTTTTTCAATTTTACCCCCGTGGGATATATATTCTAACCACACACATTTGGAACTCTCCTGGGGTACCCTCACACATATTATTCCCTCATTTAGTGGATATTTTCACAAAAAAGTGAAAGTTTCAAAAATCCAAAATATTGGCTGAAAATGACTAAATATCAAGGACTCATTGGGTGAATCGCTCTGGAACTGAAATCGGTACGCTCACTGACATTTCCCCTATCTGAAAGTCTGATAAACGCCGGAAAAATGAGTAAGTCCAAGAAAAAAATGTTTTCAACTTTTTTCAATTTTACCCCCATGGGATACATGTTCTACCCATACACATTTGGAACTCTCCTGGGGTACCCTCACACATATTATTCCCTCATTTAGTGGATATTTTCACAAAAAAGTGAAATTTTCAAAAATCCAGAAAATTGGCTGAAAACGACTAAATATCAAGGACTCATTGGGCGAATCGCTCTGGAACTGAAATTGGAATGCTCACTGACATTTGCCTTTTCTGAAAGTCTGATAAACGCCGGAAAAATGACTAAGTCCGAAAAAAAAAAATTTTCAACTTTTTTCAATTTTACCCCCGTGGGATATATATTCTACCCACACACATTTGGAACTCTCCTGGGGTACCTTCACACATATTATTCCCTCATTTACTGGATATTTTCACAAAAAAGGGAAATTTTCAAAAATCCAAAATTTTGGCTGAAAATGACTAAATATCAAGGACTCATTGGGCGAATCGCTCTGGAACTGAAATCGGAATGCTCACTGACATTTCCCCTATCTGAAAGTCTGATAAACGCCTGAAAAATGACTAAGTCCAAGAAAAAAATTTTTTCAACTTTTTTCAATTTTACCCCCGTGGGATATATATTCTACCCACACACATTTGGAACTCTCCTGGGGTACCCTCACACATATTATTCCATCATTTAGTGAATATTGTCACAAAAAAGTGAAATTTTCAAAAATCCAGAAAATTGGCTGAAAATGATTAAATATCAAGGACTCATTGGGCGAATCGCTCTGGAACTGAAATCGGAATGCTCACTGACATTTGCCTTTTCTGAAAGTCTGATAAACGCCGGAAAAATGACTAAGTCGAAAAAAAAAATTTTTTCATCTTTTTTCAATTTTACCCCCATGGGATACATGTTCTACCCATACACATTTGGAACTCTCCTGGGGTACCCTCACACATATTATTCCCTCATTTAGTGGATATTTTCACAAAAAAGTGAAATTTTCAAAAATCCAGAAAATTGGCTGAAAATGACTAAATATCAAGGACTCATTGGGCAAATCACTCTGGAACTGAAATTGGAACGCTAACTGACATTTCCCCTATCTGAAAGTCTGATAAATGCCGGAAAAATGACTAAGTTCAAAAAAAAAAATTTTTCAACTTTTTTCAATTTTACCCCCGTGGGATATATATTCTACCCACACACATTTGGAACTCTCCTGGGGTACCCTCACACATATTATTCCCTCATTTAGTGGATATTTTCACAAAAAAGTGAAATTTTCAAAAATCAAAAATATTGGCTGAAAACAACTAAATATCAAGGACTCATTGGGCGAATTGCTCTGGAACTGAAATCGGAATGCTCACTGACATTTGCCTTTTCTGAAAGTCTGATAAACGCCGGAAAAATGACTAAGTCCAAAAAAAATTTTTTTAAACTTTTTTCAATTTTACCCCCGTGGGATATTCTAACCACACACATTTGGAACTCTCCTGGGGTACCCTCACACATATTATTCCCTCATTTAGTGGATATTTTCACAAAAAATTGAAAGTTTCCAAAATCCAGAAAATTGGCTGAAAACGAGTAAATATCAAGGACTCATTGGGTGAATCGCTCTGGAACTGAAATCGGTACGCTCACTGACATTTCCCCTATCTGAAAGTCTGATAAACGCCGGAAAAATGACTAAGTCCAAGAAAAAAATGTTTTCAACTTTTTTCAATTTTACCCCCGTGGGATATATATTCTACCCACACACATTTGGAACTCTCCTGGGGTACCGTCACACATATTATTCCATCATTTAGTGGATATTTTCACAAAAAAGGGAAATTTTCAAAAATCCAGAAAATTGGCTGAAAACGACTAAATATCAAGGACTCATTGGGCGAATCGCTCTGGAACTGAAATCGGTACGCTCACTGACATTTCCCCTATCTGAAAGTCTGATAAACGCCGGAAAAATGACTAAGTCCAAAAAAAAATTTTTTTCATCTTTTTTCAATTTTACCCCCATGGGATACATGTTCTACCCATACACATTTGGAACTCTCCTGGGGTACCCTCACACATATTATTCCCTCATTTAGTGGATATTTTCACAAAAAAGTGAAATTTTCAAAAATCCAGAAAATTTACTGAAAACGACTAAATATCAAGGACTCATTGGGCGAATCGCTCTGGAACTGAAATCGGAATGCTCACTGACATTTGCCTTTTCTGAAAGTCTGATAAACGCCGGAAAAATGACTAAGTTCAAAAAAAAAAATTTTTCAACTTTTTTCAATTTTACCCCCGTGGGATATATATTCTACCCACACACATTTGGAACTCTCCTGGGGTACCCTCACACATATTATTCCCTCATTTAGTGGATATTTTCACAAAAAAGGGAAATTTTCAAAAATCAAAAATATTGGCTGAAAACGGCTAAATATCAAGGACTCATTGGGCGAATTGCTCTGGAACTGAAATCGGAATGCTCACTGACATTTGCCTTTTCTGAAAGTCTGATAAACGCCGGAAAAATGACTAAGTCCAAAAAAAATTTTTTTAAACTTTTTTCAATTTTACCCCCGTGGGATATTCTAACCACACACATTTGGAACTCTCCTGGGGTACCCTCACACATATTATTCCCTCATTTAGTGGATATTTTCACAAAAAATTGAAAGTTTCAAAAATCCAGAAAATTGGCTGAAAACGACTAAATATCAAGGACTCATTGGGCAAATCGCTCTGGAACTGAAATTGGAACGCTAACTGACATTTCCCCTATCTGAAAGTCTGATAAATGCCGGAAAAATGACTAAGTTCAAAAAAAAAATTTTTTCAACTTTTTTCAATTTTACCCCCGTGGGATATATATTCTACCCACACACATTTGGAACTCTCCTGGGGTACCCTCACACATATTATTCCCTCATTTAGTGGATATTTTCACAAAAAAGTGAAATTTTCAAAAATCAAAAATATTGGCTGAAAACGACTAAATATCAAGGACTCATTGGGCGAATTGCTCTGGAACTGAAATCGGAATGCTCACTGACATTTGCTTTTTCTGAAAGTCTGATAAACGCCGGAAAAATGACTAAGTCCAAAAAAAATTTTTTTAAACTTTTTTCAATTTTACCCCCGTGGGATATATATTCTAACCACACACATTTGGAACTCTCCTGGGGTACCCTCACACATATTATTCCCTCATTTAGTGGATATTTTCACAAAAAAGTGAAAGTTTCAAAAATCCAAAATATTGGCTGAAAATGACTAAATATCAAGGACTCATTGGGTGAATCGCTCTGGAACTGAAATCGGTACGCTCACTGACATTTCCCCTATCTGAAAGTCTGATAAACGCCGGAAAAATGAGTAAGTCCAAGAAAAAAATGTTTTCAACTTTTTTCAATTTTACCCCCATGGGATACATGTTCTACCCATACACATTTGGAACTCTCCTGGGGTACCCTCACACATATTATTCCCTCATTTAGTGGATATTTTCACAAAAAAGTGAAATTTTCAAAAATCCAGAAAATTGGCTGAAAACGACTAAATATCAAGGACTCATTGGGCGAATCGCTCTGGAACTGAAATCGGAATGCTCACTGACATTTGCCTTTTCTGAAAGTCTGATAAACGCCGGAAAAATGACTAAGTCCGAAAAAAAAAAATTTTCAACTTTTTTCAATTTTACCCCCGTGGGATATATATTCTACCCACACACATTTGGAACTCTCCTGGGGTACCTTCACACATATTATTCCCTCATTTACTGGATATTTTCACAAAAAAGGGAAATTTTCAAAAATCCAAAATTTTGGCTGAAAATGACTAAATATCAAGGACTCATTGGGCGAATCGCTCTGGAACTGAAATCGGAATGCTCACTGACATTTCCCCTATCTGAAAGTCTGATAAACGCCTGAAAAATGACTAAGTCCAAGAAAAAAATTTTTTCAACTTTTTTCAATTTTACCCCCGTGGGATATATATTCTACCCACACACATTTGGAACTCTCCTGGGGTACCCTCACACATATTATTCCATCATTTAGTGAATATTGTCACAAAAAAGTGAAATTTTCAAAAATCCAGAAAATTGGCTGAAAATGATTAAATATCAAGGACTCATTGGGCGAATCGCTCTGGAACTGAAATCGGAATGCTCACTGACATTTGCCTTTTCTGAAAGTCTGATAAACGCCGGAAAAATGACTAAGTCGAAAAAAAAAATTTTTTCATCTTTTTTCAATTTTACCCCCATGGGATACATGTTCTACCCATACACATTTGGAACTCTCCTGGGGTACCCTCACACATATTATTCCCTCATTTAGTGGATATTTTCACAAAAAAGTGAAATTTTCAAAAATCCAGAAAATTGGCTGAAAATGACTAAATATCAAGGACTCATTGGGCAAATCGCTCTGGAACTGAAATTGGAACGCTAACTGACATTTCCCCTATCTGAAAGTCTGATAAATGCCGGAAAAATGACTAAGTTCAAAAAAAAAAATTTTTCAACTTTTTTCAAATTTACCCCCGTGGGATATATATTCTACCCACACACATTTGGAACTCTCCTGGGGTACCCTCACACATATTATTCCCTCATTTAGTGGATATTTTCACAAAAAAGTGAAATTTTCAAAAATCAAAAATATTGGCTGAAAACGACTAAATATCAAGGACTCATTGGGCGAATTGCTCTGGAACTGAAATCGGAATGCTCACTGACATTTGCCTTTTCTGAAAGTCTGATAAACGCCGGAAAAATGACTAAGTCCAAAAAAAATTTTTTTAAACTTTTTTCAATTTTACCCCCGTGGGATATTCTAACCACACACATTTGGAACTCTCCTGGGGTACCCTCACACATATTATTCCCTCATTTAGTGGATATTTTCACAAAAAATTGAAAGTTTCAAAAATCCAGAAAATTGGCTGAAAACGACTAAATATCAAGGACTCATTGGGTGAATCGCTCTGGAACTGAAATCGGTACGCTCACTGACATTTCCCCTATCCGAAAGTCTGATAAACGCCGGAAAAATGACTAAGTCCAAGAAAAAATGTTTTCAACTTTTTTCAATTTTACCCCCGTGGGATATATATTCTACCCACACACATTTGGAACTCTCCTGGGGTACCGTCACACATATTATTCCATCATTTAGTGGATATTTTCACAAAAAAGGGAAATTTTCAAAAATCCAGAAAATTGGCTGAAAACGACTAAATATCAAGGACTCATTGGGCGAATCGCTCTGGAACTGAAATCGGTACGCTCACTGACATTTCCCCTATCTGAAAGTCTGATAAACGCCGGAAAAATGACTAAGTCCAAAAAAAAATTTTTTTCATCTTTTTTCAATTTTACCCCCATGGGATACATGTTCTACCCATACACATTTGGAACTCTCCTGGGGTACCCTCACACATATTATTCCCTCATTTAGTGGATATTTTCACAAAAAAGTGAAATTTTCAAAAATCCAGAAAATTTACTGAAAACGACTAAATATCAAGGACTCATTGGGCGAATCGCTCTGGAACTGAAATCGGAATGCTCACTGACATTTGCCTTTTCTGAAAGTCTGATAAACGCCGGAAAAATGACTAAGTCCGAAAAAAAAAAATTTTCAACTTTTTTCAATTTTACCCCCGTGGGATATATATTCTACCCACACACATTTGGAACTCTCCTATGGTACCTTCACACATATTATTCCCTCATTTACTGGATATTTTCACAAAAAAGGGAAATTTTCAAAAATCCAAAATTTTGGCTGAAAATGACTAAATATCAAGGACTCATTGGGCGAATTGCTCTGGAACTGAAATCGGAATGCTCACTGACATTTGCCTTTTCTGAAAGTCTGATAAACGCCGGAAAAATGACTAAGTCCAAAAAAATTTTTTTTAAACTTTTTTCAATTTTACCCCGTGGGATATATATTCTAACCACACACATTTGGAACTCTCCTGGGGTACCCTCACACATATTATTCCCTCATTTAGTGGATATTTTCACAAAAAAGTGAAAGTTTCAAAAATCCAGAAAATTGGCTGAAAACGACTAAATATCAAGGACTCATTGGGTGAATCGCTCTGGAACTGAAATCGGTACGCTCACTGACATTTCCCCTATCTGAAAATCTGATAAACGCCGGAAAAATGACTAAGTCCAAGAAAAAAATTTTTTCAACATTTTTCAATTTTACCCCCGTGGGATATATATTCTACCCACACACATTTGGAACTCTCCTGGGGTACCGTCACACATATTATTCCATCATTTAGTGGATATTTTCACAAAAAAGGGAAATTTTCAAAAATACAGAAAATTGGCTGAAAACGACTAAATATCAAGGACTCATTGGGCGAATCGCTCTGGAATTGAAATCGGAACGCTCACTGACATTTCCCCTATCTGAAAGTCTGATAAATGCCGGAAAAATGACTAAGTCTAAAAAAAAATATTATTTCAACTTTTTTCAATTTTACCCCCATGGGATACATGTTCTACCCATACACATTTGGAACTCTCCTGCGGTACCCTCACACATATTATTCCCTCATTTAGTGGATATTTTCACAAAAAAGTGAAATTTTCAAAAATCCAGAAAATTGGCTGAAAACGACTAAATGTCAAGGACTCATTGGGCGAATCGCTCTGGAACTGAAATCGGAATGCTCACTGACATTTGACTTTTCTGAAAGTCTGATAAACGCTAGAAAAATGACTAAGTCCAAAAAAAAAAATGTTTTCAACTTTTTTCAATTTTACCCACGTGGGATATATATTCTACCCACACACATTTGGAACTTTCCTGGGTACCCTCACACATATTATTCCATCATTTAGTGGATATTTTCACAAAAAAGTAAAATTTTCAAAAATCCAGAAAATTGGCTGAAAACGACTAAATATCAAGGACTCATTGGGCGAATCACTCTGGAACTGAAATCGCAATGCTCACTGACATTTCCCCTATCTGAAAGTCTGTTAAATGCCGGAAAAATGAATAAGTCCAAAAAAAATTTTTTTTCAACTTTTTTCAATTTTACCCCCGTGGGATATATATTCTACCCACACACATTTGGAACTCTCCTGGGGTACCTTCACACATATTATTCCCTCATTTACTGGATATTTTCACAAAAAAGGGAAATTTTCAAAAATCCAAAATATTGGCTGAAAACGACTAAATATCAAGGACTCATTGGGCGAATCGCTCTGGAACTGAAATCGTAATGCTCACTGACATTTCCCCTATCTGAAAGTCTGATAAACGCCTGAAAAAAGTCCAAAAAAAATTTTTTTGCAACTTTTTTCAATTTTCCCCTAGTGGGATATATATTCTACCCACACACATTTGGAACTCTCCTGGGGTACCCTCACACATATTATTCCATCATTTAGTGGATATTTTCACAAAAAAGTGAAAATTTCAAAAATCCAGAAAATTGGCTGAAAACGACTAAATATCAAGGACTCATTGGGCGCATCACTCTGGAACTGAAATCGGAATGCTCACTGACATTTCCCCTATCTGAAAGTCTGATAAATGCCGGAAAAATGAATAAGTCCAAAAAAAAATGTTTTCAACTTTTTTCAATTTTACCCCCGTGGGATATATATTCTACCCACACAAATTTGGAACTCTCCTGGGGTACCCTCACACATATTATTCCCTCATTTAGTGGATATTTTCACAAAAAAGTGAAATTTTCAAAAATCAAAAATATTGGCTGAAAACGACTAAATATCAAGGACTCATTGGGCGAATCGCTCTGGAACTGAAATCGGAATGCTCACTGACATTTGCCTTTTCTGAAAGTCTGATAAACGCCGGAAAAATGACTAAGTCCGAAAAAAAAAAATTTTCAACTTTTTTCAATTTTACCCCCGTGGGATATATATTCTACCCACACACATTTGGAACTCTCCTGGGGTACCTTCACACATATAATTCCCTCATTTACTGGATATTTTCACAAAAAAGGGAAATTTTCAAAAATCCAAAATTTTGGCTGAAAATGACTAAATATCAAGGACTTATTGGGCGAATCGCTCTGGAACTGAAATCGGAATGCTCACTGACATTTCCCCTATCTGAAAGTCTGATAAACGCCTGAAAAATGACTAAGTCCAAAAAAAAATTTTTTTCATCTTTTTTCAATTTTACCCCCATGGGATACATGTTCTACCCATACACATTTGGAACTCTCCTGGGGTACCCTCACACATATTATTCCCTCATTTAGTGGATATTTTCACAAAAAAGTGAAATTTTCAAAAATCCAGAAAATTTTACTGAAAACGACTAAATATCAAGGACTCATTGGGCGAATCGCTCTGGAACTGAAATCGGAATGCTCACTGACATTTGCCTTTTCTGAAAGTCTGATAAACGCCGGAAAAATGACTAAGTCCAAGAAAAAAAATTTTTCAACTTTTTTCAATTTTACCCCGTGGGATATATATTCCACCCACACACATTTGGAACTCTCCTGGGGTACCCTCACGCGTATTATTCCCTCATTTAGTGGATATTTTCACAAAAAAGTGAAATTTTCAAAAATACAGAAAATTGGCTGAAAACGACTAAATATCAAGGACTCATTGGTCGAATCGCTCTGGAACTGAAATCGGAATGCTCACTGACATTTCCCCTATCTGAAAGTCTGATAAACGCCTGAAAAATGACTAAGTCCAAAAAAAAATTTTTTTCAACTTTTTTCAATTTTCCCCTAGTGGGATATATATTCTACCCACACACATTTGGAACTTTCCTGGGGTACCCTCACGCATATTATTCCATCATTTAGTGGATATTTTCACAAAAAAGTAAAATTTTCAAAAATCCAGAAAATTGGCTGAAAACGACTAAATATCAAGGACTCATTGGGCGAATCACTCTGGAACTGAAATCGCAATGCTCACTGACATTTCCCCTATCTGAAAGTCTGTTAAATGCCGGAAAAATGAATAAGTCCAAAAAAAAATTTTTTTCATCTTTTTTCAATTTTACCCCATGGGATACATGTTCTACCCATACACATTTGGAACTCTCCTGGGGTACCCTCACACATATTATCCCCTCATTTAGTGGATATTTTCACAAAAAAGTGAAATTTTCAAAAATCCAGAAAATTGGCTGAAAACGACTAAATATCAAGGACTCATTGGGCAAATCGCTCTGGAACTGAAATTGGAACGCTAACTGACATTTCCCCTATCTGAAAGTCTGATAAATGCCAGAAAAATGATTAAGTTAAAAAAAAAAATTTTTTCAACTTTTTTCAATTTTACCCCCGTGGGATATATATTCTACCCACACACATTTGGAACTCTCCTGGGGTACCCTCACACATATTATTCCCTCATTTAGTGGATATTTTCACAAAAAAGTGAAATTTTCAAAAATCAAAAATATTGGCTGAAAACGACTAAATATCAAGGACTCATTGGGCGAATTGCTCTGGAACTGAAATCGGAATGCTCACTGACATTTGCCTTTTCTGAAAGTCTGATAAACGCCGGAAAAATGACTAAGTCCAAAAAAAATTTTTTTTAACTTTTTTCAATTTTACCCCCGTGGGATATATATTCTAACCACACACGTTTGGAACTCTCCTGGGGTACCCTCACACATATTATTCCCTCATTTAGTAGATATTTTCACAAAAAAGTGAAAGTTTCAAAAATCCAGAAAATTGGCTGAAAACGACTAAATATCAAGGACTCATTGGGTGAATCGCTCTGGAACTGAAATCGGTATGCTCACTGACATTTCCCCTATCTGAAAGTCTGATAAACGCCGGAAAAATGACTAAGTCCAAGAAAAAATTTTTTTCAACTTTTTTCAATTTTACCCCCGTGGGATATATATTCTACCCACACACATTTGGAACTCTCCTGGGGTACCGTCACACATATTATTCCATCATTTAGTGGATATTTTCACAAAAAAGGGAAATTTTCAAAAATCCAGAAAATTGGCTGAAAACGACTAAATATCAAGGACTCATTGGGCGAATTGCTCTGGAACTGAAATCGGAAAGCTCACTGACATTTCCCCTATCTGAAAGTCTGATAAATGCCGGAAAAATGACTAAGTCTAAAAAAAAATATTATTTCAACTTTTTTCAATTTTACCCCCGTGGGATATATATTCTACCCACACACATTTGGAACTCTCCTGGGGTACCCTCACACATATTATTCCCTCATTTAGTGGATATTTTCACAAAAAGTGAAATTTTCAAAAATCCAGAAAATTTTACTGAAAACGACTAAATATCAAGGACTCATTGGGCAAATCGCTCTGGAACTGAAATCGGAATGCTCACTGACATTTGCCTTTTCTGAAAGTCTGATAAACGCCGGAAAAATGACTAAGTCCAAGAAAAAAAATTTTTCAACTTTTTTCAATTTTACCCCGTGGGATATATATTCTACCCACACACATTTGGAACTCTCCTGGGGTACCCTCACGCGTATTATTCCCTCATTTAGTGGATATTTTCACAAAAAAGTGAAATTTTCAAAAATCCAGAAAATTGGCTGAAAACGACTAAATATAAAGGACTCATTGGGCGAATCGCTCTGGAACTGAAATCGGAATGCTCACTGACATTTCCCCTATCTGAAAGTCTGATAAACGCCTGAAAAATGACTAAGTCCAAAAAAAAATTTTTTTCAACTTTTTTCAATTTTCCCCTAGTGGGATATATATTCTACCCACACACATTTGGAACTTTCCTGGGGTACCCTCACGCATATTATTCCATCATTTAGTGGATATTTTCACAAAAAAGTAAAATTTTCAAAAATCCAGAAAATTGGCTGAAAACGACTAAATATCAAGGACTCATTGGGCGAATCACTCTGGAACTGAAATCGCAATGCTCACTGACATTTCCCCTATCTGAAAGTCTGTTAAATGCCGGAAAAATGAATAAGTCCAAAAAAAAATTTTTTTCAACTTTTTTCAATTTTACCCCCGTGGGATATATATTCTACCCACACACATTTGGAACTCTCCTGGGGTACCTTCACACATATTATTCCCTCATTTACTGGATATTTTCACAAAAAAGGGAAATTTTCAAAAATCCAAAATATTGGCTGAAAGCGACTAAATATCAAGGACTCATTGGGCGAATCGCTCTGGAACTGAAATCGGAATGCTCACTGACATTTCCCCTATCTGAAAGTCTGATAAACGCCTGAAAAATGACTAAGTCCAAGAAAAAAATTTTTTCAACTTTTTTCAATTTTACCCCCGTGGGATATATATTCTACCCACACACATTTGGAACTCTCCTGGGGTACCGTCACACATATTATTCCATCATTTAGTGGATATTTTCACAAAAAAGGGAAATTTTAAAAAATCCAGAAAATTGGCTGAAAACGACTAAATATCAAGGACTCATTGGGCGAATCGCTCTGGAACTGAAATCGGAAAGCTCACTGACATTTCCCCTATCTGAAAGTCTGATAAATGCCGGAAAAATGACTAAGTCTAAAAAAAAACATTATTTCAACTTTTTTCAATTTTACCCCCGTGGGATATATAGTCTACCCACACACATTTGGAACTCTCCTGGGGTACCCTCACACATATTATTCCCTCATTTAGTGGATATTTTCACAAAAAAGTGAAATTTTCAAAAATCCAGAAAATTTTACTGAAAACGACTAAATATCAAGGACTCATTGGGCGAATCGCTCTGGAACTGAAATCGGAATGCTCACTGACATTTGCCTTTTCTGAAAGTCTGATAAACGCCGGAAAAATGACTAAGTCCAAGAAAAAAAAATTTTCAAGTTTTTTCAATTTTACCCCGTGGGATATATATTCTACCCACACACATTTGGAACTCTCCTGGGGTACCCTCACGCGTATTATTCCCTCATTTAGTGGATATTTTCACAAAAAAGTGAAATTTTCAAAAATCCAGAAAATTGGCTGAAAACAACTAAATATCAAGTACTCATTGGGCGAATCGCTCTGGAACTGAAATCGGAATGCTCACTGACATTTCCCCTATCTGAAAGTCTGATAAACGCCTGAAAAATGACTAAGTCCAAAAAAAAATTTTTTTCAACTTTTTTCAATTTTACCCTAGTGGGATATATATTCTACCCACACACATTTGGAACTTTCCTGGGGTACCCTCACGCATATTATTCCATCATTAAGTGGATATTTTCACAGAAGAGTAAAATTTTCAAAAATCCAGAAAATTGGCTGAAAACGACTAAATATCAAGGACTCATTGGGCGAATCACTCTGGAACTGAAATCGCAATGCTCACTGACATTTCCCCTATCTGAAAGTCTGTTAAATGTCGGAAAAATGAATAAGTCCAAAAAAAAATTTTTTTCAACTTTTTTCAATTTTACCCCCGTGGGATATATATTCTACCCACACACATTTGGAACTCTCCTGGGGTACCTTCACACATATTATTCCCTCATTTACTGGATATTTTCACAAAAAAGGGAAATTTTCAAAAATCCAAAATATTGGCTGAAAACGACTAAATATCAAGGACTCATTGGGCGAATCGCTCTGGAACTGAAATCGGAATGCTCACTGACATTTCCCCTATCTGAAAGTCTGATAAACGCCTGAAAAATGACTAAGTCCAAAAAAAAATTTTTTTCAACTTTTTTCAATTTTCCCCTAGTGGGATATATATTCTACCCACACACATTTGGAACTCTCCTGGGGTACCCTCACACATATTATTCCATCATTTAGTGAATATTGTCACAAAAAAGTGAAATTTTCAAAAATCCAGAAAATTGGCTGAAAATGACTAAATATCAAGGACTCATTGGGCGAATCACTCTGGAACTGAAATCGGAATGCTCACTGACATTTGCCTTTTCTGAAAGACTGATAAACGCCAGAAAAATGACTAAGTCCAAAAAAAAATTGTTTTCAACTTTTTTCAATTTTACCCCCGTGGGATATATATTCTACCCACACACATTTGGAGCTCTCCTGGGGTACCTTCACACATATTATTCCCTCATTTACTGGATATTTTCACAAAAAAGGGAAATTTTCAAAAATCCAAAATTTTGGCTGAAAACGACTAAATATCAAGGACTCATTGGGCAAATCGCTCTGGAACTGAAATCGGAATGCTCACTGACATTTCCCCTATCTGAAAGTCTGATAAACGCCTGAAAAATGACTAAGTCCAAAAAAAAATTTTTTTAAACTTTTTTCAATTTTCGCCTAGTGGGATATATATTCTACCCACACACATTTGGAACTCTCCTGGGGTACCCTCACACATATTATTCCCTCATTTAGTGGATATTTTCACAAAAAAGTGAAATTTTCAAAAATCCAGAAAATTGGCTGAAAACGACTAAATATCAAGGACTCATTGGGAGAATTGCTCTGGAACTGAAATCGTAATGCTCACTGACATTTCCCCTATCTGAAAGTGTGATAAACGCCGGAAAAATGAATAAGTCCAAAAAAAAATTTTTTCAACTTTTTTCAATTTTACCCCCGTGGGATATATATTCTACCCACACGCATTTGGAACTCTCCTGGGGTACCGCCACACATATTATTCCCTCATTTAGTGGATATTTTCACAAAAAAGTGAAAGTTTCAAAAATCCAGAAAATTGGCTGAAAATGACTAAATATCAAGGACTCATTGGGCAAATCGCTCTGGAACTGAAATCGGAATGCTCACTGACATTTGCCTTTTCTGAAAGTCTGATAAACGCCAGAAAAATGACTAAGTCCAAAAAAAAAAATGTTTTCAACTTTTTTCAATTTTACCCACGTGGGATATATCTTCTACCCACACACATTTGGAACTCTCCTGGGCTACCCTCACACATATTATTCCCTCATTTAGTGGATATTTTCACAAAAAAGTGAAATTTTCAAAAATCCAGAAAATTGGCTGAAAACTACTAAATATCAAGGACTCATTGGGCAAATCGCTCTGGAACTGAAATCGGAACGCTAACTGACATTCCCCCTATCTGAAACTCGGATAAAAGCCGGAAAAATGACTAAGTCCAAAAAAAAATTGTTTTCAACTTTTTTCAATTTTACCCCCGTGGGATATATATTCTACCCACACACATTTGGAACTCTCCTGGGGTACCCTCACACATATTATTCCCTCATTTACTGAATATTTTCACAAAAAAGTGAAATTTTCAAAAATCCAGAAAATTGGCTGAAAACGACGAAATATCAAGGACTCATTGGGAGAATTGCTCTGGAACTGACATCGGAATGCTCACTGACATTTGCCTTTTCTGATAGTCTGATAAATGCCGGAAAAATGAATAAGTCCAAAAAAACAATTTTTTCAACTTTTTTCAATTATACCCCCGTGGGATATATATTCTACCCACACACATTTGGAACTCTCCTGGGGTACCCTCACACATATTATTCCATCATTTAGTGAATATTGTCACAAAAAAGTGAAATTTTCAAAAATCCAGAAAATTGGCTGAAAATGACTAAATATCAAGGACTCATTGGGCGAATCACTCTGGAACTGAAATCGGAATGCTCACTGACATTTGCCTTTTCTGAAAGACTGATAAACGCCAGAAAAATGACTAAGTCCAAAAAAAAATTGTTTTCAACTTTTTTCAATTTTACCCCCGTGGGATATATATTCTACCCACACACATTTGGAGCTCTCCTGGGGTACCTTCACACATATTATTCCCTCATTTACTGGATATTTTCACAAAAAAGGGAAATTTTCAAAAATCCAAAATTTTGGCTGAAAACGACTAAATATCAAGGACTCATTGGGCAAATCGCTCTGGAACTGAAATCGGAATGCTCACTGACATTTCCCCTATCTGAAAGTCTGATAAACGCCTGAAAAATGACTAAGTCCAAAAAAAAATTTTTTTAAACTTTTTTCAATTTTCGCCTAGTGGGATATATATTCTACCCACACACATTTGGAACTCTCCTGGGGTACCCTCACACATATTATTCCCTCATTTAGTGGATATTTTCACAAAAAAGTGAAATTTTCAAAAATCCAGAAAATTGGCTGAAAACGACTAAATATCAAGGACTCATTGGGAGAATTGCTCTGGAACTGAAATCGTAATGCTCACTGACATTTCCCCTATCTGAAAGTGTGATAAACGCCGGAAAAATGAATAAGTCCAAAAAAAAATTTTTTCAACTTTTTTCAATTTTACCCCCGTGGGATATATATTCTACCCACACGCATTTGGAACTCTCCTGGGGTACCGCCACACATATTATTCCCTCATTTAGTGGATATTTTCACAAAAAAGTGAAAGTTTCAAAAATCCAGAAAATTGGCTGAAAATGACTAAATATCAAGGACTCATTGGGCAAATCGCTCTGGAACTGAAATCGGAATGCTCACTGACATTTGCCTTTTCTGAAAGTCTGATAAACGCCAGAAAAATGACTAAGTCCAAAAAAAAAAATGTTTTCAACTTTTTTCAATTTTACCCACGTGGGATATATCTTCTACCCACACACATTTGGAACTCTCCTGGGCTACCCTCACACATATTATTCCCTCATTTAGTGGATATTTTCACAAAAAAGTGAAATTTTCAAAAATCCAGAAAATTGGCTGAAAACTACTAAATATCAAGGACTCATTGGGCAAATCGCTCTGGAACTGAAATCGGAACGCTAACTGACATTCCCCCTATCTGAAACTCGGATAAAAGCCGGAAAAATGACTAAGTCCAAAAAAAAATTGTTTTCAACTTTTTTCAATTTTACCCCCGTGGGATATATATTCTACCCACACACATTTGGAACTCTCCTGGGGTACCCTCACACATATTATTCCCTCATTTACTGAATATTTTCACAAAAAAGTGAAATTTTCAAAAATCCAGAAAATTGGCTGAAAACGACGAAATATCAAGGACTCATTGGGAGAATTGCTCTGGAACTGACATCGGAATGCTCACTGACATTTGCCTTTTCTGATAGTCTGATAAACGCCGGAAAAATGACTAAGTCCAAAAAAAAAATGTTTTCAACTTTTTTCAATTTTACCCCCGTGGGAAATATATTCTACCCACACACATTTGGAACTCTCCTGGGGTACCCTCACACATATTATTCCCTCATTTAGTGGATATTTTCACAAAAAAGTGAAATTTTCAAAAATCCAGAAAATTGGCTGAAAATGACTAAATATCAAGGACTTATTGGGCGAATCACTCTGGAACTGAAATCGGAACGCTCACTGACATTTCCCCTAACTGAAAGTCTGATAAATGCCGGAAAAATGAATAAGTCCAAAAAAACAATTTTTTCAACTTTTTTCAATTATACCCCCGTGGGATATATATTCTACCCACACACATTTGGAGCTCTCCTGGGGTACCTTCACACATATTATTCCCTCATTTACTGGATATTTTCACAAAAAAGGGAAATTTTCAAAAATCCAAAATTTTGGCTGAAAACGACTAAATATCAAGGACTCATTGGGCAAATCACTCTGGAACTGAAATCGGAATGCTCACTGACATTTCCCCTCTCTGAAAGTCTGATAAACGCCTGAAAAATGACTAAGTCCCAAAAAAAATTTTTTTAAACTTTTTTCAATTTTCGCCTAGTGGGATATATATTCTACCCACACACATTTGGAACTCTCCTGGGGTACCCTCACACATATTATTCCCTCATTTAGTGGATATTTTCACAAAGAAGTGAAATTTTCAAAAATCCAGAAAATTGGCTGAAAACGACTAAATATCAAGGACTCATTGGGAGAATTGCTCTGGAACTGAAATCGTAATGCTCACTGACATTTCCCATATCTGAAAGTCTGATAAACGCCGGAAAAATGACTAAGTTTAAAAAAAAATTTTTTTCAACTTTTTTCAATTTTACCCCCGTGGGAAATATATTCTACCCACACACATTTGGAACTCTCCTGGGGTACCCTCACACATATTATTCCCTCATTTAGTGGATATTTTCACAAAAAAGTGAAATTTTCAAAAATCCAGAAAATTGGCTGAAAATGACTAAATATCAAGGACTTATTGGGCGAATCACTCTGGAACTGAAATCGGAACGCTCACTGACATTTCCACTAACTGAAAGTCTGATAAATGCCGGAAAAATGAATAAGTCCAAAAAAACAATTTTTTCAACTTTTTTCAATTATACCCCCGTGGGATATATATTCTACCCACACACATTTGGAGCTCTCCTGGGGTACCTTCACACATATTATTCCCTCATTTACTGGATATTTTCACAAAAAAGGGAAATTTTCAAAAATCCAGAAAATTGGCTGAAAACGACTAAATATCAAGGACTCATTGGGCGAATCGCTCTGGAACTGAAATCGGAATGCTCACTGACATTTCCCTATCTGAAAGTCTGATAAACGCTGGAAAAATGACTAAGTCCAAAAAAAAAATGTTTTCAACTTTTTTCAATTTTCCCACGTGGGATATATTCTACCCACACACATTTGGAACTCTCCTGGGATACCCTCACACATATTGTTCCCTCATTTAGTGGATATTTTCACAAAAAAGTCAAATTTTCAAAAATCCAGAAAATTGGCTGAAAACGACTAAATATCAAGGACTCATTGGTCAAATCGCTCTGGAACTGAAGTTGGAACGCTAACTGACATTTCCCCTATCTGAAAGTCGGATAAACGCCGGAAGAATGACTAAGTCCAAAAAAAAATTGTTTTCAACTTTTTTCAATTTTACCCCCGTGGGATATATATTCTACCCACACACATTTGGAACTCTCCTGGGGTACCGTCACACATATTATTCCATCATTTAGTGGATATTTTCACAAAAAAGTGAAATTTTCAAAAATCCAAAATATTGGCTGAAAACGACTAAATATCAAGGACTCATTGGGCAAATTGCTCTGGAACTGAAATCGGAATGCTCACTGACATTTCCCCTATCTGAAAGTCTGATAAACGCCGGAAAAATGACTAAGTCCAAAAAAAAAATGTTTTCAAATTTTTTCAATTTTACCCACGTGGGATATATCTTCTACCCACACACATTTGGAACTCTCCTGGGCTACCCTCACACATATTATTCCCTCATTTAGTGGATATTTTCACAAAAAAGTGAAATTTTCAAAAATCCAGAAAATTGGCTGAAAATGACTAAATATCAAGGACTCATTGGGTGAATCGCTCTGGAACTGAAATCGGAACGCTCACTGACATTTCCCCTATCTGAAAGTCTGATAAACGCCGGAAAAATGACTAAGTCCAAAAAAAATTTTTTTTAAACTTTTTTCAGTTTTATCCCCATGGGATATATATTCTACCCACACACATTTGGAACTCTCCTGGGGTACCCTCACACATATTGTTCCCTCATTTATTGGATATTTTCACAAAAAAGTCAAATTTTCAAAAATCCAGAAAATTGGCTGAAAACGACTAAATATCAAGGACTCATTGGTCAAATCGCTCTGGAACTGAAATTGGAACGCTCACTGACATTTCCCCTATCTGAAAGTCTGATAAACGCCGGAAAAATGACTAAGTCCAAAAAAAAATTGTTTTCAACTTTTTTCAATTTTACCCCGTGGGATATATATTCTACCCACACACATTTGGAACTCTCCTGGGGTACCTTCACACATTTTATTCCCTCATTTACTGGATATTTTCACAAAAAAGTGAAATTTTCAAAAATCCAAAATATTGGCTGAAAACGACTAAATATTAAGGACTCATTGGGCGAATCGCTCTGGAACTGAAATCGGAACGCTCACTGACATTTCCCCTATCTGAAAGTCTGATAAACGCCGGAAAAATGACTAAGTCCAAAAAAAATTTTTTTTCAACTTTTTTCAATTTTATCCCCGTGGGATATATATTCTACCCACACACATTTGGAACTCTCCTGGGGGTACCCTCACACATATTATTCCCTCATTTAGTGGAGATTTTCACAAAAAAGTGAAATTTTCAAAAATCCAGAAAATTGGCTGAAAACGACTAAACATCAAGGACTCATTGGTCAAATCGCTCTGGAACTGAAATCGGAACGCTCACTGACATTTCCCCTATCTGAAAGACTGATAAACGCCGGAAAAATGACTAAGTCCAAAAAAAATTTTTTTCAACTTTTTTCAATTTTACCCCCGTGGGATATATATTCTACCCACACACATTTGGAACTCTCCTGGGGTACCGCCACACATATTATTCCCTCATTTAGTGGATATTTTCACAAAAAAGTGAAATTTTCAAAAATCCAGAAAATTGGCTGAAAATGACTGAATATCAAGGACTCATTGGGCAAATCGCTTTGGAACTGAAATCGGAATGCTCACTGACATTTCCCCTATCTGAAAGTCTGATAAACGCCTGAAAAATGACTAAGTACAAAAAAAAATTTTTTTAAACTTTTTTCAATTTTCGCCTAGTGGGATATATATTCTACCCACACACATTTGGAACTCTCCTGGGGTACCCTCACACATATTATTCCATCATTTAGTGGATATTTTCACAAAAAAGTGAAATTTTCAAAAATCCAGAAAATTGGCTGAAAACGACTAAATATCAAGGAATCATTGGGCGAATCAGTCTGGAACTGAAATCGGAATGCTCACTGACATTTGCCTTTTCTGAAAGTCTGATAAACGCCAGAAAAATGACTAAGTCCAAAAAAAAAAATGTTTTCAACTTTTTTCAATTTTACCCACGTGGGACATATCTTCTACCCACACACATTTGGAACTCTCCTGGGCTACCCTCACACATATTATTTCCTCATTTAGTGGATATTTTCACAAAAAAGTGAAATTTTCAAAAATCCAGAAAATTGGCTGAAAACTACTAAATATCAAGGACTCATTGGGCAAATCGCTCTGGAACTGAAATCGGAACGCTAACTGACATTCCCCCTATCTGAAACTCGGATAAAAGCCAGAAAAATGACTAAGTCCAAAAAAAAATTGTTTTCAACTTTTTTCAATTTTACCCCCGTGGGATATATATTCTACCCACACACATTTGGAACTCTCCTGGGGTACCCTCACACATATTATTCCCTCATTTAGTGGATATTTTCACAAAAAAGTGAAATTTTCAAAAATCCAGAAAATTGGCTGAAAACGACTAAATATCAAGGACTCATTGGGAGAATTGCTCTGGAACTGAAATCGTAATGCTCACTGACATTTCCCCTATCTGAAAGTCTGATAAACGCCGGAAAAATGACTAAGTCTAAAAAAAAAATTTTTTCAACTTTTTTCAATTTTACCCCCGTGGGAAATATATTCTACCCACACACATTTGGAACTCTCCTGGGGTACCCTCACACATATTATTCCCTCATTTAGTGGATATTTTCACAAAAAAGTGTAATTTTCAAAAATCCAGAAAATTGGCTGAAAATGACTAAATATCAAGGACTTATTGGGCGAATCACTCTGGAACTGAAATCGGAACGCTCACTGACATTTCCCCTAACTGAAAGTCTGATAAATGCCGGAAAAATGAATAAGTCCAAAAAAACAATTTTTTCAACTTTTTTCAATTATACCCCCGTGGGATATATATACTACCCACACACATTTGGAGCTCTCCTGGGGTACCTTCACACATATTATTCCCTCATTTACTGGATATTTTCACAAAAAAGGGAAATTTTCAAAAATCCATAAAATTGGCTGAAAACGACTAAATATCAAGGACTCATTGGGCGAATCGCTCTGGAACTGAAATCGGAATGCTCACTGACATTTCCCCTATCTGAAAGTCTGATAAATGCCGGAAAAATGACTAAGTCTAAAAAAAAAAATTTTTTCAACTTTTTTCAATTTTACCCCTGTGGGATATATATTCTACCCACACACATTTGGAACACTCCTGGGGTACCCTCACACATATTATTCCCTCATTTAGTGGATATTTTCACAAAAAAGTGAAAGTTTCAAAAATCCAGAAAATTGGCTGAAAATGACTAAATATCAAGGACTCATTGGGTGAATCGCTCTGGAACTGAAATCGGAACGCTCACTGACATTTCCCCTATCTGAAAGTCTGATAAACGCCGGAAAAATGACTAAGTCCAAAAAATTTTTTTTTTTAACTTTTTTCAGTTTTATCCCCATGGGATATATATTCTACCCACACACATTTGAAACTCTCCTGGGGTACCCTCACACATATTGTTCCCTCATTTAGTGGATATTTTCACAAAAAAGTCAAATTTTCAAAAATCCAGAAAATTGGCTGAAAACGACTAAATATCAAGGACTCATTGGTCAAATCGCTCTGGAACTGAAATTGGAACGCTAACTGACATTTCCCCTATCTGAAAGTCGGATAAACGCCGGAAAAATGACTAAGTCCAAAAAAAAATTGTTTTCAACTTTTTTCAATTTTACCCCCGTGGGATATATATTCTACCCACACACATTTGGAACTCTCCTGGGGTACCTTCACACATATTATTCCCTCATTTACTGGATATTTTCACAAAAAAAGTGAAATTTTCAAAAATCCAAAATATTGGCTGAAAACGACTAAATATTAAGGACTCATTGGGCGAATCGCTCTGGAACTGAAATCGGAATGCTCACTGACATTTCCCCTATCTGAAAGTCTGATAAACGCCAGAAAAATGAATAAGTCCAAAAAAAATTTTTTTCAACTTTTTTCAATTTTACCCCCGTGGGATATATATTCTACCCACACACATTTGGAACTCTCCTGGGGTACCGCCACACATATTATTCCCTCATTTAGTGGATATTTTCACAAAAAAGTGAAAGTTTCAAAAATCCAGAAAATTGGCTGAAAATGACTAAATATCAAGGACTCATTGGGCGAATCGCTCTGGAACTGAAATCGGAATGCTCACTGACATTTCCCGTATCTGAAAGTCTGATAAACGCCTGAAAAATGACTAAGTACAAAAAAAAATTTTTTTAAACTTTTTTCAATTTTCGCCTAGTGGGATATATATTCTACCCACACACATTTGGAACTCTCCTGGGGTACCCTCACACATATTGTTCCCTCATTTAGTGGATATTTTCACAAAAAAGTCAAATTTTCAAAAATCCAGAAAATTGGCTGAAAACGACTAAATATCAAGGACTCATTGGTCAAATCGCTCTGGAACTGAAATTGGAACGCTAACTGACATTTCCCCTATCTGAAAGTCGGATAAACGCCGGAAAAATGACTAAGTCCAAAAAAAAATTGTTTTCAACTTTTTTCAATTTTACCCCCGTGGGATATATATTCTACCCACACACATTTGGAACTCTCCTGGGGTACCTTCACACATATTATTCCCTCATTTACTGGATATTTTCACAAAAAAAGTGAAATTTTCAAAAATCCAAAATATTGGCTGAAAACGACTAAATATTAAGGACTCATTGGGCGAATCGCTCTGGAACTGAAATCGGAATGCTCACTGACATTTCCCGTATCTGAAAGTCTGATAAACGTCGGAAAAATGACTAAGTCCAAAAAAAAAATGTTTTCAACTTTTTTCAATTTTCCCCTAGTGGGATATATATTCTACCCACACACATTTGGAACTCTCCTGGGGTACCCTCACACATATTATTCCATCATTTAGTGGATATTTTCACAAAAAAGTGAAATTTTCAAAAATCCAGAAAATTGGCTGAAAACGACTAAATATCAAGGACTCATTGGGCGAATCACTCTGGAACTGAAATCGGAACGCTCACTGACATTTCCTCTATCTGAAAGTCTGATAAATGCCAGAAAAATGAATAAGTCCAAAAAAAAATTTTTTCAACTTTTTTCAATTTTACCCCCGTGGGATATATATTCTACCCACACACATTTGGAACTCTCCTGGGGTACCGTCACACATATTATTCCATCATTTAGTGGATATTTTCACGAGAAAGTGAAATTTTCAAAAATCCAAAATATTGGCTGAAAACGACTAAATATCAAGGACTCATTGGGCAAATTGCTCTGGAACTGAAATCGGAATGCTCACTGACATTTCCCCTATCTGAAAGTCTGATAAACGCCGGAAAAATGACTAAGTCCAAAAAAAAAATGTTTTCAACTTTTTTCAATTTTACCCACGTGGGATATATATTCTACCCACACACATTTGGAACTCTCCTGGGGTACCCTCACACATATTATTCCCTCATTTAGTGGATATTTTCACAAAAAAGTGAAAGTTTCAAAAATCCAGAAAATTGGCTGAAAATGACTAAATATCAAGGACTCATTGGGTGAATCGCTCTGGAACTGAAATCGGAACGCTCACTGACATTTCCCCTATCTGAAAGTCTGATAAATGCCGGAAAAATGACTAAGTCTAAAAAAAAAAATTTATTCAACTTTTTTCAATTTTACCCCTGTGGGATATATATTCTACCCACACACATTTGGAACACTCCTGGGGTACCCTCACACATATTATTCCCTCATTTAGTGGATATTTTCACAAAAAAGTGAAAGTTTCAAAAATCCAGAAAATTGGCTGAAAACGACTAAATATCAAGGACTCATTGGGTGAATCGCTCTGGAACTGAAATTGGAACGCTAACTGACATTTCCCCTATCTGAAAGTCGGATAAATGCCGGAAAAATGACTAAGTCCAAAAAAAAATTGTTTTCAACTTTTTTCAATTTTACCCCCGTGGGATATATATTCTACCCACACACATTTGGAACTCTCCTGGGGTACCTTCACACATATTATTCCCTCATTTACTGGATATTTTCACAAAAAAGTGAAATTTTCAAAAATCCAAAATATTGGCTGAAAACGACTAAATATTAAGGACTCATTGGGCGAATCGCTCTGGAACTGAAATCGGAATGCTCACTGACATTTCACTTATCTGAAAGTCTGATAAACGTCGGAAAAATGACTAATTCCAAAAAAAAAATGTTTTCAACTTTTTTCAATTTTCCCCTAGTGGGATATATATTCTACCCACACACATTTGGAACTCTCCTGGGGTACCCTCACACATATTATTCCCTCATTAAGTGGATATTTTCACAACAAAGTGAAATTTTCAAAAATCCAAAATATTGGCTGAAAACGACTAAATATCAAGGACTCATTGGGAGAATCGCTCTGGAACTGAAATCGGAATGCTCACTGAAATTCCCCCTATCTGAAAGTCTGATAAACGCCGGAAAAATGACTAAGTCCAAAAAAAATTTTTTTTCAACTTTTTTCAATTTTCCCCTAGTGGGATATATAATCTACCCACACACATTTGGAACTCTCCTGGGGTACCCTCACACATATTATTCCATCATTTAGTGGATATTTTCACAAAAAAGTGAAATTTTCAAAAATCCAAAATATTGGCTGAAAACGACTAAATATCAAGGACTCATTGGGCAAATTGCTCTGGAACTGAAATCGGAATGCTCACTGACATTTTCCCTATCTGAAAGTCGGATAAACGCCGGAAAAATGACTAAGTCCAAAAAAAAATTGTTTTCAACTTTTTTCAATTTTACCCCCGTGGGATATATATTCTAACCACACACATTTGGAACTCTCCTGGGGTACCTTCACACATATTATTCCCTCATTTCCTGGATATTTTCACAAAAAAGTGAAATTTTCAAAAATCCTAAATATTGGCTGAAAACGACTAAATATTAAGGACTCATTGGGCGAATCGCTCTGGAACTGAAATCGGAATGCTCACTGACATTTCCCCTATCTGAAAGTCTGATAAACGTCGGAAAAATGACTAAGTCCAAAAAAAAAATGTTTTCAACTTTTTTCAATTTTCCCCTAGTGGGATATATATTCTACCAACACACATTTGGAACTCTCCTGGGGTACCTTCACACATATTATTCCCTCATTTACTGGATATTTTCACAAAAAAGTGAAATTTTCAAAAATCCAAAATATTGGCTGAAAACGACTAAATATCAAGGACTCATTGGGGGAATCGTTCTGGAACTGAAATCGGAACGCTCACTGACATTTCCCCTATCTGAAAGTCTGATAAATGCTGGAAAAATGACTAAGTCTAAAAAAAAAAATGTTTTCAACTTTTTTCAATTTTACCCCTGTGGGATATATATTCTACCCACACACATTTGGAACTCTCCTGGGGTACCCTCACACATATTATTCCCTCATTTAGTGGATATTTTCACAAAAAAGTGAAATTTTCAAAAATCCAGAAAATTGGCTGAAAATGACTAAATATCAAGGACTCATTGGGCGAATCGCTCTGGAACTGAAATCGGAACGCTCACTGACATTTCCCCTATCTGAAAGTCTGATAAATGCCGGAAAAATGACTAAGTTTAAAAAAAAAATGTTTTCAACTTTTTTCAATTTTGCCCCCGTGGGATATGTATTCTACCCACACACATTTGGAACTCTCCTGGGGTACCCTCACACATATTATTCCCTCATTTAGTGGATATTTTCACAAAAAAGAGAAATTTTCAAAAATCCAGAAAATTGGCTGAAAACGACTAAATATCAAGGACTCATTGGGCGAATCGCTCTGGAACTGAAATCGGAATGCTCACTGACATTTCCCCTATCTGAAAGTCTGATAAACGCCGGAATAATGACTAAGTCCAAAAAAAATTTTTTTTACTTTTTTCAATTTTACCCCCGTGGGATATATATTCTACCCACACACATTTGGAACTCTCCTGGGGTACCCTCACACATATTATTACCTCATTTAGTGGATATTTTCACAAAAAAGTGAAAGTTTCAAAAATCCAGAAAATTGGCTGAAAACGACTAAATATCAAGGACTCATTGGGTGAATCGCTCTGGAACTGAAATCGGAACGCTCACTGACATTTCCCCTATCTGAAAGTTTGATAAACGCAGGAAAAATGACTAAGTCCAAAAAAAATTTTTTTTCAACTTTTTTCAATTTTATCCCCGTGGGATATATATTCTACCCACACACATTTGGAACTCTCCTGGGGTACCCTCACACATATTATTCCCTCATTTAGTGGATATTTTCACAAAAAAGTGAAATTTTCAAAAATCCAGAAAATTGGCTGAAAACGGCAAAATATCAAGGAATCATTGGGCGAATCGCTCTGGAACTGAAATCGGAATGCTCACTGACATTTCCCCTATCTGAAAGTCGGATAAACGCCGGAAAAATGACTAAGTCAAAAAAAAAATTGTTTTCAACTTTTTTCAATTTTACCCCCGTGGGATATATATTCTACCCACACACATTTGGAACTCTCCTGGGGTACCTTCACACATATTATTCCCTCATTTACTGGATATTTTCACAAAAAAGTGAAATTTTCAAAAATCCAAAATATTGGCTGAAAACGACTAAATATTAAGGACTCATTGGGCGAATCGCTCTGGAACTGAAATCGGAATGCTCACTGACATTTCCCCTATCTGAAAGTCTGATAAACGTCGGAAAAATGACTAATTCCAAAAAAAAAATGTTTTCAACTTTTTTCAATTTTCCCCTAGTGGGATATATATTCTACCCACACACATTTGGAACTCTCCTGGGGTACCCTCACACATATTATTCTCTCATTTAGTGGATATTTTCACAAAAAAGTGAAATTTTCAAAAATCCAGAAAATTGGCTGAAAACGACTAAATATCAAGGACTTATTGGGCGAAACGCTCTGGAACTGAAATCGGAACGCTCACTGGCATTTCCCCTATCTGAAAGTCTGAAAAACGCCGGAAAAATGACCAAGTCCAAAAAAAAATTTTGTTCAACTTTTTTCAATTTTACCCCCGTGGGATATTTATTCTACCCACACACATTTGGAACTCTCTTGGGGTACCTTCACACATATTATTCCCTCATTTACTGGATATTTTCACAAAAATGTGAAATTTTCAAAAATCCAAAATATTGGCTGAAAACGACTAAATATCAAGGACTCATTGGGGGAATCGCTCTGGAACTGAAATCGGAACGCTCACTGACATTTCCCCTATCTGAAAGTCTGATAAATGCTGGAAAAATGACTAAGTCTAAAAAAAAAAATGTTTTCAACTTTTTTCAATTTTACCCCTGTGGGATATATATTCTACCCACACACATTTAGAACTCTCCTGGGGTACCCTCACACAAATTATTCCCTCATTTAGTGGATATTTTCACAAAAAAGTGAAATTTTCAAAAATCCAGAAAATTGGCTGAAAATGACTAAATATCAAGGACTCATTGGGCGAATCGCTCTGTAACTGAAATCGGAACGCTCACTGACATTTCCCCTATCTGAAAGTCTGATAAATGCCGGAAAAATGACTAAGTTTAAAAAAAAAAATGTTTTCAACTTTTTTCAATTTTGCCCCCGTGGGATATGTATTCTACCCACACACATTTGGAACTCTCCTGGGGTACCCTCACACATATTATTCCCTCATTTAGTGGATATTTTCACAAAAAAGAGAAATTTTCAAAAATCCAGAAAATTGGCTGAAAACGACTAAATATCAAGGACTCATTGGTCAAATCGCTCTGGAACTGAAATCGGAACGCTAACTGACATTTCCCATATCTGAAAGTCTGATAAACGCCGGAAAAATGACCAAGTCCAAAAAAAAAATGTTTTCAACTTTTTTCAATTTTACCCACGTGGGATATATATTCTACCCACACACATTTGGAACTCTCCTGGGGTACCCTCACACATATTATTCCCTCATTTAGTGGATATTTTCACAAAAAAGTGAAAGTTTCAAAAATCCAGAAAATTGGCTGAAAATGACTAAATATCAAGGACTCATTGGGTGAATCGCTCTGGAACTGAAATCGGAACGCTCACTGACATTTCCCCTATCTGAAAGTCTGATAAATGCCGGAAAAATGAATAAGTCCAAAAAAAAATTTTTTCAACTTTTTTCAATTTTACCCCCGTGGGATATATATTCTACCCACACACATTTGGAACTCTCCTGGGGTACCGTCACACATATTATTCCATCATTTAGTGGATATTTTCACAAAAAAGTGAAATTTTCAAAAATCCAAAATATTGGCTGAAAACGACTAAATATTAAGGACTCATTGGGCGAATCGCTCTGGAACTGAAATCGGAATGCTCACTGACATTTCCCATATCTGAAAGTCTGATAAACGTCGGAAAAATGACTAAGTCCAAAAAAAAAATGTATTCAATTTTTTTCAATTTTACCCCTGTGGGATATATATTCTACCCACACACATTTGGAACACTCCTGGGGTACCCTCACACATATTATTCCCTCATTTAGTGGATATTTTCACAAAAAAGTGAAAGTTTCAAAAATCCAGAAAATTGGCTGAAAACGACTAAATATCAAGGACTCATTGGGTGAATCGCTCTGGAACTGAAATCGGAACGCTCACTGACATTTCCCCTATCTGAAAGACTGATAAACGCCGGAAAAATGACTAAGTCCAAAAAAAAAATGTTTTCAACTTTTTTCAATTTTCCCAAGTGGGATATATTCTACCCACACACATTTGGAACTCTCCTGGGGTACCCTCACACATATTATTCCCTCATTTAGTGGATATTTTCACAAAAAAGTGAAAGTTTCAAAAATCCAGAAAATTGGCTGAAAATGACTAAATATCAAGGACTCATTGGGTGAATCTCTCTGGAACTGAAATCGGAACGCTCACTGACATTTCCCCTATCTGAAAGTCTGATAAACGCCGGAAAAATGACTAAGTCGAAAAAAAATTTTTTTTCAACTTTTTTCAATTTTATCCCCGTGGGATATATATTCTACCCACACACATTTGGAACTCTCCTGGGGGTACCCTCACACATATTATTCCCTCATTTAGTGGATATTTTCACAAAAAAGTGAAATTTTCAAAAATCCAGAAAATTGGCTGAAAACGACTAAACATCAAGGACTCATTGGTCAAATCGCTCTGGAACTGAAATTGGAACGCTAACTGACATTTCCCCTATCTGAAAGTCGGATAAACGCCGGAAAAATGACTAAGTCCAAAAAAAAATTGTTTTCAACTTTTTTCAATTTTACCCCCGTGGGATATATATTCTACCCACACACATTTGGAACTCTCCTGGGGTACCTTCACACATATTATTCCCTCATTTACTGGATATTTTCACAAAAAAGTGAAATTTTCAAAAATCCAAAATATTGGCTGAAAACGACTTAAAATTATGGACTCATTGGGCGAATCGCTCTGGAACTGAAATCGGAATGCTCACTGACATTTCCCCTATCTGCAAGTCTGATAAACGTCGGAAAAATGACTAAGTCCAAAAAAAAAATGTTTTCAACTTTTTTCAATTTTCCCCTAGTGGGATATATATTCTACCCACACACATTTGGAAATCTCCTGGGGTACCTTCACACATATTATTCCCTCATTTACTGGATATTTTCACAAAAAAGTGAAATTTTCAAAAATCCAAAATATTGGCTGAAAACGACTAAATATTAAGGACTCATTGGGCGAATCGCTCTGGAACTGAAATCGGAATGCTCACTGACATTTCCCCTATCTGAAAGTCTGATAAACGTCGGAAAAATGACTAAGTCCAAAAAAAAAATGTTTTCAACTTTTTTCAATTTTCCCCTAGTGGGATATATATTCTACCCACACACATTTGGAACTCTCCTGGGGTACCCTCACACATATTATTCCCTCATTAAGTGGATATTTTCACAAAAAAGTGAAATTTTCAAAAATCCAAAATATTGGCTGAAAACGACTAAATATCAAGGACTCATTGGGAGAATCGCTCTGGAACTGAAATCGGAATGCTCACTGAAATTTCCCCTATCTGAAAGTCTGATAAACGCCGGAAAAATGACTAAGTCCAAAAAAAAATTTTTTTCAACTTTTTTCAATTTTCCCCTAGTGGGATATATATTCTACCCACACACATTTGGAACTCTCCTGGGATATCCCTCACACATATTATTCCCTCATTTACTGGATATTTTCACAAAAAAGTGAAATTTTCAAAAATCCAGAAAATTGGCTGAAAACGGCAAAATATCAAGGAATCATTGGGCGAATCGCTCTGGAACTGAAATCGGAATGCTCACTGACATTTCCCCTCTCTGAAAGTCTGATAAACGTCGGAAAAATGACTAATTCCAAAAAAAAAATGTTTTCAACTTTTTTCAATTTTCCCCTAGTGGGATATATATTCTACCCACACACATTTGGAACTCTCCTGGGGTACCCTCACACATATTATTCCCTCATTTAGTGGATATTTTCACAAAAAAGTGAAAGTTTCAAAAATCCAGAAAATTGGCTGAAAATGACTAAATATCAAGGACTCATTGGGTGAATCGCTCTGGAACTGAAATCGGAATGCTCACTGACATTTCCCCTATCTGAAAGTCTGATAAACGCTGGAAAAATGACAGTCCAAAAAAAAATTTTTTCAACTTTTTTCAATTTTGCCCCCGTGGGATATATATTCTACCCACACACATTTGGAACTCTCCTTGGGTACCCTCACACATATTGTTCCCTCATTTAGTGGATATTTTCACAAAAAAAGTGAAAGTTTCAAAAATCCAAAATATTGGCTGAAAATGACTAAATATCAAGGACTCATTGGGCGAATCGCTCTGGAACTGAAATCGGAATGCTCACTGACATTTCCCCTATCTGAAAGTCTGATAAATGCCGGAAAAATGACTAAGTCTAAAAAAAAAAATTTTTTCAAATTTTTACAATTTTACCCCTGTGGGATATATATTCTACCCACACACATTTGGAACTCTCCTGGGGTACCCTCACACATATTATTCCTTCATTTAGTAGATATTTTCACAAAAAAGTGAAATTTTCAAAAATCCAGAAAATTGGCTGAAAACGACTAAATATCAAGGACTCATTGGGCGAATCGCTCTGAAACTGAAATCGGAATGCTCACTGACATTTCCCCTATCTGAAAGTCTGATAAACGCCAGAATAATGACTAAGTCCAAAAAAAATTTTTTTTACTTTTTTCAATTTTACCCCCGTGGGATATATATTCTACCCACACACATTTGGAACTCTCCTGGGGTACCCTCACACATATTATTACCTCATTTAGTGGATATTTTCACAAAAAAGTGAAAGTTTCAAAAATCCAGAAAATTGGCTGAAAACGACTAAATATTAAGGACTCATTGGGCGAATCGCTCTGGAACTGAAATCGGAATGCTCACTGAAATTTCCTCTATCTGAAAGTCTGATAAATGCCGGAAAAATGAATAAGTCCAAAAAAAAAATTTTTTCAAATTTTTTCAATTTTGCCCCCGTGGGATATATATTCTACCCATACACATTTGGAACTCTCCTGGGGTACCCTCACACATATTATTCCCTTATTTAGTGGATATTTTCACAAAAAAGTGAAAGTTTCAAAAATCCAGAAAATTGGCTGAAAATGACTAAATATCAAGGACTCATTGGGTGAATCGCTCTGGAACTGAAATCGGAATGCTCACTGACATTTCCCCAATCTGAAAGTCTGAAAAACGCTGGAAAATGACAGTCCAAAAAAAAATTTTTTCAACTTTTTTCAATTTTGCCCCCGTGGGATATATATTCTACCCACACACATTTGGAACTCTCCTTGGGTACCCTCACACATATTGTTCCCTCATTTAGTGGATATTTTCACAAAAAAAGTGAAAGTTTCAAAAATCCAAAATATTGGCTGAAAATGACTAAATATCAAGGACTCATTGGGCGAATCGCTCTGGAACTGAAATCGGAACGCTCACTGACATTTCCCCTATCTGAAAGTCTGATAAATGCCGGAAAAATGACTAAGTTTAAAAAAAAAAAATTTTTCAACTTTTTTCAATTTTACCCCTGTGGGATATATATTCTACCCACACACATTTGGAACTCTCCTGGGGTACCCTCACACATATTATTCCCTCATTTAGTGGATATTTTCACAAAAAAGTGAAATTTTCAAAAATCCAGAAAATTGGCTGAAAACGACTAAATATCAAGAACTCATTGGGCAAACCGCTCTGGAACTGAAATTGGAACGCTAACTGACATTTCCCCTATCTGAAAGTCGGATAAATGCCAGAAAAATGACTAAGGCCAAAAAAAATATTTTTTTAACTTTTTTCAATTTTGCCCCCGTGGGATATATATTCTACCCACACACATTTGGAACTCTCCTGGGGTACCCTCACACATATTATTCCCTCATTTAGTGGATATTTTCACAAAAAAGTGAAATTTACAAAAATCCAGAAAATTGGCTGAAAATGACTAAATATCAAGGACTCATTGGGCGAATCGCTCTGGAACTGAAATCGGAATGCTCACTGACATTTCCCCAATCTGAAAGTCTGATAAACGCTAGAA
Organism: Phyllobates terribilis; assembly: GCF_046119375.1. Taxonomy (NCBI): domain Eukaryota; kingdom Metazoa; phylum Chordata; class Amphibia; order Anura; family Dendrobatidae; genus Phyllobates; species Phyllobates terribilis. The sequence continues at coordinate 588,018,935 of NW_027362762.1, forward strand.
AAATGACAGTCCAAAAAAAAAATTTTTTCAACTTTTTTCAATTTTGCCCCCGTGGGATATATATTCTACCCACACACATTTGAAACTCTCCTGGGGTACCCTCACACATATTATTCCCTCATTTAGTGGATATTTTCACAAAACAGTGAAATTTTCAAAAATCCAGAAAATTGGCTGAAAACGACTAAATATCAAGGACTCATTGGGCAAATCGCTCTGGAACTGAAATTGGAAGGCTAACTGACATTTCCCCTATCTGAAAGTCGGATAAACGCCGGAAAAATGACTAAGGCCAAAAAAAATATTTTTTTAACTTTTTTCAATTTTGCCCCCGTGGGATATATATTCTACCCACACACATTTGGAACTCTCCTGGGGTACCCTCACACATATTATTCCCTCATTTAGTGGATATTTTCACAAAAAAAGTGAAATTTTCAAAAATCCAGAAAATTGGCTGAAAATGACTAAATATCAAGGACTCATTGGGCGAATCGCTCTGGAACTGAAATCGGAATGCTCACTGACATTTCCCCAATCTGAAAGTCTGATAAACGCTGGAAAAATGACAGTCCAAAAAAAAAATTTTTTCAACTTTTTTCAATTTTGCCCCCGTGGGATATGTATTCTACCCACACACATTTGGAACTCTCCTGGGGTACCCTCACACATATTATTCCCTCATTTAGTGGATATTTTCACAAAAAAGTGAAATTTTCAAAAATCCAGAAAATTGGCTGAAAACGACTAAATATCAAGGACTCATTGGGCAAATCGCTCTGGAACTGAAATTGGAAGGCTATCTGACATTTCCCCTATCTGAAAGTCGGATAAACACCGGAAAAATGACTAAGTCCAAAAAAAAATTGTTTTCAACTTTTTTAAATTTTACCCCCGTGGGATATATTTTCTACCCACACACGTTTGGAACTCGCCTGGGGTACCCTCACACATATTATTCCCTCATTTAGAGGATATTTTCACAAAAAAGTGAAATTTTCAAAAATACAAAATATTGGCTGAAAACGACTAAATATCAAGGACTCATTGGGCGAATCGCTCTGGAACTGAAATCGGAACGCTCACTGACATTTCCCCTATCTGAAAGTCTGATAAATGCCGGAAAAATGACTAAGTTTAAAAAAAAAAAAATTTTCAACTTTTTTCAATTTTACCCCTGTGGGATATATATTCTACCCACACACATTTGGAACTCTCCTGGGGTACCCTCACACATATTATTCCCTCATTTAGTGGATATTTTCACAAAAAAGTGAAATTTTCAAAAATCCAGAAAATTGGCTGAAAACGACTAAATATCAAGAACTCATTGGGCAAACCGCTCTGGAACTGAAATTGGAACGCTAACTGACATTTCCCCTATCTGAAAGTCGGATAAATGCCAGAAAAATGACTAAGGCCAAAAAAAATATTTTTTTAACTTTTTTCAATTTTGCCCCCGTGGGATATATATTCTACCCACACACATTTGGAACTCTCCTGGGGTACCCTCACACATATTATTCCCTCATTTAGTGGATATTTTCACAAAAAAGTGAAATTTTCAAAAATCCAGAAAATTGGCTGAAAATGACTAAATATCAAGGACTCATTGGGCGAATCGCTCTGGAACTGAAATCGGAATGCTCACTGACATTTCCCCAATCTGAAAGTCTGATAAACGCTAGAAAAATGACAGTCCAAAAAAAAAATTTTTTCAACTTTTTTCAATTTTGCCCCCGTGCGATATATATTCTACCCACACACATTTGAAACTCTCCTGGGGTACCCTCACACATATTATTCCCTCATTTAGTGGATATTTTCACAAAACAGTGAAATTTTCAAAAATCCAGAAAATTGGCTGAAAACGACTAAATATCAAGGACTCATTGGGCAAATCGCTCTGGAACTGAAATTGGAAGGCTAACTGACATTTCCCCTATCTGAAAGTCGGAAAAACGCCAGAAAAATGACTAAGGCCAAAAAAAATATTTTTTTAACTTTTTTCAATTTTGCCCCCGTGGGATATATATTCTACCCACACACATTTGGAACTCTCCTGGGGTACCCTCACACATATTATTCCCTCATTTAGTGGATATTTTCACAAAAAAAGTGAAATTTTCAAAAATCCAGAAAATTGGCTGAAAATGACTAAATATCAAGGACTCATTGGGCGAATCGCTCTGGAACTGAAATCGGAATGCTCACTGACATTTCCCCAATCTGAAAGTCTGATAAACGCTAGAAAAATGACAGTCCAAAAAAAAAATTTTTTCAACTTTTTTCAATTTTGCCCCCGTGGGATATATATTCTACCCACACACATTTGAAACTCTCCTGGGGTACCCTCACACATATTATTCCCTCATTTAGTGGATATTTTCACAAAACAGTGAAATTTTCAAAAATCCAGAAAATTGGCTGAAAACGACTAAATATCAAGGACTCATTGGGCAAATCGCTCTGGAACTGAAATTGGAAGGCTAACTGACATTTCCCCTATCTGAAAGTCGGATAAACACCGGAAAAATGACTAAGTCCAAAAAAAAATTGTTTTCAACTTTTTTAAATTTTACCCCCGTGGGATATATTTTCTACCCACACACGTTTGGAACTCGCCTGGGGTACCCTCACACATATTATTCCCTCATTTAGTGGATATTTTCACAAAAAAGTGAAATTTTCAAAAATACAAAATATTGGCTGAAAACGACTAAATATCAAGGACTCATTGGGCGAATCGCTCTGGAACTGAAATCGGAACGCTCACTGACATTTCCCCTATCTGAAAGTCTGATAAATGCCGGAAAAATGACTAAGTTTAAAAAAAAAAATTTTTTCAACTTTTTTCAATTTTACCCCTATGGGATATATATTCTACCCACACACATTTGGAACTCTCCTGGGGTACCCTCACACATATTATTCCCTCATTTAGTGGATATTTTCACAAAAAAGTGAAATTTTCAAAAATCCAGAAAATTGGCTGAAAACGACTAAATATCAAGAACTCATTGGGCAAACCGCTCTGGAACTGAAATTTGAACGCTAACTGACATTTCCCCTATCTGAAAGTCGGATAAACGCCAGAAAAATGACTAAGGCCAAAAAAAATATTTTTTTAACTTTTTTCAATTTTGCCCCCGTGGGATATATATTCTACCCACACACATTTGGAACTCTCCTGGGGTACCCTCACACATATTATTCCCTCATTTAGTGGATATTTTCGCAAAAAAGTGAAATTTTCAAAAATCCAGAAAATTGGCTGAAAATGACTAAATATCAAGGACTCATTGGGCGAATCGCTCTGGAACTGAAATCGGAATGCTCACTGATATTTCCCCAATCTGAAAGTCTGATAAACGTTGGAAAAATGACAGTCCAAAAAAAAATTTTTTTCAACTTTTTTCAATTTTGCCCCCGAGGGATATGTATTCTACCCACACACATTTGGAACTCTCCTGGGGTACCCTCACACATATTATTCCCTCATTTAGTGGATATTTTCACAAAAAAGTGAAATTTTCAAAAATCCAGAAAATTGGCTGAAAACGACTAAATATCAAGGACTCATTGGGCGAATCGCTCTGGAACTGAAATCGGAATGCTCACTGACATTTCCCCTATCTGAATCATAGAATCATAGAATCATAGAATGGTAGAGTTGGAAGGGACCTCCTGGGTCATCTGGTCCAACCCCCTGCTCAAAGCAGGATTCACTAGATCATCTCAGACAGATGTCTGTCCAGCCTCTGTTTGAAGACGTCCATTGAAGGGGAACTCACCACCTCTCGTGGCAGCCTGTTCCACTCATTAATCACCCTAACTGTCAAAAAGTTTTTTCTAATATCTAATCTGTGTCTCCTCCCATTTAGTTTCATCCCATTGCTTCTAGTCTTTCCTTGTGCAAATGAGAATAAAGATGATCCTTCTACAATGTGACAGCCCTTGACATATTTGTAGGCAGCTATTAAGTCTCCTCTCAGTCTTCTTTTTTGCAAGCTAAACATTCCCAAATCCTGCAACCGTTCCTCATAGGACATGGTTTGCAGACCAGTCACCATTCTGGTCGCTCTTCTCTGAACTTGCTCCAGTTTGTCTATGTCTTTTTTAAAATGTGGTGCCCAAAACTGTACACAGTGTTCCAGATGAGGTCTGACCAAAGAGGAGTAAAGACCGATAATGACTTCACGTGATCTAGACTGTATGCTTCTGTTAATACATCCCAGAATTGTATTTGCCTTTTTTGCTGCTGCATCACACTGTTGACTCATGTTCAGTCTATGATCTATTAGTATACCTAAGTCTTTTTCACATGTACTGTTGCTTAGCTCTATTCCTCCCATTCTGTATATGCTTTTTTCATTTTTATTGCCCAGATGTAGTACTTTGCATTTTTCCCTGTTAAAAACCATTCTGTTGGTTGCTGCCCACTGCTCCAGTTTATTTAGGTCTTTTTGAATCCTCTCTCTCTCTTCTCTAGTATTAGCTATCCCTCCTAGCTTTGTGTCATCAGCAAATTTAATCAGTTTACCCTCAATTCCTTCATCTAAATCATTGATAAAGATGTTGAACAATACAGGTCCCAGGACGGAGCCCTGTGATACCCCACTTGAGACATTCATCCAGCTGGATGTGAAGCCATTTACAACCACCCTTTGAGTCCGATCACTAAGCCAGTTATGAATCCACCTAACAGTTGCCTGGTCCATTGCATACTTGGTCATTTTTTCAATAAGGATGATGTGAGATACTTTGTCAAATGCTTTGCTGAAGTCAAGATATACTATATCTACAGCATTTCCCTGATCCACCCAGTCAGTGATTCTGTCATAGAAGGAAATTAAGTTAGTCTGACATGACTTGTTAGTTACAAACCCATGCTGACTCTGGTTAATCACTTCATTCTTATCCATGTACTTACATACATGTTGTTTAATAATTTGTTCAAAGATCTTTCCTGGTATAGAAGTCAGACTCACCGGCCTATAGTTCCCTGGGTCCACCTTCTTCCCCTTTTTGAAGATAGGAACAACATTTGCTCTTCTCCAGTCTTCTGGGACTTCTCCTGTTCTCCAAGAATTTTCAAAGATTATGGAGAGTGGTTCTAAAATTTCTTCTACAATCTCCTTCAGTACTCTGGGGTGTAATTCATCTGGACCTGGAGACTTGAACTCATTTATGTTAGCTAAATATTCCCTCACAATCTTTCTGTTTACTGATAACTTGGATTCCTCTATTCCTTTAAAAGGACAGTGAAGATCAGTTGATGTTACATTTTCTTTCTGAGAGAAAACAGATGCAAAATAGGAATTAAAAAGTTCGGCCTTCTCAACATCCTCTCTTACCATTTCTCCATTTTCATCCTGTAAAAATCCTATAGCATCTTTGACTTTTCTTTTACTTTTGACATACCCCCAAAATCCTTTTTTATTGCTTTTGACATCTCTTGCAAGCCTTAATTCATTGTCAGCTTTAGCTAACCTGATACGTGCCCTGCAGGATCTGCAGACTGCATTATAATCTTCTTTAGATATGCCTCCCTCTTTCCATTTAATAAACATTTCTTTCTTTCTTTTTAGCATGTGTTTAAGTTCTGTGTTCATCCATCCTGGTTTCCTTAAATGCTTCCCATTCTTCCTACTTTTCGGGATTGTTAACGATTGTGCTTTGAGAATCTCATTTTTAAAAATTTCCCATCCTTCCTGGACATTTTTGTCCTTAAGGACATCCAGCCATTGGATCCCTCCTATTCTCTTTCTGAGTCTCTTAAAATCTGCCTTTCTAAAATCTAACCTTGAAGTTTGAGTCTTCACATGTCTTCCTCCTCTAGTTATCCAAAATTCTATAATAGCATGATCGCTGCCTCCTAGGGTCCCAGCCACCTTTACCTCCTCAACCATTTCCTCCCTGTTTATAAGAATTAGATCCAAAGTAGCAGATCCCCTTGTTTTCTCCCCTACCTTTTGGAAGATAAAGTTGTCAGCAAGAGAGGATAAGAATTTGCTTAACCTGTTAGTTTTACTTGAGAGAGATTCCCAACAAATGTCTGGATAGTTGAAATCTCCCATGACCACTACGTCATATTTTTTGGAGAACTTGGTCATTTGATACATAAAGAGTTCATCCATATCTTCAGCTTGCCCAGGTGGCCTGTAGTAAATGCCTACAATGGTGTCCTTTCCGTTGTTCTCTCCTTGTATTCTTACCCAAACAGTTTCCACAGAACTCCCAGTCTCTGAAGCTTCAATCTCTGTGCAGATATACGCTTTTCTAACATACAATGCAACACCTCCTCCTCGTTTATCAAGTCTGTTTCTTGCAAATAAGTTGTATCCTTTTAGCCTTTTATTCCAATCATGTGTATCGTCCCACCAAGTTTCAGTGATTCCAATGACATCATATTCCTTTTCCTGCATTAGTAGTTCCAATTCTCCTTGTTTGTTGCCCATGCTTTGTGCATTTGTATAAAAACATTTTAGTTTGTGATTGGTTTCTCTTCCTCCCATATTTTTATTATTTAGATTTTTTTGTCTTTGTTCTTCTTTTCCACTTCCAGTAGCAGAGATCTCAATAGTATTTGTCAGCTGTATGGCTTTTTCTGGCCTTTTGCTTCCCTTCCCACATTGTTCTAGTTTAAAGCTCTTCTGATGAGTGTAGCAAGGCGACTTCCAAATACATGTTTTCCAGTCTTCGTAAGGTGCACCCCATCTCTAGCAAGTAGTCCATCGTATAGGTAATTCATTCCGTGATCCAGAAATCCAAATCCTTGTTGACGGCACCATCGACGTAGCCAGTTGTTCACCTGTAGAATCTTATTCCACCTCATTGTTCCATGGCCATCCACTGGGAGGATGGATGAGAAGACCACCTGCGCTCCCAATTCTTTCACTTTCTTGCCTAAGTCTTCAAAGTCACTGCAGATGGTTTCCAGGTCCTTTCTTGCGGTGTCATTTGTCCCCACATGTATTAGCAGGAATGGGTAGTGATCTGTAGGTCTGAAGAGTCTTGATATCCTGTCAGACACATCTTTAATTTTTGCTCCTGGAAGACAGCACATTTCTCTTGAGGTTATGTCTGGTCTGCAGATAGCGGCCTCTGTTCCTCTTAACAGGGAATCCCCCATGACCACCACTCTCCGTTTTTTCTTCACAACATTCTTCTTTCTCCATCCAGGAGGATTCTGAGGGCTTACAAGGTTATTCATTGCTGGCAAAGTCTTATCTTGCTGTATTTCTTCATGGTTCTCCTGTGTGAGAGCCTGGTACTGGTTCCTGAGCAGTATGGGTGCTGACTGCCTCTCGATCCTCCTGCTTCTGTGGGTCACATGCTTCCATTCCTCTGTTTCGTCAGGTGCAGTTAGAATTTCTTCTCTTTCTGAATCATGAAGAGATAATTCTGCTCTGTCTAAGAACTCTTCACCTTCCTTAATGATTTTCAAGGTAGTTAACCTCTCTTCTAGATTTCGCAACTTTTCCTCCAACAGGGACACAAGCTTGCATTTCTGGCATGTGAAGTCTGGCTTTTCCACTGGCAAGTCTGTGAACATGTAGCAGGATATGCAGCTCACCAAATGGCTCCTGGACTCTTCCATGTTCTTATTGTTAATGTTCTGAAAACAGTGAAAAAAGCTTAAAAAAAAGCTTCAAAATGCGCGTGCCGGTAGGCGCGCGGTTTACCGATGTCCTCTTTTCAGCTCCAACAGCCAAAATCCAGTGTTCTTTGAGCTCGCGGAGACTCTTCACTTACCCCAAAATGCAGTGGGAATATGCAAATTATCTCCTCAGGACTCCTCCCCTGGTTTACCGATGTCCTCTTTTCAGCTCCAACAGCCAAAATCCAGTATTCTTTGAGCTCGCGGAGACTCTTCACTTACCCCAAAATGCAGTGGGAATATGCAAATTATCTCCTCAGGACTCCTCCCCTGGTTTACCGATGTCCTCTTTTCAGCACCAACAGCCAAAATCCAGTGTTCTTTGAGCTCGCGGAGACTCTTCACTTACCCCAAAATGCAGTGGGAATATGCAAATTATCTCCTCAGGACTCCTCCCCTGGTTTTAGTCTGATACGTCTGAACGTCTGAACGTCTGATAAACGTCTGAACGTCTGATACGTCTGAACGTCTGATAAACGCCGGAAAAATGACTAAGTCCAAAAAAAAATTTTTTTACTTTTTTCAATTTTACCCCCGTGGGATATATATTCTACCCACACACATTTGGAACTCGCCTGGGGTACCCTCACACATATTATTCCCTCATTTAGTGGATATTTTCACAAAAAAGTGAAATTTTCAAAAATCCTAAATATTGGCTGAAAACGACTAAATATCAAGGACTCATTGGGCGAATTGCTCTGGAACTGAAATCGGAATGCTCACTGACATTTCCAATATCTGAAAGTCTGATAAACGCCAGAAAAATGACTAAGTCCAAAAAAAAAATGTTTTCAACTTTTTTCAATTTTACCCCCGTGGGATATATATTCTACCCACACACATTTGGAACTCTCCTGGGGTACCCTCACACATATTATTCCCTCATTTAGTGGATATTTTCAGAAAAAAGTGAAATTTTCAAAAATCCAAAATATTGGCTGAAAGTGACTAAATATCAAGGACTCATTGGGCGAATCACTCTGGAACTGAAATCGGAACGCTCACTGACATTTCCCCTATCTGAAAGTCTGATAAATGCCAGAAAAATGACTAAGTCTAGAAAAAAAAAATTTTTCAAATTTTTACAATTTTACCCCTGTGGGATATATATTCTACCCACACACATTTGGAACTCTCCTGGGGTACCCTCACACATATTATTCCCTCATTTAGTGGATATTTTCACAAAAAAGTGAAATTTTCAAAAATCCAGAAAATTGGCTGAAAACGACTAAATATCAAGGACTCATTGGGCAAATCGCTCTGGAACTGAAATTGGAAGGCTAACTGACATTTCCCCTATCTGAAAGTCGGATAAACGCCGGAAAAATGGCTAAGTCCAAAAAAAAATTGTTTTCAACTTTTTTAAATTTTACCCCCGTGGGATATATATTCTACCCACACACATTTGGAACTCTCCTGGGGTACCCTCACACATATTATTCCCTCATTTAGTGGATATTTTCAGAAAAAAGTGAAATTTTCAAAAATCCAAAATATTGGCTGAAAATGACTAAATATCAAGGACTCATTGGGCGAATCACTCTGGAACTGAAATCGGAACGCTCACTGACATTTCCCCTATCTGAAAGTCTGATAAATGCCGGAAAAATGACAAAGTCTAGAAAAAATTTTATTTTCAAATTTTTACAATTTTACCCCTGTTGGATATATATTCTACCCACACACATTTGGAACTCTCCTGGGGTACCCTCACACATATTATTCCCTCATTTAGTGGATATTTTCACAAAAAAGTGAAATTTTCAAAAATCCAAAAAATTGGCTCTAAACGACTAAATATCAAGGAATCATTGGGCTAATCGCTCTGGAACTGAAATCGGAACGCTCACTGACATTTCGCCTATCTGAAAGTCTGATAAACGCCGGAGAAATGACTAAGTCCAAAAAAAAAATTTTTACAACTTTTTTCAATTTTACCCCACGGGATATATTTTCTACCCACACACATTTGGAACTCTCCTGGGGTACCCTCACACATATTATTCCCTCATTTAGTGGATATTTTCACAAAAAAAGTGAAAGTTTCAAAAATACAGAAAATTGGCTGAAAACGACTAAATATCAAGGACTCATTCGGCATATCGCTCTGGAACTGAAATCGGAACGCTCACTGACATTTCCCCTATCTGAAAGTCAGATAAATGCCGGAAAAATGACTGAGTCCAAAAAAAAATTTTTAAAACTTTTTTCAATTTAACCCCTGTGGGATATATATTCTACCCACACACATTTGGAACTCTCCTGGGGTACCCTCACACATATTATTCCCTCATTTAGTGGATATTTTCACAAAAAAGTGAAAGTTTCAAAAATCCAGAAAATTGGCTGAAAACGACTAAATATCAAGGACTCAATGGTCGAATCGCTCTGGAACTGAAATCGGAATGCTCACTGACATTTCCCCTATCTGAAAGTCTGATAAACGAAGGAGATATGACTAAGTCCAAGAAAAAAATTTTTTCAACTTTTTTCAATTTTACCCCCGTGGGATATATATTCTACCCACAAACATTTGAAACTCTCCTGGGGTACCCTCACACATATTATTCCCTCATTTAGTGGATATTTTCACAAAAAAGTGAAAGTTTCAAAAATCCAGAAAATTGGCTGAAAACGACTAAATATCAAGGACTCATTGGGTGAATCGCTCTGGAACTGAAATCGGAACGCTCACTGACATTTCCCCTATCTGAAAGTCTGATAACCGCCGGAAAAATGACAGTCCAAAAAAAAAATTGTTTCAACTTTTTTCAATTTTGCCCCCGTGGGATATATATTCTACCCACACACATTTGGAACTCTCCTGGGGTACCCTTAGACATATTATTCCCTCATTTAGTGGATATTTTCACAAAAAAGTGAAAGTTTCAAAAATCCCGAAAATTGGCTGAAAACGACTAAATATCAAAGACTCCTTGGGCGAATCGCTCTGGAACTGAAATCGGAACACTCACTGACATTTCCCCTATCTGAAAGTCTGATAAACGCCGGAAAAATAAATAAGTCCAAAAATAATTTTTTTTCAACTATTTTCAATTTAACCCCTGTGGGATATATATTCTACCCACACACATTTGGAACTCTCCTGGGGTACCCTCACACATATTATTCCCTCATTTAGTGGATATTTTCACAAAAAAGTGAAAGTTTCAAAAATCCAGAAAATTGGCTGAAAACGACTAAATATCAAGGACTCATTGGGTGAATCGCTCTGGAAATGAAATCGGAACGCTCACTGACATTTCCCCTATCTGAAAGTCTGATAAACGAAGGAGATATGACTAAGTCCAAGAAATTTTTTTTTTCAACTTTTTTCAATTTTACCCCCGTGGGATATATATTCTACCCACACACATTTGGAACTCTCCTGGGGTACCCTCACACATATTATTCCCACATTTAGTGGATATTTTCACAAAAAATTGAAAGTTTCAAAAATCCAGAAAATTGGCTGAAAACGACTAAATATCAGGGACTCATTGGGTGAATAGCTCTGGAACTGAAATCGGAATGCTCACTTACATTTCCCCTATCTGAAAGTCTGATAAACGCTGGAAAAATGACAGTCCAAAAAAAAAATTGTTTCAACTTTTTTCAATTTAGCCCCCGTGGGATATATATTCTACCCACACACATTTGGAACTCTCCTGGGGTACACTTAGACATATTATTCCCTCATTTAGTGGATATTTTCACAAAAAAGTGAAAGTTTCAAAAATCCCGAAAATTGGCTGAAAACGACTAAATATCAAAGACTCCTTGGGCGAATCGCTCTGGAACTGAAATCGGAACACTCACTGACATTTCCCCTATCTGAAAGTCTGATAAACGCCGGAAAAAAAAATAAGTCCAAAAATAATTTTTTTTCAACTATTTTCAATTTAACCCCTGTGGGATATATATTCAACCCACACACATTTGGAACTCTCCTGGGGTACCCTCACACATATTATTCCCTCATTTAGTGGATATTTTCACAAAAAAGTGAAAGTTTCAAAAATCCAGAAAATTGGCTGAAAACGACTAAATATCAAGGACTCATTGGGTGAATCGCTCTGGAAATGAAATCGGAACGCTCACTGACATTTCCCCTATCTGAAAGTCTGATAAACGAAGGAGATATGACTAAGTCCAAGAAAATTTTTTTTTCAACTTTTTTCAATTTTACCCCCGTGGGATATATATTCTACCCACACACATTTGGAACTCTCCTGGGGTACCCTCACACATATTATTCCCACATTTAGTGGATATTTTCACAAAAAAGTGAAAGTTTCAAAAATCCAGAAAATTGGCTGAAAACGACTAAATATCAGGGACTCATTGGGTGAATAGCTCTGGAACTGAAATCGGAATGCTCACTTACATTTCCCCTATCTGAAAGTCTGATAAACGCTGGAAAAATGACAGTCCAAAAAAAAAATTGTTTCAACTTTTTTCAATTTTGCCCCCGTGGGATATATATTCTACCCACACACATTTGGAACTATCCTGGGGTACCCTCACACATATTATTCCCTCATTTAGTGGATATTTTCACAAAAAAGTGAAATTTTCAAAAATCCAGAAAATTGGCTGAAAACGGTTAAATATCAAGGAATCATTGGGCGAATCGCTCTGGAACTGAAATCGGAACGCTCACTGACATTTCCCCTATCTGAAAGTCTGTTAAACGCCGGAAAAATGACTAAGTAAAAAAAAAATTTTTTTTTTACTTTTTTCAATTTTACCCCCGTGGGATATATATTCTACCCACACACATTTGGAACTCTCCTGGGGTACCCTCACACATATTATTCCCTCATTTAGTGGATATTTTCACAAAAAAGTGAAAGTTTCAAAAATCCAGAAAATTGGCTGAAAACGACTAAATATCAAGGACTCATTGGGTGAATCGCTCTGGAACTGAAATCGGAACACTCACTGACATTTCCCCTATCTGAAAGTCTGATAACCGCCGGAAAAATGACTAAGTCCAAAAAAAAATGTTTTCAACTTTTTTCAATTTTACCCCCGTGGGATATATATTCTACCCACACACATTTGGAACTCTCCTGGGGTACCCTCACACATATTATTCCCTCATTTAGTGGATATTTTCACAAAAAAGTGAAAGTTTCAAAAATCCAGAAAATTGGCTGAAAACGGCTAAATATCAAGGACTCATTGGGCGAATTGCTCTGGAACTGAAATCGGAATGCTCACTGACATTTCCCCAATCTGACAGTCTGATAAACGCTGGAAAAATGACAGTCCAAAAAAAAAATTGTTTCAACTTTTTTAAATTTTGCCCCCGTGAGATATATATTCTTCCCACGCACATTTGGAACTCTCCTGGGGTACCCTTAGACATATTATTCCCTCATTTAGTGGATATTTTCACAAAAAAGTGAAAGTTTCAAAAATCCCGAAAATTGGCTGAAAACGACTAAATATCAAACACTCCTTGGGCGAATCGCTCTGGAACTGAAATCGGAACACTCACTGACATTTCCCCTATCTGAAAGTCTGATAAACGCCGGAAAAATAAATAAGTCCAAAAATAATTTTTTTTCAACTATTTTCAATTTAACCCCTGTGGGATATATATTCTACCCACACACATTTGGAACTCTCCTGGGGTACCCTCACACATATTATTCCCTCATTTAGTGGATATTTTCACAAAAAAGTGAAAGTTTCAAAAATCCAGAAAATTGGCTGAAAACGACTAAATATCAAGGACTCATTGGGTGAATCGCTCTGGAACTGAAATCGGAACGCTCAGTGACATTTCCCCTATCTGAAAGTCTGATAAACGAAGGAGATATGACTAAGTCCAAGAAAAATTTTTTTTCAACTTTTTTCAATTTTACCCCCGTGGGATATATATTCTACCCACACACATTTGGAACTCTCCTGGGGTACCCTCACACATATTATTCCCACATTTAGTGGATATTTTCACAAAAAAGTGAAAGTTTCAAAAATCCAGAAAATTGGCTGAAAACGACTAAATATCAAGGAATCATTGGGTGAATAGCTCTGGAACTGAAATCGGAATGCTCACTTACATTTTCCCTATCTGAAAGTCTGATAAACGCTGGAAAAATGACAGTCCAAAAAAAAAATTGTTTCAACTTTTTTCAATTTTACCCACGTGGGATATATATTCTACCCACACACATTTGGAACTCTCCTGGGGTACCCTCACACATATTATTCCCTCATTTAGTGGATATTTTCACAAAAAAGTGAAAGTTTCAAAAATCCAGAAAATTGGCTGAAAACGGCTAAATATCAAGGACTCATTGGGCGAATTGCTCTGGAACTGAAATCGGAATGCTCACTGACATTTCCCCAATCTGACAGTCTGATAAACGCTGGAAAAATGACAGTCCAAAAAAAAAATTGTTTCAACTTTTTTCAATTTTGCCCCCGTGGGATATATATTCTACCCACACACATTTGGAACTCTCCTGGGGTACCCTTAGACATATTATTCCCTCATTTAGTGGATATTTTCACAAAAAAGTGAAAGTTTCAAAAATCCTGAAAATTGGCTGAAAATGACTAAATATCAAAGACTCCTTGGGCGAATCGCTCTGGAACTGAAATCGGAACACTCACTGACATTTCCCCTATCTGAAAGTCTGATAAACGCCGGAAAAATAAATAAGTCCAAAAATATTTTTTTTTCAACTATTTTCAATTTAACCCCTGTGGGATATATATTCTACCCACACACATTTGGAACTCTCCTGGGGTACCCTCACACATATTATTCCCTCATTTAGTGGATATTTTCACAAAAAAGTGAAATTTTCAAAAATCCAGAAAATTGGCTGAAAACGGCTGAATATCAAGGAATCATTGGGTGAATCGCTCTGGAACTGAAATCGGAACGCTCACTGACATTTCCCCTATCTGAAAGTCTGATAAACGAAGGAGATATGACTAAGTCCAAGAAATTTTTTTTTTCAACTTTTTTCAATTTTACCCCCGTGGGATATATATTCTACCCACACACATTTGGAACTCTCCTGGGGTACCCTCACACATATTATTCCCACATTTAGTGGATATTTTCACAAAAAAGTGAAAGTTTCAAAAATCCAGAAAATTGGCTGAAAACGACTAAATATCAGGGACTCATTGGATGAATAGCTCTGGAACTGAAATCGGAATGCTCACTTACATTTCCCCTATCTGAAAGTCTGATAAACGCTGGAAAAATGACAGTCCAAAAAAAAAATTGTTTCAACTTTTTTCAATTTTGCCCCCGTGGGATATATATTCTACCCACACACATTTGGAACTCTCCTGGGGTACACTTAGACATATTATTCCCTCATTTAGTGGATATTTTCACAAAAAAGTGAAAGTTTCAAAAATCCCGAAAATTGGCTGAAAACGACTAAATATCAAAGACTCCTTGGGCGAATCGCTCTGGAACTGAAATCGGAACACTCACTGACATTTCCCCTATCTGAAAGTCTGATAAACGCCGGAAAAATAAATAAGTCCAAAAATAATTTTTTTTCAACTATTTTCAATTTAACCCCTGTGGGATATATATTCTACCCACACACATTTGGAACTCTCCTGGGGTACCCTCACACATATTATTCCCTCATTTAGTGGATATTTTCACAAAAAAGTGAAAGTTTCAAAAATCCAGAAAATTGGCTGAAAACGACTAAATATCAAGGACTCATTGGGTGAATCGCTCTGGAAATGAAATCGGAACGCTCACTGACATTTCCCCTATCTGAAAGTCTGATAAACGAAGGAGATATGACTAAGTCCAAGAAAATTTTTTTTTCAACTTTTTTCAATTTTACCCCCGTGGGATATATATTCTACCCACACACATTTGGAACTCTCCTGGGGTACCCTCACACATATTATTCCCACATTTAGTGGATATTTTCACAAAAAAGTGAAAGTTTCAAAAATCCAGAAAATTGGCTGAAAACGACTAAATATCAGGGACTCATTGGGTGAATAGCTCTGGAACTGAAATCGGAATGCTCACTTACATTTCCCCTATCTGAAAGTCTGATAAACGCTGGAAAAATGACAGTCCAAAAAAAAAATTGTTTCAACTTTTTTCAATTTTGCCCCCGTGGGATATATATTCTACCCACACACATTTGGAACTATCCTGGGGTACCCTCACACATATTATTCCCTCATTTAGTGGATATTTTCACAAAAAAGTGAAATTTTCAAAAATCCAGAAAATTGGCTGAAAACGGTTAAATATCAAGGAATCATTGGGCGAATCGCTCTGGAACTGAAATCGGAACGCTCACTGACATTTCCCCTATCTGAAAGTCTGTTAAACGCCGGAAAAATGACTAAGTAAAAAAAAATTTTTTTTTTTACTTTTTTCAATTTTACCCCCGTGGGATATATATTCTACCCACACACATTTGGAACTCTCCTGGGGTACCCTCACACATATTATTCCCTCATTTAGTGGACATTTTCACAAAAAAGTGAAAGTTTCAAAAATCCAGAAAATTGGCTGAAAACGGCTAAATATCAAGGACTCATTGGGCGAATTGCTCTGGAACTGAAATCGGAATGCTCACTGACATTTCCCCAATCTGACAGTCTGATAAACGCTGGAAAAATGACAGTCCAAAAAAAAAATTGTTTCAACTTTTTTAAATTTTGCCCCCGTGTGATATATATTCTTCCCACGCACATTTGGAACTCTCCTGGGGTACCCTTAGACATATTATTCCCTCATTTAGTGGATATTTTCACAAAAAAGTGAAAGTTTCAAAAATCCCGAAAATTGGCTGAAAACGACTAAATATCAAACACTCCTTGGGCGAATCGCTCTGGAACTGAAATCGGAACACTCACTGACATTTCCCCTATCTGAAAGTCTGATAAACGCCGGAAAAATAAATAAGTCCAAAACTAATTTTTTTTCAACTATTTTCAATTTAACCCCTGTGGGATATATATTCTACCCACACACATTTGGAACTCTCCTGGGGTACCCTCACACATATTATTCCCTCATTTAGTGGATATTTTCACAAAAAAGTGAAATTTTCAAAAATCCAGAAAATTGGCTGAAAACGGCTGAATATCAAGGAATCATTGGGTGAATCGCTCTGGAACTGAAATCGGAACGATCACTGACATTTCCCCTTTCTGAAAGTCTGTTAAACGCCGGAAAAATGACTAAGTAAAAAAAAAATTTTTTTTTTACTTTTTTCAATTTTACCCCCGTGGGATATATATTCTACCCACACACATTTGGAACTCTCCTGGGGTACCCTCACACATATTATTCCCTCATTTAGTGGATATTTTCACAAAAAAGTGAAAGTTTCAAAAATCCAGAAAATTGGCTGAAAACGACTAAATATCAAGGACTCATTGGGTGAATCGCTCTGGAACTGAAATCGGAACGCTCAGTGACATTTCCCCTATCTGAAAGTCTGATAAACGAAGGAGATATGACTAAGTCCAAGAAAAATTTTTTTTCAACTTTTTTCAATTTTACCCCCGTGGGATATATATTCTACCCACACACATTTGGAACTCTCCTGGGGTACCCTCACACATATTATTCCCACATTTAGTGGATATTTTCACAAAAAAGTGAAAGTTTCAAAAATCCAGAAAATTGGCTGAAAACGACTAAATATCAAGGACTCATTGGGTGAATAGCTCTGGAACTGAAATCGGAATGCTCACTTACATTTTCCCTATCTGAAAGTCTGATAAACGCTGGAAAAATGACAGTCCAAAAAAAAAATTGTTTCAACTTTTTTCAATTTTACCCACGTGGGATATATATTCTACCCACACACATTTGGAACTCTCCTGGGGTACCCTCACACATATTATTCCCTCATTTAGTGGATATTTTCACAAAAAAGTGAAAGTTTCAAAAATCCAGAAAATTGGCTGAAAACGGCTAAATATCAAAGACTCATTGGGCGAATTGCTCTGGAACTGAAATCGGAATGCTCACTGACATTTCCCCAATCTGACAGTCTGATAAACGCTGGAAAAATGACAGTCCAAAAAAAAAATTGTTTCAACTTTTTTCAATTTTGCCCCCGTGGGATATATATTCTACCCACACACATTTGGAACTCTCCTGGGGTACCCTTAGACATATTATTCCCTCATTTAGTGGATATTTTCACAAAAAAGTGAAAGTTTCAAAAATCCTGAAAATTGGCTGAAAATGACTAAATATCAAAGACTCCTTGGGCGAATCGCTCTGGAACTGAAATCGGAACACTCACTGACATTTCCCCTATCTGAAAGTCTGATAAACGCCGGAAAAATAAATAAGTCCAAAAATATTTTTTTTTCAACTATTTTCAATTTAACCCCTGTGGGATATATATTCTACCCACACACATTTGGAACTCTCCTGGGGTACCCTCACACATATTATTCCCTCATTTAGTGGATATTTTCACAAAAAAGTGAAATTTTCAAAAATCCAGAAAATTGGCTGAAAACGGCTGAATATCAAGGAATCATTGGGTGAATCGCTCTGGAACTGAAATCGGAACGCTCACTGACATTTCCCCTATCTGAAAGTCTGATAACCGCCGGAAAAATGACTAAGTCCAAAAAAAAAATGTTTTCAACTTTTTTCAATTTAACCCCTGTGAGATATATATTCTACCCACACACATTTGGAACTCTCCTGGGGTACCCTCACACATATTATTCCCTCATTTAGTGGATATTTTCACAAAAAAGTGAAATTTTCAAAAATCCAAAATATTGGCTGAAAACGACTAAATATCAAGGACTCAATGGTCGAATCGCTCTGGATCTGAAATCGGAATGCTCACTGACATTTCCCCTATCTGAAAGTCTGATAAACGAAGGAGATAAGACTAAGTCCAAGAAAAAAATTTTTTCAACTTTTTTCAATTTTACCCACGTGGGATATATATTCTAGCCACACACATTTGGAACTCTCCTGGGATACCCTCACACATATTATTCCCTAATTTAGTGGATATTTTCACAAAAAAGTGAAAGTTTCAAAAATCCAGAAAATTGGCTGAAAACGACTAAATATCAAAGACTCCTTGGGCGAATCGCTCTGGAACTGAAATCTGAACACTCACTGACATTTCCCCTATCTGAAAGTCTGATAAACGCCGGAAAAATAAATAAGTCCAAAAATAATTTTTTTTCAACTATTTTCAATTTAACCCCTGTGGGATATATATTCTACCCACACACATTTGGAACTCTCCTGGGGTACCCTCACACATATTATTCCCTCATTTAGTGGATATTTTCACAAAAAAGTGAAATTTTCAAAAATCCAGAAAATTGGCTGAAAACGGCTGAATATCAAGGAATCATTGGGCGAATCGCTCTGGAACTGAAATCGGAACGCTCACTGACATTTCCCCTTTCTGAAAGTCTGTTAAACGCCGGAAAAAAGACTAAGTAAAAAAAAAATTTTTTTTCAACTTTTTTCAATTTTACCCCCGTGGGATATATATTCTACCCACACACATTTGGAACTCTCCTGGGGTACCCTCACACATATTATTCCCACATTTAGTGGATATTTTCACAAAAAAGTGAAAGTTTCAAAAATCCAGAAAATTGGCTGAAAACGACTAAATATCAAGGACTCATTGGGTGAATAGCTCTGGAACTGAAATCGGAATGCTCACTGACATTTCCCCTATCTGAAAGTCTGATAAACGCCGGAAAAATGACTAAGTCCAAAAAAAAAATGTTTTCAACTTTTTTCAATTTTACCCACGTGGGATATATATTCTACCCACACACATTTGAAACTCTCCTAGGGTACCCTCACACATATTATTCCCTCATTTAGTGGATATTTTCACAAAAAAGTGAAATTTTCAAAAATCCAGAAAATTGGCTGAAAACAGCTAAATATCAAGGAATCATTGGGAGAATTACTCTGGAACTGAAATCGGAATGCTCACTAACATTTCCCCTATCTGAAAGTCTGTTAAACGCCAGACAAATGACTAAGGCCCAAAAAAATATTTTTTTTACTTTTTTCAATTTTGCCCCCATGGGATATATATTCTACCCACACACATTTGGAACTCTCCTGGGGTACCCTCACACATATTATTCCCTCATTTAGTGGATATTTTCACAAAAAAGTGAAATTTTCAAAAATCCAGAAAATTGGCTGAAAACGACTAAATATCAAGGACTCATTGGGCGAATCGCTCTGGAACTGAAATCGGAATGCTCACTGACATTTCCCCAAACTGAAAGTCTGATAAACGCTGGAAAAATGACAGTCCAAAAAAAAAATTGTTTCAACTTTTTTTAATTTTGCCCCCGTGGGATATATATTCTACCCACACACATTTGGAACTCTCCTGGGGTACCCTCACACATATTATTCCCTCATTTAGTGGATATTTTCACAAAAAAGTGAAAGTTTCAAAAATCCAGAAAATTGGCTGAAAACGACTAAATATCAAAGACTCCTTGGGCGAATCGCTCTGGAACTGAAATCGGAACACTCACTGACATTTCCCCTATCTGAAAGTCTGATAAACGCCGGAAAAATGAATAAGTCTAAAAAAAATTTGTTTTCAACTTTTTTCACTTTAACCCCTGTGGGATATATTTTCTACCCACACACATTTGGAACTCTGCTGGGGTACCCTCACACATATTATTCCCTCATTTAGTGAATATTTTCACAAAAAAGTGAAATTTTCAAAAATCCAGAAAATTGGCTGAAAATGGCTAAATATGAAGGAATCATTGGGCGAATCGCTCTGGAACTGAAATAGGAACACTCACTGACATTTCTCCTATCTGAAAGTCTGATAAAGGCCGGAAAAATGACTATGTCCAAAAATAAATTTTTTTCAACTTTTTTCAATTTAACCCCTGTGGGATATATATTCTACCCACACACATTTGGAACTCTCCTGGGGTACCCTCACACATATTATTCCCTCATTTAGTGGATATTTTCACAAAAAAGTGAAATTTTCAAAAATCCAAAATATTGGCTGAAAACGACTAAATTTCAAGGACTCAATGGTTGAATCGCTCTGGAACTGAAATCGGAATGCTCACTGACATTTCCCCTATCTGAAAGTCTGATAAACGAAGGAGATATGACTAAGTCCAAGAAAAAAATTTTTTCAACTTTTTTCAATTTTACCCCCGTGGGATATATATTCTACCCACACACATTTGGAACTCTCCTGGGGTACCATCACACATATTATTCTCTCATTTAGTGGATATTTTCACAAAAAAGTGAAATTTTCAAAAATCCAGAAAATTAGCTGAAAACGACTAAATATCAAGGACTCATTGGGCGAATCGCTCTGGAACTGAAATCGGAATGCTCACTGACATTTCCCCAATTTGAAAGTCTGATAAACGCTGGAAAAATGACAGTCCAAAAAAAAAATTGTTTCAACTTTTTTCAATTTTGCCCCCGTGGGATATATATACTACACACACACATTTGGAACTATCCTGGGGTACCCTCACACATATTATTCCCTCATTTAGTGGATATTTTCACAAAAAAGTGAAATTTTCAAAAATCCAGAAAATTGGCTGAAAACGGCTAAATATCAAGGACTCATTGGGCGAATCGCTCTGGAACTGAAATCGGAATGCTCACTGACATTTGTCCTATCTGAAAGTCTGATAAATGCCAGAAAAATGACTAAGTCCAAAAAAAAAATGTTTTCAACTTTTTTCAATTTTACCCCCGTGGGATATATATTCTACCCACACACATTTGGAACTCTCCTGGGGTACCCTCACACAATTTCAACCATGTGGGATATATATTCTACCCACACACATTTGGAACTCTCCTGGGGTACCCTCACACATATTATTGACTCATTTATTGGATATTTTCACAAAAAAGTGAAATTTTCAAAAATTCTGAAAATTGGCTGAAAACGACTAAATATCATGGACTCATTGGGCGAATCGCTCTGGAACTGAAATCGGAATGCTCACTGACATTTCCCCTATCTGAAAGTCTGATAAACGCCGGAAAAATGACTTAAGTACAAAAAAAAAAATTTTTTCAACTTTTTTCAATTTTAACCCTGTGGGATATATATTCTACCCACAGACATTTGGAACTCTCCTGGGGTACCCTTACACATATTATTCCGTCTTTTAGTGGATATTTTTACAAAAATGTGAAATTTTCAAAAATCCAGAAAATTGCCTGAAAACGACGAAATATCAAGGACTCATCCGGCGAATCGCTCTCTAACTGAAATTGGAACGCTCACTGACATTTCCCCTATCTGAAAGTCTGATAAACGCCGGAAAAATGACTTAAGTACAAAAAAAAAAAAATTTTCTAATTTTTTCAATTTTAACCCTGTGGAATATAGATTCTACCCACACACATTTGGAACTCTCCTGGGGTACCCTCACACATATTATTCCCTCATTTAGTGGATATTTTCACAAAAAAGTGAAATTTTAAAAAATACAGAAAATTGGCTGAAAACGACTAAATATCAAGGACTCATTGGCCGAATCATTCTAGAACTGAAATCGGAACGCTCACTGACTTTTCCGCTATCTGAAAGTCTGATAAACGTCGGAAAAATTACTAAGTCCAGAAAAAAAAATCTTTTCAACTTTTTTCAATTTTACCCCCGTGGGATATATATTCTATCCACACACATTTGGAAAACTCCTGGGGTACCCTCACGCATATTATTCCGTCTTTTAGTGGATATTTTCACAAAAAAGTGAAAATTTCAAAAATCCAGAAAATTGGCTGAAAACATCTAAATATCATGGACTCATTGGGCGAATCGCTCTGGAACTGAAATCGGAATGCTCACTGACATTTCCCCTATTTGAAAGTCTGATAAACGCCGGAAAAATGACTAAGTACAAAAAAAAAATGTTTTCTCAACTTTTTTCAATTTTAACCCTGTGGGATATATATTCTACCCACACACATTTGGAACTCTCCTGGGGTACCCTCACACATATTATTCCCTCATTTAGTGGATATTTTCACAAAAAAGTGAAATTTTCAAAAATCCAGTAAATTGGCTGAAAACGACTAAATATCGAGGACTCATTGGCCGAATCGTTCTGGAACTGAAATCGGAACGCTCACTGACTTTTCCGCTATCTGAAAGTCTGATAAACGCCGGAAAAATGACTAACTACAAAAAAAAAATTTTTTTCAACTTTTTTAAATTTTAACCCTGTGGGATATATATTCTACCCACACACATTTGGAACTATCCTAGGGTACCCTCACACATATTATTCCCTCATTTAGTGGATATTTTTACAAAAAAGTGAAATTTTCAAAAATCCAGAAAATTGCCTGAAAACGACGAAATATCAAGGACTCATCCGGCGTATCGCTCTAGAACTGAAATCGGAACGCTCACTGACATTTCCCCTATCTGAAAGTCTGATAAACGCCGGAAAAATGACTTAAGTACAAAAAAAAAAATTTTTTCACATTTTTTCAATTTTACCCCCGTGGGATATATATTCTACCCACACACATTTGTAACTCTCCTGGGGTACCCTCACACATATTATTCCCTCATTTAGTTAATATTTTCACAAAAAAGTGAAATTTTCAAAAATCCAGAAAATTGCCTGAAAATGACGAAATATCAAGGACTCATTGGGCGAATCGCTCTGGAACTGAAATCGGAATGCTCAGTGACATTTCCCCTATCTGAAAGTCTGATAAATGCCAGAAAAATGACTAAATCCCCCCCAAAAAATGTTTCAACTTTTTTCAATTTTAACCCTGTGGCATATATTCTACCCACACACATTTGGAACTCTCCTGGGGTACCCTTACACATATTATTCCGTCTTTTAGTGGATATTTTCACAAAAAAAGTGAAATTTTCAAAAATCCAGAAAATTCGCTGAAAACGACTAAATATCAAGGACTCATTGGGCGAATCGCTCTGTAACTGAAATTGGAACGCTCACTGACATTTCCCTAATCTGAAAGTCTGATAAAAGCCGGAAAAATGACTAAGTCCGAAAAAAAAATTTTTTCAACTTTTTTCAATTTTACCCCCGTGGGATATATATTCTACCCACACACATTTGGAACTCTCCTGGGTTTCCCTCACACATATTATTCCCTCATTTAGTGGATATTTTCACAAAAAAGTGAAATTTTCAAAAATCCAAAATATTGGCTGAAAACGACTAAATATCAAGGACTCATGGGGCGAATCGGTCTGGAACTGATATCGGAATGTTCACTGACATTTCACCTATCTGAAAGTCTGATAAACGGCGGAAAAATGACTAAGTTCAAAAAAAAAATTTTTTCAACTTTTTTCAATTTTACCCCCGTGGGATATATATTCTACGCACACACATTTGGAACTCTCCTGGGGTACCCTCACACATATTATTCCCTCATTTAGTGGATATTTTCACAAAAAAGTGAAATTTTCAAAAATTCTGAAAATTGACTGAAAACTATGAATTGTCAAGGACTCATTGGGCGAATCGCTCCGGAACTGAAATCGGAACGCTCTCTGACATTTCCTCTATCTGAAAGTCTGATAAGCGCCGGAAAATTGACTAAGTCCAAAAAAATTTTTTTTTCAATTTTACCCCCGTGGGATATATATTCTACCCACACACATTTGGAACTCTCCTGGGGTTCCCTCACACATATTATTCCCTCATTTAGTGGATATTTTCACAAAAAAAGTAACATTTTCAAAAATCCAGAAAATTGGCTGAAAACGACAAAATATCAAGTACTCATTGGGCGAATCGCTCTGTAACTGAAATCGGAACGCACACAGACATTTACCCTCTCTGAAAGTCTGATAAACGCCGGAAAAATGACTAAGTCCAAAAAAAAAATGTTTTAAACTTTTTTCAATTTTACCCCCCGTCTGATATATATTCTACCCACACACATTTGGAACTTTCCTGGGGTACCCTCACACATATTATTCCCTCATTTAGTGGATATTTTCACAAATAAAGTAACATTTTCAAAAATCCAGAAAATTCGCTGAAAACGACTAAATATCAAGGACTCATTGGGCGAATCGCTCTGTAACTGAAATCGCAACGCTCACTGACATTTCCCCCATCTGAAAGTCTGATAAACGCTGGAAAAATGAATAAGTCCAAAAAAAATTTTTTTAAAATTTAACCCCTGTGGGATATATATTCTACCCACACACATTTGGAACTCTCCTGGGGTATCCTCACACATATTATTCCCTCATTTAGTGGATATTTTCACAAAAAAGTGAAATTTTCAAAAATCCAAAATATTGGCTGAAAACGACTAAATATCAAGGACTCAATGGGCGAATCGCTCTGGAACTGAAATCGGAATGCTCACTGACATTTCCCCTATCTGAAAGTCTGATAAACGAAGGAGATATGACTAAGTCCAAGAAAAAATTTTTTTCAACTTTTTTCAATTTTACCCACGTGGGATATATATTCTACCCACACACATTTGGAACTCTCCTGGGGTACCCTCACACATATTATTCCCTCATTTAGTGGATATTTTCACAAAAAAGTGAAATTTTCAAAAATCCAGAAAATTGGCTGAAAACGACTAAATATCAAGGACTCATTGGGCGAATTGCTCTGGAACTGAAATCGGAATGCTCACTGACATTTCCCCAATCTGAAAGTCTGATAAACGCTCGAAAAATGACAGTCCAAAAAAAAATTGTTACAACTTTTTTCAATTTTGCCCCCGTGGGATATGTATTCTACCCACACACATTTGGAACTCTCCTGGGGTACCCTCACACATATTATTCCCTCATTTAGTGGATATTTTCACAAAAAAGTGAAAGTTTCAAAAATCCAGAAAATTGGCTGAAAACAGCTAAATATCAAGGAATCATTGGGCGAATCGCTCTGGAACTGACATCGAAACGCTCACTGACATTTCCCCTATCTGAAAGTCTGTTAAACGCCAGAAAAATGACTAAGGCCAAAAAAAATATTTTTTTAACTTTTTTCAATTTTGCCCCCGTGGGATATATATTCTACCCACACACATTTGGAACTCTCCTGGGGTACCCTCACACATATTATTCCCTCATTTAGTGGATATTTTCACAAAAAAGTGAAATTTTCAAAAATCCAGAAAATTAGCTGAAAACGACTAAATATCAAGGACTCATTGGACGAATCGCTCTGGAACTGAAATCGGAATGCTCAATGACATTTCCCCAATCTGAAAGTCTGATAAACGCTGGAAAAATGACAGTCCAAAAAAAAAATTGTTTCAACTTTTTTCAATTTTGCCCCCGTGGGATATATATTCTACCCACACACATTTGGAACTATCCTGGGGTACCCTCACACATATTATTCCCTCATTTAGTGGATATTTTCACAAAAAAGTGAAATTTTCAAAAATCCAGAAAATTGGCTGAAAACGGCTAAATATCAAGGACTCATTGGGCGAATCGCTCTGGAACTGAAATCGGAATGCTCACTGACATTTGTCCTATCTGAAAGTCTGATAAATGCCAGAAAAATGACTAAGTCCAAAAAAAAAATGTTTTCAACTTTTTTCAATTTTACCCCCGTGGGATATATATTCTACCCACACACATTTGGAACTCTCCTGGGGTACCCTCACACAATTTCAACCATGTGGGATATATATTCTACCCACACACATTTGGATCTCTCCTGGGGTACCCTCACACATATTATTGACTCATTTATTGGATATTTTCGCAAAAAAGTGAAATTTTCAAAAATTCTGAAAATTGGCTGAAAACGACTAAATATCATGGACTCATTGGGCGAATCGCTCTGGAACTGAAATCGGAATGCTCACTGACATTTCCCCTATCTGAAAGTCTGATAAACGCCGGAAAAATGACTTAAGTACAAAAAAAAAATTTTTTTCAACTTTTTTCAATTTTAACCCTGTGGGATATATATTCTACCCACAGACATTTGGAACTCTCCTGGGGTACCCTTACACATATTATTCCGTCTTTTAGTGGATATTTTTACAAAAATGTGAAATTTTCAAAAATCCAGAAAATTGGCTGACGACTAAATATCAAGGACTCATTGGGCACATCGCTCTGGAACTGAAAACGGAATGCTCACTGACATTTCCCCTATCTGAAAGTCTGATGAATGCCAGAAAAATGACTAAATCCCCCCAAAAAATCTTTTCAACTTTTTTCAAGTTTACCCCCGTGGGATATATATTCTATCAACACACATTTGGAACACTCCTGGGGTACCCTCACGCATATTATTCAGTCTTTTAGTGGATATTTTCACAAAAAAGTGAAAATTTCAAAAATCCAGAAAATTGGCTGAAAACGTTTAAATATCATGGACTCATTGGGCGAATCGCTCTGGAACCGAAATCGGAATGCTCACTGACATTTCCCCTATCTGAAAGTCTGATAAACACCGGAAAAATGACTAAGTACAAAAAAAAAAATTTTCTCAACTTTTTTCAATTTTAACCCTGTGGGATATATATTCTACCCACACACATTTGGAACTCTCCTGGGGTACCCTCACACATATTATTCCCTCATTTAGTGGACATTTTCACAAAAAAGTGAAATTTTCAAAAATCCAGTAAATTGGCTGAAAACGACTATATATCGAGGACTCATTGGCCGAATCGTTCTGGAACTGAAATCGGAATGCTCACTGACTTTTCCGCTATCTGAAAGTCTGATAAACGCCGGAAAAATGACTAACTACAAAAAAAAAAAATTTTTCAACTTTTTTAAATTTTAACCCTGTGGGATATATATTCTACCCACACACATTTGGAACTATCCTAGGGTACCCTCACACATATTATTCCCTCATTTAGTGGATATTTTTTCAAAAAAGTGAAATTTTCAAAAATCCAGAAAATTGCCTGAAAACGACGAAATATCAAGGACTCATCCGGCGAATCGCTCTAGAACTGAAATCGGAACGCTCACTGACATTTCCCCTATCTGAAAGTCTGATAAACGCCGGAAAAATGACTTAAGTACAAAAAAAAAAATTTTTCACATTTTTTCAATTTTACCCCCGTGGGATATATATTCTACCCACACACATTTGTAACTCTCCTGGGGTACCCTCACACATATTATTCCCTCATTTAGTTAATATTTTCACAAAAAAGTGAAATTTTCAAAAATCCAGAAAATTGCCTGAAAATGACGAAATATCAAGGACTCATTGGGCGAATCGCTCTGGAACTGAAATCGGAATGCTCAGTGACATTTCCCCTATCTGAAAGTCTGATAAATGCAAGAAAAATGACTAAATCCCCCCCAAAAAATGTTTCAACTTTTTTCAATTTTAACCCTGTGGCATATATTCTACCCACACACATTTGGAACTCTCCTGGGGTACCCTTACACATATTATTCCGTCTTTTAGTGGATATTTTCACAAAAAAAGTGAAATTTTCAAAAATCCAGAAAAGTCGCTGAAAACGACTAAATATCAAGGACTCATTGGGCGAATCGCTCTGGAACTGAAATCAGAACGCTCACTGACATTTCCCCTATCTGAAAGTCTGATAAACGCCGGAAAAATGACTAAGTCCAAAAAAATGTTTTTTTCAATTTTACCCCCGTGGGCTATATATTCTACCCACACACATTTGGAACTCTCCTGGGGTACCCTCACACATATTATTCACTCATTTTGTGGGTATTTTCACAAAAAAGTAAAATTTTCAAAAATCTAGAAAATTGGCTGAAAACGACTAAATATCAAGGACTCATTGGGCGAATCGCTCTGTAACTGAAATTGGAACGCTCACTGACATTTCCCTAATCTGAAAGTCTGATAAAAGCCGGAAAAATGACTAAGTCCAAAAAAAAAATTTTTTCAACTTTTTTCAATTTTACCTACCGTCTGATATATATTCTACCCACACACATTTGGAACTCTCCTGGGGTACCCTCACACATATTATTCCCTCATTTAGTGGATATTTTCACAAAAAAGTGAAATTTTCAAAAATCCAAAATATTGGCTGAAAACGACTAAATATCAAGGACTCATGGGGCGAATCGCTCTGGAACTGAAATCGGAACGCTCACTGACATTTCCCCTATCTGAAAGTTTGATAAACGCCGGAAAAATGACTAAGTCCAAAAAAAAAAATGTTTTAAACTTTTTTCAATTTTACCCCCCGTCTGATATATATTCTACATACATACATTTGGAACTTTCCTCGGGTACTCTCACACATATTATTCCCTCATTTAGTGGATATTTTCACAAAAAAAGTAACATTTTCAAAAATCCAGAAAATTCGCTGAAAACGACTAAATATCAAGGACTCATTGGGCGAATCGCTCTGTAACTGAAATCGCAACGCTCACTGACATTTCCCCCATCTGAAAGTTTGATAAGCGCCGGAAAAATTACTAAGTCCAAAAAATTTTTTTTTTTATTTTACCCCCGTTGGATATATATTCTACCCACACACATTTGGAACTCTCCTGGGGTACCCTCACACATATTATTCCCTCATTTAGTGGATATTTTCACAAAAAAGTAAAATTTTCAAAAATACAGAAAATTGGCTGAAAACGACTAAATATCAAGGACTCATTGGGCGAATCGCTCCGGAACTGAAATCGGAACGCTCACTGACATTTCCTCTATCTTAAAGTCTGATAAGCGCCGGAAAAATGACTAAGTCCAAAAAAATTTTTTTTTCAATTTTACCCCCGTGGGATATATATTCTACCCACACACATTTGGAACTCTCCTGGGGTACCCTCACACATATTATTCCCTCATTTAGTGGATATTTTCACAAAAAGGTGAAATTTTCAAATATCCAAAATATTTTACTGAAAACGACTAAATATCAAGGACTCATGGGGCGAATCGCTCTGGAACTGATATCGGAATGTTCACTGACATTTCCGCTATCTAAATGTCTGATAAATGCTGGAAAAATGATTAAGTAAAAAAAAAACATTTTTTTCAACTTTTTTCAATTTTACCCCCGTGGGATATATATTCTACCCACACACATTTGGAACTCTCCTGAGGTACCCTCACACATTTTATTCCCTCATTTAGTGGATATTTTCACAAAAAAGTGAAATTTTCAAAAATCCAGAAAATTGGCTGAAAACTACTAAATATCAAGGACTCATTGGGCGAATCGCTCTGGAACTGAAATCGGAATGCTCACTGACATTTCCCCTTTCTGAAAGTCTGATAAACGGCAGAAAAATGACTAAGTCCAAAAAAAAATTTTTTTCAACTTTTTTCAATTTTACCCCGTGGGATATACATTCTACCCACACACATTTGGAACTCTCCTGGGGTACCCTCACACATATTATTCCCTCATTTAGTGGATATTTTCACAAAAAAAGTAAAATTTTCAAAAATCCAGAAAATTGGCTGAAAATGACTAAATATCAAGGACTCATTGGGCGAATCGCTCCGGAACTGAAATCTGAACGCTCACTGACATTTCCCCTATCTGAAAGTCTGATAAACGCCGGAAAAATGACTACGTCTAAAAAAAAAAATTTTTCAACTTTTTTTCAATTTTACCCCCCGTGTGATATATATTCTACCCACACACATTTGGAACTCTCCTGGGGTACCCTCACACACATTATTCCCTCATTTAGTGGATATTTTCATAAAAAAGTAAAATTTTCAAAAATCCAGAAAATTGGCTGAAAACACCTAAATATCAAGGACTCATTGGGCGAATCGCTCTGGAACTGAACTCGGAACGCTCACTCCCTAGCTCACTCCCTATCTGAAAGTCTGCTAAATGCCAGAAAAATGAATAAGTACAAAAAATATTTTTTTTCAACTTTTTTCAATTTTACCCCCGTGGGATATATATTCTACCCACACACATTTGGAACTCTCCTGGGGTGCCCTCACACATATTATTCCCTCATTTAGTGGATATTTTCACAAAAAAGTGAAATTTTCAAAAATCCAGAAAATTGGCTGAAAACGAGTAAATATCAAGGACTCATTGGGCGAACCGCTCTGGAACTGAAATCGGAACGCTCACTGACATTTCCCCTATCTGAAAGACAGATAAACGCTGGAAAAATGACTAAGTCCAAAAAATAATTTTTTTCAACTTTTTTCAATTTTAATCCTGTTTGATATATATTCTACCCACACACATTTGGAACTCTCCTGGGGTATCCTCACACATATTATTCCCTCATTTAGTGGATATTTTCACAAAAAAGTGAAATTTTCAAAAATCAAGAAAATTGGCTGAAAATGACTAAATATCAAGGACTCATTGGGGGAATCGCTCTGGAACTGAAATCAGAACGCTCACTGACATTTCCCCTATCTGAAAGTCTGATAAACGCCGGAAAAATGACTAAGTCCAAAAAAAATTTTTTTGAAACTTTTTTCAATTTTACCCCCGTGGGATATATATTCTACCCACACACATTTGGAACTCTCCTGGGGTACCCTCACACATATTATTCCCTTATTTAGTGGATATTTTCACAAAAAAGTGAAATTTTCAAAAATTCAAAAAATTGCCTGACAACGACGAAATATCAAGGACTCATTGGGCGAATCGCTCTGGAACTGACATCAGAACGCTAACTCCCTAGCTCACTCCCTATCTGAAAGTCTGATAAACGCCGGAGAAATGACTAAGTCAAAAAAAAATTTTTTTTCAACTTTTTTCAATTTTAATCCTGTGGGATATATATTCTACCCACACACATTTGGAACTCTCCTGGGGTACCCTCACACATATTATTCCCTCATTTATTGGATATTTTCACAAAAAAGTGAAATTTTCAAAAATCCAGAAAATTGGCGGAAAATTACTAAATATCAAGGACTCATTGGGCGAATCGCTCTGGAACTGAAATCGGAACGCTCACTGACATTTCCCCTATCTGAAAGACTGATAAACGCCGGAAAAATGACTAAGTCAAAAAAAAATTTATTTCAACTTTTTTCAATTTTTCCCTCGTGGGATATATATTCTATCCACACACATTTGGAACTCTCCTGGGGTACCCTCACACATATTATTCCCTCATTTATTGGATATTTTCACAAAAAAGTGAAATTTTCAAAAATTCAGAAAATTGCCTGAAAACGACGAAATATCAAGGACTCATCCGACGAATCGCTCTGGAACTGAAATCGGAATGCTCACTGACATTTCCCCTATCTGAAAGTCTGATAAACGCCGGAAAAATGACTAAGTACAAAAAAAAAATGTTTTTCAACTTTTTTCAATTTTACCCCTGTGGGATATATATTCTACCCACACACATTTGGAACTCTCCTGGGGTACCATCATACATATTATTCCCTCATTTAGTGGATAATTTCACAAAAAAGTGAAATTTTCAAAAATTCAGAAAATTGAATGAAAACGACGAAATATCAAGGACTCATTGGGCAAATCGCTCTGAAACTGAAATCGGACTGCTCACTGACATTTCCCCTATCTGAAAGTCTGATAAACGCCGGAAAAATGACTAAGTCCAAAAATAAATTTTTTTAATCTTTTTTCAATTTTACCCCCCGTCTGATATATATTCTACCCACACACATTTGGAACTCTCCTGGGGTACCCTCACACATATTATTCCCTCATTTAGTGGATATTTTCACAAAAAAGTGAAATTTTCAAAAATCCAAAATATTGGCTGAAAACGACTAAATATCAAGGACTCATGGGGCGAATAGCTCTGGAACTGATATCGGAATGCTCACTGACATTTCCCCTATCTGAAAGTCTGCTAAACGTCGGAAAAATGACTAAGTCCAAAAAAAAATTTTTTTCAACTTTTTTCAATTTTACCCCCGTGGGATACATATTCTACACACACACATTTGGAACTCTCCTGGGGTACCCTCACACATATTATTCCCTCATTTAGTGGATATTTTCACAAAAAAGTGAAATTTTCAAAAATCCAGAAAATTGGCTGAAAACGACTAAATATCAAGGACTCATTGGGCGAATCGCTCTGGAACTGAAATCGGAACGCTCACTGACATTTCCCCTATCTGAAAGTCTTATCAACGCTGGAAAAATGACTAAGTCCCAAAAAAAATTTTTTTAAACTTTTTTCAATTTTACCCCCGTGGGATACATATTCTACACACACACATTTGGAACTCTCCTGGGGTACCCTCACACATATTATTCCCTCATTTAGTGGATATTTTCACAAAAAAGTGAAATTTTCAAAAATCAAGAAAATTGGCTGAAAACGACTAAATTTCAAGGACTCATTGGGCGAATCGCTCTCGAACTGAAATCGAAACGCTCACTGACATTTCCCCTATCTAAAAGTCTTATAAACGCTGGAAAAATGACTTAAGTCCAAAAAAAAAATTTTTTCAACTGTTTTCAATTTTACCCCCCGTCTGATATATATTCTACCCACACACATTTGGAACTCTCCTGGGGTACCCTCACACATATTATTCCCTGATTTAGTGAATAGTTTCACAAAAAAGTGAAATTTTCAAAAATCCCGAAAATTCGCTGAAAACGACTAAATATCAAGGACTCATTGGGTGAATCGCTCTGTAACTGAAATCGGAACGCTCACTGACATTTCCCCAATCTGAAAGTCTGATAAACGCCGGAAAAATGACTAAGTTCAAAAAAAAATTTTTTTCAAATTTTTTCGATTTTACCCCCCGTGTGATATATATTCTACCCACACACATTTGGAACTCTCCTGGGGTACCCTCACAAATATTATTCCCTCATTTAGTGGATATTTTCACCAAAAAGTGAAATTTTCAAAAATCCAGAAAATTGGCTGAAAACGACTAAATATCAAGGACTCATTGGGCGAATTGCTCTGGAACTGAAATCGGAACGCTCACTGACATTTCCCCTATCTGAAAGTCTGATAAACGCCGGAAAAATGACTAAGTCCAAAAAAAAAATTTTTTAAACTTTTTTCAATTTTAACCCTGTGGGATATATATTCTACCCACACACATTTGGAGCTCTCCTGGGGTACCCTCACACATATTATTCCCTCATTTAGTGGATATTTTCACAAAAAAGTGAAATTTTCAAAAATTCTGAAAATTTCCTGAAAACGACGAAATATCACGGACTCATTGGGCGAATCGCTCTGGAACTGAAATCGTACCGCTCACTGACATTTCCCCTATCTGAAAGTCTGATAAACGCCGGAAAAATGACTAAGTACAAAAAAAAAATTTTTTTTAACTTTTTTCAATTTTAACCCTGTGGGATATATATTCTACCCACACTCATTTGGAACTCTCCCGAGGTACCCTCACACATATTATTCCCTCATTTAGTTAATATTTTCACAAAAAAGTGACATTTTCAAAAATTCTGAAAATTGACTGAAAACGACGAAATATCAAGGACTCATTGGGCGAATCGCTCTGGAACTGAAATCGGAACGCTCACTGACATTTGCCCTATCTGAAAGTCTGATAAGCGCCGGAAAAATTACTATGTCCAAAAAAAAATTTTTTTCAACTTTTTTCAATTTTACCCCCATGGGATACATATTCTACACACACACATTTGGAACTCTCCTGGGGTACTCTCACACATATTATTCCCTCATTTAGTGGATAGTTTCACAAAAAAGTGAAATTTTCAAAAATCAAGAAAATTGGCTGAAAACGACTAAATATCAAGGACTCATTTGGCCGAATCGCTCTGGAACTGAAATCGGAAGGCTCACTGACATTTCCCCTATCTGAAAGTCTGATAAACGCCGGAAAAATGACTAAGTCCAAAAATAATTTTTTTTCAACTTTTTTCAATTTTACCCCCCGTCTGATATATATTCTACCCACACACATTTGGAACTCTCCTGGGGTACCCTCACACATATTGTTCCCTCATTTAGTGGATATTTTCACAAAAAAGTGAAATTTTCAAAAATCCAGAAAATTGGCTGAAAACTACTAAATTTCAAGGACTCATTGGGCGAATCGCTCTGGAACTGAAATCGGAACGCTCACTGACATTTCCCCTATCTGAAAGTCTTATAAACGGTGGAAAAATGACTAGGTCCAAAAAAAAATTTTTTTCAACTTTTTTCAATTTTACCCCCGTGGGATATATATTCTACCCACACACATTTGGAACTCTCCTGGGGTACCCTCACACATATTATTCCCCCATTTAGTGGATATTTTCACAAAAAAAGTGAAATTTTCAAAAATCCAGAAAATTGGCTGAAAACGACTAAATTTCAAGGACTCATTGGGCGAATCGCTCTCGAACTGAAATCGGAACACTCACTGACATTTCCCCTATCTGAAAGTCTTATAAACGCTGGAAAAATGACTTAAGTCCAAAAAAAAAATTTTTTCAACTGTTTTCAATTTTACCCCCCGTCTGATATATATTCTACCCACACACATTTGGAACTCTCCTGGGGTACCCTCACACATATTATTCCCTCATTTAGTGGATATTTTCACAAAAAAGTGAAATTTTCAAAAATCCAGAAAATTGGCTGAAAACGACTAAATATCAAGGACTCATTGGTCGAATCGCTCTGGAACTGAAATCGGA
This sequence comes from Phyllobates terribilis, assembly GCF_046119375.1. NCBI lineage: Eukaryota > Metazoa > Chordata > Amphibia > Anura > Dendrobatidae > Phyllobates > Phyllobates terribilis. Next base: position 588,054,199 of record NW_027362762.1, read on the forward strand.
ACGCTCACTGACATTTCCCCTATCTGAAAGTCTTATTAACGCTGGAAAAATGACTAAGTCCAAAAAAAATTTTTTTTAAACTTTTTTCAATTTTACCCCCGTGGGATACATATTCTACACACACACATTTGGAACTCTCCTGGGGTACCCTCACACATATTATTCCCTCATTTAGTGGATAGTTTCACAAAAAAGTGAAATTTTCAAAAATCAAGAAAATTGGCTGAAAACGGCTAAATATCAAGGACTCATTGGCCGAATCGCTCTGGAACTGAAATCGGAAGGCTCACTGACATTTCCCCTATCTGAAAGTCTGATAAACGCCGGAAAAATGACTAAGTCCAAAAATAATTTTTTTTCAACTTTTTTCAATTTTACCCCCCGTCTGATATATATTCTACCCACACACATTTGGAACTCTCCTGGGGTACCCTCACACATATTGTTCCCTCATTTAGTGGATATTTTCACAAAAAAGTGAAATTTTCAAAAATCCAGAAAATTGGCTGAAAACTACTAAATTTCAAGGACTCATTGGGCGAATCGCTCTGGAACTGAAATCGGAACGCTCACTGACATTACCCCTATCTGAAAGTCTGATAAACGCTGGAAAAATGACTAGGTCCAAAAAAAAATTTTTTTCAACTTTTTTCAATTTTACCCCCGTGTGATATATATTCTACCCACACACATTTGGAACTCTCCTGGGGTACCCTCACACATATTATTCCCTCATTTAGTGGATATTTTCACAAAAAAGTGAAATTTTCAAAAATCCAAAATATTGGCTGAAAATGACTAAATATCAAGGACTCATGGGGCGAATAGCTCTGGAACTGATACCGGAATGCTCACTGACATTTCCCCAATCTGAAAGTCTGATAAACGCCGGAAAAATGACTAAGTCCAAAAAAAAATTTTTTTAAACTTTTTTCAATTTTACCCCCGTGGGATACATATTCTATACACACACATTTGGAACTCTCCTGGGGTACCCTCACACATATTATTCCCTCATTTAGTGGATAGTTTCACAAAAAAGTGAAATTTTCAAAAATCCCGAAAATTTGCTGAAAACGACTAAATATCAAGGACTCATTGGGTGAATCGCTCTGTAACTGAAATCGGAACGCTCACTGACATTTCTCCAATCTGAAAGTCTGATAAACGCCGGAAAAATGACTAAGTCCAAAAAAAAATTTTTTTCAAATTTTTTCAATTTTACCCCCCGTGTGATATATATTCTACCCACACACATTTGGAACTCTCCTGGGGTACCCTCACAAATATTATTCCCTCATTTAGTGGATATTTTCACAAAAAAGTGAAATTTTCAAAAATTCACAAAATTGCCTGAAAACGACTAAACATCAAGGACTCATTGTGCGAATCGCTCTGGAACTGAAATCGGAATGCTCACTGACATTTCCCCTATCTGAAAGTCTGATAAACGCCAGAAAAATGACTAAATCCCGACCCAAAAAATGTTCAACTTTTTTCAATTTTACCCCCGTGGGATATATATTCTAACCACACACATTTGGAACTCTCCTGGGGTACCCTCACACATATTATTCCCTCATTTAGTGGTTATATTCACAAAAAAGTGAAATTTTCAAAAATCCAGAAAATTGGCTGAAAACGACTAAATATCAAGGACTCATTGGGCGAATTGCTCTGGAACTGAAATCGGAACGCTCACTGACATTTCCCCTATGTGAAAGTCTGATAAACGCCGGAAAAATGACTAAGCCCAAAAAAAAAATGTTTTCAACTTTTTTCATCTTTAACCCCGTGGGATATATGTAACGGGTCTGGGCGGCGGAACCTCTGAGCTACTATACAAGGGGGCGGTCCTTGTAAGTGAGCGGGTGGCGACCAGGGTAGACGGGCAGGCAGTCACAGCAGGTGACCGGGACAGTCTCTGAATGAACGGACAGGAGGTCATGGCAAGTGACCGGGGCAGTCTCTGGATGAACGGGCAGGAGATCACGGCAAGTGAGCAGGGCAGACTCTGGATGAACGGGCAGGAGGTCACGGCAAGTGACCGGGGCAGTCTCTGGGTAAAGGATTGGTACGACCTGTGGCGGCAGATGATAGACGTGAGCTCCCAGGTGAGCAGGCGAGAGTCTCTGGATAAACGGGTGGTCACAGCATGTGACGGCGGAGCCTCCAGGAAGGCCAACAGACAGGTAGCAGATGAGCGCTCCCAGGTGAGCGGGCAGGAGTCTCTGGACAGGCGGGTGGTCACAGCACGTGACGGCAGAGCCTCCTGGTAAGCTAGCAGACAGGCAGCAGATGAGCGCTCCCAGGTGAGCGGGCAAGCTGGTCCTTAGACAGACTGACATTAGTAGGAAGGCAGACCGTCGGACCTCAGGCAAGCAGGCAGGTAGAAGATGTGCGCTCCCAGGTGAGCGGGCAAGCTGGTCCTTAGACAGACTGACAGGAGTTGGAAGGCAGACCGTCGGACCTCAGGCTAGCAGGCAGGTAGCAGGATATCAGGCAGGAATTAGACAGCAGACTGGCAGAAATCTGGCAGGTATCTGGCAGGTAACTGGCAACGGGACCTGAGGGCTGAAGCAGAGTAGTGAACAGTGCTACAACATTGCTCGGGCACCTCCATTTTGGAGGAGGTGCCTTTTATATGGGAGGTCCTCCGGCAATTGGCCGGGGACTCCTTAGGACGGCGCGCGCGGTCCTTTTAAGAGAGGGGGAGCACGCGCGCGCCCTAAGCACACTGCCGGGGAAGGAGCGCGTGCCGGAAGCAGGGGGGAGAGAAGCGCTGGAGGACGCCGCACCAGAAGCGGGGAGGTGAGAGGGACGGCGTCTCTGCCTAGAACGGGGCAGAGACGCCAATGCTACAGTACCCCCCCCTTTAGGCCCCCTCTTTTTTTGGCCAGAAAGAAATTTCTCAAGGAGAAGCGGGGCGTTGATGTTCTCCCTGGGTTCCCAAGTTCTCTCCTCAGGACCAAACCCCTTCCAATCTACCAGAAAAAAGGTTTTTCCTCTTACCCTCTTGGAGGCCAGAATACTCTCTACCTCAAAGATGTCATCAGCGGAAACCGGAGCAGGAGGGGCACCTGGATTTTTGGAAAAAAAGTTAAAGACAACGGGTTTGAGGAGAGATACGTGGAAGGAGTTGGGGATCCGTATGGTGGCCGGGAGTTTTAATTTGTAGGCCACAGGGTTAATTTGCCTGAGGACTTCGAAGGGGCCGATGAATCGAGGACCCAACTTGTAGGAGGGTACTTTGAGCCGCACATGTTTGGATGAGAGCCAAACCTTGTCTCCCGGACGGAATTGGGGCGGATCCAGACGTCTCTTATCAGCATATTTCTTCATCCGCTCAGAGGAGAGAAGAAGAGCGGACCTGGTACTCTCCCAAATAGTAGAAAATTCGCTGACAAGAGACTCCGCAGCAGGGTTGTCCACAGAAACGGAGACAGGAAGTGGAATCCGGGGATGTTGGCCACCAACTATAAAGAACGGGGATTTGGAAGAGGACTCGCTCTGATGGTTGTTATAAGAGAACTCGGCCCATGGTAGGAGATCCACCCAATCCGAGTGGTGAGCATCAACGAAGTGCCGGAGGTAGCTGGTCAAGATCTGATTGATCCGCTCCACTTGACCATTGGACTGAGGGTGGTAAGCGGAGGAGAAATCCAGGGTAATGTCCAGCAGCTTACATGTGGCTCTCCAGAAGCGAGAGGTGAACTGAACCCCACGATCCGACACGATGTGGAGGGGCAGACCATGGAGACGGAAGATGTGGCGGATAAAGTCTTTAGCCAGCTCGGGTGCGGACGGAAGACCAGGCAGGGGAATGAAGTGGGCAATCTTAGAAAAACGGTCAGCGACAACCCAAATGACAGTACAACCGGCAGAAACTGGAAGGTCGGTGATAAAGTCCATAGCGATGTGTTGCCAAGGAGCAGCAGGTACGGGAAGGGGCAGGAGATGGCCGGCAGGTAGATGTCGGGGAACTTTGTTACGGGCACAAGATGAACAGGCCGCGACGAAGTCTACCACGTCCTTACGCAGGGTAGGCCACCAGTAATGCCGGGTAATAAGTTGGAAGGTCTTCTTTTGGCCAGCATGGCCAGCTAGTTTAGAAGAATGTCCCCAGCGAAGAACCCTCTCCCAATCTGGCACAGCTACGAACGTCTTACCGGGTGGAAGACGAGTCATATCCAAGGGGGCCACATTCATCACCTTGGAGGAGTCGATGATGTGCGTAGGTTCCTCCTCTTGATCGGAGGACAGGAAGGACCGGGACAAGGCATCAGCTTTGACGTTCTTGTCCGCCGGACGGAAATGAAGAATGAAGTCGAAGCGGGCAAAAAACAACGACCACCGGGCCTGGCGAGGATTGAGTCTCTGGGCATTTTGGAGATATGCCAGGTTTTTGTGATCCGTGTAGATAATTACCGGGTAGAGAGCCCCTTCAAGCAGATAGCGCCACTCTCCCAGTGCCAATTTGATGGCTAGCAATTCACGGTCTCCTATGGAGTAGTTGCGCTCCGACGAGGAGAAGATTTTGGAGAAGAAGCCGCACGTTACCATTCTCCCGGTAGAAGACTTCTGGGTGAGCACCGCTCCGGCTCCGGAGGAGGAGGCATCAACCTCCAGGTAGAATTGTTTATTACAGTCCGGACGGTGCAGGACGGGAGCAGAGGCGAAGGCTTTCTTTAGGGAAAGGAAGGCCTCCTCGGCTTCAGGCGACCATGTCCTGGGGTTAGCCCCCTTACGGGTAAGTGCAGATATGGGAGCAGTCCGAGACGAGAAGTGTGGGATGAAAAGACGATAGTAATTAGCGAAGCCCAGGAATCGCTGTATCGCCTTCAAACCTTCAGGACGAGGCCATTTTAGAACGGAAGAGAGCTTCTCGGGATCCATTTGCAGACCTGTTTGGGAGATGACATAGCCCAAGAACGGAAGGGAGGTCTGATCGAAGAGGCACTTCTCGTATTTGGCATAAAGGTGGTTCTGCCGAAGCCTAAGCAGGACCTGACGAACATCCCTCCGGTGTGTGGGGAGATCCGGAGAGAAGACCAAGATATCGTCCAGGTATACCACTACGCAGGAGTACAGGAGGTCACGGAAGATGTCGTTGACTAGTTCCTGAAAGACCGCGGGAGCATTACAGAGACCGAAGGGCATCACAAGGTACTCGTAGTGACCGTCCCGGGTATTGAATGCCGTCTTTCACTCGTCTCCTTGACGGATACGGACCAGATTATACGCTCCTTGTAGATCCAGCTTGGAGAAGATCCTGGCGCCCTTGAGACGGTCAAACAATTCGGAGATGAGTGGCAGGGGATATTTGTTTTTTACCGTGATGAGATTGAGTCCTCTGTAGTCAATACAGGGACGTAGCGAGCCGTCTTTCTTTTTGACAAAGAAGAATCCGGCTCCAGCCGGGGAGAAAGATTTTCGGATAAATCCCCTAGCCAGATTCTCTTCAATGTACTCAGACATGGCTCGGGTCTCGGCTGCAGACAACGGGTAGATACGCCCACGGGGAGGAGTGGTGCCAGGTACCAGGTCGATCGGGCAATCGTATTGCCTATGGGGTGGCAACGTCTCAGCTTCCTTCTTACCGAAGACGTCCGCTTAGGGCCAGTAGGGAGCCGGGAGACCAGGTAAGTTAGCTGGAGTAGGCTGAGGGCGAAGTGGACGGACCGGGACCAGGCAGGTCCTATGGCAGTCAGGACCCCATCGGAGTACTTCACCGGACCGCCAGTTCAATACGGGTTCATGTGTCTGGAGCCAAGGTAGACCTAGCAACAGGGAGTGAGAAAGTCCGGACAGCACATGGAATGAGATCTCCTCAGAGTGCAGCATTCCCACCTGCAGGGTTATGGGTTCAGTGACGAGCAGGATGGTCTCCGAGAGAAGTCTTCCATCCACGGAGGCGACTGACAATGGTTCAGCCAGGGACTTGGTGGGAATATGGTATCTCTCTACCAGAGACTGGGAGATGAGGTTTCCAGCAGCTCCAGAATCCAGATGGGCGAGTTCAAAGAGACGGTTCTCTCCCCAAGCAATAGAGACCGGTAAGGTCAGAGACGGAGAGGGCTTACTTTTGTCTAGGACGACCTCTCCGAGTGGTCCTAGACACTGGCGTTTCCCGGCTTCTCCGGGCAGGAACGGATGAAGTGCTTCATACTGCCACAATAGAAACAGCTTCCCTCGGCTCGGCGAGATTCTTGGCGAGAACCGACCATCTTAGTCTAGTCGACCTGCATAGGCTCAGGAGAGTGTACCTGAGGAGAGATGGAGGGAGTGACGGGTTTCTGAAAAGTAGGAGCTAGACGTGGAAACCTCCTCTCACGGGTGACCTCTTTGGCACGCTCCTGGAACCGCAGGTCAATCCGGGTGGCAAGAGTAATTAGGTCATCGAGAGTGGTAGGAATGTCCCGACTGGTAAGTTCATCTTTAATACGGCCGGACAGACCCTCCCAGAAGATGGAAACCAGAGCGTAATTATCCCAGGCCAGCTCCGAGGCAAGGTTACGGAACCGTATGGCATATTGGCCCACGGTGAGACTTCCCTGACGGAGGCGTAGCAGAGATGATGGGGATGAGGTCTTCCGTCCGGGTTCGTCGAAGACTTTCCGGAAAGCCGTGAGAAAGGCAGGCAAGTCGGACACCAGGGGGTCTCCTCTCTCCCATAGAGGATTTAGCCAGGCCAGGGCCTCCCCGGTGAGATGGGACATGATGAAGGCAATTTTGGCCCGGTCGGAGTTAAACAGGTGAGACAGGAGTTCAAAGTGCAGGGTGCACTGATTTATGAAGCCCCGAGCCTGGGCGGAGTCGCCTCCAAAACGAGGAGGTGCAGAAAGCCGGGGTCCGGGGTAGGATACCATGTTATTAGAGGGCAGTGGAGCTGCCGGATTGCGAGTCATGGCACTGGCGGTTGTTGCAGGCAGAGCAGTCAGAGTGTCCAGGCGAGAATTGACATTCCGCAGGTGACCCAGGATGGACTCCTGTTGGGACCTCTGACGGGACAGTTCATGACACAGGTCCGAGAGCGAGGGAGCTTGGGTGCCACCGGGTTCCATGGCCCGAGCAAACTGTAACGGGTCTGGGCGGCGGAACCTCTGAGCTACTATACAAGGAGGCGGTCCTTGTAAGGGAGCGGGTGGCGACCAGGGTAGACGGGCAGGCAGTCACAGCAGGTGACCGGGACAGTCTCTGAATGAACGGACAGGAGGTCACGGCAAGTGACCGGGGCAGTCTCTGGATGAACGGGCAGGAGATAACGGCAAGTGACCGGGGTAGTCTCTGGATGAACGGGCAGGAGGTCATGGCAAGTGACCGGGGCAGTCTCTGGGTAAAGGATTGGTACGACCTGTGGCGGCAGATGATAGACGTGAGCTCCCAGGTGAGCAGGCGAGAGTCTCTGGATAAACGGGTGGTCACAGCATGTGACGGCGGAGTCTCCAGGAAGACCAACAGACAGGTAGCAGATGAGCGCTCCCAGGTGAGCGGGCAGGAGTCTCTGGACAGGCGGGTGGTCACAGCACGTGACGGCAGAGCCTCCTGGTAGGCTAGCAGACAGGCAGCAGATGAGCGCTCCCAGGTGAGCGGGCAAGCTGGTCCTTAGACAGACTGACAGGAGTTGGAAGGCAGACCGTCGGACCTCAGGCAAGCAGGCAGGTAGAAGATGTGCGCTCCCAGGTGAGCGGGCAAGCTGGTCCTTAGACAGACTGACAGGAGTTGGAAGGCAGACCGTCGGACCTCAGGCTAGCAGGCAGGTAGCAGGATATCAGGCAGGAATTAGACAGCAGACTGGCAGGAGTCTGGCAGGTATCTGGCAGGTAACTGGCAACGGGACCTGAGGGCTGAAGCAGAGTAGTGAACAGTGCTACAACATTGCTCGGGCACCTCCATTTTGGAGGAGGTGCCTTTTATATGGGAGGTCCTCCGGCAATTGGCCGGGGACTCCTTAGGACGGCGCGCGCGGTCCCTTTAAGAGAGGGGGAGCGCGGGCGCGCGCGCCCTAAGCACACTGACGGGGAAGGAGCGCGTGCCGGAAGCAGCGGGGAGAGAAGCGCTGGAGGACGCCGCGCCAGAAGCGGGGAGGTGAGAGGGACGGCGTCTCTGCCTAGAACGGGGCAGAGACGCCAATGCTACAATATATATTCTACCCACACACATTTGGAACTCTCCTGGGGTACCCTCACACATATTATTCCCTCATTTAGTGGATATTTTCACAAAAAAGTAAAATTTTCAAAAATTCAGAAAATTTCCTGAAAACGACGAAATATCAAGGACTCATCCGCCGAATCGCTCTGGAACTGAAATCGGAACGCTCACTGACATTTCCCCTATCTGAAAGTCTGATAAACGCCGGAAAAATGACAGTGCAAAAAAAAAAAATTTTTTCAACTTTTTTCAATGTTAACCCTGTGGGATATATATTGTACCCACACACATTTGGAACTCTCCTGGGGTACCCTCACACATATTATTCCTTCATTTAGTTAATATTTTCACAAAAAAGTGACATTTTCAAAAATTCTGAAAATTGACTGAAAACGACGAAATATCAAGGACTCATTGGGCGAATCGCTCTGGAACTGAAATCGGAACGCTCAATGACATTTGCCCTATCTGAAAGTCTGATAAACGCCGGAAAAATGACTAAGTCCAAAAAAAATTTTTTTTTAACTTTTTTCAATTTTAACCCTGTGCGATATATGTTCTACCCACACTCATTTGGAACTCTCCCGAGGTACCCTCACACATATTATTCCCTCATTTAGTGGATATTTTCACAAAAAAATGAAATTTTCAAAAATTCTGAAAATTAACTGAAAACGAAGAAATATCAAGGACTCATTGGGCGAATCGCTCTGGAACTGAAATCGGAACGCTCACTGACATTTCCCTTATCTGAAAGTCTGATAAACGCCGGAAAAATGAATAAGTCCAAAAAAAAATTTTTTTCAACTTTTTTCAATTTTACCCCCGTGGGATATATATTCTACCCACACACATTTGGAACTCTCCTGGGGTACCCTCACACATATTATTCCCTCATTTAGTGGATATTTTCACAAAAAAATGAAATTTTCAAAAATTCTGAAAATTGACTGAAAACGAAGAAATATCAAGGACTCATTGGGCGAATCGCTCTGGAACTGAAATCGGAACGCTCACTGACATTTCCCCTATCTGAAAGTCTGATCAACGCCGGAAAA